>NC_080087.1:77324643-79724643 GCF_950005125.1 Chionomys nivalis | reverse complement strand
AATGGGGAGCTGGAACACATCCGGCCCAAGGTGAGCAAGGCTTGGGTGGCGAGTTAACACTCCTGCTTGCCTCTTTACCGTTGCTTTGTGTTACTCTTTTCACAGATCGTGGTGGTCTGGGTGGGCACCAACAACCACAGCCACACAGCAGAGCAGGTGACAGGTGGCATCAAAGCCATTGTACAACTTGTGAACAAGCTGCAGCCCCAGGCGCGGGTGGTTGTGCTGGTGAGAGCTTGGAAGGGTGGCAAAGGGAAAGTGGCTGCCAGTCATAGTGGCACTCTAGGGCCTGAGACAGGAGGATCATTGAGATTGAGGTTACCCTGGGCAACACAGCAAGACCTTTTTTTTTTTTTTTTTTTTTGTAGACCAGGCTGGCCTCGAACTCACAGAAATCCACCTGCCTCTGCCTCTCAAATGCTGGGATTAAAGGCGTGCACCACCATTGCCCAGCAAGACCTTTTCTTAAAGAAAAAAAAAGGGGGTGTACTTATGATGTGGGACCCCCCAAGAAGTACTTGGCACACTTCTGGGCAACTTGGCACAATGGCTTTCCAGTGAACTGTCTGGTAGATTTCCACACTCTGTAGGAGTGGCTGTGAACTGGATGTGATCGCTAACGCCTTAAATCTCAGTACTTCAGAGACAGAGGTAGGCAGCCATTATAAGTTAGAGGACAGCCTGGTCTATGCAGCGAGGACAGCCAGGGCTACATAGAGACCCTGTCTTCAGAGTGACTGTGATTGAGGATGTGTTCAGGGCCAGTTAGCCTGTGGCCAAAGGAAGGCTGGGTATTTTGAGTGTTGGAAAACTCAAGTTGTCAGGCATTCCTGGAGTAAATTGAGCTTCATCACTTCTAGCTGAGACATTTCCACCTCTGTAAGAGGCCACTGCCCCATTGGCATAATGTTTTGTATGAGTGATCTCTGGAAACAGGCTGCCTATCAGGAAGGTTCTTACCGAATGGGAGCTAGGACATGGTATCCAGAACCATTCCTCTGCCCTCCCTGTTTTCACATCCCTGAACTATTTTACACCTGAAAAGTTCCTGGTGGGGGGTGGACAGTTTAATCCAGGGATGCTGATCTGATACCTATTGGTGTGCCTTCTCAGGGCCTGCTTCCGAGGGGCCAGCACCCCAACCCACTTCGGGAGAAAAACCAACAGGTAAATGAGCTGGTGCGGGCAGCATTAGCTGGCCACCCCCGAGCCCACTTCTTAGATGCAGACCCCGGCTTTGTACATTCTGACGGCACCATAAGCCACCATGACATGTATGATTACCTACATCTGAGCCGCTTGGGGTACACACCTGTTTGCCGGGCTCTGCACTCCTTGCTTCTTCGTCTCCTGGCCCAAGACCAGGGCCAAGGCATCCCTCTGCCAGAGACCACACCCTAAGCGTCTTCCCTTTCCATGGCATTAAAGTCTCCTCCTCCTGCTTGTTTCTTGCTTTATGGCTAGACTTGTCTGGGTACCACCAAAAGCCTGGTCCTTGATCCTGCAGTTATGTGTGGTGTTTCTATTTGTACCTGAGGCAGACATCAGTAATCCATCAAGGCATTCTGGTCCTTGTAGTCAGTTGAATTTAAAGTGTGCTTTGAGCGAGTTCTGCTGGGTATAACCAGTTTGTCATCGTTACCATTAGGATCAAGGTCATTCAGTAATCTCTGAAACTGTGGCAACACAATCAGATCCCACCATCATCGCCCCCACACTGTCCCTTCAGGGAGCTGTCCCAGCTGATGCATGCCAACTTCCTGGTGCTCTGGGCCAAGTTCAGATGCCCCTTCAGACCTTCTATCCTCCAGGACTAAGCCTTTGCACAAAAAGACACTGAGGATAGCTAGCTCATGGTCCCAAACTGGCCTCCTGAAAATGTCTGAGTATAACTAGTTCCACGACCAATAGTGGTGAACTGCCTTTCTCACAGCATAGGGGCTCAGTCTACCCAAGTTGCTGCCTGTTGGATAGGTGGATAGGCACAGTTCCCAGATTGCTCAGGCTGCCTCACCCTTAGAGGCAGAAATGTCAGGGTGCTGATGGCATACTTGAGAAACAAGACAGCAGCCATGGGTGTGTTAAACAGCTTTAATCTCGGTCATTGCGGCTTCTCGGCACAGTAAGAAATATTGCACATGATCAACATGTTTTGTTCTGGGAATGGGGACAATGGAAGGGGGAAAATCACCTTCTTAGAAAGTACAACCCAAGTTGGGAGGGCAGAGGGTGGGGAAAATCCTCCCCATGCCTGTGGCAAAGTGCAGGAGCCCCCCACCCCAAACTAACCTGAGTCCAGCCCCTCTGGGGGAAAAGGGGGGATGCATGAACTCCCCACTACTCCACAGGCATCTCCCTGTGGCCCAAGGCTCAAACTACCCTCCAGCTTGCAGCCCTCACAGGAGCCATTCTGCATAAAGTACAAGTGAAAAGCTCTGAAGGTCACACACTTCAGGTTATGTACAAGAGCTCAGTGGAGGGAGTCTGTGCCCCTGCTGCCCCTCCCCCAGCACAGGGAGGGAATATATACAAGGGGAACAGGCCACATTCCATACCAAACTGGAAAGGACAAAATGGCTTACTGGGGAGGAGGTAACTATCCCACTGTCTGACCCCCAATTCCTGCCATCTATATATACTGTCCATATCCTGAGGGGGTTATACTGTGGGTCCTAGGATCTTTTCAAGGGCCTCTCACCTGCCTGTGGCAGTTGCGGAGGGACCAGAGGGAGGTGGGGAGGGTTGGGGAGCCCCGTCCCAGCCAGGCTGTCCAGGCCCAGGCTCTGGGGGTGGAGGCAGTGGCGGGGCAGCTTGGGCAGTGCCAGAGTCCGGGCCTGGAGAGGTGGGGTCAGGGCCCCCAGCAGGACTGGGAGTTGGAACAGGAGTAGCAGTCATGCCACTAGGGGGTGGTCCAGGGAGGGGGGGCTCAGCCCCAGGGGGCTGCTCTGTGGGAGTGGCTGCCTGCATGATCTTCTGGCGAACCTCCCGGATCTTCAATTGCAGACACACTTTGGATGGAAAGATGTCTGCATAGCGGGCTTGGAAGGCTGCTGTGGCCTGGGCTGGAAACAGAAAGATGGTGAGAAATGTGGTCGAGTCCCCATGAAATTCCCAAGTGTAAGACTTACTCACCTGATGGGAAGAAGCCATGGTCCTGGAAGAGCTGCATGACCAGGGCCCGGCGTTGGTCCAGGGTACGCCGCAGTGATGAGTAGGGCACTTTCTCATACTCCAGCTCTCCAAGCACATCCTCAGTTTCAGTACCTGCCCAGAAAAGGGAGTTCAGTCAAGGCTGCAGCAGAGACCCCCACACTCCTTGCCATTGTCCAAGTGCCCACTAAGTCTTGCCAGCTCTTGTCTTAATAGGGGTCAGCCTTGACTGAGCCTCCCCGGCTACCCTCATGACACCACCACCCCTGAAGCCCTTAGTCTCCTAAATACTGGTACCTGTACGGTCAAAGGTGAAGATGTCACCCTCGCACTTGGCACTCTTGGGGGTGTTGGGCTCTGAGCTGCAGCTCGAACGTCTCCTCATCTTGCGCTTGGGCGAGGTGGGGTCCTCAGGCGCTGAGTCCAGGTCTAGCCAAATAAGCAGACTTTAGTGGAGGTAGCCTCTGGCCTACCCCTGCAACACACTTTCTTAAGAGCCAGGGCTGCTTACCAGTAGAATTCTTCCTCTTCTTGCGGTAGGAGCCAAGGATAGCCCGAGGTGAGGTGGCCAGAGACTGCAGGGTGGGTGAGGGCAGCACCTCCTCTGGCCGAAACTCAGGTAGCTCAGCAAACCGCTCTTCAAAGTCCACTTCTGACAGGACCCTGCTGGAAGGCCAGCAGGGTCACCTCTATGGTCTTGGTCTGCAACTGTCCCTTCTCCCACCAAGCCCTAGGCAGTCTGCCAATATCCCAACCCCTGCTCACTTGTCCACAGAGTCAAAGGTCTTCTTCAGGGGTGGGGGTCGCACCTTCATCTTCTTGCCAGAACTAGTCACTTCTTTGCGCTCAGGTGTGTCCCCAGCTGCCCTCCCACTACTGCCCTCGCTGCTGCCACTGCTGCTTCCACTAGGGGCTGTGGCTGGAGCAGGAGCTGGGCTAGGAGGAGTGGGAGGCTCCCCACGACTCTCCAGACCCAGTCCAGGAACTCGCCAGTCTGAAGATGAGCTGGGGAATTTGCTGGCCTGGGGTGGGGACAGGCAAGAACACTGGACTTAGATGTATTGGGATTAAAAAAAAAAAAGTCACGGGGACTCATGCCTGTAATCCCAGCATTCAGCACTGATATGAATATTAGGCCAGTTTAGGCTAGAGACCCAGACACAAAAAGGGAGTGAAGTAGGTGAGCTCATGAGCCAATAGCCAGAAACAAGATGAGGCAGACAAAGCCTTGGCCTCTGAAGGCCAGGATGCCCAGAATGCAGCTCCCTAATAGGATGGTATACAGCTATCAGGCAGGACACACAGAAAAAGAACGAAGTGGCAAGTAGCAAGACCAGAACTAGGGGAGTCCCCACCCAGCTAGATACTTACAGTCTCAGGGCCTTTGGTGCTAGGTCGCTCCTCAGCAGGCAGGGGTGGTGGGGAGCTGTTCCGGGCATTAGGAGGCCAGGTCTCTGGAGGAGGTGGGGGGACTGGGGGTGTGGGTTGCCCCTCAAGCTCTGATTCTGGGGCAGCTGGCTCTCGGACTGCTCCAGAGTCCAGAGACTGTCGGGGTGTAGGTCCAGGCCGCCCAGTGGCACCCGATTCAAAAGACCCCACGGGAATGCTGGCGATGGCTGCCTTCACTTTCTGGGGGGCCTTTGGGCTGGGCCGCTGGGCCTTAGGAGCCACTAAGCTGTAGGTCATGGAGCCTGATGGTAAGGAAGAAAACATCTACTAAGCCAGACCTCACTGAAGCCCATTTCCTGAATCCCCCATCTTGCACAAACCCTGCCCCAAAATTTCCCTGACACCCACCTGTGGCACTAGGGAAAGGACTAGTAGGGGCTGGAGTGGCAGTGGCAGAGGCTGGCGGGCCCTTGGGCAGAATGGTAGCAGCAGGTGGGGTGGTGCTGGTGGCCACAGTGTAGACCAGGCTTGGAGGAGCTTGGGAAGGTGGGCCCAGGGGTGCTGAGGTGGGTGCAGGGCTGCCAGGGTAAAATGCTGTTATGACAGGACCTCCAGGGGCTGTGCAGGCAGGAGGCAACTGGGGGCTAGGCACAGGTGACACGCCCACCTGGCCAGGAGCCAGCAATGGAGCTTGGCCTGCTGGGAGGAAGACAAAGGAGAAGGAAACCAAGTTAGGGTCTGGAGCTGTTTCAACCCCTCCCCAATTCCCCAGGCCAGCCCTCACCTGAGAGCAGGGGCTGTACGAAGGCAGGACCACTGGGCCCCAACGAGGTGAAGCCCAGAGCTACAGAGCTTGTGGACCCGTATGAGGTCACTGTTCCAGCCTGACTGCATGCAGTACTGGTACCCAGAGGCAGAGTGTGCCCACCTGCTGACTGCACATAAGTGATTCTGCCACCGGAGAGGAAAGGGGAGGAGTGAAGTGAGATGGGCTGGCCCTAACCCACCACTGTCTGGCCTAGAATGAAGGAAAGGGCTTAACTGGTCTCACCTTGTGGAAGAGGGCAACAGGACCTTCTGAGGCTGTGATGTGGGCCCCGGTATCGTGGCTGGGCTCAGGGGTGGCACCAGACCGCTAGGTGTGCTCACAGGCACAGGAGTCAGCTGGATAATCTGTGGGCAAAAGCACCCATAGACTAGAGTAAGATGTGACCCCAAAGGACAGGGCTGACTGCGGCCTGGAATGCAGGCTCAGCAAAAGCAGAGAACTCAGAGCCTGAGGTCAGGCCAGGACAGAGACCACAGAGGAGGAGGATCCAGATAATGAACAGGTAGAGACAGCACTGAGGAAACAGTGGGCTGCACAGAAACATTTAAAAAACAGGCAGCTACTCACAAATCCTCACTGCTAAGCCTGCCTGCTTTCCTGAGTTCTAACTAAAATGTTAATGTTTTCTTTTCACCTCTCCCTCCTAGGATATGGACCAAACTCCTAAGCTTGTTTTCCCAGACACTCTGGGATTTCTCTGAACATCCCCAACTTTTTCCTTCTATTTTTGAAGACTTTTTAATTTTATTTTTAATGTAGGGGTGTTTTGCCTGCACATTTACATGTGTAGTGTGTGCATGCAGTGCTTGTGGAAGCCAGAAGAGGGCGTCTGGTCGCCTGGAACTGGAATTACAGATTGTTGTGCACCTCCAGGTAGTAGCATGGTGCTGGGAACTCAGGTCCTCTGCAAGAACAAGTGCTCTCTCTCTTTCTCCCATTTGCCCCTCATCTCTGCCCCCTTTTTGAGACAGGTGGGCCTGGGACTCATCTAGAAAACTGGCCTTAAACTCACCCAGATACCCACTTGCCCCTGTCTCCTGAGTGCCAGAAGTAAATGGGTGCCACCATACCCAGCCCCAACTTATTTTCTGCATCAGCCCACAGACCTCCATTGCTAACTCCTTACTCAAAAGGCAGGACTTTCTCCCTTCCTCCTTCCCAGCAACTGCCAGGATGTACAGCCTGCTTGCCCTGTTGTTTTTCTCTCAAACTCTAATAAATGTTGATCCCCAAGCTTCAGTTAAATAGATAAATGAAAAACACACACACACAAACAAACCACCAGCCCAATTTCCAGAGAAAAATGGAGACCAGGAAAAGCAGTGACACGGGTGAACACAAGGATGACAGCCAACAGTGAAGAGAAGTGAAGCCACTACCAGAGTGTCTTACCTTGCTAGGTTGCTGGGCACCATTTTGGACAGGTACTGAGAAAGGTGAGCTAACCAGGGGCAGTGGCTGGCCAGTCCCTCCACCTCGAACAGACATGCTAGGGGTAGCCAGGGGAACTAGCACCTTCCCAGGAAGCAGTTGGGCTGAGCCACCCGAAGGTGTGGCCTGGACTGGAGAAACTGACTGGGCTAGAAGAAGCAACAAAGAAAAGTTTACAAGACAATCAAACAGACTTTTGTGACCCAAGTCCTTACGAAACCCAACTCAGGTCTCACCTTTAGGGGGCGGGGCGGAAGGTACAGACTGCAGGATAGGGATGCCAGCAGTGGGTGCAGTGGCAGCCAGGACCTTGCCGTTGGTTGAGGTGCCCGGAGGGAGGGTGAAACGAATGCTGGTGGTGGGTACAGGGCCACTGGGAGCTGCTGCCTTGGTCCCAGGGGCTGGTGCTGGGGCAGGTGCCACTTGAAGCTGCTGGGGCAGTGTGGGCAGGATGTACTGCACCTGGGTGATTCCCCCAGCCTTGCCTAGGGCACCTGGCTGCAGGATGCCCAGGGGTACTGGCCCATTGGGGCCACTCCCAGCACTTGCTCCTGAGCCTGCAGGGGTCACACTGCCTGGGGCTCCCTGGGCAATAAACTGAACAGCAGATGATGCAGGAGCCCCATAGCCTGGGGTGCCCACCAGCAGGTTGGTGACAGTAGCAGGTGCCTTCCCCACAGTGCCCAACAGGGGTCCAGCTACCAAGTGTGGAGCTGGTGAGGTGGCTGCTGCTGACTTCTTATCTGAATACACTAAACTGACACCCAATGGGGAGCCTCCAGGTACCCGAGATCCAGTGCCCATTTCAGTCCTGGCACCTGTGTCATTTGAAGATGCCTCAGCCCGGCCAGAGGTGGGAAAGGGCTTTGAGGCAATGGGCACAGGAGTGCTGCTGACAGGTCGTACCACATTGGTGACCATGGTGGCAGCAGGGCGGGACAGAGGGGCTGCTGGAGCCCCATAGGCCAGTGATGGGGCTGGGGCTGAGGGCACTCGTGCACCACTGCCCTCCCGTTCCTCCTTGCTTGGAGGCAGAACCAGTGTTTGCAGAATGTTTCCTCCCCCAATGGGAGGTGCTGCAATGACCGAGGGGCCTGGGGCCTCCAGACTACCAACACTTTCGGGTCTCTTGCGCCGGAAGGTGGCAGGATCCGTAGGAAGAAAGCGAGTGGCTTTGGAAGGTGTTGTTGGGCCCCCAGCTCCAGGAGGTGGGGGCCGCAGTGGGACGGCTGTGCTGCCCTGACCAGACTCCTGGGTCTTAAAGGTTCCAGAGCCCAGTGAAAAGGAGGTTGAAACTGAGGTGGAAGCAGGTGAGGAGGAGGAGGATGGGGTGGGGCCATAGCCTTTGCTGAAGGCTGCAGGTGGATCCGGGGGCCCTGGAGGCTCAGGGTCCAGGGTTGGACGGCAATGGGTAAAAGAGGAGCGGATGACAGGTGAGAACACCTTACGGCCAAAGCCCTGGGTTAAGGAAAGAGAAACCCAAGTCAGGGAGTGTAGACAGCTGAACCCCTATGCCAGGAACCCCTGCCTGCTTGTAAGCCGGGCCAGCCAAAAGTACCCCTGCCAACTGAAGGCCAACTCATCCTGGATGTGACCCAATTGCCCATGAGCCAAGAAGCTTGCTTTCTTCAGACCCAACTGTCCCCCTGGGTCAAGCACCCAGGAGTTCTGAGAGTGACGAGACAGCATCATACCCCAGCTCCCAACATGCCTCACCTTGCTGCCCTCTGGGTCCTCCCCAGAGCTGTCTCCACTCTCACTGTCAGTCACCCGCTCCTTGCACTTGAGATCAATGTCAGTGGTGCCAAAACTGTCATCAGCTGAGGAAGTAGAGGGACAGTGTAGGGAAGAGACTGAGTACAGAACTACCCAGGAGGAAACAGTCTGAAAGAGAATCTGAGCTCTGGCTTCAGCTCTAGGCCAAGCAGGCTAGTGAGTGGAAGGCAACCATGGTAGCAGTAGGGCAGGACAGAGGGGGCCCTGGAGGATAGTCCTGGGCCCAGGGCTCTATGCATCTGACCAAAGTCACTTGAAACGTACACTGGGAAGAGCATCTAGTGCTCTGCTAATGACACCCATGTCCTTGGGTTTCCTGTATGGCTGGCAGCTTCTTTGGGGCAAAGCAGAATTGACGTTATACAGCCAAAAACAAACATGGAAAAGAACTGGAGGAGCCTAAGGACTTGAATTCTGGTCACCCACTGGCCTTTGATCCAGGGCCCCTCTAAGACTGTAACCCTGCCCTACTCACCGATGACATCATCATCCCCTTCCTCCTCACAGATGACCATGCGTTCCTCGTCACTGGTCATGTCCTCACTGGCTGCACGCTGGGAACGAGAGGCTCTGGAGGGCAACAGTGGGGGTCGCCCACTAGTGGCCATGGTACCTCCTTCACCAGGAGCTGCAAAAGATCCTGGAGCGCCAAACTGAGGGGAAGGCTTTGGGCCGGAGTATGATGTGGGGCCAGAAACCATCTGTGGGACAGGTGGCAGGGAGGATTTAGTTGGGTCTGCTGCCTCACACAACCCTCCTTACCCCACCTCCTTGGTGACCTGTGCCTCCAACCTGGGTCAGTTCTTGTAGTGCCTGGCTGTCCACTTCCCCACCATCAAGACTGTGCACCCCGCTGTGGGAGAAGGCTCTGGGTCGAGCTGAGCCAGGTCCCCCAACCGCATGTAGTCGTTCTGCTCCACAGGGGCCACTCCCTGGAGCCTTGGTGTCAGAGCTCAGGAGTGTCTGGGCTGCCACGGACAGGAGCTCAGAGGACACTGTAAAGCAGAAGTTGTCAAGAGCTGTCACAGCGCCATGACTACAGCGCCTGAACCGGCCCAACTTCTCACAGATGTGTCTAGGTCCTGGGCAGAAGCAGACTGGAGACCCTGAGCCACTTGGTAGAGGGAAAGCACCAGTCTCCAGCTCAACATCTCTTCCCTGCAAGTTTCTGTCCTCTGGCCCTGCAGGGAGCAAGCCCGTTCCTGGAAGCAGACACTCTCTGAGTGAGCAAGCCTGGACATTGGTCCGGGAGGTCTTGGCTGGTTAGTTAACCACTGGTCTGTCTGAGTCTTAGTGTTTCCATGTGAGAGGAGCAGTAAGATTTCCCACTCTCACAGAAGGCAACAGCATTAAAACCCCAAAGTACCCCAGAACTCCTAGAAGCAGCCAATCCAGGGCATTGTGAGTGGCAATGGTTCCAACTATGGTACTGGGGGAGCCAAGCTAGGGCTTAAATCTTGGTTGTGGTGGTTATTAGCCCAGGACTCTTTAATCAAATGACATGGCATCTCTGACGCTATTTCTTCATCTGGAAAAGAGGACTGCTTTTTGATCACGTAGCAAATGCTCAATAAATAGCAGTAAGCAATGATTTGTATTTGGGTCTCCTTTCTGCATCTCCCTGGCTCATTCATAAAACAACTGCCAGTTTCTTTGTGGATGAGTCCTCAAAAGCAACAAAGAAGACAAGTTGCTCAGACAGGGGTTGAGCAAGCAAGGGGAAGGCTGGCAGCCCTCAGGGAGAGGTGGCAGGGGGAGAGCCAAGGAGCTGACTAACCCCCAGGGGCAGCAGCAGTTCCCGTCTCCGACATGCTCCGTTCCCGCGTCTCCTTGTGCCCTCCTGCCAGCCCCAGGCTCGCGGGCTTGGCCTCTGAGCTGGATTTCTTTCGGTCCTTGTTGCACCACTTCCAATCTGGGTGGGCCTTGAAGTGGGCCTCTTTCACCTGGCAGGAAAGGGCAGGGCGACCCTTCACTCAGCGCCCCACCAGAGAACACTGGGAAGAGCCAAGGAGAGGAAGAATTACCTGGAAGGCCAGATCGTGGTATTTCTGCTTCTCCTTGGGCCCCAGGGCATACCACCACTCTCCCAGGATCTTGCTGACAGTTCGGTTATCCTGGTTGGGGTGCCGCTGGTGGACCAAGGCCCGGTGCCGCTTGCTGAAGATCATGAAGGCATTCATGGGCCGACGGATATGGTCCTTCTCCCGCTGTAGTTAACAAAGCCCAGAGAAGATCAGTTAGGACTGGGGTACAGGCTTGGTGTCCACAGGGTTGCAAAGCTTGCTTAGGTACCTTGTTAGGACTTCGTCCATCCTTCTCAGAAGATGAGTCTCGTTCCTTGGGCAGGGCACTCAGGGACTGGGTGCGGCGCTTTCCAGGTGGCAGAGGCAGCTGAATCTCGGGAGACATGATGGAGAGGAAGCTGTGGAAAGCATCAGGGTCAGTAAAGAGCATGTGTTCAATTCTGCATCCCCTGCTACCCCGACCTAGCCAGGCCGTAAGAACTCACGCATCATCATGATCACTCTCGGTCTCGCTGTCCAACCGGGGCTCTCCTGGGGGCCCAGGGGCTTCCTCCTCAGTGGTGGGAGGAAGACTTTTACCAGGATCCACACCCCCCAAAGTGAGTGGAGGTCCAGGCCCTGGGCTCTCAGGGCATGTGGCTCCAGGGGGCCGCCCAGGGTCAGCACTCCCTGCACCTCCTGGTGGCTGCTCATGAGCAACAGCAGCTGATTCAGCAGGTTCTAGGAGCAGAACAGTCTATCAGAGGGCGCCTGGGCTACCTGGACTCCCATCCCCAAGCATTCCCATAGTCCCTATCCCTTACCTTTGCTCTGGTTGGAGGCCACAGGGTGGCTGGCAGGTTGCTGGGCCTCACTCGGCTGCACAGAGGGGTCGGGCTGGCTGGGTGCCAGGAAGGGGACTAAGGAGTGCCAGGGGAACACAGCCACAGAACGAGGTTCCACATTTGTCCACACTATGGGAAAGAGCCATTTGAGCTAAATGCCAGGAGAGCTTGGCCCTAACCTCCACCACAACTTAATCTCATCCTCCAACTGTGTGAAGTGGCTCCACCCAGTCTTTATATCCTATGCCTCTGGGGTCAGTAAAGTGAGATATCACTCGAGAAAAAGAAAAATCCCTAAAAGGTCTATAGATTTTTAAAAAAGGAAACAGAAGCAGGAAAGAGAAACAGTACTCATGTCCCACTCCTCCTCCCAGCCTCCACCAGCCCTGCCACTAGGGACCAAGCCAGAGGAACTGGCTCCTGCCACAAACCAGGTCACTCTCAGCTGCCATTCCCCCACTCTGATGTCCTAAGACCTTTGCAAGGCTGGACAATCCTCCTTATAACCATGGCATCACATTCTCAGCAACTATGCTGCCATCTGACATAGCCCCTCACCTTGGTCTCACGCTCCCCCTTCTCTTCAGATTAATGGCCCTATTTCCCCTTCTGTCTACTCATTTTCAGGGCCTGGAATCTCAAACAACCCCACAGTGAATAGCACCCTCTTTGCCCCTTCCCCCCTTCCACAACCAGTCCCCAGAGAACTAGACCTGCCCTTCCTGGGTGGGGTCCAGGTGGCTCCCTTCTTTTGTCTCCTAAACAGACTCCGACACCCAGTAAGAAGCTTCTCTCCCTGGAAACTCCTGGGCTTATCTCATGCCCAGTGTCCAGTCTCCTTGCCCAGAAAGATGGAGGGTGTGGTAAACTCCTCAGAAAAAAAAGGCAGGGACAATGGGGCAGAGGAGAGAATTGTTGTTAAGCCTGCCCAGAGAAGGCTGAAGTGCCAGGTGTTTCCTTGAGGTGATAGACAGGGAGATAATTCCATCACCAGTAGAATTTTGGGAGGTACAACACTGAGGCCCACCTCCACCTGAAAGCTGGGTGGGAAAGTACATGATCCTGAGCTGCGACCACGCCTGCTGGAACTGAAAAGCAAGGCTATCAGTGAGCTTCCCCACATTGCCAGGCCGCAGGCTCCAGGGGAAGTGGAACCAGCAGAGGAGAGAGGCCCCTGCTCAGGGGAGGAAGAGGGAAGGAGGGAACCGCCCTATCTCTGATATCCATCATTCCCTACCTCCCCCTGCTCCAGAGCAACCTGACCTGGGGTGACCCCACCCCAATACCTTCAGAAATCTAGTCTGGGGGAGCACTATAAGAAGTGACCTCAAGACCTGACTCTGACGGACTGACAAAGGAGCCCTAAAGGAAAGTGGGAAGAACAGGGAAGCAGGGAAACAAAACTGGAAGACACTCAAGATTCCTAACATCCCTGGCCCCCACCCCTAGGGGCCCCAAAGCCATCTAGGGACTCCAACCCCAAGACAGCCTGTAAGGCCCTGGATGTGTTTCTATCTCCACGAAGATCTTTCTTATTAAGCCCTCCTAGCTTTCTTGAAATAGGGAGGGAGTAGAAAGGCCAAGCAGACAATGGGGCAGTCCTCTGGTCCTATGCTTGTCCTAGTGTGTCACCCTCCAGGTGTGCCTCTCCCGCCCTCTCATCACATCACACCACAAACACTGCTACCCACAGACTGTTCTGAGAGGTGGTGCTTCCCACCAAACCTGTCCTTAGACCACTCCTCTAAGCCCCCTCCCTGTCCTCATTCCACATCTTCCACCAGCAGGACTCAAGTCTGCTCCTATTCTAACGCAGACTTCAAGGCCTGTTACTCTGTTGCCCTTACACCAATCACAACCGATCTGTTTCACCCGTCACTTGAGCACCACACCTGTCTCCACGTACGCCCCACTCCTCACTCCCACTGCTCGGCTACACGCACACCTGCCATCACTAACCACTCGGCCCCGCTACATTCTAAACTTTCTCTGCCATCCCTTTACTCTCCCTCCACCGTGCAGGTACTCCATCCCATAGCCGATATTCCGCACTTAGCACCCCGACACATTGACCCCTGGAGTCCCAGCGCGGGACGCTACTGACCGAACATGCCGAGGCCACGAGAGGCCGCGCCGGACGTGGGGATGAGGGGCCTGTGGGCCGAGTACATGGTCCGGAGCGGCGGGAGCCCGACAGGGGCTCGCACCTCCTCAGCGGCTGACACCGCTCTGCCCGTAACCCGCTCCTTGGCCGTCGCCGCTCCGGCCCGGGGGGAGCGGGAGGCCGTCGCCGCATGCCCCCCCCCCGCAGCCCCCTCCGGCCGCCCCACGCGGGGGTCTTCGCCGGACGCGCCTGCGCAAAGCGCCGCCTGCCTCCCGCCGCCCAGGGGGCGGGGGAGGTCAGCGCGAGCCGTCCCCGCCCCGCCCCCCGGCGCGCGCGGGGGCCGTCACGGGGAGCGCGGCTCGGGGGCCATCGGCGCCGCCCCCTCCCTTTCCCTCCTCCCTCGCAGAGTCCAGCAGGCGGGGCAGGCGGGGCGGGGCGCGGCGCGCGTGCGCGGGGGCGGCCCCCTCCCTTCTCCGCTGGCTGGCTCGCTACCTCCCTCCCTCCAAGCTCCGGCGGGTAACGGCTCTGGCCCCGCGCGCCCGGCAGACAGCGCCGCCGCCCCGCCTTCCCGGGCCCTGGGCCGGCGGCTGGGCACCAGGTCGACCTCGGGTCCCAGGCGGATAGACGGACTAGCGTGGTTGCGTCCGTGCGCTCCAAGCGAGCCCCGCGCCGAACCACCGCTGCCTCCCCGCCCCGCCACTACTACTCGCTCCCCTCCCCCCGCCGCGCCTCCCCCCGCCCCTTCCCCGCTTCCCCCGCGGCCTTCCGCGCAAGCCCGGCCCCCTACGCTTGAGCCCATTGGCTGCTGACGCCGCGCGCGGGTCAGGCCCCGCCGCGCCCACCCCCATTGGCCGCCCCGGGGGAACGTCAGTCATATGCAAATGAGGGCGGGGCGGGGCGGACTACGGTTGGCTCCACGCCGTCCGGGGGCGGGCCCGCAGCAGGGTGGCAGGGAGGGCGCACTGCAGCAAAGGCAGCAAGCCAGGGGGGCGGTTCAGGGTGCCGCGCTGCAGAGGCCCGAAGTTGAGAGACGTGCTGTGTCCAGTGCGCGCGAGGAACACGCTCACTCGCGTCGTGGCCGACCTGCTACGCCGGGTCTTGCTAGGAGGACCAACGGTAAAGGGTTGGCAAATCATCCCTGAGCCCTAACTCAAGTACACAGGCGCGCGCACTCCTCATAGATATATTTCCATGCCACACCCATTATCGTTTACACACCGCTATGGGCACCGCACGCCCTCGGTCTTACACCCATACTGTCGCATACGAAGTCATACTCCACTCACCTGCTGGCACTGATGTACTACCTCAAAAGTACGTGATCCTTACCTCCATACCCACCATCACGTCACATTTCCCATCCTCTGCCTGAGTGACACTCTCATCATGCTTCGCTCAGCCCACATGTTTTAGGCCGACCTCGGCAGACACTGCTTGTCCACTATGCCCACACTCATTCTCACACAGCCTTTCTAAGCACCCATTCAGTACCCCCATCCCAGGACACACCAACTCACACCGAGATACTAATCCCACACTCCAGGGTCCCGACTCCTTCAGGATCCAGGCTCATAAGGTATCCAGAGCCCTATGGCCTTTCACCATCATTCCACTCTAAAGCTACCAGCCACTCTGGAACTTCACACCACTGCCCACCTTCAATGATCATCCTGACCCCAGAAAAGGGACCAGGAGAGAGAAAAGGAGCACCCAGCTGCTGGAAGCTTGTGTGACCTTGTTTACACTAGTCTCACAACTACATAGGAGGAGATCAGCCCAGCACCCATTGTCTAAGTGAGAACTCCAAGTTCAAAGAGATTGAATAAATTATGCAAATCACACAGACTGGGCGTTAACAACTCAGGAGTTCAATTGAAGTGCTCTCCTCAGGACTCAAGGTGGACACAAACAGGGAATTTCAAAAAGGCCCAGAAACAAGATCAAACGATGATAATAAAGTACATACAGGAAGGTAAGCAGCAGCAGGAGAGGGTCTGGGTCCCAGTCAGCAGAAGCAGAGGCCTGGGTTCACAACCAGACAGTTAATAGTCACATGGGGTCAGGTGAAGCAAGGGTGGGCTTCTAGAAAGGAGAGAGAGGCCTTCAACAAGAGCAGGCAACCCTCTTCAGCTTGCCCTGTCACTGACAGAGTAACCTGATCCTAAGGGGACAGGAAGGTCTGTAACCCTCTGACCTCCAGAGGGCTAGACACTTGGCTGACAGCCTGGAGAGACCAGCAGAGGGGCTATTAGGTGACTGCCCCTCCTCTTTATAGAGCCCCAGACTCAGACCTCCATTACCTCACTGCCCTAGGGACTGCAATGTGAGGCTGAAATCAATGTGGCCCACTATCTCCCCACTGCTGCCCCCACCTCTTTCCAAGGGTGAGTCTGAGTGAGTCACCTACTGGCAAGTTAACCCATTCCCCACTGTAGTGTGGCCCAGGGACAGAGCTTGGAGAAGGCTGTCTTCCCCACTTCTGTTGGGTAAGAGAAAGCCAAACACAGCACAGCAAGGGAAAGAGGGCCTCACATCTGGGACGACTGCACATCTGGTAGAACACTCAGTACCCATGGAAAAAGGATAGGAAGAGGCCCTTTTCAGGGCAGGGTACAACCAAGTGGGGGCCCTGCCTGGCAGGGAGGGGCTGAAATCCGGGTGGGAAGGGCCCCCCTGCCCTGGGCACTGGGCCAGCCCTATACTTAACTTCTATTGTTCGGGGTGGAAGAACCCTGGGTGGGGGTGGATTACGAGTGAAAGGGAAAGAGCAGGTCCTATTCCCCCCAACAGCTTCCCCTCTCCAACCATACCCAACCCTAACGGGGGGCCTCCCAAGTTGGAGAGGGCTGAGGGTTTCCCTAAACCAGGGCCCCAGCCCTATCTGAGAGGAGGTACACAGCAGCCATCCTTTACTCAAGGAAGGGACTGGGCAGGGCTGTGACGGGAGCCACCCGCAGCACCGCCCCTCATCAACTCCACAAAAGCTTTAGCCCAAAACTACGTAGCTCCCAACAAAACACACCATCCTGGCCTGGGGACAGAGAGCCTAGACACATCAACAGCCACCTGGGGTGGTGCAGGCCAGGGCCTGCCCCTACGCCTGGGGCAAGCTGCCAGGGATGCTGACAGACCAAGGGACAGGCCAACTCACTCGGAACTCATGGCCCCATTTATTGAGCCCGCGAGGCACCGCGCCCTCACCAGCCGCCCTGGGTTGCTCCCCACCCTGCTCTCCAGCCCGGTCCAGACTCGGCTCACCACCCCGGTGTCCCCAGCTCCCCTCACCCGCTCTCAACATACACACCCACCTACCCACCCACCCATCCCGGGAGGCGTCGGCGACGGCCAGGGTTGCCTGGGGAACGAGCCTAGGATTGGGCTGGCAAGGCTCCACAGGGATGGGGGGCTAAAAATAGCGTCAGGGTGAGTCAGTGTGAGCCAGGGTAGGGTAGGGTAGGCAGGGGGAGCAAAGGAAAAAGAGGGAGGGGATAAGTGGGGCGAGGAAAGATCCCCAGGGATTGGGAGAAGAGCAGGATACAGGTGGAGGGCGGGATGGAGGTTTGGGGGTAGAAAAGGTGCGAGGATGGGGAGTGAGTAGTTGTGTGCAGGCTCCCGGGCTGGGAGGGCTGGTCCGCTCGAGCTGAAGGAGGCGCCACCGCAAGGCGGAGGAGGGGGTGCCGCCCTGCGTTCCCCTCCTCTCTTAGCGCTCACGAGATTTTCCACTAGCCGCCTGGCCCCCAGCCAGTCCCCGGCAGGCCCTACAAAGCCGCTTTGTGCTTGGAAGGCGGGCGGGAGCCCGGCCGGCCTGACACCCACGCGGGCCGCGACGGGGCGCGGGCCAGCTGGCACCCAGTCTGTCTGGGATGAAGGGGAAGAAGCACCCAGCCGGACGACCAGGCCAAGCAGGGGTTAACTACACAAAAAGTGCGGGGGGGGGGGGGCTCTGCCAATCGGCGGTCGGAAGA
The DNA here is from genome assembly GCF_950005125.1 of Chionomys nivalis. Lineage (NCBI taxonomy): Eukaryota > Metazoa > Chordata > Mammalia > Rodentia > Cricetidae > Chionomys > Chionomys nivalis. The sequence goes on along the minus strand of NC_080087.1, from coordinate 79,707,151 downwards.
TGCGACAGTAACCAATAGAAAGGAGCGAGCCCCGCCGCCTTGGTTGTGGGGGTGATAATCTACCCCCAAGGGTGCGCGGGAACACGCACCCATAGGTGCGGACAGGGTAGGGCGCGGCCTGTGTCCACAAAGCCCCAGGTGCACCGTTTTCATGTCCTTTTTCGCAAGCAACAAGCTGGGGGGGGGGGGGCTGTGACATCCTTGCATTCAGGAGGTTACACAGCTGACATCTGAACCCGAGCCTGCCCGATTCCAGTTTTTCAGCCGAAATAGAGAGACCGGGGTTTCCTACCCGCGCCCTCGTACGGAGCGGGAACCAGGGACGAAGTGCGGGCGGAGGAGGCGTCGCGCCGGGCTAGGGTCCAGCCGCCTGCGGTGCAGCCGCTGCCGCCGGTGGTAATGGGAGCCAGACGCCGTCGCCGCCGCTAATGCGCCTCCCTCCCGGCCACTAATGGAGCCATTAATGCCCGGGCGCCAGGGTCTCCGGGACGTACGCCTCCCCCCCCCACACACACACATATATACACACCTCGTTGCGCATGCGTATGTCTACTGCCCCGCCGCCAGCTGCCGCGAGGAGGCAGCCTGACCCCTCTCAGCATCTGGTGCTAGAGACTTAAGATTCGAGAGAGTTGGGGTCTCTTAGCAAGACTCCTACAGGCTCAGGAAAGTTTCTTCCTTCTCTTATCACCCCCCCCCCCCAGTAACGCTTGTCCCATGATTCTTCCTCTCTCGGATAATCCAATGAGATCTGACACTGAGAGCCAACATTCCCCTCTGCTCTATACCGTTTCTAGGCTTTTCACTTGCCCCAGCTTCTCAGCCTTGCTCTCAAGCAGGACCTGGCTAGTCTTCTCCTCCATGGCACCCATCCTCCAAGCCTGGAGTCTAGTGACAGCTCCAGCTCAAGCTAAATTCCGAAAGTTCATGCACCTTCAAACTTTCTTTCACGCCCCTGACCTCTGTTTATTCCTCATACTTCAGTTCATATGTTACCTCTAATGAAAACCCTACCAGAACTTCCCTCTCAAGTATACATGAACCAGAGCTGTCCCTGACCTCTAACTTCCTCAGATGAAATAACTCTTGGCTCTCCCTTGTCCCATCCTGCATCATCTGCCTTTTCCACTCTCTTGTCCCAGGACTGCTCAGCCCTGCACCTGCAGAAAGATGATGAAGGAGCTGCCTCCTACTGGAACAGATACCAGTTCAGTGCTGGAAAGAAGCAGACATTCTGGTGGGGAAAGCCTGAATTTGGGAGTCAGGCTGACCCAGGTTCAACCCCTGCAGCCCCTCTCTAGGCCTCATTTTTTCCCGCTGCACATGGCATAGTGAAATGCTGTATGGTCTCTTGAGTTGGCACCAAATGTGTCCCCTGGGAGACCAGGGTGGGGGTGTTTGGGGTCATGCCCTCTAGCAGGTGGGTGGGTGGGCAAAGAACCAGCTTTCCTGCCACCCCCTCTAGCCGGATCTCCTAGCTTGGCCCATATAGCCCCCATCTTCCTGCCAGTGAGAAACAGGTGTATGGTGGGTGGATGTACAAGCTAGATACCAACATTTCTCAGCAGGTTTCAGGGGCAAAAATGGACAATTAGATTGTAAAGGACCAAGAAAGAGTTCCCAGACCTGGACAACCTCCCTACACTCTCTAAAACAAGTGTGGGGAAGTGGGTGGGGGTGGCTCCGCACACAAAGGCACTTGCCATACAAGCAACCTGAATTAAGTCCCCAAAACTATGTAAAAAGAGAACGGACTCTACAAAACTGTCTTCTGGCTCCCTCACACACAATAATAATTTAAAGGAAAAGGGGTGGGGGTTAGGAGGCTTAGTATTTGGCAACTGCCCACTGATTTAGAAAGATGAAAGAATCTGGACCAGTGAGATGAGGCAGCAGACAAAGTAGCTTGCTGCCAAGCCTCACTACCCGAGTTCAAGTCCCACGGCCCACATGACAAAAGGCGTGAACTCACTCCCACCAATTCACTGTGGTACGTGGAGGCACACATATGCCTCTCTCTCTCTCTCTTTCTCTCTCTCTCTCTCTCTCTCTCTCTCTCTCTCTCTCTCAAAATAAACGAACATTAAACTGAAGCTCTGACACGTACAGAACAGGGTAGAGGTCTGGGCCACAGGCACAAGAGGATCTAAACCATGTGAGAGCTCTGGCAGCTCACATGTGCAATCCCAGCACTGGGGAGCCCGACACAGGACTGCCATAAATTCAAGGTCAGTCTGACCTACAAAATGAGACCTGGTCTCAAAAGGAAAAAGTATGCAAAAAACCCTGGGTTTAATCACCAGTGCCATGTAAAGTGTATATGCTTGTAATCCCGGCACTTGGGAGATGGGAACAAAAGAATGAAGAGTTCAAGAGCCAGCAAGGGCTATACAAAACCTTGTCTCAAAAACCCAACAACAACAAATAAACAAAAGAGGGAAAGTTAATTGAAAGAATAGGAAAGAGAGGGCCAGGAAAGGCCAAGGCAGACACAGAACCCCCTAGTCTGGGAGCCAGACTGGAAGCTTGACAAGGGCTGAAACCATGAAGGTGTACCTACCCAGTCCTGAGACAGACAGACAGGTAGAGGCCAGAGGTCTGAGAAATGATATAAACACCCAGGAAGAGAGAAGAGAAAAACACCTGGAACCCACGGGAAAGATGGATACACAGTGGTTGGAAGAGAGCTGCAAGCACCATACTGTACTAAGTGTCAACTTACACTGCAAAGCCATGCAGGAAGCTGGGAGCTGGCAAGGAGACCATGCCAGGAATGGGACTGAGACATCTGGCCTCCTGGGTGGGGGCCACAGGTTGGTAAAGGGGGGGGGGGTGTTCGTTTCCTGGGGAACAGGCGGGAAGAGTCAAAGGGAGGTGGCAATGGCAGCTGACTGGCCATGCCATGAGCAGAATGTAGAGAATGCCGGCAGCCTGCCCTAGCATGTCCCCCAGAGGAAGCAAATGCCTGGGGAGGGGGGCAGGAGCAGGCAGGCTGCCTTGGTCCGCCCCCTCACACCTGCTGCCCTCTGATAGAGGGTCAGGCCCTGACATGGAAGGGCAAAGGGGGCCAGGGCTGTGACCCTATTATGCCACTGGACAGTGTTTGCCCCAGGCAGCTGTCTCCCAAAGGCTAGGGAGGTCTCTGGGAAAGAATGAAAGGCTGGTTGCCTGCAACCCTGAGGGGCCCAGATACCTCAGTGTGGGTGTAGTCAGGGAGTCACTGTTCAGAACTGCCAGGACAGGCACTGGACAAGTTCTGACAACCAGGTGGCCTCCAGCAAAGGGCCTCCCTTTCCTGAACCTTAGTTCTACATCTGGTCAACAGGGCCGGGAATCCTTGCTTCACAGCATCAGGTAGATTTGATGAAATGGCCCCAAGCCTGGGGCTAGGCACATAGTGTATGCTCAATAAAGGGTTATTTTACTCACCATCATCATTATATTGATAGTAGTTAAATGCCTGGTATCTGGGTTCAACTCCTGGCCCTTTCTCTTCTTAGCTGGATGGCCTTAGGTAAGGGACCTAGACTCTCTGAGCAGCAGGCCCCTCTGGATCCAATGGGACTCATCATGCTGACTTCCCAGGGCGCTGGGAGGACTCTGAGTGAGTACTCAGCAGGGCTCATGCAGTGTCTAGTACATGCTGGTGCTCAGTTAGCCATTCCTACCAGAACTCTCAGGAGTAAGATGGACAAAGAAGCTGGAAGCCCTGGCTAAGGCAGAGTTTGTGCCTTCCCTGCCGGGTGACATCAAGACCTTCCTTTAGTCAAGGTCTCAGTTTTCCTCATCTGGATACGACAAGAACCCCTCCCAGGCCTGGCCTGGTTGGCCTGAGCATTACCTGCAGTGGTTCCAACCCTGCCCGCCCAGCACTGGAGTGCGTATGTGTATCAAGAGACATATATCTCAGCAATGGGGGGTGTGGGCATGTAAGAAATGGGTACTCAGAGGGTCGCTGGAGACCTTCACCTGCATTTACAGATCTACCAAAACAGAAATTCTTACTGTGCCTACTTCTGAAATGGTGATCACTGGGTCAAATATGGTAACAAATACAAAATGTGCTGGAGAGAAGGATGAAGCACACAGCTCAAAACCTCAGTAAATGAGCATGAGGGACAGACACAGCCTATGCCGCTGTGCCTGGCCCTGGAGACAGGCCTAGGCTGGTGCTTTGTTAAGGGCAAGGCCTGGCTCCTTTGTAAAGTGGCTCCTCCCCAAGCCTAAGCCACAGCAGCTCCTACCCACATCCACAAACCAGACTCCTTCCTTTATGATCTCCTCTGGCCTCAGGGCTTGAACTCTCCCTCCACAGAGCAGCCCTGATCACATCTCCTCAGAGTCTTTCATGACTCCCCACTGTCCCCAGGAAAAAATGACCCTCCGGAGGTCTGAGTCTTGCTCACCAATTCAGCTGCACATCCCAATAACCCCTACTTTCCAGGGCCCTTGATTTTACAGTCTCTAACCTTCTAATTATCTGCTTCTACCTCAATTCCTTGCACACACTCTCCCCTGCCTACCCGCCTTACCCTGATCTCATATATATGCCCATCATCGAGTTGCTGTTCACAGGCCTCTCGCTCTTTCTCCAAGCCCTTCCTGACTTGTCTGGCTAGATCAGCGTCTTCTCAAGAGTTGCACAGCTTCCAAAAACACTGACCCCCACTCCCCAGCCACTTAGACTGTCACTATTTACAGACAGCTGTCTACTACACCTTGTCCTCAGGATAGCCAGGCTAGAGCTGGAGGAGTGCCCAGTACCCACCTTGCTACCCTGGCCGACTACGCACTAGAAAGGGCCTGTTAAGAGTCTCTGTCTTAGCTGGGCAGTGCTGGCACACACCTTTAATGCCAGAACTCATGAGGCAAAAGCAGGTGAAACTCTGAGTTTGAGGCCAGCCTAGTCTACAGAGCAAGTTCCAGGATAGTCGGGGCTACACAGAGAAACCCTGTCTCAAAAAGCCAATAGATAGATAGATAGATAAATAAATAAATAAATAAATAAATAAATAAAGAGGGTCTATCTTCCCCCCTTTTTCTAAACACCAGAGTCAGCCTGCCTTAATGTGACGTCACTAACCTGGCCTCAGTTTCTTCTAAGCAAACACATTCCTTGCACCCACCTATCAGTGATGGAAAGACAAAATGAGCTAACATTAGAAATGGGTTAGCACAGGGTGTGTGCTGAGTGCTGTGTTATGGGCTGGGTGTAAAACGTGGCAAGATAACCGTGCACAGTGCTTATCTTCTTGGAGGCCCAGTCCTCCAAGACCCAGATGTCATCATGACTATCACTCTGTCCCTCCATCAGCCCCAGACTGGGGAGTGCATTCTCAGTAGAGCCTTGATGACAGTACCAACAAGCAGCCTCTGATAAAGCCACATCAAGTCTGAAAAGTCCTTTGCTTGGCATGTAAGCCTCTACCGAATCTGTGCAGGGAGCAGACTAACTTCCCCCAGAGTCCTCTTGGGACAGGCGGCTCATCACTCTTGAAAGCCCAGCTCAGATGGTAGCCCAGCCACCTACCCTCTTACCTGTTCCAGGCCTGCCCATGATGACTTCCTTCTTGGGGGCAGGGTGACTGGGATAGCTGCTGGGCACTAGAACTGGCAACAGGGCAGCAGGTGAAGGGTGAAAGGCCACGGGCTGGAAGGGTGAAGAAGCCAGGCCCAAGGTGGGCATCGGCTGGGCCACAGCAGTCGGTGCGGCTGGAGGCACAGTGATGGGCACAGGGGCAGGCAGAGGTGGAGGCAGGCCAGGTTTCCCACTGGCCACCCCAGGGGGTACCGGGGTCTCACGGCAACCCCGCCCAGGTCCCCCTGCCCGTGCCTCACCGGCAGTGCCCACCTCTCCAGGGAATTTGGAGGGCAGTGGCACATCGGGGTTGCGGACAATGACAGGCGAGTCCCTTTGCACAGCAGGCACCCTTCGTACGGAAGGCCCTGGATCCGAGGTAAGTCCAGCAGGTGGGGGCAACAGCAGCAATGGTGAGGGCTGGCGGGAGCGAGAGAAGGGCACAGCAGGTGACACGGCCCGGAAGCCAGCCGGTGTGGAGGGGGTAGGTGTATGGGACACTGAGTCCACTCCAGAGTCTAAGCTGTCACTCTTGGGGAAGTCTGGGGCGGCTCCTCCACCTCCTGCCCCAGAGGCCCCTAGTGTCCCTGGGTGGGGCAACAATTCTGTCTTCCTTCGCCCAGGGCTGATGGGCACAGTGAAGGTTAGGTTGGTCTGGAAGGTGGGTAGGATGCCGGAGGAATGGCGCTCTCGGGGGGCAGGTGGCGGTGGATGGGGGCCCAGGTCTGGTGGTGTCAGCACACCTGCCTTGGGGGTGCTGGCACTCAGGTGGCGGCTGCGAACGGCAGTGCGCTGGATAACAGGTGAGGCATTGATGGGGCTGAAGTTGGCAGGGCGGAAGCCGAAGAGGGGTGAGGGCGAGGGTGACGGAGCTGGCGAGAAGGGCGACTGTGTCGAGACAGGTGAGAAGGAAGGCGTGCCTGACCGGGAGCTGCCCAGGGACACCAGCATCACAGCTGCCTCACACTCATCAAATTCAAAGCGTGACAGGTCGGCAGGCGCTACCAGGCGTGGTCGGGAGTCTCCGCGGGCTGCCACGCTGCTGGCCTCACTGTCCCTCGAAGTCTCATCACCCCAGTCAAACTCAGTGCTTCCTTCACGGGCTGCAACCCCAGCAGGCCGCCCAGTCCCACCTGGCCCACTGTCTGCCAGGCCCTCCATCTCTTTGGTTCTCATGGAAAGGTGGCGGGAGCAGTAGCCCCGCCGTTGGGACTCCTTCATGCAGCCATCCCGAGAGCAGAGCCGGCGCCACTGCTTGCCGTTGAACTTCTTCCGGATGCCGTTGGGTGTGCAGACCACGTCGCCCTTCTTGTACTTCTGCTGAGCGGCTGTCAATGGCGTGCGAGCACGGGCTGCTGGTGCGGCTCCCTTCTCCAGTGAGGCCACACTGCTGCTCCGACTGCCAGCCTGGCTCCCCTCCTGGCAGGGCGAAGGCTGCTCACCAGGGCGACCAGGGCCAGCAAAGGCTGGGGATTTCGGGGGTGGTGACAGGAGCTGGGGTGGAGGCAGTGGGAGCAGTACTGGGGTACCCAGGGCTGGTGGGTGTTTCTCCTCACCCTCCTCACAGTGAGTCCCCAGGTTGCTACCAAAGCTGATGTTGGAGACCTCAGCATCCTCTGGCTGCTTGGGCTCCGAGGAAGAAGGGCAAGGAGGCAAAGTGACCCCAGGCTCAGCCTGTTCTTCCTCTGGGCCTGCAGGGTGCTTCCTCAACAAGGCTTCAGGTTCCCAGGGAGGCCGAAGCAGGCGCAGGCTAGATCGGGTGACCCACACGGCCTCCTCGGGCTCACGGTGCAGTGGCTGTTGGGTTGGTGGCAGAGTGCCTGGTGGACCTGGGTGGGAGCTGGGGCCAGCGCTGAAGCGGACCTTATAAGCAGCTGGTTTAGCAGCCACTTCCACCACCACACCCTCACGGTACACAGCCACACCAGGTTCTACACAGGTACAGACAGCTGTGCCCACCATCAGCGCACCTGGAGGTGGCATGGCATCCAAAACTACATCCACACCACCACCTGATAACCCATCATAGAAAGTCAAGGCCCGGTCCCCAGGGAATTGCACACCCAGATCCTGGCTACGGCGCACCTGGCGCACGACAGCAGGCAGGAAGAGGCCATCCCCACGACGAGCCAGCACCCGCTGAGACCTTAGTTGCCGAAGGTCATAACCACCAGTGGTGCCACCAGAGGGCCAGGGGACTGGACCACAAGCCTCAGCAGGCTCATCCTCCAGGTCAGCTGAGTGCTCACTGGCTGTGTCAGTAGAGGAGGACCGGGTGGATGCAGGGGGCCGTGGAGGTACACCCAGGGCACTGGCATCCTCAGGGGTCCGCTCATACTCTTCAGGGGCTCCGATCGCACCACCAGTTCCAGCACCATGCTCCTCCACATACTTCTTCTTTGGGGCTCGAGACTTGAATGTGGCTGTCTTGCGACTGAGTGAAGGCTCCCAGCGGCCTGCCTCCCCATCTCCCTTGGGGTCCTCAGATAGACCTGGCGTAGGGTCATTGGGCTGCAGCTCTGGAGGAGGTCCCTCAGCTCCAGGGTCCCGCTCAGTCTCTTCTTCCTCACCCTCTTCCGCCTCTTCTGGCCCTGTCTGATCCTGTGGCTGAGCTTTCTCATCCTCCTCCTCTGGCTTGTCACCCTCCCCGGCCCCTCGCCGTCTCAAAGCCTTGGCCCTGGTGGCTGGTGGGGACTTGCTGCCGCTGGCAGAACCTGCAAGGCCAGGGCACACCTTCTTCATTGGCTTCATCATCTGTCCACCTATGAGATAGGAGAGCAGCAGAGATCATCGGAAGCAAATGTGAATACCCAAAGACTCAGGGTCCCTCGGGACTTTCTATGTGCTGAGCTGACGCTCTGAGTTCTATGACCCACGAAACTATCTCTAACTCATGGGAGCTCTGGCAAGCATTCAGACATAGACTGGCACCTGGGTCTCTTAAGCATACAGGGCCTGGCTCCTTGGGGAGCATTCACACACCTGCTCTCTCTGCAGGGGACATGGAACGTGCAAACACAGGCTCCAGCTGCACCAAGGAGTGTGAGGAGCAATGTGAGTTCACACTATGGAGCACCCACACTGTCCTGAGCCCTCAGCTAAGCCTGCTAATTTCCTCTCCCAACAGCTCTAAAAGATGGGTGCTACTATCAAGCAAGGTGCAGAGACTAAGTGATTTAAAATCATCTGCCAATGAAGCAGCAGATTCAGGGGTCTGAACCCAGGCCCTGTAGGGCTCAAGAGTCTGTGCTCCTAACCACTTCTGTGTGCTGCCTGTCTGTCGATGATCCACAGAGCATGATTGCTCTCGCTCTGACCACATAGAGGGCACACAGCAAAAGCACACACCAACATACACAAGCACCAAGCTACAGAAAGGGATGCGACACAACTGAGATGTGAGCCTCTTTCCTCCCTCCACCCCTCTGGGCAGCCATGCATGGCCAGGTGTGGTGGGAAGGAGTACACAGCTCAGAGTCCCTAGGGATGGCTGCCCACTCTGCTCTGCATCCCAGGCCTGCCAGGTACAGCCATCTTCCCAGATCCTGGCAGGGAGCAGGCAGGGGCATGCTTGGGGCAAGAGCTCATACCAGCACTGCCACAGGACCGTACATGAGCACACGCACGCGCACAAATACAGGCACACGTCATCACACAGTGGGACACAGAACTGCACACCCCAGGGTTTCTCTGTCCCACAACATGGGAGTCCTTCCCTTCCCCCAACAGCACCCAGTGTGATGCCTGCAAGCCCAGCCCCTACTTCTGGTATGCAAGCACCCTCACCCAAACTGAGCTTGTGGGGCAGCATGTCTGAATTGCTCAGCATCCCCAAATACCCAAATATGCCCTCCAACTCCAGGTGGGGGTAAGTAGGATGAGGTCAAAGAAAGCAGGACAAGCCCAACAGGCCAACCTCACCCACTTCCTGAATAGTCATTCTGCCCGCCCCCTTTCGAGCTGCCCCGAGAAAAGGGAAAAAAAAGCAAAACAAAACCCCCAAAACTTCACTCCGATGTGACTTGGAAAACTTGAGAAGCCAAAAAAAAAAAAAAAAAAAAAGAGTTCAACTGTCCTAGATACTCCAGAGGCCCCTCTGACAGTCTTCATGCTGCCTGGGATCCCAGATCTCATGCTCTCCAACTTGGGGCTTTCTCTTCCTGTGGGACAATCCCCGGGTTCTCATAGACTCAGCAGTCTGCAGGGCCTGAGATTGGCACCAAAGTGCTCTGGAGTTAGGCGGACTCCACCGCCATCTCCCCACTGACCTGCTAGGGCACCATTCTGGAGCCTGAGATCTGGTACCAACCCTGCCCAAACAGAAACCTTTCTACACCACCCAGGGCCTACAAGCACACCATCTGCCATCCCTTAACCCTGTTGCCTGGACCGGTCTCTTTACCCCAGAGCCAAACCTCTCCTTCTTAGGGCCTACTCTCTTCCTGTCCACCATAGCTAACCCAGGGTCCTGTGGGCCCTCACCCCTTCACAGAAGGGAGAGGAGACTGTTGAAGCCCAGGCCACCCCATGTCCTTTAGGGTCTCATACCCTCTCTTTCCATCCACCCTCCTGGCACCATCTTCTCTGCCCCTCTCTCCCATCTTGTCACCTTTCTCCCCAGATACTAGGCCCCCTCCTGTTACCCCGCTGGCCACCCCATTTATTTCTATCACCCATTCCTTCCAGACACTCTGCTATCGGCCATCTCTAGACCTCCAAAGCTGACACCTCTGCCCATCGCCTCTCTTCATCACCCCCTCCAGCTCGGTCCCCTTCCTCTCCCTGTCACCCTGATCTAGTCCTGTCACCCTTCCTTTCCTGTCATCAGTACTCTGCCCATTACCCTCTTCCCCGTCACTCCTTTCCTGCCACTCCCCCCTTCCCAACACTTCCTTCACTCTGTCTCCCCTTCCCACACCATTCCGCCCACCTCTTTTGCCCTGTACCCCCTTCCCGTCCCTGCCACCTGTCCCCTCTCGGCCTCCAGCTCCCCTCCACCCCCACGCTGTGTCAGCCCTGGCCCCGCCCTTCACCTCGGGCTCCGCGGGGTTTCGGGGCGGGGGGCCGTGGCCCCGGCTCAGTCCGGTCCGGTCCCTCCCCGCCCCCCCTCCGGCTCTCCCTCTCGATTCTCCCTTTTTTTTTTACTCCAACACACAAAATGGTGAATGGACCTGCAACAGCTGGAGCAACCAGCCAATTGGCGGCCACAACCCCGCTGACCGGCGCCAACCTAGACCAATAGATATTCGCAGTCTGATCGGCTCCGCCTACAGGTCAGGAGCGACACTCGCCATCACCAATCGTGCTCTTCCGGCAGCGCCAGGAGGCGGGGCCAAATTCCAAGACCGGCCTCCCTCCGGGACCGACACCAACCTAAGCCTACGACTGTCTGATATGCCTAGAACCCTACCCCACAAGTGATGGAAATCTGCCTTAACCAATTAACAGACTATTTATGTGCCGAATGACAAATACAGTACCCAATCACCATGCACCTAAGGCAGGAACCGAGCCCCTGTGAAGGACAGTAGCCAATGAAATAACAGGAGGAGGGGCTAAAGGATATATCCACCAATGAGCAAGCCAGGGAGGCGTGGCCCAAGCGTTTGTTGACCAGCTGATCGCAGTTCCTGCTGGGAATAGTAGTCTTCTCCTGTATCCGGCCCGTAGTCTACAGCATAAGGCAGACTACAACTCCCATGTGACAGAGTGCCTGGAGCACCAAAGAACCGGGCGAGGAGAAAAAGTCTGAAAGGGCAGTTCCTTCTGAGTCTCGCAGAACATCGGGAACATCTTAGACCCAGGGCCCCGACTCACCCGGATTCCCGGCTCTAGCGTCGCCAGCGGCTCCTCGCAGTGGCGGCTGTAGCGGCACGAGGGGGAGGTGCGAAGAGCAGCCAACCGACACCCTCGAACCCCGCAACCAATCAGCAACGGCTGGGGCGGCGCAATGACCTCACCGGTTCTACTCTCTTACCCTTCCCCCACGAGGTTGTTGGTGCTGGTAGCCAGAGTAGAGAAGTTTGGGGTGGGGGTGGGGGTGGGGGATGGGAAAAGAACTAGTGATGTCACCTTTCCCCTGTGTGATTGGCTGTTGTGTGGCCGGACTACAACCAATCAACAGTCTCAAAAAGTCTGGCGCGGCCCCGCGGAAAGCCCTGTTGCCACCAGAAAGAGACAGAGAGAGGACCTCCGGTTTTCTCGTGCGCTTCAGTGTAGGCTACGCGCGTGGTCTGGGGCAGTGTGGCCAAGTCAACTCCAAGACTTTGATTTTAGGACGGCGCACTTTTCTGATAGCACCCTCCCATCCTCAAACTTGGGTAGGGACATAGGATGGGGAAATGCGGCACTTCCTGGGGCTTCACACTCCATTCCGTAGGCGAACCAACAGCCTTAGGATTGTTCACACCTGAAGGAAGATTTGTAAAGCTCTTGGGGTGGGTGTCACACTGGAGGTGAGGAGGAGAGCATATGCCGCATACCCTCTGGGCTATAGAACGGCTGTTCCCCAGATGCCGAGTGAATTTTTTTTCTATAGTTCCCTTGGAACGATGTTCACCGGCTCTGAGGAATGTTTCTCTTGCCTATGATGGACACTCAAGACTAGTCACTGTTGACTAGTTGTTAATGTCACGTTGACACAGGCTAGAGTCTTGGGATGGAATGAACTTGAGTTGCCTCCATAAGATTGTCCTGTAGGCCGGGCGGTGGTGGCGCACGCCTTTAATCCCAGCACTTGGGAGGCAGAGGCAGGCGGATCTCTGTGAGTTCTAGGCCAGCCTGGTCTACAAAGAGAGTTCCAGGACAGGCTCCAAAGCCACAGAGAAACCCTGTCTCAAAAGAAAAAAAAAAAAAAGTAAAAAGATTGTCCTGTAGGCAAATCTGTAGGTTACTGTCTTAATTAACTAGTGGCTGAGCCTTTAATCCCAGCACTCGGGAGGCAGAGGCAGGCGGATCTCTGTGACTTCGAGTTCGAGTCCAGCCTGGTCTACAAGAGCTAGTCCAGGACAGGAACCAAAAGCTACGAAGAAACCCTGTCTCGAAAAATCCAAAAAAAAAAAAAAAAAAAAAAAACTAGTGGCTGATGCTGGAGGGTCCAATCCATTGTGGGTGGATGCCACCCCTGACAAAGTAGTCCTGGGATGTACAAGGAAGCAGGCTGAGCAAACCATGGAGATCAAGCCATTATGTAGGGTCCCTCCATGGCTTCTGCCTCAGTTCCTGCCTTGACTTCCCTTCAGATGGACTCAATGATAGGTAAGGTGAAATAAACCCTTTAATCACTGAGTTGCTTTTGGTCCTAGTGCTTTACCATAGCAGAAACTCTTAATTAAGAATATTCTGTGGTTTAATCCCAGCACTCGGGAGGCAGAGGCAGGTGGATCTCTGTGAGTTCGAGACCAGCCTGGTCTACAAGAGCTAGTTCCAGGACAGGCTCCAAAACCACAGAGAAACCCTGTCTCGAAAAACCAAAAAAAAAAAAAAAAAAAAAAGAATATTCTGTGGTATATATATGGCTGCTTCACACAGGGCATGCAGAAAGCACCAGTTGTCCTCGGTACTTACACTGAGGCAGTTTCACACTGTCTATAGGAAGGTCTCACTGTCCACAGGGATTCAGGAAAAATTAACTGTCCTTACAAGTTCACAGAGAACTTAGTCTATTACCCATGCTATTGTAGAACTTAAAAAACCTTACACTGGGCTGGAAAGATGGCTCAGCGGTTAAGAGCACTGCCTGTTCTTCCAAAGGTCCTGAGTTCAATTCCCAGCAACCACATGGTGGCTCACAACCATCTGTAATGAGGTCTGGTCAACAGGCATACAAACAGACAGAATACTGTATACATAATAAATAAATAAATATTTTTTAAAAAAACTTACACTTTCTTCTACTTCCCCTGCCCTACCGCACCAAACTCTCTCTTACACTGTAGTCCAGACTGGCCACAAAGTCAAAGCAATCTTCCTTCCTCGGTCTCCCAAGTACTAGTACTGCAAAATTAAAGATCATGCTGGGGGCTGGAGGGATGGCTCAGTGGTTAAGAGCACTGGCTGCTCTTCCAGAGGACCCAAATTTGATGCTCAGCATCTATGTGGTGGCTCATAAATATTAGGTAATTCCAGTTCTAGGGATCCAACACCTTCTGGCCTCTGCAGGCATAAGGCACACAAGCTGTTCATAGACATGCATACAGACAAAACACCAATGCACATTTTTTTTTTTTTTTTTTTTGGTTTTTCGAGACAGGGTTTCTCTGTGGTTTTAGAGCCTGTCCTGGAACTAGCTCTTGTAGACCAGGCTGGTCTCGAACTCACAGAGATCCGCCTGCCTCTGCCTCCCAAGTGCTGGGATTAAAGGCGTGCGCCACCACAGCCCGGCCAATGCACATTTTTAAAATGCAGATATGGACAGGCAGGGTGCCACACACCTTTATCCAAGCACTCAGGAAGCAGAGCAGGCAGATCTCTTGAGTTCAAGGCCAGCCTGGTGTACAAAGAGTTCCAGGATGGTCAGGACTACACAGAGAAACCCTGTCTTAAAAATAACCACCAACAATAAAAATGCACATTAAAAAAACCCAGCAAAACAGCCAAATGGTGATGGCAAGTGCCTTTAATCCCAGCACTCTGAAGGCAGAGGCAGGAGGATCTCTGTGAGTTCGAGGTCAGCCTGGTCCACAGAGCTAATTCCAGGATAGCCAGAGCTACACACATAGCTCTAAAAAACAAAAACACAAAACAAAACAAAAAAAGAAACATACCATTGGCCCTCACTTGGGAAGCTGAGGCAGGAGGATTAGAGTTGCAAACCAATCATGGCTGTATAGTGACACTCTGGAAAACCAGAGAGTAATGGTGAGATGGCTCTGCTGGCAGAGGTGCTAAGCCTGGCAGCCCAAGTGCCAGCTCTAGGAGCCCAGCTCCCACAAACTGTCATCTCATGTCCACTTGTCCTCCTTGTACCCACACACATACACACACAAATAAAAAAAACTTAAAGGAGAGAAAAACAGCTAGTGCATGGTGGCTTACCCCTTTAAGCCCACCATTTAAAACAGCGGTTCTCACCTAGTGGTGGTAGTGGTGCATGCCTTTTTAATCCCAGCACTCGAGGCAGAGGCAGGCAATCTCTGTGAGTTCAAGGCCAGCCTGTGCAACAGTGCTAATTGCAGGACAGCCAGGGCTACACAGAGAAACTAGGGAAGAAAAAAAAAAAAAAGACAGCAGCAGTTGTCAACCTGTAAGACCCCTTAGGGGTCGAATCCTGCATATCAGATATTTGCATTACAATTCATAACAGTAGCAAAATTATAGTTATGAGGTAGCAATGAAAATAGCTGTATGGTTAGGGTCACCACACCTTAAGGAGCTGTAATAAAAGCTCCCAGCATTAGGAAGGTTGAGAAGCAGCGATTTAAGAAGTGGAGGGAGGCAAGGGTATATCTATGAGTTCTAGGCCAGCCAGGACTATATAGTCCCCAAAACAAACTAAAAACACAGGCAGAAGCCACATAGGTCATTTGGAAAGCCCCTCGTGAATGATTCCTGCTGTCACCAAGGGGGTTTAGGGCCGTTACCCAGAATTCTTCAAGTTTGCAAATGCTAACCAGCCTTGTTAACGCACAATACAAAGGAGAATGTGCTGTCTGTGGGGAGGCTCCTGCTGGGCCGTTGGAATTCCCACTGTCCACACAGACTTGAGTGGGTTAGGGCTAAGATGTGTTGCCCAGTCAGCACACATCAGGTGTGAGGATTAAACAAACACATCCTGCCAAGGACACGTTCTGCTGCAGTGCAAAGACTTTCTAGACGTAGTGTGGTCATGATAGCCACAGAGGTGGATCCCCCACCACTCACCCACGGGTACCACTTAGGAAAGTTACAGCATGCAGGAACGCAGGGAGAGCTTTAGTGTGAGAACACACAGGCCAAGCCTTATTGGAGGAAAGGTGTGTGTTCAGGGAGCTGTACCCTGCCCCTGGGAGAATTACATAAACCGTAGTTAACTTACGTGCCCAGTTGCACTGTCCTGTGGGTGAGGGGTGACTGAGGGAGATAGGTTGCCTGGGGTCAAATCACAGCTGGACCTTTTCTTCCCAGCTGCGTGATTGGGAAGGTCACTTAATTCACCCCCACCCCCCCTTCCGTGCCTTGATTTCCATCCCTTTTAAAATAGAAACCAGGGCAGAGGGTGTGGCTCAGAGGTAGAACATTTGCAAGCTGGGCTTGAGGTCCTGTGTTCCTTCCTGGTAGAGAGAGGGGAAAAACAGATAAAGAAAAGAATAAAAGATCTTGATGGCTTTGTTAGGAAGACTAGAGAGTTAGAGCAGCAAACTAGTGTTGTTTGCACAGCAGGGTGAAGTTCCCTGAACTTAAAAAAGAAGGAAGGAGACCAAGGCCCAGCTCTGTTTCCCAGCACTTGGGAGGTGGAAATGGTTGGTCAAAGCGAGCCACACTTGAGAGTGAATTGAAGGTCAGCCAGAGCTAAATGAGGTCCTATTTCAGGAAACAATAGGAAAACAAAAAACAACTGTAAAGAAATTGTAAGGAGAGCCAGGCATTCTGGAAGCAGAGGCAGGTGGATCTCTGTGAGTTCGAGGCCAGCCTGGTCTACAAGAGCTAGTTCCAGGACTGACTCCAAAGCAATACAGAGAAACCCTGTCTTGGGGGGGGGAGCATTTGGGAGACTGATGCAGAAGGATCAAGACACTTGGGTTACACGGACAGACCATATCTGAAGAAAAAAAAGGAGAGAAGGGGGGAAAGCTAAATGTTTAAGAAAGATTTTTTTTTTTTTTTTGGTTTTTCGAGACAGGGTTTCTCTGCAGTTTTGGAGCCTGTCCTGGAACTAGCTCTTGTAGACCAGGCTGGTCTCAAACTCACAGAGATCCGCCTGCCTCTGCCTCCCAAGTGCTGGGATTAAGAAAGATTATTAAATCTGACTTGTACATTATGATACATACATATATATACATATAAATATATATATTTCAGAATATCACCTAGTACTATGCTCTATTACAGTTATAAGTTATTTTATTTGGAACGTAAACTCATGTTTAGCATAGACAAAGCCCTGGATTTCATCCTCAACACCACAACCAAGAGATTTGCAACAATAGAAAAGAGTGCTCGCCTGGCGGTAGTGGCGCACGCC
Organism: Chionomys nivalis; assembly: GCF_950005125.1. Lineage (NCBI taxonomy): Eukaryota > Metazoa > Chordata > Mammalia > Rodentia > Cricetidae > Chionomys > Chionomys nivalis. Next base: position 79,690,412 of record NC_080087.1, on the reverse strand, counting down.
TTTAATCCCAGCACTCGGGAGGCAGAGACAGGTGGATCTCTGTGAGTTTGAGGCCAACCTGGTCTACAAGAGCTAGTTCCAGGACAGGCTCCAAAGCCACAGAGAAACCCTTTCTCGAAAAAACCAAAAAAAAAAAAAAAGAAAGCCGGGCGGTGGTGGCGCACGCCTTTAATCCCAGCACTCGGGAGGCAGAGACAGGCGGATCTCTGTGAGTTCGAGACCAGCCTGGTCTACAAGAGCTAGTTCCAGGACAGGCTCCAAAACCACAGAGAAACCCTGTCTCAAACAACCAAAAAAAAAAAAGAAAGAAAGAAAGAAAAGGGGGCTAGGGAGGTGGCCTTGTCCTGTCAGGTAGAGGTGCTTGCTGCCAAGACTAAGTCCCTGAATTCAATCCCCAGAACCCACATATGGAATGAGAAAACCAACTTCTGAAAGTTGTCTTCTAATCTTCACTTGTTTACTGTGATACATACGTGCCCTGTCCCCAGCATGGATCTCTCTGAGTTCTAGGTCAGCCAGGGCTAAAATTGAGACCTGTCTCAACACCTCCTAACCACTGCCCTCCCCAAAACTAAATAAACCTGACACTGAAAAAATTGGCAGTGAAGGGCATTGACTGCTCTTCCAAAGGATCTGAGTTCAATTCCCAGCACTCACAAGGCAGCGCACAAGCTTGAAACTCCAGTTCCAGGGGTTCTGATACTCGTTCTGATCTCTGCAGGCTCAAGGCACACACATGACACATGGACATACATGCATACATGTAAACATACCAGGCATACGCATGACACACAGACATATATATGTGCAAACACACCAGGTACACACATGGCACATGAACATACATACAGGCAAACACCCATACACAGAAAATAAAATAATTTGGGGTAACTTTTTTTGTTTGTTTGTTTGAGAGTTTATAGCTCTGGCTGTCCTGGAACTCACTCTATAGACAAGGCTGGCCTCAAACTCATAGAGATCCACCTACATCTTCCTCTGAGTGCTAGGGTTAAAGGGATGAGCCCACGTGCTCAATAATTTTTAAAGAACACTTTAAGCATATTCGTCCTCAAAAATCATAACACACACACTCCTGGGGATTGGGGTGGGGATGATGGGGTGTGGGGTATGGGGAAGCACTAGCCAGCCTCTAGGGGCTCATACTTGAAATCGTAGCACTTGGAAGGCTGAGGCAGAATTGCCAAGAGATTGAGGCCTGCCTGGCCTCTGTGACAGTTTCAGAGAAAGCAAATGAGTTCGGACAAACAAGACCAGGCCACAGAGGTTCATGACTAAGATCCCACTCAGGACTCCAGAGGCGAGGCGGAAGTAGGAGGACCAGGAGTCAGTCAAGGTCTTCCTCAGCTACCGAGTTCAGTGCCATGTGGGACTACATGAGACTCTGTCAGAAATTCTAAGTGTGAAAGAAAATACCAAAATATACATTTCTCTTTGAGTTTTGGTTTGGTTTTCTTTTTGAGGACTTTTTTTTTTTTTTTTAAAAAAAGCAAGATGTTGTTCTATATTTTTAAAATTTATTTATTTTGTACTTTATGTACATTGGGGTTTTGCCTATATGTATGCCTGTGTGAAGGTGTCAGATCCCCTGGAACTGGAGTTACAGACAGTTGTGAGCTGCCATATGGGTGCTGGGAATTGAACCTTGGTCCTCTAGAAGAGCAGTCAGTGCCCTTAACTGCTGAGTCATCTCTCCATCCCTTGAGGAACTTTTTTTTTTTTGGGGGGGGGGGAGGCTTGTTTTGTTTTGTTTTTCGAGACAGGGTTCCTCTGTGTAGCCCTGGCTGTCCTGGAACTTACTCTGTAGACCAGTTTGGCCTCGAACTCAGAGATCCACCTGCCTCTGCCTCCCTAGGGGTTAAATGTGTGAGCCACCAGGAAACAAGGATCAGCTTGCCTTTTTTAAAAAAAAAAAAAAAAAAACTTTTAAATTTTTATAAGATGTATTTATTTTATGTATATGCATGTAGGTGTACCACATGTGTATGTAGCCCATAGAGGTCAGAAGAGGGCATTAGATGCCCTGGAAATGGATGGTTGTGAGCCACCATATAGGTGCTGGGAAATGAACCAGAGCCCTCTGCAAGGAAAGTGTTCTTAACCACTGAGTCATCTTAGCCACCTTTTCTGTTATTGTGTTCTCTGACAGAGTTTTCTTCACCTTGCATCTGCCTGGCCTGGACTCAATAGATAGCCTAGTTTCACCTAAAACCTGAAATCCTCCACTTTCAGCCCTCAGAGTGCTAGAATTATAGGAAGTGTGAGCCACCACTCTTTAATTCAAAATAGTTTTGGAGCGCTAAAGAGGTGGCCAGCAGCTGGGCATGGTGGTGCACACCTTTCATCCCAGCACTTGGGAGGCAGAGGCAGGGGGGATCTCTGAGTCCAAAGCCAACCTGGTCTACACAGCAAGTTCCAAGATAGCCAGGGCTGCACAGAAAAAAACCTTGTCTCGAAAAATAAATAAACACGCAAAAAAAAGAAAAAAAAGAAAAAGAAAAAAGAAAAAAAGAAAAGAAAAGAAAGAAAGGAAAAGAAATAAAAGGAAAGAAAAGAAAAAAGAAAAACGGTGACCTAGATCTTAAAAGCACTTGCAGAGACCCAGGTTTGGTTCCCATCACTTACAAGACAGAAAAGAACAGTCTGTATTTCCAGTTCAGGGACTACACACTTTCTTTTGGTCTCCACTGGCATTAGGTTCACACACAATGTACTTGCAAAAACACAGGCAAGGGGGCTGGAGAGATGGCTCAGCAATTAAGAGCACCGGCTGTTCTTCCAGAAGACCCAGGTTCAAATCCCAGCACCCACATGGCAGTTCACAACTGTCTGTAACTCCAATTCCAGGGAATCTGGTACCTTCACACCAATGCACATAAAATAAAGTTAAAATAAATTTAAAAAAAAAAGCACAGGCAAAAGATTCCTACACATACAATGCAAACAAACAAATCTTTAAAGGGTGGAGTCTGGAGATAAGGCCCAGCGGCTAACAGCACTTGCTGCTCTTCCAGAAGACCTAAATTTAGTTCCCAGCACCCATGTCAGGTGGCTCATCACTGCCTGCAATCTGGCTACTGAGCATCTGACACCTCCAGGCTCCAAGAGCACCTGTCTTCATATGCACACGCACCCACACAGGTGCACAAGAGCACCTGCCTTCACATGCACACGCACCCACACAGGTGCACAAACAGACATGTAACTTAAAACAACTTTAAAAAGAAATCTTGGGGAGTCAGGCATGGTGGTACATACCTCTAATCTCAGCACTTGGGAGGCAGAGACAGGCAGATTTCTGTTACAGGACAACCAGGACTGTTACACGGAGAAGCCCTGTCTTGAAAAAGCAACCAACCAACCAACTAAAAAAACAAACAACCCCCACAAACAACCCCAAACCAAAAAGTCTCTTTGTTTTCCGAGACAGGGTCTAGCCATGTACTGCTGACTGGCCTGAAAGCTACTATGTAGACTAGATTGGTGTAGAACCCATGACCATCCTCCTTTTTCTGCCTCCTAAGTGCTGTTACAAGCAAGCACCATCATATTTGGCTAGTTTAACACTATTGAAGAGTTTGTGCTTGAGCCATGAGGCAGACGGCATAGATGACATCACACCATGACCTCAATGCTCGGGAGGCTGTGATAGGTGGATTGCTCTGAATTTGAGGTCAGCTTGGTCTTTACAGTGAGATGTTGTCTCAAAACCAAACAGTTCATGCTGTCACATCTAATTGGTAATCTTGGCCATGTTTTGTGTGTACTCTGGTGAAAGGAATCTAAGGCCAAGACGATCCGTGGTATGCTTCCTTCCCCTCATCAGAAAATGGTGTTGGACATAGGTCACTAAGTGACCCTGTCATCAAGTTGGGGTGATGATGAAATGGCATGTTTAACCTTCCCTTTTTCACACACCCTCTTTAAAAACATCTTATTTGCGTTTAGTGTGTTTTGTTTGCATGTACGTAAGTGCTCCATGTGTGTGTCTGGTGCCCATGGAGGTTAGAAGATTGGCGTCAGAACCCCTGAAACTGGAGTTACTCACAGTTATTAGCTATTATGTACATGTTGGGAACCATACCTGGGTCTTCTTTGAAAACACCAAATCAGCAGGCAGTGGTGGTGTGCGTCTTTAATCCCAGCACTTGGGAGGCAGAGGCAGGAAGATCTCAGTGCATTCAAGGCCAACCTGGTCTACAAAGTGAGTTCCAGGCCAGTCAGGACTACACAGTGAAACCCTGTCTCAAAATACCAAAAATAAATAAATAATAAAGAAAGGAAGGAAGGAAGGCAGGACGGAAGGAAGGAAGGGAAGAAGAAGGGAGAAGGAAGGAAGGAAAGAAGGAAGGAAGGAAGGAAGGAAGGAAGGAAGGAAGGAAGGAGAAAGGAAGGAAGGAAGGAAGGAAGGAAGGAAGGAAGGAAGGAAGGGAAGAAGGAGGGAGAAAGGAAGGAAGGAAGGAAGGAGAAAGGAAGGAAGGAAGGAAGGAAGGGAAGAAGGAGGGAGAAAGGAAGGAAGGAAGGAAGGAGGAAGGAAGGGAAGAAGAAGGGAGGAAGGAAGGAAGGAAGGAAAGAAGGAAGGAAGGAAGGAATGAAGAAGAAGGGAGGAAGGAAGGAAGGAAGGAAGGAAGGAAGGGAAGAAGAAGGGAGGAAGGAAGGAAGGAAGAAGAAGAAGGGAGGAAGGAAGGAAGGAAGAAAGGGAGGGAGGGAGGGAGGAAGGAAGGAAGGAAGGAAGAAGAAGGAAGGAAGAAGAAGGAAGGAAGGAAGGAAGAAGAAGAAGAAGAAGAAGAAGAAGAAGAAGAAGAAGAAGAAGAAGAAGAAGAAGAAGAAGAAGAAGAAGAAGGAAGGAAGGAAGGAAGGAAGGAAGGAAGGAAGGAAGAAAACAAGTGTCTTGGCCACTGAGCAATCTCTCCAGGTCTGTCTGCATTATTCATTATTTTGACCTCAAACTGGATGAGTGAGGAGGATGACCTCGAACTCCTGATCCTCCCACCTGCACCTCTCAAATGTGTTGTTTATTGATGCATCGCCACCACACTTCCCTCACCTCACTGGAAACGACAGGATATGTCACCTTTAAGGTTAAGAGCACTGGCTGCTCTTCTGGAGGTCCTGAGTTCAATTCCCAGCAACCACATGATGGCTCATAACCATCTGTAATGAGATCTGGTGCTGTCTTCTGGCCTACAGGCATACATGGAGGCAGAACACTGTGTACATAATAAATAAATCTTTAAAAAAAAAGTCATAAAGCTCTGAGACATTTTCACCATGGGCTCCTATACTCTCTCACTTAAAAAAAAAAAAAAAAGTAGCCGGGCGGTGGTGGCGCACGCCTTTAATCCCAGCACTTGGGAGGCAGAGGCAGGCGGATCTCTGTGAGTTTGAGACCAGCCTGGTCTACAAGAGCTAGTTCCAGGACAGGCTCCAAAAAACCACAGAGAAACCCTGTCTCGAAAAACCAAAAAAAAAAAAAAAAGTACATTTAGTTCTAGAGAGGTGGCTCCTCAGCAGTTGACGGCACTGGCTGCTCTTCCAGAGGACCCGAGTTCAATTCCTAGCACCTGCCAACAAGGCAGCTCACAACTAAATCCGACTGCCTCATACAGACATACATGCAGGCAAAATACCAATGCACATGAAATAAAAATAAGCAAATCATTAGAAAATAAAGTCAATTTATTTCTTTTGTGTATATTCGTGGCTGAGTGCACGGCAGGCATATGAATGCCATAGGATAACCTTTAGGAATGGACTCTTTCCTTTTATTATGTGGGTCCCAGGACAAAATTCAGGTTGTTGTCGGGCAGTGGTAGCACACACCTTTATCCCCAAAACTTGGGAGCCAGAGGCAGGCAGATCTCAGTGAGTTCGAGGCCAGCCTGGTCTACAAAGCGAGTTTCAGGACAGCCGGGAATGTTATACAGAGAAATCCTGTCTGTAAACTGCAACACCCCCCCCCCCAAAAAAAAAGAAAAAAAATGTTCAGGGTTGTCAGGTTTACTGACAAGTACCTTTAACCACTGAGCCATCTCACTGGTCACTAGATTATTTACTTTTGAGACGAGGTCTCCTTCAACTAGGGCTGGCCTTGAACTAAGCTAGCGACACAAAAGAGGCTAGCTTAAACTCCAGCTTTCACCCTGCTGAGAGCTCCGATTACAGGTGCACATTACAGTGCCTGAGCTCCAGCTTTAGCTTCTGCCTACATGCATATGTGTGATCATGAATGGTTCAGGTTACTCTCCAATCACTTGTGTGGCGAAGGATGACCTTGACTTCTGATCCTCCAAGCTTCACTTCCCAAGTGCAGGAACTGTAGATGAGTGCATGTCCTGTTTCACTTGGGTTGGGGACAGAATACAGGGCTTTGTTCACAAGAGGCAAGCACAGTAGTAGCTGAGCTACCTCTTCAGTACTGCCCAACCCCCTTTTAATTGAGCAGTACACTGTTGAAGCTGGAGAGATGCCTCATTAAGAGCATTGTCTGCTCATCCAGAGGACTTGTGTTCAATTCCCAGCACCCACAGGGCAGCTCTCAACGATCCTTAACTCTAGGATTAGGGGATCTGATACCCTCTGCTGGCTTTTTTCGAGACAGGGTTTCTCCGTAGCTTTTGGTTCCTGTCCTGGAACTAACTCTTGTAGACCAGGCTGGCCTCGAACTCACAGAGATCCGCCTGCCTCCTGCCTCACGAGTGCTGAGATTAAAGGCATGCGCCACCACTGCCCAGCATCTCTGTTGGCTTTTTGCACATCAGGTACACATGTGATACACAGACGTACATGCAGGCAAAACATATACATAAAAATCTTAATAAAATTATTTTTAAAGAGATTTAACTTAGTGCATTGTAAGAGTGCAGTGGGCAAGCAGTTAATCAAAACACCTACCTTTTTATTTGTTTGATAGAGAATCTTGCTTTATTATTTCAAAGTGGTTTTAGACTTAGAATATTTCTGTCTCAAGCCTCCCTAATGCCAAGATTACAGGCATACACCACCATGACTGTCATAATTTCATACTGCCAATGATGTATGTTAGTCATAGCTGGGTGTCTATAGTACATAGGGTGATCACAGTGAGGTATATGGTCACTCTGCTATGCTAATATATATATATATATACACACACATATATATTACATGCATATGTATACATATATGTTTTTCACTGTTTATAATTCTTAACAGTATAAATTTTATTTGTATATTTATTTTGTTATTTTAAAAATATTTTAGCTGGGTGACACATGCTTTTAATCCCAGCACTTGGAGTCAGGCAGATCTCTGTGAATTCAAAGTCAGTCTTGTCTACATAGTAAATCCTAGCCCACCTAGAGCTACAAATTGAGACTCCATTTAAAAATTGTTTTAAATTGTGTGTGTGTCTGTGCATGTGAGTGCCAGCTGAGATGGGGGAGGGGGGTGGTAATGGATTTCCCTGGAATTAGAGGTACAGGCAGTTGTGGGCTGCCTTGTATAGGTGTTAAGAACTTAACTAGGGTTCTCTGTAAGAGCAGTAAGTGCTCTTAACTGCTAAGCTACCTCTGTACCCTTTTTTTCTTTTTTATTTATTTTCTGTGCATTTGTGTTTTGTCTGCATGTATGTCAGCATGAGAGTGTTGTGTCCTATGGAGCTGGAGTTATAGACAGTTGTGAGTGGCCATGTGGGTGCCGGGAATCGAACCTGGGTCCTTTAGAAAGAGCAGTGGGTGGGGGGGTGGCACATGCCTTTAATCCCAGCACTCGGGAGGCAGAGGCAGGCGGATCTCTGTGAGACCAGCCTGTTCTACAAGAGCTAGTTCCAGGACAGGCTCCAAAGCTACAGAGAAACACTGTCTCGAAAAACAAAACAAACAAACAAAAACAAACCACAAAAAAAAAAAAAGAAAGAAAGAGCAGTCAGTGCTCTTTAACCACCGAGTCATTGCTCCAGCCCCTTATTTTATAGGTTTTCTTAAGACAGTGTTTCATGCTGTAGGCCAAGCTAGCCTTGAATGCCCACGTAGCCCAGGCTGGCCTTGAACTGGACCAGTCCTTTTGCTTGAGCATCCTCAGTGCTGCTGAGATTGTAGGAGTGAGCTAGCTAGCATTCCTAGCATTATTTATTTATTGCTGTTGGCAGTGTAACATAGAGTCTTAAGCCTGCCAAACACATGCTGAGCTAGACCCCAGCCCAATATTTATTGTTTGTTTACATCACATGCGGTTTCTAATAATAACTTTTAATCTTTCAGGATCTACCAGGAGTCCCATTTTACAGATGAGGCTCAAAGAGGTGAGTTCACTTGTTTTAGGTCAGAGAGAGGGTAGCAGAGGTAGGATTGTCACCCAAGTCTGTTTTCATGGTGGAAAGAGGGGCTACTGGGGCTGCTGTCACTGATTTATTTCAAACAGTGACAAGGGCAATGGTAAAGCTGGCATCGTAATTGGAATTGTAAGGATCTGGACTTGGGTACTAATCCCAGCACTTCTTTGCTATAGGATCTTGGCAGCTTGGTTTCCACTGTAAGAAAGAGCCTTTTATTTGTCGTCTGTGATAGGGGTTACATTTGTAACCCCCTCATCGGGAGTATGAAGATGCCTCAGACAATGCTTGGCTCAGAGCCTGGCACATCGTGAGCACTCAGAATTGAGAGCTGTTATTGTAACAATGGTGATTATTGCCGGACCACGCTGCTCCCAGAGGGTTACAATATCCGTGGGGAGCTGCACTGTCCGTAGGCAAGGTTACATAATTCCCCAAAGGGGTGACACTTCCCTGGAGACTATGGTCTCCCTAAGGAGGAGGCATGAAACGTCTTTGAAGCACTGGCGAGCTGGTTTAAAGGTTAAATAGGAACCCAGCAATAGAGAAGTATGGGGTTGAAGCCCTAAGCACCTACAGCCTGAACCCGATGAGCCTTCCCTCTTTCCGGATGAATCTCGCTCTGATTCATCATCTTTCAGTCTTCTAAGCCTACATCGCTTCCTTTGGTAACTCCGGTTTATTTTTCATTTTCACCGTGACTGTATTAATGCTTAGCTTGTGAGAACATAGCTTCTGTTTGCTCTCTATCCCACTGCAGGCTGCCTACCTGCATCCGATCGGTACCCCGATTTCCTGTTTCCCAGCCTCAGGCTCCATCTGCTGCAGAGAATACAGACTTAACACTTCCCCTACACTCAGGCCTTTGGTCTTAAGCCCTGTCTTCCTCTCACCCCCAATGCTCCTCCGGAGCACATTTGTTCAGATTTGGGTCGCCCCCTGCATCCTGGCACTACCTCCGGAACCCCCTGCTCCAGTGTGGAGGTGGGGGTTACCTCCGGCTGCGCTCCCAGGACAGCTGCAGCCTGGGGACAGTGGTGATTGTGGGGGCTCCCAAATGTATCCTCTGGTCACTTCCTCCCCAGCTGGACTGCGTCTATCAGGAAGGCCAAGACCCCGTCTCCACAGGAGACGAGGGTACAGCCGCCTCCCCATTTCCGATGCTGGGAAATGTTTCCCACCCATTCCACCCCACCCCTGGACAGCTGCCCTCTTTCAGGCTCGGGGTTGAGGGGGGGTTGGGTAAACTAAGGCTGGGAAATGGCTATGCTGTTGATCATCCTCCAAGATCCAGACTCCGCCCCCTGTGGAGAAGATTCTGCCCCTTCCCCACAAAAATTTCTCATCATCCCCCTTCATAAAATTCCTTTTCTCCAAAATGTCCCAAGAGAAACTTTGGAGCCAGGAAAGGGCAGAAGTGAGGTAGCAGGTAGTGAGTGCTGAAGACTTAAGTTCTGCTGACTTAGAACCTCCAAGAAGGGTCGTGACCCCTAGGACCCCCCAACCCCTCCCCGCCCTCCTCTTTCTCCCTCCCCTGCCGCGCGGCCCCTTTAAGTCAAGAGCCGGCCGGTCCTCAGAGGCTGCGCGCCGGCAAACGTGTGTGTGTGTGTGTGTGTGTGTGTGTGTGTGTGCGTGCGCGCGCGCGCGCGTGTGCGCGGGAGGGGGCGGGCACAGTGTCTCCATGGCGACGCGGTGGTGACGTCGCCGGCCGGGGGGCGTGGGCGTCCCGGCCCCGGAGTGCGATATTAACCCGGGAGGCGGCGGCGGGGAGGGGAGAGGCTCTGAGAGGCGAGGCCGGGTGCGGCGGCGAGAGCGTCCCAACGGGCGCGGGACGGGACGGGGCAACGCGGGCGCCAGGAGCAGCGGCCCGGAGTCGGGGCGCCTTGCCCCGGGCCCCCCAGCATGAAGACCCCGGCGGACACAGGTGGGGGCGGGGGCAGCACGTGTGGGGGAGACTTGTTGCCCCGGGAAACCGGGTGGAAAAACTTTGGGCGGGGGCTGAAGGGATTCAGGGGAGCCCGATTGATCCCCAGTTCTGGGGGGACCCCCAAGCACTCGAAACCTGTTGCTTCTCGCGGCACGAGCTGAGGTGCTGCCTGGGAGCCCCAATTCCGTGGATCCACTTGGAATGGTGTGGGTGCTGCGGGTGCTGGTCTTTCCCTGCTCGGACCAGGCAACCTGGGCTCTCCAGGGATCTCTGGGGTGGCAGAGTCCCTCCCAGTCGTTCTGTCACGTTGCACTCCGGGGGCCGGGACGTGTGCGGGGCGAGGGGGGAGGGTTCGGTACAGGGGCCCGCTATGCTTGGTTCTGCGCTACGCGGTCCGGCCGGTGACCTTCACGGCGGCGCGTGCCCCGCATCGGGTGAGCGGGTTACGGGATGGTTCAGAGCAGGGCGTAAGTGGGGAGCACGGGACTCGGGGTCCGAGCTGCATCGCCCCTCCCCCGTCCGTCTCCTCGCTCCCCCGCCCGCACTGAGTCGCAAAGTTCCAAAGCGCAGCCCGAACGTTCGAAAAAGGAACTTTTTGTTTCCGACCTTAGAACGCGCGGCTTTAAGGTGGCTCAGGGGAGACTTGGGTACCCTCCTCCAGCGCGGGCGGAGGCCGGGAGTTGAGGAGGGTGGGAAAGATGGGGGGGGGGGGGATGCAGAGGCTCCTTCATCGTCCTTCCCCCTCCCCGATCCTGCGCCTCTCTTTCAGCGGGCCGTCTTTTCCCTCCGCCCCTCTCTTCCCCCGCCAAGTTGCTCCTCCTTAAGGGGCCAGGGTTCCCCTCCCCCCCCCGTCGCCGGGCGGGGGGCAGCAGGATTAACCCCCCCTCCCACTCGGACTTTTCCCCCTTCCCCTCCCCCGCCGCCCCCGGGCTCGCACAGGCTGGACTTTGCGCTGGGGGAGGGGGCCTCGCCGCCCCCTGCCCGCCTGCCCCGTCGGAATCCGGCCCGGGGCGGGGACGAGGGAGGGGGGGGGGAAGGGGGCCGGGCGCCGCTGTTCAAACTTGTTTCCTTCCCCCGGCGGCGGCCGCGGCTCGGGCTCCTATGTGCGGGTGTGTGCCCCGACCGGCCCACCCACCCCACCTCCCTGCTCGGCGGGTGGGGGCGGCTCTTAAAGGACTCGGAGTGGGGCTCCGGCGCCAGGGGATTGGGGCCGAGGAGAGGGGCGGGGGTGGGGCAGGGGTGCGCTGTGCCGTAGGGTCAGTCACGTGCGTTCCACTTACTCCCCGACTCCCACAGGCTCCCGGGCTGCCGGGCCCTGGGGGCAGCAGGAACCTCGCCCGCCCGGGGAGGGGACCAAGGCTTCCAGACAACCCCGCCTTGTCTTCTCTCTGTGCTACGGGCCTTGGCTTGACGGGACCTGTAGGGCCATTGCTACCCTGCCTGGGGTCCCGGTCGCGTGTTGGTTCTTTGGGGAAAGCAAGAGACCGGAACGGCCTCCGGGTCGGTCTGTCTCCCCGACTGCGGGCCACTACGCTCCCCTCCATCCGATCATCCTCCATCCCGGCGCTTCTCTACTCCGCCGTGGCTGTTTCCCACTTCCTGTTTTCTTCCCGGCTCTGGCGCCATCGAGGTCTGCCTGGAGTGGGGGAGGTGTTGAGGCCCCCCAGGAGGCAGACGTATTTTCATCCCCCCCATCTGACCCCTATAGTCCCCTAAAAAAAGTTTAGGTAGTCATGTTAAGTTGGGGGTTGTTTCCCAGAACTTATGCCCCCACCCAGGCTTGCACAGGCTGGGATATCCAGGTGTGCCTTCTGGGACCCAGCCATCTCAGCCCTTCCTGTCTGCAGCCACTCTACACCCTGTGTTTCTGGAGCCACATGCCTGAGAGGTCCTATACCCTCAAGCTTTCTTGCTGCAGAGCTGGTGTTTCCGTGATTTAAGCACGTGGACCCGTATACAACACACACATGGTCTCCTTGCCCGTGCCTGGCTCCTGGCTCCAAGGCCTGGGGAACAGAGCCCCATTGAGACACCCTGACGTCACCCCCAGTCAGTCCCCTCCTCAAAGCTGGGAACAGGCCCTCGTGTATGCTGTGTCCTGATGAGGAAAGCCGGTACTAGGGTGGTGCTGGGGTGGGCCTGGGCTTGAGGAGGGGTCTCTGCCAGAAGTGGCAGCCAGGGTCCAGACCTGGGGGTGATGTTTTTTGGGTAAGGAGGTTAACAAGGGGGCCTGGGACAGCTCCCAGAATGTGGGCTTGAGGCCTTTCCAGAGCCCCCCACCTCCTTTCCGAGTTCCCTTTGTGTTGCATGCAGTCTCTCTCCCTCTCTTCTGCAAAGTTTATTTTTAGCCTCCTGCTCCCCCGCTCCCAGGACTGTCGCTGCACACACGTTGCCTGGTTACCGGGACACGGAGGCTGGGAAGGGTGGGCTGGGAAGGGTGGCTTTAATTTTGGGGGGGGGGAGGGTGGAAGTCAGTACACCCCTCAACCTCCAGACTGATGTCTTAGGGATCTTCCCCCCCCCCCCCCGGGACTGGGAACCAGATTGGAGCCGAGGTGGGAGTAGCATGGAGCTTTGTGCCCTGATGGGAACCAGGAGAATTTTGGAGGTGGTTCTAGGGTATATGGAGGGGAGACTTGATGACTTGGGATACCCTGGACCTTGGTTCTCTATAGCAGAATAGAGATGATGGGGTGAACTCCCGGATTCCCAAGAGAAGGATGGGGCTGTAAGTGCATGGATCCTTAGGGGTGTCAGGGACTGTCCTTGCTAAACTGAATAGGGCTGCTGGTGCAGGACTCTGGGCACAAAGTCCCAAACAGCTGGAAATCATGTTCCTGAAACCTGGCAGTGACTGGCTGGTTTGAGGTAGGGGTTTCTGAATGGGGCATGTGGACTAAGGGGAGTGCTGAACTGGCCATCCCTTTCTGTGTAGGGGAATGTTGAGTAATGTATTTGGAAAAGGTGATCCCTGCTGGACTGGAGCTACTGATTCCTGTGTTGTCCCAAGGGGAAGGAACCTCTTTTGGATTTCACTCTGGGGTTGAGGCTATGGGGAGGCTCAGTCTTGTAGAGGCCTGGTCGGTTTCTGCTTGAGCTGGGCCCAAGGGAGGGGGGTACTGACTCACACCAGTTTGGCTAGGGCTTGGGACCCCACCCATTTTTTGCCATATACCTTGGTCTTCTATAATGGCGCTAGGGCCCCTGATCTGCCTCCCCCCTTCCTTGCCTTCCTCTCTTTTCCCTCCTCCCACCCCTCCATTACCGGCTGCCTAGTACTGAATTATTGATGGCCCCTGATTACCCGGGGGTTTGGGAAATGACAACAGCCGCAGCCCCCCCACTCCAGGCTGCCCACCCCCTCTAGGGACCAAGTCAGCCCACCACCAACCTCTACCCAAGGTTAATGCTGGGGGCGGGCCAGCAGGTGGGCTGGCAGTAAACTGAGGATGGAAAAAAGAGGGAGGAAGGTGACAGTTCTGGGCCTGCTTGGACTCTGTCTGGGCCAGGTCCCCTCCATCCAGGTCCTAAGGGTGTACTGAGGGAGGGCATTGTGGCTCAGAGGGTCCAGTGCTGTGGGGGGTGGAGGGGCTCTCTCTCAGACAGTCTGAGTTTCACTCTCAAGGGAAGACAGAAGCCTCTGTGTGTGCAAGCGCTGACCTCATCGTCAACCAGCCACCCCACCCGGCCTGGTCCTTTTAAGAAAAAAAAAAATTCCTCTCTAGTCCTTGGTGGGAGTAAGAGCTTCTATGGGTCTAAGAGGAGAGAGCATATATATATGTTTCTAAGGCGAGTATCGCAAAAGCTGAGGGGGGGGCACTATTGGCTTTGAATAGAAGTAGGGGTACATAACATAGAAAGGGCTGTACCCCCATCCTATTGGCCACGTGTGCCCTTTCCTCCCCCTCCCCCACTGGCAGCCCTGCCCGCCATCCTGGCTTGGTGCCTGGCCCCCTGGCACTGGCCCCGGGACCCGCCGCCGTTGGTTTCCTGTTTCTCCCGGTCGCTGGAGCAGGCTCCAGCTTCCCCTCCTCCTAGCTCCTGTCTAACCCCCTCACAGATACACATACTGTCACCTTCTGATGGAAGTCTTCATTTGGTGAGGGGAGAGGGCTTTTCCTGGTGATGGAAGGCCGAGGGGTAGGCTGGGCAGGAGGTGGACTCTAGGGTGTGACCCAGAGCCCCTGACTTGGCGTCTTGACCCCAGGCCACTCCCTATCTCCTGCCCCTAGGGTTTGCCTTCCCAGACTGGGCCTACAAACCGGAGTCATCCCCTGGTTCAAGGCAGATCCAGCTGTGGCACTTTATTCTGGAGCTGCTACGGAAGGAGGAGTACCAGGGCGTCATCGCCTGGCAGGGGGACTACGGGGAATTTGTCATCAAGGACCCTGATGAGGTGGCCCGCCTCTGGGGTGTCCGCAAGTGCAAGCCCCAGATGAACTATGACAAGCTGAGCCGGGCCCTGCGGTGAGAAGGGGCTGTGGGTCCTGCAGGACATGAGGCTGGTCCCCATAGTTGGAAACCCCGGGTGCATGAGGACAGGTTTGGGTTGGATATCTAGCTCTATCAGATCCTCTAGCTGTGTGAACTTGGGCCTTGGGCAAGTCCTGGCCTTATGAGCTCGTAGGTCACAGATGATATCCCAGCTGGAGAATATAGTCACCATTGGAGCTTGTGGTGTGGTCACCACTCTCTGGCTACTTGGGGTTTTTTTTGTGGCCTTAGGCGATTGGGTACCCTTTATGAGTGGCACACAGCCACATGTCATGGTGCTTGGGTCCTCTGGAGTGTTCGCCTGATGGCCCCATGGTGTTTTGTGCCCACAGCTATTACTATAACAAACGCATTCTGCACAAGACCAAGGGCAAGCGGTTCACCTACAAGTTCAACTTCAACAAGCTGGTGCTGGTCAATTACCCTTTCATAGACGTGGGGCTGGCCGGTGAGTGCCGGGGATACATGGGCTGGAATGAAGAGGTGGGTCTGCCTGTGTCCAGCATGGACCAGAGATCCTGATGCCAACTCTCCCTTCTCTTGTCAGGGGGTGCAGTGCCCCAAAGTGCCCCTCCAGTGCCATCGGGTGGCAGCCATTTCCGCTTCCCCCCTTCAACGCCTTCCGAGGTGCTGTCCCCCACTGAGGATCCCCGATCTCCACCGGCCTGCTCTTCATCTTCCTCCTCGCTCTTCTCTGCTGTGGTAGCCCGACGTTTGGGCCGGGGCTCAGTCAGTGACTGTAGTGATGGCACGTCAGAGTTGGAGGAGCCTCTGGGAGAGGACCCCCGGGCAAGACCACCTGGCCCTCCAGAGCTGGGTGCCTTCCGAGGGCCCCCCCTGGCCCGCCTCCCGCATGACCCTGGTGTCTTCCGTGTCTACCCCCGGCCCCGGGGTGGTCCTGAACCCCTAAGCCCCTTCCCTGTGTCACCCTTGGCTGGGCCTGGCTCCCTTCTGCCCCCTCAGCTCTCCCCGGCTCTGCCTATGACTCCCACCCACCTGGCCTACACACCCTCGCCCACGTTGAGTCCTATGTACCCCAGCGGTGGTGGGGGCCCTAGTGGCTCAGGGGGAGGCTCCCACTTCTCCTTCAGCCCCGAGGACATGAAACGGTACCTGCAGGCCCACACCCAAAGCGTCTACAACTACCACCTCAGTCCCCGCGCCTTCCTGCACTACCCTGGGCTGGTGGTGCCCCAGCCACAGCGCCCTGACAAGTGCCCGCTGCCGCCCATGGCACCAGAGACCCCACCGGTACCCTCCTCAGCCTCGTCTTCCTCTTCCTCCTCTTCATCCCCGTTCAAGTTTAAGCTGCAGCCACCTCCGCTAGGACGCCGGCAGCGAGCAGCTGGAGAGAAGGCTCCAGGAGGCACCGAGAAGAGCAGCGGTAGCAGTGGCTCAGGTGGGCTGGCTGAGGGGGCAGGCGCATTGGTCCCCCCACCGCCACCACCCCAGATCAAGGTGGAGCCCATCTCAGAAGGCGAGTCCGAGGAGGTGGAGGTGACTGACATCAGTGACGAGGATGAGGAAGATGGGGAGGTGTTCAAGACTCCCCGTGCCCCACCTGCTCCTCCAAAGCCAGAGCCGGGAGAGGCACCTGGGGCAGCCCAGTGCATGCCCCTTAAACTGCGCTTTAAGCGGCGCTGGAGTGAAGACTGTCGCCTGGAGGGGGGCGGGGCTCTGTCCGGGGGCCCTGAGGATGAGGGTGAGGACAAGAAGGTGCGTGGGGACACGGGCCCTGGGGAGGCT
This sequence comes from Chionomys nivalis, assembly GCF_950005125.1. Lineage (NCBI taxonomy): Eukaryota > Metazoa > Chordata > Mammalia > Rodentia > Cricetidae > Chionomys > Chionomys nivalis. The sequence continues at coordinate 79,673,916 of NC_080087.1, read as the reverse complement.
GGGGGGCCACTCACCCCACGACGGGTGAGCTCTGATCTCCAGCACGCCACAGCCCAGCTCTCTCTGGAGCATCGAGATTCCTGAGAGCCATGGGCAAGGACCCCCGTGTGCCCCCTCAACACCCCGAGCTTTTGCTGCCTTAACCCCCACAAAGCCCTGGAGGTGAGGGCAGCTCTCTTAGTCTCTTCCCTGCCTCCTCCCTTTCTCCTCCCCACATTTTGTATAAAACTTTTTTTTTTTTTTAAATGGTAGGGTGGGTGGGTACCCAAGACTGGGGGCTAATCTCCTCATCTCTGGGTTTCTAAGTTCCGGGCAAAGTGGTGGTGGGGGGCGGGAGGGGGGTGTTAAGGGGGGGCACCTCCATTCTGGGGATTTCTATTTCAGCAGAGGCTTTGGCCTTTTAACACCCAGGAACTTTTTTGTATTACAAAAAAAAGGAAGTAAAGCCTTGACCCCCTCCCTGTTCTCTGCCACTTACCTCGTCCTACCCCTTCCCTTCCGAGCCCCCTCCTCCCAGCCCTAACCCTGCCTTCCTTGCCCCTGTAGGGGCTGTGAGTGCCTGGGTTTCTTAGACCCCACAAGGTTGCAGTAGGGGCCGGAGGGACAATTTTATAAACCAAAAATTCTGTGGGGGTGGTGGGGTGGGAAGCAGAGAAAGGTGAGGGGGGCTGCAAATCTATGGGCCACAAATCTCTACAAGTGCCTGTTCCCCACTCCACCCCAGTACTGGTCCAGTCCCTCACACCCACCCCCAGCTGGTCCTAGGTCTGACCCATGGGCAGGTGGGTCAGGGACAGGAAGGGGGTCCCTTGAAACCAAACTGGAAGCCCCTCTCTGCCTCCCAGGGGTGGCCTGGAGGGCTGTGGTCAAGCCTTATTCTGTATTGGGAATGGAGGGTGGGGTGGGACATAAGGGGGCTGCTGGAGAATGTATTCAAAACAATAAAACTTTGGACCTTTGCCTGTGGTAATCTGTCCTAGGTACTGGGTGCAGCCAGCCACAGCATCACCACAGACCTGCCTTAGTTCCGGGCAGGTCCAGACACACACCTGCTTCCATCTGTGGCCCAAAGGCCTGACTCCATCTGAACAGGTCATCTGCCTGGAGAGCTCTGACCGCCTTTCAGGTGTCACACGCCTCAGAGTGGATTAAGGGCTCTGGCTTTCTCTAGTCTTGCTTGCATTTCCTTGACCGGTTTCCTATCTTCAATCTGCCTCTTGACCCTTAACAGGGTTGAGCCTGTTGTCCCTGGTTCTCCTATGACCTGAATTGCTTTTCCCCTCCAGCTCTTGACTGCTAAGCCACACTCCCATCAGGTCCCTGGTGGAGGGTCCTGTGCTTTGAACTGCCTCTAGTGCCCTGCTCCTCTCGAAATGTGTGTGGAGGAGGTTCTAGTGGTCCACACCTGTAATTCCAGCACTTGACGAGGTGGGAAGTTCTAGTTTAAGGCTTGCCTGGGCCACATAAAAAGGGGAGTGTCCTGTTATCGCTGTGCTTGGGGTCCTTTGATGAGGCTTGCAGTGCCTTGGGCTGGAGTGGGTGGCTGAATGCTGCTGCTCTTCCAGAAAACCTCAGTTCTGTTCGGAGCACCCATGTGGGGTGACTCATGACAACCCCTAATTCCGGCTCCAGGGAATTGGTTGCCCTCTTCTGGCTTCTGATACCCACATAGAAGTGGGATACATTCACACAGATTTACGCATTAAAGTCTTTGAAGAAATGTATATATGTTTTTGGGCTATACACATATTCGTGTATCATGTGCTGTGCCCCAGGAGGTCAGAAGAGGGTGTCAGATGTTCTGGAAGTAGAGGTGGCTGGGAACTTCCATGTGGCTCCTGGTAACTGACCCTGGGTCATCTTCAGGAGCAGCAAGTGCTCGCAACCATCAAGCTGTCTCCAGCCTCAATAAAATTAAATCTTAAACCCTCAAAAATAATTGGTAGTCTTTGTCCCACCAGGGTAATCTCCCCAACCAGCAGGTTTTTTTTTTTTTTTTTTTTTTGGTTTTTCGAGACAGGGTTTCTCTGTGGTTTTGGAGCCTGTCCTGGAACTAGCTCTTGTAGACCAGGCTGGTCTCGAACTCACAGAGATCCGCCTGCCTCTGCCTCCCGAGTGCTGGGATTAAAGGCGTGCGCCACCACCGCCCGGCCAACCAGCAGGTTTTACGAGGGATTCATTATCCTGATCCTGACCGACATCCTGTGTGTCATGTATTTAAGCATTCAACATCGAAGTTAAACTTCCAGAGACATAGAGCTGAGCTATTCAGGAAAATAGCTCCAAATCCCATGGTCTTGCAACAACTGGATTTTCCAACCTAAAGCCAAGACGGCTGAGTTCAGATCAAGGTGTCCAGGGTTAGGATTTGCTGAATGATGAGCTCCTAAAGCTGGAAAAACCGAGTCCTGGAGGAACAATTACCAGAAGAATTCAGGTTGTGATTGCTGGTGGATACAGACCCCACCTGGACAGTGCAGGTGTGTTGCCTGAGGCCCAGAAAGGGGAAGGGGTTCCCCCAAGGCCACACACTTGCTGAGAGATAAGAGTGGAAATTGGAACTCAGGGCCTGTTGGACTGGATTTGCTATAAAACACCACCCTGCGCAGCCCTGAGGGGGAACGAATGAACGCTGAACTGGCAACTGCTATCTACCCCCTGCACTTAGACCTCCACTTGTTCCAGGGTGGGTGGTCTCAGATGATGCATCAGTTAGCAGGGAGGAGAGGATCCAGGACTGGGATACATGCAGAAAACAGGCTCTTGTGGCAGCCTGTGGGCAACTGCTCCCTCTCCTGGGTGATGTAAGCCATTCCCTGGGGGTGGGAACCACTGGGTTATTTCTGGAAGTTGGGATGAGACGTATCTCCTGGCAACGTAGATGCAGCTGAGTTGCTAGTGGGGTGATAGAGGAAGGCGGATGTTGTCACTGCAAGAAAGAAGCAGGACTGACTAAGTAGCCACAGCAGAACCCTTCAGAGTGCCTCTAATCACGTGACCCCTAAGTGTTCAGCTTCAGAAACCCTTCAGAGGTCAGATCATGGTCTAATCAAAATTGTTGGCCCAGATTCTGACTGTGTGGGATGGCACAGGTGATATTTGGCCTTAAAGACAGCAGGCCTCACCCCCACAGGTCTTTAATCGCCCACCTAAATCCATTTGCAGGCCTGGACCATTTCCTGTAAAACACCCTGAGCCCAGTGTATTGGCACATTCCTCAGGACTGGGAAGGCTCAGGAGGATAGCTGCTAGTTTGAGGCTAACCTTGCTATAGAACAATACCCTATTTTTTCTTCTCCTCTTTGGTTTTTTGAGACAGGGTTTCTCTCTGGCCCTGGCTGTCCTGGAGCTCACTTGGTAGACCAGGCAGGCCTTGAACTCAAGAGATCCACCTGTCTCCTGAGTGCTGGGATTAAAGGGGTGTGCCACCATACCTGCAAAGACCCTATTTCAAAAGAGAAGGGAGGGCTGGGGATGTGGCTCAGTTGACAGAGTGCAAGACCCTTGGGTTCAATTCCCAGCACCATAAATCCGCCCTAGTGGCACATGTCTGTAATCTCAGACCCTGTTTTTAAAGCAAAACAAAAAAAACAGAAGACACCTGACTTTGGTCCTGAGACTTTTGCTTCCAACCAGAAAGTTTCAGGGCATTTTACAAATGAGTCCATTACAACTAAAATCCCATTTGCAACAACAGCCCTCCTGCCAGGTTCCTACACAACTCCACAGTCTCCTCTTTGTGTTTCTTAACCGTCCTTCACCTATTCAGGCTGCTTGGAGATCTTCATGATTTCTCATTCTCTCATATTCCTTTTTACAGATATCTCTTGAGATTTTTCTCCATCATGCCCCAAACAATTGTTTTCTGCTGCCTATAGTCTATTAAAGACTTGTCTCTTCGTGTTTTCTTTATCAGTTCCTCCAAACATCTTTAGGACCCTCTTAGACACTTGGAGACATTTTACAGATCTCTGACATTTGCCCTGCAATGTTCCACGGAGCTCAATACAAAGACTGGTCCACTGCTGAGGTCCCACGGGTTCCAGCGGTTAAATAATCGGTTCTATCCTGCCACACATCCTAGTGAGACTTCTTAGTCCTATGCCTTGGGGTTTGACTTAAATTTTACTTTTCAGTTCCAAGTAGCCGTCAGAGGGCGGCAGCCATCCATTCGGTTGTGCTACTCCAGAAACGCCCTCTCCAATCCAGCTTGAAGTGTCTGCAGGCTTTGCAAAGGTGGCGGAAGTACCCGCGCTTTGCCTGCTGGATAAAGTAGTCTGAAGAGGCGTTAGCCCTACGATCTGTCTCTGTTCCGTGTCCACTGAGAAATGCAGTCGGAAACTGACGGAGCTGACTGGATGTTAGGCTTCAGAAAAGCCCGGACGATTAGTGCGAACACAGTCTGCGAGTAAAGTAAAGCACAGACAGACAGCGCTTCCATTTTACACACACACACACACACACACACACACACACACACACACTCCACCACCACCACCACCACCACACACACCAGTTTCCCAGTATCCTTTGGAGTTACTGCTTTTCTTCCGGTTATTCGGGAAACCGGGCGCCTCAACATACGCAGGAAAACACAAGCCGCTGGCTTCCTTCATTTGGATCCTCTAGGATCTTGTAATTTAGAATATCGAGTGGAGGTTCAGGACAGAAATTGTGCGTGTGTGTGTGTGTGTTTTAATCGTGTAGCTCATCCTCTTGATCCTAGTCGTATTGCTAGAGAGAGGGAGAATATCCGAAAACAAGTTTGAGACACGATCGGGATTGTTTATTAAATCCTTTGAGAATGCAGAGAGGAAAGGTTTTTCTCTTCTCAATATGTGGACACTTGGGACTCCCTTTTCCAGCAGTCACTGATCGGCTTTGGCTCATTCCTACGACCTAGGGACCAGGGAGGAGACATTGTAACTCATTGCAATTTCCCCTGGGAGCTGTCGTCCTTAACCTTTCACCTACACTCTCAGGCACAATACTCCCTTTGGACTACAGTTCCCAAAAAGCCCCTGCGCCTAACTTTACGAAGAGTCAATTCCACTATGGACTATTCCCAGCATGCGCCTGGCTGCTGGTAGCTCTCATCCTCTTCCTTAATGATGAATCTACCTTGAACTTCATTTCCCAGAAGACACAAGGCTCACTGAAGCAACGCGCTTAACTCTTGGTGTCGACTACATTTCCCGGAAGGAACTGCGGCGCAGCAACTGGGCAGAGAGAGCGCGATGCCTACTCCATTTCTTATCCTATTTCTCCCAGTTACAATATCTACTTGGAGTTTGAGGATCACCTGAGACTTCATTTCCTAGCGTGCTTTATAAATAGCTCTACACCTGCAATGCGGTGAGGGCGTGGTGACGACTCCATTTCCCAATGTGCTTCACAGCTCAAGAACCGAGTGTTCACGAGTGTGGACTCGATTTCCCAGAATGCACCCGGCGCAGGAAGTCACCGACAGCCCATCGATTTGGTGGGTGACTAGACTCCATTTCCCGGCATGCTTCTGGCTTGGCTTGGCTGCTTCATGTGGATGGAGTAGCTAAGATTTCACCTCTGATACCCTATGAGGGTCGCTGTCGCATCTGTGTAGTGAGCGTGTGGCTCTGGCTGTGTTTACCGAAGTGTTTCAAGTTGTCTTTTGGCAGAGTCGGATGACATTACCCAGGACTATATTTCCCGACGTGCAGCGCGAATCGTCAGCCCCACCCCCACCCCCTTCTCTGAGGTCTTGAGAACTCCATTTCCCGGCGTGCTGTGCGAGTCGAGGGTGGCGACAACGAAGCCGACCGCAGAGGGACTTCATCTCCCGGCGTGCCCCGCGGCGGGCGCTGGGCCGGAGCCGGAGCCCGAACGGCGCGGCCTGGAAGAGGCCGGAGCCCAGGGGAGGCGGCGGCAGAGGCAGCGGCGGGGGCAGCCCAGGCAGCCCGAGCCCCGCGGCCTGGGCCTGCGCTCGGCGCCATGAGTGGCGGCGGGCCTTCCGGAGGCGGCCCTGGGGGCTCGGGCCGGGCACGGACCAGCTCGTTCGCGGAACCAGGCGGCGGAGGCGGAGGCGGTGGCGGCGGCCCTGGGGGCTCGGCCTCTGGCCCAGGAGGCACTGGCGGCGGGAAGGCGTCAGTCGGGGCTATGGGTGGGGGCGTGGGAGCCTCGAGCTCCGGGGGTGGCCCCAGCGGCAGCGGCGGAGGAGGCAGCGGTGGCCCCGGCGCGGGCACTAGCTTCCCGCCGCCTGGAGTGAAGCTGGGCCGTGAGTACTTAGAGGCGCCCTGTGGGGTGGTGGTCTGGGTTTCCCAAGCCCATCAAACGGCGATCAGATTCTTTCATGTACCCAGATAGAAGCTCGAGGTTACCGTGCTGCTTCAAACAGAGGTCTGAGCTCTCTGTCTTCCAGATAAAGGAGTTTGGGGGTTATCATCACTTGGAGTTTAGAATCAGAATAACCAACATCCGAGTAACAGAGGTCACAGGCCCCATTCTTCCAGTAGCCAGTATCAAGGTCTCGGGTACTTGACGACGTTGCCATCCACTAGAGAACAGGATCAGAGGTCATAGTTACTTGCCAATGGTGATCTAGGATTATTGTCCCCTAAGAGACAAGAATAAGATCACTGCCACCATCCTATACAAAAAGAGGGCTATTCATTTCCTTTCCACCAAAAATGGGAATTTGGATTGAATCCCTCTTAGAAACACAGATTTAGGATTACTAATGTTCCTATAGAACAGGGCCAGGCTTCAAACATAAGGCCTGACATTACCACCTTACCCATTGAAAATGTGTAGACTTGGGTCCCCAATGGTGACAATGGTGCTGTTTATAAATAAGAACAAATTGGGAATAATATAGGCTTCAAATTAAGCTCATCGGTAATGCTCTTTTAAAAAATAAGGGGGGGCGGGGCCATTTAGCAAAAATGGAAAGAGATGGCATGGGTTACACCTACTTTAAAATATGAGTTTGGGCCGGGCGTGGTGGCGCACGCCTTTAATCCCAGCACTCGGGAGGCAGAGGCAGGCGGATCTCTGTGAGTTCGAGACCAGCCTGGTCTACAGAGCTAGTTCCAGGACAGGCTCCAAAGCCACAGAGAAACCCTGTCTCGAAAAACCAAAAAAAAAAAAAAAAAAATATGAGTTTGAAGTGGCTGTCATTGACTTGAAAGAAAAATAGCAATGTAGGATTATTTTTCAAAATGTCACTCACTGGCCCCTCCCAATTAGAATTTGCTGATAAGTTTCCTTAAGGGAGTGGGTGACTAGGAATGGCACCTAGGTGGGCTGCTCCTCAGAGACTGGGGCTGGAAATCCAAGCACTCCTCTGAAGGCTCCTGGACGGACTACCCTCTAGCAGTTCTGGAGATAGTTGTTCCATTCTCAAGTCAGGTGCTACTCAGGACCACATAGATGGAGAAGCCAGGCCGGTGCCCATCCCAATGCAAAGTATTTGGTAAAAGTACCAGCACTCCCTACCCCATCTGTGCTCCCAAGTGAGGGTTAGGGCACCGTCACAGTTCATGTCTGTCACTCAGTATCAGTGGTAATGGTCCTTGCTCTGTTGGGCAGGATTTAGAAGTCAGTACCCTCTGACTGAGAATGGCCAGAGTTTTCCTGAAGAAAGAACACCCCATAGTTTCCGCTCTTTTGAGTGGAAGACAGTCCCTTTTGCCTGCCCTACAGAAGGGACTAATGCTGGGGAGCTGAATTCTACACCTGGGGTATTGGTGGCCCCCACCACAAAGCTGCAGTTTGCTAGGAGAAATTAGGTGTTTAGGCATTAATGGGACTATGTTTGAATGCCAGTGTCCTCCAATATGGGAAACAGAGTTTAGGGTTCTGGAGGGAGGTGCCAGGTCACTGGAGTACCTACCTCATGCTTCCCATGCTTAGGTATTGAATTCATGGTGTGTGACAGACAGTTACATAGAGTAAGCACTGTCTCTTCCCCCGCAGTGAGCTTTTTGAACAGCTTCCCCTCCATGGGCTGTGGTGGCCATAGAGAAAAGATCAGTGGATTGTATTCCCTTTGTTCCTTAGGTGACAGCGGGAAGGTGACCACAGTGGTAGCCACTCTAGGCCAAGGCCCAGAGCGTTCCCAAGAGGTGGCCTATACCGACATCAAAGTGATTGGCAATGGCTCATTTGGAGTCGTGTACCAGGCACGGCTGGCAGAGACGAGGGAACTGGTGGCCATCAAGAAGGTTCTTCAGGACAAAAGGTTCAAGGTAGCTCGGGTAGACTGGAGGTTTGGGGAATGGCAGTAATTGCCGATTGTGCCCAGCAACAGCTGGGATCTAGAATTTAATATTCTTCTTATTTATTTTGGTATTTTGAGTCAGGGGTTCTCTGTAGCTTTGGGGTCTGTCCTGGAACTCACTCTGTAGACCAGGCTGACCTCAAACTCAGAGATCTGCCTGCCTCAGCCTCATGAGTGCTGGGATTAAAGGCGTGTGCCACCATGGCCCAGCAAATTTAATATTCTTAATATTATTTATTAATGTGTGCATATGTATGTTGTCTGTATGTAAGTGTGGCTGGCATGTGTGTGTCATGGTGTGTATGTAGAGGTTAGGCAACTGTTGGGAGTTGGTTCTCCTACCACTGTGGAATCCAGGGATCAAACTCAGGTCATCAGGCTAAAATGACAACTACTTTTTTTTTTTTTTTTTTTTTTTTTTTTGGATTTTTCGAGACAGGGTTTCTCCGTAGCTTTTTGGTTCCTGTCCTGGAACTAGCTCTTGTAGACCAGGCTGGCCTCGAACTCACAGAGATCCACCTGCCTCTGCCTCCCGAGTGCTGGGATTAAAGGCGTGCGCCACCACCGCCCGGCAATGACAACTACTTTTATCTACTGAAACATCTCAGCAGCCTGAGCTGGGATTTCAGCCGGACCTGAGCATGGGCCTCAGGAGAGGGGGAAGGAAGGGAGTGAACTGGGAGGAAGCTGGGAAATGTAAATTCCAGAATAGCTGAGAGCTAATGTTTACTGGGCATTTCCTCAGTGTAAAGGCTTGACAGGCAAGTTCTAATTTAATTTACCTGCAGAGTCTTTGAGGGCAGGTACTGCTGCTATCCCTGCTCTATGTCAGCAGAAATGAGGCTGCATAGTAAGGCCCTTTCACGGGGAGGTCCTGGGCTGTTGACCCCTGAGTCCTTCTCAACTACTTGGCCATGTCTCTGCTAGAAGAAAGGGTCTGGTAAGGCTGATGCTGGTAGCTCTGAAAGTCGTGCTCTGACCCAGACATCTGCCAGTGCCTAATGGAATTCAGTCTTTTTGGTAGCCACTTGCCTTGGTGCAGGGCAGGGCCCTGTACCCAGAGGAAAGGGTGCTCTGTGAGTTAGCTGAGGCCTGGGAAACTAGCAGGAAAGAGGGAGGGAAGTGGAGGGTTATGTGCTCCGTGGAGAACTGTGCCAGACTATATGGGGTAACACCTGGGGCTGGACAGGAAGGACTCTTGGACAGGAGGAGCTCTGGGGTGTCAGTCACACCTTGGTGGAGTTGAACTGCAGAGCTGAGAGGGATCTGGGAAGCGTTCTGAGGCCCTACAGGGAAGAGACTCAGGCATGGAGTGGAAGATGAGATTGGAAGTGTGGAGTTGGGTCTAAGCTGGAGTTATGAGTCCGCAGTACTTCCAGGGAAGGTGATAGGGAGTGATAGAGGGTCAGGGTGAACCAGGCAACCACTGCTGTCTACTACTGCTTGTGCCTGTGTCTGGTGGTGATGTTTCTGTGGTTTGGTAATATGTGGGATTGAACCCAGAGGCTTGTGCATGCTGTGTGAGTGCTCCACCAGGGAGCTAGCTAGATCCCTAGTACTCTCTCTCTCTCTTTATTTTGACACAGAGCTGCACTAAGGTGCCCAGACTGTCCTTGAACTTGAAATCCTTCTGCCTTAGCCTTCTGAGTAACTGAGACCAAGTAAATTTCTCAAGAGATGCTGAGGGCTGGCTTTATGAAGGAAATAATTGACCTTCACATGTTAGCAGTAGTTAGAAAACTTCTGAAAAGCAGGTTGAAGTAAACACATTGGTGACCCAGGACTAACTGACCCATAGGCACCAGCTTGCATGTGAGGGAAGGGGCCAGGGTGAAGAAGGAATCCTTTTTTCCCTCCACCAAGCCTTGGAGCCTTGAGTTTGGAACACAGGGAACAGAAATATTAGCAGAAATAGGTGTAGGGTGGAGGTGAGGGTACTGGGGCCAGGCAGAAGATTGGATGTATTGACACTCTCCCTTTGCCCTCTAGAACCGAGAGCTGCAGATTATGCGTAAGCTGGACCACTGCAATATCGTGAGGCTACGGTACTTTTTCTACTCCAGTGGGGAGAAGGTGAGACATTGGGAATCTAAGGTGTGTGGGGTATTGCCATACTTAGATGCTGTCCATTTTTCCCCTGCCTATCCCAAGAGGTCCTATCTGTCCTTCTCTGTTTTCTGCACACCTTCTATCTTTCCTGACAATCTCTCCTTTGCCCTCCAGAAAGATGAGCTGTATTTAAATCTGGTGCTGGAATATGTGCCCGAGACGGTGTACCGGGTGGCTCGTCACTTTACCAAGGCCAAACTGATCATCCCTATCATCTATGTCAAGGTAGGCAGTCAGGCTGCTGCAGCACAGACCCACAAAACCAGGGCTCTGAGGCCATATGTGTCTATGGGTTCCTGCATCTTCTGAATTTAGGTTGGTCTGTGGTGGCCTATGTCCCCTGTCTTCAGCCTTGTAGCTTGTAGATGGTTTGGCTAAGTCCATAGGAGGGCCAAGGCAAGGGCTTGCCAAGGAGGTAGAAAAGGAACTAACTGCTCCACACAATAGGACCATTGGGTTGGGGTAGGTGGGAAAGCCTAGAGAAAGGGTGTGCCCACACAGAAGAGCCGTCTCACCTTGGGCCTGTTCATGGCTTCAGCACCTTGTACCTGGGTGAGTTGATGCTGATGTGGGCTGTGCTTGTGGCTGCTGCTGGGCCATCCATCCTGGGAGGGCAGTTGTGAGATGATGATGTGCTGTGGCTGCTCTTGTGGTCAGCCAGTGCTGAGCAGTTCCAAAGGCACAGCTGACTGAAACCAAGACCTTGCCTATGAAGAGCATGCCTGTTAGTCTGGGCATGGTGGTATATACCTTTTGTCCCAGCACTCAGGAGGCAGAGACAGGAAGATCTGAGTTCAAGGCCATCCTGGTCTACATAGTAAGCATCAGGACAGGCAGGACTACAGAAAGAGACCTTGCCTTTAAGACACTGATGGCAGGCACCATCACAGACCATGATAAAGCTGAGGAGCTGCTGCAATGTAGAGGGCCACAGGGAGTTCTGGGAACTGCCCTTCCCTGCCTGGCTTGAGGTAGAAAGATCAAGGAACACTGGGAGGAGAGTAGTATGATGATGCAGGTACAGGAAGAGGGGGGTCCCTGTGTGTCAAGCAGTTATTAGCTAGTTAATATATATCAGGGACTGCAGGCTCCAAAGCCACAGAGAAACCCTGTCTCGAAAAACCAAAAAAAAAAAAAAAAAGGTTCTGCATGTTGTTGTGGTGCATGCCTGTAATCTCAGCACTGGGGAGGCTAAGGCACGAGGATTTCAAGTTAAAGGCCATCTTGGAATCTAGTGTTTGACCCTGTGCCAAAAGAAAAATTCCCAGAAAGGTTCCATGGGTAAAGGTGCTTGTTACCAAGCTTGATGACCAATTACTGGGATCCACACGATCAAAGAACTGACACAAGCAAGTTTTCCTCTGATTGCCAGTTGTGGTCTATGGCGCACATATAACCATCCTCCCCCAGAGGTGGGCATGTATACTCAATCGAAATGTAATACAAATTAAAATCAAAACCAGAAACCTTACTTAGGTTCTAGTCAGTGGCGTAAGGAAGGCAGGGAATGAAGCTGGAAAAGAGCTGTCAGTGGGAGGCCTCGGCCTCCAGAGCTAGTGGTTTTTGGTAAGAGGGGAAGCAGAGTGCCTGGCTCACACCTGTTATGGCAATTCCTGGTGTCATTCTTCAGGCTGTGCCAGGGGTGACTGGGGCAGTCGTTCCCTATGTGGGGGTCAGTCCTAGTCCCAGAAAGCCATCCTCAAGCTTGAGTCAGAAATTGGGAATGGGGGGCTGGTGAGATGGCTCAGAGGTTAAGAGCATTGCCCGCACTTCCAAAGGTCCTGAGTTCAGTTCCCAGCAACCACATGGTGGCTCACAACCATCTGTAATGAGGTCTGGTGCCCTCTTCTGGCCTGCAGGCATACAGACAGAACATTGTATACATAATGAATGAATAAATATATATATATATATATATATATATATATATATATATATATATATATATATATATATATATTTTTGGTTTTTCGAGACAGGGTTTCTCTGTGGTTTTTTGGAGCCTGTCCTGGAACTAGCTCTTGTAGACCAGGCTGGTCTCGAACTCACAGAGATCCGCCTGCCTCTGCCTCCCGAGTGCTGGGATTAAAGGCGTGCGCCACCACCGCCCGGCATAAATAAATATATTTAAAAAAAAAAAAAAAGAAATTGGGAATGGGGCCCTCTGGGCTATGCAAAGTATGAGGATCAGGGGTTTCAAACAGGGTTCAGGAACTGAGGCCATGAACAGCCAGCAAAGAGAATGGTCTGATGTGGGCCAGCAATGTGCATGTGGGAAGCAGTGGGCTGGAGTAGAGCTGTGCCCTGTCCATTTTAGGTGTACATGTACCAGCTCTTCCGGAGCTTGGCCTACATCCACTCCCAAGGTGTGTGTCACCGTGACATCAAGCCCCAGAATTTGCTTGTGGACCCTGACACTGCTGTCCTCAAGCTCTGTGACTTTGGCAGGTAAGTCTGACCTAGAACCTGTGGGGTACCTAAAAGGGTGAGAGCCTCAGCCTTGGGTTTATGCTTAACCCTGCCTATCTCTTCCCACAGTGCAAAGCAGTTGGTTCGGGGGGAGCCCAATGTTTCCTACATCTGTTCTCGGTACTACCGTGCCCCAGAGCTGATCTTCGGAGCCACAGATTACACCTCATCCATCGGTCAGTTAGGGAACAGAGACTGGGGAGTGGCAGTCTTGGCAGGTTTTAAGCTCCTGGGCACTGTTGCATGCTTGGTGATTAAAGCTTACCGTCTGTTCCAACACTGGTTCTCACAGGTTGAGGCTGGCGCTGGTGCGTCTTGTTTGGAGCAGTCAGACAAGGGAAGGCTGGTTGCTATACAGCTACTGCCAGGGGCTCAACAGCTGGCCAGGGCAGGGCTGAGATCTCAAGACTAATATGACTCTAGAGCCCACTTCCACTCTAGACCCTCCCAGTCAGTCTGGTGGAGGGAAGGGGGTGGTGGCCTGCTCCCAGGGCCCATCTTTTTCTGTTCCTGAGGGAGCATTACCCTCTTCCAGACCTGAAGGAAGGCTGCAATGAGAACACGTATATGAAAGGGTTGAAGAGGAGCTGGGATGGTCCTAGGTGTGAACTTGTACCATATAGGCCAAGGTGCAGAGTAGGGAGGGGGTGAGCAGGCCTGGCCACAGTTCTTCCCATGGGCAGGACAGAAAGCTTTCTTGTGTCCCAAAGCACACAGGTGCCAGTTGACTGGGTCAGGCCTTGTATTGGCCTAGTAGAGAAGGGTTCAACGGGTTCATTGGGGGTCATTCACAGAGGGCATGGGGGCTGTAAGTGTAGCTGAGCCAGGTAGACCTGGAGGTTCAGGCTTCAGTTTCCCATTCTGGGTGTGGTCTTGAGCCAGTTCCTCTGGAGATAGCCATGTGTGCAAAGGAGTGGACTTGGTGGCTTTGGCTGCCTAGTGTTGAACTTCTGCCCGTCCCCTTCAGATGTGTGGTCAGCTGGCTGTGTACTGGCTGAGCTGCTTCTTGGCCAGCCCATCTTCCCTGGGGACAGTGGAGTGGACCAGCTTGTGGAGATCATCAAGGTGAAGGCAGGGGCAGGGCCAGGGAGGATGGGCCGGGCCTGAGGAAAGGGCCCTTGTTTCAGACTCCTCCGTTTCCTTTCCAGGTACTAGGAACGCCAACCAGGGAACAAATCCGAGAGATGAACCCCAACTACACAGAGTTCAAGTTCCCACAAATCAAAGCTCACCCCTGGACAAAGGTAGGGCAGTACTAGGGGTTCATACAGCATGGCTGAAGGGCTGGGTCCCCTTGTAGGCCAGCTGATCTGGAGACCTGGCTTAAAAATCATAGCTTGTGGGGCTTGAGACGTGGCTCAGTGGTTAAGAGCACTTGTTACTCTTATAGAGGACCTGGGTTCAATTCCCAGCACCCACATGGTGGCTCACAACTACCTGTAAGCCCAGTTCCAGGGGATCCTACAGGCATGCGTGTGGTCAACAGCCATGTACTCAGGCACCACATTCATAAAGTAAAATAAACAGATATAAAAAATAAAAATAAGTTATGGTTGGGGGTGTATGTCTGAAGTTAAACAGGGAGTCAGTCAACAACACTTTCAGATTGTGAAGTTTATAGAATTTTAAAAGTTGAGAACCCATAGGTAAATACAAGATTCCCATTTATATAGTGGCAAGGAAACTGAGCTAGCTGCCCAGTTCAGTATTTATGCCTGTTTCCTTATTGGGGAGGTGGGTGTCAGGGAGGCAACAGGTGTGCCCTATAAGGCACACCATCCTGGTGTCACAGCACCCACCTGCTTAACCACCCACAGGTATTCAAATCTCGGACACCACCTGAGGCCATTGCGCTCTGCTCAAGCCTGTTGGAGTACACTCCATCCTCAAGGCTCTCCCCACTAGAGGCCTGTGCCCACAGCTTCTTTGATGAACTGCGGTGTCTCGGAACCCAGCTACCCAACAACCGCCCGCTTCCCCCGCTCTTCAACTTCAGTCCTGGTGGTGAGAGCACAGCTTGGGGCCTGTGGAGTTTTTGGGGGACGTGGAGAGACAGGACTAGGAACTGAGAGGGTACAGGGCAGCCTTGGACTCAGCCAGATGTCACCACCACATTGTGGCTAGATGCTACATCTTTTCCAGTTTTACACCAAGAGTCCTGTGGCTAATGTCTCTACTACCTGACCTTGCCAGTAACTGGGTCCCTGTTTGGTTCCCCATCCTAACCCTAACTGGCTCTCCAAATGCCCGGCCTCTCCCTGACTGGGCATGTCAATTCCTATGTCTAGAACTCTCCATCCAGCCGTCTCTCAATGCCATTCTCATCCCTCCTCACTTGAGGTCCCCAGCAGGCCCTGCTGCCCTCACCTCGTCCTCACAAGGTAAGTTGGGGAACATGTGTTAAGGATAAAGCGGGGGCTGTCCTTGGCTTCTACAGGTTTTAATTTGTCGACATTTGATGGCACAGAAGGCATAGCATGTCATCAACCTTAGGACAGTATTGGCCACATTTGTGTTTAAATACCAAACATTTCTTGGTCTGAACAAAATAAACAGAAAGTTGCCCACATTTAAACACTGGGCCATTTTGGGTAAAAAAAAACAACAACCCAGATTTCCTGTTTCTTTGGGGGAGAAAACTGGATTTGGTAGCTGTGGGTCTGTCTCCTGACAGCAGTTGGAGCTCTGTCCAGCTGCTCCTTTCTTCCATGGAGCCTGGCTCCCTGATGTGAGCCACTTTAGTGTCAAGCTGGCCTTTGGCATCTGAGTTTGTAGCCCTGAACCAGAAGTGACAGCTGTCAGTTTCTTTCTTTTTTTTTTTTTTTGGTTTTTTGAGACAGGGTTCTCTGTGGCTTTGGAGCCTGTCCTGGAACTAGCTCTTGTAGGCCAGGCTGGTCTTGAACTCACAGAGACTCACCTGCCTCTGCCTCCCAAGTGCTGGGATTAAAGGCGTGCGCCACCACCGCCCGGCTAGCTGTCAGCTTCTTGCAGTGTCTTGAAACAAGTTCTACTCTCATGGCATGGCGGTGGGGATGATGCAGAAGCTAACTGTCTCCTCCTCCCTCCTTCAGCTTTAACTGAGACTCAGACCGGCCCAGACTGGCAGGCACCTGATGCCGCACCTACCCTGGCTAACTCTTCTTGAGGGCCCCACCAACTACCCCTCCACATCCATCTGGGAATTCCCAAGTGGGGCTGGGAAGGTGGGGGGGGGTGGTGCATAGCCTCATCAAGCTCCTGCCCTGGCTGGGCCCCTAGACTAGAGGGCAGAGGTAAATGAACTCCTACCCCTAACATCTAGGCCCTCCTTCCTCAGCCTTACCTTTGTGGTAGGCTTTTTAAAGAGGATTTTAACTGGTTGTGGGGAGGGAAGAGAAGGAAGGACGGGGGTTTAGGGCTATGAGGACCTTCTACCCCCTTGGTCCCCTCCCCTCCCCCAGGCTACCACTCCTTTCCCCCTCCCATGTCCCTTGTAAATAGAACCAGCCCAGCCCACCTTTTCCCTTCCCTGGCCCCCTGGGTGTAAATAGATTGTTATAATTTTTTTCTTAAAGAAAAACGTCGATTCACACCATCCAACCCGCCCCTCCCCTCAGCTGTATCCCCCCCTCTTGTCCTCTGCTCCCAAGGCTTCTACCCTCTCCCTATCCTGGAAGGAGGGAGTAGGGAAAGAGCCCCTGGTGTCTTAGTTTCCACAGTAAGGTTTGCCTGTGTACAGACCTCCGTTCAATAAATTATTGGCATGAAACCCTTCTTCCTGTCTGGCTGCCTGTTTCCACAGAGGTGAGGGGGTTCAGGGCTTGGAATGAATTGTACCTCAGGCAGGGGGACACTGAGGCTGGAAACCCCTAAACCACCAGTGCTTATGAGCCTGTCCATGACCTGGCACAAACCATCTGCTTCAGCTGGGGCAAGGACTCCATCCTGGGTGATCAGTGAGATTAGGGTTCAGAGTGGTTGAAACCCCAGAATTTAAGAATTTGTCAGGACCTGAACAAAGGGATGTCTGCAGCAGGGCCTAGTGGGACCCTGGATAATGAGAGTCTCTCAGGCTAACTGCCTGTAGGACTCAGTGGGGTGGTATGTGTGGACAGATTCCTCGGGTGTAACTGCCTGAAGCAGAGTATACTTGCTTCACTTGTCTTAGGGATATTGGGAAGTGGTGACCTTGGGAAGGTGGAGAAAGCTTAGCTTTTCTATTTTTTGAGGTGGTCTTCCAGTTATAGTCCAAGTCTGCCTGGAATTGGAGATGATTTTGCCTTAGGCTTTCAAATGCTGAGATTACAGGCTTGTGCCACCTTGCCTGGCTTTTCCCCTTGACTTTCAAAATATGCTGGAGCCAGATGGTGGGGACCATAGCAGAAGGAAATGGTATCTCCACATGGTGCCAAACAGTGAGTGGGTAGAAGGTTCCAGAAAGGGAGGGAGCCTTCTGATGGATTCTAACGACACACAAAAAGGAATTTTGAAACATATCCATGAGGGATTCTAATATTCTGGGCTCTGCTAGATGCTTCCATCAGCCCCAGGGGTGCCTGTCTACCCTGTAGGACAGATCTTTTGCTCAAACCAATTATAAAGTATGGTGAGAATGGCTGGTTTGGGTTAAGGGATGGACCTACTGGTTGACTATGTGGTCACTGGGGCTGTCTTACCCATCAGACCCTAATGTCCCTACTCAGTTCTGCTCATCTCTCTTGGACCATTGCCAACCTCCCACTCCATGCTCTGATCCAGGGAGACATGACACCCTCCCTGTGACGTTCCTTCAACAACAACTCACCTCAATTTCCAGGGCCTGGGCTTATCTCTCAGACAATGCCCAACCCCAGCAGCATCCTGCTTCACTTGTTGGAGCACCATGGTCTGCTGAGACTTGGGGGAGCCCTGCCCCACTGGTCTCCTATAATCATCTTAGGGAGAGGAAGGACACCCTATGAAAAAATACAATCCCTTCCTGTTTCCAAGGCCCCTCCAATCCCAAATGCTCTGTGACACTGCCTTCTCCATGGAGAACAGAATATATCCCCTGCCATCAGCTGGGTTTGGGTTTCAGGTCTTCCTCAGAGACCTGAGAGCTGGGGCGGTTCTCTGACCCGTCTCCTTACTCAGACAACAGGGATGATGCACAGGTCCACCTCGGGCCCGATAGACACTAAGTGTCCCCGCCTAAGCCTGTCAGCCAGTTCATTGCAGTTATAACTGGATAGCCTGTCTAAAATGTCCTTTTCCACTGGCAGATTCTTCGGGAACTGGTGCCACTAGGAACCTCCCATGGAGGCTTGCTCCCTACTCTCAGATCCCACTGTCCCTACACTTTCCCATCACAGCCTAGGGATCCTCAGGCCTGACTCGCTGCCTCTGGCCCATAGCACCATGGCACATGTGTGCCTTGAGCACACAGGCTGAATGCGCTGCATTCAGGCAAGCTGTCTGTCTGTACTTTAGTCTGTTGCACCTGCTGGACTGAGCATGTCGGAGTTCAGAGCTGTGTCTGGTTCACTCCTGGCTCTTCAACATCACCTAGTCTGAGCTGAGTACTGGGGGTACCTACAGATTTCTTTTCATACTGTCAAACTGAGAAGGAACAAGCCCAGAGAAACTACCTGTACCCAGCAGAGCTAAGTCCCAGGTACCCAAAGTCCAGGGAAGTGGGGAGTTAGGGTTTACAAGCAGAAGATCTGAGAGGTATATGAGTGTCTGGCATATGGTTGGTGCTCATAAAGGTTACCTGATGTTGCTGAGCACTGGGTGATGCCGTGCAAAGAGCCTTGGCAAACCCTATTCTGTAGCGCAGCAGCAGGGGCTGAGATCGATCACATCACTTCACAGAACTTCAGTTTCACCTTGGGCAGAGAAAGGTGACAGGAGAAACCTGGCAGGGTTGTCCTTGGTCTGAGGAGTCAGCAGTTAGAAGAGGCCAGCAGGGTGGATCCTGACATCTGGTGGTCTCCCCCGAGCTGCGCTGCTGTCTTGTAAGCGAACCCTTTTATCCTTGCTCTTGTGCTGTCACACAAACGCCGTGTCCAACTGCAACAGTCCACTTGCTTCACTGGCCCCCAGTGCTGCCTGGCACAGCTGCAGTGTGTCCTCCAGTGCCAGTGGCTGGGATGTCTCAATGATGGCGATGGTCTCCCCAAGCTCTGTGCACATGATAGTCTGCTGAGGTTCAGGGGGTGGGGGTGGGACCGGAGAGGGTGACCTAGGAGGCTGTAGTGTCAATGCTCTAGCTCGGGCATGGACCCGCTGGTGCAGTCGGAGGCCTGCCATGGCGCGGAACCAGCGGCCGCAGGTTCCACAGTAGTAGGGGCTCTTGTTGTAGAGACCAGTTATGGGAAGGCGAGGGGCACGCGCAAAGGCTACTGGTCGTAAGTGTAGCCGCCGGTGTTGCTGCAGGTTGGAGCTCTGTGTGAAGCGCTTGCCACAGTCCAGGCATTGGTAGGGACGTACACCTGTATGGGTCAGCTGGTGGCGGCTGAGGTTGGCTAAAGAGGCGAAGGTCTTCCCGCAGGAGTGACACTGGAAGGGCCTCTCGCCTGTGTGTGTCCGCAGGTGGTTGCGCACATGGACCAGCTTCTTGAAGCCCTTGCCACAAATCCCACACCTGTGTCGGCGTTCAGGGGGGCCATGCACTGCGCGCCGGTGCCTGGAAAGCCGGGAGGCTGAGGCAAAGGACTTGGGGCACTGTGGACAGGGCAGCTGGACAGGTGGGGGTGGAGGTGGGGGCGTGGGCTCAGCTGGAGCTGGGGAGACAGTTGCTACTTTGGTGGGGGTTCCACTTTTCCCAGTGTGAGTTCGTCGGTGGTAGAGGAACTTGGTCATGTTGCTGAAGGTCTTGCCACAGCGACAGCGGTGTAATGGGTTGGCAGTATGGACTCGCCGATGGGCCACCAACGTGAGCTCAGTGCCAAAGCCACGGCCACAGTCCACACAGAGGTAGCGGGCTTCCCCACGGTGCAGCCGCTGGTGCTGCTCCAGAGAGGCTGCCTTCTTGAACACCTTGGAGCAGGTGGTACACTCATGGGTACCACCCACGTGGGCTCGTCCATGTGCCATCAGACGGTTAGCAGAGCTGAAGCTGCGTTGACATTGGCTGCAGTGGAAGGGGAGGGTGGCAGACGCTGGACCACGAGATGTCCGTCGGTGTCGGCGGCGTGCAGCTGAAGTGGTACAGTGCTGGGAACAATCTCCACAGCTCTGAGCTCGATCAGCCGTTGCCTTGTCACCTCCCATATCATCAGCAGTGAGCTCTGCAGCTGCTTCCTCCTCATCTGTCTCCTCCTCTTCCTCCTCCTCCTCCTCCTCTTCTAATCCATTGCGCTCTTCTTTCTCCAGGGAGTCAAAGTGGGTGCCCTGATGCTCCAAGAACTCTTCAGGGGTGGCACAGAGGGTAGAACACTCGGGACACTCATAGGGCTCCATCTTGACTTCTGGTGGTGGGGGTGGTGGTGTTGGGGGAGGCAAAGGAGGTGGCACTGGTGGCTCATCAGCTGTACTGGAAAGGTGCTGAGTCTTTCGATGAGCCACCCACAGCTCAGGTGATGGGAAGAGCTCCTGGCAGTCGCCACACTGATACTGGATCTGGCTTGCAGACTCCTGCAGGTGGGCATCCTGGTGTGCCAGGAGCTCACTGGGGGAGAGGATGAGCTGGCTGCATTCACCACATTGGAAAGGTCCGTCCCCAGTGTCGGGCACTAGCTCAGGCTCCAGGCCTGTGTCCTGGGCGGTTAGCACCTCCTCCTCTGACATGGTGGGCAGGTGCTGTTCCTGGTGGGAGAGGACTTCCTCCAGAGTGTTGTAGAGGCTGCCACACTCAGAGCACATGAACTGGTGGTGCTGGAAGAAGAGGGACGAGGCCAGTGCCTCCCCTGGGGTCATCTCAGTCACTGTGGTTGCCATCTCTGCCAGTTCTCCTGAAACAGGTGTTGAAATGTCCACTGCTCCTGGTGACTGTGTTGGTATCTCAGCTGCTTCTGCCACCATCTCTGCCATTATGGGAAGGCAGTGTCTGGAGAAAGACGGGCAGGAGTCAGTGGTCCATCAGGACCCCAAGGGGAGCGGGTGTCTCAGGAGTTCCCTTGCTCACCCCATTAGTCACCAGTCTGTCAATCAGTCTCACTTCACCTTTATGTCTTAGCCTATCACAGCCACTACAGTCAGGTGTCTGCAAGAGAGAGGGGGTGCTCCGGAGCCTGGCCTCTGGTGCTGCCCCGCCCACTTGCACACATGAGGTTTCCTGTTATGTAACACCTTTCCTCCTCTGGGATATTCATTTAAGAGAGGAGTGGGTATGAGCCCTCCCCTTTTACTTCTCTCACCTGTAAAATGGAGCTAAAAGTCGGACTGACCACAAGACTAAGAAGATACTTCGTTAACAAAAGTCAATACTTGGGTTTGTATGCAACCCAGGCTGGCCTCAAACTTGCTATGCAACAGAGGATGGCTTTGAAGTGATCATTCTGCCTCAGCCTCCCCAGTGCTGGGATTACAGGTGTGCACCATCACACTTAGCACCCGAGATACAAAACTCAAATTTGCTGGGTGCATAAAGCCTTTAATCCCAGAACTCATGAGGCAGAGGCAGGTGGATGGATCTCTGTGAGCTCGAGGCCAGCCTGGTCTACAGAGCTTATTCCAGGACAGCCAGGGCTACTCTGTCTCAAAAAACAAACAAACAACAAAACAAACAACCGATCAACCAATAGCCGGGCGGTGGTGGCGCATGCCTTTAATCCCAGCACTCGGGAGGCAGAGGCAGGCGGATCTCTGTGAGTTCGAGGCCAGCCTGGTCTACAAGAGCTAGTTCCAGGACAGGAACCAAAAAGCTATGGAGAAACCCTGTCTCGAAAAATCCAAAAAAAAAAAAAAAAAAAAAGATATACAACCAATCAACCAAAACTTCTCAAATCCTCCACTGTGTCCTATGTCCTCTGCTCTTTCTCTAGTTTCAACCCAACACCGTTCACATAACAGGCACTCACAGGCCATTCTGCAAAGCCTCCCTAAACCTAGGAGCTAGATTTCTGATCCAATCCCAATCTTTTAAAGGGCATTTTTTTTTTTTTTTTTTTTTTTGGTTTTTTGAGACAGAGTTTCTCTGTGGTTTTGGCTCGAACTCACAGAGATCCGCCTGTCTCTGCCTCCCGAGTGCTGGGATTAAAGGCGTGCGCCACCACCGCCCGGCTTTAAAGGGCATTTTAATTTTACTTTATTACACTTACCAGGTGAGGGTACATGTATGGAGGTAAGAGGACAACCTGAAGGATTTGTCCTATCATGCAGGTTCTGGAATCAAACTCAGGTCATCAGGTTTAGTGTCAATTGCCTTTACTCACTGAGCCATCCTGAAGGTCCCCCACCGTTTTTTTCCTTTATGTTACTGTGTGCCTGTACGCATGAGTACATGTTGTAGCAAACATGTGCCGGTCAGGGGAAAACTTTGTGGAGTTCAAACTCCCACACTTATGTGGGTTCGAGGATGAACCTAGATCATCAGGGTTGTGTGACATTCACCTTTACCTGCTGGGCCATCTTACTGGCTCCTGGTTTAGTGTCTCACACACACACACACACACACACACACACACACACACCCCGCCCTGGTTTTTCTATACAGGGTTTCTCTGTGTAGCTTTGGAGCTTGTCCTGGAACTCGCTCTGTTTGTAGACCAGGCTGGCCTCGAACTCAGAGATCCGCCTGCCTCTGCCTCTGACTACTGGGATTAAAGGCATGTGCCACCACCGTCAGGCCTGGTTTCGATTTCTGTTTTTGAAACTGGAGCTTATAAATATCTAGGCTGCTGGCCTTGGCCTCAGCATGTACACAGCAAAGTCTGGTTCTCAGTCTTGTTTCCTCTGCCTCCCAAGTGCCAATGGCCACCTTCTTTACCTCTTCTGTGTCAGAAGTAGGCAGACTTTAGTTTATAGCACTGGCATAGAAGCTGCTCATGAGCCGGGCAGTGGTGGCACACGCCTTTAATCCCAGCACTCGGGAGGCAGAGTTAGGCGGATCTCTGCTGAGTTCCAGGCCAGCCTGGGCTACAAACAGAGCGAGTTCCAGGACAAGCTCCAAAGCTACACAGAGAAACCCTGTATTGAAAAGCCAAGAAGGATTTTTCCAGAAACAGTCAAATGGGGCTGGGGTGGTGGCAGGAGAAGATGGAGGGTCGCACTCTGCCTTGATTACATCCCCACTTGTAAGACAGAACTCCCCCCACCCCGCCCGGGGCTAGGATCAGAACACGTTACTTGGCTTGACCCAGGAAAGGAGTGGATGTACAAACTTTACAAAATACAGATGAGCTCACACAAGAAAAAGCATGGTGCATAGGCTCACTGAAACAACACGGACACAATCCGAATACATGTCTTTTTAGAAAGTAGCCCAGGTAACTTGACATCGGTACTTTTCTCGCCTGCAATCCTTTCGCCCCATCCTACAGTGTGTCAGGGCACGGTAGGTGGAATTTAGCTTAAAACTCCGTGTATACACAAACTAAATCTGAGCACCTCCACCAGGGGCCGTAAAGTTCAACTTTCCCGCTACACTGCCTTTTTCTCTTACCAAGACTCCTCTGCTAGGCAGCGTGAGGGCCCCCTGCAGGGGTGGGGTGTGCAAGCGAGCTCAAGCTGGGTCCCGCACACACCAGGGGCTCCACCGACGCCTCCAGGGCACAGAGGAAGGAGCTGTCGATCAGACCGCGCTACTCCAGCCCTCAGCGCAGGCCCCAAGGCTCTCCGACCCTCAGTGTGCCCTTCCTTCCTCCTCCACTCTCTCCCTGCACCCAGCGCTCTCTTCCCCGCCCGCCCCGCGGCGCCCTCACCCAGCTCGCTTACCTCCAAGCCGCCCCTGCCGCTCTTGACACGGACCCTCCGCAGCGGGTGTGTGGGACCCCTCACTATCCACGCCTCCCATTGGGCGGCGCCCTCACCCGAGGCAGCCAATCAGAGCTGGCAGCGCAGGGCACGCGCCCTCGCGCCTGCGCGTCGGTACTCAGGCGGGGCTTCGAGAGTTTCTCCACGCAGACATCAGTGCCCTGTG
The DNA here is from genome assembly GCF_950005125.1 of Chionomys nivalis. NCBI lineage: Eukaryota > Metazoa > Chordata > Mammalia > Rodentia > Cricetidae > Chionomys > Chionomys nivalis. The sequence continues at coordinate 79,650,040 of NC_080087.1, read as the reverse complement.
GGCGGTGCCCGGGTCCGGGAGAGGCGCCTGCGCAGTTCCCCCGGGCCGCTCCTCTCCTGCTGTTTGAAAATTCAGCGGAGAGAAGTGTGCGTCCGGGTTGAGCGTGGTCTCTTAAGTGAGCTTGGGCTACGCGAGACTTTGACAGGTGGCATCTCTTAACGGAAGAGGCTGAGCGTCTCTGAAGCATAACTTCAGAGCCAGACACACTTGAGGTACTTTTCCTGGGCCGCCTCAGTTTTGCTCATATGTAAAATGAGCTTGAATCCCCTCCTCCTGGAAGGCTATTTGGAGGCATTGGATGTTATACAGGTGAAAAAACCGTTCAGCGCAGGGCCTGGTAACACTGGGTACCCACTATAGCCCACCTAACATAGAAGCCTTGCCGTTTCTAGAGATGGCTTTCCCTTCCTCTCATTCTCCGTCAGGTTCAGTGAGATTCACACAGACAGCGCACAGTGGACTGTGTTTCCACTGCCGTCCCTGTCATAGGTGGAAAAGCCAAGGCCTAGAGAAAGGCAACAACCAGTATTGAGCCAATACCTCGCGCCCAGGTCTCCCGCCTCTCAGGGAGATAATTCCGGGGGTGGAAACCAGTCCGGGAAGAGACCTGGCTCTGGCGTGTGCGGGCCCTGACCTTGACTCACCTAAGTGGGGAGGAGGAGCCCTCACGCTCAAGGCCCCGCGTAGGGGACGCGAAGACGCCTTAGCCTCCCCTTCTCTGACAGGCTTGCTCTCCTAGGTGCTGATTTAAGGGAGGTTTTTTTTTTTTTTTTTTTTTTTTTTTTTTTTTTTTTTCTTTTTTGGTTTTTCGAGACAGGGTTTCTCTGTGGTTTTGGAGCCTGTCCTGGAACTAGCTCTTGTCGACCAGGCTGGTCTCGAACTCACAAAGATCCACCTGCCTCTGCCTCCCAAGTGCTGGGATTAAGGGAGCTTCTGAATGGCTCCGAGACTCAGAGGGCAGAGAAGAAAGGGACTGTGTAGAAGGGCGGTTCTAACCCTGGGTGTGGGTGTCTGTGACGAGAGGTCCTGATGGACGTCTTCGGGATGTGCACATAGGGGTGAGGGAGTCTGTAGCGATTTGGGGAGAAGTATTCTCGGGCATGCGACTGGAGGATTTTTACATTAGGGCTGGGGAGCTGGATGAGGGTTTCCAGACAGGCTCGGAGACAGAAGAGTTGAGATGTGGTTTCCTGGATGCCACCTAGGAATGGTGGGGTGGTACTTTAATATAAAACCGGATTATGAGCTCTGCAAGCTCGTGGGAGCCCTGACCGTCCTGACTGTTGTACTTTGCTCCGGCAGCTTGGTGGCATTCGTCATGTGGGCGTTTAGGTCGTGATCAGGTGGGGGATGTAGCTGTGAGATGAATAATCCCAACAGGTCACGTCGTGGGATCCAAGGGACACACACCGAGACTTTAAACTTCGAATCACGATCAAGCGCCAGCCGCAACTAGGCTCTGCCGCTGCGCAAGCGCAGCACTGGGGAGCAAGGGACACTACGGTTGGGAACGCGTTAGGCGGCCTGGAGGGGTGGGGCTTAGAGGCCTTATTCTGCGCTTGCGCTGTAGGGGCGTGGCGGTCGCACCTGCGCGAGTTGAGTGAAGGAGGAGGAGCGAGGTGACGCAGGCGTAATAATAGAGAAGGTGCCAGAAAGATCCAAAACAAGTGGCTGCGGCCGTCGCCCAGGAGTCATCGGACGCCGGAATCTGGTGAGGATCCAGGGAGGCCTAAGGGTGACTGATGGCGGGTAGATGGGACCTCTTGGGTGCTGGGGTGAGGGCAGGACCGATTGCTCTTCTAGGGTGAGTAGGGGCCGGGTTCAGACAGTACCACCTGTGTGGAGCTCGGGGCTGTCTTTGTCGATCCCACTTGCAGAGAACCGAGGGTCACTTTTGAGTGGTACCACTTGGGTGGGGCGTTGGGGCTAGCCGAAAGGTACTGGTGGACAGAACCAAGGACCACGGCCGGACATTTGCCACCCAAAGTCACCGGGCATTGTACAAGGTGCTCTGCAATGGGCCGTGAGGCTCATTCGGGCTGATCTCCTAGGTTGGTCGGTGGCAAGTTCGGAACATACCACCTGGAGAGGGGCGCCTGGGCTTGGCTGGCCCGACTGGTCGCTGGACCGGTGGGGTCTGGCGTCTCGACCTGTTATTAGGGTACCTGGGGTGATACCATTCCTGTCCGTGGGAGGGGGTAGCTGAGACCATTGAGGGTTTGGGGCGACCCTATCCGGAGACACCTCGCGGGGGTCACACGAATGGCCTGTGTGGGCTCTCTGGGCCACCGCGTCGCTGACCACGACATCCTCCCCGCCGTGTGGGTTCTAGGCCCTGGTTCTGAGATTGTTCCGCACCCCTCCCCTGGGAATGGCGTTGTCCGGGTCGACCCCGGCCCCGAGCTGGGAGGAGGATGAGTGTTTGGATTACTACGGCATGCTGTCGCTTCACCGTATGTTCGAGGTGGTGGGCGGGCAGCTGACCGAGTGCGAACTGGAGCTCCTGGCCTTCCTGCTGGATGAGGCTCCTGGCGCCCCCGGAGGCCTGGCCCGTGCCCGCAGCGGCCTGGAGCTGCTTCTGGAGCTGGAACGCCGTGGGCAGTGCGACGAGAGCAACCTGCGGCTGCTGAGCCAACTCCTGCGCGTGCTGGCCCGCCACGACCTACTGCCACATCTGGCCCGCAAGCGGCGCCGGCCAGGTAAGGCTCAAATGGGAGGTTGCAGGACTTATGGGACCAGAACACCTTGCTCCCACTGGGCCCCTGTGCTCCCTGATACGAATTCCAGTCTCCCTCCCCGCCCTTTTCCCCCAATGAGAAACCCAGAAAGGGAGAGGGCATAACTTAGGTTAGGAGCGAGCTTGTGGAATTTGATCATATCAGCAAAGGTTGTGGCCACCGTGTGTGGAACTTTGTATGCCAGGCAGAGGTAAACCTTTCATATGAACTGTACCCCAGCACACAGGGAAAACAACAGGCATAGAGAAGTTATCTGGCTGCATGTGAGAACCACATCCATCATGGTGGCCACAAAGAGAATAAGGCCAAGATGTTTATTCCATGAGCTTGCATTAGTAGAGGGAGCCGCTTAATAATAAACGAGGAACTTAGCTTCAGATAACAGCCATATATTGGGTGAGATGGATAGAATGCCTCAAAATGAGGGGAGGTGGCCCCAACCTGGGTAATGATGGAGGAAAAGTCTAAGAAGATGGCATTTTAAAAGGGGGGGGGGCTTGAAAATATGTCACACACCTAACATGTATCAAGCAAAGGGAACAAGATTCAAACCTGCCTGTCCTGTCTCCAGGGTTGAGGCCCTTGATCCTTGGGCAGAAAGGGAAGACCTGGGAGGGGTCAGGTACCAGGAAGCCTGTGTATGTAGGTAGGCTCTTTTCTTGAGAGATAGAGTGTGGCGGCTGGGGAGGAGGGATTATGAGCTTTCCTGTCCCATAATAAGCCTGTGGGATTTGCACAAACAGAAGGGCACGTCTAGAGATAGCTGTCTGATTTTGGAAAAATATGTCTGAGTGTCAGGCTCTAGAAGAGATGAAAGGTGGTTCTCCCCTTCCCCCCCCCCCCGCCCTGCCCCATAAGCCAGGTGCACATGGGGGCAAGGGCCGATGCAGGGACCTGGTCTATTGGATGTAGAAGACTGACAGCTGGAGCTTTGATATGGGTTGGGCAGCCCCATGAGCACTGTGTCCTAGGGGCCCATGAGCAACCTGTAGGCAGGAAGTGCTTGAGAAGGAGTGGGCGTTTGGGCATGACCTCTGAGATCTGGGGTTAGGCATCCTGTGGTCCAGGCATTCTTCCTAGGAGGCTAGACCTGGGAGATAAGGAAGCTGTGAATACTGATTCCATTCTCTTTTCCCAGTATCCCCCGAGCGATACAGTTATGGCAGTCCTGGCTCTTCTTCCAAAAGGACAGAGGGCAGTTGCCAGCGTCGGCAGCAGTCAGGTAGTTCTTCTGATTCCCAGCAGAGTCAGTGGGACACAGGTGAGTCTACTGGGCACGTAGGGTGACAGGGTCCTTGTCTCTTTCTTAAACTGTGATGACCTCCAGCATCCTGGCCCATCAAGGAAATGGCCTGAAGGGTTGCTGTCTGTTTTTGTTATTGCTATAGGTAGAAGCGTGTGTCCTGAAGCAATGGGGTTGTGTCACATGGACTCAGGCTTCACTCAGATGGCATCATATTGAGGCTGGTGACCTGGCAGCCTTGGCTGGGCACATTTCTGAGATTTATTTCATGGTGAATGCCTTTAATTAGTTCAATTACTGTATTCCAGTCAGTGTACACAATCCCCCTCCCCCTAATTTTTAATTATGTAAAATTTCAAATGTCCAGAGAAGTTAAGATAATAAGAGAATATCTCCACCTGGACTCAGGGAGCACAGACATCTGCCACTGTGTTCTGTGTGTGTGTAGAAAATTCTGAGAGTTTTGTTGAACTTTTAAGTAAATTACAGACATCAATAGCCTTGCCTCGGAATTAGCTGGCATAATTTGAGAATAAGTTTTCCTCTGCCCTTTGAAGACTGTTATCACACCTAAGAAAATGAGTATTAGTTCTCTGACACCTTCATGGTCTACTTTCGAACTTCCTAAGATCTGCACCATTTCAGAGCCTGTTTAGATTGTTGTGTATGCAGCTTGAAAAGAAAAGCTCTACTAGTTACTGTTTAGAGATGGGAGTCTCATTCTGCAGCCCTGGCTGGCTTAGAACTCACTCATTTGTAGCCAAGACTCATCTACAAATTAGAGCAGTGGTTCTCAACCTGTGGGTCGTGACACACAGCCCTTCACAGGGTCGCTTAAGACCAATGGAAAACACAGCTGTTTCCATTCAGAGTCATAACAGTAGCAAAATTATAGTTATGAAGTAGCAATGGAAATGATTGTATGGTTGGGGTCACCACAACATAAGGAACTGTATTAAAGGGTCGTGGCATTGAGACCCATGGAACTAGAGGCAATTTTCTGACCTTGTCCTTCCCAGTATTGGAATTAGAGGTGTGAGCTACCGTGCCCAAGTGGCATGCAGTTTTTTATATCTTTTAACCTCTTTAGAATAGAAACTCCTTCCTTACCAGGCAGACAGGCTGACTGACTACCTACCTTTCTTCCTTTCTTCTTTCTGGGGCTGGACCTGGAACCTGGGCCTCCTACATCCTTACTGCCCTCTATACCCCTGAACCACAACTCCCACACACCTCCTCTGTGGCCCAGAGTGTTCTGCCTTTGACTTGTCCACCTACGGGGCTGATTGGTGTGTACAGCATTCTGACTGCTTCTGGTTGCTACATGATGGTCCGTCTGACTTCCTGCAGAGTGGTCATTAGGTGCAAAGGGTTGGTTTGATTTGGATTACACATTTTTGGCAGGAATGTTCCTTGATCAATGTGTTCTCCTTGTGTTGGTGCCTATCATGAAATTTGCACTGTAAATAGGGACATGTGGTCAGCTGGTTCTGGCCAGATTTGTATGTGTGAAGCTATATTTGTGTGTGTTGATATGTGATGTACTTATATACGTGTAGGTGTGTCTGTGAAGGTCCATGTTCACACGTGTGCATGTCTGTGGAGAGGCTATAAGTTGGCACTAGCTGTCTTCCTGATTCACACTGTTTATTGGGTGGGACAAGGTCTTTGGCTGCTCCTCAAGCCAGCTTGCTCTGGGAATCCTGTCTCTGCCTCCTGGGTACTGGGACGGCAGCTGAGCCTTCATGTTCGCCTCACAGGCATATGCAGCTTGGGCAGCAGGTGCATTATCCGCTGAGACATCCGTGAGGCTCAGTGAAGAGATGAAGCTTTCTTGCTATGGTTACTAGTGTGTAAGAAGGTGCTTTCTAGCGTTCTCTGTACTCGTTTCTCCAGGGGGATGTAGCATTGTTCTGTGAACCCTGTTTGAACCATTTACCATGGTAATATTTGTAAATGGTGACTCATTTGTTTATTTGCTTATTTGTTTTACAGCTTTTTTGTGAAAATAAACTTGAAGCAGGTTCTCAGTTGCCCATATTCCCTTGCTTCAGCCAACCTAGTAGCTGGGATTATTGTCTTGTGCAATGAGGCTGGAACAAAGAGTAGCTTTAAAAATGTTGTGTTTTCATTTTTAATTATTTTTTGTTTTTATGGTACTAGAGATTAAACTGAGGGCTTCGTTCATGTGAGGCAAAGGCTTCTCTCACCAGGCTGTGCCCCTAGAACTGCACTGGATTTTAGGAAGGAGCTCTATATATAGTTGAGCTGCTCCCCAGCCCTTCTTTTCTCTTTCCAATTTAACAGCAGGGTATCACCAAGTAGTCCTGACTGGAAACTCACCTGAGATGCACCTGCCTCTACCCCGAGTGCTGGAATCAGAGGTGGCACCACCACTGCCCGGCTTTGTTTACTTTGTTAGCCAATTAGTCATTCTTACCGGCATTCAGATTGCTTCGCTCTGTCCTTTTGACTTGTCTGCGTCACTCTCCGAGTGACATTCCTGATGTCCTGGGCTTACCTTGCACTTCTTACCCCCAAAGTCATCTGCTTGTCAAGAAGCCTGGTTTCTGTTAGAGGCCCGGATGTTTAGAGACCAATAGCTGGGTGTGTAGTCTGCTTCTCAGCTGCCTGGGAAAGCGGATGCCTGCTTTTCAGAAAAAGTTCTCTGAGCTGGGTTTGGTGACTTGTGCCAATAATCCTTGAGGCTTTTAAGTTTACTTGAATTATGTGTATGTGTTTGGGTTTGCGCACTTGAGTGCTGGTCCCGGAGGAATCAAGAAGGGCAATGTGCACGCTAACTGCTGAGCCTTCTCTTGGGCCCCTGACTTTTTTTTAAAATAGTGAAAGTCTTGGCTGTTGGCACTGAGGTGGGTTTACTTTGTTTTCCAGCAGTAATGAGGTGACAACAAATTTTATCTGTGGTGTTTGATTTGCTACTAATGTATTCTTTCAGACTTGCAACAGAATCCCTCTTGTCTACAGGGAGTTGCAAACTGAGCACATTTATTTTGTTACATGTTTTCTTCCTTCTTTTTTTTGTAAATTTTTCCAACTCCTTTCCTTTAAAATCTTGCTGCTAGAGTGTGTGTTTCCGTGTGTGAGAGAGAAAAAGAGAGATAGAAGGACAGAAAGAGAAAGGCAAAGAGAGCGAGTGCTGAGGGGGTTCATGGCACACAGATAGGGAAGTCAGAGGATAACTCTGTGGAATGGCTTCTCTTTCTGCCTTTATGTGGTTCCAGGAATTGGACTCTGGTCAGCAGGTGTGAGCAGCAAGCTCCTTTACCCACTAAGCCATCTCTCCAGCTCTTTCTTTCTGGTGTTATTTTGGTTCTAAGGCAGGGTTTTATTATGTAGTCCAGACTGGCCTGGAATCCCTTGATCTTCTAACCCAGCCTCACTCCCCACTGTCAGCATCCATTGGATGGAGCACAAGATGGGTTTGTATTTATTCTGAGCGAGCGAGCGAGAGAGAGTGAGAATATGGGTGTGTGCTTGTATTTGTGTGTGTAAGCATGCATGCGTTTTGAGAGGATCTCACTCTGTAGACCGGGCCGCCCTTGAGCTCACAGTGATCCGTCTGCCTCTGCCTTGAATGCTGGTCACTCTTTCTTTGTACTTGTGCTTTGGTCAGATCCAGCTGAGTGTGCAGTCACAGTGTTCTAAGGTACTTGCCCTAATTCCTTCATCACAATTCGGTATCACCAATTATGTGCACTTAGGTTCATCTGTTTGTTTGACTTTATTTGCTTCTTTTTATTTTAAGTGTATATGACTTAACAGTTACATGACTCAAAAGGCAAAGCTAAAAGCATTTCAAGGAGTCTATCTGCAGCCAGTTTCAGTTATTTCTAATGTGTCCTTTCAGGGCTCCCAGGAAAGTAACAGATGTAAGGCGTGTTCTGATTCCTCTCTTGTGGGGTTGTAAACTGTACACATTTATTCTCTCACAGGCCCTGTCTATATTTTGGCATTCTTTCTTCCTGGTCCTGAGCTGGCTCTCCTATGTCTTCCAGGTTCCCCTCCCACCAAAAGGCAGCGGCGGAGTCGGGGACGCCCTAGCAGTGGTGCCAGGCGGCGGCGGAGAACAGGCCCAGCACCCGTGCAGCAGCAGCACCAGGAGCTGGGCAGGCCCTCATCAGAAGGCAAAGTGACCTGTGGTAAGTATCCGTGGGCCTTGAGAGTCCTTGTGCCCATGGTGGACTACAGACTTGGAGGGTGAGCCACACTGCATCGACCTGGGATGTGATACTGGTGGGCCATCTGTTGAGCAGTGATATTCTTGACTTCTCTGGTGCTGTGTGATGAAGGATCAAATCACACACGCACGCACACACGCACGCACGCGCGATATAGGTATGCAGCCTTTTCTGAAGCAGTGAAAGATGTGGTGGGGATAGAAAAGCCAGGACTCTAGGTCAGTCTGACAAGTTACATCTTAGCTTTGGCTTTTGGTTTTTGAGAAAGGGTCTCACTATGTATCCCTGGCTGTCCTGAATTCACTCTGTAGATCAAACTGGCCTCAAACTTAGAGATCTTCTCGCCTTTGCCTCCCAAGTGCTGGGCTTAAAAGTGTGAGCCACTGTGCTTGGCTTTAGCCCAGGCATTTAAAGAAGCTGCCTGACCTTGGGCAGGTGATTGAGTGGGGTAAGGAGTCAGGATCCCACATGGAACAGTAAGATGATGAAGGTCTGCCTAGAGCTGCTGTCAGGATAGCAGTTCCCCACATAATCCACTTGGAACAGTACCTGGCACAGGCCATGTGCGTGTGAGGCTTGATGTCTGGGGCTTGTAGCAGGGAGGCCCTGTCCCTGTAGAACTGACCTTGCAGCTGAGCAGCAGTCCATTGGAGCTGGGATTGCTGAGGCAATGGGAGATACTGTCAAGGGCTGGTGGGGAAGCCAGTCAGGCCCTAGCAGAAGGCTGGGCAACTACAGAATGGGTGGGAGTTTGCATTTTTGTCCATGCTTCTAGTTTCTTTTCTTTCTTTTTTTCCCCTCTGGGTTGAGATAGGCTTTTGTTATAACCTACAATTGCCTGGTAGTCATATAGCACCAAATATATAGTACCAAATCTGGACTTTACCTTGGAATCTTCCTGCCTCAACCTCCCCAGTGATAGTACTGTAGGCATGTAACCTCCATCCTAGGCTCTTGGGATCAGTCTTTGCCCTTGAGATATTTCACTGTGTTCTGGGGGTGAGGCTTGGGGAGGACAGCCCTCTCTGGTCCCTCTTTCCCTGGGCTGGGTAGACCTGGGAACACAAAAGGAGTCAGATACAATCTCAGACTTCAGTGCCTAGGCTATGCGAACATGGTGAGGAAAATAGCAGCCAGGCTGGTGTGACACAGAGGCAGTGGGATGAGGGGAGCCCTCTAGTCTCTGTAGAGTTGCTGCTTTCAGGACGAGCTTGAGGGAGCTGGAGGGGGAGCTAGGAAGGTGGCCCTGTATGACCTCTGTGCAGTGTCCAGTGAGGTTGCTGTTGGAAGCAAAAACTTTGTGGGTCGAGACAGGTGGGGCCTTGGAGGTCTAGACTTTATTCTGGGGTTGCAGGAGCCCCAGAACGGTTTACTTACCATTTCTTCCCTATCATTTTTCTTTTTTTTTTTCTTTTTTGGTTTTTTGAGACAGGGTTTCTCTGTGGTTTTGGAGCCTGTCCTGGAACTAGCTCTTGTAGACCAGGCTGGTCTCGAACTCACAGAGATCCGCCTGTCTCTGCCTCCCGAGTGCTGGGATTAAAGGCGTGCGCCACCACCGCCCGGCCCTATCATTTTTCTTATTGAGTATCTCTTCTTTATCAGGTGCTGTTCTAGGCATTGAGGACACAGAGTTAGAACAGGGTGGAAGTCCCTGGCCTCTAGGAGCTTATATGGTAGTGTGTTAAGTGGATAACCACAGCTACACCAAGGTAGTCTGTGATCTCAGCTGGCACAAAGCCAGGGATGGGCCAAGTGCCCTGGGGGGTCTGCAGGGACAACCTTGTGGAGGGACAGGAGTCCTCAGTGGACGCCGTCAAGTAAGCATCCAGTCCACTAAGAAGGCATTCCTAGAAGCTGGAGGTTATGGACAGCAGCTGACATACTTAGGCCAGGGCTGGGGTAGACATAGAAGCTGGGGAGGTGCTCTTCTGAGTCTGTAGGATATGCAGGAGGCCTTGGCCCAGGGTGCCTCTCCCCGTCTATGTCCACGAAACAGAGGGAGCACAGTACACGCACACACCTGTCCCTCCCAGTGCCATGTGGTCTCTTAGGCAGTGGGTGTTGTCCCCACTTCAGAGATGAGGTGACAGATAGCTGTGCCAGGAGCACAGAGCATAGCCAGCCTGTGTCCTCACAGGGGTGCTGACTTGAGGGGGTGGCTGCCCGGTGCAGGGAGTTAGGCAATTACAACAGCCACCCTGCTGGCTGGGTAGGTTAGGGAGCCATTGCCCTGAGGGCTCGGAAGCAGGACCATCTAGGCTTCAAGTCTCTTCCCCGAGGCCAGGAGGTTGTTAGTCAGGGTGTGGCTGGAATCTGAAGGACCATGAAATGCTTGTTGATGCTGAGTCACCAAGGAGGGTGGGGCTGGCTTAGGTTCTCCCTACTTGGGCCCCAATTTTTTCTTCTGAAAAATGGGGATGACTTACCTTTAACATGGCAGTGAACTCTTCCGGGTCTGACTAAGGAAGGGCTTGGCCATTCTTGCCCCAATATACCCCAAAAATTTGACGCCTAGCTGCCCCCATTGAGATAGAACTAGACTAAACTACTGGGCACTTGTGGGTGTCAGGAGGGTAGTTGGGACCCAGGGTTTCGACACAGGCCCGAGTCTACACACACCTCTCAGGGCCGTCCAGTGGACAGTGGACATGATACTCACCTGACCTCTGGTTGTCAAGACAACTGTTGAAGTCGGGCCCGTGTCCTCCACTGTGCCCGTGTGAATGAACGTCAGAAGGAAGGAGGTGGCAGCAACAGAGCTGGGCAGGAACTGCTCTGGCTTGTTCCCTCTTTATCTACAGAGTGCCTGCAGGGGGCCTTGTTCTCTTAAGCTTTTTTTCTGGTGGGAAGAAAAGCCAAATCAGAGGTTTCAGACAGGAAGCATCCTACATGGAGGGTGAGCTGGATCAGGAGCCTGCATGCGCACATGCCTGTGGTGGTCACGGGGTGGTGCAGAAGCCATGAGGGTTTGATGAAGAGGTGGGAGATGCTGAGAGAGGAGAGTGGGCCATGTGGGTTTTGCTGTGTAGCTATGACTAGCCTGGAGCTTGCTGTGTAACCCAGACTGATCTTGAACTTCTGGTGACCCTCTGCTGGGGTTACAGACATGAGCTGTCAGAGCTGGCTCTGCTTTGCTTTCCTTTTCCTTTCCTTTTTTTTCTTTTGTTGCCAGGAGGGGAGTTTTTTTTGACAGTGTCTCATGTGTCCCAAGTTGGTTTGGAACTTGGTGTATAGCCAACATTTGACTTGAACTGACCCTCCTGCCTCTGGCTCCAAGCTTCCAACTTTTTTTGTGTTTGTTTGTTTGTTGTTTATTTTCTCGAGACAGAGTTTCTCTGTGTAGCTTTGGAGCCTGTCCTGGAACTCACTCTGTAGACCAGGCTGGGCTTGAACTCAAAGATCCTCCTGTCTCTGCCTCCTGAGTGCTGGGATCAAAGGTGTGTGCTACCATTGCCCGGCCCAAATTTTTTTTTTACTGTTTTTATTGAGCTATATATTTTTCTCCACTCCCCTCCCTGCCTCTCCCCTTCCCTTCTACCTTCTCCCATGGTCTCCATGCTCCTAGTTTACTTTAGATCTTGTCTTTCTACTTCCCATGTAGATTAGATCTACGTATGTCTCTCTTAGAGTCCTCATTGTTGTCTAGATTCTCTGGGATTGTGAATTATAGGCTGTTTTCCTTTGCTTTGTGTCTATAAGCCACTTATGAGTGAATACATATGATATTTGTCTTTCTAGGTCTGGGTTACCTCACTCAATATTATGTTTTCTAGATCCCTCCCTTCCCCTCCCCTCCCCTCCCTTCCCCTTCCCTTCTTCCCTTTCCCTTTCTTTCTTTTTCTTCCAAGACAGGCTTTAGCTGTAGCTTTGGGGCCTGTTGCAGAACTAGCTCTTGTAGGCCAGGTTGGCCTCAAACTCACAGAGATCTACCTGCCTCTGCCTCCCAAGTACTGGGATTAAGGGCAGGTGCCACCACTGCCCGGGCAGTCTTTCTAAATTATAAGTCCCTGCGATCATTTTCCCTCCTGGCCTTAGAATGCCTACTAATTACTTGTTTATATATGCTTGTATGAGAGGCAGCGGACAGGGTTGGGTAGTTAAGAGCTTGGGTTCTGAATGGAGCCGGGTAGCTCAGGTAGAATTTTGGAGTGATCTAGCTAGGTGACTCAGCCTCTGTGCCTCAGTCTCCTCATCCACAGAGAGGAGGCACAGCATCGCCTTGTAAAGCCGTGGAGATGATCAGAAGGCTCTGGGACACGATGCACGCAGTGTTGGGCAGAGCACAGTAGAGTCACTTGAGTGTCATCCGTGTATGCTGGCTCAGGGCCAACGGGGAAGCCTGTGCGGTGAGCCAGGGTGGAACCATGGCAGGCAGAGCTCACTGGGAGCCTCCTGTCCTTCCCTTCCTGGGCTGTGATCTGTTTCCAGGTCAGAGGTGGACTGTGGGCTGGTAGAGCATTACTGTAAAGGGCAATAATGAAAGTGCCTGAGGATTAGACTGGCCTGGCCTGGGAGGAGGGCAGCAGTGGACAGCTTGTTTGCCTGCCCCACCTGTGGCATACCCTTTTTCATCCTTGGATGCCTAGGATCCACAAGTATCCTCTGGTACTGTTGAGTGAGGGAGTGTGCGGCATCTCTGAGTAGCTGGATGACTTACTTCAGTAATTGTGCTGTGGAGGAAAAGGGTCGGGGAAGGGCCTGGCTGGGCTGGAAGGGGGCCCCCTATGCTGTACATTGCTGGGTAAATGCATGTGTTCAGGGCAGATCGTTCTATGAGGGTGTGAGGATTATTTCATGGTGGCCAGAAGGCAGGCAGTGGGAGGATGGAGCAGTGGCTGGGAGAGCTGGAGGAGACTGACTTGGAGAGGTGAGGGCCTGGGCAGGAGCCATGTGGGTAGAGTTCCTGAATCTGTGGCCTTCGTGTCCTTTAAGCCCCGGAGTCAGGCACTCTTCCAATTACTTCACTAATCTGCATGACCACCATGCGGCAGGGACCTCTTGTTTGTTTGTGTTTTTCAGATGGGGAAACAGGCTCAGAGAGGTGAGGTCACATGCCCAAGGCCTCACAGCTAGAGTATGGCAGAGCTGGGACTCATTTTCAGGTCTGTGGGACTCTACCAGCTGCCTCTGCCTCTGCTCTGCCCAGCCCCACATGGCCTTGGGCAAGTTCTGTTTCTCCACTCCCTGGTCCCCACCCTCAGTTGGGAAGGAGTGGTCAGAGGCTTTTAATGGGAGTCAGGGATGGGGGCCTGTCCAAGAGCAGTCCTGGGAGCTTAGGCTGGGCCAACTTCTCTGGGCCTCCAGTGGAGAGAATGGGGTTCCCCTCAAGGCAGAAAGAGGAAGGGTTTGGGGTGGGGGAGGAAACAAGTGTGGTAAGAAGTTATCTGGAGTTCTGGGGACCTGCCTTCTGCTTTCCACTCTCTCTGAACTGCTGTGAAAGGTGATAGGAGCCCACAAGTGTTACGACTCATCTTCCCAGGACTTTGATTTCCCGTTGGGTTGAAGGTGGCCCTTGACCCCAGGGTTAGAGTGTGTGTCAGTCACTTGGCATTTCACAGTTGGCTGCTGCGGTTTCAGGAGTACCCACTGTGCCGGGGCCTTGGCCTCACCAATGGCTTGTTGCTTCCTGCCCACTCTTAAACAGTTCTCCAAGCAGAGATGCCCTAGTCTAGGTAGAGCCTGTGTTTGCAGAGGCTCTGACTTGCCCAGGGGTACAGCAGTGGTCTAATAACTCCTGGCTACAATGGTTTCTATCCTTGGAGAAGTCTGCTGTCTGGTTCTAGGAGGCTCTACCAGGCCATGTGACCTTGGGCTAGTCTCTTTGCTCCTTTTTGCTTCCACTTCCAAATCTGTGAATGGGTGCTAATAGGGCCTATCTCAGATGGCTGTTTGTGAGTTGAGTCGTGACTTAGGCACTTGGGGTCCAGGATGTTTGGCAGTTATCAGTGTTTTAGAAGTGTTGGCTGCTGCGGTCCCCAAGCCTAGCTGGATCTTGCACAACTGTGCTGGGTATGAAGAGGCAGCACTGTTAACAGCCTCCCACGCACGGGGATGTGGATGCTCCAGAGGAGAGGTTACTAACCCAAACTCAGGCTAGCATGGATTGTCTTTAGTTGCCCTCTCTTTGTCCCCTGGGTGGAGCTGCCACCTCCTTTGGGTAGATGTAGGTAGAGGCTAAGTGAAAGTAGGAACTGATGGTGGTGCCTGCTGATGGTGGTACCTACCGATCCTCTTGGTGGTACCTGCTGGTGATTATGGTGGTACCTGCCATTCCTGGTGGTGGTACCTACCGATCCTGATGGTAATGTCTTCCATTCCTGGTGATGATACCTACCATTCCTGTTGATGGTACCTGCCAATCCTGATGGTTCTTCCTGACACATAATGAACTCAGGGGTTTCTTTCCCTCTGTCTTTGGCCCTGTGTGGGCTTCATTGTCCTCCCTGGGCTGTTTTATCTTGGACTTTCGCTGTGTGAGAGGTGGTGTGAGGCTGACAGCCGAGAGCCAAGCCCTTGGCTTATGCACTGATTCATTCACAAACAGTTGCAAACACTGAGCACCAGCTCGGTACCCCAGGGTGTGTGCCTGAGCAACACAAGGTCCTTCAGGGTGCTGCTATCTGGGGAACTTGGGACACCGCTGCTGCAGTGGGTTAGAAGATAACAGGTTCCTTTGGGAAAACCAGGCTGGATCTGGGGAACTGGACATGCTGCGGGAGAGTGAGCTGGTGGGTAGATCTAGAGTAGGGCCTGATCTGGGTGGGCCTCATTGGGAGGGTCACTGGAGCAAATAATTGTAGGAACTGGGGAAAGAAATACCCCTTGGTAGGGAGAGGCATTGTTATACTGGATGGAACCTGCTTGGTGATTGAGGAAGCAGTGAGGAAGTGTTGAAATTGGAGGCGGGTACAATATCTCAGACCAGGCCTCCCAGAGAGGAGTAGATATCCAGACATCCGTGGTGTGGCTCTGGGAAGGGGGCAGAGCAGAGGGAAAGAGAACTGTGGTGCCCACTAATGAGCCACCCCTTCTCCTGCAGACATCCGGCTCCGGGTTCGAGCAGAGTACTGCGAGCATGGGCCAGCCTTGGAGCAAGGCGTAGCATCCCGGAGACCTCAGGCATTGGCCCGACAGCTGGATGTGTTCGGACAAGCCACTGCAGTGCTGCGGTCAAGGGACCTGGGCTCTGTCGTTTGTGACATCAAATTCTCAGAACTCTCTTACCTGGATGCCTTCTGGGGTGATTATCTGAGTGGTGCCCTGCTTCAGGCCCTTCGGGGTGTCTTTCTGACTGAGGCCCTGCGGGAGGCCGTGGGCCGGGAGGCTGTCCGCTTGCTGGTCAGTGTGGACGAGGCTGACTACGAGGCTGGTCGGCGCCGCCTGTTGCTGATGGAGGAGGAAGGGGGACGGCGTGGGACAGAAGCCTCCTGATCCTGGAACTGGCAGGACTGACCCCACCTCCAAGTCTGGGGGCAAGCTTCTTCCCTGGAAGATGACTATGTTGCCCCCAGATGACCATCACTTTAGGAACTCTGAGGACTGTGTCAGGTCTGCAAGTTCCTTGACTGCCTCTCCTATAGGATGTGGGCTTTGAGGCATAAACCACTTCCAGCTGCTTCCTTCCCAGTTTTCCCCCACTCCAAGTGGATACCCTCAACTTTGGGTGCCAGATTTGCTGAGCCCTAAAGCAGGGAGGTGTAGCCACAGTCACCAAAGCCCCCTGCACATCGTGTCTCTCAGCTTGGGCTGATGCTGGCTGGCTCCACACACTTTAGCCTAAGGGCTTCTCTCTCAGGATCTCAGATTTTATTATCCCCATCAGGACTTCAGCCACAGTAGTGGGCTCTGGAGCTGGGGTGCCCATGGGGCTTGCTCACCTTGCCCCTTCACTCATGTAACCAGCCAGGGCTCTGTGTGGTGTGCACACAGACATCATCCACCTCTCATCCCTTTCCCCTGCTCCCTGGAGCTAGAGACAGCCTTGCCCTTGGACTCTTTGACCCAGGGTATCACGTGGGTTTTGTGGCCACAGCCGTTCGAGGTCAGTGTTGTGTACAGAGCTCAGGCCAGAACTAGCCACTCTCATGAAGGGAAGGCAAAGACTTGGGGCTGGTGGAAGATGTTTTACAAATTGCGCCAATAAAACTGCCCCGGAAAGGGCATAGGTGGGCATCAAGGCTAAGTACTTTTTATTGGTGGGCAAGGTGAAAGATTCTTTCATGTGGTGGCCTCATGTTAGGGCTGAAGGAGATGCTGGCTCATTTGCCAGGTGCTGCTGTAGGAATCTCCGTTCCTTGGGCCTCAACTTTCTTAACTGTCAAAGAAGGAATTAAAGCCTCAGAGTCATTGACTCCCAGCCCTGTTCATATGTGCTTTGTAGAATTCTGTATGTTTATAGAGGGGAATTCTTAAATTTTGTGTATATGGATGTTCTGCCTGCATGTGTGCCCATTGACCAGATGTGTTCCTGGTGTCCAAGCAGGCCAGAGAAGGTGTTGGATATCCTGAGTCACCGTGAGGGTGTGGGGCCCTCTGAAGAAGGAGTCAGTGATCTTAACCACTGAACATTTCTCCAGCTCTTTTCAGGGTGTGTGCGTGCATATGTGTATGTGTGTGTGCGCGCACATGTATACAGCCTATGGAAGCCTGAGAGGTCAGATCCCTGGAACTAAATTCCCGGTAGTTGTGAGCTGCCTGGAGTGGCAGCTGGGAACTGAACTCTGAAAGAGTACCTCAGGATTTTCAGCCTGCTCAGGGAGAGGAGCTGATGGAGCCCTGGAGATGGGACACTGGAGAGGAGAGGCAGCCAGGGGTTTTCCACTCCTCATCTTTCTGAAGCTGAAGCATTGCTTGCTGTGGGAACGCTCAGCGCCTTTCCTCTGAAGGCAGAGATGCAGGAGATGGAACTTCTGACACAGAACCCAAGTCTTCCATCCCTAGGGCCTAAGGAGGAGAGGACTTGACAGTTGGGAGGTGAGTGGGTACAGATTCCAGGGGCTGCCCTTTTCTGGACTGAGAAGTGCACTTACCCATGTCTAGGTTCCTTCCTGGACCTCTGCTGGTTAGTGGACAGGAACGCTAGCGGTTCAGTTCTGTCCAGGATATGGAGGGAGGCTAGTCCAGCCAGCTCCCTTGTGATCTGCTGGTGCCCATGCGGGAGGGGGCTGGAGACGGGCAGTGAGGGGAGGCTGACTTAAGTAGCCCTTCTTAACTGACCAACCTGAGAGGAGCCTCGGCTTTGTTTTGTTAGTTTGTTGAGAACAGGGTCTACCTTGTAGCCCTAGTTGGCTTGAAACACTATGTAGACCAGGCTGACCTCCAACTCAGAGATCCTTCTGCCCCTGCCTTCAGAGCACCCTTAGGCACACAATTTACCACAATTTAGCTTTGAGGCTTCCTTCTGGGTTTTATGTGTACCTGGAGGTGGAAACTGCCACCTGCCTAAGCCTAGGTCTGGCTCCCCACCTCACTTCCGGGATGCGCCTCTGTTCAAGCCTTGTGGCTGCTCTTCTGACCTTTCAACTCCAGGTTGTGGCTTCTGCCTGGGCAGGTTTCCAGCTCCACCCCCACCTCACCCCGTCACCTCTGCCTGGCATGTGCACCAGAAAGAAATGAACCTGCGTTGGAGGGAAGGAGCCTGCGCAGGTGCAGTGTGTTCCCAGAGGTCTGTAGTGGTGCGAGCCTGAAGCATTGTCTGGCCTATCCACGGTGGTGCATGCTCCACAGAGCTCTCCGGGGCTTGTCAGTGTTGGGTACTAGAGATGACTGACACCCAGAAGTGCCATTGACCAGCACTGTGAGGGCAGCCCAAGAGCTTCAAAAGTCCAGAATCAGGATAGGATCCTGTGGGGGCTTGAGGATAATGGCCCCTCATTCCACATGGAACAGAGCTGAGGGCTGGCCTGTGAATGAGGAGTTCCCCAGAATGGTCCCTGTGTGTGTGTGTGGTGTGTGTGTGGGGGGGCAGAACAGCCCTTTCCAAAGCCTCAGAGAACATTCCTGAATGAGATGTAGAGACTGGAGCTAAGAGACATAAAATGGGAAAAAGCCACCTACACCCTTATTTGGTATGCATTCCACCTACCTCCACGTTTTTCTGTGTGGGGAGTTGAGAATTGTCACAAACAGATATGGGACTTTGGAATGACAATATAAGGTGACTAAGGTAGGTCTGGTGTGTGTGGGGCTTGAGAGCAACTATTCCACGAAGCCTTTATGTCCCTGGGTTAACTGAAGACCCTGAGAGCCCCTGTTCTGGTAACAAGCCACACTGGGGTCTCCATGACTCACAGACCAGAGCGACCAGAGAGCTATGACTGAGTGAGCACTTGGCATAAACTGGAGAAGCCCCAGGACGATGAAGGGAGAGACACTGCCTGTTTGTTAGCATCTTCAGGTCAAGCATTGAGTCATGAAATAGAACATTCAGAAAAGTACATATGATACCACATAGTAAGGTAAAATCTTATAACCCCATGTCAAAAAATAAATAACTACAGTACCATCTCTCCTGGAGGTTCTACCAGTTCCAGCTGCCTCTGCCTTACACACACCCAGCTGCTACAACGTATTTTTATTTTTTCATATATTTTGTGTTGTGTCTGACTTATTCGCTGATACTCTGAGGTTCTTCCATTTGTGCTTATCTGAAATTGATGGGTCTTGGTTGCTATGTAGTATCCTATTGGGTAGATACACCATTAATTCATGTGCTGGATGGATATTTTGAGATGGTCCCATTTGAAGCCCATGTGAACATTCTTGTGCATGTTTGTGTTTTTGTTTTGTGAGCAAATTCTTCTTTCCACTGGGATCTCACTTGAGGTAGAATTGCTGGCCATGAGTGTGAATAAGCTCTGGTTTGGTAGATACTGTCTGACACTGTATCTTATAATCCTAAGGTTGCCATAGACACAGTGACTTAACCAAGCAGAACTTATATTTATTTATTTGTTGGTTGGTTGGTTTTTCGAGACAGGGTTTCTCTGTGTATTCCTGGCTGTCCTGGAACTCGCTCTGTAGATCAGGCTGGCCTCAAACTCACAGAGATCCACCTGCCTCTGCCTCCCAAGTTCTGGGATTAGAAGCGTGCACCCCCACTGTCCAGCTAAATTAGTTTTCTCATTTTGTGTTTATTCACTTGCTTTGGTTTTAATGTTTGTTTTGTTATGCGTCCATGCAGAGGCCAGAGAAGGACACTGTATGTCTTCCTCTACTGCTTTTGGTCTTCTGCTTCCAGATAGGATCTCCCAGTGAACGGAATAATTTCAACAGCACTAAAGTCAGTCTCACTGGGCTGAAAGCAGATGTCCCCAGAGCCACCTCCTCTTTAAGGGATCTGCTCCTGCATTCCTTGTTCCATTTTTTGCTTGTGACCACTTAACCTACCTGCTTCAGACTTTTATTATTTATTTGCTTTGATTTAAGTAACTTTTTTACTATCAAATTTCTTTTATTTAAGTAATCCACCCAGGGGGAGAAGTGGTTCTATGATTGAGAATACTGGCTGCTCTTGCAGAGGACCCAGGTTTGATTTCTAGCACCCATGTGGTAACTCACGGTAGTCTTTAACTCCAGTCCCAAGTCATCTGATGTCCTCTTTGATCTCTGTAGACACCAGGCATGTGGTACACATACATATATGCAGGCAAACATGAAAAGATTAAAATATTTTAATTTTTTATGTGTATGACTGTTTTGCCTGTATGTCTGAATGTGTATCGTGTGTGTGCCTGGTGCCTGTGGAAGTCAGAGGAGTGTGTGGGATCTCCTGGAATGAATTACAGATGATTGTGAGCCACCATGTGGTTGCTGGGAATTGAACCAGGTCCTCTGGAAGAGCAGCCTGTGCTCTTAACTGCTGAGCCATCTCTCCAGCCCCTACAACAGTGGTTCTTAACCTCCCTAATGCTCTGACCTCCTGTTATGTTAACCCCCAACCATAAAATTATGTTATGTCATAACTAATTTTACTACTGTTATGAATTGTAATATAAGTATCTGATATGCTACCTAAAGGGGATCACAGCCCACAGGTTGAGAACCACTGCCCTGAAGTGAGTATCTTCAAGGGACATTATTTTCTCCCTGCTATGCCATTTTATTTTTTGAAACAGTTTCCCTACAGTGGATGTACAGATACATTCTCACCAACAGTGAGGGTTCCCTGCTTCCTGTCCTCACACGGCCTTACTGTAGACACTTTAATTTGCTCCTCTGTTGGGTATGTAGTAGTGAATCATCGTGACTTATTTTCCTTCTGCCAGTGATTAATTTCCACTCTTCTAAGAAAATACTTAAGATTGTGTGTGCGTATGTGCACGTGGTGACCAGAAGAGGGCGTTGGTTCCCATAGATCTAGATTAGATTCACAGGAGGTTGTGACTGCTGGATTGTGTAGCTGCTGGAAACCAGACTGTGGTCCTCTATAGGAGCAGCAGCGATAGCCAAGAACTGCCTGGCTGCTGAGCCATCTCTAGCCTCCCCCTTCCCTGTCTTTAGAGATAGTGTTTGCTATGTAATTTAGACTGGCCTGCTTTGGTTTTCCCCAGTGCTGGGATTACAGTTGTGTTACTGTGCCCAGGTACTTTCTGCTAATTCTTTTTTGGGGGAGTAGGTAGAAGCAGTAGTTCCAGACAGTCTCATGGAGCCTAGACTAACTTGAATTTCTGGTCCTTCTTCCACCTCCTTATATATGTGTGCCACTATGCCTGTTTAATCTCTGCTTACAGTGTGCGTGTGTGTGTGTGTGTGTGTGTGTGTGTGTGTGTGTTGTATTTGGTCATGTGTATGTGGCACACTTGTGAAAGTCAGAGGACAACGTAGGGAGTCAGTTCTTCTTTCTCCCTGTCTGGGGGTCCTTGGCACTGAGCTCAGCCTTTATCCTTTGAGGCACCAGCCTAGTTTCCCGTTGTTCTTGAGTAAGGACCCTGTGGTGGAGTGGACAAGGGCAGGCACTGTCCCACCTTCTCTCCACCCCAATGTGCATCCTGCCCCGTAATGACGTTTTATTGTTACATGTAGTCACATCCTCTTCCCACCGCACCTGCTGACAGCTTCCACCCCAGCAGTCCACTCCCTGGATCACACCTTGAACTGAATCATTACCCGGAAGTGTACAGTACACAGAAGGACATTTCCTGAGTACCTGGACCACGTGCCAGACATGGGGCCAAAGACTTTGCATGCATTTATTCCTTACACAAGCTTGTAAACAATGCAGGCTGTAATCCTGGCTGCTCGGGAAGTGAGGCAGGACCTTGCCTCAGACAGCGAGGGCCCAGGGCGGTAGTTCAGTCTGTGAAGTGACTCATTGTGTAAGCATAGGGAGGCCTGAGCACCTATGGAAAACATGGGCTACTTGTTTGTAATCCCAGCTTCTGGGGGGGAGGGTAGAGATAGATGGGTGATTGCTGGGATTTGCTTACTAGGCAGTCTAGCCAAATGGGTGAGCTCCAGGTTTAGTGAGAGACCTTGTCTCAAAAAATATGGTGAAGGGCCGGGCGGTGGTGGCGCACATCTTTAATCCCAGCACTCAGGAGGCAGAGGCAGGCGGATCTCTGTGAGTTCGAGGCCAGCCTGGTCTAGAAGAGCTAGTTCCAGGACAGGAACCAAAAAGCTACGGAGAAACCCTGTCTCGAAAATCAAAAAAAAATATGGTGAAGAGTGATTGAGGGAGCTACCAAAGTCAACTTCTGGTGTGCTCATACACACAAATCACAAAGTGCAAAGAAGGCTCAGTGGTAGAGTCCCTGCCTAGAATATCCCAGTGAGGGACTGGGATGTGTGGCTCAGCAACAGAGCACTTCTATAGAATGGGAATTTAGTCCTCAATACCGTAAAAGGGAGAGGGACTAAAAAGATGGCTCAGCACGTGCTGGTCTTCCAGAGGACACAGGTTCGGTTCCCAACACCCACATGATACCTCACAACCATCTGTAATTTAGTTCCAGGGGGTCTGACGCCCTCTTGTGACCCCTGAAGACATGCTTGGGGTACGCAAAGGTACATAGAAGCAAAACACACACAAACAAGTATTTATAACCCATTTTAAAAAAAAAAGACGAGCAGATATTATGCTGTCCACATGGATAGAGAATGGTGGAGGGTGGGGTGTCAGGGGTGGGGTGTCAGGGGTGGGGTGGGGGAATGACCAGCTTCCTCTACCATGCCAGCTATCTCTGGTCCAGGGGGCTGAGTCTAAAATACGTGGTAGCAAATGTTCACTTGAACTTCTCATCACCCCTCTTATCCCTTTTCTGCTTGGGTCCAACCCTGCCATTTCAGCCGTAATAAAAGAGACACAGGCTGGGCGGTGGTGGCGCACGCCTTTAATCCCAGCACTTGGGAGACAGAGGCAGGTGGATCTCTGAGTTCGAGGCCAGCCTGGTCTACAAGAGCTAGTTCCAGGACAGGAACCAAAAGCTACGGAGAAACCCTGTCTCGAAAATCAAAAAAAAAAAAAAAAAAAAAAAAAAAAAAAAAAACCAATAAAAGAGACACAGGTGGTTGAGTCGCGCTCCTTCAGTCTCATGTTCAAACTGACGGGCGTCCATGTCCATGTGTCCCTCACCTCCAGGTCTCTGCTCAGGGTGCGTGGCATCCCTCCTCCTTCCCATCCTGCACAACTCCTTAGAGTACAGGACTCCGTTTTCCTTCCCTCCTCTTTCCCCAGTCAGGAAACGTGCAAATTTCTACCATCTTAACAACCAGCTCGCAGCTCTGCCCAAAACAAACCAAACCCAAAGCATGGGGCACAAAAAACAAAAGCTCCAAAGGGACGGACGCATGGCCCTCCCCCATCCTCTGTACTTCACCCTCATGATCTCATTCCAAAATTCTTTGAAATAACTTTTTCTTTATTAGTTTGGGATGGAGAGATTTAGGGATTTGCTGTGGAGTGCATGTAGAGATCAGGGGACAATGTGACTAAGTCTGTCCTTTCCTCCTGCCTCAGTGGGTTCTAGGCTGTGAGCTCACATCATAAGGCTTGTGTGGCAGGCTCTCTGGGCTCAGATGACTTATTACTATTGTTATTATTAACTGTTTTGAGACGGGGTTTCTCTGAGTCACGGAGAATAATATCTCCGCTGACTAGTTTTATGTCAGCCTGACACAGGTCATCTGAGAGGAGGGATCCTCAGTTAAGAAAATGCCTCCGTAAGATCGGGGTGGAGGCACGCTTTTTCTTTTCTTTTTTGGTTTTTTGAGATATGGTTTCTCTGTAGCTTTGGAGTCAGTCCTGGAACTCGCTCTGTAGACAAGGCTGGCCTCAAACTCATAGAGATCCGCCTGCCTCTGCCTCCTGAGTGCTGGATTTAAAGGTGTTCACAACTAATGCTAGCTAGGCATTTTCTTTTTTTTAAATTATTTATTTATTTATTTATTTATTTATTTATTTATTTATTTATTATGTATACAATATTCTGTCTATGTGTATGCCTGAAGGCCAAAAGAGGGCACCAGACCTCATTACAGATGGTTGTGAGCCACCATGTGGTTGCTGGGAATTGAACTCAGGACCTTTGGAAGAGCAGTCAGTGCTTTTAACCACTGAACCATCTCTCCAGCCCCTAGGCATTTTCTTTATTAGTGATTGATGGGGTAGGGTCCAACCCATTGTGGATGGGGCCATCGGTGAACTGATGGTTCTGGGTTCTGTAGGAAAGCAGGCAGAGCAAGACATGATGACCAAGCCTGTAAGTAATGCCCCTCCATGACCTCTGCATCAGCTCCTGCCTCCAGGTTCCTGCCCTGCTTGAGTTCCTGTCCTGACTTCCTTCAATGATGAACAGTGATGTGGAAGTGTGAGCCAAATACACCCTTTTCTCCCCAAGTTGCTTTTGGTCGTGGTGTTTTATTGAAGCAATAGTGACCCTGACTAAGACATTATCTATTGAAAGAAAATGAGAATGTCACCCAAGAACCAGATTCCAGGAAAGGCTGGACGGAGGCCAGGTATATGAAGAGGAATGGTCTCCTCAGTGCTGGGACCGCAGTATGAATTCGCTCCCACCAGGTTTAGGCCTTTTGTCAAATTCAAGGGAGAGACTCTGCTTGGTGCAACTCAAGTCATGTGATCTCCCCTTGGCCTGTAGATGGCCTGGGTTTCTTGATGGATAGTCTCATGGAAATGTATTTTAGTGGGCCAAAGTGGTTCCTCAGAGAAACCAGGGAGCTGAGGGGAGCTGGATGCTGGAAAGGCAGACAGTGGATGTCCTGGACAGCCCATTTCTCCTTGCTGTCCATCTTCCACCTCCCTACGGCTCATACTGAGTGAGTTAATGACCCCATTCCCAATCTGGGGGAAACTCTCTCTCTCTCCTCCCTCCCTCCCTCCCTCTCCCTCCCTCCCTCCCTCCCTCCGCTCCCTCCCTTCCTCCCCTCCCTCCCTTCCTCCCTCTCCCTTCCTCCCCTCCCTCCCTTCCTCCCCCTCCCTTCCTCCCTCCCTCCCTCCCTTCCTCCCCTCTCTCCCTTCCTCCCTCTCCCTTCCTCCCTCCCTCCCTCCCTCCCTCCCTCCCTCCCTCCCCTCCCATGTTTCCTTTCTTGGGCCTCATGCATCAGCCCAAGAGGAGATCTCAAACCACAAACATCCCAATCAGTTCCTGTGGGTCAGGGATCCAGGAGCAGCTTGGCTGAGGCTGGATCTCTTCTGAAGCCTTTGGGTGCTCTGGAGCAGGACAGTGTACTGTTCCCCATGATCTGTGTCTAAGTGAGGAGGGGAGGGAGGGGGAGAAGACCATACACACAGCCCCACCTACACACACTCCTCAAAATAAATGTTATTAATTTTTTTTCCTTTTTGAACATAACTTTTTTTTTTTTTTTTTTTTTTTTTTTTTTTTTTTTTTTGGTTTTTCGAGACAGGGTTTCTCTGTGGCTTTGGAGCCTGTCCTGGAACTAGCTCTGTAGACCAGGCTGGTCTCGAACTCACAGAGATCCGCCTGCCTCTGCCTCCCGAGTGCTGGGATTAAAGGCGTGCGCCACCACACCCGGCTGAACATAACATTTTTATTGATCCTCTGGGAGTTTCCCATCCTGCAGACAGATCACAGTCACTTCCCAGTCCTTCCATGTCTGCCCCAGCACCCTTGTGACCTCCCCACCCCACCCCCACCCGCCAACGGCCATGGCTTGTGGAGAGTAACCCTTCACCATCCTTATCACACTTCTTCAGCGTTCTCTTTGGTGGTTTCCTGTCTTGGCTGTTACCTTCTTGGGGGTGGGGTGGGGGTTGAGGTTGTCACAGAAGCCTTCCTTGTCCCTCCCTCTCAACTGTGTATCAGAAGTCATCCATATCACAGCAGATCTTCAGAGTCAGCGGGAGCATGGATCATGGGCCTCCACATCGTCTCTACACAGACATCCGCATGTCCTTCGGTGGGAACATGGGCCACAGACATCAACACAGCCCCAACTTACACATACCTCAAAATGTTATTAATTTTTTTTAAATATTTATTTATTTATTATGTATACAATATTCTGTCTGTGTGTATGTCTGCAGGCCAGAAGAGGGCACCAGACCTCATTACAGATGGTTGTGAGCCACCATGTGGTTGCTGGGAATTGAACTCAGGACCTTTGGAAGAGCAGGCAATGCTCTTAACCATTGAGCCATCTCTCCAGCCCCTATGTTATTAATTTTTGAAAGAGACTCTGGCTTCCGTGTGTGTGTGTGTGTGTGTGTGTGTGTGTGTCATGTGGAGATCAAAGGGCACTTTGAAGAACTAGTTCCTTCTTTCTGCCATGGGAACCCCAGGGATTGAACTCATGTCATCAGACTTAGAGGCAGGCACCTTTATCCACTGAGCCATCTCACTGACCCATCTCGCTCTCTCTCTCCCTTTTGACCTTTCTTCCCTCTTCCTTTGTCAGGGACTTGCTACGTGGCCTTGAACTTTTCATCTTACCTCAGCCTCCTGAGTGCTAGGATTACATCATATCCCCACAAACATCCCATCCGCCATAATCAGCCCCCACTCCCGCAGGGTCTGATGTATCCCAGGTTGGCCTAGGTCCCCATATGTAGCTGAGGATGTCTTTCAACTTCTGACACTCCTGCCTCCTCCTCCCAGTGCTGAGATGACAATGTACCTGTCTTACCGTGCTCAGTTAATAAGGTGCGGTAACTCAAGCCCAAGGGGGCTTTGTGCTCGCTGGGCAAGCACTTTGCTGACAGAGCCACATCTTCAGCCTGCCTTTAGTCTCTTCCTTCCTTCCTCTCTCCCTCCCTCCGTCCTTCCCCTCCTCCTCCCTCCCCCTCCTTTCTCCTCCGATGTTGGGGACTGAACAGAGACATGCTGGGCAAGTGTTCCAGCGCTGAGCTGCACCCTTAGCCCCTCTCTTTCTTGTCCTGAGGCAGTCTCACTAAGTTACCTAGGTTGGCCTTGAACTCACTCCCCAGCCCGGGCTTAGCTCCTGAGTGGCTGGAATGACAGGCCGATGAGCGGTTCTCTCACCCACCTGGAGACCCAAGTGAACCATGTCCCCTACCCCTCACTCACATCCAAACATGAGCCCCACCAACTTGAGTCACCTCCGTAGAGTTTCATCCATGCCCCAGAGGCCAGCGCTATAATAGGAGCTGGTGACACTGGCAGTGGCCATTGCCTAGGCAACTGCAACAGAAAACTGATTTTTCTTGCTTCCACTTTTGTCCCTTCAAATGCATCCTCTCTAAAATGTCAAGCTTCCCTGGACCAGGTCCTTCAGGGTTCCATGTCTGGTGGTACAAGCCTATAATCCAAGCTACCTGGCAGGTTGGGGCAGGAGGATTGCAAGTCCAAGGCTTGCCTGGCCTACAGAGTGAATTTGAGACCAACCTGGGAGATTCGGTGAGACTCTGTCTCAAAATAAGTAAAAAGAGAACTGGGGCTCAGCGGTAGAGCCCCTGCCTAGAATCCCAAAGTGAGGGGTTGGGGGGAGGGGTGTGGCCCAGTGGTAGAGCCCCTGCCTAGAATCCCCCAGTGAGGGGCTGGGGTGTGGCTCAGTGGTAGAGCCCCTGCCTAGAATCCCCCAGTGAGGGGCTGGGGTGTGGTTCAGTGGTAGAGCATCCGCCAAGTATGTGTAGGTTCCTAGACTCAATCACTGATACCACATTCACCATCCCCCTTCCACCATGTCCTCGGATGTCAAATATTTAATGTTGAGCCCAGGCAGTGTTTTCAGCACCTTTCTCTTCTCGTTTAGGCTTCAGCAGCCCCTGGGACAGGTGCACAAATGTCTACTCCTTACACACGGCATTTATGATGTCCTTTCTAATTTTAACACCTTTCTCCTCATTGCCGGAGGACTTTTCCCTTTTAAAATTCAAGGAAATTCTTCTGACTAATTCTGTGTACCAAAAGACACTGCTGTTGTGATTTAAGAAAAAAATCCAGTACATTTTTTAAGTGTGTGTGTGTGCATATGTGTATGTGTATGAGCCATCCATGCAGATGTGGAAGTCGAAGGACCAACTTGTGAAAATTCATTGTCTCCTTCCACCATGCGGATCCTGGGAATTGAACTCTGGTCCTCGTGCTGGGGTGCAAGCACCTTTTCTGCTGAGCCATCTCGCCAACCCTGATGTTGGGATTTTTATATACGTTTATCTCTCTTACTGGACCGTGAACCCTTGCTGACCCTCTTTGTGTCCTTAGAACCTCCCATGGACGTCGTGCAGGTCTTCAGGCTGTGCGAATTGAGTAGATGAATATAGCAAGTGGTGATTCACAATAGCATAAGAAACATGCTCAACTGGGGGCTGGAGAGATGGCTCAGCAGGTAAAAGCCCTTGCTGCTCTTGCAGAGGACCTGAGTTCAATTCCCAGCTCCCCCATGGCAGCTCACACTATCCATAGCTAGCTCCAGGGAATCTTGACACCCTTTTCTGACTTCTGAAGGCACCAGGCACACACATGGTGTACATACACACACACACACACAGAGCTGAAATGTTCCTACACATACAACAGATTGTTTAAAACTTAAGAAGAAACATGAGCTGGTGTTGGAGTTGAATAGGCATTAGCAAGGAGCGGTGGGGAGGGGAGAGTGGATGGGGGTTGGGGAGTGTGTGGGGTGTGAACTGCTTGTGCAAAGGCCAGGAGGTAAGAGGAGGCAGATTTGAGCTGTGGTGATCTGGCGTAGCTGGAGTAAATGGTGCAGAGCGGGTCCTGGCTAGAGGAAGAGTCAGACACTGTGAAGATATCAAAAGTGGGCTAAGGAATTAGGTTTTGATCTTGTTGGTAACGGGGAGCCCAGGGACAGTTTTAAATATGAGAGTGACTTTTTTTCTTTTTTGAGACTGGGTATCATGTAGTCCAGGTTGGCCTCAAATTCACTGTATGGTCAATGGCCCCTTCTTCCCAGGACCGGGACTACATGTGCACAGCACTATGTCTGATTTTTGCCATGCTGGGACTAGATATCCCCAGCCTGGAGTGCAACTCGATCAGTGCCACGTTACAGAAAGATCACTTCAGGACAAGCAAGATGGCTCAGAGGGTAAAGGGACTTGCCACCAACCCTGATGACCCAAGTTCAATCCCGAGGATGTGCACAGCAGAAGCAGAGAATTGACTCTCACAAATTGTTCTCCAACTACTACATTCTTTCCCCGCATAAATAAATATAGAGTATAAAATAAACAAACCTTTTGTATCAGGAGTGATCTCCCCAAATCTGACCCTCCTTCCACTTTTGTTTGTTTGTTCTTTGTTTCTTGAGACAGGGTTTATCTTTGTAGCTTTGGAGCCTCTCCTGGAACTCACTCTGTAGACCAGGCTGGTCTCGAACTCACAGAGATCTGCCTGCCTCTGCCTCCCGAGTGTTGACATTAAAGGTGTGTGCCACCACCGCCTGGACTCTCCTTCCACTTTCAGTTTTAGTTTTTCTTTTTTTCTTTCTTCTTTCTTTCTTTCTTTCTTTCTTTCTTTTCTTTCTTTCTTTCCTTCCTTCTTCCTTCCTTCCTTTTTTTTTTTTTTTTTTTTTTTTTTGAGATAGAGTCTTGCCGTGTTGCCTTGGCTGTCCTGGAACTTAGTAGATCAGGCTGTCCTTGAACTCACAGTGCTCTTCCTGCCTCTGTCTCCTGAGTGCTGAAACTAAAGGCGAGTACCTCAGCTACTCCCACTTCCATGTTGGAGATGCTCTCACTGAGTTGCCCAGACATTGCTGCAGCCTGAGCCACTATGCCCAGTGTCTACTTATTTTGGAGACAGGGTCTCCCTGTGAAACTCAGGCTGACCCTGAACTTTCCATTTGCCTGTCTTAGCCTCCCGAGTGCTAAGAGTCCAGTTGGCCGGGTGGTGGTGGCACACGCCTTTAATCCCTGCACTTGGGAGGCAGAGGCAAGGTGGAACTCTGTGAGTTCAAGGTCAGCTTGGTCTACAAGAGCTAGTTCTTGGACAGCCAGGACTGTTACACAGAGAAACCACTTCTTGGAAAACAAACGAGTCCAGTCATGTGATACCTCATACAGCTCAAGTTCATTTTACTATTAAGGTGTTTCATGAATTGTATGAATTTTGAGCCTGCCTGAATGTGAGAAAGAGAAACAGGTCAAGGATAGGGCTCCTTTATCTGAATTAACGTGATTAGACGTGGGAGAGTGGGCACCCATGTTGGGGAGTGGGAGGCTACACGGAAAGATTTAATGTGTTGTTTTAGGAATGCTTTCAACGCTTTCTGGAGGGATTTGGGAGAGAGTACTAAATTAAGTTTGATTGCTGTCGTAGGTATAGCATTTGTGGGAAAGGCTGATTCATGCTTGCACGGAACCAAGAAAGTGGGCCTTCTTGGATGCTGGGAGGGTATTTTGTGGTCCCGTGATGGAAAGAAGGAAAGCCATATGGGATTGAAAACCTCCTGTTGGGTTTAAGGAGTGGGCTGGCCCGGCCCGTGAGCAGGCAAATAATGGGCGTGGCTTGGGCTGAACTCCTGAAGGGGTTGGGGTTGGGCGTGGCCATAGAATTGTCAGTATTGCATGACTCTGGCCACCAGGGGGCAGCAGCCACATGGACTCCAGGACGCAAACTGTGGTCAGCGAGTCTCGCAGATGTGGGCAGAGACTTGGGACTGGTCCATAGTAGAAGCTACTTGGTAGTTGGAGAACATTGCTAAGTGAAGAGAGCTGAAAGATGCTCTTGTCACCTGCCTACACCCTCAGCTTTTGTTTTATTTTCGTTTCCTTGCGTTTAGTTTTCTCCCATTTATTACTGTGCTATTCTAGTTATGTGTTTTCTGTGGGTTTCTGTGCGCGTGGGTGGAGGTGACTGCTGAGGCTGGAGTGTTGGAGCCCCTGGAACTGGAGTTACCAGGGGTTGTGACCAGCCAGAGGAGGGTGCTGGGAACCAAACTCAGACCCTCTGCAAAGGCAGCACGCGCTCTTAAGCATTGATCCCTGCCTTCAGCCGCCTCCCTGCATTTTATTCCAAGGCAGGCTCTTGGACTGCCTTATAGCCCTCCTGCCTCAGCTTCCCAAGCAGCTTTGATCCCGGCCTGAGCCTCCTACCTCTACCCACCGAATGCTGAAATCACAGGTGTCCACCTCGTCTGGCAAGCTCTCCTGTTGCTGGGAAACACTCCCCCATCATCCTCCCTCTCCTTCAGGACTCTTCTCCGCACCATCCCCTTCCAGAGGCCTCCCAGTATATAGTATAATTTTTATGCACTCGGTGTCACCAACTTAAAAATGATTGCTTTTTTATATTAATGGGGTGCAGTAATGGGGTACAGCTGTGTTATGGCATGCTTGTGCATGTTGGAGGACAGTGTGCAGGAGCTGACTCTCTCCTGCCACCATGTTTATCCTGTGGCTCAAACCCAGGCTGTCAGGCACCTTTACCCCCTGAGCCATCTCTTTAGTCCAAAGCTCACCAATGTAAACAATACATAATACATGTGGAAAGAAATATTACACACACACACACACACACATGCAGAGAAAGCGGGGAGTACCAGGCTGGTCTCAAACTCACAGTGTGCCTCTGGCTTCAGGTCCTGAGATTAAAGGTATGCAATGCCATGATCAACTGAAACTCACCAATTTTAATTTGACTGACATTGGTGTAGTCGGATGTGCTCTCACACATGCAAACACATGCACACAGAGTTGTGTAACCACCATGATCGTGATACACACGTTTCCATGAGCCTGGAATTTTTGCTGTCCTGTTGCTCTGGGCCCCTCCTTCCACCCCAGCCCTCTTCAATGACTGAGCTGATTTCCTGTAGCCATAGTACCTTCACATAGAATTTCCTATGAATAGACTTTTACAGTATGAAATCTTACACATACAGATAACCCCGGTTTTTTGTTTGTTATTTTGAGGTAGGGACCTGATATGTTGTCCAGGCTATCCTCAAACTCATGGTGATCCTCTTGTCTCTGTGCCTACAACTGGCTTGTTTTCTTGGACAGGAGAGAGTAGTCCAGGCTTCCTGGAACCTTAGACAATCCATATATATACTTACTTGAGGCACACACATATATACATGAAATAAGTAAATAAAACTTAAAAGAAAGGAAGTGGGGAGGAGAAAGGAAAGGCTGTCAAAATGGCACGTCAGGTAAAGACGCACGCTGCCAAGTCTGATGAGTTCAATTCCTAAGATCTAGTTGATGGAAAGAGTTGTGTCCTGAAAGTTGTCTTCTGACCTCCACACACATGTAAGAGTGCGCGCGCGCACACACACACACAAAACCAACCCCCAAATAAAACTGAAAAGAAAAGAACATAGCTCGTAGAATATTGCACATTGTATATTCCGGAGAACAACTTTTTATTTTATTTTATTTTATGAATGTTTTGCTTGCATGTATGTCTGTTTGTACACCATGTGTGTCCCTGGTGCCCAAGGAGATCAGAGGAGGGTATTGGATCCCCTGGGACTGGAGTTACAGACATTTGTGAGTCACCCTGTGGGTGTTGGGACTAGAACCCAGGTCCTTTGGAAGAACAGTCAATGCTCTTAACCTCAGCCATCTCTTCACTCACTGAGAACAGCTTTTGTGGAGTTGGTTCTAGGAGTCAAATACAGATCATCTGACTTCCACAGTAGGCTCCTTTACCTGCTGAGCCAGCTCAACTGCCTGGAACCCTGCTGTTTTTCCATGTGCGTCTGAAATATGAACATACAGGACGAAGAGAGTGTGAGAGCTGCACGCCCAGTCCTCTCACCCAGGAAGGACCTATGCTTGTGCAGCCAGTGTGCAGGGAGGGTGCTCGCTCGGACCATGCACTGTCTGGTCCTTAGAAGAGTCCATGCTTCGGGAACGAGGGTTTGGCTACCTGCATGGAGCACACTTACTCTATCTGCGCTGTAGTCAGCATGCCTGGTGCATCCTCATATGCTCTGGAATCATGATTCAGGGCGAGACGACCTCTAGAGGTCATTTAGGAGAAGGGGTATCCAGGGCTTGCTTCTGTGTCTCTTGTGGAATCATTTGTAAGTAAGTGAAGAACTCTGTTACCTGCTTAATGTGGACATTCTAGATAAGTAAGAGATAATGGGGTTGGAGAGATGGCTCCGCAGTTAAGAGCACTGGCTGCTCTTCTAGAGGACCTGGGCTCTATTCCCAGCACCCACATGGTGGCTCACAACTGTCTGTAACTCAAGTTCCAGGGGCTCCAACTCGCTCACACAGAAATACATGCAGGCAAGACTCCAAAGCGCGTGAAATAAAAAATAAATACATTATAAAAATACCTTTGGCTGGGCGATGGTGGCACACACCTTTAATCCCAGCACTTGGGAGGCAAGCAGGCAGATTTCAATGAGTTCAAAGCCAGCCTGGTCTATAAACTGAGTCCCAGGACAAAATTACACAGAGGAACAGTCTTGAAAAACTGAAATCAATCAATCAGTCAATCACTCAATCAATCATTTTCTGACAGGGTAATGGTGGCACATACCTTTAATCCCAACATTTGGGAGGCAGAGGCAGGTGGATCTCTGTGAGTTCGAGGCCAGCCTGGTCTACCAAGTGAGTTCCAGGACAGCCAGGGCTACATGGAGAAACCCTGTCTTGAAAAACAAAACAAAAACAACAACAACAACAAAAAGCAGCAAACCGAAAAAAACCAAACCAAACCAAACAAAAAACAGAGAGAGAGAGGAAGAGAGGGAGAAAGACACAAGGTTGTGTTATTGAATATTTATCTAAAAATGTGTTACATTTGTTTAACAATGTAAAGATGTGCCAGGCGGTGGTGGCTCACGCCTTTAATCCCAGCACTCGGGAGGCAGAGGCAGGAGGATCTCTGGGAGTTCGAGGCCAGCCTGGTCTACAAGAGCTAGTTCCAGGACAGGCACCAAAGCTACAGAGAAACCCTGTCTCGAAAAACAAACAAACAAACAACAACAACAACAACAACAACAAAACCAATGTAAAGATGTATTGCTTTGTCTAAGGCACCCAATTGGCCTAATAAAAAGTTGAATGGCCAACAGCTAGGCAGAGGAGGGATGGGTGGGGCTGGCAGGCAGAGGGGTTACGTAGGAGAAGGAATCTAGGCTCAAGGGAGAACAAGAAAAGAAAGAATGAGGGAGAGAGGGAGACTCCCAGGGCCAGTCAGTCAGACAGACAGACAGACAGACAGACAGACAAGAAGCAGGAAAAGTAGGACATACAGAATGAAAGGTAAAAATCCCTGAGGCAAACATAGGTGAAGGGAAACAGGTTAAATTATGTTGTAAGAGCTCGTGGCACACACGTAAGATAAGACCGAGCTTTCATAACTAACTCTGTGTCATGATTTGGGAACGGACTGGTGGTCCAAAAGAAAACTGGCTACAAGGCCAGTCATGCTCTGTGATCCTGTAAGGCCGAGGCAGGAGGATTGAGATGAATTCTAGGCCAGCCTGAGCTGACCTACAATGTGAAGCTGTTTCAGCAAAAACTAACCCCTGGGGCTGGAGAGATGGCTCAGTGGTTGAGAGCACTGGCTGCTCTTCCAGAGGACCTGGGTTCAATTCCCAGCAACCACATGGCAGCTCACAACTGTAACTCCAGCTCCTGGGAATCCAGTGCCCTCTTCTGGCCTTTGAGGGCACTCACATGCACATGTGTGTACATATATACAAACACATGCATACATAAAAATAATATATCTTAAAAAATAGCAACAGAATACTTAACACATGAGTTGGGAAGATAAAGTACTTGCCTTGCAAGTACATGATTCTGAATTTGAACCTCTGAACCTGTGTAAAACAAACAAGCTGCTCAGGCTAGAGAGATGTCTCAGAGGTTAAGAGCACTCCCAGCAACCACATGGTGGCTCACAACCATGTATATTGAGATTTGGTGCTCTTGTCTGACATACAGACAGAACCACTGTATACATAATCAATCAATCAATCATTAAAAACACGACTGGCTGTGGAATGAGCAGAGGTATATGTAACCCCAGCACTGGGGAGATGGAGACCATGCAACCCCGGGGTCCAGTAACCATTCAGCCTGACCTCACTGGGGAGTTCCAGAACAATGAGAGACCCTGTTTCAAAAGAAACAAACAGAACAAAACAATAACAACAACAACAACAAACCAAGATGAAGAACTCGTGAGGACCGGTGTGTGACCTCTGACCTCCATATGCACATGCACACATGTAACCCTCACATGCATATGTACCTCCACACACACAAACACATGCACAGTAAACAAGTGTAGAGGTTAACCCCTTCCAAAAGGGATGCCAGTCACGTGCAGGCTGTGGGCCATAGACAATTCTTCACCGTCCAGAGAGCACGCCATGCATAGCATGCGTCTCGTGTCATCTGTTAGGTCTCCAGCTCCACGGCTTACACACGGAGTGTCCGCTTGCTGGATATGTAATTATCAGGCACTTGGTTATTCTTAGGTGGGGGGTCCTCACCTCCATGTGCCCTCAAGGTGCTGAGGGCAGAGCAGACAGAAACACAGCCCTGTTTGGCCCTTTCTCTGTGTTGGAACGTCCCTTCCAGAAGGTACAGGTCTTGTCTGCTGTACAAAGCCCTTGAATCAGTGGGGTGTACTTATTGTGGCATTCGTTACTTATTTAGGTTGTTTAAACTTAAAAGAATTAAAACATTTTATATTAAAAGATTTAATTATTATTAGTGTGTGTATGTGTGCAAGTGTGGAGGTCAAAGACAACTTTGCGGATCTCTCCTTCCACACTTACGTGGATTCTGAGATTGAACTCAGGTCACCAGGCTTGCACGGCAAGTACTCTTCCTCACTCAGTCATCCAGCCCCTATATTTGAAATTTAAAAGCGTTTATTTGGCGTGTGTGCATGTGTGCACATGCGTGCATGCTCATGCACATTGCAAGTGTGCATGTGTGACAGGGTGCTTATGTGGAGGTTGGATGACAACTTTTGAGAGTCGTTCTTCTCCTTCTACCATGTGGATTCTGGGGATTGTCACTGGTGTCCCTCAGGGTATCCCTCAGGGGACCAAGCTTGGCAGCAAGCCACCTTTACCAGTTGAGCCTTCTTGCTAGCCCCTGTGTAGATCAGTCTGGCCTCAAATTTATGGCAATCCTCTGGTCTCCAAAGTTTCAGAATTACAAATATCCACCACACCTATTAGTTTAGTTCTGGGTGTCAAACCTGAAACTTTGTGCAAGCTATGTCCCCAATCTCTATGATGCTTTCCCTTTTTTGGCGGGGGAGGGGTGTGTGTGTGTGGTGGTGGTGGTACAGAGGATCTTATGTAGTCCAGGCAGATCTTGAACTTACAGTGTTCAAGAACTTACAATGTTCAACTGAGCCTGACCTTGAACTCCTGATTTCCCTGCTTTCATTTCTCAAGTTCTGGCATTACAGGAGTGTTCCATCACACCTAACTTACCAGGTCCCTTATGGTTATACTCTGAGGGCCCATATAACTAATCTGTATGCAAGTGGAGTGGGGGAACCGCTCTATTTATTTGTGCACGCACTTCAGAGTCACCCCCGTAGGTGCTCTTAATTGATTACGAGGTTATTTATTGCACATATACTGCCTAAGACGCGACGCCTACTTTGTGCGCAAGGGGTAGATAGTTCCGTTTGTTTTGCGCACACGGCGCGATTCCCAAAGGGCTGCTTGGTACAGGGAGTAGTGAGTTGCTCCGTATCTGTTATGCACACGCTGCCCAGGTTCCAGGTACTTACTCTGCTCACCCGCGGGGTAGGTGTTTTCTGTATTTATTTCTGTTAGGAACTGCATTTGCAGTGTAGGTCCCGGGAGCTTTCTCTGTACATGTGGGCAGTCTGGGAGGGGGTGTGGCATTTTTCTGACATCGCAAGGATCCAGTGTGTACACTCATTATACACGGGGAAACAGGAAAACCTTCTCAGTAACAAAGCAGAGGGTGGAGGCTGCCGCTAAACAGCCGAGGTTGCGCAGCGCGTGCCCGTTGCTGGCCTCCTCATCCTCCGTTTCCTCCGCAACCCTTCCCAGGTCTGGGCACCACTGACTTTTGTCCTCCTTGTTACACTTTCATGCCCCAGCCAGCAGGGGGTGTAAGCCTCGAGCCCTCTGCTGACCCTGCGAGGACCTTCCCCTGGTCCCTGGCTCTTTTCCTCCGGCCTCTCTCAGAGGCGTGCTGTGCTCCAGGAGAGATCCTTCCGTCTGCTTATTCTCCGTCCCCTCATACTCCCCCGCCCCAGTGTCCCCTGGACTTGCTTGTCACCCCTCTGGGTCCAGCTGTCGTCCCAGCCTGCCCCTTCCAGCTTTCTCTAAGCTCTGTCCCTGTGTCCCATGCCCCCTCTCTCCCAGGGCTCTGTTCACCAGAGAGCCCGGTCCAGTGTCGATCTCCATCTGGCATTCTCTGTGTCTCCCTCCCTGTTTCTCCTTTCTGGACGGCCCATGACTGTGTTTCTCAGCATCACCTTCGGTCTCTAGACCTCGGTTTTGCTGCGGTCTCTGGCCTTGACCTTACTTTCCGTGTCTTCTCCTCCGCGTCTGTCCGCGCCTTTCTGACTACTTCTTAGCACCCTTATGCTTAGTTGTCCGTCTCTCCCTCCCACTAATCATTTGTTTCCTCATCCGACTCTCACTTTCACGCTCCGGAGCCATTTTCCATGTCTCTCTATCTTCTGGTCTCTGTCGGGGTCTCTCTCGTGTTCTTCTTGCTTTTATTGGCTCCCATCTCTGATTCCTCCGGTCTAGCTCTCCTCTCTGTATCTTCCTGCCTCTGCATCTCTCTGCCTCTGCCTCTGCATCTCTCTGCCTCTGCCCTTCACTCTCTTTAGGACTCTTTTCACATGTTTGACTCTTGTTGACTTCTCTTATCTCTGTCTCTATCTCTTTTGGGGGTCTCCCCCTACTGCTCAGTCTGTACATACCACTCTCTGTAGGCTCCG
This sequence comes from Chionomys nivalis, assembly GCF_950005125.1. Taxonomy (NCBI): domain Eukaryota; kingdom Metazoa; phylum Chordata; class Mammalia; order Rodentia; family Cricetidae; genus Chionomys; species Chionomys nivalis. The sequence continues at coordinate 79,612,533 of NC_080087.1, read as the reverse complement.
TTTTTGTGTGAACTTCTTGCCTCTCATCTCTCCCTTAATTGTACCTCTTTCCTTATCTCTTTGTCTCTGGGTGTCTCTGGTTGTTGGCGCCTCTCTCTGTCTTTATGCCCCATCTGCTGCCTGCTCACCGACCACTGGGTCTGTATATCTCTGAATATCTCTGGACCTCTCTCTGCCTCTTGCACTACAACTCACTCCTCTTCCTTCCCCTTTTCTTTGTCTCTGGGTGTCTCTCTGTATCTCTCTCTGGCTTTAGGGTCTCTTCTTGCCTTTGAATCTCTCTGCTGAGTCGCCACTCTGTCCCTCCTTTCTCTTTTCCCCTGCGTCTATTTGTTTTTTTCAGTGTCTCCGTGTCTCATCACTGAGTATCTCTGTTTCTGTCTCTGTGTCTCTGGAGGTCTCTGTGAGTCTCTGTGCCCGAGGGTCCCCATCACCCTGCCTGCAAGTATTTGATTCCCTTTCTGTTCACTACCTCTCTTCCTTTCCCAATGTCTCTGTATCTCCCCATGTCTCTGATATCTCTGTGTGTCTCTGTGTCTCTTGACTTCCCCTCATGCCGGTGTCCCCCTTTACTTCTCATTCCTCTCCCATCTCCGTGTCTCTGTCTCAGCGTATCTCTGCGTATCTCTGCGTCTCTGTGTCTCTGTGTCTCTGTGGGTCTCGGGCCTCTCCCTGCCTCCGTGTCCCCTGCGCTCCCCGCCCTCTCCCTCTCCCTCTCTCCCCCCTCGCTCTCTGGCTCGCGCTCTCTCTCTGAGCATCCTTGGGCCCGGGGTTGCCATGGGGACAAGGTGGGAGCCGGGGATGGCGCGCGCCTGGGCTCGCGCCGGCAGCTCAGGCGAGGAGCAGCGGCCAGAGCAGCGCCAGCAGCAGGCAGCGAGCGGGCGCGGGAGCGGGAGCGGGAGCGGGGGTAGCGTTGGCGGCGGCGGCTCCTCCTCGGCCATCCCCTCGGAGCCGTGCAGCTGACGCGCATGGCGAAGACAGCGGCGCCTACCGATGGGAGCAGCGGTAAGGCAAGGCGGCGCGGCGCAGCCGGGCGGGCGGGCGGCGGGCAGCCTCCTCCTCTCCCCAGCTCGCCTGCGCGCCCGCCCGCCCGCCCTCCCTTTCTCCCTCTCCCCTCGCAGCCCCTGCCCGCCCGCCCGCGCCGCGCTCGCCCTTCCATTTAAAAATCTTTAAAACTTTGCATATTAATATCTGCGCTTTGCATAATCTGACCCGCGCTTTATTGATTGCAAGAAGCTTAATGCAGCCGGCTCGGCCTATTGCAGAGAGCTCTCCGGGCGGGAGCCGGGCGGGCGCCGCTCGCTCCGCACGGCGCTCCGGCTGCCCGCGCTGCCGCGGCCCCGGCCCTCTCGCTTCTCTCCCGGAGCCCGCACCAAGGCTTTGCCCCCTGGCTGGGTATTTTTATTATTTGAGGGCGAGAGTGTGTGTGCGAGATCGGCTTGCTGTTGGTGGCAGTGAAGGAACCGAAGGAGAGATAGATGGGGGGGGGGGGGATGGGAAAAAAATGGGGACTGAGAGGTGAAGAGGGAAGAAAAAAAAGGAGAGAAGGCAAAAAGGATAGGCAAAGAAGAGGCGTGGAGGGGGAAGGGGTAGAGAGAGAAGGCAGCCGGCGGAGGACCAGGCTGAAAGGACGGACGATGAGCGAGAGCCGAGACAGAGAAGAAAAAGGAGGGAGGCGAGGAGCGCATACTAGAGAAAGAGCCAGAGACAGCCCCGGAGCTGGCGAAAGAGGCAGGTGGCGGGCGCTTCATCGTCGCCGTCCCCCAGGCCAAAAAATAAAGAAAAGAAAAAAGGGGGAAAAAAGCACACCAATAAAAAGATGCTGAAAACAAAACACATCGCTGCTGGGGCCACCGAACACAAAAAGGAGTGAGCTTGGAGACGCAAGGCGAGGTGGAATCCGCTCCCGGCTGGGCGCGGAGCTTCGGAGAGGCTTCCAGGGCTGGGTGGGACCCCTATTTTAGCCCAGCATTTGAGGAAGGGGTAACTGTGAAGAAAATGAGGCGAAAGGGTTCAGGGCTGGTGGAGGTTTGCCTGTTTTGTTTTTTTTTTTCTCTCCCCCCTCCTTCCTGGGGGTGTGGGGGCCGGTTTAGTGAGGTGATGGTTGGTGATGCTGTCTGAAGCTCCGAAGCAAGCAGGGTGCATGGGGGGGAGAGGTAAGGGCGCTGGGAACAAGAAAAGGCTGGGGGTGGGAATGGGGGGGCGTGAGAGAAAGGAACGGGATGCCTTGGCCCGCAGGAAGGGTAGGAAATGGGAAGTGGAAGCAGCCTGGATGGGACACGGAGAGGCGGTGGCACCTCTCAGGCGTGAAGAGAGGTGGAAAGCGGAATCAGGGGCCCCGAGTGATGTTAGGGAGCCGCAGCGCACCCCTAAGCTCTCTGGGCAAAGTCTGTAACTTGGGGGAACCCCTTTGACTGCTTCTCGTTCCCTTTCCCTTTCTTCCTTTCCTGTCTTTCACACGTTCTTTTCTCTCCTTTATATCTTCTCTTTCTCATTTTCCAGTTTTTCTCTTCCTCTTCTCACTGACAGCCTTCTTCCCCCATCCCAGGTTGTCTTCCTTTTCTTTCTCCATTCTCTCCACCAGCTTTTCTTTCTTTCTCTCTCCTTTTCCCTCCCCCTTATTTCATTCTCTCCTCCCTGCCACTCATTTCCCCTGTCCCTCATCCCCTCTCCCCCTCCCCCAGTTTCAGTTATTCATCACTTTTGCAGCATCAGCATTGAACAGGGTGCCAGGGAGAGGGGCTCCATGCAAAGCCAAAGATCCCGTAACTTCGCACCAGAGCCTGCCCAAATCCCGCAGATCTCTGTGCCGGTTTTGCTACCTGGAGACTTGGATCTACCCTAGGGTCCTGGGGCCACCTCCTATTTCCTTCTGGCCTCTGGTAAAGTCTTACAGAAGGCTCACTGGGGCATGGGAGGGGGAGGGGAAGACCCTAAGTGAGGGCTTATCACTGGTCCTAGCCCTACTGAGAAGGAAGGGTGTGGGCAGAGAAGAAAATGACATGGAAGGGAAAGGGGGAGGAACTGGGAGCTTGGGGGGCATTTATCTGAGCGAGTCCACAGAGCTTTGGAGTCTTAGGTAAAAGATCCCAAGAGAAAGGCTCTGGCCTGCCGACCACTCCCCACTTTCTTCTTCCATGCTTGGGCCTATGAAACTAGAACCAGCAAATCTTAGATTTAGAGAAGACTCCAATCAACTACTTAACTCTACAGTTATAGACTCTAGCCATCCCGACAGGTGAATCTGTTCCCTAACCCCCAGGGTGCAAAGGGAGGGTGAGGTGTCATTGCTTGGCGGGGGCCTGGCCTGGCATGTACAGAGTCAGACCATGGCGGCAGCGTGCGTGTGTACAAGGCCCTTCTGGTAAGGAAGAGGTGTTTGGGACGGGCTAACTGCATGTAGGGTTCTGGAGCCTTAGCAGAGTGAGAAAAGCTGGAAGTACAGAATTGTGACACGGCTTTAGTGGGGTTTGGGTGCCTAGTGTCCCCATTGTGGGTGTTCCACATCCAAGAGGGAGTCTGACATGTCTCCCAACCGGTCTCTCTCTCCTTGATGTTTTTGTACCATCCGTTATGTGTGCATGTGGGAGGCCCTCTCTGGCTCATGTGTGGAAGTGTCCATGAGTGTGCAGGGCCGTGTTTTAAGTCTAGCATCAGTGATGGACACGAGACACTCTTGTGTGCGGTTACTAGGTCTGAACGTGGTGTGTGCACATTAGAGTAATGTATGTCAAAGTGCCTTTGCTCACAGAGCTGTCCTTAGTGTTGTGATTGCTACTGTTGGGGGTCCCCGTGTGTCCTGGATAAAGGGGTGGGCAGGTTTGTGAGGCGAGGTCTAGGTGAAGTGTGGAGGGATGTCTTGCTTGCTCACGGAAGTCGCGGGCATCCGGGTGGCTTTGACAGCATGCTTGCACAGCATTTTTTAAACTGGGTTCAAGAAAAAAAAGATGTACCCTCCCATAGTTGCCCTCCTCCAAAAAGCCTTCCTTGGCCCCTCCATAGTAACAAAGTATTCTCATGTGTAGGCACTGTGTCCGGTGGCCTGAAAGGAAGGAAATGGATCAGGGCCTCAGACAGCATCTCTAGTTGTTGGTAACGAGATTCTGTCTGCTTCCTGATTTGTAGGTAATGCTGGACAGAGACCTAGCCATGCACGTTGGAGACACCTAGACCCCTGGTTTTCGGGATGCTGTTGACCACCCCTCTGGCACGTTGCCGGGCTGTCCTTGGGGACATTGGTAGCCTCACTGTACGTCAGTGTTCATAGGGAAAGTGGAGTGTTCAATGTATCGCGGTGGGAAAGGACTCAGCCACATTGAATGTGCTTTTGTGTGCATTTGTGTACACGCCTGTACCCAGGTTGTGTGTTCAGGAGAAGTTGTTAGTCTACACACCCTAGACATTATCGTGTGAGTGAGATTTTTTTTTTCAGTGGCCAGTCTGGGCTGCCTCCTACCTGATTCACAGCCACTCCCTCCTTACATTCAGGGCCTATGGGGAGAAGCCCCTTCACCCATGAAAATAACAATTAATCTGGGGGTTTTCCCCTTTGCATCCCGTTGGGTAGGGCTTTTTGTGGCCCTAGTGCACAATGATAATGGGGGAGATGATCCACTGGAGGCAATGACAGATATCCATGCCAAGAGCTGGCCGGATGGTGCTAGGTGCCAGCAATCAGGTTTCCTCTCCAGCATGTGCCGGTTAATCTCCAGGACTTATCAGGATAGAAGTGGTTGAAAAACCCGGGTAAGGAGAATCGGAGAATCGTTAGAAGCGGTGACGGATTGGGGGGGGAGTTCCTTAAGTGGCTCTGTCCTGTCTTATAAATGTGCCACTTACTGCGTTTTCTTTGGTTTCTTTCCCATATATCAATATTAGTAATAATAATAACAGTGGGTCCTCACCCGGTTCTCCTGGAAGCCCCGGCAGGTAACCTCTCTTACAGATGAAGAGTGGGACATTCATATTATTAGCTTAGTCCGTAAGTCCCCGAGCTGGGGCCAGAGTCAAGGGCTTTTGTCCGTAGGAGTCTCTCCCGGTCCTCCTCAGCTGTCCCACTGCCATTCCCTTTGCTGCCTGGGACCCTTCCCCACGTCCTCGCTGCCCCGAGAGACCACAGACCTGTCTTCAAGGACCTGTCAGGTGGATGGATGCCTTATGTGACTCCGTGAGGGTTGGAAGACCTGGGTCTGGCTTTCCATGTGGGAGGGAAGCTGGAAAATGAGCGGTCTGAACCTGCTCGATCGGACGGTGTACAGAGGAGTTCCAGGGTCCTCTGATCCTGCCTCCTGAGCACAGGACCACTTTCTCAGGAGCAAGTGGTGGTGTTGGGAAGCAAATATGCCTTCCTTTTCTCGTTGCTCACTCATCTCCCCGTCTTTACTAGATCCTTTGGGCAGGCAGTTTCCCCAGCTCTGACACATTCAGGAGGCTGGAGGTACCCACCTCACAAAGGTTTTGCCTTCAATAGGTATTCGTTGAATGGCAAAAATCAGCGTGTGGATGAAGCCTAGTGAGCTCCCCCAGGTAATTAGATTAGTAGCACGATTATTCTTGGCCTAAAAATAGTGGTTAGGCACCAGCTACTGACTTGAACAGAACCTGTCCTGGCCCCACACCACGTTCCAGTGTGTAATGCCTGACTGTGAGCACAAATGGGGTCCAACTAGCAGATGGGGGCGTCGCGGATGCTTGTGCATTGGGAAGGGAGAGCATGGGAGGGCATCAGGATGGCCGTGGGAGGTGGGGAGGAAGCAGGTCACATTGCAGGCTTGTTCTTGAGACCTACCTGAGTTTGGTCTCCTGTGGCAAAGCCTCTTCTGTGGAGACCTGAAAGATGCTTTGATAAGTTTAATCTGGCTGGTAGTGGAGCATCATGAACATTCACACACACACACACAATGTTCCTTGGATACTCAGAAAGTGTCATGTGTGAACACGAGAATGGCCCTGTGTGTCCACCAACAGGAACAATGGTCCAGGTGTCCATTCAGAACACCACTTCCAGAAATGAACAAGGAGGCGGTGTACTTTTTAGCCTTGACCCTAGGATCCTGTACCAAGCAGGGCTGTGGCCCACACAGGCATCAGACTAGGCCAGGGACCCTCCCCCACCCTGGGTGTGGACTCATGTGGCATTCATGGACTTAATCCGCCGCAGTGAGGCCAGGGAGGCAGCATCTGTCACTTTCACAAACACAGGCAACAGAATCTCAGAGACAGACTCCACTTGTCCATAACCTCTCAAGAAGCCGACATCTATGCCGTACCGCCCCTCCATTCCTAAGACAGAGAGGCCCTCACGGTCCCCGCATCAGGTGCAGATCGATGTACCAGACCACCCCTGTAACTAAAGCATGCGTGTGTACACACACACGCACATAGACAGACGCATACATGCACACATGAAGTGTAGCTCTTCCATTCTACTTCCCATATGCAAAACCATACACACATGTACCCTTTGACTTTTAACTTACAATTGCTGACATCCTAACCTTCTATTTCTCCCTCCCCCCCCAACACGCACACACTTCTTTTGAGTGAAAACACAGCAGTAGCCATCCCACCACCCATACACACATACCTCTAAGCTGATTCACACACACACACACACACACACACACACACACACACACACTCAAACACACCAGAACCACTGTGGCTAGCGGTCATTGAAGGATGACAGCCTGAACAGTGTGCTGAGGAGGGGGATCGCCCTGAGGCATGGGCTAAGGGTCATACAACAGGGTACACCGGATTCCCTTGAGGCAAGAGTCAGGCAGACCCCGAAAGGGCTCCGATGGTCCGGATGGTTCTGCCAGGTAAGGGAGATTCAACAAATGCAGGCCAGAAGCAGGAGGCCGCTAATGGCCGAGGCCGCTGATGGCTGAGACGGCTGGTCAGCGAGGAGGGGAGGCTCTGCAATTGATGTGACTCAGGGCTGGACAAATGATGGCGCATTTGTCTGAGGCTTGCCTGGGGGGTGGGCATAGACCAGAGACCAGGCAGCCTCCCTCACCTCAGTGGAGAAAGGGCCAGGGCAGGCTTTGGTGCCGCAGGGTGGGTTCTCTGACCTGGCTCCACCATGCAGTCTGCATCCCGCCAGACGTAGGTGTCTTGGAGTCTTTGTATGTGCGAGGATGCTTGTTTGTGCACACGGATGTTCACACACTTCTCGGCAGTTGTCGTGTGTGTCTACCTACGTAGAACTTGGCGTCTTCGGCCCTCTCGGTGTGTATCTTTGCATGTGTGCCTAGCCCACCTACAAAGTGCCCGGGGACATTTCAGTTGGAAACCAGGCCACCTTTGTGTCTGTGTATCGAGTGTATAGGGACATTTCTCACCGTACACTGCGTGTGCTTATACAAATGTTTATGTATAGTTTGGGCATTTACATAGATTGCATTGGTGTGGAGGTTAGGGTTGGGGGAAAGAATGAACCTGGCTCCGTACCCTCAACTCACTATGTGTTTGGTGGCCCATGAGGCTGGCTTTCTGCATCTGCTTGTCTCTGTCTCTTGATAGCAGGAGCTGGGTGGTAGGTGGGCTTGTATGCGTTCCTGCCTCAGAGTTTGAATATCTATGTCTACAGCTATCTCCCTCTGGGTAAGGCCATGGGTGGGGTGGGGCAGACTGGGATGAAGGGGACACATCTCCCTGAATCTCCTCATCCCTCTGTAGGGAGGTCATGCAAGCCACTGGGCTCGGCTGGGATCCAGTGCCCGGCACAGTGCAGACCATTCCCCTCCTCCTCCCTCCATGACCTTTGAGCACAGCAGCCCCAAATACATATTTATCAGAGGGGCTGTGGGGACCAGCCCCTCCCCCACCACTCCCCTCAGGGCCCAGCCTGCCTGGCTGCAGAGAAATTAACCTTGTGACACGGGAGCTTGCTGACACCGGGGGCCCCCTCCCCATCCACACAGTGCATGTGAGCTTGGGTGTGTGAGCAAGACAGAGAGGAGGTACTTCATGCATGATGGGAAGACGGCAGCAGCTGGAGGAAGAAAGGCACAGAGTTTCCACATGCCTGTAGCGCATGCATACATGCGTGCGCACACACACACTATATATATATATACACACACACAAACATATGTACATGTATATATACATATATAAATGCATATGTGTATATATATATGTATAACACACACACAGATATATATAAAAACTAGAGGGGCCACATAAGTTTTGAACGCATGCACAAATACACATGCAGATGTAGGCATGGGTTTTGAAATAGAGACACCTAGATTCTAGAACAAATGACAGGCTTGGGGATGTAGTTCAGTCAATGGAGTACTTGCCTGACATGCACAAGGCCCTGTGTTTGATCCCTGGTACCACGGAAAACAGGCTCAGTGACTCGTGTTTATAATTCTAGCACTCAGGAGGTAGAGGTACAAGGCTCAGGAGTTCAAGGCCAGTCAGGACGACGTGAGACCCTGTCTCACAAAAAACTAAAACCAAAAAAGCGAACCCCTCCAAAAAAAAAAAAGAAAAGAAAGAAAAAAGAAAACCAGAAACTAATGCAGCAAGCGCCCGTAGTCACAGGCCCTGACCCAGGTACTGGTCCTTTCATCAGAGAGTCCCTTAGAAAATGAGTAAGACCTAAGCATGGCGTGTAAGTCCCAAGGCAGCCAGTCTACACAGACACCTGCGTAGATGCCTACCGAGATGCTGAGATGGAAACAAGGCTACGACAGCCCGATGTCTATGCAGGCAAGCAGACGGGACAAGAGCCAAAGTCGCTCCTGGATGCTCCTCCCGTGCAGGTATGGAGACAGCTACTGAAACACGGTGACATTTCTGCCTTGAGTGCACACTGGCCAGTTCAGAAACCACGGTGAAGCCACCTGTGGTGACGAAACACCACACAGAGCACCCAGCCTAGCTTCGTCCCCACCCCGTCACATGGAAATGAAAATGGTAGATGCTTAAACCGGGAAGCGTTTCCGGAGTTAATTTGCTGTTGCACACATCCTGAGTGCCCGTGTAAGCCAGGCCTCCTCCTACATCCTGGGGGAAATGAAAGGTGGCATACAGAGCAAAACCTGTGCCCACACCAGCCCAGATGGACCCATCTGCGAGGTAGCTGTAAGTCGTGATGACATCTGGGGAAGGGGAGGAACCTAGAGAGCCCTCCGTGGGGGAACCTTCCGGGAGAAGGTCAAGTGTAACGATTTGGAGCAGTGGTTCTCAACCTCTCTAATGCCACCACCCTTTCATACAGTTCCTCAGGTTGTGGTGAGCCCCAAACATAGTTATTTTCACTGCTACTTCATAGCTGTGATCTTGCTATTGTCAACCGTAATGTAAATATCTGTGTTTTCTGATGGTCTTAGGGACCCCTGTGAAAGGTTCATTTGACCCACAAAGGGGTTGAGACCCACAGGCTGAGAAATGCTGGAAAGGGTGTTTAAGCCAAGTGTTGGATGGACACGGACACACACACACACACACACTCACGTTCTCTGAAAAGGCACCAAAGCCACACAGTCATAAATACCCCAGGATTAGATGTGACACCCTCTATGTCTGTCCCTAGGAATCTCCTCTGGGTATGTCCCTAGGTGAATCATGGGGTCCTCCAGCTGTGGTCCAGGTTTGGGGACTGTGACCATGAAACACATCAGGCACCGTGGAAGGAGACTGGGAGACCTCATCAGGGAGGCACCCTGGGGACAGGTGGGTAGGGCAGGTGTGGAATGGCAGGCAAGTGTGTAGAATGTCCCACCAACTGCAGAAAAGTCAAGGTCTGGGCGGGAGGGATGGAGGAGGCTTCCCATAGCCATAAAGGGGTTCATATTTGCGTTGGGCGTGTTGGAGAGTTGCAGAAGAGTTTGGGGGGGGGGATCTAGACTGTATGATCCAGGGGCTGAGCTCTGCAGGGTCGGCTCAGACATGGGGAGGAGGAGGGCTAGGATTGGGAGCACTCTGAAAGAAGATCTGGTCAGCAGTTTCCTAGCCTCAAACCCTCCTGCTGTCACGGTCTGTGCAGGGAGCCCCAGTGAAGGCCTCTCACTGAGTGGTGGTCATTCCTTTCCTTGTACGCCATCTTTTGACCACCAACAAGAGTTGACCCAGTGGCAATTGCCCTCAAATGGAGACTTGCCATGGGATGGAGGTTGAGTTTGGATGCCTTCTAGCTACTACTGTCTTCATAGTTTCCTGAGGCCTCTCTGGAGGTCAGGCAGAGATAAGCCAACCCCTTCCTGTCTCAGAAGGGGTCCCTGGTCTGGCAAGATAGGCCTCGATTAAGCCCTGCTAGAAGTTTGAGGGGTTTATTAAGGGTTTTGGGGGCTATGGAGCTTTGTGAATCAGACATTCCATAGAGTATATGGGACAAGAGACAAGGACCCTAGTTTTGAGGGCAGAGGAGCCGCATAGTTGAGGGGAGCTGTCATTTCCTCACAGAGAAACACTCCTCAAGCCAGGGAGATCGCTCTGTTGGTAAGTACTGGTTGTGTTAAGCGCAAGGACCTGAGTTCAGATCCCACACCCCAAATCAGAAACTGACAGTGGGGGTACATGCCTACAGTCTCAGGACTGGGGAGACAGAGACAAGGAGCTCTCTAGAACTAACTAGTCTAGTTGAGCTGGCAAGTTCCCAGGTTCAGTGAGAGACCCGTCTCCAAATGCAAGGCAGAAGGGGCCAGCAAGATGACCCAGGATGGCCTGTGTTCAGTTCTGGAACTCCTGCTTTGGGAATTGTTCTCAGGCATCCACATGCGTGTTTTGGCACTTGAGTCTCTCCCCCATGTCATACCCCCACCCAAGAAAGAAAAAATAATCAGGTGGAGAGGGATCGGTGAAGACACCCAACCTGAACTTATGGTCTCCACATGCACTCACACACACACGCATACACACTGGTACATATATGCTACACACGAACACATGCCCATCACACGCATATACAAGCAACACACACACACACAAAAGCTGGGTGGTGATGGCAAATGCCTTTAATCCCAGCACAAGAGCTAGTTCCAGGAGAGCCTCTAAAGCTACAGAGAAACTCTCTCGAAAAACCAAAAAGAAAAAAAAAAACCCGAAAAAAAAAGAAAAAGAAAGAAGAAAAGCCAGGTATTGTGGGACATGACTGTAATATCAATACTAAAAATATAGAGACCAGAGGATCAAAAGCTACAAAACAAGTTCAAATTCAAGGCTAACCTAGGCTAGGTGGGGCCCTTTTTCCACACAAGGAGGAATGCCTTCGTCTTTGTAAGCACACATGTGCCGTCTGCCTTTTTATTTGTATTTTATGTACATTGGGGTTTTGCTTACATGTAGGTCTGTGTAAGTCTGTGTGAAGGTGTCAGATCCCCTGGAATCTGATTATAGACATAGATTATACTTGTGAGTAGCCATGTGGGTGCTGGGAATTGAACCTGGGTCCTTTGGAAGAGCGACCAGTGCTCTTAACCTCTGAGCCATCTCTCTAAGTCCACCACTTGCTTGCTTGCTGTTCTTGAAACCCATCTTCTGCCTCAGGACCTTTGAGCTTGTGAACTTTGCCAGGAAAGCTCTGACTCTTCAGTGCCGTTGGGCAGCTGCTATCCAAATGACACTGTCCCGTCGAAACTGTCATTTATAATCTGGTCCCGCCTGCCTCGTTTTCTTTAGTAGACCTCACGTCTGTTTTCTTCTGCGGTGTCTCTCCCTCCGCCAACGGCTCAAAGGGCAAGGACTTTGTCTTCTTCATGGCTACACCTCGGCACCTAGCATAGCACACACAACAAGCAGTCAGTGATGCATGTCTGGCTGTCCTGTGTAACCACGGTCATGGTGGAGGAGAATGCCAGATAGGGGTGAGGGACCACGCGGTGCTGTGAGGGACATCAGCAAACCGGTTGCCTCCTCTCAAAGCGACGACTGGGGCCTCTGTGTCATCGCCTTCACTCCCTCACCTTCTCCCCTGGGTCACGTCTGCTCCCAGTCCCATCCGTCCCCTCCTCATCACTGAGGTACTCCCAATGTTCTCTATTAATGAGGGGGGACCACTGTGGTCGAGCTTTGTTTTAGCGCAGGGACTCAGGCAGTAGCTCAGGCTCGCCTCAAACTCTCTAAGTAGCCAAGGATTGACCTTGAGCCTCTGATCCTCCTGCCTGTGCCTCCGCAGTCCTGAGTCCTGGCATCATAAATGTGCACTGCCACAATCATTTCAATCTGGGTTTGTTTGTTTGTTTGTTTGTTTGTTTTTCTGAGACAGGATTTCTCTGTGCAACAGCACTAGCTGTCCTGGAACTAGCTCTAGTAGACCAGGCTGGCCTCGAACTCACAGAGATCCGCCTGCCTCTGCCTCATGAGTGATGGGATTAAAGGCATGCACCACCACGCCCAACTAAACACCACCACCACAATCATTTTATGTGGTGCAGAGATGGATCCCAGGACCCTGTACATGCTGGGCAAGTACTCTACAATTGAGCCATATCCTCGGACCAACCTTGAACTTCGGATCCTCTTGCTTCTACCTCCTACGTGCTGGGATTACAGGCATGTGCCTCCATGTTGTGTGTAGTGATTCTGGGGAGACAATTCAGAGCTTCATGTAGGTCAGCAAACTCTCTACCAAGCTACAGCCTCAGTTCTTCTTTCGAGACAGGGTCTCTCTGTGTAGCCCTGGCTGTCATAGAACTCAACTGTGTAGACCAGGCTGGCCTTGAGCTCACAGAGATCTGCCTGCCTCTGCCTCCCGAGTGCTGGGATTGAAGGCTTGTGCCTGCATATATATATATCTGTGCACCAAGGATGTCAGGTGCCCTTAGAGGCCGGAGGAAGACTTCGGACCACCGGAACTGGACTTTCAGTTGCTCATGAGCTGCCATGTGGGTGCTGGGAATTCAAGCCGGGTCCTCTGGAAGAGCAGCCAGTGCTCTAATTTCTGAGCCGTCTCTCCAGCCTCCGAAACTTTTTATTATTGGTTCTTGTTGTTCATTAAAAAGGCAAAGGGAGAAGCAAATGTGAGGATCCCTGGAGAATCCTCACTGGCCCCGTGGGTTGCAAAGGGGAACACAGGCACACATGCCTGGGCTAGCACAGAGGCAAGACCTGAGGAGGGCGAGGGGAGAAGCCATTTTTTAGCAGAGGCCCCAGGGGAATTTTAGGGACCATTGAGACAACAACTCTCAGAGATGAGGGACCATCTCTGAGGGTCCTGAGGTTGGTGAAGGCGTCCTTCTCATCAACCCACTGGGAGGGTTCGTTATTTATGTCTGAGTTGCACACCCTGAGGGGTCTGGCCTAGAATTAGATTCAGGAAATGCTCATCAAATGAGTGAATGAATGACTGAATGAACACAGGAGCATATTTAGCTGGGTCCATTGCATTTGCTCGGTTCACCAAAAATGCCATCCTCATCTTCCTGCTCACTGGTGGCACCTGGCAAGTCATCTTTTCTGCCACCCACCCACCGCTGTCTCTATGTCCCTGCCCCAGGGTTCCTTCCAACATAGATTATCCATGTGACTCCCCACACCAGTGTTGTGAGGCGAGTATTATTATCCTTACGTTATGTCTGAGCAAACAGAGAGGCACAGTGACTTGCTTTGGGTCACACAGTAAGGTGGTGTGAGACCTTCTGTTTTTTAGTTGTCTTTGCTGCAGAATCTCTTGTAGCCTAGGTTAGACTGGACTGGAATTCTTTATTTCTATGCGTGTGTGTGGGTGTGGGTGTGTGGGCGCACGTGTGCATGTGTGTTTGTGCATGTGGGGGTGGGTGCAAGCATCTGTACATACATATGTTGGGGGTACAGGATGCCAGGCACCTACCTTTATCACTCTCTGCCTTATTCCTTGAAGACAGGGTCTTTCTGGATCAAGTAGTGGTGGTGCACACCTTTAATCCCAGCACCTGGATGGTAGAGGCAGGCAGATCTTTGTGAGTTTGAGGCCAGCCTGGTCTACAAAACGAGCTCCAGGACAGCCAGGGCTACACAGAGAAACCTTGTCTTGAAAAACAAAAAAACAAAACCCCCTCAAAGACAGGGTCTCTCACTGAACCAGAAGCCTGCCATTTCACTAGTGGGATCTGTCTGTCTCCGACTGTAGCACGATTAAAAAAAAAGGGACAGAAATTGGGGTTCAACTTTAAGGTCAGAAAAGAAAAACTACCCACCACTGGCTCTTGCCTCTACGTCATTCTGAAATGGCGATCCTGCCTCCAGGATTCTCAGAATGAGACTGTGTGAGAGCTGTCTCCCCCCCTCCCCCCCGTCTTAAATTCCTCTCTAGGGCTGTGATTAAAGGCATGAACCACTACTGTCAGATTTCTATGGCAAACTATTGTGGCTACTGGGATTAAAGGTGTGTGCCACCACTGCTTGGTCTGTAGGGCTGACCAGTGTGGCTGTTTTACTCTCTGATCTTTGGGCAAGCTTTATTTATTAAAATACATATGAAATATCACTACATTAGATACCCACCTCTGGTGTTTCAGGCGCATGCAGTCATGCCCAGTTTCTTACTTAGGTGTTGGGAACTCAAACTCCAGCCTTCATGTTCTTCCTAAAACTGAGCCAGCTCCCCTAACCCCTTGATGCCCATGCTTCCACCTCAAGAGCTGGGATGAGAGACAGATGCCATGTGCCTTCAGAGCACAAGATGTTAATGATATGGTACTAGATGGAATCAAGAGCTTCATATACCCTAGGCAAGCACTCTATCCCAGAGCCACACCCCAGCCCCTCACTGGGGGATTCTAGGCAGGGGCTCTACCCCTGAGCCACACCCCCAAGCCCCTCACTGGGAGATTCTAGGCAGGGGCTCTCCCACTGAGCCACACCCCAGCCCCTCACTGGGGATTCTAGGCAGGGGCTCTACCACTGAGCCACACCCCAGCCCCTTACTGGGGGATTCTAGGCAGGGTCTCAACCACTAAGCCACACTTCCAGTTTTTGGTATTTTTTAAGTTCAGTTTCATTTGCTCAGATTGAGTTGAAAGTCTCCATCTTCCTGTCTCCACCTCCTGAGAGGGATAATTATAATTATAGCCATGTGTCATCATGCTTGCATAATTTTTTCTTTCTTTCATTAAACTGGACTATCATGGCTGTGTCACAACAAGCTAGTAACTGTTAGAAGTGGAGGGTCTGTGACTCAGAGCTCAGGGGAAACAGAAGCATTGCGTCTCTGCTCCCTACCCCAGCCAGTCCTATCCTTCTCTGCCAAACCCAGCATAGCCTTCAAGAATGTGGGTGGAGTCCTGTGTAGTGGTGAGCATCTTTAATCCTAACACTCGGCAGGCAGAGGCAGGTGGATCTTTGTAAATCTGAGGCCAGTCTGGTCTACAGAGCATGTTCCAGCCCAGCTGTGCTACAGAGTGAGACACTGTATCAAAAAAAGAAAAAAAAAAGAATATAGATGAATTTTTTTGCTTGTTTGTTTTTCTTTTTTTTTTAAATTTTTTAAATATTTATTTATTTATTATGTATACAATATTCTGTCTGTATGTCTGCAGGCCAGAAGAGGGCACCAGACCTCATTCCAGATGGTTGTGAGCCACCATGTGGTTGCCGGGAATTGAACTCAGGACCTTTGGAAGAGCAGGCAATGCTCTTAGCCCCTGAGCCACCTCTCCAGCCCTGCTTGTTTGTTTTTCAAAATAGAGTTTCTCTGTGACTTTGGAGACTGTCCTGGAACTCTCTCTGTAGACTAGGCTGGCCTCAAACTTACAGAGATCTGCCTGACTCTGCCTCCTGAGAGCTGTAATTAAAGGCTTGCACCACCACCACCCAACTAGAATGTGGGTGAATTAGAACACCACTGAGAGTTTATTTTGTGGTTTTGGCTGTCAATACGTGGGCAGGATAGGACCAAGCTCAATTCTGGCTGGCTTCCTCATCAGGAAACTGAGGGCTTACACCAGGGGAGTCGGAGGTAAGACAGTCCCACATCCTTACTCAGCTGCTTAGGAAAGAGACAGAAATAGAACCTGGCTCCTGCCATCTCACGGCCAGGAGGGAAGAACTATTAGAATAAATGTAAATGCAGACCACAGAAGGCATGGCTCAGGGGTAGAGCTCCTGCCTAGAATCCCCCAGTGAGGGGCTAGGGTGTGGCTCAGTGGGAGAGTCCCTGCCTAGAATCCCCCAGTGAGGGGCTGGGGTGTGGCTCAGTGGTAGAGCCCCTGCCTAGAATCCCCCAGTGAGGGGCTGGGTGTGGCTCAGTGGTAGAGCCCCTGCCTAGAATCCCCCAGTGAGGGGCTGGGTGTGGCTCAGGGGTAGAGTGCTTGCCTAGGGTATATGAAACCCTTGATTCCATTCCCAACACTAAACCCTTAACATCTTTGTATCTCTTTCTCTGCATAGTTCAAACTCATTGGAATGTAAATGTGTGGGATACAAACTCATGTTTCTGATCTCTGTTCCAGACCTTTCTTTTCTTTCCTTTTTTCCCTCTTTTCCTCCTCCTCCATCCTCCTTCTTTTTGGTTATATCTGTGTTCGTAAAAATGGGATTATATACTTCATGCTTGGGTGTGTAAGTTGCAGGTTTTTTTTTCGACAATGGATTATGAGTGGCATGTCTGTGCCAGTGAATTTATTTCAGGCTTATTTCCCCCAGCCCCACCGTGTTCCTTTGTGTGACTGCTGTGACATCGTTTATTGTGTCGGCCCCCAGCCACGACACATCTGAGTTCTTTCACACACATCCCAATTGTAATTGTCCCCAGGTATCATCAGATGAGGGTACTGAGGCTGGCATGGAAAGTCTCTCACACATGTCAAACGTGGAGGCACTGTCGAGGCAGGAATGGGTGATGTGAGTACAGTTCCTGGCCTCACATCAGGAAGAGCGGTCCTGAGAGGGAGCAGCATGGTTAGAGGCAGCCCACCAACACATATACCTAGGGGGAGAGGAAGGGACATTTGGGGAGACCACCCTATCCCAGGCCCTGAGACCCATGCTCACTGCACACCTGAGCCCTGCCCCATCACGCGCTCCACCCCTCTGGCTGCCTCCTTCCCTGAGCCCACTCACCGCCTGCTCCATCCTTGCCAGCTTATCAATAGGTTAAGTGGTCGGGTCAGCGATATTGACCATTTGATTAGGACCTTGTCAGATCAATCCGCGCTCATCTCACGGGCCTCCTCCCCTGTCCACGTGTTCCCTCTTGCTCTTCTGGGCTTGGGAGCAGCTGGCGGCACAAGCAACCATCACCCCACACAGAATCGTCAAACTGGGAGCCCGAGCCACTTTTGACTGTGCCTTTAGGTGCTAACTGCCTGCTCCACACCCCTCTTGCAGTCAGGGAACTTGTTTGCATTATGTCCTATGCTCAGGCGGTCAGAGCTGCTCCTCTCAGCTGTGTGGCCATGGAGAATCCGCCTTACCCTTGCTTAGCCTTCATGTCTTCAGCCGTGTGTTTGCAGTGAACCCAAGAGTTGAGAGGACTCTGCAACCTCGCTTGCAGAATGTCTAGTAGTGTTTGGTGTACAGACTGCAGTCTGCAGTACCCACCGCATTGCTAGAGTTATTCATGGTTACGCTTGTGCTGTTCTGTCTCTCAGTGGAGGTGTGTATGGGCAGGCTGTACCTGGGGGACAAGTGACACCATCATCATAGTTCTTTCCTGAAGTCCAGTGCACAACCATATCCCATTCCAGGTGATGCCAAGGATTCCCAGAGTAGCCTGACCTCACCTTGCCCTCAGGTAGTTCATCGATTGGCAGGTAGGTGTTAGATGACTCCAGGACACAGGCAAGCAGTGTAGATACTGACTGGGAGGAAAACGAGGGGCTGGGACCCAACCCTGACCTCAGGGAACAAGGTTCAAGTCCTGGTGCCTCCTCTTCCTGTGCCCGGTGACTGCCAGCTCCATTTCTCACAATACTAGATGCGCAAGAGGGATTTTCCAGACTTCAGGCATCACCGCAGACAGTGCTCTGCCCACTGGGCTCTGCCTACAGATATCTGCTCGGAAAAGGGGCTCTCCCCTCTGCAGAGTCGACATGGGAGCCCTGAGCCTGGAAAGTGAATAACAGCACTGGAGGGAGATCTGCCAGGGTGGCACTACCCATGGGCACTGGGTGGGCAAAGATGGTAGAGGGCTGAGAAGCACGCGTAGGCCCTGCGATCTGGCTTGGGGGAAGACCCCAGCCCTTAGGCACTGTCTGACTGAGGGGGGCTCCTCTGAGACTGGGGATTCCCCTCCCGCCCGCCATCACTTACACCAATATTGACGGTTAATGCCGTGTCGCCACCGTGTTCAACACTCAGCGCGGCTAATTGTTTTGACTGGGAATCGGCAAGGCGATTAAACGCCATCGATTTTGCCCTGCGCGCTGCATCGATTTTTAAATTTCCTATTGATCCCAGCCCTAAATCTCCTTAACCAAGACCTCACCGTGGAGATGACAGCCACTGATTAGCCCTGAGGTGGGGGGGGGTTGTGCATAAGATGGGGGGATGACCCCCGGGGGAAACCACCCCATTTCTCCCTCCCCCCAGGGACCAAGGTCCTCATCTCCCTCTGCCCCTGAGGATGGAGGCCCAACCATTCAGACTTCCAGGGAGAAAGGAGGTACTGGGGAGCCTGGGAGAACCCCAGCTCCTTTACCCCTCTTTCCTATTTAGAATTTCTGTTTTCTTTGTATGGTCACACCTCTCCTGTCTCTTCATCTCTTCTGATTTTCTCTCTCCATCTGCCTATCCTCTCCATGGGTGTCTTTCTCTCTCTTTTCTTTCTGAAATCCATGCTTCCCCCAATTTCCCAAGTCCTTGTCTGATCCTGGGCCTCAGTCTCCCAGATGCACCTGCCTGTCTGCCATGACATACAGTTATCTATGAAGGTCCATGGCTAGCCTTGCAATTGCCCACCTCCCTCTTGGGAGTACACCCACGGGCTCACGCACAGGTTTGGATCTGGGCTCACTGACCTTCTGAGCTGATCCTCAAGGCTCTTCCTCTCTGTGTTTTTTTTTTTTTTTTTAGTTTTTCCAGACAGAATTTCTCTGTGTGTAGCCCTGACTGTCCTGGAACTTGGTTCTGTAGACCAGGCTGACCTCAAAACTCTATAGAGATCCACCTGCCTCTGCCTCCTGAGTGCCGGGATCTGTTTGTTTTTTGGAGACAGTTCACTCAGGTTGGCCTAGAGTTCTCTATATAGCCCAGGCTGGTTTCAAACTTGAGACCAATCCTCCTTTCTCAGTCTCCCAAATGCTAGGATTGCAGGCATAAGCCACTATGTCCAGATGTTCTTGGAGTGTGTGCATGATCACACAGTTGTGTGTGTGTGTACATGATCATACAACATTGTGTGTGTACATGTGTGCATATTGTGGGGATGGGTGTACTACCTGCAGGCAGCTCAGCAGGTTGTAGGGTGTCCCTTCTGGGTGCCTTGGTTGATCTAAACCCCTCCCAGGCTGCTCAGCTGCTGTCTGCCTCTTCCAGGCAGCCAATCTGGTCTGTTTTCTCTGCAGCTTGACTTCCCTTCTCTGAGAGGGACTCCCAGCTTTTGTTGGTTTCTCTGGCAGGAAGGTGCTTGGTGAATCTGATAGATTTCAGGAACTTCCTGAAGGTATTTTGAGTTGTTTGCCTTCCTGCTTAAGGATCTTCCCTGCGGGATAGATTGTCTCAGAGGAAACTGTTACACAACAATGTGTATATGTGGGGATGGATGCACATGTATGTGGTGGGTACATGTCTATGTTAGGGATGGGTGTGTGTGTTATCGGTTGTTGTGGAGGTCTTGGGTGTCATTCCTTACAGGGATTATTTTAGGCTGTCTGGCCAGTGGTCCTCCTGCCTCTCTGCCTCTCCAGCACTGGAATTCTGAGCAGCGCTCGTGCTCTGGGGATGCTCTTGTGGTCAGCACTTTGCTGACTGATTTCCCCATCTTCTAACTCTGAGACAGAATCTTGCTATATAGCCAAGCTGGTCTTGAACTCGGATCCCTCTTGCCTTAGGCTCCTACCTGCTAACGTGGGAGCTGCCCTGCCCAGCTAGCCTCCACCTGTTCACACAGCTCACTGTCTACTTCTCAGTATCTGTCTGCAGGGAAGCTTCCCAGAGAGTCTATCACTGATGGAAAGCCCCACTGTCCTGCAGCCCCATCCCTTCCTTAAATGCCCACAGAAGGCAGAAGCCAGAATGATCTTTACATGGGCCTGGGCAGCTTTCCCAAGAAGCCTGCATCTCCAGGAGGTAGGAAACCAAGTTTCAGTCACAGGCTGGGAGACCCAAGCTTGCCCCTGCACCTGCTCTTGATGTAGGCTGCCCTACCTGCAGAGTGGAGGGCACGGAGCCTGTCTTCCATCCCACAGGACCCTGAGGAGGCTTAGAAGCCAGTGTTCCTTGTGAATGGTCTGCCAACCTGGACCAAAGTTCATTTCACTTTCTAGCTTTAGCTTGGCTATGGCTTCGTCCCTCTGCCGTCCTCCGCTAGGATTCGCCAGCACCTTCCACCTCCCCACAGCACATTGATGGCAACTCTTGGTCTTGTCTTCTCAACTTGCCTGTGAGCATCCGGAGGGCAGGGCAGATGTCTGTTCTAACCAGGGCCTTGACTCCCACACTTGGGTCAGAGGCACTTTAGAAAACCTCAACATCTTGCCAAACACAGTGGCATAAGCCTGCATTCCCAGCACTGGTGATGCTAAGGCAGGAGGATTGTGAGTTTGAGGTCAGCCTGGGCTACATATGAGGTCCTGTCTCTAAGAGAGGTAGGAAGGGAGGAGGAAGAAAAGGAAGGAGAGAGGGAAAGAGGGATGGAAATGTTTGTTGCACAAATGAATAATTGAATACACAAGTGTACAAGTCAGAAATGCCACATCCTCACACTTGCCCTGCCAGGCACTTCATAACCATCAACCCTTTGAAATTAATTCTCACCAGGTATTGCCAGCACTACTTTAAGATACAGTTGGCTAATTAATTAATTTATCCATCCATCAATTTATGATTTACTCTGCCATCATTTGTGACCTTATAAAGGCGTCGAATTTTCTGGGTTCACTGCCAAATGCTAACAGTGCTGCAAGGTGAAGTTCCCCGTTCTTCCAGGAACTTCGCGAAGCAGAGTAGGACAGACACTGTAATCCCAGTGAGTGCTCAGGAGGCTGGGGGAGGAGGCTCATGAGGTGAGGCCAACCTGGGCTACATAGTAGCATAGAAAGATTGTCTCAAATAAATTAATAGGGCCGAGTGTGGTGGTGCATGCCTTTAATCCCAGCACTGAGGAGGCAGAAACAGATCTCTGTGAATTAGGCCAGCCTGGTCTACACAGCAAGTCCCAGGCCAGCTGGAGATGCATAGTGAGATCCTGTCTCAAAATCAAAACAAGGGTGGAGAGATATGGTTCAGTGTGTAGAAGCACTTGCCACAAAGCCCAATGACTTGGGTTCGGTCCCCAGGCTCCACGGGGCAGAATGAGAAAACAATTCCTGGAAGTGGTCCTTTGGTCTGTGCTCCATGTCCTTTGGCATGTGTCCTATGCATGCACATATGCAGGCACACAAAATGCATACATAAAATTTAAAACCAAAACAACAACAACAGATTTCCCATCTGATGGCATTCAACAAGGGTGGGCATCAGGATGCCCATATAGGATGGGAACGTCGAGTCTTGGGAGCCAGAAGTGGTCACTGAGAGCAACTCAGGAGGACCTGAGTCCCGGGTACTTGTCCCCACGGTCTGTGGATTTGTTGATGGGGAGACAGGAGGAGAGAGTCCCTCTACTCAGGGGGAACCTCATCCTACATGAGACCCAGCCCACTGCCCAGGGACATTGACTCTATCCTCTCTTCCTCCAGGTTCTCGGCTGGACCAGGTTGGTGGCCTGAATGTATTAGCTTTGCTGCGTCTGCCTAAGAGGTAAGAGCTGTGGCTTGTGAGTTGTGTATTTCTATGCTTCTTGCTTTCTCGAGTCCTTTTCCCTGGCATCCCCTTGGAGGTGGCCACCATTCCCCATGCTATTTTTTTTTTTTTTTGAGACAGGGTTTCTCTGTGACTTTGGAGCCTGTCCTGGAACTAGCTCTTGTAGACCAGGCTGGTCTCGAACTCACAGAGATTCACCTGCCTCTGCCTCCCAAGTGCTGGGATTAAAGGCATACGCCACCACCGCCCGGCTTCCCATGCTATTTCTGTTTCCCAGGGATTTCATCTGTCTGGCATTTTTATTTCCTCAGAACATTCTGGTTTCCTGGTCAAACAAGGGTTTCTGAGTGTTGGCGACAGTGGACTATGGTGCCTCAGTTTACATTTCAGGGATTTAAGAAAGTTGGGGTTGCCATGCTGTCGTCTATAAGCGAAAACACGGGCTGGCGAGATGGCTCAGTGGGCAAGAGTGCTTGCCACTGAGCCTGGTGGACCTTAGTCAATCTCTGGATGCATGTGGTGTATAATTGAGGACAGAAGAAGGTAGAGGACAGACAGGCAGACAGACAGACAGACTGTGTGATTGCAGGTGTGGTTCAGTTTTCCTCTCTATCAAAGGCGGGGATTCCCAGCCCCCACCACGGTGAGATGTGGAGATGAGAGAAGCCACCCTCCAAAGCAGTGGAGACCCAGGCAGACAGTGGGAGCTGCAGACACAGCTGGAAGCATCCCCACCCCCTGAACAAATGGAGATTCTGGGATTCTTGGAGCCCAGCAAGGCTCCCAGAATGAAACCAGGACTCCCCGGGGGGTTTACTGCTGTGGGAACCACGGGCGTGGGCATTTGCCCTGCTGTTGGCTCTACTCAGTTTGACATACCGTGCCACCCCTCCCCCGTACCTTCTCCTGGCAATGAGTGGCCGGCGCGAGTAGGAAGTGAGTTCTGTGAAGTGGGACCCCCTTATACTACCACTCTTATTTTAGCTAGAGCAGCTGAACCCACAGGCTGCAGGGTCCTGGAGAGCCACCTGCCACCCTTACAGTCCTGTCTGCTGTCCCTGAACCACAGGTGCCCTCTGGGAAGCCGAGGAGCTCTATAGCTCATGTTGGTCTTTCATCCGGTGTGGCAGGGATCATGGTGGATTGAATCATAGGGAGGGGAAGCTTCTTGTTCACGTACAGACAGCTCTGAGTCGCTTGGATTTGAGTTTTCTGGAGGAACAAAAGGTTGAGGTTGCAGCTTGGTGAGCACACTGCCCTGCTCACTCGGCATGCACCAAGCCCTGGTTTCCATCCTCAGTGCTGCAGGAAATCTGTGGACCTGCCATCCCGGCACCCAGAGGCGGAGGCAGGAGGGTCAGAAGTCCGAGGTCATCTTTGGTTACCTCGTGAGTTTGAGGTCAGCTTGGGCTATGTGAGATCCTGTCCCAAAGAGAAAAATGAGAGGGAAAAACGTAATAAAAAATTTTTTTTTATGGGACATCTCATCTCATCTTCCAGTTTTTAAATGTTGACAACTAATGTCAAATTTTAAAAAAGTTCTTTGTGGCCCAAACCATTTTTCAGGGTCATAAATGTGTTTTACGATAGTTAGAGCCTGGGACCCAGGAAAACACTTACCTGTATGTACCCAGTTGTTTGGTGACTTGGGGGGTATTCACACCCACCAAGAAGTGTGACTCGTGGGTAGTCACACCCACCACAAGTTTATCCACGAGCTCTTGTCTCAGCTGGCAACTATGTGGGTGCCTTACTTACATGATCCCAGCTGTCTGTCTGTCTGTCTATCTATCCATTCACCCATCTATCTCTTCTTCCTTCCGATGTATGTAGCCCAGGTCAACCTCAAACTCTGAATCCTCGTGCCTCAGGGTCCTACTAAAATTCCAGGCATGAACCACATGCCCAGTTTCTGCAAGGAGTCACATAACATCTTTTCCAGGGTTCTCGTGTTTTCAGATGCCCTGGATGTTGAAGGGAGGCTCTACGGAGCTGCTGTCAGTTTGGGGTTAGCGGCTGGCTCTGAGGATGCTAAAAGCTGGTTTTTTGTTGCCCGAAGTCACTCACTCAGCTTGTCAACGGCAGAGGCGGAATTCGACCTCGAACTGCCTGAATGTTAAAGCTCTCGTTCTTCTACCCCGCTGAATCCCACCACGATGTCGGAAACCCTGCAGGTCTCTGTGCTTTGGGAGTGAATTTCTTCCCGGAGAATAGAGTCAGATTTAACAACAGTTAGGCTTAACTTACGTGGAAGGACTTGGCTAACACCGGACAGCCATACAGTAGGGAGGTGTTTGGCTGTTGGAGTTTCTTGTGAACTGGCTTTGAATCTTTCGATCTAAGGCACTCTGCCCTGGGCAGCCCCACCCCCATGCCTGGGCTGCTTCACCCCTGATTGGCCCTTGGCTTTAGCATCCCCTGTCTCCCAGTAAGCTTCATGGGAGGAGAGTCCTCTGTTTGTCTACATGTCTGCAGTCAGTTCCAGGTGTAGTGTCAATGAAGGAGCAAACACACACAGCCGAATCCACACCATCCATTTATTGCTGCCCCACCCGGTGAATTTCTCACATACTCGGCCCTGACAAGCTGAGAAGAAGAAGGATGTCTGAGGTCTCAGAGGAGTTCCTGGGCGGAAAGAATCAGGCACAAACTTTATCAACTTGAGTCTGGGGCTGCTAGGCGTTGGGTCAGAGGAGAGAGAGAGAACGGTTAGATGATCTACCCAAAGCCTCTGGGGTATCTTTGGGAGGGAGTTCTTGAAGGGCTAAGAGAAACCAAAGTTAGTTTAGCTCCTAGCGGGAAGAAAGTGATAATGGTGACAGACTTGTGGATCGGTGAACGCTGGTGTGGCCTTACAGTCCCGCGGGGCTGCTGCCCTCGAATGCCAAGACAGGAATAGGGCTGAATTACCGTCCTCCCTTCTGCCCCCATCCATGCACAGAAGGGTACAGTGGGCAAACATGGAGGTGACAGGATCACAGAGGTGATGAGCATAGACTAAGGGACGTCCCTGAGACTCTTATACTGCTCTACAGGAGCCCTGAAGATCGGAGGAGTAGGAGGAGTCGGAGCTCAGTTGTAGGGGTGGCAAGTCTTGCAGCCACTTGGAATAACCCAGGGCGGTGTGAGGTAGGTCTTCGGTGACTGGGTGGGGATGTCTCCCGCAGGTGAAAGTGGGATAGCAGTGGGTGTAGCTAAGACAGTGGCCCAGCAGGTGGGCCGGCGATTTTTCCAGATCTCCAGGTCCAATCAGCCTCCTTTTGAGCCGCATCTGCTGTATGGGGGTGGGGTGGGCCTTGACTTTAGCACTAGGGTGTGTGCTGTGACCTTTGTGGCTTAAGGCGGGGCCAGAGACGGGGATTCAGCGCTCTTGCTTGGGGGATGGGACAGCTCCCCTGCGGCAGTGTGCCAAACACACTGTGTCAATGGGTAGCATTCGTTACTGGACGTGAAGTCCAGGCTTGAGGGCAGGGGTTTCTAGGAGGTACCTTTGTGGTTGGTGTCTCCAGGCAGGGCAGGTGGAAACAGCTGTAATTTGGGAGTGTTTCTTACCCACAGAGTGAGGCTTATAGATGTGGGGGAGGTGGGAAATAGAAAGCTCACCTCTTTCAGCAGGCTAGGATCGGTGAGCTGCTGGAATCTTGGACAGTCCCGCCACAAATGAAGGCAGGCTGTAAGTTCAAAGCCCCCTCCACAGCAGAGGCCGACCTCAGAGTAACCCTGGGAGCTCTGTCCAGCTCACCACCACAGGTCTCCATTCCGGCCGTCTGTCCTCCCCTCCTCTGCTTCTTCAGCTTCCCTGAGTTCCCGCTCTTCATCCCACTCCGTCAGACTTTGTCTGAATGTCTGTCTGCCACTCCGTCCCTTCGTCCCTTCTTCTGTGCTTCCTCTTCCTCTGAGCCTGGAGGTGAAGAGAGTTTTAGCTTCTGGTCTCAGAGAGGGCCAAATGGAGATATGGGGCCTGGCAGGGGACAAGGACAGGGAGAAGGAACAAGGCACTGAAGAAAAACAAAGAAGGGAGGTGGCTTCCTCTGCCCCTGACTACTCTGGGACAGCTTTTTGGTGGGTGGGGCGTGGGGCTTGGGGAGGATTGGGAAGTGCGCTCTTCTTGAGGCACATGGCCAACAGGGGGTTCAGAGGGGTCATCATCTGACATTAGAGAGATGGGGGGAGCTCTTAAGAAGAGCAAAGAGAAGGGGGGCAGTGGAAGTGGGTGGGGCAGAGACAGGAAAGCAGAGTAAAGACACTAGGAAGGGCAGGAAGTTCTCTCCTGAGCCAGAGCCCAGGAAGACACACTGTAGGTGGGACAAAGCCACCAGCTTGATAGACATGGAGGAGGGAGATGGGGGGCTAGGGGCACTGGAGGTGGAGGGCGCAGCTGTGAGGCAGGAAGGAAATGCCTCATGCCAGAGGCTCTGGTGTCCTCATTGGTGTCTGGTGGAGTGCCAATGATGTGGCATAGGGCATGTGACCTTAGCTGCTGGTGTGTTGGTAGGGAGGACACACTGCTCCCAGCTGATACCTGAGACCCACTATCCACCCTACCCCCTCCTTGCTCCAGTTCTGGGGGACCAAGGACTATGGGGAGGACTGGGTGACACCTGCCTTCTGGCCTAGGGGTTGGGGAGAAAGCTGTGTATGTGTTTACGGCAGGGAGAGGGCTCTGAACTTGCCCTCCCTGTCTTTGGCGACCTAGGGTCCTTACTCCATTGCTAGTGGCTGCTCTGGACCTCTGTCAGATCTCATTCTTAGCCTTTGTGTCTCTCCCTCTCTGTTTTCTAGCTGTCCTTGCTGGGGCTCCCCATGTCCTCATCTGGTTGTCTCCCACATCGTCCATCGTCCTCCTCCTGTGCAGTTCACTGTTCTCGTTCTAACATCTCTGCATCCCCTTATCTCTTTTTCTGTCTCTCTGGCGTGGCCTCTCTACTTGGCCTTCCATGGCTTTTTCCTTCTGCCTCTGTCTCCTGGACATTGTGTCTCTGTCCATCCTGGTCTCTCGGCTTCTGCCCGTGCGTAGCTCTGGGTGGCCCCCACCTCTGTCCGTCTTTTTCTTCAGCCCTGTCTCTCCAGG
The DNA here is from genome assembly GCF_950005125.1 of Chionomys nivalis. Classification (NCBI taxonomy): domain Eukaryota; kingdom Metazoa; phylum Chordata; class Mammalia; order Rodentia; family Cricetidae; genus Chionomys; species Chionomys nivalis. Next base: position 79,585,625 of record NC_080087.1, on the reverse strand, counting down.
ACTCTAGCTGACCATCCCTGCCTCTGTGTGTGTGTCTCCCTCCCCCTCCCTTCCCCCCACTATTTTTTTTCTGTTTCTAACACCCACACTCACATCCTACCTCAGGAGTAATTGCTTTTGTCTGGGTTGGACTGGACTTGTGGTGGGGGGAGGGCGGGGGGAGCGGGTGCGCTGGGGGGGTTGGGAGGGACGGAGGTCGCTTGGTGGAGTTGAGGTAGTGTCCACCAAAGCAGAGGATGCTGAGGAATAGAGGGGCACCCCGCCCAAGGTAGGAGAGGGAAGGGAGGGAGCCTGAGGCCATGCTGGCAGGGGTCTGGGGCCTCTGGCAGAGAAAGAAAGAAGGCAGATGGGTCTTTATACTCTATGTGGAGGTGATGTAGGATAGACCTCACTAGCCAGTGCCTCTGCTGCTTCTCCCCTTCCCCCAGACTCAGGGACCTGAGCTCTACCCCTGGCATGTGCACTGAGTCACCATGGCACACACAGGGGACACACTCAGAGCCTCCATCCCACTCATGGGAACTCACTTGGCCACCGACACACAGGGCATCTGGACCAGGTAGACACACAACGGCTCAATCAGAACCTCCGTTCAATACACATCGAGAGGACCATACAGGCTCCAAAGCATAGGGAGGGACAGCCACCCACTGATGCAGACACAGGGACAAGTAGACACTCAGACATTCCCCCAGGGACATGGACTTGTCACCACATGCTAACTTACTAGAAAACACAGGAACACAGAGCCACCACCCTTCTTAGGAATGGAGGATATCCTCTTGGGATCCATCCACTTCTTCCCAAGGGCCACACGGACATTTGGGGACACCCAGTGTCAGGGAGACACCATGGATATACACACACAACCCCTAGTGTCTCCTAGACAAACCTCACAGACTCATAGTCACACACAGCTATGACTAGAGGGTCAGGGCAGTCAGGAGACTATTCTGGAGCCTCCCTCCCACACCACTTAAGGATCTGCGTACACTTTACATATACAGCGGCAATTCAGACTCCACAGCCCTTTAGCTGGAATCTCCTCCTGTCTGACACCCTAAGAGAACCCACTCCCACCCCAGCACATTCCTCCCAGAACCTGGGGTGAGGGCAAGGTGGTTTCAACCCATGGGGACCCACAGAGTGGGATAGCTATGGTTCTGGGGGTAGGCGGCAGGTTTGTCCACTCTTACTTTTGCCCACTCGTCCTTCCAACTCCAGCACCCAGGCCTTCTTCTTCCCTTGTCCCACAGTCCCAGGAAAGCATCTCCTCACCCCCACCTCCAGCCAGGGATCCTGCCCGCCTCCCAAGGGCTTCAGCCCTCGCCCTCACATGGGCCCTTCAAAGGGCCCTATCTCCCTGAGCTGCTCTCGACCAACCCGAGGGGGTGCTCACTTTCTTCCGTTCCTCAGTTTTTCCCAGCCACCTGACCTGCAAGTGCGAACCCCCCCACGCCCATCGGCTTCCCTACCCACCCTCATACTCACCCCCTCTCCTGGCTCTCCAAGCTCTCAGCCCCCCTAAACTCCCCTGCAGTAGAGGAGTATGGAGTGGAGGCTGGCCCCTCGGAGGTAGGGGTAAGGGGTGCACGGGGTGGGGGGCCTGGGTGCGGCTCCGGGAAAGAAAAGGAAGAGAAGCAAGGGAGAGAGAGAGGCAGAGGCAGGCAGCCAGCCAGCCGGCTTTATATCCCTGCTGTATTGATCCACCATGTCACAGCCTGGTCGGTCGATAGCCAGCGAGAAAGAGAGGGAGAGAAGGGAGGGGAGGTTTGGGGGAGGGCAGCCGGGACCCCTTAGTCCTGGGTACATCTCGGGCCTCCTGAGCAGGCTGTGGAAGCATATTTGAGCCACCCCCCCAAAAAGAGGTATGCCATGTCCCCCCACTTCCTTTGGCTCTGGCTCTCTTTCTCCCCAGGAGCCCCCTCAGTCTCGGTAGGAGAATTTAAGCGCCCAGCATTTGGGCATTTCTTCTTGTTTCCCAGACTCTTTATCCCCACAGGCAGGATGGCTGCCAGCCACGGCTCCTTTTTGCCAACTGTAGTCAGGCTGGGCAGATAGGAGGCCTCAAGGCATGTCCTGTTAGGGCAGACCAGACCGTGAGTCACATCTGCTGTGCGATAACAGCGGGACAGAATTCTCTCTGAAGGTCTCCTCCCAGGTACTGGGGGTGGAGGAGGAGGGCAGGCGAGGTCTTTGGTCTTTTCAGCTAGTCCCTCAGTCTCCCTGGCTGACCTGGAACACAGGGCTTAACCTCTCCAGCCCCTTCTTCAGTCTCCTCTCTTCCCACAAACGTTTGTTACCTGCCTTCTTCAAGGACTGGCCCTGACCGGAAGAGAAGGTGTCTCCCCTTGCTAGGTTGACAAGCAGAGGGTCAAGAATGGGGCTGGAAACCCTAGAGCTGCACCTGCATCCTGCGCTCTCCCAGTGATCCTGTTTCCCTTCTTTGCACCTCAGTTTCCCCCTTAACCTCAACCAAATTCTGCCTTAGCTCTGAAATCCAGAGGGATTGGTGCAAATGTGGGTGGGGGGGATTAGGTCCATGAGGTGCTTGCTGTCCTTCCCTCAGTCAAGACTGTGGGTCCCAGGTGCTCTCCTGGAGGCCCCCAACTCCCAGGGCTCCTGTTCTTTGTCTTCAAGACCCTCCTCCCCTCCCAGCCTAGAGAGGTTGAGGAATCACCTTAGCCTTGACCTGAGGGGGCGGGCAGAGGAGGGGCAGGCGGCCCTCACCCAGCCTCCTGCCCATGGCCATCCACAGTCCCTTTCTGGCTTCCCTCTGACTACCAGGCAGCGGCAGCACCCCCCCCACACACACCAGCGATGGTCTGCTGTTCCCTTTGTTAGGAAGGGGGAGGGGAGAGAGATGAGCTGAGGGGACGTGGCCTGACCCTCGACCTCTCCCCCTCCCTCCTCCCATCTGAGTCCTCAGGGGCTCAGAGCCCCCTTGACGGACAGTTCTGACCATCAGCCAAATGGTTCCATGAGGATGCAAGGGGCCAGGTATGGGGGAGGGGGAAGGGAGTCTGTCCAGGGCCCTGAGCCCCTCACAGTGGATGTGGGGGTACTCCTAAGTTAGAAGGAAGTCTTTAGGAAGGATGGTGGGAGAGGAAGGTACATGTGGGGCCAGGCTTTGGGGGAGCTTGATGAACCAGCACTAGGGTTATGAAGTTAAAGTGGGGGTTCCTCCATAGAGAGCAGCCCTAGAAGCCAGTGGGTAGGGCCTAGCCTGGGCAGATACCCCCACCACACCCCCACCCAGCCTGCAGCATTGAGTTTAAAAAAAAAATTAAAAGAAAAAAAAACAGGAGCAGGAGAAGCTGGGGGAAAAATATATAAGAAAAAATATAATAAGAACTAAGCGGTGGCTGCAGGAGAGAGAAAGGGCAGGAGGCGGGGAGGGGGGCGCAGGGGGGAGGGCGGCTGGGGCCCTGGTCGCTGCGGAGGCCGGGCCGCCGGCCTCTGTGCTGAGCCCTCCGCGTCCCCCCTGCCGGCCCCCTCCAGCCCCGATCGATCCAGTTTCTTGGCAATAAAGCATTTTTATTGTCAGCTGCCCTGAATGGCAAATGTGAGCCTGGTCCTGCTACCCCCCCACCCTGCTTCCTCACCACCCATCCCCCACCCTGCCTTCACCCCCTCCACTACTATCCCCTCACCAAAGAATCAGCATCATCCATCAGCAAGACCCCCTCCTCTTCCTCATCTGTGTCAGCAGGTCCTCCGTAGCACATACCCAGCGGAGCCTTCCATCCCCACCTAGGCGCTTGCTTCCCGTCCCTAACCCCAAAGAGCCTTCCACCCCCACCTAGGCGCTTGCTTCCCATCCCTAACCCCAAACCCGACAGAGAGCAGAAAGTGGTATGGGGCCTTGGGTAGCAGCTGCAGAGCAGGAGGGTGTTGGTATGGGCAACAGATGAAGGCCGTAGTGAGGGAGACATTGACCAAAGTCAGAAGAACCAGAGAGCAGGAACAATAACAGGTGGGTGTCAGCAGCTTGGTACCTGAGGGGCAGGTACCCCACTCCACGGCCCTTCCCCCACGGTCCTGCCTATGTTCCTGCTCACCGAACTAGGCCTGGGAAGCAGCTGGATGAAGAGAGAAGGACATGGGTGGAAGCTGACCTGGCTTCCCACAAGTGCCTGTTTGTGTCAGCTCTATAGGACCAGGGACAGCACTACGCGCCCCAAGGGAATGCTGCTGTGATGGGCCAGGAGGAGAGTGTCTGGCAAGCAATTTACAAAAGGTCCCTGGCCCCATGTCAAGTGGGTGGCATGTTCTCTCTCTTCCCTTTCTTTCCTCTCTTTGTCTCCTCTCTGCCTCATCCCCTCTATCTTTCCCTTTGACTCCCTCCTTCCCTTTATTGTGGCCTCTTCCCCAAGGGAGTCAAAGACCTCATGCATCCCTCTGTTCTAGCTTGGCCCCCACACCCAACTTTTTCTCTCTCTGCATTCCTCTCTTCTTTCCTTGACTTGGGCTTTCCCTCTGTTCTTGTGCACCTGTCTCACCCCCACTTTTACCCTCAGTGCCCCTCCCACAACCATAGAGGCAAATGAAGCTGGAAGCTTTGGAACTTCCATAGGAAGAGAGGGTGGGTCATAGTCCCCCCAAATCCTCCTTCTCTTCTTCTCTGAGAACTCATAGAAACCAGCAGAGAAAAAGTCAGGGTCCCAAGGGACATGTCCCTGTGTCTGTCAGAGACATGCAATGGGGCTTTTCCGGGGCCTCAGTCCTCACCTCTCTGCCCCCAAAGATGGTTCCTATGGCCCCGGCTATGCTTTGAATGCTGGCTTCTTTGACTTCACAGGAGTGGTATCTCTGATAGAAACAGTCATGGTCAGTCCCGGGGTCCTCATAATGACATCTCAAGGATGCAGGCCCGTGTGTTCCCATCTTTGTGACATAGGGCAAGAAGCTGGAGGAGTCAGGACTGACATGCTGGCATTTTTTCTCTCTTGGTCTGGGAAGAAGAGTGGCCTGATACAGTCATGCCAAAGTGAGACTCCAGCTCACAAACAGAAAAGGACCAGTGACGTAGCTCAGCACAGTACCCGGCACCAAGTGTGCTTCCCAGCAACGCACAATCTGGGTGTGGCAGTGAGCGCATGTAATCCCATGATTTGGGAGTGGAGGCAGGAGAATCAGAAGTTCAAAGTCAGTCCGACTGTGGTGGCACTTTGAAGGCAGAGCATGTGGATCTCTGGGTTTGAGATCATTCTGGTCTACAGAGTGAGTTCCAGAACAGCCTGGGCTATGCAAAGGAACCCTGCCTCAAAAAACAAACAAGTTCAAAGTTATTCTTGATTGCAGAAAGAGTTCAAGACCAGGCTGGACTACATGAAACCTTATCTCAAAAGTAAATAACATGAACACAAATAAATAAAGCCAGGTGATGGTGGCGCACACTTTTAATCCCAGCACTCAAGAGGCAGAGGCAGGTGGATCTCCATGAGTTCAAGACCAACTTGGTCTACAAAATGAGTTCCAGGACAGCCAGAGAAACCCTGTCTCAAAACAAAACAAAAACAAAAGTAAAACAAACAGGAGACCCCCCCCACTCCACCCCATTCTCAGTTTCCTGGAGTGGGGCTGTGACATCAGAGGGAGCCATGTATGCAGTGAGCAGTGGAGGAAGGAGTGTCAGAATGGCCAGGGGAGGAGGGGACTGTGTGAGGGGTCTAGGGACAGTTGGGGCACTTGGGAGGAGCTGGATCCTGGGCCTTGTTTCCAAGCTGCCCACTTTGCCCAGGTCTCCGTCAACCTCACCTCACCACAGCATGAGTGTGCTGGTCAGAGTACCTGCAGGAGTACTTTCTCTCCTTCCACCATATCGGTCCTAGGGAACCAAACTTAGGTCAACAGTGACAAACCCCTCTATACATGATACTGAACATATAAGTTTTTAAAACCGGGTCGACTGATGACCCTTGTAAACCCAGTCCAGGAGTCTGGGGCAACCTGAGTGAGACCCTCCCTCAACAGATAAAACAGAGGTCCAGAGGTGATAAGGAACATCTGTTTGGGTTGCAGGAAGAGACAGGTCAGCTTGCATAGAAGATGTAATCAGGGATTTAGGGAGAGCAGGGGGAAGTGGCAGAAGCTGGCAGAACCCTTGTCACAATTTGAGTGGAAAGTAGCCTTCAGAGAGAGTAATTTTTTCTTTTGATTTTCTTTTTCTGGGGGGAGGGTTAGGGGTTTTTATTTTGAAACAGGGTGTCATGTAACCCAGGCTACCCTTGATCCCACTATGTAGCTGAGGGTAACGTGGAAGTCTACCTCTTTTTTTTTTTTTTTTTTTTTTTTTTTTTTGATTTTCGAGACAGAGTTTCTCCGTAGCTTTTGGTTCCTGTCCTGGAACTAGCTCTTCTAGACCACGCTGGCCTCGAACCCACAGAGATCCGCCTGCCTCTGCCTCCCGAGTGCTGGGATTAAAGGCGTGCGCCCTCTCTGCCCGGACGGAAGTCTACCTCTTGAGTTGGAATCAGTATTGAAACTGGCTTTGGTGGACATCCTTCCGGTTGGTACCTTGGACAGCAACCACAGCCTCTCAGTCTTGCAGAGCCCTGAGACGTACCTAGCTAACTCAGCAAGCTTCTTTCTGGGCAGTGACATGGAAGAGGTTATGGGAGATGGGTGATGCTCCCATTGTCCCCCAAAGGAGGACTTGACCTCTCTCCACAGGAGTGCACGTAGGTGAATCCTGGATCACTTAGGGGATGGTGACAAAGGTTCACAGCACCCCAAAGGCCCCACCATGTGAGCTCTTTCCCCAGTGTGGCCTCCTTCCTGCTGGAATAATCATTTCCTCGCTGTTCTTCCGTGGATCATTCACTATATTAACATTTTTTTTATTAACATTTTTTTTTAAGATGGACTAATCCCCAACTCTTGGGACCGAATGAGGCAACCATCTTGATTCCTCCACCACCACAGCAAACAGTTATATTTTGGTTTTGTTTTAAATTTACTTTTTAAAGACAGGGTGTCTCTGTGTAACAGTCCTGACTGCCCTGGTACTCACTCTGTAGACCTAGTTGGCCCTGAACTCACAGAGATCCACCTGCATCTGTTTTCCGAGTGCTGAGGTTAAAGGCAAGCACCCCATACCCAGTTTAAATTTTAATTTTTAGTTTTTTTAAGACAGGGTCCCACTAAGTAGCTTGACTGGTCTGGAACTCACTTTATATAGACCAGGGTGGCCTTGAAGTCACAGAGGTCCATCTGCCTCTGCAAGAGGAGCACCACCTGATGCTCCTCCTGTTTAAAAACAAAATGACAAGATCTCATGTAGTCCAGGCTAGCCTTGGGCTCACTGTAGAGCTGAGGAATGACCTTGAACTGCTAATCCTCCCGCTTCTACCTCCAGTGACGAGTGACGGAGAGTGACGAGTGACGGAATGGTCCTCAGCACTGAAACAACACTGTCCTTTTCGTGACTACATAGAACTCCTAGGTGTGAATATGCAGTATTCTCTTAGTCACTACCCTGTTGGTGACATCAAGATTGTTTCTGATTTTTCTCAATCTCAAATTATTTTGAATGTTAGTTCTTCTTGGAGACGGGGGTCTCACTGTGTAGCCCAGGCTGGCCTCCATTGTGCTCTTCCCTCCACCTTCCAAGTGCTGGTGTTGCAGGTGTGTGCCACCACACTGTGCCCTCGAATCCAAACCTCGGGCCTGGAGAGATGGACCAGTGATCAGAGCCTTTGCTCTGAAACCTTCAGGATCAGAGTTGAGATCCCAGAACCCATACGGCAAGCTGGTGTGGTCTCATAGGTACCTATAACCCCAGCACTGTAGGGAGCAGAGACGAGATGATCGCTGGATCTTGCTGGCCTCCTTTCAGAGAGAGACCCTGGCTCTAAAGAATAAGATGGGGGATGATAGAGGGGAATACATGACATCCTTTTCTGCCCCCTCCCCCTCTAAAGAGAAAAAACCTTTATCTTATAAGCCCCTGTTTGCATAAGCACAGCGGGAACTTGTCTGCTGAAGATGTTGAAGTTCCTGTAAGCCCAGGAGAGCTGGGGGCACAGAAGGGGACATCTGGCTCCTGGGTATATAGCAAATTGACAGAGGAACCCATTTTCTTTTTTTAAAAAATATTTATTTATTTATTATGCATACAAAATTCTGTCTGTGTGTATGTCTGCAGACCAGAAGAGGGGACCAGACCTCATTACAGATAGATGGTTGTGAGCCACCATGTGGTTGCCGGGAATTGAACTCAGGACCTTTGGAAGAGCAGGCAATGCTCTTAACCACTGAGCCATCTCTCCAGCCCCAAGGAACCCATTTTCCAACCCTCATCAAGACAACCCTCCAAACCAGTCATTATACCCCTCCAGTCCTGGGAGCCTCCATTCTGTGCCGGTTCAGTGCAGGGCCCAGACTGGACGTTACTGAATCAAGCCCAACCATGTCCTCAACATGCTCAGTATCCAGGGCACACCCTCCCTGGGCAGTGACTTTGGCTGGTACCAATTACACTGAATCCCTTGAGTGTTCCCTGGAGTGGTGCAAAGACTGAGGTCTTTATGATCTTTGTTTCCCTTTCAGATAAAGTCTCTGGCATAGCCAAGTGGGCAGGGAACTCAAAATCCCCCTGCCTCAGCACTTGTTCTATAGGTGTACACCACCAGGCATGTCCAGGTCTGTACTATTAATTGAGACAGAAGCCAGCTGAAGTGACGCATGCCTTTCACCCCAGCACTTAAGAGATAGAGGCAGACATATCTCTGAGTTCAAGGCCAGCCTGGTCTACAGAGTGAGTTTCAGGACAGTCTGATGTAGTGGCATTTCATTTGTATTTTAATAAATAAAGTTTGCCTGAGGATCAGAAAAGTAAAACAGTCACATTGGCCAGTCTTATAGACCAGGCCGCAATAACACACACCTTTAATCCCAGTAGACACACTAGCTTGCCATAGAAACCAGGCGGTAATGGTGTACGCCTTTAATCCAGAACTGGAGAGGATTATAAGACGGGAGGAGACAGCTCTCAATCTCAGTCTCATTCTGAGATTCCTGGAGGCAGGATCGCCATTTCAGACTGAGGTCGAGGTAAGAGCCAGTGGCTGGCTGTTTTGATTTTTGGATCTTCAGATTGAACCCCAGTTTCTCTCTCTAAATTCCTATTAATCATGCTTCATTCAGGACTATGTAGTGAGACCCTGGCTCAAAAAAGCAAACAACGCTGGGTCAGGGAGGGCTTCTATGGAGAGATCTGTGCTGTAGGTGGTCTGTGTATCCTTAAAACACGCATTCCCTCTCCCCATGTGTGTGCCGTGTATGTGTGTCAAAGGCACTTGAGGAAATCACAGAACTTATGCCAGGGCCTCAGTTTTCACCTGTTTGAGACAGGGTCTCTTTGTCCCTTGCTGTTTGCTGTGTGCCCCAGGCTAGCTTGCCATCCAGCTCCTAGAGATTCTCTTGCTTTTGCTCCCACCTTTGCTGTGTTGGATGGGACTCGACCTCAGCTCCTCGAATTTGGGTGGCAAGCACTTGTCAGACCCACTGAGCCATCTCCCAAGCCCCAACATTCCATATATATATATATATATATATATATATATATATATATATATATGGAGAGGGAGGGAGGGGGGGTTCTCTGTAGCTTTAGATCCTGTCCTGGAACTAGCTCTTGTAGACCAGGTTGGCCTTGAACTCACAGAGATCCACCTGCCTCTCCCTTCAGAGTGCTGGTATTAAAGGCGTGTGCCACCGCCGCCTGACCCTAAAAATAAATTATTAGCCAAGCGGTGGTGGCGCACGCCTTTAATCCCAGCATTTGGGAGGCAGAGGCAGGCAGATCTCTAAGTTTGAGGCCAGCCTGGTCTACAGAGCGAGTTCCAGGACTGCAAGGCATACACAGAGAAGCACTGTCTCAAAAATCCAAAACTGAAAACAAACAAAAAGAGATTTATTGATTTTAAACATTATGTATGCAAGTATTTTTCTGCATGCATGTATGTGTGCTCGGTTTCTTGAGGAGGCTAGAAGAGGACGACATCAGATTCCTTGGAACTGGAGTTACAGATGGTTGTGAGCCATCATGTGGGTGCTGGGAACCGAACCTGAGTCCTTCGCAAGAGTAACAAGTGCTCTTAACTGCAGAGCCATCTCTTCAGCCCCACCCCCGTTCTTGAGTAGAGGGTGAAAGAGAACTCTGAAGACAAATGTCTGATAAGGTTGACAGATGCCATAAACCCTCGTTTGGAGAGCCAGCCTTGGACTTCAGTCTGTGGGATGCGGGAGCATGAAGGGGTCTATTCATTCAGCCTTGGGATTCAGGCACCCACTGAACCCGGTGTTGTTAAGATCCCAGAAATCCCACAGTGAGCAATACAAATGATGAGACCTTCTTTCAGGGAGCTTGCGTTTTAGGTAGAGACAGGGACGGGAAAATGACCAGACGGTGGTTTAATTCCAAAATGCTGTGCAGAGAACACAAAAGACAAGTCATAGAGTGTGCAGCCGCAGGAGCAGGTGGCTGGCCTTGGAGACACTAGGAAGAGGGAGGCTTCCTCAAAGGGCTGCACCAGGTCAGAGGCCTACTGTGGGATTGGACTTGGCGTTCTCCAGTGTGGCTGGACTATAAAGCCTGTGCGAGAAGAAGGCAGGTCCCTCAGGAGCCTACAGAGCATGCGTGGCAAAGCATTGGGGCTTGTCTGTGGGAACTCCAAGGAGTCCCCGAAGACTGGAGGAAGGATGGTGCCAATAAGCATGCTCGCCCAGAGAAATACATTTCAGCTTTTGGACAGCTCCCTGCGTCGGGGAGTCCTGGCAGCCTCAGAGCCCAGGGACTTGGTTTGGTGGTGTGAACTCTTGTGTTGGAGAAAAGTGGGGAGGGGCTGTGGGTTGATAGTAGTCTGGGTACAGTAGGCGACGCTGGGGCTTCTGGGATAAGAGTACGGTCTCTTCTAGGAAAGCCCACGGCCAGGTACCTACTCCCTGAGATACTGGTGGCTCTGGGTGCCAAGGACTCTCCCCAGAAGATATATAGGCTGAGACGCAGTCTTTGGGCTCAGGGAGACTCTGGGACTTTGTTCTGTGATTGTTCTTGGCTTCCCTGTCATTAAAATGGGAAGAATACAAAACAAAGCCCACTATTTTGTGTGCTGACTCAAAAATTAACAAGGGGTCCCAAGCATGGTTCTGCTAGTAAGGTGCTTGAAGATATGAATTTGAGCCCCCAGAACCCACTTTAAAAGATACTGGGTGTGATAATACAGGTTCATCATCCCAGCTCTGTGGAGGCAGAGGCAGGAGGATTCCTGGGACTTATTGGCCAGCCAGTCTAGCCTAATTGGTGAGCCCCCGGCTAGGGAGAGACAAAGGAGGCATTTCTGAGGATGATGCTTGTGGTTGTCCTCTGGCTTCCACACACACGTGTGACATATGTACACGCTCCTGTGCATGCATGCACCCCCCCCCATACACACTTTTTTTCGTAGGAAGAAAGTGAGCGATAACAGTCCCTGCCTCTAACATGCTGCCTAGGACTCAGGTGATCTCAGTACGCAGAGGAGTCTGTGTGAAGAACCCTTTTAGCCTACCTGATCCCATCTCTCCATAGCTGCTTGGATCATCTCACTTGTTCTTGACTCTTGAGACAGAGAGCCAGAAGAGCCCCCTGACGTGCTGTCTGCCCCTTGCATTCAGGAAGATTGTAAGTTCAAGGCCAGCCTTAGCTGCACAGTTAGACCTCATAACAGAAAACTAAGCAGGTTGGGAGGGCTGAGGAGATGGCTCAGTCAGCAAAGTGCCTGCCACACAAGCACGAGCGTCTGAGTTTGATTTCCAGCACCTATGTTTAAAAAAATTAAAAAAAGGCTGGGCACAGACAATGTGTGCATGCTATCCAGCACTGGGGAGGCAGAGGCAGGAGCATCCCTGGGGCTCACTGACCAGCCAGTCTAGGAGAATCAGTGAGATTCAGGTTCAGTAAGAGATCCTATCTTAAAAAGTAATAACAATAAGCTGGGCCATGGTAGTACACACCTTTAATCCTAGCACTCAGGAGGCGGAGGCAGGTGGATCTCTGAGATCGAGCTCAGCCTGGTCTACAGAGCGAGTTCCAGGACAGCCAGGGCTACACAGAGAAACCCTGTCTCAAAAAAACAAGCTAATAATAATAACAATAATAACAATATGAAGAGCAATTGAGGAAGACATCTACTGTTGACCTTGGCCTCCACACACATACACTTTTGAGCATCCACACACACATTCACGCACATGCACAAATGAGCCACCTGTGGTTCTTACCTGTAATCTGAGCACTAGGGTCTGAGGGAGGAGGATTGACACAAGTTAAAGGCCAGCCTGGGGTACAGAATGAGTTTAGAATTTTCCTGTCTCCTATGCAGAGATGGAGAACTGAGCCTAGGGTACTCACCCTCAGTCATCAGATGGTTGGTGGCAGAGCAGGTGTCTCATGGGGCTGTGGGGGAGGGGGTGTTTTGCTTGCATGTGTGCCTGTGTACCACATGTATGCCTGGTGTCCATGGAGGTTAGACGAAGGTGTCAGATCCCCCTGGAACTGGAGTAACAGGTGACTGTGAGATGCCATGTGGGTTCTGGGAACTGAACCCAAGGCCTCTGGAAGAGCAGCCAGTGCTCTTAACCACTGAGTCATCTCTCCAGTCCTGATGACCTTTTATGGTCTCTGAACCACATTGCAGAGATTCAGTTCTTCCTTGAGGTGACCAGGAAACTCTAGCAGCCTTGTGGAAATGGGGGTGGCACCAGGGTATGGTCCATGTGGATCCACAAAGCCTGTGCTGCTGCCTGGCGTCATCCCCTGCTCCACCAGCCTGTCCTTTCCCCTCCATATCTGCTCCTTGCCCCATTCCTGGACCACTATCCCAGCCTTTCCACCATCCATCTTGCCTCCAGTTTGCCCAGATGGCTTCCTGAGAGATCTCTTGACTCAGAATATCTACCAGAAGATTTCCGTCATCTTAAGTCTAGGGGCGCATGTCTGTAATCTTAGCACCCAGGAGGCTGAGGTGGGAGAATCAAAAACCTGAGCTACATGGCAAGATGCTGTCTCAACGGAAGAGGAGGGGGAGGAGTAGAGAGGGGAGAGGAGGAGGAGCCACAGAAGCTGCCTCTGCTGTCACTGGCTCTCATCTCCCACAGGGTCAAGATCTCTTTTGGCTCTTAATTTTCATGAGCTTAGCCCCCTTCTTCATTATATCTGATGGTGGAAAGAGTTCTAGGTACCTGAGGTTCGTTTTTGATTCCACCACCTTCTCAACTTGTATCATCATCAAGTTTCCAAATCTTGCTTTTGCCTGTTGGCAAAGTTGTCTCCAGGAATACCTGCCAAAGTCTTTTCTCTTCTGCTGCTATAACCTGGCTCTGCCTTGTCACACCGGCTGCCCCTCGCAATGCTTTTTAGTGAATCCCTCCACGGCAGTCTCTAGTGTGGTGGAGGGGAGGTGGCTTGTTTGTCCCCATATTATTTAAATCACTGCTTGGCCCATTAGCTCTAGCTTCTTATTGGCTAACTCTTACATCTTAATTTAACCCATCTCCATTAATCTGTACATCACCATGAGGTTGTAGCTTACCAGGAAAGTTTCAGCACATCTGTCTCTATAGGTGGGTCCATGGCTTCTCCCTGACTCTGCCTTCTTCCTCCCAGCATTCAGTTTAGCACCCACCCCCCACCTCTATTCCCCGTGCAGGCCCAAGACAGTTTCTTTATTAACCAATGGCATTCACAGCATACAGAGGGAAATCCCATGTCACTAGTGCTCATTAAAATGCTCACAGATAGGCTGGAGAGATGACTCCGAGGTTAAGAGCGCTGGCTGTTCTTCCAGAGGACCCAGGTTCAATTCCTAGCACCCATGTGACAGCTCACAACTGTTGGTAACTCCAGTCTCTGGGGATCCAGTCACCTCTTCTGACTTCTGTGGGCCCCAGGCATGTACATGGTACACATACATACATGCAGGCAAAAGACTCATACACATAATTAAAGTAATTTTTTAAAAAGCCTTTAAAATATTCACAGAAGGACAGGGAGATAAGTCGTTGATAAAGGGCCTGCAGCACAAACTTAGGGACCTGAGAGAGAGATTTGAGGGGCTGGGAGACAGCTCAGTGGTGAAGAGCAGGTGCTGCTCTTGCAGAGGACCGGTGTTTGGTTCCCAGCACCCACATGTCAGCTCACAACCATCTGAGGATTCGGTTCCAGGGAATCCAATGTCCTCTTCTGACCTCCATGGTCTCTAGGAACACATATGGTGCATAGACGTACATGCAGACAAAACACTCATATGCGTAAGATAAAGGAAACCTTTTAAAAAATCACAGAGCTCAGCTTGAGTCCAGAAGCCAAGAGAGCAGGCAGGAGGTGGGCACTTGGTGCTTCTTCACACTCCAGAGCTGGGACTGAGCATGGCTGCAGTGTCTGGGGTGGTGAGACCAGCCACATATCCCTGTGCCCACGTTTGCTATCCCCAACATTCTGTTTTCCTGTTTGTTCAGGCCACTAAGCCAGTTGTCCCTAATGTTCCAGAGGCTGCCCCTTGACCTGGGCTCCGCCAAAGACCAGCGTGTTTACAGTTACAATCCAGATGGAGGCTGGGCCGAAGATTGCTACTATTGACTCTTAGAGCCAAGTTCATCCTCTGCCTCAATTGCCAGTTCCATGGCCTGTGACTCCATCTCTGTGTCCCATCAGGCTAGGGGTCCGAGGGGCCTCTCCGAGCACCTGCATGCCTCTCGCCTGGGGGAGAGACCTTTTGAGTTTCCTACAGACCACGGCTGCTAGGTGATAAGATTGCTAAGGATAGCAGGAGTCCAGAGAGGTACCAGAGGACTGAGCCACGGAGAAGGTTCCCAGGGGTGGCCAAGAGGAAGAGGCCATGGCAGGGGGCCATGAGGGGTGAAGAATCTCACTCTACTGTCCCCGGTGGGCTGGCTGCTCCCCCCTACGGCTCCCCAGCGGGCCCCCGGGGGACCTCGCTCTAATAATGTATTTGATCGACTCGCCGGCCGCGTACAAGCGATTATTGTCTTGTCGGGAGTCAAACGTATCGATCCAGCGAGAAATATGAGCGGAGCAATGGGGCCCGCGTGTCAGTTACCGGCCCCGCTGGCCCTGGGGAGCCCCCTACGTCTCCTTTAATTACCGCTCAGCCTTGAGCCCAGTCTTGCCTACCCCGAACCGCCTCCCTCCCGGCTGCCTGCACCTCTAGTGGCCCCCACTGATTCCCAATGCCTGTGCCCTACCTGCCTTACTCATGGAGGCCCCAGGCCTCTTCTGTGGCAGGGAGATCACTTCCCACACCTTACCTACCCCATTCCAGTTTGTCAGCCCCCCATGTCATGTCCCCCAAATTCTGCCCCTTTGTTTTTCGCCCCTTCTTCGGGATCCCCTGCATAGGCCAGAGGTTCAGACTCAATGTTCAGCCTGGAAGATAAAAGGGGTGGGATTTATCCTTAGGGGGGACCATTGAGGCCTTGCACCCTGGCCTCACCTGTAGACCCAGGAATATCTCACTGGAAATGGGTGGTCCTTCTTCTCCTTGCTCACCTTCTGGGGCCTAGCCCCGTATCTATGCTTCTGACATGCATGATGTTGAACTGGTAAAAGGTGGGGTGTGGGGGAGGGGTAGCAGCTGAGTTTTATCCCTCCAAAACGCCCTAAAGCACCTCCATCACTCTGATTTCAAGCCCCTCCAAACATAAATCTTAAACGAAAATGGAGCTTACTGGGCGAATGAGGCTCCAAGACAAGAATCCACTACCTTGCTGCCCCCGAGTTCTTCCTGGAAGACCCTCGCATCTAGAAGTCCTGCAGCCGGCTGCTGTGGGTCTGCAGATGTCCTCCGAAATGGCCTTTCCGATAATGGGATGTTGTAGAGTGTAGATGCCTAGAAACTGCCCCTCCGTGTGTAGTATAAGAGCTGAATCCGCTCCCATCAGGCCCACTGCCAGGTCTTGGGGTGTCCAGGAGCATAAGGCTAGGGGCAGAGGACACTCTGGTAGTTCTTTGTGTCCCTCGTGACTCTGCACATGGTAATGTGGGCACATGTGGCTAGACCTGGGCTGTCAGTGTGTGTAGATGAGTCTGTGCCTGTGGGTCTGTGTGAGGTGGTAAGGAGTATGTGTGGTGCAGGGACCTTGGTGTGTGTGTGTGTATAAAATGCTGGGGGTCTGAGAAGAAATACTTCAATGTGTGTATGTGTGTAGAAGAATGAATCCAGGCTTCTGCGTGAGTACGTGTGGTTTGGGGGACCCTCCAACTTGGGGTGTAGAGTGTCTTGGCTGGCCCTAGTAGATAGGAGAACTGTTTGGGAGACGCTAGGGCAGCTCAGCAACCTCGGACTCAGGGAGCTGAGATGAAGAAGGGGGCAGTTGGCTCGGTCTAGCCTTTGTTTGCGCCACCGTGTGCCGGGAGTCGTGCGCCTTTGTGTGACCCTCGCAGGTGTGCGTGCGGGGCGGGGGAGGATGCGGGCTGGGAGGGAGCGGAGGGCGGGGCTCCCTCCTCCGCAGCCGGCCCCGCCCTCCAGCCCATTGGCTGGACGCTGCCGCCCTCTGGCGGGCTTCAAGAAAACCGCAGGACTGAGAGCCGAGCGGCGGGAAGGGCCCCACAGGAAACCTCCGGACTCATGTTCAGCTCCTCTGCCGGGGGGTGCACGCATTTAGCCTCTGACAAACTTCTAGCTGTCTCTGGCAATGGCTTCGACCCTTCTGCCTCACTGCCACTGTCCATGGGCATTATTTCTTCCTAGTGGTGGCCCGGATGTCTTACCGGTGGCACAGGTTGCTTGCTGGCCTTGGTTGGTCCGTAGCATCCTGGTTTTTTGTTGTTGTTTTTTGTTTTTTGGCTTTGTTGCTTCTTGGCCCTGGGTCCCTGAGAAACGCAGTGTTCACTTCTCTGATCCCGTCATTCCGTTTGTGAAACGAAGCACAAAATACTGGCCTGTAAGGTGACACCTGTTAGGTGGGAGGTGCAAGGTCAGGGACTGAGAGAAGCCTCCGCGAATAAACCCAGAACTATGCTTGCCATGGCTATTGTGTGGCCTCACTTCTCTCAGCCCCACACTCCCCGTTCCAGATGTGTTCACCCTCATGCTGGGGGACAGGGGGACTGTACAGACACACCTCCTGGTGTGGACCCTGGAAGAGTCAATTCTTCCAGTTCCCTCGCTTTCCACCTCAATAACCCCCCACCCTCAAATAACACACATGATTTGGGGTCGACTGGGCCACTAGGGTAGGTCTGTGGGCCAGGGTATTTTCCCTTGCGTAGGGGGCGGACCGACCCTGTGGTTTCCTCCTGGGGTGACTTCCGGCAGAGAGGGCTGGCCCCTAGAGAAGGCGGGGAGATGACACAGTTGTTCCCCAGCCCTGGCTGGCGGGCAGCATGGTTCACTCCAGCATGGGGGCTCCAGGTAAGCGATTAATGTCTTCTAATGGATGGGGAGGACAGACGGCATGTTTGGGGCCGCTCTGCTGACCACCACTGCAGACCCTCCCTGCACCTCCTCTTCGGCTGTCCTCCTTGGTTGTGTGTCCAGCGCTTCAGGAACGCCCCTTTCTTCCCTGCCCTGGTCTCTCTCCTCAGCTCCCCTTTGCTGCTGTTTTGCGATAGGCACTGGGAGCTTCCAGTCTGTCTCCCTACTGAGGGGACTGAAGATGGGAGGGAGTCAGGTGTTGGAAGCTGGACTTCTTGTGGGGAACAGGTGGTTTGGGCAACTTGGGTGAAGCTGCAGCAGGATGGGAAAGGTCAAACTGTTGCATTTGGGTGGTGCCATTCTCCTCCAAGCTGGTGTGTGCAAGTGTGTGTATGTGTGCGTGTGGGTGTGGTGTTGCAAGCCCTGTGTTTATCACTCTCGGGTAGCTTGGGCATAAACCAGTGTTGGAGGCTGCTGGGTGGCATCCCGTGTATGGGCCTTAGCAACGATCTCTTGCCCCATCTCGTTCATCTCAGTGGTCCTTTCCTCATGAAAGTCTTCCTTGGTCTCCCCAGTGCAAAATGACACTAACCCTGTCCCTCTGGTGCCTCACCCCTCTTTGGTTTTCTCCATGGTGCATGTGTTCTGTGCTTGTGCATTGCTGCACAGGCACCATACGGGTGGCTGGTGACTCATTTCGGAGAAGGTGGACATCTCGGTCCAGACTGAGCATGCCTCCGTGGCGTGCTGGGAAGCATCAGGGAACCTGGCACCGTGCTGGGACATGGCAAGGGCTCACTGCTTCATGGTTGCTTACTGCTGAGTGTGTCAAGTTCCTGGGTGACCACAGTTGTGAGTCTTGGCTACTGTGTGTCCCTCCTATGTCCACCAGTATGTGGGGCTGGGCCCCTTCAACCACCTCCATCCACTGGGCAGTTCTCTGTTGGGTGTTGGTGTTGGGAATACAGACGTATGAGACAGCTTTAGATCTGCCCTGCTGGAGCTCCAAGTCCAATGGGAAGGACAGTCCTGTGGCAGTCAAGGCGGGACAAGGAAGCAGGCAGAGTAGAGGCCAGAAGACAACCAGTTCAGCTATCATGGTGGCAGGGAGGGCTTGCTGGAGGAGTTGTCTGAGCTAGGATATAAACAGTGAAGGTAGGCAGATTACAGACCAACATGAGGTGACTGTGTGGCTGTATACATGTTCAGTGTACACACAAGGTCCAGACTGTCTGCACACGTGTCCTGACTGCACTACTGACTTGTGCTTGTCTGAGGTCAAGCGAGAGCTTTTAGGGCATGGACCAAACATTGTACCCTTTACTAGGGATTTTTATCAAGGGCAAAAGAAAGAAAAAGTCCTACCCAGGAGCTGTTACAGGTTTTCACCATGTAATATTGACAAGAATCAATACATTGGCAGGATGTGATTAATACACTGTGGGCTTGGGCGGGCCACTTACTGCATTGTCCCCATCTGTGAAGTATCTCAGGGGTCTGCTTGGCTATCTCTCAGAGCGCTCTGACTCTGGACGTGAGCACATCAGATATGTCTGTACCTCTGGATTTGCGAGTGTGCGTGTGTCTGTGTACCACTCTGGATATGAGTAAACACACATCTGTGTACATGTGTCTGGATGACATTTTGTACTCCAGCCTGTGGTATCGTGTCTAAGCGTGCATCTCCCTGTAGGTCTTGCGTATGTGGGTGTGCATGGATATGTGTGTGTGCACCACACATGCAAAAGTGAGTGTGGGTAAGTCTGTGTAGAGGTCAGAGGTCACCTCAGGATGTCGGTCCTTGCCTTCTTTCTTCTTTACCACAGGCTAGCTGGTCGGCCAGCTCCTAGGTAGTTTTTACCACAGGCTAGCTGGCTGGTCGGCTCCTAGGTAGTTTTTACCTTTTGTCCTGTCATTGAAACACTGGGATTGCAGAACATGCATTACTGCATCCTGCTTTTTGAAAACAGGGTCCTAGGGACTTGAACCCAGGTCCTCATGTTTGCATGGCAGGTGTTTCACCCACTGAACTATTTCCCCAGTTCCTCTATCTACAAACTTAAGGAAGGGCTGCTTTGGCATCACAGGATATGATAGATAGAACCAAGCTTGGTTTGTTTTGGGTTGTGTCGAACCAAGTCCACCAGGGTCCTTCCATGCATTCATTCATCCGTTCCAGACTGAGGCTGTGCAGGCTTGTGTCCTCGGTGTGCCCTCTTCTCTGGGGTCTGTACACACCCGTGTAGGGGTGGGGAGGTTGGCCTCACTGGCTGTGACTGTGCTGTGCGCCACTCCGCCTGTTGTGTCTGCTACCTGAATCTCCATCCCTCCTGACAGCACAGAAGTGTTCAGTCCCTTGAGGTTACCTGGGACAGCTGTAGGGCTGGGAGGTGTGAGGTGGGCCAGCTGGGCCCACAGAGGTTCCCGGCAGCGCCCAACCCTGCCTATGGGGGCTCCCGGGCCATAGACTTGATGAAGGCTGTGGAGGCAGAGGACCCAGGGGACAGGCCAATGGGGCCAGGAGGGTGAGGGGCAGTCCTTGGGCTCTCTATATTTAGCCCCATTTTCGGTAAGTACTAACGAGAAGCTAGCCTAAGTCTGCTAAAAACTGGCTGGGGGAAATGCAGAGGAGAAGTGAAAGTCAGGGAGGGAGGGCCGGGGAGGGCAGAAGGGACCCAGGGTCCCAGGCCTGGGCCATTTGGGGCAAGTGAGGATGAACTAAGAGCTTGGACAGCCTGGGGGTGGTAGAACTTAAGGGACAAGGCACCCCGAGAGAGCCTGGTACTTTTCCCTGCCAGTTCCTGCAAAAAGTCACACATGACCTGGGATGACAGGGAGGGGCAACCATAAATAGCCTCATAACTTTTCCATGTGATTGAGACTCCAGGAGGTGCCATGGTTCTAGAGCACCCTGAAATTGGGGGAACTATAAAAATCTCCATGCCAGTACTGGGGGTGTGGTTCGGTGGTAGAGCGCTTGCTGAGAATACTCTGGGTTCTAGTCCTCACAGCACACGCATGCACACACTCACACATGAGCGTGTGTATATATTAAGAAAATAGATCTGGAGGCTCAGGTCACCCTAGGTGCCTCTGAGTCTGAAGTCTGGGTGACAATGGCAGCAGACTGCAGTAGAGTGGGGGCAGGGATTAGGACATTCCTGCCTGGACCAGAGCTGAGGCGGAGCCTGAGGTGGCTGATGGTGAAAATGGAGCTCTCTCCATGTGCGGGTTCATTTGTTTCTCAGTGCTTGGCAGGTTGATAGAAGAGGAATGCTGAATTTGAGACCAGCCTAGTCTACATAGTGAGTTCCAGGACAGGGCTAGACCTACAACAATGCCCAGCACAAACAGGCTAGGACCAGTGGCACAGGCCATAATCCAAGCTCCCTGGGAGGCTGAGGCAAGAGGATTGCAAGTTCAAGACCGGCCTGGACAAATTATCAAGACCCTGTCTGGTAAAAAAGTGAAAATCAGAGCCAAGGATGTACTTTAGTTGGCAGGGTGCTTGCCTAGCATGCGTTTGAACCCCAGCCCCACATATACCAGACACTGGTGCATGCCCAGCACTCAGAGTGGAGGCAGGGAACCCAGAGTCCAAGGTCATCTTTGAGACTGAGTTTTGAGGCCAGCCTTTGCTACGTGAGACCCTGTCTCCAAAGGGAAGAACTGTGACCATAGCTCAGTGGTAGAGCCCCTGCCTAGAATCCTCCAGTGAGGGGCTGGGGATGTTGCTCAGTGGTAGAGCCCCTGCCTAGAATCCCCCAGTGAGAGCTGGGGTGTGGCTCAGTGGTAGAACCCCTGCCTAGTGTTGTTGAGGACTTCAGTTGAATTGGTCCATCTGTCAGTGGAACCATGTTTACCCTCCATAGAATAAGTTGGCCCTTCTCTTGACAGGTGTGGAATGCTGGGTCATGGTTTGAAACTTTAGAAAGAACAAGAAAACCAGAATGGTAGTGGTGTTTTCCCACAGACTATGTTTTATCCCTAGCTACCATCCCCTCCAAGGGTAGAATCAGGGTCACTTCCTTAGGTGGACAAGGTATAATGGGGAGCATAGTGGGGTAAGCCGAGAGGAGAGAGACACTGACTACGTAGAGGGCCAGGGAAGGCTGTACAGACAAGGTGACCCTAGGCAGAGGCTCAAAGAGAAGAGGAGGGAAGGGTCCCAGGAGTGGGGAGCAGAGAGAAAGGTCTGGAGGATGGGGCTCAGGACCTGGGGTCACCATCAGCTATGATGACCCCAAGATAAAACCAGACCTGCTCCGGGGGTGTCCCCAGACTGACGAGAGAGACACATGGGGCCCAGAAGGCTGCAGCCTCTGGATGGTGATGGAGATGACGGTGCAGAGGGAACTGGGGCGCAGACAACCGGGAGAGGCTCTCATCTCCCAGCCAGGACCATCAGGCTGGTGGCTTCGGAGGACACCCTGTGCTAGATCCTGAAGCATGAATGTGGCGGCAGGCGGGCAGAGTGGGGGTCGGGTCGTTGCTCCACGCAGAGAGACTGGTGTGCGGTGAGGCTTCAGGGGAGGTGAGACAGGGACCAGGAAGAAATATTGAGCTTGTAAGGAAAGGGCCCACAGCAGACAGTCAGGACCTGGCTCTGGGCTGGTCTATGAGAGAGGGGCCTGGACAAGATGCCATAGTCCTGGGACTCCGGTACAGCCCGAGGGGAAGAACCATGGGTGCTTGGATTGTGTTAAGAAAGTGTCACGGAGCAGGTGGCTGAAGAGACCCTGATATGTTCTGTAATGCTGGGGGCTACAGATCTGAGATGGGGTTTTGGTGGCCAGTGTCTGTGGCTTGCAGGTGACTGTGTTCTCTTAATGGCTCTGCATGGTCTTCCCTCTGTATGTGTCTCTGCCCCCCCCTTTGAAACTCCCAGAATCCTCCTGTCTTAGCTTTCTTGGTGCTGAGGTTGCAGGCCGTATTCCTCCTCTTATAAACAACAGTGGTCAGCTTAGATAATGATTTTGCTTTACCTTATTTCATTTAAGACCCTGCTTTTCAAATCCGATGTGGTGTATACCTGTAATCCCAGAACTGAGGGAGATCATGCAGGAGGACTGTGAGTTTGAAGCTATCTGGGGCTACCCAGTGAGCCCGTGGTTGGAGATGTAGCTTGTGGGTAGAGTGCTTGCCTAGCAGGCGTGAAGCCCTGAGTTCAATCCTCAGCCCCTCCTAAAGTGTGTTGGTGCAGATGATCCCAGCACTCAGGAGGTGCTGGGAGCAGGGGAGTCAGAAGCTAAAAATCACTCTTGTCTACATAGTGAGTTCAGAGTTAGCCTGGGCTACATGACACCCTGACTCAAGAAAAAAAAAAATTAGGGTCAGCAAGATGGGTGGGAGGCAAGCCTAAGGACCCGAGTTCAATCCCTGGAACTTCCACATGGTGGAAGGAGAGAACCAACTCCTCCTGCAAGTTGTCCTCTGAGCTCCACTCACCTGCAATAGCACATATGTGTACTCGTGAATAAAATTGAACATTTTGAAATGAAAAAAAGTTTTTTTTTAAAGATTCTGGTCTTAAAAAACAAAAAACCTTTGGCCAGGCAGTGGTAATGCACTCCTTTAATCCAAGCACTCAGGAAGCAGAGGCAGGTGGATCTCTGAGTTTGAGGCCAGCTTGGTCTACAGAGCTAGTTCCAGGACAGCTAGGGCTACACAGAAGAACAGTGTCAAAAAAAAAAAAGAAAGAAAGAAAGAAAGAAAGAAAGAAAGAAAGAAAAATAAAAGAAGTCCTATCTCCAAATACAGTTTCATTCAAAGTAGACCAGATATGTGGCTTTGGGGGTGGGGGGACTTACCTCACAGCAGAGGGCAGGGACATGCATGGAACTTCTGGGGTGTCAAGGTCAGAGGCTTCCCCATTCTGGGCAGTGGAGGCATTTGGCAGGTGGGAGTCACAGAACCTGCCGACTGTGGTCCCTGTCAGGCGGATTCCTTAAGCAGGGCGAGATGCTCTCTGTGTTGAAGAGCAGTGAGGGACTCGATGTGTGATGGGGTGGTGTGATGGGGTGATGTGTGTCTGGCCACCACCTCGAAGGTGGTGGCCAGACCCTGAGGGCCAGGCTAGGGGACCCGGATATTTCTTGACGAGGAGGAGCTAGATGGAAGGCTATTGAATCAGGCATAGGAAGTGGCAATGGAGGGAGTGTTGTGTTTCAGGGATGCTACAAGGGGTAGGATTCTGGACCCAGGGAGGGATAGACACTTCCTGGAGAAGGGCTGAGGTCAGGTGAGTTAGGACTAGCCCTCATCACTGCAGGACTCCTGCTTCATCTCTGTGCATCACTAATTGGCAGCCAGTCAGTGTCTTAGCACCTATGCCCCTCTCCAGCCCTCCTCAGTCTCCTGTCTTCCCCTCTCCTAGCCCCCCCCACCCTTCCTTCCCCAACCCCCTACCCTCCCCAGCCTCCCAACCCCCAGCTCTCCCCAGCCTCCCAACCCCCAGCCCTCTCCATCCCTCCCCAGCACCCCATCCCTCTCCAGCTCTCCCAAGCACCCCTGCTCTCCCCTACCCTCCCCAGCACCCTTCAGCCCTCCCCTGCCCTCCCCTGTTCTTCTCAGCCCTTCCCTACCCTCCCCAGCCCTCCCCTTCTCTCTCCAGCTCTCTCCAGTCCTTCCTAGCCCTTCTCTTCCTTCCCCAATCCTCCCCTGCCCTTCCCAGGCTATGCCTTCATAGAAACATGTGGTGGCTTGTTTTTAGCTTCTATTATGTGTGTGCATGTATGGGGTGACTATACAGACACATATGAGCCTGTTTGTATGGAGGCCAGAGGTCAAACCTAAGTGTCAGTCCCCAGGAGTGGGGCCTCCTTATTTTTCACATTATTGAGGTGTGGGTGTGTAGGTGCACAGAAGCCATCATGCATGTGGAGTTCAGAGGATAACCTGTGGGAGTCCGTTCTCTCCTTCCACTGTGTGGGTGCCGGAATTGAACCCAGGCTTAGTGGCAAGAACGTTTATCCCCTGAGCCATCTTGCCAGCTCCTTAACTTACTTTTCCGAGATGGTCTCTCACTGGGACCTGGGCCTTGTGGATTAAGCTGGACTGGCTGACCAACTAGCCCTAGGGTTCCCCCTGTCTTGCTCCCTTCCTACGGTGCTGAAATTAAGGACACATACCCAACTTTTTACGTGGGTGCTCAGGACTGAACTCGACCTTTGTGTGTGCACAGTGAGCATTTTACTGACCCAGTAGTCTCTCCAGTCACTTCATTTATTTATTTGTTTATTTTTGGAGGTGGTAATGATCACACCAATGGCCATGCACACAAAAGGCAAGCACCGTCCCACTGAGAGACCAGCCCAGGATAGTCCCACTGAGAGACCAGCCCAGGATAGTCCCACTGAGAGACCAGCCCAGGATAGTCCCACTGAGAGACCAGCCCAGGATAGTCCCACTGAGAGACAGTCCAGGATAGTCCCACTGAGAGGCAAGCCCAGGATAGTCCCCTGAGATGCCAGCTCAGGGTCTATCCTCTCTGAGCTTCATTGAAATATGATGTACAAGCCAGGCATGGTGTGGTTCACCTTGCCATTCCAGCACTTCAGAAGCTGAGGCAGGAGGATTGTTGTGAGCTTGAGACCAGCCTGGGCTAGAAAACTCCTGCTTCAAAACTAAGAAACAAACAAACAGACAAGGGTCTGAGGACAGTTGACAGAGAGCTTGCCTAGCAGACAGTCCTGGGATCCATTCTTGGCACCACGTAAGCGGGGTGTGGTAGTGTGCCCTGCAATCCCAAGGCTTCCAAGGTGGGCGCAGAATGATCTTTGGCTACATAGAGACCAGTTAAAGACCGCTCTGGGCCACACAGAGAAACCTTGTTTTGAAAAAAACAAAACAAAACAGAACACAACTAAGTGCTTAGATTTTAAGCAAGCCAGCTTGGTGAGGTCTGACATAGGAAGGCCGTGCTGGCTCCCTCAATCTTTCCCAGTGAGTGCTCCTCAGAGGTGCTCACCCATGTGACTTTGATCACCTGGGCACAGAGCCTAAGCGCCTAGGGCAGTGGTACTCAGCCTGTGGGTCTGGATTCCTTTGGGGAGTCGAATGACCCTTCGGGAGGGGTCACATACCACATAGCCTGCATATCAGACATTTACATTATGATTCATAACAGTAGCAAAATTACCGTTAGAAAGTAGCAACAAAATAATATGGTTGGGGTCACCACAACATGAGGAACTGTATTACAGGGTCTCGGCATTAGGAAACTTGAGAACCACCGCCTTAGAGGGACCTAAGCAGTGTTTTGTTTGTTTGTTTTATGTTTTTGTGAGTTTTTTTTAATTTTGTTTTGGTTTTTGGATTTTTGAGATGGGGTTTCTCTGAGTAACCCTGACTGTCCTGGAACCCACTCTGTAGACCAGGCAGTGCTTGAACTTACAGAGATCCGCCTGCTTCTTCTTCGGTGGTGCTGGGATTAAAGGCATGCTCCACCACCACCTGGCCTGTTTTTGTGAATTTTTAAAAAATTGTTTATGATTACTGGAGTCCGTGGTAAGGTGTGTGTGTGAACGCCAGAGGACAGCTTCCAGGAGTCAGTTCTCCAGGAGGCAGTCTTCAGGCTGCCGTGTTGCAGGTCTTCAGGCTGCCCTCTCGCAGGTCGTCAGGCTGCCTTGTTGCAGGTTGCAGGTCTTCAGGCTGCCCTCTTGCAGGTCATCAGGCTGCCCTCTTGCAGGTCATCAGGCTGCCCTCTTGCAGGTCCTCAGGCTGCCTTGTTGCAGGTTGCAGGTCTTCAGGCTGCCCTGTTGCAGGTCGCAGGTCATCAGGCTGCCCTCTTGCAGGTCCTCAGGCTGCCTTGTTGCAGGTCACAGGTCCTCAGGCTGCCCTGTCGCAGGTCGTCAGGCTGCCCAGTGGCAGGTCGCAGGTCCTCAGGCTGCCCTGGCAAGTCCTTCTTATCTGCTGGGCTGTCACTCAGTTCCAGTGTTTGTTTTGAGACAGGGTCTCCTGTAGCCCAGGCTAGTTGCAAACTTACTAGGTAGATGACCTTGAGTTCCTGATCCGATCCTCCTGCCTCAACCTTTCAAATGCTGGGGTGACCAACCTTGGTCACCATGACCTGGGTTTTAAGCTCTAAGTATTAGAGTTCCCGCTGTGTCTGTTTGTGTTTGACCACTCCCACTCAGTCTGCAACGCTCCATGGTGTGTCTGAAGCCGGACTTGGTTCATTTTCACTGCTGGAGTGTACTTCATTGTACGGACATACCGCATTTTGGTTATCCTGTCCACTGATAGGCACTTGAGTTTTCCCCAGTTTGGAGCCACGATGCAAAGTCTGAACACTGGGGCCTGGGTCTTTGTTGGCAATTTCTTCTTTCTTTGTGTGTGTGTTTGTGTGGTTTTGCTGGGGATGGATCCCAGGGTCCTGAGCATGCTAGGCGAGCACTCTACCCCTGAGCTAATGCTCAGAGCATCCTCTGCTCACCGGCTACCCAGAAGTGGACGTACTGGGTCACAGGGGGTGCTTGTAGTGTTCACACTCACACCAGCAACACATGCACAGTGCCCGACTTGGCTTTTTTTTCTTTCCCAGTTGTGTATATGTGCATGTGCTCACAACACATGCACAGTGCCCGACTTGGCTTTTTTTTCTTTCCCAGTTGTGTATATGTGCGTGTGTTCACAACACATGCACAGTGCCCGACTTGGCTTTTTTTTCTTTCCCAGTTGTGTATGTGTGCGTGTGTTCACAACACATGCACAGTGCCCGACTTGGCTTTTTTTTCTTTCCCAGTTGTGTATGTGTGCGTGTGCTCACAACACATGCACAGTGCCCGACTTGGCTTTTTTCTTTCCCAGTTGTGTATGTGTGCGTGTGCTCACAAACTCTGCATCCACTGGAGCTGGAGTCGCAGGCACTTGTGAGCTACCCGATGTGGGTGCTAGGAACCGAACTCCCAGCCCCTGGAAGAACAGTACCCGATCTTTGCCTCCAAGCCATCTCTTGCCCCCTCAGCCCAGATTTGAATTAGGAATCTCAAACACGAGTGAGTTGTGTTTCATCTCAAGTAATTCTCAATTACAAAATTCCTAGAATATTATTATTATTATTATTACTTGTACAGAGTCCCCCTCTCTACACTTCAGCCTGCTGTCTGTGAGTGTGAGATGTGGAGCATGCTGAAGTTGGAGGCCTTATTAGATAGGAGGGACTATGTGATTTCGGTAGGGCTTTGGGGTAATTGAGGAGAGGTGCCGTGAGTAAGGTCTGAGACCATTGAGAGTCAAGGTCATACAAAGGACTTATCTGAGTATGGGTTGGGGCTCAGGGAACTGAGAACGGGTGGGGCTGAAACCCAGCTCTTGCTCCAGCCCAGGCCTGGGCAGGGTCGGAGTCGGTACCACGGTGGGCACAGGTTTTGAACTCTGGAAGGCCCGAGGACTGTTAACACAGATTGGAAGCAAGGGCCCTGGATTCAGGAACACCGGGGTGCAATCAGGATACCCATGTTGCTGATGTAGTAGAGTTGGGTTTAGTGTGAAAGCCCTCGGAGCCTCAGCTTCCTCCACGTGAAATGGAGAATCTTAGTCCCTGCTTGGCTCTGCGCTGGGTGGTGGCAGACATTTGATGACAGGTGTCAGCACTGTGAGGACTCTCTGGTGCCTGACTCACTACCTGCCACCTTCCTTGGGTTCTACAAACTATAGAGTGCACATCGATTTGAGAGCACAGCTGGCATTCAAGACTGTGGGAACCATAAAATCTAGGATGGCTTTGAAGACCAGGGTCAGTGCAGAGGTGGATGGCACTGGGGTTGGAGAGGAGAAGGGTGGGGCTGCCAGGCTTACCTCATGAGAGACGGAAGGCCAGTGGGAGTTATGTGGGGACCTGGGGACAGGGAAAGTGGTGGGTCAGAGGACGGCTGAATCACACCCTGAGATCTGACAGCTCCCCACTTTGGGGTTCCGGCAACCCCATCACAGCTCACTTGCCCTATTCACAGTGGAAAACATGTCTCACTCAAAACCCAGTATGGCAGGACCAGAGCCTCGGCCACCTGCCTGGGGAGGAGGCCAGAGGTTGTACTGGCTCCTCTATGGAACCTCATCGGCTCCTCCCAGACAGCTGGTGCCTTCTTGTGACCATATTCCACCCCGCCCTGGTGCCTCACAGCAGGTGACACCTCCTGTCTTTCCAGGGGAAGGCAGAGGCCCAGAACTCTCTGAAAGATCCTTCGAAGTGCCAGGGGTAGGAGTGGGAAAGACTAGAGGGGGTGGGAGTTGGCAGGAGGAGGGACTCCTGGCTTCCTCTCCCTTCCCTCCGTTTTCATTTCTTCTCTGTTCCCAGAAATAAGAATGTCTAAGCCCCTGGAGGCCGAGAAGCAAAGTCTGGACTCCCCATCAGAGCACACAGGTGAGGGGACGGGCAGAGGCAGGGAAGTGGGCAGGTGCGCAGGGACGGTTGGCAACATGCTCTCTTTCCCTTTACAGACACTGAAAGAAATGGACCCGACATTAACCATCAGGTCAGGATGACTCAGATGCCTAGAGGGCGGGAAGGGAGGGACAGAGCAGTGGTTAGTGGGGGCACGTGTCCAGGACTTTTCACGACACCATTCTCATCTCCTTGCTGCAACTCTCTCTTCACAGAACCCCCAGAATAAGGCTTCCCCATTCTCTGTGTCCCCAACTGGCCCCAGCACCAAGGTAAGCACCCGTGAGACCATCCCAGGAAGGGGGTGGTATGTGGGAGGAAGGAGATCTTCAGCATGTCTGCCATGGACCCAGGTCCTGCAAGGGGACCCAGTGACAAGGTTCCTCCTGCCCCTTCTCACCCTTGGGTTCCTGCCCCAGGCTTGTGACTCACCCAGTCTCCTTCCCCTTCCCTAGGGGGTGGGGGTGGCCAGGGAAATCCCCCCCAGAGCCCCAGGGTGATAACAACAGGAAGCCAAGGCTCCTCCCCCATCCCGACTTCCCTGGCCAAAGGGGCCTGAAGCACCCCTGTACCCCATCACACATACACACAGAGAGCAGGAACAAGTTAAGAGAAGTTGGCAGACCCAGTGAGGACAGCCATGGGATGAAGGGCAGGGTGATGGAGAGGACAGCCTCTGTGCTAGGCACTGTGGGACTTAGGGACGCCCAGGCTCCATTTAGCCTGATGGTGGTAAGGACCACAGAACAGGTTCAGATGCCTAAAAGGAGAAGCAAGAATGTGGGGGCATGGACAGAGCCCTGGCCAGAGGTGGCTGAGGATGAGGTGAAGCTCAGACTTGCTTCTCACCCAACCCTGCAGCCTTGCTCTGTGACCATGGGAAAGTCACTTCCCCTCTCTGGGCTTCTTAGTTTCCCCTTCTCTAACACTGGGGGAGGGGAGAGCAGTCAAACTGGAGATTGGGTGGCCTCTGAGGTCCTTCCCATGTCTGCTCTGTCCCCAGTGCTGGGAGGATAAACTGCATTGTGAGCAAATGTCTTTTGTACTCTGTCTGTACTTAAACCCAGGGCCGGGGTTCAGGGCCAGGGTCAGAAGGGCTCCCCAACTCTTGATCTGACCTCAGGCTTAGTGTTTGCTTCAGCCCCAGCAGTGTGTGCCCGTCCATCTTTGCCGTTTCTTCTGTTCCCATCAGCAGCTTTCTTTGGGAAGCCAGTGAGAGGCAGTGAAGGGTCTTCCTCCCCTTCCCCGTGCTGGAACTTCTTCCACACTTTACCCGGCTTCCCTGACCCTGGCCTGTGTCTCCACCTCTCTCCCCTCCTCTGCCCTGGAGTTTCCCCAGCTGCAGCGATCCCACGTGCTCCCATCCCTGACGTATCTATGCACCGCTGTGGATTATTATTTACATAATAATTTGTTAAGTGGCTCAATTTTGAAAAACATTTTATTATGGAAAATGTGATACAAAAATAGAAGCGTGTAATGAAAATACCAACCCCCAGGAACCCATCAATCAGTTTCGACAATTACCAACTCATGAACGGCTTCGTTTTTCAACAGCTTGAATAAATGGGTTTTAAATGGAAATTTCATGAATGGAAAACCAGAATCACTTACCATGGAAATAAATACAATGATTATTAAATTCTACCAAGAGTCCCTTATGTGCTGAAGGGTCTTACCCCAGGGCCTCTTCTCCACTGGCTGAAAGGGAAGATTAGCCAGCATTGGTGAGATGCTCAAACTGTCATCCGGGTCAAGAGCTGTGATGGGCATTCAATGCCAGCTCTCTGGAGGCCAAACTAGTTTGCAATAGTAAGTTCCAGGCTAGTCAGGACAACTCAGCAAGGCCATGTCTCAAAACAGAACAGTGCGCCAAGGATGTGGCTCCGCTGGCCAAGTGCCTGTCTAGCATGCACGATGATCCCGGGTTTGATCCCCAAAAATTCCATAAACCTGGCATTGGCGGTAGAGGCAGGACTATCAGAAGTTCAAGGTTATCCTTCACTACCTAGAGAATTTGAGAGCAGCCTGGGCTACCTGAGACCTGCGTCAAAAATAAAAGCTAGGCTGGAGAAATGGCTCAGGGGTTAAGAGCACACTGGCTGCTCTTCCAGAGGTCCCGAGTTCACTTCTCAGCAACCACATACATAATGTAATAAAACCTTGGGGTTTTTATTTTTATTTATTTATTTGTTTTTTGAGACAGTGTTTCTTTGTAACTTGGGATCCTGTCCTGGAACTCGCTCTGTAGACCAGGCTGGCCTTGAACTCACAGAGATCTGCTTGTCTCTGGCTCCCAAGTACTGGGATTAAAGATATGCACTACCACCACCTGGCTGTTTTTTGTAAGCAATTTAATGGAAGGTGGTATGAGATGGTTCAGCGGGTAAAGGCGCTGGCTGCTAAGCCTAATGACCTGAGTTCAATCCCTGGAACCCGCATGAGGAAAGGAGAGAATTTTAAATTGCACATGTGCATTCTATCATGTGCACACCTACACACAGAAATAAAACAAATATTTTTTTAAAGTTGATTACAGCTAGCCATGAGATGCTTTAATGTACTTTCCAGGAAAAAAGTCCACATCTCCAACTTCTTTTTTTTTTTTTTTTTTCCGAAGAAGTATGTAGTCCTAGCTGTCCTGGAACTCACTCTCTGGACCAGGCTGGCCTCGAACTCACAGAGATCTGCCTGCTTTTGCCTCCTGAGTGCTGGAATTAAAGGTGTGCGCCACCACCACCTGGCTCATATCTCCAACTTCTAATAGTGTCATTTCCTGCCTCATCCTTTTTTTTTTTTTTTTTTTTTTTTTTTTGGTTTTTCAAGACAGGGTTTCTCTGTGGTGTTGGAGCCTGTCCTGGAACTAGCTCTTGTAGACCAGGCTGGTCTCGAACTCACAGAGATCCGCCTGCCTCTGCCTCCCAAGTGCTGGGATTAAAGGCGTGCGCCACCACCGCCCAGCTTGCCTCATCCTATTATACCTAAAACTTGTGACACTTCTGTCCAATAATCTGAGACGTCAGGATTTGCCATTCGACCTTTCCCAAGCCTCTGTGCGCCTGCTCATCTCTCTCCACATGCGCAATGTCAGTCTGTCAACCTGCTGTGTCAGCTACATGAGTCATCTCAAACTCTCCCCCATCTCCTTGTGCAAAATGAGATGCTGAGCTGAAAGATGGTCCCTAATATCCAGTCTGGTCAGGAAGATATGTTATCCATCACACTGGCCAATTCCCAAACACTCCCACACACCCTCAGCGGGCACCTTTCAGTCAGTGGCCCTGAGAGGAAGAAGTCAAGGATGGCTTGACCTTGGCCTGTTCGATATCCGCATCATGATGAGTGAGATGGAGAAGCCAGAGCTGCCTCTGGCTCATCCACAGGCGTTACTGTCTCTACCATGGCCGCGTTTTACTCTCTGAAGTGCGTGACTAGTAAGAGCAGCCTGGGTAAATGGGGCTTTCTGCTTAGTCTCTCTGCTTGCCCCGCCCACTCTTGCCCTTATCCCCCATGGTATCGTCTGCTTGTCCCCACAATCAGATGGGTTTGTGAAGTACCAAGCTGTTTATTTGGGGAGCTAGGGTATTAAAATGTAGCACAGGCTGATCCTCAAACGCACAATCCCCCTGCCTCAGCTCCCCAATGCTAGGATTGCAAGGACTCACACCATACCCATTCCAGCTGGTAAGGTTTTACTGTTTTGTTTTTTTCTCCAGAATAAAGATTATTTATTTATTTATTTATTTATTTATTTATTTATTTATTTATTTATTTATTAGGTTTGTTGAGAGAGGGTTTCTTTGTGTAGCCCTGGCTGTCCTGGAACTTGCTCTGTAGACCAGGCTGGCCTCAAACTCAGAGATCCACCTGCCCCTGCCTCCTGAGTGCTGAGATTAAAGGCGTGCGCCACCACCGCCTGGCTTATCTGTGATATTATAATACAGTTACATCGTTTCTCCCTTCCCTTGGGTTTCTCCACACTTTCCCATATCCCCCTCATTCATTTTCAAATTCATGGCTTTTTTCATTTGTTGTTGTTATATCTGTCTGTCTGTCTAGCCATCCATCTATCTATCTATTCATTCCTGAATATATATACAACCCTGGTTGGCATGGCACTCACAGCAGTCTACCTGCCTCTGCCCCCTCCTGAAGTGCCTGGATTACAGGTGTGTACCACCATGCCCAGTCTTTGGAGATTTTTTTTTTTAAACACACAGACCCATCTTTACAACAACAACAACAAAAGTTTAATTTTATTTTATGTTTATGAGAGTTTGCATGTATGTCTGTGCACCATGTGCATGTATACATGCTTGGTGCCCACAAGGGCCAGAAGAGGTGCCAGACAGCCCAGAACTTGAGTTACTGATCCATGGTTGAGCTGCTGTGTGGGTGCTGGGAACCAAATTTGGTTTCCTGGAAGAGCAGCCAGTGCTCTTAACCACTGAGCCATCTCTCCAGCCTGTTCACTAAAGTTTTATTCCAGTGGACAAATAACAACTGTAGCCTTAGCTGGGTGTGGTAGTGCACACATTTAATTCCAACACTCAGGAAGAAGAGACATGCGAATCGCCATAAATTCCAGGCCAGCATGGTCTACACAAGTTCAGACAGCCAGAGCTACATAGTGAGACACTGTCTCAAAAAACAAAAAGCAAAACCAACAATTAACAGAAGAGTTAATACCCCAAGCTGAAGCAAGGGGCGTGTGCAAGTCTGGAGACCTCTCTAGGCTCCTAGTGTCAACATTTCCTATTTTATAGGTGGGGAAACTGAGTCCTGGGAGGAAGAAGGTGGTTTCCAAAGGTGGCCTCTCCTACAGGGAGAGAACACTGAGGCCAGAGAAGTGACCAGAGGTCTCAAGCCACGGCCTTGCCACTGCTCTTGCCCACTCCCCGTGCCAGCCCAAGACTGCCACGGCCACTCGCATACCCTCTTTTTGATTCACAGGTGGGCATTCTCTCTGGCCTCCACTTAACATTCTGGGGTCCCGGACCCTGCCTCTCTCCTCCCCAGATCAAGGCTGAAGACCCCAGTGGTGACTCAGCCCAGGCAGCACCCCCGCCCCCCCAGCCGACTCAGCCTCATCTGCCCCAGGCCCAACTCATGTTGACAGGCAGCCAGCTAGCTGGGGTAAGTATTTGGCGGAGGACCCCAGCAGAAGGCATAAACCTCCCCATCGGCCACAGGCCATGCAGGTGACGAGTCTCACCGAGGCCACAGGCACTCTCTCACACTTGCCTCTTCTCCTCCTCTGTCCGGTGAAAGATGTGTCTCCTAACGACTTGACTCGAATACTAACCCCTTTCTGTCTTCTCTGCCCCCCTGCTGCTGCCCTGCTCTCTGCCTGCTCCACCACCGGCATGCAGCTCACTGCGCTGATGCCTGCTCAGCAGCAGCTGCTCCTTCAGCAAGCCCAGGCCCAGCTGCTGGCTGCTGCCGTGCAGCAGTCCAGTGCCGCCGCCGCCAACGCCGCTGCCGCTGCAGCCGCTGCCTCCTCCACCTCCTCTGCCTCCTCTTCTGCCTCCTCCTCCGCCTCGCAGCCCCCAGCCTCCTCTGGGGGAGGTGACCTGCCACCATCTCAGCCTGCCAGCCAGCCCCCAGGGACCCCACAGCTCACCTTGTCCCAACCCATCCAGCTCACAGCACAGGTAAGGGCAGCCATCAAGCATCCTAGTCCTTGCAGCAAGGGACCTGCAGAAGCAGGGCGTGCACACAGGGTGGGGATAACTGGTCCGCAAGGGCCCTTCTGACACTAACCGTGTGCCAGGTGGTTATATGACGGTGGGAGTCTTGGACCAGTGTGCCCTCTCACGCTACGTTGGTTAAAGCGAGGTTCACAAGGAGTATGCCATATACTTCAGTCTCTTCGTCGTGGGTTGACCTACACACTTTCTGTGCACGTGCTTGTTCCAAAAGCTCAATTTATAATGAGAAAACCAGAAATCACCACCGTTATTCCCAGGAATGGTATCTGTGTGTGTATAAAACAAAAGGGCTGGGCTGGAGAGATGACTGCTCTTCCTGAGGTCCTGAGTTCAATTCCCAGCAACCAGGTACTGGCTCACAACCCTGTATAATGGAATCTAGTGCCCCTTTCTGGTGTGCAGGCATGCATGAAGGCAAAACACTGCACACATAATAAATAAATAAAAACAAGTCCTTAACAAACAAACAGAACGAAATGAAAAGGCTGGGAATGAGAGTTAGCACTTGGGAGTACAACTCAGGTGGTAGAGTGCTTGCCTGGCACTCACAAGCTCTGGGTTCAAACCCCGGTACCTCATAAATCCAGTGTGGTGGCTCACACCTATGACCCCAGGACTCAGAAAGTGAAAACACACAGATTAGAAGTTGAAGGTCATCCATCCAAGGCTACATAACAAGTTCAAGTACAGCCTAGGCTTCAGGAGACCTGTCTCAAAAAACAAAACAAAAATACAAATAAACAAAACTCCTCAGAATTAGTGCCTCACTTTTTGATTCTTCCCACAAGATGATCCGTCAGTTAAGAAGTCCATGAACTGAATTTTAAAGAAACATATCTCAGCTGGGCAGTGGTGGTACACTTAGGAGGCAGAGGCAGGGGGATCTCTGAGTCTGAGACCAGCCTGGTCTACAGAGTGAATTCCAGGATAGCAAGGAAACTCTGTCTCAAAAAACAAAACAAAAAACCACGTTCCACCCTCCCAGTGCTCGAGTTGACACATTGACCCCCAGTCATGAATTAGTGGCCAGACTTGTTTCCTGGACCACCATCACAAGCTGCCCTGTTTAAAAACAGTAAAGCAGAAATGGAACCCCACATGTTCGAGCAACCCCAGCACTCAGGAGGCCGAGGCAGGGGGATCTCTGAGTTTGAACTCAGCTTGAGCCACCCAACAGAACTCTGTCAAAAAAAAAGAGAATTGAAAAAATAAAACCAACCCACAAAATCCAGAAACGGATCCTCTCACACTGCACTGCCGAAGTTAAGATGTCGGCAGAGCCGGGCGATGGTGGCGCACGCCTTTAATCCCAGCACTCGGGAGGCAGAGGCAGGCGGATCTCTGTGAGTTCGAGACCAGCCTGGTCTACAGAGCTAGTTCCAGGACAGGCTCCAAAGCTACAGGAGAAACCCTGTCTCGAAAAACCAAAAAAAAAAAAAAAAAAAAAAAAGATGTCGGCAGAGCCGAGCTCTCTCTGAAGGCTAGGAGAAACCTCTCTTGTGTATAACTCCTCCTGGTGATGTCAGTGGTCCTTAGAGCCCAAGGTGGAGACAGATCAGGTGGGCCACTCCGGATTTTAGCTGCCTTGGCACCTGGATTGGTCTCTCTGTATATGCCTGTGCCCTGATTGCTTGCTCTGGTTAGGGCAGCAGTAACTTTGCTAGTATTTCCCTCATGAGCTTACTTTAACTTTGTTAACTCTGCAAAGGCCATGTTTACAGGTACTTTAACTTGTATTTTGGGGGTGCGACACAATTCGGCTCAACAGTAATGGATATAGTGTCTGTCCAGTGGTAGCAGGTAGCAAGTGGTAGTTCAAAAGCAGTGAGACTTAGCTGGGTGCATTGGTGCACATCTTTAATCCTAGCACCCGGAAAGCAGAGGCAGGATCTCTGTGAGTTCAAGTCCAGCCTGGTGAGCTACATAGTGAGATCCTGTCATGGAAAAAAAAAAACAACTCAAAACCAAACAAAGTAGTGAGACTTAATTTCAAAATAAAGTGGAAAAAAACCACTGAAGATGTTGTTCAGTGGTAGAGCACCCACCTAAAATTCCCCAGTGAGGGGCTGGGGTCGTGGCTCAGTGGTAGAGCCCCTGCCTAGAGTCCCATAATGAGGGGCTGGGGTTGGCTCAGTGGTAGAGCCCCTGCCTAGAATCCCCCACAGTGAGGGGTTGGGGGCTTGGTTCAGTGGTAGGGTGCTTACCTAATATGCAGACAAGAGGCTTAGGTTAAATCCCCAGTAAAGGGAAAAAGAAGGTCAGTAGTCTGCAGAGAAGTCCAGCACTGCTTTTCAGACGGGCTCATCCTTAGCAGCCTGCTCCTGCCTGCCTTGTTGCTACCACTTGAGTTCACCACATTCTAAGTGGTGAACAGCTTGGGAAATTCTGTAGGAGAGAAACCCTTTTAACTTGCCTCAGGGTAGCTCCCAACCCCCTTCCATCTCCCCCACACTCCTGGGGAAACTGTCTGTGGAGGGGGACTGTCTAGGCTTTGTGGGGCTGTCCTTACTAGGAGTTCACCCATTTTAGGAGGTCCATCTAATTATGGATGCACCCCCTTCAGGACTTTCCCGAACATGGAGCTGGGCCTGCCCCAGGGCAGGTTCTGCAGAGCACAGTCCCACTCTTGTCCTGCTCGGCCCATGGCAATCACTGAGAGCTGCGTCTGCACCAGACACCCTGCCAGCAATGACCTTGAAAGGTCAAGGTCAAGCATCGCCCCTCAGCCCAGACAGAATGCTGGAGACTGACAGGGACAAAATGGCATGCCTCAGGACACCATGTGTGTGGGATTGGCAGAGCTGGCCTGGGAGCTCGGGGCTCTAACCACAGGGCCTGCCTGTGGTGGCTGTTGCTTCAGCCATCCTTCACGGGGACATGGTTTCCAGTCCCCTCCCACCAGGGCCACCAGAGACTCCTGCAGCAGGTGCACATGTTCGCTTGGTAGCACACACAGCACAGGGGCTTGGAGCAGCTCGCTCAGCCCACTGGCTTTCCTCCCATTTTCCTCTCCGTCCTGAGTTACTTACTCTCTTCTTTTACCTGGAAAGCTCCTCTTCATCCATGCGGGCTTTTCTGTTGCGGTTGCATCTGAATGCATGTAGGGAACCACCTCTTAGCAGAATAAAGAGGAGAGGTAGGCAGCCTGGTGTAGGGCTGGCCACCCCATCACCTCGGGAGTGAGTCACCAACATTGTGTGCCTTCGTGCAGCCTCAGGACCACAGTCAGGCTGATGCTTAGCTACCTGCTGTCCTATCATGCCCTCCTGACGGAGTCTCCTCGTGCTTCTCCCCACAAGCCCTTTTCTCTTGCTCGTTTCCCTCCTCCAGAATGAGCGCCCTCATTCTGGATCTTTCTGCTCAATCCCCTCAGCAAGTGCAAAGCTGAATACAAATTCTAGGAATTCATTCTCATGGGCTGAGCTGTCCTGTGGCCTCATTTGCTCAAGAGTAGTTTGTGTTGTATCTCCTCCGCTGGGCAGTGCTCAGGGACCAGGTACAGCTCCCCCGACCCTGGCATGCCCGTGGACCCACCACTCTAGACCAGCTCCTGGGCTTGGTTCTCTGCTCCTCTCCCCGCTTCCCCTTCCTTTGCCTGCTCAGCTCTGTCCCTGCAGTCAGATCACTAACATCTCTAGGTGCCCTGTGTGCTGGACCCTGGCAGAATCTAGGAACTTAGGAATGAGTCACAGGCATCTTTGCTTCCCAAGGGACTCCCTGGCTTGTAGTGAAACAGAAATAAATTAAATGTGTTACATTCAAAAATACTAAGAAGTCTCATTCAAAGCACTGTTAGGGCTGTTGGGTCTAGCATAATGGTAGATCACTTGCTTAGAATCCCCAAGAGAGAGACTGGGGGTGTGGCTCAGTGGTGGAACACCTGCCTAGAATCTCCCAGTGAGGGAGTGAGGGACTGGGGTGTTGCTCAGTGGTAGAGCCCCTGCCTAGAATCCCCCAGTGAGGGGCTGGGGTGTGGCTCGGTGGTAGAGCCCCTGCCTAGAATCCCCCAGTGAGGGGCTGGGGTGTGGCTCGGTGGTAGAGCCTCTGCCTAGAATCCCCCAGTGAGGGGCTGAGGTGTGGCTCAGTGGTTGAGCCCCTGCCTAGAATCCCCCAGTGAGGGGCTGGGGTGTGGCTCAGTGGTAGAGCCCCTGCCTAGGATCCCCCAGTGAGGGGCTGGGGTGTGGCTCAGTGGTAGAGCCCCTGCCTAGAATCCCCCAGTGAGGGGCTGGGGTATGGCTCAGTGGTAGAGCCCCTGCCTAGAATCCCCCAGTGAGGGGCTGGGGTGTGACTCAGTGGTAGAGCCCCTGCCTAGAATCCCCCAGTGAGGGGCTGGGGTGTGACTCAATGGTAGAGCCCCTGCCTAGAATCCCCCAGTGAGGGGCTGGGGTGTGGCTCAGTGGTAGAGCCCCTGCCTAGAATCCCCCAGTGAGGGGCTGGGATGTGACTCAGTGGTAGAACACTAGAGTATTTGCCTAATTTGCCTGAGGCCCTGGGTTCAAACCACAAACATGAGGAGAAAAGAAAAAGATTCATGAGCCACCACTTTAAAATGATATAATAATATAAAATAAAAAGGGGAAAATTCCCCTGCTATTTAAACTGTTTGGCATGATGTTTCCCTGCAGTTTCTGAGCTGTACCTAAGAAAGGACGATCTTATTATGTGTAGTTGGATAATTGGCCTGTCCAATGCTTGGTATGGTGTGTTCTACAGAGGGAGCTGAGTGACTGTTTATCAAATCAATGAGGGCTGTTTTGTTGTTCCAGTTTTTCAATCAAGGAAAGGGAAGGCATCTCTTCAGGGGAGTATTTCAGAACGCCTGGAGTAGGGGTTGGCATTGACTGAAAACTTAGCATAACTGTGAAAGCGTCATTTTCTATTTGTAGAGTGGGAAAAGAATACAGAATGATGCTTCAGCGTCTCCTAGGCTGAGAGGGTCCAGTGACTGACAGTTCCCTCTGGGTCTGGTGGGAATGTGGAACCAGGAACACGTCTAGTGTGTGAGGGACTCAGGAAACTTTTGGGAGGTGGTGGTGGAATTTCACTGTAACAAGTTAGTTTTGTTTTGTTTTTTTTTTTTTTGTCCTGACTGCCAGTTCCCAAATAATGACATGAAAGCTTCTTGTTACTATGAAAGCTCAGTCTTTGCTTAGGTGTGTCCCACTAGCTTTTTGTTTGTTTGTTTGTTTTTTGTTTTTCAAGACGGTTTCTCTGTAGCTTTGATGCCTGTCCTGGAACTAGCTCTTGTAGACCAGGCAGGGCTGGTCTCGAACTCACAGAGATCCGCCTGCCTCTGCCTCCCGAGTCCTGGGATTAAATGCGTGCGCCACCACCTCCCGGCTCCACTAGCTCTTATAACTTAAATTAACCCATATTTTATTCATCTACATTTTACCACGTGGCTTATACTTCTCTCCTGTTCTGTGTCTGACTCATTCCACATCTTCACCTCTCCGCAGAGTCCTCTGTGCCTGAAAGTCCCACCTATGCCTCCTGCCTAGCTATTGGCCATTTAGCTCTTTATTAAACCAGTCATAAGGTGCACTGGCAAATACACATCTTCATAGTGCACAAAAAGATTATTCCCCATCAGTTCACAGGTGGCTGAGCAGAAGGAAAGGCTTGCAGACAGTGGGCAGGCTCAGAGGCGGGGCTGGGGTGGTGGGGAGAGGCAGGGCAGAGGATAGGCAGCTGGAACATCATCCAGTCCAAAGCTGAACTCTGGGCAGCTGAGGGACAACGGAATGTTAGACCAGTGGAAGGGTCTGCTGTGGAGTATCGGGCCCAGGTCCAGGGATGTCCCCTTAATGTCATCCTGGGGCAAGTGAAAGACAGCTGCACCTCCCTGCTCAGGGGAACAGTTGCACACACTGGCCTAGTTTAAATCTGTGCCTGAGGTCTTGAGAAGACAGAGGCAGAGTCCCCTTCTAACTCCTGGGACCTGAGCATGGGGCAGGACAGGTTTCCAGATAGAACCGAGCCA
Source organism: Chionomys nivalis (assembly GCF_950005125.1). Lineage (NCBI taxonomy): Eukaryota > Metazoa > Chordata > Mammalia > Rodentia > Cricetidae > Chionomys > Chionomys nivalis. The sequence continues at coordinate 79,545,125 of NC_080087.1, read as the reverse complement.
TGTTGTTGTAAGAAGGGACAGTGGCTGCAGACCTGGAGGGGTGGAGTCTTTGTTCTGTGGCCCAGCCAGGAGCTCACCAAATTCTGCTCCTCCATTGCCTTTATTTTTTTTCCCCCTTAAAACTTTTTTTTTTCCAAAGCAGGCATGGTGGTAACGCCTTTAATCCCAGCACCCGTGAGGCAGAAGCAGGTGGATCTCTGTGAGTTCAAGGTCAGCCTGGTCTACAAAGCCAAGGCAGCAAAGTTCTAGGACTGTCAGGGCTACACAGAGAAACCCTGTCTCTAAAACATCACACACACCCAAAACAAACAAAGAAAAATACTTTTTTCGATTTGTTTTTATCTTATATGTACCTGTGTGCATTTATGTGAATATACGCCTTAAGGCCATAGGTTCCGAAGCTGAAGTTCTAGGCAGTTGTGAGATGCCCGATGTACTGGGTCCAGAACTTGGGTCCTCTGAAAGAACGGCAAGTATCTCAGCTTGAGCCATCTCTCCAGCCACTTTCCCTTTTGTTTTGAAACCGAATCTCCATGTGTGGCTTGAGCTAACCTTGGACTTCTTTACAGACCAGGCTGGCCTTGAACCCTTGCTCCTCCACCTCAGCTTCCCAAATTCTTGGATTACAGGCGTACACCCCTGCTCCTATCCCGTGCTCTCCCACGCAGAGCTCTTCCTAGTAGAGTGACCGAAATCATCGTGAGGTCCCTTGTGTAGGTCATGCCTGCTCATGGCCAGCTACCCTAGAGGGTTGTGTACCCTGCAGGGAAACAGACTATAAACCAGCAACAAGATGGTGATGTACAAAACGAAACAAGGCCTCGTGGGAAAGGGAGGGGCTCAGTCCAATGGGCGGTTAGGAAAGATTTCTCTGAGAAAATGGCCTTTGAGAGCCAAGGACTGGGTGAGTCAGTCTTGAAAGAAGCGTGGGGGGGCGGGCGGGGAGAGGGAACAAGACACAAGCAGAGGGGAAGCAGCTTGACTTGTTCTATGTTCATGGGAAGCTTTGTTGCTGGAATGGAGTGGACAAGGACAGCTCCCAAGAGGTGAGGGAAAAGCCAGGCATGGTGGCCCACACCTGCAATCCCAGCCACTTGGAATTTGGAGGCAGGAGGATCAGGAGTTGAGGCCAGCCTCAGCCATGTGTGAGACACTGTCTCAAAACAAACAGAACCACTTCAGGCTGGGGACATGGCTTGTTCTATGAAGTACTTGCTGAGAAAGCATGACGAAGACTCGGGTGCATCCCAGCATCCTTGTAAAACTGCCAGGCTCAACAGTTCTTAGCTAGGCTCCTAGCTCTGGGAGGCGGCCACAACAGGGTAGTTGGGGGCTCACCGGCCCACAGCCTAGACGAACTGTTGAGTTTTTGGCTCAGTGAGAGACCCTGTCTCAAAAAGTCAAGTGGGCAGTAAATGAAGAGGGCATTTATCATTAGCTTCCCTCCAGTACGTACATACATGTACACACATGTAAACAGACATGCACGAACACACACACACACACATGCACGCACATGCAAAAAGAAGTGACTGGAGAGGCAGGCCTAAAGGAGAAGATTAAGACAAAGGGACCGAAATTATTCTAAGACCAGGAAATTATTCTAAGACTGAAATTATTCTAAGGCAGCATATTTCTGTAATTCTCACACTCAGGAGACTGAGGCAGGAGGACTGCCCTGAGTTTGAGGCCACAGCTTGAGACCCTAACTCAAAACAACAGAGCACAAGTGTTTTAGCTGGGAGTGTGGCCAGTTAGTAAGAGTGCTTATGTGGGTTCTGGTTTCCATCACAGCACGACATAGCACTGGTGTGGTGGCACATGCCTGTAATCCCAGAACTCCTGCGGTAGAGGCAGGAAGACCAGAAGAGTTCAAGACAACCCTTGGGGCAGCCTGGGATGGAGCCCAGGACTTGTCACATGCTAGACAGGGGGTCTGTTATTCTGCCAAGCACAAGACTGATCCCTTTTGGCTCCATGCATTAGCTGAGAGGGAGAGGATCTATAGATCCTGGAAGTAGAATCAAGAGAAGTCACAGGACGTGGGCACGCGGGTGGGAGGGGGGCTGGATCGCACGGGAAGGCGATGGTTGAGGAACAGGAATTGAATGGGCCAAGAATGACTCCTGGGATTTTGGCTTCTGTACCTGGATGATTTTCTGAATTAGGAAGAAGCAAGTGTTTGATTGAACCTGTTGCAACCCCATCCACCAGGGTCTCACTATGTAGCCCTGGCTACATAACCCTTTAACTCACAGAGGTCCACCGCCTCTGCCTCCAGAGAGCTCAGATTAAAGGCTTGCGCCACCACACCTAGCCGGGAGAATCTCTTAGTTAACTTAGACGGAGACATCACACAGGCAGGTGGAAATCCCAGGCTGATGCTTAGCAGACCCTGGGTGGACATTGGACGTTGTCAGTGGTTAAGAAGAGGACAGAGCCAGGCAGTGGTGGTGCACACCTTTAATCCCAGCACTGGGGAGGTAGAGACAGGTGGATTTCTCTGAGTACTAGGCCAGACTGGTCAACAGAGCAAGTTCCAGGACAACTAAGACTAGTTACACAGAGAAACCCTGTCTCTAAAAACCAAAAGAAAAAAAAAAGAGGACAGACTTGATTTGAAAGCCAGATTGGGGCTCCCTTTGTTGACAGCTCCTGGTGGGGTAGGGTACATGAGAGGACACTGGCGGCTAGTGCCTGTTTGTAAGTAATGACTTCAAATTTCTAAAGTGCTCACTGGATAATGGCATCATTCAGGCCCCAGTGAAACCCATGGAGGAATTACACAGTTTATCCTCATTTCGAAGATATAGAGCTGTGGCCTGGAGAATGAAATAGCTCGGTGACTCCAAAGTCAGCTCGTTAGCATACCTGTCACCGTTAGTATCTATCTTTCTGTATGGTTGAAACATTGAAGGTCTTTTGGGGGAACTCGGGTATTGCTTTGGTGGAAGAGCCCTTGTCTGGCATGCTGGAGGCCCTGGGTTCAATGCCCGGAACTGACAAAAGTTACTCTATTGTCCTTATTGTTGTTGTTTTCAGACAGAGTCTCAGGTAATCCAGTCTGGGCTGGAAGCTGATAGACAGCCCAACTAACCTTGAACTTCTCCTCCTCCTCCCCCACCTCCCCTGTGCTGGGATTGCAGGTTTATACCTCCACACATCACCCTTTTAGCTGTTTGGAAATATGCAATCCGTTATTAATTACAGTTCCTTTCCAACTTTAACAGAGCAATGGAACATTTCCCTCCCATCCAGCCGAGACTGTGTACCCTGTTCCCCAGCCCCATGTGCCCTGTTGAGAATAGCTCTTTTCCTTTGGTTTCCACAGCTTGCCTCCTGCTCCTCCTCAGTCTAGACTTAATTCAATACTGTGTCCAGAACTAGTCACAATATGACATATGAGAGATAGCCCACATGCCACCACCCTCCAGTCATGGTGCAGCTTTTCGGGGGTGGGAGCCACGGGGTGAGGGCCTCCTGTCCTGTGCACTGGGGTGAGGCGCAGCACCTGGGCCGTCGCAGCTGGCCAGCTCTGAGGCCCTGATCTCCTCCCATTCATTCTCACAGCTTTCTCCTCCACCCCCACCCTCACCCCCAGGGGGGACCATGGCCTGATGAGAAAACGATCACTTACACCCCCACCCCCTTCACCCATGGAGCACATTAGCCATATGCCTGTCTTTCTGTCAGTCTGCAGTGAAGTCAGTCTGTCCTGTTACCTGTTAGGCATGTGTTAGGCATGTTACCTGTTAGGCTGGGTGTGGTAATGCCTACCCATGACCCCAGCACTGAGGAAGCAGAGGCAGGAGAATCGTAAGACATTTGAGAAAAGCTCAGGTTGCATGGTAGTGAGTTCTAGACCAGCTAGGGCTACATATTAGACACATCTCAAAAAAGCAAGCAAACAAACAGCAGAAGCAACAACAACAACTAAAAATGAAAGAAGAAAAAGCTGGTCTCTTGCCTTCTCTGCTTCAGTAGGGAATGCCAGCCCTCCCCGCTGGTTAGAGGACAAATTGACTTAGGAACTCTGCTGTCCTGGGCCTTCAGCATCACAGTTTACTCTAACTTCACCGGTTCACGCTGGAGTAGCACACCCCCAAGTGGTTAAGGAGAGCCCTGCAGCCTCTTTGAACTGTGGGCAGATGGGTCTTCTACTGGCTGCATCCACCTGAGCCTGCTGGCCACACACTAGAATCTCTCTCTCTCTGTCACACCGTCATTCAGCAGAAGACCTCCCCATGTGCAGGTGCCTCTCTGGGTGAGGATAAAGTCGATGATTTAGTGCATCCGTCGTAGCTGGAGAGACAGACTGGAGACAGACAGGAAGTGGTTCTGGCAGGACAGAAAAGCATGTGGTGTCATGAATGTAGTGACAGGTAAAGGAAGATGCGGGAACAGGTGGCTACTCTGCAGAAGGGGAACGCATGGTCCCAGCAGGAATAGCAAAGGCCTGAGGTTCCTTGCTGTGCAGCGGGAGGGTGTGTATACACCCCATGCGCACACATGTACGACAGGAGGATGAAGAGTTCACGGTCATCCTCAGCTACACAGGGAATTTCAAGCCAAGCCCAGCTCTGTGAGGCCTTGACACGGAAGGAGACCTGCTCTGGTTGTTCAGAGGAGACAGGTGCCTCGGGGTAGATGGTGCTGACATTGGAACCGGGATGGCGACAGTGGAAAAGGAACAGAGATAGAGAGATGGGAGATGGGGATGGACTGCATGGATGGGGAGAGGGAAGGAAGGCGGGGATCAAGGCTGAACCCCAGTCTCTGCTTGAGTAGCCAGACGGGGGATGGCTAAGTTGCTAAGTTGCTGGCTTTGTTTGTTTGAATAGGACACACCTCTGCCTGCTTGGTTCAGCCTAGCATAGGGAGAATACATATTAGCAAATGCACCACCCTGTAAGAAGGGCAGTAGTGAGCAGGATGGGTACCCTTTTTGGGCCCTGAAGGGTGTACTGTTGGGAGAGCTTCTGTAAGAAAAACGTCAGCCAGGTGTGGTGGCACGTACCTGGGATCCAAGCACTGGGGGTGGGGGAGCTGGGCCAAGAGAGATCATTGAACTTTCAAGGCCACCTGAGCCTACACAGTTTACACAGTTTCAGGCTGGGCAGAACTTCACAGAACAGAGCGGTGGGAGGGGGGCGGGGAGGGGAGGAGAAGCAGTGAACATTTACTATAGATTTAGACTCAGAGCCTTGGAAGGCTCTGCTATCAATAGATACTTAATCCTCATTCCTCCCCAGCTGATCTGGGGCTGGAGGGAGACAGGGAACTTTAGAGGGATAGGGCATCTGGGGTCCAGGAGTAGTGTAGACTCAGTCCCGACGGATACCATAGGTTACCAACATAGGACAAATGCAGGAAAGTATGCTGGTCACAAGCACGCAGCTCAGTGGGTCCCCACTAACCAAGCACACCTGTGTTGACGGCACCTGGAAGCCTCTGGAGTTTTAACACGCAAATGGCATATAAACAGGATGTAGGATGCCATGACCACATATGGAAGTTTGTGTTGTCGCTGATCGCGGAATCGGGTCACTTACCCATGTTCCACTGCTGGTGGGCCTTGGGGCTGGATGGAACTGTCGGGGCGTACAGCAGGCACACGCTCAGCTGTGTTAGCTAGAGCTGCTGTGACAAAGAGCCACAGTCTGGTGACATCACAGTAGACACGTGTTCTCTCACGGTTCTGGAAGCGAGGAATGTAATCTGGAGGTGTGGGCAGGGGCTCTGGTCTTCTCTCTCTGGCTTGTAGATGGTCTTCTTTCCTGCATCTGTTTACATCATCTCTGCTCTATTTGTGTCTCTATCAAAATTCTCCCCCCTTAAAAACTTTATTCTGTGCGTGGGGAAAGGGGTTGCAAATGGGTCACATATGTGTGGAGGTCAGGCATTGGTTTGGAGATCAGTTATCAGGATAGGCAGCAAACACTTTTACCCACTGAGCCATCTTGCCAACACACCCTTTTTGTTTGTTTGGTCACAACAGTACCGGGCATTTAAATCACTGGTCTCACATGTATTAGGCAAATTCTCTACTGTGCCACACCCCAGCCCCTCACTGGGGGATTCTAGGCAGGGGCTCTACCACTGAGCCACACCCCAGCCCTCACTGGGGGATTCTAGGCAGGGGCTCTACCACTGAGCTAACACTTTCAGTCCTTTTCTTTTTATAAGATTTTATTTTTGAGCTGGGCAGTGGTGGCGCACACCTTTAATCCCAGCACTTTGGAGGCAGAGGGAGGTGGATCTTTGTGAGTGTGAGGTCAGCCTGGTCTACAGAGCAAGTTCCAGGACAGTCAGGGCTACACAGTGAAACCCTGTCTCCAAAAACCAAAAAGAAACAAACAAAAAAGGATATAATTTTTGTTACTTTTATTTATGTGCACATGTGTGGTTGTGTGTGTCATGTGTGTGTGGTTGCCCATGGAAGCCAAGAGGGTGTCAGTTTCTCCAGACCTGGAATTACAGGCGGTTGTAAGCTGCCAGGTATCAAAGATGGGATTTGAACCCAGGTCCTTTGGAAGAACAGCAAGTCCTCTTAACCACTAAGTCATCTCCCCAGATCCACACCCCTTGAAATGAAACTTTTAACTATAAGCAGGCAGTACCACTCCTGACATGAATTTTCCTTTTTTGTTTTCTTTTGTTTTGGTTTGATTTTTTGAAACGGTCTCAATGGGTAGCCCTGACTGTCCTGGAACTCACTTTGTAGACCAGGCTGGACTCGAACTCCCAGAGATCTGGCTGCTTTTACCTCCCGACTGTTGGGATTAAAGGTGTGTGCTGCTACTGCCTGGCTGAATTTTCCCCTTTTAATGACGCTATCAACCATAATGCACTGAAACTCACTCTCACGGCCTTGTTTTAACTTGATCATCTGCAGAGACCCTATCTCCAAATAGATTCACATTCTGAGCTCTTTTCTCAACCTAAATTAGTGCCAAAGCTTTCCTCCAGGCGTCCATACCAATCACACACCTGCTATTTGCTGGAGTGCGTTAGAGATAATTCCAGACATCATACCACATGCCTTGGGAGCATTTTAGAAAGGGAAAAAAGACTTAATCTGGTTTACATTTTTAAACAAGTCTGTTTGTTCTGTGGGAATGTAAGGCAAGGCAAATATTTCACCAGGAAGGGGAAGGCAAAGAGCAAGCCCTCCCGGGGCAGCATGGAGGAGGGGACATCCAGGTATCCCATGGCCAGTGTGTCGTTCCAAGTTTGGTAGACCGCAGCCTGCTGTACCAGGCTACACGACTCCTGGCTTCAGCCCCATTGGGGGCTCACATGCAGCAGAAGGGGGAGATCAAGCCAGGATTTAGTCAATTTTTCTGTCTGTCTGCCAGGACATACAACAACTCCTCCAGCTCCAACAGCTGGTGCTTGTCCCCGGCCACCACCTCCAGCCACCTGCTCAGTTCCTGCTGCCACAGGCCCAGCAGAGTCAGCCAGGTGAGATCCCAGCCCAGCGGATGCTCTCCCTCATGCTTTCAGTATCCCATCACCTGCCCCTCACCCACTCACCTCCTGTGTTCTTGTCTCCCTAGGCCTGCTACCGACGCCAAATCTATTCCAGCTACCTCAGCAAACCCAGGGAGCTCTCCTGACTTCCCAGCCCCGGGCTGGACTCTCTACACAGGTAAGACTTTCCACAGAGTTTGTCAAGCCTCTGGCAGGGGAGTGAGCTAGGGCTGAGTGGATGGGAGTGGGGTGGAGGCTGTGAGAGTCTCTGCTTCATGAACCCACCACACATTCTTGAGCAGTTGAGGGACCTGAATCCCCGCCCTATTCTGCCATCCACTTGCTGTATAAGGAACTCAGGGAAACCAGGCTCCATGTCTGGGTGCGTCGTACAATGAAGGGACTCAAACCAGAAGGTGGTTCCAAAACCTTTCTGAACATGGATGCCTTTACAAACCTGATGAAATATTTAACTCAGAGGCTGGGGAGGTGGCTCAGTTGGCAAAGTGCCCACTGCATAAATACAAGGACCCGAGTTCAAGGAATCCTCAGGACCGAGGGGCTAAAAGCTGAACATGGGAGTAATTTCATCCTGGGGGGCATGGAGGCTGACGTTGGTGGATCCTTGGCCAGCCACCCCAGCTAAATCAATAACTTTCACGTTCACTGAAAGACCCTGTCTCAAAAAGAAAAAAGAAAGAATGAAAAAAAAAGGTAGCAAGTGATTGAGAAAAGACACCTGCCTGATGTTGACTTCAGCCCTCCACACACACGTATGTGCTCACACATATGCACACACTCAACCACTTGCACACACACATGCACACAAGCATACATGCGCACACACATGTATGTGTGAAGACTGAAAAGTTCACAGGCCAGCACAGGTCTAGGCTGCTAAATTCCAAATGCCCCGAAAGGCTAAGCATTCTTGTGACAGCAGGGTTGGAACCTATTTGGCTGCTAGTGCTGTCCTGCCTGCCGTGGGGTGGGTGGCATCCTTAGCTCCCTCTCCCTGGATGATAGTCCTGCCGCTACCAAACTGTTGATGTGTCTGGTTACAAAGTGATGCCTTGAACAGGGGCTCGCATCACCATGACTTCCCAAACATACCCACCCCAAAATTTTAGGACATCAAAGATTCCGGGCACAGCCATCCCTGTACCAACCACCTGCTTCCAACCTCTCGTTTTTAAGTCAGTGAATCACGCCAGAGAAAGGTGGTGCGTCTTGTCCATCCTCCAACTGTCCTCCTTATTCATTCCTCTACTTTTTCCTCTCTTTGCAAATGATTCATTTTTAAGACTTTGTTTTATTTTATTTATATTTTGGTAATATTACAGAGTCAACCCAGGATTTTGAGTATGCTAGGCAGGGTCTCTACCACTGAGCCACACCCCAGCCCCTCACTGGGGTATCCTAGGCACGGTCTCTACCACTGAGCCACACCCCAGCCCCTCACTGGGGGATTCTAGGCAGGGGCTCTACCACTGAACTAAGTCCCCAGTCAGCCCTCTTTCCACATTTTAATTTGAGATGATCTTTCTGGGATGCTCTGGCTGGCATTGAACTCATACTGTAGCCCAAGCTGACCTTAAAATTCAGAGCCTCCTGTCTTGCCCTCCTGAGCTGCTGTACATGTGCTCTCAGGCTTTTATTTTTTTTAGAGCAGCTTTAAATGCACAGTGAAACTGAGCTCAAGATAGATCCCATATGCCTCCCGTCCTCCGCGTGCACCACCTCCCCATCTTCAGCATCCTCAGCCTAAACAGTACTCATTTGCAATCCAGACTTCTACACATTGTTGCCACATCTGTAGACAGAACCTCAGACTTCACCCTGTATCTATGTGTGTGTGTGGGGGGGGGGCATTGGACAGTTTGCTAATTAGTAACCTTAATCCCTAACAATTCAGTGGGCAGGCAGAGTCATAGTGGTGGTACCAGTCCATTCTATGGAAGGGAATGTAGGCACAAGGAAGGGTAAGACTGTTTGCACTACTCCAAACGTCAGTGGTGAAGGATGATGGAGGATGAACCCACTGCCCCCACCTCTAGGCTTTGAACCCATTAAGCCATCACATAAAGACACTGGCTGCTCTTTCTAGGAGTTCAGGTCTCTTAGGGAAGGCCAAGAGTTCTGGTAATTGAGAGGACCATGGTGAACAACAAAGCCACACATTTAACAGGATTAGCGGTTAGTGTGGGTGTCCTGGGCAGATGAGGGGAATCTGAAGAGGGCAGACGCACAACCACTGCTTAGGCACATTCGGGTCCTCCATCCTGCATCCCATCCACCCGCCCACCCCACCAGGCTGTGACTCGCCCCACGCTGCCCGACCCGCACCTCTCACACCCGCAGCCCCCAAAATGCTTGGAGCCGCCATCCCACCCGGAGGAGCCTAGCGACCTGGAGGAACTGGAACAATTCGCTCGCACCTTCAAGCAACGCCGCATCAAGCTGGGCTTCACGCAGGTCTGGGACCACCTTATAGGGCAGCGGGTGTGCGGGGGTGACAGAACGAAGATGCAGGGGTCCTGATCAGTTGATGGAGTGTTTGGATCTGGCCTTGGACCAGGAGACCCCGCCTTGACTTCCAAAACCTCACCTCCTCCTCTCTGGACCAGGGTGATGTGGGCCTGGCCATGGGTAAGCTCTATGGCAACGACTTCAGCCAGACGACCATTTCCCGTTTCGAGGCCCTTAACCTGAGCTTCAAGAATATGTGCAAACTCAAGCCCCTCCTGGAGAAGTGGCTCAATGACGCAGGTGAGCTTGGCCAGAGGCGCCAACGGAACTCAACAGGGAATTGGTATTGACTAGAACAGGGTAGGAAGTGATCACTCACATCCTTGTCTCCTGTCTTCGCAGAAACTATGTCTGTGGACTCAAGCCTACCCAGCCCCAACCAGCTGAGCAGCCCCAGCCTGGGTTTCGACGGGCTGCCGGGGCGGAGACGCAAGAAGAGAACCAGCATCGAGACGAATGTCCGCTTCGCCTTAGAGAAGAGTTTTCTAGCGGTGAGCTTCGCCCCCTGGCGGCCGGGAAGGGTATCAGGTAGATGGACCCAGCTCCATCAACAACTCTCTCTGCCTGTAGAACCAGAAGCCTACCTCAGAGGAGATCCTGCTGATCGCGGAGCAGCTGCACATGGAGAAGGAAGTGATCCGCGTCTGGTTCTGCAACCGGCGCCAGAAGGAGAAACGCATCAACCCCTGCAGCGCCGCCCCCATGCTGCCCAGCCCGGGAAAGCCGACCAGCTACAGCCCTCACCTGGTACCCAGAGCTGGGGCCGGAGGGCTAGGTGTGGGGCTCAGGGGTCGGGGCACAAACCTGTAGGCATCTGGGTGAAGCAAACTTACTTAGAAGAGAGACCAGAGGAGCTGGTTCTGGGGGCACTATGTCACACACACATCACAGTCGCCAAGAAACCTAGTTTCCAGGAAAACATGCCTCCCAACCTGAGTGGAGGTCAGGTGACGACTCTTGGGAGTGGGTTCTCTCCTTGCACCATGAAGGTTCCAGGGATCAAACTCAGATCATTCGGCTTGGCAGCAAGTGACTCAACCTACCAAACCATCTCCCAGGCCCCAGCTGTGGTATTATGTGGTGGGTACAGGCTCCCACATATACATTGGCATCACCATGAGGGAGGGATAGGACTGGTCATCATGACCCAGGTAGGACCACATGGGCTCCCACCCACAGAGACAGGCAGGGCCACCATTAGACCCCTGAGGTACCTGCAGCACCACAACCAGACACACTGGGGACATCCTTTGTTCCATCCCTTTATTTCTGTTTGTGAAAAGGACTTTGATGTCCAGAGAGAAACCCCTCAACTCTTAGGCTGGGGAGGAAGGAGGGGCCCTTTGCAAGTTAGCCAGACATGTGAAGGAGGACCACCAAGAAGGCCACCTGCTGCCAGGTCCAGATGCACAGGGGCACAGATACCAAGATGTGCCAAATCCCAGCACAAGGTAGTGTGGAGAAAGCTGCTGGGAAGGGGGTTGGGAGTGGAGTTCCTGCAGGGGCAGATGCCTTTCATTTTACCAGGAATCTCCATCAGGTTCGTAAGAGGTTTGGAGTGGGGGAGAGGTGTGAGGAGATGGCTTAGGGCTTCTAGGACTGAAGGCGGGGTGAGACTGCCTCAGGACACATCAGCCCTTTCATTTGGGGGAGAGGCTCTGATCTCCTGATCCTCCCGCCTCTCCCATTTACTTTGAAATCCTTGCTTGCCGGACTCTTTTACACAGGCAGGAGAGCCAACAGCAGGGCCAGACAGAGCAGCTGTTCAGTCACAGTCCGCAGCTCCGCAGGGACCATAGCCGGACAGGATGGTGTCAGAGGAGAGATGGGGGACTCTCTCAGCTGAGAGTCACACTGCGCCTGGGGTACATGTGGGAGAGGATGATGGAAAATGAGTGGCAGAATCTAAATCCAGCATTGCCCTGGAGCCCTGTTACCCCACTCTGTGTGGAGGCAACTGGAGCCGTGTGCACAGGGAACACTGTGGGAGGCTCCCCTGTGACAGTGTCTTACCATACTTTCTTTCCTCTCTCCGCAGGTCACACCCCAAGGGGGCGCAGGGACCTTACCACTGTCCCAAGCTTCTAGCAGCCTGAGCACAACAGGTTAGGGGCAGGCTGAGGGGAGGCTTGGGGGACAATGCACGGGCCACAGTCTGAGGGTTAGCAATAGCTCTGGGCAGCCATGGACCTCAAGGCTGAGTCTTGGGTGGTGATGGGGGACAGGAAGAACAGTGGGCAGGTCCCTCACATTGTCCACCAGAGCAACCCCTAGTCAGCTTCATGGTTCTCCGTGAGAAAGTGTGAAGGTTGCTGGAAGGGGACACACTTGTGTCTTTGTCCCTGGTGTCTGTCATGTATATGCCCTGCGAGCCCAGGAACTTGTTTTGAGTCTCTGAGCTTCAGGTTTTATATAATTATCATGAGTGTATAACGCGCACACAAGATCTGTACACACACACACTCTAGAAAGAGTGTAGGAGGAACTGGTACAAGCTCAATGATGTAGCTTCATCAATATGCATAGGGCTCTGGGGACCATCATCAATCTGATTTTTTTTCTCTTTTGTTTTTTTTGAGACAGGTTCTCTCTGTGTAGCCCTGGCTGTCCTGGAACTCATTCTGTAAACCAGGCTGCCCTCAGACTCAGAGATCCACCTGCCTCTGCCTCCTGAGTGCTGGTATTAAAGATGTGCTACCACTACCCAACTGATTATTTTTTAAAGGTTTTAAATGTTTGTTTTTATTTTATGTGTTCTTTTGTGCATCGTGAACACATGGTGTCCAACAGATGCCAGAAGAAGGCGCCAGATCCCCAGGAACTGGAGTTACTGACAGCTGTGAGCTGCCATGTGGGTGCTGGGAATGGAACCTGAGTCCTCTCAAAGAGCAGCCAGTGCTTTTGACTGCAGAGCCACTTCTCCAGTCTGTACAATTTTTTAAAAGATTTATTTATTTATTATGTTTACAGTGTTCTGCCTGCATGGCAGGAGAGGGCACCAGATCTCATTAAAGATGGTTATGAGCCACCATCAGTTACTGGGAATTGAACTCAGGTCCTCTAGAAGAGCAGCCAGTGCTCCTAACCATCTCTAAGCCATCTCTCCAGCCCCCTGTACAATTTTTTAATAACACAAGCACTACTATTCCTCTTGGGTTAAGAAATAGTTAAGTGGAGGATTATGAACTAGGAAGAAGAAAGAGGCACTTCCTGGTCCAGGTTCTTGATAAAGTATAATCAACTGACTAAATTCTCACACCTGGTTCATGAGATTGGTCCCATTTTTTTTTCTTCCCATTTTCCATTGAGGGACCTGAAGGTGAGAGAAGTTGAGGTGCTCGCCATGGGGCACAGCTGGGACTAACCGTGGGATCTGTTCTGGCTCTAACAGTTTGGTCCTCAGTGGCCCACTCCTGAGCTCCCAGCAGCACAGAAGTCCTAGGGACTCATCTTTAGCCCCTGGAGGGAGCCATAGGAGCATGTCTCCTAGGCAACCCATTTCTTGTCAGTGTCAGGGTGTTTGGGGGCATGGTTTGCAGTCAGTGCCAGCGATTATTGTGACTGTCATAAGATGGGGATGTAAGGACTATGAGGGAGGGGTTTGGGACAGTGTGCTATTCTGACTGGTGAGATTCTGGGTGTGCAATAGGGGTTGCCGTGACTTCCTTAACAAGGGACCAGAGAAAGCTGAAGACTGTGCTTTCTGTCTCTCTCTGACAGTTACTACCTTATCGTCAGCTGTGGGGACGCTCCACCCCAGCCGGACAGCAGGAGGGGGTGGGGGCGGGGGCGTAGCCGCGCCCGCTCTCAATTCCATCCCCTCTGTCACTCCCCCACCCCCGGCCACCACCAACAGCACAAATCCAAGCCCTCAAGGCAGCCACTCAGCTATCGGCTTGTCGGGCCTGAACCCCAGCACGGGGTAAGTGCGCAACTACAGGTGGGAGGTCGCAGCTGCTTGCAGGGTGGGGAGATGCACCCCAGTTCTGTCCTGGGTTCCCCGCTAATGCCTCTGCTTTGCTCTTGCAGAAGCACAATGGTGGGGTTGAGCTCTGGGCTGAGTCCAGCCCTCATGAGCAACAACCCTTTGGCCACTATCCAAGGTGCGTGCTGCCTCATGTCACCCCATTGCCACCAGTCCTGCCCCTACTGGGCCTCGAGCCCCCTCATTGCTACCCCAGCCATGTCATCCCGCCCTGCTCACTGCATTGCTCGCCTCTTCATCCCCGTCTGTGTTTGGGGAAGGTGTGAGGGCTACTGATTGATGGGAGTCAGTGGTTCAGATGGGGAGCCGGGGGCACTCAGGCGGGGCACAAGGAGGCGAAGGTCTCCATGGCCTGGTTTACCTCCAGCTCAGCCTCTTCTCTCCTCACCAGCCCTGGCCTCTGGTGGAACCCTGCCCCTTACCAGCCTTGATGGCAGCGGGAACCTGGTGCTGGGGGCAGCCAGTGCGGCCCCAGGGAGCCCCGGCCTAGTGACCTCGCCTCTCTTCTTGAATCACGCTGGGCTGCCCCTGCTCAGTGCCCCGCCAGGCGTGGGCCTGGTCTCAGCAGCGGCTGCAGCCGTGGCAGCCTCCATCTCCAGCAAGTCTCCTGGGCTCTCCTCGTCTTCTTCGTCCTCATCGTCCTCCACTTGCAGTGAGGTGGCAGCACAGACCCCTGGAGGCCCAGGGGGACCCGAGGCAGGGTCCAAGGCCGAGTGAGAGCCCGCCAGGCCTCCCCTCCTACTTCTCTCACTCCCCCGACATTGGTTCCCCACCCAAGAAGGGGCGAGGAGGCTGGTGGGGGATACAGTGGATCCTGGGAGCAGGAGTGACAAAGGAGGAAATACCAAAAATCAACCAAAAAAAAAAAAAAAAATTAAGAGAGAAAAGAAAAACCAACAAAAGAGAAAACCAAAAATATTCACAACAGAAACCAGCTTCCCTAAAGGAACCAGAGATGAAAAACAAACGAACAAAACAGCCCCCAGACCAACCAAACACCCCCCCCCCCAAATCAAACAAACCAAAAACCAGTTGCGAGCCAGATCTTGGAGTGCTCACTGCTATGACACCAAATAAGAACCCTCAGCCAGGAGCGGAGCAGCCTCCAGCAGGTCGGACCTCATGCGGCTGAGCCCTGGCTGTGGGGCCAACTCCTAACCTTACCCCCCGCTGGGGGTTGGCAGAGAAGGAACTAGAGAATGTGCTGGCTTGCTGGCCCAGCCCCAGCCCTGGGCCAATGGAGACAGGGCATTGCCTGGGGCAGGAGGCCCAGGGCCCAGAGCCACCTGCCAAATGGTCTTTTCCAGAAAGCAAGAGGAAGGACCGAACAACCTTACACCAAATATTCAGTAGCTTCACCCAAAGGATGTACAGAATTTTTAGCGTTGTGCTCAACAGAATGTGTCCCTTCCGTGTGTTCCCCTGCCCCCCAGCTCTCCCCGACAGGGCAGGGGGTCTTGCTTTAATCCCCCAACCCCCAGCCTGGGGAGAGTTCAGAGGAAGGCCTGGGTATGGGCTTTTTGTTCCCTGTACCTCTCCTCTCCCTTTGAAGGGTGGGCTAGGCCTTTTTTAATTTTTTTAATTTAATTTTATTTTTTTGCCAAGTTCCAGCTCTCCAAAGCCCTCCTCGGCTCCATCACCCTCCTCCTCTGACTGGGAAGGTGGTTGTTTCAAGCAAAGGGCGATGAGGTGAGAGCGTCCAAGTTGTCTTTCTTTCCATCTTGTCTGTCAGTTTCCCTGAAAAAAAAAATCATATTCCAGTGCCTATCCGTGGAATCCTTCACGTTCTTTAACATTAACCAGAAACCAAAAAGATCAACTCACCTCACTCCGCCCACCCTATGCCCTTTCTGACACTGGCAGATACCTCTCCCTTCTCTTCCCCAATGCACACACGCACACACCCCAGTTGTGGGCTCCTCCGGATGGCATCTCCATCAGGGTCCACATGGTGGTGACATTGCCATGTCCTGTGGTTCCCCATGCAAGAGGGCACTGTGGTGGCCACCACTCCCATGAGACCTCCACGAGTCTTGGCTGGACCCTGTATTTGCCCATTCCTGGACATATCTCAACAGTGGACAGAGGGGATGCTGCTGGGAGCCGCCTTGTCCTCCTTCTGTCGTGGAGGTCAACAAAGTTTTGAACCAAAAAACAAAACAACAAAAAACAAAAACAGAAAACCAAACAAACAATAAATTAAAACTAGAAAAAAGAATTTATAGAAATATATAGATATATATATATATGGGAAAGAAGACTAGGACTCTTCAAGACAAGAAGGAGCCGCAAGGTGGAGCCGAGCCCTGCACAGTGGTCCAGGCCTTTGGTCCCCAAGGCGGATGGAACGATGGATGCTTCTTTCTCTTCACAAATACCTCATGGACGTCGTCTTCGGAAAGCCGGAGGGGGGCTGGGGGGGCCTGTCCCTCAGCCAGGGTGGACAGAAGCGGGTGGGTGGGGCTGAGAGAGGGTGTCAGGGACGAGGGTGAAGAGCCCCAAGCTCCCTCCCTGCCTCCCCCCAATCAACTGAAAAAGCTTTAAAAGAAAAAAAAGGAAAGCAAAAAGAATGGGTGAAGGAAAACCAACTGTTGGGTAGTTTGATTCCCTCTTGGTCTCTGTTTCTGTTCTCTCTCTCTCTCTCTCTCTCTCTCTCTCTCTCTCTCTCTCTCTCTCTCTCTCTCCCCTTCCCTCCCTCACTTCCTCTCTTCGTTCTTCCCTCACATCTCTTGATAGCCTTCTTTCTGTATCTCTCCTCAAACCAAAGTTGCTGTGAAGGACGCGAGCCATTGAAATCAGAGTGACCCCTGCCCCTGGCTAGGCAGGAGCAGAGGGAGGGAAGAGCTGGGCGATGCCTCAGGGCTCCCCTTCCATCCTAGACACTCTGAGGAGAGAGGCAGCCAGAGCCCCTAGGTCTCAGCGTTCTCTTTTCTTCTGGTCTCCCTTCTCCCACCCAGAAGCAAAACTGTCGGGCCGGGCCCCAGAGGTAGCAGAGACTCCAGACTAACTCGGGGCCTTGGGTGCCTTACCCAACCCTGGTGGAAATGGTTGCCCCCCCCCCCACCCCACCAGGCACCAATGGGGTTGGCACCTCGTCCACCTATCCTCGCTGGAATGTACGCAGCTCTGCTGAACCGACTCCCTGCCCTCACCCTACCTCTGAGTTTGTCCATTATACGTTCCTGAGAAGCGGCTAGCGAGAGGGCCTGGACCCCAACCCACAGCTGGAAAAGGGGCCAAGGGCTCCTGACCGGATAGGAAGACATTTGAACAGAGCAGAATGAAGGAGTTACAACCAACCAACCAAACAACCCCCCAAAAACCCTCTGAGAAGACAGGCAGCATGGAAGGCATGGTGGAGATGACTCAAACATAAACTATGATTCTAGACCAAAAAGAAAAAAAAAAAAAGAAAAAAGAGAAAAATCCAGGATTCACCACCTAATTCATCCTGCTTCCTCCCTATCGAGTCCCTACCTGGGACCTCTCCCTACTCCAGTGTGGAGGAGTGGGGCAAAAAGAGAGCAGGAAGCAGGGGGCAGGGACGGGCAGATGCCCTGACATTGGTGGAGGGGACCCCCATGCACTGGGGGTGGTGGGGACCCTCCCCATCCAACCCCCACACTGGGAAATGAAAAACAAGGAAAAAAATCCTGGGAGGGGAAAAATAACCAAATCCCAAGCTTTAACTACAGCTGTGAAACCAAATATTGGGAAGGGGGTGGAAGGGTGGGAGGGAGGGGCAGGTGAGCCCCAGGTCTCCCCCCCCCCGGGACCCCTCCTCCGAGGACTCGAGATAAGGCACCAAATACCTCAGAACTTTAATGTTAAAAAAAAAAAAAAGAAAAGAAACCAAATATCGTTGGCTGGGGGCCAGCCAGGGCAAGGGGCAGGGGGCTTGGGGGGGCTAGGTTTGGGGAGGTGGGGAGACTTCTAGTCCCTCCTGCCCCCACCTGCCCCTTCCACTCCGTCACCCCAGCCTCGACTCCGGGAAACAAAACTATCTCATCGTTTTTATTTTGTGGTCTGTACAGAGCCTGTGTCCGTGTGTCTGTGTGTGAGCGAGATTGGAGGGCTAGGATGCTTTATATGGAGTAGGGGAGGGAGACCCTGCGCCAGCTTAGATGTCAGATAGTGGACCAGGGACCTGGGCTGAGGGAGAGCTGAGTGGACTGGGTGAGGGCAGTGCTCTGACTTTCCCTTCTCCCAGCCCTGACTCCCCTTAAGGGAGGAGCAGAGACTGGTCCGCCCTAACGGTGGGCCATTTGTGCCAAAAATAAATAATGCCAGTAACGAAACCGCCTCTCTGTTCCCTTTTGGAGGGACAGGGTAGGGACAGAAGTGGGAGGAAGGGGCTGGATGTCTGTATAGGGGTGGTTGAGGGATGGATGGATGGATGGATGGATGGATGGATGGATGGATGGATGGATGGATGGGGTTCCCAAGCCCCTTTAGAAACTGGGGTCTTACGCATCTTCCCAGAAGACCAAGAGAGTCTCCAAGCCCTTACCCTGGGAGCTCTAGCCAGGAACTAGTCAAGTCAGGGGAATGACTTCTGGGCCTGACTAGTTTTTCTCCTTCAGCTCATTCCAAGGGTGCTTCTCTCTCCATCTCACCCAGGGTGAGAGAGACTAATGAGCAAGATTGAGACACATGGCCCCCACCTGTCTCTGAGTGGGAAAGGCAAGTGCGAGAGATAAAGGCCTCCAAGAGAAAAAAGAAACAAACCAAAGATTTAACCATTTAAAAAAGAAAAAAAGAAAAAAAAAAAACCACAGACAACTCCGCTACCTTTTTATACGTTGGGAAAAAAAGTGAAAAAAATTAGAATAAAAAATTTAAAAAAAATAAAAAAACAAAAAAACAAAAACCCAAAACAAACAAAAGACAATAAAAAAGAAAACAAAAACAAAAACAAAAAAACACAAAAACTTTAAGCCGCGGTTCTTTTGTGCGGTTTAAACTTTGACCTCAGCAGTCTCCAAAGCAAGACGACGATGACAAAGGCTTCGGGGAAAAAAAGAAAAAATAATGTATATTTTTAAGTATTTGTCCTTGGTGTTGGCTCCTTCCTAAACAGGCAAAAAGGAGCAAAGAAAAAAAATCCAGAAAAGTGTTGCTGGGACGGAGACGACTACTTACTTTGTCTGTGACCCCCTATTTCCCTGCCCCCCCTTTCCTCTAGCCCTCCTGCCCTTCCCCCAACCTGTCCTCTAAGCCCAGGGGCTCAATATTTATTTATTTATGTAATTGCAGGGTGACAGGGGCTTCTGAACAGAGGGCCTTTGGATCATAGCTGGGGAGTGGGGGCAGGGCAGACATCTCTGGGGCTGAAGAGGAGGCCTAGTCTTTGGTCACCTCCTCTGGCCCCTGACTGCCACCACTGTCACCTGCCAAGGCCAAGCACTAGGGCAGTGACCACTTTGCCTGGTAAAGATCTGACTGGCTCCACCTTTTTGGGTGTGGCTGTCCCTCACCTACTTATTTGAATGCCCAGGTGGAGGAGACAGGAGTGGGGAGCCTTGGTAAGTAGTGGGCCAGGAAGTGGGCCCTGGAGTGACCCACCAGGCCCATCGAGGTCGCTCCCCTTTTGGTTGTCTGACCCACCCGTGTTGGCAGCCCCTTTCCTCCCCTCAGATCCCTTCCCTGTCTCTTCTTGTGGTAGCGGGTTAGTGTTTCAGTGTTTTTAACTTCAATCTGCTTGTTCATTGTACAATGTGCTTCTTTTAATGGCCCCGTTTTTGTAACGTGTCATTCATCTGAACAACAAACATCAAAAAATAAAAAATTAAAAATTGTACAGAGAGAAATGATGTCTGGTGTCTCTTGGCCTTCTGTTTCCTGGGAATAGCAAGCCAGGTCAGGGTATGGGTTGGAAATGTGAACTGGGGAGGGGAAAGAAAGAATGATTCTATTCCAATACTGGGTCAGGAGTGATGGCCTGGCACCGGAATCCAAGGCTGTGAAGGCTGAAGCAGGAGGATCACTGCCTTGTACGGGAGCTGGTTTGTTTGAGTTACATGGTGAGTGCAAGGCCATTCTAGGCACACACACACACACACACAATGGTTAGAAGACCTGAATGTTTTTCTACGTTCAGAAAATTTAACACAATGGTTAGAAGACCTGAATGTTTTTTCTACGTTCAAAAAATTTGAGGGATTTAGGAAGCATTCAAATTCAAAAATCTCAGTTCTGCCATTTTTCAGTAGACATGAGCTGCAGTGGTTCTATAGTACAGGACAGTACATACCTCACCGGGCTTCCGTGGTAGATAGGACAATGCCTGCTGCATGGGCTTCCGTGGTAGACAGGAGAGTGCCTACTGCATGGGCTTCCGTGGTATAGGACAATGCCTACCTCGTGGAGTTGCGGAACTGAATGGGATGGTTAAATTATTAGGAGAGTTGGGCATGGTGGTGGATACCTTTAATCCCAACAGCCAGGAGGAAGAGACTGACAGATCTCCGAGTTTGAGGCCAGTCTCTTTTATATTGAATGTCAGGCCAATCAGGTCTACACAGTGAGACCCAGCCTAAATAAATAAGTAATGCTGAGGATATACAGCTCTCTACAATACTGTCTTCAGTAAAAACCACGAAGAAGCCAAGAAATCAGCCAATACTGCCCACCTCCTTTCCTGGGTGCCTCCCAAAAGAACTAAAAAGACCTTTAAAATAAGAGTTGATAGGCTGGGGCAGTGGTGGCACACACCTTTAATTCCAACACTCAGGAGGCAGAGGCAGGCAGACCTCTGAGTTCGAGGACAGCCTGGTCTAAAGAAACTCTGTCTTGAAAAACCAAAATTAATTAATTAAAGTTAATAAGAGTTCAATCTTCAATGCTTGTCTTGCAAGCACAAGGATCTGGAGTGGAGCCCCCGATGCATGTAAAAATGCCTCCATCCATCCCTGGAACCCCAGCACTAGGAAGGGAGAGAGAGGTGGAGCCCTGCAAATGGGGAGGCCAGCCAGTCTAGCATAACTGGTCAACTCCAGGTCAGCACGAGATCCTGTCTCAGGAGGTGGACAGTGAGGTTACCCCCAAGCTTCCATATGTACATACAACATGAACACAGACCACTAATCCTAGCACACCGGAGGCAGAGGCAGAGGTCAGGATCAGTTTTGTATACTTAAGTGACCAACCTGGGCTCAAAAATCTTGTCTCAAAAATGAGAATAATACATGAGGCTGGAAGACTGAGAGTTTGAAGCAATCTGAGCTACACAATAAGACCCTGGCTCAAAAAGGGGAGGGGACTGAGGATATGGCTCAATCCCCCCCCAGCCATGCACATGCGCATACCCCCCCCCCCCCACACACACACGGTGACTTTGAAGTAAGATTGAATAACAACGTATGTGCCTCCTTTGAGGGACATTAACTCAGATTATCCTGCCATCTCGAACTAGTCATTTGCTGAAGCAACTTCCCAGGTCAGGGCTGGGGTGACTCCCAGATGCTGCCACTGAAAATCAGAACTGGTCTCAACAGAGCCACTGGCCTTCTTTTGTCCTTGTTGCGTCCTGTCTGGGACACAGGTGCTGGGATCCAGGCGAGCCAATAGGAAAGGCTGAAGATTGGAGACGTGAGCTATATGCGAGGCCATGGGTTCCATCTCCATTATTTCTTTAAAAATTTATTTATTATATATATACTCGCCAGGAGATGGTGCCAGATCTCATTACAGATGGTTGTGAGCCACCATGTGGTTGCTGGGAATTGAACTCAGGACCTCTGGAAGAGCAGCTAGTGCTCTTAACCTCTGAGTCATCTCTCCAGCCCCCATCGCCATTATTTTTTTAAAGCACTTTCCCCTCTTAAGTCAGTATAGTTGGCTGAGGAAGATTTTTGCTGGCCTTCAAGGGGCTGCAGTCAGAACCATAGATGTCCCATAACTCACACACTTGAGCGCACGCTCTGGTCCTGAAGTCTCCACTATGCATCTACCTAGAGCATAATAATGTCCAGGCTCTTGGACATGCCCTGCCTAGTTAGCTGGCCTCTCTGTCAAGTTTTATAAGCCACTAGTGGGCAGTGCTATGTTCCCTTGGCTATTGCTCCTGCAGATTCTAAATAAAGCAGGCAACGCAGCCGGGTGTGGTGGCAGAGGCTGGCAACTCTGGTACGCGGAGGTTGAGGCAAAGAGCCTGGGCCATACATACACAAGAACAATCCTCTCTTACAAAGGGAGTTAGGCAAGGAAAGCCTTTCTTAGAAGAGTAACTTTGGTTACTTGCCCAGTGCAGGCTCCTGGATTACACCTTGGGTGTGCTGGGGGGGCTGCACATCTTAGAAAGGGGACATGTAACATCCACTGATTTGGGAATGTCTGTATTATCTTTCTTTAGGGCTAAGGCTCAAAAGCCATCAAAGCTGTCAGGGGGTTGATCAACTTTGTCTTTTTATGTATGTATACATATATGTATCATACATGTACCCGTCTATGACGTGTGAGGATGCCCATATGTAAGAAGAGGACATCTCCTGGAACTGGAGTTACAGGCAGTTGAGAGCTACCCAACATGGGTCCTCTGCAACACCTTCCTAGACAGTTTTTGTTTTTCAAGACAGGATTTCTCTGTGTAGCCTTGGCTGTCCACCTGCCTCTGCCTCCCAAGCACTGGGACTAAAGGCTTGTGCCACCACTGCCTGACTTTTTTGTGGGGGTGGGGCTTCATGAAGGAGGGTCACTCCACTGTCAAGGAGCTAATGACTGTTGAAAGCACCTTAATTTAATACTGTGGCCAACCAGCATCATGCCTTTCCCATCCCTTTTGTTTCAATTGCTTTGCATCTGGTTCACAAGGACAAAGGATCTGACTATTGAGCCACTTATTTGAGATAGCTTTTACAAACAGTACAGATCTCCCAGGGGGAGGTTGGTTCCTGGGGAATAGGACCTGATACTTGGGGTTAGTGGTTTAGGTCTCCTGCAGGGCTGGTAGGCACTGAAGATGGTATCCATGATTGAGAAACCCTAGTGGAAAACCAACTGCATGTTTTAAAGTAACTGACAGGGATATCCAACAGGTGCTTTTACCATTTGTTTTTGTGTGCATGCAGGCCATGGTGCACAGGTAGAGGTCGAAGCAACCTATGGGAGCTGGTAGGCAGAGGTTAAAGGGAAACCTATGGGAGCTGGTAGGCAGAGGTTAAAAGGAAACCTATGGGAGCTGGTAGGTAGAGGTTAAAGGGCAACCTATAGGAGCTGATTCCATCATGAGCTCTGGGAATCAAAGGTCACAAGGTTTGTGCGACAAATGGGCCCTCTTGCCCGGTTGTAACCAGTGTTTTCTTAATTATTATAATTAAGGACAGTGGCGTAAAAATAAAAAGCAGGAGGCAGGTTTTCTTTCATCTGAGTAACAGATCAAGCCACAGAGTGACAGGCATGCTCAGTAGGCAGGTCCAAGGTCCGTGTCCTCCCCCCCCCCCCCAGTTATTTTCATCTCTCAAGTAGTGTCCTTCTAAGTAGAGGGATTCTTTCTAACAGAAGGGATTGGAATAATCCTCATCTAGTCACTTCCACTTTCTTGCTAGGCAAGGTCATGGGCCAGACAGAACAGACTATGGATGCTTAGGGGCTGGAGAGATGGCTCAGGGGTTAAGAGCACTGACTGCTCTTCCAGAGATCCTGAGTTCAATTCCCAGCAACCATATGGTAGCTCACAACCATCCATGAGACCTGGTACCCTCTTCTGGCATGCAGGCATACATGCAGACAGAATCCTGTATACATAATAAATAAATAAATCTTTTAAAAAAATATGGATGCTTAAACCAAATATAACTAGATTTAAATTCAAGCTCTGCCCTGGGTTGAACTGACCGTCAGCAAGTCATTCTAGAGGCCTCCAGTGTAAAACATGATCTCCACAGAATTAAATCAAACTAACCCAAGGGCTCAGGCTTGTAACCCCAGCTACTCAATAAACTGAAGCAGGAGGGCCACCAAACTCAGAGCCTGCCTAGAATATATAGAGTGAGCCCAAGGCCAACTGGGCAACCAGTAAAACCTGGTCTCAAAACGAGAGATGAGGATACAGCTTAGCGGTAGTGAGCTTGCCCAGCGTGTGGGAGACCCAAGCGAATCTGCAGTTCTTGGGGTGTGTATGGAGGGTGAGTAGTTAAGATACCAGACATTCCATCACTTTCTTCCTACAATAAATGTCCATTGGCTGAGCCACAACTTGGCGTGGTGAGCCACAGCACTTCCTACTCTAGAAGCCATTACTCAGAACTTCCAACTCTGTTACAGGGCGAAGCCCAGGAGCTCCCCTCTGTGTTGCTGATCACACCTGACCCAAGTCTGCCTGCTTTCAGGGATCTAGTTTGAGAAACCCAGATGCCTTTGTGGGATGCAACCACATCAGGCAGGAAGTGGAGGCCAGGGCTGAGAAGCGCACTAATGTTTCTCTCGATGTTCCAGCAACACCTGGTTCTTCAACACCCAGATTGCTTAAAGATTTTTCTTAGGCTGAGGGGCCCTCTAGTGGCAAGACATGCTGCCTTCATCTGACACAAGAGGTCTGTTTCAAAGAACCATGCCATGGACTCTGGCTGCGTTTTCAATCCAGCAAACTGTACCAAGTTCTATTGGGGTGCTAGGGATGCGGCCAGGGGAGGTCAGCTAGTGTCTGGTCTCACGATACCCCAAATCCACCCTAAATACTCGGCCTGACAAAAAGCACAAAAATGTCCAACTCAGTCTTTATTGACCGCTTCATTTGGAGACCACCAAACAAGTGGAGGTGGGGAGGGGGAGGGGTCCTTTATGTACCAAGGACCCCAGAGCAACCCCCTCAGAGAAGAGAATAAATTTAGTTACAGAACTTATATGGTGGTGGAGAGGAGAGAGGGGTACGATATGTACACAGGTTTTAAGGGGCTGTTGGAGACCTGCAGCATCAGGGCTTGGTGACGCTGAAGAGGAAAATGGGGGCCAGTCAGCTGCTGATCTGGACCCCTTCAGCCTCCGCTAAAGGGTAGATCTCAATGGCCTCCACAAGGGGCAGAGCCTCCACTGCAGTTTCCATCACAGCCAGGCCCACAGCGGCCTCCGCCTCTGCCAGCTGCTGCCGCACTGCAGCCTGGTGCTGCTGCTGGTGAGTCTTGCGATGCTTCCAGAGGTTGGAGAAGGAGCGGTAGCTCTTGCCGCAGTCAGGGCAGGAGTAGGGCCGTTCACCCGTGTGAATGCGGCGATGTTCTGCAAGGCGCATGGAGATGGCAAAGGCCTTGCCACACACTTCACAGGCAAAGGGCCGCTCACCTGTGTGTAAGCGTCGGTGGTCTTTCAGATGGGTACTCTGGCGGAAGGCCTTGCCACAGTCTGGACACGGGTACGGCCGTTCTCCTGTGTGGATCCGCCGGTGCACCTGCAGTGACGTCTCTGTGCTGAACAGCTTCTTGCATTCACTGCATTCTAGGCCACGCCGCCGGGCAGGGGCTGCAGGGGCAGCAGAGGTTGCACCACCAAGGGCTGTTGGGGACGGAGTGACGGGTGTGCGAGTGGCCCTTGAGGCCCTGGGAGCCGGAGGTTCCTTAGCCAAGACTTCTCCAGGACCAGCAGCAGCATGGGCAGCTTCATGGGCCTGCAGACGAGCAGCAGAGCCTACTTTCTTGCCACAGGTCCCACACTCAAAGCGCCGTGGGGCCTGGGCGGCAGCAGCTGCACACCGATGCTCATAAAGCCGCAGCGAGGAGGGGAAGGCAGCCCCACAAGATGGGCAGTGGTGGGGCTGGCGCCCAGCGTGGACCACAAGCTGGTGTACCTCTAGCAGCCGGCGCAGCAGGAAGGAGCGGGGACACTCACGACACTTGTAGGGGTACTCGCCTGTGTGGTGGTAGCGGTGCATGAGCAGGCGATAAGGGCGGTGAAAACGCAGTCCACATTCCTGGCAGCGGTAGGGGAAATGCTGGGCATGCACCAGGCGATGCTGTCTCAGAGTGGAGCTCTGAGTGAAAGCCTTGCCACAGTCCCCACAGCGGTAGGGTCGTTCCCCTGTGTGTGTGAGCCGGTGGCGGGCCAGGTTGGCAGGTGAGTTGAAGGGTTTGGAGCAGTCAGGGCAGGGGAAGGGCCGTTCCCCGGTGTGTGTGCGCAGATGGTTCCGCACATGAGACTTCTTCTTGAACATCTTGCCACAAATGCTGCATTTGTGACGCCGTTCTAGTCGGTGCACAAAACGCTGGTGCCGGGTCAGCTGCAAAGCCTTGACAAACTCACGGCTACATAGGAGGCAGCGGTAAGTGCCTGGAGCCGCAGGCTCTGCTGGGTTCTCCTCAGACACCGGGAGCTCTGGGGCCTCTGGCTCTCTGGTCTCAGCAGGGGCTGGCTCAGGAACGCTAACGGCAGGCTCCTCTGGCAGAACTGGTGCTGTGGGCAAAGGGACACCTCCTGCCCCATGGGTACGCCGGTGATAAAGGAACTTGGTAAGGTTGACAAAGGTCTTCCCACAGGGACATGAATGCAGAGGATTTGGAGTATGGGCTCGCCGGTGGGCCAAGAGAAGGGCTTCTGTGCCAAAGGCCAGGCCACAGTCTACACATAGGAAATGAGATTCGCTGCTATGGTCGCCAAGGTGCTGATCCAGACTAGAAGGGCTGGGGAAGACACGACTGCACAGGGGACACTTAAAGACACCCTCCCGGTGGCTCCGAAAGTGCTGCTGCAGCTGGTGGGGTGAAAGGAAGAGCTGGTCACAGGCTGAGCAGAAGAGTTCCTGGGTGGCTGCTGTACCTGACTCTCCACTGTTGTTCCTCCGGGGCTTCCGCCCCCGTCGATCCCGGCCAACGGTCTCCCCATTGCGCAGCTCATAGCTATGGTCAGAGGTTGGCAAGGGGTCGGGTAGAGACGCTGGCACCTCAGTGGTTGAGGGGATCAGGGTTTCCTGCTTTGTGGCAGGCTCCTCGGCCTCTGGGACAGCAGGGAAGTGGGTGGCCTGGTGCTCCAGAAAGTCAGCCGGCAGCTGGAAGAGCTGGGAGCACTCGGAGCACTTGTAGAGGAGCAGCTCCACTTCTGTCACCATCTCGGTTGTGGCGGCAGCTGCAGACGGGACAGCTGCCCCTTCCCCACCTTCTTCGGCTTTTCGGTATGAATGTTCCACAGCTACTCGGGCCTGGCCCACAGGGGAGCCTAAGACAACTGGAGACCCCAAGACAACGGGGGCAGGAGCCTTGGTGGGGGTGGCCCTGAGGTGCATCTGCCGATGGTTCAGCCACAGCTCCTGGCTGGCAAACAGAGCCTTACAATCCACACACTCATAGTGGATGGTGCTGGAACTCAAGGGGGGCACCTTGGGGGGTGGCTCAGCGGGCACTGCCTCCTGGGGTGCCATCATCTTCAGGTGTAGCTCCTGGTGCTCCAGGAGCTGGCTAGGTGACAGGAGCAGCTGTCCACACTCAAGACACTGGTACTGGCTCTCCTGTATGAGGGTCTGATACAGGCCTGTGCCTGAAGCTGCCTCTGTGGCCACTGTGACTCCAGGGTCAGCCACGCCCACCAGCTCAAAGTGCTGCTGGGGCACGTGGGAGTTCTGATGCACAAGCACCTCCTCCAGGGAGCCATAGAGCTGGTTGCACTCAGAGCAGACATAGCGGTGCTCTATATACAGGAATGTCTCCTCGCTCTCCTCAGTCATGGCAGCAGCAAGGACCTGGGCTGAGGAAAGGGAGGGCGGAGACAAGTCAATCCTCCAGGGCAGTTCTTTCCCTGTGTCACCTCTACATTCTAAACCCTCAGACATGCTTCCTCCTCCAACTTCTGGATTAGATAGATTTTCCACTCCAACACCCTCCCTAAGAATCCTTCCTTCCCTGAACATAGCAAACAGGCAACACAAATTTCTCCAGTGGTCTTTTCCTAGAGACCCCACCCCAAAGTCTCCCTTCTCAAAGAACTTGCAGCAAACTCCACCCACCAGATCCTAGTTAATCCTCTCCATTCCCACGCCTCAGAACAGGTTCCCAAGGCCCTGTCCACAAAACAGGAGCTGCTCTCCCTGTAATACAGACCTTCCTGCGACTCCTCACCATTGCCCGGGACAACGCTCCTTTGCCAGCCTACCCACAGAATCCTCACTCTCTTGGCCTGTTTCCCAGCTGCCCTCCTACATGGATTCTGCTCTTCCTCATAGGCTCAAACTTTTTACACTCAGGCCACTCAAACTGGTGTACAAACCAATATCCCTACTCTACCTTAGGCACTGGTGGTTTGGCCTCCTCTTGCCATGCAACCTCTGTTAACCAACCAGTGCCCAGATTCCTCACATCAAGTCACCCAATCTCCAATTTTCTCTCCCTGGCTTAATCCATCTCCAGACTTCCTACCTTAACCATTTCCTGGTACTCAGACTCTTAAAACTGGTTCAAGCTAAGCACATCAAGACCTTCTCTGCTGGGCAGTAGTGGTTGGTACACACCTTTAATCCCAGCACTCAGGAAGCAGAGGCAGGGAGATCTCTGAGTTCGTTGAGTTTGAGGTCAGCCTGGCCCACAGAGCAAGTTACAGGGCAGTCACGCTACACAGAGAAACTCTGTCTGGAAAATAAGTAAGTAAAAGCTCTCCTGTATCATCAACCTTTACCTAAAAGAAACTCCACAGAAGCCCAATCCTTTACATCTAGACTGTTCTCACCCTCCTCATGCCTTTCTCTCTCCATCAAGACCAAATGTACTGGGCTATCCCCTCTGAGCACCCGGATCTCCTTTTCTCAGTGGCATGACTCCCTCTTTTTCCTAAGGCCACCACAACTCATCTGGGGATGCCTATTATGGGCTTTTTTTTGGGGGGGGGGAGATAACAAAACTATCCTTTTCTGCATTAAGGTCCAGGCCAACGTTATAACCTTAACCCATCCCATAAGCCCATAACAGTATCAATCTAAACCTTTCTTCTTTTGAGAAAAGATCCAAATCTATCCTAACCCACTCCAGGAACTGTCAGATCCCCATTCCATATAAATTTGTCCTTTTTGCAAAGAAGATCTCCACACACTAATCTTGTCCAGGGACATCCAACCTATCCTTCACAGTGGCTTAACCTTTCCCCTCTCGCTGTTTCTATTCTCTTCAGGGATGTCTCTCCCATAAAAACTCCATCAGTACCCAAAGACAGCAAAAAGAGCCCCCTCTTCTTCATAATCCTTCTCACTAACCTACGACTATGGGGATACCCAGAATCCCAAAGTTATCAGTATATCACATCTCATTCTCAACCCCAACAGTCCCAGACTACCACCTTTCTATCTCCCCAGTTACACCCAGGACTACTTCACTTTGGCCTGTACCTAAAACAAAACAATCCCTCCCCGGTTCAACCTACGGATACCCGTGAGAACATAAAGACAGTTGTCAGTACTTTCCGAGGGTATGCCAACCTCCAATTCCGAGGATTTATCGGCCTTCCGTATTAATTTAACCCCATTTTCCACACCTGGACCGCTCTCTTAGTTCTAAAGATACCTCAAACCCCTTCTCTGCTTTAGTTCTTTCCAGGCAGAAATCGATTTCCCTCCCTACATTCATTACCTCCTTTCTCGGGCCACCTCCCCACCCCAGCAACCAAGAGCCCTCCAATCGTCCTCTTTCGATCCTGGACCCATTCCAGCGCACCCACCCGTGGCCCCGGTACCCCATGCAACCAGAGAGCCCTCCTCCGAGGCAGCTCCGGGACCTCCCCTTCCCGCCAAGATCGGTCCCCAGCCCGCAGCCCGAGCCCTGCCCCTCCTCACTCAGCCCCGCACACAACTCCAATCCCTCTACCCCAAACAACGCCCCGGCCCGGCCCGGCCCCCGCCCGGCCCGCGCGCCCAGCGGCCAACGGCCGCTCCGCCTTCCGCACCCGGGGCGCGCTCCTGCAGGCCTTCAGCGTGCAGACCGAATGACGCGAGCGAGGCGCAGGGTGGGGGCCGGGCCTCCGCGCTCCCTCGGGAACTTACCCGCCTCGGCCGTCTAGCCGGCCCCAGCCCGGGCCGCGGGCTGCAGCTCCCTTCGCACAGCCACTCTAGCACCGCGTCCTCTCTAGCGCCCGTCGTCTCGCCTGCTCCGCAACCTCACTCTCGTCCCGGGGCCCTCTCTCAACAACGCCCCTCCCACCTTCCGCCTCGCTGACTGCGCAATGCGCCCAATCATCGCCCGCCTGGCCCTGCCGTTAGACCAATCGGCGCTCAAGTTTCTGAGGGCTTAGCCAATAGCGAGGAGGAGCGGGATCAGGCCGCGCCCAGCCAATCCTCTAGCAATATTCCCCCACCGCTCGGCCTCCAGGTAGCTAGTGCCCGCCCCTTTAGGCCTCCCAAGAGGATCCTCCCCTCCCAAGTCTTCTTGGACTCCGCCTTTGATGGTCGAAAGGGCATCGCTGAACAGAGAGCTGCGCGATGACGTCGGGAGGCGGGACGAGGCAGTAGGCGCCATCTTGGGGGCGCCCGGCAAGACTGGTGTGGGTTATTGAGACACGCAGTTCTCTGAAGGCCGGCGGGTTACAGCCCAAGAACCCCCGAGGGCCAGTGGCAGGAAATGAGACACCTCTCGGCGGGAATGGGAGCGGGGACCAAGCAGGAGCAGTCAGGCCGAGTGAAAGGGGAAAACCGAGGCTTAAAGATTTCATTTTTTTATTAAGGGGGGAGGGCTGAAAAAGGTAGGGAGGAAATTAAGGCAGGGCGGGATGGAAAGAAAATGTTAGGAAAGGAAGTTTAGGGGAAGAGGAAAACCTAAAGTACGTGGCAGAAAGCGGGAAAAGGTAGGAAAGAGAAAAAGGAAAAGCTCGTTAGTGTTATGCCCAAATCCGTGGGTCCCCCCCAAAGCCAGCAAAGGAGACCGAGTCACATATGTAAAAGCAAAGAGCTTTTATTTTAGTCAAGTTTGCAAACTCGGTCTCTCCACATGTTCAACATATTGGAATATCCTAAGAGCCCCGAGCTCAATTAGAATTGGGTTTTTAGGGGGCTGGAGAGATGGCTTAGCGGTTAAGAGCATTGCCTGCTCTTCCAAAGGTCCTGAGTTCAATTCCCAGCAACCACATGGTGGCTCACAGCCATCTGTAATGGGGTCTGGTGCCCTCTTCTGGCCTTCAAGCATACACAGAAAGAATATTGCATACATAATAAATAAATAAATATTTAAAAAAAAATATATATATATATATAAAGAATTGGGTTTTTATAGTAGGTGGGGGTGAGGGGGTCTCTGAGGTCCAGGACTCCTGATTGGCTGACATTTGTCTAGGGGTGTCCTGGTGAAGTGCTGGCAGGTGTTTCTATTTACAGTGCTTGAAATGCCAGGAATTCCCTTTGAATGGTCTGCTTTTGGGTGAGGGTCGGTTAATCTTGGCCTGCCAGGCATTGTCTCAGGGTAAACTATTGAGACTCTAGACTCCATTTAAATTTATCGATGGCCAGAGTTCCCCATGATAATGGTTGGAGGAAGTAAAGAACTTCCTTTCTGCCCAGACTTAGATTATCATGGCTGGCCCTCACAGTAAATTCCATTGGAAGAAGCTGAAGTTGTGGGGTGGAGATCCTGATGAAGGAAATCGATCCGTAATGGATCGAGTCAGTTTTGGGTTTTGTTCTTGTTTTTGAAATAGAGTCTCACTATGTAGACCAGGCTGGTTTCACAGAGATCGGCCTAACTCTGCCTCTTGTGTTTGGGGGATTAAAGGCGCCAGTCGGGTGGTAGGAGCACACACCTTTAATCCCAGTAGACGCAGGCGGATCGATGTAAGTTCCAGGCAGCCTGGTCTACAAGAGCTAGTTCCAGGACAGGCTCCAAAGCTACAGAGAAAACCTGTCTCAAAAAAAAAAAAAAAAAAAAAAAAAAAAAAAAAAAGTTCAGGGCCCTCTATGCATGAGAAGGCATGGAGTTCCAGGCCAGCCTGGGTTACACCTAAGAGACCCCGTTGCTGGGCAGTGGTGATACACACCTTTAAGCCCAGCAGAGGTAGGCGGATTTCTGAATTCAAGGACGGCCAGGGCTACACTGGGAAACCCTGTCTCAGAAAGCCAAAATGAAAGCAACCGAGAGAAGGACCAGGTATTCAGAAAACAAACAAAAAGCAGAGAGCCAGTGAGATGCTTCAGCTCCTAAATGTTATGGTTTTGGTCCCTGGTCCCTTTAAGAAACAAGTCACGCCCACTCCCTCCCCATCCACTGAGGCAGGCTGATCTTCAGCTTCTGGCCTGAGCTCACTCTCTTTTTCCATCTTCCTCTCGGAGAGGCAGCTTCAGTTCTTCCTCTCTCCCCATTTCTCTGCTTCCCCCCCTTCTGTCTCTCTCTCTTCTGTCTCTCTCTCTTCTCCCCTTCTCCCTTCCCCCTTTATAACCCCCTGAATAAATATTCAACCTCACTCTGCAAGTAGTGTCTATCCATGTTTCTGTCTTCTGCCTGCCTGACCACCATGTGTCTCCCTACCTGGGACCAGCCATTGCTCAGGGACCAGCAGCCATCTCTGCCTGGGACTGGCTGCTCCCAGGGCCCGCTGTCTGCCGCCACATGGCTCGCCACCACCATTTGGGACCTACAGCATTTCTGTTGCCTACTGCCACTGGGGATCTTGCAGCATTTTTTTAAAAATTATAAAACTAAAGACACTTGCTCCTAAGCCCAATGCTGAGTTTTTACCCTGGGATCCACAAGGTGAAAGGAGACTCGAGAACTCTTGATTTTCAAGACAGTTTTAAAACACTAGGTTTTCCTCTTCCCCTAGACTTATTCTCTTAACGTTTCCTTTCCATCTCACCTTATCCTCCCCTCCCCCGTTTCATCGCCCCTGCCTTGGTTTCCCCCTTTCACTTGGCCTGCCTGCTCCTGCTTGGTCCCCTCTCCCATTCTGGCTGAGTGGTGTTATGTTTTCTGCCACTGGCCCTTGGGGATTTAGGGCTGTAATTCTTCCTTCACAGGCCTTGGGATCATTGTGTGCCTCAACATCCCACACTTTTTCCAAAATCCCTACCCCGATACTTGCCAGGTGCCCCCAAGATGGCGTCTACTGCTTCTTCCCGACTCTTTGAAAACTGTCTTCTGACTTTGGCACATGTCATGACATG
The DNA here is from genome assembly GCF_950005125.1 of Chionomys nivalis. Lineage (NCBI taxonomy): Eukaryota > Metazoa > Chordata > Mammalia > Rodentia > Cricetidae > Chionomys > Chionomys nivalis. The sequence continues at coordinate 79,512,096 of NC_080087.1, read as the reverse complement.
TTTGTGCTTGTGTGCACACACACACCTAAATACAAAAATATGGTGGAGAGTGACGGAGGAAGATGTTCAGTGTCTATATTTGAATTCCAAATTTGGACACCAACGTTTTCTGGAAGCTCCTCCTTGAATCCACAGTCAGGGGAGCCATCAGAGGTGCATTTGGTTAAACCCTGTCCCTGATTTCTCAGATGAGAAAACAGTCTGAGAGTCAGGTCATTTCCCCCATCTAAAGCCAAAACACTAGGGAACTGAACACAGAACCAGATAAAGTTTGTCTGGCTTTTCAGGTGCCCTTCTGGTGGTGTCTAATTGGGTGCCCTAACTTCTTACTAGACTCCTAACAGCAGGCCCACATGTTTAAACTGGGCTGCTTGGCTTGAATGCTGGCCCTGGACTTCCTTAGTTTTGACTTTGGGCTGAACAACTCAACTGTGTGTCAGTTTTTCCCTGGGACAAAGAATGGCAGTCTTTGTCCCGGGGTTGTGAAGCACTAAGTAAATACTGCTATATGGACAGCATTATTTTTTGAGATAGGGTCTCTATTGTAGCCCTGGCTGCCCTGGAACTCTATGTAGACCAGGCTAGCCTCAAGGCTGGCCTTTTGCCTGTTGGGATTAAAGGTGTGCAACACTATGACTGGCTTGAGAAATTAGTTTTTTATGTTTATTAGACTCTGGAAGTACTGAATTCAGCTGACTCCTGAGTGCGTTAGGTGACACTCGGGGCTCTGCCCAGTGCTCTCCATGCATTATTTAATTCTGTGATCGACACTGTGAGGGAGAAACAACTACCCTGAGGTACGAAGAAACAGAGGCCCAGAGAAATGTGTCCAAGTTCCCATAGGAAGGCCCCAGGAGAGGATTTCCCGCCTATACTCAATTCCCTAGTGCGTGGATTGTTTGTGGTCATAAGGTAAATGGTTCACTTCAAGAAGAGTAAAGGGCCAGGCCGTGGTGCACGCCTTTAATCCCAGCACTTGGGAGGCGGAGGCAGGTGGATCTCTGAGTTCAAAGCCAGCCTGGTCTACAAGAGCTAGTTCCGGTCAGGCACCAAAACTACAGAGAAACCCTGCTTCGGGAAAAAAAAAAAAAAAAGACACTTAAGGAAATGTTCAACATCCTTAGTCATCAGAGAAATGCAAATCAAAACAACTCTGAGATTCCATCTTACACCTGTAAGAATGACCAAGATCAAAAACACTGATGACAACTTATGCTGGAGAGGTTGTGGGGGAAAGGGAGCACTTCTGTATTGCTGGTGGGAATGCAAGCTGGTACAACCCCTTTGGATGTCAGAAAATTAGGAAACAACCTTCCTCAAGACCCAGTAATACCACTTTTGTGTATATATCCAAAGGATGCTCAATTGTGCCACAAGGACATGTGCGCAACTCTGTTCATAGCAGCTTTGTTTGTCATAGCCAGAACCTGGAAACAACCTAGATGTCCTCGACCGAAGAATGGATAAGGAAAATGTGGTACATTTACACAATGGAGTACTATACAACAGAAAAAATAATAACATCTTGAATTTTGCAGGAAAATGGATGGATCTAGAAAACATTATTTTGAGTGAGGTAACCCAGACACAGAAAGACAATTATCACATGTACTCACTCATAGGTGGTTTTTAAACATAAAGCAAAGAAAGCCAGCCTACAAACCACAATCCCAGAGAACTTAGACAACAATGAGGACACTAAGAGAGACTTACATAGATATAATCTACATGGGAAGTAGAAAAAGACAAGATCTCCTGAGTAAATTGGGAGCACTGGGACCTTGGGGGGGGGTTGAAGGGTAGGGGAGAGACGGGGATGGGGGGGACAGAGAAAAATATAGAGCTCAATAAATATCAAAAGAAAAAAAGAGCAAAAGATAGGGTTGGGTTACAAATGGGGGAAGAGAGCAGGGTTGCAGATTTTAAAAATAAAAGATAAAGATGAGTAAAGCAGTTGGTGGGGTCTGGTTAGCTCTAAGGTTAAGGCCTAGCTGCTATCTACTGTATTCTGGGTTTGCCCTTGGGGTGAAGTCACCTGCATAGGAGCCAAAGTACAAACAAGCCCGGCTCTACCTTGGGCAGGTTCTGTGCTCTTGAATAGTGTTTTGTTCCTGCTGAGGCTTCCTTTTTTTTTTTTTTTTTTTTTTTAAGATTTATTTATTATGTATACAGTGTTCTACATGCCTGCAGGCTGGAAGAGGGCACCAGATCTCATCTTGAATGGTTGTGAGCCACCATGTGGTAGCTGGGAATTGAACTCAGGACCTTTGGAAGAGCAGCTAATGCTCTTAACCTCTGAGCCTTCTCTCTGGCCCCCCTGCTGAGGCTTTCTTTTCTTTTCTTTTTCCCCCTCTTGAGATTCCAGCTTAGTTTTTCAGGCTCCTCTCTATAAACTTGCCTGGCTATCCCAGTTTAATTTGGACTGACAAGGTACTGTCCCTGCAAAGGAAGCTGAAGCCTGGTCAGACATTCTGGTGGTAGCAATGGATTGGGACTTTTGGGACAGATTGTGTCTAGAGAAGGAGGATGGTGAGGTACCTGGATCAGCAAAGACCTAGAGGCACGGGTACTGGCCATAAGCTTGGTTGGAGCAGAGTTAAGGAGGCTGTGTTAGCCCTAATAGGATGAAGAGGCATATACGAAATGGGTCCTTTAGGGTCATGTGTAGGTGTCACATGTCTGCTAGGCATGTCCCACATAGTCAGAGCTCACCATGCCAGGCCTGGTATAGTCTGAGTTGCCACGTGCCAACTGTGTGTGCGAGGCATGTGGTCACATGTGCTGGGGGCTGCACGTGAGAGTGTCAGTGTCTCCTCCCCATCACGAGCATGGGGGTGGTGGTGAGTCACAGGCTCAGCCTTCAGCACCAACTGTCATGTTCCTTCCCCCCAAATTTCACCCCCCCCACACACCCAGCCATGCACCAACCACCCCCACTTGAAGATCTATGTTGATTCTCTGTTCCATCCCCCTGCCCTTCTGGGCTCCCTCAGAGAGACAGCAGAACTCCCTGACGGAGAGGGCCTCTCTCTGCTCTGGCTTTGCTCTCCAGGTTCCTGCCATTTTGTCATCCCCTTCCCACTGGCTCACTGCTCAGGTGATGAGAAGATGAAGGTCTCTTCTCCCTTCCCACTCATCTCTGGGTCCCCAGGAGTTCTTGGTGCATAATGGAGAATTCCCATCCTCCCCCTTTAACATCCTCAGCCTGTTTCCAGAGGTTATCCAGTTACATTTCCACCAGCTAGCCATGCCTGCCTCAGTGGGCCTCTTGTGTCTATGAAGCACATGATTGTCTCTGTGGGTCTCCTGTGCTCATGGGACTGTCCCCTGATTCGGTAACCTCTCCTTGCTCTCTGGGCTCTGTGTATGCTTCCTGGTTGCCCCTTCTGTGTATGGCTCCCTATCCCGAGGAGTTTTTCTGTGTCTGTCCCTCTGTCTTTGGCCTCCCCCCACCTTCAGACACCCCTGTGTCCCTAAACTGCTCGCTTGTCCTCAAGTGGCTTGCTTTTTTATGCCTGGGCTTTTTTCCTGTCCTTGGCCTTGTGAGTTTGTGGGCCTTGGCCCACCTCTCTGTTTCTCTGCATTTTTCTCCATCTGTAGTCCTCTCTCCCCACTTCTAGGCCCTACGCTCAGTTATTCCCACCAATGCCTCTCATCTTCATGGGCTCCAGTACCCAGGACTGCCTGGGCAGGGCGGTGGCATGGTGTGGTTGGAGGGGGTGGCCCCGGGGGTGGGCCCTTCATCCAATGCAGCTTGCTTTTCTCATCAGCATTCTCCTCGCAGGGCCCCCCAGCCCCGACCAATACGATCTCCCCCTCCCCTACTCCCCTTCCTCCTTGCTCCCTGCCTGCCTCCCTCCCTTCCTCCAGCCCGCCCTCCTCCCTGCCTCCCTCCCTCCATCTCTCCCCTCCACCACCACCACCACCCCCCGCGCTCCAGGACCCAGCGCGGGCGGGCAGGCGGCGGCCTAGGAGGGGAAAAGGAGCGGTGGCGGCAGCGGTAGTAGCGGCCGGCCGGCAGCAGGGAGGCAAGCCCGACTGGGGACACGGAGCCGCCGGCGGCTGCTGCTCACAGGGGACCAGAGTCCGCGGCCAGGCCCTCCCACCGAGAGAGGGCCGCCCCCGGGACACCCCACCCTCCTCCGCCTTCCCGTTCCACCTGCTTTCTCTCCATCCTCTCCTCCCACCTCGTCCCTCCACCTCGTCTGCCCCCTTCTTGGTCTGTCCAAGGCTGCCAGTTACCCTGTCCTCGCCAGCCCGGTCACTGCTCGGCCTCTCCTGGCCCCCAAGCATGCTTTTCCCGTGGGGACTGAGGGCTTGAGGACTCCAGGCCCTAGCCTCATCCAGGGCAGGGCCAAGGCTCTGGGGGGAGGGGGGGAAGGGGGCGGCCCCCTCCCCCCCAGCAGGGCCTCCCCTCCCCCACTTCTCCCGATGGCCGGCTTTCTTTTCTCCACCCAGTCCTCACCCCCTGTGCCCCCCCCAGGCCGGCCCGGCTAGGGGAGGGGGCGGGGGCCCTTTCCTGGGCCGGCTTCCCCCTCCCCCGGCTTTGCCTGTGCCCCCCTCCCTTCCGTTTTCACCTTCCTCTCCTTCTTTCCTCCCTCCTTCCCCTCCGTTTGCTCCTTCCCCCTCTCCACTCTCCCCTTCTCTCCTCCATTTTCTCCTTTCCCCTTCCTCCCCTCCTGGCCCGCCCTTTGCTTTTCCACCTGTCCTTCCTCCCCGCTCCTGGGGAGACATCGTTTTGGATTAGTTGGGGGCCACCACCGGCGGCGGGGGAGGGGGCCCAGTGGACTGCCCTCTCCCCCGGCCCCAGCCTCACCAGCACCCAGAATCGGAGCATCTCCTGGTTGTGGTTCTTCGGGCCTCGAGGGAGCCCAGCCCTCCGTCCCACCAGGATCCGTAAGTGTCTGCAGGGCGGGGATTGGGCTGGGTCCTGGGTCCTGGAAGACCAGACTAGCCCGGCTTGTAGGGCCCCCACAGTCCCTGCTCCCCGTGGATGGCACTGCTTTGTGCCCTCCCTCTCAACGTCTCATTCTCCACGACCTTTTCTCACCCTTACTTCTGGGCACACACCTCACACCTGCCCTCAGTCCCAGCTTCCCCCGGTCCTGTGGGCTGACAAGCTCCGTGATATCGCTCCTCATAGGGACTCTTGGCTTGTTCGTTCTCCAAGCTTTGGGTCCCAGACCCACACTGGCTCCTGACTTGTGCGTTGATTTCCTCTCTCCCTCTCCTCTTTCTCTGCCTTACCATAGGCCCCATCCCATTCACCTCTTGTCTCCTGGAAATGCCTTTGCGTTTTCAAGTCTGCATTTCACCTATCTCCCGGGCCTGTCCAACTGTGCCCAACTTCTCTGTTCTCTCCTCTCCTAACCCTGTCTCTCTGTAGGAGATGCTAGCTCCCATCTAGCCTTCTTCCCACTCTGTCTTTCCATTCTTTGCCTGATCCTCTCCACCTCCAGGCTTCACCTCTCACTTTTCAGCTTCCCTCCTCCAGACCCACTCTGGGTCCCCAGTCTTCCTCTCTGTAGCTGTCCCCATCCACTGCTCTCTCCTCTTTTCCCTGGCTTCTGCCCTGGCTCTTCCACCCACCCTCCAGTTTCTCTCTCCACTTCGGAACCTCACTACCTCCCAGGACCCCTTGACTGAGGGCACTGGGATCCTCAGCACTCCTGGAGAGTTTCTGCTTCTGTGCGGGCTGCTCTGCCCTTCCAGAGCATTCACTTTCCCTCAGTTCCCCTCCCTAGCTTGTGTGGACAGCTCTCTCCCTGTGTGCTTCTCCCACATTCCTTTTCATTCTGGCTTCTGCCCCTCTGGCCTCGACAGCTTTAGGCATCTTTAGGCTGCTGTGCAATTCATCCATTGCTCACACTCTGTGTGTCTGTGTCTGTGTCAGACTGTCTCTCTTTTAGCAGTTTCTTATTTTTTTCTTTGCTCCCCATGGTTTTTTCTGTTAGTTTGTTCTGCTTTTAGAGACAGGGTTTCTTATAGCACAGGCTAGCCTTGAACTCACTATGTAGCTGAGGCTGGGTTTGAACTCCTGATCCCCCTGCCTCTGCCTGCTGATTGTTGGTATTACAGGTGTGTGAAACCACACCCTGCTCTCCCCATGGGTCTCATACTTGTTATTCTTCTTTTGGCCCTCTCTCTTCTCCTCTTAGGCTCCTGTCCTTTGCACCTATCTCCCCTTTCTGATGTCTCTCCTCCAACCTGTAGGGCCTGGCTGCCCCCACTCCTCAGCTCCCCCAGTTGACTCTGTTTCCATCTGTACCTGCCTGACCTGAGCTGGGTGTGCGAGTCCTGGGCCTGGCTGACCCCTGCTCCCTCTTGTGTTCTTCATCTGCTCCTTTGCTGTGTCTTTGTTTGTTTTTGAGACAGGGTCTAACTCTAACCCAATATGTCCAGGGATTCCCTATGCAACCTAGAGTAGCCTCAAGCTCACAGTGATCCCACTGCCCCCAGAGTGCAGGAATTGCATCTTGGGGTGGATGCCTTACTTAGTGTCTGTCTGTCCTTTCTTCCCACTTAGCTATAGTCTCCACTTTGGGGCTACCTTTCTGTGTGTTCTTTCCAGGACCTCTGTGTTTGTTTGCAACCTACAGTCTGTGCACAGTACCTGTGTCCTTCTGTTCTCATCTGTGTCTGCCACCTGTGGGTCCCTGCTTTTCTGCCTTGTCTCAGGCTTTTTGTCTGTAGTCCCCAATCCCCACTTGTTCCAGATGTCCCAGGATGAACCCCCCTCCCTTCTGCCTTTCCCCTTGAGAACTCTCCTTCCAGCTCTCCCAGAATTCCTTGCTCCTCTGTCCTGGTCAAGTCCCCACATTAGCTCTAAATTGCAGTCTGCAGCCACCAGTCTGTTGAGCATGTCCCCATCCCTCAGGCTGTCCTTATCAAAGACTGAGGGGTGTGCAGGGAGGACTTTCTCAAGGTCATCCAGGAAGTAGGGACAAGAGTGGGACTGATAAGGCAACCTTTCTCCTTTGTCTGGACTGTTTTGGCTATAGAAGTCAATTCCAAACCTTGCTTGGGACTCTGCCCTTCCCCAGTACTTCCTTCTGGCTTGTCACCAGCTGAAGTCTTTCCATGAGTCCAGGTGGGATACAGGGGGACACTAGATATACTTTGCAGTGCTCCGGGTCCTACAATAACCCTCTAGCCTTGGAGCATGGTCTGCGACCAGGTCCAGGGATCCATGTGCACATCTGGCAAAACACATCCTGCCCGGCAGTTACACTTCCAAAGGTCTGGAGTGCCCAGAGCAAACCCGGACTCCCTGAGACTGGCTCTGTGAAGACATGTACCGTACCTGTCTGCCAGTACAGGGTGCAGGCAATGAGTTCCAGCTTTCCTTTCTCTCTGTGGGACTCTTGCTGGTTGCTTGAGTCAGTGTGTGCCTGTCCCTGTGTTCTCTGTCTTTCTCTTCCAGTTTCTCACCTATCCCCATGTACTGGTGTCCCCTTATTTGGTCTGCCCTTTCCCCTTCCTCAGTCTCTGTCCTTTATTTCACATCTTCCTGTCCCTTCTCTTTCTCTCTCTCTCCCAGTCCTGTCTATAACTTCCTTCAACTCCCCTTCTCTGTTTCTTTCCAATTTTAGCTGTTTCTGTCATCTTTCTGTTCTCTCATATATATCTGCCTGTTTTCCCCTTCTTTTCTCATTTTCTGAGTCCCTGTATCTTTCATTTTGCAGTTTCTCATCAGATACTTTTTTTAATTTCTGTATTCTCTTTTTAGGTTCTTTGCTACGTGGAGTTCCTCCCTCTGTTCTTCCTTCCCTCCCTCCTTCTCCCTCACCAAGTTTCCTAATTCCAAGATAATATCACTTATCAGACCTGGGTGCCCAGGCCTCTCCCCCAGGGGATTGTGGGAACCAGGAACATCAGGAAGGTGGCAAGTGAGGCTTGGGATGGGGTTGCCTAGCAACCACTGCATCCTCTCCAGCCAGTTTCTGTTGCCTAGTAACGGCTGCCTGCCCAGAGACAGGGGCGGGACTGGGGTGGTGGTGGTACCACTCAGTTTCCTGTTGGGGTGGGACCGGTCCCCAGAATCACTCTTACTTCAAATTTCTAGCAATGACTGTCTTATCAGTGACCTCTGACCTTTCCATCTTCCGGAGCTCAGTTCTATGAGCTTGGTATCCCAGTGAGCCAGGCCTTTTCAGAACTGGGCATTCCTCCCCAGTGATGTCTGGGAGGACTATGCTTGCCACCTCATTCAGCAGCTTTCCTAAAAGACTTTGCCCCCACATCAGCCATCTCCCTTGGGACTGGGGGGTCTCTCTGCAGGTGGCAAGTGGGGGCCGCGGCAGCTGCGTCCCCATGAGGAGAAGAGGAAGATGCCGGCTGAGCTGCTGCTGCTGCTGATAGTTGCCTTCGCCAACCCCAGCTGCCAGGTGCTGTCATCACTGCGCATGGGTGAGGCCCCAGCACCCCACCTCCTCAGAAACTCTCCCTCCAGGTCCCTCCAGGGAACTCAGGCATTGTAACACCAAAGTGCTCTGTCTCCCGGCTTATCCTTCCCTGAGACCCAGGAGCCCTGATACCCTACTATGCAGCCTCAGATCCAGGAATCCAGACCCTTCGTACCTATATCTCCCTTCAATCTAGAGGCCACAATTCCAAGACCCCACAAGATACCCTTTCTCGGGGGCCCCAGGACTCTGGCCCCTCCCAACTCCTGTCTCCTCTCAGCTGCAATCCTGGACGACCAGACCGTGTGTGGCCGTGGTGAGCGTCTGGCCCTGGCCCTGGCCCGGGAACAAATTAACGGGATCATCGAGGTCCCAGCCAAGGCCCGAGTGGAAGTTGACATCTTTGAGCTGCAACGGGACAGCCAGTACGAGACCACGGACACCAGTGAGCGGGGCCACGGGGGTGGGGGGTGAGGCAGGGCAGGTGGGGCCTTGGCCAGTCACTCCACCCCTGGCCTCCTCAGCTCAGCTTTACACTCATCTGCTCACACCTGCTATCCTTCCTTCGTGCCTGTTTCTGTCTCACGGAAGTGGATGCTGCTGAGTGGGGAGGTCCAGGCACTAAGGCCTGGGGCTTTCAAGATCCCCGGTGGGTCAGGAAGGGCATTCTGGAACAGGTGGGCAGGAGGTGGAGTGTGGCGCTGCTCCAGCACACCTGCAGAACTGGCTTGCCCTGTGGGAGGGCTTGCAGAGGTGTCTGTTGATGCTCATGGTCTTAGTAAGCAGTAGTGCCTGATATCCTAGTCTGCTGTTGGCCGCTAGGATAAAACACTCACCAAAACCACCCTGGGAAGAAAAGGGTTCACTTTAGTTTGCAGGTTAGAGAGTCCATCCTGGAGAGAAGCCAGGGCAGAACCTCAAGGCAGGAATTTGCAGGCAGGAACTGAGGCAGAGACCATGGAGGAATGCTGCTTACTGACTTGCTCCTCCCGGCTTCCTCAGATACCCCCATGACCACATACCCAGGGATAGCACCACCCACAGTGGGCTGAGCCCTCCACTTCAATCACTAATGAAGAAAACACCCCATAGACTGGCCTACAGACCAATCTGATAGAAAGAGTTCCTCAAGTGAGGTTCCCTCTTCTCAGGTGACTGTAGTTTCTGGTAAGACAAAACTTACCAGAGCACTTGTCCCAGCTACACTGGTACCATCCTAGCTCTTTGCAACCTTCTGTATCAGGACTTGTTTTATGCTGGGCCTGGTGGCTCACCCCTGTAGTCCCAGTACTTGAAAAGCTGAGGCAGGAGAGTCATGGTGAACGTTAAGCCAATCTTAAATCTTGGCTACAGAGTGAGTTTCAGGCCAGCATGATCTATAGAGGAAGATCCTGCCTGAAAAACTAAACCAAACCCAAACTCTGCTTAGCATCCATAATACATGGGCTTGGGGCTGGAGAGATGACTCAGCGGTCAAGAGCACTGGCTGTTCTTCCAGAGGACCCGAGTTCAGTTCCAAGGATCCACATGGCAGCTCACAACTGTCACTAACTCCAGTTCCAGGGGTTACAACACTCTCACACATACATTCAGACAAGATGCCGATACACATAAAATAAAAATAAATATTAAAAAATAAGTTGAACAAATTAAAAAAAATAATACATGGGTTTTACTTCAAGCACAATAGATAAACAAACATGTAAACAATACCACCACCACCCCAGGCCTTACATGGGCTATGTTAGATCTTGGGTGTTTCATCACTGAGAGGGAGAGTGGGGTAGACTCTTCAGGCCTTTTGTACTGGCGCGTCACGGACACGGTCTGGGAGAAGCAGAGGTGGAGACTGAAGAGGCAGATGGTAGAACAGGCATGCATTTAGGGTTGAGCCAAGAAACAAGGTGTAGGGTGAGACCATCTTAGCCAACTGGAGCCAGTGTGTGTTTGAGCAGATCCCGAAAATGAAGCCACGTCAAAGGAAATCGGCACCCAGAGTTAAAGAGCGATTGTTGGCATGTTTATAGAATAGCTGGATGTTTATAGAATACCATTCCTGACAGAATCCTGGGGGTCATGAGCTCCTAGGTGTAGCCATGTCTGAAATTAGTTTGTAACCCTTTTAGCGGTGTGATCTCATTTATATTCTCATCCTTTCTGTCACTGACTTCTCTCCATTACCCCCATGGCCTCATACATTCCTAGGCAAGTCTTCTAACATGACCTCTAGCCCCAGCCAATACTGCTCTCTTAACCCATCCTGAGTTTCTTCCATGGCTGCCTTAAGGCATCTAAACAGGACATCACATCTCGACCCAAACTTGTTCCTTCTGTGTCCTCCGTGTTGAAGGCCCCACCATTTGCACAGACCACGTGCCTGAAAATGGTCCTTTCTTTCCATTCTCTTTTGAGAGCTATTAGTCTTGACTCTTACTTATCTCCAGATTCTTTTCCCGATCAACTTCCCTCCATCCTCTGTACCCCTGCCCTACTTCAGCATGGCCAACTTAGACATGTACCACCTGCCTCATTCCCCACACAGAGCCGGGTTCGAGTGCTAGCTTCACCCACTAGGAGGGTACTGTGGGTAGTAGAGTGACCGAAGAGCTTGCATGGCAGAGGAAGCCAGCTCCCGATTTGCACTTCAGAAGGAGGCCCACAGAGCTGGGCATGGTCAGGCCTGGAGGCCCAAGCAGGAGGAATCTGAGTTCAAGGCCTTAGTTGAGTTGTTTACATAGCTGTGGTGGTCCAGGGCCAGCCCGGACCTAAATTATTTCTTCGGCTAGTGTGGAGGCGTGGGGATAAAGACACAGCTCACGTGACTTTATCGGGAGGGAGGTTTTAGGGATCCCTCTTACAAAGCTTATCCTACAGCAGTTTTATGGAAGAATGGTCTGCTTTTTATGACTGCACCTTCCCTTTTTTGCCAGTTAAGATATTAAACTCTTAATTTAAAACAGTAGTTTATTTAATACAGAAGAGCAGGATGGAATCTAGGAGATGTTTTAGCACATAGCAAGATTCAAGACAGCCTGGGCTGTAAAGTGAGACCTTGCCTCAACACATACGCACAAACACACACACACACAAACATACATGCACATGTTCCATGGTGTCCACATGCTTTCCTGTGTTACTCTTGGCTTGGTCTGTCTCTCTCTGCCTCCCTCTGTCTGAGCAGGCCAGGGACTGGTCCCCTGGAATCCAGACTGGTGGAGGAGGATCCCACAGCTCTGAGCCTCTGGGGTCTTCTCCTGAACCAGGTGGGGTGGTTCTCTTGTGGGTGGGGCAGGAGCAAAAGCAGAGGGGCAGGGGTCCCTGACTCTGGTCTCTTCCCCTCACAGTGTGTCAGATACTGCCCAAGGGGGTCGTGTCTGTCCTGGGACCCTCCTCCAGCCCAGCTTCTGCTTCCACCGTGAGCCATATCTGTGGGGAGAAGGAGGTGAGGTGGGGAGTGGGAGACTGGGGGCTGGGGTGTGGGGCTATGATCCCTGGCAAGCAATACCTCCCTTTCTGTCCAGATTCCCCACATCAAGGTGGGTCCTGAGGAGACGCCCCGCCTTCAGTACCTTCGCTTCGCATCTGTCAGCCTGTACCCCAGTAATGAGGACGTCAGCCTGGCGGTCTCCCGAATCCTCAAGTCTTTTAACTACCCCTCGGCTAGCCTCATCTGCGCCAAGGCTGAGTGTGAGGGAGAACTGGCTGTTCTGTTTACATTCTATCTAGACACCCCTTTCTAAGAGCCCTAATGTCCCACACAGTTTCCTGGTTCCACCAGGCACCTTCTTAGTTCCCATTGTCTCTTTCCCCTTTAGGAACTGGGGCACAGGTTCCATAGAACTCCTCTTGTCCCAGAGCGACCCATGTGATTCACTGATGGTGAACCCTTTTTGCCCAGCTTTCACCAGGCTTGCAGGGTGGTAGGGAGCAATGCTGGTGCATAACTTTAAAAAATGTGTTATTAATTTTTAGTTAGTTTACAAATAATAGGTCTCATTTGACATTTTCATATGTGTTCATCATCTCATTTTGCTTGTAATTGCTCCCTGCATGCAACTCTCAGTCTAGAAGGACCTCAGGCCACTGAGCGTTTGGGACACAGAGGGGTACATGGGCTGCCAGGAGATGTGTGGGTCCTTTGGAAAGGGTTCTGACTGTGTGGGAGGCTGAGAGCCCATACCCTAAGAATGCTACCTCTAAACGGAACTTGAAACATTGGACCTTGTGGGACAGAGGTGGAAGGCTCCAGAGTACAACCCCAAGAGTGTGAAATGGTGAGATGAGGGGTCAGGGATGCTTTAGAGGTTTCCAAGCAACAGTGCAGGATGAGGGGACGTGGTCAGATCTGTGTAGTGAGAAGTGACACACTGCACAGGGATGTACAAGTGTCAGAGGGAACAGCAGGAGGCATGAGACATGCACTAGGTGAAATGATGGCAGTTGGGTGGAGAGCTGGGCCTCCCTGAGGAGAAAAGTTGGATGGGGTAAGGAGAATGCTCGGGTTGTGAGTGACACCAAAAGTCGGTAGGCAAGAAGGAGGGGAGCAGCCTGTTCGAGAGCACATGTTGAGTGTGGTGTTCTCGGAGATGTTTAAGTGTGGCGGTCTGGGGACAGGTTATGAGTGTGGAGGTTGGGTGAGGGCACTGAGTTTTGGAACTTCTAGAAGGAATTCTCTTTCTGGAGGTTCCTACTGAGCACCTGCTGATGCTCATGTTAGGAGGACAGCCATGAGACAGGTAGACACAAATAGTTGTCCCTGTCGTATGAATGGGAGTGGGGCAGGGGAAGTGGAGGGCATGGGCCTTCTAGAGAAGGCTATGTCTGAGTAAAGATCCGGGCCAGGGGAGGGTCAGCCGTGGAGGATCCTGGAGAAATGGGGTCCCAAGTAGAGGAATAGTCGGGCTAAGACTGCAGGACAGAAGGCTGACTCTGTGAGACAAAGAGGAGGCCCATGTGGCTGGAGCAAGTGGAAACATTAAATGACAGAGAGGAGATGAGACACTTGGCACAGAGCAGAGCCACATCTGCTTCCATCCCTCTGGCTGTTGTGTGGGGAGCAGACTCAAGCAAGCGTGGCCAATGCAAGAGGCAAGAGATGGCAGTGGCTTGTGCCAGGGCAGTGACCATGATGTGGTATGATAGGATCTGATGTATTTTGAAATAGAGACTGGGTGAGTGAGGGCAGAAAAAAAAAAGAAGAACCCAGCCTGCCATCAAGGTTCTGGCCTGAGCAACTGGCACATAGTGATCTCCTGTCACCCGAAGTACGGAGGTGGGCAGAGAGGACATTCCAGTGTGTGCTCATGAAGGGGTGGGAGAGGGTAGGTCAGACATCTGGAAATTTGGGGAGATGTCTCAGGGGATTTTACTTAGGGAATCTCTCAAAGCATCAAGTCCCCAAGCTGAGAACCCTAAGAGTCCCAACTGTTCTGGAGACAGCCACTCCATCTTCTTAGCACATTTTTCAGTCTTCTTCAGCCCAGCTGTCCCATACTGGGAGAGGGGAAGGAACATCTGTGTGCTCCCTGCCTGGGCAGGCAGAGGAAGGGCTCTAACTTGGGGCCCGGCCCTCCTTCAGGCTTGCTACGATTGGAAGAATTGGTACGAGGCTTTCTCATCTCTAAGGAGACACTGTCAGTGAGGATGCTGGATGACAGCCGGGACCCCACGCCACTACTCAAGGAGATCCGAGATGACAAAGTCTCTACCATCATCATTGATGCCAACGCGTCCATCTCCCACCTCGTCCTCCGTAAGGTGGGCCCCCTCTTGTTTCCACAGAATGGGGGGGGCAGATACTTCAGTGCTGGGTTGTGGGTTTCATAGGGTCTGTCTGTTTTGTAGCTCCTTGGTCACATGACCCAGGATAGTCCCTTTCTTTTTCTGTGAAGTGCAGACAGCAGTAGGCCCTACCTCTTTGGCTTGTGAGGGTAGTGAGCTTGCAGCAGGGAAAGTCCTTAGAGCCACATTGGCCCAGACTAAATGTCTGAGTCATCCCTCTTTAGGACTCTGTTGTCACTGTGGTTTGTTTCTTTTTAAAAAGATTTATAATTTTTAATTATGTATATGTGTGCGTGGGTGTGTGCATGTAAGTGCTGGTGCCAGAGGTGTGGGTTTCCCCTGGAACTGGAGTTCCAGGTGGTTGTGAGCCATGTGGGTGCTGGGAATGGAACTTAGGTTCTCTGAAGGAGCATTACACACTCCTGGCGGCAGAGCCGTCTCTCCAGCCCATTTGGGAGGTGAGCTCTCTGGGCGGGCAGTTCAGGTTGACCTTGGATGTGAGAACCTTAGGGCTTTTCTTGGAGCTCTGTGTTGAGGGGTTCATGGACATCCTTAACTGGGGCTCTCCCGCACTGTGCAAGTCTGATATTTTAACATCATATAGACAAAGAAGCTGGGGTTCTGGAGGCAAGGACTTCTCCCCATGGACCTAGCACATCCCATCCTTCAGTGAGCCGCACTCATTAATCATTCATTCACTTCCCCTGCACTTAATTTTTCTTGATAATCAAATTTGTATTATTTTTTCTCCATTTGTTTTTCATTTATTTTTCTCTTAATTAAAACCGTATGTCACTGCTGATCGTAGCCTGCAGGAAGAAGTGTTAAGCAGACTCTTGAGGATATAAAGGGCTGAGGGAAGAGGTTCTGGGTTGACAGGCCACCTGGGCAAAGAGCTCTCCCATGGAACGGTGTGCTTTGAGGTCTCTTCTCTCTTCCTTCTTGCCCTTCCCCGATACCCACGGGTCCATACCCTGCTCCCACTCCCCTAATAATACGTGCTGGAGCCCTGTACTGTTAGAATTCTTGTGTGGGGTCAGGCTGGGTATTATCCAACCTCTTCTCCTCAAGGATTGTGAGGAGGAGGGGGTTCAAAGAATGAACCCCGAGATTCTAACTGCCTTCCGTTGCAGAAATCCTTTTTCTTCCCTCTTTTCACCCTTCCTCCTTCCCTCCTCCCCTCCCTTCTCCTCCTGTCCTCTCTCTCTTTTCCCTTCCTTCCCTCCCTCCCTCTTTTCTTTTGATGTTTCTGGGAATTGAATCTGGGGCCTCATAACTGTTAGTCAAGGACTCTGCCACTGAAGTTCGATCTTCAGTCTGCTTTTTACTTTTGTTTGAGCCAAGATCTTCCAGAGTTGCCCAGTGTGGCCTTAAGCTCACTCTGTAGCCCAGACAGGCCTTGCATTTACAGTCTCAGCGCCTTAAGCCATCTGAGTAGCTGGGATTACAGGCCCGTGCCCCCAGGCCTGGCAGCCGGCTGCTTTTCTGATGGATGGCCAAACAGATTGAGCTCTAAACACTGGCAACGCCAATGGTTTTGGGTGACTTAGGGGTAAGGTTAAGAACTCTGTCCTTGCCTGTCCCCTCTCCCAGGCTCCCATCTGTCTCTTTCAGGAAGTTTTGTGTGCCTTCATAGGAAACAGTAGACATCTGAGGGCCCCATTCTGTGCTAGGAAAGCTATTTTCCCCGGCCAGCACGGGGGATACAACAGGCCCTCACTTGTCTCCTGCTCGCTCTTGCTGTCTGGGTTGTCTCCTCACCAGGCCTGCCTCTAAATCTCTCTTCCCCTCTTGGGGTCCCCCTTCCCTGTTCTCTGCCTCTTGGCTTCTGCTGTCTTCTTCAGGCTTCGGAGCTAGGAATGACCTCAGCGTTTTACAAGTACATCCTCACCACCATGGTGCGTACCGACCTATGCCCCTCCCAATCCCCGCCTACCACACCTCCCTGCTCCAATCCTGCCTCAGGCCTCACCCCTCTTCTTGGTCCCAGGACTTCCCTATCCTGCATCTGGACGGTATTGTAGAGGACTCTTCCAACATCCTGGGCTTTTCCATGTTCAACACCTCCCATCCCTTCTACCCGGAGTTTGTGCGCAGTCTCAACATGTCTTGGAGAGAGAACTGTGAAGCCAGCACCTATCCCGGGCCTGCGGTGAGCGCGTAGATACCCACTGGCACAAAGACACACTGCGCACTGACTCTGGGGACAGGACCCTGTGGGACCCAAGATCTCAGTGATGCGCTGTGATAAGTGTGGCCCACCCAAGCCTCCCTCCACCTCTCAGGGCAAGGCATGCCTCAGGACGTTTGTACTCCCCACCTGAGCCCCCATTTCCATGCATTCCCCCACAGACCCAACAGCTCCCCCCCACAAAGCTTTTGCTCAAATGTCTCCTTGGCTGGAAGATCTCACTTGTACATCCTATTTTATTTGTTTGTTTTGTTTGGAGACAGGGTCTCACTACGTAGCTCTCAGCACCGCCTTCCCTTGCCTTTGTTCTGAGGCATGCCATCCCCGTGACCCCCAGAGCTATGCTCAGGGTGGAAACAGCTCTTCCTCCTTGCTGCAGTGGAGGATTCTGAACCTCAGGAAGGAGTTGAGATGGCCAGGATCAACACTTAAACGCTCCTGTCTCCTTGCTCACTCCGTGTTCATCCTTCCCATACTGTGTGTGACCCAGGCACACGCAGATGTTACCAGTGGCTGTCTTGCCTACTTGTCTTAACCATGCAGACCTGGCTGTCTCAGGAAGACAACCGGTCATCAAGGCTAACTGCTCTCAAACAAACCAAGCATGGTGGCATACGCCTGTAATCCCTGCATTTGGGAGCTAGAGACAGAGGGATCAGGAGTTCAAGACCAGCCTCAGCTGGATATCGAGTTCCGGGCCAGCCTGGGCTACATGATGTCCTGTCTTATAAAACCAAAACAACAATAACAACAAAACAACAGACGCTCAGAAATGACCTTCTCCAAACAGATGTGGCCGTGTACAGCATGAGACAGTACACTTTCCCCAGAAAGACACTGTAGTCCATCCCGCATCACTTACCCAAAGTTTCCTCCACCCTCAAGGACAGGCGTCTGAGGGTTGGGGTGACTCCACGGGGGCTTTTGGGAGCTGACACTTTCTTGCCCGGCCTTGCCTTCTCCTTCACTCAGCTGTCTGCCGCCCTGATGTTTGACGCTGTGCATGTGGTGGTAAGCGCCGTCCGAGAGCTGAACCGAAGCCAGGAGATTGGTGTCAAGCCACTGGCCTGTACTTCGGCCAATATTTGGCCCCATGGGACCAGCCTCATGAACTACCTACGCATGGTGAGCCAGAAGCAAGGGGGCATGGAGGAGGTGGGGAGCAGCAGCCGCCTCAGGCAGGGGCAATGACTGTGTCTGTCCTGCCTACCCTCTGCCTTTTCCCATCCTGACTCTCCACTACCTGGGCCTCCTCCTCATTCCTGTGTCATGTCTGTCCATGCCACCGTCCCTGTCGGGGTTATGTGCTCTTTGGGTCTTGCTCCTCTGCTTTTGTTCTCTTGCATATGTATCGTCCTCTTGTCCTCTTTCTGACCCTGCCCCTTCTATTCCTTTTACCTGTCTCTGCGCCTTTCCCTGTGGCTGCCTCATCCCTGCCTGGCTTTTCCACCTATTTCTGGGCCCCGCCTCCTCTCCCTCTGCCCCGCCTCCCGCCCTGCTAGGTAGAGTATGATGGGCTGACCGGGCGGGTTGAGTTCAACAGCAAAGGGCAGAGGACCAACTACACACTGCGCATCCTGGAGAAGTCCCGCCAGGGCCACCGTGAGGTGAGCAGCCCCAGGGTGACACTAGAGCCCTGCTGGGATGTGGCTCATAAAGCTTCCAAGAATATGAACAGCGTTTGTACTGATGATGTCCCCTCTGTCCCCAGATAGGGGTGTGGTACTCGAACAGGACCCTGGCCATGAACGCCACTACCCTGGACATCAACCTGTCACAGACTCTAGCCAACAAGACACTGGTGGTCACGACTATCCTGGTGAGTGACCCAAATGGGGCCAGGGAGAGCAGGTGGAGAGGCCCTAGTGCTGGATCTTCCCTGAACATCTTCGACGCCTGTCATAACCCCTCAGGATGGGGAGGAGTCCCTCGAGCAGCACAGGGCAGTGTAGTGTAACTGGGGGTGTGTCCTGTGCAGTCCAAACTGTGACCAAGGTGTCACCACTCCAGCCACAGCCAGAGTAGAAGAGAGCACAGCGGAGACAGGCCCTGCAGTGGGAACCAGGTTCTCTGTTAGGTTCTCTTTAATGGCCGTCAGTCTAATGTGTCGACAGACACCAGCTTGTTGAGTGTCCACCTTGAAAATGTGGACGCCTAGGGTCAGAGAGGTGAATTAACAGCAAGCGCGTAGCAGATCCAGGACTGGAAGCCCCGTCTCTAAGGCTGGAGTCTGAGTCTGTCCTTTGAAACTCTAGTCCTTGACTCTGAGCACCAAGAGAGGAGCCCATCCAGTGTCATGGGGGAATTCCAGTCCCTATTTCGACTAAGTCAAGACGTGGGCCTGGTGTGTCAACAGTTGCTCTTGAGGAACGGGGATTTGTCTCAGTTGGTAGAGTGCTTGCCTAGCACGCACAAAGCTTGGGTCTGATACTTTGCACCACAGGCCCTACACTCAGGAATTGGAGACAGGAGGATCAGGAGTTCAAGGCCAGCCTGGGGCACATAAAATCCTATCTCCAAAAACAAAACAAAACAAAGTGATCTATTGGGGGCCACTAGACCTTTCCTGGGCATCATTCCTGATCTTGCAGTTGCTCCATGATGAAGCTGGGAAACAAAAGTAAGGAAAGTCCCCTGCAAGTCCCTGTCTGGGCAGAGCATCTGACTGAGCCCAGCCCTCTCCATTGCGTTCTGCTGCCTCCTGCCAGCATGTCACGTAGGGGGTTACACATGGGGCCTGGTGGGCAGGAGCAGCTGGGCCTGGGGGCTGGACAAGCCAGGTGGCTTCGCTCTTTGCAGCAGGCAAGTCCATGGCCTCCAGCCTGCTTTGTCCCCACACCCGGCAGCATTGAGCTGGACAGCTAATCGCTGTGACATGAAGTTCAGAGACAGTTTCCAGAGGGTGTTAGGAGCCCTTATTAGCAGCCCGTTCCCCAGGGAGCTTCTGACCTAAAGTGGACCTCTAATAGCCATGGAGAACAGCCAGCGAGCCAGTTGTAGAGGGACAGATGGCTCGCAGACGGAAGCCAGACACCTCCTAATGGCCCCTCTGAGGGGCTTTGAGGCCTGGTTGACGGGGACCTGTTGGCACCTATGTGTGCGTTCTGCTCCATCCCTGATATGTCCTGGAATTGAAAGCGGTGAGGCCTTGGTGGGGAGCAGAGTTAGAGGTCAGGGAGAGGATTTCAGAAGGGTCCCCAATGCCTGAGAACCAATATTATTCTTGATTCATGGACTCCATTCTTTTTCTTAATTCCTTAAATATTTGCTGTAGCTGCTGTGTTCCTGTCCAGGCCCAAATTCTAGAGACACAGAAACGAGTGAACAGGTGCTCTTAAGGGGCACTGAGGGGGGCGGTGGCACCAACATCAGGGCATTTATTCCACACCAGGTCATGAGGGGCTCCCCTAGATAAAGACAGACATAGGCTGGAGGAAGGGCTCACAGGCGAAGCACAGGAGTGCGGAGACCATAGGGCAGCAGGCCGTTTGGGTGTTTGTCAGGTTAGACAAACATCCTCATTGTGTGCAGCTGGACACTCCCATTGGGTCATCAACACTTTCTCGTTTATTATTTTACTTTACTTAATTGTTGAGACAGTGACTCCCTATATAGCCCTGGCTGCCCTGGAACTCTATGTAAACCAGGCTGACCTCAAATTTACAGAGAGCCACCTGCCTCTGCCTCCCAAGCGCTGCCACACCCTGCCGAATGCCTGGAGCAGGATCCCTAGCGAATGTGGCTGTCAGCAGTCCTATGACTGAGCACACTGCTGAGCCCTCAATTTTCAGAGCCCTGAGCTCAGCACCTTCATGGAAACCATTTTCAGATGAGAATGGAGGGTTCGGGGACATGTTGAAGATGGCCTAGCCAGTGGTGTCAGAGCTGATGTGAGGTGACAGAATCTGTGTGCTTGTCCCTAATACCACATCTTGTCACTTTCCACGTCTTCCTGTCCTCAGAGTTGTGTTGTGGACGTGACACCGCCATCTACACCCCATGTGACCTAAGCAGCATTCTCTTCTATGCTTCTGGTTCTTTTACAGAGGGAAAAAGGGCTGGAGAGATGGCTCAGGGGTTAAGAGCACTGACTGCTCTACCTAGGATCCCAGTTCAGTTCCCAGCATCCACTGGTTAACAACTGCCTGTAACTCCAGTTCCCAGGCCTCTAATGCCCTCTTCTGGCCTCCAAAGGCATTGCAGGCAGGCAAGACACCCAAACACATAAAATAATAACATTAACTTTAAAGGTAAAGGGATAAACTAGTGTGGCGGTGCACATGCATAATCCCAGCACTCTGAAGGCAGAGGCAGGCAGATCTCTGGGTTCCAGGACAGCAGGGACTATATAGAGAGAGCCTGTCTCAATAAAAACAAAACCTCCTAACAGTGATCAGGGATTGGGTTAGGTGTCGGGATCCCATAAACCACACTCCCAGAATCCATGTGCGCGGATTTGGGTCCTGGCTCAATAAAAAGCAAACCACTTTTCAGGAATGGTCTAGAACCTTCCCTACTATAGTTTAGTTTATTTTAGTTTAATTTTTTTTTTTTTAACTTTCAAGAGGTCATCTGTCCCTATCCTGTCTCCTGCTGGGGATCAAACTCAAGGGTCCCTCATTGGGAGATTCTAGGCAAGGGCTCTACCACTGAGCCACATCCCCAGCCCCTCACTGGGGGATTCTAGGCAGGGGCTCTACCACTGAGCCACACCCCAGCCCTTGCTGCGGGGATTCTAGGCAGAGACTCTACCACTGAAGCATGCCCCCAACTTCAAGAGAGTTTTACAAAAGTGTAAAAGTGTAACCTGCACATACATACTCTTGTGACTTGCACAAATTATAAATCTTGTATCTCTGAATTTTCACAAAGTAAACACACTTATATAACCGGCTTCCTATCCTGACACTGCCTCTCTTCCAGTCACTAACCTCCCACCTTTGTACATAGAAATGGTGTCATACTGTGTGGTGTCACACCTGATGCCTTTATAAGATCTACGTGGTTGTGTGGTGTTCAGTCTCATGACAGTTTACGTACCCGTCAAATGTAGGTGGGCACTGGATCTTGTTATGAGTCATTGCACTGAGAACATTGTTTCGCGTAACTTTCCTGACCTTGTTTTGACGCTTCCATGGGTGTGTTCTGTGGAGTGGGGATACTGAGTCATGCGTGTCTGAGTTTTAGCAGAGGCCACAAGCCTTTGTCAAAATGTCTGCCCCGCTCGCCTTCTCCCCGCAGTGTGTGACTGAGTGGTCCATCATTCTCCATTTTCCCTGGTGACAGTACATAAAGGTGACGACGACAGTGTGGTGCCTTTGTTTGCGTTTGACCACCTTTGTGTATTGATTGGCTGTCTGAAAAATCCTCTTCGGGGCTGTGTTTTGAGATATTGGAGCTTAAGAAGTGGGTGCACAACTGTGATCCTAGAATTGAGAGATGGAAGCAGGATGGTTTGAGTTCCAGGCCAGCCTGGGCCTCATAGTGAGACTCCGTCTCCAAAAAACCAAGGGCTGGGGATGTGGCTTAGTGGTAAAGCACCTGCCGTGTGTCTGTAATGCCCCGGGCTCAACCCCAGTATGCCCCCAAAGGAGGTCTGTATAACCTTTACGTTAATTTTGGAATTCCACTTTCTGGACGGGACGTCTCCCGTCCCTCTGTGAGTCACCTTGCCTATTTTCTTAAAATGTTTCCTTCTTTTTTTAAAAATTTTGTGTGCATGGGTGTTGTGCCTGCCCACATGTATGTCTGTGTGAGGGTGTCAGATCCCCTGGAACTGGAGTTACAGTTATGAGCTGCCATGTGGCTGCTGGGAATTGAACCCGGGTCTTTTGGAAAAGCAGCCCATGATCTTAACCCCTGAACCATCTCTCCAGATCCTAAAATGATTTATTTATTATGTTTCATTTTATTTTATTTTTATGATCTTATGTGTGCCTTAGTTAAGTTTCTGCCGCTGTGGTAGAACACCCGATCAAGAGCATCTTGGTGAAGAAAGGGTTTAATCTTACGAGCTTGTCCATCTTGCAGGGAGGTGAGACAGGAACGTGGACGCAGGGTCTGATGGAGGTCATGGAGGATTGATGTTCAGTGGCATGCTCTCCATGGCATATTTAGTGTGTTTTCTTACAATGCCTGGGACCTCCAGCCCAGGGATGGCACCACCCACAGTGAGCTGAGTCCTCCTACATCCATTGCTAATTAAGAAAATGCCCTACAGGCTTGCCTACAGCCCGATTTTGGGGAGACATTTTCTCCACTGACACTCCCTCCTGTCGGATGACTCCGGCTGCTGTCAAGTTGACATAAGAACTAGCCCGCACAGTGCATACGGGTATTTTGCCCTTGTGTATGTCTGGTTCCTAAAGAGGCTAGAGTAGAGTGTCAGAGCCTCTGAGTCCAGAGTTACAGGTGGTTGTGAGCTGCCGTGCGGGGCTGAGAATCAGACTCTTGCCTGTGAAAGAGCAGCGCAGAGCGAGTAATTGCTCCAGTCCTACCTTTTTATTCTTAGTTGAACATTTTGATAAAAAGATCTCAAGCTGGGCCAGCAAGTAAAGCACTTGCCACACAAGCCTGATGACCCGAGTTCAATACCCAGAGCCCTCCTAACGAGGGCAGAGAAGGACCAACTCCATAGAGTTGTCCTCTGACTTCCATGCATGTGCATCATGTGCACATACATTCGACAGTAATTAATAATAAAAAAATAAGGTTTGGAGCCAGGACTGTAACCCCAGCTACTCTGAAGAAAGGCAAGAGGATCATAAGTAGCCTGCAGTGGCTACAGAGGAAATTTTTTTTTTTTTTTTTTTTTTTTGGTTTTTTCGAGATAGGGTTTCTCTGTAGCTTTGGTGCCCGTCCTGGAACTAGCTCTTGTAGACCAGGCTGGCCTTGAACTCCCGGAGATCCGCCTGCCTCTGCCTCCCGAGTGCTGGGATTAAAGGCGTTGCGCCACCACCGCCCGGCCTACAGAGGAAATTTTAAAGCCAACCCAAGCAACTTAGACCCTGTCTCAGAGTAAAGAGTAAAAGTGAGGTTCTGTAGATAGCTTACCATTAGAGGGTTTGCCTGGCACATATGAGACATGAAACTATTTCTAGTGATTCCATTTATCCACCTTTGTGTATGTGTGTGTATCTGCTGTGTGTATTTCTATATGTGTGTCTCTGTCTTTGTGTGTGTGTATGTTTGTATCTGTGTCTCTGTGTGTGTATTTCTGTCTGTCTGTCTCTGTTTTTTTGTGTGTGTATCTGTGTCTGTCTGTATATCTCCGTGTATTTCTGTATGTATCTCTGTGTGTCTGTCTGTCTGTGTGTGTCTGTGTTTGTATATGTGTCTCTCTGTGTTTCTGTCTGTGTGTCTGTCTCTGTGGTTTTTTTTTTGTGTGTGTGTATATGTCTGTCTTTCTCTGTGTGTGTACACGCATGTGTGTACAACTTGCTAGAGTTGGTTCTCTTCTTCCACCGTGTGGGTCTCAGGGATGGAATGCAAATCTTTAGGCTTGGTGGTAAGTGCCTTTTACCCCAAGAGCCATCTCACTGGCCCCTTTGAATCAGTTTTAATATTTCCATGTGCGGAGCTCGGGGATAACTTTTTTTTTTTTTTTTTGTTTTTTTTTTTTTTGTTTTTCAAGGCAGGGTTTCTCTGTAGCTTTGGTGCCTGTCCCGGAACTAGCTCTTGTAGACCAGGCTGGCCTTGAACTCAGAGATCCGCCTGCCTCTGCCTCCCAAGTGCTGGGATTAAAGGCGTGCGCCACCACCGCCCGGCTCGGGGATAACTTTTTGAGAACTGGTTCTCTCCTCTCATCTTGTTTTGAGGCAGAATCTCTCCTGTTTTTGTTGCTGTTTTGTGTAGGCTAGCCTGTGAACTTGTAGTCAGGTGAGCCTCTGATCCACCCACTATCCCAGTCCACCTCTGCCGTAGGGTGGAATCTCAGATTCCAGATTTCAGCCATCACATCCGGCTCTTTGTGTTATTACTGTTTGTTTTTTTGAAACAGAATTTCTCTGTATAACAGCTCTGGCTGTCCTAGAACTTGCTCTGGAGACCAGGCTAGTCTTGAACTCATGGAGAACCACCTGCATCTCCCTCCTGAGTGCTGGGATTAAAGATGCACCCTGCTACACACAGCCACATCTGGCTTTTAAGTGGGTTCTGGGATCAAACTCAGGCCGTCACAGTTTTGGTGCTTTTGCCCTCTAAGCCATCTTGCCAGTCCCTCTATCTTGTTTTGTTTTCATTTCACTGCGGGGGGCAGGGGGCATATATGTAATGTGTGTTTGCTCATAAGGGTTTCA
The DNA here is from genome assembly GCF_950005125.1 of Chionomys nivalis. Classification (NCBI taxonomy): domain Eukaryota; kingdom Metazoa; phylum Chordata; class Mammalia; order Rodentia; family Cricetidae; genus Chionomys; species Chionomys nivalis. The sequence continues at coordinate 79,487,422 of NC_080087.1, read as the reverse complement.
CAGTGCTGTTCCAGAGGTCAGAGGAAAACGTGCAAATTGGTTCTCTCCTGCCTGGCTTGCTCTCGCTCGTGCCCATTTCTCTCTCTCCAGTCTGGAGCTTGCTGTTTTGCTAGATTGGTCCCAGAGGGCTCACCCTGTCCCCTGGTCTGTCAGTCAGTCTCCACCTCCTCCTTGCACTGGGCTTACAATTGTCCCTGCCACCTCTGGGTTACCTGGATGTTTGCTAAGGATCCCACACTTGCACGGTTTTGCGGTTTTGCCTGCTGGAGCAACCACCCACCCGATGGTTGGATGCTCCCCTTTACCATGGCTCCACCCACTTTAACCCTTTGCAGTCTACACACTTTCAGGGACTTTAGTTTTTAAGGACCTCATCAGCCCCGTGTAGTGGTGCACACCTGCAATCCCAGAACTCGGTGGAAGGAGTTGAGGACACAGTGTGAGATCTTACCTTAAACAAAACAAAAAATTCATGGTACAGAAGATAGCTCAAACCAAGGGGAAAAACAGGATTTTCTTAAAGAGTAATAAGGACATTGTGTGTGTGTGTGGGGGGGGGGATCACACCTTTAATCTCCGCCTTCAGGAGGCAAAGGCACGTGAATCTCAGTGAATTTGAGGCCATCCTGGTCTATATATAGTGAGTTCCAGCCAACCAGGATTACCTAGTGAGAACCTGTCTCAAAAGAAACAAACAAAAACCCCCAAGAGTTAATAAGGACAAAATTAGCTTCCGTCCCTCCCTGGCTCCTCATTTTTCTTTCTTCCAGAAATGTCTCTATGTACAAGCACATCCCAGCTCCTTCTTTCACAGAGAATAGCATATTGTACAGATTGTTCTGTAGCTGGTGGGTTTTCCCTCTTAATATATCTTATAGACCTTGCTATTTTTGTAGTTGCCTAGGATCCTTTTATGACACTGATGATCTCTCTAACATGTTCCAAATTAGATCTTTGTTCCCACCCCAAGGCCTGCTGCAATGATTGTTCTTGGACTCGTATTTCTGTGCATAGATGTTCATCCATTCGTGAGACAGCTTCTTAGAGCTGGCTCCAAAGCATCCTTAGCTTGTCCCCAGCTTTGGGGTTCTCAAACAGTGTCTTGAAAGAAGTCTGATAATCTTGACTAAGAGCCTCCTTTAAGAACCAGTGGGAGGGCCAGACGGTGGTGGCACAGGCCTTTAATCCTAACCTTCAGGAGACAGAGGCAGGCAGATCTCTGTGAGTTCGGGGCCAGCCTGGTCTACAAGAGCTAGTTTCAGGACAGGCTCCAAAGCTACAGAGAAGCCCTGTCTTGACAAACAGACAACCAAAGAACCACTGGGAGGATCAAAGGTTCATTCAAGGCCAGCCTGGGCTACAGATTTAGTGAGACTCTGTCTCAAACAAAGAGCACTGGGAGCATTGTTCAGTGGGAACCCGGGTTCAACCCTTAATATAGAAAAAAAGGGTGGGGGGGTGGGGGGGAGGAAAGGGAGCTTCGACCCTTTAGCTGAGCGTCAGGACTGTAAGTTAGAGTCCCGTTAGCTCGAGTCCTATGCTAGGCTTCCTTCTCCATCATCGCTATAGCCTCAGGCTGCTGCAGACAGACCCTGAGCCCAGCTCCCTCAGTCTTTGATTTGGAGGTTGGCTTTAGGAGCATGACTTTGGTGTGTGCAGCCTGGATCGGTCTCGGCCCTATACTCTCTCCTTCCCTCTGCTGTTCTTTGCCTGGTGGCCTTGTCCTGGATGCCTCACCCCTAACCTGCGCCCTCCTCTGTGTTCTGACCTGGAGTCACAGCAGAGGTCTCTTGTTATCCTGCTCCTCTGTTCTGTCTGGATTCTCCCACGCCCACTGCCCCACTCTGTCCACTTGAGCTCAGTCTGGCCTAGGACTTAAATAGCAGATCTTTGGGCCTTTGGAGTCACACTGACTTACGACTTTGCTCCTCTGGCCTTCCATGTCCTCAGCTGTAAGACAGAGGTAATAATACCGCTGCCCTCCCACGCTGACAGAGCTGTCACATAGCAAGCCCACAGGAAATGCTAGCAGCCGCTGCTGTTATTAGTGTTATCTCACATTCCCATCCCCGCTCCCACAATTTTGGATTTGGAGAAGCTTCTTGCGTGGGAGAAAAGCCCCAGCTCCCTCTGTCCTGTGTGTCCCTCAGCTTTGGTTGGTCAGAGAATATAAGGGCCTGTGGTGTAACCTGGTCTTGTGGGAAGAATGGCTGTCTATGGTCTTTCGAAAACTCCCCCCAAACTCAGAGACTAAGACTGTTAGCGATTCTGTGTGTGGCTTGGTGGCTCTCATCTTGTTTCCTGGGGACTCACTGGCTACATACATCTGGTAGCTAAGAAGTATAGAAAGCACAGAATATCCATGGGTGCTCCTTTTGGCTTCCAGGCCCAAGTTCACCTGTCCTCCTCCGGACTAGCCTGGGCTTAGAAGTCTCAGAACTGCTCTGAAGGCCAAGGCTCCAGAATTCGGCTGACTTGATTTCTACCTCATCCTGTCAAGACAAGTCACAAAGCCAGCTACCACAAGCAGTGGGGGAGTGACTTACGCCTGCTGTTGGAAGAGGCAGCAGGGTAGAATAGCCGATTCTGCCACCTGCCTTCTCTGAATTCCAGTACACGTGCACAAAAACAAGCAGAGGCTTTCATTCCAGTTATTTGGGAAACTGAGGTAGAAGAATCACGGCTCCTCTGGTCTTCAGTATGTCTTCAAGATCTGCCTGGGCAAGTTAGCAAGGCCTTGTTTTAAGTTGGAAACTTAAAAAGAAGGTTGACTATAGCTCATCAGTAGAGCCCCTGCCTAGAATCTCCCAGTGAGGGGCTGGGGTGTGGCCCAGTGGTAGACCCCTGCCTAGAATCTCCCAGTGAGGGGCTGGGGTGTGGCTCAGTGGTAGAGCCTCTGTCTAGAATCCCCCAGTGAGGGGCTGGGGTGTGGCTCAGTGGTAGAGCCTCTGCCTAGAATCCCCCAGTGAGGGGCTGGGGTGTGGCTCAGTGGTAGAGCCTCTGCCTAGAATCCCCCAGTGAGGGGCTGGGGTGTGACTCAGGGATAGAGCCCCTTCCTAGAATTCCCCAGTGAGGAGTTGAGGTGTGACTCAGTGGTAGAGTGCTTGCTTAGCATGCCAAGGCCCTAGATTCAATCCCCAGCATTGAAAAAAAAAAAAAAAAAACAATTCTAACAATACTCACTTTGTTATAGACAAAGTGAAGATTTAAAGCCAGATAATCTGGAGCCAGTGGGAGGGATCAGCAGCCAAAAGTGCTTGCTGAAAAGCCCAAGAACCCAAGTTTGATCCCTGGAACCCATATGAAGGTGGAAGGAGAGAACAGACTCCACAGATTGTCCTCTGACCTATACATGTGTGCTATGCATGCATGCCTTTCTCCATTGTGTATACACACACACACACACACACACACACACATCCTTTAACTCATGAAGATCTGCTTGCTTCTGCCTCCTCCCCAGTGACAGGATTAGAGGTATGTGCCACTACTGCCTGGCTAATGATAAATAATTTTTTCAAGTCAAGTAATCTAAAGATTACATACAGGACAGGGAAGGAGTTAGGGGTCTATCTCATGGTAAACATCGTGGATATTATTACCAAAGAGTTCTCTCCTGGGTATTTCCTGAGTCCTAAATTCTTTTGTGTAAAAGGACACTGTCCTTCCCCGCATTTAGACCATCACTGTCTAGATAAGTTACATTTTTATTGCAATGGCCTCCAGATGCCCTTGCTCTGCTGGTACCCTGGAAGGCTCTCTGCCGCCATGTTTCTTTGTCATGCTGAGATCAGTAAAGTCTACTTGCGACCCTCAAAAGTAACCTTCGGTGTAACCACTAACTGTGACACATACTCCTATAACCCTAGAATTCAGAAAACTAAGACAGGAGAATTGTGAGTTTGAGGGCATCGTCTTCAATCCCAGTTCAGGTGACACTCAGGAGGATCTCAGTGGGTTTGGGGCTAGCCTGATCTACATATCGAGACCTCATCCCCAAAACAAAACAAAACCAAGAGTACTGGCTATTCTCGCAGAAACCTGAGTTTTGTTGCCAGCACCCACGTGGTATCTTACAACTGTCCATAACTTCAGTTCTTGGGGATCCAATGCCCTCTTCTGACTTTTTTGGGCTCCAGGCAAATATGTGGTACAGATGTACAGGCAGGTAAAACACCCATATGCATAAAAATCTTAAAATCTCAAAACAACACCTACAAAAGACCATCCGCACAGCAAAAAGCCAGAGATTGCAAACTGGCAGGTGTGTTCATGTGGCCTAAAAAAAAAGGTATTAGAATTTGAATGAGTCGCTGACATTCATAATCAGGGGATTTTACAGAACAATCCAGGCTTCCAAATTCTCTTGCAGTTTTACCATCTGGCGTGTCATGCCTGCCTGCCTCGTGGCAGCTCGGGCTAGAGCGAAATCCTGGTGAGGGATACTCTCGTGGGCCACATTGGTGGTTCATAAAGTTGGTTTAGCGAGTCACTGCTGGCTGTGCAGTGGGGGCGGGGGATGAAGAACTCGAAATTGAAATTACCCATGTATGCAGCGACAGAGAGCAATGCTGTCTGGTGGAACCGGACAGGGTCGTGTGTGTGCTTGTACATGTAAAATGGATGACTTGAGTAAGGTGTGTCGGAAGAGAATCTTGAAAGCTCCATTCTAATTTGATGCCAGCGCATTCTGAGTCCCCCCAGCGTCCCCCCTTTCGCGTAGGTGTTTAAGGGGCTGCAGAGCCCACGGATGCATCCCCAAGCCCCTCAGCTTTCAGGTCCGCTCTCCACTCACAGCATGCATTTTATTCTATTTTGTTTGGTTTTTCGAGACAGGGTTTCTTTGTGTGGCTTTGGAGCCTGTCCTGTAACTCACTCTGTAGACCAGGCTGGTTTTGAACTCAGAGATCCGCCTGCCTCTGTATCCCGAGTGCTGGGGTTAAGGGTGTGTGCCACCACCGCCCGGCCACTCACAGCATTTCCAAATGAAGTATGTGTGCTTAGCCAGATATGGTCACACACACTTGGGCAGAGGCAGGAGGATCAGAAGTTCAAGGCTGCTCTTGTCTATACATTGGGTTTAGAGATAGCCTGAAAGTCTCAAAAACCAGCACGCAGGGCTTTGGAGACAGCTCAGCCTGGCTCATAATCCTAATGCCTGGGAGGCAGAGTCAGGCAGATCCCGGGGGCTTGCAAGCTACTCTGCCCACCTTACTCTACCTATTCTGGGCCAAGCAGAGACACTGTCTCAAGAAGATGGGAAGGCTGGAGAGGTGGCTCCGCAGTTGCCAGCACTACATGGTAGCTCTCAGCCATCTGAGTTCCAAGGCATCTAGTACTCTCTCGCCTTTGCTGGCTGCAGGCATGTACATGGTACACAGACACACATGCAGGCCAAAAATCATACATACAAAATAAAATTAAAAAAAGAAAGATCAAGACTCTTGAGGAGTGACACCTGGGGTTGTCCTCCAACCTCCCCCCACACAACCACACAACAAACAGAAAAAGCGGACAAGCATGCAGGGGTTCTGTCATCCACGCCTCTGGCCCTGGGCCCCAGGATCCCTGACTCAGCCCCCAAGTTCTCAGTCTCTGACCTCTGCTCTCTCTTGCCCACTCAGGAGAACCCGTATGTCATGCGCAGGCCTAACTTCCAGGCCTTGTCTGGGAACGAGCGCTTCGAGGGCTTCTGCGTGGACATGCTTCGGGAGCTGGCAGAGCTGCTGCGCTTCCGGTATCGCCTGCGGTTGGTAGAGGACGGACTGTACGGGGCACCTGAGCCAAATGGCTCCTGGACAGGCATGGTTGGCGAGCTCATCAACCGGGTATGGCTGGCAGGGGGCTGGGAACGGAGGAAGGGAAAGTGGGGCCAGATCAGCACAAAGCAAAAGAAACAGGTGAAAGGTTGATGGTGCACTAAGTTACCTTTGCCCTGGGTGCCTCGGGGCCAGGTAGGAAAAGCACAGCATTGTGTCACCTCCTGTGTTTTTGCCAGATGCTCCTCTTATGTCCAGAGGTTTGATGAGTGAATGACTGTGACATGGAGTAGGAATCAGGTAGCCTGAAGTCATCAAGGGGTGCGTCCTCTAGGAGGCAAGACCAAGAGCAAGGACTGCTCTCTGCCCGGTTCCATTGGGAAGGCCTGGCTCACTTCAGGCCCCAAGAGTTGTCTTCTGGGGCTGAACATGTGGCTCAGTTGGTAGAGGGCATGCATAGCATGCTGGAGACCCCAGGCTCGATCCATGTAAACCAGGCATGGTGGTGCAGGCCTGTAATCCTGGCACTGGAGAGGTGGAGGCAGGAGGATTCAAGGTCATTCTACACAACAAACAAAGTTTGCAAGTTTGAGGCCAGCTGGGGTTATGTCACCTGAGACCTTGTTGCAGAACCAACTGAACAAAAATCCAGAGCTGTCCGTCAGCGCACACCTTTCCTCAGTAGGTGTGTGTGGAGCACCAGCTCTGTGTCCTGCTCTGTGTTGGATTCAGTGAGCAGACGCTTTACCCCCAAGAACTTATGAGTCTCGTTAGGGTCCAGGAGCAAGTTACCATCGTGGTTTCTGATTTAGAAAATTCATAGGAGAGACCCAGAGCAGAGCCCTGACTCTAACTCTGCACTCAGGGCTTCCCCGAAGAGATGCTGCTGCTTGAAGTGATGGACCGGCGGGGCAGGGGGTGGGGCCATCAACAGGAAATCAGGTCCTAAGACACACCTGTTCCCTGATCACAGGGCAGGCTGTGGGGGAAGATCAGAGGTTTAAGCTAACCCAGGCTGCAGGGCGAGACTCTCACGGTGGCATACACCTGTAATCATAGCAGACAAGGGTCCAAGGCAGGAGGATTACCAACACCAATCTCGTGGTGATTTCCAGACCAGCCAAGGCTACATAATAAGACCCTGTCTCAAAAAACCCAACCAATCCCCCTCAAAGAAAAGGAAAGGATGGGGCTGGAGAGATGATTCAGCGGGTAAGAACACTGGCTACTCTTCTAGAGGACCTGGGTTCAGTTCCCAGCACTCACATGGTAGCTCACAACTGTCTGTAACTCCACTTCTAAGGGATCTGATGCCCTCACACAGGCACACATGCAGCCAAAATACCAAATGCACATAAAGTAAATAAATCTTTGAACAAAGGAAAGGCGTGAAGAAGTCGGGAGGTGAGAAAGTGCTGAGGAGCAGAGGGAACATGGTTTGTAGAGGGGGAGCCCTCTGAGAGTGCGGCTCTGAGTTAGCCATCTGGGCCTGCCTGTGCGTGGGAAGTGCTTCATGAAGGTAAGGAGGGAGGAGAGGCAGGAGTGAGAGGTGGGAGGCAAGGGCACAGTGGAGAGAATATTCTGGAGTCTGACCAACCTGGACTGGAGTCCTTAGATGAATCTTTTCCCAACTCCAAGCTCCATTTTCCCCTTTCCTAAGATGGGGGCAATACCTGACAGGCCTGTAGTGAGGATATCAGGCCTCATGCGAACTCATCGCATGCTGCCTCTCAGACAGCGGGACTGTGGAGTTTTCTCTCCCCATTTCTCGTGTGTGTGTTCAATGGATGTGTGTTTCTAGATGTGTGTGCACATGTGTGTATGCATGCAGAAGCCTCAGTAGCTCAAGCTGATCTTTTTTATTTTATTTTACTTTTTTCTGAGACAGGTTCTCTGTGTAGCCCTGACTATCCTGGAACTCACTCTGTAGACCAAGCTGGCCTTAAACCCACAGAGACTTGCCTGCCTCTGCCTCTCAAGTGTTGGGTTAAAGGCGTGCGCCACTGCACCCCACTTCAGGCTGCTCTCTAACTCAGTTTGTTGCTGAAGATAACCCTGATCATTTGCCTCCGCCTCCCAAGTGCCAGCATTTTCTGGTATTTGCCACTATGCCCAGCTTATGGGAGATGCTGGGGATTGAACCCAGGACTTCGTGCATGGTAGGCAAACACTCTACTAACTGAGCCACATCCCTGACTCCTCATAGGTTTTATTTCTTTATTCCAGAGAAGACCAGGTGGGCGAATGGAGAGAGGAAAGGCTATGCAAAACAGGCATGTGGTTCGCCACACAGGAGCTGGTGGGCAGAGCAGGGAACGGCAGTGAGTTCAGCCTTGACATTGGACTTGGCTAGGTTCACCCTCCTGTCTCTCCCGAGAGAGAGAACTCACTACTTTGGAGCCCCTGAATGTCATCCAGATTAACACAAACAGGGTGTTTTGTTAGACAAGGACATTTATCCCTCGGGGCATTGATTTTCGAAAGTTATTTGAACAGCAGAACCTTTCCTCCCATTGAAAGTGTCTTCAGAAGCCCAGACAAAAGCAGAGCTTCTCTGGGGAGGCAGAGGTGGGGGCCAGAGTCCTGGCTGCTTGGTCTCCCCGCTCCAGCCTGCAGGCGAGCCCCAAGGCACGGTCCCCTGAAGCTGCTGGCTGGTTTGAAGTTTTCTGCCCCCAGAGTGGGTGCTAAGATCTGAGTCCCAGAAAAGGGGGCCTGAGCAGAGGGGAGAAGGTCCAAAGCCAGTGTTCCTGTACCCACCCCAGGTTCAGACCTGCCCGGTACCTGTATCCACAGCCTGTGTCTCTTTTTGAGAAAAGATGGTGTGTCTATGTGTTCAAGCACCTGTGTTTGTGTGGGGGCCGGAAATTGCCTCGTAGGAGTTGGTTGTCTCTTTCCACTACGCGGGCTCTGGGCTCTTAGGCTTTACCCATTGAGAGCCAGGAACGGCAGCCTTCAGAGGAGCAGCTCCTCTAGCTGGTCACAGTACACCAGAAGCCAGCTGTCAGCTAAGGTCTGTCTGACCTCAGGCAGACCTTCCCTCACCTTGGTGACTCTGGCCTCACCAGATGAACACAAGGATTTGGTGTCCGGGACCACTGTACTTGATTATGGTACAGCCAGACCCTTTCAGATCTTGCTTCTGCAGTGTACTGCCCAGGTGACCTTTGACGGGTTACCTTCATATAAAATTGGAGAATGGTTCCTGGCCCCGTAGCATGACTGTGAGCAACAAACAGATAATCTGTAGAAAAGACTTGGGACAAGGCTGGTAGGCAGAGGTGCCACCTGCCTGTGACCTGTTCTGTTATGGTCCCTACTCCTGTCAGCATGGTCAGTTCGTGCATACAGTCACCCATTTGCCATCCAGCTGGTATTATTAAGCACCTACTGTGTACCAGGCTCTCTGCTTTGCCTTGGAATAGTCGTGCCAATCCTGGCCTTGTCCTTACTGGGCAGGCCAAAGAGTGTGAACCACTGCAGATCAAGCTGGTTCAAGTGTGAAAGAGGATAGGCCGACCTGAGGGCCAAAGTAAAGATTGTAGAGGGTGTGGTGGACCGGGGGTTGGTGTGCAGTAGACACTAGGGGAGGAAGGGCTTGGTGAGCGCAGACCCGTTGACTCCTAGGAAGAAAGTGCCGGGGAGGAGAATGCTGTAGCATCTCCCTGTGTCTGCTGGGGCAGCTGTGTACATTTACAGAGAGAACAGTGGAGGAGAAGCAGGCTGGGAGCACACAGAGCCTGAGACTGGGTCCTGCTGAGTTTGTGCCGCCTACTGTGGCGTGGCCAGGCTTGCAGAACCACGTGGGAGTCCATTCCACATCAGCCAGCAGCAGTAGCTGCCCCTGGCTGACTTCACACATGTGCTGGCTGCTTTCCAGTCGCTGCTTAACTCCAGAGGAGCACTGCCCTCTGCCAGCTAGAGGCCTGGGGCTCCGCAGCGTGGAGTGCGTCTCAGTTCCCAGGGCTGCAGCTGGGTCTGTCTGTCCCTAAAGCTACACCCTTTGCAGACCTCCCAGCAGATTAGTTGGGAAGCCTGGAGCAACCGGATCAGCGTTTGCTGTGGCCGATCAAATGTTCCTTCAGGACTTTGTCCAGGCTTCCCATCCCCATAGCCTCACAATGAGGGAAGGATTAGTATTTGCCTCAGAAGCAGGGAGGCCACGGGGTTAGTGACTGGGTGAGCTGGTCCCAAGCTGGAGAATGACTTCCAGACGGAAGGCAGCCCAACGCACTGGCACCTCCAGCCTGCATCCAGGGATCCTCAGAATCTGGTCCATTTATCACACCTTGTGGCCATTGCTAGGGACTGTCGTTCCTTCTGGGCTTGGAATTCAGGCTCTGACCCTCTTTTCTTTCTTAAAGATTTATTTGTTTTTTTTTTATATATATGAATATTTACCAGCATGTATAGTGCCCATGGAGGTCCGAAAAAGGCATGAGATTTCCCCTGTACTGGAGTTACAGATGGTTGTAAGCTGCCATGTGGGTGCTGGAAACCAAATCTGGGTCCTCTGCCAGGGCCTTTTATTTCCCTCCCTAACTTCCTCCCTTCCTCCTTCCCTAACAAAATCTCCTGTATCCCAGGTTGGCCTGGAACTCCCCTAGCTATTTCCTTGGGGAGTCAAACCCAGGACTTCATGCATGCTAGACAAGCTGTCTGCCAACTGAATGGCATCCCTAGCCCCAGCCCTCACCGTGGGTCATTCCACATCAGTTTGTTCCGTCTCTCCAGTGCAGGTCTGACCTTCTGCTGTTCGCTTCGGCCAAAGCCACAGGGCTTCAAGATAAGGCTTTCTTGGTGCTGAGAGGTAGACCAGACGTCCTAGGCCAGCTTTGGGAGGCAAAGGGCTTAGAATGAGGGAGCTAGGAACTAAGCTCAGTTCCTAGTTCCTAGCTCAGTTCTTAACTTAGTTTCTATACATTTGTGCCTGCTCCTCATCCCAAGGGAAGTTCTAGAGCTGGGCTGGGTGCGGACATCTGCCCTGCAGCCTGCCTCGAGGCCTTTATACTCCTGATCTGATGGATGCGTTTTCAGCTGTGATCTGCCCGTAGGGAACGTCAGGACCTTGGTCAAGGAGATGTCTTCCATTGGTGGACCTGTGTGTTCCTAGCACTCAGGGCAGCTTGGGCATCCAGTTCCTTGATCTCCAGTCAGTCTAGGGTCCACTGGCATCCATGACAGTGGCACAGTGGTTAGCAGCTGATTGGTAAGCTCCAGGCTTTGGAGGGGGCGTGGGTCCCGGGGGGGGGTCCCGCAAAATTCCTAGCAAGCCACCACATCTCGCTGAGCCTCAGTTTCCCCTTTGAAAATAGTACAGAATATTTTCCCCTCACAGAAACTTTGGATTAAATTGGAGCATTTTTAAGGTGAACCATAGCATGTCGGTGCTCACTACTGACGTCATGGTCAGTGGGGTGTGTGTCAAAAGGTGTTAGAACATTGCCTGTGGAATCAGATAGCCCTGGTCTGAACTGGACCTGCAGACAGGCAGCTACCCATCTGAGTCTTGGTGTACCCCTAACTTAGGAAGGCATCACTGAGGGACCGATGAGATCAGCACACATGTTGTCATAGCCAAGACAGTGTCCACACCACGTTGGATATCACACCCCGGGGGCAGGACCCTATGAGCTGATGCTGAACAAGTGGACAGTGTCTCTCTCCAGGACTCTGGAGAACCATGGCCCAACCCTGCCTGTGCAGGTACACAGTGTTCTTCAAACACATTGTGGCTGACTCCAGTCTGCTTACAGTCTCCATCCAACCCTGTCTCCAGGGATTGCACCAAGTTCCCTAGACTGGCATTTGTAAATACTCTGCTGTATTGGTGTTCTAGTTCCAAAAAAAGTCAACGTGTTAAGAAAGTTAGGTGGTGCAGAAATGAAAAGGAATATTGCTGTAAGATAGCTCTCATGGCCCTACAAAACCATCATCTTGGGGCCAAAGAGGTGACTCAGCAACTAAGAGCAACAGTTTCTCTTCCATAGGACCCAGGTTCAATTCCCACCCACCCACAGGGTGACTCAGAACTGTATGTAATTGCAGTCCCAGCACATCCAAAACCCTCTCTGTCCTCCAGTGGCACCAGTTGTGCCCATGGTGCCGACACGCATGCAGACACAGCACCCTTACACATAAAATAAAAATCAAAACCAAAAACGAAGCATCATCTCATAGCCAGGCATGGCATTGCATACCTGCAATTCTAGCACTCAGGAGGCCAAGGCAAGATCAAAAGTTCAAGGCCAGCCTGAACTGTATCCAGAAACCCTGTCTCTAAACAAAACAGTAAACAAAATCACCTTGCTGCATAAGTAGAGTGTCTAACTTTGCAGCTACAAAACTGTGTTGAAGTCATTCTATCTTTCACAAAATATATTTACTTTACCAGGCGATCGTGGCACATGCTTTTAATCCCAGCATTCGGAAGGCAGAGGCAGGTGGATCTCTGAGTTTGAGGCCAGCCTGGTCTACAGAATGAGTTTCAGGGCAATCAGGGCTGTCTTGTGGGGGGCAGTCATGTGGCTGGGGTGTAGCTAGCTCAGAGAGTGCTTAGCTTGCACAATCTTGGCCCTGATCTAGGTTCGATCTCCAGTACTATAGAAACAAAACAAGAAAGCCGGGCAGTGGTAGTTCACGCCTTAAATCCCAGCACTCAGGAGGCAGAGGCAGGCGGATCTCTGTGAGTTCGTAGCCAGCCTGGTCTACAAGAGCTAGTTCCAGAAAAGGCTCCAAAGCTACAGAGAAACCATCTCAAAAAACCACAAACAAGGGCTGGAGAGATGGCTCAGAGGTTAAGAGCATTGTCTGTTCTCCCAAAGGTCCTGAGTTCAATTCACAGCAACCACATGGTGACTCACAACCATCTATAATGGGGTCTGGTGCCCTCTTCTGGTCTTCAGGCATACACACAGACAGAATATTGCATACAAAATAAATAAATAAATAAATAAATAAACAAACCACAAACAAAACAAGAAGGTGCGTTTGTTGGCCCTGGCTCCAATGTGTGATAGAAAGTGGTCTGACATCTGAGGGAGTAGCAGGAACTCAATGAGGCTGCGCAGGGACAGTGGTCTCACAGCTCGGAGACAGGAGGGATATGGGGTAGACGTCTCAGTCATTTTCTTTAAATTCATTGACATATAGTAATTTTTTTTTCAAGAGTCTCATGTAGCCCAGACTGGCTTGGACCTCATTGTGTAGACTGGGACAACCATGAATTTCTGTTTCTCCCGCTTCTAGTGGTAGGCTAATAGGCATACAATGGTACCTTGTTACACACAATGCTGTGTCACCTGTTCTTCCCTTTCGTCTTCACTCGGGTGTTTGTTTATGGTTTTCCCCTCAGAGTCTCATTACGTAGACCAGGCTAGCCTCTCACTCACAGAGCTCCATCTGCCTGTACCTCCCAGTGCAGGGGTTGAAGGTGTGTGTCAGTATACATAGATTTGTCTCAGTAAAAAAAAATAGTTACATTTTTAAAACTTTGGTGTGCCATGGCACAGACATGAAGGTCAGAGGACATCTTGTAGAGCTGATGCTCTCTTTGTGGTACTCATGTCTTGGGGACAACAAGCACTTTTTCCAGCTGAGCCATCTAGGTGACCCATACATCATCTTTTTATTTTATTGATATTTATTGAGCTCTACATTTTTCTCTGCTCCCCTCCCTGCTTCTCTCCTGCCCCCTTCAATCCTCCCCCAAGATCCCCATGCTCCCAATTTATTCGGGAGATCTTGTCTTTTTCCCATCTTCCCATGTAGATTAGACCTATGTAAGTCTCTGTTAGTGTCGGCATTGTTGAAGTTCTCTGGGATTATGGTTTGTAGGCTGGCTTTCTTTGCTTTATGTTTAAAAACCACCTATGAGTGAGTACATGTGATAATTGTCTTTCTGTGTCTGGGTTACCTCACTCAAAATAATGTTTTCTAGCTCCATCCATTTTCCTGCAAAATTCAAGCTGTCATTATTTTTTTCTGCTGTGTAGTACTCTATTGTGTAAATGTACCACATTTTTTTGTTTGTTTGTTTTTTGTTTTTCGAGACAGGGTTTCTCTGTGGCTTTGGAGCCTGTCCTGGAACTAGCTCTGTAGAACAGGCTGGTCTCGAACTCACAGAGATCCGCCTGCCTCTGCCTCCCGAGTGCTGGGATTAAAGGCGTGCGCCACCATCGCTTGGCTCTGTACCACATTTTTCTTATCCATTCTTCGGTCAAGGGGCATTTAGGTTGTTTCCAGGTTCTGGCTATGACAAACAAAGCTGCTATGGACATAGTTGAGCACATGTCCTTGTGGCACAATTGAGCATCCTTTGGATATATACCCAAAAGTGGTATTACTGAGTCTTGAGGAAGGTTGTTTCCTAATTTTCTAAGAAATCACCACACCGACATCCAAAGGGATTGTACCAACTTGCATTCCCACCAGCAATGCAGAAGTGTTCCCTTTTCCCCACAACCTCTCCAGCATAAGTTGTCATCAGTGTTTTTGATCTTGGCCATTCTTAAAGGTGTAAGATGGAATCTCAGAGTTGTTTTGATTTGCATTTCTCTGATGACTAAGGATGTTGAACATTTCCTTAAGTGTCTTTCAGCCATTTTAGATTCCTCTGTTTAGGTCTGTACTCCTTTTTTCTTTTTTATTATTACGTGATCTTTTGGTGTCCAATTTCTTGAGCTCTTTGAATATTTTGGAGATCAGACCTGTGTCTGATGTGGGGTTAGTGAAGATCTTTTCCCATTCTGTAGGCTGTTATTTTGTCTTGTTGACCATGTCCTTTGCTTTACAGAAGCTTTTCAGTTTCAGGAGGTCCCATTTTTTGTTTCTCTCAGTGTCTGTGCTGCTGGGGTTCTATTTAGGAAGTGGTTCCCTGTGCCAATGTATTCAAGTGTACTTCCCACTTTCTCTTCTATAAGGTTCAGTGTGGCTGGCTTTATGTTGAGGTCTTTGATCCATTTGGACTTGAGTTTTGTGCATGGTGATAGATATGGGTTTATTTTCATTTTTCTGCATGTTGATATCAGTTATGCCAGCACCACTTGTTAAATATGCTTTCTTTTTTCCATTTGATATTTTTTTGCTTCTTTATCAAAGATCAGGTGTTTGAAGATGTGTGGATTAATATCTGGGTCTTCTATTCGGTTCTATTGGTCCTCCTGTCTGTTCTTATGCCAATACCAGGCTGTTTTCAGTACTGTAGCTCTGTAGTAGAGTTTGAAGTCAGAGATTGTGATGCCTCTAGAAGTTCTTTTATTGCACAGGATTGTTTTGGCTAGCCTGAGTTTTTTGTTTTTCCAAATGATGTTGAGTACCATTCTTTCAAGGTCTTTGAAGAATTTTGCTGAGATTTTCATGGGCATTGCATTGAATCTGTAGATTGCTTTTTGTAAGATTATTTTTTTTGATATATATATATATATATATATATATATATATATATATATATATATATATTGTGTATATCTGGCTGTCCTAGAACTCACAGAGATCCGCCTGCCTCTGCCTCCCGAGTGCTGGGATTAAAGGCGTGCGTCACCACCGCCCCCCAACCCCGCTTGATTTTTAAAAAGTGGTTTGATCTAGTCAGTTACTACATCATTTCTTTGTTGTCCACCTATCACGGGCCGGATTGCGCTCCAAATACTAGCAGTGTGCAGACCAGAGAGATCCCGTTCCTCTGAAGTTGCTGTTCTAGCGTGGAAACTGACAGCAGATATGTCATGTGAGACAGCAGTCTCACATGCTGTGGGATAGAAAAGAAAGGTGATGGTGAGAAAGGATCTGGTGCGCATGTGCGTGCGCATGCGTGCTTTGGTAGCATTTACGCAGTCATCAAAGCGAGATGAGGAAGCCATCCCTGCGGAGACCATGTAGTATGTACCACATGCCTGTATCCTCAGCATTCTAGACATTCTGAACATTCTAGAACAGGTTCCCATATACTGCCTGCATGAAGGTACTGGTCTGAAGGCGGGACGTTCCCCAGCGGAGGGTCGCCTGAAAGTGGGACTGATCATCATCTGCCTTGAAGGTGTGAAGGTGTGAGGAGGAAGCGCAACAGTGAAGGTCTGGCAGGGCACAGACCTCGGGGTGGTGACCGGGGAGACAGATTCCCAGTGTTTTTGTATAGCCTTGTGAAGATACTGCGTGATTTAAGCAGGAAAGCCACGGCAGGGCCTAGTGGTCAAATGATCCCCCCCCCCCCCCCCCTTTTGAGACAGGGTTTCTCTGTGTAACAACCCGGACAGCCCTAGAACTAGCTCTTGTAGACCAGGCTGGCCTAGAACTCACAGAGATTCGCCTGCTTCTGCCTCCCAAGTGCTGGGATTAAAGGTGTGCTCCCTCATGCCTGGTACCATTTTAATTTTTTAATTTTATTTTATGTATTTGAGCATTTGCCTGCATGTATGTTAGTGCACCACGGGTGCAGTTCTCACAGAGGCCAGAAGAGGGAGATGATGGAGCCTCTGGAACTGGAGTGGCAGATGGTCAAGCCATCATGGACCAAACCCTGGTCCTCTGTAATAGTGAGTGCTCTTAACCACTGAACCATCTCTCTAACCCAAGAGTGACCATTCTAGAGGACACATGTCAACCAGGCACCGTAGTAATCACAACTCTGTAATCCTAGCTTTTAAGCCGAAGAAAACTGTAAGTTGCAACCAGGGCTACATAGTAACTAGACACCCCCACCCCTACCCCCCATCCCCCACCCCGTCTCAAACAACAAAAGTACAGTTAGGTGGCATCTAATACAGTCATTGCTATGCAACTGCCACCTCTATCTGATGCCAAAGTATTTTCATAACCTTTCAAAAAAAAATCCCCGGACTCATGGACTCATTAAGTAATCATTCCTGGGCTGGAGAGATGGCTCAGCAGTTAAGAGCATTGCCTGCTCTTCCAAAGGTCCAGAGTTCAGTTCCCAGCAACCACATGGTGGCTCACAACCATCTGTAATGAGGTCTGGTGCCCTCTTCTGGCCTGCAGACATACACATAATAAGTAAATAAATATTAAAAAAGTAATCATTCCCCATCCCCTCTCCACCACTTTAGGCTTGGAAACCAATCCTCTTTCATCTCTATGGAGTTACCTGTTACAGATACTTCATATAAGTGAGGTTCTCCAACATACAGACTGTCAAATCTGGTTTCTTTCACTCGTGATTTTTTTAAACGTTTTTATTTATTCGAGTATGTGAGTATTTTTATTTATCCAAGCGTGTGAGTGTTTTGCCTGCGTGTGTGCCTGTGTACCACGTGTATGCAGTGCCTGTGATGGTGAGAAGAGGGTGTCAGAGCCCCCTAGAGCTGGAGTTACAACTGATTGTGAGCCACCAAATAGTGTGGTGCTAGGAACTGAACCTAGAAAGAGCAGCTGGTGCTCTTAGCCATTGAGCCATCTCTCCAGCATCGTAGCGTGTTGTTTTGAGGGTCTTCTACATTATCACAACTATCAGTACCACAGTTCTTTTTAAAACTATTTTTTTCTTTTTTTCTTTGTGTGTGTGTGTGTGTGTGTGTGTGTGTGTGTGTGTGTGCGCGTGCATGCATGTACACGGGTGCCATGCCACACAAGTGGAAGTCAGAAAACAACTCAGAGAAGTCAGTTCTTTCTACCGTGTAGGTTCCAGGGATCAAACTCAGGTCGGCAGGCTTGACAGCACCTCCCACCAAGTCTTCTCTTACATTCCTTTTCATAGCCCGACATTTAACCAAACAGACCACTTGAGTCTTTTTAAATTGCTAGAGGGACGTGTATAGTCTGGCTGTTCTCTTGGGAAACAGCTACTGGAGGGGAAGCAGCAGACGGCTTGTGTGGGAGACTGTTGGACGAGAGGAGGCTCAGACCTAGGTTACGTGACTGGGGCTAGCGTACCAGGTGTGCAGCCACACTGGGTGTGCGTGGGAGGGAGTCAGGTTGCCTGGCGCTTGGCTGGAGCAGCCGAATGGACGGTCCATCGTCTTCCCACCATGCAGTGGTCAGGGTGAGAAAGAATAATTGCGTTTGGATGCCAGTATTTGTTTGAAACTGAGAGGAATACCGGGGAATTCCGTTTATGGCTGGCACATGAGTTATTAAGCCTATCCCCTATTGATAGCCGGCTGGGTGGCTGGTATTCGCTGGCACGGCCTCTGTCCCTCTGAACTTGGCCTGTGGGTTTGTGGGAATGTTCCTGAGGGATACATTGTGAGAAGTAGGAGGGCCGGGTCAAAGAACAGAAATTGTACATACTGCCAAATGGCTGTTCAGAAAGGTTCCACCAATTTATATTCCCACCAAAAGCGCAGGAGAATGTCAAGTTTCCTGAGCGCTTGCCAACAGTAGATATTATCAATCTGAAAAGAAGCCGTGCCAACGAGGACGGCCCAAAATAGTACCTGACTTTTTTAACCTAAACAGAATGATACATGGCTGCAGTCAACATGCAGATATCTATTTATTTATTTTACTTACTTAGCATTTTAAATAGAGTTGTTTTTTTTTTTAAAAAAAAAAAAACAACTTTCTATATATGTGTATCTGGTGCCTGTGAAAGCCAGCAGAGGGCTGTGGATTCTCTGGAACTGAAGTTAAAAGCAGACTGTGATGCCATAGGGCTGCTGAAATGGAACCTGGGCCCTCTGCAGGAGCAGCCGATGCTCTCAACCCTGAGCCACCTCTCCAGCCCTCTTTCCTCCTTCCCATCGCTTCCTTTCTCTCTTCCCTTGATCTTTTCTTTGAGATGGGGTCTTGCTATGTTGTCCATGTAAATCCTGAACTCAAGTGATCCTCCTGCCTCACCCTCAGGAGTAAGCGGGCTACGCGTGCCAGTCACTACACTCAGCTTCTTTTCTTTCATCCTTTTTGCTCTATTAAGACAGGGTTTCCGGTGGCGCATGCCTTTAATCCCAGCACTCGGGAGGCAGAGGTAGGCGGATCTCTGTGAGTTTGAGACCAGTCTGGTCTACAGAGCTAGTTCCAGGACAGGCTCCAAAGCCACAGAGAAACCCTGTCTTGAAAAAAAAAAAAAAAAAAAGACAGGGTTTCTCTGTGTAGCCCTGGTTGTCCTTGAACTCGCTATATAGACCAGGCTGACCTCAAACTCGCCAAGATCCGTCTACATCTGCTTCCTGGGATTGAAGGCGTGCACCCTCACACCTGGCTGGTTTTTTGTTTGTTTGGTTGGTTGTTTTTGGACAGGGTTTTCCTGTGCAACAGCCCTGACTGACCTGAACTCACTTTATAGACCAAGCTGGCCTTACACTCACAGAGATCTGGCCTGCCTCTGCCTCTGGATACTGGAATCAAAATGTGTGCCACCACTGCCCAGCCTAATTCATTTTTGAGGTACAGTCTCACATAGTCCAGGCTGGCCTTGGGACTTGCTGGGGATGACCTTGAACTCTTGATTCTCTACCTCTACCTCCTGAGAGCTGAGATAGTAGACCCCCGCACCACCATTCCCAACCCCTTACTGTTTTCCCGGCAGATTCTCTGTATAGAATGGCCAGGTAGCAGAGCGTGGCGGTGCACACCGCTGACCCCAGCAGAGCAGACTGGTGGGTCTCTGAGTTTCAGGTCAGCCTGGTCTACACAGCCAGTTCCAGACCAGCCAGAGCTACACAGTGAGACCCTGTCCTTAAAAGACTAGATGAGGGCTGGGAATGTAGCTCAGTGGTAGAGCAAAGACAGATGACAGACAGATGCTTTTTGTGGCTTTATTGTATAATTATTGAACTGCTTTTCAGAAGGACTGCAGCCATCCTTGTCACTGCTTTTGTAGGCTGCCCCCTGCCGTCTTGGTAAAAAGCGAAACATTTTGATTTAGATTATTCTTGCTTTGCCTGCCGGACTGAGGTAGGGCTGATGGGGTCAGATGGAGTTTTCCAGAAAGCGTGTGATAGGGGGATGGCTCCACCTTGTGTTTTCTCAGTTCCTGGCTGTATGGTTGAAATTCATGTGAATTTCTGTAAGCTTGTAGAACCCCAGGTTAGTGTCCTGAGCACTGGCCCAGGGAACCGGGGCCACTGTGGTAGCAAGAACCTATTCCTTAGGATGCTCTATCTTTCTTTACATAGTAATTCTAACACAGTTCTTTTTTTTCTAAGATTTATTTATTTACTATGTATGCAGTGTTCTCTCTGCATGTACGCCTGCAGGCCACATGCACAGAAGAGAGTGCAATACTTCATTTACAGATGGTTGTGAGACACCATGCGGTTGCTGGGTGGTGCTGAGACTGAACTCAGGACCTCTGGAAGAGCAACCAGTGCTCTTAACCTCTGAGCCATCTCTCCAGCCCCACTAATGCAGTTCTTTATCGTCTGTGAATTGCAGAGATTAGCCCTACCATCAGCAGCTCGGAAGGAGCAGAGGTACTGATCCCACCCCCATATCACTGCCTCTTTGGTTCGTGGGAGGACAGATGGATCCTAGAGAATGACTGTGGGTTATTGTGCCAGCAATCAGGTGATGGCTCAATCGCAGTTGCTGCCCCAAATGAAGTGTCTTTACTGGAGCAAATCAGTACAACTGACAGACACATGGGTGACCTGGCAAACGCCTTTTCATCCACACTGATTTCCAAAGACCTCCCAAAGCTGAGTGCATGTCGTCGGAGCCTTGCCTCAGGGCAACATCAGTGTTCCCACTTTCTGCCCTGATGTGGACTTTGTAGAATCTGATCTCCAGGGTCCCTACAGTCTTGTGCTGACTGCTGCATGGCCAGCAGTGTGCTGATTGCATCCAAGGAGCTGAAAGCAGTTTCCTTAGCGGGGTTAGCAGTAGTCTTTCTGATATCAATCAGCCACAACCAATCTGGAGATAAAAACAACTGCTTAACTCAGTAGAATCATAGTGGGCATATGAGGGAGGGGTGGTGTGTGTGTGTGTGTGTGTGTGTGTGTATGTGTGTGTACTGCAGATTGAACATAGAGCCTCATGCATGCACTGAGCCATAGCCCCAGCCCTTATCCTCTTGATCTCTTCCCTCGATCTTCCAAGTGCTGGGATTGGTGGGAGTATGCACTCATGCCTGCCTCATAGTTGTTTAAACAGATGGAATTGTATGGATGTGTAGAATGGATGTGTGCGCGCGTGCACATATGTACAGACTCATGTACATGCAAAGCTCATTTGGAGGCTAGAGGTATCCTCTTCTAACACTGTCTACCTTATTTGTTGTTGTTTGTTTCTCAAGACAGAATTTCTCTGTATAACAAAGTCCTGGCTGTCCTGGAACTTGTTTTGTAGACCAGGCTGGCCTCGAACTCACAGAGATCTATCTGCTTGCCACTGTGCTGGGGTCACCATGCCTGGCTCTGCACACCCTATTTCTGAAAAAAATGTATTTTATGTGTATGAATGTTTGCCTGCACTTATATATGTGTACCACACATGTGTGCTTGGTGCCCAGGGGAGTCAGAAGAGGGCTTTGGATCCTCTGGAACTGGAGTTCCAGGTCCGTATGAGCTGACATGTGGATGCTGGGCATTGAACCCGGGTCCTCTCAACTGAACTTTCCAGCTAGACTGACTGGGCAGTGAGCCCCATGAAGTCAGCTGTGTGTCCCCTCCTCTAGGTACTGAGATGACAGGTGATGCTCCTCTCTGTGGGTTAGGGAGCTGACTCGGCTCCCCATTCTCACACGCAAGCTCTTTTCCCACTGAGCCACCTTCCCAAGAGAGAATTGCTAACTAGCCCGGCATGGTGGGGCAGCTGGACTCCAGGCACTCACATGGCGAAGGCAAGAGGATTGCAAAGACCTGGTCCCAGGATAGAAGGTAAAGGGGGCCAGTGAGATGGCTCAGTGATGAAATGTTGGTGACGATGGTGATGGCTACAATGACTCGGGACCCAGAGTAGAGAGAGAGATGTCCTCTGATCACACGTGAGCACCACGGAAGGCATGTACACACGCATGCAAGGCTGGGCTCTGGCTCAACCATCGGTACTAGCAAGTGGCAACAGCTCCTGCCTGTAAGACTCGGGGAGTCAAAAGACAGCAACTCAGAGCCCAGAGTCCCACAGAACCCAGACTTAGACCCGGAGGAGGGGACTCCTTTTGGCTTGGTGCTGTTGACATTTGGCAGGTTGTTTGGGTGTTCGTGGCAATTTGTACCACGTTAGATAGTGTGACTTCCATCCGCCTGTCTACCAGAGGACCCTTCCAGCTTTGCATTTGGAGCGAGGCTGGCTGTGCAGCAGACTCAAGGCAGTGTGCAGGCTGCTCAGTCCCCCGAGATGGACAGGACCAGGTGCCAGTGGGCCCTTGTGGAGGCAAACCAATGTTCTCCATACTGACTTGGCCTTTGAGATACTCCTCCTGGTTCCTTGAGGTCCACACAGGACATGTGTCTGAGGGCTGTGTGACCTGAGCCTCCATCGGAACTTGGGGGTCATTTATGCCTCAGTCAGACCCTCACCAAGTTGTTGACTTGCTAAGTGAGAGAATGAGAGACCCCCAAGTCAGGAGTGAGAGACTTCCCGGGAAAGAGCCACACAGGAAACATTTGACTTTCAGGCTATTTGGTCATAAAAGCACTTAGCCTTTCTGTCAAACGGAAATGCAGTTGGACAATATGTAAACAAAGGGGCCATGTTCCAGCTAAGCTTGGTCTGCAAGGCACCTTGCTTTCCTGTGCCATGCAGAAGGTGGTCACATCCCTAGTTCTGGCAGCAAAGGGGAAAGCTAGAGCTATTTAGAAGGCCAAAGAAGCTGTAACTCAGCCCCCTGGAGGCCTGCTCCAAGAAGCCAGCTCTGCAGATGCTGTAGGGAAAGGAAGAAGGAACCACAGCTGCCCAAGCTAGAAAGGGAGATCTGGAGGCAGGCTGGAGCGAACCCTCCATCCTACAACCTGCAGCCTTCCCCTTAGTGCCCCCCTGTGGGTGGGACCTGGCAGAGCAAGCCTTCCCTCTTCCGGCATCCTCGAAGCCTTCCTCTAGCGCCCCCTACTGGTGGATTCTATTGGAACATTTGGAGAAGTAACATGGGTTGTAAGCACCTAGAATGTGGGTTTGGACGGATCAGAGGGACAGTCATGAGGACTTCTATTGGCTTTGGGGCATCCAGGTGACCCTCCCGCCATCATTTCTTTTGTTATTAGTCAAAATAATGGTTTTTTTTCATTACAGTGTTTATTTTTATTGATCCTCTTGCCTCTCGTCAGTCTGTCCTCCCCTTGTGTCCTCTTACTTCCCATATCCCTTCCTGCCCGCGTGTCATATGTGCTCCACTACCCTGCCTCTCCCCTGCCCTTTCTTTTCCTTACTTAAAGATGTGTTGTGTAGATGAACGGATGAACGAGCAGAATGGGCAGGTGACCTCATGTGGGGGTCAAGGGTGAGGCAGGCAGGTGAAGGCAGGTGGAACAAAGCCTCATGGGAGAATTTTGAAGTAGGCCCTTAGGGGCAGAAGACAGAGATGCTCCGGGCTTTAAAAGCTGCCTGAGAATGCTGGCCAGTAGATGAAGAGTGAGTGTTATTGTGGCATTTAAGCAGGACTGGTGTGATGGTTGTAGCTTGGGGTCCCTTAGGCTGCCAGCCGAGTGATCTGGGGAACAGAAATGAGCTTTCTAAGTAGGAGCCGGTGTCAGTGGCAGAGGGGATGATGTCGTTCCTCAGGTGTTTGGGAGCAGAGTCAGAAGGGCCGAGTGTGGTGACTACAGCCAGGGTGAGGGAGACATATGTGCGTGGACCGACCTCCGGGCAGAGAACCCAGGTTCATCTCCCACTGATGTGGCGACTCCTAACTGTAACTCCAGTTCCGGGAATCGGGTGCCCTCTTCTGGTCTCTGTGGTGCACATACATGCAGGCAAATGCTCATACAAAAATAAAAATAAACCTTTAGAACAAGGCTGGTCAGCACCCATGTGTTGAGCTCCCTGCAAACACGGCGGGGTCTAACTTGGCAGTGACTTCAGATGCCCCCAGCTTTGGAGGGTGGGAATTGTAGGCATGAAAAACCCCATCAGAGGGCAAGTGGTTCCAAATCCCAGAGTCAACTAGATCAAAATGGCCACTCTCCCCATGCTATTTCCTCACGTGTGGGTCTGAAGGTCCCTCTGCATAGAGTTACTCTGGAACCAAACACGCTGCTCTGGGGAAACTGCAGAATGGTGACCATGGAGGGAGTATTGTACATGGGGAAATGTGGGACTAGGGTCCCAGGGTGGTACGGAGGAGAGGAGGCAACTTGGAGGTCCAGGAGACTGCGGTGATGTTCCAGGCTTTAGCAAAGGATTCTGGGAGATGAGATACATCAGCCCCCTGCTCTGACCTGGTCTCTGTGCAATTGCCACAGACAAATGACACAGCCCTACCTTAGAAGTTTAGTAATAGAGGCACAGAAGTGAACAGACATTTTGTAATTTAAGCTACTGAGGTTAAGGGATGTCTGAGCTATCTGGGGGGGCTTTGGAGGAATGGCTGGGATCATTTCCCTTCTGAAAAAAGACAGATTTCACTCTAGAGCCTTGTTTGGCCTGGAACTGCTTGTTGCAGACCAGGGTGACCTTGCACTCACAGAGATCCTCCTGCCTCTGCCTCCTGAGTGAATCCTAACACATTGCTAGACAGACACTTAAGAGAAAGCAAAATCAGCAAGGGTAATGTGAGAGAAGAGGGCTGGGACGGAGGTGAGCTGGGCTCCCGGAGGCCTGACTCCTCGACACTGAGGAGTCAGCTGTTGCTGAGAACCGTCTTTTTCCTCCTTGATCATGAGTTTGTTTTTTAGCTGCTGGTGGTAAGGAAGAGCCAGGGAGGCCCTGCAGTAGGGAATTTGTCTACAGAGTTCAAGAGCAAAAAGCAGGCCACAGTGGCTAGAGCAAACTCGGTAGAGGACCGTGTATGTAGGCGTGCCAGCAAGACAGGAGGCTAGCTCTTCCCGAGTGATAGGGGAAGCCGTTGTGTGTGTGTATTAGTTTGTTTGTTTTTTTAAAATATTTATTTATTTGTTATGTATACAATATTCTGTCTGTGTGTATGTCTGCAGGCCAGAAGAGGGCACCAGACCTCATTACAGATGGTTGTGAGCCACCATGTGGTTGCTGGGAATTGAACTCAGGACCTTTGGAAGAGCAGGCAATGCTCTTAACCACTGAGCCATCTCTCCAGCCCAGTTTGTTTGTTCTTAAGGTTTATTTATTTCATGTGTGTGAGTATTTTGCCTGCATGTAGATACGTGCACCACGTGGATGCCTGATGTCCACAGAGGTCAGAAGGTGTCAGATCCCCTGGACCTAGAGTTACAGACAGTTGTAACAGCCATGTAGATGCTGGGAATTGAACCCTGGTCCTCTGGAAGAGCAGCCCACGCTCTTAACTACTGAGTCATCTCTCCAGCCTCGTGATGTGTTTTGAACAGGAGACATCCCTATAGCTTATATCTGGGGAGTGAATGTGCACTTTGTGAGAGATGGGAGGGTGCTGGGAGCAAGTGTGGCTACCAGGAAAAGCACTGGGGAGTGTAGACCATAGACCTGGGTGAAGGAGATGGGGAGGAGTGGACCTGGGAGGATTCCCGAGCAGAGCAGGAGAAAGAAGCAGCAGGTGTGGGGGGTCTGAGGCAGGTGTACAAAGAGGCTGCTGAGCCACAAGAGATGGGCAGAGAGCAAAGAGGAACCCTACAGGCTTTCTGGGGAGAAAGGGGATCCCCAAACAGTTCGCATAAGGACCATAGAACACTGGGGTATATCTGAAAGGGTCCGGAGCCACCCTGGAAGCACTGTTACTGATGCGCGCGCGCACACACACACACACACACACACACACACACACACACACGATAGGATCCCTGTGTTAGTCATGATGGTTCCCACACCGGTTCACCTTATTCGCACATGTGACCAGTTTAGAAAAAAGGATGAACGCTCCCACTCTCGGTCCTCAGGAATCCCTATGTACACCACCACACACCTCCTCTGGTTATGCCTCAGGCTGAGCTGTCTCCTGTACCTCAGATGTATTAGGCTACTTCTCACTCATCCTGCAGTCCTCGTTGAACCTGTGCTGTGTCTCTCGGCTCTGGGTCATTAGCAGATCAGGGTGGTTTCTTCCAGACATGAAGAGTGAGTTGTCCTTGATCTGCCTTCTCTCTCCCTGGCCCTGGATTCCACTGGGGCCTATTTGCTCCTTCCTTGACCTTAGATTCGTTTGTTTCTGGTTTGGGTTTTTAAGTTATTTAATTTTTTTAAATGGGATCTCACTGTGTATCCCTGGCTAGCCTGAAACTCATCGTATAGACCAGGCTGATCTTGAGAGATTCCCCTGCCTTTGCCTGCCTCTCGAGTGCTAGGATTAAAGTTGGGCATCACCACACCCTGTCTTGTTTTGAGCATCATCTTCAGAAATGCTATCCACCTCATTTGAGACAGGCACTCTTACCAGCCTGGACTCACCGGCTACACTGCTCTGCCTGACCTCTGAGCCCCAGGGATCCACCTGTCCTCACCTCCCTGATGCTGTGGTCACAAACGAATTCCACCATGCCCAGCTTTTGCACACAGTTCCAGGGATTTCACCCAGTCCTCATGCTGGCCATGCCTGCGGTCCTCATGTGAGCATGCCTGCGTGTGAGATGCAGCACTTTCCGGGCTGAGCTACCTCTCCATCGCTGACTTTGAATTTTGATTTTTTTTTCTTGTTTTGTTTTTGAGACAAGGTTTCTCTGTGTAGCCCTGACTATCCTGGAATTCACTCTGTAGACCAGGCTGGCCTTGAACTCACAGAGATCCGCCTCTCTTATGATTGTCCTTTGGGCTTGTGGCATCTTTCTCTGACCTTGAATTACATGTGCCTGTTCTTTCTTGGGTTTAACGCCACTCTCAGTTATGGAGGTCATCACACCATGGGCTCCAATCCTGGCTTGTGTCCTCCCTTCTTGATACACTCTCTAGGGCCCTGAACCCTATCTTCCCAGTCCCAGCCTTCCTAAGGACACACCCTCCCTGCTACTGCCCACTTTCTTTCTGCCTGGACTGCTATGCCTCTTGTGTTCTCAGCTTCAGCCCCCAGGACAAGCTCTCTTCCCAAATTTGGGTTTGGGAATCTCCTGGCTGAAGTCCAGGATATGAAATTGAAGTGTGGGGAGGGGCACAGCTGTGTCCTGATGACCAAACCCCTCTTTGCAGAACAATGAACCAAGGTCTAGACACATGAACCCCCTGCTTGAGGTCCTACAGTCATGGGAGTGGGGCAGAAGCAATGCTCTACATTCCCTGTACCCACTCTACTTGTTCTGT
This sequence comes from Chionomys nivalis, assembly GCF_950005125.1. Lineage (NCBI taxonomy): Eukaryota > Metazoa > Chordata > Mammalia > Rodentia > Cricetidae > Chionomys > Chionomys nivalis. Next base: position 79,460,435 of record NC_080087.1, on the reverse strand, counting down.
TGCTCAACTGAGAGATGTCACTGTGTGCCCCTGTTACATGTGTCTGTCATGGCCCCACGAGCCATGTGTGTGTCACTGTTGGCCAGCATCTCAGCACATGCATAGTCATAGTGCACGAAGCCCGCTGTGCTGTAGAAATGACTGGACAGTGTGTGTGAGATGCAGTATGCGTGAGCATGCCCACGTGTAAGGTGCAGCATGTGTGTGCATGTCCGTGTGTGATCATGCCTGCGTGTGAGATGCAGTATGAGTGAGCATACTCACATGTGAGATGCAGTACATGTGAGCATGCCTGTGTGTGAGGTGCAGCACGTGTGAGCATGCCCGCATGTGAGCATGCCTGCGTGTGAGATGCAGTGTGAGTGAGCATGCCCACATGTGAGATTCAGTACATGTGAGCATGCCTGCGTGTGAGGTGCAGCACGTGTGAGCATGCCCGCATGTGAGGTGCAGCACGTGTGAGCATGTCCGTGTGTGAGGTGCAGCACATGTGAGCATGTCCGTGTGTGAGATGCAGTATGTGTGAGCATGCCCACGTGTGAGATGCAGTACATGTGAGCATGCCTGTGTGTGAGGTGTAGTCCGTGTGTGAGGTGCAGCATGTGTGAGATGCAGTACATGTGAGCATGCCCACGTGTGAGATGCAGTATGAGTGAGCATGCCCGCGTGGAGGCGCAGTACATGTGAGCAAGCCTGCGTGTGAGGTGTAGCACGTGTGATCATGTCTGTGTGTGAGGTGCAGCACATATGAGCATGTCTGTGTGTGAGGTGCAGCACGTGTGAGCATGTCTGTGTGTGAGGTGCAGCACGTGTGAGCATGCCCGCGTGTGAGGTGCAGTACGTGTGAGCATGTCCGTGTGTGAGGTGCAGCACCTATGAGCATGTCTGTGTGTGAGGTGCAGCACGTGTGAGCATGCCCGCGTGTGAGGTGCAGTACATGTGAGCATGTCTGCATGTGAGATGCAACACGTGTGAGCATGTCTGTGTGTGAGGTGCAGCACGTGTGAGCATGCCCGCGTGTGAGATACAGACTTCCCTGCTTTGTGTCAGCCCTCGGCTAACAGCTGGCTGATGTCCCCAAAGTGACACGATCCTGTAGGATCACTGAGTTCATGCAGAAAGGAGTTCCCTGCAGGTCAGGACAGCCCAGCCTACACCCTTCTGTCTGTCCCATGCTTTACTCCTTCGGACCTATCCCACAGCACTCCTCCCCACCAGAAGTATGCAGCCTTCCTCAAGATCATTGCGGCTGAGCTGGACCCTAGCTCTGTGTGTCCTTCAGACACTGTCTAGATCATGGTGCCTGCTGGAGCAGGAGATTCGTGGTTACACCCACTGCATGGTCCCAGCTGCTCCCATGCCTCTCTGAGACTCCCCCATCTGTAAATGGAACTAGCCATGCCCCAGAGAGCTTTGGGTGAGACAGAGAGGATCAGGAGGAAGTCCTGTCCAGGGAGTGAGGAGATGGCCCGGTGGGTAGAGTCCTCTCCACACAAGTGTGAGGACCTGAGTTCAGATCCCCGCACACTTATAAAGCCAGGAACAGCAGCAGTGCCTGGGAAGAAGAGACTGGATGATTCATGGCTCTTGATCAATAGGCTGTGTAACTGAACCACTGAGCTCCAGATTCAGTGAGAGACCCTGCCTCAGAAAGTAAGGTGGAGCCAGGAGGTGGTGGTGGCACACCCCTTTAATTCCAGTACTCGGGAGGCAGAGGTAGGCAGATCTCTGTGAGTTCGAGGCCAGCCTGGTCTACAGAGCAAGTTCCAGAACAGCCAGGGACACACAGAGAAACCCTGTCTCGAAAAGAGAGAGAGAGAGAGAGAGAGAGAGAGAGAGAGAGAGAGAGCACATTTGCATATAACACATCCCCATCCACACACATGAACATGTGTACACACATTGACACCACCAAAAACAAAGCAAAACACTTCTATCCATTCTGGTAAGCAATTAATAAACACCATTTATTGAAACCAAGGTCCCAGCACAAGCCAGAGACCCGGTGGCTTGGACACTAATCTCCTGCTTCCTCATGAGGATGCAGGGTAACAGCAGCAAGGTGTGTGTGGGGGGGGGCTTTAAAAACAAGGCTGTTAGCTGAGCAGTGGTGGCTCATGCCTTTAATCCCAGCACTCAGGAGGCAGAGGCAAGCGGATCTCTTTGAGTTCGAAGCCAGCCTGGCCTACAAAGCGAGTTCTAGGACAGGCTTTAAAGCTATAGGTACCCAGTCGAGGGGGGGGGGGACAAATAATAATAATAAGGCTGTCAGCCTGAATGCTAACATTTAGGAGGTGAAGCTTGTAATGCTAGCATTCAGGAGGCTTAGGGAGGAAGAGGAGATCAATGCTAGCCTTGACTATATAATGAGTTCAAGGTTAGCCTGAGCAAAATGGGACTTTCTCATGACAAAACAAAAGCAGGGCTGCTGCAATGGACCTGACCATAGTAGCATTAGGAGCCAGCAGGCCAGGGGGACTGGGATAGAGCTGCGGCCAGTCTCAGCTCTGACTCTCACGGAGGTACCTCTAGTGTCCCTAACTGCCCACCTGTGTCTCCTGCCTCCCTCCCTCCGTCCTATCTGCTTCCCCTCCAGCAGAAGGCAGACTTGGCTGTGGCAGCCTTCACCATCACCGCGGAGCGGGAGAAAGTCATCGACTTCTCCAAGCCCTTCATGACCCTGGGGATCAGCATCCTCTACAGAGTGCACATGGTACATTTCCAGGGCTGGGGGTGGGGAGGGTGACTAGAGATGGGCTTAAGTGGATCTGGGGTTGGCGGGCTGGTTGGACTTCGAAGTTTCTGGAGGATGCAGGGGCTGAGCACACCGCTTGTGGCAGGGGTAGCTGCTCTCACTGTTCTCTCCATCCCTAGGGCCGCAAGCCTGGCTATTTCTCCTTCCTGGACCCCTTCTCCCCTGCTGTGTGGCTTTTCATGCTTCTTGCCTACCTTGCTGTCAGCTGTGTCCTTTTCCTGGCTGCCAGGTGAGTGGACCACCGGCTACTGGGGAGCGGGTGGGGAGAGAGGCCGGAGTCCAACGCACAGACCACCAGCACTGTCCCTCTGTCGCTGCCATGGGTGCCCTATACCTGCCTTCCTGTCTTTCTTGCCCTGTCTGTTTCTCTCTTCCCCCTCAGGGGTTTGATTTGGGCTTCGGCAGTTCTCTTTCCTTCATTTTCTCTCTGCTTCTCTCCTCTTGCCTCCACTGCAAAGTCTACTTCCGTGATGTGTTAGCATCTCTGCTATCTGCCCTCCCCCTTTTCTGCATGTGTCCAACACTCTTTTCCTGCCTCTTCCAGTCTCCTTTCTGCACTTCCGCCTCACCCACCCACTCATCTCTCCACAGGCTGAGCCCTTACGAGTGGTACAATCCTCACCCATGCCTTCGGGCGCGTCCCCATATCCTGGAGAACCAGTACACGTTGGGCAACAGCCTCTGGTTCCCTGTGGGTGGCTTCATGCAACAGGGCTCAGAGATCATGCCCCGGGCGCTGTCCACGCGCTGTGTCAGCGGAGTCTGGTGAGCCCCATTGTACTACACTGTCAGGGTTGGGAGGCTTCCATTCAGGGATAGAGGGGCTGCTGTACTCTGCCTAGCGAGTTCCCGGTGCCCTCCATGCTATGCAATTGAAGAGCCCAACATCAACAGTTGCCCACCGTCTCTATGGCCTTGGGTAGGGGATGTCTCCTCTCTTTGCCTCGGGCTCCCTCATCTGAAAAATTAGACAGAAAGGTCTGTCAGGTTTATAAGCATTTGACGATGGCTGGAACAGAAGAATTGTGAGTTTGAGAGTAGCCTGACCTTAAATATCAAGTTCAAGGTCACCATGGGCTACTGATAAGACAGCGTCCAAAAATACCAAGGATTAGGGCTATGGCTTAGTGGTAGAGTACTTGACCAGCATGTACAGGAGACCAATTTCATCCTGAGCATGTGAGCAAAGGGAAGGGCCCATGGCTCGGGCGTCAGTGAGTCGCCTGTGCTGACATGACCAGAGGAGCGTTGCTATCGCTGTCTGTGACATTGCCCTGCTTGTTCCAGAGATTTAGAGTAGGGATAAGATTCATTTTCTCCTGGGACATGCTCTCAGAAGTTCATGCTAGCTACAGCTCATGCCTGGCCTGCATTTAAAAAAAAATATTTGTTTATTTACTTATTTTGTGTGTGTATTCATGTGTATGCACAAGTGTGTGTACGTATAGAGGCAGTCGTGAGTTTCTTTTTGTTTGTTTGGATTTTTTTTGTTGTATTTTATTGTGTGTGATGGATGTGATGGATGTGTGTGGGCATATATGCATACATGCAGTTGTGTGTGCAAGAGTGTGCGGATACCAGAGGCTGACACTGACCATTGTCTCTGTTGCTCTCCACTTTATTATTAGAAACAGGGTCCCTCACTGAACTTACAGCTCGGTAACTTAACTAGAAGGCCAAAGAGATGGCCCAGTGGGCACAGATGCTGTGCTGTGAGCCTGTCAGCCTGAGTTCAATCTCAGAGCCCACAGGAAGATGGAGAGAATCAACTACAGAGTTCTGCCCTCCACATACACACTGGTGTGCACATCATACACACACACACACACACACACACCACACACACACACACGCACACACACACGCACACATATAATAACAGTAAACAAACAAGCAGCCAAGGCATGGGAGGATAGAGTTCGGTTGGTGGTGAAGTGCCTGCTCTGCCTGCGTGAAGACTTGGCTTCAGTTCCCATCAGTGCGTAAACAGGGTCTGGTGGTACACACCTGTGTTCTCTGCACTGGGAGTTACAGGCAGAGCATCCTTCAAGTGCATCCTTGGTTGTACTGAGTTTGAGGATAGCCTCAGCTACAGGAAACCTTGTCTTAAAAAGAGGAGGGATGGGGCCTAGAAATACAGCGCAGTGTACACTTGCCTGGTGTGCTCAAGACCCTGTGTTTAATACCCAGCACTGGAAAAACAGAAATCCAGACAGTACCTCTGTGTTCATTCCTGTCTGCTACAAAGATCACCACCAATGTAGTGCTTTAAGATGGCACAAGTGGGGCCGGAGAGGCAGCTCAGGGGTTAAGAGCACTGACAGTTCTTCCAGAGGAGCCAGGTTCAGTTCTCAGCACCCACACATCAGCTTAAAACTGTCTGGAACTCAAGTTCCAGGGGATTTGACACCCTTACACCAGTGCACATAAAAATAAGTCAATTATTTTAAAAAATGACACAAATGTATTGTCTTATGGTTCTGGAGGTCAGAAACCCAAACCACATCTGTCAGAGACCTGCTTTGGCTGGGGTTCAGGTCCCAAAAGCATGAGTAGAGTTGCTGGGGATGGGGGTGAACCAGGTTGCCTGCCAGCAGCATTTAATTGAAAAGAGAATTCTCCATTAATTCTCTGTAGTTGCGCAAAGGATTAGGCGAGAGACGGGGCTGTAAACTGGGGTGTGTTTTGAGATCTGGGGCTGAGGAATTTAGCCTTGACCATAGTAAAAGGCACCTGTCAGGTTAACGAAAGGGCTGCAAGTTCCTCTTGCTGGAGATAAGAAGGACTGTTAGCAAGCAGGACATTTCCTCAAACCCCTGAAGGATTGGAGACCCTTATCCAAATGCCTGACTTTGGGAAAAGGACTTCTTCTGGGGAGCAGACTCTCTATTGAATACAGTTTCTTAGTCTTACTATATGGACCTGTGCCCCTCTTACCGCTCCCAAAGGAGACAGTCCTGATGTCTTTTTCCATTATATTGTACCATTCTGACTCCTCTACACTCATTAGCTGAACTCTTGCCCTTAATGGCCTCAGGCTCTGGATCTGAATTGTAGGCTTTTCATCCTTGGGGTTCCGGCGTGTGTAGTAAATCCAATGTTCCTGTTCTTGGTGTAATTCGGAGGGCACAATGGGATTCCTGGTTACTGGGTCAGTGGTAGGCATTTTTTTCCAAAGAATAGAGAGGCTACCATTGTACACATTTTCATCCTTTACCAAAGCCCTGCACAAAATTTCCCAAAGGGAAAGGCACTAATAGTGAGAATCATTAAAAATGAAAGTTAAAAGGTTCTGGAGAATGGTGGTCTGCAATGTTGAAATGCTGGAACTTTGTCAAGCAGCAGTGGTCACCATGTGGTCCATGCCGTAGATCTCACAAGGCTAAGAGTCATCTTTTCCAGCTTTTACAATCCTCTTGTATTCTCTGACCTTTGGCCTAGTTCATCAAACAAACAAACAAAAAATTAACATAACTTCATCAAATCTCTCTCTTGTTATTTATTTTTGCAAAGCTAGATATTGAAGCTAGGGGTTTGTGCATGCTGAGCAGGAGTGCTGCTTACCCCCTGGGCGATGCTAGGCAGGGGCTCTCCCAATGAACCACACTCCTAGTCCTCACTGGGGATTCTAGGCAGACGCTCTACCACTGAGCCACACCCCAGCCCCTCACTGGGGATTCTAGGCAGGGACTCTACCACTGAGCCACACCCCAGCCCCTCACTGGGGGATTCTAGGCAGGGGATCTACCACTGAGCCATAGCACTAGCCAAATTTTTGTTCTTGTATTTTGAGACAAGTTCTCACCAAGCTGCTTATGCCTGTCTGGAATTCACTCTGTAGCCCCAGCTTGCCTTGAGCTGTCAGCCCTCCTGCCTCAACCTTTGAAGAACCCAAAATTATACTGCTTTTCCATTAGTCTCACTTCTGATTTGCTTCCACATCCACACACTTGTGTTCACCTGGCCTGTCTGCATGGTCTAGGATCACTTCCTCGTCTTAGCCCTTAATATCTCCAGAGTCCCATTTACCATGCTCTGAAAGGTCGATGTTTTCCAAGGGTTGAGGGGCAGATGTGAGTCTAAAGGCACGGAGCCAGTGGTCTCCGCTCTGTGAGCCCAACTTCTTCCTCCTCAGCCTGGGTCTGCTGCTTGAGGGCCGTGCTGTCTAACCAGCCATTCCCTACCCTCTCCCATTCTGGTCATCGCTCCCTGCAGCTGTTTGCCCGGCCTCATGCTCTTCCACACCCCTCATCCTCTCACAAATTCTGCTCATTCAGCAGCACTGTTCGTCTCCTCATGTGACTCAGTGACAGTGACTACAGGCCAGGCTCCCACCATCCTGCAGGAGGACTGTAGGGCATCGATGCTGTCATCCTAGGGGACGTCGTGGGCCCTGGTCAGAACATGCCTCCTGGGCAGTGTTCACTCAGCCCACAGTCTCCTGTAGCCATACCTGCAACCTCAATACCTGAAGACAGGTCGGCCTCAGAAATCAGCATGCCCAAATGCTGTCCTTTACTACAAAAAGGCTCTCCCTTGGTCACTCTTCGGGAAGTGGATAATCCCTTGACCTCACTCTCCTTGCTCTCTGAGTCCTGCCTACCTTTACACCTCAGTGTCCAGAAAGGTCTCTGGGCCTCTCAGCTACCGGCTCCACACCCTCCTGTCAAGAAGCCCTCAGCCTGATCCAGCTAGCAGCAAGGCTTCTCCCCTTCCGCTCAACCGTCATTTTACATATGACCATTGTATCCATATGTCCAGTCACTGCCTTAGCTCAGACAGCATGTGTGCCCCCGCTACTGCCCCCTGCTAGCGTCTGCTGGCACTTCAGTCCTCAGCTTCAGCTTCACATTGCCCACTGCCTTCTCCCCACCCTGCCGTGAATCCACTGGCACCAGCAGTGTTTGCAGACCCCCTTTCCGTAACTAATATTATTTTAATGCTTTTACGTCCTGAGGTGATATTTGATTTTTTTTTTAGGGCTGGTGAGATGGCTCAGTGATTGAGAAAGCGTGTACTGCTCTTGCAGGGGACCCAAGTTCAGTTCTCAGCACCCAAGTTAGTAGGGTCACGACTGCCTGTAACTACAGCTCCAGGGGATCCAACGCCCCCTTCTGGCCTCCAGTGGCACTGTATTCACATGTACAGAGATACACAAGATTTTTTTTTAAAAGCTTTCAGTACAATGCTCTAGTTGTAATGAGAAAAAAAAAAGGTGGTTTGATGTATTATTTGTTAGTTTTTTGAGAAAGAGTCTCACCATGTAGCCTTGACTGTACTGGAACTCACTATGTAGACCAGGCTGGCTGCAAACTCACAGAAATTTACCTGTCTCTGCCTCCCAAGTGCTGGGGTTAAAGGTACGCACCACCATGCCCGACTAGGTAATGTAATCTGTGATTGGATAACATAAGAGCAATAAGCAAATGCTTGTGCACGAATATGAGAGAGGACAGAAACAAAACAGGTGACATCTATTTATAATGAGTCAGGGGATGCCGAGAAGTAAGGTCATTGATTGGAACGATGTTGACGCTCGGTGTTGGCACAGGAACGTGCTGGGGCCGGTACGAATCACTGGGACCTGGTGCAGCTGGCCCAAGCGTCTGGTCTTGGTGACTCAAATACCAGTGGAATTTCTGTCCTAAATGTGACTTCCAGAAATGGTGGATATTTTTTCAGCAGTTCTCCACACAACAGCATCCAGCCCTCAAGCTGAGTGAGAGTTGCGCTCTGGAGATTTCAATTCATACTATGACCGTGTAAGAAATAGATGTTTCCCTGCGTGGAGGAGTCAGGCTTTGGGAGCCGTGCCCTCCATTTTCTGTGTTGTTCAGGCCAGGCCTTGCATTGTCAGCCCCCCCCACTGGCAGAAACCAGAACAACTAACAAAATACCCCACACTTGACCCAACACAAAACACCCTCTAGATGCATGTCTCTGCTGCAGTCCACACCTAAATGCACCGGGCTAGGGCTGCTCACTTCCAGACTCCTCGTCTGAGCCTCTTCATGGATCCAGCTGTCTTGGACTGATTCTCTTGGGTGCTAACAGCTAACCCCAAATTTACCTTGTCCAAAGAGCTCAGTGAGCAGCCAGTCCTTGTCACCCTGTGCCCACTGCCTCCACCTATCCACCATGTTGCGGTCTCAAGGTCCAGCCTGACACCTGATGTGTGCTGGGCAGCCACCGGGTCATTTCTTGGTAGTGAATTACATTGGCCCATGAGGTGGGTGTAAAGAGATTGTGTCCATCCCTGGGCGTCATGTCAGGGTCAGAGGTTTGGCTTTTCAGGAAGCTGTATTATTTATCCTTCTGTCCACTCTCCCCCAACCCAGAACGTTTTGCATATGTGCTAGGCAGAGGCCTGTTGTTGTTAAGGCCTGCTAAGCCAGCGGGGCCTGGGAGGCTCTCTCGAGTCTGTGACTTGCAAGAGGGCCTGGCCACTCTTACTTGGCAGAGCAGGAGGGTTACCAGGGGAGGCCAGGGAAGAACAAATGGCTGCACTAGGGTCCTGCAGCCAACCCCATTGGGTACCTATTCTCCTGCATGAGTCAGGCAGTGTCATTAAGACAGTGACAGTAAGCATGGGCCGAGCACAGTCTGTGTTTTAGGTTAGCCCAGTCGTCACAAAACCCTGTGTGGCAGAGCCAGCAGTGATGCAACCAGCCCAGGTGAGGACACCTAGCCTCAAGGTCACCCAGCTAGATGCCCAGTGGAGCCAGGACTTGGGGATTTTCCAGCTCTTTCCGTTATTGATTTCTAATTCACTTCCATTGTGGTCGGAGAGCATTCACTGTAGGTCTTTAATCCTTTTAAATTTATTGAGACTCGCTCCGTGGCTCTGCAATATGGTCTGTCTCGGGAAATGTTCCCTGTGCTTTCCTGGAGATGAATTCCAATGTTAGTGGGTGAAATGTTCTAGAAATGTCATTGAGCGTGAGTGGTTTGAGGTTGTCCACGGCGTCTGCCTCCTCACTGATCTCTCTGTGCAGCTGTCCTATCAACCACAGAGAGGGAAGTGGTGGCGTCTCCCTGTGTGCTCTGCAGTTGTCAGATGGCTACTTTGTTGTTTGGGTGTGCTTTCTCTCTTTCTCTCTCACTCTTCCAACCCCATCTCTTTCTTTCTCTCTTGTTGAGGTCAAACCCAGATATTTGGAAAAATACTTTGCCACTTAGCTAAACTCTCAGCCTTTTATTGATGAATTCCTGGCAGGTTCTGTACAGCTGAGTCATACCCCAGCCCCTCACTGGGGGATTCTAGGCAGGGGCTCTACCACTGAGCCACAGGGCTCCACCACTGAGCTATGCCCTAGCTCCTCAGTGAAAGAGGGTAGGAAAACATTCCATTGTGTAATCAGTTTTTACTTTATAACTTTTTTTGAGACTTTGTAGCTTTTTAAAATTTGTCAGCTGGGCGGTGGTGGCGCACGCCTTTAATCCCGGCACTTGGGAGGCAGAGGCAGGCGGATCTCTGTGAGTTCGAGACCAGCCTGGTCTACAAGAGCTAGTTCCAGGACAGGCTCCAAAACCACAGAGAAACTCTGTCTCGAAAAACCAAAAAAAAAAAAAAAAAAAAAAAAAAAAATTTTGTCTTTATTGCTGGGCAGTGGTGGTGCATCCCTTTAATCCCAGCACTCGACAGGCAGAGGCAGGTGGATCTCTGTGAGTTTGAGGCCAGCCTGATCTACAGAGCGAGTTCCAGGGCAGCCTGGAATACACAGAGAAACACTGTCTTTTTTTTTTTTTTTAACTTTATTTTATGTGCATTGGTGTGAAGGTGTCAGATCCCCTGGAACTGAATCTTCAGACAGTTGTGAGCTGCCATGTGGATGCTGGGAATTGAACCCGGGTCCTCAGGAAGAGCAGTCGGTGCTTCTTAACCTCTGAGCCATCTCTCCAGCCCCGGAACACTGTCTTAAAAACAAACAAAGAAAGATTGTCCTTATTTACCAAGAGGTTTGCGTGTGCCGCGGAGCACATGTGGAGCTCAGAGGACAGCTTATTCTCTCCTACCACCATGTGGGACCTCATCAAGCTTGGTGACAAATGCCTTGACCCGCTGGGCTGTCCCTTGCCAGCCCCACTTTGAATTTTAAAATCTGTAATTATGGGCACTGATATGTGGGACTGTTCCGTCCTCCTGAACTGTCCCCTCTGTCATCAGATCCTGTCTCTTGGTCCTGGCCCCAGTGCTTGTCCTGAGGTCAGCGCTGCACTACAGCTTCTGGATACCTAGTGTTTACATTGTGTAGCTTGTTCTGAGGTCAGCGCTGCACTACAGCTTCTGGATACCTAGTGCTTACATTGTGTAGCTTGTTCTGAGGTCAGCGCTGCACTACAGCTTCTGGATGCCTAGTGTTTACATTGTGTAGCTTGCCCATCATTTTATTTGTGTGTATGTGTGTGAAATTTTGTTTATTTTATGTGGATGGCAATTATGCCTCCCTGTTTTGTGTGTCCTTCGTGTGTACAATGCCCAGAGAGGGCAGAAGAGAGCATCAGATCCTCTGGAACTGGAGTTACAGATGGGATTCCCTCCCTGTGTGAACAGGGTTGTTCTTTGTCTGTCTGTCCTCGTGAGGTCTCACCTCTCACACTGATATCCAGCAAAAGGTTCAAGTAAACCCTGTGTTTTGGGACACCCCCACCCTATTTTGTGTGCCTTTTTCTTTTTGAGTGTTCTGTCTCCGAAATCCCATTTATCTTCATGCCTGCCTAGAATCCCCCAGTGAGGGGCTGGGGTGTGGCTCAGTGATAGAGCCCCTGCCTAGAATCCCCCAGTGTGGACTAGGGTGTGACTCAGTGGTAGAGCCCCTGCCTAGAATCCCCCAGTGAGGGGCTGGGACGTGACTCAGTGGTAGAGCCCCTGCCTAGAATCCCCCGTGTGGACTGGGGTGTGGCTCAGGGGCAGAGCACTTGCCTAGCATGCTTGAGACCCTAGTTCTAATTCTATTCTGTCCAGCGTTTTTGCTGTTCACTTTGAGAGTGTATTTCCAGACAATCTTCCTCTCTTACACCTGGAGTCAGAAGTTTCTGGAAGCAGTACTTAACCCCGGGAGTAGTCAAGCTCTAGAATCCCACTCCAGCCCTCTGCCCTAACTGGCAGGCACTGAGCCTTTTGAAAGTTAGAGCCAATGGGGTCAAGGGTCAGGAGGAGCCACTCAGGAGGGGGCCATGGTTACAGGTCAAGGTGCAAGAGATGACTCCAGCCTCTGGCTCACGCTTCCCACCCCTCAGGTGGGCCTTCACTTTGATCATCATCTCCTCCTACACGGCCAACCTGGCCGCCTTCCTCACGGTGCAGCGCATGGAGGTGCCTGTGGAGTCGGCTGACGACCTGGCGGATCAGACCAACATTGAGTACGGCACTATCCACGCCGGCTCCACCATGACCTTCTTCCAGGTGGGTTACCCCTAGGACTTCTCAGGCTAGGTACGAGGGCAGTCGACATACTTGACCTGTTGTGGGGGAGAGCTGCTGCCTGTGAATGGAAACATGGAGGCAGATGGGGATCTAATGTGAGCCGGGCCTGGGTGGCACAGGCAGAGCAGGGTCAAGGAGGCTGCTGGGAGGGTTGGGCCAAGTGGTATGTCAGGAGGAAGGAGGGGGAGCTACAAGCTGAGATGAATTTACTCTTGTGTATGTGGGAAAAGGAGGGGACAGGGCTCGAGGGAAACCGTCAGAGTGGCCCTCACCCATCCTCCTTCATACTCCCTCTGCCAAGAACTCACGGTACCAGACATACCAGCGGATGTGGAACTACATGCAGTCGAAACAGCCTAGCGTGTTTGTCAAGAGCACCGAGGAAGGAATTGCCCGAGTCCTCAACTCCCGCTACGCCTTCCTGCTGGAGTCCACCATGAATGAGTACCACCGGCGCCTCAATTGCAACCTCACCCAGATTGGGGGCCTCCTCGACACCAAGGGCTATGGCATCGGCATGCCGCTGGGTATGAGCATGGCTGAACCGGAAATGTGGGATGTGGGGGCTGACTAACCAAGATGTGTGCGTGAACTTAGGAATATCCCATGCCCGACTCCGTAAGACAAGAAGCCTTGCCGTGTGACCCTGGACAGGTGTGGTCACCATCCTGAGCTTCTACACTTTAAACACACAGAAAGTCAGCCTAGAAACCAGTGAGCTCCAGCCTCAGGGGATATTAAGAGAACTGAGGTGACTTTGCATGTACTCCTCAGTAACATGAACTACAAGGTGCAACACCTCCGTGGGAGACAGGATTTGGGTTTGTTTGTTTTTCAGTTCTTTGAGACGAGGATTCACCATCAAGTAGGTCAGATTGTAGATGATGACCTTGAACTTCTTTTTTTTTTTTAAATATTTATTTATTTATTATGTATACAATATTCTGTCTGTGTGTACGCCTGAAGGCCAGAAGAGGGCGCCAGACCTCTTTACAGATGGTTGTGAGCCACCATGTGGTTGCTGGGAATTGAACTCAGGACCTTTGGAAGAGCAGGCAATGCTCTTAACCACTGAGCCATCTCTCCAGCCCCCGACCTTGAACTTCTTGATCCTCCCACCTCCACCTTCCACGTACTAGGGACACTAGGGACGTGCGTGTGTGCGTGCGTGTATATGTGTGTGTGTGTACCACTTCGTGCTCAGCTAAGACCTGGTTTTCTCTGCTTCATATTCTCTACACTACACCTATGTCCTAGCTCAGAGCAACCACTTAGAAAAAACAGGAAGGAACAGGGAGAAACAGTTTATAGTTCCATACATACTGTTTCACTGCCCAGCGTGAGAAACCCAAGCGCTAGTTTGTCTCCAGACTTTGGTAAGGTTTTCTCAAAACTGAGACTTTGGTGTTCACTATGTCGGCCCAGAATCTGGCCCCTGGGTACCCAAGAAACACTCATCATCTCCACTTGTTCGTATCTCTCTCCTGCCTGGCATTCAGATGGGACTTCAGAGTAGAGAGCCCGAGGCGAACACATGAGGGGGAAGAGCGCGGATACAGAAGGATGGGGATGCACTAAGCCGACTGCTGCGAGGCCTTCCAGGTGGCAGGCATATTAGACCACAGATATATTAGACAAGCATACTAGAGCCATGTCCTATAGCAGTGGGTGCTGACAAGGGCTGTGGACAGATGTAGAGGCAGAGACTGACAGAGAGTGGGAAACTTGGTGCCATTTCGAATTAAGTGGCAGTAGAAGGCTCGTGAGGAGCCACTGTGTGAGCAGAGACCTGAGGGGGGAGAAAGGGTGTTCGTGAGGAGCCACTGTGTGAGCAGAGACCTGAGGGGGGAGAAAGGGTGTTCGTGAGGAGCCACTGTGTAAGCAGAGACCTGAGGGGGGAGAAAGGGTGTTCGTGAGGAGCCACTGTGTGAGCAGAGACCTGGGGGGGGGGGAGAAAGGGTGTTCGTGAGGAGCCACTGTGTGAGCAGAGACCTGGGGGGGGGAGAAAGGGTGTTCGTGAGGAGCCACTGTGTGAGCAGAGACCTGGGGGGGGGAGAAAGGGTGTTCGTGAGGAGCCACTGTGTGAGCAGAGACCTGGGGGGGGAGAAAGGGTGTTCGTGAGGAGCCACTGTGTAAGCAGAGACCTGGGGGGGGAGAAAGGGTGTTCGTGAGGAGCCACTGTGTAAGCAGAGACCTGGGGGGGGAGAAAGGGTGTTCGTGAGGAGCCACTGTGTAAGCAGAGACCTGGGGGGGGAGAAAGGGTGTTCGTGAGGAGCCACTGTGTAAGCAGAGACCTGGGGGGGGAGAAAGGGTGTTCGTGAGGAGCCACTGTGTAAGCAGAGACCTGGGGGGGGGGAGAAAGGGTGTTCGTGAGGAGCCACTGTGTAAGCAGAGACCTGGGGGGGGAGAAAGGGTGTTCGTGAGGAGCCACTGTGTGAGCAGAGACCTGGGGGGGGAGAAAGGGTGTTCGTGAGGAGCCACTGTGTGAGCAGAGACCTGGGGGGGGAGAAAGGGTGTTCGTGAGGAGCCACTGTGTAAGCAGAGACCTGAGGGGGGAGAAAGGGTGTTCGTGAGGAGCCACTGTGTAAGCAGAGACCTGAGGGGGGAGAAAGGGTGTTCGTGAGGAGCCACTGTGTAAGCAGAGACCTGGGGGGGGAGAAAGGGTGTTCGTGAGGAGCCACTGTGTGAGCAGAGACCTGGGGGGGAGAAAGGGTGTTCGTGAGGAGCCACTGTGTAAGCAGAGACCTGAGGGGGGAGAAAGGGTGTTCGTGAGGAGCCACTGTGTAAGCAGAGACCTGAGGGAGGGGAGAGAAAGGGTGTTCGTGAGGAGCCACTGTGTAAGCAGAGACCTGGGGGGGGAGAAAGGGTATTCGTGAGGAGCCACTGTGTAAGCAGAGACCTGGGGGGGGAGAAAGGGTGTTCGTGAGGAGCCACTGTGTAAGCAGAGACCTGAGGGGGGAGAAAGGGTGTTCGTGAGGAGCCACTGTGTAAGCAGAGACCTGGGGGGGGAGAAAGGGTGTTCGTGAGGAGCCACTGTGTAAGCAGAGACCTGAGGGGGGAGAAAGGGTGTTCGTGAGGAGCCACTGTGTGAGCAGAGACCTGGGGGGGAGAAAGGGTGTTCGTGAGGAGCCACTGTGTGAGCAGAGACCTGAGGGGGGGGAGAAAGGGTGTTCGTGAGGAGCCACTGTGTAAGCAGAGACCTGAGGGGGGGAGAAAGGGTGTTCGTGAGGAGCCACTGTGTGAGCAGAGACCTGGGGGGGGAGAAAGGGTGTTCGTGAGGAGCCACTGTGTGAGCAGAGACCTGAGGGGGGAGAAAGGGTGTTCGTGAGGAGCCACTGTGTAAGCAGAGACCTGAGGGGGGGGAGAAAGGGTGTTCGTGAGGAGCCACTGTGTAAGCAGAGACCTGAGGGGGGAGAAAGGGTGTTCGTGAGGAGCCACTGTGTAAGCAGAGACCTGAGGGGGGAGAAAGGGTGTTCGTGAGGAGCCACTGTGTGAGCAGAGACCTGAAGGGGGAGAAAGGGTGTTCGTGAGGAGCCACTGTGTAAGCAGAGACCTGAGGGGGGAGAAAGGGTGTTCGTGAGGAGCCACTGTGTAAGCAGAGACCTGAGGGGGGAGAAAGGGTGTTCGTGAGGAGCCACTGTGTAAGCAGAGACCTGAGGGGGGAGAAAGGGTGTTCGTGAGGAGCCACTGTGTAAGCAGAGACCTGGGGGGGGAGAAAGGGTGTTCGTGAGGAGCCACTGTGTAAGCAGAGACCTGAGGGGGGAGAAAGGGTGTTCGTGAGGAGCCACTGTGTGAGCAGAGACCTGGGGGGGAGAAAGGGTGTTCGTGAGGAGCCACTGTGTGAGCAGAGACCTGAGGGGGGGGAGAAAGGGTGTTCGTGAGGAGCCACTGTGTAAGCAGAGACCTGAGGGGGGGAGAAAGGGTGTTCGTGAGGAGCCACTGTGTGAGCAGAGACCTGGGGGGGGAGAAAGGGTGTTCGTGAGGAGCCACTGTGTGAGCAGAGACCTGAGGGGGGAGAAAGGGTGTTCGTGAGGAGCCACTGTGTGAGCAGAGACCTGAGGGGGGGGAGAAAGGGTGTTCGTGAGGAGCCACTGTGTGAGCAGAGACCTGAGGGGGGAGAAAGGGTGTTCGTGAGGAGCCACTGTGTGAGCAGAGACCTGAGGGGGGAGAAAGGGTGTTCGTGAGGAGCCACTGTGTGAGCAGAGACCTGAGGGGGGAGAAAGGGTGTTCGTGAGGAGCCACTGTGTAAGCAGAGACCTGAGGGGGGAGAAAGGGTGTTCGTGAGGAGCCACTGTGTAAGCAGAGACCTGAGGGGGGAGAAAGGGTGTTCGTGAGGAGCCACTGTGTAAGCAGAGACCTGAGGGGGGAGAAAGGGTGTTCGTGAGGAGCCACTGTGTAAGCAGAGACCTGAGGGGGGAGAAAGGGTGTTCGTGAGGAGCCACTGTGTAAGCAGAGACCTGGGGGGGGAGAAAGGGTGTTCGTGAGGAGCCACTGTGTAAGCAGAGACCTGAGGGGGGAGAAAGGGTGTTCGTGAGGAGCCACTGTGTAAGCAGAGACCTGAGGGGGGGAGAAAGGGTGTTCTGGGCAGAGGTCAAGGCCCTAAAGTAGAGCTTTGTCTGGCAGATATGGGAACCTGCCGGGTGGCCAGTGTGGCTGGGCTCCTCGGAGTGGCAGCCCCCTGACAGAGAGCCTCTTCCTAGTTGCCATTGGCTTGGAGAGGCCTGACCTCTCTCTTGGCTGTTGTATGGCGAGATCGGGTAGAAGCTGGGAGAGGTGGCAGGGCAGGCGGGGTTTGGGGTAGTGGGGCCCATGGTGATCCCCTCATGTGCCTGGCCAGGCTCCCCGTTCCGGGATGAGATCACACTGGCCATCCTGCAGCTCCAAGAGAACAACAGGCTGGAGATCCTGAAGCGCAAGTGGTGGGAGGGCGGCCGGTGCCCCAAGGAGGAGGACCACAGGGCCAAAGGTCAGAAACCCCTTCCTATAACTGCTCTTTCCCAGAAGCCCCTTGGGCCCGGGCCCACACCCACATTGCCCATACCCTGGTTGTCCCTACCTGTAGTGGGAGCTGCGGGCTGGCATTCCTGCCACCCAGCTCCCGGCCGCCTGGCTAGCTCATGCCCCAAAATAACGACACACAAACTGTATTCTTTTAAACACTGCCTGGCCCATTTCTATTAATGTGTGTAGCACCTTGAGGTGCGCTTACCAGGAACATTCTAGCCTACGTCCATCCTGGGTTGGAGCTTCATTGCGTCTGCCCTGGGGAGCAGAGCTATGGCGTCTCAGCTCACTTCCCTTCTTCCTAGCATTCTGTTCTGTTTACTCCACCCCCCTATGTTCTAACCTACCAGGGCCAAGCAGTTTCTTTATTAAAAAACCAATGACCTTCCTCCATCACCTACCCTCCAGGTTTGGGCATGGAGAATATTGGAGGTATTTTTGTTGTGCTCATCTGTGGCCTCATCATTGCTGTCTTCGTGGCGGTCATGGAATTCATCTGGTCCACGCGGAGGTCAGCGGAGTCTGAGGAGGTGAGATTGACTGTGGTTAGGGCTGGAGTCTGGGAGACCCCAGGGCCTAAAGTGGTGGGAACTTGGATGAAGTAGAGGGAGGATATGAGAGGTGTTGGGGAGAAGGGGTTGGGGAGCCAGAAGTAAGAGAGGAGCCAAGAAACTCCTGGTTAGATAAAGGAGGTGACAGATCAGAGAACTGGACAAAGGATCCCCGAGGCTGAGAAGCAGGCAGGAGGATTGCCACAGTTGGCCTCAGCCTCTCGGGTGGTAGCAGTGCAGGCAGGCATACCCCCATCACACCCATCTAAGACTGAGAGGAGTGGCACGTGCCAGGAGAGGGACGCAGGGTGAGGAAGTGGCTGGGCCAGTCTGCCTTATGTTTTCCTGGAAAAGGCAGGGCAGAGAGTGTATGCAGCAGAGAGGACAAAGAGGACAGAGGAGGGACTGGCTGGTTAGAATCAGGTTGGTGGGCTTGGAACATGGGGGCTGTCTTTTTTTTTTTTTTATGTATATGTGGTACTGAGCATAGAACCCAGGGCCTCAAGTGTGCCAGGCAAATGTTCTACCACAAAGCCCTTCGTTGGTAGTTTCTTGGCAAGTGCTCTGCCAGTGAGCTATCTCTTCAGCCCTATTTTTACTTTCTATTTTAAGACAGGGTCTCACTAAATTATCCTGTCTAACCTTGAATTCAGCCCTTAGCCCAGGATGGCCTTAAACTGGCAGTCCCCCTGCATCAGCTTTAGGTCTGCAGCCCTAGATCTCTCTAGGTTCACCCACTACTGTTTGATTTGTTGTGAAGGTTGGCCCTTTGTTCTCTAAAACATGGCCAGTTCTGAGAAAGCCAGCCTTCCACCAGCCTGTAAGATCCTAGGACATCAAGCATCCGGAGCAAGAACTAAAAGCATAATGCATACACTTAGTGGCAGCTGGCAGGAGGCCTTTGTTCCTCGAAGGAAGGCCTCTCTGTGGAGTTGCTTAAGTGCCCTCCTGCCCGGGCAGCTCATATCCCCCAGAGCAGCAATCCAAGAGAGAAATGGGAGATTCTGGTCACATCCTGTCACTCAGCACAATCCTGATGTAATGTCGGAGGAGAGGACCACAGGACTGCCAAGGGGTGGGACATAGAGACTAGGTGTCATGACTCCCAAAAGTGTGTCTCCGCCAGCCTAAGATTAACTGTTTGTTTTGTTTTGTTTATTAATTTTTGAGTTTAGATGCAAGTGTGAAGGTCAGGGGTCAACTTTGAGGAGTCCATTCTCTCCCTCCACCATTGTGGGGCCCAGAGAAAGAACTTAGGTCACCGGCCCCGGTGGCCTAGTCATCTCACTGGCCCTGGTTTGGTATTTGGAAACAAGGCCTTGTTATGTAACCCCCACTGGCCTTGAACTCACTACATAGCTTATGCTGGCCCCAGACTTGTAGTAGTCACTCTCCTGTCTCAGCTCCCCAGGGCATGAGCTCCGCGGTCTGTAACAGTGTCCCACTTGGATGTCTAGAAATGAAGCAAATGCCAAGTGACCAAGCTTCCATTGCTCTGTCTCCACAAAGCAGAGTCTCCAGTGCCAAGTGCAAGCATGATCTATCCTCACTCCTTCCTCTCCCTCACTATTTCTCGGCAAACCCTGTGGGCTCTGCCTTCACAGGACAACCCTGAAGCCTCTCTCATCCCACTGCTCCAGCCTGCTGCAGCTGGGTCTCTACCCTCAGCCTCCCTGCAGGGCTCCCTGCTCAGCCTGCTCAAGCAGTCCTAAGAAAGCCTTCAGCCTCCTACATCAGTTCTCCCTTGCCTCCCATTGGAGGCTAGAGTAAACCACGAATGGCCTTACTCAGCTGGTCCCTGCCCTCTGCTCATCTCCTCCCTCTCTCCCCGTTCCTTCCAAGCCAGGCCCCATCTCAGCACCTTTGCACTGGGTTTCCTGTTACAGTGCTGTCTCACACACCCGCGGGGCTTTTATCATGAGGCTCATGCAACCCCCACATGGAGTCTCACTGAGGACTTCCTCTTCTGCACCGTCTCAGAGGG
The DNA here is from genome assembly GCF_950005125.1 of Chionomys nivalis. NCBI lineage: Eukaryota > Metazoa > Chordata > Mammalia > Rodentia > Cricetidae > Chionomys > Chionomys nivalis. The sequence continues at coordinate 79,440,714 of NC_080087.1, read as the reverse complement.
CAGCATCCTGCCCAGACACACACACACACACACACACACACACACACACACACGCTATGACTGTTTTCTCTCCCAAGCACCTGTCTGACAGAATGTCTTATGTCCCCATTTGTTGTTTTCTGTGTGCATACTTGAGGAGGGCTGGGCTCTATTTTTTTTTCTCTTTCTCCATTGTTGGGGATGGAACCCAGAACCTTACACGTGTTTGGTAAGACCTCTACCACTGACCTACATCCCAAGAACCAGGAATTCTCTTTTATTCTTTGCTGTTACTCCGGGTGCCCAGATCAATGCTGAACACTCAGTAAAATATGCCTTGCAATAATGTGGGGCAGTCAGAAGATGTTGTGCAGAAAGACAGGGGTCAGAAAGTGAAAGGCAGGTTCAGGGACAGACTCAAGGAAACATGGAGCTGAGAGAGGGATGGGGAGAGGGGGTACAGAAAACATTGGCTAAGGTAACAGAATTGGGAGGTGAGGAGGGGGTGGGAGGGAGAGGAGAGGTGCAGAATGGAGATGGGGGAGGGGAGGAGGGCGCGTCGTGCCCCGCGGTGACCGTCCCGCCACCCCCAGGTATCGGTGTGCCAGGAGATGCTGCAGGAGCTGCGCCACGCCGTGTCTTGCCGCAAGACCTCGCGTTCCCGCCGGCGCCGGCGCCCGGGCGGCCCGAGTCGGGCCCTGCTGTCGCTGCGCGCGGTCCGCGAGATGCGACTCAGCAACGGCAAGCTCTACTCGGCCGGCGCGGGCGGGGACGCGGGCGCGCACGGGGGTCCGCAGCGCCTCCTGGACGACCCGGGGCCTCCCGGGGGGCCCCGGCCCGCGGCTCCCACGCCCTGCACGCACGTGCGCGTCTGCCAAGAGTGCAGGCGCATCCAGGCGCTGCGGGCTTCGGGGACCGGGGCCCCCCCACGTGGCCTGGGCACCCCAGCCGAAGCCACCAGCCCGCCCCGACCGCGGCCAGGCCCCACTGGACCCCGAGAACTGACCGAGCACGAATGACCGTGGACGGGGCCGGGCATACGCCCCAACTGACTTCAGGGACGCGATGCGCCCCAGGTGGACAGGAAGCCGCGATTTTGCCTTCAGTTCCCGGTGAATTCCAGCCCAGCGCCGGAGCCGGCCTGCGCCCCCTAGTGGACACGAGCGTGGGTGTCGCAGACACCCGCATTCCATCCCGCACCGAGGGCGGGAGGAGCGCAGAGACCGAGGACTCCAAGGGCTGGGGACTGTGGGAGCCGCTCCCGGAGTTGGAAAGCGGTCCGCGGGGAGGACCCCAACCTGGGACTGCTCAGACGCCCCAAGACTTGACACGGCTCTCCACACTTCTGGAGGTGGGGAGGGCCTCTGGACATGTGGGTGTCTCCTGGTGCCCCTCCTCTCTTCTCTTTCTCTCTTTTTTGGGGGGAGAAACCTCAGATTTCTATGAGACGCCCCCAGGGAGAGGGTCAGTTGGGCCCCTATACCTCCCCCTGCCACATCCCAGTCCCTGTTGGAATAAAAAAAGAACAAAACCCCAAAACTGGGGATACGTGTGGTTTATTTTCTGGGAGGTGGGAGGTCAACGGGCGTTTTTAGATCCTGGGAGTCCGCAAGAACAGCCGGAGATTCACGCACTCGTCACCTTGGGCAATGACCGCAAGCATGCAGGTCAGCTCAGGTCCCGGTAGCGGCCCCCTCTCCATTGACCTTCCTTCTCTCAGGACAGAAGGAGGCTTCCACAGAGACCCTGAGACAGGTGGAGAGATGCAGGATCTGGAAGGGTGGAGACACTGGGAGGGAAGACACGGAAAGAATGAAACCAGATGGGGCTGGGGGATGGGAGAACCTGGGGACTGTTACAGCCTGGGGTGGCACCTATAGTGGCGGTATGGAGCTGGGCTATAATGAATTGAGAACTTGGGGGTCGCGTGTGTGACCCCTGTGAAGCCACCTTCAAGAGTGATTGATCCTTGAAGTTAAGTCCCTCCCCAGCCCTCAAGCGGGGAAGCAGAGGCGGGGAGGAAGGTTGCTGAGGGCAGGCTGAGCAGGGAGAAGTGTGGGCTTGCCTTCTGTCTCCGCCTTCCTCGCCACTCGAGGTTTCTGTGGAGAGAGGACGACTGAAGGTCACACAGCCTGAGCCAGATCGAGGCCGAGCAGGAAAGGGAGAGAGATGCAGCGGGGGTGGGGAAGAAGCAGACAAATAGGGAAGAGGAAAGATCTTGAGGACAGAACGGGTGAGGGCTAGAAAGAGGCGAGAAGAAGGGGGCGGGGCAGAGGGAGAGATTCTTAGAGACAGAGATTGCAGAAGGGGACAGAGTCGGGAGGAGGTGCGGGAGTGGGAACTCAAATGGAACGGAAGATAAAGGGCACAGGGAATTGGGGTGACAGACAGGAAGTCATAGAAAGCTAAAGGAAGACTGAGGGGGACCCGAACTCTGGAGAGAACCCGGAGCTGGTGAGGGCAGAAGCTGGGCCCGCCCTTCAGACTCCACGGGAACTCAGGAGCTGTCCGTTTCAGCACCCCCGGGGCCCGCCTGGCGCGCAGCAACCCAGCGTCTGCCCAGATTTCCGTGGTCCCCTGGCAGAAGGCCACGCCCCAAGAGACCCCCACCCCGAACCTCCATGTCAGGCTACTTAACGCTGTGTACTCAGTCTCCACTTGGCCGCTTCTGTGTCTCAGACTCTTTTTTTTTTTCCAGACCATCCCCAACATCTTTGCTTTCTCCAGCTCTCTAAGAGGCTGATTAATCACCCTACCCTGGGGTTAAAGGGGCTATCATTGCGGATTTTTCTGGCTTCCCCCTTTCTATACCAATAGCACGAGACTGCTCTTCTCTAGGGTCTGTCCTTATTTCTGAACCCACCAAGTTTCTCCCCGTTTTATCGCCAAGTCTCCATGTTTGGCAAACCTGTCCTCTGTCCAGCATTCTAAGGTTCCCCGTGTCCATTACTCTCAGTGAACATGTCTGCTACAGTCTTCCTGTTTTGCTTTATTTTGTTTTTCCTCCTCTGCCTTCGCAGATCTTTTCTTCTGTCTTGTGTCTGTAATTCTCTTTGGCTCTGGGATGGCTCCTATCTGTAGCTCTGATCTCACTCCTTCCACCTCTCCCTGTGAGCTCTGCTGTCGTCCTCTATCCCGGTGACCTTCTGAAGTCTTCCCACCCCCACTACTTCTGCAGAGCGCTGGGAGCGTGATGCACCAGTCATCAGTCTAGCCAGGCTAGTGTCTGAGAAGGGATTATTACATGAGGGAGCCTGAGCCTGTTTCTGGGGTGGGATGTGGGGGGACCTCTGATCCCCAGCTTGGCTAGAAGAAAGGACAAGCACATATTTCCTTGGGTCTGGGACCCCCTCCCCAGCCTTCCCTGCCTCTCTAACCCTGTCCTCTGTGGATCAGCCACAGACCTTCATATTGAGAAAAGGGAGGGACGAATGGATAAATGTTGATAACAGTTCCTCCATCCCGGGGATAGGGGAACAGATTTGAGGAAGGGGTGTCTGAGAGCAAAGCACCTGAGCTGAAAGATGGGGCTCCTCCTCCTTCTCATCTCCATGGCAACAAGGCTGATCTGCAGGCCCAACCTCCTTTGCTGCAGAGTCAGCCTTCCTGTTACCATGGCAACAAAGGACAGTGGGAGAGAGGGAACAGGCCATCAGAGAACAGGGTTGTGAAGAAGCTCTAGGTGCTAGGGGAAGCCCCCTTCCTCCTTCGACTGTGGTCCTAGCTATTCCTGCCCAAGGCAATCTGTTGGTGTTGGTGTCTCTGTGTTCCCCTCTCTTTTTTTCAATCTTTCGGATGTCCCCTTGAAGTCAGTATCATCTTAATCTTTTTTTTTTTTTTTTTTTTTGAGCAAGGTCACCTATGTATCCCTGGCTGCCCTGGAGCTTTCTATGTAGACCAGGATGGCCTTGAATTCATAGAGATCTGCCAACCTGTGCTTCCTCAGTGCTGGGATTAAATGTCTGCACGACCATCTTAATCTTAATATGCACCACACCCTGACCCCACACGCCAGGCTCACTCCCATCTCCTGGTCCCACCCATAATTTCTACTAACATTCCCAGGGAGAGTCAGGAATGTCCTCATGAGCAAAGTGCTCTCAAAGTGGAGACAGGAGGCTCCGACTCCTCTGGCTCTAGTGTGGAAACTAATGGGTGTTTTGTGTGTGTGTGTGTGTGCATGTGCCTGTTTACACACACTGTGGTGTGGGTGTGGTGTGTGGGTAGGGATGTTCGGATGTTGGAGGTACAGCAAAGTCATACATGACAATATGATGTATGGGATGGTACCCGTGGTTTGATTCTGAATGACTGTGTCATGTGTGTCTGTGTACATTCTTACCTGTCATTCACAGCACAGATGTGTCCAGTTTGTACCATGTGTCATGCCCTGACCCACTGGGGAGCACTGTGTGTTTAGGTGTGTTTGATGGCATGCACATACATCAGTGGTATCTAGAGGAAGTGTGCATCCTACGCGTGTGCAATGGCCAAGAGGAGAACTCTGTTGGCTCTATGTAAGATGGTGCAAGGTCAATTGTGGTGCAGTGTGTGATGCAAGTCTGTGTGGTGGTGTTCTGAGGGCGTGGGCCCTCTCCCCAGCACTTCCGCCTCGTGACTGTGGTTCTGTGCGGCTGTGGTGGGTGTGAGAGCTCTGTGCTCTCCGTGGATCCCCCTCCTACCGGTTTTTGAGCCTCTGGTTGAAGGATACTGGTGTTGTGTGTGAAGGTGTGACTGGGATATGATTGTGAGCCTGTGGTGGTGTCTAATGGGGTGCAGATGCGTCCTGGGGCTTCCTCTTGTGTTCTGGCTTCGTCGTGTCTCCTGTGTGATGTGTGTGGTGGTATCTCATTGGGTAGCTCAGTCAGGGCTGGGACACAGTGAGCAGGGTCTTAGTACTCCTTCCTGTCTTTGCAATACTCCTCCTCAATTCGGGAGCTTTCCCCACCAATATCCTCTCCTGCAGTATCTTCTTACTGAACAGTGTCCAGCACAGACTCCTGGGGTCCCTCTACATACTGCAAGATGGTGGTGGTCTAGGGCCCTGCATTACTGCAGCTCACTGGGACTTGCTTCCTACCCTGTGCCCACAACACTCCCAGAAGAAGGCAGTTTCCGGGGTGCTTCCTCCCTCAGAGCCTCCATCCCTGAGGTCTCTCCCTGCATTGAGGGGGGGGGGTCTCTAGGTCCACCATCCACCGTGGGGTGTCCCGGGATCCCCACCCCCCACTGTGCTCAGCTCTCCAGTGGCGCCGCCACTTTGCAGAGACAAGGTTGGAGCGGTGGGGAGGAAGGGGGAGTACAGCTGCAGTACCGGGGGCCGGGCCTCGGGCTGTCCGTCATCTTATAACCGCTCCTGATTGGCCGGCGCCGCCTCCCCCCGCGGGCGCGGGCATATGAGGAGGCGGAGGTCCGGGCCGCCGCAGCCTCTGTGCGGTGGGACCCACGGACCGACAGACGCACGCTCCCACCGCGGCGCTTCAGAGGCCCACCAGCCCGAGCCCGCGCCTGAGCCCGCCCTGCGGCCACTGCTTAGCAGCCCGTCCGCCGCTCTTCCCACTGAGCCGCCAAGATGGGGGTAGGTGCAGGGGTCGGCAGGGCACTGCGTGTGTGTGACATTGTGGGTTCAGTGACACTGGGTTGTGCGAGAGTTTGGGGGGCTCCCGCATTCCTGAACTCTGGGGCCCAGTCTGCGGCGACCCTCGTGCCGGCTGACCTGACCAGTTCGTGTGATGGTGTGTCAGAGAGAGCGAGTTACTGAGTCAAAGGGGGTCTGTGGCGCATGTTGGTAGCTTTGTCTACGGGGGAGGGGGCTAACCCTTAGCATCTCGGTTTGACCTTGTGCGGTTGCTCGTGTACCCGTTGCAGGAGTGCAATTGCTTGAGGGTGAATGCGTGCGTACGCGTGCTCCCGACTCCCTTCTAGCAGCAGGGTCTGCAGCCATCTGTGCCCTCCCCCACTCCGTCTAAAAGCCTGCAACCTGTCTGGGTGTGTCAGAGAGCTCTGTTAGTGTGTCTAGCGGGCATTGAGGACCCCCTCCGCTCCCCGGGTCCCCTGGCCCAATGGAGATAGATACAGGCTATGGGATGGACATGAGATGACCTCTCTTTCTCCTTCCAGGCCTGGATAAGGGTGATCTGCAGTGACCGACTTGGGGCTGCAGAGTTTATGCGGGGGCCCCTAATCTGGGGGAACAGACATGAAGGCTGGGAGGAGGGGGAGGAGCAGGAGAGAAATGGCTGACAGACAAGTGCCTGGCTAAGGGTGTACAAGCACAGCCATGTGGTGGTGGGGAGAGATTGCATGCCTGGCTGTGTCCTTGCCTCCGTGTCCGTGTGTCCTTCTCTGTCTGTGCATCTCTCCAGCAGATGCAGCCTCCTCCCCTGACTGACCATCTGACCCCTGCTGCGGCCCTGGATTCCTCCCTGTGTATCTGGGGTGGGACCTGGCGGGGGTCTGTCAGGGAAGGCAGTGGACGAGTTGCCGGGCCACGGGATAAAGAGAAAGGGTCACCATGGGGGAGCCAAAGGGAACATGAAAGATGGGGAGAAAGATGGCGGATGGAGGCTGAAGGGCCTACAGATGAAGATGGGGGATGGAGCTACTGGTGTGGGGGTTGGGTGGGCAGGGGGGATGGGAAGGAGAACTAGGTGGAGGAGGATTAGGGGAGAAAGGGAGATGAGAGTCCGTGATGGCTTTCAGGTAAGTGGAAGCTGGGGAATGTGAAAGACTGGCTGTGAAGGGAGGGGTGCAGTGCTTCGGGCAATGGGGATGAGGTGGGGAAGGAAATGGCTTAGATGTGGGAGAGACAGACATGGGCAGAAACCATGGGAGAGAGACACCGAAAAACAAAGAAAGGGACAAGACATGGATGCCAAGAGAGAGACTGAGGTGGCAGACAGACGTGGAAAGACACAGAAAGACAAAATGAGAAACTGAGGCTGACATGGAGAGAGAGGGAAAGACACTTCTACCCAAATAATAAACAAACAAACAAATAGCCCACCCGAGAGATGGGAAGCGGAGGCTGGTCTCAGCAGGTAGGCTGAGGTAGAGGTTTAGAAAGGACGTCACAGGTACCCTGGGGTGGGGGCAATGGCGTGCGGAGGCTGTGTGAGCCATGCAGGTGGCAGGGAGGCAGACCTCATGGGAAATGGCTAGGAGCCGCAGAGGCGGACTGCAGCAAGACAGGCATGTCCCCCACCCCTAGAGGTGCTCCTGCCCTGCAGTGTGCCCATCTGGTCTTCTTGCCTTCCCTGGGAAAGCCTCAGTTCTTCGTGCCAACAGATGGAAGCCACCCTCAAGGGAGGCTGGTCATGGCAAGGGCAAGCAGGAACTAAGGCTTGGGTTGCCAGGGGCGTGGGCGTTACTGTCCTTCCCAAAGGTCCAGGCTCCTGCCCTCCCTTCTCAGACAGAAGGGTTCTGACCCCCCCATCCCCCTCCCTTAGACCCTGGAGGTCAGGCCCAGCCTCTTCCCTCACACTTAGGAGTCCAGGTCCCAGCCCTTCTGTGTCAGGGCCCACACTGTAGCTCCCTAGGGATTTGGGAATGGGATAGCTGATTCCCCTATTTCTGCCAGACCCCATCTCTTCTTGTGCCTGTCACCCTGCTCACTTCTCCACCTTGACTTGCTATTGTCACATCCCTCCCTGTGCCTGCCTCATCTGCAGAGGTGGACACGCCACCCTGCAGCCCATAATTCAGGAGGGTGGAGGATCACCCCAAGTCTCTGTGCCTCCTTGTCTGAGGTGCAGTACTGCTGCAGGGCTGGCCAGGGGCCAAGCTCCCGCCTCCCCAGTGCACCCCCTCCTTGGAATTCCCAGGCTTCCAAGGCTGTGGGCCCTCCCTATACTCCAAAATCAGCCCTGGGTCTGGGGGCAGACAGCAGGCAAGTCAGACTGCTACAAGGTCACAAGGAGATTAACGTTGAGCTGTGCTGAGCCTCGGATCCCAGTTTGGCCCTGGGCCTGCAGGATCTGTCTGCAGCCCTCAGCAAGCATTGAGCCTCCGCCCACCGAGCCTGCCAGCCTCGGATGCCATGCTCCCCACCTGCCCAGGTCACCAAATCTGAACTCAGTCCAGGCCTAAGGCTTTTTTTTTCCTTGCTCTTCAGTACCCCCTCCCAGTTCTTGCTCGTTTCTCGAGTCCTGACTGTTCAAGACTGTCTGCAGTACACAGCTGTCCTCAGAAGAATCAGAGTCACACCTTGCCCATTAAGCCCATGACTACTGATAGGTAGCACACTGCCTCTCACCAGAGCCTTTGTCCCAGCTGTCATCTGGAGTGCCCCTTCCTCTCCTGATTTCCCTGGCCTCTGAGGGTCCCCCAAGATCGGCTGAGTCCTTTGAGGCATCCACAGTGTAGGATACCGGCCAAACAAAGAACAGGGGAGACAGGCAGTGACCTCCATGGAGACCTTGCACTGGAAAGTCAGGCGCCAAAGAGTGCAGAGATCGAAATAAGTAGAGCGAGGAGAGAGACAGACACAGACAGTCAGAGCTAGGTGTCCTACTCCTGCCTGGCAGCCAGACGTTTAAAAGGCAGGAGCAGGAGGCCCACCACGAATGGAGACTAGCCTGATCTACATAGTAAGATACTTGTGGGGGAGGGGGTAGGCAGACAGAATAAAAGCAGTCTAAGAAAGAAAGAGGGAATCTCTAGTTGAGACAGAGACACATAAAGGGATGGAGGCAGGAAGATCCCAGAGTGAGAGTAAGGGAGAAAAACTGACAGAGAGAAAGATTTAGGGCAAGATGGACAAACCAGAGAAGAGGTGCCACAGGCAAGAACGAGGCAGTGACCCCAGGAAATGCCCTGAGGAGATAAGAATGATGGCAACGCCCCTGCAGAGCAAGACAACGACAACAGGGGCCCTCAGAGGTGACCTGAGATCCCGGCAGATGCCATCTGGGAAATAGAGGGGACCCCATAGGCTCAGAGATTGAGTATTGAGATAGTATCGGAGACAGATGGCAAGAGCCAGGGACAGAAAGACAGACAGCACCAAATGAGAGGAGAGACAAAGGAGAGAAGCAGCCTCAGTGAGACACAGAGACAGGAGAGACACAGAGGCAGAAGGAGATGCGCACAAGCTAGCAAATAAATGCCAAACAGCTAGCGAGACAGAGTAGAGAGAAAGACGAATGGCAAGGACAGCCGCAAAGCCAGAGACAGCAGTCCAGGAAAGTTCAACAGGCCCGAGGAAAAGAGACAAAAGGATACATTGAATGCTGGGGCGCAACTCAGTGGGCAGAGCGCTGGCCTGTTGTACACAAAGCCCTGGGTTGGTTCCAGCACTCGCTCTGTGGACACTGTCTGGTGCCGCAGTATCCAGCACTGCAGAGCTGGAGGCAGGAGGAACAGAAATTAGCCTGGCTACATAGCGAGTTCAAGACCAGCCTAGACTGTATGGGACCTTGTCTCAAAGATGAGCGCGCACACGCGCACACGCGCGCACACACACACACACACACACACACACAGACTTGGTAGTTCATGACCATATCCAGCACTTGGGAGTTTGAGGCAGGAGGATTGTTATGAGTTCCAGTCTGATGCATAGGAAGTTCTGGGACAACCTGGGCTTAAAAAACAAGGCCCCCATTACTTAATTGTAATATTAATAATAATATTAATAAGTTAAAAGGGGACAGTGAGTAGGCTCAGTGGGCTAAGGAGTTTCCCTACTAGCCTGACGGCCTGAGTTTGATTCCCAGGACATGGTGAGAAGTGATTCCTGCAGACTGTCCTATGACCACACATACACTATAGCACACATGCACATTAAATAAATGTTTTTAAAAAACTAAAGTAGGGAAGGGGAGAGACTCATAGACATGAGGAAGGAGACAAACAACCTCAAGTCCCAGAGATACCTCGAACCAGACACAGTGAGGCGAACTAGATGAGACAAGTCTGGGGGGGGGGGAATTCTGGGAGATGCCCAAAGACACCAGAAAGACAGTGAGGCACCGACAGGCCAGGCCCGAATGAGAGCCGGGCGCTGGGGGCCGGTGTCGCTCTGGAACCCCTTCTCGCCCGCAGTCTGGTGGCTCTGACAGCTATCGTGTCGCCACCTCGCAGGACAAAAAAGATGACAAGGGCTCGCCCAAGAAGAGCAAGGCCAAAGAGCGCCGGGATCTGGATGACCTCAAGAAGGAGGTGGCTATGGTAAGCGTCACCGCCTTGTTAGTGTCACCCCACCATGGTCCCGCCTGCCCAGAGAAGCTGTGTGAGATTATGACAATCTCCCCCAAATCCTTCTCCAGACAGAACACAAGATGTCCGTAGAAGAGGTCTGCCGGAAATACAACACCGACTGCGTGCAGGTGTGGAGGGGCGGAGCCAGGGCTCTAAGGGAGGAGGGCTGGAAGCTGGCAGTTCTGGGTCCTTGTGGGCGGTGGCTTTGATCTAGCGTGTGGGGGTGCTTCTCTGGGAAGGCTCCCATATGAGTGCCGTGTCTTCTAGGGCCTGACACACAGCAAAGCCCAGGAGATCCTGGCCAGAGATGGGCCTAATGCACTCACACCACCACCCACTACCCCAGAATGGGTCAAGTTCTGCCGACAGCTCTTTGGGGGCTTCTCCATCCTTCTGTGGATCGGGGCAATCCTCTGCTTCCTGGCCTATGGCATCCAGGCGGGGACTGAAGATGACCCCTCTGGGGACAACGTGAGTAGGCCGCACCCTGGCCTGTGCAGGCCCCCACACCCTGGCCACTGAGGAACACAGACACATCTGCCTGTCTAGAGCCTCCTCACCCCTCACCGCCCAATGGTCACAATTACCCCTCGGAACACAAGATCAAAAATAAGGAAACCACTGCCCCGAACAGCCTAAGACAGCTGGGATGTGGCTCAGTCGTAGGGTATTTATTTGGCCAACTTTCATGGGGAGCTGGGCTCAGTTCTCTGCATTCATAGAGGACATGTGTGGCACCAACTGTTATTCCCTCACACAGAGATCTGAGGCAGGAAGATTATGAGTTCGAGTCCACCTAGGCTGCATAGGAGAATCCTGTCTCAAAAAAAAAAATGTTGGCTAGGGAGAAGACTTAATAGGTAAAGCACTTGCCATACAGCCTTGAGGGCCCGAGTTCGAATCCTCAGCACCCACATGAAGCATACACCCTGGCACGCGCCTGTAATACCAGTATTTCTGTGGGGAGATGGGAGGACAACAGGAGAATCCAGCCTGAAGTATGCAGTTGGGGTAAAAGAGAGACGCAAGGTGAGAGCCATGGCTTAGTGACTAAGAGTGCTTGCTGCTCTGGCCGAGAGCCTGGGTTTGGTTCCCAACCCACATGGTGGCTCACAACCATCTACAACTACAGTTCCAGGAGATCCAGCACCCCCTTCTGGACTCTCGGCACCAGGCACACACAGTGTGCACAGATACTAAATAAATAAATAAATAAATAAAAACAGCCGGGTGGTGGTGGTGGCGGCGCATGCCTTTAATCCCAGCACTTGGGAGGCAGAAGCAGGTGGATCTCTGTGAGTTCAAGGACAGCCTGGTCATCAGACTGAGTTCCAGGACAGGCTCCTTAGCTACAGAAAAACCCTGTCTCAAAAAAAGCAAACAAAAAACCAAGAGGCCCTCTTTTAAAGTGAAAAGTGGAGCCAATACCTAATGTCTGACTTCCATGTGTGCCATGGTGCATGCACACGCCCTGTTCACATGAAAGAATGCATGAGCTCATAATTTTTCATTGTAAAAAAGGAAAGAAACTGCATAGTTCGGCTGGTAGAGTGGTTACCTAGCACACATGAAGGTCTAGGTTTGATCGCCAGCACCACACCAAACTGGGTGTAGCTGTGTGAGCCTGTTATGCAAGCACTGGGGAAGCTGAGGCAGGAGGATCAGGGGTTCACTGTCTGTCTGAGTGAGCTCCAAGAGACCTTGATTGAAGAGGAGAGGGAGGTAGGGAATGAACTAGAGTTCTGGCTTAAGGCTCTCCCACCTCAGCAGCTTTGGAGACAGGTGCCACCAAATGGTCAGAGCCTAACAAATGACTAGGGATGAGGAGGAAGGTCAGCGTTCATCTAACTCCACACAGGAGACAGGTGTGCGACAAGGCTGTTACAGTTCTCATGCCTGTGATCACAGATAGCCACACAACTACATAGGGATCTTCACGTGTATACAAGGAGTGAACGTGGAGTCCCAGCAAGAGGACACAGGTTCACACCCAGTTACCCCATAGGAGGCACACACATAGGTGCAGTCTGCACAGAAGCAGATCTGCAGAGCCAGGCGCGGTGGCCAGCCCGTCACGCCGGTGTTGAGGTTAAGCCAGGAGGATGAAAAACTCAAGGCCAGCTTGCTCTACAGAGTGAGTTCCAGGACAGCCAGGGCTACAGAGACCCTATCTGAAAAACAACAACAAGAAAGCAAAGCCAGATGTGGTGGGACATCCTTGAATTCCCAGCACGGCAGAGGAAGCAGGCAGGAGGATCAAGAGTTCAAAGTCATCCTCAGCTATGTGGCAAGTGCTAGACTAGCTTGGGCTATGTCTCAAAAAGGAAAATGGGAGAGGTGGGGGTTAAGCACTTGCCCTTTAGGCCTAAGGACCTGAGTGCAAGCCCCAGAATTCGTGGTGGTGGCAAGCGCTTGTAACCCCAGTGCTGTGGAGGTGGAGGCAGGCTGACCCCTGGAACCTGATGGGCTGGCAGCCTTGCCCACTTGATAAGCTTCAGGACGAGAGAGACCCTGTCTCAAAAAAATATAAAAGGAGCCAGGCGGTGGTGGCACATGCCTGTAATACTAACACTCCAGAGGCAGAGATAGGTGGATCTCTGAGTTCAAAGCCAGCTTAGTCCACAAAGCTGTTACACAGAGAAACCCTGTCTACAAAAGCAAAAACAAAGAAATATAAAAGGTGCGGTGCCCAAGGGATGTAATTTAAAGTTGTCCTCTAGCCTCCATGTGTGCACGTCATGTACACGTGAACACACATGCACACATAAATGAAATGTAGTTATTAAAGAATAATAATGATAATAAGCACAAAAATGTGCTGTAACAAAGACTTAAGCACACAGTCCTGCAAATGCAAGGCGAGACCTGCAGGCGTACAAACAGACAACAGACAGACACACAAAGAGTAAGGACACAGATAGGTCCACAAAGCCCCTCACAGGCCTGGGAGTGGAGGCTGGCGGGGAGTGTGCATGACTGTCATAACACCGTGTTCTGGTGTGTCCCCCACAGCTCTACCTGGGCATCGTACTGGCAGCTGTGGTGATTATCACAGGCTGCTTCTCCTACTACCAGGAAGCCAAGAGTTCTAAGATCATGGAATCCTTCAAGAACATGGTTCCCCAGGTGAGGAGGGCCCAGCACGGGGACAGAAGGACGTGGCAGGTGGACTGTGCCCAGGGACTCCCAGGTGGGGAAGTTCAAGGGCTGACATTTCTGTCTCACACCCAGCAAGCCCTCGTGATCCGGGAAGGCGAGAAGATGCAGGTGAATGCCGAGGAGGTGGTGGTCGGCGACCTGGTGGAGATCAAGGGTGGGGACCGGGTTCCAGCTGACCTTCGAATCATCTCGGCCCATGGCTGCAAGGTGGGTCAGTGCTTGAGGTTCCAGCACTGCTCTCTGCTATCAGGACCAAGGAGGAAAATCCCGAGTACCTTCAATAGACCCCAGAGCTCCAGACCCCACCCTCCTCCCTCAGACCAGGGATCTAGGCCCAACATCTTCCCTCAGACCCAGGGGTCCAGGCCCAGCCTCCTCCCTCAGACCCAGGGTCCAGGCCCAGCCCTCCTTCCTCAGACCCAGGGTCCAGGCCCAGCCCTCCTCCCTCAGACCCAGGGGTCCAGGCCCAGCCCTCCTCCCTCAGACCCAGGGGTCCAGGCCCAGCCTCCTCCCTCAGACCCAGGGTCCAGGCCCAGCCTCCTCCCTCAGATCCAGGGATCTAGGCCTAACACTCTTCCCTCAGACCCAGGGATCCAGCCCCAGCCTTCCTCCCTCAGACCTAGGACTCCAGGCCCAGCCCTCCTCCCTCAGACACAAGAGCCCAGGCCCAGCCCTCCTCCCTCAGACACAGGAGCCCAAACCCAGCCCTCCTCCCTCAGATACAAGAGCCCAGGCCCAGCCCTCCTCCCTCAGACACAGGAGCCCAGGCCCAGCCCTCCTCCCTCAGACACAGGAGCCCAGACCCAGCCCTCCTCCCTCAGACACAAGAGCCCAGCCCCAACCCTCCTCCCTCAGACCCAGTACTCCAGGCCCAGCCCTCCTCCCTCAGACACCGGAGCCCAGGCCCAGCCCTCCTCCCTCAGACACAGGAGCCCTAGCCCCAGCCTTTCTTCAGACCTAGTAATCTAGACCCATGCTCATCCCACAAGAATTCTGAAGGACTTCAGACTTTAGGCCAGAGGTTCTATTCCTGCCTAGTGACCTTTTAGTATCCTACCTCCTGGTTTCCCAGATGCCACTGGCCAAACAGGGCTCCCCTGCTTTTTTCTGTCACTTCCTGGGACAGGCTTTCCTCCAGGGCCCCTTGGTTCCTTGCTTTCTGTTCCTGGGCCTTGTGCGGAACCTTACCCATGCTGCTCCGTTCTCAGGTGGACAATTCCTCCCTGACCGGCGAATCTGAGCCCCAGACCCGCTCCCCGGACTGCACACATGACAATCCCCTGGAGACCCGGAACATCACCTTCTTTTCTACCAACTGCGTGGAAGGTGAAGGAGGGGCCCCAGGGACACAAAAGGAGAGATGTGACCCAGAAAGAGGGGTACCTGCAGCCTTCTGAGTCCTAGCGGACCCCAACCTCTCCCTTTGGCCCTACAGGCACTGCTCGGGGTGTGGTGGTAGCTACAGGTGACCGCACCGTCATGGGCCGCATTGCCACCCTGGCCTCAGGCCTGGAGGTGGGCAAGACGCCAATCGCCATTGAGATCGAGCACTTTATCCAGCTCATCACTGGCGTGGCTGTGTTCCTGGGTGTCTCCTTCTTCATTCTCTCTCTCATTCTGGGATACACCTGGCTCGAGGCTGTTATCTTCCTCATCGGCATCATCGTGGCCAATGTGCCAGAGGGGCTGCTGGCTACTGTCACGGTAAGGTTGAACCCCAAGGGAGGGGGACTGGGGCCAGGACCCCCTGGAACAGGAGCAACAGGTGCTCTTCCCGCTGAGCCGTCTCTCTAGCTCAACACCTTAAAAAAAAACCCCACTTTATTTTATGGGTCTGAGTGTTTTGCCTGCATATATGTGTGTGTATCATGTGTGTGCCTGATGCCCTTCGAGGTCAGAAGAAAGCATTGGTTCCCCTGGAACTGGAATCACAGACAGTTATGAGCCACGATGAGGGTGTGGGGAACCAAACCTGTGTTCTCTGCAAGAGCAACAAGTGTGCTCTTAACCACTGAGCCACCTGTCCAGCCGTGTCCCTATTGACTTTTTAAAAATAATTTATTTTTACTTTATGTGCATTGGTATTTTTCATGCATATATGTCTGTGTAAGGGTGTCAAATCCCCTGGAACTGGAGTTACAGACAGTTGTGAGCTGCCATGTGGGTGCTGGGAATTGAACCTGGGTCTCCTGGAAAAGCAGACAACCACTGAGCCCCCTCTCCAACAGCTCCCCCACACCATTGCCTTTTAATTCAACTCACAAAATTAGGATATACCCACTCATGGCAAAAGTGGAATAATAGCTTCTTTTTGTGTGTGCTGGGAATTGAACCTGGGTCCTCTGGAAGAACAGTCAAAAAAAAATTACACCCTGAATGCAGCTTCCCCTCTCTCCGCTCCTCCTAGTTCTTCCCATTTTATTTTTTAAATTTTAATTGTTACTTATTTGGGGACATTTGTGAACTGCCTGATGTCGGTGCTGGGAGCCAAACTTGGGTCCTCTCTCAAGACCAGTATGTGCTCTTAGTCGCTGAGCCGTCTCTCCAGGCCCCCACGTTAGCTGTTTTGAGTGTGAGTCTGTTGTACCTACTTCCTCTGAGAACATTCTGCTGTGTTTTGAGGCCACATCTGCACCTGTCAGTTATTCAACAGCCACCCCTACTACCCCAACATTTAACACTCACTCCACAGCCCTGGCCTGGGTGCTCTCCACGATTTGAGCTGAGGCCAGGCAGGTAAACTGCAGACCTCTGTACGTTTACCCTGTCCTTGCCTGTCCTCCAGGTGTGTCTGACCCTGACTGCCAAGCGCATGGCTCGCAAGAACTGCCTGGTGAAGAACCTGGAGGCAGTGGAGACCCTCGGCTCCACCTCGACCATCTGCTCGGACAAGACAGGCACCCTCACCCAGAACCGGATGACTGTCGCCCACATGTGGTTTGACAACCAGATCCACGAGGCCGACACCACTGAGGATCAGTCAGGTCGGTGGGAGCTCAGGGTGGGGACTGGGGCACCAGGTCCCAGGGAGCCTCGTGGCCTCACACGTGACTCCTATAGGGACCTCTTTTGACAAGAGCTCACACACCTGGGTGGCCCTGTCCCACATCGCCGGACTCTGTAACCGGGCTGTCTTCAAGGGCGGGCAGGACAACATCCCTGTGCTCAAGGTGGGTGCAGCTGCCTTCCCACTCTGACCCCACACATCCTCCCCCTTCCTTCTTCCCTCCCCCCTCCCCACATCTGACTGACCAGGCTTTCTGCCTGCTGCAGAGGGATGTGGCCGGTGACGCCTCTGAGTCTGCCCTGCTCAAGTGCATCGAGCTGTCTTCAGGGTCCGTGAAGCTGATGCGCGAGCGAAACAAGAAAGTGGCGGAGATTCCCTTCAACTCCACCAACAAATACCAGGTACGGACTCCAGCTCTGCAGACTGTGTGAGCCTTCCTGGATCAGTATGAAGAAATGTCTGTTTGAGCTGGGTGTGTTAGCGAACACCCGTGAGCCAAGTGCTTGGGAGGTAGGGGCAGGAAGATTGGGAGTTCATGGTCATTCTCAGATACATAGTGAATTTGAGGCCAACCTGGGCTACACAGGGCATGATGGCACAGGCTGTAATCCCAGCACCGAGGAGGTGGAGGTAAGCGTATCAAAGCTATCCTCGACTACCTACCGAGTTCCCGGCCAGCCTGGGCTACATGAGACCCTGTCTCAGACCAAGGAAATGATTTCATCCCTGTCTGGCTTGGTGAAAAGGTGGGATAATTGGGGTTCATGATAGGAAACGAGAGTGGGGAGTTACTTGCAGGAGCGTGAATGACTCAAAACGGCTGCATCACCAAATACGGCCACCCCAGCATGGGTGATGACTCATGAAAACTGTGTTATTGCGGTCCCAACTCCAAGACAGCTGTGGGGACCGGAGGGAGGACTGGGTGACTTCCCCCTCCCATCCTTCCACCAGGGAGCGTTAGCAGCCTGGCCACCATCATCACAGACCTAGCTGTCACTGTGGGCGAAAGCCTCCCGCGGGTTACCACAGGGAACTCTGCTCCACGATAGCACCCGTCGTGTCCGGCGTGGAGGAAATAGCTACATTACCGCGTGGGGACTGCAAGGAGGGATCGCAGTTTCTCTATGATTCCCGGGTATAGCCCCCTCTGTCCCGTTTACTTGTGGCTTTGGGGCAAGATACTACTCTTTATCACCCCTCGGTTTGCCATCTGTAAAACCGAGTGGTGGTAATAGCCGGAGTGGGGGAGAGGAAGTGGCTGGAGTAAGCGGGAGGTAGGGGATGGGCACACAGGGCAGGGAGAGCAGCACTGAGGCTCTCCCTTTCTGATACGCTAGCCCTAGGAGATAACCAAAGGGCAAGGGCAGGAGCCCTGCACGTTTAAAGGAAAGTGTTTGCAGGCCGCAGGCAGCGGGCATGGTAAGGGAATGAGGACAAGGCCTAGAGAACCGTGGGGGCCCTGGGAGTGTGGGGGAGAACTGGCCACGACTCTGAGGGGGGCAAGAGCCATGACCGGAAGCAGAGGGAGGACAGAGCTTGAGCAAGCACGTGCTCGAGGACAGACAGTTTTGTGAGGCTCCAGCTCACATACCATGAGCATCTGTGTTAGTGTACCCGGACTTGGGCCACCACCCACAGAGACAATTTTAGATTGTTTTTTATCACCGCAGAAAGAGACCCCCCGCACTCTCTCAGTTTCTGCCCACCCCTTCTCCAGCAAGCCCCACCCCCATCTCAGCAAACACTAACCTACTTTCTGTCTCTGTGGATTCACTTGTTCTCACCATCTCGTAGAAAAATGAAATCATGTAATACTTGGCCTTCTTAAAAACCCTTTTATTTCACTCCGCCTCATTTTCAGGATCCACCCGCACGTCCACCAGAGCCTCACGCTTTTTTAAAAATATATATTATTGTGTGTACGTGGTGGCAGTGGTTGCTTGCGGAGGTCAGATGACAACTTTGTGGAATTAGTTCTCTCCTACCTTTATGGAAGTTTCGGGTATTGAACTCGGGTCTTCAGGCTTGCGCAGCAATCACCTCTACCCGTTGAGTCATGCCACCAGCTTCTTAATGACTTTGTTGTTTTTGTTTTTCAATACAGGGTTTCTCTGTGTAGCTCTGGCTGTCCTGGAACTCACTCTGTAAATCAGGCTGGCCTCGGACTCACAGAGATCCATCTGCCTCTGCCTCCAGAGTGCTGGGGTTAAAGGCGTGCGCCACCACTGCTACCTGGCTCCTTGTGACTTTTTAATCTATTTACTCTTTCTGTTTTCTGTGTTTCGAGACAAGGTCTCATCTATAACTCAGTCTGTCTAGAACTCACTATGTAGCCCTGACAAGACCAAACTCATGGTGACTCCCTGCTTCTGCCTCACAAGTACTGTGGTGGCAGGTGTGAGCTGCCATGCCCAGCCGCTTTAGGAGAAAAAGTGTATGTCGTGTGACTATCTCACATCTTGTTGATCCGTTCATCTGTTGATGAACAGTTTGGCCGTTTCCACTGCTGACCTCTTTGCCGAAGTGCTTGCCGCATTTTTCACTGACTTATGGCTTCTTTGTAGTTTTTATTTTCTTTGGACTAGGAATGGAACCCAGGACCCTATGTTAGCAACTGCTTTACTTCTGAACCACACCCCTACCTTTTCTTGATGGATTCTATGCAGGGGGCTTTACCTCTGAGTCACAAGCCCCTCACTTGGGGGATTCTAGGCAGGGGCTCTACCACTGAGCCACACCCAGCCCCTCACTGGGGGATTCTAGGCCATTGCTCTGCTGTTGAACTTTGGCCGCAAACTGGCTGATGTAGGGAAAGTAGATGCAGGGATTCAAGTGAAGGTTGATGATATCTGGATCAAGAGCAAACACAGCAGAGGAAAGTGAGAAGGAGTTGGATTCTAGGTACGCTTCGGGCAAGATTTGGGATGACTGTACACTGAGTCTGGAAAAGGCAGAGAGAAAGTATATGACCCACAGACAGTTGGAATTTCTGTGAGAGAGATGGACAGAGACAGAAAAGAGTTGGACAGATCTCCAGGAGCCTTGAGAAACAGGAAAAGGCCTAGAGAAATGCAGGTTGTGCTCTTAGCCGCCTGTCCTATCCTGACACGGGGAAGGTGTGCTTCCCTAGCTCGGTGCAGACAGCCTCCAGGTCTCTGCATGCATGGCTTAGGTAGACCCCCTTCTCTGTTGCAGCTATCCATCCATGAGACTGAAGACCCCAACGACAACCGATATCTGCTGGTGATGAAGGGCGCCCCTGAACGCATTCTGGACCGCTGTGCCACCATCCTACTGCAGGGCAAAGAGCAGCCTCTGGATGAGGAGATGAAGGAGGCCTTCCAGAATGCCTACCTGGAGCTTGGTGGCCTGGGCGAACGTGTGCTGGGTGTGTATTATGGATGGGGCAGGAACAGGTCCAGCTCTAAGAACCCTTGGGGGCCAGAATGCATCGTGAATGAATGAATGAGTGCGTGAATGAATGAGCAAGTGAATGAGGTCGTTGCTGAGAAATGAATGTTGGCTGACCCCCACGACACTGCAGGGAACCCAGACAGCTGGGAGCAAATGGGGTGCGGACACGGTGGTCCTGAGGCTGGCACCTTCACATGCCCTTCTTTGTGCCTGTCATCAGGTTTCTGCCATTACTATCTGCCTGAGGAACAGTTCCCCAAGGGCTTTGCCTTCGACTGTGATGATGTGAACTTCACCACGGACAACCTCTGCTTTGTGGGCCTCATGTCCATGATTGACCCTCCCCGGGCGGCTGTCCCTGACGCTGTGGGCAAGTGCCGCAGTGCAGGCATCAAGGTTTGTCCTGGGGCCGCTTGGATGTGAGGTCAGGAGCTGCTGTGGGAGGCCAGGCCATCCCTAAAACACAGTGCTTACAGGTCATCATGGTCACCGGCGATCACCCCATCACAGCCAAGGCCATCGCCAAGGGTGTCGGCATCATCTCTGAGGGTAACGAGACTGTGGAGGACATTGCTGCCCGACTCAACATCCCGGTCAGCCAGGTCAACCCCAGGTGAGTGGCCTTGCCTCCATCTAGGCTTGATCCTCAGTACTGCCCCAAACAGTACAATTACAAAGTAAAATAAAGCCAGGTATGGTGGTACACACCTATAATCCCAGCACTCAGAAGAGGAGGCGGGAAGATAAGAACTCCATAGCATGGTCCTGTCTCCAAACACAAGGGGCTAGGAGTATAGCTCAGAGACAGTGTTTTCCTAGAATCCCTCAGTGAGGGCTGGGGTGTGGCTCAGTGGTGAGTGCTTGCCTAATAATAAAAGAGGCACTGGGCTCCATCCCCAGCACCACCCAAAAAAGGGTGGGAGGAACAGTTTACAAATAATGATATTTAAATATTTCTTTTTGAGACAGTGTCTCACTATGTAACCCTGACTGGCCTAGAACTTGTTATGTACACCAGACTGGCCTTGAGCCCCGACATCTGCTTGCCTCCACCTCCCACGTGCTGGGATGAAAGGCAGGTGGGACCCCACCTAGTGGTCAGGTTATAAATAATTATAAACAATTCCTCTCAACAGATTTAAGAAAGCCCCATATTTTTTGCTTTGTTCCCCTCACACACCCATATTTATGTTTGGTTTTTCTGACTTCCAGCTTTTGTCTTTATACCCGGCTATAACTCTCTTCCCGTTGCTCCGCCCACCCGCATGCCTCCATGTCTGGTTCTTCAGGCTTCGCTCTCTAACCTTACCATATCCCTCCCTCAAACCTCCTCCTCTGCCTCCCTGTCTGTGGCCTGTCCCTCTATTAGATGCCCCCAACTCCTCACCCTGGCCTCCTTGACCACTGTTCTTCATCTCTTCTCAGGGATGCCAAAGCCTGTGTCATCCACGGCACCGACCTCAAGGACTTCACCTCTGAGCAAATTGACGAGATCCTGCAGAACCACACGGAGATTGTCTTTGCCCGCACCTCCCCCCAGCAGAAGCTCATCATTGTGGAGGGCTGCCAGAGACAGGTGAGCTCCCGCCTAGTCTGGGGGAGGGCTGGACCTGGATCCTGGGTCTGGGGGAGGAGGGCTGGGCCTGGATCCTGGGTCTGGGGGAGGAGGGCTGGGCCTGGATCCTGGGTCTGGGGAGGAGGGCTGGGCCTGGATCCTGGGTCTGGGGGAGGAGGGCTGGGCCTGGATCCTGGGTCTGGGGGAGGAGGGCTGGGCCTGGACCCCTGGGTCTGAGGGAGGAGAGCTGGAACCTCAAGCCTGGGTTCTCACCCTGGCCCTTCCTCCTTCCAGGGAGCAATCGTGGCTGTGACTGGAGATGGTGTGAATGACTCCCCTGCTCTGAAGAAGGCTGATATCGGGGTGGCCATGGGCATTGCTGGCTCTGATGTCTCCAAGCAGGCTGCTGACATGATTCTACTGGATGACAATTTTGCTTCCATTGTCACTGGTGTGGAGGAAGGTGAGCGGTCTAGGGAGGGAGGGATGGGGGGTGGTAGAGACTGGGTCACTGCTAGAAGCTTTAGGAACAATGGCTGGGAGTGGGAGCAGGCCAGGTGCGTCATAGTACACAAGGCTGCAGGATGGCATCACGGGATGAGCTGCCGGCCTCGGTGTCCCTGCATCACCTGGCATGGGGCTGTGTGGAAGTATTCCAAAGTCCTGTAAATGCAGTCACCCTGAAGCAGAGGATCCTGGGGGTGCAGAAGGCCCCCTGCCCTGACGTGAGCTGGGGTAGTCATCTTCCACAGTGAACAGGAACTAGAGTGGACGCTGAACCAAACGAGGGGTTCACAATGAGACATTCACTTAAAGGAGGCAGGGAAAACATCAGCTCCTGCAGTGAGGTAAGGGAGCAGGTGTGGGGTGCGGCTGGTGTGATGGGGGTCCCCACTGCAGAGCCAACCAACACCAGCCTCATTTCCTGGAGGAGCTAGAAGTAGCCACGAAAGGGGCTCTTTTATGTTTTATTATTTTAATCTGGTCATCAGCAATTATACTGATAACTACAGAAAATGCCAAAGAAAGCTAGAGTCGTTGTAAGCACACTATCGAAAAATAACTGTTCATGCTGGCATCATTTTTCTCCCTAAGTCTAGCCCCCATCTGAAATGTTGCTACTTGCTGGGTGTGGTGGCACACAGCTATAATCTCAGGGCTCAGGAGACTGAGGTAGGTGAATTGCTGAGTTCTAGGCCAGCCTAGGCTATGAGTGAGACTCTGTTACACACACACAGAGGTCAGTACAATAATGAGCCAAGGATGTAGCTCGGAGGGGTTGCCTAGCATACAGAGGATTTGAGTTTCATCCATTGCAGGAAAAAAAAACTGGCATAGTAGCTCACGCCTTTAGTCCCGGTACTTGGGAGACAGAGACAGGTGGATCTCTGTGATTTGAGGCCAGCCTGGTTTACATAGTCAGTTTCAGGACAGCCAGAGCTACATAGTGAGACTCTGTCTTAGGTGGGGAAGTACAGTCAGCCAGATATGGTAGTTCCACACCCTTAATCCCAGAACCCTAGAGGCAGAGGCAGGAGGATTTCTGTAAATCCAAGGGTAGCCTGATCTACAAATAAAGTGAGTTGTAGACTAGCGAGAACTACAGTAAGACCCTGTCCCCAAACAAACAGAAAACCAAAATTTAGTTAAAAAAAAAAAATCTGAGCCCACAGTGACAAACTAGATGCCATTAGCCCTTGTCTCCAGTACCCCAGAGAAAAGCACAAATACTCCTCTTCCCCCTCTCCGCCCTACAGCTCTGCCTGGGCAGGACAAAACAGGCACTCCTAGGTGGGCTCTGCCTTTGGCATCGTACAGTCTGAAGGATGCGCTGTGGGCGGACTGGTCCCTGCTCTCAAGGCTAGGGAACACATGTTCTAAAACAGTCAACAAACAAGCTGTGTTTGGTGCTAAGAAGCCCACGGGACCCCAGTCCACAGAATCCAGTCCACGGTGTGGGTCTGGAAGCTGGGGAGGTCCCCAAGCCTGTGTAACTTAGTGAACCTCTGTCTCCAACCAAGTTACAAAGAACTGGGGGAGAGAGGGAGAGAGCACTTTACCTTTCGAGGGCAAGAGGCTGGGGAGGAAAGGCCAACAAGGGGAAATTCCAGGTACTGAAAGTCCAGTGAGTAGCGTGTGACATTCCCTGTCATGGTCACCCAGCTGCAAGGGATCCGTTTCTTCCCCCACACATGATGATGTATAGTGGAGCTTTCTTGAGTCAGCCTTTTACCTAGGAACATTTTAGGATGAGGGGCAAATAGTTTCATTGAAGGAAAATGACCTCCACGTGGGGAGGTCAGGAGTCAGAGGTCTTTGGCACAATGAGGACTGTTGTTTTGTTTAGTTTTGATAGGGTCTCAGGCTGCAGTCCAGGCTGACTGCAATTTACTGTGTTCCAGACTGGTCACAAAAATCGTCTTGCTTCAGCTTTCCGAGTGCTGGAATTGGTGGTGTGAGCCACTGCACCTGGCTGGATTTAACAGATACATAGAAAGATAAGAAGTGCACATATTGTCCAGGTGTGCTGGTGTATGCGCATAATCTCAGCACTTGGGAGGCTGAGGCAAAAAGATTTAGTCTAGGCCCTTAAAAATAAAGAGAGGCCTGGAGAGATGGTTCGGCAGTGAAGAGTACATACTGCTGTTGTAGAGAACCCAAGTCTGGTTCCCAGCATCGATGCCAGGCAGGTCACTGTCTGTAACTACACCAAGGCTCCAGCGCCCTCTTCTGACCTCCACAGGCACAACACCCATCCACCCACACACATAAAACAGCTGGGAGGTGTAGTGAAGAATGCCATTGATCCCAGCACCCAGGAGGCAGAAATAGGCAGATCTCTGAGTTTGAGGCCAGTCTGGTCTACATAATGAGTTCCAGGACAGCCAGGGCTACATAGTGAGATACTGTCTCAAAAAATGACAACAAAAAGCCAGGCGGTGGTGGCGCACACCTTTAATCCCAGCACCCGGGAGGCAGAGGCAGGCGGATCTCTGTGAGTTCGAGACCAGCCTGGTCTACAGGGTGAGTGCCACGACAGGCTCCCAAGGTACATAGAGAAATGCTGTCTCAAATAAACTAAAAGATAAAACAAAACTGAACAACAACAAAAAATCCAAACGAACAAACACTAGCTGTGCTTATTGGAATATGCCTATAATTCCAGGTCTTGGGAGGGAGATCAGAAGTTCAAGTCCTGTCCAGGTTACATGAGACTCTCAAAAAAAAACCGTAGGTCCTAATGGGTGGCCCTGTGATATTTTGATATATGTATATGTTGGTTACTGGTTAGTCAGGCTAAACACATCTGTCTCTTCAGTTAGCTTTTCTTCTGGGAAATATCCAGTGCTGTCTCTCCTAGCACTGAAACATTTGGTTTGTACATAACCAATGGTCCTGCACATACACACACACGTGTGCTGGTGCCTGACAAGGCCGGGGGAGAGTGTTGAATCCCCTGGAACTGGAGTTAGAGCCTTTGTAAGTCACCTGACAAGGATGCTGGGAACAAATCGTGGGTCCTCTGCAAGAGTGGTATCCCCCGTAGTCACGGAGACAATCTCACTATGTAGTCCACGTTAGCCGTGAACTCATGGCAATCCTCCGGCCTCAGCATCCTGAGTACTGAGGTGACAGGTGTGTAACACTGAATAAGATTAACTCTTGGATTCCATATGTGAGGGAGATCGTGTGGTACCTGGGCCCTTATGCCCAGCACAGAGGTGTTCAGTACCATCCATTCATTCTTTTCAAGTTGGATGTTTTGCCTGCATGTATGTCTGCACCACATGTGGGAAGTGCCCACAGAGGCCAGAAGGCACTAAATCCTCTGGAACTGTAGTTGCAGACAGTCGTGAGCCACTGTGTGGGTGCCAGGACAGAACCTGTGTCCTCTGGAAGAGTAGCCAGCACTCAACCCCTAAGCCACCTCTCCAGCCCCCATGCCATTTTCCATGATAGCTGTACTAATTTACATTGTGGAAGGCAGCTATGCCCAGCATTGTGCCACCAACACTACACTTAGTGTATGTCCTGACCTACGTGTCCACAGTTCCCTTTCCCTGCCTCCTCTGCAGATCCTCTGTCCTGTGGGTCGTAGCTGCCCTTTCTGGGTAGTGTGAGCTCTCATTGCAGTTTGATTTATTTCCAGCAGCTGTCGATGCTGCCATGATACTGAGTATGGTCCATAGTCTTTGTTTTTAAGATTCTTTTTTTCTGCCTTTGTGACAAACCTCACTCGGTGGTTCTAACTGGCCTGGAACTCCTGGAGAGCCTCCTGTCTCTGCCTCCCAAGTGCTGGGGTTAGAAGCGTGTGCCACCACACCCAGCGGTGATATTTTACTGTTGAAACAATCTGGCTGTATGGTCCTGGTTGGCCTTGAACTTGCTATCTGTATCAGGTTGGTTTCAGAGGTGCTGTGTGCCTACCTTTGCCTCCTGCAGGCTAGAATTACAGGCTTTGCCACTATGCCTGGCCTATTTGTGACTTCTCTTTTGAGAAATGCTCATTTTAGTCTATTGCTTTTTTTTTCTGAGACAGGATCTCACATACCCAGGCTGGCTTTGACATTATTGTGTAGCTAAGGATAATGTTGAACTCCTGATCCTCCTGCCTTGACTACCACACCTGACATTATTTTTAAAATGGGTTATAAAAAATATAAATAAAATTGTTTTTTTATCTTTTTATTATTAATTAAATTAATTCATCTATTTTACATCCAGACTGCAGTTTCTCCTCCCTCCTCTCCTGCCATTTTCTCCCCACTTCCCCTTCTTCTGTTTCTGTTTAGAAAGGGGCAGGCCTCCCGTGGGTGTCAACAAAGCGTGGCATATCAAGTTGCTGTAGAACTAAGCTCCTCCCCTTGTATTAAGGCTGGGCAAGGCAACCCAGAGTGAGGAATAGGTTCCCAGAAGCTAGCGAAAGCATTAGGGATGGGCCCTGCTCCCACCCCTGGGAGTCCCACAAGTAGATCAAGCTCTTTATGTTTAATGATTTCCCTGTGGCTCGACACGTGGAGAAGACACGTGGGGATGGCCATGTTGGTCCTTAGGTTTTGACTTGGTGTGCACTGTATGGACTGCATGTTTGATTTTTTTTTTTTTTTTTTTTTTTTTTTTTTTTTTGGTTTTTTGAGACAGGGTTTCCCTGTGGCTTTGGAGCCTGTCCTGGAACTAGCTCTGTAGACCAGGCTGGTCTCAAACTCACAGAGATCCGCCTGCCTCTGCCTCCCAGGAGTGCTGGGATTAAAGGCGTGCGCCACCATCGCCCGGCTGGACTGCATGCTTGAGATACAGCAAATGCATCACCAGCTAACTTGATAGATTTGTGCGTATATGGACATCTGCACACTCTCCAAATCCTGGTCAATAGGAATAACATTGGCAGAGGGCTCGTCTAGCATATGTAAGGTCCTGACTTTGATTCACAACAGAGACAGACATCCCGTTCTCCATTAAAAACACCCTCACAGTGTGTTCACTGTTCTGATTTCTTGTCATCTAAATGGGATCGTGTAGTATGACAACTTTGTATCTGGATATTTTTTAATTTTATTTTGAGACAGGTGTCCTTGTGTGGCCCTTAGATTAAAGGACTGTGCCATCAGACCCAGCATCCGCACCCAGTTTTTTGTTTTGTTTTTTAATGTGGAGCAAGGTTTAAACCCAGGGCCTCGTCCATGCTAGGCAGGCACACTACCAACTGAGCTACAGTTCCAGCCCTGTGCCTGACTTTTTTTGTTTGTTTGTTTGCTTTGTTTTGTTTTGTTTTGTTTTGTTTGAGACAGGGTTTCTCTGTAGCTTTGGAGCCTGTCCTGGAACTAGCTCTTGTAGCCCAGGCTAGCCTCGAACTCACAGAGATCCGCCTGCCCAAAGGCTGGCATTAAAGGCGTGCATTAAAGGCGTGCACCACCACCACCCGGCTAACCTGACTCTTATCACTCAGTTTAATACTCAGATTTGCCTGTGAGTTCATGCATTTGTGGCTCCTCCCTTTCCTTCCTGTGATGCTTCATAGCTTAGCCACTACTTGCCTGCCACGGACTTTCAAGTTGGCTCTGGTTTAGTACTATTTTGAGTAATGCTATCATGAACATTTGTGAACTTGGCTTCTGGTGGACATAGCAACTGCTTCTCTCGGGTATTAACCTGGAGAAAGAGTTACTGGGCTGATGGGGTAAAGGATGTTTAAGCTTAATGGAAGCTACCAAACAGGCTCTCCAAGGGGTGCTATGATCAGAAGTGTGTGTGCAATGTGAGTGGGTGAGACGAGTTAGATAGGATGCAGGGGCTGGGGCATGGCTCAGTGGTAGAGCCCCTGCCTAGAATCCCCCAGTGAGGGCTGGGGTGTGGCTCAGTGGTAGAGCCCCTGCCTAGAATCCCCCAGTGAGGGCTGGGGTGTGGCTCAGTGGTAGAGCCCCTGCCCAGAATCCCCCAGTGAGGGGCTAGGGTGTGGCTCAGTGGTAGTCTTGTATGGCACACAGGAAACCTAGGCTGAATCTTCAGTACCTCAAAGAAAAAAAGCAAGGACATGGGGCTCCAGTGAACCCCAAGTTCTAAGTCTGCTACTTCCCCTACAGGCCGCCTGATCTTTGACAACCTGAAGAAATCCATCGCCTACACTCTGACCAGCAACATCCCTGAGATCACACCCTTCCTGCTCTTCATCATGGCCAACATCCCACTGCCCCTTGGCACCATCACCATCCTCTGCATTGACCTGGGCACCGACATGGTAAGCTGGGCTGCCACCTAGGACTGGGGTGGGGCCACCCTCAAAGCATGTGCTCTCTCTCTCTCTCTCTCTCTCTCTCTCTCTCTCTCTCTCTCTGTCTCTGTCTCTGTGTCTCTGTCTCTCTCTCTCTGTCTTTCTCTCTCCCACCCCCCACTTATACAGCCCGTCTCTCTCCCATTCAGGTCCCTGCCATCTCCCTGGCCTACGAGGCTGCTGAGAGTGACATCATGAAGAGACAGCCCAGGAACCCGCGCACAGACAAACTGGTCAATGAAAGGCTCATCAGCATGGCCTATGGGCAAATTGGTGAGGACTGCTGGGACTCAGAGCCATGTGCTAGCCCAGCAGGATGGAATGTCCCTGGTCTGAGGGCTCAAAGTGTGGGGGAGGGGGCTTACATGACCCTAATTCTACTTCTGGGGGTCACATGAGCAGAGCCCTAGAGAGTGAGTCCAAGAAAGCAAAGCCCACGGGGCTGAAGCCACTGAGTTGGAACTCCTCTTAGCTGTGTGTTTGTTTGTTTGTTGTGTTTTTTTTAAGTGTCTCAAACA
This sequence comes from Chionomys nivalis, assembly GCF_950005125.1. Lineage (NCBI taxonomy): Eukaryota > Metazoa > Chordata > Mammalia > Rodentia > Cricetidae > Chionomys > Chionomys nivalis. The sequence continues at coordinate 79,412,110 of NC_080087.1, read as the reverse complement.
ACCCAGACTGGCTTCCAACTCACTATGTAGGCAAGAATAGAATAACCCCGAACTTCCGACCCTCCTGCCTCTACCTCCCAAGTGCTGGGAATACAGGCATGAACCACCACACCCAATGTTTACTGGCTGTGGATTAAACCCAGGATTTCCTTGCTTGCTAGGCAAGCGGTCATTCGACCAGCTGGACTGCACCCCGAACCCCTTTTCCTTGTCATGTTTTCTGTTACTGTTTTGTTTGAGACAGGGTCTCACTGTAGCTCTGGCTGTCAGGAACTAATAGGTCCTTCTGTCTGTCCACCCTGAGGGCTTCTGGGATCATGACCGTGTCCAGAAATTAGCATCATCATCTTTACTGTTTTGTTTGTTTGTTTTAGTTTCATTATATAGATCAGGTTAGCCTTGAACTCACAGAGATCTGCCTGCTTCTGCCTCCCAATCTCTGGGTTTGTGGTGGGCACACACCACCACACTGGTGATTTTTATTAGTGTTTAACCTAGGGCTTCCCACATGCTAAGCTAGTACTTTACCACAGAACCACGCCACTAGCCCTCACTCACTGGCAGATAGATCCCAGGCAGGTACCCTGCCATAGTTATGTCCCAGTCCTCATGCTAGCCTTGAATTCATCATGTAGTCCAACCAGGCCCTGAGCATATGTTCCAGCCTCCTAAATAGCTGAGATCAACAGGCAGGCCTGTGGCACTTACTGGTTCCAGGATATTTAGAATATCTGGGCAGCCTGAGTCCCATAGCAGTGTGCCTGGAGGGGGGGGGTCATCCATCTGGATAACCCCCTCCCCAAGTCTCTGACCCCCCCCACCCCCGGGCCTGGAGATGACTTGGCTTAGACAAAATAACTGAGTAGCCCATAGACTATTGTAATGGCCTCAGGGTTATTGGGGGAGCACCAGGCATGTTGCCAGCTCCCCACTCACCCTCCCCTCCTTCGGCTCCCTTCCCCCCCAGGGATGATCCAGGCCCTCGGAGGTTTCTTCTCTTACTTTGTCATCCTGGCGGAAAACGGCTTCTTGCCTGGTAACCTAGTGGGCATCCGGCTGAACTGGGATGATCGCACCGTCAATGACCTGGAAGACAGTTATGGGCAGCAGTGGGTGAGTGGAGCTGGGCATCGAGCCTCAGGACCAGATCAACAGTTAATTCAAGTTCCAAGCTGGTCTCTCTGCCCCGAGGGCCACATCCAACCGCTCTCCCTGAATGAGGGACCTCCCAGAACCCTCTGCAAAGCCCAGCTTGGGCTTTCTTTCATATCTCCGTCCATCCCGTCAAAGTCTGGCTGCTGTTTGTCCTTCACGGACACCCCAGGGTGCTTGGTTCCCAGCAAACGTTAAGGCCCCCTAATTCCTTGTTCTTAAAACACCTGCGGCTTCCTGTGCTCCCAAGAGGCTATGAATCTAAGAAGGAAGGGGCATTTGAGGCCCTGGAAACCCCGTGGAGGGGCCAGGGCAGCGAAGGACTTGGGATGCAGTTACAGGACACCACTCCCCCCGTGTGTGTCTCACTTCTGCAGACATACGAGCAGAGGAAGGTGGTCGAGTTCACCTGCCACACGGCCTTCTTCGTCAGCATCGTGGTGGTCCAGTGGGCTGACCTGATCATCTGCAAGACCAGGCGGAACTCCGTCTTCCAGCAGGGCATGAAGTGAGGGCCTGCCTGTGGCTGGACCCCCTCCCTCGCTCCGAGCTTTGGGAGAGCTCTGGGCCTCCAGATTTCACTTTGTTCAACCATTGCTCCCATGAACCTGTCCATCCTCCTCTGTCTTTCTCTTTCCTCTCCCCATCTCTCCCTCCTTCTTCCTTCCTCCCCCTTTCATTTTTTTTCTGCTTGAGACAGTGCCTCAGCATTTAGCTCAAGCTAGACTCAAACTCATGGCAATCCTCCTGCCTCAGCCCCCCCAAGCCATTGGGTAACATGTCTATGTCACCGTGTCTGGCTGTCTTTCTTCTGTCATCGATCCGTACACCCCTCATTGTCTCTCCCCCCGTTTGTTTCTCTGCCTGGGTCCCGTCCTCTGCCCCATTGCCTCCCACCCCTCACCCCGCCTCACTCCCCTGTGTGCATCATTTTCAGCTGGGGACGCAGAGTCTTGCTCCGTCTGTTTTTCCACTCATGTCTGGGAGTCTGTGGGGCAGGGGAGCCTGGTGTAGGCCTGCTCCACATCTGGTCTTGTCTCACCTGTGCCTCCAGGAATAAGATCTTGATCTTCGGCTTGTTTGAGGAGACGGCTCTTGCTGCCTTCCTGTCCTACTGCCCGGGCATGGACGTGGCCCTTCGCATGTACCCTCTCAAGTGAGTGCCCAGGGCCACCCAGAAACTCCACACTCCCACGCCCTCTACAGCCGCGGCCTCAGTCTTCAATTTTTTACCCCGCTCGCCCTGTCTCTCCGGATGTTCCTACTCTATCCCCTGTTGCCACCAAGTCTCCCTACCCTCACAGAGGGGCACTCTGCAGACCCCAGGCCCTGTTCAGGATCCAGGGCATTCCTCTGAGGCACCAAAGATCCTGGGAACTGGCCAAATGGTCCCCTCACGCCTGGGGACATCCCTCACGTCCCCTTTTCCGCTTTCCTCTCTGCAGGCCCAGCTGGTGGTTCTGTGCCTTCCCCTACAGTTTCCTCATCTTCGTCTACGATGAGATTCGCAAACTCATCCTGCGCAGGAACCCCGGGGGTGAGGGCTGCATAGCCAGGGGCACCGAGGCTGGGAGGGGAAGCTGAGATGGAGTCTGTGTAGCTCAGGCTGCCCTTGAACTCACAGCCCTCCTAAGGGAGTTTCTCAGTGCTGGGATGACAGGCCTGCCACCACACCTTGTTTTCTGTGTCACTGTCTCTTCCTCTGTCCTTGCGTGTATGGCTGGCTTTCTTGTCTGTCTTCCCCTCTCACTTTGTCTCTCTTCTCTGTCATTCCAGGTTGGGTGGAGAAAGAGACCTACTATTGACCTCAACCCACCACGGCGTCGCCCACATCTTCCCTGCCCCCAGCCCAGGACAACCCACTCTGGCCCCCCATTTTGTACTCTGGGGGGAGGGGCCTTCTCTCCCCATGGCCCCCCTCTCTCCCTGTGGCCCAGTCTCCTCTCCCACACCTTGGTTACCTCCCACTTTTCCCTCTCCTCTCCCTTTGGCTGGCTTCTCTCCCCCACAGCCCCTGCCTCTCTTCCTCCCTTTCCAGTGTCTCTCCCCTCTCTCCCTCGGGATCCTGCCCTTTATTCCCTACCTGGGCTCTTTTTTACTCCCCTCAGCCCCGCCCCCTGGCTGATGCCATTTCCGGTTCTAATTCTGAACAATTATCAAATATATCAGTGGGGAGAGAGAAGCTGTGTGCCTGTTGTGCTTGCCAGCTAGTGCCGGGGGCAGACGGGGCACCTGCTGCCAGTGCCCAGTGCTGGGTGGCTCACGTGAGTTTACCATGTAGGGGTGCCACAGAATCTTCCGCGGTGCAGGATCATGGATTTTGGATTCTAGGGAGTTAGAATTCTCAACCCAATGGATTACGGACAGGGAGTGAAGGAGGCTGGGACTTGAATGGTACAAAGGATCTTCTCCTTCGGAAAAGTCCCCAAGGGAGATCAAGGCCTGGTGGTGGCGACAGGCCCTAGGTGATGCCCCTCCTAAACAATGTCCTAGTCTTCGGTTTGAGGCACTGGAAGGGGAGGTAACATACCGAAGGTCACAGAGCTACAAATGGAGAAGCTGACAAAGGACTTTGGCCGAGGTCACTGTGCTCATCTCCTCTGTCACTGACGTCAGCTTTCACACTTTCACACCATCAAGTGCACAAACAGAACACGAAACCTCAGGGCTGCAGAGACGGCTCAGTGCTTCAGAACAATTCTGCTCCTGCGTGGGACCCAGGTTCCATTCTCAGTGCCCGTAGAGGCTCACAAGCTTTCTGTAGCTCCAGGTCTAGGGCTCTGATGCCCTCTTGTGGCCTCTGCTGCTGCCAGGCATGCAGGTCGTGCACGGACATACCTGCAAACAAATGTGTATACACATAAAATAAATTAGGCCAGGCGCGGTGCAAGTAAACTTCCGTAAGTTTGAAGCCAGCCCAGTAGACATTGTGTCCCAAAATTTTTTTTAAATTTTATTTATTATGTATACAGTGTTCTACACCTGCAGGCCAGAAGAGGGCACCAGATCTCATAGATGGTTGTGAGCCACCAAGTGGTTGCTGGGACTTGAACTCAGGACCTCTGGAAGAGCAGTCAGTGCTCTTAACTTCTGAACCATCTCTCCAGTCCTCAAAAAAAATTTTTTAATTATAATTTTAAAAAACTTTAAGAAAGTGTGTGTGGAGGTGTGCATCTGCAATCCCAGCCCTGGCTAGGAAGAAGCAGGTGACTATTGCTGCTCACTGGCCAGCTCATCAGTGAGCTCCAAGTTTAGTAAGAAACCTTGTCTCAACAAGATGCTGCCAGGATCTTTAATCCCAATACTCAGGAGCCAGAGGCAGGAGGATCTCTGAGTTGAAGACCAGCCTTGTTCTACACAGTAAATACATATGCACATATACCCACATGTGTATGTGCACACAAACACACACAGGTACCACACATGCACACAATACATTTGTGACTAGGGCATGGCTCAGCCAAAGAACACTTGCCTAACTTGTGAAAAATTCAGGTTTCCATCCCTAGCATAAATAAATACAATCTATAATTCAATACCAAAATAAAGTATCTCTGTAATCACCACCCAGAAAAAAGTACAGAACTTTTCTACCCACCTAGGAAGCGTCCCTCTCCCTATGCCTGCTGGCTCTTCTCCCGTGACAATTGCTGGGACTAATCTGTCATGCTGACTTGTCTGTTTTCCTTTTTCTGTCATATTGAGATTGAAACTCAGACCACACAAGGCAGAGGCTCTACCACTGAGCCACACCCCAGCCCCTCACTGGGGATTCTAGGCAGGGGCTCTACCACTGAGCCACACCCCAGCCCCTCACTGGGGATTCTAGGCAGGTATGTGTGTTCTTGGGCTGCATACAAATGAACTCTTACGGCATATCCTTTGATGCTTTTGACTCTGATCCTTCTGTGAGCGTCTCCATGATGTCATGTGCATCATCACGGCTCTGTTCATGGTGTGACTCTAACACATGCTTTCTATTGGATCCCTGTTGATCCATGTTTGTCTGTCCATGTTGGAGCTGCTGGGAATAGAAAGAGACAGTCAGTCATATTTTTGTTATTTATTTGTTTTGTTTGATATATGAGGCAGGGTGCTGATATGTATCTCACACTGGCCTCTTTTTTGCTTTGTGGGTTTTTGTTTATTTTTTTCAAGACGGGGTTTCTCTGTGTAGACTTGGCTGTCCTGGAATTCGCTCTCTAGATAAAGCTGGCCTCTAACACAGAGAGCTACCTTTCTCTGCTTTCTAAATGATGAGATTAAAGGTGTGCTTCACAGAGTCAGGCATTGTTTATAGGGATTTAATTTTTTATACGATCTTGTTGTGTAGACCAGACTGGCCTCATATTTACAATCCTCGTACCTCTGCTTCCCAAATGTTAGGTTTACAAGCATGTACCACCTCACCTACTTCTTCGGGTGTTTAATTTTAATGAAAACTTCCAGAACCTATCTCCAAAGCATGGACTGGGTATTTGCATCCCACAGGGTAGGAAAAAAAAACCCATCTATTCCACATGCCTGCCACTAGGTGGCAGAAGCAAGCATTTTAATTCTAGCCATTCTGATTGGACAGCCAAACTTCTTCCCCGGTGTTAAGCAGCTAGGCTTGCCTGGCCTGGCCTGTCAGCCTCTCCGTGCAGGAATCTAGGTGGCAAGGATGCTGTGGGCCTTTAAGAGTGAGTGTAGGGGGCTGGAGAGATGGCTCAGAGGTTAAGAGCATCGTCTGTTCTTCCAAAGGTCCTGAGTTCAATTCTCAGCGACCACATGATGGCTCACAACCATCTGTAATGGGGTTTGGTGCCTTCTTCTGGCGTGCAGGCATACACACAGACAGAATATTGTAAACACAATAAATAAATAAAAAAGAGTGAGTGTATGCACGTGCCAGTACACAAGACAACCAGCTGGGGGCTGGAGAGATGGTTCAGTGGTTAAGAGTACTGACTGCTCTTCCAGAGGACCTGGGTTCAATTCCCAGCACCCACATGGCAGCTCACAACTGTCTGAAGATCCAGTTGCACAGGATCTAACACCTTTGTGCCAATGCACATAAAAAATAAAAAAAAGTTAAATAAACCATATTAAAAAAAAAAAGACAACCAGCTGATGCTGAGTGTGGTGTCATATACCTTTAGAGGTGGTAGATGACGATCTGAGTTTGAGGCTAATCTGAAAGCTGTTCTCTGATCTTCACAGATGCTATAAGACACACATACACACACCACTGATAAATAACAAAACTTTTAAAATAGCCAAGTGCCTGGGTGTGGCTCACGTGGTAGACTACTTGGCTACCAAAGCTGAGTTTGATCCAAGCCCCACATAAATTAGGTATAGGGCACACATCTGTAAGTATTCATGAATTGGAGACAAGAAAATCAAAAGTTCTAGGTCAGCTGGGTGGTGGTGGTGCACACCTTTAATATAATCCCAGCACTCTGGAGGCAGAGACAGGTGGACCTCTGTGAGTTCGAGGCCAGCCTGGTTTACAGAGTGAGTTTCAGGACAGGCTCCAAAGCTACAGAGAAACCCTATCTTGAAAAGAAAAGAAAGGAAAAAAAGTTTGAGGTCACACTCTCCTAGGCTACAAAGTGGGGGTGGTGCATGATTTTAATTCTGCACTCGGGGACAGGAGCAGGCAAATCTCTGTGTGAGTTTGAGGCCAGCCTGGTCTACAGAGCAATTTCCAGGACAGCTAGGAAAACCCTTGTCTCGGAAAATCAAAAAATAAATAATAAAGTAAAACTGGCCATTTTCTAGTGGCGCACACCTGTAATCTCAGCAATTGGGAGGCAGAGGCAGGAGGATCAAGAGGTCAAGGTTATTGTTGGAGCCCTGTGCACTGCGACCTCTGGAGAGCTCAGGACAGAATGGTCCTGGGAGGGGTTGCATGAGCCAAGACCGCCCATTGGACACCCACAGATTCTGTTTCATTCATCTAGTGCCAGGGAGGAACACCTGCTTAGACAGATAGACACAGCACAAAAAGGAGAGGAGTTTCCGTGAAGTCCTGCAGCAGGCATTATAAACAGGATTGTGCTAATATCTTCCTGGCCTTCCAGTGCCACTTGCTCTGGGAACTCAGGAGGCAAAAGAAGTTACCACTGGGGGGCTGGAGAGGTTGCTCAGAGGTTAAGAGCACTGAGCGCTCTTCCAGAGAACCTAGGTTCAATTCCCAGCACCCACATGGCCACTCACAACTGTCTGTAACTCCAGTTCTAAGGGACCCGACACTCTCACACAGACAGATATACAAGCAGAACACCGATGAACATAAAAATAAAGCATTGAAAAAGGTATGTGGTAGTATCCGAGCACTTAGAAGCAGAGATGGATGGATGAGTTCAAGGCCAGCCAGTCTGCAGAGTTCCAAGATAGCCAGGGCTATGTAGAAAAGCCCTGTCTTGAAAAAAATACATAATTTTTAAAATAAAAATTAAAAAGAGAGTTTGGAGAGATGGATCAGTAGTTAAGAGTATGCTTGCTGCTCTTCCAGATGACTAGAGTTCAATTCCCACACGTTTTGAACGGCTCATAACTGTAACTTCAGTTCCAGGGGATGAAATACATTCTTTTGGGTCTCCTCAGGCATTGCCCCCATGTGGCACACACACATAAACACATTTTTAAAAAAGACTTATTTTTTTAAGTCACATTTTTGTGTGTATGAGTTAACACACGAGTATGTTTGGTCAACTAGAGCTGGATGTATACATATATATTATCATTTTTTTAAGGAAAGAAAAGTAAATAAACTCCATCCCGGATATGCCCAATCAGAATATCTGAAGCTGCGGTCAATGTTTTATTAAGCACTCTGGAGTCAGGACGACAGCTCTGCATGGTCCACGAAATCATGCAGAACGCTTGTTTCAGCTATTCAAACTCCTATAAAACCCTCCATTCTGACAGCCCACCTGTTAGACTCCACACTGCACGCTGTGAAACTACAGTTCCCACAATGCCAAGAGGCTCCCGCCGCGCTCTTAGCATACGTCTCCCAAGGTGTCTTGCGAGTTAGACCGACCTCTTGACGCTGCAATGACTACAACTCCCACAATGCTCGGAGGTGCAACTACCGCCCCCTAGGGCTCCTAGCCCTGCCACGTTCGGAGAGTCCGGTTTCGGGCGGGGCCGGCTAGGTACTGCGGGGCTCGGGGCTGTTTACAGCGGTTCTACAAACTGCAGTGCAGACATGGCGACCCAGAAGGACCAGCAGAAGGATGCGGAGGTGGAAGGGCTGAGCGCTACGTGAGCGAGCAGGATGTAACCCCCAGACCCGAGATGCAGGAATCCCGGCCCCCCAGACGTAGAGCTTTCCTTTTCAGAGATGTCTCCTCAGCCCCTCCCCGCTGGGAGGGACTCGGGAGTATTAACTGTCTCCCAGGACACTTTCCCCTAGGAGTTTAAGGTCATCCTTGGGACTGTGGGTACTGGGATCTGGGGTCCGGGCCCTTGTTCCTGCTTGCAGCTGATCTGCCCCACCCTTCAGGACCCTGCTGCCCAAGCTGATTCCCTCTGGAGCAGGCCGAGAGTGGCTGGAGCGGCGCCGCGCGACCATCCGGCCTTGGGGCACCTTCGTGGACCAGCAGCGTTTCTCGCGACCCCGCAACCTGGGCGAGCTTTGCCAGCGCCTAGCACGCAATGTGGAGTATTACCAAAGCAACTACGTGTTCGTGTTTCTGGGCCTCATCCTTTACTGTGTGTGAGTGCCTCTGCAGCCCCGCCCTCGATAGTTAAGCCCCGCCCCTGCTATCAGGGCCCGCCCCCACGAGTTACCTATGCCACACCTGGTGACTAAAGGACCAGGTCTGTCTGTACTCCTGAATCCACCCGACCAGAATGCAGTATGTGATGTCCAAGGCTAGAGGGACCCAGCTGACACAGCCTCAGATGACTGACTCCTGTCCCCACGCTCTTCCAGGGTGACATCCCCCATGCTGCTGGTGGCTCTGGCTGTCTTCTTTGGAGCTTGTTACATTCTCTATCTGCGCACGCTGCAGTCTAAGCTTGTGCTTTTTGGTGAGAAATCCCCTGCCCAAATGGATCCCTAGGTCTCTCTGGTCATGGTCTCAGAGAATGAAAACTTCCAAAGATTGGGACTAAAGTCGGCCCCACCGAGATGTACACTAAAGTCCTTACACTTAGTCCTTAGGGCTCAAACCTACCAGGTGTTCCCCTCCAGTCTCAGCTCCCCAAACTCAGGGAGACCTCCGACACCCCTGCCTCCTCCGACTCGGGTAAAATGACTCAATCCTCCCAATCCCTCCCAAACCCCTGCGGAAAGCATCAGCTGCAGGTACCCACACTGGACACCAGGTGGCGACCTTATGCAGGCCTAGATCCGCCTTCCCAGGCCTTGGTCCTAGAACCCGACAGATAGTGGGTATTTTCAGAGGGGGAAACTGAGCCCTGTAGGTCCGGTGGCCCTAGGCTGGTACCACTGGGAAGAAATGTGTCAGGGAAGACCCCCTAGGGGAACATCCCGGATTTGCTAAGGAAACCTAAGACAAGGTGTTTCAGGGCCCAGCAAGTTAGGCACCAGCACAAAGGGCTGGGGCAGAGGAGTGCCTGAAGTACAGAACTTGACCTTGGCAAATGGTCATCACTGGGGCACACACAATTTCCAGGCGTAGGAGAGCGTGAACACACACACACACATTCCGCATACACACATATTACACACACGCATGCACGCACAAACACACACAGTTTTAAGATAGGCTCTCATTTTGTAGCCTTGGCCTACCAGGACCACACTACATTGACTAAGCTAGTCTCCAACTCACAGATTCCGCCTCCCTTTGCTTCCCGTGTGCTTAGGATTAAAGGAGTGTGCCACATGCCCTGGCCTTACAAAATTTGTTAAGCACCCAGAAGGCAGGCCTTCTTCTTTTTTTTTTTAATATTTATTTATTATGTATACAATATTCTGTCTGTGTGTCTGCCTGTAGGCCAGAAGAGGGCATCAGATCTCATTCCAGATGGTTGTGAGCCACCATGTGGTTGCTGGGAATTGAACTCAGGACCTTGGGAAGAGCAGGCAATGCTCTTAACCGCTGAGCCATCTCTCCAGCCCCCAAGGCAGGCCTTCTGGAAGAGCAGCAAGTGCTCTTAACTGCTGGGTCATCTCTCCAGCCCCCACAAACCAAATTCCTGTGAAACATAGCAAAGAACACAACCTCAAAGCCAGAAGCTCTAGCTCATGCCTATAATCCCAGCGTTTGGGAGGCTGAAACAGAGAGATTGCTGCAAGTTCAAAACAGGCCTGGCCTTCAGGGTTTTTTGGGTTTTTTTTTATTTTTTTTTTATTTTTTTATTTTTTTTTATTTATCAGAATAAGGGTTTGCAGAGATGGATCAGAGGTTAAAATTGAATTCTGTTCTTGCAAAGGACCCAGGTTTGGCTCCCAACACCCAAGTCCCCCAAGTAAGGTGACTGTCTCATAGCCACCTGTAACTTCAGCTTCTGGCCTCCTTGGGCACCTGAACTCTTGTGCACATATGCCCACACAGGGCACATACCCATAATTCAAATAATAAATAAAATCTTTAAAAATGAAAAAGAGGACAAAAATCCTTAGGTTAGACCTGGCTATGGGGCCACCAGCCTGAGACTGGTATCCAGGCTGGAACATGAGGCTAGCCTAGTCTGAGAGAGACGTGGCCTGGAGCCTAGGGGAGGTGGGAACAGAGAACAGAGTTGGAACTGGAACTGAGGAAGGTGGTTATGGTCTGGGCAGGGCGCTTTGGGGAATCAGGGTCGGGCTAGGGATGGGAGGCTCTGATGTGAGGAGTCTGTCTTAATACATAGAAGGTTCCAGAGCTTGTGACACTAGATTGATGGGGGGGGAGTCAGGTGGGAACGGTTGCCCAATGCCGTCTTTCCCCAGGCCGAGAGGTGAGCCCAGCGCATCAGTATGCCCTGGCTGGCGGCGTCTCTTTCCCCTTCTTCTGGCTGGCAGGTGCTGGCTCCGCTGTCTTCTGGGTCCTGGGTGAGTAAAGGGTCTGGGCAGGGTGAGGTTGGGAGCCAGGGGAGAGAATGCATCCTGAACTACCCACGGTCCTACAGGAGCCACCCTCGTGGTCATCGGCTCCCATGCCGCCTTCCACCAGATAGAGCCTACGGATGGAGAGGAGCTACAGATGGAGCCTGTGTGAGCTGTCAGGACCTGCCTGCCTCACCCGTGCCCCTCTGTCTGCTGTTTTCCTGCCTGACCTTGCCCTCAGTCTGCTCAGCTAGAGCCTCCACCTCAAGCCCCTCGCCCAGGGAGAGGCTTTGTATTCGGAAATAAAGCTGTTATAGCTGCTACTTGGTTATGGTTTCCTGATTTCTCTTTTATAGGTAAGGAGAGGGTTTACTGAGAAATTGGGGCTGGAGAGGTAGCTCAGCCAGTAAGAGCACTGACTGATCCAGGTTCAGTTCCCAGCACACATGGCAGCTCACACCTGTCTGTAACTCCAGCTGTAGGGAACCCAATATCTCTGGCCTTCAAAGGCACTCGCACTTGTGCATGCACACACACGCACACATACACATAATTAAAAATAATAAAATTTAGCCGAGTGGTGGCACACACCTTTAATCCCAGCACCTAGGAGGTAGAGGCAGGCAGGTCTCTTGAGTTCAAGGCTAGCCTGGTCTACAGAGTGAGCTCCAGGACGGCCAGGGATGTTACACAGAGAAACCCTGTCTCTAAAAATAACAAAGGTTGCCAAGTGTGATGGTGTGTCCATTAGTCTCAGCACTAGAGAGGTTGGTGGATCTTGTTAAGTTCAAGGCCAGCCTGGTCTACATCTACATAGCCACTTCAAGGTTAGCCAGAGCTACAAAGCAAGACCATGCTGGCCAGAGAAGGCCTCCTGGAGAGGGTGAGCGAGCCTGGGCAGTGATGGAGCAGCTGCCCATCCTTTAAAGACCAATGTTCTGGGCACAGAGGCAGCAGCGCCAGGAGGCAGGAAGAGCAGTGAGGACCTGGAGACCTTGGTGAGGGAGACTGGTGCTGCAGGAGGCTTTTACTTTTACCCTGAAGAACATGAGTTAGTAACTGTCTTTGTTTTTGAGACAGGGTTTCAAGTAGCCCAGGTTGGCCTCAAACTCACTGTCTAGCCATGGCAACTCCTGATCATCCTGCTTCTACCTCCCAGAGGCTGGCATTCCTGACAAGCCACCATACCTGGTGCAGACAGCGCTAAGCAAGCCTCTAACTCACAGAGATCGCCTGCCTCTGCCCCCTAGTGAGTGCTGGGATTAAAGGCATGCGCCACCACCGCTTGGCAGAGGCTGGCTTTTTAGTGGAGCATGCAGATTTGACTATCCAGGAACCCTGATGGCAGAGACCCAGGCATGGTCAGGGAGGCACACCATAATCAAATGAGCCAAAAGGTGCCTAGAAGGGTTGAGAAACTGCTCTTGATTGGGCGGCTTGGAGCCACACTGAGGTTGTGGTGACATTTCTGGAAGATGTGGGAGTAAGGTCCCCAGGGCCCTGCAGTGCCTGCATTCCTCCCATCCCCTTGTGCCACCCAGCATCAATCTTCTCCCTTCTGTGGCCTTCAGTCGTCAGTGGTTAGCAAGGGCTCTGGAATTCTGCTTCAGGCTTGCGAGCCTGCAGCCCAGCGTGACCACTGTGTGCCTGAGGCAAGCTGCTGCAGCTGCTGCTCTGAGTGGAGGCCACAGGACTGGAGAGGTGGCTCAGCAGCTAAGAGCTCGGCTGCCCTCCAGAGGACCCGAGCTGGGCTCCAAACACCCACTTCAGACTTCTTAGAACTGCCTGTAACTCCAGCTCTGGCGGATCTGACATTTTCTTCTGGTTTCCAGGTACCTACATGTACATGTGTACACACACCACACACGTGTACACACACACACACACACACACACAAAGTGAGAAACATGCATTCTGAATGGAAAACACAGCAGACTTCAGAGACTCCATATGAAGGAGGTGTGTAATACTCATTGCTCATGTTTACATATATGTTAGGTGACATGTCACACACACCTTTAATGTCAACACTCAGACAGGAGGCAGAAGTAAGCAGAGCTCTATGAGGCCTCAAAGGCCTGCCTGGTCTACACAGTGAGCTTCAGGACAGCCAAGACTATATGTTTATACATATTTATACATATATGTCCACATACAAAGAGGTGGGAGCCCAGGCTGGCCTTGGAGTCAGGGGCTGGAGAGATGGCTCAGTGGTTAAGAGCACTGGCTGCTCTTCCAGAGCTCCTGAGTTCAATTCCCAGCACCCACATGGTGGCTCACAACCATCTATAATGAGATCTGGCGCCCTCTTCTGGCGTGTGGGCATACATGGAGGCAGAATGTTGTATACATAATAAATAAATATATATTTTTTGTTTGTTTTTTTTGTTTTTCGAGACAGGGTTTCTCTGTGGCTTTGGAGCCTGTCCTAGAACTAGCTCTGTAGACCAAACTGGTCTCAAACTCACAAAGATCCACCTGCCTCTGCCTCCCGAGTGCTGGGATTAAAGGCGTGTGCCACCATCGCGCGGCTAATAAATAAATCTTTAAAAAGAAAACAATAACAACAACAAAAAGAGGTGGCTCAGTGTATTAATTGATATTCCAGAGGACTTAGATATAATTTCCAGCAGTCACATGGCAGCTCACAACTGTCTGTAATTCCATTCTCAGGGTATCTGTTACCCTCTTCTGGTTTTCTCCAACACCAGGCAAAACACCCACACACATAAATCAAACTTAACAACAAATCCTTGAGGCCAGCCTGGGCTACATAGTGAGACCACGTCTCAAGAAAACAAACAAACAAACAAACAAGTAAATGTCTTTAAAATGTGACTGAAGAGCTGAGCTGTGGAGGTGCACACCTCTAATCCCAGCACCCAGGAGGCAGAAGCAGGCAGATCTCTGAGTTTGAGGCCAGCCTGGTCTACAGAGTGGGTTCCAGGACAGTCAGGACTACATAGAGAAACCCTGTCTCTACAAACAAACAAACAAACAAAAAACCTGCTAATCTGCCAGGCGGTAGTGGCGCCTGCCTTTATTCTCAGCATTCAGGGGGCAGAGGCAGGCGGATCTCTGTGAGTTCGAGGCCAGCCTGGTCTACAAGAGATAGTTCCAGGACAGGCTCCAAAGCTACAGAGAAACCCTGTCTCGAAAAAAACCAAAACCAAAACCAAACCAAACCAAACCAAAACCAAACCAAACAAACAAACAAACAAACAAACAAAAAAAAAAAAAAAAAAAAAAAAAGCTAATCTAACCCACAGTGGAGACCTTGACTCTAAACAAAAAACTCAACAGTAGAATCTGGGGAGTAGGGGCAGGCCTCTGTGATCTCAAGTTTAGCATCAAATCAGCCAAGCCTGGGGTCTTGTGGGGTCCCATGGGGCATGGGCTGCAGGGCATAAGATCAGGAGAATAAATCCTAGCCAGAATAGATAAGAGCGATGTGGAGTGGAAAGAGATACTGAAAAGAAAAGTGGAAAGACAGATTCTGGAGGTGTTGTGTGGGACCTGACAAAGGACCAAAGGTGGCCCCCAGACTTCATGCCTACAACACCTTGGGTAGTAGACCGGGAGTTCAAAAGAACTACCGAGACTGCTCTTCTACAATTGGCCACCAGAGGGCAGACACGTGCTTCCTCCTGACTTTCTCTGAGACCAACAGAGACCAGGACAGGTTCTTGACCCGAGGCCGCGTCAAATCACTCGGGGATATTCAGAGGTCAGGATCTTTAGCCCAATGTTTTGGTAGCAGGGGGCATTTAAATCTGGAATTCAATGCTAGTCCTCCAGGGGAGGCTGAAGTTCTGTGGTTCATCTGGTGTGACATGAGGTCCAGTTTACAGTGGGCTGTGTGTGTGTGTGTGTGTGTGTGTGTGTGTGTGTGTGTGTGTGTGTGTGCAGAATGTGTTCTAGATACCTTGATTGGAGGTGATAGGCTGAGCACCCCGTGAGTGGCTGGTCTGAGTTGGTGGCAGGCAGAAATTGAGACAGGCCTGTAGTTTAGTCTGAGGCTGACAAGTTCATTCTTCACCATGGCCACCCCCATTCAAATAAAACAATCGGGGGGCCAGAGAGATGACTCAGAGAGCAAAGGCTCTTGTTGCCAGATCTGACAAGTCCATGCTCAGAAACCACACAGCAGAAGAAGAGTACAGTCTCGAGCAAGTTATTCTCCGACCTCCATTTGTGTGGCACAGAATGCACTGTGCCCATATATAAACACAAGCAAAAGTAAATCAATATAAACATTTTAAAGTAAAAAAAGAAACAGCGAGAGCCTCACTGTATGCTGCAGGTGGTCTGGAACCTGTGTTCTTCCCATCCCAGTCTTCCCAGTACTAGGGTGACATGCCTGTCCCATCATGACATCTGTCTCTCCAGATCCTGGTTCAGGTGCTGAGTCACTGCCAAGAGCAGTGGCATTCCTTGGACATGGCTGACAGGGATTAGTTGGTTCAGGGTAACAGAAACTGGAGGACTCCGGGTTTCACCACAGAGACAGAAAACAAAGCTGTGGCTCTTTGGGGAACAATATCCAGTTAGGTTGGGATAGCTAATGCTCTTAACCTCTGAGCCATCTCTCCAGCCCCTAATTTGTATTTTTATGTGCATGAATGTTTTGCCTGCATACATGTCTGTATACCATGTACATGCACAGAAGCCAGAAAAGGGTGTCAGATCCCCTGGGACTGGAGTTACACACAGTTCTAAATTGTCATGTGGGTGTTGGGAACTGAACCCTGGGTCCTCTGGGAGAGCAGCCTGAGATCTTAACTACTGAACCATCTGTCCAATCCATGGTGATTCTTTCCTCGAGAGTTTCAGCTATTCAAATTGCAACGAGTGGAGAGATTTGCTCACAATCTTGAGCCCTCTGAGAATTCCTGGGAATACTGACTTATGGACCTTGACTCTCAAAGATGAACAGGCTAGGAATTTGAAAACACTGAGAAGCTTGTTCCCTTGTTTCAAACACCATCTAACTCTAAATTGCATTACTGTTGCTGAATCGAAAGGAGAGGTTTCCCTTGTCCAGGTGTTATAGCTCTGAAGGGAAAGGACCCTGGCAGTCGGGATACCAGAGACACACTGCACAAGAAACGTCACAGAAGAGATTATTGGGAAAGACACAAGAAAGTGAGCCTCTGTTCCAGCAAGAAGCAGCAGAGAACTGAGCAGGAGGCAGGCTTTATAGAGGGTTTCTGAGGGGTGGTGTTTTCCAGGGTGGAGATTTCCAGGGTGGGGATTAGTTGAATTTCAAAGACTGGAGGGCTTAGGGGCTCAGGGATTGGTGCCATGCAAGACTTTTTTTGTTTTGATTGGCATGAGCAGCGTAGGCATCTGGTTGTCTAGGATAACAGACAGCTGAAGATCCCTCCTCCTTCTTTTGTGTGTGTTGGGGGCAGGGCTGGTGGGTAACCTCAAAAATATACCTCCCACCTCCTTTCAGTAGATCAGGCTGGCCTGGCCTGGCACTCACAGAGATCAGCCTGACTCTGCCTCCCAGGTGCTGGGATTAAAGGTGTGTGTCATCATGCCTGGCCACAATCATCCCACAATTCGGGAATTCTTTTTTTTTAAATTTATTTTATGTATATGAGTACTCTATCTGCACGTATGATTTTATGCCAAAAGATCCTACTATAGGTGGTTGTGAGCCACCATGTGGTTGCTGGGATTTGAACTCAGGGCTGGAGCGATGGCTCAGCAGTTAAGAGTACTGCCTGCTTTTCCAAAGGTCCTGAGTTCAATTCCCAGCAACCACACGGTGTCTTACAACCATCTGTAATAAAATCTGGTACCCTCTTGAGGAAGAGCCCTGGTCAGTTGTCCTCATCAACTTAGACCATGAAACCTAACATAGACAAGTTCAACAGAACCGCCATATACGGGCTGCCCATGCATGCTTCAGCATTGCCGGGGCAGAAATTTCATTTTTTTTCACATGGTGGCTCACAACCATTAATACTGAGATTTGGTGCCCTCTTCTGGCATGCAGGCAGAACATTATATACATAATAAATAAACAAACAAAGCAAAAAATACATTATTTAGATAAACTTTAAAAAGAAATAAAAAAAAAAAGCCATCGGTGGTGGTACATGCCTTTAATCCCAGCACTCGGAAGGCAGAGACAGGCGTATCTCTCTAAGTTCAAGGGCAGCCTGGTCTACAAGAGCTAATTCCAGGACAGGCACCAAAGCTACACAAAGAAACCCTGTCTTGAAACACAAAATAAAAAAAAAAGAAAGGAAAAGAAGAAAGAAAGAAAGAAAGAAAGAAAGAAAGAAAGAAAGAAAGAAAGAAAGAAGAAAGAAAGAAAGAAAGAAAGAAAGAAAGAAAGAAAGAAAGAAAGAAAGAGGGGGCTGGAGAGATGGCTCAGTGGTTAAGAGCATTGCCTGCTCTTCCAAAGATACTGAGTTCAATTCCCGGCAACCACATGGTGGCTCACAACCATCTGTAATGAGGTCTGGTGCCCTCTTCTGGCCTGCAGACATACACACAGACAGAATATTGTATACATAACAAATAAATAAATACTTTTTTAGAAAGAAAGAAAGAAAAGAAAGTGATCCCAACAGTTGGAATCACATGCCTTTATTTAATCCCAGCACTAGGGGGGTGGAGACAGGAATGATATGGGTGGGTGGAGAGAAGAATATAAGGCAGGAGGAGACAGGAGCTCAGTGCAGTCTGAGGACGGGATCGTCCCTTTGGTCTGAATATTGGTAGAGAACTTTCTAGTGACTAATCGCTCTGCTTCTCTGATCTCCCAGCATTAACCCCTGTATCTGACTCTGGGTTTTTATTATTAAGACCAATTAGAGGGCTGGAGAGATGGCTCAGTGGTTAAGAGCACTGGCTGCTCTTTCAGAGGTCCTAAGTTCAGTTCCCAGCAACCACATGGTGGCTCACAACCATCTGTAATGAGATATGGTGCCCTCTTCTGGCCTGCAAGGACATATGCAGGCAGACCACTGTATACTTAATAAATAAATCTTTAAAAAAAGAGACCAGCCGGGCGATGGTGGCACACACCTTTAATCCCAGCACTCGGGAGGCAGAGGCAGGCGGATCTCTGTGAGTTCGAGATCAGCCTGGTCTACAGAGCTAGCTCCAGGACAGGCTCCAAAACCACAGAGAAACCCTGTCTCGAAACCCCCCCCCCAAAAAAAGACCAATTAGAATTTGTGCTACATAGAAAAGAATTCATGCTATTTTAGGAAAATTAAAACCTAGTTGCTAAGATTTGATTACCTGCTATATATAGTTTCTTATATAAGGAGATGGTGTTTAGAATAGGTTATCTAGAGTGGGGTATCCAAGGCTAGTCACACTGATGCTTAATTAGGGTTGACATGAAGATTCAGGCTGGGAGTTCCATGTATCTGGATTAGAGGTGGTTTCATTTGTGGGTCTTGGTACCTAGTACAGAGGTGCTTGACCTTGAAGCTCAGATGATCAAGTGTTTACCAGCAAGGGGTGGGAGGGAGATCTAGTGCCTATTTTACTGGTGTTTTTAATTAACTATATACATTATTTTTTGTTTGTTTTTTAAGACAGGGTTTCTCTGTGTAGCGCTGGCTGTCCTGGAATTGACTCTGTAGATCAGGCTGGCCTTGAACTCACAGAGATCCACCGGCCTCTGCCTCCCAAGTGCTGGCATTAAGGGCATGCGCCGCCGCCGCTACCACCAGACTAAAAATATTTTATGGCATTCTATTGTGTGTGCACACATGTTGGCCGACACACACCCTAGTACATGTATGGAGGCCAGAGAATAATTTGTGGGAGTCAGTTTCCGCATTTCACACGAGTGAATCCAGGTACCATACTTAGGTAGTCGGATTTGGCAGGAAGCCCCTTTACCCACTGAGCCATGTCAGCAGCTCCTGGTGTTTATTCAGAAGTGGGAGTAACTTTATCATGCGCATGCTCAGGGGCTGGACACATTTGAGGAGTAATGTGAGGGCCCGCTGCCACAGTGGTGAGTAACAGGGCTGAGACCCAGTGCCCAGTCTGAGGAACTCAGGCCAGTTTAGGGTGTGGACTGTGAGAGTCCATATTCCTAGTTTTAGGGGTTCACTAGTCCAAGGGTGCTGAGGCTTGGATTAGGGGTTACATTTATATCTCTTTTTTTTCTCTTTGGCTTTTCGAGACAGGTTTCTCTGTAGCTTTGGTGCCTGTCCCAGAACTAGCTCTTGTAGACCAGGCTGACCTCGAACTCACAGAGATCCTCCTGCCTCTGCCTCCCTAGTGCTTGGATTAAAGGTTTGCACCACCACTGCCTGGAACTCATTTCTCTTTTTATTTTTTAAAACAGTTTATTTTTTATTTTATGTGCATTGGTGTTTTGCTCGCGATGTATGTCTGTGTGAGGGTGCCGGATCCCCTGAAACTGGAGTTTCAGAGCTGCCATGTGGGTGCTGGGAATCGAACACGGGTCCTCTGGGAGAGCAATCAGTGCTCTTAGCCACTGAGCCATCTCTCTGGCCCCTACATCCATTTCTTGTGGCTACTGTAATGGTTGTAGAGGCTTTAGGACAGCAGTCACTGCCCTGTTTCTTACAACATAAATGAATTCTTCCCAGCTGGATGTGGTGGCACAAGCCTGTAATCCCAACATTGAGAAGACTGAGGCAGGAGGACTGCTAAAAATTGGAGGATAGTCTTGGCTACATCATGGATGACTGATCTCAAGGAACAAGCCAATGATTCTCTAGATAATTCCAGAGACCAGAAGTCCAAATTCAAGGTGAGTGGGGCCTGGGCGGTGTTCCTTCCCAAAGCACCGGGGTGGAGCCTCCCTGGCCTTTTCCAGATCCTGGCACACCCCTTGTGTTCCTGTCTGTGAAGGCAGCACTCTGGCCCCACCTTCACATGGCCCCAGCTCTTCTCTCCATCCCTGCATTCCTCTGTTCCTCATGGAACATCCGTGTAAAGGAGGGTGTCAGATGACCTCGTCTCAAGAGTCTACCTTACTCACCTTGGCAAATCCCTTTTCTTCGCCTTCATTCCTGGAGAAAGGTTTCTCGAACAGTAACAGCCCTGGCTGTCCTGGAACTCACTCTGTAGACCAGGCTGGCCTCGAACTCTCCAAGATCCACCTGCCTCTGCCTCCAAGTGCAAGGATTAAAGGTGTGCATCACCACCGTCGCCTGGCTACCCTTCTTCTAATAGATCACGTTAGCAAGTTCTAGAATTTGGGCATGGTTATCTCTTCTGAGGGGACCAGCATTCAGACAGCTGCTACAGAGTCTGAAGCAAGCATCATGAGGCTTCTTCTTGTTAGGAGAATTTGGATGTTTAGGGCGGTGGTTGTACATGCCTTTAATCCCAGCACTTGAGAGACAGAGGCAGGCTGATCTCTGTGAGTTTGAGGTCAGCCTGGTCTATAGAGCAAGCAAGTTCCAGGATAGGCTCCAAAGCTACAGAGAAACCCTGTCTCAAAAAGCCAAAGAGAGGGCTGGAGAGATGGCTCAGAGGTAAAGAGCACTAGCTGTTCTTCCAGAGGACCTGAGTTCAATTCCTAGCAACCACATGGTGGCTCACAACCATCTGTAATGAGATCTGGTGCCCTCTTTTGCCTGCAGGTATACATGGAGGCAGAACACTGTGTACATAATAAATAAATAAATATATATATATTTTTTTAAAAAAAAAAAAGAGGCATTGCCCAAGTGGTGGAGCACACCTGTAAACCTAGCACCAGCAGCCTGAGGCAGGAGGATTGCTGGCCTGTGAGCCTGTCTCCAAACAGAAGAAACCAAAGAAAAGCCACACAAATGCCTTTTAGGTTATTAGTGATCTTGCCGTGGTGTCATCTTTGGAGGTGACACCATCTAGTGAGATGACTAGAGTCAGGGACACTTGGGGCTCCTGATCTTAGCGCAGTGTCAAATACTAAGGAACCAGAATGTCTACTTTGGGGGACACTTACCTTGGATGGGGCCCAGTTTGAATTTGGAATTGACACCGGAGATTCAGTTACACGGTTTAGGGAGTGTCAGTTGAATGCTGTAGTCTGAGTGTGTTGAAATGGGTCACGTGAGGAATGGAGGTGGTGCCGTTTGGCCAGACCATGAGTGATTTACCTCGAGGCCTTGCAGATTCTTTGAGGAAAACACAATTTGTTTGTCCACTTCAGAACCCTCGATTCTAATTTGGGGAGTGAGTGCTAGTTTAGGAATGACTTGTGAAGTTACTGGTACTGGTTTTGGGAAGACCATTTCTGTATCCTTAGGGACTGGCCTGGAGTCCTTGGTTAGGGTGTCTGAGGCTGGGTTACACTTAGAGAAGTGGTTGTTTATCCAGGTGACCTGAGATAACCCAACTGGAGACCCGGGCCTGATGCTGCTGGCTTCTCAGGGGAGGAGGGCTTCACACACCTGGTGTTGTGGGTATCTAATGAGTCCTCTATGGAAATCTAACATTTGGGCCTCTGGGTCCTATGCCAGTTCAGGGAGCTGCTCCTAAGGCAGCACCCCACCCTTCAAAACATTCAGGGGGACAGGTCAATTAGGGGTGACTTTCTTGGGGGGGTCACATGCCTAGAACACATGATGCCAGTAGAGACAGTAGTGAGATGAGATGGGGCGCTGCTGCGGCAGCCGTGGGCTGCAAGCAGGGGTTCCCGCGGGAAGCGGAGCGCAGCGGGGCAGCCGGCGGCGGGAGGGCGAGTGCTGGAGTGACAGCAGAGGAAGAAAAATGGGCCAAGAAATCAGAGTGGACGCGCTGGGGGCGCGAGTCCGGGAGCGGGTGGCAGCGAAGGCTGCGGGTGGGGGCCGCGCCTCGGCCTCCAGGGATGCCGCCCGCCCGCCCGCCTGTCGGGCCCCCGCCCTGGAGGCCACATCCAGAGATCCGACCCTCTCTCTTAACTCCCCTCCAGCGCATCTTCGCCTGGTCCCAGCACCGCCCGCCCCATCACGCTGCAGGTCCCGTCTGGTGTGTACACAGCCCCCGTCTGCGTCCTAATCCTATCCCCCCATGTTGTAGCCCTTCTCCCCATGTTCTTCTATCCCTCCACCCGCGTTCTAGGCCCCACGACAGTATTCTAGTTCCCTCGCCCGTGTTCTAACCCCCACTCCGCAGAGTTATAGCTCTTCTCCCCAATTTCATCTCCCTCTCTCCGTCTGTGTTCTAGTCCTCCCGATTCATTCTAATTCCCCACTCCGGGTTTTGGTTGCCCCACCAACCTTCTACTCTGCCCGCCTAAGTTCGAACCCCTCTGCCAGAGTTCTAGTGCCTCCTGCCTGCGTTCGAACCCCTCTGCCAGCGTTCTAGTTCCCCCGTCTGTGTTCAAACCTCTCTGCCAGAGTCCTAGTGCGCCCCCGCCTGAGTTCGAATCCTTCTGCTCGAGTTCTAGTCTCCCCCCCTCCGCTCACGTTTGAACCCCTCTGCCAACGCTCTCGTCACCTCTCCGCCTACGTTCTAATCCCTGCATCCTGAGTCGCCCAGGTTCTGAGCTGTCTGGGCTGCATCACCCCTTCCCCCCCTCCCCTAGGCTGCCTCCCCGTTTCTAACTCTGCCCCTGCAATCCAACTTCCTCTTTCTCCAGTCCCCCGGGTACCCCTCGTGCCCCCCAAGTCCCTCGCCAGGGTTGCAAGCGGAAATGGGGAGAGCGCGACAGCGGCGGCGGGGGAGGGGCGGGGCGGGGGCGGCGGCCAATGGAGCGGGAAGCAGGACAAATGAGGCCCGGCCCGCACGGCCGACAGGCCCCTCCATCTTCCCATTAGCGCCTAATGGCCCCCCCCGCCGCCGACTGATGAAGATTTATCGGCCCCGGAGCCCCCGCCCCCCGGCCGGGCCTCACCGCACCCGGCCCCCGCCGTCCGCCCGCGGACACCTGATGAAGCTGTCACCTCGGCGGGAGGGGCAGCGCGCGACCTCCACGATGGCTGGGCCGAGACCCTACCGAGTTGCCAGAATCCTAGGAGCCAAAGAGTCCCCGAGACCTGCTGCTTAGGGAGATCCAACAATAAAGGGGCTGAAGGAGGGTTGGGTCTAACTCTGGGTCTGAGGGAGGAGGGCTGGGTCTGGACTCTTGTGTCTGAGGGAGAAGGACTGGGCCTGAACCCCTGTGTCTGAATGAAGAGGGCTGGGGTCTGGATCCCTGGGTCTGAGGGAGGAGGGCTGCCTGAGTCTGAGGGAGGAGGCTGGGCCTGGACCCTGGGTCTAAGGGAGGAGGGCTGGGTCTGGACTCTTGGGTCCGAGGGCGGGGCCTGGACCCCTGGGTCTGAGGGAGGAGGGCTGGGTCTGGACCCCTGGGTCTGAGGGAGGAGGGCTGGGTTTGGACCCCTGGGTCTGAGGGAGGAGGACTGGGTCTGGACTCTTGGGTCCGAGGAAGGAGGGCTAGGCTGTAGTCTTTGGTCTAAGGGAACAGAGTCTTGGGTTCCTGGGAAGTTGGAGGCTGGGAGTTGGGACTCCTGGGCCCCAGGCTGGGAGCTTGGCATTGGGGGGGCTGGGTTGGGAGGCCCCTGATTGATTTCTGTTTACCGGCTGTCCCCGCAGGCGGAAGAGCGAATCGCGCCCCATCCATCAACAGGCTCGAAGCCTCCCTAATAAAAACATTTTACTCCTAAATGATCTCGAACTAATTAACTCAAAGTGTTAATTAAAGTTTGCGCAGACAGCATTGTCATCAGGGAGGGTGGTGGATCCATCTTCCTGAGAGAGAGAGACAGGGTTTGGGGGGGTATGTGGAGAAGGGGGCTCCCCATCCCCCCAGCAGAATTCTGCCTTCTGGGAGTTTTTGGTGCCCTCCCAGTCTTCCTTGTTTCTGCAACTGGTCCTACTTTTTTCCATCTGTCATGGCGTCAGTTTGTCTTAGAGTGTCTGGCTCTGGCTCTTGTCAGAATGCTGTATCCATCTTTTTTTTTTTTTTTTTCCCAGACAGGGTCTCATTGTATGCAGTCCTGGCTGTCCTGGCGCTCACACTGTAGACCAGATGGCCTCGAACTCACAGAGATCCACCTGCCTCTGCCTCCCAAGTGCTGGGATGGGGTTAAAGATGCCCGGCGTCTTCCATCATTCTAAGCCCCCATCAACATGGAACTTTTTTGTGTCTGAGTATAAAGTGGGGTTCTATGTAGATGCATATATATGTGTCAGAGTCTGTAAGTGGACACATGTGTCAGATTGTGTGTGTGGAGATGTGTATGTGTCCCTGAGTGTGTGGATGTGTGTGTGCTGGACTTGTATGCATGTATCCGAGTCTGTGTATGCATGAGAATTTGAATCCAGGGGTATGTGGATACATGTATGTTTGGATTGTGTGTGTCAGGGTTTGTGTGTACACAAGTGTTCTGAGTCCCGGTGTGTACGGACACTGGTATGTTGGGTTGTGTGTGTTGGTGCATGTGCACAATGTATGTGTACAGAGCTCCCTGTGTGAGTATGTGGTGTTTGGATGTGTGTGTGTGTGTGGCCAGTGCTGCCTGGCAGGCTGGTGTCCCTAGACAGTGAGAACCCTGGGACCCCCGCTGTCTCCCTGAACATTGCTTGGGGAAAGGCAGGAATATAGGTCCGGGAAAGGCAGATGAGCTGCGTGAGCAACCTGGTTCAAGTTCACTCCTCTACCCCTTCTCGGTCTGCCACTGCCAGAGGGGCAGGAAGCTGGGGCCAGGACAGGCCACCAGGCCATGGGCATCCGTGGGGTGGCTGGCTGGGCGGCCCCGGTGTGAGCTCATACATCAGGGCTGACAGGCTCCGAAAGCCCCGGAATTAAAACCTAAATCGAATATTGATCACCCGCTCCGGCCGTGGCGCCCACGACGCCCCCCCCCCCCAAGCTGCTTCGCACTTGCTCTCTGCTCCCTGCGCTCAGCGTCGCCTTCACCGTCTTTCTCTCTCCGTCTTTTTCCTTTCCCTGCTTTTTTCTCCCTTCTCCCTGCCCCTGGCCTTCTGGTTCCTCCTCTTCGGTCCCAGCAGGTGTCCCAGCGGTCAGTGACAAGAGAGAAGCAGAGAGACACAAGGGCAGACATGAACAGGCCCAGACACAGAAGTGGTTTACCAACCCAGAGGAAACAACACACAGACGAACACAGACCGACAGACACGGGCACCCACGCATGTCACTCCCTGACACTCATACTGACTCAAAGTCCTACACACAGAAGCAATGACACTGAGATCCAGGCCAGCAGGCGCCTTCAGGCCCCAGGTATAGACACACACATGCATGGGGTGGGGGCACAGACAGAATCAGGATCACAAAACATAAAGTGTTCCTGCAGACAGACATACTGAGCTGAGGGCAGAGGACAGACTCCCTGCACCCCGTTTCCATTCATCCTTGATTCCCGCCATGGCCATCAGGACATCACCCTTCCTTACTCTGGGTCTAAGACATACCAAGGTCCCTGGAAGAGGCTCCTGTTCCTCCACCTTACATATCCCCAAGAACTGGGGCTGATGTAGGTAGACAGCTGAAGAATGTCAGTCCTCTACCTGAACCCCATAAATGAGAAAAGGGCTCCCCATGGACAGAGGCAAGGACAGCACCAAGGTCACCCTGTCCAACTGGCCAAGAAGTTAGACGACCTGTGGGATGGAGCCAGACAATAAGAAGGACTTCCTGGGCCGTGAAGGTTGGGAGAAAGGGGAAACTCAAGGTGGGCAGGGGTGTTGCCCCAGCCCCCACCCCCACTCTGAGAAGCTTCCCCAGCTGGGGCGGGCGGCAGCAGAGGCGGGCGGCAGTGGCGGCTGCCTGGGAGAAGATGAATCTTTCATGAGTGATTTGCGACCGCCTCTTCTCGTCCCGTGTTGTTTAATGTTTCAATTTGGGCGAAAGCAAAACATTCAATCAGGCGGATTAAGTGCGTAATGCGTCTCATCGCTCAATCTGTCGCCTCCGCCGGGCAGCCCGCCGGGTGGGGGGGTGAGTTGGGAGGGGGCGGCAGGCAGAGACCCTGGGCAAAGGGAGCCCCTGTCCCCAGCTCTACTGCTGAGCTTTGCCGCCAGAGCCTCTCGGTTTGGATGACCTCACCAGACTGCAGTGTCTCAGAGCCCAGATCGAGCCTGTCTTGCCCCTACGTGCCACCCTCTACTCTATCTTAGCTGTCTGCTTGGCTTGGGTGTGGGACTTAGCATCCCACCCACATCTCCGTTGTCTTTGTCCACTTCTTTCCTGTCGTTCTAGGTGTGCGCTCCTGCTTGTGCTTCAGCCCACACGTCTCTCCTCTCCGTGAGCGTCTGCCCTCGCCTGCCTGCCTGCCTTCTCCCTGGCTACTCCCTGTGGTTTCCCTCTCCCATCTCTGGACCTGTCCTCAGTCTTCCCTCACCCTAACTCTCTTGACCCCATGGCTCCCGTCTCCATCGCACAGAATCCCTACAGGTCTTGCAGCCCATCCCCTGGCTGACAACCTCTGATGCTCTTGGTCTCTGCCCACCGCTCCTGATGGACCACCTCCTCCGTGGTATCCCCACCCCCCTCCCCAGTTGTCCTCTCCTCTTTGGAAACTAGCCTGTGTCTCTGTCCCTGTTCATCTCAGTCCTTATCTTTTCATCCAGTTCTTTCCGGTCTCCCCCCCCCCTCCGCCACGTACCCCTACTTCCTTCTCTAATCTGTCTTTCCTCTTACTTGGTTCAATGCCTTCCCTCTTGAGTTACCATGGTCAGCAACTGTTCCTTCATGAACCCAATTTCCATGTCCACTAGGGGGCAGCAGGCACAGGCTTTACTGCAGGGTAAGACGTGGGAGACTGAGGGTCTTCTATCCAGACCAAGTGGTGTCCAGGCCCCAGCGCTCCTCCCTCACACCCTGAAGTTCAGATCCAGCCTCCTCCCTCAAACCCAGAGGTTCAGAACCCAGCCCTCCTCCCTCAGACCCACGGTGCCTTTCAGGAGTTCCCCTCCCCCCAGTTCTTCTCCAACCAGGCAGCTTTGACCGACTCAGGGATAAATGGAAATTTCAGCTGGAGGACTGACAGGCACTAACCAGAAATGTTGTCACCACTGCCTGTGGCTGAGACCCATGGGGCTGCCAGGCCAGAGCCCCATCGTGTGTGCAGGCACAAGGCTTGAAACACACGCAAATGGGAGTTCGGGAAGCACAAGTAATGGGCTGTTCACAGAGATGCCAGGACTCCGGGGGACATGCAAAGACACTCCCCCCAAACCACAGCACCCACAAGCCGCTCCATCAGACCCCCTTGCACCCCACCACACACACTGAGCTTCCAACTATCAGAGCAACTTTGGGGAGCAGTATAGCCCAAACATGGGGGCGCTCCTAACCCGATGCAGACCCCCCAACTCTGCATCTGCCTTCATACTACCCCTTCAGCCACCCCCCACTCCCTCCAGGAACCATTTCTCTGTAGCCTTGGTTCTCTCCCCCCACCCCCACCCCCACCCCCCATCCCCGCCTATTGCTTCCCCCAACGCCCGCCCTAAGTTCCCTCATTCTCAATCTTCTCTCTCTCTCTCTCTCTCTCTCTCTCTCTCTCTCTCTCTCTCTCTCTCTCTCTCCCCACCTCTCTCCCTCTCTCTCATCTCTCTGGCCCATCAGTCTGTTTTTTCCAGTTGCTTTCTCTGATCTGGCCTTTGTCCCCATTTCTCTGAGTCACTAGAACAAGTTACTAACCCTGAGGTGTTCTCTCTGATGTCTCTGTGTTGCACTTTCTCAATGTCTGTCTTTCTGTCTGCCTGTCTGTCGTCTGTGTCTTATCTTGTCTGTATCTCTGAGTCCCTGCCTCCACACAACTAGGCTCTCTGGCTTCCAAGTTTCTCTCTCCCCTCCTGCCCCTCCCCATCTAAGAGTCTGTCCCTCTATCTCCCGTCCCTGTCGCTCTGTCCATCCATCTCTCTCCCTTCCAGCCCCTCCCTCCCTCCCCCTCTCTCCCTCTCTGTCTCACTCTTCGCCTCTCTCTTTTCTCTCTCAAGTGTTTTCAATTTTATTCTGAGTGGAATTAACTACCCCTGATGTCAAATTGCCGCCGAAATCGATAATAATATCTTTACAAAAGAGGATATTCTTCTCTCGGAGAACGGCCTCTGAAAAATGGAAAATTTAGTCGAAATTGATTCATTACTTGACACTTTATAGAACGGCTGCGTATTGATCGCACCTGTCATGTCCCATCTCCCCTAATCGAAGCTGAAGGCCGGCTCCGATGCCTGCTATTTTTCATAATTCCACCGCAGCCGACAGCTCCACAAACACCGCGCTCTCGCTCAGCCTCCACCTCCCGCGCTAGCCACCGCCGCGCGCGCCCTCGGCTTGGCCCTGGCCTCGCGGCTGTGCGGCGCCAACACCGTGTCCCTTGGTCCATCTGTCCACAGATTCCCCAGATGCCCTCTGTCTGTCCTCCCTCACCCGAGGCCTTCATTCTGCTCCACCCTGGCTCTAATCTGTCTGTCTGTCCTTCCCTGGGCCCCCCTTTCCTCATCTCTCTGTCTTGCGAATGCCTTCCTGACCCCATCTGTTTGTCTGACTTCCCCCCACTTCCACCCCTTGAGCTTCGTGGCGCCTCCTTCCTTCTGCCCTTATGACTGGCTATCTGTCCTTCTAGAACATCATCTTTCTTCCTCCACCTTCCATGGTCCCTCTGGGGCTCTTAGGCCAGGGTGGGTGTCGAGTTGGGGTGTGTGTGCCACAGCCTGCTATTCCCTCCCCCATCAGACTCACTCCCCCAGTTTGACATTTGCAGCCGATCTGCCTTAGTCCCTGCTTCACGGGTCCTCTTAGCCCTTCCTCTGCCTCTGCGGAGTCCTGGGCTCCCTGGGCCTCCTCTCCCAGCCTAGTGTGGTACACTGGACTTGACCCAGCGGGTATTGAGAATCAGACAAGGGACCTGCCCTTGGGAACCCAGAGATCTTGTGGTCAAACTGCTCCAAAGGACTTGGGATGATGGGGATGGACCATGCTCTGGGAATATGTGGCCCAAAGTTGGGGTGAAGATGCAGTCAGCACTAACCATAGAGGAGTTCCAGGTGGACAGCTAGATATTTAAGAACACAAACCCCATGCCTTCAAGTCCTTAGGCTCCAGAGGCAGCAAGTGATTTCTGTGCCTCAGTTTCCTCATTGGTAAAATGGAGGTAATGCAGATAACAGTGTATATACATACACACACACACACACACACACACACACACACACACACACATATATATAGGTTGTGAATACAGTGCTGCTCAAGTGTGTGGTGCAAAGGTGACCCGTAAAGGTGTTCATCACACTGACAACTGTCAATGTACAAGGACCAGACTCAGTCAGTACCCAACAAGCCTTGCTTCAGCTCCGGCAGCCTTGGGCTGCTGTGGGGGAGGAACTGGGACAAAGGGCTCCGGGAAGTGAGAAATCCTTCATTGCCCCCAGGCTCAAGTCCCAGCACCAGTAGCTGCTGGGGGGGGGGGCAACCTTCAAGGAGGGTCAGTTCCCAGAGAGGGTCCTTTGCGCTGTGGGCTTTAATGGATAACACAGGTCCTAGATGACCTCCCCTGCCCCACCCCCCCACCCCCCCCCCGGGGCAAAAAATTTAGCCCAGTAGGTATTGAAGACTGGTGAGGGTCTCTCCTCACTCTCCTAGGGGACACACACCTCGAGGGCGTCCTTTCTCGGCAGGGCATTAACTAGAGTTTTGTGCTCCTGCAGCCCCCCTGGGGAACTTAACTACAGCTTAACGATCCCCCTCCTGTGAGATGCTTCCTACGGGCAGGAGGGTGTTGGCCACACGGCTAAAGACTGAATATACAGACCCAGGGGGGTGGGACACCTCTGCACAGGAATGTGTACCTGCAGTGACAGCTCCGGCTTTCCTGGGCTCCTTCTGGGTGTGCCTGGGGGGGGGGGGACCTGCGTACACCAGTGGCTGCCTTTCCCAGTTTCCTTTCAATCCCCTGGGGACCCCAGAGAGGGAATGTAAATCTCCCGAAGGCGCACAGCACAAAAAGTGTTAGTTGTAGAGATCAAAGAGGCACTTGGGGCAGGGAGAGGGGAACTAGAGAGTTCCCACCGGTCAGACGCCGTCGTGGTCGTGTTGGTCACGTCACCAAGGGCATCAGATCTCTCCCTGGAGGAGTGGGAGTGCTGCTTAAAGATATTAGCATCTCTGGTGTTTCCGATTGACCCCCCCCCCCCAGGGGTCTGTCTTGCCTCTTCTACGGGGAGGGGCAGGGTTTAGAGAGAAAGTGTCAGGCCTTTTCGATGACCCTTCTCAGCGTACAGGTGTTGCTAAAATCCCAGATTCTACCTGCACGTGGGGTGAAGCACGAGAGAGTGTGTCATCCGGGTATTATTTACAGTCCGAAGGTGTTCTCCCTTCGCAGATATCACAGCACACTTCATGACCACAAATGCAGCCATTAATGATTTTTCTTTTCTTTTTTTCTTTTCTCTAGCCCCCCCCCTCCCCCGACAGCCTTGAACTCCGGATCCTTCTACCTCAGTCTCTGGAATGCAGGATACTCCCCACCCCCTGGTTTCCAGCTGGTGGTTTGTGTTTTGTTTTGCTTTGTTTTTTGAGACAGGGTTTCTCTGTGTAGCTTGACTGTACTGGAACTCACTCTGTAGGCTAGGCTGACCTCGTACTCAGAGATCTGCCTGTCTCTGCCTCCCAAGTGCTGGGATTAAAGGCGTTCACCACCATTTCTGGTTCTGCTGGTGTTCTTAATGCTCTTGACAGGTATGATGTACCCATCAAGGAGTCACAGCTACCTATCTAAAGGCTACTTCTTTCCCAAAGGGTGTCTCATACAGTTGAGGGAGTTCTACTTCATGAGACCGTCCCAGCATCCTCCTGGGTATCCAGAGTCCTGCTCTGGACAGGGGTGGGGAAACTGTTACCTATCTTTGGTGAACGTCACCATGTAGGCAGTCTTTAAGAACTGGGTTAGACATCCCAGGGTCATGTCACCTCACCCCAAGAACTTAAGTATAGCCTAGTGAAGTTCCATTGCCAGCTGGGAGTGCAGAAGTGGGGGTGAAGAGGAGGAGTGGGTGAGGAGGGCTCCTGCTACCCCCTTGACTTTGAACAAGGCGGAAGCAGATTGGTCAATGCCAGCTTTACAGAAGTTTTAGGGATGATTTGGGAGAGCTGATGCTGTAGTCCCAGCCAGCACTCTAAGGTGTAGCTGTCACGTCACCCCATTTTCAGATGAGGAAACTGAGACTCAGATGTATGAGTGACTTGGCCAAATGAGCGGTGTGTGGGACAGGGGAGGGGGAGCAGGCCCTGCTTGATATAAAGGGCAAATTTCTCATAGCACCCTAACGTCTGCTGTTGAAGGTTGTTGGGGTGGTGACTGCCACACAAGGGTTTGGACACAAAGTATCTGTTTGGTCATACCAATCTTGCCCTGAGACATAATTGCCCCTCCTGGGGTAGGTGGCTCCCCCCCCCAAAGAATGAGGTCTTGGAAGTCAGTGTGTGGCAGCACATTCTTACAATCCCAGCATTTGGGAGGTGGAGGCGGGGCAGGAGGAGCAAGAGCTCAAGGCCAGCCTAAACCGTGTAATAAGTTGAGTTCAGCCTGGGCTATATGAGACCATGTCTCAAAAATACTAACAAAATCCAATGAGTTGTTGGGACTTGGAAGTGGGGAGGAGACTGACCTGGGAATGGGGGTACCAACCAGGGAAGGGAGGCCAAAATTGGGAGGATTTGTGAGTGGAAAGAGATGGAGATGCTGACCTGGAGAAAGAGGGCAAAGTCAAGCTGCAGCAGGAGGTCCTGTGGAAGGTGAACTGCTCCTGGGGTCCTAGAGATGGCTGATGATGTATTTCAGTGAGAGTCAACCCGCTGGGCCTTCCTTTGTGTGTGTGTGTGTGTGTGTGTGTGTGTGAAGGGAAGTGCCTCAGTGTGTCCACTCTGGGCTCTGTCGGTGATTGTCCAGTGTGCCAGTAAGGGTCTGCACCCTGGCGTGTGGTGTCACAGTGCGGCCCTATGTCTGTATCTCAGCACTGTGTGGTTGGATGGGGGGTTTGGGGTCGGTAGGTATGTCGAGTGTGT
The DNA here is from genome assembly GCF_950005125.1 of Chionomys nivalis. NCBI lineage: Eukaryota > Metazoa > Chordata > Mammalia > Rodentia > Cricetidae > Chionomys > Chionomys nivalis. Next base: position 79,380,002 of record NC_080087.1, on the reverse strand, counting down.
GTCTAGAATAGAAGGCATGTCCATGCACCTGTGTGCAGGTGCTTGCTTCTGTGTTTGGTGGTGTGTCCTGTGTGTGTTGTATGTGCAAGGTCTATGTCACTGTTTCTACGTGTACCTAGTCCGCGCGCGTGTCGGCTGCCCAGGCTGTGTGTGTGTTCTTGCATAAGCCAGGCCTAGCTTTGCCTGTGTGTGGCGGCGGTCCCTCCAACTAGATCCAGTCCGTCTGTCTGCGAGTAGGTGGGAAGGGAAGGGAAGGGGAAAGGTGTTGGGGGTGTCCCTCCGCCCCCACCCCACCCCCACTCCCTCAGTCCCGGGATCGAACCTTATTTAGAGTCGCAATTCGACATCTGTTTTCAAATTTGATCAGCTCTGAACTTTATTTTCCGAGTTTGAGGAAAATTATATTCCATCGATCGCGCGCCCGCCCCCTCCCCCGCACAGCCGCCGCGGCCGCCGCCTCCATATATCTGCGCGCCGAGCCCGGCCGGGCGGCCGCGAGGGCGGGAGAGCGCGCCGCGCCGCCGAGGAGCGAGGGAGGAGGAGGAGGAAGAGGAGCGGCAGGAGAGGAGGGGGCGCAGAGGCACGATCCCCTGTGCCCTGACCCAGAGCCGGGTTCCCAGCTTCCCGCGTCCCGTTCTCTTCTGCGCGCGTCTCTGTTGGGGTATCTCCTCTGCTTCTCTGCTCGTGCCCCTCGTCTCTGTTTCCCTGTCTCTGTCACGCTGTCTCAGGGACTCCCAGACCCCATTCTCTCGGTCTCCGTCTGCGCGGGACTCCAGGCATCCCGCGTCACTAGCCCCGCGCCCCAGGGTCTCCTTCCCGCGGACGCCGCGGGGCCATGGCTGCGGGATCCGAACTTTAAACACTTCTCCCCGGACCTGAGTAGATGCGCAAGGCGCTGAAAGTGAGTGAGCGCCTCAGGCCGTTTCGGGGGCGGGGATGAGGGGCGGGGATTGATGCCCGGGGCGGGGGTCCGGGCCTCAGGAGGTGCTCCCCAGAGACCCCGGGGCAGGGATGGTGCCCCAGGCGCGGGAGCCTGGGGCTCGGCGGCGGGGTGAGGCTGCGCCTAACTCTGGGGAGGTGGGAGCGAATCCCTCCGGAGCAGATTGTGGACTGGGGTGCGAGGTGGGAGGGATGAACGCTGGAGGCAGGACCTTGAGACTGGGGTGCAAGATGTGTGTGTGGGCAAGGGTGTGAGTGTGGAAGCCTCTGGAACGGGATCAGGACAGACTAGAGTGTGACTGGGGATGGGGACTGGAGGCCGACTTGAGCTTGGGTCTGGATATTTGAGCCTGAGCAGTCTGGACATTTAAGGACCAGAGAGTACCATGGGGTTTAAAGGTCAAGTCCGAGGGCTTGAATATTTGAGACCTGGGGTTTTGAGCCTAGAGTCAAGCGCTAGCTATTTGGGGATGGAGCTGCCTCTTTGGGGCTCGTGGTGGGTACCAATGATTTGGATTTAGGAGAGAGGAGATCTAAATTGGGTGGAGAGGTGATCTGAATTGGGGTGGGAGTTCAAGGCTGAGCGACTACAAAATTGGATCTAGTATTTGGTGTGAGGGATCTCACGGTCTGTGGGAAGGGTTACTGGAACCAGACCTGGGGTCAGCCCATTTGGGAGCAAGGAGTGCCTAGACTTGAACTTTGATGTAGGGAGGTCTTAGACACCCTGTCTGCTCATCGTTCCTCCACAGTCACCCGCCCTGTGGGGCTACCTTTGCCGTATCTCCACCGCTTGTCTCTCCTCACTGTCTCTCTGTCTACATCTCTGTGACTTCTTCCAGCTCTCCCAGGAGCCAGGAGTGACTAACTCCCAGGCTCGGTCTCTCTAACTCTTCATCTGTCTCTCTTACCCTGCGGCACTAACTCTTAGACTACCCCTCCCAGAATTCCCATGCACAGCTATCTCTCGCCTCTCCCTCTTCGGCAGGCGTCTCTCGGTCTCTCACTATCTCTCCGTCTCTGTTTCTCCCAGTATCTCTGTCTCCCCCTCGCTGGTTTCCGCTCAGATTAAGCCGGGGACCTAATTCCAGGCCCAGGATCGAATTTTCTGGCAACAAAGGGAAATAGCGAATCGATCGGTCGCTCCGGAGATTAAGAGACAAGCGGCGCGCGGATCTATCACAGCTAAACGGCCCCCCCGCCCGCTCCCCCCGCCCCGCCGGCCCGCCGAGGCCCAGACGCGCTCCGCATCGCCAAACAGCCTCAGGAGCCCGAGCTGCCCGGCAGGCCCAGGCTTCCCCAAGCCCAGAGCTGGAGCCGCGGGAGGAACTTGTGAGCTCCGACTGGCTCCTGGGAAGACAGCACACCTGTGCTTCAGGTAACACCCTCCACCGGCTCCCAACCAATTCACCTATCCCATCCATGTGACCCCTTCAAGTTCTCCACATCTGGACCTCCACCTAACGCGGCCTGCTTGTACCCATCTCCTGTTCCCCTCATCTACTGGGGCTCACAAGGGCAAGGACACGCAGGTCCTTTCAGGTAGCCCTTGTCCCCTTCAAGCCTGCCCCAGAGACGCTCATTAGCATAAAGTCTCTCACTGAATAGGAACCCTCTCTTACACCTGATCTCCCGGGTTACACCTGCTTTTCAAAAGCTGCACCTCTGCCTGAATCTGTGGCCAATTTCATTTTTCACGTCACAGGGTCCCCTGCAACACTCCAAACCTTTCCTCAGTTCTCTGGGTGTACTTGTACTTGTTTCTCACATCTTTATATTTAACCCAGTGCCTGTTACACACACACACACACACACACACCTTCCGTTGCACACAGCCTTCAGTTACATCATGACCCCACCCACCCTCCTCAGCCACCCTTATACCTGACCTTCCAAAACAGCCTCAGACCACCTAGGAGCACTGACGACATGCCCCCCCCTACACACACACACACACACACACACACACTACTGCCTATCTTTTACACCAACACACTTAAGGGGCTGAAACTCAGTTCACAGAACCCCAGTGTAGCAGAACACTCCAGGTTCTGTCCCCTGCACTCCATAAACCAGGTGTAGTGGTTCGTATCTGTAAACCAAGCGCTTGGAGGTGGGGGCAGGAAGATCAGAAGTTCAATGCCATCCTTGCCTGTGTAGTGAGCTTGACTGCAGACAGGGATACCTACGTAAGACCCTGTCTCTAAAAGCAAAACAAAAATACACTTTCTGCCATCTTATTTTCCAAACCTGCTTTTCCCACTGGTCCCAGACTACAGAGACACCATGGCCACCTGTTTTCCATCCCCAGGCCCTTGAGCGCTCACCTGTACATCTGTTATCTGCCATCATGTGTATCTTTCCTGATAGCCCTGCCTGCTCAGACCCACAAGGCCTCGCACTAAGAGCCTCTCTCACATCTGCACACTTGGCACTCCCAACTCTCATCTCTACAGCCCTCAGTCACTTCCAGTCTTTGGGCCATGGGGCTCTGCACCCCCCCCTCCCGCCTTCTACATTCTTCTTCACACTTGTGCCTTAGGTACCCAAAGTCCCTTTTCTTCTCCTGTGTCTCAGGTCATCTTTGCAGGCTGCACAAGGTCACAGCCATACCTCCCTGCCAAGGCCTGCTCCTCGGCTATGCACCCCAGGCATCACCCGGTCCTCTCCCCGCCTGACAGCTCTTTAAGCTGTTCTCTGTCACTGAACTCCTTCTCAACATGCTTGAAAGGGGACACCAACTTCTGGGCCAATCCCTACCCCATGCCCCTGGTTCCCTACGCTAGCTCCACCTCTCTCTGTCCATTCATAAACATTTAGTGATCCTCAGTTTCTGGCAAGCGTCATGGTGAGACTTGGGAGCCAGCTGCCACTTCAAGGGACCCTCTCCCCTTCACTATCTGCCCTCTCTGCTTGGTGCTCACATCTGAGGGACCAAACCTTCAGATCCTATCTTGTCTCTAGTGCGGTCCATCCCAAAAGCACCTGTCCCTTCTCATAGCCCACCTCTACCTAGCTAGCTCCTTAGGGAACGTGCTGATGTTCTTGCTGCTTGAGAGCGATGCCTGTAGCCTTTGCTAACCACATGTGATAGCTGTGCCTGGCCACCCGCATACCTGCTCCCTACACAATAGAGACCTCCTCTTAAGCAAGGCCTGGCGAAACAGGCCTGTCATCCCATCTGCTTCTGAGGCTAAGGCAGGAAGGTTAGAGTTCAACCTGTCTTTGTGAGGCTCTCACATTGAAAAGTTAAAAAGTGGGTTTGGGGTGTAGCTCAGTGGCAGAGCACTTGCCTTATATGAATGAATAAAATGCTCGGTTCCACTTCAGACACTGGGGATACTTATTAATTTTGAGACAAGGTCTCTATACATAGCCTTGACTGTCCTGGAACTCACTCTGTAGGCCAGGTTGGTCTCAAACTCACCTGCCTCTGCCTCCCCAGTCCTGGGATTAAAGGGGTGTGCCAATACACCTGGCTTAAGGCTGGGGGTATTCTAAGTGTCCCGGTGATGTTGTCACTGCTGAATGTCATAGCCAATTTTGAGCAGCACCTATTCACACACACACACAGGGACCTGTCCTCCCCATGTTGGTGATGATGCCGACGGCACTGATGACAGCTGATTCTAAAACCATCTCTGTGACAGGGCATCATCCACAGTCACACTCATCCTCACGGGACCATTCTAAAGCAGGTGTTTGACTCAGGTCTCCATTTTACAGAAAAACAAACTGAGCTCAAAGAGAAGAAATCCTTTCTCCGAGGTCCCAGAAACTGGGCACTGTGGGAGAACTGAGTCAGATCACAGGCATGTGACTTCACAGCCAAACAGGCTTTCTTGCCTCCCATAGCTGCCCAAGCAACCTTCCTCTGCAGACACACTTGTCCATCACATCACTAAGAACTTTCCAGGCTTCCCTCTTGCCGTCAGGAGTGCCCAGCCCTCTGCCACACTTGACTGTCGCAGATACTGACTCCTGGGACCGAAGCTGCTCCCAGCGTCCCCAGACACCCACCCCCTCTCCCTTTCCCGTCGCCTTGGCCTGCCTGTCTCTGTTCATGTCTCCCTGTGTCTCTTTTAGTGTTTCCTTGTCCCTCTTTTTTTTCCCTGTGATTTGGGGGATGTAACAGAGTCCTGGGCTATGCATGACAGGAAAGAACTCTACCAGTGACCTATACCCCAGCACCTTTCCCATTGCCTTTGATAATATAGCTCAGACTGACCTTGACCTGACTGGCAGCCAGCCTCTGCCTCCAAGATGCTGGGATCACAGGTGAACACCAGCAAGTCTGGCTTTTAGCCCTTTTCAGGTTTTCCACAGAGCTTTGCTCGGTTGTTCAGGCTGTCTTTGAACTCGCTCTGTAGCCCAAGCAGGCCTCCTGCCTCAGCCTTCCAAGCATCCCGGACTCCAGGTGTGTAGTGCATGGCTTAGCTCCGTGTCTCTTTGCACACCCGAGTCTCTCTGTTTCTCTGTGTCTTCTACTGTCTGCCTCTGCCTCTTCTCATTGTTGTTCCTGGTGCTCCCCTTTGACAGTAGAGAAACTGGGGTCTTGAAATCATCCGGACCTGGCTTCAAGTCCAGGCTTCGTCGCTCATCCTTGTTGGACTATGTCCAAGTTAGCTTTCCCTGTCCACGCCTCAGTTTTCACATCTGTGAAATGGACACCACAGCAGTTCTCCCTCTACAGGTGGTGGTAAGATGGTACTGAGGAAAATGACAAGGCCAGAGTTATGTAGGGGTTAGACTCTTCCGTCTGCATCCTCTCCGGTCCTGTCTCTTATCCAGGGCAACTGCATGGCCTGGCCAACAGTGAGGAGTGTGTGCATAGTGAGGAGAATGGACCAAAAGGTGGGCAGAGGAGTCCCAGCCGGCAAGGCCTGGGCATGGGACTGGTGCGGAGCTGGGGACAGGGATCGATCCGCCTCGGCGGCAGTGCTAGGGCCAGGATTGCGTCTTGTCACAATAATTTATTGCTCTCATCCCGTCTGATCGATGGCGCTGAATTAGCACCGCGCCTGATGCCCCTGGAGCCCCGAACCTCCCCCAGCCTGGCCGGACCCTGCCCCTTATGGGATCCCCATGTCAGCCCAGCTCCCAGCACCCAGCCCCTCTGCTGGCCCAGGGCACTTCTGGTCCAGCCCACTGTCCCCAACCCCATTTCCCTGTTCCTGACTTCCAGTCACCCACTTCTCCCCATCTTGTCCTGGTCTCCCTGTCTCTGGGTTCTCTTGTCCCAGTCCCTCCAGCTCTTTACTATGTCCCAATGTCCCATCTAGGGTCCTTTCCTGACTTTGTGCCCTCATCTCCTCTGTCTTCCTGAATCCCTGCTGCCCATGTTGTGTTCATATGGATTCCACCAAAATATTTGGTCAGTCTTCGCCAGACCCTGCAAGAGAACACACCACCACATCAGCACTGTTCTATAAAACTCTCTGACAACATCACAGTTGTTTTACCACCTATCTAGGGCCCTGTCTACGATGCGGGGGGGGGGGGGGGGTGAGCACCAACAAGTCTACTCTGGGAAGCTAACAGGACCCCTGGGAATGAGGCCAGGGATGGAGCTGGCAAGAGGCCAGGACTTCTGATAGGTAAGGTGAAGACAGGGGTAGGTAGGCACCAGGACAGGGATGGTAGAATATCTAAGCTGGAGGTGGGACGGACCAGGTAGAAGTGAGGAGTGGTGGGTTTTGGAGTAGAGGTGTGAGGGACCTCAGGGAACAGCAGGGCCCCAGCCTGTGCTGGGCAAGGCACTGAGAAAGGAGCTATGAGTCCACACTGGATGGGGGACACACGGCGGGGGGGGGGGGTCATCGCAGGGCGGTGGTTCTCTGGCTGTCACACTGGGTGGGAGGACACGGGGGGGGTTCATCGCAGGGTGGGTGTCCTCTGGCTGTCTCAGCCCTGGTCTCCCTCATCCACTCTCATGCCTCTGCCCTAATCCCTCAATTTTCCGCATCTCTGCCCCCTCCTCTGTTTCTCTCTCACCCAGGTTCTCTGGTGCCCCAGCTCTCAACTCTCTCATTTGTTTCCTCTCAGCCCCTCCCCATTCATTCCCTCTTCCCGAGTCCCTCCTGTCTCTCAGTCTCTGTGGTTCCCGTTTCCTCTTTCTAGCCTAGCCTGGGCCAGTCCACTTTATCTGTTCTGTATCTCTTGCTCTGTCTCTGGTCTCACTGCCCCTGTTGACCCTTCCCCTTTTTCTGTGACCCTCGGTGTCCATTTCCAGCCCCCAGCCTCTTCCATGGCTCAGGGTCTCTGTGAGGAGTAGCCTAGGCTGGGCTGCCTGCATCTCCAGTTCCTTCCCCTCCCCCAGCACTGTTTGGTAGGCGGGGTGCGTGGCACTGCGGCTCCCACCTCCCTGGGGACTCTCCCTCACCACTACCCCCACTGACATCGTTCTGAATGCTGGCTGCAGCCCCAGGGACATCTGTGCTGAGACTGGGGCTCCAGGAGAGAGACAGAGACTCAAAGAGACAAGCATGGCTCTAGACAGAGATACCCAGAGAGAGATAGAGATAGAGACATGACTAGGTGGGGTGTGAGTCTCCATTCCTGCCCTTCCAGGCACTGGGCTCCTCTGACCACCCCAAATCTGGTACCAGCTAGACCTCGTCCAGGCCCTGGCTTTGCCCCACAATGAAGCCTTGTCAGAAGTCCCCTTGCGTGTGCCTGTGTGTTGCAGCACATGTAAATATGGCATGTGTCGATTGTTGTGCGTGTCCCCAGGCACAGGGATTGGGTGTGTTTGCGTGCGAGGTTGCGGGGCTGCTCAAAGCCGCGCACACCGTGTCCATGAATGTGACAGTGGGACATGTATGGCGCCCAGCTGTGCGTGTCTAGTGTGACTGCCCAGAACTCTGGGTTGTGCTGTGTTTGGTGTTTCTGCATCGTGTGGCTGTGCAGGGCTGTGCAGGGCTGTGCAAGGCTGAGTGACCAGGGCAGGACAGCCCATCCCTGAGGATGAGGAGGTAAGGACACTGAGTCCAGGAGAAGCCTGGTGGGAGGGCAGGCAGGGGGACATTGGCAGTGGGGTTGCTGAGAATGAGGGGCCCACCAGGGAAGAGCAGCAGGGCATGGCTCTAGAGGTCCCTAGACCTGTGTCAGACCCCGGCTGTGTGGGAAATTGATTTCAGTGGGAACTGCGTCTCTGAGCCCACGTCGGACTCTGGCTGTGGATGCCGATGGTGTTCTCTGTGTGTGTTTCTCTGTGTGTGCAGGCACACACAGTCATTTGGAAGCGAAGTGTAGCAGGCTGGACAGAACGTTGATTTGCAGCTGTGTGTGTGCATGGCCAGCCCTGAAGAATGCTAACAGCTGTGTGTGTGTGTGTGTGTGTGTGTGTGCACATGCACACATGTGACCTTGTGACTGCATTCCTGTGTGGTGGCTGGGTGCTGCATGTGCACACAGTGTGAACTTAGGCCAATGCTGTGTGTGAGGCTGTGTCTATAACGACATGTGAGAAAGTGTGTTTGGGTCACCGTGTCTGCCTCCATGTGGACCTGCGTATCATGGGTGACCCTGTATGTAGGGGCTATAGGGGATTCAGTTCTTGCATTTCCTGTGTTTGTGTGTGTCACTAAGTAACAAAGGCTGTGTTTAATGTGTGTGGGAGGTGTCATGTGTTTAGTATCTGTGTGTGATGTGTGAAATGTGGTATCTGTGTGTAATATGGGGATAGCATGGGTGGCATGTGGAAGTGTGACATTTGGAATATGGTATCTGTGTGATTTCACACATACCACGTGGAATGTGTCTTTGTGTGGCATATAGTTTCTATGTGGTCTGCATGTGTAGTATGTGTGTGGTGTATATATGGGGGTGTCATGGGTATGACACACGGTATGTGATAGGCATGTGACATGTGGTATGTGGTGTTTGCGTATATGTTACATGGGAATGTGTTGTGCTATACGTAATGTGTGTCGTATGTCATGTGCTGTATGTATGGTATATAGGAGGAGTATATAGTTTCGTCTGTGGTGTATATATGGTGTATGGTATGTGTGCAGCATGTGTGTAGAGTGTATACAGATAATCTGCTGTACATGGTGTGTGATGTAAGTATCTAACTGTGTGTACATGGCATGTTGCATGTGTGTAGTGTATATATGGTGTGTGTGATATATAGGATGTGAACTATGGAGTGTTGGCACAGAGCCACCCCCTCCTAAGCGCCAGGCCAGAGTGTTTGGTTGATGACAGCAGGGGTGGGAATTGGGTGATATTGTGGCAGGTGCTGGTATGACAGCCACCTCCAGATCTCTTCTTTGCCAGGACAGCTATGGGTGTCTTGCTGCCTATGGTGGGGTAGTCCCTGAGTTTGCCTTTGTATATACCAGACATGGCTAGAACCTGGACAGATAGGTGTGTTGAGTACAGGCATCCCATTGTATGTGATTACAGGGACCACAGCCCTACACTGGGTGGGACAGGGTGTGCGCTGTTCATGGAGAAGGGTTCAGAATCAAGGGCTAGCAGCATGTCCATGGTCTAGGGTGTGTATGGCCGGCGTGTCCGTGACCGAGCAACGTCATTGTGCATCTGGACTGTGTGCACAGCCGTGTCCACACAGGCATGTGGTGTGAGGAAGGGTGCATGCTCCAGAGTGTGGTGTGTGTGTGTGTTGTGTATGCAGGGGAAGTGGTGGGAGAGGGGTCTTGGGCCGCGTCTCTCTCCTCTTTAGACAGAGCCCCGGAGAAGATATGAAATTTAAAAAAAAAATCAATTTTCATTCCACTTGTGCAGATTGTGTTAAGGGGAGGTGGGAATGGGGGGGGCCTGGGTGAGGGATGAAGGGGCTGGGGGCGGTGTGAGGCCTGAGGCGGCTCCCGAGGCGGCCAGTGCAGCTTAGAGAAATCAAAACAACTGGTTAAACCCCAGCCCAGGGGGGCTGGGGTGATGGGGTAAGGAGACAGAGGCAGAGAGGCCCAGAAGCCAAGGGGGACAGAGGGATGTACCCAGAGCCGGAATCAGAGGTACACAGAGATGGAAACATCTAGAGACAGAGGCACACAGAGATGAGCAAGGAAAGACCCTCAGTGACAGACAGACAGACAATGAGGGGGACATGATTGAAGACTGAAGACGAGACGGTATGAGGCAAGCACACGTTTTGAACACACACACAGACCCGTAGATGGTGGCCAGACAGGCCCACGGTGGCAGCAACAGTGGTGATGCAAGGTACAGTCCGTCACCTCTCAGTGGGCACCCCCACAGAGCCAAGCTGGGCACTTAGTTCTCTCTCTGGGGTTCCCCTCTGTGCAGATCATTCTGGGGACAATGACTGTGGCTATATGTCTGAGTTGGCCTTCTGTATGCAGCCGTCTATGTCAGGGATGCTTTGTGTGTCTGTCTGCACAGGACCCAGTGTGTGTGTGTTTGACGGAGGGTCTCCGGTGCCTGTCTATGTGACCCTGTGTGTTCATTGGCTGTGCTGCTCTGTGTCTGGGTATGTCTCTGTTTTCTCTGACACTGTTTATGTGTGTGACCAGAGGGTCTCTGGTGTCTGTCTATGTGACCCTGTGTGTTCGTTGCTGACCTGGCTGTGCCGCTCTGTGTCTGGGTGTGTCTCTGTTTTCCCTGACACTGTCTATGTGTGTGACTGTGTGCCCGTGATTGAAGGTCTGCGTTCCCATATTTGTGACCACTGGTGAGTGACAGTGTGCCTGTGTTAATATGTGTCAGTCTAGTCAGACAGTGTGTCTGCTACTGTTGAACATGACAATGTTGCTGCTGTGCGTAGCTTCAATGGTGTGTGTGGGCTGGGCTGCATGGGTTGTGTGTGATTAGGGATGTGTGTGATTCCCTTGATCTAGACAGGGTGTGTTTTGTGTGTGATGGTGGAGTAGGGGACGTGATAGTGTACTTGTGACTGTGTTGGCCTGTGTGATGTGAGCTATGTGCTTGCAGTAGGTGTGGGTCTGTGTGACTGTGCTTGGCAAGAGCAGAGGGAGGCGGCCCCTGCCCGCCCAGCCTCTCTCCAACTGGCTGCCTCACGCGCTCAGCTCACACATTCGGTGCCATGGCTGCGGGCGCTAGAGATGGGGGTGAGGGGGGTGGAGGAAGCAAAATAAAATTAAAAATTAAAGCTTGCCCGGAGTCCCCATCCGCACCATGCCGGCCGGTGGGGAGGGGCACACGATGCGGCTGCTCCCCCTCCTCAGCCACTGGGGCTGGGGCCTTCTGTCCATCTGTCCAGTGGCTCTGCGAAGCTCCTGCCTGGTCCTATAGCCCCGGGCCACAGGCCCTACTTCTTCCACGGGTCGATCAGCAATCAATGGGGCCAGGGGGGTGCCAGGGGCATGGCGAGATCAAAGGGGTCCCAAGAGAGGGACACTGGGACTGAAAGACCTGGAGATAGAGAGGAGATGGGGACTTCGCAAGAAACAGAGACTCAGACTGTGAGGCAGAGATGGAGAAAGGAGCCGTGTGGAGACTAAAGACCCAGAGACCCAGGGACAGAGAGACGTGGAGACCCTGAGAAACACTGGTCATGGGTGGGACCCAGCTGGAGGGGCCAGCCGCGTCCTGGCGGGGGATGGATGGGGAGGTGCTGACACACACAGGACAGAGACTAAACACAGGAGATATAGAGAAAAAGTGGCGGCAGAGACTGCAACAAGGTAGAGACGTGTGTGAGAGACGACGGGGGGAGCGTGGGAGCAGGGCCCGGAGCGCCGATCCCACGGCTCCTCGTTATAACGTGTCCGGAGGAGGCGGCGGGGAGTTGAAAGCGTTGGGAAGAGAAATCAAAACCAACACGGAAATGAGAGGGGCCAATGGGGGGTGGGGGTGGGGAAGGGAGGAGGGGGGACACAGAGAGGCAGCCAGAACAGGAGGTGGGAGTTAGATGAGGGGTGAGTGTAGGGAGAGAGACAGGGAGATGGTGGAGACACGCGGCAGAGAGACGGGATGGGCGGGGCTGAGAGGAAGGGAGCAGAGAGGAGGAGGGGGAAGTAGATAGATGAGAGAGAGAGAGAGAGAGAGAGAGAGAGAGAGAGAGAGAGAGGTGGGGAGGTGGATGAAGTGGGGGTGGAGAAGGAAATAGGGGTAGGGGACCAGGAGACAGCTGTGGGAGGGGGGTACAGGGGCAGAGAAATGGGAGAAAAGAGTTGAGAGATGCAGGAAGACACTCCAGGTGGAGGGGAGGGGTGGCCATGGGCAGGGGAGACCCCAGGAGACCCCAGGGCTGAGGTGGGGTTCATTATGGCGATATGGTAGGGGTGAGGTGTGTGGGTGTAGAACTGCCGGTGTGAGGGGGCCTAGTGGGTGGGTGTCTGGGGGGGTGCGTGGGGATCTCTGAGTGCAGGCAGGATGGCTAAAGGATTTGTCTAAGGCAATCTGCAGTGGGGGGGCAGAGGACTAAGGGTGAAGGTGTCTGAAGGGCAGACAGAGCTCACGGGGGGGGGGTGGCGGTGCTAAGAAAGGGGTGAGGTATCTGAAGGAGTGGGAATTCAAGGGGTCTGTGCAGGGAGGAGGTAGGAAGAGGCTGTCCTAAGCAGGGGCAATGCCAGGGGAAGTGGTGTCCGAGGGCAGATACCAGTTGAGGAAGGGGTATCTAAGTGGGGATGCCAATCTGAGGGGACTGGTGTCTGAGGGAGAGTCTAGGGTGAGGGCAAGGGTATCTGTGGGAGGATACCAATCTGAGTGGACAAGTGTGGGGGGGAGGACTCTGCTGGGAGGGAGTATCTGAGAGAGAGGCTGGCTGGTCTTCGAAGGAATGGCTGGAGAACCTTTGAACAGCAGGTTTGAGGCAGGGGTCCATGGGTTCTGTTGATTGTCAGCTGGCTTCGGTAGCTCTGCTTTGGGAGGAAGGGAAAAGACTACTGGTCTGAGGGGAAGGGCTGGGGGGTTGGAGCTCCTAGAAGGGGTGCCTAGAGGGTCAGTCTAAGGGGAAAGGATGGATGGAGAACCTTTGGTGGGCGACAGGTTTGAAACGGGAGGGTCTGTGGGCTCAGAGGACAAACTAGGGGTGTGGGGGTTAGTGTCTACCTGGGGAAGAAAGGGAAGGGCTGGGTCTGCTCCTCCCAGCCAGGCTAGCAGGTACCCAGCTCTGCTCTCTCTGAGCTGGTCACTGCTGCAGGGTGAGCCACAGAGGGAGCTGCTGGGGGTCAGCCAGGTGGGGGCGAGTTTGTGTTTCTGTGTGATCAATCTGAAGTAGCTGTAGAGAGCCACAGGCACAGGGAGACAGGAAGATCCCAAGACCCAGGGACCAACCCCTTACTTCCCCAGAGGTCAGGCGGGAGGCAGGATAGCAGGAAGTGGGCCTGGGGCATCAGGGTGAGTGGAGGGTGTTGAGAGCCTGCGACTGGTGAATCCCTCACTGGGCTAGAGCGAAGAGGACCAGAGAGAGGGGGAGGCAAGGAGGACGGAAGGACGGTGGCTCTAGTTAGGGAGCCAGGCTGCTGGAAGGGAGAGTGGGGACTGAGGGCAGCTGGGTGGGCTAATAGCCGGCTAGAGCCTGGGGTGGGGGGGAGACCTGCAGCACCCGCTGGCTGACCCGGTTCTCTCTCGCTGTCCTGTTGTCTCGGCTTCTGCAGGGCTCGCTCTGCCATGGACTGTAGCTGCGTCTCAGACCTTCTCTTCGCCCCGCCTGCCCTGCCTGCTCTCTGGACCCCTGGTAACTGTAACTGTCCTGTCCATCAGCCCTTCCCCCTTCCAGGGGCTGCACCCCCTCCTGTATATTCCCTTTTCGTCATCTGTCTTATGTACCTGTGAACCTGTCTGTCTGGGTCTCCATCAGTCCCCTGACTACAAACCCTTTTCTTGAGGAACTTGACCAGAAACTTCAGGGCCCTCTCTTTCCCTGCCACCTGCCTGCTGGGACTCAAGGGTTGAGGGTCTTTTGGAGGATGGGATGAGGACCAAGGGAACTGAGATCTGGTATTTCTCTGCCATGTACACCTAGCCTACACTTACTCAGGACCTACTGTGCTGAGGGCAGAGCTTACACCTCTAGGATAGCACAAGGGGAGGGATTCAGCCTAAAGAGAGAATGCAAGGAGATGTGTGTGGTGCTCAGGGGAACAGGACCTGCTTGGGCATGCAGGGGTCACTAATAGGAGCGAGTCTTTGAGAACCAACCGTTTGGCTGGTTGCCAGGAATTTCATTGTGGCGTGTTTGCAGGCATCGCACTGCACTTCAGTGTTCCTGAGGGGGTCACAGAGGGCAAGTGTCTGCAAGAGGCTGTCTTTGTGTGAACTTGTGCCTGCTCCACAGACTGGACCCCGGAGGCCACAGGAGCGACTCTGGGCTCGACATCTCGGGGTCATGCATGTATACATTTGGCATCTGCCGGCTCGTGTACTGTGCCTCTGCCTTGGTGGGGAAAGGAGCTGTGCCTGTCTCTGGTAGTCTGGGGCATCCTCAGCAGGTAGCTGAGGTACATTTTGGAGTGTGTGGATAGATGGCCCTGGGCCTATATATCGGGATCTGGGCTTGGTTTTTGGGCTGTGTCTCTGTGTGCCTCCCACTGCTTGGTTCTGGGGATTGTCTGTGTCTGCTTTCTGTAGCAGGTCCCCTCTCCATTGGATCCCTTCTTGTCTTTTGGTTGTGCAAACATGTTTGTGATGCAGTGGCTTTCCCGAGGAAGGGTACTAGGAGTAAGGCTAGGCCAGTGTCCATCTAGATCATGGCATCTGAGGTGAGACTGACCCTGATTAAAATCCCTCTCCCATAGGGAGTGGCCAAGAACTGCCTGTCCTTTGGCAGCCTGGGTGAGACTCTGCTGCACCTTGCCTGCCTCTGGGACCTCAATCCAGAGAGGGCAAGGAACGTCCCCCTGGCTGCACAGCACTAGATCCAAGGACACAGGTCTCCCAGCTCAACACAGTCCCTTCCATATCCTGCTCTGCTCTGCGGCGGCTTCCCCGGGCCCACTCCTGTTTCTCTGTGCCAGAGATCAGATTCAACCATGTGTTCACACCTGGGTCATGCCAACTCTTAGCAGGGAGGAGATGGAGGATGACATAGGAGTTGCTGTGGACACTGGGACCCAAAGCCTTCTAGATTGGGATGACCGAGGGTGGACAATATCTCTGCTTGCTCCTGGCTTCTGGATAGTAGATGCTCCTTCCAGGGTGAGGTAATGCCAAGTGGGCCATGGGAGTGCTGACATACACATGCCTGGATGTGGCCATGGGAAGGGAAGTTGTTCAGTTATCACTGTTACCCTGCATGTGTCCAGCTGTCTATCTGGGGGCTTTGGTGTCATTGCTTCATTGTCTATCACACCAGGTGTTAGCTGGGCTGTTGGGCTCGTGTGTCTCTCTGTCATACACTTGTCAGGGGGGCCCAACAGAGGCCTTTAGTGTATAATGGTGATTGTTGCAATGGGTGCGCAATGCTGGGTTTGGGGTCCTTGTATCTTAGGCAGCCTGTATCTATCTGGTGTTGGCCTTAGTGGCCCCAGGCAGGACTGTGGCACTTGGGTGAGACTGTCCTATGGGATAACATTGCAAGTGGCTGTGTGATCTGCTGTCACCATGGGAACCTATAGGTCTGTGCCTGCCTGCAGACACATAACCTCACATTGGAAAGCTTGAAGATGGGCGCATGGATGTGGGAGGGGACACATTAAAGGCATATAGATACATACATGAATATAGGCTAGATGTGTGCTCCAATGGGGCCTCAAGGAACGGGCCAGTTGCGAGAGCTATCAGGACGCAGGAAATATCAATGGTTTCCTAACAGTGTAGCAGCGCTAAGGGTGATTACTGTGAGGGTGTGCCCTCTTGGCACCCCCACAAGACAGCTATGGATGCAGGAAATATGTCCCCCCTCAATTCCATTCTCCCCTTCCTTAGCTGAACCTGGGGCAATTGCACAAGGCGTGTTGGGAGCACAAGCCTAGGGGCTCCTTCCAGCTGTTTAGGTAACTTAGGGAGCAGACTCAAGCGGGGGAGGTCTGAAGAGTGACACACAGGCCCCTGGAGATGCTCCTCAGAGACTGAACATCTCAGCTGCGCACTCCAGTGAGACCCAGAACCCTATCTCAGCTTCCTGGCCCTAAGGCTTCCCTGTCTTGTGTCTCTAGGGTTTGCCTTCCCAGACTGGGCCTACAAACCGGAGTCATCCCCTGGCTCGAGGCAGATCCAGCTGTGGCACTTCATCCTGGAGCTGCTGCAGAAGGAGGAGTACCAGGGCGTCATCGCCTGGCAGGGGGACTACGGGGAATTTGTCATCAAGGACCCTGATGAGGTGGCCCGCCTATGGGGCATTCGCAAATGCAAGCCCCACATGAATTATGACAAGCTGAGCCGGGCCCTGCGGTGAGGAGGGGCTGTGGGCCAGGCTCCCATCATGCTCTCTTCTTCCTTCACTGTCCCTTCTGGTCTCCCTAAAAGGTGGGGGTGCTCCCTCTATATCCTAGGACTGAATTCCATTGGATCCCAGTACTTGTGAGTGGAAGTTGGGTGGGGGTGGCAACAAGAAGAACTTGAGCCCAGCTACTGGCTCACCCTCCCTTGCCCCTCCCCAGAACCCCATCCTCTCTCCCACAGTTACTACTACAACAAGCGCATTCTCCACAAGACCAAAGGGAAGAGGTTCACGTACAAATTCAACTTCAGCAAAGTTGTGCTTGTCAATTATCCGCTGCTGGACATGGCTGCTGCTGCTACTGGCTCCCCACTCTTGTTGACACCTGGACCCTTTGGGGGGGCACCTGGGCCAGATGCTCCACCCCTGACCCCTGAGGTGAGTTTGGATACTGGCATCTTAGGGTTGGATCTTAGTGGGGTGTTCCCTACATCATGACCCTCTCCACAGAGGGCTAAACAGTACCGCCTTCCCTACTCTCTTCTCTAGACCCTGCAGAACCTGTTCTCTACCCCACGCCTAGGAGAGCCAGGGGGCCGGACACCCCTATTCGCCCCAGAGACTGATAAACTACGTTTGGACGGTCCCTTCCCATTCCTGGGTTCTGGTAAGGGCCTAGGGTTGGGGGTGGGAATCTGCTCACGTGGAAAGAGAGGACTGCAGGGAACGAGACAGAGGGATGCCCAGGCTGGGGTGTCTATGGAGTTTCTGTGTGGTTGCATGTGTTTAAAGGCCAGGGCAGGGGGTGACAATGTAGCTCAGAGCTTATACAAAGCCTCAGGTTACCAATGCTGAAGCAGCTGGGGGTGGCGCACACACCAGCAACCCAGAGGCGAGGGGCACCGGAACTGGAAGGTCAAGGTCAGTGTCAAGCTGGACTACACAGAATCCAGCATTCAGGAGGCTGAGGCAGGCAGATCACAAGCTGGAAGCCAACTTGGCTTACATAATTGGAACATCTCACAACACCAATCAAGGCAGAGATGCTGCTGCTGAGCAGCTTGCAAGGGAGCTTGCTACTTGGCAGGGTTTTGGGGGGAGGCAAGTTAAAGGAATAGGTAGAAGAATGGAGAGATGAAATGGAGGAGAGGCGGGAAAGCCCGAGTGGAAGTACACTGGGGAGGTCCACCCTGGTGCAAGCTGGTCCCCAGTGCGCAGTGGGCCAGCCTGACTTGTTCCCTATGTCATCCCCCCAGGTGCCACCGGCTACTCCAAGCCCCCCAGCCTGTTGGGTCCTTATGGCCGCGCCTTCCCTGAGTACCCCTGGAATTTTAACCCATACCTCACGGGCCCCTTCCCCAAGTTGCCCACCTCTCTCTACCCACCTCACTTCTACCCTAACCCTTTGGGTTCCCTGGGCCACTTGCCCTCTGCAGGAGCAGGGGGAGGTCCCATGGCTGCACCCCTGCTTGCTGCAACAGGGGAGGGCCTGGGCCCTGAGCGCCCCTCGGGGTTGGCAGTGGCCCCTCGTCTGGCACTGCCAGGGGCGGGAGGTCCAGAGGCCACACAGGGTGGGAAGGAGGACAGCGACTCTGAGCTGGAGATCACCGACGTCAGCGGCTGCAGCTCTGACAGTGAAGGCGATGAGGGTCTACCCGCGTCCCCCAAGACCAAGACAGGCAAAGGGGGGAGCGGCAGCTGAGTGGGTGCAGGGTGGATTTCGCTGGTGACCAGGGCAGTCTGCTCTGCCCTTAACACCAGCCCAAGGCCCAGGACCAGCCCTTGGTACCTTCTGGCCAAAACCTGAGTGGAGGTCACACCTTCTCCACAGAGTGGAAAGGGACATGATGGCCTCCAGTCTCCCCCAGGTTCCAATTTGAGGGGGAAAACCAACTGGCCCCACTCTCAAAGTGCAATATGGCGCCCAGCCTCCCCAACCTCCTATGTGCTGTGACCTGCGTGTTTGTGTGGCAGTGTCCCCAATCCAGTGCCGGCCCCCTCTTGAAATTCTCCCATACAGGTCCCCCTGGGGACAGGGAGCTCAGAGCAATAACCCCGCCTCCAACCCCCACCCAGGAGGGGCCCCCTCCCCACTGGCTCCCCTTGAAACCCCACAGCCACTTCCAGAGTTTACTACAACAATAAAAGAACAAGAGTGTGAGCTGTGGGCTACCTGGCTGGCATTTTGGATGACCATGGGGCTCCAAACTGGGAGGGGGGGTGCACACCTCATATCCACTGTATGTGTGGAGTCACTGTTACAAGTGAATGGGGAAAAGATGGTTAAGGTACAGGTGCTTGTTGTCAAGCCTGAGACCAGATGGAGGACGGAGAACCAACAGGTTGTCCTGACTTGGCACCCATGTGTGCCCCACCCACAATATACTAACTAAAAATGTAAGACAAGTAAATAAATAAATGGGCAGCTGGAAAGGAGCCAAGAGTCACGGAGGTGATGTGGGTCAGACCCAGACATGGGGCCCCATCGTTCTCACGCACACAGACATCTCCTTAGATAATATATATTAAAAATAAACCTCCATTCAGGGTATAAAAACAGAGCAAAGGCACTTGGGGTGGGGGATGGAGGGGTAACCCCCCCGTAGGCAATACTGAGATGGCCTGGAAAATGGGGATTATGGTGGTACTCTGGGGGTAAAGCCCTGAGCCCCTGAAGCGCAGGCAAGAGGGAGAAAGGCAGAGGCCAGTGTGGCAGGCAGGGACTCCAGCAGGTCCCCATCAAGTGTGGCCAGTCTCCCTCTCCTCAAGGCCTCTGGGGTGTGAGACGCTGTGGCAGCCGAGGGGGGCGGGAGACCCTCGCATCCTCTCTTCACGAAAGGCCTGAGGGTTACAAGAAGCAGACAAGGAGAGATGGAGGAAAGGGTTTGAGAAAGCAGTGGTCGGGAGGGATGGACTGAGGCAGATGGCACAGTGGGACAGGGTACCCTGCCTCCCTCCAGCCCTCAGAACAGCGCCCTGGCCCCAGTTCCCGACTCACTTGTCTGAACAGAGCGCTCAGGTACAGCCAGGTTAGGTGACAAAGTTCCGCTAAGCTGAGACAGGAGGGGCCTCAGGCGACAAAATTCTTCCTCTAACTCCTGGAGAGGACCACAGGTGAGGAACGCCTTTCCTTCCGCGGCCTGCCCCAAGTCCCTTGGCCCCAAGTATACCTCCAGCTGCTTGACAATCTCCTCTAGGCTGAGCAAGTTCTCCTGAATCTGTGCTGGGCCTGGGGGACCACCACCAGGCACTCCATCCCCATCCTGGGGAGGCCCCAGTCCACCGTCTTCCTTGGCAGGCAACAGGAGCTGTTTCAGGGACAGCACTGGCCAAGGCAAAGGGGGACAGGGTCATGAAGGCAGAGGGCTTAGGATTCTGGTTTTTTTTAGTTTTTTGGTTTTTTTGAGTCAGGGTTTCTCTGTGGTTTTGGAGCCTGTCCTGGAACTAGCTCTTGTAGACCAGGCTGGTCTCGAACTCACAGAGATCCACCTGCCTCTGCCTCCCGAGTGCTGGGATTAAAGGCGTGCGCCCGGTTGGGATTCTGGCTGTGTGCAGAGAACTGGAGATAAGGATCAGCTGGGAACTGAGGGATGGAGGTAGATATCATTCAAAAGGGTTAGGATGGGGCAAGGGACCTGAGGTTGGAGAAACTGAACTCAGCATCCAGGGTGGAGAGTAGCTGAAGAAGAAAGATCAACGTGGGCCACCCAGGATGCTGTGGGCAGGGCAGTTTCTTGATTCGTGGACAAAGAGAAATCTGAAAGACGGAGCCTTTCTCTAGTTCAAACTGAGGCACCGTTCGGCTAGGTCCTGGACCTGGAGGGTGCAGAGCTGGCCTACCTACCTTTCTGCAGGGCTGTGGCAGCAAGCTGGCCCTCTGGGCCTGGTCTGCAGAAGGGTAGGAGATCGCTGAGAATGCGCTCTGTCCGGGCTGGGGAGGCAGACAAAGAGGGAGGCTCAGATCCTGCCTGGTTTCCAGTGACCCCCCCCCCACGCCCCGCCAGACCTTTGGACTTACCATCAGCTGGAGGCATCTCTCGGCCTCCAGTGCCATTCTCCGAGCTGCTGAGCAGAGGTTCTCGGGTGCTAGGGAGAGGGAGGGAAGTGACGGGTGACCAACCCCACATCCCGGTCCCCAGGGAGTGGCGGGGGTCGGGGGACAAATAGTTGGAGGAGGAGGCCTGAATAATAGGAGACAGAGGCCTAGAGACAGGAGGAGGCCATGATGGAGTCAGCACACACGTACATGTATACATGCTTATGCATGTGCGTGCACAGAGACAGGCTGGGGCGCAAGTTCTATAGATGCACAGGGACATGGTCTCCCATTCCCTGGTTCTCTAGCTCTCCTTACCTGCTAGGGCTGGGCCGGGGCTTGGGGCGGGAGGCAGGGGCAGGGACCTTTAGGGATCCGGCAGTCTCAGTGATGAGAGTACACCAGCTGGGGAGACAGGCCAAGACCAGAGGCATTCAGCACACCTGAACCCCGTGTGGGACACACACCTTCACACCATCCCTGAGGACTCTCACTTCTTGCGCTCTGACGATGTCTGTGCCACCAGCTCATATATTTGGGCCTCCTGGTCCCAGGTAAAGATGACGTAGAAAGCTTTGTGATCTGCATAGGGAGGGGAGAGACAGGGCCTGGTGTTGAGGTTCCCATATGGACCCCTCTTGGGGTACTGTCTACTACTTTTTCCTTATGCAATATAGTTCCCAGTCACTGTCCTGCTAATACCGAGGTCTTCCTCCATGGCCCATCACACTAGGCTGGAGTGCTTAGGCAGCCTTGACCTGCAGAGACCCCTCCCCCCAGCTCCACCCACCATCAGTAGCACCAGCACAACCAGCAATGCTTGCCAAACTCTCCGCCCGGGGTTCCACCTTGTGTCCCAAGTACATGACAATGTTGTGGAAATCTCCATGAGGCAGACCATGCTTCTCTGTAAATGCAGGCAGTTCTCTCTATTTTTATTTCTAGTTTCTTTCTTCCTTTTCCGACACAAGGTTTCTCCGTGTATTCCTGGCTGTCCTGGAACTCACTCTATAGACCAGGCTGGCCTTGAACTCAGAAATCTGCCTGCCTCTGCTTCCTGAATGCTGGGATTAAAGCCGTGCACCACCAAGCCTGGCTCTAGTTTTAGTAGGTTGATTTCAAACTCAAGCCACCACGTTTGCCACTCTTACTTAGTCCCGCCCATTTCTGCCTCGCGTAGACCTTTCTCAGTCTCTAGCTCGTTCCACTCAGACAACCTGCCCCAGCTTACCAGTGGCCACCTCTCGGGTCATGGCAGAGGTGAGCCGGAGCACAGGCCGCAGCATGGTCTTGCCATCAGGCGTGGGTGTGAGCGTCCGGCTGTGTGATTTGAGCAGCAACTTCTCATCCTGGCGCTGAAGCAGCAGGAGCAGGTCGTCCAGCAATAGCACGTGGACCTCTTTGGGTGAGGCACCAGGATCACACCTGACCTCTATGACTACCAACCCCACCCCTCCTTCCCCTGGCTGGAGGGAGCACTCACCTATAGCCTTGTCTCTGGTTACCCGCCAAGTCAGTGGACCTTCATGGACCAACTTCTTCTTAGTGATGTCCAGGTTCTAAGGCAGGAAGGCGCCATGGTCAGTTAAGTGGCAGGAGGGGATACAGAAGGGAGAGGAAGGCAGCAAACAGAACAGCCAAAGACCAGGGAGTGATGTCAGGGGTCACCACAGTCAGCTAAGTGGCAGGAGGAGAGAAGAAAAGGGAGGACAAGGTAGCAGGCAAAACAGCCAAAGACCAGGGGGTGAAGTCGGGGTCACCATGGACACACATCTGGGAAGGAGGTGGGGACAGAGGTTCCCTGGGTGCATTCTCAGCTGCACTATATGCAGGAACCTGTGGGCAGCAGGGCCAAGGTGAACTGAGGAGAGGCAAAGGCCACTGGGTTCACCTTGAACTCGCTCAGCATGGGGTCACTGCTCTGCCGTAGGTGAGTCAAGTCCAGGCGCCGCTGGTAATCCTTGAGTCTCTAGAGCAGAGAAAGGAAGGGTTCCAGGGGGCTAAACCAGGCACAGGCGCTGCCCTCAGTGACTCCAAGGTGGGTGAGTAAGCAACGGAGCAAGGCCAACGTCCGAGGGACAAGCTGAGGTCCAGATGAGTCTCCCAGCAATCCCAAGAGGAAGACACTAAGGGATAAATGACCCTTGGACACTGATGCCAAGGGAGCAAAGGCTAAGTCTGATCTCTGAGCAAGCTGAAAGTATGTCCCTCGCCATGCCCGGGCTCACTAGCAGGTCCTCCATGTCACGAACGGCTTGGTTGACATGGTGCAGAATCTCCCGGCAGCACTCTGCTGCGCGCTCCACTTTCTCCCGTTCCGCAGGCTCTTCTGCAGGCAAGGCCAGAGGTGTAAACCCCCACCGTGTCATGTCCTGCCTCAGTGTTCATGGTCAGAGGAAGGCCTGGGGTACCTGTGTTCTGCCCGATGCTCTGCAGCAGCAGTGGGTACTTGGTCAGCCGCTGCATCTCAGTGGGGATCATGTCCTTTAACTGCAGCCTTCTGCACCGAGGGCGGCTCTCAGCTTCCTGGGGAGCGAACAGCACTGAGGCAGCCCAGGGCCATGCCTTTCTCTCCTGAGACCCCAGAGTTAAACTCTAGCCCTCCTCCCTCACACACAGAATACCATGATATTTGTGCGATGCGTCTTGATCAAACCCAGGGCCCATGTCCCACCTCACCTGCACAAAGGCACAGAACCGAGGCTCCTTGCGCTGCTTGACTTTGAGCTGCTCTAAGGCGAATGACTGGCGGCTGCAGAAGCGGGAGGAGATCTTTTGGAACCACGAGCCCTCAGCACCATCGAACTGCAGGGAGATTCAGGCAAGGGAAGGTCTCAGTGGGGGGCTGTCAAAACAGTCTTCTATAGTCACGGAAGCTAAAGTGGGACAGGCCGGGGGCCCAGATGGCTGGGGGATGTGGGGAGGACACTAAGAGGCAGTGTCTGGGGCCATGCAGGGGCACCCTCACCCGGGCCAGCAGCACATCGCCAATCTCCTCAATGAGGTAGCCGCTCTCTTGTCTCCGCTTCATCAAGCGATCAAGGAACAGGGCTGTGGGAGACACAGGACGTGCTTGGTTGGCGCTTAGGAGACTGAAATGCCTGCTTGGAGCTGCTGCTGGCTCAGGCTGCAGTCTGTGTCTGACTCTTGGGGCTGGTGAGCTGGCATACACATGCGTGTGTGCACCTCTGGGGTGTGTGCTGTGGGGGTCAGAAGTGTATGATCCCTAGGAGTAGTCTGGCAGGTACTCAATGGAGGAGGCCCAGAAGAGGGAGCCGATGGAGGGTGTGGATCAGGAGGGTTGTGGCTGGCACTCACAGTGCACCTCAATGAGTTCATCCAAGCTGGGGAAGATGTTCTGCAGTTCCTCCAGAGGGAAGAAGCCCCCGTCTGCCATGGGCTGGTAGAAGAGGTCATGGAGCACCCGCAGCATGCGCACGTGAGCTGCCTCAGTCACCAGTAGCTCTGTGGGCCCAAACCAGGAAGTATTACTAGGGAGGAGACAAACTGTAGGGGAAGGTTCAAAGGCAGGCTGGGAGAATGGGGAGGTTGCGGAAGGATCCTGAGAAGTTGCTGAGGTAAGAAAATACTCTGGGTAGTCACTACTGCCTCATGTAGCCACTGAGGACAGACAGACAGACACACACACACACATACAGACACACAGCTATCTACCTATTGACAGGGACTCTCATGTGGTACAGGCTGGCCTGGAACTCAAGTACCTTCTACGTCAGCCTCCCAGGTGTTGGGAATACAGATGTCTGGCATCACACAGTGAGTCCTCTAACACAGGTTGGTAGCTTCAGGTCCAGGGGCAACCCTACTCCTCCAAACCAACCAGTTACTGGGTACCTCAGTGAGTTTCAGGGGCACACAAGTCTGCTAAGACTAAATGCACTGTGTGATAATGATGATAATGTGTGTGTGTATGAGACAGTGTGTGCAAGAGAAGTGTGTTGGGAGAGACAGAGTGTGTATGTGTATGAGTGTAAGAGAAGAAAGTGTGTGAGACAGTGTGTGTAAGAGAAGTGAGAGTGTGTGTGTGTGAGTGTCTGTGTAAAAGAGTGTGTGAGAGAGACAGTGTGTGTATGTGAGAGAGAAGTGAGAGTGTGTGTGTGTGAGAGAGAGTGTGTGTATGTGGTGTGTGCATATGTGGGTGTTTCCTGAAGTCTGGTCCGGTCTTGCACTGGCTTTGCAGCTGAGGGTTACCCAGAAACCCTGGCCTTTCTACCTCCAGCTCTCAAGTGCTGCAGTGCAGCGTGCGTCCCCATCTCACTGCCCTGAACACTATTCCTGGTAAAGGGCAGTTGTGTAAGCTAATGGGGGGTCACTAGTCACATGCTGCTATTTCCACTGTGGCTACAAAATGTAAATGAAACACAGAGCGCAGTCCTCGGCTGTGGCCACCACACTCTGAGAGCTCCACAGCCAAGCCAGGCCTAATGTGCAGTCCTGTAGGCCCAGCTACTCAGGAGGCTGGGAGAAAAGCATCTTGAGTTCCAGGCCAACCTGGGCTACAGGGTGAGACCCTGTCTCACAAAACAAAAGCCAGAGCCAGGCCCGATGGCACCCAACTGTAATCCCAGTACTTAGGAGGCTGAGACAGGAGAATTAGGAGTTCAAGGCCACCCTGAGCTACACAGGAAGTTGGAAACCAGCCTGGTCTACATGAGACTCTAGCTGAGAGGCTGGAGTGATGGCTCAAAAGCTGAGCGTACTGGCTCCTCTTGCAGACTTTTAGCCCTCACACGGCTGGGCTGCTCACAACCATCTGTAAATAAAGCCCCAGGGGACCCAGGGACACCAGGCACCCACATGTAGACAAAATACCCATACAGATAAAAATAAGCAAATTAAGTCAAATACAAATGAAAAAGTTGAAAATGGCTGGGCATGGTGGCACACCCCTTTAATCCAGCATTCAGGAAGCAGCTGGATCTCTGTGAGTTCAAGGTTCTACAGAGCTAACTCCAGGACAGCCAGAACTACACAGAGAATCCCTATCTCAAAGAAACAAAAACCAGAAACAAACTGAAACCGAAATGCCTAAGAGGAGCAGAGGGGGAACAGTTTCATATTGTTTCTGGCTCCTTTTTCCTTTTTTTTTTGTTTGTTTGTTTTAAGAGACAGAATCTCTTGATGTAGTCCTGGAACTTGCTATGTAGTCTAATCTAGTCTGGAGTTTACAGAGATCTGCCTGGTACTGCCTCCCAAGGGCTAAGATTGAAGTGAATATCCTTATTTTAAAAAATTACATTTACACATACATACACAGTATGTGTGTGCAAACGCATGCAAATTCATGTGCATACCATGGCACCCATGTGGAGGTCAGAGGACAACCTGTGGAGATGGCTCTCTCTCCCATCCTGTGGATGGGACCTGGCGCCTTTTACCCACGAAGCCACCTCGTGGGCCCTGGCCTTGAACCTCTGATTGTCTTTCCCATTGGCCTCCTGACCCTCCCCAGGCCATCCCCAGGGATGACAGTGGTTGTGCCTGGCTCCTGACATCAGCACTGCTGCACCATCTTTGGAAGCATGTCTGCCAGTGGCTCTGGCTTTCCTGCGTCTCTTCTGCAGCTGTGCATACAGCTGTCCTCTGCCTCAGCCAGCATGGCATCCCTGCTGCTGCAGGACTCAGGGTGGAACTCACCGCTGATGACCTCTTGCCGCTTCACTTGGCTTTTGGGCAGGCTGAGCAGGGTGTCTGGGGGCACGAGTTCCCTCCAGCCGGGAGGTTCCTCTGGTTCCAGTTCCAGGCCTGACCGTCCTGGCTCCCCATCATCTCCAGGCTCAGGGCTGTGGATAGAAGCCTTATTAGGCCCCAGCCTTGAGCACCCCAGGGAGCTCTTGCTCCTTAGTTACAACCCCTCAGTGTCCTCAACATTTGATGCCCCTAGGTGACTCATAACACAAACCAATCAATCCCCAGATCTCTAGACAGCAGTGTCCCACCTCCCAACTCTTCAGTAGCCTGTACTGTCCATAACTGGCCCTCAGCAACCTAAGTCACTGGCTAGCTACTTCCTTGAGAGTCTACCATCAACTCACCGCCTCCCAACTACCTAGGCTTCCTCAGTTAATGAGGGGGAAGTGACGTACGTGGCTCGTCGGGTAGGGCCAAGCACGGCCGTGGCAGAGCCGGGGTCCATGTCCACGTCGCTCCGGGAGCGGCCCCCACCCCGGCCCTTAGCCCCGAGGCTGCCCCGGGAAGGCCGGCGGCGGTCACTCACCCGCAGGCTCTCTGAGCGCCCCAGACGCCCTGATAGCCTGGACCCCGAGGCCAAGGACAGAGTCAGGCAGAGGCCAGGGCAGAAACAAGGAGAGACCAGGACAGGGACAGGACAGACCAGGACAGGGACAGGGGGCAGGGGAGACCAGGACAGGGACAGGACAGACCAGGACACAGACAGGGACAGGACAGACCAGGACAGACCAGGACATAGACATGGACAGGGAAGACCAGGACAGGGGAGACCAGGACACAAACAGGGGGCAGGGGAGACCAGGACACAGGCAGGGACAGGACAGACCAGGACAGGGACAGGGGAGACCAGGACAGGGACAGGACAGACCAGGACAGACCAGGACACAGACAGGGACAGGACAGAGACAGGGACAGGGGAGACCAGGACAGGGACAGGGGAGACCAGGACAGGGACAGGACAGGTACAGACCAGGACAGACAGGGACAGGGGAGACCAGGACAGAGACAGGGGCAGGGGAGACCAGGACAGAGACAGGGACAGGGGAGACCAGGACAGACAGGGGCAGGGGAGACCAGGACAGAGACAGGGACAGGGGAGACCAGGACAGACAGGGGCAGGGGAGACCAGGACAGAGACAAGGACAGGGGAGACCAGGACAGACAGGGGCAGGGGAGACCAGGACAGACAGGGGCAGGGGAGACCAGGACAGGGATGAAACAAGCAACAGAAGAGAGAAGAGAGTCAGAAGTCATGGGACTTGGGGAAGTACCTGGGAGTGGGAGTGGCCAGGAAGGGTAATAAAACTTGATGGGGGGGGGATGGAAACCAACTGTGGCCCACAGGACTGACCCCCTCCCTTCCCTAAGGTGGAGGTGGGGAAGAGGGACAAGGAGAAAGGAGTTCCATACTTAGCTCAATCGGGAAGGTGACATACCTACCCACCCCTCCCCTCACAGGGGGTGAAGGGGAGGAGGTGGTCATGGGTAGGGGGAGGGGCTGGGAGAGATGGGGGAGGGCTGGTCCTCCCCCCACCCAGGGCCCAGGCACCCACCTCTTCCACCTTCTGGGGAGAGAGGGCACAGGGTCAGAGGTGGACCGGGTGTGCCCCAACCCAGCTCCCTAGCCCCACCAAGGGGTCCCCAAAGCAGCAGCACAAGGACGGGCAGGGGGCAGAGCCTGCCCCCCAACTGTGAGGGGGACAAGGCCCCCAGAACACAGCATGGAGCACAAAGGGGCAAGGGACACCAGGAGCAGGGCCATGAGGGAGGCAGAGCTTACTGAGAAGAGGGGGAGGATGGAGAATGAACAGGTGAGAGAATATGAGTAGGGAGGGGGAGAGGAGGGGAAGAAAACCTGGCCAGAGGGAAGGCCACAAGAGAAGGGGAAGAAGAGAAAGAGGAGAGAAAGAAAGAGAGAGAGGGAGAGAGAGAGAGAGAGAGAGAAGCTAAAGAGAAAGAGAAGAGAAAGAGAAAATAAAGAGAAAGAGAAAATAAAGAAAAAGAGAAAATAAAAAGAGAAAGAGAAAATAAAGAAAAAGAGAAAGAAAATAAAGAAAAAGAGAAAGAGAAAGGGGAGAGCAACATAGAACAAGGGAGAAGGAGAAGGGGAAAGGAAGGGAGGAGAAAGCAAAGTTGGAAGGAAGGCCCAGAGGTAGGCAGACGAGGGGCCAGCAGGTGCAAACTGCAGCAGCAATCCCAGGCACCCGCCCTGGTCCCACTATGCTGCCCCTGCCCTGCCCAGGCCCTCCCAGCACCACAGGCGGACACCTCTCTGTCTCTGCATTCTCTTCCGTGCTCTCTGGGGCTGCCAGGGGTTCGAGGCTTGTAGGGCCTTGTGGGAGTGTGTCCCCCAGCTCCTGGGGGGTATCCCCACCTATGGGTAGAGGAGAAACAGCTGGCTGGAAGGTCTCTGACGCATGGCGAGGTCTACCCTGACTGGGCACTGGGACAGCCCTTCCCAGGAGACAGTCTGATTGCAGGGCCTGGAGTGATAAGGTTCATTGGCACAGCACTTGGCTAGGACCCACCAGTGAGAGTTAGGGCTGCGGCTCAGTGGCAGAGGGCTTGCCTAGCAGGAGTAAGGGAAAAGTTTCAATTCCCAGTGCTGAAAACCCCCCAAACAACAAACCAAGAAACTTAGTTCGGGGTGAGGAGACACGTGCTGGGACACAAGTCAGAACCCAAGAAGAAAGCTGTGGAAAGAGTAAACTGAGGTAGGGGGAAATCACTACTCCTGACCAGGAACTGGAAAAAGATGCTACAAACAAAGGAGAGATTCCTAATGGAGACAGTGGCTTCCATCTGAGTGAGGGCTGAGGGGCTGGTACCATTACTGTCCCGACTCTGAAATGCTCACCAGGTTCCCGGTGGTCGCAGCTGTCCACAGACAGAGGGTGCAGAGAGACTCCTGGGTTGTCCTGCCCAGTAGTCCCAACAGTCCTGTCCCGAGAAGGCATACCTAGGCCTCCCTTCCGGTCTGTAGGGCCTGGCTTCTCACCTGGGGAGACAGCAAGGAAGAAGGGGAAATTAAAAAAAAAAAAATAGAGGTTTCAAGTCCCATCTGCTACCATACCCCAGGGGAACCAAGACACGGTGTTCTTAGCCTTCTTAATCACAGGAGATCCTCCTTTCTTGTTCAAGGTTCAGGGACTCCCTACAAACAATCTTCTCCCTCAGACACAGGGGTCCAGCACCAGCCCTCCTCCCTCAGACACAGGGGTCCAGCCCCAGCCCTCCTCCCTCAGACCCACCGATCCAGCCCCAGCCCTCCTCCCTCAGACCCAGGGGTACAGGCCCAAACCTCCTCCCTCAGATCTACGATGGATACCCTAGCTACGAGTCCATTACCATCAACCTCAACCTTTAGATGTCGAAAATCTGGAGCTGAAACAAAAGAAAGGGACAGTGAGTTGGACAAACAGAAAATGCAAGGCTTAGGCTAGCCCTCTTACCAGCTGGAATGGCCGGGGCCAACAGGGCAGGCAGGGCTTAGGCTAGCCCTCTTACCAGGTGGTTCTCCCCGGTTCCAACGAGCAGGGTCTAGGATACTGCTCAGCCCTTTCTTTGTCTTGGGGGGTTCATCTGACCGCCGATTACCCATCACCTGTGGGAAGAGGAGGAAAGGGAAGGCTAACATTTCCAAAATGATACAAAGCAGAAAAGGACTCTAGGTGTTCAGTCTCTAGGCTTCCCCAGGGGCAACTCAAAGAGGAGAGGGCCAGACTTGACCTCAGCACCTTTTTCCGGAAGAAGTTCCTCCCTGACTTCTTGTCCCCACTCTTGGTCCGAACTCCAAGGTGGCGCATGTACAGGCTGATGGCAGTGACCACAGCAGCACTGAGGGGGAGACAGTGAGGTGAGGCCCCAGTTACAGACAGACAGAAGCACACTAGTCCTCAGAGATAAAGTCACAGTCCCCCACAACCCCTTAGCCACTTCCTGTGGTTAGAAGAATGG
Source organism: Chionomys nivalis (assembly GCF_950005125.1). Classification (NCBI taxonomy): domain Eukaryota; kingdom Metazoa; phylum Chordata; class Mammalia; order Rodentia; family Cricetidae; genus Chionomys; species Chionomys nivalis. The sequence continues at coordinate 79,350,084 of NC_080087.1, read as the reverse complement.
GGTGGCTCCCAAAGCCAGGAGCAAGGGTGGTGCTCCAGGGAGCACAGCTCCCCACAGCCTAGACCATCTGCCATTCTCTCCCAACACTCTCCAGGGCCATCACCTCTTTTCTTCATCTGTAGAGATGGTATGTCTGCAAAGAGAAGAAAGAAACTTACAATAAAACCATGAAGCCTGGCTTCCTTGTGCACCAGGGCACACTTCCAGGCTGCTATCTCTTTAATAAACAGGGTAAGGAGAAGAAGGGAAGTGGATTAGGAGGGCCTTGGAAGGTCCATTCCAGAGGACAAGTGCTAGGCTGGAACATGTGACCATGGACAAGACCCAGTTCAATAGAACCCCAAAGTTCTATGAGTTAGGCCATTCTTGTGGTGCAAGAATAGAAACACTAAGGCTCTGACAGCGAGGGAGACGCACGCAGGGCGGGACTCCACGGCCACTCACTGCATCTCTTCCAGGTGGGAGAGCAGCCGCTCTGCGACGTGCCGCTCCCGGGCCTCATAGTTGCTGCGGTCTTTCCCGATCCATGGTTCCAGCAGGCTCAGCTCCTGTTCCCAGGGCGTCATGCCCATGAGACGCTTGGAGCGGAAGTCCTCCAGCTGGCGGCTCACGGCTGCCTGCTGGCTCTGCACCACTTCTTGCATGAACCGCCTCTGGACATCCTCAGAGATGAGGTCAGGCCGCGTGCGGTCTACAGACGTGTATGCAAGGGCTGGTGTCCATGTTCAGGGGCCTTGGCTCCCACCTTGGCTCAGTGTCCCCGCCCACCCACGGATTCCAGTGTTTCCCTGGGCTGCCACCACCAAGAACAGATGCAGGAATCATGGCTTCCAACCCAGGACTCTCCTGGGAGGCAAATCTCTACCAGAGATCCTCCTTAGCCCCAGGCCCCTCCTCTCCTTACCAAGTTCAAAAGCGACATGGGGGGGAACTGGCACCCGCAGAACCTGCTCAGAGGAGACAGGAGTGAGTGGCAGGAGATACACCTCAGGAGGCCTTGGTGGGAAGGGTCTGAGGGATGACACTGGGGAGGGCCAGGGTTGGCAGTCACCTCCACAGGTGGACACTGGGAGGCGCACTGTAACTCCCCAGAGCTAAAAGGGGTAAGGGATGGGTGGCAGGAGGTGCCTCTTACCGCAGTCTTCTCCAGGAAGCTGTGATAGAAGTCGAGGAAGGCCTTCTTGGCTTCTTTGGGGCCCAGTGAGCTCAGCATGTCCGCATGTAGGCAGCAGAGCTGGGGACACACGGAGTGTGACTCTTTCCTGGCCCCACTAATCACACGCCCTCTTTGGAGAGCCTAAGTGGTTTTCTGATCACTGGACTGGATATCTGTGGAGTCCGAACATGACCCCCCCCCCCCCCCCCCGTGAAGTACACCCTGACTTCTCTACCCCAAGCCAACTCCACAGCGTCGCTTTTCCTTTGCAATTCTTACTAGCCGCTAGTCTGAGAATCTGGTGTACCCAGAGGCCATTCTGAGCCCTTCATACACATTCAAGAACCTACCCCATCAGAGACCATCACTATCACACTTTGCAGGAACACTGAACCAGGGACAGTGGTGCACGACTATAATCCTATCACTTTGCAGATAGAAGCAGGAGGATCGGGAGTCTAAGGCCATCCTTGAGCACATAGTGAGTGTGAGGCCAGGCTAGGCTACAGACTCTGCTGCCTCTAAAAAGCTGTGGGAAAATGGGAGTTCAAGCTGAGAGTGTTGGCACAGGTCTGCAATCCCAGCCTGGAGAGTTCAGGCAGGAAGACCAGGAGTTCAAGGTCTCTGTCTCAAAAAATAAATCACCACCACAAGGAAGGAGAGAAAACCACCTCAAACTACAAGGTAAAGCCAGCATCACTGGCACACCCCAATGTTCTGGAAACAGAAGCAGGAGGACCAATGTGGGTTCAAAGCCAGCCTGGGCTTGAGCAAACCAAAGGAGGGGCTACAAGAGGGTTTGGAAAGGAAAGCACAGGCATCATGGACATCATGAGCACCCAAGTCTGCAACTCCAGCTCCCATTAAAACTAAGCCTGGCAGCCTCTGCCTGGAGCTCACGGCTCGGACAGATGAGCTCCCTGATCATGAGACCCTGTCTTAAAAATAATGTAGCAAGCCGGGCGGTGGTGGTGCACGCCTTTAATCCCAGCACTCGGGAGGCAGAGGCAGGTGGATCTCTGTGAGTTCGAGACCAGCCTGGACTACAAAGGGAGTTCTAGGACAGGCTCCAAAGCTACAGAGAAACCCTGTCTCGAAAAACCAAAAAAAAAAAAAAAGAAAAAAAAAAGTAGCATTTAATCCCAGCCCTTGGGAGGTAGAGGCGGGAGGATCTCTGTGAGTTTGAGGTCAGCCTGATCAAGTTCCAGGACAGAGAAACCCTGTCTTGGAAAAACAAAATAACAACAAAACACAAAACAAATAAATAAAAATTAAGAATACAATTTAAAAAACAGAAAGAATACAAAGTAGAGAAAGGAAAGACACCCAGCGTTGACCACTGGCCTCCACACATGACACACATACATGTACCACATGAGCACATACACATATCACGTAATACATTAAAATGTTAAAACAAAAATAATGAGGGTTGGGATATAGCTCAGTGGTAGAGTACTTGCCTAGCATGGCTAAGGCCTGGGTTAAGTACATAATAACAACAATAAAGATATAGGCCTGCTCAATGTTCCATGGCAAAGTTGGATTCAAAGGCAGGCAGTTTGTCTCTGTCTAGAAATACTGTGAGCAGTCTGGCTGGGGTGCAGAGTGGGTTCCGATTCCCGTGTGCTCAGACCAGGTGCAGTGAGGTTGCCTATGTGCCAGCCTTGGAGGGCGACCCTGGAAATGCAGGACTCTGCCGGTCCTGGCTCCCACAGTGGCTGCCTGGCAGGTGATGTGTGCTTGAGGACTCACTCCAGTGCAGGCAGAACTTTTTATATTTATTGATTTCAACAGATGGATGTTTACTCTCATCCCCACCCCCAAAATATGGTGGGGTGCAGAAGCTGCATAAAGACAACGCTCACAAAGCCAGAAGTCATCTGGGTCACCTCAGTTTCCACATCAGTAGAACAGAGCAGTTAGCAGGCTTTTCTGAAGGATGTAGGTGAGAAGATTGCATCAGTTTCTCAATTTTCTAAAGCGTGGTATCAGGACAACTAGCGCCAGCCATGCGGTTCACGTCCTTTTTCTTGAGACAAGGTCTCATGTAGCCTAGGCTGGTCTTAGACTTGCTATGTAGCTAAGGATGACCTTGAACTTTTTTTTTAATTATTTATTTCACGTGCATTGGGGTGAGCCCCTGGAACTGGAGTTGTAGACAGTTGTGAGCCACCATATGACTGCTGGGAATTGAACCCAGGTCCTCTGGAAGAGCAGCCTGTGCTGTCTCTCCAGCCCAACCTTAAACTCTTTATCCTTCTCCCTTCTCTTGCTGAGAGCTGGGGTTACAGCCCGGGTCACTATGTTTGGTATGTGATGCTGAGGCTCAAACCCAGGGCTTTGTGCCTGCTAGTCATGTGTTCTACCAACTGAGCTACATCCAGCACGCCCTTCTCTCTTCACCTGTGGGTGTCCCTTCATTTCTTTTAGTCTCTTAGTTTTCTGGGGGAGTCAAGGTGTATCTTCATGTAGTGCAGTGTCCTGAGTCACCTCCTGGCAAGTGGCTTGTGCTGGGTGCTACTGAGTCTTCTTAGGAAAGGATCTAACCTCTCCCACCCACACCCACCAGTGCTGTAGCTTCTTGCTAAATCAGGGGGCTGAAGTTTTCTACTCTATAGGTGTTTCTGGACCACATGGCTCTATATCTGCATCTCCCAGTATCTTCTGCCTAGCCCTGAGAGTTTTTTTTTTTTTAAATATTTATTTATTTATTAAGTATCAGTATTCTGTCTGTGTGTATGCCCTGCAGGCCAGAAGAGGGCACCAAATCTCATTACAGATGGCTGTGAGCCACCATGTGGTTGCTGGGAATTTAACTCAGGACCTTTGGAAGAGCAGGCAGTGCTCTTAACCTCTGAGCCATCTCTCAGCCCCGAGAGTTTCTTTTATTTGAAGCCAGGTCTTGCCTCAGTTGACCATGAAGGTATGGCAATCCTCCTGCCTCAGTTTTCCACATGCTAGGATCACAGGTGTCAGGCTAAGCTCAGGAAGCTTCTAGGTTAGCAATCACATGGGGTTTGCCTGGGTATCTGATCAACGTCTGTGGTGCCCTCCAGGTCTGAATTGGCTAATGGCACCAAATCCTGAATGCCTGACTAGTAACACCAGCTGAAAAAACCTTGCTGGGTGCCCCTCCGAGTCCCCCTGGGTGAGCGGCAGGGTTACCAATTAGAGATGCTTTTACAGGCCTGGAAGAGGACTGAATATGGTTTCTACCAGGATGTTGGGTTCCAATGACTCCTAGTGTATATACTTAGGCCTTGGTGAGGCTTACAGGGGCATCTGCAAGCCTGTGTAGATCACATGCCTACTTTCTCCATCTTGTCTGCGGTCCTATTTCTCAAACTCATGCTGTGTTCTGGATTTTCCGGAGTCTCTTGGCTGATCCTCACTGGTCTAGTCAACTCTCTGAAAGTCTAATCTGCTCAACCTCATTCCTCCTCTGTCCCCCGTACTCCTTCCTGCATCCTTACCAGGGGTCCTGGCTCAAACTGCAGGGCCACATGCTGCAGGAGGGCCATGAGATGGGCCGGGCGTCGCTTTACCTGCTCCAGGCTCTGGAACTGGCTGTTTTGATCTTCTGAGTTCTGGAGGGTGGAGACAAGGCAGCTGAGTGCCACAGGGAAAGAAGAGGCCTCTCAGGCTTGCCCTACCCAGTCCCTGGCACTTCTCAATGGCTCCAAGACAGGGAAGATCTTGGGAAGCGTGATGTCTACGCTACAACCCTGACAGTAAGGGCAGGTAGCTGGGAAGAAGGGATGGGAGTCATATAGGGGGTGAGTGAGAAGTTGGGGCTAGAGGAGTAAGGGTGGGAGTTGGGAGATGACAGAATGACAGGCAAGCCAAGAGTGGACACCTCAAAGGATGGAGGACTTTCCCACCCTATCCTGCTCACCGCCTCCAGCTCATTCTCAAAGTCCTCATCCTCAGCTCCGATGATGCTGACTGGCATCACGCCAGGCCGGGGAGGCCCTGGGGCCTGCAAGGAGAGACAGGACTTCAATCGCCAGGGCTCCCCATCTCACAGAGCACCAGAGTCCCCTCACCTTAGATCAGCTCTCCTCCTGGCACTGCACTCACCGCCCCGGCAGCAGCGGCGACTTCTCCCATCTCTGGGACTCCTCCACAGGGCTGCGAGAGGAGGAGGAGCAGCGGTTAGGGGCTGGCGGGAGGAAGTGCCCGAGGCTGGGCAGTTACTCACTGATTCCTGGCCCAGGTGCGGAAGGTGAGTAAACAGCCCCCCCACCCTCAGCCGCCTTAGCTCAATGGAGCCTCTGTGTGGCCACAAAGAGCCCTTTACAGGCCAGTTGAGGCGGGGAAACCGAGGGCAGAGAGCTGGGGGGGGGTTGCTAGAGCCCAGACCATGGGTCCATGGGTGGGCTGGGCGGCTGTGGGTAAAAGCCACTAATCTGGGTCACGAAAGAAGGAAGAACCAGCGACCCAGGGGGCTGGCTAGCCCCTGAAGGGGCAGGACTTTGAAACAAGCATAATTAATGTAAAGGTCCTTAAGGAGAGTGTAGGAAAAATAAGTCAGGGAGGGGCGTTGGGGGGGAGCTATCCTCTGATCTGTGGCAGGCCTAAGCCAGGATATTGCCTCTGAACCCACCAGCCCCATTTCCTGTGACAGGAAGTGACAACGGTGAACCCCCAACCTCCAACACCCTCTACGCAAAAAAACAAAACTGAGCCCTTTTCTGTAAGGCCCCTTAAGCTCTTTGAGCACAGCAGTTCCCAGCTTTCACAGCTACTGTCCCCGAGAAAAGATGGGAGGTGGGTGCCTCCCCTTCAATCCAATGTGGTAGTGGCTCCCAGGAGTCCCTCTCTCCACCTCTCCTCCAGGACCTGTCCCCTCTTTCCCATTTCTGCCTGCCCCTCCTCTGGCTCCCTATGTCTCCTCCCCCATCTCAGTACAGCTGTCTTTCCGCGGCTGGTGTCGGTCCAGCTCCAGCCCCACACTGTGATGTCTCATCTTTCTCCATCCCTTGTCTGCCCCATCTCGGTTTGTCTTTCCCATCTTCTCCCTGGGTCCTTCCAGCAGTATCTTCTAGGCCCTAACTGGTCTGACTAGTGCTGTGTGGATCGGTGTCAGGGAAGGAACTGTGGAAAGAGGGGTGGGGTGAACCAATGGGGGGTGGGTCCCCACACCCCAAGCTATTTATAACTCTGGCTGCCCGAGACCCGCCCTTCTCCCTCTTCCAGGAGCCTCCTCCCTAGCACTCACTCAATAAGCCATAGCTGTGATTCTGGTTTCTGAACAGTGATGCTTCCTGGAGCGCCCAGGAGTAATCCTTGGGGGTTTGCTCAAGCAGGCATCATTTGTATCCGTTCTCAGAAACTGTATCTGCCCACCTTAAAAGCTTGGCTAATTTCAAGATTTGAACATTGTTGAGTGTTTAATAAATAAACTTGCAAACCAAGACAGCAAAGTAATAGTAATTATTATGAGAGCTAAACTCATCGGGCATTTAAGTTGTTCCAGGCATATATTGGTTATTTATTTATTTATTTCTGAGGCAGGGTTCCCCTGTAGCTTTAGGGCCTGTCCTGGCCTTGAACTCACATAGCTCCACCTGCCTGTCTCCTGAGTGCTGAGATTAAAAGTATACACCACCACTGCCTGGCATTCCAGGCATATATTAACTCAGTTTTGTTTTCTTTCCTTCAAGACAGGGGATCTCACTCTGAAGACTGGTCAGACTTGAGGCCATCCTCCTGTCTTGGTCTCTCAGTTTCTGGTATTATAGGTACGAAGCACCGTGTCCAGCTCTATCAGTTCCATTACCTCCCCAACTACAAGCATCCCATGCTATGCTCACCCCTCTGAGAAACTGTGATGGCTTCAAAGACCATCCTCGCCAGCCAGACCTTCTAGGCCAGAAGCAATGAGCACAGACCTGGAAATCCCACACTTAGCAGTAATATCACTTAGCAGTAAATATCTTCAACCGAGAGATCCCAAAGGGCCAAGGAGGGTTTTAGTGTACAGCTCAATGACAATGCTTGTTTGGCATCTAAGAAGCCTTTAGTTCTACCTCCAGCAGCATCAAACAGAGCAACCAAATCAACCAAAGAGAACAAACCCATTTCTCTTACACCTATACTCATCTTCTCTTTCTTCCTTCCTTTTCTTTTCTTTTTCCCTTCCTTCCTTTCTTTTCTGAGACAAGAGTTTCTCTGTGTAACCCGCCTGTCTCTGCCTCCCCAGTGCTGGGATCAAAGATGTGTGCCACCATGTGTCTTTCAAATGACCCCTTACCATCTCATGCTTAAGTCTTTATTAACTCATCTCCCCCAAAAAAGAAGCCAAGGAAGGCACACAGTTTGAACAAATGTCCACTGCTAGACCTGATTCCCACACAGCTACAACGCATTATCTCCGTGTTCCTCATCACAATAGCATGGACTAGCTGACTTCCGAGGTTTCTCAGTGTGTGACAGACACAGCAGTGCTGGCGCGCACACACACGCGCACACACACACACACCTCGGTTCCACGCAATGCTCAGGCTCTGTCGACAGGTGTTCATGCGTTTAATCTCACTGATCCAATGAGGCCAGCATTATTTTGTTTTGTTTTATCTGGCTCACTATTCTTCTTATTGCCATTTTACAGAGGTGGAAATTGAAGCATGGCATTCTCATAAGCGGAAGAGTCAGCATTTAGATTCAGGGGGTCTGGCTTCATATTTTAAACATTTAGCACACTATACAGCTTGTTTTGTTTTGTTTTCCTGAGAAAGGGTTTCTCTGTGTAGCTTTGGAGCCTGTCCTGGAACTCACTCCGTATACCAGGCTGGTCTCGAATGCACAGAGATCCACCTGCCTCCTCCTCTGTCTCCCCAGTGCTGGGATTAAAGGTGTGTGCCACCATCTCCTGGCTACACTGTACTGCTTCGAGGCACCCCCACCCTCAAACACAAACACATCAACCTTAGGACGCTAAAATCTGCATCAATGCTCTGAGACACATCAGGTCTAATGGTGCCTGGGGAAGTCATGTGGCTGCTGTGGCCTCAGCAGTCACCCGGGATGGACCCAGCAGCTCCAGAAGCCTGGGCTTGGAGAGGGTGGGTTTGAAATTTAGGGTACAGGTAAAGCTGGGAAATGAGACAACTGACAAAGTCTCCTTTGTCCGGCAGATGGAGCACTTTGCACTTAGGGCTGGGGGGGGGAGAGGGGGCAAGGGCAGGTTTAGGTTTATGCAGTGGGGGTCTGGAGAAGTAAGAACATAAGGGCGCCTGGGTTTTAAGAACTCAGGGTCCCCAAGTCTTTCGATTGGATTGTTCAGGTCTCCAAGAACCTCTAGGAAAAACCTAAACGAGGCCTCTGGAATGTATATGACCCAAGAATCTATTTGATAGAGTGGGCCTCAGGAAACCAGATACATGATTTTAAAGGTTTATGGGACCTCGATAGGGGTGTGTACTGAGTTTTGTAGGGCCCTGCTTTGATCTAGGAGAAGCCCGTGCTTATTAAAAGTCGGGTTTCCGTGAAAGGCTTCCTGAAACCTGGAAGGTATGTAAGATCTTATAACCTATGTAACGTGGCGGTCTTCACGAGCCCTAAATCTTACACCGGACGTGGCTAATTTACAAGGGTGCTCAGTACTACAGCGATTGTGGCAGTATGGACGGCAGGGAAGACGTGCAGGGTCAGGTTTGATGGCAGCCAAGGCTGCGGATCTCACCTGTCGGATGGGATGAGAAGCCACTGCAGCCTCCGGAACCGAAGCCTCCGCGCCTGAGCTCAAGGTTCCCCCACCCGCGCCGCAGAGTCGCTCTAGCCGAGCCAGAGGCCACCTTTGAGTCCAGCTCCACTCCTCCCTCTGGCCGCTCTAGCTCGCCTCCTGCCACTCTCCGGCCTCTGCAACTCTACTCCTCCTGCCGGCCGCTCTATCTCTCCACGGCGCCACGCTGGCCCGATGGAGCCACTCTGGCCCGTCTTGGAGGGCCCGCGTTTCCGTATCTCGACTGCCCCTGTCACTCTCCCGGGCTCCACCCCCTTTGCGGGAGTGGTGGATGGTTCCAGCGCTGGTTAGCGCTCAATCTCGGATCTCCAAGTTGCTCAGGTGCTAAGTGCCTACTCAGACCTCGTGTGAGGTCTTCCCACCTTGTCTACCTCCCCATCTCGGACCTGTTAAATTTCCAACCCTGTATACCGGCTCCCTCTGTCACCCCTGTTAAATCCTCCCGCTGTACTTGGGAAGCAAAGCAAAACAAAACAAAAACACCCATGCGCTTGAGTATATCTTTCCTCCCTCCCGACAGATTAACCTGCAAAAAGCAATGGCTTCCTTTAGGACTCAGTCTTCCCATCTGTTCAGTGCGGATGTTTCCGGCTCTCTCCCCTACAACCATCTCCCAGAGTATATAATAACCCAGAAAAAAAAAAAAGCTTTCTGAGACGTTTTCAACGATCTGTAACTCTCAGCTTCATAATGGCCCGCAGAGACGCAGAGACACTTGTTTATTTTAGGTACCTCTAATTAAGCATCCATGATCTCTACGACGAGGAGGTCCTACTCCTTGGATCTCAGATTCCCAACTGGTAAATGGGTGTTTTCGTTCTGAGCTGCGCTAACAGAGAGTAGTCTGGGTCCCAAACTATTTCATCTCTATCTGCTGTGCACTCGACAAATGTCCCCCCCCCCCCTTTTTGGTATTGTTTTTCTTTTTGAGACAGGGTCACGTTAGGTTGCCCAGGCTGGCCTCGAACTCAGGGCAACCTTCCTGCCTCTGCTTCCCAAGTTCTGGGATGACAGGCGAGCGCCACCACGCCGGGTTTTCTCTTTGCTCTCTTTGACAGATGAGAAAATAGGCCCGAGGAAGGGAGGCTTGCAGGCTCACTGCCCCCCACCTCCGAGGCCCTTGGCGCCGGGTCCCCTCCCTGCTCCTCCCCATTTCTCCCCCTGCTGCCGAGGGGGAGGAGGCCGGGCGGGGCCAGGGACGATGTACCTGGTGTCCGCGCGGGGAGGTGACCAGCGGGGCGCCCGAGGTCGGGCTCGGCGATCCCGGGCCCGGCGTCCCGGCTCCGGCTTCCTGGCTCCAGCGGGCAGGAAGTCGGGGCGTTTTTCCGGAGCCCCCGCCCGCCGCCCCTCCCCGCTTCCTGCCGGCGCCCCGTGCCCGCCCGGCACCTCGGCTTCCTTCCCCTTCTCGCTCGCTCGCCCGGCTCCTCCTTTCCCCGCGGGTGCGGCCCCACCCGGCCCCGCCCGGCTCCCCTTCTTCGCCTTTGTCCTCCTCTGCTATCTTCAGCCCTGCTGCTGCCCAGCTCCTGCTCTGGCCCTTCCTCTTCTCTTTCTCTTCTTAGTTTGTGACAGGAACTCACTGGGTAGCCCTGACTGGCCTTGAACTCGCTCTGTAAACTAGGCTAGCCTCGAACTCACAGAGTTCCTCCTGTCCCGGATCGTAGAGGTTAAAGTTAAAGGCGTGCGCCACCATGTCAAAGCTCCGCTCTCTTTGAGCCCCACACTCTTGACCCAGCACTTTCCCCGGAAGCTATTTTCCTCCCCGGCCTCTGCTTCTTCACCCGGCTGCAGCCTTTCTGCTCCTTTTTATCACTGTGCGTCCTTTTCTTGCCGCTGGGTCTCTTTCATCCTCCTAGACCTTAGGCTTTGTCCTTTCCCCAACTGTTGTTATCCCTTAGGCTGCACTCACTGGACAGCCAGCTCGTGTCTGCTTCTCGCCTTGCCTTCTAACTCTGTGTCCCTGTCTCTGGGGATTCCCGTGTTTCCTCTTTGCTTCTCTCCTGCCCTTCACTGCCTTTCTGCATCTGCTCTTCCCATGTTAGTGCTACTGGGTCACACCGCTGTGCATCTCTCCACCGTCTCCAGGATCTTGACAGACACTCCAGATCTGCCTAGACAAATGAACCCACGAGGGAATTAGGTCCGACCCCCAGGAAATAATACCTCGTGTTTTCAGAGCTTAAATATGCATAATAATTTGATAACATCCCCCCTGGTTCCCCCTTTCTTAGGGACATAGTGAGGGTGAGGCCCTATAAAAAAAAGCTAAACCAGCCCTTCATTTGGGGTGGGGACTTCCCCAAGAGACTTCCTGTTTCTTGGAGGGATGGGGGTTGGGGGGTAAGACTGTCTAGTCCCAGATGTCAGAAGTGGGCAGGTGAGAACTTAGGTCTGAGGGAGGAAGGGAACTTGGGTTTCCTGCTCCTGGTCGCCTGGCACTGTGGAGGAACAGCTCTCATGAGATCCACGACTCCTGCCAAGGGCTGCTTTAGGAAGGATTTATTAGCACTTAAGTGGCCATGACAGATCTGGGAGGAGGGGGTGACACTAACGAGGCTGCTGTAATCAGCTCTCCTAGAGGCGGCGATTAAGGGCTCATTACCCACTAGAGAGGGAACCCGGGACAGACTTGGGGAAGGACAAGGTTAGGTGGGAGAGTAGGGTGGGGTGTCACTCTGGAGGGACAAAAACTGGGAAGGGGAGACTGCAGGGGAAGAGAAGTGAGGCAGGGATATGGCAGGTGGGGACAGACAGCACAGCAGGATGGGGGATGTCAGTCACGGCTTTTCCAGCTGGACATCTCCAATGTGGAGACTGCCCACATCCTGGTAGGTGCCCTGGAGTCCCCTGGAGATGTCCTCATACATCGAGCAGTCATCAAGATTCAGGCCCTGCAGGGGATAGGGTAGATATCTGTACCCTGGCAGCTGCGGTCCCTGTTCCCAGTCAACCCCAGAGTTCCCACTGCAGACCCCTCCCTGTACACCGGCCCCCTCTGCAGCACCACCCCATCCAGTGCCCACCTCATAAAGATTTTCATCTTCATAGTCATCTGGCATGTCCACACCAAACTTCTCGTTCTGCCACCGCTTCTGTAGGTGATGATTGGCCTCAGTGAGCAAGGGGGAGGTGAAGGGTTTTTCAGACCCTCACATCCCAGCAAGTGCTTTATCAGAAAGATGAATGGACAGGGGGATGGCGAGATGGCTCAGTGGTTAAGAGCACTGGCTGCTCTTCCAGAGGTCCTCAGTTCAATTCCCAGCAACCACATGGTGGCTCACAACCATTTGTAATGAGATCTGGTGCCCTCTCCTGGCCTGCAGGCATACATGCAGGCAGAATACTGTATACATAATAAGTAAATAAATCTAAAAAAAAAAAAAAAAAAGGAAGGGACATGCCCAAGCCCACATATTGGGATCTTGGCAGATACTGTTCTCTGATCCTCTCCTCTCTTTCTCCTTATGGGTTCTCCTGCATCACCTTCCAAGGAGTGCTGGATGTGTTTGCCACTACATTCCACTAACTTCCTCAGGCTTTCTATCTAGCAGGAGCTGCTGGGAACTCACTAGGTGGACCAGGCTGGCCTTGAACTCCCAGAGATCTGCCTGCCTCTGCCTTCTGAGAGCTGCTGGGATCAAAAGTCTAATGCCACCATGCTGGCCCACTACTGCCCTCCAGGGCTGAGGAGTATAATAGTAAGTCAGTGTAACAGCAACTGGCAGTGAATATCTGTAATCCCAGTCCTTGGCAAGCTGAGGCAGGAGGATTATGAATTCCAGACCAATATGATCTATAGAATGAGTTCTGACCCAGCCTGAACTACTTAGCAAGATCCCATCTTCTTTACCTCTCCACTAAAGAGGAAAGAGAAAACAGGTGGTGGCAGCATATGCCTGTAATGGCAGTACTTGGAAGGTGGAGAGAAGAATAAGGCCAGCCAGGGAGATAACAAGTCTGAGGCTAGCCTGGACCAAGATCTGTCGAGAAAGAGAGAGACAGAGACAGAGAGACAGAGAGAAACAGCATTTGGGAGGCAGAGGCAGGTGGATCTTTGTGAGTTCCAGGACAGCCAGAGCTGTTATACAGAAAAACCCTTCCTTGAAAACAAAACAAAGGAAAGGAAAGGAAAACAAAACAAGTCTGGGAGATGCACAGCTGGTAAATCTGTTGCCATTCAAACCCAGGGACATGAATTTGGTCTGGGCATCCTCAGTGGAAGGAATGAAGGGACTCCAGAAAGTTGCTTTGTGCCCCCATACTCACATGCCCAGACTTTCCTACCCACTGTCCATGTACACACACCCATGAGAAATAAAGAAGGGCAGGCATGGTGGCACACACTAATGTCAGCAGCAGAAACTGAGAGGCCTAGACAGATTTCTGTGAGTTCAAGGCCAGCCAGGACTACACAGTGAAACCTCATCTAAAAACATTTAAAAAAAAAAAAAAGTTGCCTTGTGGCCTAGGGAGAAGTAGAGGCTCTGGAGGGACACTGGTCCCCTTTGTCCCTGGTCTTGGCTGCATTTGCAGGGGACTGCTCTTCAGGTGGGGCAGGAGGAGAGGCAGAAGGTATCTAGAGAGGGCCAGTAGGGACACAGTGACACCCCTGGAGCTCAGGACCGCTCCACAATTTTCTTGCTACATTAGGGGGTACTCTCAGTCTTCCAAACTTTGGAGGAGGAACCTCAGAATCTAGAGGACCAGCTAGACACTGGGAGTCATAGTCCAAGCCCGGCAAGCCCAGATGACTTGTGGGGTGTCACTTGGAGGACTCACCCTGAATAGTAGCAATGTCCCTGGCACTACTGCACAGAACAGCAGGATGATGCCCTCGGCTGTGATGATACGGTTCTTGGTGCCTTCCCCCATGTCCAGGAAGGGTCTAGGGACTGGCTCTGTGAAGACAGGGAGTCTCAGTGTCCCCTCCTCTCCCAGCCCTGCCCCTTGTGAGGTCAGGGAGCCCTAAAGCCACCATCCTGCCTGGTGAGAACCCGTGTGCTGCTAGTTCAGGTCCAGGAGGGAGGAACTGGTTGGCTCGCACGCAAGCAGTGTTCTGGATGGAGCAGGGAACCCGAGGGACAGCATCCCTTGCTACTCACTACGCACTCGGAGGTAGGTGCCGCAGGAGAATTTTCTCTTGCCGTTTTCTTCCACGTGGCATCTGTAGAGGCCCCTGTGGCTCTTGTTTACATTGGGGATGACCAGCTCATCACCTCTGAGCCCCTGACCAGAACCCATAAACACTGAGGGGATGGAGATGTTGGAGTTGTACACAAAACCGTACCACCACGTGATATTAGGTTTGTTGCCATTGTGCTTGCAGACGAGGCGGGCCTCATCCCCCACGTTCACTGTCACTGATGGTGGGATGTCTATCTTCAGGGCCTGGCATCCAGGGCCTGTGGAGAGATGAGAACAGATTAGTAGGTCAGAGACTGGAGGTGGCCCCGATTGCCCCGATCCAGAGCCCTTCACACCAGTGCTCTTGGGAGTGGAGTGGTCCTGATGGTGATGACATCTCTAGAAAGAGAGTAGATGCTGGGAGAGCTGCCTTGTGGCTTCTTGCCACCATTGCTCCATTGCATTTTACTTTCCTAACACCAGCAGGGGCCTGCTGTAGAGAGCTCCCCGGACCCTCAGAGACTTCCCCTTCATTGGGAAGGAATGGGAGCCATTATTCCCAGCTCTTAGGAACCTCCACCGGCCCTGGAGTGAGGGCCCAGTTTAGACCCAGGGTGGGCAGGGCCCAGCATCACTCCCTCTATTGGAAGAGGTGGTACTCCCCTCCTGCAGCCACCCTGAGTCTGTCCTTTTGTGCCTAGGCTGTTTCTGCCTCTGCAATTTAAATGTCAACTTAGGGATCAGGGACTGAACTCTGTCTGGGGGGAGGGAGCTGAGAGAGACAAGGGTGGACTGGTGGTTATGGTGTCAACTGTGTTTATCTTGAAAGCCCCAGTTATCAGCCTCCCCAGGACCACATTGGCTTGTGGCCACCTTCCTGAGCATAGCAGGAAAGAGGAAGGCCAGAAGTGAAGAAGAAAAGCTGGAGGAAGAAGAAGCTGGGCAACTTCATGGTAATGGGCTCAGACAGCAGTGCTCAGACAGCAGCGCTCCACTCTCCGCTGGTTCCCAGCATCAGTCACGTGAGTGGATGACCTTCGCCTCTTAAAGCCTGGTCAGTGTGGTCACACTTGGTGAGGGAGGGGAATGGAATCTGATGAGGCACTCCCTCCCTTTCCCTCGGGACACCTCCCTCAGTCCACACTTACTTCAGTTCCTCATTCTGACTTACGGAGATATGATTTTGTGTTGTGGGGCATGGTGGGCTTGGGCCTAACAGTGGACTTTCCTGAGCCTCCTCCAAACCATCTGATACAGAAAGCCCCCTCCACCCCCCCCCCCCGCCGGTTCCCTGTTGTTGCTCCTTTTATTTCTGAATAGGTCTCAGTAAGTTGCCCAGGCTAGCCATGATAGGGCAGAACTCATTATGTAGCCCAGGCTGGCCTCAAATGCAATATTCTTCCCTCCTGCTTCAATCTCCTGAGTTCTGGTATTACTTTAAAGGGTGTGCGCTATGCATCAACCTGTCTGGCTTCCCTCAGCTTCTGGCTCTACTATCCACCCCTCCTGTCAGCGGTACCCCCAAATCCCCTGCCCACCAACGCCAGTACCTTCCCTTTGGCCACATTACCTAGGCAGGCTTCCGCCAGGAAGAGAAGGAGAAGAGGCAGGACTCCGAGACCCTCTGACATTTTCTACCAGTGGGTTGATTAGTCTGGGTTGCAGTAGCCCTCGGGTACCAGATTCCACCCCAAACTCCGCCTCACTTCCTGTTTGGCCCCGGACGGAGATGGGCTCCAGTGGCCCTTATTTGCCATGTGTTTCAGGCCCTGAGTGCTGAGGAACAGTGCTGCACCTGGGCCGGCCACAATTCCCTTGAGTCTCTAGTGCTGGGGTGGGGCAGAGTCTGGTTCAGGCCGCTGAACCTGCAGAAGGATCCTGGGAGCTTGGGGGAGGCAGGCAGGTCCTCATGCTACTACTCAGCTTTGGCTTCCCATCTCGTTAACACTGGGGCAAACCTGTCAGCTCCCCCACCCTTTTCTTTCCAAACCTACCTTTTCTCTTTCTCAAGAAAGGCTGGCCTTGGATTCACTATGCCGGTGAAAATCTTTTCGTCATTGTTTATTTATAGTCACCTTTTATTTTTTTAATCAGCAAAGCTTTATTTATTTAATGTATGTGTTTGCATTCATGTATGTATGCATGTGTGCCATGTGTGTGCCTGGTGCCTGTGGAGACCAGAAGAGGGCTACAGATCCCCTGGAGATGGAACTGCCGCCGCTGTCTGAAGATGCCCCTGAGATCACGATCCTCTGCCTTTTCCTCACTATTGCTATTACAGATGTGATCCACCACGCCGGGTTTTCCTTTCATGACGTTGGGGATAAAACTGGGATTAAAACTGGGATCTCGTGCCTGCCAGGTGACTGCTCGGCCACTGAACTACACCCCAGCCGTGGAGGGCAAAGTGGACCATCCTCCACTTTACAGAGGAGGAAACCGAGGCTCAGTGAGGGGAAGCAACCACTTGCTCGGTGCTGTCCAGTCTGTGGTGGAATGGACCCGCTGAGGGCGTGCTGGCTCATGCCCGCAATCCCAGCCTTTGGGAGGCTGTGGTATGTGTAACTGAGAGGCTTGCCTGGGCTACATAAGAAATAGGCAGATGGGGGCGGGTGGCGGGTGACAGAGAGTTCACTGGTTAGCCAGTATATTGAGCTCCAGGTGAGCCTGTTTTCATTTTGTTTTAAAGGTGAGGGACTCATTGATTAAGGGAACTCATTTCTCTTGTTGATGAACTAGGTTCAATTCCTAGCATTCACATGATGGTTCGTAATCATACATATAAATACTAAATAAATAAAAAAACTAAAAATTTTTTTTCTTTTTTCTTTTTTTTTTTTTGAGACCGGTTTTCTCTGTAGCCCTGGCTGTTCTGGAACTCACTATGTAGACAAGGCTGGCCATAAACTCGGAGATCTTTTTAAAAATTTTTTAAAAGCTAGGCAGTCATGGCCCACAAAAAAAAAAAAATCTGTTTTATACCCAGGGAAATGGAGCGATTGAGATACTAATTTAGTAGTTAGGCAGTTTTCACTTATGTGAAGACATGGCAAGAGAAATTATTAAAATGGCTGTATTGGCATATGCCTATAATCCCAGAATTTGGGAGGCAGAGACAGATAAAGGCAAGTTCCAGGTCACCCAGTGACTCAGACTCTATCTCAGACAAACCAAACCAAATCAAAACAAGCTAGGCAGTCGTAGCGCACACCTTTAATCCCAATACTTGGGAAACAGAGGCAGGTGGGTCTCTGTGAGTTCAAGGCCAGCCTGGTCTAGAGTGAATTTCAGGTCAACCGAAGCTGCAGACTTGCAGATTCTCTTCAGACAAAACAAATTAAAACCCGGGCGGTGGTGGCGCACGCCTTTAATCCCAGCACTTGGGAGGCAGAGGCAGGTGGATCTCTGTGAGTTCGAGACCAGCCTGGTCTACAAGAGCTAGTTCCAGGACAGGCTCCAAAAACCACAGAGAAACCCTGTCTCGAAAAACCAAAAAAAAAAAAAAAATTAAAATAACAACAAAAGGGGGTAGAGGCATGAGGATCGTTAAGATTGCCAGGCCAGCTGAGCTACATAAGACCCTGTCTCAACAAACCCCAAACCAGGCTGGAGAGACAAGATGGCTCAGCTGTGTAAGAGCACAAAGAGTTCCTGCTGAGGACCTGAGTTCCACGCCCCACACTCACGGGGTGGATTACAACCGTTAAGTCCAGTTTCAGAGGGTCCAGCCTCTTCTGAAGAACATGTGGGCTCATGCACACATGTAGTACACACACACACACACACACACACACACACACACACACAATACCTCCCTAAGTAGAAAAAAAATGAAAAATAATTCGAGCTGGGTGGTGGTGGCACATGCCTTTTGTTATGCCCAGATCAGGAGTCCCCACGAAACCAACCAGGAGACCAAGTCCTGTATGTAAAGGCAAGGAACCTTTATTATCACACAAGTCTGCAAACTCGTCTCTCCATATGCCCAGTGTATTGTAGTGATCGGAGAGCCCCGAGCTCAGGTACAGTTGGGTTTTTATAGTAGCAAAGGTGGGGGTGGTTGAGGGATTTCTAAGGTTTAGGACCCCTGATTGGCTGACATTTGTCTAGGGGTGTCCTGGTGAAAAGCTATGGGTGTGTGCAGGCAGGTATGATCCTGTCTACAATGGTTGGAACGTTAGGAATTTCCTTTGGATGGTCTGTTCCTGGGTGGTGTCTGGGTAGTCTCAGTTTGTGGTCTTTATCAGAACCAGGTATTGCCCCAGGGTAAACAAACTACTGAGACTCAGGCCTCTAGTGAGCTTGTCGTGGTTGGGTCCTACACCTTTAATCCTAGCATTTGGGAGGCAGAGGCAGGTGAATCTCTTGAGTTTGAGGTCAGCTTTGTCTACAGAGAAAAGAAACCCTGTCTTGCAAAACCAAAGAACCAAACAAAAGCAAAAAGAGAAAAAGGAGAGAGAGACTAATTTGAAAGCCACTGAGGAGTAGCTGAGCAGTACAGCACTTAGCAGCTTTGGTGAGGTCCCAGGTTCAATTCTTAGAACATCAACAAAACAAAAACCACATTCATAGCAGGATGTTTTTTTGCTTGAACAATCGTGAAACAATTCCAAGGTACATTTGCAGGAGAAAGGACATGCTGTAGAACGTTCAATAGGGCAGCTGAAAGCCGCAGAGCAGCGGTCAAGTCAGTGTCAGAAATGGGGGAAATGGGGAGGAGAAAAACCCGGGTGTAGGTAATGGGGTTGACACTGCCTGCTGTTTGGGGACAATGGTCTGTGATAAAGACAAATGTGTACGCCCGCCCGTGACTTTCACCTCTAGGGAAGGAGGACTGGGCTGGGGAAGGACTCAAATAGTTTCACACAGCTTCTTTTCTTACTCCCCCCATGGGTTTTTCTCTGTAGCTTTGGAGTTCCCCATCCTGAAACTCACTTTGTAGATCAGGCTGGTCTTGAATTTACAGAAATCAACCTGTCTCTGCCTCCCGAGTGCTGGGATTAAAGGTGTGTGCCACCATTACCTGGCTTTGACTTTGTAGTTACCCCCCCCCCCCCCCCCGGCGAGATTATGTTGCCTTGGAGCCTGTCCTGGCACTAGCTCTGTAGACCAGACTGGCCTCACACTCACAGAGATCCGCCCGCCTCTGCCTCCCCGAGAGCTGGGATTAAAGGTGTGCGCCACCACGCCTAGCTCTGTAGTATTTAGTGTCTTTATTCCCTACTACGTTTGGTTCTGTTTGGAATGGAACTCTGGGCCTCTCCTGTGCCAGGCAAAGTTTTAGCTACTGAGTTACAATTGACTTCTCTTGCATAATACTTTTTCCTATTATTTTTTAAAGCTATTTAAGATGCTTTGCTTGCCGGGCAGCGGTGGCGCACGCCTTTAATCCCAGCACTCGGGAGGCAGAGGCAGGCGGATCTCTGTGAGTTTAAGGCCAGCCTTAAACTAGAAGAGCTAGTTCCAGGACATGCTCCAAAGCTACAGAGAAATCTTGTCTCGAAAAACCAAAAAAAAAAAAAAAAAAAAAAAAAAAAAAAAGCTTTGCTTGCATATATATCTGTCAGTCAGAGCCCAGACAATTGTGAGTTGCCATACGGGTCTCCTCTAAGAGCAGCCAATGCTCTTGCTCTTAACTGCTGAGTTCTCTCTCCAGCCCCACTTGGGGGTGGGGTAGAGACAAAGATGGCCTTTCTCTGTGTAGCCCTGGAACTTTGGTTTGCAGACCAGCCTGGCTTTGAACTCCTTAGACCTATTTGCCACCACTGCCCGGCTGGCATTCTGTGCAGGTGTGTCTTGCTCTTGGGTATGCACATAAGTGTAGGTGTCCCTGAGGCCACAGTATTGAATCCCCTAGAGCTGAAGTTACAGTAGTGAGCCTTCTGATATGGATGCTAGGAACTGAACTGAGGTCTCTTCAGAGTAACAAGTGTTCTCAACTCGGAAGCCATACTCAAAGCCATGGGTGGGGAGCTTTGCAAGGCTGCTTTGAATACTGTTTTACATGCCTGAAATATTTCATAACTTAAAAATAGGCCAAGTGGCCCAAATGTGTGGTGCAGGACTGTAATCCCAGCATTGTGAAGGTGGACACAGCAGGGGGCCAGGAGCTCCAGGTCATTGTGCTAAAAAAACTATTACTTGGGCTTCAAGACCAAGGTCAGCTGATTTATATCGAGTCCATTTCTCCTGTTTGGTAGTAATGACCCCCTTTTATGAGCTTGGTGATATCACCAAGAGAGCACTCAGTAGTCCCCGAAGCTTACTTCCCCTTCTCTTCACAACCTGCCACCTCCCACCCACATTGCGAGGTGCCTGCCTTTGGAGGGCAGGACAGCTGGTCTCCAGTTCCAAGCTGCTACTCAGGGAACCTCAGACCAACCACAACTCAACTTTCTCGGTAGTGGCAGTGGCTGCAGCTAAGCAACTTCATTACATGTGATCAGCTGGGCCAAAACATTCCTCTTCACTTGACCACAGAAAGGGACCCGCCTGAGCTCAGGCTTGAGGTGGACTGCATGGGTTGACACAGGCCACATCCTCACAGCCTTGACGCATCCAGTTACCCAGGGTTTGTCCCTCCAAATGCTGTAGGATACCCATCCCAAGAAGCTTGCTGGACACAGAAAACTGCCTGTCCCCATGCTTCAACCTGGGAGGGGCGGTACTCATGTGGCTTGAAAACACAAGTGTCCTCTGCAGAGAGCCAGTTTTACCTGGCATGTGGCTGATTGTTACAGATTGGGGAGGAGGATGGTGAGGCAGAGACATATAATTTCAAAATCCAGAGCCTCCCTTGAGATAGGGCTGATTGACCTGGGAAGCTGCCAGGATGACTCGGGCTAGGCTGGCCTTCTGGAGAGCTCAGGCCCAGCATATTCAACTGTACAGTTACTTGGCACTCCTTACAGGCACCATGACATCAGGCAGGATTGCAGCATCTACCTTCCATCCTTTAGTGGAGGATGGTAGGACAACCAGGGGAAGGGAAGGTCACTATGCTGCCCTCTCACAATCCAAAACTTTCTCTTCTTGGGAACACATCTGCAGCCCAGCCCTGCTATCAGCTGACACCACAACTCTACTGGTGTCTTGGGATTCCCAGGGAAGCCCTGCATTAAAAGACAAAACCAAGGGCTGGAGAGATGGCTCAGAGGTTAAAGAGCATTGCCTGCTCTTCCAAAGGTCCTGAGTTCAATTCCCAGCAACCACATGGTGGCTCACAACCATCTGTAATGGGGTCTGGTGCCCTCTTCTGGCCTGCAGGCATACACACAGACAGAATGTTGTATACATAATAAATATTAAAAAAAAAAACAACCAAGAAATCAAAAGCAGACCCAGACCAGGATTATGAATGAGGCAATTTATTAATCCAGCATCCTTTGTTCTAATGCTTCTTGTTGGCAGCTGCCACCTGTGAGAAGACAGAAGGATCAGTGAGTGGTCTAAAGGCTTTGTCATGGCTCACTACCCAGAGCCACGCCCTCTGCCCCACTACTGCAGACACCTCCAGCTTTAGTCACTGTCCCAAGGGTAAGGTCACTGTGTCAACGTTTGTGTCTTGTCCTCTACTGAGATCCCAAGCTCAAAGCTAAAGTCTTCCAAGAACCTCAGTAGAGGTGCAGTCTGTAGCAGAGAAAATCAGGCATGGGGTGCCTTGTTAGACCCCAGGGGCTCTGCTTTTTTTTGGGTGAGATCACCCAACCCAAAAGGTAGTGGGAATGAAGTCACCCTACAGTGACTTGCTTGGTCTGTGCCTAAACCAGTCTACCACCCCAATCTCCACCTCCCCCCTAAATTGCTTGCATGTGGTGCCTAGTAAGTATGAGGACCAAGTTAGAGCAGAATCCTTAACCAAGGTGATCTGTATGGAGGGGAGGGACAGCACTGCAGAAAGGTACAGTTCACTCAAAGCAGCCTGGTTCTGCAGCAGACCTTAAGTGGTTTTTCCCTGCCCCAGTGTGACTTTCTCTGGCTGTGTCCCAATGGAGAAAAGGAGCTGGTGCACCCCTCACCTGTCCGGCAATCCTGTCCAGATCTCTCTGTCCCTGAGGTGTTAGCTTGCGGCCCCTGTGCAAAAGAGAAAAATTAATTCTTGGCTGAGCACAGCCCAACCCCGCCTCTTGGGGGAAGACAGAAGAAAGCACCGAGCAAGGGAGCCACATTCTTCTTGCCAAGCCCCACTCATGCCCAAGCCAGCTGCATCCTAAGGAGCTGGAAGGCAGGAGTGGGAGACCCCTGGGAGCTGACGAGGTGTCGTTTGTGCAAGCATTAGATCAAAAGCCGCGAAAAATCAATTGGGAAAAGTTAACGAGCAGGCTAATGAAAGTGGACAGTCGCTAAATTACCTTCTCAGAGCCAGAGAGGTCTGGGTGAGGGCCTCACTGTTTGCTTTCTGAAGGCCCTGTACCTCCATTTGTAGGGAGGCCCAACAGCTTCACCACAAAGTCACCAATGGGCAATGACCATCCTAATTCCGGCACAACCCTGCATACCCATCTTGGTCCTTTTCCACCATTTTCAGTCCCTCCAGGGCTTGGAGAACGCGGCGGGCCACACTCTTGGAGCCTCTGCTGAAGTGGCTGGGCCTGACACCGTTTCTCTGCCGTCCTCCATAGATCTTGGTCATGGAGCCAACCCCGGCACCACCACGCAGGTACAGGTGCCGTGCTGTAGAGGCTGGAGGTGGGGCAAGAGGGAGTCTGAGGATCATTCTTTCTACATTCACTGTGTCGAGTGAGGCAACTTCTCACCACTTTACAGAGCAAACAGAACATGCACCAAAACTGGGGCTTGACACCCCTGGTTCTCCCTTCCCTGTAACTTTCCCAAGGGTGACCATCTCCACATGCCTGCGGCAGGACAGTGAAAAAGGAACTGACTGCTTTACAGTACAGCTTAGCCCTGGAGAACGAGGCCAAGATCTGGCAGGGCAGTCACGTTGTTGTGGGTACCATAAACTTGGAATCTCAGCCATGGATACAGGACTGTTCCTGCAGGCAGCCTCCTGGCCTGTCAAACAAGCTTTGGCAAAACCTCGAAGGCCATGCCCCAAGGCGCTGAGTGGTGCTGCCTGCCATTCTCTGCATCATGCATTATCCTTCACATTCTCAAGCAGAAAATAAAAAGTCCCAGAAGTGACATAACCCTGGGGATCCTGGGGCCCAGGCAATTCAATAGTCCCACAGAACATTTATAAAAACAAGACTCACAGCCCATGCGCCACTACCCAGGTCCCATGCCATTTAGGCAACAAGGGACTTGGGCCACCTGGCTAGGAAATACAGGGATATCTTCATCCCCTAAAGCAAAAATCAGGCAGTCATTCTAAATCTGGCCCCACTGCCACCTCTCTTCTGGCACCCAGGAGCCACCAGGTTAAGTAGAAATTTACTTTAGTGACTCCAGCCAGGTTATGTGGGTTCCCCTGATATGCTTACTCGCCTTGCTCCCACAGCCGGCTGCTAACCTCAGATTTTTTTAAAACCATATACCTGCCAAGACTGACAGACTCACGTGGTGTCACTTCCCATCTTCTTGCAAGGTGACACCAAGACGACTCCACCTTTAAGACCAACTCAAATGCTCCACAGCCACCACCCTACCCAACGCCAGGACCCATCATCACCCATCATCTGCTCTCTTCCTCAGGGCACAGGACCAGGGATTAGATTAGCCTGGGCACAGCAGGTGCCTGAATCTCCTGCACTGCTATACCCCCCCCCCCCCCCCCCCGCGTCTGTACAACAGTACCAAAGGAAAGCAACTGCCCCAGCAGGCACAGTGGCCAGGCAGGGAGGAAACTGCAGCAAAGCTCACCAGCTTCTCTAATGGGGATTTACAGTCCTTTTCAGTACCACAGAACCATCAGCTAATTATAAGGCACTCACTGCCACCCCAAATCTGCATGCATTTCCTTTTGATTTTTGAAAGGACTTACTTAGAGGCTGCAAACAGCAAGTTGAAGCTCACTTCTTTCTCTCTTCCTCAACAAGACCCTGGGCTCTAGCACATTTTTAAGGCAAAACTTTAGGCAAATCCATAGAATTGCTGCTGAATTTTAGAGGATTAACGAGACAGGACGTTGGCCCTCAATGTCTTCCCACTGCCCTAGGGAGCTGTGCCCAGGAGGGGCTGATGTCCTTCATCTGAACTCAGTTCAGGAGGCACTGCAGCTTAGCAGTGCGAGTGGCGGCCCCATCTTCACCAACGGTGTGAAGTGTTGGATGAGGAACCTTGTAATCTTTCACCCTGACCCGTTCTCAGCCAAACTAAGGAAAAACTGCTTTCCTAGCCCCAATTCACCCTTCTACTGGCTCCTCAGTCACTGAACTTCTCTGGCCCTAACCCATCACCTCTGAACCCCACGCCCACAGCCTTTCCTCACCCCCAAACAAACACAAGCCTGCTACCTCACTGCACTCTAGCCCCAAATACAAGCACAAGCACCGGGATTACAAGCCTGCAGACCTGGTCCCAAACTCAAGATTCCATTCATTGCCAACACCTTTCCACTTTTAGGCTTGGAATGCAGCCCAGAGTGCTCGCCTAGCATATACAGAGCCAGAATCCAACCCTCAGCACCTGGGAGGCAGAGGGCACCCTGGTCTCTTGGCGAATTCCTGGCCAAACAGGGTGTACATGGTGAGAACCCATCTCTAAATACAAGCCAGCAGTGACAAAGGTGGAAGGGTCACATGATCAACTGGTGGACCCAGGACATGCATGACCCCCCCCCAATACCAACCCTGAAAAAGACAACCAATTTTGCCTGAGAGGTACACAACACCTTTACTAACCACTCTACCCAGAGAAAACCACTATCCTTCCTCTTGCAATGCCAAATCCAAGCTGTACCAAGCGGAGCATCTCAATGTCTGTGTGCCTGCTTCTGAGACGGGAAGAAGGGCATATTTTAGCTAGGCCTCACCACTGCTGTAGGCAGGGAAGCCACTTTCCCTACATCACCCTCATCCTTTAAAAAAATAAAAAATTGCGCTGGCAGGTGGATGCACCGACCTTTTCCCACACTGTGGAATTGACCTTTTGGTTTTCAGAGGCTGTGTTGAGTCATGATGGTCCCTGTGCCCATGCCAAAGCCTGAAACAAAGTGGATCCCATGGACATTTGACTTAATAAACGCTAATATAAATTTATAGACTGCTTCACATTTTGAAGTGATGAGCAATGTGTTTCCTATGACCCGGTGAGTTCTCAGGTAGGGGGTCCCTTAGCAGAGGCCAATATTAGATGCTGTGACCTTGGCACAACCCAGCACTGATCCCATCCTGCAGAGCTAACCAGACTATAGCATACAGAACACCAAAACATCCGAATAGGACCCATAGCTCCAGAGAGAAAAGTTTTCTCTTGGGCGCTCAGAGCCGTAAGTGCCCTCTGAGAACAGGAGCAGCACCCCAACTTGCCTATCTTTCAGTAGAGAATCGCCTGGTAGAGATGGATCTGAATTAGAATGTTACACAATGGATACTGTCAGAGACTCTCAAGTGAGCACCTATAAGTAGTCATTAGAGCATGAGGTCTGTCTCTTCCTAGCACAGTTGAGAGGGGAAGGGGTTCCTGCCTGGGGTCACCCAGCTCCCCATTCCCAGCCAAAGTCCCCAGTTCTCACCAGCTCGTGTGTAGAACCAGTTCTCATCATAGGGGGCAAGCTCTTTATGTTTGGCCAGCTTGACTGTGTCCACCCATTCGGGGACTTTCAGCTTCCCGGACCTGGGACCAAAAGAATCGAGAAAAGGACATTTTAGAAATTTCCATAAAATTACTTCCGATCCCCGAAACCATTCCCCGTCAACAGAACCAACTCGGAAAAAGCAGGATAGGTGCTAGCATATGAACAGGGACAACACGGAAACATGGCCATCCTAGGCCTAATTCAGAAAAGGCCCCAACAAGAGGCCATTCAGATTAGCTTTGGGGTCACAGCTCCGGCCCGACGCTTACTTTTTGAGGAAGGCTGCCAGAGCTCTGACGAACTCCTGCTGGTTAACGTCTTTTACAGTAACTCCAGGCATCTGGGAGGAAAGGCAAGTATGTCAATAGGAGGCTTGGTTCGAAAAACTGACGCGGTTCCAGGTCAACAGCAACCCCAAGACTCTCCCATCCAGACCGAAGCCCCAACATCCTCCCCGCCTTTCGCCAAGTGCAGCCCGGCTCTTCCAGGTTCAACAGAGCTCCCGGGTGCCCACGGCATGCGGATCACAAGCCGGCGTGGTGACCGCGTGGGAAGACTCCTCCACATCCCTCTCCCTCAGCCCACGTTCCCGGGCACTCCACTCACCCCTCCGCTGCCCACCTATAACCCCTTTTGGACTCCCGGATTTGTAGCCATAGGCATGTCCGGGCCTGCCGCTCGCACGTGGCCGCGGCTCCAAGGGGCGGAGCGACCCCGCGCCGGGCTTCCTGCGGTCCCCGGCACGAGCTCTTGGGGCCAGACAGCCCGGCCCCGTGGCCCCGCGCACAGCCCGACTCAGAGCTCTCGCTTACCGTGCGGCCTCCGCGCTGCTAGCCAGGGGAAAGGGAACGACGGGGTTTCCCGGGCGCACAAGTCGGGTGTCAGTCTCGCGAGAGTTCGGAGTGCTCGCGAGAGCGGCTAGACCAGCGTCTCCGCCTCTCTGAGGGCGAATATGGCTTCGTCTCCACCTAAAATGGGAGGGCCTGTAAGAGGAAGGGGTGGAGAAGGCAGGAGAAGGGACAGGGGACGAGAGGAGGCGGGCTGTTTCCTCTTTCCGTTTTTTCGGGCGTGTTGCGAAACCGGAGAGAGGAGAACGTGGCTTCGTTTGAGCCTCGTGTGTCTGGTGGGAACAGAAGTGGCGGAAACTACTGAGGGCGGAAGGAAAGCCGGGTTCTGCGTGGTGGCGTTTTCCCTGGCCGGAAGTGGGAGTAGTAAGGGCGGAACCGAGACGGGAAATGTAGTGAAGAGGCAAGGATGACATGTGGCGATCACCCCCTTTTGTCCTAGCACTAGTATTCGCGAGACCGGGACTACACGGAAGCCCCACCCTTCTTTGGGCGGAAATTGCTTCAGCTTGCTTACCGCAGCAGAGTGGAACTAAGGCGTTGGAAGCGGGGGAGGAGATTAGGGCAGGGACTACGAGGCAGGGGCGGGACCTTGATCGAGGTTCCGCTCTGCCATCTAGCGCCGGAATCCGATTGCTCAACCCGTTAGTCTCGCCTCATTTGACCCTTTAAAATCATCATTCAGGTTTATCTGTGTAACGTTATTATTTTTGTTGTTGTTGTTTTGAGACAGGTCTTCATTTAGCCAAGTCTGGAACTTTGTCTTTATCCAAGGTTGTCTCTGAACTCACGATCCCCCTGCTTCAAGCTACAAGAATGTTGCATGCCAGGCTCTGGGTTTAGTCCTCTGCCCCACCGGCCCTGCGCGCGCATAAAATGTTTGAATGTTTGAAGCTGTGGTACATCCAGACGATTAAATGTTATTCGAGATAAAAGAAGGAATGAGGGCCAATGAGGTGTCTTAAGAAGGTCGAAGTGCTTGCCATACAAACCTGATGACCTGAGTTTGGTTCTTGTAACCCACCGTGGGAAAAAAAGAGAGAGAACCAGCTACAGATCGTTGTCTTCTGACTTGCATAAACTCATCCAATGGCACAGAGATATTCACATATCGTGCGTGCTCACGCACACCCCCTCCCTCTACACACACTAATAAAATTTAAAATTTAGAAAAGATACTGAAAAGAAATGAGTTATTAATACTTCAGACAGGAGAAACGTCAAGCCTTTTCTCTCCAGCCTGAGAGAGATGGTTCAACTCTTCCAGACGACCTGAGTTCAGTTCCCAGCACCCACACTGAAGTGGCCGATAGTCGTCTGTAATTCCCTCTGCAGGGGATAAGATGTTTTCCTCTGGCTTCCTCAGGCATCTACATGCATGTATGTGCATGTGCACACACATACACATAATTAAAAGTAAAATTAAAAAAAACTTAAACATTGAAATCGGCTGGTCATAGTGATGTACACCTATAATCCTAACACTCAGGAGGCAGAGGCAGGATGATTACTGC
Organism: Chionomys nivalis; assembly: GCF_950005125.1. Taxonomy (NCBI): domain Eukaryota; kingdom Metazoa; phylum Chordata; class Mammalia; order Rodentia; family Cricetidae; genus Chionomys; species Chionomys nivalis. The sequence continues at coordinate 79,322,000 of NC_080087.1, read as the reverse complement.
AAATTTGAGGGCAGATTGGCCAGCCAAATGTAAGGAGACTTTGTATCAAAATCCCCAAACCAAAACAACATCAATACAAAATCCACTTACAAGATTAGTCATGTGCACTTCTGAGATGTCTGTGAGGACTCTGACCTACTCAATGAATTAATGCCTTGATGGATTCATAACAGGAGGTCACTGGTGAGAGGTGGGAGACATGAGCAGCTGGGGACCGAATCTTGCCTGGGTCCTCTCTCAGCAGGACACACCCAGCACAACAGTGACTTACCCAAGGGCATGTGACAATAAACTACCTCCCCCTTTAAACTGAGGAAAAAATAAACTTTCAAGTTGTTTCTGTCTGGTGTCTGGTCACAATGCATCCGTGTGGATTCAGCAGTTGTTGCAGATGCATGGCTTTGCTGTTGGGTTGGTAGAGGGAGAGGCTATAGGAGGAAGGGCTGATGTATGGAAACCTGCTTTTTCATTAATTTTCCAGGCCTCCATCATGGCATTTTCATGCGTATGTGTTATTTTACTGTCTCCTTCATTCTCCTTGCCCCTCACCACTCCTGCTGGCTCCCTTTCTCCAGCTAGCGAGTACCCATTCTGTGCTCCTGTTACATGGAATCCATTGGCATACTTTCCACCTCCCTCAGATTTCTTCCTCCCCCTTGGGACCTGCCTTCTAACTTCATGACTCCTCTCCCACATACAAGTACAAAAACATAATTTTAAATCTAAGTTCTGTACATATGCATTTTTTATCTTTCTCAGTCTGGCTGGCTTCTAGTTCAGTTCATTTCCTTGGAATAGTTAGGACTTCATTACTTTGTGTTTGTTTGTTTTTGTTTTTAAGACAGGTTTTCTGACTGGCCTGGAACTCACTCTATAGACCAGGCTGGCCTCGAACTCACAGAGATCCGCCTGCCTCTGCCTCCTGAGTGCTGGGTTTAAAGGCATGTGCCACCACTGCCCTGCTTCATTGCTTCCTTACGGCTTCAAGATTTTTCACTGCTTATACATGCCACACTTTGTTCCTCTGAGTAGGAAATCTACAGTGCAGCTATACATATACATATGCAAGTATCTTTGTGGTCTGTTGACTTAAGAGTCCTTTGGATTTAGATACCCAACACATAGCAGGTCCATATAGTAGTTTTATTTTTCATTTTTAAACTTGTTTTAGATTTATTATTTCATGTATGTATATGTGTTTTGCTGCTTGTGTCTGTGTACACCACAGGCATGCCTGGTGGATGTCAGAAGAGGACACCTGATTCTCTGGAGCTGGAGCTGTGATGGTTGTGAGTCACCAGGTGGGCTCTGGACTGAACCTAGGTCCTCTGCAAAATCAACAAGTGCTTTTTACCACCAGAGCCTTCTGCAGCTGGACAAGCTTATTTCTTCCAACTGCGAGTGGGGTGTTCTTTCTCCACATCTTCATCAGCATGTATTATTATTAATTTTCTTGGTTATAGCAGTAATTAGCTATGCTTTTGGTGCTGTGATAAAACACCATGGTCAAGGTACCCTATAAAAGAAAGAGTTTATTTGGGTTACGGTTCCAGAGGGTTAAGAGTCCATCATGACATCAGGCAGGTATGGTGGCAGGAACAGAAAGCTAAGAGCTTACATTTTCAAAATAAGCACAAAACAGAGAGTGCTAACTGGATGTGACAAGAGGCTTTTAACTTCAGAGTCTACCCCTAGTCGCATACTTCCTCCAGAAAGGTCCGCACCACCTAAACCTCCCCAAACAGTGTCATCAACTGGGGACCAAGTGTTCAAATGCCCAAGATATAGGGGAACTTTGTCACTCAAACTACCACAATAACTGTTTTGATCGGTGTGAAATAGAATCTCAGTGTGGTTTTGTGTGGTGTGTGTGCCGCATGTGTGTATATATATGTGTTTGTGTGTGTGTGTGCAAGTGGTGTGTCGATCAGAAGACAATCTCCAGTATCGGTCCTCACCTTGCACCTCGTTTGAGGCAGTATCATTCACCATTTGCTGCATACACCAGGCTAGCTAACTCACGAGCTTCTGGAGACCCTCTGCTTTCCATCTTGCAGTGTGATCTCTAGGGTTACAGATGTGCACTACAACACCTGGATTCACCTGGGTTGTGGGGATTCAAACTCAGATCCTCATGCTTATATGGCAACCACTTGGACATCTTTCCAGCCACTCAATGCAGTTTTCTCTCTTTTATTTATTTGTGTGTATGGAGTTTTGCCTGCAAGTACGTCTGTGTACGACGTGTGCCTGGAATCTATAAAGGCCAGAAACAGGTGTTAGACCCCCTGGACCTGGAGTTATTTGACAGCTGTAAGTGGTCATGTGGCTGCTGGAACTCAAACACAGTCCTCTGGAAGAGCTGCCAGTGTTCTCAACCACTGGCCTATCTCTCCAGCCCTTGCATTCTCTGTCTAATGTGTACTTGGCAAACATATTTTTTCACATTCTGTAGGCTGTTCCTCAGCCCCTACCCCGTAGTGATTGGAAACACTGCTTTCTGTAAAACTAAAAGTAAGCAAAATGAAAAAGAATGGCCTGAGGGCAGGAAGTCATTGTTTTCCAGGTGTTTAAGTGTTGGCAGTGGAATGCACTAACTTAGGAGGGAACACCATTCTTAAGGGACTGGACAGAATCTGTTTAGTCAGCCATTCATTTTGAGTGCCCCAGAGAGAAAGTCCACAATAGGCCTGTCCTCTTTGGATAACTATTCTGGGGGTTGGGGACATAGATTGACACTAATACAGTGACACTAGCACAGCTTAGCACGATCAAGTCTGTACCTCCAAGGGACATAAGGTCTGAAGAGCTTAACACAGATATTGGTGGGATAAAAGATAGATGTGCTTTTGGGAAAAGCTCCGGATCCCATGAGGGTCTACACAGGCATGGTTGCCCGCTATGGAGCTTGACCATAGGGTTGCAAAGCTAGCTACGCAAGCAGACGGGTTAAGTGATGAGTCTACGTGAACCAGGAATGAGGATGGAGTAGGTGTCATGAGGTCATTTTCCTGCCTGGACTATAAGTGGGGTCAGTAGCAGGTCAGGTTCCTGTAGGGCTGGAGTGACCAGAATATGGATAATCAAAGGACAGAATGTGAAATGTGCCCTTGAAACAAAACCGGGGTTGTTGTGGGGAGGAGTCTTGTGTGGAGAAGAGCGAGGAGGGCACTTCCTGGTTGGAAACTTATTGTCATTTCTGTAGAGTATTAAGAGAGGTTGAGACAAAAGCTCAGATCAGGCAACCTTAGGGAGCAGGACAGGAAACCGGTGTTCACAGTCCACTGGCTGAAACTTCAGGGATGCTTAGGGCCAGGAGTCTGGTGCCTCCTCAGCAGCAGGTGAAGGGAGGTGGAAAATGGAAACGAGAGCAGTTCCTGTGTGTGTGTGTGTGTGTACACGCACGCGTGCGCGCACACGAGACCATGCCCAGCTTTCAGCACAGTCTCAGTATGTAACCCTGGCTAGCCCGGGACTTTGTATAGACCAGGCTGTCTGCGACCCTCATAGAGGTCCACCTGCTTCTTCCTCCCGGAAGGAGGGAGTGTGAGGGTGAAAAGCATGGGTCACCACACAAAGCTAAATTCTTAAGTCTTCCCTGTTCTCAAGGCTGACCTCTGCAGATTTGCAGCACTTCCTTAGGGACCGTTTGGGGGTTCACATGACTTGAATGATTGGTTGGCCTCCTCTCTGCTCCCTTCCCTGCCATTTATTAATTTATTTAAAAGATGTATGCCCCAGCTAACTGCTGAGTTACACTAGTATAATCAGCTTCTTCTTTTTTTAATTAGCTAGCGGATGTGTGTGTGTGTGTGTGTGTGTGTGTGTGTGTGTGGCAGGTCCGTGCAGCAATGTGGATGGAGGTCAGAGGATAAGAAACGTCATGGAGCTGGTCTCACCTTCTAGTTTCCTTGGTCACAGTAGCCAGCACTTTCCCCCTGAGCCTTTCCACTGCTCTCCTGTCACTACCCTGTGTCCTGTTCCTTTTTTACACCACCCTTTTCTTTTATCTTTTTTTGGCTGTGTGACCTTGGAACCCTGGGGACCCTTGGTCAGCCCTAGTAGCAGTGTCTTAGCGAGGTGCATTTGCAGCGCTTCCCCACTGCTCCGTGACTCTTGGGCTCAGTCATCTGTCACTGGAAGAACTCGGCACTGCTAGCCAGGCTTAGGCAGGTCTATTAAAGGGCAATCGTATATCTAAGCTATAACTAGGGAGGACAACGGTGTGAGGCTGTAGTCTTTTGTTCTCTTACAGTCTCCCCGATTAGTGCTGCAGTCTGCTGTGGAGAAGGAATAGCCCGTCTTCTCAAGGCCTCGAATTAAGAGAACAGGGTGTTGTTGGGTCCCACCATCATTCATCATCTTGAGCAAAAAGAGGGATGCGGGTAATACCAGAAGAACAGTCAGTTATCAGGTATGTTGCTGAGCTCTGAGCTCCCCACCCACAGGAGGAAGGACAGGCGCCCCATGTCTTTCTAGTGCTGCAATAGCTCACCAGTTTGCAAGAACTCCAAGAGGGCTCCACAGCCAAGGACTAGCAAACAGATGCTCTGTTATTAGCTGGGCCTGGTGGCTCATAGGGACCTTGTAATTCCAGTACTCAGTAAGCTGGGGTAGGAAGAGTGCCACGAATTTGAAGCTAGCCTGGCTCACAAAATGTGTTTGAAGTCAACCAGGCTAGAGCTAGCTCCTATCTCAAATCCAACCAATGGGGCCTGGAGAACTGGTACAGTTAAGCACATTGGCTGCAGTTTCAGAAGACCCCGGAGTTCAATTCCTAGCACCCGCACGGCAGCTCACAGCCAACTCTAATTCCAGTTCCAGAGGAACCGACGCCCTCTTCTGGCATCCTTGGGTACTGCATGCGCACAGTGCACAGACATAGATGCAGGCAAAAGACCCTTGCATATAAACAAGAAAAAGAAAAGGTCTTTAAACAGTTGGACTGTATGCCAGGTGTGGTGGCTTACATCTTTAAACTCAGCACTCAGGAGGCAGAGGCAGGCGGATCTCTGAGTTTGAGGCCAGCCTGGTCTACAGAGTGAGTCCCAGGGCAGTCAGGGCTACACAGAGAAACCCTGTTTTGCAAAACAAACAAACAAATTGGACTGTGCTTTGCACTGTGATATTAATATTAACATGAGATCTTGAGGATAAGCAAGAAAGGAAATTGTGAAATAGTGGTGTGTGTGTGTCAAGTTGACAAGGGGTCAATTGTCCCGGTTATTTGTCAACTTGACACAAGCTGGAGCACTCTGGGAAGAAGGACCCTCAGTTCAGAAAATGGCCCATCAGGCTGGTCTGCAGCAAGTCCATGGGGCAGCTTCTTAAGTAATTATTGAAGTGGGAGGGCCCAGCCTACTGTGTGTGTTCCTAACCCTGGGCAGGTGGTCCTCGTGTGTAAGAAAACAGACTGAGAGACTGGAGAGATGGCTCAGGAGTTAAGAGCACTGGCTCCTCTTCCAGAGGATCTGAGTTCAATTCCCAGCACCCACACGTCAGCTAACAACTGTTTGTAATTCTAAGATCTGACACCTTCACACAGACATACATGCAGGCAAAACACCAATGCACATAAAATAAAAACAAACAATTTAAAATAAAGTAGACTGGGCACATCATGATGAACAAGTTAGTTAGCAGTGCCCCTCCATAGCCTCTGCTTCAGATCCTGCCTCCAGGCTCCTGCTCTGACTTCCTTCAGAGACTGTCTGAGGTTCAGATATGTCAGTCAAGTGGCCTCTCTCCAAGTTGCTTTGGTCATGGTGTTTATCATAGCAATGGAAGGCAAATGAGGACACCAACCCAAAACATTATACAATGACAACTTGGGTAGAAAAAGGGAGAGACACTTGTGAGAACTGCTTCTGCTGGATGTGTTCCCTGTAGCCTCAAATCCTTCATTCCGTGCTTTATAAAATGTCAAGGCCTGGCAACAAGGAGGAATTTTGTTTGTTTTCTGGAGAATTCCTTTGACCTGCTGGCTAATACTTTCCCTTTTCAGCATAGATTACAGAGTTGCTGTTGGGACTCAACAATTAGAAAGCATTCTCTAGTCTTTGACCAAGTCTTGTATTTGCTGGTTTATACATTGTGTGAGATGCTGGGTACTGAACCCGGGCCTCATCGTTCTGTGCAGCACTGTGCCACTGCACTACAGGCCTGGCCTCTCTAATGGATTGTTTTAAGAAGACAGTGAATTTTCTTAGTTAGGAAGATCCTTGATAAAAACTAACTTGGTTCTTGCTGTCCTGCTTGGCTTCAATTTTCCCACCCGGAAAATGTCATGTTAGATTAGTATCAAATTAGTATTCTATTGGCCAAAGTTGACTGGAAGCTATGTTATTTGGCCAATATAACATTTAAAGAAGGTTATACCAATGTTTGAGAATTATTATAAGATGTTGGACACAGAAACACAGTTCCCTAATTTCCCTCGAAAAAACAGAGGATGTGGCAACACTGAGGCCAGGTTTCTGCTGGGAAATTATCCACGAGGCTAGAGAAGACTGCCTGTAGGTAAGACATACAGTCTGTTTCCCAGTCTCCACTGGGCTGTCTTCACTCCTTTATTTGGTCTCCCTGCCCCAGTTAGGTATCATCTTAATTTGTGGCTCTCTGGACAGCAGGAAACAGGTTATATTTGGTACAGAGCAGTTGATTAATTACCACATTAGTGATTCCCCAGTACCTTCCTCTGTTACTCTTCCACATGCATGTCTAGGTGAGGGTGTGGGATCCTCTGGAACAGGAGTTACAAACAGCTGTGAGCTGCCATGTAGGTGCTGGGAATTGAACCTGGATCCTCTGGAAGAACAGCCCGTGCTCTTAACCACTGAGCTACCTCTCTATCCCCTCTCTGTTATTCTTATGAGGGCATAACTATGTTGAAGGAGCTGTGGGCTGCATTCCTGCCGCCCGGCTCCTGGCTGCCTGGCTAGCTTATGCCCCAAAATAACGACACACAAACTGTATTCATATAAACACTGCTTGGCCCATTTCTATTAATGTGTGTAGTGCCATGAGGCAGTGGCTTACCAGGAAGATTCTAGCCTATGTCCATCCTGGGTTGGAGCTTCATTGCATCTGCCCAGAGAGGAGAGGAGGCATCTGCGCTCACTTCCTCTTCCTCCCAGCATTCTGTTCTGTTTACTCCACCCTATCAGGGCCAAGCAGTTTCTTTATTAATTAACCAATGACCTTCCTCCATCATAACTAGAAGTCCAAGTTTATGTTTTTTACTTTGTTGTTGTTTGTAGATATGTCATAAGCAATCCTACCTCGGCCAGTGAGTGCTGGGATTACAGGTGTGAGCCACCATGCCTAGGTCTGTGGTAGTTATTAAGTAGATGACTTCTATTTTGAGATGGGAGTCAAATAGTCCTGTCAATCAGGGTAAACTTTGTATCTTGATGGCTTAAACAGCAAAGGTTTATTTCTTACAGAAACCTACAATGTGAACATATACTTGTATTTTTACATGCAGAGACAGCCATGAGCACACAGGCAAATATATAGAACATAAACTCATGCAAAAATGTATTTAGATATGGGTCCTCCAACTGCCCAGCTGCCTCCATTGAGGGACTTAAAAAGGGCTATGAGAACATCCACCTCCAGTCAACGAAATACCCACACTACAAAAGGAACTGGAAAGCTTAAAAAAAAGGCTGAAGCTTGCATTACATTAAATCCTATGCAAAATGCATAAATAAAATACCAAATATGCAGTGCCTGCAGTTTGTCGTCTCTTTGTCCCAGTGAGGCAGCCTCCATCTTGGTTTCTAGCTGAGGAGGGAGATAGATCCCAGACGCCCAATGTGCAGAGAGACAGAGGAAGCTGGACTGGGCCGGAGAGGTGGGCCGACAGGCTGGAATCCTCTTCCCCCAGGAGGAGCTGTGGGCAGACAGGAACTGGCAGGCTCGGGTCAAATCCAACCCACTGCCCCTCACTCCTTCCGTGGTCTATGCCCACCTCTCCAGCCCCCACCAAAGCTATCATGCTTTGTCTGGCTCTGAACATTGCCCTGGTCCCCTTTGTACAGCTGCTGATCCAGATTCAAAGCCACATCTCTATACTCAGAAGACCCCAGCCTCATCCCTCCCGTTTCCAGCAGACCCTCTAGACAACGCTGCATTGGACAGGGGCATTTTCAGCCTTCACCGCTTGTTCCCTGGAACTTTCTCCTTCTTCACATTTCTCCTAGTCTTGCCACTGAACCTTGTGAGGGTCTCTAGGTTCCCCAGCCGAATGGAAGCTCTTGGGAGGCAGTTTATCAGCCTGTCTAGTCCAGACCCTGGTTACTGCTCTCCCTTCCCAGGCTTGAGAAGGAAGCTAGGGTCTGGACACCTGGCTCTGCAGTGTCTTTCTAAATGCCAGCCTGGAAAGTCTACACGCAGAGCCTGGTTTTCCTTGATAGCAAGACACTGGACATTTGTCATTTAGAACAAAACTGGTAAAGAGTGACTTCAACTGCAGTCTCAGAGGCCAGGCTGAGAACTTAGGGACCTGAACCTGAAGACATTCAGCTCATGTCTGGGCCATCTTGGTTAGCTTCTGCTTATTCTAATGGCTTCCATTTACCAACCAATCTTATTTCATTCTCTCTTCTCAGGAAGTTACCTGGTGGGCCACAGGGGTGGAGCAGAGAGATCCAGGCAGGGTTTGGGGGGACAGATGGGGTCAGGCGGGGAGCCTGAGATGAATCTTTCAGACCTACAAGGGCCTCAGCTGCTTCTCGCTGTAACTGCCGCTCTGAGGGGCCAGATGTCCAGGTTAGGCAAGAGGTTCCAGGGGCCTGCGAAGGAGTGGGGAGTAGCAGACTGGGAACCCTCACTTCTACACACCCTGCAAGTGCTTCCTTCAGCCCCCTGCTTTCCCCTTCTGCAGGTCCAGCCTCCTCCCAGGCCATTTCTTTCCCAAGACCTGTGGCTGTAGCAGAAGAGAGTCTGGGGCTCCACAGGACTGGAGTATCAGAGTTGAACATCTGGAAAAAGGAGAGACACATGGGAAGTGGGTGAGGCATTCTGACCTGGGGACAAAGTTCCAGGCTGGTCACTGGACTCTGTGGGCTTTGCTTTCTATAAAATGAGAATCTCACCCAGGTTTTTCCTCCCACACTACTGTGAAGATCATAGGGAACCAATGGTGTCAGGTTTCCAAAAGCAGATAAAAAACACCCAGGGGGACTGGGATTCTTGTCTGCTCCACTAGCCTGCTTTCTCCAGTCCAGCTTTTAGCCATGTTTGTTCAAGGTCAGGGCACGTACTAGGTGTTATTATTATGACAACCCCAGACAAGAGATTACTAGAGATTTCTGATATTAAAACAGGCTCTGAGAGGTGCGAATATTGTCAGTGCCTCTCAGGAAACAGTAGCCATCTGCCTGCCTGTTAGCTTGAGTTAGTCTGAGACCCTTTTCTGTTTTTTTTGTTTTGTTTTGTTTTAAGTTAAGAATTTTATGTAGCCCAGGCTGACTTTGTGTAGTGTAGCTGAAAATTACCCTGGAACCCTGCCATTCCTGGCTCAACCTCCCAATGCTGGGATTACAGCTGTGCACCATCACACTTGGCTAGGAATTTCCTTCTGTTGTGTTCCTACTTACGTGTGAGGCAGGTTAGGGGGTCCTTGGGGCTCTCCAGAAAGTGGAGCTGCCAGCACTGAGCGAGATCCTGGGCAGGTTGGGAGGGTTCCATGAGTGGGCAGCCGGAGAGATGTGCCAGGGTCAAAGCCTACAGAGGGCAAGAGAAGCAGAAAGGATGGATGCAGAGACCATGGATGTCCTTCCTCTTCCCACGTGTCCTTTCCCTCTCCCTTTTCTGGTGTGGCGGCAACCTAGCATTCAGATATCTGTCGAGTAACAGGAGGATGTCTTACCAGGGAAGGGATGCAGAGGGACAGCAGGCTCCTGGCACAGCAAGCGGCACACTACTGGAGGTGGCATTGAGAGGCCTGGTGGCAGCCAGTGTCCAGGGCCCCAAGGCCCAGGAGGCACTGGAGTCCAGGGCAAAGGCAAGGTTTCCTGGGGGCGGCTGAGAAGCAGAGGCCCATAGTTCTCCTGTAAGGGGAGAGGGCCCAGGGCAGGGGCATGAGCCTGCATAAACAAGCATGCTCCAGGATGAGGGCAGGACCCGAAACTATGGGCTGCTCTTAAAGTCCCACCTTTTTTCACCCACAGGTCCCAGGTGAGTCACTGAAGAGCAACCACAAGTCAGGGGTGGGCTGGAACCCAGTGCAGAGAGCACAGAGGGGACAGTCCGGGCAGGAGGCCGGCGAGGAGCCATCCCTTAGGACCCCGTCTCCTTACCTTCCCAGGGGGTGTCAGCACCAGTGGGACTGCTCCATGGGGACTCTGAGGCTGGGGTGCTATGTTCTCCTTTCCAGCTGCGAGGAACCAGGAAGAGATCCACCCCTTTCCTGACCCCTATCCTATCCCAACTTCAGCTAAGTTCTCATCTCTCTCTGATTTCTTTATTCTTTTTTTTTTTTCCATGTAGCTCAGGCTGACTTTGAATCCCTGATCCTCCTTCCTCCATATGCTATCATGCCCCGGTCTGTTCTGTGGCTTTGCTTCTCTTTCCCAGCCCTTCCACCTTCTCCTCAAGACAGCGTCTAGTTTGGTAGCTCAGGTTGGCTTCCAACTCACTCTCCTCTTCTTTCTCCAGGGCTGGAGTTACAGACATGCTCCCCATGCCCCACTCCTTGGCTCTCTTTTTAACTTCTTGTTTGTGTGACATGGTGTGTGTGTGTGTGTGTGTGTGTGTGTGTAGGCCACAGGACAATTCTGGGGAGTCAGTTCTCTCCTTTGACCTTTATGTAGGCTCTGAGGATCGAGCTCAGGTCACCAGGTTTGTTCAGCAAGTACCTTTACCCTGAGCCACCCCACTGTCCCCATCCCCCATTTTCTATCTTCAGTTGTCACTGCACCCTTGCCCACATTTTAAAATAAAATTTTATTTATTCTTATGAGTGTTTTGCCTGCATGTATGTCTGTGCCCCATCTGTGCATTGTATCTGCTGAGGCAAAATGCGATAGGTTCTGGAGCCTGTGCTATAGATGTGGTAAGCTGCCTGGAGAGCCAGCGGCCTGCTCTGGTGCTCCTGACTGCTGCCTCACCTCCCTAGCCCCTTCAGTACAGTTGACATTTGGACAGGGTGAGGCCCAGAGAGAGGAAACACCTTGCCCAAGGCCACATGCTGACTGAGTTTAAGGCCAGGGATGCAAGTCCTTACTCTTACTATATCCAAATTCCTGTCCCATCCCCAGTCAGAGACACTCACAAGGGACCCCTGGTCGAATGGCTCCCTTCTTGACACGGAGGGGAGCTTTCAGGGGGGTTGTCCCTTTCATCAGGCCCTGAGCCAGGTGCCTCTTTAGCTGAGCCTCCTGCTGCCTACGCAAGGCCACTTGGGCAGCCATGACTCTCCGACGTTCCCTAAGAGTTAGAAGTCAGCCTTCTGGAGGAGAACCATTCCCCTTCCCCCGCCCAAATCTTATACTCACAGGATAAGGACACATTTGTGACACTCGCAAGCCTGAAAGAGGCAGAGGCGCTTGTGGCCCTTGAGATGGGCTGTGACACCATGGTTACGACAGCGGGCACAGGTTGGAGAGCGACTGACAGGTCTCCTGGGAATGAGTTCTGTGTTCTGGGGGACTCTGTCCTCACTCCCTGGGGAAGAGTCAGCAGAGCAGTGGTGGAGAGCAGGTGCTTCATTGGGGTCCATGGATCTAGAGCAGGAGTGGTGGCTCAGGACAGTCACATGGGCTCTGTCCTAACCAGCCCTTCTGCTTTTGGGAAGCCACATCTGTGCTCATTCATCTTGTCCCTCTCAGGACCCATCTTTCTCCCTGCTTCTCCTCTCTTCAGCCCATAACCTTTCTCATAGACCCTCCTTTCCCAGAAACTACTCTCTTCTTTCTCAAGTATTTGCTCAACACAAACATCCTCCTCTTTTGTCATGCTGAATGCCAGCTTCAGGCATAGATACGTTTGCCCTCCCAGAGCTCTTAAGGATGCTTATCCTCTATCCTCCCAAACAGGGTTTCCAGGCATCCTCTTCAACATCTGCCATCATACCTCTTTGCATTTATCCGGTCCTTAAAAACATTCTTACGTGGCTGCTCAGTCCTAAGCCCCACCTGTGCTAGTCATGTCCATCTGCTCTTTGTATGCCATCACTATGATCGGGTGTGGGTTTAGGAGTGTGTGCGTGGATTCATGCACCTATGTGTGGAGCCCAGAGGTCGACATTGTTAGACAGCTTTCGCCCATTGTGCTCCACTTTGATTTTTTTTTTTTCCCCAGGCAGGGGCATCTTACTGAATCTGAAGCTCACAGCTTTAGCTAGACTGGCTGGCCAATGAGCTTCAGAGATCCACCTTTTGCAGCTCCCATCCCTATTGGTGGGGTTACAGGCAGGTCATTGCACCCAGCTTTTAATGGGGGGAACTGAACTCAGGTACTCGGGCATGTGCCCAAGGCACTATTGACTGAGCCTTCTCCTCAGCCCCGATTTTTAAAAAAATAATCAATTAGTTAATTAATTATTTTTGAGACAAGCCCTCACTATGTGTATATTACTGGCTGGACTGGAACACGGTGTAGACCAGGTTGGATTCAAACTCATAGAAACCCATCGGCTCCTGCTTTCAGAGTGCAGGGCTTAAAGGTGTCTGTCACCAAGGCCAGCTTTGTTTCTGTACTCTTCAGTCACAATATTATTCTCAAGGTATTTCCTATCCCATTTTCACTAGAGGGGATTTGCTTTTAAAAAATGGGCGTTGGGTTGGGCGTTGGGGGCACATGCCTTTAGTCCCAGCATTTGGGAGGCAGAGGCGGCCAACCTGGTCTACTGAGGGAGTTCCAGGACAGCCAGGGGGACACAGAGAAATCCTGTCTAGAAAAACAAAACCACAAACAAACAAACAAAAAGGCATTGAACCTAGGACCTTATAAACACATGCTAACCAAATGTTCTCCCCCATCACCCCCCTTTTTTTGAGACAAGGTCTGGATAAATAGTAAGAGCTAGCCTTGAATTTGCTATCCTTCCTGGCCTGTATCACCTGCTTATTAGGTATTTTTCTTGGACTCCATTAGTTTAATAAACATTTAAACCATGCCTGCGGACTCATTTCTGTAATCCAAGCAGTTAGGCATCTAAGACAGCAGGATTGCTGTGTGTTCCAGGCTAGTCGGGGCAACTGGTGACTGTCTTAAAAAACCCAAAACTGACTGGGTGTGGTAGCATGTGCCTGTAATACTAGGTCTTGGGGGGGGTAGAGGCTGGAGGGTCGGAGTTCAAGGCCATCACTGCTAGGAGTTGAAGATTGCCCTGGGCTTTCTTAAAAACAAAACAAAAAAAAATCAACCTCTTCCAAAATGGTTATTGAGTCCCTGCCATTTGCGATGACGACCTGATGTAGGCCAAAGGTGTTTTCCTCAGGACACCACTTTCTCCCTTGAACCTAACTTCATGGGTTTCTTGAAAATCCACATAACCACTGCTGCACGCGGCACTTTTATCCCTGAACTCCACCCAACAACAGTCAATGGCATGCACTGTCCCTTCCCAGGCAACCATTCCGTGGGTGTCCCTGTTCCGGCGGCCATCCATCACCCCCAAATGCTGGACCGGTGGCGCCCTTCCCGCTCCAGGGTCCCAGGAAGGGGGCTGGGCACGAGGACCGAGCTCAGAAGCCAGGGTGGGGGTAGGGAGGTGGGGTGGGATGGGTGGATGGGAGAAGTGCTGAGCAGCACGAGGGAGCAGCAAAGGGAGTCCATGGTGGGGACCCAGCTCAGGAGAGGGGTTGGGATCATTGTCATGCCGCCAGTCGGTGGTTACCACAGCCTCGAGCCGAATCACACTCAGCCAGGAGAAGGCCCAGGGAAAAGGGCGACAAAGTGGCGAAGAGGAACGGCTGGCTCGAGCTGCTTTTCCCGCTCCTTCCCACAAGGACCAATAAGCTTTGAGGACAGCGCCCAAGGCTGTGCCGCGCAACCAATAGGGTTCGAGATCCTTCACCAAGGGCCCTCCCCTTCTCTTCCTGTCTGCTTCTCCATGGTAACAGTCCCATCAGCCAATAGAGCGTCGAGTTGAGTCGCACACACATTGACTCTCTTCTTCCCTTGCCAGACTGTTCTTCACTCTGGAGGCAGGTAGCCAATGGGGCGTCGAATAACCTCAACCAGAGCGAGGCTGGTCCTGCCCCGCCCCCCACCGCAGGGGCAACAAGGGCGGGAGGCGTTGACTCACACACACTGCGCGTGCGCACCCTCACCCACTGGGCCTGGCCCTTGGCCGCTTGGGTTTTCTCTTCCATAGCTGGTGTTTAATGCCATCTCTAGCCTGCCTTGTGCCACACACCTCTGCGTTACAGCGCCGTGTGTCTGTGGCTTTCCAGGCTAAAGAAGGAGGCACAAGTGACTGCCAGCGGGACTGCTATGCGGAGGATGGGTACTGAAGCAGGAAAGGTAGGTGCTTTGTGCCCAGCCTGGGGGAGGGGGGGTGGAATCGCCTGAATGGCTGGTCAGAGAAGCCAAGCTTTGAATTGGGAGGAGGGAACCGAAAGGAACAAACGCATAATCGGTTGGCCTTTGAGCCTGTCTTATTATCTATCTTATTACTACCCCCGTATTCATCTTATTACTATCCACAGTGACCCCATATCCACAATTACCTTAGGGGAGGGATAATCCCTACTTTTTTGTGAAGGAAGAATCAGGCAGAGTTATGACATCGTGCACAAGATCTCCCAGTTTACGCGGAGTTGGGAGAGACTGCAACTTTGGGTTAGCTTGGAGCGCTAAGCCTGGGAATTTTGTAGCCCTTCCCACACGGTTTTTAAGAATTTCCCATTCTTGTGAACCTCGACTTTTCACTTTCATTTACCAAGCTTCCCATAGGCCGCCATCCTAAAGTGGTTAGTGCGTTTCTGATCTTGTGTGGGATCCCTGGAGATCTGGAGATGTGTAGTGTTTTGTATACACATGTATTTTGGGGGTGTGGTAATATCTTATTATCTATCTATCTATCTATCTATCTATCTATCTATCTATCACTGTGCTTTTAGGACCAATCCCTGTGCATGTGTACATCTGGAAATGTTTTTATTTATTTTTTAAATTTCACATGCATTGGTGTTTTGCGGGCATGTATGTCTGTGTGAGGGTGTCAGATCCTTTGGAACTGGAGTTACAGACAGTTGTGAGCTGTCACATAGGTGTTGGGAATTGAACTTGGGTCCTCTGGAGGAGCAGCCAGTGTTCTTAACTGCCGAGCCATGTGTCCAGCTGAGTTTTTTAATTTTTTTTTTTTTTGACAGGGTCTCAGAACTGACTCTGCAGACCAGGCTGGCCTTGAACTCACTGCGATTCCCCCCGACTCCCCCCCCCCCGCCTCTGCCCCCGAGTGCTGGGATTAAAGGCGTGCCCAGCTGCACTGAGTGCATCCAATCAATTCTTCTGTGTGATATTCCTTGGTGTGCCTCCTTGCAAGTTGTGTACTCCCTTAGTTTCAGGAAGGGTGCTTCTTTCCCCAAAGCCATCATCACAAAAAATGAGTCCTCCTCATTTACTGGAGGGTGGAGATTTTCATTATATTTAGCTAGGATATTCCGGAAGTGGGTGTTCATAAACCTAACCTGACTGTTAGACTTCTCCCTGCAGGAGGCTCCAGACACTGATGCTAATTCCCACTTTCCTCTTCTTCCTTCCCCCAGTCACTGCATAAAGAGCAGAGCAGGGAAGTGTCCTTATCACCACTGGCCTGTTGAAGCAGCAGCCTGCTGGGTGTGTCATGAGGATACATTTTGCAAGACGATTGCATTTCTCAGGTTGCAGTTAGATTTGAGCATCTCCTCCAATGCCTGCTGGCCTTTGTGCCTTTATTCTTACGAGGATGGTTTCTTCACAGGCTTAGCCTTGGCTTGCTCTCTTTTTTCTTGTTGGTGAGAAGATCCTTAGTCTTGTTGGCTTGAAGTATTACATAATTTTCTTGCGCCAGTTTGCTTCGAATAGTTTATGTGTTCTATGTAGTTTTGTTGTTTTATGTTGACACAGGGTTTCATGTAGGCTAGGCTAGCCTTGAACTTATTTAGTTCAAGGTGATCTGGAACTTCTGGTCCTGCAGTCCTTCCCCTTACAAGCTTTGGGATTATATGCTTACACCACCCTGGTATGTAACATGAAGCTGACATTGGTGCCCATATTTAGTTTCTCGCAGATTTTATGTGTGTTCCTGTGTGTAAGTGATATGCACCATGGGCGTTATTGTTCACTTCTAAATACTTTTTAATTTCCTTATTAAACAAAGGGATTTGGGAATATGTTAATTAACATCTACTCTGTCACAAGCCTTTTGTACTTAAGACAGGGTCTCATGTAGTGGGTTTGTTTGTTTTTGTTTGTTTGTTTGGCCTGCTTGGTCTTAAACTTAGGTCAGCCTCCTGTGTGCTGGGACTGTGGGTGTGCAGGTGTGATCCACTATGCTTGGTTCGCAAAGTTCCAATCCTCAATGTAGCACAAATTCTAATGTTGTGGTTTTTTTTCCCCCTGAGTCAAGGTTTCACTTGTATAGCTTTGGAGCCTGTCCTGGAACTTGCTCTGTAGACCAGGTTGGCCTCGAACTCACATAGATCTGCTTGCCTCTGCCTCCTGAGTGCTGGGTAAAGGTGTGCGCCACCACTGCCGGCTCTCTAATTGGTCTTAATAATAAAAACTTAGAGTCAGCTATCAGGGGGTGAAAGCTGAAGGGTCAGAGAAGCAGAGTGGTCTGTCATTAGAGCTCTTACCTCTACCAATGCTCAGACCAAAGGGCGATCCTGTCCTCAGACTGACTGCCCAGACTGCGTCCTCAGTCAGACTGCCTTAGACTGCACTGCCCCTCAGACTGACTGTCTCAGACTGACTGTCTCAGACTGAGTGTCTCAGACTGACTGTCTCAGACTGTACTGCCCCTCAGACTGACTGTCTCAGACTGTACTGCCCCTCAGACTGACTGTCTCAGACTGGACTGGCTCTCAGACTGACTGCTCCTTGGTGTGCGCTTCTCCTCAGACTGCCCTGAGCTCCTGTCTCCTCCTGCCTTCTATTCCTCTCTCCACCCAGCCATATTACTCCTGTCTCTACCTCCCTACTGCTGGGATTAAAGGTGTGGGACCCCAAGTGCTGGGATCACCTTTGTGTGAGCTGTTTCTATTTTAGACTGGATTAGACTGGATCAGTTTCATGTAGCCCAAGGGTGGCCTTGAGCTGGGAGAGATCCATCCATCTCCCCCAACCTGCCAACCCACCAACCCCTGTCCTAGGATTAAAGGTGTGTGCTACTACTGCCTGGCCTCTGGTGTCTTAGCTGTGATCTTCAGGCAAGCTTTATTTGTTAAAATACAAACAAAATATCATTACACTGCAGTTTGCTTTTTGATGTCCTCACTTTTGGTTGGAGAACAGCCTGTATGATGGTGGGTCTTAGGAGCAGCACCATGGTCAGAGGGAGGACCCAGGCAAGAACATGAGAGGCGTGCTTTGAGGCTCAGATAATGCTGGGTGTGAATTATTTTGGAGGGGAGGCCACAGAGGTAGGAAACCTATGCCATTGAAAGATTCAAGGGAACCCATACTACAGCAACTGACATGGTCAATTTTCTTTAGAAACAGTGACCCGTAGGCAAATGAACAGAGAATTCAGGGACTGACAAGAAGAACCAAACTTGAGACTCCATCAGAAATTGGCTCCAGACTGATCTGTCACATCCGGGACCCTGACACAGAAGCATGGGACTCCAGAATTTGAGATCTCTGCAGCTGCTCTGCCTCTTAGAGGCCATCTCTTTATTGCCTTGTATGTCCTGTGGGGGCTGCATACTATAAGGCCCCAACACTTGGGAGGCTGGACCTACATACTGGTGGAAGGTGGGCTGAGTCTTCTCAGGGGACAGGCTTTCTGTGTGCTGATGTTAAAAAGGTGATGTGGAAAGCCAGGCATGATGGGTCATACTTTTAGTCCCAGCACTCGGGAGGCAGAGGTAGGTGGATCTCTCTGAGCTCAAGGCCAACCTGGTCCATAAGGTGAGTTCCAGGACAGCCAGGACTATACAGAGAAACCCTATATTGAAAAAACCAAAAACCAAGCAAGCAAACAACAAAACAAAACAAAAACCCCAAACAAAAATTCCTACAACAAAAAGAAGGTGGTGGGGAGGCAGATAACTGGAAGAATATTCTCTCTTTAGGGACTGGAGCTCTTTTGTGCTATGAGGCAACAGCTTCGGCCTTCAGAGCTGTGACCCTGCATAACTGGAAGTGGCTTCTCTTGAGGAGCATGGTGTGTAACCTGAAAGAGGGTTGCGAGGAGACGATAGTGTACATTGAGACAGGTGATACACCTCCTTCTGCTCACCCTTCTGCTCACCCTTCTTCCTAGCTATACTTCCAGCAGCCAGGACTGGGATCACACATGAACGTGCGTGTGCGTACACACACACATACACACACACACGCTCACACGCATGCACACACACGTGCATACACACACATGAGCACATGTGCACGCAACCTGTATATAAATTGATAGTAAAAGCATAGTGCTGATTATTTATTACCACATGCACAAAAGGAAAAGGTCTGCTTGTGAAACACTTCCCGTTTCCTTGAGGGCACACAAAGGGTTAAGGAGTGAAGGTGAAGAATAGGGACCACTGGCCAGAATGGGGTAGGTCTCAGATATCTCTAGTGTAGGATGGAAGTGGACAGATAGGTCCCTGGGGGAGAGGGAAGGATGAAGACACAGGAACCAGGGCAGCAGAGGGGCTCCCGTAAGAAGGATTAGGAGACACAGATAAAGACTTCTCTGCCCCATGCAGGTGCAGTGAATGGGCACAGGAAATAGAGGGGCTAGGCAGGGAGGCAGCCTGGGAGGGGCCAGTGACACTGATTCTACCTCTCTGACCCCCTGCTCCTCAGGGAACAGCAGGGGAATTGTGAGCTTTAAAGGCTGCACCTCAGCCTTATCTTATCCCCCACAAATCTCCTACCTCGTGTCTCCACCCGGAGTGTCCATCGCCTCCTACAGCAGGGTCTGCAGGACCTATCTCTGCAACAATATAACCAACTTGGAGCCCTTTGTGAGGCTGAAGGCCAGTGAGCCTAAGTACACAGCGCCTTCTGCCAAATACTGTCCAACCTGTGTGGGCAGGCATGACCAGGAGTGTCTTCCAAACTTTGTCACCACAGAGACCTGCCCCTTCTCTGCCTCTTCGTGTTACAGTTCCACCTTAAAGTTTCAGGCAGGTGAGAGAACAGCTTTTACCAGGTTACTGTCATGTGTACTGTACACCTGAGAGAGTGGCGGGATCCTAAGATGGGACTGCGGGTACAGGAGACTAGACACATGAACTCTAAGTAAGAAGAGTACAGTTCCTGGTTCCACATCTCGGGTGGGAGAGCAGGTGTCCTGATTGGTGAGGGCCTCTGGGAAGGGAGCAAGATTCTTTTTTTTTTTTTTTTTTTTTTCCGAGACAGGGTTTCTCTGTGGTTTTGGAGCCTGTCCTGGAACTAGCTCTGTAGACCAGGCTGGTCTCAAACTCACAGAGATCCGCCTGCCTCTGCCTCCCGAGTGCGGGAGCAGGATTCTTGAGTCTCAGAAGTATCCTTGATTCTTTTCTTTCTTCTTTGTAGGAAATCTCAATACTACCTTCCTCATAATGGGCTGTACTCGTGAATCAAACAAGCTTTTAGAAAATTTTCAGCATATTGGAAGCATTAGAGTGTCTGAGGTCGTCAACATCCTAGACAAGTCCGAGACTGTTGGTGCAGGGCACTGTAGTCAAGGTCCTCCGTGGAGCATCCTCTTATGCCCTCTGCTCATCTTCAGAGACTGACCACCCAGCGAGACTGGACACATACCAGACCCCCTTGCCTATGGAATAAAACATGGAATTATCCTTGTGCTTTGTCTTGAGGTCTGTGAGAGTGTAGAGGGGTAGAGAGCAGAGAAGGGCCCAGCATGTGCAGAGAGGGGACACAGGAGCAAGAGAGTCTGAGAGTGTGCTTCCTAGACTACGGCTGCTTTCTGCTCAGAAGCCAATCCTTAGGAGATGAGAACTGCTGTGGAGGAATGCAGTTAGGAGCCTGCGAAGGAGGAAGGTGTGCATTGTAGATGGAGCGGCGGGCCGTTTCCGCCCTTCAGGAGGGCTCCAGGCCACTGGCTAGCTTTACCCAAAATAATTACACGGAAACTCTCACATCTTGATTAGCCCATTTCTATTAATCTGTTTAGCACCACGAGGTGGTGGTTTACCAGGAAGATTCTTAACCTGCATCCATCTTGGAGAGGAGAGCTATATCGTCTGCCTGAATCTGCTTCTTTCTCCCACCATTCTGTTCTGTCTACTCCGCCTACCTAATTTTCTGTCCTATCAAAGGCCAAGGCAGTTTCTTTATTAACTAATGAAAGTAACACATAAACAAATGACCCTCCTTCATCAGTGCATCACCATCCACAAAACTCCTCCCCACGGAACCCAGGTCTGGAAAGATGCTTCTGTAGGCAGGAAGGCTGCTGCCACCCAGGCCATCCATCGCCTCCCTTCTCTGGATGGAAAATCACAGCTCTGGCCAGCTCTCTCCCTTCCCCCCTCCTTCCTTTCCCTCCCCTTCCCTCCCTTCTCTCCCTCCCTCCTTCCTTTCCCTTTCTCTTCATTTCCTTCCTTTCCTCTCCACCCCACCCCCATCCTTCCTCTACCCTGGAGCTGGCATTTAATCCAGGGCTTGACCGTGCAAGACCAGACCCCTCTATGTTACCGGAGTTCTTTAGTGGAGTCTCAGAGCACTTTATGTACTTTGTGTTACTTATTGCACAGAATTAAAAAGTAAGGCAGATGTCGGGTCCTGGAACTCCTTTTGTAGACCAGGCTGGACTTGAACTCACAGAGATCTTGCCTGTCTCCGCCTCCCAAGTGCTGGGATTAAAAGCGTGAGACACAATGCTTGAATTTTTCTTCAATTTTCAATCCTCAAACCAGATCATTTATCATTAATAGTTTTGGCAGTTGTGAACCATGTTAGGATGGGTACAGGGCAAAGCCAGCAGAGGACTCCTAACAAGGATGCCATCACCCTGGGAATGTGAGCTTATGACCATCACTGGCAAGCATAGCATAAATAATACTGGTGGGTAGGCATGGGCAACAAGGATAGAGTGAGAACATTGAGCAGAGGGACACAGGATGCATGGGACCACAGAGGCACATAGACATGGGGAGAGCAGCAGGTAACATAGCATATGCTTAGGTTATTCTTAGCTATGAGAAACAGGGCTGGAATTCTAGGCCATTCTGGAGACCAGGCTGGAGGCTTCCTCCTTCACTGCTCAGGCCCTGGGCTGGTAGGCAAGACACACCGAGGCGGGACTGCGTAGCAGTCCTTAGAGCCAACTAGGGGAACTTGTGACAGCATCTTCAGATCCTAAGGCTGAATTGTGCCTCCAGGGTTCTTGTCATAGATGTTACTAAGTTACTAAGGTACTGTAGCTTCAGGAATTATCGTTTAACCAAGCTGGCCTGGCCACAGTTGACCATTTTCCCACTCTTATTCTTATTAGGTAGTTGAAAAGATGGTGCATTATTCTTGTTTTTGTAAATGTTCACCCCTCCCCCTGCTCCGCACTGTTGGACAGGGCAGTATCTTCATTGGTGGGCTCTTGGGACAGTCTTGGGTATAGGACATTTCAGAGGGAGAGGATACTGTGACCGAGGGCCCCCAAACTCACTATTATATGCCTGGCTGCTTAACATTCTTCCTTCAATAGTTGGGACCCTAAGGTCATCTAGGAGATAAACATTAAGTCACTTCCTACTCTCCCTGGCTGAAATAGAGGCGTCAAAGCATTTAGGGTCTCCACCTTTGCTGACTTCCAGGTTTTGGGGGATGATCAAAGAGACCCACTTAGGTAGATTGTCCCAGGACCATCTGAGTGCTGACCTACAATGGGATGGTGGTTTTGGTATGTTTGGTTTTTTAGGTCTTCAGCAGAATCATCAGGAATATGCAAATGCATTTTATTTGAGGAGGCAATCTGCTTGGTCTGTCAGCAGCCTGTGTTCAATGTTTATTTAGTGTAGCCTTTATTATTTGTTTATTTTATGTACATTGCAGTGGTTGTCAGGTCTTCTGGAACTGGGGTTACAGACAGGTGTGAGCTACCATGTGAGTTCTGGGATTTGAACCCAGGTCCTCTGGAAGAGCAATTAGTGCTCCTAACTGCTGAGCCATCTCTCCAGCCACATGAAGAGGCCTTTAACACCTGGGTGTCCTAAATTAACCAATTCCTTCCTTCCTTCCTTCCTTCCTTCCTTCCTTCCTTCCTTCCTTCCTTCCTTCCTTCCTTCCTTCCTTCCTTCCTTCCTTCCTTTTTTGTTAAAGCCAATCCCCTGGCTTTCAGGATCCCCTTGGCTCCTTTAGCCTTTCTTTTGGCAGTGGTGCCACCTGCTGGGGATGAATCAAGACCTCTGCCCATGCTTTCCTTCAATGTTCTCTCTACAGAATGTTCAGGGATTAGAGTTCATCTGTGTGGTCTTCATGGCCCCTTAGATCTAGAAAACACAAGAGACTCCCCAGAGCTGTAGGACTTTTCGAGAAACGTGCCACAGTCTCCTGGGACCTAGAGTTAAAATAGTGTTTCTTTTAGGTGCTCTGTCCACATAGGCATAAGGTTTGCCCTCTGTCCACATAGGTGTAAAGTTTGCGCTCTGTCCACGTAGGTGTAAGGTTTGCGCTCTGTCCACGTAGGTGTCAGGTTTGTGCTCTGTCCACGTAGGTGTGAGGTTTGTGCTCTGTCCACGTAGGTGTGAGGTTTGCGCTCTGTCCACGTAGGTGTGAGGTTTGCGCTCTGTCCACGTAGGTGTCAGGTTTGCGTTCTGTCCACGTAGGTGTCAGGTTTGCGCTCTGTCCACGTAGGTGTCAGGTTTGTGCTCTGTCCACGTAGGTGTAAGGTTTGTACTCTGTCCATGTAGGTGTCAGGTTTGTGCTATGTCCATGTAGGTGTGAGGTTTGCAGAGGTGGTTGTTGAATACCCAGAAGGTGGTTACACCAGTCTAGTACTTTACCTTTGCATAACATTTAGGTAAAACTTAACAAAATCAAACACTTGAAAATAAATCTTCTTTAAACATTTTGTTCTTTAAGCCAGCCCTTGTAAACGGCAGCAAAACAGATCACTAACAGAATTCTGAGGATTTAGATATTTGACTTGACACAATGAAAGAAAAAGATTTATTTTTTATATCCAGTGTGTGGGTGTTTGTTGGGAGCCCTGCTGGTCAGAGGTTGTAGTCTATCATGGCCTGGCAACTCTTCCGAGCTCTCCCTCTCCCCACAGCAGGGGGCCTTCCTGCCTCTCCCTGACCTGGAGACTGACTTTCCTCTAGTGTGACCCTTGGCACAGTCCCCTGCAGAGGCTTTCCCCTTGATGCCCGTATGATAATTACACTGTACTAGGAAGTGATGCCCCAGTCTGTGTGCCATCTTTTATGTCTCCCCTAACTCTGGAATGAAGTTGTGTTGTCTCAATGACGATGTCTCCTGCAAGGCTGTCTTTTGCGTTCTTGGGTCGTACAAAGTTCTCTGTCACCACACTTTCCCCTTTGTCCTCGTGGACTGGTGCCCAATGGACTGTGAGGGAAAAGAGGACAGCACAGGAGGTTTGCCTGAATGTGCATGTCTGAGTACTAGTTATGTGCATGGTATCTTCAGAGGTCAAAAGGCACTGGATTCCCCTGGAGCTGGATTTACAGGGTGGTTGTGAGCCACCATGTGGGTGTTGGGAATGAAGAACCCAGGTCCTCTGGAAGAGCAGACTGTGCTCTTTTTTTTTTGTCTTTTTAAAATGGATTTTATTGAGCTATACAGTTATCTTTGCTCTGCTCCCTTCCTTTCCCCTCCCCTTCACCCCTCTCCCATGGTCCCCATGCTCCCAATTTACTCAGGAGATCTTGTCTTTTTCTACTCCCCATGTAGATTAGATCCATGTATGGCAGACTGTGCTCTTAACCACCGAGCCATCTCTCCCAAAGATGTGTGTGCATGTGTGCATTGTGAATATGTGCCACTGGTATGCTTGCAAGTGCTCATGAAGACCAGAAGAGGGTGTTGGAGTTACAGGCAGTAATAAGCTGTGGGATGAAAGTGCTGGGACCCAAACATGTTTCAAAGAGGCAAAGATAGCAGATGAAGGAGGCAAGTGCTTTAACTTAGGCTATATGACTTTTAAATATGTCTTCCCCAATGGTTGTTTAAGTAAGGCCTTACCTTACTTAAGTGAACAAATAGACCTAATGTTCTTTTTGCCTATTGTCTTAATAAAATCAAATTAGCATCCTTTTATCACTGAGAAACAAACAATCGAGCAAAACTCTTATTATATTTTAAAAACAAAAGGATTTAGAGAGAACAGTCCTTTCCCTGCAGGGAGCCATCTTCAGTCTAATGAGCTCATCTGGCTGTCAGAATACAACACAGTGGCCTCGGGTACATGCACATCGTCCCTAGCATACACAGACCACCCTAAGGAAGAAGTACCACAGTGTACATCTCAGAGAGAAGACCACAGGGGAAGACGGCTTTGAAAACACTAACCACTTCCCTCAGTTGCTAAGAAGAATATAAAATTACTATGTGCAGGAGCTTTCTGGCAAAGAACATAGACACAACATAACCCCTCCCCCCCTTTAAGAGTTAAGCCACATGTCTGTCGATGTTCTGCACAGGAAAACATGCCTCAGGAAGGCCGTCTGTGCCAGATACTTTAGAAGACGCACCCAACCTGCTTTATCATGCGTCCCGTGGTTCCCTGGCCATTGTCCCCTCTCGCTCCTTGACGGCCTTCCATCTGCACTGGGCCCTTTGACTGATGTCCACCCTCACTTGAGCATGCCTCCTGTCATTCTCTAAGCAACCTGCCAGTCTCCTACATGATAGGCTGAGTCTTGTCTGAACCCCTCTGCCAGGTGTCTGGACTGCGGTGCTGGGCAGAGGAGGGGACAGAGTGAGATCCTAGAGCCCGCACCTCTGACTGCTTAGTGGAGCCCTTCCTTTGAAGGCCAGAGCAGGTTCAGATGAGGAGAAACAAGGGAGAGGGGTGTGGTCCCTTCCTCCTTTGGATCTCGCTCACCCACTCCTTTAACCTCCTTTTTAATGGGCAGAATGCAGGTGCGCAGGCTGAGGATGCAAACGGTGCAGCTCCTGTCTGCGGCATGAGGAGCTAAGGGCACAAACGTGATCTCACACTTGTGACTGCAAGAGTGCCCAGTCTCTCCAGAGATAGCAGGATAGAGGAAGCAGGCAGTGAAAGTGGCAGGGCTTACCTCATTAGGAGACTTGTCATGGGGCTTTGACTTGCGGAAACAAGAGAAGAGTCACCAGAGCGCGGAAGTGCAAAGCTGATCTAAGACTTGTGATTTGGAGCTGAAGGAGGTGGCAGGAGGTGGCGGCAGATGTGGGGTAGGGTGGAGGGGGTGATGCCCATGACCAGTTAGAAGATTTGCATCCTAGAGTCTGCTTTGCAGACTCAGGTTTTTAGGACCAGAGGAGAGGTGACAAGGACAGAGCCCTGGATTTTCCAGTCCAGGACTTCTCCCAGTTCACAAAGTCTTGATTATCCCTTCCTCAGTGGTGTTTGTCAGTGACATGCTCCTGTGACAAGGAGGGGCACGGTGCCCCGTGACCCCCAGATGCACAGAGCAGAGAGTCTCCTAAGGGAGAATGGATGTCCACACCCTTCACACGCAGCAGGGAGGGCATCAGGGTGAGGAACTTGCTCCTGGACGCGAGGTTCCCTGAGGCCAGTTTAGCCTAGATGGACTGAGTCTCCCTTCAGCACTAACTTGGTCCCCTGAGGGCTGGTCTTGTACAGTGTTGGTTTAACTATGTAAAGATGTGCTGCTGTTTTACCTCGCCTGCCAAGGCTCCTGATTGGTCCAAGAAAAGCTGAATGCCCAGTGGAGGTATAGGTGGGGCTTTTGGGCAGGGAGACCAAGTTGGAGGAGGAATTTAGGCTCAAGAAAGAAAGAAGACCAGGGGCCAGCTCGCCAGCCACGGAGGAAACAGGAAAGTAGGACATACAGAAGGAAAGCAAGGTAAAAAGCCCCGAGGCAAAACGTAGATGAAAAGAAACAGTTTAAGGGAGGAGCTAGTGGGGCAAGCCTAAGTTATAGCGGAGCATTCGTAATTATTAATAAGCCTCCACGTCTTCATTTGGGAGCTGGTTGGTGGCCCAAAGGAAATGGCACCTACAGGCTGGGAAGAGAAGATCTGCTGTGTAAGTCAGACAGGAGACTGGCTGGTGTCCAGGATGCCAGGGAAGGTCGGGCAGGTGACAGAACCTTCTGGATTCCCTAGGGTCAGTGCCTTTACCTGCTGTGGGTTGACGGTGTCCAGTTGTCCTCACCGAGCATGCTCTTACTTCTTGCTCTAAATAAATGGAAGACAGGATCACTGTTGTTCAGCTGCTGAGTTGAGAAGGACCCTGGGAGCCGATGATCCTGGGAGCTGCTGGGTGTCCATGCTGTGCATTCACAGCACGGCTACCCCTGCCTCTCCTGTTGCTGCTGCCCTTCCCAGTCTAACCAGGCCCCTCCTCAGGTCTGATCCTGTCACTGTCGTGTCTGCTGTCTTTCTAACTGGTGCAGCGATGCTACTTTGGTGGAGTGGGATGCTTCAAGTCCTGAAGATCGCTGCTCTTCAGACCCACACCCCCTTTGTCTCCCACGGGCAGGTTCTTTTTTGTCCTGGTTGTCCCAGGGGACCCTGATGCTTGTCTCTCTAGATCCTTTGTTGTCTGACACTTACATTCTCCTGCTGCTCTTTTTCTTTTTTCAGTCCCTTTTGTTCCTTTCGCTTCTTGTGTTTTTCTTTATGGCTCTTGGTTTTCTGCCGGGGAGACAGAGAAAACAATGGGTCTTTTGTTCTAAGCCACATGGGGATGAGAATGACCATGACCAGCAGAGTGTGGTTTAGGGAATGGGAAGGCAAGAATTTAAGGACGCCAAGAATTAGTGAGAAGCCAGCACTTAGGAAAGGCAAGAAGAAATCCAGGCTAGAGCCAGATGAGACGAGGAAAACCTTTTCCCTTTCCGAGCAGGGAGGAAGTAGAAGAGGAAATGTCACCATACTTGTGAAGTTTCTTGAAAAACGTGACGTCTGCCAGGCTTCCTAGAGCCAGTCCAACCAGAACCTCAACGCCAAGGCAGCAGCAATAGGGGTTGACATCTGAACATTTCTTTTCAATGGTCGATCTGTCATGGAAGGATATCAAGAAAGAAGAAAAAAATCAGCGTAGAGCCATTTTACAGTAGGTACC
Organism: Chionomys nivalis; assembly: GCF_950005125.1. Taxonomy (NCBI): domain Eukaryota; kingdom Metazoa; phylum Chordata; class Mammalia; order Rodentia; family Cricetidae; genus Chionomys; species Chionomys nivalis. Next base: position 79,294,642 of record NC_080087.1, on the reverse strand, counting down.
TGGGGAAGCTCACTCAGCATGGGATGTGATCCCTGTCTGTCCGTTCTCGAGTGTGCTTTCTGTAAGAAGATTGGCCGGGCCGGGAGAGGTATGAGTCTGGATGACAAAGTGAACTCTAGAGCAGCCTGGGTTCGAGAGAGAAACCCTGTCTCAAAAAACCAGATTGAGAACCCCAACCAGAATATTCCTTTGTCCGACTGCATTCCTGACTAAGTGATGTTTTATGTTTATTTATTTGTTTTGTGTCTGTGTGCTGCACGTATTTGGACATGTGCCCCGGACTGTGTGAGGACATCAGAGGACGACTGTGGGAGTCTGGTCCTGGGGACTGAACTTAGGTGGTTATGCTTGAGTGCGGGCACCTTTGCCTGCTGAAGCTTCCCGACCGCTCCTCAGTTACTTCTGACAAGGGTCCTGGGAGTCGAATGTAGGAAAAGATCCCTTTCCAAAGATGATGTCTAGAAAACCAGATATCCGCTCTGCCAAATAGCTTTCCCTAGTATCATCTACAAAAACAGTGCTAAACATATCTAAATCACAGAACTAAAACCTCTAAAACTTTTAGACAAAGGTAGATGCTTTATGACATTGGATTTGGCTGTGATTTCTTGACCGCGACAGCAAAGCAGAGGTGCCAATAGCAGCTGAAAACTAAATTTGTCTTCCTGAGAAGGAAAAACTTCTGGGCATCGAGGGCTTGCCAGCCATCTGATTTTGTACTTGGCAGGCTTTATTTGCATGCTTGTGTAAATCGTTGAGATGCGGATTTCTACCTCATGAAGAACAGGTCCTACTGTGGACCTCTGCAGAGCCACGAAGGTCCTCTGCCTGTCCCACGCTTCTTCCTGAACACAGCTGTCTGTGGCTCAGTAAACTGGCTACTGAACACTACCTCCGCATCCCCACCTTTCTTAGAAATAGTTGGCTTGGGGCTGGAGAGGTGGCTCAGTGGTTAAGAGCACTGACTGCTCTTCCAGAGGTCCTGAGTTCAATTCCCAGCACCCATATGGCAACTCACAACTGTCTGTAACTCAAGTTCCAGGGGATGTGCACGTATCCCAATATTGCTGGGGATTTTGTGTGATGGTAATAGTGTCCTTAATAGCTCATATCAGCTATAGTCTTAGTCCCTCAGGCTATAGAGCTTTTGTCTCAGGATGGATGGGTGGTTACATAGCTTAGTTTCTCCACTTTTCTGGTACTCAGACCGATCCCTCCATCTTCAGACCAGATCCTCATGATCCAGGCTCTGATTGGAGCTTTTGTTGTTTGTTTAGAAACCTTTCCCAATTCAAACAGTTCACGGACCGAGTATTCAGCAATCATCATGGTTTCTTGTACTGAATCTCCATTAAGGCTCCTGTGTGCTGACAGTTGTCATGCCCTGTGTTAGAGGTCAGACCTGAGCGGAGTCTATCTCTCCCTCCACGTTCTCTTCCTCCTTACTCTCAGTTGATCCCATGGGTTTTCTGTGAAGCTGTAAGCTCGAAATAAACTTTCTTCTATCACTGCCTTGGTCACTGTGTCTTCACAGCGATAGAAAAGTAACCAAGACACCACCCTGCCAAGAAGAAGAAGATGGCTTCTCAGGGATTCTGCCAAACAGACACGCCGTTCTCAGTGTGCTTGGTTTTAGTTTTGTGTCTGTGACGTGGAAAGTGCAACCACAGGTATATTAAACAGGTGTGCCATCCCATGTCCTACGAGGAACGCTAGCCATCATGTAAATGCTTCATGGACTTTCCACCCTCACAGTGGTCAGCCTCGGTTGCCCCTTGCAGAGGCGCCTCGCAGAGGTCTTGCAATCGTCTCTCCTCAACTCATCTTTGGTTCAGATGCCAGCTGTGTTGTGTGAATTCTCCAGAGATGTTAACAGATGGCAGATCAACCTGACCAGACTGTTTCCTCAAGTGAGTGTTTTTTAGGGCTACTTTTAGGAACATGGATGGCTGGAAGACAGCCACCTCACAGACGAGCCCATCTCCGCACGGGTAACAGCTCATGAAGCTGCATGCCCGGAGTGCAATGTGCCGCTGCAGACAGCTTGGTCGGTGGTAAAGCCTACTCTCCCAGACACGGATACTCTCTATACCACCTTGGGAGAGGTGAGTAGGCATTGTTACATTCAGGAGCTTCCTGAGAATTGTGGGTTTGCTTTCCTTCTGACCTCAACCAAACGTTTATCTCAGAGGAAACAGCTGCCCAGCTAAAGGACTGAACATCTATGCAGATAGAAGATTGAACAGTGCTTATCAGGGACTGACTGTGGGAAGGAAACACTGAGGAGCAATATAAACTTCACATTGAAAAGAGGACTAGGTTAGAAGCAACCCATAGAGAGCCGGGCAGTGGTGGCACACGCCTTTAATCCTAGCACTTGGGAGGCAGAGACAGGCAGATCTCCGTGAGTTTGAGGCCTGCCTGGTCTACAAGAGCTAGTTCCAGGACAGGCTCCAAAACTACAGAAAAACCCTGTCTCAACAAACAAACAAACAAACAAACAAAAAGTAACCACAGAGAATGATAGTCAGTGGTAGGGTGTATTTCAGAGTAGTCGAGGCGAATCTCAAATGTCTCACCGTAACACATGGGAGATGGATGAGGTAGCCAGTGTTAAATAGCTCAATGTCACCATTCTGTATTGTGCACAGACATCAAAGATCACATTCCACTTCTCCAAACTATGTGCAGTTGGGATGCCAGTTAGAGCATCATTAACAAGTAATAGACCAAGTATCAGCAAAGTGGAAAGACATTTTTCAAGTGCTAAAACACGTTACATATTATATATCTGAACACGGGCCAACATATATAAAGAACTATTGTAATTCAACCACAGTAACAATAAAAACCTCAAACACCTCAATTCAAAAAAAGGAAAGGACATGGCATTAAAAAAAAAAAAGATAAACAAATGGAGAACTGCTCAACATCACTAGGTCATTAGGAAAATGTTTACCAGACCACAGGAACACACTGCTTCACAACATCAGAAAGCTATCACGAAAGAAAACAAAAAACATAAAAAGAATTGGAACATCGGCAGATACTGCTGAAACTTGGAATGCATTGCCTCTTACACACAACAACACACAGACACATCACACGTACACACATACCACACAGACAGGACACATACACATACGCTGTAGAAGCACACACATCACACACACACCACACAAATACATACCACATAAACACACACCATACACATCACACACATATATACACCACACACATACATGCTCACATATTACAAACACACATGCCACACACATACCACACATACTATAATACCACACACACCACACAAATACACACTCCCCTCCCATTGCCTGGGATGCAGAGTGAGTCCTTCTAAAAACCCACCCAGCAACAAATAAAGCAGGATACTATTAGATCCAGTGATTGCGTATCTGGGTGTATGTCCAGGAGAGTTGGATGCATTGATGCAGGGATCCCCACGGACACCACCCTGGCAACTGCCACACCCATACCCACTGATGGATGAACAATAAGGAGATGTGGCAATTCACACACTGGTACAATCATAAAATAGGAAACTATTGTCTCAAAAAAATGAGTTGAGTGTGGTGGTTATGCCTATATTTGTATCATTCAAGAGACTGGAGCAGGAGGATTGAGAACTTAGTTAAACTGGAACAAAAAAAATTAGATTCCCGTCTCAATGGTAACTTATGATACATGGCACATAATGGATAACCTCCCAAGTGTTGTTCTAAGTGAAGAAAAGCCATGTGAAAGGGCTGTTCCTGTGGCACTCTGCCCACCTGAGTCGGGTAGCTGGATAATCGTAGGCTGGTAGTCACAGGGCTGAAGGAGGAGGGGTGGGGAGCTTTTGTCTTTATACGTGACTTTATGTGTTCATGTGCACGTCTGTGTGGAAACCAAAGGTTGATGTTGAGCTCGTCCACAGCCACTTCTTCACTTGTTTTCTTTCTTTTCCTTTTTTTGAGACAGAGTCTCCTGTAAACCTGTAGCTCGCCCGATGGCTGGATCGGCTGGGTAGTAAGCTCTTGGAATCCTCCTGTCTCTACCTTGCCATTTCTTGCCACACCCTGGTTATACATGGGTTGTTAGTGAGTCACACACATGCTTGTCACTGTTTGTCCCCAGAGTTAACATTTAATGGCTTTCTAAAGGCTTGTATGTTAAAATGGTAAAGTTATGGGGATGGACAATGGCTCCACAGCACTACAAATGTACCTGACACCACTGAAAATAGCTAAGGCAGGATATATCATATATTTACTATAAAAACAACACTCAGAAAAGTGACAGACACAGGAGAAGAAACAATGAGAGTTGGGTGGTGGTGGCTCACACCTTTAATCCCAGCATTTGGGAGGCAGAGTCAGGCAGATTTCTGTGAGTTTGAGGCCAGCCTGGTCTTCAGGGTGAGTTCCAGGACAACCAGGGCTACATGGAGAAACCTTGTCTCAAAAAATAAAACAAAACAAAAACCAAAACAAAGCAAATAAACAAAACCAACCAACCAAACAAACAAAAAGAAACAACAAGAGCCATCTTTATTTATTCACAGATTTCAACCATAGCCCTGGATCAAACCAAAACAGATATATATATTTTTTAATGTGTAGCCCAGGTTGGCCTCTGTAGTGGGAGCTGTGGGCTGTGTTACTGCCGCCCCAGCTCCTGGTCGCTTGGCTAGTTTATGCTCCGAAATAATAGCACACAAACTGTATTCTTTTAAACACTGCTTGGCTCATTATATCTAGCCTGTTCTCGGCTAACTCTCGCACCTGGACTAGCTCATTTCTAATAATGTGTCTAGCACCCCAAGGTGTGCTTACCGGGAAGATTCTAGCCTACGTCCATCCTGGGTCGGAGCTTCATCGCATCTGCCCCAGAGAGGAGAGCTATCGAGTCTGAACTCACTTCCTCTTCCTCCCAGCATTCTGTTCTGTTTACTCCACCCACCTATGTTCTAACCTATGAGGACCAAGCAGTTTTTTTATTTTTTAACCAATGACCTTCCTCCATCAGGCCTCGAACTCATGATCCTCCTGCCTCTGCCTCCTTCAGCAAATCCTACTGGTGTGCGTTACCACAACTGGCAACAGTTAGACATATTCAGAAGAATCCAGATGTGGGGCACACATCTGTAGGAGCAGTACCTGGGAGGTGGAGGCAGGAGGATCAAGAGTTGAGGATAGTCATCACTTATACAGTGTGAGGATACCTGGGCTGCATGAGACACTGTTCCCCCCAAACCAAAAGACCCCAACAAAACAAAACATTCCAGAACGATTGTCCATGCAATGTAAACGGCACAGGCATTTCCGGGCTCCGCTTCTCACTAGCAGAGTAGCGCTCTCTGTCTAGTGCTGCTCTGTAACAATGCTGGAATCTGAACATGACGTGCAGTGTGTGAGATAGCATGCAGACTTACATGGAAACACTGACATTTTTACAAGGTACTAGAGCATCCATCCACAGGTCTGGTATCAGTGCTTCCTGGAGCCAGTTACCCATGGATACCAAGGACCTCATGCCTGACTCAGAGCTTAACCCTTAACCACTTGCTAATTGGGTTTACAGTCTTGGTTTTGTTTTCAAACACTTTAGAGACAGGGTCTTGCTCTGTAGCCCAGGCTGGCCTTACTCTTCATCCTCCTGCCTCAGCCTCCCGAGTGTGGGGTAGTAGGTGGGTGCTACACTGCCTCACTGTATCGGTGTCTCAGGCGATAGTCTCCCCTGTGATGTCATCCATGTTGCATTATCAGTAGGGACCCCCAGTCAGAGGCCTTGGAGATGGTGGATGGATACAGTAGCTTAGTGGAAAACACAACTGTCTGAGTTGGATCTCTATAAACCAGGTAGAGGTGGAAGAGAAGAACCTACTTCGTAAAGCTGCCTTCTGACCTCCATACATGCACCATGGTACTGTGTGCTACTCAATAATAATAAAATAAAAATTTGGGGCTGGAGAGGTGGCTCAGTGGTTAAGAGTACCAGCTGCTTTTCTAGGTTTAATTCCCAGCACCCCACATGGCAGCTCACAACTGTCTGTAATAAGTTCCAAGTGATTTTTTTCTTTTTCTTTTTTATTTTTATTTTTTTTTGTTTTTTTGAGACAGGGTTTCTCTGTAGTTTTGGAGCCTGGAACTAGCTCTTGTAGACCAGGCTGGCCTCAAAGTCATGGAGATCCACCTGCCTCTGCCTCCTGAGTGCTGGGATTAAAGGCGTGTGCCACCACTGCCCGGCCGCTCCAAGTGATTTGATACCACACACACACACATATACATATACATATATGTATATATATATATTCAGCCGAAACACCAATGTAGATAAAGTAAAAATAAATAAATCATTAAAAAAGAATAACAAAAATTTAAGAAGTGTCCCCTACAAGAAGTGCAAGGAAGAGAACTTGGGTCACTCACAGAGTACGGCCAGGCTGACTGGGTCACTCAACATGGAAATGAAGGTGTTGGAAACCTCACACTGGTAGGCCCCAGCGTCTTTCTTTTGATCGGGTCTATGGTGAGCCTTCTGTTGTCCCAGGAGAGCACTGTCCTGTCCATGGCCTTCAGTCTCTCCTTGTTGAATGTTCACCATATGGAGACTCTGGGATTCTCCAACAAGCAGGTCAGAGCCACAAAGTGGCGTTCTGGGACAGTCTTATTTTCTGATCTGGATATGAGGCTTTGGCAAGTTCTCTGTGAGCAAACAGAAGTTTTTCTGTAGAGGTTTCAGCCAGCTCTTGGGGGCTGAAGTGTAAATTGTAAGATGGCCTGGAAGTTGTCTCCAGCTCTGGAGATGTCCAGTTTTGGTTCAGGACAGTCTATAGGAAGAGTGAGGGACCCACCCATCTACTGTGTCCCCTGACTTGTCTGTAGGGCATGTCTCTAGCTTTCCTATCATGACTCTCTTCTAGACTCCAATGCCCAATGTCTTTCCCATCAGGAAACAGTTTCCTTCTTTTAAACACTCATTAACTGGAAATTTCCAAACAAAAGAATGCGCTTCGTTATGACCCTTCCGAGAAATAGATGCCATTAAACTCGGCTCACACAACTCCTGCCCTGACTCTCATTTGTCCCTCCCATCTTTCTGGTCACTCCATCCTGCCAAATTGTCTCCCTTCACTTCTTATATTCATAGACACATCCATCCATCCATACACACAGACGTGTATATGGGTGTATGTTGTCAGTAAAGCCACGTGAGCACGGGTGTGCAGGTACCTCTGTGGTGTCCCGGCTTAGAGGTTTTTGGAGCACACACACAATTACATGGAGTCTTGTTTTTGGTTTTGAAGACCCTCTACTGTTCCCACAGGCTCCATATAGTAATTTAAATTCCCACACACAGGATATAAAGATGCAATTTTAATTTCTGGTCTGTTGATCGTGTCTCATGATCAATGGGCCACGGCAGGGGTACTCTCTGTGCTTCCCTCACCAAGCTCAGGGTTCCAGGTGCCTGCTGCCTTACCTGGCTTTCTGTGGGTTCTGGGAATCTAATGTGTTTCCACCTGTTTGCAATGGCAAATGCCTTATTGGATGAGCCATCTCCCTGTACTCTTCCATGCTTCCTTTCCCTCCCAAGCAGGGCTCCCACAGTGCAGCACATTTACTACCATGCACAACCAGTCTTCAGAGCTAGGACGCAGCTTCCGGACAGCCACCCCAAGGCTCACTTCCTATTGTTTGACTTCAGACTTTACTGAGATTCAGGATAGGTCTTTCAGGGTAATTCTCTACCCATCCTGTCCTACTCTAGATGGAGTCAATACAGAGCCAGTCACCAGGGCAGGAGCAGAAACTGGGGAGAGCTGTGAGCTGCTGTCCACCATCTTTCTGTTGGGGGCAAAGGTGAGCATGTCCCGTGTCTGGGTGCTCCCTTATGGAGAATGTAAAGGACGAGAGGAGACATGAGGATGACATGGCCCTGTCCTCCTCCTCTTCCCTGAGCAGCACTAACATGGCCGAGGTTTGTGGGATTTAGATCTCCTCTTCTCCAATCCACGCAGAGAGAAGTCAGAGTATTCAGGGGAGGAGTGGCTCCTGGATTAAGGTGCTTTAGGGGAGGGCTGGGGTTTGCTTGCAGCTGTGGACATGGGCTGTGGAGTTCCTTTTTTGGGAGGTGGTGGTTTGAGATAAGGTTTCTCTGTGTAGCTTTAGCTACTGTCCTGGAACTCGCTCTGTAGACCAGGCTGACCTCAAACTCACAGAGATCTTTCTGCCTCTGCCTCCCAAAGTGCTGGGATTAAAGGCGTGCACCACCACCACCACCTGGCTCCTCCCTCCTCTTTACAGAAAACTAGACTGTACCCCAGAGATGGATCCTGATGTTACAAGAAGCCACTTAACAACTATTGTAACTTCTTTGATTTTAAAATAATCACAGCCAGTTGTTGGGTTATTGACAAGGCAGGTATAAAATCCATTATTACTTATGCTGAGCTTGTGGATAAAGACCTCTTGTTTAGATTTCCAGAGTTCTCCATTCACATTCCAGGGGTAAGAGGTTGCTTGGCAGGATAGCCATAGGCTTTTCCCTTCCACAAAGTATTTGTCTGGGGGAAATATTTTGGGGGTATCTGGGCCATCTGGAGGAAAGAGGAAGACACATGATGCCATGAAAGAATAAGGAAAGCTCTTGGTCTGTAGTTAGTGAGTCCCTGAGGCAGGTGACAACCTTGCTTTACAATTGTCCCAAGCAGGGCTGTCGGTTAGATCCATTGTAAAGCAACTGTTGAAGGGTCCAGAAACAGAAATGTAGAAATATGAAAATATAAATTTGTAAACCTAAAGAAATAGGAACTGACAGTTATCAACTAGGGACTGACCTTTAACAATGGTTTTCTTTGCTTATGGCCAGCAGCTCTGGCTATGACCAAGGTTAACGTTTTACAGTGGCTCTTTGCAGCTAGGGGGTTAATCTTTTTACAGTTACCCCCCCCCCCAACCACTTACAACTGACAACTGCCGTGGGCCAAAGCTAACTTTTAATAAAGGTTTGTACGGACTCCTAGCGTACATCCCAGCCCATAAACTCTACCCAAATGCTCCTGTGCCTTTCGGCTTCACACTGTTTCGTATCCTTCCCTGCCATGGGAAACAAGCAGTGCCAGAAAAGCTGCAAAGTTGTTTGTGAATGTCATTAGCTGTGAAGGAAATCTGCAGGCTTCTGTAAACATGATTTAATTGAATTCTTGTTAGTGAAAATTGTAAATCTTAAAATGCAATATGTCTCTAAGCTTAATCTTGAAATTGTAAAACTTCCTCTGTCCACGCCTAATGCTTACTTCTTATTATAAAAAGGGGCCCAGAACCTGCCCCCATTGCCACAGTTTCAGAAGCCCAAACGCTGGCTATGATCCCAGTTAGCTGATAAGTTTTTTGTGCCCAACGGTGATTTTTGGAATAAAAAAGTTTGCTTCTGGTTTCATAGACTTCACTGGTCTATCTCCCGTTATTTGCCCCCAGACCCAACAAGTGTCTCACAAGGGCGGCTCAGGTCCCTCTCTAATATTACACACACACACACACACACACACAAACACACACACACACACACGATCTCACTGACACCCTGTGAATTAAAACCTTAAACATGTGGCCTGTCCTGCTTTCTGTCACTCCTAGCCTCCTAGCCCCTCCACCATCTGTCTAAGGCTTGGCCCACCAGGATGTGCTGGGAGCAGATGGCATTGGTGGGCTGGTTCAGAAGCAAGAATCAGTGTTACAGACCCTAGCATTGAATGTGTTTTGGGCAGCTGGGATGAGAGAGGAATAGAAGTTACTCACAGAAAACATCCAGAGTGAATGGGTTACTCTGAAAGGCACTCAGCGGTTCTGAACGTCACACTCATGGCGTCCTTTGAGATGCTTGCAGACCTTGAGTGAGTGAGAGTTGTTACCCAGGGACAGGCTGATGTTGCTGTCACCTGGAAGTTCCTTACCATTTAGCCACTACACGTAGGTTGTTTTCAGGAAGGGAGGTCATATGTTAGTTAGTTCAACAGTGTCTTGCCCCTCCACAGTAGTCCCATTGCTTCTTATGGAGAGTTTGGATAACTGAGCTGTGTAGACAACAGAGAAAAGAATGATCTGTGTGGTTCTGGATTCCTGAAAGTGCTCTCTCTAGAAGGGTGGGAATGCCCGAGGCTCTGGAGACTCAGCCCCTGGGGTCCCCTGCACTGGGTGTAGGGTGGAGAAGCACTGGCTTTCTCACTGAGCTGCAGTGCTTACTTGTGGACTGACCCAGAAACTGCAGCAGCCCCGCCTGGCTCTCCTGGTCCTCACTGCCTGACCTTAGGCCATGGGGGGGGGGGCTGGTCCCCTCCAGCTGTATTGCTCTCCACTGCTCAGCCTGAACAGGAGCCCTCTGGGGCTTTGCTTTTTCAAGGCTGCTATGAAGCCACCATGGACATCCTATTGTGCTTAAACCCTGGCAATCCCCCAGTGTCAGGTGTTCTGTATTACATGGGGTGGTTGAAGTAACAGGGTCACTCCAAGATGAATTTTAGGCTCTCTGGCAGCAGGGAGGAAGTTTCTGTGAACTGAGCCCCTAACAGTTGTAAAAGGTGCATTGATTGATTGTCACACAAAAGTTTTTTATTTATATATTTTTAAAGAGGGGTAAATCAAGTTCCTCACACCAAAGTCCTTGATCTAATCTATGTATTTCCTGAAGGAAAACACCACACCCTTGTCTTTAGTCCTTTTGCCTTTTAGTCCTTATTGTGTGCTGTTTGTGGTACCCAATAATGCAAGACCTCCAGGTGTGTCATCTTGTGAGAAAACAACCCTTTTCCCACGATGGTTTCTTCAAGGTCAAAGTACTTCTAGAAAACAACTATTCATTTTGATGTTTAACCCTAGAAACCGTGAAAATCAACTATGCCCTTCTAACATTTACCCTAGATACAATGATTCTACTGGATTCCTACAGTACCACAGTCTATGCTGGAGGGTTGATCAGAAATCCCACATGGAAGCCTTGAAGCTCACCTCATACTGGCTCAGTGGTCATCTTGGATCCCAGTGTTAGTGAGGGGGGACAGACAGAGCCATGCTCTTGTCTCTAAGAGGAATGGCTCTCTAGAGCTGTAAGGCTTAGGCCAAAGTTTGAAGTCCCTGAAGGTCACATGTGGTTCTCCTATAGAGGGACAGAACTGCACACAGGGAAGTCTGCCTTAACTGTTATGTTAAATGTAGAAAAATGCCATGTCGTAAAAGTAAGTTCCAAAGAATGGATGTTTGCAGCTGCTCTAGAGAGTGGCAAGGCAGAATGGACAGGAGCCAATAAATGTACTTGATATGGCTTTATCCATTTACATTTGACCCCAAAAGCCACAACTGCAGCCATTTCAAATTCTCCCAACTGGGGCAAATTGACAGCGAACTTCTAGATTTGAGTTGACAGCACTTTGGTGCGTCACAGTGTAACTCACTTTGTTATAATAGTGACATCCTGAGAACACAGTTGCCTGTGCAAGTGGGTTAGCCCATACCAGCCCTGGTTGAAACATCTCCCTCTTGAAGGCTCTAGGAAGCAGGGGCATATTGAGAAGGGCCAGGAGCTTCATGGCTCAGTCTCTGAAAACAATCAGTTCACTGTAAATCAGTATAGTGAATGGAAGTGGCTTCTCTGCCCTATGTGTGGCTTATATCATGTGCCAGTCACGGAAGAGACTGCTTCTAGGAGACTACTGTTGCCTTGATGGATGTTTGGTTGAATGGGTCTGCTATCCTCAGTAGAAGCTGCGGAGAGATAGATCCTCTGGGTGTATTGTCTGGGTTGTGTCTCAGGTTTGCTCATCTTTTCTCTGACAACCTCGGTCCTCTCAGGTGACTTTTCTGCCATCTCTCCCTGTGGGTGATGCCTGAGATTACAGAGTGCACAGGTTCCCTTTATCAAGCAGGGGAAGAAAGGAAAGAGCAGAGTAGGCACCTTTGAGGGACCCATGGTTTGTTAAGTGAAAGTATGGGAACCAGACTGTGTATCCACCTCTTATTTTTCTAAATAGAGATTTTTATTTTTTAAAATTGTTTTTATTGAGCTATATATTTTCCTCCTCACCCCTCTCTTCCTCTCCCATCTCCTTCTACTGTCTCCCATGATCCCCATTCTCCCAATTTACTCAGGACATCTTTTCTATTTTTACTTCCCATGTACATTAGATGTATGTATGTCTCTCTTAGGGTCCTCTTTGTTGTCTAGGTTCTCTGGGATTGTGAATTGTAGGATGGTTTTTCTTTGCATTATATCTAAAAGCCACTTATGAGTGAGTATATATGACATTTGTCTTTCTGGATTTAGGTTACATCCCTCAATATGTTTTCTAGATCTATCCATTTGCCTGCGAATTTCAAGATGTCATTATTTTTTTTTCTGCTGTGTAGTACTCCATAGTGTAAATGTACCACATTTTCCTTATCCATTCTTCGGTCGAGGGACATTTAGGTTGTTTCCAGGTACTGGCTATTACAAATAATGCTACTATGAACATAGTTGAGCTCACGTCCTTATGGTACAATTGAGCATCCTTTGTGTATACACCCAAAAGTGGTATTGCTGGGTCTTGAGGTAGGTTGTTTACTAATTTTCTGAGAAATCGCCACACTGACATCCAAAGGTGTTGTACCAGCTTTCTCTCCCACCAGCAATGGAGGAATGATCTCTTTACCCCACATCCTCTCTGGCATAAGCTGTCATCAGTTTTTTTGATCTTGACAATTCTTGCAGGTGTAAGATGGAATCTGGAGAGATGTCTCAGAGGTTAAGAGCATTGCCTGCTCTTCCAAAGGTCCTGAGTTCAATTCCCAGCAACCACATGGTTGCTCACAGCCGTCTGTAATGGGCTCTGGTGCCCTCCTCTGGCCTGCAGGCATACACACAGACAGAATATTGTATAAATAATAAATAAATATTTTTAAAAAGATGGAATCTCAGAGTTGTTTTGATTTGTATTTACTAATGACTAAGCATGTTGAGCATTTCTTTAGGTGTCTTTCAGTCATTTTAGATTCCTCTGTTGAGAGTTCTCTGTTTAGGTCAGTACCCCATTTTTTTATTGGATTATTTGTTCTTTTGATGAGCAATTTCTTGAGTTCTTTGTATATTTTGGAGATTAGTCCGCTATCAGATGTGGGGTTATTGGAGATCTTTTCCCATTCTGTAGGCTGCTGTTTTTTCTTATTGATCATGTCCTTTGTTTTACAGAAGCTTCTTAGCTTCAGGAGGTCCCATTTATTAATTATTGCTCTCAATGTCTGTGCTGTTGGGGTTATATTTAGGAAGTGGTCTCCTGTGCCAATGCGTTCAAGTGTACTTCCCACTTTCTCTTCTATAAGGTTCAGTGTTGGTTTTATGTTGAGGTCTTTGATCCATTTGGACTTGAGCTTTGGGCACTGAGATAAATATGGATCTATTTGCATTCTTCTACATGTTGATATCCAGTTATGCCAGCATCATTTGTTGAATATGCTTTCTTTTTTCCATTTTGTATTTTTTGCTTCTTTGTAAAAACTCATGTGTTCGTAGGTGTGTAGATTGATATCTTGGTCTTTGATTTGGTTCCATTGGTCTTCTTGTCTGTTTTTATGCCAATACCAGGCTGTTTTCAGTACTATAGCTCTGTAGTAGAGTTTGAAGTCAGGGATTTTGATGTCTCCAGAAGTTCCTTTATTGTACAAGATTGTTTTGGCTCTTCTGTTTTTTTTTTTTTTTTTTTTTTTTTTTTTTTTTTTTTTTTTTTTTTGCTTTTCCATATGAAGTTGAGTATTCTTTTGAGGTCTGTGAAGAATTTTGCTAGAATTTTGATGGGCATTGCATTGAGTCTGTAGATTGCTTTTTGTAATATTGCCATTTTTACTATGCTAATTCTACCTACCCAAGAGCATGGGAGATCTTTCCATTTTCTGGTGTCTTCTTCAATTTTTTTTCTTCAAAGATTTAAATTTCTTGTCATACAGGTCTTCCACTTATTTGGTTAGAGTTACTACAAGACATTTAATGCTATTGTGACTATTGTGAAGGATGATGTTTCTCTGATTTCTTTCTCAGCCCATTTATCATCTGTGTAAAGGAGAGCTACTGATTTTTTTGAGTTAATCTTGTATCCTGCTACATTACTGAAAGAGTTTATGAGTTGTAGAAGTTCCTTGGTAGAATTTTTGGAGTCACTTATGTAAACTATCATATCATCAGCAAACAGTGAGAGTTTGACTTTTCTTTTCTGATTTATATCCCCTTGATTTCCTTTTGTTGTTTTATTGTTCTAGCTAGGATCTCAAGTCCTATATTGAATAGATATGGAGAGAGTGGACAACCTGGGACAAGAGACTTCTATCACCCTCATTTAGCACACAGATAGATAGAAGTGGCTTCCCTGGGCTTGGGGTTGGGGGCCTGTGGAGGGGAGACAGAGATGTAAGATGACAGGAAGGGAGGTTTTTAGTTACTTGCTTTAGGTTTAATCTCGAAAACACGAACGGGAGACTCAATAAAACTTGTCACTAAATAAATTACATAGCAGTTTATGAGTTAGTAGCTTTTTCAAGATTAGGATTTTACAGCTGTTATCCCTGTTAAGTTTGAACCTTAAAGATTTGAGTTGAAGATCCTTCAGTATCTCAATAAAACTTTAAACTAAACATGCAGTAAACTTTAAACTGCAAATGCAGCCCATGGAGAGCCTGGGACTTTCCTCACCTTGTTAATAGTGGACCTCTAACCTTAGTCAAGACGTCTGAAAATCATGTGCTTGTTATTTAAAATATCTATTGTTTCAGTGGATCTATTTTTTAAACAAGAGCCAGATCCCAATTACATATATAGCATATTGTAAACAAGAGTTGAATCCCTATACAGTAAGTTGTAGGAAATTAAGATTACCCATGTATACATGTTTTTTAAGTATAAGCCTTTTGTTATAAACTTTAAGCCAAGTTTTTATTGCAGATTTTTTAGATTTTTTAAAAAGCACACCCTTACAAATCCTGAGATGGAGTTTGCAGCACAGTCTTGAGAGGATTTTGAGAGTAGAGCTCAGAGAAATCAGTGAGACGGAAGGTTTTTCAGCATGGGAAGTGGAGAAACCTTAGAGATAAGAGACATTAGGAGGTAGAGAGCAGAGCAGAGCAAGTTCAGATAGAAGAGGTTTGGGGGTCACTGGTTTGTGCAGTGGCAGAAGTTGTTATCATAGGAGAGAATTTGAAAAACAAGCATGCCAATCTTTGGCCATTGAGCTGGACTGAGGCCAGGCTGTTTGGAGTCCAGGGAGGGGAGAGACAGGGTTGCAGAAAGTAAGTCCTGGAGTTCGATGAGCTCCAAGAGGGAGCTGAGACGGAGAGAGCATAGTGGCTGTGGACTGCAGGCAGCTCCTAGGGGAGGGGACAAGGAGAGGGTCTTAGGAAGTCACAGGTGGGGCTCAGTTCCTAGGAGGAGCCCAGAGAAAGAGCAGAGCTGAGCTGGATAAAGTGTGGTTGTGACAAGGATTTCCACTGGGGCATCCCCAAGCAGAATGGGAAACTTGCAGAGAGAAAAGTGTTCCTGACCACAGAGGAAAGGCGTCCCTTGTCTTTGTGATTGGGCCCAGTGGGGCGAGAGGAGCTTTTGTAGTAATAATAGGAGACAAAGCAGGCAGCGAGGGTTTACATCCTGGTGAGAGAGAGAGGAGAGGAGAGAAATAGAGACTTAAGAGAGGAGACAGACAGACAGACAGACAGACAGACAGAGAGAGGAGAGAACAGCTAAGGCTTTTGGGAAAAGGAAGAAGCTAGGTGTTGTTAGTAGAAATAAGTGCCCACGTGGGCATAACCTGGCTGGGTGTAGCAGGCCCGAGAGGAGAAATGCAGGATGGGTGCCCAGGCAGGTGGGCGTAGGACATAGAAGGCTGTAGGAGCGAGAGAGACAGGTATGCAGCAGAGAGGGGGCTAGAACAGGGGGAGGGGAACAGCAGCTGAAGGAGCAGACTCTGGAATCTGGAACCAAATGTGGCAGAAGCCAGCAGAAACAAATGATCCATACATGCTTTCAGAGAGGCAGACCAACAGCTTGGTTCAGAGCAGCAGAGTCCCTAGAAGGGAACTCATCCATGCCAATCCCATGGTCTCCTCTCAGCTTTAGCTATGATGTGAGATTTGTCTCACAAAATAAAAAAGATGCATGCAAAGAGGCCTGGGGCTGCCCACAGCACAGGTGGGAAGAGGCAGTGGATGTGGGATTTGGCTCTAACTAGGAACACGTTCCAGGATGGGGAAGCCGGCACTCCTGCTGCACTGTGACTCTGGCTAGACATTCTGAGAATTCAGTTTCTGCCTTCGCCTGGGCACGGGGAAGTGACAGGAGAGCTTCAGATTGTGTCACTTGGAAAGTGGCAGGTGGGGTATGGACGGGCACTTACTTGGAGGGTGTTCTCTGGTACCGGCTGGCATCAGTGCCTGTCGAGAGCAGGGCCAGGACTGAAGAGAGAGCACAAGATGAGACCATGCCACAGAGAGCAAGCACCCAGGATCCCAACATTTATTTCCTGGCACTTTAGGCAGGACTAGATGTCTGAAAACGCCTGTCATGATGATTTCAATGGCGATATTGTTAGAGCACGGCTTGGAACCTGAGTGTTCCACCGACACCAAAGTGTTGGGAATTACAAAACCTTCACTTTCAGGGCCAGCAAAATGGCTCCTCAGTGAGGGCTCCCATCACTGAGCCTAGGGACTAAAGATTGATCCTGGGACTCGCATGGTTTCAGAAGAGAGCTGACCTGCAAGTTGTCCTCTGGCCTCTGCCGGTGCACACGTGCCCCCACCCGAAACAAATAAAAATATAACAAAGAAAAAACCCTTTCATTTTCAAATGTGACAGTGCTCTGTGATGCGGGCTGGATTTTACCTTCCTATCTGCTCTCCAAAAGGGAGTTTCACCAGTCATGGTCACAAGGTGGCAGCACCGCTTCACTGATGTTTTCTAGTGAGCACATCAGCCAGGCTAGCCTTCATCCAGTGACAGATGGAGTCAGATGCAGAGACCAATGGCCAAACTTGGGGCCAAGCTCCGGGAGTCTGCTGAGGAGAGGGAGAAGGGATTGTTGGAGCCAGAAGGGTCAGGGACATCGCAGGAAAACCCCACAAAAAACGACTAGCCTAGCTCATGGGTACACACAGAGTCTGAACCAACAACCTGCACAGAACTGACCTAGGCCTTCTGCAAATATGTAACAGTTGTGTAACTTGGTCTACCCCTGACAATGGGAGCAGGGCCGTTCTTGATGCTTTGGCTGTGAACAGAATGTTCAGTTCAGAAACAGGAATGTTTAAAATATTTTCTTTAATAACTTCATGTACACATACTTGCAATTGAATTTAAGTTGCACACACACATGTGTGCGCATGCGCGCACACACACACACACGCACACAGTGTTAAAACTAGCTTACAATTACCTGAAGTTAAATCAAGCATCACGTGGATACTAAGCAAGCGGAAGCTGGCTTCATAATCTCTGACTCACACCTTGTAGACCCAGCTGCCAATGGAGAAGGAAGGACAAAGCAGATCTGTTACAGGTGGATGAGAGCAGATCTGTTACAGGCGAGTAGGGTCACTGTATGAAATGAATGCCTCGGGGGCCCTGCCAAGGCATGACGTCATGCAAACACACCACATGCAGCAAGGTCAGTGTAAAGAGTTGGGGACAAAGGGAAGACAATGAACTGGCTCTGCCTAGCGGGGATTTTGAAAAGCATAGCCAGTGGAGAAAAGGTAGGTGGTGACAGGTGGCACACATGCTCTGGCTGTTGGGGCAGGCTGAAGCAGGCACTGCTTTTTATGGGCAGAACCGCTTGAGTCTGCAGCCCCGCCCTGCCCCAGGAATGAGTGGCACAGTCACGTGGCCATCCTAGTAAAGATAGCAGTTAAGACATCTAACCTGCCCTTAGCCAAGATGGCGCCTGCCCACATGTTGTAAGGTACTGAGAAACCATGTGTTTTTGAGAGCAAGCTTGCAAATTTCAAATAGACCCAATTAACAAGACAGACATACAGGATGCATAAGTTTGAGGCCAGCCTGGTCTACAAGAGCTAGTTCCAGGCCTGGCTCTACATCAACACAGAGAAACCCTGTCTTGGAAAACAAAAACAAACAAACAAAAAAACCAAAACAAAAGACAACCCCCCCAAAACAAAACAAAACAAAAACCCCAAAAAAACAACATACATTTAAAACAACCAAAATCACACCCGTGTGGATACAATGTTCACGCATGCTTTCATACATGAAGCAGACAGGAAACATCCTACGCATACAATGCCTGCCCACAGCCAGGAGGGAAAGAAGAACCCAGAACCCATTCGCCCAGGCTGTGGCTGAAAGGTTGGGGACAGAGAGAGAACAGCAACACAGCCAGGCAGAAAAGGCGGACCCACCACCCCAAGCTGGATGGCAGCAGAGACAGGACAAACAGAAGAGCGAGATATTGTGAACAGGAGCATGAGATGCTTAGAGAAACAATGTTCCCAGGTGGAGAGAGGATCCTGCCCTGAGACAGCTTAGCCATGGTGGGACGCAGCAGGAGGCTGTGCTGGTGGGCAGGAAAGAGTTTTAGCATGGCTAGATCACACACCAGAAACAAGAAGCACACAAACAAGCAAAGACAACGGGGGAAAAAACATAGGGAGTTTAGGGCAGGGGTGGAAAAAATTGATAGTGTGAGTAAAGAGAAAGGGGGAGTCTGTTGATGTTGAGAGGTCCCGTGAAATGGTGGGATCTAGAGGGCTGGTAGTTGGCTGTTTGGATTGATGTCTGAAAGGGGTATTAGGGCAGGCACAGTTTTCATGAGTGAGGCAGAAGGTCCAGAGGAGGTGCACCAGTGTGTCAAAAGTTCAGTGTGGACCGTGGCTCAAGTTGGCCTTGGTCCATTACTGTTGATAGGTTAGGGGCCATAATGATTGGGTAGGCACAAGTTGCACCCAAACACCGCCATGTGGGTACAGTGGCTGGAAGGGCTCTGAGCTCAAAAGACATGTGGTTTTCCAGTGCTGGGACTTTCGATTGGAACCAAAAGGCAAGAAATCATAGTCATGAGACAAATTCTTAGTCATGAAGCACATAGTCAGAGAGGCAGGTGGTTAAGTAAAATCGACTACTGCCGATTTTACTGGTGTTCAATGTAGAATTCAGCAATCCTTACTTGGAACAGTGACCAGTTTGAAAGTTACAGGGTGGTCTTCAAGCTGCCAGCTCAAAGAAGGAATGGACAGGAGAGCCTGCCCAGTCTTGTGGCATGAAATGTTGTAAAATGGTGGGAGAAGGACCTTGGTGGATGAGAGCGAGAGGCCCCATGGTGGGCAGGAGACAAATATACTGTACAGACAGAGCCTGAGTGTGAAGTTTGTTGAGAGAAAGGTAAAGGGGAGGGAAGAGAGAGTGAGGGGGGGCAGAGGCAGAGATCTGTTTGTCTTTTCAGAAGAAGACCAGAAAGAGTAGGAATGGGCAGAGCCTGTCTCTTAAAGGGACCTTTTTGCACTGCATATAGTCTATGTAGTGACATAGCAGCCATAGGTCCCTGGGCTGGCCAGAGTACTGCCTGAGTGCATCCTGCCAGATGACATCCTGCCAGGTCAAAAGAGATATAGTTTAGATAGACATGTCATCTGCAAACACTCTAGAGATATACAGAATATGGCATTTAAGATGTTTTTATTGTTTCTCTCAGTGTGTGTGCTACTGGAGTTACGTTTAGGTGCTGTGGGAACTCCTTCAGCCTATAGTATTTAAGATACTGGTCCACTTTGGGCATTGTCTCATGTAATATAAATGCAGATGAAAAGCGGGTATGGGCCTGTTGCTGCTGGATTTGGTTCCAATTCCCAGTGCAAGCAGAGGACTGCAGATTGCTACTCTTTCTGTTAGTTTATTCCTAGATAAATAAACCTTTGTTATACTCCAGTCCAGGCTATTGTTGAACTATTTTGGAAGCCAACAAATTGGTGCCAACATGGTCTGAATCCATGTCACTGCCAGGCCCTGCCCAGGGCCCCAGAACCTTCTCCCACCCCATGCAGCTGAACTATACCCCACAGCCAAACTACCGCTTTGGGTAGCTGTGCATGGTTAGGCTCAACTGGCCTGCTGCAGCAATTTGGCAATTTCCTGCTGGCCCATGCCCATGCAGCTTGGCCCTGTCTATGGCCTCCTGCAGCCTGTGTCCACACGATTTTATCTGGCCTGCTACTGCCACCCTCCTGCTTTCTGCCACAACTGCTCTGTGGTTTCCCTGGCCTCTGCCAGGTCTGCTCTGACTCTGATGAGGGCCATTATGCTGATCCACAGAGTCAAACCTTTATAATGAACACACCTTGTCCCTGTACCATAAAGCAGCCTTGAATTCTTGGGACAAGATTCAAGAACTAGGAAGAAAAATTGAATCATATACTATGATCATACAAGGTCCAAGAGTGACATTTTACAAAGATTAACTAAAGCTGTCCAAATAGGGATTCAGAAGCTAAATGAGTACTTATTGAATCTCTGGCTTTTGAAAATGCCAACTTAGAATGCAAAAAAGATTCTTGGGCCTCTAAAGGTCAGAGCAGCACCAATGGATGATTAGATCCTGCAGAGTCAGTTTTGAGTTATTAGATTATAATACGGAGGCTTGGGTAGGAGAAGCAATTTCCAAAGGTATGAAGAGACATCAAAATACCAAATGTTTTAATTGTGGTAGAATAGGACATCCGAGAAGGGATTGTAGACAAGATATTCCTTGAAAAATGTTTTCTCTGGGAATGACAAAAATAGAAGGTCTCAATCTTCTGGATTATGTAGACAATGAGGCAAAGACCAACATTAGACCAGGGAATATAGATCAGCAAGAAACAAACAAGGCAACCCGTTACCATTGGGAAACTTCTTGGGGGCCCCTTGCAGGCCCCCAGGGCAAATGCGGTCCAGTCATTCCCAGTCACTGTGGAGGACACACCTCCCAGGAAAATGAAAAAATCCAGTGCCTGTTGTAAAAATCCATACTGCTCTGGATGATAGAATAGTCATGGAGGATGAAGTAAAAATTCTAATAGAAAACAGGAAACATATTGGCAGACTTCTATAAATTATCAAAGACCAAAGCTGAGAGTATGAATAAATAATAATTGAAGGATTACTAGACATAAGTGCAGATGTGACTATTATTACTCCAGAATCTTGGCATCCGAATTGGCCTCTTCAGGAGGCTACTGTTCAATTCCTAGGAACTGGAACCCTATCTCAAGTAGAACAGCACAAGATGGGTTGAATGCATAGGGCCAGAAGGATAGAGAGGAAGGCTGAGGCCATATGTGTCTAATATCACAGTGAATTTATGGGATCATGATCTGTTGCATCAATTCAATACTCAGATTAACATTCCTGCAGTCTCAGAAAATGAACATAAACCAACTCATGTTTCTGGGAAGGATATTATAAGGTGCTATAAAAAACAGTCACCAACTGTTCAGGCTGTACAAAAACACAATATAACTAACTAGCAAGTATAGCTCAATAAAAACAATTTAAAATTAAATTCATTAAAAGTATCTGAAGTCTGTGAAATTCAATGAGGTCATTGTTAGAGCAGATGGATGGAGCAGAGTGTCTGGCCATTCAGCAACTAAGATTAAAGGATAATTAGGTTGAGGTGTGTGTAACTGGGAGAGGTTTGCCAAAGCTTAGTTATATGTTTCAAAGGGAAATTTCAGGACTTTGCAGAGTGTTTCATGTGTATTTGCCTTACTGTATAGAAATGACGCAAAGGGCAAGCTAGTAGCATGTAGTTCACAGCTGTCTACTATTGTGAGAGTGGCAAACAGTGGTTTTCTTTTTTAAAATTTCTTTTTTTAAAAAAGTAAACAAACTATCTTTATTTATTTTACATGCCAATCTCAGTTCTCACTCTCTCCTCTTCTCCTATTTCCTCTACCTACGCTCTACTCCACCCACATCCACTCCTCAGAGAGGGTGAGGCACATTGCTTTGGGGACGGTCCAAAGCCCTCTCTACTATATCTAGGCTGAGCAAGGTATCCATCCAAAGAGAATAGGTTCCCCAAAAGCCAATACAAACAGTAGGGATAAATCCTGGTGCCACTGCCAGTGGCCCTGCAGTCTGCTCCAGCCATGCAACTGTCACCCACATTCAGAGGCTCTAGTTTGGTTCTATGCTGGTTCCTTCCCTGTCTGGCTGGAGTTGGTGAGCTCCCATTAGCTCAGGTAAACTGTTCAGTGGGTGTCCCCATCATGGTCTTGACCTCTTTTCTCATATTCTCACTCCTCCTACTCTTTAGCTGGACTTTGGGAGTTCTGCCCAGTGCTCCACTGTGGGTCTCTGCCTCTGTTTCCATCGGTTGGTGGATGAAGGTTCTATGGTGACATTTAAGATATTCATCAATCTGACTACAGGTCAAGGCCAGTTTGCTCACCTTCTCCTCTATTGCTCAGGGTCTTAGCTGGGGTCATCCTTGTAGATTCCTGGGAATTTCTCTAGTGCCAGGTTTCTTGCTAGTCTCATGATGTCTCCCTCAATCAAAATATCTCTTTCCTTGCTCTCATCTCTGTCCACTTCCATCTCGACTACCCTGTTCCCTCAAGTTCTTCTCCCCCTCCCTTTCTCCCCTCTTCTTCTTTCACCATCCCTTTTCTCCCCTCCCCCATGCTCCCATTTTTTTTCAGGTGATATTTTCTATTTCCCATTTCTAGGTGGATCTATGTATTTTTTTTTTTGGCTTCACTTTGTTACTTAGCTTCTCTAGGATCATGAACTATAGGCTCAATATCCTTTGCTTACAGCTAGTATCCACTTATGAGTGAGTGCTCTACTACAAATAGTGTTTTTTTTAATTGTACTAATAGTGTCTTTTCTCCCTTTCAAGAGATAATGTCTTTTTATAAGATGTAAATTATTTTAATGTTCAAATATAAAGCCATAAGAATGAAAAGAAACAATTTAAAGTATATAAGTTTGAGAGACATAAAAAGATAATTTTGAGTTGGTAGTTCAAGTTTGAATCAAAAGTAAATTAGGTACAACACTTTGGACTCACCAAGATAGGATAGATAATGTAGTAGTTTCCTGGAATTTGTTAAATGCAAATGGACTAGATATTGTTGATGTATGTATTGCCAGTATGTATTGTATATAGTTACTGTACTAATTGTATATAGTTTTTCTTCTATTAGTTATAACTTCCTCTTTTACTTTAGACAAAAAAGGGAATGTGATGATATTTTGTTTATGATCTAACAAATAAAGCTTGCCTGAAGATCAGATGCAGTTAACTAGTGCAGAAGCCACTAGTTAGTTAGTCATAGAGGCCAGGTAGTGGTGGCACACACCTCTAATCCCATCACTTGGGAGACAGAGACAGGAAGGTGTATGGCTGGGTGGAAAGAGGAATATAACGTGGTACGGGACAGGAGCTTATGGCAGTGAGTCTGAGGACAGGATCGCCCCTTTAGTCTCAGTGCCTGGCTGCTCTGCTTCTCTGACCCTTCAGCTTTCACCCCCGATGGCTGACTCTGAGTTTTTATCATTAGGACCAATTAGAATTCATGCTACAAGGTTTTCCATTATTCTGTACAATTTTGTGTTTTTGTGTCAATTAATAATAAATTTCATTTCAAAGAGCCCATGAGTTTGATAGAGAACTGGAGGGTAGGTTTTATAATTTTTTTAAAAATGCTGCAAGATCCCCAGCGGCAGTAGGCAACAGAAATGCTGTAGGTCTCAAATGGTGGTAGTGAGCCATGTGGTGGCAGGCAGCAGGCCCTGGGAGCAGCCAGTCCCAGGCAGAGACAGCTGCCGGTCCCAGAGCAGTGGCTGGTCCCAGGCAGGGAGACACATGGTGGACGGGCAGAAGACAGAGACGTGGATAGACACTACTTGCAGAGTGAGGTTGAATATTTATTCAGAGGGTTATGAAGGGGGGAGGGAGAAGGGAGAGAGAGAGAGAGAGAGAGAGAGAGAGGGAGGGAGGGAGGGAGGGAGAGAGAGAGAGAGAGAGAGAGAGAGGAGAAGAGGAGAGAGACGGGGGTGGGGAGAGACAGAGAAGAGGGGAGAGAGGCAGAAATGAAGCTCCCTCTCCGAGAGGAAGATGGAAAAAGAGAGCGAGCTCTAGTCTCTGCGCTGTATTTTTTTTTTTGTGTTAAGGGTCCTGCTATGTAGCCTAGGCTGGTCTCAAATTCCTGGGCTCAAGCAATTCTTCTGCACCAACCTCCTCACTAACAACCATGTCAACTTACACCCCGAATTTTGGTAAATATGTAATTACCACTTGAATTATGATGTGTGATTTGACTCCAAAATCTCTTTGAATACCTTTGTAGTATATCCCACCTTCAAGTGTCAATTCTTTTTAAAAACGTAATAAAATTTTTTATGTATGTGAATATTTTGTCTACATATTCTCCTGTGTACCACTGTGTGCCTTGGTACCTGAGAAAACTGGAAGAGACTCCCCTAGAACTGGAATTATAGATGACTGTGGGCCACCATGTGGATGCTGGGAATGAAACATGGGTTCTTTGGATGAGCATCCACAGCTATTTACCGAGCTATCTCTCTAGCTCCCAAGTGTGAATTCTTAGCACTAGTAATTAGAACTTTCTGCTTTTGAAAATTTAAATGGCATAATGTGCTCTTTGTGTGTATGGCTTGCTGTGTATGGAGTGATATTGTTAAAATTTATCTTTTCTCAAAAGATTAATTTTAATTATATTTAATGTACGTGTGTGTGTGCAGTAATGTGTACATATGTACACAGTGGCCAGAAGATGGTGTTTCATCCTTTGGTACAGGAGTCACAGGTGAATTTGACCTGCCCAACATGTGTGCTGGGAACCAAACTTGGTCCTTTGGTAGAGCGGCAAGTACTCTGGAGACAACTCACTAATTCCTCATCTTTTGTTTCTTGAGAGAGAATTGTTCTGTTTAGGATGACTTAGACTTTTTGGGCTCAGATGCTCAGCTGTGTGTCATAGTATCCAGCAGGATCCATGCATTTTTCTTTCTTTTTTTTTTTTTTTGGTTTTTCGAGACAGGGTTTCTCTGTAGCTTTGGTGCCTGTCCTGGAACTAGCTCTTGTAGACCAGGCTGGCCTCGAACTCACAGAGATCCGCCTGCCTCTGCCTCCCGAGTGCTGGGATTAAAGGCGTGCGCCACCACCGCCCAGCTCCATGCATTTTTCTTACACATTTATCTCTTCACTAGTAGTTGAGTATTTTTACCTGTGGACACATGATGACCTGTTCAGTTTCTCTGTTGATGAATTTTTCAGATTATTAGTTGTTATGTATTATGATGCTATTAACATTCATGTACAACTCTGTGCATGTGTTTATGTTTTTTTTGATAAATATCTAGTGATCCTATGAGATGGCTGTGTTATAGAAGTGTGTGTTTGACTTTAGGAGAAATGATCAAACTTTCTTATAGAGTGGTTGTACTAGTAATGTATTCATAGCACCATGAGTCTTAGGCTCACACATTAATGCTACTGAGTCCTCACCCTCCAGGGGATTGGAATTGTTGCTTGTGATGCTGGGCTTGGGTAGCAGTGCTGTGTGTGCAGACAACAGAGAGAAGGTTGCCCTGTGTGGTGCCTCTGATTCTTGCAAGTTAACTCACCCCCTCTTCTTGAGGGTAGATTCAAATGAGGCAGCCTGATTTATTGTTCCTTACATTCTATGTCCTTCACTAAATGCTTGAACCACAGTGTGGGGACCATAACACAGAGTCATCCAGGGCTGACAATCCTATGTGTGAAGTAGGATTTGGTCCACCCATGACACAGAGTGCTGGAGTTCAGGCCCTGGGGGTTCTGTGCCACAGGATGGATGTGTGAAGTTGGCAAAGAATGAAGATTCTGACCACCTGTTGTGTTTCAAACTGATGGCCCAACTAGTTCAAGCTGTCTTTATTCACAGAAGTTCTAATGCATTCAAGCATGAGCAGTTTCAAATCATTTCTCTTTAATCATTTCTCAAGAATCATTAACATTTATTCATTTCAGTTTTTCTTCTTCCCACTCCCTTGACATCATTGACCTTTACCCCATATCATTATAGTGCAAGCCAAATGTTTATATCCAGCCAGGCTCATCTTATTCATACTGTGCCCTAGCTGGCAGTAAACATCTGATTACAAACTAAGAGACTAAAGCCCTGCGATTAGCTCTTCACACTGTGATACTTTCATATCTTTGTCATCAGATGAGTGTATTGGCAACCCTAGGATATCATTTTCAGGTGTATGCCAGTTTCTAAGTATCTGTGTATCACCTTTATGTGGACTACAGTTATAATTCAAATCTTTGTAAGTTCTGAAAATAGTAATGATTAATGCCTAATGCTCTAACTACTGGACTAAATTCCTATTCTTCCTGACAATTTCTACCTGTACTTTTCTCTTAAGGGAACTGGGAGTTTGAGATTCCTTCATTGACAAGTTGATCCTGGAAGAATATCTGAGTGTTCATGTCCTGGCAGGAGAAATACCTGACCTTTTGTGTCCTATATCTTTTCCTTATATGTTTCTGTAACTTTTTAATGTCATCCTTTAAGAAACCATGTTCTAAGTTCTTTGTAGGATATTGATCTCTTTCAGGACTGCAAAAGCAATAATCATTACCCTTAGTGAGCTCCTCCTGCTCACTCAGGATGACTGCACAGGCAGCCAGGGGCAAGAGGAGAAACTGGTTTCTGTAACACATCAGAGAAATTTAATTTTTCTGCAGAGTCTTTAATTTTCAGTAAACTCAGGCACAATCATGACTAACAAAGCAGAACTAAGAGTCACCCTAGGAATAAACACAGGGGAAGTTAGAGAGGCCTGAAGCCCATGCTCCCCTGAGATCAGCGCCCAGGTCTGCAGTATTGTTTCCGTAGGTCCTTGACAAATGGGTGGGATTCTCCAAAGGGCCTTGCCTCTAAAGAGCTCCAATTGCAAACATGTATGTGCCATTCCCAGGGTGACAGCATGGCTTCCTCCACCAGAGGTTACAGAGAACTACTTAGGGTTCACATGGACGTGCACGGATGCCTTCCTGATGCCAAGGTTTTCCATCTTCATACGTAACATGTAGGCTTCTGCATCTTTCTGAGTGACGATCTGGAAGAGCAAGGATCCACTGTGGTGTATTTTCTCTCTGATGCTGTAAGCAGGCCTTGTTTTATTTGTTCTTTTGGATTCTAGAAATCGTGCAATTTCATTTCTCTTAACCAAAGTTTTCCCCTTGTACCAGAAAAAGACTTGGGCAGTATCTGGCAGATTATGGACACGCAGAAGAATGTCCTTCACTTCAGCAACATGGGAGAGAACTGTTTCTACAGTGACTTGGGCAGTGATGGGAGAGGCTAAGGGGAAGAGGGAAAAATTTATCAATACTAGGACCTTTGTATTTGGTAGAAATTTGAAACCTGAGTGTGTTCAACTCTCAGCCTTGGTGCGTCCAATTGGGGGGAGGTCAGAAGCATCACCCCCACTTCTCAGTACCCCTGAATCTTCCCACTGAATGAAACTGAGTTCTCGGGTGTCTGCACAGCCAACCCCTCACTCCTTCAGATCCCTCAGGTCTTTTCTGCTCTGTCTTCCCGCCCAGGAGCACCAGGACTCTGTGAGAAGGACTGGTTTGATTTTGGTTTAAACTCCACTGCCTGGAACAGGCTCAAATACCTGTGAGCAAATCAGTGTCCCAGGGCCTGGAGTTTATTTGTGGATTCCTCAGGGTCGTATGTAATGATGTTGCTTAATGGCCCCAGTCTGGGTTTTACTTGCAGAGTCACCCTGACAGAGTGGGAACGTCAGTCTTCAGCATACAGTGGCTGGTGCAGATAATCAAAGACCAGGGAGGTTGGGAACTCATGAAGATACACTTTCTCTGCCACTGGTGTGCTGGGTTTAAAGGCGTGCAGCACCGTGCTCAGTTTGCTTTGTGTTTTATCACGAGATTATCATGCATCCACCACCAAGCTGACTGTATTTGTATCTTGAGCCATGTTTTTCTCCTGATGACTTTTACACATTTTGTACACTGCTGATAAAGAAATTGCCCCAACCCCAACACTATGGGGTAAGAAGGGAGGGGAGGTCACTCACCTATTATGTCCAGCTGGATGGGGTCACTCCTCTTAGAACTGACTGGATTGGAGACCTCACACTGATACTTCCCGGCATCCTCCCTCTTGGCAGGGTCTATGCTGAGGGTGCTGTTGTTCAGGGACAGCTTCATTCTATCTGTGATTTCCAGACTCTGGCCATTGAAGAGCCAATGGATGGAGATCCCAGTGTCGTTTGAGGAGCAGGTCAGGAACACAGAGCCCAGTTCTTTGACTGTGGTGTTGTTGACTTGGATGGAGGGTGTAGTCACTGGCTCTGTGGATAAACAGTGGAGAGACCCAGCTGAGAGTCCATCCTCAGAGATCTCAGACAGCTCACAGGACCCACAGAATGACATCACCCTCTGGAAGATCACATGTTTGGGTTCAAGATGTGCTCTTTCAGGAGACAGCTGTGTCTTCCTCCTACCCAGATCACCCATAGTGACCCTGACTCAGGGTATACGTGTAGATTCCACACTAGGACCCTCTTCAGCCTATGTGTCTACAAATCTCATTGTAGGAATGTTTATTCCATTGATTCTTGTACAAATTCTTATACTAGGATTAATAAAAACCTAGAGACAGATATTGGGGTTCAACCTGACAGCCAGAGAAGCAAACCAGTCACCTACTGACTGTTACCTCTACCTCAGTATGAAATGGCGATCCTGGAATCACACGAGACTGACTGAGAGCTGTCTCCTCCCATTGTATATTCCTCTCTAGTTCTGGGAGTAGAGGCTTGTACCACTACTGCCAGGCTTCTATGGTGAACTAGTGTGCCTACTGGGATTAAAGTTGTGTGCCACCACTGCCTGGTCTGTAAGGCTGATCAGTGGGGCTGTTTTACTATCTGATCTTCAGGCAAGTTTTATTTATTAAAATACATATGAAACATCACTACATTCCCCCTTCCTTTTTTTTAAACCTAAAATAAAAAAGAATAATCTATCTCAGTTAGTAGAGCATGGGACTCTTAATCCAAGCTTCATGGGTTTGAGCCCTATGTTGGGCACCAAATGTAACAGTATTAATAAAGCCAGAGACAACAGATATTGGGGTTCAACCTGAAGGAGAGAAGAGCAAAGCAGCCAGGCACTGGCACTGACTTCTACCTCAGTCCAAAGTGGTGATCCTGCCTCCAGGAATCTCAGCATGAGACTGTCTGAGAGCTGTCTCCTCCCATCTTGTATTTCTCTCTAGTGCTGTGATTAAAGGTGTGCACCACTACTGCCTGGCTTTTATGGCCAACTAGTGTAGCTATTGGGGTTAAGTTGTGTGCCACCACTGCCTGGTCTGTATCAATGGCCAGTGTGGATTGTTTTACTCTCTGATCTTCAGGCAAGATTTATTTATTGAAATATAAATGACATATCACTACACATTCTTGTTCACATGTTCTGTGAATGTGAACAGTCAGGTCTCTCATTATAAAATAGCCTTCTGTTTCTTTTTCATTGAATAATGTGTCATGGGGTTAAGATGTTTAAGCAAATCTTAGAGGTGTCAAAGCCTACACCTCAGGACTGGGAGAAATCCCAAACTAAAGAATTTCTGTTTAAAGAAAAAATTATTTCCTGCTGTACGGAGATGGGATAAGTACCACAGAGAAGACGGGAATGGTCACAGTGTTGACCACGGCCTGCTGCTCTAATCCTCCACACAAATTCTCTTTTGAGGCTATGTAGTCCCTGCTAACCTGGAACTCACTACAAATACCAGGGAGGTTGGGACTCAGATATCCACCTATCTCTAGCTCTGGTGTGCTGGCTGGGGTAAAGGCATCCAGCACAGTGCTCAGCTTACATGTTATTTTATCATGAGATTATCATGCAGCCACCACTAAGATGACTATGTTTGTATCTTGAGCCATGCTTTTCTCCTGGTGACTTTTACACATTTTGCACACTGTTGCTAAAAAATTGCCCCACTGCCAACACTATGGGGTAAGAAGGGAGGGGAGGTCACTCACCTATTATGTCCAGCTGAATGGGGTCACTCCTCTCGGAACTGACTGGATTGGAGACCTCACACTGATACTTCCCGGAATCCTCCTTCCTGACAGGGTCTATGCTGAGGGTGCTGTTGTTCAGGGACAGCTTCATTCTGTCCGTGAGCCCCAGCCTCTGGCCATTGAAGAGCCAATAGATGGAGATCCCACTGTTGTTTGAGGAGCAGGTCAGGAACACAGAGCCCAATTCTTTGACTGTGGTGTTGCTGACTTGGATGGAGGGTGTAGTCACTGGCTCTGTGGATAAACAGTGGAGGGGACAGCTGAGAGTCTTTTACCCTCAGAGATCTCAACCAGCTCACAGAGCCCACAGAATGACATGGCCCTCTGGAAGATCGCATGTTTGGGTTCAAGATGTGGTCTCTCAGGAAAGTGCTGAATCTTCCTCCTACCGCGATCATATACAGTGATCCCTGACTCGGGTTATGTGTATAAATTCCGCACTAGGAGCCCCTTCAGCCCATGTGTCTACAAATCTAATTGTAGCAACGTTTATTCCATTGATTCTTGTGCAAATTCTCGCTCACATTTTCTTGACGGTGAACAGTCAGGTCCCTCATTATAAAGTATCCTTTTGTTTCTTTTTCGTTTTCTTTTTTAATAATGTATCATGGGGTTAAGATGTCCAAGCGAATCTTAGAGGTGTCAAAGCCTACACCTCAGGACTGGGAGAAATTCCAAACTAAAGAATTTCTGTTCTAAGAAAAAAATTTATATCCTGCTCCATGGAGATGGGATAAGTACGAAAGAGAAGAAGAGAGGGATCACAGTGTTGACCACAACCTGCCACTCGAACTTCCATACTGAACTTCTTTTGAGACAAGGTCTGACTAGAGAGCCCTTGCTAGACTGGAACTTGCTATGTAGACCAGACAGGCCTCAAACTCATACTGTCTTCCTGCCTCTCTCTCCTTACTGCTGGCCTTAAAAGCACACACCACCACACTCAGCCAACATTTGTTTTTATTTCTTTTTTTTTTTGGTTTTTCGAGACAGGGTTTCTCTGTAGCTTTGGTGCCTGTCCTGGAACTAGCTCTTGTAGACCAGGCTGGCCTCGAACTCCCAGAGATCCGCCTGCCTCTGCCTCCCGAGTGCTGGGATTAAAGGCGTGCGCCACCACCGCCCGGCCCAACATTTGTTTTTAAACCTTGAGTAAGGGAGAGAACATCACCAAGTCTTCACTGACATGGTTCACCCTGAGTCAGAACCAGGGTCCCTGGTGCCTTCTCCACCCTCTCTTCCCCTCCCATGGAGTCAGAGCTCAGCCAGTCACCCCTGAGACAGGAGCAGATCTCTGAATAGCTGGTCCCCATCTGTGGGGATGGAGTTTTCTCCTCACATTTAGAGAAAAAGAATGTGAGCACAATAAAGCTCTGGGTGTTCCTCTAAGTCGTGGAGGTCATAAGAAGAAAATGGAGGAGACAGGAAGGGCTGTGTTAGTGGCAGAAAGAAATCTTGACCTTAAGGCTCTCCCTCCCCTGGGAAGTCCCTCCCACAACCTGAGGTTTCCAAGGCTGGGAGAAGTTCCTTCTCACACTCCAAGCTCCATCCCTATCAGCCAGGAAAGTCAGAGCAGCAGGAGAAGATCAGACATAAGGATGGAGCAGGATGCTCAGGGGAGTTTTGCTTGTTCTCATAGACAAGGGCTGGAAATTAAATTCTTCTGCATCTTCCCAGAAAGTCAAAAGACTGTACTCCAAACCTGTCGCTGATATTTCAGAGATCCACTTACCAAGGACTGTAATGTTCTTGATTGTGGTCTTCATGATTCCAAAGACATAGTTATAGACGAGGCAGGAATAGGAACCACTGTTATTAGTAGTGATGTTGAGGATAAAGAGCTCTTTGACTTTTGATAGAATCTTTCCATTGAAATACCAATAGAACATTGCAGGGCTAGAGGCTGCTTGACAGGAGAGGCTGAGGTTTGTCCTTGAACGGAAGAAAGTATTTGAGGGGGACATGATCGGGACATCTGGACCATCTGGAGCAAACAGAACAAAGGCACATGCGATGTCAACAGAGGGAAGGGCAATCCTGGTCTGCAGAAGGTCATAGTATCTCTCTGAGCTGTACTATAACCTCAGTTGAGCAGGTCCCACCCAGAGCTGTGGTGCAGATTAGTAGAAGATTATTCATGCAGCAGGCACAAGCCCTGATCCATCTCGAGCACAGCACACAAACATCCCCACTGCAAAATCACGTGTGCACTGAGCCTGAGGTTGGGCTGTCCCCTGTCTCCATCACCCTGAGTCTCTCTAGGTAGGAGAAGTCCCTCCAGCCCATTCCAGCTCAATGCTGAGCCTGGCTGCATGTACCTGGACTGGGCCAGGAGGCCCTGGTCAGCCTAGGGATCTGTGTGGTGGGTCTGTGTCATCAACCCAAGGGGACGGAGTGTCCTAGCTCTAGCCCTTTGTATAGACAGATGTAGCCAGGATGAAGCAGACAATACTCACAAGTAATGTTCAGAGTGAATGGGTCACTTCGGGAGGTGCTCACTGGGTTCCGGGTTTCACACTCATAGGCTCCTGTGTCATTCCTCACAACACTGAGTAAAGTGAGAGTCCTGTTGTCCTCAGACAGCTTCAGCCTGTCACCTTCTGAGAGGCTTTGGCCATTTCTCCTCCACAGGTAGCTTGTATTCTCAGTCTCGGGCTCACACATTAATGCTTCTGGAGACCCCTCCCTGGCATAGAAATTCTTGCTTGTGATGCTGGGCTTGGGTAGCAGTGCTGTGTGTGCAGACAACAGAGAGAAGGTTGCCCTGTGTGGTGCCTCTGATTCTTGCAAGGGTCTCTTTCAACAGAGATTGTCTCCTATCTTCCCACAAATCCAGATCCTCAAAGAATCAGGCAGGAAGCAAATTACAAGCAGATGGTGTAGCTGAGCTCTCAGAGACAATGGGGTCTCCTGTGCTGTGTATGGCCTGTGTGACCCTGACTCAGTGACGGTGTTTCCTGTCTCAGTTTCCCTAGAATACAACACGAGGTAAATGATCGTTGCCATGCCTACAAATTCACCTGAAATGTGAGCAATGACCTGACCTTCCACCAAGCAGTGTCTTTTATTATTTGCCTGCAGGAAATAATCCCAGGGCTGGACCCCCAGAGTCAGGGAGCTGCCATTTGTACACTTTTTTCCATCTCTTTAGGGCTGTCCACCTTCCTGCGAGGTCTCAGAAGACCATCAGGACAGCTGGCTGGTTGCC
Source organism: Chionomys nivalis (assembly GCF_950005125.1). Taxonomy (NCBI): domain Eukaryota; kingdom Metazoa; phylum Chordata; class Mammalia; order Rodentia; family Cricetidae; genus Chionomys; species Chionomys nivalis. Next base: position 79,261,293 of record NC_080087.1, on the reverse strand, counting down.
TTTCATACCCGTCCACCTATGCTGAGCACACTGAGTCTCAGGAGGAGATGCCCAGGTGACCTGCCTCAGACATGGCTCTCACAGGCTGATGGTCAGCAGGCTACCAGCCTACAATCAATCATTGCCCCTGTCAGCTCCAACAGGAGGTCAAATTACAGCCCAGTCTACAAGCTTCTCAGGGTTCCTGGTCCAGTCTGGGACAGAGATCTGGAGCAATCCTTCTGGTGTTCATGTCTCCGTGAAAATCTCATGATTTTGTCACCCAGGCACTACCTGAGTCCTGAAGGATCTTTCTCAGGGCCATGTTCATGATGAGCATCTAAGACCCTTGGCAGAGTCTGAGATGCCTGGGCTGAGTTACCTCACCCTGTCTTCTCTGAGGGTGGATTCAAGTGAGGGATCCTGATTTATCGCTGTTTCCTCCACTCTCTGTCCTTTACTAAAGGCTTGAGCCACAATGTGGGGACCATAACACAGTCATCCAGCACTGACAATTCTATGTGTGAAGTAGGATTAGCTCCACCCACGACCCTGAGGTTACAGAGAATTACTTACGGTAGACATGGAACTGCACGAATGCTTTCCTTATATCAAAGTTTTCCTTTTTCATATATAGCATGTAGGTGCCTGCATCTTTCTGACTGACATTCTGGAAGAGCAGGGACCCATTGCGGTATATTCTCTCTCTGCCGCTACATGCAGGCCCTGGTTTCTTTATATTATTGGACATTAGAAATCGTGCAATTTCTTTCCTCTCATCCACAGTTTGTCCCTTGTACCAGTAAAAGACTCGGAGTGACTCTGGCAGATTGTGGACGAGTAGAAGCACATTCGCACCTTCAGCAACGTGGGGCGGAACTGCTTCCACAGTGACTTGGGCCGTGGCGGGAGAGCTCCAGCAGATCAAAAGTGAGGCTAAGAGGGAAGAGGGAAAAATCTATCAATATTAGATCTTTTCATTTGGTAGAAATTGAGACCTGAGTGTGTTCAACTCTCAGCCTTGGTGTGTGTGTGTCCTATTGGGGGGAGGTCAGCAGCATCACCTCCATTCCTCAGTACCCCTGAATCTTTCCACTGAATGAAACTGTCTTCTCAGGTGTCTGCACAGCCAACCCCTCACTCCCTCAGATCCCTGCTCACACTCAGAATCTTTGGTGAGTGTAGGCATGTCTTCTCTGATCTCCTCTTCTAAAGATGCCATGCCTTCATGTTCTGACCTTCCCACCTCTGTTTCTTCTGAAGTCCTTGTCAACCCCAACCACACCTTCTAGATGTCCTTGCTGCTCTGTCTTCCTGCCCAGGAGTCTGTGAGGAGAACTGGTGTGATTTTGATTTAAACCCCACTGCCTGGAACAGGCTCAGACACCTGTGAGCAAATCAGCTTCCCAGCGCCTGGGGTTTATGTGCAGATTCCTCAGGGTTGTGTGTATGAAATGACCCTGTTTTCTGGCCCCAGTTTGAGTTTTACTTGGAGAGTCACCCTGACACAGTTGTGGGAGTCAGTCTTCAGGGTACAGAGGCCAGAGCTGGTAAACTCACAGTGGGGAACCCCTGAGTTTTTCCTCCCCACTTACCAATTCACATTCACTGCGAGCTTCCTGTTGCTCTCAGGCTTCAAGCAGGAGTCATATATCCCCTCTCAGGCACAGTCCCTCTCCCAGAAGACCCCATCAGTCTCTGAGCTCCCCTGCTGTCCACACCCCTGAGGAATGTCTCCTCACCTGCCAGCAGCAGTCCCCTCCAGGGTAGCTGCCCTTTGTGGAGAGGGGCTGAGGAGAGCTCCATGGTCTCTGCTGTGGCCTAGGCTCTTCCTCTGGACAGGAGGTTTGCCTCTCAGGCTGCTGTCAAGCCTGGCTGCTCTTGTGTCTGCTCTGCTTTTCTTCCCAGACTTGAGCCTCCTCCCAGAGTAGGACGCCTCCTGGAGTCACATGGCCTGGGGTGGAGTCTGTGTGTCAGTGCTGCCTCCCATCCTTCTATTCCTTTCTTTCTGGTTCAGTGTTCTAGAACATACTTTGAGCCACAAGGTTCAGAAGTGTCCTGTGCCCAGAGAGAACAGCAGCTCATCCCAGGGCCTTCTCCCTGCACTTCCTATAGCCAAGAGTGTATTTCCTTGTGACACAAAAACCCAGCAGAGCCCAGTCTGCCCTGTGATCTCAATGCTCTGGGAAAGTGGGAGCTACTCCGAGGAGAGAGTGGTAGTTATCTCTAGGGGCTGGAAAAGGTCTGAGTGATGACTGGGGAGGGACCAGATCCATGGTCACTGCTGTCACCAGTCAGGTGTCTTATCCAGGGATACAAGTTATCTCAGGGGTTCACATCCTGGTGTGCAGGAGGAGGTGACCTGTGTGCCCTAGAAAGAGGACTGTGTGTTCCAGCTCCCTATGGAGAACCCCAGAGAGACACCCCTCCCCCCAGCTTCCTGTGTTGTCTGAATGTGATTCAGGTCTGCCCATGCCCTCCCTGACCCTTCTGGGATGCTTTTGTTCTCCTTGGTGACTGCCCTGTGACCTCCCTGTCTTTCCTCATGGGTGTTGTGAGGGCGAGGGGACTACATAGGGTCTCCTTGTAGAGTTGGGTTCTCAGAGACACAGGAAATAATTATGTGAGGGAGCTCCAGGTCCCTTGGAATCCTGATGGAGACAAGGCTACAAGACTTGTTCAGGCCTCAGGGAGCTTCCCTCTTGATTATGTGGTTTCTTGTCGCCCCCTGGTGTCCCTGAGGAGACCTGCAGCTCATGTCTGTGCTGTCACAAGGATGGTAGCCAAGCTCCAAAGGCTGTAGTGGAGCTGAGCACCAAGTTTCCCAGGGAAGGTCCCAGTGTGCAGCTGCCTTTGAGGACCTAGGTAGACTTTTGCTGGAGACTATAACAGCTGAGGTGAGACTCACTGCCACTTTGATGTGCAGTTCCCCGAAGGCTGATGGTGTTGCATCCACTCCCCTGTGGTTAAGAGCACTTTCTGCTTTTCCAGAGGATTTGGACTTGGCTCTAAGGCCCATATGGTGACTCACAACTGTCCTGAGGATCTGACACCCTCTTCTGGTCTCCATGGACACCAGGCATGCACACAGTGCACATATACACATGCTGGCCAAATATACACATTCATAAAATAAAAATAATCTTAACACATAAATTAAAGCCTTTTGTATATTTCACACATAGATTTCATTCATCTCTTTAGTTACATTTTATTGAACGCTCCCAGACACTAAGCTCTGTATTAGGCACCAAATACACTAAGGGAATGTCATGCGGTAGTTTCTCAGGAGCTCACAGCTTTGTGAGGAAGGCATCCAAATAAACAAGTGGTTATGATGGAAGGATAGGATAGACAGTGTTCGGAATACAGGGAAGAGCTTCTTAACTCCACCTGAAGTGCTTGTACTGAGGCTAGCTAGAGATTTTAATGTGTAGCCCTGGTTGGCTTGCAATTCTCTATAGAGACCTGCCGCGGACTGACTCTCTTGGAGATCGAAGACCGAGGGAGAACAGGGGTGAAGGCTTAGGAGAACCCAGGATTCGGCGAATGACAGACAGACACAACTCTAATGAGATTTGAATCTGCTGCAACTTTACTAAAATTCAAGCATCACTTTTAAGAGATTACAGAAGGAAGTTGGCAGACATAAAAGTTTCCATAGAAAAATGATTACAAACAATTGATTATTCTCAGCAAGTCTTGTGGTCAGGGCCAGGTGGGCAGAGCTTTTCTTTGAAATTCGTCTCATACCACTAACTAACTGTGCTTCCTCATGGCCCTAAATCATATCTGCCCTCAAGGTAACCAAGGTAACCCAAACACCATTCTTCAGGATTCCACCCCCAGGGTTTGCTCCAACATTGAATGACTGACTTCATGTTATCAAGGATAGCCTGCCTTTCTTTCCTGTCTAAAATGCACCAGGGGTTTCTCATTCTGGCTAGCCTCTCCATAAATGGTAACTCATGCCATTCCATACATTTTCCTTCATAATTTACCCATCTTCTACCAAATCTGCTATCATGGGCTCTTTCTGTTCTAGGGTATCTGTAAATTCCCCCAGAGAGCGAGCCAGAGTCTTAATCATAACATTAATGGCCTGAATCAAGGGAGGGAACTGACGCATCAGTTCCTCCGTATTCAAGGAGCCGTTGGAAATGCTTCCTGGTTCCTTGAACAGATTAAGTTTTTGTCAAGAGAAAAATAGAACAGAAGCAGAGTCAATGCAAGAAACCATCGCCAGGAACAAAGTGAACGAGGTCTTTGAGGCTGATCAGGCACCTCAACTCGAGCAGACTGCCAGGGAACCGCCGGGGCAAGCTCCAGGAAGCACGAGCCCCTCATTTTGAGACGGCCACCACCTGAGAGGCATTTTGTCACACAGGCGGAACAGCCGTGGATGTGGCAGAGACCAAGCTGGCCTTTGAATTCACAGATATCCTCCTGCCTCTGCCTCCTGAGTGCTGGGATTAAAGACGCGCACCACCACACTTAACCTCTGAGCCATCTCTCCAGCACCCTGCTCTGCTATTTTTAAAGAGCTGAATTCTCAAGGAGGAAGAGAAGCTGAGGGAGGACCTTCTAGGAGCACAAGTGTGGTCCATGATGGGAGGTAGCCCTTCTCTGGGAGCTGCAAATAGCTGTGCATATTGCAACAGAGCCCAGATGGACAGGGAGAGGGATGGGTCAGAGGGAGCAGGGCAGATATTGTGGGATTGGAACTCTGGGTTGACAGGTTTGGGTTTGGGGCTGGAGAGATGGCTCAGTGGTTAAGAGCACTGGCTGCTTTTCCAGAGAATTGGAGATCGACTCAAGCAACCAGGCAATGCCTGGTTGCAGGAGGAACCACAAGTGAGATTACCTGACCTCCACCCAAGAACAGACCATTCAAAGGAAATGCCTGGCATTTCAACCTCTGTAGATAGGAACACCTGCCAAAACATGCTCACCAGGACACCCCTAGACAAATGTCAGCCAATCAGGAGTCCTGAACCTCAGAGACCTCTCACCCTCACCTTTACTATATAAAACCCCATTCTAATTGAGCTTGGGGTTCTCCATTTATTGTAATAAAATGGACATGCATAGCGACCGAGTTTGCAAACTTGATTAAAATAAAGGCTCTTTGCTTTTACATACTAACCTCTGTCTCCTTATTGACTTTTGCAGGGAGTTCGCGGATTTGGGCATAACACATGCATCCCCTATGATATTGTCATTGCCATCCTCCTGTGGCTTCCTGGAACACTGTTCTTTTGTATTTATTTATTTTATTTTATACATATGAGTGTTTTGTCATAATGTAGCTAGGTATGTGCACCTTGTTCAGTGCCTGCTAACCATAGAGACCAAATGAGTGTGTCAGATCACTTATGGACGGTTGTGAGTCTTCATGTGGGTACTAGGAATTTAGACATGGTCTTCTGCACGAAAGGCTATACTCACCACTGGTCATTTTCACCGAGCTACCTTCCTAGCCTCAGCTCTGCCCTTTTCATGAAGTACTTTGGAAGAAAAATATCTCTTCCTGTTGTAAACAGATCAAGTTCTGGACCCTCTGATGTCACTCAGTGCTAGCTGCTGTGTGGTATATATGGGTATTGTTCTTACCTGCACTTAGAAGGGGGGAATTGCGTATGGTTTAGTTATGAGCATCCTGCACCTTCTAGATCAGGGTTATGCAAGTGTTGAATGAATTGTTTTGCTAAATTACTAATTTAGTGTAATGGTTATTTTAAATACCAGTGTGACTGGATATGGAGTGGAGTGTCTATATATTTGGTGACATATTATTCTGGGTGTTTCTGTGAGAGTAGTTTTGGATTAACTTAACTTTTTTTTTCCTTTTTGGTTTTTCAAGACAGGGTTTCTCTGTAGCTTTGGAGCCTGTCCTGGAACTAGCTCTTGTAGACCAGGCTGGCCTCAAACTCAGAGATCTACCTGCCTCTGCCTCCCAAGTGCTGGGATTAAAAGCATGTGCCACCTCTGCCTGGCTGAATTTAGCATTTAAATGGGAACACAGAATAAAGGTGCTTGATGCTTGCTCTTACTATTGTGGGTGGGCTTTATGCAAGCAGTCGGAGACCCCAGTAGAACAAAAGTGCTGACCCTTCCCTGGCTCAGAGAGCTGCTCCTGTCTGTCTGCCTCTGAACTGAGATGATAATGGGTTTTTTCTGCCCTATCTCATTCAAAGCCTAACCAAGTGGGGCAGAATGGCCAGCTTGGTGAGTATGGGACAGTAATTAAACTGTCTGATGATTCTGTAGCATGAATTCTAATTGGTCTTAATAATAAAAACTCAGAGTCAGCTCTCAGGGAGTGCAAGCTGATGGATCATAGAGGCAGAACAACCAGCTGCTAGAGAGTTCTTACCTCTACCAGTGCTCAGACCAAAGGGGCAATCCTGTCCTCAGACTGCTTCCTCATACCACTTCAGACTCATGTGCTCCTGTTTTCTCCTGCCTTATGTTCCTTTCTCTGCCAAGCCATATCCCTTCTAATCTCTACTTTCTTAGTGCTGGGAATAAAGGTGTGTGACCCCCAAATACTGAGATTAGAGGTGTGAGCCACCACCTCTTGACTCCGTTTCTCCTTTTGATGGCATCATTTCATGTAGCCTAGGGTAGCCTTGAACTAACAGAGATCCATCTACCTCTGTCTCCCGAGTGCTAGTATTAAAGGTGTGTGCACTGGTGGCTGGCCTCTGTGTATAACTAGTGGCTTAGTACTGCACTCTGATCTTCAGGCAAACTTTATTAAGTAGATCATAAACAATATACCATCACATTTTCCCTTTTTTGTCTAAAATAATAAAAGGTTATAACTAATACAAGAAAAATTATATACAATAAGTACAATAACTAAATACAATCTATACAGTCAATAAGTACATCAACAATGTCTAATCCATTTGCATTTGACAAATTCAAAGAAAATAGTCCATTGGTGAGTCCAGTGTTGTACCTAATTAATTTTCTATTCTAACTTGCATTACCAACTCAAAATTATCTATATCTCTCAACCTTACATACTTTACATTTCTTTAGTAAATTTCTTTTCATAGTTTGGTAAACAAAGAAAACCATAATTATAAGTACCTAGTCTTCAACTCCCTCAGAGGCCTGAAAAGGAAATAATATTAACTGAATTAGCAGGAAGTACAAGCAAGCGACTTTCAAAAAATATGAGAACTGACAGAGGCAGCCAAGGTTCTTCTGCAACATTGGGGCATCCGTCTTTGCCCCCAAAGCCTAGAATATTCAACAGAATTTTCTATGAAGCAAGATATTTTGAAGGACTTTCCTGCCTTGTCTTGACAAGGTTAGGCAATCACTCTCTTTTGTGTCCTGCTTATCCAATTAGGACAGCATACTGTCAGCAATCTAGGCAAGGGCACTTTCTTGCCCATAGACTTACTTTTGCCATATGGAGTTTCTTTTATGCCCATCATCTTCTCTGACATAGACTGGTGATACCAGGAGCAGACATGTCTCATTGTCATAAAAAAAGAGACTATGTCATTAAAGCATCTTTTTATTTTATTTTTCTTTTATTCCCTAGTGCCAGATTTCTTGCTATCCCTATAATGGCTCCTTCTATCAAGTTATTCTTTTCTTGCTCTTCCTCTCTAACCTTCCCCCAACTCAACCTTCCTGATCCCTCATGTTCTCTTCTCCAATTCCCTTCTACCCTCCCTCCTCCCATTCCACCCTCAAAAGTCCCCTCCACAATTAACAACTTACTCCTGAAATTTTGTCTATTTCCCCTTCCCAGTGGGATCCATGTATGTCTCTCCTTGTTTTCTGACTTCTTTGGGGTTGTGAACTGTAGGCTCCTTTGCTTTATGTCTAATATCTACTTATGAGTGATTCCATACCATGTTTGTCTTTCTGGGTTTGTGTTACCTCACTCAGGATTTTTTTTTTTAACTTCCATTTAGTTGTCTGCAAATTTCAAGATGTCATTGCTTTTTAAAACTCTGAGTAGTACTCTGTAGCTGAGTCCTAAAGTCTTCTTTGGTGAAGGGGGAGAAGGTGTGACCTTAATGATCCAGATGCCAGGAGTCTGGTGAAAGAGATACAGCAGACTTGTTTATTTAGGAACCAGGATGACCCTCCTAGCTGCCAGGTGTTCTAATTCATTGACATCGGATGGTCATACCTCATTTGCTAGGTATGATCAAAATATCTGACAGTGCAAGGCAGAGTCCAGATTGGTTTACATCTCAGCCAGGTAGGCCTTAACTTCTTAAATATCCACCTTTTTTTATTTGTTACATGAGTGTTCAGCAGGAGCCAGAGTTCTTTACACAGGCCTTGTTGATCCTGCCTCAGGTAGGCTCAGCAACTGGACTGTGCCTGTCTTAGGTTGGCCTGCCAAACAAGCTCTTAACTATCATTGACTACCAGCCCTTGAAGAGCGTTGAGTACTGGAGAGCTGCCAGTGTGGGGGGACTAGGCAGTAGCTTTTTAAATTTCAGATAGCCAGGCGTGCATAATCTCCTACAGAGGACTGCAAGAAGGATGCCTAAGAGCCATTAACACCTTAGTTGACACCTGCTGCTGTCAGATATGCTCAGAAGACATTTAAAGAGAATAAGGATTAACAATATAATCCCACCAATTAATGCATATGTGAGAATTCAGGAGGAATCAAAGAGTCTTTTTATATTATGCCAAACTTTTTCATAAAAAATGAAGAGTCAAGGGCAATAAACTCTGCCCTTAATAAATCAATTTGTTTGGGGGGCTGTCAATGACAGCAAGAAAAGGGACTATATACATTCCCTATCCTGGATTATTCCATCCTTTGTGGAAGCAAGCTGATCCATGGCCAGGTGTTTATTTCTTACTAGGACCTAGATTAGCATTGTGGTAGTCTGAGAAAAAACACAAGCATACTCTCTCCCACAGGTTAGCACAGGGGCTGGCAACTATCTTTGGAGGAAGATAGGATCCCTCCATCTCACCATGGGCAAGGGTATGTTCCTTGGCAGAGATGCCCAGTGCTTGTAGGCTGGGATGAGCCCACTGCCATCAAAATTGAGAAATTTCATATGGAAAAGGAACTCTGTTAAGGCCATACGAGCATCTCTCCTAGCCTCTGGTAAGAGAGCCCTGGCCAACAGCTCCTTAAGAGTGATGTTGGTCCTCTCCAAAATGGCTTGTCTGTGCAGATTGCAGGGGATGCCAGTGGTTTGGGAAATCTTACAGGACCCCAGAAAGTTATTGAATTGTTGAAAAGCATAGGTAGGGCTATATATGCAAGTACATAGACACACATACACTTATAAGTAATTAAAAATAAGATAAATATGTTTATAATGTAATAATATTCTACCAAATATGTTACATCTATCTATCTATCTATCTATCTATCTATCTATCTATCTATCTATCTATCTTCTATTTATCTGTCATCTATTCATCTTACCTATCACTCTGTCAATATATACTTAAGTTGATTCTAACTCTTGGTGATTAAGAATACTGCTGCCTTGTACACATATGTATGAGTAACTGTCCAAACCCCTGCTTTTATTTCCTAGCTTATGTTCCCAGCCTAGGATCTTTGAGTGATGTTTACCACCTCAATGTCATCATTATCAACCAGGTAGAATTGATGTTGTGGGGGCCCATCTTCTTTCTGGAGACTTCAGAGACTGCTGTTAGGTAAATTTTTTCACTGTGGAACACTTAAACATTATTAATATTAACATGGAAAGTTTAGATTTTTAGTATAGATATTTATCCAAAGAAAGGTACTAGAGCTAAAAATAAGTAAGGGGAGAAATATGATTTTGGGGAGATAACAGAGTTTTCACAACAATAGCCACTGGATTTTTGGTTTTCTTCTGTCCCACAACAGGTGACTCTTCTGATATGAGACAGAAACTCTGAATTTTCTTTTCACAACATGCTTGTTTTTAGAGAAGGAGAGAGCCACACTCCAACTCCAAAGGCAGCCTTGATTTTTAATTGAGTTGGGACTACAACTTTTCAGAGACATAAAGAGAAATTGATGTTTAGGAGTGAGATTTTCCTTGCAGAGAATATTGGTACCATAGGCCAGATTTTTCTTTGCTTGTTTATTTTTTTTGGATAGCTTTCCCTTCTATTTTGGACATCTATATGGTCAAGATCTTTTAATTTCTTGAAGGTGGGTATTTCTATTTTCCTGTAAATACAAAAAGAAACAGAGCCCTGTCCTGACCCTTGTTTGTCGAATTTTCTGTTTGACATGTCACATTGGTTGATAAAGTATCACTTCTTATTAAGAGGCCTCTCCTGTTTGAATTGAATCACTATTAATTTTTGATAGTATTCATAGCAAATATGGGGATATTATGTATATTTGTTCTATGAGCCCCATCTTTAGCTGTTCTGCAACTCTTTCCTTTAGAATTGAGAGATTGAGTTCAATTATAGGCCACTGTTCTATCCAGACATCTTGATTCAACAGCCGTATCAATGGGATGGTGATAGGAGATTCTATCATGGTGAATTTTTGAGGGACAGTGGTCCTTAGAATTGGGAGTGCCACTCATATGTATGATCATGGTTTGCTAAACCTTTCTTCTCATGGACCTGAAAGTTATCAAAGAAAACTTTGTTGTCAGTAGTTAGGTTAGCACCCATATCTTCCAGGATGTCTCTACCCCAGAGGTTTCTCAGTACCATAGAAATGATAGGGCGAATGGCTCCCTGTTTTGCTATCAAGGTTTTTTCAATGGATTGGACAGGTAGTAAGCTTTGAATCTTGTTACCTCCTTCTTCACTGATGGGAGTGACAGGTCTGTTTCCAATCAGGGAAGTGGAGCACCTCTGTTTCTTTTAATATGGTGATGTCTGTACCTGAGTCCACCAAGCCTCTCATAGCTTGTCCACCAAGATAGACAGTTAGCATTGGGAAACGTGATGAAATGCACAGTGTCAAACAGTTTACGTGGTGCATATTGCCTTTATTATTTTTAGGTATGTTCCTAGTATCCCTGATCTCCCCAAGACATTTATCATGAAGGGGTGTTGGATTTTGTTAAAGGCTTTTTCAGCATCTAATGAGATGATCAGGTGGTTTTTCCTTTCAATTTTGTTATATGGTGGATTTACATTGACAGATTTTCATATGTTGAACCATCCTTGCATCTCTGGGATAAAGCCTAACTAATCATGGTGAATGATTTTTCTGATGTGTTCTTGGATTTTATTTGGTGTTTTATTGAATATTTTCACATCAATGTTCATGAGGGAGACTGGTCTGTAATTCTCTTGCATCTTTGTGTGGCTTAGGTATCAGGGTAACTGTAGCCTCTTAAAAAGACTTTGATACCGTCCTTCCTGTTTCTTTTGTGTGGAAGAATTTGAGGAGTAATAAAATTAGTTCTTCTTTGAAATTCTGGTAGGATTCTCTGCTGAAAACAATGGGCCCTGGACTTTTTTTAGTTGGGAAATTTTGATAACTACTTCTATTTCCTTAGGGATTAATTCTATTTAAATTGTTTCTCTGATTTTGATTTAATTTTAGTGTGATACCTATCCAGAATATTTTCCATTTCTTACATTTTCCAATTTTGTGGAGTACAGGTTTTTGAAGTATGACCTGAAGATTCTCTGGATTTCCTCAGTGTCTGTTGTTATGTCTCCCACTTAATTTCTCTCTCTGCCTTTTGGTTAGTTTGGATAAAGTTTTGTCTATCTTGTGGATTTTCTCTAAGAACCAGCTCTTTGTCTCATTGATTCTTTGTATTGTTTTCTTTGTTACTATTTTAGTATTGTCAGTCCTCAGTTTGATTATTTCCTGGCATCTACTCCTCCTTGGTGAGTTTGATTCATTTTATTCGACAGCTTTCAGGTATGCTATTAAGTCAGTAGTCTAAGATTTTTCCAGGATCTTTAGATAGGTTTTTAGTGTTATGAACTTTCCTCTTAGCACTGCTTTCAAAATGTCTCCCAAGATCAACTTCTTGGAGAAGGAGATTATGCTACTACAAAAAAGTAATTCCTATATGATGGCCATACCCTGGCTTTATGCTGTGTAATAACTTTGAATACTTGGGACAGAATTGAAGAAGTTGGAAATGTGGTGATGGGGCGAGCAGGCCTGCTTTTCATCGTGGCCGACTCCCACATGGTTAACTTTACACCCAAAATAACAACACACAAGTTGTATTCTTTTAAACACTGCCTGGCCCATTAGTTTCAGTCTCTTCTTGGCTAATTCTCACATCTTGACTAACCCATTTCTAATAATCTGTGTAGCACCACAAGGTGGTGGCTTACTGGGAAAGATTCAGCATGTCTGACCTGGTGGCTAGCTCCATCGCGTCTGACCTCACTTCCTTCTTCCTCCCAGCATTCTGTTCTGTCTTCCCCACCCACCTATGTTCTGACCTATCAGACCAAGCTTTCTTTATTAATTAACCAATGAAATCAACAGATAGATAGAAGACCCACCTACATCATTGGAAAGAAAATTGAATCATTTAATAAAGTTATATAGGGCCCCAAAGAAACCTTCACTGGTTTCTTACAAAGATTGACATTAGCAGTAAATAGAATAATAATAAGTTCATTATCCAGGTAAATAATAATTGAATCTCTGGCTTTTGAAAATGGTAATTATCAGTTCATAAGAATAATGAGACCTTTAAAGACCAGATCAGCACCTTTGGAGGAGTGGATCTGAGATACAATTGATATTGAGTCTCGTGACCACGATGATGCTTTGATAAGAGAGGGAATTTCCAAAGGTTCGAGAAAAAAAAAATCATAATGTCATGTGTTTTAGTTGTGGCAAACAAGGTCACCTTAAAAGGGTTATAAGCAGGACATTCTGAGAAACAATGCTTTTTCTAATGCAGGAGGTGTGGCAAAGGCAGGCATTGGACTAGTAAACATAGATCAAACAAAGGACATTCAAGGTAAACCTTTGCAATCAGGAAACTCCTTGAGCTAAGCCAAATTTGGTTCAATTGTTTCCTGTTATCATGAAGGAAATTACTTCCCAGAGATATTAAATATCAATGCCTATTGTAAGAAACCATACTGCTCTGGAAGATAGAACAGCTGTAGAAGAGAGAATAAAAAATTCAGGAAAAACTATAAAGCGAGGTTTTTGGCAAACTTCTATAAATGAACAAAGACAAAATTTAAAATATGAATAAATGATGTTATCATTAAAGGTCTGGTAGACACAAACACAGATGTAGGAATAATTGCACCAGAATCTTGGCCTCTTCAGGAGGTACATGTTCAGGTTTAGGGACCAGAATTTTATCTCAGGTAAAACAGAGCATGAGATGGGTCAAGGCGTGCGCCACCACTGCCTGGCCAGCTCTACTTTTAAATGGTTAAAAAGGTTTACTGGCAAACCTTTAAAGGTTGCATAATGGTCTTTAACATCAGAGAAACTTCAGGCTTTGGAACAACTGGTGCAAGAACAACTAGATGTTTAGCATATTGAGGAATCAACCAGTCCTTGGAGTTCTCCTGTATTTGTTATTAAAAAGAAATCTGGGGCTTGGCGATGGTGGTGCATGCCTTTAATCCCAGCACGTGGGAGGCAGAGGCAGGTGGATCTCTGTGAGTTTGAGGCCAGCCTGGTCTTTAAGAGCTAGTTCCAGGACAGGAACCAAAGCTATGCACAGAGAAACTCTGTCTTGAAAAAACAAAACAAAGCAAAAACAAAACAAAACAAAAAGAAAAAAAGAAAAAGAAAAAAAAGAAATCTGGAAAATGAAGAAGACAGATAGCAGATATAATAGCTGTGAATAAGGTAATTGAGCCAATGGGATCTCTATCATCTGGAATTACTTTGCCTAAAGTATGGCCTCTTATAATTATTGATTTATAAGATTGTTTCTTCACTATATTGTTGCAAGAAAAAGTGAGAGAAAAATTTGCCTTCACTGTGCCTACTTATAATAATTATAAACCTGCTAGGAGATATCATTAAAAGGTTCTCTCACAGGAAATGTTACATAGCCCCATGCTATTCAAAATCTGTATGCCAGATGTTGAAAATAATATGTAAGAAATTTCCTCATTCTTTGCCATTACATGAATGACATATTTTTTAATTTAATTTAATTTTTTAAAAATATTTATTTTCATTTTATATACTAATCCTAGTTCCCACTCCCTCTCCTTCTCCCATCCCCTCCACCGTTCCCTACCCCATCCCCATCTATTCCTCAAAGAAGGTAAGGCACATTGCTTTGGGGAAGGTCCAAGGCCTCCCTACTATATCTAGGCTGAGCAAGGTATTCATCTAAAGAGAATGGGTTCCAAAAAGTCAGTACAAGCAGTAGGGATAAATCCTGGTGCCAGTGGCCCCACAGTCTGCTCCAGCCATACAACTGTCACCCACATTCAGAGGGTCTAGTTTGGTCCTATGCTGGTTCCTTCCCTGTCTGGCTGGAGTTGGTGAGCTCAGGTAGACTGCTTCAGTGGGTGTCCCCATCATAGTCTTGACCTATTTGCTCAGATTCTCACTCCTCCCACTCTTCGACTGGACTTTGGAAGCTCAGCCCAGTGCTCTGCTGCAGGTCTCTGCTTCAGTTTTCATCAGTTGGTAGATGAAGTTTCTATGGTGACATTTAAGATAGTCATCAATCTGACTAAAGTGCTAGGCCAGTTCAGGTACCCTCTCCTCTATTGCTTAGGGTCTTAGCTGGGGTCATCCTTGTGGATTCCTGGGGGTTTCTCTAGTGCCAGGTTTCTTGTTAGCCCCACAATGGCTCCCTCAATCAAATTATCTTTCCTTGCTCTCTGTCTCTGTCCTTCTACTATCTCGACTATCCTATTCCCTCAAATTCTCCTCCCCTTACCCTTATCTCCTTTACTCCCCTTCTGCCCTCCCTTCTCCTCACCCCCATGCTCCCAATTTTATCAGGAGATATTGCCTATTTACCCTCTCCAGGTAGATCTATGTATGTTTTTCTTAGGGTTCTCCTTGTTACTTAGCTTCTCTAGGATCATATATAGGCTTGTTTTTCTATGCTTTACAGCTAGTATCCACTTACGAGTGAGTACATACCATGTTCATCTTTCTGGTTCTGGGTTACCTCACTCAGGATGTTTTTTTCTTCAGGTTCCATCCATTTGCATGCACATTTCAAGATGTCATTGTTTTTACCACTGAGTAATACTCCATTGTGTAAATGTACCACATTTTCTTTACCCATTCTTTAGTTAACGGGTATCTAGGTTGTTTCTAGGTTCTGGCTACTACAAATAATGCTGATACGAACATATCTGAGAAAATGTCCTTGTAATATGATTGAGTATCCTTTGGGTATATGTTCAAGAGTGGTATTGCTAGGTCCTGAGGTAGGTTGGTTCCCAATTTTCTGAGAAACTGCCATATTGATTTCAAGAGTGGTTGTACAAGTTTGCATTTCCACCAGCAATGGAGGAGTGTTTGCCTTAATCCACATCCTCCCCAGCACAAGCTATCATTGGTGCTTTTGAATTTAGCCATTCTGACTAGTGTAAGATAGCATCTCAGAGTTGTTTGAATTTGCATTTCACTGATGGCTAAGAATATTGAACATTTCATTAAGTGTCTTTTGGCCATTTGAAATTCTTCTGTTGATAATTCTCTGTTTAGTTCTGTACCCCATTTTAAAATTGGATTATTTGGAATTTTGATGTATAGTTTCTTGAGTTCTTTATATATTTTGGAGATCAGTCCTCTGTCTGATGTGGGGTTGGTGAAGATCTTTTCCCATTCAATAGGCTGCCCTTTTGTCTTATTGACTGTGTCCTTTGCTTTACAGAAGCTTCTCAGACTCAGGATGTCCCATTTATTTATTGTTTCTCTCAGTTCCTGTGCTACTGATGTTATGTTTAGGAAATGGTATCCTGTGCCCATGCATTGAGGGCTACTTCCCACTTTCTCTCCTATCAGGTTCAGCGTGGTTGGATTTATATTAAGTCCTTTAATCCATTTGGACTTGAGTTTTCTGCATTGGAATAGCTATAGATCTATTTGCATTCTTCTACATGTTAACATCCAGTTACGCCAGGACAATTTGTTGAAGATGCTTTCTTTTTTGTATAATATTTTCTTTTTTTGTATTGTATAATTTTAGCTTCTTTGTCAAAATCAGGTGTTTCTAGGTGTGTGGATTAATATCCAAGTCTTTGATTCAATTCCATTGGTCAACCTGTCTGTTTTTATGCCAATACCAAGCTGTTTTCATTACTGTAGCTCTATAAGAGAGCTTGATGTCAGGGATGGTGATGCCTCCAGAAGTTCCTTTATTGTACAGGATTGTTTTGGCTATCATGGGTTTTTTGTTTTTTCCATATGAAGTTGATTATTATTCTTTCAAGGTCTGTGAGGAATTGTGTTGGGATTTTGATCGGGATTGCTTTGAATCTATAGATTGCTTTAAGTAGGATTGCCATTTTTATTATGTTGATCCTACCTATCCAAGAGCATGGGAGATCTTTCCATTTTTCTAGTATCTTCTTTAATTTCTTTCTTCAAATACTTAAAGTTCTTGTCAAACAGTGCTTTCACTTCTTTGGTTAATGTTACCCCAAGATACTTTATGTTATTTGTGGGTATTGTGAAGGGTGATGTTTCTCTGATTTCTTCCTTAGCTTCTTTATCATTTGTGTATAGAAGGGATACTGATTTTTTTTAGTTGATTGTGTATCCTTCCACATTACTGAAGGTATTTATCAGCTATAAGAGTTCCCTGGAAGAGTTTTTGGGGTCACTTATAGATACTATCATATCATCTACAAATAGTGAAAGTTTGAGTTCTTCCTTTTCAATTTGAATCCCCTTGATCTCCTTTTGTTGTCTTATTGTTCTAGCCTGAACTTCAAGAACAATTTTGAATAGTTACGGAGAGAGTGGACAGCCTTGTCTTATTTCTGATTTTGGTGGAATTGCTTTGAGTTTCTCTCCATTTAATTTGATGTTGGCTGTAGGCTTGTTGTATATTGCTTTTATTATATTTAGATATGTTCCTTGTATTCCTGATCTCTCCAAAATCTTTATCATGAAGGGGTGTTGAATTTTGTCAAAGACTTTTTCAGTATCGAATGAGATGATTATGTGTTTTTTTTCTTTCAGTTTGTTTATATGGCGGATGACATTGACAGATTTCCTTATGTTGAACAATCCCTGCATTTCTGGGATGAAGCTGACTTGATCATGGTAGATGATGGTTCTGATGTGTTCTTGGATTCGATTTGTCAGTATTTTGAGTATTTTTGCATCAGTGTTCATGAGTGAGATTGGTCTGTAATCCTCTTTCTTAGCAGTGTCTTTGTGTGGTTTGGGTATCAGAGTAACTGTAGCCTCATAAAAAGAGTTTGGCAATGTTCCTCCTGTTTCTTTTGTGTGGAACAATTTGAAGAGTATTGGTATTAGTTCTTTGAAAATCTTGTAGAATTCTTCACTGAAACCATCTGGTCCTGGGCTTTTTTTGGTTGGAAGACTTTTGATGACTGTTTCTATTTCCTTAGTGATTTTAGGTCTACTTAATTTGCTTATCTGGTCTCCATTTAATTTTGGTAAGTGATATTTATCATTCAGAAAATTGTCCATTTTCTTTAAGTTTTCCAATTTTGTGGAGTACAGGTGTTTGGAAGTATGACCTGATGAGTCTCTGGTTTTCTTCTGTGTCTATGGCATTATGCCCCCCCTTTCATTTCTGATTTTGTTAATTTGGATATTCTCTCTCTGCCTTTTGGTTATTTTTGATAAAGGTTTGTCTGCTTTGTTGATTTTTCTGGAAGAACCAACTCAATTTCTCATTGATTCTTTGTATTATTTTTATTTGTTTCTATTTTCTTGATTTTACCCCTCAATTTGATTATTTCCTGTCATCCATTTCTCCTGGGTGAGTCTGCTTCTTTTTCTTCTAGAGCTTTCAGGTGTGCTGTTAAGTCACTATGTGAGATTTCTCAACTTTCTTTATGTAGGCACTTAGTGCTATGAACTTTCCTCTTAGCAGTGCTTTCATAGTGTCCATAGGTTTGGGTACACTGGGCCTTCATTTTTGTTGAATTCTAGGACATCTTTAATTTTTTTTTATTTCTTCCACGACCCAGGGGTGGTTCAATTGATCACT
The DNA here is from genome assembly GCF_950005125.1 of Chionomys nivalis. NCBI lineage: Eukaryota > Metazoa > Chordata > Mammalia > Rodentia > Cricetidae > Chionomys > Chionomys nivalis. The sequence continues at coordinate 79,243,216 of NC_080087.1, read as the reverse complement.
GTTCAATTTCCATGAGTTTGTAGGCTTTCTGCAATTAGTGTTGCTGTTAAATTCTAACTTTAAACCATGGTGATACGATAAGATACAGGGCGCTGGTCCAATTTTTTGTATCTTTTGAGATTTGCTTTGTTACTGAGTATGTGGTCAGTTTTAGAGAAGGTTCCATGAGGTGCTGAGAAGGAGGTTTATTCTTTTGTGTTTGGGTGGAATGTTCTGTAGATGTCTGTTAAGTCCATTTGAGTCATAACATCTGTTAGTTCTCTTATTTCTCTGTTAAGTTTCTCTCTGGTTGATCTGTCCATTGTGGAGAGTGGGATGTTGAAGTCTCCTACTATTAGTGTGTGGGGTTTGATGTGTGATTTAAGCTTCAGTAATGCTTCTTTTACATATGTGGGTGCTCTTGTATTTGGGACATAGATTTTCAGGATTGAGACTTCATCTTGATGAATTGTTCCTGTTATGAGTATAAAGTGTCCTTCTCTATCTCTTCTGATTGATTTTAATTGAAGGCTATATTGTTAGATTTTAGGATAGCTATACCTGCTTGTTTCTTAGGTCCATTTGATTGGAAAATCTTTCTTCAACCCTTTACTCTGAGGTAATGTCTGTCTTTGAGGTTGAGGTGTTTTTCTTTTCTTTTCTTTTTCCTTTTCTTTCTCTCTCTCTCTCTCTCTCTCTCTCTCTCTTTCTTTCTTTCTTTTTATTTTTATTAAAATTTTCCACTTCCTCCTCTCCTCCCATTTCCCTCCCACTCCCCCAAGGTGTTTTTCTTATATACAGTAGAAGGATGGATCCTGCTCTCATATTCATTTTCTTAGCCTGTGTCCTTTTATAGGTGAAATGAGTCCACTGATATTAAGAGATATTAATTACCAGTGATTCTTAATTCCTATTATTTTTCAGTGGTAGTGTTTGTGTTTTGCTTCTTTGGGGTTTTCTGGTGTGAGGTTATGTGTTGCCTGTGTTTTTGTGGGTACAATTAGCTTCCTTCAGATGGATTTTTCCTTCTATTACTTTCTATAGTACTGGATTTGTGGATAGGTATTGTTTAAATCTGGTTTTGTCATGGAATATCTTGTTTTCTCCATCGATGGTGAAAGCTTTTCTGGGCGTGGTATTCTAGGCTTGGATCCATGGCCTTTCAGTGTCTGCAGCACATCTGTCAAGGACCTTCGGGCTTTCATGATTTTCACTGAGAAGTCAGGTGTAATTCTGATAGGTCTGCCTTTATATGTTATGTGAACTTTTTCCTTTGCAGCTCTTAATATTCTTTCTTTATTCTTTATGTTTTGCGATATAATTATTACATGGCAAGGGAATGTTTTTTGGTCTAGTCTATTTGGTATTCTGTAAGCTTCTTGTGCCTTCATAGGGATATTCTTCTTTAGTTTTGGAAAGTTTTCTTCTATGATTTTCTTGAATATATTTTATGTGCCTTTGAGCTGGATGTCTTCTCATTCTTTCCCTATTATTCTTAGGTTTGGTCTTTTCATGGTGTCACAGATTTCCTAAATTTTTGTGTTAAGAATTTGTTGGATTTAATGTTATCTTTGACTAAAGAATCTATTTCCTCTATAGTATTTTCATCACCCGAGATTCTCTCTTCCATTCTTTTTTCTTTTTTTAAAAAGATTTATTTATTAATTATGTATACAGTATTCTCAGTATTCTGTCTGCATGTATGCCTGCAAGCCAGAAGAGGGCACCAGATCTTATTACAGATGGTTGTGAGCCACCATGTGGTTGCTGGGAATTGAACTCAGGACCTTTGGAAGAGCAAGCAGTGCTCTTAACCACTGAGCCATCTCTCCAGCCCCCCCTCTTCCATTCTTGTATTCTGTTGGTTATGCTTGCTTTTGTAGTTCCTGTTCATTTACCCAGATTTTCCATATCCAGATTTCCCTCAGTTTGTGTTTTCTTTGTTGCCTCTATTTCAGTCTTCAAGTTTTGAACTGATTGAACTATTTGTTTTACCTGTTTCATTTTTTTCTTGGTTTTCTTGTTTTTTTTTGAGAGATTTATTGATTTCTTTTAATTTTTGTTTGTATTTTCCTCCATTTCTTTAAGGTAATTTTTCATTTCCTCTTTAAAGGCCTCCATCATCTTCATAAAATTACATTTAAAATCATTTTCTTCTGCTTCTTCTGGGTTCAAGTCTTCCTGTTGTATGAACACTGGGTTCTTGTGTTACCATGCTGCTTTTTAGGTTGTTGAATGAAGTCTTGCATTGGCGCCTACCATCTCGTCCTCCAATTGGTGTGGGCAGTGTCTTTGCCTCTTGGTCCAGTTCTTGCAGTTGGCTGTCTGTGTCTTTGGTAACTGTTCTTAGTCTGCTCTGTACTGTTACTGTCTGTGTCTCAGGGAGCCACTGAGTTCTCTTTTGGCCCACTTTCATGGCCTGCTCTCTTGCTTCACTTTCTTGGTCCATTCTGTGTAGTCACAGTTTGTGCTTCAGAGTTTCTTTCTTGGTCCTCTCTCTTGATCCTCTCTGTGTACTTGTAGCCTCTTGGTCCTTTCTCTTAGTCCTATCTCTGTAGTGGAAGACTGTGTTTCAGAATTTTGCTAAGGTTTCAGGGGATCATGAATGAAATCTTATTAGCTGATTCAAATGTAGATGCTTTAGAAAGAATGTTTGAAGAAATAAAGAAAATTTCACCTTGTCAGTGATTACAAATTGCTCTGGGGGAAAATACAGTTATTTAGGCTATAAAATTAGTTGACAAAAATTAGACCCAGAAAGGTGCAAATTAGGAGAGATCAATTTCAGACTCTTACTGACTTTCAGAGATTGCTAGGAGCATTTCCTAACTACTTCCAATTATTGCAATAAGTCCTGATGAATTTTGCAATGAGTTCAAAACCTTAGAGGGTGACAAGGATTTAAATATTCCCAGGAAATTATCAGCTGAAGCTGAGAGAGAATTGGCTTTGGAGAAAGAAATTGTGGAAGGCACACGTGGATCATGTGGATTCAGGGCTTAACTGCAGTCTTGTCACAGTCATCTAAGAGTTCACATACAGGAATTGTAATGCAGAGGGAATATTATCTTAGAATGGATCTTTTTTACCACAGAAACTGAGTAAAAAATTAAAAACGTATGTGGAAAAGGTCTCGGAGTTATTTCTAAAAGGAAAACTGAGACACCATCAATTAGCTGGAATAGACCCAACAGAAATTATAGTGCCTTTTAATAATGATGAAATTGACAAATCGTGGGGAAAAGGTGAATCCTGGCAAAGAGCTTACAGTAATTTTTGGAAGATATTAATACAAACATCTCAAAGGCAAGAAAATTCAACATATAAAGAAAATTAGCTGGATCCTTCCTCACATGGTATGGGAAACCCCAATATCTGGGGCCCCTACATTCTATACTGATGTAAATAAATCGGGAAAGGCAGGTTAGAAATCAGAAAATTTAAGTAAAGTGCACAATGCCCACATTACTAAGAGGTGGGGTGTGGTTATTTGTCATTTAATGGGTTATGGATATTTGTCATTCTTTAGGGGGACTGGTTACAAGTTGTTATCGGTAATGTTCAGGAAAAAAGCTAAACAAAGGAGCTTAGATTCGGGATTCTTGTTTTGAAAAGCAAAAAGGGGATACAGATGTTATAAGGGAGTATGAGTGCTAGAGCTCTGGAGATGCAGAGATACCCTGACTTACCGGGAAGCAAGGTTCTGCATAGAGCTGCAATAGGACAGCTCTGAAACCCATATGGATATCTCAGCCCTGGAGGGAAAGATGTCCTGATTTTTCAAGCAGCCAGGCTACCTGAAGTTGGGCTGCAGTGGGAGTTGGTCTCCCTCCAGGGTACAGTAATCCTGCTTCTCTCCTACAGAGGGACATTACAGTTGAGCTCTGTTCTGTTCCCTAAGGGAGTGTCCTAGCAGAGCTATCCACTTCTTTGGCCCAAGATGTTACTTCTTCTGTTACACACTGCTAAAGGGGAAACTCCTGCAGAAACTTTGCAATCTTCTCTGGTTATGAAGAAAAGTTGTTCCTTTTTCTGCTCAGCCATGCCATCCCCTCTAAGGGAAGGTCCCAGCAAGGTTCTTCTGTTCTTCTGTTGTTTAGCTTTGCTCAGTTCCCCTAAGGGAATGTCTCAGCATGGTTTTTCAGCTCAGTTCCTGCTGTGGGAGCTCCTTCTGCTCCTTCAGCCAATAGCCTTTAAAGTACCAGCCCACTTGGGCATGGTCTCTTTTGCTTTCAAAAGCAGCGGTAGCTGTACACTCGCTCTCTTGCTTCCAGCTCATGCTTCCAGCTTGCTAGACTCTGTTTCTGGTCACGCAGAGGACTGTTGTTTAGGACAGTGATCTCTAAGTTTTCCCCTTAAATAAATAACCCTTTTATTATTCATAATTCAGAACTAGTGTGGGATTGTTTTGTGACTTATGCCTTCAGGTTCCCTCAGGACATCCCAGCAAGGTTCTCTTATTCTGCCCTGGCAAGTAAAGACCTTCACCAGAGTTTCTTTTGAGAAAGAGATTTATTTGGGAAGGAGGAGATCAGGAGAGTGGCTGTCTCTGCCAGGGTAGGAAAGAACAGCCAGCAACTGAACAAGCAGAGAGGTTTATATTAGGGTTCTTAGGGGCAGAGTTTTCCCAGGGAGAAGTTTTCCTGCTCAGGCATTGGTTAGTTTTCCTGATCAGGGATTGGCTAGTATAGTTGGTCAGGGGCAGAGATGGCTCTGATTTCAGGGCCAAACTATGTTTCTTTCACTGGCCCTTTCTAGCCTTTTACCTCTATTTTAGGGCCAGGGCTCATTTCTTTTGCTAGTTTAGACTCTGGGGACAAAGTGTATTGCTTTGGTACTGTTTTCAGAGTCAGGATGTGTTTCTTGGATCATGGTTCAGGGATAAAGAGTTTCACTGGTTCAGGTTTCAGAAACTGGGTGTGTTTCTTTCACTGACTCTGAGTTCAGAGTCAGGGTACTCAGGATTTGTTTGGCTTCCTGCTCATGGTTTGCTCAGTTTTCTTGCTCAAGGAATAATTGGTTTCTTGTTTCATTTGGTCAGAGAAAGATGACTCTCATTTCAGGGCCTGTCTTCTTTCACTGGTCCATTTTAGCCTTGTTGGCTCTAATTTTCAGATCAGAATGTAGTTTTTCATTGGCTCTGTTTCTAGGGACAAAGTGTTTTTCTTTGGCTCTTGTTTCAGAGTCAGGGTATGTTTCTTTGGTTCTGGATTCAGGGATAAGTTGTTTCTCTCATTGGCTCTGGGTTCAGAGTCAGGATGCTCAGGGATTGGTTGGTTTTCCTTGAGTGACACTTTTACCCTACAGATATGATAAGGAAAAAGGGCAAATTATTGAATCTACTCTGAACAGAAACAAAGGACGATATAGAAATGATAAAAGGTGGATCACTGAATTTACTTTTCATAAACAACCACTAGTTTTATATATTTTCCATTAAATTGAACTTTTGTATATTGCATACAAATTTTGTATATTGACGCAAGTTTTAGATTAATTTTCTTAAAACATACTATACATGTATTTCTACTCTTGTTCCATATAGTTTACCTATCAGTTCATTTAATAATGTTATGCAAATTTCTAGTTCTTGAAAGTTCTTATTGCCAACAGTTTAGGATAATAAGGAAATGCAGGTTAGTAATTAGTCAACTATTTCAATTAGACTTATAGTCTTATTAGGTATGTTTTTGAGGTCAAAAGAGATATAGTTTAGATAGACATGTCATCTGCAAACACTCTAGAGATATATACAATATGGCATTTAAGATATTTTAATTGTTGCTCTCAGTGTCTGTGCTATTGGAGTTATACTTAGGTGCTGTGGGAACTCCTTTAGCCTATAGTATTTAAGATACCAGTCCACTTTAGGTATTGTCTCATGTGCTATAAAAGCAGATAAAAAGTGTGCATGGGCCTGTTGGCTTCTGGATTTGGTTCCAGTTCCCAGGGCATGCAGAGGACTGCAGATCACTATTCTTTCTGTGAGTTTATCCCCAGATAAATAAACCTTTGCTATACTCCATTCCAGGCTATTGTCAAACTCCTTTGTACAGCAACAAATTGGCGCCAATATGGTCTGAATCCATGCCATTGCCAGGCCCTGCCTAGGGCTCCAAGTCCTTCTCCCACCCCATGCAGCTGAACTTTCCCTCTGCAGTCAAACTACCCCTTTGGGCAGCTGTGCAAGTTCTGGCGATTTGGCAGTTTCCCGCTGGCCCATGCCCACATTGTTCAGCCCTGCCTACACTTGCCCATGGCCCCCGACTGTGTGATTTGATCTGGCCTGCTGCCCCACTGCTTTTTGCTGCAACTCCTCTGTGGCTTCTCTGGCTTCTGCCAGGCTGAGCTCTGACTCTGGGAGCAGGCAAGGGCTCTAATCCTGCATGTGAAGCACAGACTTGTGGTCCCAGTTCGGATCTGTGAATGCCTGGTCTGAACTTTAGTCAGTAACCTCACAGCTCATGACTGCCTGCAAGCTCTGGGGTTCCTTGATATTTTGCCGATTCAAACCTCTGTATGCAGATATGATGCTCTTAGGTAATAAAATTTGTTAGTAATTCTAAGTCTCAGGTGATTCAGGTACTGATCCAGGATCTACTTTACTGTTAAAACCGTGACACCTGCTGGGCAATCAAGATTATTATACCTCAACAGTTTTCTGAAAATTATAATGAAGGCAAGTTAATGTGATTAATAAATAAATAAAATTGAAAATTATAAACCAACCACAGTATATGCAGACAATATCACCATCCAGGAATTTAACAGCCTTTTTGTTTCTACTATGAATGGAATTCTGCAAAATTTATATGAACTACCTTCTACATATATTTTTGTGATCATGGGGGTTATTAGCTTTGTTCTTCATATTATATTCTTAAAGAAATGGTTTGATAACAGAGTCAAGAATGATAAACTTTTAGAAAGGATACAGTCTTTAGCTGAAAGGATTCATGCTATTGAAAATGATAACCTTAATTTGACAGGCGAAATTCAATCCACGTCAATGGGTTATGAAACCTTACAAAATGGTACTGAGAGATTATATGAAAGGATTCATACTGTTGAAACTGGCAATCAAAATCTGTTAAAAAGTTACAATAAGCTAGCGGATAGACCATCCCTCCAGGAAGACAATATACATGCCATCTAAAAATTATCTAAGGATGAGAAGATACCATTAATGGAAAAATTTAAAACCTTGGAATCACATGTGCAGAATGAGAACCAGAAATTAATTGATTTGATGAAATCATTAGAAATATTCACAGGTCAAAGATTCAGGCTTTACAAAAGATAGTAATAAAAAGATTTGAATCAATTGAGGAACTTGTCAGAACTGATAAGCAAGGAGAGGAGGTATAGGCAAAGAAAGAATTTAGTATTGCCAGTACCTCTCAGTATCAGAGATGACTTACCAAAAGTTTTAGATACTTATCCTGTTATTACCTCTGAAAAGCCAGCAAATACTTAATACCCAAATGGAAATAAAGAATGTAGATGGAAAGCTATAGGTATGAAATATTTAAATTAAATTAAGCAATCAGTAGTATCTTGTGGCATGCATTTACCATTTGTTATGGAGATGGTAAAGACATGGCTTCAAGCAATAGTGCTACTCAACATAATTGGCTTCAATTAGTCTTAGTGGTGCTAGAAGATGGGCTGCATTTACAGCAGAAGTGCTATTGGAAAGAGGAGGCTAAAGCCGTAGAACAGCAAGGTAGAGTCAAAGAATCTGAGGCTACCCGAGATCAAATTCTTGGCAAGGGCCATTATGCTGATCCACAGAGTCCAGCTATTTACAATGAACACATCTTGTCCTGATGCCATACAGCATCCTTGAATGCCTGAGACAGGAGTCAAGAACCACGCAGAAGATTTGAATCCTTTGCTGAGATCATACAAGGTCCAAGAGAACCCTTTAGACTTAAGATTAACTAAAGCTGTAAAATAGGGATTACAGATCCAGAAGTTAGACAAGTACTTATTGAATCTCTGGCTTTTGAAAATGCCAATTTAGAATACAAAAAGATACTTGGGGCTTTAAAGGTCAGATCAGCACCAATGGATAATTTGATCCTGTACACAGTCAGTGTTGAGTCATTTGAATATAATACTGAGGTATGGGTAGGAAAAGCAATTTCCAGAAGTGTAGCGGCATTTAAATGTATTTTAATCACTAAAGACTACTTGAAGATCTGAGGGTAAAACAGTCCCACTGGTCAGCCTTACAGATCAGATTATGGTAACGTACACCTTTTATCCCAGTAGCCACAATGACATACATGTTTAATCCCAGTAGCCACAATGACATACATCTTTAATCACAGTAGCCACAATTATATGCACCTTTAATCCAAGTAACCACCCTAGTAGACATAGAAATTGGGTGGTGCATGCCTTTAATCCCAGTAGTTCATACCTTTGATCCCAGCCCTAGAGAGTAATATAGGACAGGGCGAGACAGTTCTCAGATGCAGCCTCCTTCTGAGATTCCAGGAAACAGGATTACAATTTCAGACTGAGTAAGAGCCAGTGGCTGGCTGTTTTGCTTTTCATATCTCCATGTTGAACCACAATTTCTGACTGAGTTTTTATTAATTGTGCTTTTATTAATTATGTTTCACAAAGGTATGAAGAGACATCAAAATACCAAATGTTTTAATTGTGGTAGAATAGGACATCTGAGAAGGGATTGTAGATAAGGTATTCCTAGAAAAGATGTTTCCTCCGGGAATGACAAAAATAAAAGGTCTCAATTTTCTGGATTATGTAGAAGATGAAGCAAAGGCCAACAATGGACCAATTTGTGTAGATCAACAAAAGACAAATAAGGCAACCTGTTATGATCAGGAAACTCCTTGCGGGGCCTTTCGCAGGCCTCTAGGTCAAATGTGGTCCAGTCACTCCCAGTCACTGTAGAGGACACGCCTCCCATGAAAATTAAAAAAGTCCAGTACCTGTTATAAAAAGCCATACTGCTCTGGATGATAGAATAATCATGGAGGATGAATTAAAAATTCCAGTAGAAAACAGGAAACATATTTTGGTAAGCTTTTATAATAGAGCAAAGAACAAAGCTGAGAGTATGAATAAATAATATTATAAATGAAGGATTACTGGACATGGGTACAGATGTAACTATTATTACTCCAGAATCTTGACATTCAAATTAGCTTCTTTGTGATGCAGATGTTCAATTCCTAGGAAATGGAACCCTATTTCAAGTAAAACAAAGCTTGAGATTGGTTGAATGCACAGGGCCAGAAGGACAGAGAGGGAGACTGAGGCCATATGTGGCTAATATGGCAGTGAATCTATGGGGTTGTGATCTGTTGCAGCTATGGATATCCAGATTAACATTCCTGTAGTCTCAGAAATGGAACATAAGTCAACTAATGTTTCTGGGAAGGATAATATAAGGTACTAAAAAAAAAAAACAGTCACCAAACATTTAGGCTGTACAAAAACACAATATAACCAACAAACCTTCAGAGGTACCACTGGCAATACCTTTAAAATAATTAACTAAGAAACTAATATGGGTTAAACAATGACTTTTAATAGCAGAGAAACTTCAGGCTTTAGAACAGCTGGCACAGGAGCAACTAGATGCTCAGAATCAACCAGCCTTGGAATTCTCCTGTATTTGTGTTAAAAAGAAATCTGGAAAATCAAGAATGGAAAAAGAGTTAAGGGCTGTTGATATAGTGATTCAACCAATAGACTCTCTACAATGTGAAATTCCTTTGCCTTCCCTATTGCCTAAAGGATGGCTTTTTATAGTTATTGATTTAAAAGATTGTTTCTTCATTATAGCTTTACAAGAAAAAGACAGAGAAAGATTTGCCGTCATAGTGCCTACTTATAATAATTCTCAGCCTACTAAGAGATATCAATGGAGGCTCCTCCCACAGAGAATGTTAAATAGCCACCCCCATGCCAATATTTTGTAATTCAGCCATTGTAAATAATACATAAGCAATTTCCTAAACCTACAGTTTACCATTACATGGATGACATTTTGTTATCTGATTTGAATGTAGATATTTTAGAAAAAATGTTTGAAGAAGTAAAGAAAGTTTTGCCTAGTTGGGGATTACAAATTGCTCCTGGAAGAATATAAAGAGGAGATTCTGCCCACTATCTAGTTTATAAAATAGGTTTACAGAAATAAAATGGGTTTACAAAAAGCTCAAATTAGGAGTGAACAATTGTGAACTCTTAATGACTTTCAAAGATTGCTAGAAGTTATTTCCAATCTATGGTACTCTTCTTGGATAACACCTGATCTAATAATCCATTCAAACAAAACCTTATATGGTGACAAAGACTTAAATAGTCCCAGGAATTTATCATCTGAAGCTGAGATAGAATCAACTTTGATTGAAGAGAAATTACAGGAGGCACACATGGATCTGAATCTTAATTGCATTCTGTTCATGTTATTCATGTTATCTTGCAAATATTTGCCTATAGGAATTTTAATGCAGAGGGAAGATATTATCTTAGAATGGATCATTTTACCATAAAATCTGAATTAAAAATTAAAATCTTATGTGGGAAAGGTTTCTGAATTAATTATAAAAGGAAAATTGAGACTTCATTAATTAGCAGAAATAAACCCAGCAGAGATCATAGTACCTTTCACTAATGGTGAAATTAAAAAAATTATGGGAAGACAATGAACCCTCACAAAGGACTTGTACTAATTTTGTGGTAGAGATTAATAGCAACTGTCCCCAAAGCGATAGAATTAACCTCATAAAGACAGCTAAGATATCCCCTCTCCCAACAAAGTTTGTCATCAGAGTTAGGGATCTCTTTTAGGGGTTGATTATAAGGGGTATAGGGTAGGGGGTAGAAATGAAGTAAGCCCAGGGATCTCTTCTGATTAAAAATAAGGATTGGATGAGATGGGATTATAATAGGTAGATTAGTGTAAATCTTACTTACACCAATAATAGTGAGTAATAGTGAGATTACTTATGAACTATTATTTATAGACAATTTACATTGGTGTAGATTCTTATATATTGGTATAAATTCAAACTTTGCCAAGGCAGGGTAAGATGGTTTTGAAATTTTTCCTGCCTCTGAAAGTGGTCTGTCAATTACTCTAGGCCTTAGCCAAAGTTGGTTGCCCTAACATTGCAAATGAGACTTTGGGTGATTGCCTAGTTAGCCAGTTGTCTCTTTCATTTATTGCGCCTTTTAGAAGTTGCTTGATTGCACTTCCTGTTTACCCAAGTAATATTATTTCCCTTCTTAGGTCTTTGATGGGCTGGAGGACTAGATAGTCATAATTCCTTTCCTCTCATGACTTAGCTAAGCCATTTTTAATATAAGACTTAGACTCCTTGGGATAGCACAATTATTGAAACATTTAGCATATGTTTCTTGGTTGATGTTGTTTATGCTGGTTGTAATTCTAATTTTTATGTATGCTTTTGCCTCTTCTTTGCCCTGGACAATACTTGATATTTATTCTTATTGTATCTAGTTTTGTATTGTTTAGAACTCACTTATCTAGACAAAAAGGTGAGGTGCTATGGGAATTCCTTTAACCAATAGCCTTTAAGATACTGATCCACTTTGGGCATGGTCTCATGTACTATAAATGCAGACAAAAAAACATGCAAGGGCCTCTCGGCTGATGGATTTGGTTCCAGTTCCCAGCACACATGAAGGTTGCAGATTGCTACTCCTTCTGTGAGTTTATCACCAGATAAATAAACCTTTTTTATACTCCATTCTGGGCTATTGTCAAACTCTTTGGTATGCCAAGACTTAGAAAGTAGTCTTTTGTGCTAATGCATTAAAGCGTACTTTCCACTTTCTGTTCTATGAGGTTCAGTGTGGTTGATTTTACGTTGAGGTCTTTGATCAATTTGGACTTGAGTTCTGTGCATGGCAATAGATATGGGTCTATTTGTATTCTTCTACATGTTGATACCCAGTTATGCCAGTACCATTTGTTGAATATGCTTTCCTTCTTCCATTTTATAATTTTAGCTGCTTTGTCAAAGATCAGGTGTTTGTAGGTGTGTGAATTGATATCTGGGTCTTCATTTGATTCCATTTGTCCTCCTATCTGTCTTTATGCCAATACCAGAGTTTTCATTACTGAAGCTCTATAGTACATTTTGGAGTCAGGGATGGTGATGCCTCCAGAAGTTCCTTTATTGTACAGGATTGTTTTGGATATTCTGGTTTTTAAAAATTTTTCCATATTAAATTGAGTATTGTTCTTTTGAGGAGTGTGAAGAATTTTGCAGGTATTTTGATGGACAATGCATTGAATATATAATTAGTTTTGGTATGATTGCCATTTTTACTATGTTAATTCTACCTACCCATGAGCATGGGACATCTTTCTATTTTCTGGTGTCTTCTTCAAATTTTTTCAAAGATTTAAGGTTCTTATCATACAGGTCTTTCACTTGTTTGTTTAGCATTACCCCAATATATTTTATGTTATCTGTGTCTATTGTCAAGGTTGATGTTTCCCTGTGACCTTCTGAAACTGAGAAGCTTCTGTAAAGCAAATGACATGATCAGCAGCCTACAGAATGGGAAAAGATCTTCACCAACTTCACATTGGACAGAGCACTGATCTCCAAAATAAAAAATAACCCAAGAAACTTTACATTAAAAGAACAAATAATCCAATTAAAGATGGGATACAGACCTAAACAGAGAACTCTCAACAAATGAATGTCAAATGACCGAAAGACACTTAAGGAAATGTTAACATCCTTAGCCATCAGAAAAATGCAAATTAAAACAACTCTGAGATTCTATTGTACACCTTTCAGAATGGCCAAGATCAAAAACATGGATGACAGCTTGTGGTAGAGAGGAAGTAGGGTAAGGAGAACACTCTTCCACTGCTGGTGTTTGTGCAAACTTGTACAGCTTCTTTGGAAATCAGTATGGTGATATCTCAGAAAATTAGGAAACAATCTACCTCAAGACCCAGAAATACCACTTTTGGGTATATACCTGTTGCATGGGAGAGGCGGCCCCTTGTTTGTTCCATGCTCATTCTTGGGGTTGGACTGCTGAGCATGGCTCCTGACTGGCTGCCCCAGAGCTAGCACTGGTGGTGCTTCTACCATTTTAAAATTGGAGAGAGGCAGAGCCAACATCTAGAGCAGCTGCAACCAAGCTGCTTAGCATTTTAAAAGCTCTTCTAGACAGTAGAGAATTACAGATAATGCAATAAGGACAGACTCAGATATAAAAGACCTAAAAATGGGTCACAGTGTTGGATAAATATATGTAGGCTTGAGAGAGAAAAGAAAAAAAGAGTATAGAAACAGAAAAGCGACTTTGGTGTTTATTCAGGCTCATAGTTCAGAGGTACAGTCCATCATGGTGGGAACTAAGATGGCAGGAACTTGAATCACTGGGTCACATCATATCCACACTCAGGGAACAGGTGAATGCATCCTGTTACTCAACTCTGTCTCTCCCCACACACAGTGCAGGGCACACTGCACAGGGAATGGGCCCCTCACAAGTAATTTGATTTACCCATGTCAATTCCTGTGATGAGACAATCCTTACAGACACTCTCGTAGGTTAGCCTTCATAGATGATCTCACAGGTGTGCCTGGGGGCTTGTCTCCTAGGTGACTCTAGATTCTCTCAGGATGACAGTTGACCCTGACCACCACAACTACCCATTAATAGCATCAGCAGATTTAACATTACCTATGTTTGCATTCCCTTGTAGACCAATTCAATTAGAATATATGAATGGGGCCCGAGGATATCTAATGAATTTTTCAATGATTCCAGCATGTATCCATATTTTCTGTGTTCCATTGGGTTTCTCTGTACACTCCCTCTTCAATCCTAGGGATCAAGCACAGAGCCTCACACTCATAGGCAAGTGCTATGTCACTGAACTGTCCCCCCAGCCCTTAATTCTCTATCTTCTTGAGGCATTTGTCCCTTTCAAATTTTGTGTTATTATTTCTTATATCTTCTGTCTTAGAGATTTATATTCCCAAGAGGAAGGACCACATCTGAGAAGATGTAGAATTTCTGTACCTTTCATGAATACATAAACTGGTCACCAGGAAAACATTGTCTACCACACACAGTTGTGTCCTTCCTGAATCTGATGTCCTCACTTGAATGCTCTAGTGTAGTAATATGAGCGGCAGGGCTGCGTCCCCAGCACCCAACCGCCCACATGGCTAGCTTATGCCCCCAAATAATTACACCGAAACTGTATTCTTTTAATCACTGCCTGGCCCATTAGTTCCAGCCTCTTATTGGCTAGCTCTTACATATTGATCTAACCCATTTCTAATATTCTGTGTAGTACCACGAGCTGGCTTACCAGGAAAGATCTTAACCTGCATCTGTCTGGAGTGGGAGAATCATGGCGACTCCCTGACTCGGCTTCTTTCTCCCAGCATTCTGTTCTGTCTACTCCGCCTACCTAATTTTCTGTCCTATTAAAGGGGCCAAGGCAGTTTCTTTATTACTTAACCAATGAAATTAACCCCTCCATCACTCTAGCATTTGATCTGTGTGAAGTTGCTTATGATGAAAGATGACCACAATGAACGTAATGGAGAAATCGTGCTTCTTGCTGTCCATTTTTAGACATAGCATCGGTACTAAGATTTATATCAATACATAGGGTAGAGGGCCATGGGGTAGGAAGACTCATCTAATGAGAGTCGGGAACAGTAGAGAAGTGAGTGCATGCTTGACACACAACATATGCATGGATTAAAAAAAATTAAAAATTCATTAAATGAGCCAGGTCTGGTGTTCATGACTTTAATCCCAGCACATGGGTAACAAAGGCAAGCAGATCTTTGTTAGTTTAAAGCCAGCCTGGTCTATATAGCGAGTTCCAGGTCAGCCAGAGCTACATAGGGAGATTCTCAAAAACAAAAGGAAAACCACACACATGAAATAAATCTAAAACAAAGAAATCAGCGTACTGAGGATGATGAGCCTGTTGGCTGAGCATTTATTTGGAGGCAGGTGTCATGAGTTCCAGGAAGAGGTAGGAGCTTGGGGTACACATTCAGGAATCATCTGCAGACATCTTTGGAGCTGAGTGAAGGGTAGGATAAGGGATACATGAAGCATCTGAGACCTGACTGGTGTCAGGATACAATATGTCGGTGGTGGATGTAACATGAATGACCCAGAAAGAAGAGTTGCCTGTGGTTGTAGATGATGTAAATCTGAAGTGTGAGGGTTACATAGCCTGGAATCCATTCCTGAAATGACAGTGATTTCAATAGGTTTTGCTCATACAGATAAAAAGGGCAAAAATATATACAGTAAAAAGAGTTCCAGACAGAAAAACCTCTAAATGGGTTCCGATGTGTTTTACAATGTGCATAGGCTTAGAAAAGAAATAAAATGGGTATCAATAGCTATAAAAAGTAATACATAGATTTTACATACACATACATACATATAATGGTTCTTTAAAGAGATAAATATAATAATAAAAGAGGATAAGTCATGTCGAGATGGGAAATGCACAGGGAGTCTGGATCCTACACAGTACTGTGTTGATTTTGAATTGTTTGAATGCTGACAAGTAAACAACACCTCAGAGTGACATGGGATTGAAAGAGAAACTGATAAAATACCCCAACCTAGATGTTTTAAAAGTGCCTTAACTTTAAAACATAAGTAAAAAACATGTTTGCAAAATACAACTTAAAAGTTGTATTGCTTTGGAGAAGAGGTTCTGCTTTTGTTTCCACAGAAGATGAGAACCTGTGGATTCCATCTGGGTGAATATGATTTGATGAAGTAAGACACCTGAGAGGTTTCTGATGAGAGTGATGACCCAGGTGATCCAACATCCAGAACAGTTTGAAGGCAACTAGCTGAGATGAAGCAGCCTCACAGACTATTACAGCAAAGATTTAATCATGATTCTAAGTTTTTTCAGGGTCCCCATAAGATTACCAGCACACAACAATCAGCAAGAAGTAGTCTAAAAAACCAAGCTGGAATTCTAAAAATATTGTTTATAAATGGTTTTTTTAGTTAAGAGGGGTTTGTTATGAATGGTTAATGATCATAGTCAATCTCTTTCTAAAGAAAGGGGGATATAATATAGAAATAATGGGAAACAGGTAGATTATTATGATAAAAGGGGCAGATTATTGAATCTCATTAAAAAACTGTTAATCTGAAAACAGCTTGGTATTGGCATAAGAACAGACAGGAAGACCTATGGAACCAAATAGAAGACCTGGATATTAATCCACACACCTTTGAACACCTGATTTTTGATAAAGAAACAAAAAATATCAAATGGAAAAAAGAAAGCATATTTAACAAATGGTGCTGGCATAACTGGTTATCAACATGTAGAAGAATGAAAATAGACCCATGTCTACCACCATGCACAGAACTCAAGTCCAAATGGATCAAAGACCTCAACATAAAGCTAGCCACACTGAACCTTATAGAAGAGAAAGTGGGAAGTACACTTGAACATATTGGCACAGGGAACCACTTCCTAAATATAACCCCAGAAGCACAGACACTGAGAGAAACAATTAATAAATGGGACCTCCTGAAACTGAAAAAGCTTCTGTAAAGCAAACGATATGGTCAACAAGACAAAACAACAGCCTACAGAATGGGAAAAGATCTTCACTAACCCCACATCAGACAGAGGTCTGATCTCCAAAATATACAAAGAACTCAAGAAATTGGTCATCAAAAGAATACATAATCCAATTAAAAAATAGAGTACGGACCTAAACAGAGAACTCTCAACAGAGGAATCTAAAATGGTTAAAAGACACTTAAGGAAATGTTCAACATCCTTAGTCATCAGAGAAATGCAAATCAAAACAACTCTGAGATTCCATCTTACACCTGTAGGAATGACCAAGATCGAAAACACTGATGACAGCTTATGCTGGAGAGGTTGTGGGGAAAAGGAACACTTCTGCATTGTTGGTGGGAATGCAAGCTGGTACAGCCCCTTTGGATGTCAGTGTGGCTATTTCTCAGAAAATTAGGAAACAACCTTCCTCAAGACCCAGTAGTACCACTTTTGGGTATACATCCAAAGGATGCTCAATCGTGCCACAGGGACATGTGCTCAACTATGTTCATGACAGCTTTATTTGTCATAGCCAGAACCTGGAAACAACCTAAATGCCCCTCAACTGAAGAATGAATAAGGAAAATGTGGTACATTTACACAATGGAGTACCACACAGCAGAAAAAATAAGAACATCTTGAATTTTGCAGGAAAATGGATGGAGTTAGAAAATGTTATTTTGAGTGAGGTAACCCAGACACAGAAAGACAATTATCATATGTACTCACTCATAGGTGGGTTTTAAACATAAAACAAAGAAAACCAGTCTACAAACCACAATCCCAGAGAACTTAAACAACAATGAGGATACTAACAGAGACTTACATAGATCTAATCTACATGGAAAGTAGAAAAAGACAAGATCTCTTGAGTATATTGGAAGCATGGGTACCTTGGGGGATGGCTAAAGAGAGGAGAGGAAGCAGGGAGGGAAGCATAGAAAAATGTAGAGCTCAATAAAAATCAATAAAAAACACATATGCATGTTCCCTGCTGGTTTATCAAGAAAATGTGTTTATAACCATTTTATAGAAGCTTTTTAAAAAATCTAAATAGAATACCTTGGGAGGAATACAATTTAAAATATTTTGACCTTTTCTGTTAACTTATCATGTATTGTAAATTCATCCTCTAGATTAGATAGATCAAAATAAATTGTGTTTGGAAGCCAAAAAATCCCCTGTTAATATGAAAATACTTTACATTGATATGGATTTTAGGTTATTGTTACAAATTTAAGGTCTATTTTACTATAATGTATGTACATTTCTATTTTATTTAAGGTATTATGTTTATGCAGCTCATTTAAAAATGTAATATTAATTAAAACTACATATTAATAGCCTAATAAGTCAAAACTTATAGTCATATTGCTTAGGGTTTTTTGGTTTACAAAGATTTATTTCAATTAAATAGGTATTCTTCAAACACTTCAAAGACCTATAGAATATGACATTTAAAATGTTTAAAGAGCTTAGACTTTTCTTAACCTGACATCACCAATTACTTCAAAGAGGATGATGGACATTGAAAAAACTAGTGATGGAGTTTGCTTTTAGTATGAGAATATTAACCACTTGGGCAAGAAACGCTCTTGCCTGAACTGCTTGACGGTATGCTGTACAAACTGGACATGGAGGATCCACAAGAAAATGACTGCTAAACTTTTCCAAAACAAGGTGGGGTGGTCCTTCAGTTCCCATTTCACAAAAGAAACTGTGAGACATTCTGGAGGACACAGAAGAAAGTGACTGTTGGACTTAGCCAATATAGGTGGGACATCCCTTCAAATTTCCTGTTTCACTGAAAAGTCTACCAGATACTCTAGGCCTGTAGCCTGATGATGGATGCCCCAATGTCACAGAAGAACTTTGGGTGACTGTCCAGGCAGCCAGATGTCTCTGCCATTTCTAGAGTTTTGGAAGTTACTTGTAATGTAATTAAGATCCTCATATCTTAAGCTTTTCTATCTTTATATAACTGATCCTCAAAGCACATGTTCTTTCCCATCATCATGGCATCACCTTAACACTCAGGAGAAATCTGTTTTGCAAATTTGTCTCTTCTTGAGACTGATAGGAAGGTGATCTGTGTCTAGACTTGTGTTGGCTCTAAGATAGTGAGCCCTGTGACCTGAATCTTACAGAGACCTGAGAAGGCAGCTGAAGCCTTGGTTGCTGCTTTTAAGCTGGCAAAGCTACTAGTCATCAAACAGCATCAGAGTCCTGAGAGGAATAAATTTTACCATAATTAATTATTAAAAATGATGGAGACTTATTTGATTGATTACTTAGACAGCCACCCCGGAGTCCTCCATGGTTACAGGGCAACCATCTTCTGTCTGGCAAGGTAGGCCTGCAAGCCCCAGAAAATCTCACAGGCTTCTGTGGAGTAAGGACTCATGTGAGGACTGGCCTACCCTTGCCTTAAGTAACCTGCGGTAGCTCCCCAGTGTCCTGTTGTCCATAGTCTGAAGAGGTTCTTTGCAGCATTTGAGGTGAAAGGCAGTTTAGTTCAGTGGCTAGAGCTGCCATTTATGAAGCAAGTTCCAGGTGGAGTTTCTTCTGAGCCCATCCACCTTCTTTGAGGGAAATGGGCATGGTGCCAGGAGTTGGCTTGTCTCTGTATTATGAAAAGTCTTCTAATTAAACACTTTAAATGCCATATCCTGAAGATCTCTGAGCATTTGAGGACTTCTCTTTATTGGGTATATCTGAGCAATTACTTGTTAGAAGCTTAACACTAAAAGCTGACGATAGTGAATGTCACACAGTGGGGGAGGAAATAATCTAAGTCTAGTGTCTAGTTTACACCTGATTTAATTTCATCTTGCTTTCTCAGGTCACTCTTGTAAACAGCTTACAGGAAGGACTGGGTGGAGTAAATCTGTAAGTTAGCTTTTGACAATCCGAAATAGATCTTTATAACCTTAAATTTTTATCATTATATAGAATATATTTCAAAGTAGAGTTGAGTCACATATACACTATATTATAACAGATCTAACCATATATTTATATAATCATTTAAAAGTATGTACTGATTTAAAATATTTGAGAAATGTTCCATGTACAGATTTTAAATCATACCAAATTACCAAGATACAGGACATTGAGAATCACACACATGTGGCCACACCTTCCATGCATTCTTTCACACATATGAAACAGAGAGGAAGCATCCCAAGCATCCTGACGTGCTGCTGGTCTCAGGCCAGCCCACACAGCTGGGCAGGAAAGAGGGACCCACCCAGCCAGTGGGATGGTGGTGGTAGTGGTGGCAGGAGGGAGGCAGAGAGGGAACAGAGACAGGACAAACACAAGAACAGGGCATTTTGGACATGAGCATGAGATGTCTAGTGAAACAGAACTTTTAGAAAGAGGGTAGATGCTCCCAGGTGGAAGGAGGAGCCCACCCTGAGACAGGCTAAGCTTTAGCCATGGTGGGATATGGTGGGTCACAGCAGCAGTGGTTACAGCCATAGCAGGCTGGACAGATGATCTCTGTATGAATCACATGCCAGGAGAAAGAAGCAGACATAGAAACAAAGAGAACAGGGAGAAAGAACAGAGAGAGTGTCTGGTAGGGTATATTTTCCAGTGGCAGTCTATTTTCAGTGGCAAAGTTATAAAGGTTCTGTTAAATATCAGGACATAGAGTGTCGGTAATTGGTCATTTGGATTGATATGAGAGGGTATTGGGATAGGCAAGTTTTCCGTGAATGAGGTCAAAGGTTCAGGGGCTATACTCTAGCATCCCAGAAATTCAGCATGAACCATGACACAGGATGACCCTGGGTCGTCACTGAGAGGTCCAGGGGTAGTGGGTAGTGGATGGGCACAGGCTGTTCTACATCGTTACATAGAAACAGGGGCCTGAAGGGCTCTGAGTCTGAAAGACATGTGGTTGCCCAGGACTGGCACTTTCAAACAGAATCAAAAGGTGAGAAGCCATGGTCATGAGACTAATCTTCACTCATGCTAGCATGGCCAGAGAAAGGGGGCTTACCAGATGTGCCGATGTTGGATGTAGGATCCAGCTATCCTTATTTGAAAAAGTGAGTGGGTTTCAGGGTCCCAGCACTCCTCAGAGGCTGAAGCTGGTGGTTTGTGTGTCTGGCCATTGATGTTCAGGACGGTGTATGCCACGTCATCCACCTGAAAGTATGAGCGTTGGTCAGTGACGTCAGTCCTGCAGGTCAGAACCTCACCTTGCTGGTGATCCAGCACCACTGTGCTGTGGCCTATGTACTGGGTGAGCCATGGGAGATGACACCCGTCACTCACTGTCTGACAGCCTGATGTGTGGTCACTAGAGGAGACAGGTTGAGGAACAGGGTGAGACAGCCGTGGGGACAGAGCCGGAATCAACAGAGACATCCACATGGGTCACAGAACAGAGAGCGAGGGTATGGACCATCCTGTCTGCCACTGGTCTTTGTTGGGAAGTGACAGCAAAGTGTGTTTGCGGGGTGGGGGTAGTTGTGAAGTAACTTAGCTTGCCTGCTGCTTACGAGTGTGTTCAATCTGCGAGAGTTCACACTGTGAAAGTGTCCTTATGATTTAGTACAGTCTATGCCTGTACTCAGTTGAAAGGCTGAAATGATAAAATTTTGGTCAAATTGATATATAAGATAGAAACAGGATCTCAGAACCAGTAGAATGGAATCCATCCTTTTTATGGTCAGAGCAGGTTCAGATCAGAAGAGAAAGATGCGCTGTTGTCTCTGTGTGCATACTGTTGTGCATGTGTCAACTCGTTTATTCCCTTGAGTCTCTTTTCTGAGGTGGGCAGAATGCCCATTCCACAGGTGACAAGACCGAGGATCAAAACGTTCAAGTTCCTTGTCAAGGGCCACAGAATACAAGGAATCGTGGTCAGGAATTAAGCACAGGGCAGGGATTTTTTCAAACACACACTCTTTCATTAGACTCATGGGGCTCATTAAACAATCTTTCTTTGCTGCAGCCCTAAGGAATGCAGACCCAAGCTCAATTTCACAGTTATGTCTCTAAGAATACCTCATTCTCAGCTTGGTGTGGTGGCACACATTTGTCATCCCAGCTCATGAGAGGATGGTCAATGAGTTCAAGGCCAGCCTGAGTTACACAGTTCAAGGCTGCTCCGTGAGACCCTCTCTCAACAAACAAGCACACAAACCAAAATAATACAGACAGCTCACATTCTTCAGAGACATTTCCAGGAGCAAAAGTCAGTGAAAGTGGCAGTGCTTACCTCGTTAGGAGAGTTGTCAGAGGGGCCCAGATCTAGGGGAGCAAGAGAGAGTTGTCAGTGCATAGAAGTGCAAAGCTGACTTAAGGTTTCCTGACTTTTGGCAGGTGGCAGGGGTTGCAGGGGGAGGTGGCCATGGTCAGTTCAGGAATTAGCTTCCCTCAGAGGTTGCTCAGACCCACTGTGTTAGTATCAGAGGAGGAGCAGGATAGAGCCTTCTGTTTGCCCAGTTCACAGGATGTCCAGAGGTGAAGGGTTTATCTCAAGTCCTGGCTAGAGTAGTCTGTGAAGCTGGACCATCTCAGCTAGCCATCTTGAAATTGTCCTGAACAGTTTGCAGTTCAAAGCTGATCTTTGGGTGGTGTTTTGTCACTTAACGACATTATCATAATTCAGGTGGAATCATTGTTTTGGGGCCCCACCTCCCTCTTGGAGACTTCAAAGGTCACTGTTAGGCAGTCATGGTTAACTGCAGAAAACTTAAACATTTTGAAGGTTATATGCAGCAGATCTTAATGAGTTTAAAGGACCATAATTTGTTATATACATTCAGAGTCAAAAACGTAATTTCTAGTTACCTGACAGAGACTCATGCCCTAAATCATGTACAAGAAGCTAGAAGAAGCCTTTTTCTAGAATTAGTATTCTATATAACCATTAAAATTGTTGATAAAATGTTTAAAATATACATATATAACTTTTTAAATTTTCAGATATTTATATCTATCTTAAGAAAAGTTTTAAATAGTCAATATAAAACCAAAGAATTATGAGATTAGTGGCAATAGAACATAGTTCCTTAATTTTGTTTTTCTTCTGTCTCATATCAGATGGCTGGCTCTTCTGACATGAGACAGAGATTTGGAAATTTTCCTTAAAACAAGCTTGCTTGGGTTTAGAGAAGTAGAGAACCATGCTCCAAGCCCAAAGTCAGCTTTAATTTTTAACTGGACTTGTACTACAAAAAGACCATTTACATTAAATGTTTGTAGAGAATAGCAGAAACAAACATTTGGGAAGATTTGTAAAATTTTTCCTGTTGTGCATATGATGTACCAGTAGGCCAATTTCCTCTTTATGCCGGGGTTTTTTTGTTGGGTTTTTTTAATCCTTTTTGTTCAGTTGCTTCAGTTGTTCATTTGTCTTCTTCCTCTTTTCCTGGTTATCTTCATTCTCCTGGAAAGACAAAAACAAAATCCTGCCCCAACCATAACTTTGGGGAGTTCTACTTTTGGCAAGTTATATTTGATCAAATGAAAGGCATTTGCTAGTCTTATAAGTTAGTTTAGATTGAATGATCATACTGGTTGATTAACTATTACCACTTGTAATCAAGAGGTCTCTCTTGTTCAAATCAAATCTTTATCAATTTTGATGATATCTATAGCCTTTCTTCTCTTGTAGAAACAAAACCAAAACCTCTTCTCCAATGTAACACATATCCTGGTTTGCATTCTGAGGTTAACACATCTTTAAAGTATAAAGGCTGATTTAATTCAGTAGTTTTTTTTTTCTATTTTACAATGTCTTTCTGCATTAGAAAATTTAAAGTTCATAAATCTTTTCAATAAAAACCAGGAGTTACATATTGGGGCAAAACCTGAAAGATCAGAAAAGCAGGAGAGCAGGTGTAGTTGCTTCATTCCTCTTGTGTCCCCCTAATCCCAAAGGGGTGAGAGCCTGTCTCTGCCCTACCTTATCACCTCCCGTTCCTCTCTGTACTGACGGCAAGCAAGCTTTTTTTTCTTTTTTCTTTTTTCTTTTTGGTCAGATCACAAACAAAGTATCACACAACACATGACACTAAGACTCCGAGAACACAAGAGAGGAAAGATCGACCTACCTGCTGACTTTTCCTGAAATAAAGGAAATACATGAGGGCTATGATCAGATTCACCCCGGTCATGGCTCCAATCACGATGCCGGCGATGGTACCTCTTGAGGGGCCAGAACGTCTTTTTTTTGATCTAACTGTCAGGGAAGGAAATGACAAGAAGGAATGAAGGAAAATGCTTTCCAGTGGTGTGCCTGGGGAATTCTTAGCGTGAGATGATTTCTGTTCACCCTCTTGGGGAATGTGTTTTCTGTGGGAAGGTGAAGTGTGAGCTGAAGAGAGGGTCTCTTAGCAAGTGTCTCTCCACCCTCGCTGTGTTTCTAAGTTGGTTTCTCCCTCTTCCCTCCAATCCCCGATTCCATCAATTTCATCCAGGCAATCACGTGAAGCCGAGGGAACGTGAGACAGGGCGACTGCTGTTTTGTGTTGAAACTCCCAGCGTTTTCATCCTTTCTCAGGGTCTCAGCTGTGGCAGCCGTGAATAAGAGGTCACTTGTGGCTGTGATCTAAGTGACAGAGGCCAGGCTAGTGACTCTCAATGTACCAGCTCCTCTCCACAGAGACCATGGTTTCTGCAGGGGTAGGAAGGCCAGGCAGACTCTGTAAGACTCTGACCCTCTGCTTGGTGACTGCGGGGAACTCAGGCTCAACCTTGCAGAAACTCTGCTGGAACTGCACCGCAATCTAAGACGTGCCTCCTTGTCTGCCTCCACAGGGATCATATCTGCATGTGGCCTGAGGGCTATCTCAGGCTCACCTTCACAAGTGTATCCCCCACTAATGTCTTGCTTGTCTGAGCCCATCATGGCCACATCTTGGAGGATGAAAACCCGTAACTTACCAGGTTTGGAATTTTGCACCAGACACGCCCTCCTTTTTCCCCTTCCATGTTTATTTAGTAATCATGCTATAGGGGTTTCACTTCTTGGATAACATGGGACTCCCCACATCCCTCATGTAATAAAACCTTCCTCACCTCTTTACCCCTTGGTGTAGCCATCTGAGGCTCTACCCTCACCAGTCTGCTCAGTGTGAGTATTAATGCTAATGCTGGCCATTGTGGTATGGCATTTATGATGTGGCTCGCCCTGTACTGGTATCTGGTTTCATCTATATAATTAGTCTGTTGCATATTTCTATTTAAAGGATGAAAAAACCGAGGCTTAAAATGGTTTGTAAACAGTACTTGAATCTGTATGGTTGATCAGAGACAGACCTGGCTACCTGACTTCACGGTCAACATGAGTGGTAGGAATAATTGCAGCTAACATTTATTTTGCTTCGTGTGTGTGTGTGTGTGATATTTTTCCAAAAAGGTTATTGAGTCTTTAAAATCTACTATGAGGCAGGTGAAGGATGTGATGTAACCTAGAACCCCAGCATCAGAGGCTGAGGCAGGAGGATAGTGAGTTTGAGGCATGTCTGGGTCATATAATAAGATCCTTGCCTACCTAAAAGCTCCCCCAAGCTAGTGGTGGGAGGGAAATAAAGAATAGAATGAGCATGAACAAACAGAGGAAGAGTAGAGAAAGCCGATGCACTGGATGTTGGCTCTTCAAAACTGCTTAGCAATATTGCCAGTCCTTTCCCACATTAACTTTTTTTTCTGTCATTACTATATTTATTTTTTTACATAGAATATTCATTCTTTTAAATGGCCTAAACTCAATTTTTCCCTGAGTAACCTTTGCTGAGCTTTTATGCACATGATCTTAGTTAACCAGCCTAATCCAGCTTTTAGAAAAACACAAAGATCCTCACAAAAGCTTCCTTCAGTGGCTGTGGTGATGAAGCTATGCAATTCGATGGTCCCATTGTCTTTTTTTTTTTAAACTACCACACTAACTTTGGAAAAAAGAGATGGCTATTACTAAAATTTGAGACCTTACCATCCATTCTCGAGGATAACAAGAATTTCAAGAGACCTCAATAGTTTTGAGCTAACTGTTGGGTGGCTGAGATGCAGCAGACAAATTCCTAGAAACTTGGATTCTTTAGAGATGGAAAGAAACAAAATCAAATGAATGTATAACCAGGAACATTGAATGAAAACATTTGACAACATTTCACAGACTTGATGACAAAAACACGGACACTGGGTGGAAGACCAGCTGAGTCTAACAAAGGCCACACATGGAAACCCACAGCCACAGTGTTCCTTAGGGACACTGACAGCTTTCTCTCTGAGATGAGGAAGCACACAGGATGCTTCTGTGACCACTTCTGTTCAAGAGACTCTTAGGACACGCGCCACACAGAACCATCAGGCTAGACAATGAAATAAAAGGTGCCCGATTATAAGGGGGTAAAATACACATCTGAGATGACATGAACTTGTTTGTAGAAAATCCTTAACCTTCTACGGAAACTCTCAGAATGAAATGAGCAAAACTAGCAAAACTGTTGGGCAACAAAGTGAATGTGCCCAGATGAGCTGTATCTCTGCATACTAATATTGACCGTGAACAGTTAGATTTCCTTTTTTTTCCTGTCAGTAGTGGAGGTTCTCAATGATAGAAGAATGATCTTTTAAACAATAGGGCCTCATGCATGCTAGGCAAGTGTTCAGTTACTAAGCAAGAGTCCCAATCTTAACACTGGACAACTGGAAAATAAATCAAGAAAGTATTTTATTTATGAGCTCACCAAAAAGGATAAATTTAGAATTAACTCTACCAAAGAGATAAAAGACTTGCACCCAGAAAATTACCAAATAAGAGAGATGAAAGAAGACAAGAAATGAAAGCCAGTGGGGCTGATGGGTGGAAAAACTTCATCTCATTATTGCTGTTTTGTGGTGCTAGGGATCGAACCCCGGGTGTTGTGCATGGTGAACAATGTTCTACCGTTGAGCTGTAGTCCATGCTATGCCTTTTAATTTTGATTTTGAAACAGGATGTCACTTAACTAATCAGGCTGGCCTTGAATTGGCTATGTTAGACACCCTTAGAGCTATGGTACCCTCGCCTCAGTTTCTCAAGTGGCTGGAATTACAGGTATGAACCAGCTTGCCTGAAAGTCTTTTTTTTTTTTTAAGTAAATGATAATATTACTGAAAGTAGTCTATCAGTTCTATGCACATCAGGTCAAAACCCCAGCGGCATTTTGTACAGAAATAGAAAATCCATTCCAGTTCTCCTGGAACTCAATACATAGACCATGCTGACCTCAAACTCTCAGAGAGCTACCTCCCTCTACCCCTCCACCCCCAAGAGTTGGGGTTAGAGGTGAGTGTCTTAAAAAGATCTTGACAAAAAAGAATAAAACCGCAGGACATCCTTAGTGATTTCATAATTTTAGTACAGAGCTGCAATAATCAAAATAAATAAAATAAAGGCGGACATACAGATCAGTGAAGTAGAATTGGAAAGCCCAGAACTGCTCATGCACACTGGCCACTGATTAAAGATTAGTTGTTACTATGAATGTGTTTATGGGGCACAGTTTTTGCACATATGGTATAATGTGTTGTCAGACCTGAGCAGGTAGCACATCCATCACTTCATGTTTGTTAAGAGCACTCGTCTCTGCTGGTTCCTTTGGTCAGTGCCACACAGGGTTGTCCTGCTGAGTTACAGGACTTGGAAGGCATTCTCGCTGTCCAACTGCACCTCTGTGACCAGATGAGTTTTGATCAGGCTGCTAAGATTGTTCAATGATAGAAGAATGATCTTTTAAACAAGAGATGTTGGGGAAATGGCATATCCAGGCAAAAGAATGAAGTTGAGCCTTCAGATAACATCATATAAAAGTCAACTCTAAATGGATCAAAGACCTAAAATGGATCAGACCTGAAAACCACAAGACTTTTAGGAGACACGGTGAAAGCATCTTGAAACTGGACTTGGCCTGTTTTCTTTGTTATGATGCCGGATGCATAGAAAACAACAAAATAGATAAATTGTATTTTAGCAAAACTGAAAATGTTTGTGCATCAGATGATGCTATCAGTCATGTGACCCAGCAGGTCTTTGTGGCATTTTTCACAATAATCAAGGACACTCCCCCAACCACACCAAATATTTACTTCTAAATGTCACATATAAATAAATGTACAAATTTGGGCCAGTGAAATGCCTTGGCAGATAAAGGACTCGCTCACCCACCTTTGCTCAGTTCTCAATCCCCAGAGAACTGGCCCCCACAAATCGCCTTCTGACCTCCACACATGGGCATGGAACATGCACACAAAATGAATAAATATGCAAATGTAGCATGACTCAATACAGGTCCTTGCTATCTATGGATTTTACATTTATGGATCAACAAACCTTGGAAGTAAGCTATTTGGAAACAATATGTCTACAGTGAAAAGTGTATTGTTTCCTCCTGTCCTTGCCCTTAACACAATAAGACCAGTGTCTGCAGTGTTCATACTAGGAGTAAGAAATAATCTAAAGAGGATTTGAATGTATGGGAGAATGTGTAGAGTAACATGAATGTTTTACTAGATTCTGAGGGTGGACTGTGTGCTTGACTCAGACCCTAAACTCTCAATAATTTTGCATTTCTATTGCTATATTAACATTATTGCTGCTGTTGTTGTTGTTATATCAGGGACTTATAATTTAACCTGGGCTGATCTTGTGCTCCTATTCCTCCTCCTTTATTCTCTCTCTCTCTCTCTCTCTCTCTCTCTCTCTCTCTCTGAGACAGGGTCTCACTATGGAGCCCTGGCTAACCTGGAACTCACTACAAAGACCAGGGTGAGTGGGAACATCCACCTGTCTCTGCCTTTCTTGTGCTGGCTGGGGTTCAAGGCATGCAGCACCATGCTCAGCTTGTGTGGTGTTTATCATGAGATTAACATGCATCCATCACTAAGCTGAATGTATTTGAATCTTTAGCCGTGTTTTTCTCTGGTGACTTTTGCCCATTTTGCACACTGCTGATAAAGAAATTGCCCCACCGCCAACACTATGGAGTAATAAGGGACAGAAGTTCACTCACTTATGTTCAACTGGATGGGGTCACTTCTCTTGACACTGACTGCATTGGAGACCTCACACTGGTACTTCCCGGAATCCTCCCTCTTGACAGGGAATATGCGGAGGGTGCTGTTGTTCCAGGGCAGCTTCATTCTATCTGTGAGCCCCAGACTCTGGCCATTGAAGAGCCAGTGGATGGAGATCCCAGTGTCGTTTGAGGAGCAGGTCAAGAACACATACTCCTGTTCTTTGACTTTGGGGTTGGTGACTTGGATGGAGGGTGTAGTCACTGGCTCTGTGGATAAACAGTGCCAGGGACAGTTAAGAGTCCTTTATCCTTAGAGATTTCATCCAGCTCACAGGGCCCACAGAATGACATGGCCCTCTGGAAGATTGCATGTTTGGGTTCAAATACAATCTGTAAAGAGAGCTGAACCTTCCTCCTACCCAGACCACCCACAGTGACCCTCGACTCAGGGTATGTGTGCAGGTTCTACACTAGGAGCCTATTCAGCCCACATGACCACAAATCTCATGTTGGGCAGAATGTTTTCCCTATTGATTTTTGTGCAAATTCTTATTCACACTTTCTGTGAGTGTGAACAGCAAGGTTCCTCCATTATAAAACAGCCTTATGTTTCTTTTTCATTAACTAATGTGTTATAGGGTTCAGATGGCCTAGATAATCTCAGAGGAGTTCAAGCCTAGACCTCAGAACTGGAAGAAATCCCAAAGTAAAGGATTCCTGTTTGAAGAAACATTTTATTTCCTGCTCCGTGGAGATGGATAAATACCACAGAGAGTATGGGAGTGGTCGCAGTGTCTGCCATTTAATCCTCCATACTTTTTTTTTTTTGTTTTGTTTTGTTTTGTTTTTGAGACAGGGTCTCACTTTTGAGTTTTGGCTAGCCTGGAACTTGCTATGTAGATCAGACTGGCCTCAAACTCCCACTATCTCCCTGCCTCTCCCTCCTTAGTGCTGGCCTTAAAGGCATAAACCACCACACTCAGCCAACATTTGTTTTTAAGCCTTGAGAAGAGTAAGAGAGAGAACATCGTCAAGTTGTCAGTGACATGGTTTACCCTGAGTCAAAACAGGACTCCCAGGTGCCTTCTCCACCCTCTCTTCCCCTCCCATGGAGTCAGAGCTCAGCCAGTCACCCCTGAGACAGGAGCAGAGCTCTGAACTGCTGGTCCCCATCTGTGGGAAGGGAGTTTTCTCCTCACAATGGGGAAAAGAATGTGAGCACAGTAAAGCCCTGGGTGTTCCTCCAAGTCATGGAGGTCATAAGAAGAAAATGGAGGGGACAGGAATGCTGTGTTAGTGACAGAAAGAAATCTTGACCTTAAGGCTCTCCCTCCTCTGGGAAGTTCCTCCCACAACCTGAGGTTTCCAAGGCTGGGAGAAGCTCCTCCTCACACTCCAAGCTCCATCCTTATCAGCCAGGAGTAGTCAGAGCCTTAGGAGAAGATCAGACATAGGGATGGAGCAGGATGCTCAGGAGAGAATGGGGTTTTGCTTGTTTCCATAGACATGGGCTGGAAATTAAATTCTTCTGCATCTTCCCAGAAAGCCAAAAGACTCTACTCCAAACTTGGCGCTGATATTTCAGAGATCCCCTTACCAAGGACTTTAATGTTCTGGTCTGTGGTCCTATTGAGGCCAGTGACAGAGTTATAGACGAAGCAGAAATAAGATCCGCTATTTTTAGTAGTGATGTTGGGGATAACGAGCTCTTGGGAGGATGACTGGAACTCTCCATTGACAAACCAAGAGTACAGTGGAGGAGGGTGAGAGGCTCTTTGGCAGGAGATTTGAAGGTTAGTCCTTGAATGGAAATGAGTATTTGAGGGGGATATGATCGGGACATCTGGACCATCTGGAGCAAACAGAACAAAGGCACATGTGATGTCAGCAGAGGGAAGGGCAATCCTGGTCTGCAGAAGAACTTAGTATTTCTCTGAGTTGTACTATAACCTCAGCTGAGCAGGCCCCACCCAGAGCTGGGGTGCAGATTAGTAGAAGAATATTCATGCAGCAGGCACAAGCCCTGATCCATCTCGAGCACAGCACACGAACATCCCCACTGCACACTCACGTGTGCACTCAGCCTGAGTCTGCACTGTCCCCTGTCTCCATCACCCTGAGCCTCAAACCCATTCCAGCTCAGTACTGGGCCTGGCTGCATGTACCTGGGCTGGGCCAGGAGGCACTGGTCAGCCTAGTTATCTGTGTGGTGGGTCTGTGTCATCAACCCAAGGGGACGGAGTGTCCTAGCTCTAGTCATTTGTATAGACAGTTGTAGCCAGGATGAAGAAGACAATACTCACAGAATATGTTCAGAGTCAATGGGTCACTTCGGGAGGTGTTTGCTGGATTCTGGAGTTCACACACATAGGGTCCTGTGTCATTCCTCACAACACTGAGTAAAGTGAGAGTCCTGTTGTCCTCAGACAGCTTCAGCCTGTCACCTTCTGAGAGGCTTTGGCCATTTCTCCTCCACAGGTAGCTTATATTCTCAGTCTCAGGCTCACACATTATTTTTACTGAGTCCTTACCCTCTATGGGATTGTAATTGTTGCTTGTGATGTTGGGCTTGGGTAGCCGTGCTGTGTGTGCAGACAACAGAGAGAAGTTTGCCCTGTGTGGTGCCTCTGATTCTTGCAAGGGTCTCTTTCAACAGAGATTGTCTCCTATCTCCCCACAAACCCAGATCCTCAAAGAATCAGGCAGATGGAGTAGCTGAGCTCTCAGAGACAATGGGGTCTCCTGTGCTGTGTATGGGAGAAGCAAGGGCTTTCCCAGGAGGGAATTGAGCTGCAGTGTGTGGTGATGGACAGACTCGAGACTTGGAATCAGAGACCTCATGTTATCTCCTGGTCCTCACTGACCTATTGCATGTCTTGGGACACAATGTGCGAGTCCCTCCAGCTGCCCTGACCTCCACTGCTCAGTGAGGACCAGTGCCCTCCAAGCCTTTGCTGCTCAGGACTCCCTACAGATAGGTTATGATTAGTCTTCCCATTGAGCTTCCCTGAGAACCTGATAGCCCATCAGTGATCTCACACCTATCCGAATCTGGTTAGCATTCAGGTCAGGCTGGGCTTCAGTTGGGCCATTCTTGTCAGTAGTGTGATGTTGATTGACGTGAATCAGGGACCCTTAAAAGAAGCCTGAGTCTAGGAAATGATCTATAAGACTCAGAGGTACCTAACAGAGTCTCCATGGTGGGGAGGCGGGAGATGTGGCTGTGGACAGATAGCTTGTGCCACCCATGGCCTGTGTGACCCTGACTCAGTGACTGAGTTTCCTGTCTCAGTTTCCCTAAAATAGAACAATGATTGTTGTCATGCCTACAAGTTCACCTGAAATGTGAGCAATGACCTGACCTTCCACCAAGCAGTGTCTCTTATTATTTGCCTGAAGGAAATAATCCCAGGGCTGGACCCCCAGAGTCAGGGAGCTGCCATTTGTACACTTTTCTCCATCTCTTTAGGGCTCTCCACCTTCCTGCGAGGTCTCAGAAGACCATCAGGACAGCTGGCTGGTTGCCTTTCATACCCGTCCACCTATGCTGAGCACACTGAGTCTCAGGAGGAGATGCCCAGGTGACCCGCCTCAGACATGGCTCTCACAGGCTGATGGTCAGCAGGCTACCAGCCTACAATCAATCACTGTCCCCTGTCAGCTCCAACAGGAGGTAAATTCCAACCCAGTCTACAAGCTTCTCAGGATTCCTGGTCCAGTCTGGGACAGAGATCTGGAGCAAACCTTCTGGTGTTCATTTCTCTGTGAAAATGTCATGGTTTCATCATCTAGGCCCTGCCTGAGTCCTGAAGGGTCTTTCTCAAGGCCATGTTCATGATGAGCATCTAAGATCCTGGGCAGAGTCTGAGATGCCTGGACTGAATTACCTCACCCTGTCTTTTCTGAGGGTGGATTCAAGTGAGGGATCCTGATTTATTCCTGTTTTTGTTTTTGTTTTTTTTTTTTTCTCTGTGACATGTACTGAATGTTTGAATCGCAATCTGGGGAACACAACACAGAGTCATCCCGGACTATGTGTGAAGTAGGGTTAGCTCCACCCACAACCCAGAGGGTACAGAGAATTACTTACGGTGTACGCACACCTGTAAGAAGGCCTCCGTGTACTCAGAGATAGCCGTTTGCACAACTATCGTGTAGGTTCCATTATCATTCTGATTGACGTTAAAGATGAACAAGAAACCATTAGAGCTTATTCTCTCTCTGCCAGTGTATGCGTTCCCTGTACTATTTCTGTGAGGCTTGATTGCTATATATCGTGCAATTTCTTTAGCCGGATTTTTACCTTTACCCCTGTACCAGTAAAAGATTTGCACATTTTTTGGCACATTGTAGACCTCGAGAAGTACGGGTTCCCCAATAGTAACATGGGGTGGATGGGTGTTCACAACGAGTTGGGCCATGGCGGGAGAGCTCCAGCAGAGCAAAAGTGAGGCTAAGGGGAAGAGAGAAAAATCTGTCAATATTAGATCTTTGCATTTGGTAGAAATTGAGACCTGAGTGTGTTCAACTCTCAGCCTTGGTGTGTGTGTGTCCTATTGGGGGGAGGTCAGCAGCATCACCCCCATTCCTCAGTACCCCTGAATCTTTCCACTGAATGAAACTGTCTTCTCTGGTATCTGCACAGCTCACCCCTCACTCCCTCAGATCCCTGTTCACACTCAGAATCTTTGGTGAGTGTAGGCATGTCTTCTCTGACCTCCTCCTCTAAAGCCTTCATGTTCTGACCTTCCCAGCTCTGTTTCTTCTGAAGTCATTGTCAACCCCAACCCCACCTTCTAGATGTCCTTGCGGCTCTGTCTTCCTGCCCAGGACTTTGTGAGGAGAGCTGGTGTGATTTTGATTTAAACCCCACTGCCTGGAACAGGCTCAGACACCTGTGAGCAAATCAGCGTCCCAGCGTCTGGGATTTATTTGCAGATTCCTCAGGTTCGTATGTATGAAATGACCCTGTTTTCTGGCCCCAGTTTGAGTTTTACTTGGAGAATCACCCTGACACAGTTGTGGGAGTCAGTCTTCAGGGTACAGAGGCCAGAGCTGATAAACTTGCAGTGGGGAACCCCTGAGTTTTTCCTCCCCACTTACCAATTCACATTCACTGCGAGCTTCCTGTTGCTCTCAGGCTTCAAGCAGGAGTCATATATCCCCTCTCAGGCACAGTCCCTCTCCCAGAAGACCCCATCAGTCTCTGAGCTCCCCTGCTGTCCACACCCCTGAGGAATATCTCCTCACCTGCCAGGAGGAGTCCTCTCCAGGGTAGCTGCCCTTTGTGAAGAGGGGCTGAGGAGAGCTCCATGGTCTCTGCTGTGGCCTAGGCTCTTCCTCTGGACAGGAGGTTTGCCTCTCAGGCTGCTAACAAGCCTGGCTGCCCTGGTGTCTGCTCTGCTTTTCTTCCCAGAACTGAGCCTCCTCCCAGAGGAGGACGCCTCCTGGAGTCACATGGCCTGGGGTGGAGTCTGTGTGTCAGTGCTGCCCCCCATCCTTCTATTCCATTCTCTTTCAGTGTTCTAGAACATGCTTAGAGCAACAAGCTGAGAAATGTCCTGTGCCCCAAGAGAACAGTGGCTCACCCCAGGGCCTTGTCCCTGCCCTTCCTATAGCCAAGAGTGTATTTTCTTGTGACACAAAAACCCAGCAGAGCCCAGTCTGCCTGTGATCTCAATGCTCTGGGAAAGTGGGAGTTACTCCAGTTACACCGGGGAGAGAGTGGCAGTTATCTCTAGGGGCTGGAAAAGGTCTGAGTGATGACTGGGGAGGGACCCGATCCCATGGTCACTGCTGTCACCAGTCAGGTGTCTGATCCAGGGATACAAGTTATCTCTGGGGTTCACATCCTGGTGTGCAGGAGGAGTGTTAGGAATATTTCCTAACCGAGCAAAAATTCCCAATCAAGCCAAATCAAAACAAGCCAAATTAAAAAATATCCAGGTTTAATGGGAGATCTGCGCTCTTGGGTGGCCCCGAGAGGGAAACGGGAAGCCGCAGAAAAGCAACCCCTGGGGAGGAAGAAAGGGGGACCACGTGCTTTTCTTTTGGGGGATCACTTAAGTACCCTGGGGAGTGGTCCTGACCCCTCCCTGGGATTTGAAGTCCAGACCAGGCCTGGGGGCTGAGATAGATGCCAGGGACTGGGGCCTAGGCTCCCAGCCTAACATTACCTCCCCCACTCTCCCCAGGGGACAGAGTACTCCCTAAACAGTTAACTCCTAGGTCCTCGATGGACAGGACCTCACATGGTAATCCTCACCACACCCTCGGCTGCCAAGCTCTTGGGACATCTATGCTGGTACCATCTCTCCAGGCTCAAGCGAGCACTTACTCAAGACACTTGGTCTGTCCAGAAGACAGGACCTTCTACCTTCCGATTTTCCAGGATGCCGCAATGAAGGGCCTACTTGCTCCTCATTCTGGCACACTCATCTTTAGCGATAACAATTTTTTTCCTAGACACCTGCCTTCTCACCTCCTCCAAGAAATAGATGCCTGCCTTCTCCGTGATGACAGTTCATGGGATGCCTTTTCAGTCACACCTCTCGCTAAACGTGGACACCTGGCTCTCCCCTTCCCCACACAGCCCTGTGCCCACAGGAAGTAACTGGATTTGAGTCTACGCCCTTTGTTCCCAAGAGATCCTAAGTGTTTGTCATAATTACGATTCCAATTTTCTGTCATCCCTATAGCCAAAGAGTCTGGAATGTTAGGTTGGGAGCCTAGGCCCTGGTCCCTGGCATCTATCTCAGCCCCCAGGCCTGGTCTGGACTTCAAATCCCAGCAGGCCAGGTCCTGACCCCTCCCTGGGGGTGGGGTCAGGACCACTCCCCAGGGTACTTAAGTGATCCCCCAAAAGAAAAGCACGTGGTCCCCCTTTCTTCCTCCCCGGGGGTTCCTTTTCTGCGGCTTCCCGTTTCCCTCTCGGGGCCACCCGAGAGCGCAGATCTCCCATTAAACCTGGATATTTTTTAATTTGGCTTGTTTTGATTTGGCTTGATTGGGAATTTTTGTGTCGTCAGAGAGCTCACTTAGGAAATATTCCTAACAAGGAGGTGACCTGTGTGTCCTAGAAAGAGGACTGTGTGTTCCAGCTCCCTATGGAGAGCCCCAGGGAGACACCCCTTCCCCCAGCTTCCTGTGTTGTCTGAATGTGAATCAGGTCTGCCCATGCCCTCCCTGTCCCTTCTGGGATGCCTTTGTTCTCCTTGGTGACTGCCCTGTGACCTCCCCATCTTTCCTCATGGATGTTGTGATGGGGAGGGGACTACATAGGGTCTCCTTGTAGAGCTGGGTTCTCAGAGACACAGGAAATGATTATGCGAGGGAGCTCCAGATCTGTTGGAACTGGGATGGAGACAAGGCTGCAAGATATGTTCAGCCCTCAGGGAGCTTCCCTGTTGATTATGTGGTTTCTTGTTGCCCCCTGGTGTCCCTGAGGAGACCTGCAGCTCATGTCTGTGCTGTCACAAGGATGGTAGCCAAGCTCCAAAGGCTGTAGTGGAGCTGAGCACCAGGTTTCCCAGGGAAGATCCCAGTGTGCAGCTGCCTTTGAGGACCCAGGTAGACTTTTGCTAGAGTCTATAACAGCTGAGGTGAGATTCACTGCCACTTTTATCTGCAGTTCCCCGAAGGCTGATGGTTGAACCCCCTCTCCCGGGTGTGCATTAGCTTTCTGTACATCTCGTTCAGGGACCCAAATATCCAAGGCCTTTGCTCACTGTAAAATAGCTTTGTTATGACTTTTAATTTTTTTTTTTGTTTTTTCGAGACAGGGTTTCTCTGTAGCTTTGGTGCCTGTCCCAGAACTAGCTCTTGTAGACCAGGCTGGCCTCGAACTCCCAGAGATCATGACTTTTAAGTTTTAAAGGGAAGTACATTCATTAACAATAACACATTTATTCATTATAACATATAATAAAAAGAACACCAAATCAAACCCTCTTAAGCTTGGGTAATTTCTGGTATGTTAGCCTTTGAGATTCAGGGTGTAAGTCAGCATTCCCAGGCATTTTTAAAAATTCCCCGATTATGATGATTTAAGCATACTTTGGACAGCCTTCACTCTCTACAGTTTTTATAGCTAGAATTATTGTTTAGAGAACAATGCACCTAAGCTGGTAGTACTTGTAAGAATTGCACTGTACAGAGACATTTAAATGATGAAAACCATACCTTCAAACACGGTCCTCCCAGTAAGTGGCAGCATAGAGTCACGTGTGGATATTGCTTGTTAAGGGCCTGTTTTACATCTAAACCCTGCACATGTTGAGAGAGCATTCATAGGACCCACAAAGTACAGCATGTATGTGAGCTCATTAGGGAGTGTTTTGTCTCTTTAAAATTTCATGTTCTTTTTCCTCAATGTTGCACTGTACCTCAGCATATTTAATTACATGTTTACATGTATACATCATAGGCTAGGATCCACATACAAGAAAGAACATGTGTTTTCCCCTGATACTGGGTGATCTCACTTAACTTTATACATTCTAAGTCTACCAACTTTCCTTAAATTTCGTGGTTCATTTGTCTCTAGAGATGAATAATATTTCATTTGGTATATGCACTAGACTTCCATTATGCATTCATCTGTTGATGGACATCTAGATTGGCTCCATCTCCTTGTATATTGAATAGAGCAGCAGTATTCATGGGGGTGCAAATATCTCTGTTGTGGGGTACAGGGTCTCTGGGTAAATAGCTGTGTCACGTGGCATTTCTAATGTTGCGAGGGACTCCCACGAGCTTTGTAGAATGACTGCATCAATTTGCACCCCACCTGCAGTGAACTAGTGTTCCTCTTTCTCCACATCCTCTGCAGCATTTGTTGTCAGTTATTGTGGTGATACCTTGTTTGTGCTCCAACAAATAAAGCTTGCCTCCAGATCAGAGGGTGGAGCTAGCCACTAGTTAACCATAGAGGTCTGGAGGTCTGTACACACAGACAGGAAATGGTATGGCTGGGTGGAAAGAGGAATATAAGGTGGGAAGAGACAGGAGCTTACTCTCTTTTTGGTCTGAGGATTTTGTAGAGGTAAGAACTCTCATTATGACTGCTTTGCTTCTTTGATTTTTTAGCTTTCAGCCCTTAATATCTTACTCTGAGTTTTTATTCTTAAGACCTTTTAGAATTCGTGCTACATATGGTACCCAATTTTAAGGCATGAATTCACACAAAAAAAGCAATTTGTCTGTGGTTTTGCGGTCACTGGCACATGATGGAGTTGCACGTGGGTGCTCCTGCTGGACTCAGTGTCCTGCTGATTAGGATTTTTTCCTCCTTCTTTTCTCCAAACTTCTGTGAGATTTATTTGTTGCAGCCTATCTGCAGGAAACTCCACAGGCCCCAAACTCCAGAGGCACCTGGGGTCCAAATGCTGCAGCCCTACAGCTGGACTTACCTGCCCGAGGCTGGCTGGCTCTGCCTTTAGGCATCTCCAGCAACATGCTCCACAGCAGGCGCTTCTTCTGCACGGTCCTCTGTGTGCCACTGGGAAAATGCAAATCAAAACAACTCTTACACAGACAGAATGGCTGGTGTCAAAAACACTAACGGCAGTCTATGCTGGAAAGAATGTGGAGCAAGAGGAACACTCCTCCACTGATGGTAGGAGTGCAAACTTGGATAGCCACTACAAAAATCAATGTGACTTTTTCTCAGAAAACTGGGAATCAATCTATCTCAAGACCCAGCTATACCACTCTTGGGCATATACCCAAAGAATACTCAATCCTATCACAAGCACACTTGTTCATTTCAGCTTTATTCATAATAAGCGGAACTTGGAAGCTATTTAGATGCCCCTCAACCAAAGAATTGCTAAAGAAAATATGGTACATTTGTACAATGGCGTTAATAAGCTTTCAAATAAAAAGACATCATAAAATTTGTAGGCAAATGGATGGAATTAGAAAGAAATCATCCTGAGTGAGGTAACCCAGACCCAGAAAGACAAACATGGTATGTACTCAAGTACAAGTGGATACTAGCTATAAAGTAAAGGACAGCCATGCTACAACCCACAGATCCAGAGAGGCCGGGTAACAAGGAGGGAATTCCCTGAGAAGGGGAAAAAGAAGAGATCTATTGGGTAAACTGGGGGAGGATGGAGAAGTGAGCATGAGGGATCAGACTGAGGGATGGATGGAGGGGGAGAGTAATGAAAGAGACGGCATGATGGGGGCATTTCAGGGTCAGGTTGAAATTTGATACAAGGGAAACTCTCAGGAATCTACAAGACTTGAAGTTCTCGTCATATAAGTCTTTCACTTGCTTGGTTAGAGTTACCACAAGACATTTTATATTATTTGTGGCTATTGTGGAGTGTGTTGTTTCCCTGATTTCTCCCCCAGTCTGCTTGTCATTGTCTATAGAAGAGCTGCTAATTTTTAGAGTTAATCTTATATTCAGCCACTTCCCTGAAACTGTTTATCAGTTTTAAGAGTTCTCTGGTGGGATTTTTAGGGTCCCTTATATCTACTATCATATCATCTGCATATAATGATACTTTGACTTCTTTCCCAGTTTTGTCTCCTTGATCTCCTTCAGTTGTCTTCTTGCTCTAGTTAATACTTAAAGTACTATATTGAATAGATATATGCTGGCAGAGGCTACTCGATCACTCTCCGGCTGTTCAGACCTGAAATAATCACTCAGAGACTATATTATTCGCAATACTGTTTGGCCAATAACTTAAAGAGTATTTCTAGTTAACTCTTATATCTTAAATTAACATACTTCTGTTAATCTGTGCATGACCACGAGGTTGTGGTCTACCAGCAAGATTTTGGCGAACTCCCATGAATATCTTTTTCCTTTGGCAGCTACATGTCTTCTCTCTGACTCTGCCTACTTTCTCTCTACATTTCTGTTTGGCATTCCCACTCTGTTAAGCCATTGGTCAAAAGCAACTTTTCTATTAACAAATTTAGCAGGACTTCCTACACCATTTCCCCTTTTCTGCTCAAATAAAAAGGAAGGTTTTAACCTTAACATAGTAAAATTACATATAACAAAATAGGTATCAAGCAAGAATTACAGTTACAATATTTATATTTATTTTATCTTTTATCAATAACTAAGGAAAACTATAATTATAACTATCTATTCTTCAACTCCATCAAAGACCCCAGAAGGACATATTACCTAAGTTAAAAGAAAGTGCATTATAAGCAAATTCCAAAACTCTAGAATTGACAGAGACATCTCGCTACCTGGACAGTCACCCAAAGTTCTTCTGTAACTTTGGAGCATCCAATCTTCAGTCTACAGGCCCATAGTATTCATCAGACTTTTCCATGAAGCAGGAAATTTGAAGATTTGTTCTGCCTTGTAATGGCAAAGTTCATCAGTTGCTTTCTTCTCTGTTCTGCAGAATGTCTGGCAGACTCTTTCAAGAAACAGGAACCCCGAAGGATTGTCTTACCTTTAGACAACTTCAGCAGTCATTTTTCTGTGGGTCCTGCATGTCCAGTTTATATGGCATACCTAATCAAACAGTCCAGGCAAGAGGAGTTTCTTTCTTTTTTTTTTTTTTTTTATTCTTTTTTACTTAAAATTTCCAACTGCTCCCCGTTTCCCATTTCCCTCCCCCTCCTCCCACATATTGCCCCCTCCCCCCGCTCCCCTCTCCCTATCCCCACTCCACTTCTCCTCCCCCTAGTCCACTCCCCCTCCCTCTCGATACTGAAGAGCAGTCCAAATTCCCTGCTCTACAGGAAGACCAAGGTCCTCCCACTTCTATCTAGGTCCAGGAAGGTGAGCATCCAAACAGGCTACGCTCCCACAAAGCCAGTTCATGTATTAGGATCGAAACCTAGTGCCATTGTCCTTGGCTTCTCATCAGCCTTCATTGTCCGCCTTGTTCAGAGAGTCCAGTTTCAACCCATGCTTATTCAGTCCCAGTCCAGCTGGCCTTGGAGAGCTCCCAATAGATCAGTTCCACTGTCACAGTGGGTGGGTGCACGCCTCGTGGTCCTGATTTCCTTGCTCATGTTCTCCCTCCTTCTGCTCCTCATTTGGACCTTAAGAGCTCAGACGGTTGATCCAAATTGGGTCTCTGTCTCTCTCTCGATCCATCGCCAGATGAAAGTTCCTGTGCCATTCTCCTTGGCCTCTCGTCAGCTCTCATTGTCCACCACATTCAGAGAGTCCGGTTTTATCCCATGTTTTTTTCAGTAGCAGTCCAGCTGGCCTTGGTGAGCTCCCAATAGATTGGCCCCCCTGTCTCAGTGGTTGGGTGCACCCCCAAGAGGAGTTTCTTGCCCAAATGGCTTGCAAACTCCATAAGAAGTCTCTTAGATGCCCATCTTCCTCTTGAAGTAATTGGTGTTGCCAGAAGCAAATGTATCTCATTGATATGAAAAGTCTTAAGTTCTTAAAACATTTTAAATGCCGTATTTTGTAG
The DNA here is from genome assembly GCF_950005125.1 of Chionomys nivalis. Classification (NCBI taxonomy): domain Eukaryota; kingdom Metazoa; phylum Chordata; class Mammalia; order Rodentia; family Cricetidae; genus Chionomys; species Chionomys nivalis. The sequence goes on along the minus strand of NC_080087.1, from coordinate 79,202,174 downwards.
GTCTTTGAAAGGTTTTAAGAACACCTATCAAACTGAAATATATCTTTATATATCTAGAAAACCTAACTAACATGACTACAAATTTGACTATTATAGACAACTATCTATTAACCTGAATTTCTTGATTATACATTACATTTTTTAATGAACTGCACAAACACAATGCCTTAATCAAGAGCAGAAATATACATACGACAAAACTGACCTTAAATTTGTATCGATAGACCAAGATCCATACCAATGCAAAGTATTCATCTCTATAGCATATCCCCTTTTAAATGTAAACAAACATTTATAAACAATATAGAGTGAGTAGACAGCCTTGTCTTGTTCCTGACTTTAGTGGAATTGCTTTGAGTTTTTCACCATTTAATTTGATATTGGCTGTAGACTTGTTATAAATTACCAATGTTTATGTATGTCTCTGTCTCTTGTATCCCTAATCTCTTTAGGGTATTATTATTATTATTATTTCATTCATTTGTTTGATGCTTTTATATCCTGACCAACTTCACTTTCTCCTTCTTCCTCTCCCCCCACTCCTCACCCCTATTTGCTCCTCCTCCTCCTTCTCTCTTCAGAGAAGTGTAGGCCTCCCTCCCATGAATATCCACCAGCCATGGCATATCAAGTTGCAATAAGACTTGGCACCTCCTCTCCTATTATTTTTTTTTTTTTTTTTTTTTTGGTTTTTCGAGACAGGGTTTCTCTGTAGCTTTGGTGCCTGTCCTGGAACTAGCTCTTGTAGACCAGGCTGGCCTCGAACTCACAGAGATCCGCCTGCCTCTGCCTCCCGAGTGCTGGGATTAAAGGCATGCGCCACCACCGCCCGGCAACCTCCTCTCCTATTAAGGCTGAACAATGCAACCTGGTAGGAGGAAAGGGTCCCAAGAACAGGCAGCAACAGAGTCAGAGACAGCCCCTGATCCATCGGTTAGGAGTCCCACAAGAAAACCAAGCTACACAACTGTCCTATATGGGCAGAGTGCCTTGGTGAGTTTCCTGCAGGCTCCCTGGTTGTCAGTTCAGTCTATGTGAGCCCCTGTGAGCCCAGGTTAGTTGGTACTGTGGGCTTTATTGTAGTGTCCTTGATCCCTCTGGCTCCTATGATCCTTCCTTCTCCTCTTCTGAAGATTCCCCAATCTTCTCCTAATGTTTGGCTTTCAGTCCTGCATCTGTTTTCACCTCTCTGATGACAATTGGGCTTGGCACCAATCTATGAGTATAGCAGAATATCATTAGGGATCATTTTTATTGACTTTTTTTTTTGCCAGTCGTGTTTAGTTCTATGCTAGGTCTCTGGGCTCTCCCACCTCCGGTCCTGACACTCCAGGCAGTATCAAGAATGGGCTCCCTCTCATGGTATAGATTTCAAGCTGGGCTTGGTCGGCCACTCATACAATTCCCGCACCAGCTTTACCACAACACTCCTTGCAAGCAGGACAAATTGTAGGATGATTTTGTAGCTGGGTTTTTGTCCCAACTCCTCCACTTGTTTGTTACAGTAGATGGCTTGTTCAGGCTCTGTACCTCCCAATTGCTAGGAGTCTTAGCTAGGGTCACCCACATAAATTCCTGGGGGTTTCAGTTGCTCTAGGTTTCTAACTATTTCCAGAGTTGCCACCAGACTCCAGCTGTACTCCCCATCTGATCCCTCCTGTTCTCATCCCCACCCTCATTAAGACCGCTCCCACTGTCTATTTCCCTTCCTAGGGAAATCCATGCACCCTCCCCTCCTTGATCCCTTCTTGTTACCTAGACTCTCTGTGTCTGTGGGTTGTAGAATAGTTATCCCTTACTTTATAGCTTATATTCACTTATGAGTGAATGCATACCATGTTTGTCTTTCTGCATCTGGGTTACCTCATTCAGATTATCTTTTCTAGTTCCATACATTTGCCTGCAAATTTAATGATGTCATTATTTTTAAAAACTGAGTAATACTCCATTGTGTAAATATGCCACAATTTCATAATTCATTCTTTGAAGGGCATCTAGTTGTTTCCGGTTTCTGGCTATTACAAATAATATTGCTTGGAACATAGTTGAGCAAGTGACCTTGTGGCAGGGTGGGCATGCTTTGGGTTTGTGCCCAAGAGTGGTATAGCTGGGTCTTGAGGTATATTAATTTTCTGAGAAACTTCTTGTAACATGAATAATAAAAACCCAGAGACAGATATTAGGATTCAAGCTGAAAGATCAGAGGAACAAAACAGCCAGCCACTAGAGAGCTCTAACCTCTGGGAAACCTTCAGACTGAAAAGAGACTAAGTTCATGTCTCATCTTGCCTTATATTCCTCTCTAGTGCTGGTATTAAAGGTGTGCACCACCACCACCCGGCCTCTATGGCTAACTACTGTGACTACTGGGATTAAAAGCGTGTGCCACCACTGCCTGGCCTTTGTGAATGAGTAGTGTGGCTAGCTTTGTCCTCTGATCTTTAAGCAAGCTTTATTTGTTAGATCATAAACACAGTATCACTACATTTCCCCTTTTGACTAATATAAAAAAGGTTATAACTAATATAAGAAAGACTGAATACAGTAATTACAATGACTATATACACTATATAAGGCAATAAATATATCAACATTGTCTAGTCCATTTGCATTTCACAAATACATAGAAAACATTCCATATCTATCCTATCTTGATGAGTTCAAAAGGTTGTACCTAATTCACTTTCTATTCTAATTTGCATTATCAAATTATCTTTTAATGTCTCTCACCTTTTACACTTTGCACCTCTTTAGAAAGTTTCTTTTCTGAGTTTGGAAAAAAAAGAAAAAAGAAAAACTGTAATTATCTTGTCTTCAACTCTTTCAGAGAACAAGAAGGAAATTCTATTAACTAAGTAAGTAGGAAGTGCGAGCAAGCGACTTCCAGAAAATGTGAGAAATGACAAAAATAGTTGGCTGCCTGGACAGTTACCCAAGGTTCCTCTGCGATGTTGGGGCATTCATCTTCAGCCTACAAGCTTAGAATATTTGACAAACTTTTCTGTGATGCAGGATATTTGAAGGACTGTCCCATCTTGTCTTGACAAGGTTTTGTCAAGTAACTTACTCTCTTTTGTGTCTTGCTTCTCCAATTAGGATAACATACTATCAACAGTCAAAGCTAGGACACTTTCCTGCCCAGTGGTGCCCAGTGGTGCACATCTTTAATCCCAGAACTCAGGAGGCAGAGGCAGGAGGATCTCTGTGAGTTCGAGGCCAGCCTGATCTACAAGAGCTAGATCCAGGACAGACCCTAAAACTATAGCAAAACCCTGTCTCGAAAAACAAAAACAACAACAACAGAAAGAATAAAAGAAAGAAAGAAAGAAAGAAAGAAGAAAGAAAGAAAGGAAGGAAGGAAGGAAGGAAGGAAGGAAGGAAGAAGAAAGAAAGAAAGAAAGAAAGAAAGAAAGAAAGAAAGAAAGAAAGAAAGAAAGAAAGAAAATTCCATGTGGAGTTTCTTCGATGTCCACCATCTTCTCTGAAGTAGATTGGTGCTGCCAGGAGCAGACATGTCTCATTATAAGAAAAAGAGCCTGTTGTTAAAACATCTTAAATACCATATTCTGTAGATCTCTGAAGCGTTTGAAGATGACCTGTCTATTTTAAATATATCTCTGTTTGACCTTGAGAACATACCTAATATGGTTACATAACCTACATTTCCTTATTATCCCAAACAGTTGGTAATAATAATTTTCAAGAGCCAGAAATTTGTATTACATTGTTAAATTAGCTGTATAAGTATAAAACCTTGAACAAGATTAGAAATGTATGTACAGTATGTTTTAATAAAATTATCTTAAATTTGTATCAATATACAAAATTTATGTACAATATACAAAAGTTCAATTCAGTGCAAAATATTTAAAACTAGTAGTTGCTTTTTAAAAGTGTATTCAATAATATACCTGTTTATCTTATCATATTTATATCCTTCCTTTTTTCTTTTCAGAGTAGATTCAATAATTTACCCTTTTATCTGATCATATCTGTATCATCCTTTTTTTTTCTTTTCAAAACAAGGACTCTAAATCTAATCTCCTTTGTTCAACTTTCCTCCTGATCATAACCAAGAACAAATTATAACCCAAACCCCTGAACAATGTCAAATATCCATAACCCATTAAATGACCAAAAGCCACCTGTCCCACCTCTTGGGAATGTGTACATCATATTTTTAAATTTACTTTCTGTTGTCTGGTAGTGACAACAATTTTTAGGGATTCTGAAAAGAAAAAGTTGGGTTAATTGTCAAGACCTGGGATAAGTAGCTTTATTATTTGTGGTCCAGTCTCTGTGTAAGGAAGTTAAGGGCTTGCCTCAAGTCCTGGCTAGAGTAGTCTGTAAGACTTGATCATTTCAGCTAGCCACCTAAAACTTTTTCTGAGCAGTTTGTAGTCCAAAGTCAATCTTTAGATGGTGTTTTTCAGCTTAGTGATATTGCCATTGCCCTGAAGGAATCGTCATTGTGGAGCCCTATCCTCCTTTTAGAGACTTTCAGAGGTTTCTGTTAGGCATGCTCAAACTCACATGAGACAGAAAAAAAAAGTACAAAATTAAGGGACTATTTTATTACCACTAATCTCATAAATCTTTGGTTTCATTTTGACTCTTTAACAGCTTTTCTTAGGTATCGGTTACTTCAAGTCTTTGAAGAAAGAAATTGAAGAAGATACCAGAAAATGGAAAGATTTCCCATGTTCTTGGATAGGAAGGATCAACATAGTAAAAATGGCAATCCTACCAAAACCATCTGTAGATTTAATGCAATCTCCATAAAAATCCCAACACAACCAAAATTAGGGTTGGGGAAGGGTTTTCTTTCTGTCTTTTCAGGAGAATAAGGGCATCCAGCTAAGGAATTCAAAGACCTCTAAAGATAAATGAGACATCTGAAGATAAAGGACAAAGCATCCAGAAAAAAATGTCCCAAGAAAAAGAATAAATTGGCCTATTGGTATATATTTCCAACAGAATAAAATTTTATAAATCTTCCCAAATGTTTGTTTCTGTTTTTCTCTACAGGCATATAATACATAATGCAAATGGTCTTTTTGTAGTCCCAGTCCAAGTAAAGGTAAAAGCTAGCTTTGAAGTTGGAGTGTGGCTCTCTTCTTCTCTAAATCCAAGAACTCTTGTTAATTGACCTTTTCCCTTTGCAGCTCTTATTATTCTTTCTTTATTTTGTATGTTTTGTGTTTTGATTATTATATGGTTGATGGAGGAAGGTTAAATAATAAAGAAACTGCTTGGCCCTCATAGGTTAGAACATAGGTGGGTGGAGTAAACAGAACAGAATGCTGGGAGGAAGAAGAAGTGAGCTTAGATGCCTTGCAGCTGCTCCCCAGGGCAGACGCGATGAAGCTCCGACCCAGGATGGATGTAGGCTAGAATCTTCCCAGTAAGCGCACCTTGGTGTGCTACACACATTATTAGAAATGGGCTAGTCCAGGTGCGAGAGTTAGCTGAGCAGAGGCTAGATATAATGGGCCAAGCAGTGTTTAAAAGAATACAGTTTGTGTGTTGTTATTTCAGGGCATAAGCTAGCCAGGCGACCAGGAGCTGGGGCGGCAGGAACACAGCCCGCAGCTCCCACTACAAAATATGGTGAGGGGATTTTGTTTGATCTAGTTTATTAGGTGTTCTGTAAGCTTCTTGTACCTTCATGGGAATATTTTCCTTTAGGTTGGGAAAGTTTTCTTCTAAAATTTTGTTAAATATATTTTCTGGACCTTTGAGCTGGAATTCTTTTCCTTCTTCTACCCCTATTATTCTTAGGTTTGGTCTTTTCATGGTGTCCCAGATTTCCTGGATGTTTTGTGTTAAGAATTTGTTGGATTTTCTGTTTTCTTTGGTCAATGAGTCTGTTTCCTCTATAGTATCTTCAGTGCCTGAGATTCTTTCTTCTATCTCTTGTATTCTGTTGGTTATACTTGTCTCTGTAGTTCCTGTTCGTTTATCCAGATTTTCCATATCCAGCCATCCCTCGGTTTGTGTTTTCTTTATTACCTCCATTTTTGTCTTCAAGTCCTGAACTGTTTTCTTTACCTATTTGATTGCTTTTTCTTGGTTTTCTAGGGTATCTTTGAGGGATTTATTAATTTCTTCTTTTTGTTTGTCTTCTCTTTCATTTCTTTAAGGGAGGTTTTCACATCCTGTTTTAGGGTCTCTATCATTTTCATAATGTTACGTTTAAAGTTGATTTCTTCTACTTTTTCTGGATTAGGGTGTTAAAGTCTTCCTGTTTCGTGTTCGCTGGATTCTGGTGTTATCATGTTGCTTTTCAGGTTGTTGGAGGAATTCTTGCATTGGTGCCTGCCCATCTCTTCCTTCAAATGCAGCCAGGAGAGTCTTGGTGTCTTAGTCCAATCTTTGCTGTGGCTGACTGTGTACTTGGGGGTCTTTCTTGGTCTGCCATCTCTTAGGTCCCCTCAGCACTGGAGCTGGCTCTCAGATCCCCTCCACCCTGAAGCAGGCTGTACTGTTGGATCTAAGAACCCTGAAGATGGAAAGGAGTGCTTGGGGGCAAGATGGGATGGGGTAAATGGAGAAAGCCAGTATCTGGGGAGAAGTTCTGCTGGATGGCCAGAAACGTTTAGGGAATTGGAGGGGGCCTGTACTCCATTCCCTGGACCATCCGGCCAGGTGGCCACACACTCACCAATCCAGATGGATCTCCTCAGTGCAGGAGCAGGGCCTATTGCTGGGCCAAGGTCCTCACAGACAAAAGGGCAGGCTTGGGAGGGCAGGGTCATATGGAACAAAGAAGCCCCTGCAGCAGGAGCACTCACCACTGGCTCCCCAGACCCTCAGCCCTGAAGCAGGCTGAGTTGGGGGATCCAAGGACCCTGCAGATGGAAAAGAGTGCTTGGGAGCAAGATGGAATGGGGTAAATAGAGAAAGCCAGTATCCAGGGAGACGCCGCCCCCCCCCGGATGGCCAGAAATGTTTAGGGAATTGGAGGGGGCCTGTACTCCGTTCTGGGCAGCCACACACTCATCACTCCGGATGGATCTCCTCAGTACCAATATTCAACTTCCTTAGCTATCAGGGAAATGCAAATCAAAACAACTCTGAGGTACCATCTTACACCTGTCAGAATGGCTAAGATCAAAAACACCAATGATAGCTTATGCTGCAGAGGATGTGGAGTAAGGGGGACACTCATCCATTGCTGGTGGGAATGCAAACATGTACAACCACTTTGGAAATCAGTATGGTAGTTTCTCAGAAAATTGGGAATCAACCTACCTCAGCATCCAGAAATACCACACTCTTGGGAATATACCCAAAAGATGCTCAATCATACTACAAAAGCATTTGTTCAACTATGTCCATAGCAACATTATTTGTAATAGCCAGAACCTGGAAACAACTTAGATGCCCCTCAACTGATGAATGGATAAAGAAAATATTGCACATTTACACATTAGAGTACTACTCAGTGGAAAAAAAATGACATCTTAAATTTTGCATGCAAATGGATGGAATTAGAAAACACTATCCTGAGTGTGAGGTAACCCAGACCCAAAAAATGAATATGGTATGTACTTACTCATAATTGGATACTAGCTATAAACAAAGGACATTGAGCCAATGTTCATGATCCTAGAGAAGCTAAGTAATAAGTTGAACCCAAAGAAAAACATAGACACACCTATAAATTGGAAACAGACAAGATCACCTGATAAAATTGGGAGAATGGGGCTGGGGGTAGGAGAAAGGGGAGAAGGGGGAAAATTCCCAGAAATCCACAAGGATGACCCCAGCTAAGACCCTAAGCAATGGAGGAGAAGGTGCCTGAACTGGCCTTGCCATGTATTCAGACTGATGATTATCTTAAATATCACCATAGAACCTTCATCCAACAACAGATGGAAACAGAGGCAGAGTCCCACATCAGAGCACTGTAATGAGCTCCCAAGGTCCAGTGAAGAGTAAAAGGAATGAGAATATGAGCAAAGAGGTCAAGACCATGAAGGGTTCATCCATTGAAACAGTTTACCTGAGCTAATGGGAGCTCACCAACTCCAGCTGAACTGGGAAACAACAAGCATAGGATCAAACTAGTCCCTCTGTATGTGTTTGACAGTTGTTTGGCTGGGGCAGACTTAGGGGTCACTGGCAGTGGCACTGGAATTTATCTCTACTGCATGTACTAGCTTTTTGGGATCCTATTCTCTTTGGATGTATACCTTGCTTAGCCCAGATGTAGTAGGGAGGGCCTTGGACTTTCCACAAAGCAAAGTGCCTTACCCTCTCTTAGGATTAGAGGGGATGGGGTGGGAGGATGTGTGGAGGAAATGGGAGGAGGGAAGGGAGTGGGAATTTGGATTGGTATTTTTTAAAAAGTATAAAATGATGATTATATATGATGATTTATACTCCTGATTTTATCTTATAACTGAATAAATAATAAAGTCAATTCTGTATTGTCTGGTATAAATTCAGTGGTTTAAAATGCAAAAGAAGTCTTTCTGTATATTGTGAATTGGTAACTACGTTGAGAGGTTCTTTAAAATCCCCTAGCACCATGATAATAGCATTTAATCCTGACTTTTGGACAGAGTCATAAGGGCTTTGATCTACTTTACTTAAATTTTCTGATTTGTAACATGACTTTTCTGAATTATCTTCATCAGTATAGAATGTAGGGGCTCCAGTTATTGGTGTTTGATATACAATGCAAGGAAGGATCCAGTAAGTTCTCTTTATGAGTTGAATTTGGGATAGTTGTTGTTAATCTTTCTCAAAAAATTGCTACAAGGTCATTGTCAGTCTGCCCATAATTTGTCAATTTCATTGTTTTTAAAAGGTACTATAATTTCTGCTGGGTCTATGCCTGTTAATTGATGAAGTCTCAATTTTCTTTTTAGAATTAATTCAGAGAACTTGTCCACATAAGTTTTTATTTTTTTACTTGGTTTATGTAATATAAAGATCCATTCTAACATAATATCTTCCCTCTGTATTAAAATTCTTGTAGGGGAAATTTTGGAGGGTAATATGGCCAAAATGCAGTTAAGCTTTGAGTCTACACGATCTACCTGTGTCTTCTTGTAATTTCTCTTCCATCAAATCAATTCTCTCTCAGCTTTAGCTGATAATTTCCTGGGACTTTTAAGTCCTTGTCACCATCTAAGGTTTTGTTTAGTCTGTTCATCAGGTTTTATCCCAATAATGTGCCATAGATAGGAAATGTCCTCTAGCTATCTTTGGAAGTCGTTAAGAGTATGTAATCTCTCTCTCCTAATCTGCAACTTTTGGGGTCTATTTTTTTGTAAACTTATTTTATAGCCTAAATAATTAATAGAATCTCCTTTTAGTATTTTTTTCAGAGCAATTTGTAATCCCCAACAAGGCAAAATTTTCTTTACTTCTTCAAACATTCTCTCTAAAGTATCAACATATGAATCAGCTAATAAGACATCATCCACATAATGGTAAAGTATAGATTGAGGAAATTGCTTATCTATCATTTCCAATGGCTGGCATACAAAATATTGGCACAAGGGTAAGGCTATTTAACATTTCTTATGGGAGAATTTTCCATTGAAATCTCTTAGCAGAATGAGAATTATTATAGGTAGGCACTGCGAAGGCAAATTTTTCTCTGTCTTTTTCTTGTAAAGGTATGATGAAGAAACAATCTTTTAAATCAATAACTATAAGAGGCCATCCTTTAGGTAATAGAGAAGGCAAAGGAATGCCAGACTGTAGAGAGCCTATTGGTTGAGTCATCTTATTAACAGCTCTTAAATCTGTTACCATTCTCCATTTTCCAGAAATTAAATTTTTTTTGAATAACAAATATAGGACTATTTCAAGGGCTGGTTGATTCATCAATATGCTGAACATCTAGTTGCTCCTGTACCAGCTGTTCTAAAGCCTGCAGTTTCTCTGTTGATAAAGACCATTGCTTAACATACAGGTTTGTTTGTAAACCATTTTAAAGGCAAGGCTATTGTGCCTTGTTCTTATACAACCTGAATGGTCAGTGACTGTTCTTTAGAATACCTTTTAATATTTTTCCCAGAAACATACATTTATTTATGGCTCGTTTCTAAGATTGGGGGAGTGTTAATCTGATTATTCCATTGCTGTAACAAATTGTCCCCACATATTATTCATTACTATGTTAGGAACATATGGCTTTAATTTTCCTCTTTGTCCTTTTGGCCCACTACCTTTGACCCATCTTGTGCTCTGTTTTACCTGAGACAAAGTTCCAATCACTAAAAGGTGAACATTTACCTGTTGAAAATGCCAATTTGGTTGTCAAAATTCTGGTGAAATTATTGTTACATCCACACTTGTGTCTGCCAGACCTTCAATGGCAAACTCATTTATTCATATTGTTAATTTTGGTCTTTGTTCATTTATAGAGGTTTGCCAAAATAATCACTTTATGGTTTCTCTTGAAGTTTTTGTTCTCTCTTCTATAACTGTTTTATTATTCAGAGTAGCATGGTTTCTTACAATAGGCATTAGGCTCTTATTTTCTCTTGGAAGGAGTTTCCTCTTTGATGACAGGAAATGACTGAACTAAATTTGGCACAGGGACCTGTGAGAGGCCCTTCAAGGAGGTTCCTGGTGGCAAGGGTTACTTTGAATATCTGCTGTTGATCTACATTTGTTAGTCTAATGCATGCCTTTGCCACAATTTCTGCATAATCTAGAAGAGAGGGGAGTTTGGATTATGTTTAGAAAAATCATTGTTTCTAGGAATGACCTGCTTACAATTCCTTTTAAGGTATCCTTCTTTGTCACAATTATAACATTTGACATTTCAATTTCTCCTCAAACCTCTGGAAATCACCTCTCCTTTCCAAGTATCATTATGGTCACGAGATTCAATATTGATTTATCTTGGATCCATGCTTCCAAGAGTGCTGACCTTGCATTTAAAGGCCCAATTATCCGTTGGCATTGAGAATTAGTGTTTTTAAAAGCCAGAGATTTAATTATTATTTGTCCAGCTTCTGAATTTGGTATCATTCTATTTACTGCTAAAGTCAATCTTTGTAAGAAATCCATGAAGGCTCCCATTGGACTCTGTATAACTTTAGTAAATGACTTATTTTTTTCCTACTTCTTCAATTCTGTCCCACACATTCAAAGCTACATGTGGAATAAAGCCAGATATGGTCATCACAGGAAGATCGCCTTTTACAGTTGTGGTAGAATGTCCTGATGGCCTGGCACCAGATGGAGAGCTATCAGGCTTCACTAGCCATGAAACCCCACTGGGTTATATCTGGCCTGGCTCTGGAGCTTTCACACAGCCCCTAGGCCTTCTTTTGAGTTACAAATAACTTTTTTGCCCTCTGTGAATCTTGACTGAGAGTTTCCCATGGATACAAAGCCTATGCAAAACTTGGTTTAGAGGAACCCGGAAACCATGGCACATCGTGTTTCAGGTATTTGCACCTGGCATTGTATTGTCAGAAGCTTTTATCAGTTTCTTTTGAGATATGGAAATCTACAAACTAAAGTGTAAATATAGGAAAAAATAAGGATTCTGGGAGGTGAAGGTAAGGTACTCCAGTCCACTGAGACTGAGCCCCCTGCACCTGCATAGATTAAGTTCATTCTCATGTGTCTCTGAGTTTTCATTTCTCAAACTCATGTGAATACACTCATCTGTGCCAAAATATTTGTGACATTTTGGCACCCAATGTGGGACATGAAACCACAACGCTAAGATTAAGAGTCTCATGCTCTACCGACTAAGCTAGCTGAGCCTCCCATGTGGCAGGCAAGAATTCTACCACTAAACCTCACATGCAAAAAAAAAAAATCTAATCTATTGGGGATTACAAATTTTTCCTGAAAAAAAAAACAAAAAACAAAGAGGAGATTGTTATGGATCTTAAAAAATGGCGGATGTCCCAAACGGGGCAGTGGTGGGCTGGAGACCATGGTGATCCACTGAAGGGGAAGGCCAGTCCCACAAGGGGTCACAGCAGGTGACCTGAAGCAGAGCAACAGCAGTCATGGTGGGTGGGTTATGGAAGGGGAAAGGGGAGAGGGAGAGAGAAGGGGAGATGTGAGGTGGTGGGTGAGAAATGGATAGACATGCCATGCAGAGAGAGTTTGGTATAGTTATTAGTGGGTTATAGAAGGGAAGGGGAAGGAGGAAAGGGAGAGAGAGAGCTAACCCCTAGAGAGAGATGGGGAGAGCACACAGGCTGGAGGAAGATATGCTTGCCCTGGCAGAAGGGGGGAAGTGGGCAGGGCAAGCAGATCTTAAAGGGACAGGATACCTAGGTGACAGGGCAGACAATTATGTTCTCATCTCTTTCTTATAATAATAATAATAAAAAAGTGGGAAGTTAGACCCAGCAGGTTAAAGGAATTGGGACGGTGGATTCTCAAGACTGCTTTCTGCTTATTTGTGGGTATCATCTTGAAGGGGGGCTTGAAAGAGCTGGGTGCTGGTCATATCCTGGGGTAGCTGGGCTCTTTACTCCTGTCCAGAGTTTGTGGTATGGAACTGTCCAGCGTCTCTTAGACCTCTTTAAGATATTGGCAGAACAGAGGACAAAGATAAGTTTAGGTCGGAGAAAAAAGTTTTAGAACCAGGGAATTGAGAGGGATATATCTGACCTGTTTAAGGTAGATCCTTCAATTTGGCTCCTTGGAACTTCCAAGAATTTTTTTGGTTTATGAAAACATAAGTTTTAAACAGCAGCATATTTATACCGGAATGACTGTGACAGATATTTTTGCATAATGAAAAGTATCTTTAAGGCTATGAAAGGCAGCATGAGAATTTCATCCTCACATCTATATAACTTGCAGGTACACACCTTAACAACTTTTATTTTGTATTTTACTGACATTTGTTTGGTGAGGTTGTCCTTTTAAACTGACAAAACCTCTCAGCTGCCAGACTACATCAGAGACATTTGAGAAGGATAAAAATTTTACTTGAATTATTGATTAAAAAACAACAGATGTCTTACTTGTCTAATAATAGCTTCTAAATGATGGCTATCCATAGTCTATGTTACCCAACACTACCCTAACAAGTTTTATATGTTTCAAGCATCTGGTTTTAAAGGTGGGAGATTAATGCTGCTAGTTCCATATGTCTACCACTCTGTGAGATGTGGGTTGCCAACAAGGAATCTGACTGGGTGCATTGGCAACAGTGTCATAGTGAGAAGCCTCGGGCGTTCATTAACGTCTCCCAAGGAGACGTCATGCATTGGAGCCCTTTTGACTCGGCTCAAGGAAAGTATTCTTACTCAGAGCTAAGATGGAAATGGTATAATTTGAATGGACCTTTGGAAATTAGCGCTTCTGTTAATGAACTATTCAATGGCACAGAGTTGGAATAGCAAGTCCTCTCCTGCAATTTGGCACTTCACTTCAGACTAACTTGTGGAAATTGACAAGTGCCTTCCACCCTCTTTAGGCATGGGAAGGAAAAACATTAAGGATGATAGATATAATTTGTCTTTTAGACTAAATCAGAGTCATTCTTTCCTGGCATGTGCCCCACTAGCTTACTACTGAAAGGGCCTGCACAATGGCACCCCCTAACAATTGCAGCACCACTTGTGAGCACTGTACCCTTCGTATCTGTACTGATTCTAGATTGTTTTTAAATTTTACTTTTGAGAGTTTATAGAGCAATACCTGAAATCTGGATACCTGTGGAGTTGCTGAGGCCATAGCAAGACTCTCCTGTGATGACCCTGGTGCAGAAGCTCGCTGAGAGAATATTGAAAAGAACACATCAAATAGTTGAACTGGTTGTCGCAATTGTTTTGGGGGGTCATCACATTGACAGCTACAGCAGCAACAGCTGGAGTGACACTTCCTAAAGAAATCCAAACTGCTGAATTCGTTAGAGATTGGTATAAACATTCTTCAGAACTGTGGACTGAACAAAATAAAGTTGGTAATGAGATAGGGAATGAATTAGCTGAGTTAATATTGTTAGGAGATCAGGTAGAAATTTTGAAGGAGCGGATGAGATTAAAATGTGATTGGAATGTTTCTTCTCATTGTCTTACCCCCTTAAGACTTAGTGAAAGCAGGTGTGATTGGGATAAGGTTAAGATGCATATGATGGGTCACCCTAATTCTTCTCTACAATTTACAGAAGGAAACCAGAGAGACTTTTACAAAAAAGTTACCTGTTATGACAGGGACGGATATTATGGAAAGTCTTGCAGATACCATAGCTTCATTCAACACTATGAATCATTTTAATTGGATTCCTACTTGAAGCAGGTATTGCTCTTGTTCTATCAATAATAGCCTTACTTGTTTTAAAATCTGTTTTGGCCTACTTACATAAGCTTGTAAGTAAGATAGAAAAAAAGTTGTATATACTGTGAGGGTGCATGACCTTTAAAAAAATTAAATTTTGTATAGAGAAAGGGGGATCTGTGGTAGAATGTCCCACTGACCTGGCACCAGACGGATAACAAGCAACCTCCACGAGCCAAGAGTCCCGCCTGGGTTACACCTGACCTGGTTCCAAAGTTTTCACACAGCCCCTGGGCCTTCCTTTGTGTTACAGGTACCTTTTGCTGTCCTATGTGAATCTTTTTTTGTTTTTGTTTTTTTCTTGTTTTGTTTTGTTTTTCAAGACAGGGTTTCTCTGTGGCTTTGGAGCCTGTCCTGGAACTAGCTCTGTAGACCAGGCTGGTCTCGAACTCACAGAGATCCGCCTGCCTCTGCCTCCCAAGTGCTGGGATTAAAGGCGTGCGCCACCACCGCCCGGCTGTCCTATGTGAATCTTGACTGAGAGTTTCCCATGGATACTAAGCCTATGCAAAACTTGGTTTAGAGCAAACCCTGAAAACTGTGGTATTTCATGAACCAGGTATTTACACCTGGCATTGTATTGTTGGAAGCTTCTATCAGTTTCTTTTGAGATATGGAGACCTACTAGCTAAAGTGTAAATACAGGAGAAAAAGATGCTGGGAGGTGAAGGGAAGGCTTCAGTTCACCGAGACTGAGCTCCCTGCAACCGCAGAGGTTAAGTTCATTCTCGATGTCTCTGAATCTACATTTCAGGAACCTGCGAGAACCCACACATGCGCGCTGAAATATCCAAGACATAAGATGGTATCTCTGAGTCGTTTTGATTTGCATTTTTCTGATGGTTAAGAATACTGAGATGGTTAAGAATACTGAGCAGTTCCTTGGGTGTCTTTGGGGCATTTGAGAGTCTTCCATATACTTTACTAATATTTCTAAATTCTCATATTCCTACTCTGGCAAGAGGTATTTTTGTCGAGGCTGGTCCACGACATATGGACCAACATGGGGCTCACCGGTAAACCCCAAAATGCACAGAAGTGTGGCCAGGTATATGGGGAGTGCATGAGGGACCCCACAAGAAAATTGCACCACAGGTGGAGAGGTGAGTAATGAGTGCTCAGAAATGAATAGTAGATATTAAAAAAAGGAAAGGTGAGGCAAAAATCGCGAGTAAAGCTGTAAATCCCTGTAAATACGGGACAAGGAAATAGGATTCAACTGTCCGTACAGTTGCTTAGGTGTATTCAGCTAGAGGAGCTGAAGTAGAACAGAAACAAAGGCAGAGGTTTTTAGAGTTTGTAAATATTATATTCCTGCCCCTTCGACCCTTCGATGGTGGCGTATCCTCTGCTGCCTTCAGGCTGCTCCGGGTCTCTGGGAGGCCAAAGTGAGGCCTCTTCACCCGTGCAGCCTTGCTGTGGTCACCCAGCCGCAGTCTCTGTTGCTGCTGAACGGGTAGGAAGAGAGAAGGGAAAGCGGCGTTTGGCCTAGCAATGGCCTGTGTTACCGCTGAGATGTGGGAGTTCACTAAACGCTGTAGCCATCTGAGTCTGACCCATGCTGTGCAGTGCTGCCAGGAAAGGCAGGCAGGATAGGAGAGTCAGCGCCCAGGGGCAGTCAATGGAAATGCCTGGAGGCTAATTGATCTATGAGCCAAGGAACCTATATGGATAAATCTATGACTTTTAACAGAGGAGGGGATTCCTGAATTCTCCTAATTTTGTGATTACACGATGTAAAATAAAAATACAAGGATAGTAAGAGTCGGCGTAGCTATACCCACCTATACTTGTCTCACACTATAGTCTCAGAGCCGCTATAATGGCGGACACCTGAGAGCCTGCAAATACTGGTCTCTGATGGGACTGCTAAATGTAAAAAGCATGGCCTGTGCCCAGGCACAGCCGGCAATGAGGGCCCAGCACCTCCTGGTCCCAAGTCCAAGGCGGGACAACCAAACGGCAGGGGGAACACGGCTTGTGCCCCTCCGCACAGCCCAGCTTCAGCTGTGAGCCTAGTCTGACCTGAAAGCCAAGTTAAGTTGCAAGAAGCCTCAGAGAACTGCAGCTTCCCGCCAGTCAAGTGTCTGTGAAAATGTAATTAAGCAAGTTAAATAGGCTTTCTTTTTTCTATTTTACATTTTTTGGTTCTTTGTCAAAAATCAGGTGTTTGTGGGTGTGTGGATTGATATCTTGGTCTTTGATTCAGTTCCATTGACCCTTCTATCTATTTTTATGCCAATACCAGGCTGTTTTCAGCACCGTAGCTTTGTAGTAGAGATTAAAGTCAGGGATTGTGATGCCTCCAGAAATTCCTTTATTTGTACGGGATTGTTTTGGCTATCCTGGTTTTTGTTTGGTTGTTTGTTTTTCCGTATGAAGTTGAGTATTGTTCTTCCGAGGTCTGTGAAGATTTTGCTGGGCACTGCATTGAATCTGTAGATTGCTTTTGGTAGGGACTGCCATTATTTCTATGGTAATTTCTACCTATTCAAGAGCATGGGAGATCTTTAAATTTTTCTGTGTCTTCTTCAATTTCTTTCTTCAAAGATTTAAAGTTCTTGTCATATAGATCTTCCACTTGTTTGGTTAGAGTTACTCCAAGATATTTTATGCTATTTGTGGCTATTGTGAAGGGTGATTTTTCTCTGATTTCTTTCTCAGCCCATTTATCATCTGTGTAAAAGAGGGGCATTTAGTTTGTTTCCAGATTCTGGCTATGACAAGCAATGCTGCTATGAACATAGCTGAGTGTATGTCCTTCTGGTATGATTAGTATTCTTCGGATATATACCCAAAAGTGGTACTATTGGGTCTTGAGGTAGGTTGTTACCTAGTTTTCTGAGAAACTGCCATGCTGTATTATGTATCCAAATGTGGCTGTACCACTTTGCACTCCCAGAAGAAATGGAGAAGTATTCCCTTTACCCCATATCCTCTCCAGCATAAGTTGTCATCAGTGTTTATGATCTTGGCCATTCTTGAGATGTAAGATGGAATCTCAAAGTTGTTTTGATTTGTATTTCTCTGATGGCTAAGGATGTTGAGCATTTCCTTAAGTGTCTTTCAGCCATTTAAAATTCTTCTGTTGAGAGTTCTCTGTTTAGGTCTGTATCCCATTTTTATTGGATTATTTGTTCTTTTGATGACCAATTTCTTGAGTTCTTTGTATATTTTGGAGATAAGCCCTCTGTCTGATATGGGACTGGTGAAGATATTTTCCCATTCTGTAAGCTGCTTTTGTCTTGTTGACTGTGTCCTTTGCTTTATAGAAGCTTCTCTGTAGTTGGAGGTTTCTGTCTGCTGGATCCCACAATAAACACACAGAAACTATATTATTTGCAATACTGTTTGACCAATAGCTTAAGTGTATTTCTGGCTTATTCTTATATCTTAAATTAACACATTTCTATTATTTTATATTTTACCACGAAGTTCGTGGTCTACCGGCAAGGTTCCAACTGGCAGCTTGCATCTTTCTCCTCTGGTGGCTCCTTGGCGTCTGTCCCCTGCAGAGGCTACATGGCTCTTCCTCACTCTGCCTACTCTTTCTTCCTCTATCTGCTTGGAACTCCACCTTACCTTATTCTGCTAAGCCACTGGCCAAAACAGATTTATTCACTAACCAATAAAAGCAACACATAGACAGAAGGACTTCCCACACCACTTTTGGTTTCAGGAGGTCCCATTTATTAATTGTTTCTCTCAGTGTCTATGCTACTGGGATTATATTTAGGAAGTGGTCTCCTGTACCAATGCATTCAAGTGTACTTCCCACTTTCTCTTTTATGAGGTTCAGTGTGGTTGGTTTTATGTTGAGGTCTTTGATCCATTTGGACTAAAGTTTTATGCGTAGCAATAGATATGGATCTATTTTCATTCTTCTACATATTGATATCCAGTTATGTCAGCACCATTTGTTGAATATGCCTACTTTTTTCTTTTTTCCTGTCAGGTAGGTAGACTTGCAACCTGGATTAGAAAGATAGCTTACAAAATTTTAATAAAATATCCAATAGTGAAAACCTTATTTAAAATATCCTGCAGGAAACCAGGAGCTACTATGTATAATTCTTAAAGGGAACAGTGATCCAAACTCCAGTAGACAGGTTACAAAAGCTACCAGACAGGTGCTTACCCAGGTAGAGTATGCTCTAAAGAAACAGCAAGTTCATTATATTAATTATGATCAGCCTTGACAAGCATGTATATTACCTACCTTAGTCCTACAGCAGTGTTATGACAAAATGGTTCATTACACCTTCACAGTTCGCCAATTAATTATTAAACGCTTATTTTGAAACAATAGCTTGTTTAGCACAGATGAATCTAGGAGATATTTTGTCAGAGAACCAATTGTGATCAATGTTCCTTTTACTAAGCAACAAATTGATTGGTTATTTCAAAATAATGGTTCTTGGGCAATTGTGTTTGCTCAATTTGAAGATCAGATTAATAATTTTTTCCCATCTGATCATTGGCACAATTCATACAACTATATTT
Organism: Chionomys nivalis; assembly: GCF_950005125.1. Taxonomy (NCBI): domain Eukaryota; kingdom Metazoa; phylum Chordata; class Mammalia; order Rodentia; family Cricetidae; genus Chionomys; species Chionomys nivalis. The sequence continues at coordinate 79,183,382 of NC_080087.1, read as the reverse complement.
CTTTATTTTTCCTAAAGTTTTTGCAAAAGATCCCTTAAAGGATGTTATGCTAAATTTTATAGATGGTTCTTCCAATGGAAGAGCTTCTTAATGGTGAAGAAGAACTGTGGAATGTGCCCATGGCTCCTTGAAAACAACTTAAAAGGATAAAAATAGGAGAATTAAGAATCGTCATATAATGTCTTAAGTCATGCACCTTTTATGGATGTAACTGAGCAATATGCTGTGGGCAGATTTTGGCAATATGGCACCAAAGTGACTTTTGTTAAGACAAGGTGAAAAAACCCTTGCACTAGATTAAGAAAAGGACCCGACCCTGTATTAATTTGGGGTCAAGGATATGTTTGTGCTTTTTCCACAGGAAGAAAATAAAGCTGGATGAGATGACTGCATATTGAATCAAGGAGTACCAGCCCTGATGACTCTATTGGAGGAGTGGAAAGATGTTTCTGAACCTGTGATCCTGACTTCCTTGTACCACCATACTGCAGGCTAAAGAAGGGTACCTGAACCAATGATCCTGGCAAAAACTTGCTACAGTCTGACAAGGGAAAGAAGATTGTAGTGATGACCGGTGATTTCCAGACTCTTGGTGGACTTGCTACGCAGACTTCCAGACCTAGTGAGTCCTGTTTACCTTAGAGCCAGACCAGAAATGCAAACTGAACCTTTGACTGTTTTCTCTTTGGGACACAGAACTCATTTTGCCAGTGTGGTATTTAATCTGCTGTTGAAACATTGGACCTGAGAACTGAGGCCTCTATTTTCCCCTCAGGGAAAAAAGGACTTGCTACAAGGAGTGACTGAAGCCCCTCTTCAAATATGAGGAGGGTATCTAAGGGTTTTTTGATGCTGCTCAGAAACTGGGACAATTACTTAAAAGCAGCAATGCAGTTGGATTCTCACCCACCAGAGAAACATTTTGTTGTTGTTTGATTAGAATGGATTTAAGAGAATTGTGATTTGACAAATTGTGTGCTTATTGTTAATTTCCACTCTAGAATTATGGTATTGACTAGTTAATGTGTAACTGCTTTAGTTCTTCATAGGATGTTAAGAAAAGTTTGACATTTCCTATGAGTGCTTGGATTTGACATATTTGATTAGAAATTTAGATTTTGATACAGCTAAAAAGTGTTAAGAAATACTCTATTGAATACTTTTAGCTCCTTTATCAAAAATTAGGTGTTCATAAGTTTGTGGGTTAAAATCAGGGTCTTCTACTCGGTTCCATTGATCGACTTCTCTGTTTTTATGCCAATACCAAGCTGTTTTCAATACTGCGGCTCTGTAATAGAGTTTGAGGTCAGGGATGGTAATGCCTCCAGACGATCCTTTATTATATAAGATTGTTTTGGCTATCCTGGGTTTTTTGTTTCTCCATATAAAGTTGATTATTGTCCTCTCAAGATCTGTGAAGAATTTTGATGGGATTTTAATGGGGATTGCATTGAATCTATAAATTGCCCTTGGTAGAATTGCCATTTTTACTATGTTGATCCTCCCTATCCAAGAGCAAGGGAGATCCTTCCATTTTCTGGTATCCTCCTCAATTTCTTTCTTCATTGACTTAAAGTTCTTGTCAAATAGATCCTTTACTTCCTTGGTTAGGGTTACCCCAAGATATTTTATGCTATTTGTGGCTATCGTGAAGGGTGATGCTTCTCTGATTTCCATCTCTGCTTCCTTAAGGATTGATACGGGAGCAGCGAAGTATATATCCTATCTAAGGGAGCCATCTTAGGGTTGGCAAGAGACTTGACTCTTGAGGGGTTCGCAGGTGTCCAGGAATATGTCCCCAGCTGGTACCTTGGGCAACTAAGGAGAGGGAACCTGAAATGACCCTATCCTATACTGATGAATATCTTGCATATCACCTTAGAACCTTCATCTGGCGATGGATCGAGGTAGAGACAGAGTCTCAATTTGGAGCAACGGTCTGAGCTCTTAAGGTCCAAATGAGGAGCAGAAGGAGGGAGAACATGAGCAAAACTTCAGGACCACGAGGGATGCACCCACCCACTGTGACAGTGGAACTGATTTATTGGGAGCCCACCAAGGCCAGCTGGTCTGGGACTGAATAAGCATGGGTTGATTCCGGACTCTCTGAGCATGGCGGACAATGAAGGCAGATGAGAAGCCAAGGACAATCGCACTAGGTTTTGATCCTAATACATGAACTGGCTTTGTGGGAGCTTAGCCTGTTTAGACGCTCACCTTCCTGGAAGTAGATAGAAGACCTTCGTCTTCCCGCAGGGCAGAGAATTTGGACTGCTCTTCAGTATCGAGAGGGAGGGGGAATGGTGTGGGGGGAGGAGAAAAGGAGAGGGGATAGGGGGAGGGAAGTGGGGGGAGGGGGCAATACTTGGGAGGAGGGGAGGGAAATGGGAAACGGGGAGCAGGTGGAAATTTTAATTAAAAAAGAATAAAAAAAAAAAAAAAGAAATACTCTAGGCAAACTGAAGGGGGCATTCCCAACCCTGGTGGTCCTCCTCTCCTTTAATTAGGAGACTGTAGCCATTAGGAACATGCTTATTCACAAAGCATTATCTAATTGCAGATGAACTCTCTTGACAAAAATTGGCTCACAGACACACAGCCCAGAGGGACTTTCTCCCTTTACCCTTTGTTTACAAAGGTCAGCAGTTATAGATGGGTTTGATCCTTTTCCTCCCAGGCACCTAAGGCATGGACATGTATGATCAGAATACATGTACCAAAGATGGGTAAGTCTGGGAAACGGGAAAATTTTCAGCTAAGACAGACACTATCATCTGTCCTGTTGCAGAAGCACAGACTTTATTAAAAGGGAGAAATTGTAGAGGCCCAAAAATTTGGGCCCATTTCTGCCTTGTCTGACAGTCAGAGGGTTGGAGGTTGTTCAAATGGTTGTGTATTGTAATTGCATGTCACAACTCAGGATGTGATTGCTTCATTCTTTTAACATTAAAATAGCTCATACAAGAAGGTCCAAGCCATCCTGACAGGTGGTCAGGATATGCAAATATACTTCTGCTCATTCTTCTGTAACTATGAGGTCACCCGAGGAGTGGCTGCATTCAGGATAAGTGATCTAGAGCAGCATCAGTGCCTAAAAAACAGAATGCTCATGATTTGATGTCTCAAAGTGTTAAAGAAATTGACTGTTTGAGTCGTCCTTTGTATCATGTTAATAGTATATTGTTACATTCTCCCCCTCCCCGTTTACATTGGGTATAAAAGCTATGGTAAAATAAACACGGGTGATTTTCAGTATTCCCTGGAATGACCTCCCAGTATTATTCTATAGTTTCTGTCTTATTATTTTTATGTGTCTTCGTATTCTTTACTAATATTTACTAATAAATTCCCATACCCCTACCCTGGCAAGAAGTATTTTTGTCATGGCTGGTCCATGTTAATCTGCAAACAACAAAGGGGAGGATGGGAGGAGCTCAGGGGATTGGGATGGTTGGGATATAGGAAGGGTGGATACGGGAGCAGCGAAGTATATATCCTAACTAAGGGAGCCATCTTAGGGTTGGCAAGAGACTTGACTCTAGAGGGGTTCACAGGTGTCCAGGGAGATGTCCCCAGCTGGTACCTTGGGCAACTGAGGAGAGGGAACCTGAAATGACCCTATCCTATACTGATGAATGTCTTACATATCACCTTAGAACCTTCATCTGGCGATGGATCGAGGTAGAGACAGAGACTCAATTTGGAGCAACGGTCTGAGCTCTTAAGGTCCAAATGAGGAGCAGAAGGAGGGAGAACATGAGCAAGGAAATCAGGACCACGAGGAGGGATGCACCCACCCACTGTGACAGTGGATCTGATTTATTGGGAGCCCACCAAGGCCAGCTGGTCTGGGACTGAATAAGCATGGGTTGAAACTGGACTCTCTGAGCATGGCGGACAATGAAGGCTAATGAGAAGCCAAGGACAATGGTACTAAGTTTCGATCCTAATACATGAACTGGCTTTGTGGGAGCTTAGCCTGTTTAGACGCTCACCTTCCTGGAAGTAGATAGAAGACTTTCGTCTTCCCGCAGGGCAGAGAATTTGGACTGCTCTTCAGTATGGAAAGGGAGGGGGAATGGTGTGGGGGGTGGAGAAGAGGAGTGGGGATAGGGGGAGGTGAGTGGGGGGAGGGGGCAATATTTGGGAGGAGGGGAGGGAAATGGGAAACGGGGAGCAGGTGGAAATATTAATTAAAAAAGAATAATAAAAAAAGTTTGACTTCTTCCTTTCCAATTTGTATCCCATGATTCCCTTTTGTTGTCTTACTGCTCTAGCTAAAACCTGAAGTACTATATTGAATAGATATGGAGAGAGTGGACAACCTTGTCTTGTTCCTGATTTAAGTGAAAGCTCTTTAAGTTTCTCTCCATTTAATTTGATGTTGACTGTCGGCTTGCTGTGTATTGCTTTTATTATGTTTAGATACATTCATTGTATCCCTAATCTCTCTAAGACTTTTATCACAAAGGGGTGTTGGATTTTGTTAAAGGTTTTTCTCAGCATGTAGTGAGATGATCATATGGTTTTTTTATTTCAGTTTATTTGTATGGCAGATTACATTGACAAATTTTTGTATGTTGAACCATCCCTGAATCTCTGATATGAAGTCAACTTGATCATGGTGGATGATTTTTTTGTTGTGTTCTTGTATTCAGTTTGCCAGTATTTTATTGAGTATTTTTACATCAATGTTCATGAGGGAAATTGGTCTGTAATACTCTTTCTTAGTTGAATCTTTGGGTGGTTTGGGTATCAGGGTAACTGTAGCCTTGTAAAAAGAGTTTGACAATGTTCCTTCTGTTCCTATTGTGTGGAACAATTTGAGGAGTATAGGTATTAGCTCTTCTTTTGACATTCTGGTAGAATTCTGCACTGAAACCATCTGACCCTGGCCCTTTCTTGATTGGAAGACTTTTGATGACTGCATCTATTTCCTTAGAGGTTATAGGTCTATTTAAATTGTTTATCTAGTCTTGATTTAGTTTTGATAGGTGGTACCTATCTAGGAAATTGTCCATTTGTTTTAGATTTTCCAATTGTGTGGAGTACATGTTTTTAAAGAATGACCTAATGATTCTTTGGACGTCCTTAGTATCTGTTGGTATGTCCCCCTTTTCAATCTGATTTTGTTGATTTAGATGTTGTCTCTTTGCCTTTTGATTATTTTGGATAAGGGTTTGTCTATTTTGTTAATTTTCTCAAAGAATCAACTCTTTCTTTCATTGTTTCTTTGCATTGTTTTCTTTGTTTCTACTTTATTGATTTCAACCCTTAATGTTGTAATGAGAGCGACTGGGCTGCGTCCCCGCCGCCACCCGGCTAGCTTTACCCGAAATAATTACACAGAAACTGTATTCTTTTGATCACTGCCTGGCCCATTGGTTCCAGCCTCTTATTGGCTAGCTCTTACATATTGATCTAACCCATTTCTAATATTCTGTGTAGCCCCATGAGCTGGCTTACCAGGGAAGATCTTAACCTGCGTCTGTCTGGAGTGGGAGAATCATGGCGACTCCTGACTCGGCTTCTTTCTCCCAACATTCTGTTCTGTTTACTCCACCCACCTAAGGGTTGGTCTATCCAATGGACCTAGGCAGTTTCTTTATTATTTAACCAATGACCTTCCTCCATCATTTCCCCTTTTTCTGTTTAAACAAAAAAGAAAGGCTTTTATTTTAACATAGTAAGATTACATATAGCAAAACAGTTATCAAGCAAGAATTACAGTTACAATATTTATATCTATTTTATCTTTTATCATAAGTAAGGAAAACTATAACTAACCATTCTTCAACTCCATCAAAGACTCCAGAAGGATATAATATTACCTAAGCAAACAAGAAGTAAGATACTTCAAACTCTAGAAATGACAGAGACATCTCGCTGCCTGGACAGTCACCCAAAGTTCTTTTGTACCATTGGGGCATCCATCTTCAGCCTTCAGGCCCATAGTTTTTAGCAGACATTTTCATCAAGCAGGAAATTCCAAAGACAGTTCAGTCACATTTTGCTGTGTCCTGCAGAATGTCTCGCAGACTCTTTCATAGGTCAGGAACCCCGAAAGACCATCTCACCTTTAGGCAAGTTTAGCAGTCCTCTTTCTGCAGGTTCTCTGTGTCCAGTTTATGCAACAGTCCAGGCAAGAGCAGTTTCTTGCCCAAATGGCTATCAAACTCCTTAAGGAGCCTCTTCGGTGCCCATCTTCCTCTTGAAGTAGATTGGTGCTGCCAGGAGCAGACGTGTCTCATTGTCATGAAAAGCCCTAAGTTATTAAAACATTAAATGCCATATTCTGCAGTCTTTGAAAGATATGAAAAATACCTATGTAATTGAAATATGTCTCTATATATCCAGAAAATCTAACTAACATGACTACAAACTTGACTATTATCGATGATTATCTATTAACAACATATATACATTACATTTTTAAATGAACTATACAATCACAATACCTTAATCAAGATCAGAAATACATATACATATAACAAAATTGACCTTAAAATCCACACCAATGCAAATTATTTATATCTATATCATATCCCCCTTTAAATGTAAAAGAACATTTATAAACCATATTTGGGAACATGGGCGCAGTTATTTCTCTCCAAACTGCTTCCTGCTGAATGGGGGCGTCGTTAATTAGGTCTTTCATGGTATAACCTGTGTGCCAGGGTCATCTCAGTCGGCAGTTGTGTGAAGTAATTTTTTGAGGGTGTTCACAGTAACCTTTCAGGAGGGCGTGGTCTATCATACCATATCGGGATAGACGCAATCCACAGAGTCTCATCCTCTGTGAAAACAAAAGAAGACCCTCTCCAAAGCATCATATCCTTAGACCCATATTCTGAAATCATAATACCCTTATATCCATTCTGGTTTAGCTTGGCAGCCCATATAATGAAATGTCTCTCTGTACTTAGCTCCTTCACAATCAAAAATTTTAAAGAAAACACAATAATACAAAGAATCCAGACTTTCTGTGAATTTTCCATTTTTACGTGGCTTATTTTTCTTTATTTCTTTTAATCTATAACTATCTGTACTCTGTCTCTTTAAAGACTTTATCCTTTTTTTTAAGACATTAACTTTATTCTTTATATATATATATTTTTCTCTCTCAAGCCTACGTACATTTATCCAACAGTGTCTGAATCAGTTCTATTGTGAATCTGTAATTTTTTTACTATCCAGGAGCATTTCTTAAAATGTTAAGCATTTCTCAAAAACTTAAGTTGCACCATGTAGGGGTAATATGGTACTGCCTGTGTCCTGCCCAGCTGAAACCTTAACTGCGCTGTTATTATGGTGATTACGGTAGTTCCTGCCTGAGACCAGCACAGTTCAGCATGGCGGAGTTGAGCCGCTCCTGCCTCAGAGCCATTTGGTGCCCCTGAGCCACACACAGTTCCAGGCACACAGCAGTCCACATTGCCATCAAGCAAGCCGTAGCACTTTACTCCAAATGATCCATTCAAAGACTCTGTCTCCAGCAGGAGCCAAACAGAGATCACAAGGGCGGCACAGCCCAGAAAGCCGGCATTTTAAAACAGCCAGTTTTTTCCTGTTGCTGAGTCAGGACAATTTCTTTGCTGCACGCAACCCACAAACAGCAAAAAGCTGTGTTAAATTCTCTCTCTCTCCTTTTTAAGCCCTCTCAGGTTTTACGTGGAGTTCATTAGCACGTTGGGTGCCACTCTGTTGTAATAAGAGTGGCGGGGCTGCGTCCCCGCCGCCACCCGGCTAGCTTTACCCGAAATAATTACACAGAAACTGTATTCTTTTGATCACTGCCTGGCCCATTGGTTCCAGCCTCTTATTGGCTAGCTCTTACATATTGATCTAACCCATTTCTAATATTCTGTGTAGCCCCACGAGCTGGCTTACCAGGGAAGATCTTAACCTGCGTCTGTCTGGAATGGGAGAATCATGGCGACTCCTGACTCGGCTTCTTTCTCCCAACATTCTGTTCTGTTTACTCCACCCACCTAAGGGTTGGCCTATCCAATGGACCTAGGCAGTTTCTTTATTATTTAACCAATGACCTTCCTCCATCACCTTAATTTGATTATTTCCTCTCATTTTTTTTCCTGGATGAGTCTGCCTTTATTTCTTCTAGAGCTTTCAGGTGTGATGTTAAGTTGCTAGTGTGAGGTTTCTCCATTTTCTTTATGTAGGCACTTAGTCCTATGAACTTTCCTCTTAGAATGTTTTCATAGTATCCTCTAGGTTTGGATTTGTTGTGCATTTATTTTCATAGAATTGTAGGAAGCCTTTAATTTCTTTCTTTATTTCTTCTTGACCCAGGTGCGATTCAGTTGAGTATTTTTCAATTTCCATGAGTTTGTAGGCTTTCTGCAATAATGTTGTTGTTGAATTCTAAGTTTAAGCCTTGGTGATCTGATAAGATACAGGGGTTATTCCAATATTTTGTATCTGTTGAGGTTTGCTTTATTGAGTATGTGGTCAATTTTAGGGAAGGCTCCATGAGGTGCTGAGAAGAAGATATATTATTTTGTGTTTGGGTGAAATGTTCTGTAGATGTCTATTAAGTCAATTTGAGTCATGATATCTATTAGTTCCCTTATTTCTCTGTTAAGTTTCTGTCTGACAGACCTGTCTATTGGTGTGAGTAGGGTGTTGAACTCTCCCACTAGTAGTGTGTAAGGTTTAATATGCAATTTAAGCTTTAGTAATGTTCCTTTTACAGATGTGGGTGCTCTTGTATTGGGGGCATAGATGTTCAGAATTAAGACTTTATCTTGATGGACTTTTCCTGTGATGAGTATGAAGTGTCCTTCTCTCCCTCTTAATTGATTTTAGTTTGAAGTCTATTTTTCTTAGATATTAGGATAGCTACACACGCTTGCTTCTTAGGTTCATTTGATTGGAAAATCTTTTCCTAATCCTTTACTCTGAGTAATGTCTGTCTTTGAGGTTGAGGTGTGCTGCTTGTATGTGGCTGGAAGGTGGATCCTATATTTGTATCCATTCTGTTAACCTGTGTCTTTTTATATGTAAATCAAATCCATTGATATTAAGAGATATTAATGACCAGTGATTGTTTATTCTTATTATTTTTCAGTGGTAGTACTTGTGTGTTTCCCTTCTTTGGGATTTGCTGGTGTGAGGTGTGAGGTTTCCTGTTGCCTGTGTTTTCATGGGTACAGCTAATTTCCTTGTGGAGTTTTTCTCTTAGTATTTTCTGTAAGGCTGGGTTTGTGGATAGGTATTGTTTAAATCTGGTTTTGTCGTGACATTTCTTGTTTTCCCTGTCTATGGTGATTGAAAGCTTTGCTGGGCTTGCATCCATGGTCTCTTAGTGTCTGCAACACATCCATCCAGGACCTTCTGGCTTTCATGGTTTCCATTGAGAAGTCAGATGTAATTCTGATGGGTCTGCCTTTAAATATTACTTGGTTTTTTTCCTTTGCAGCTTTTTAACATTCCTTCTTTATTCTTCATGTCTAGTGTTTTGATTATTATATGACAAGGGGTCTTTTCTTCTGGTACAGTCTATTTGGTGTTCTGTAAGCACCTTGTACCTTCATAGGCATATCTTTCTTTAGGTTTGGAAAGTTTTCTTCTATAACTTTTTGTTGAATATATTTTCTGTGCATTTGATTTGGAGTTCTCCTTCTTCTGTCCCTATTGTTGTTAGGTTTGGTCTTTTCATGGTGTCCCAGATTTCCTAGATGTTTTGTGTTAAGAATTTATTGGATTTAACATTTTTTGACCAATGAATCTATTTCCTCTATCATAGCTTCAACTCCTGAGATTCTCTCTTCCATTTCTTGCAATCTGTAGATTATGCTTGCATCTGTAGTTCCTTTTCATTTATGGCTTTTTTTGTGAATTCATACTCCAAAAGATGTAGCACAAATAATAAAAACCCAGAGACAGATATCGGGGTTCAAGCTGAAAGATCATAGAAGCAAAAGAACCAACAACTAGAACACTCTCACCTCTATGAAATCTTCAGACTGAAAAGTGAGTGAGTTCTGTCTCATCCTGTTTTCCTCTCTAGTGCTGGTACTAAAGGCATGAACTACCACTGCCCAGCCTCTATAGCTAACTAATGTTGCTGTTGGGATTAAAGATGTGTCCCACCACTGCCTGGCCTGTATGGCTGACTACTGTGGTTAGTTTTGCACTCTTATATTCAGGCAAGCTTTATTTGTTAGAACATAAACAAAATATAACCATAACTGCCATATTGATTGATAATGGCTGTACAAGTAGCTGTACAGAATGGAGGAGTGTTTCTCTTGCTCTACATCCTCACCAGCATGAGCTGTCACTTGTGGTATTGAGCTTAGCCATTCTGGCTGGTATAAAATGGAATCTCAAAGTTGTTTTGATTTTCATTTCCCTGAAAGCTAAGGATGTTGAACAGTTCTTTAGTGATTCTTAGCCATTTGAGATTCCTTTGTTGATAATTCTCTGTTTAGATCTATACTCCAGTTTTAAATTCAATTGTTAGGTTTGTTGATGTCTAATTTCTTGAGTTCATTACATATTTTAGCTATCAGCCTGTCTTAGGGGTTTCATTCTGTGAAGAGACAGTATGTTCATGGCAACACTTACAAAGAAAACATTTAATTGAGATGGCTCACTTACAGTTGCAGAGGTTCAGTCCATTATCGTCATGACAGAGTATATGGTGGCATGCAGGCAGACGTGGTGCTGGAGAAATAGCTGAGTCCTATATCTCATAGGTAGTAGGAAGTCAACTGGCTGTCACACTAAGGGAAACTTGAACAAAAGAGGCCTCAAAGCCCACCCCCACAGTGGCACATCCTCCAAAATACCACACCTCCTAATAGTGCTACTCCCTTTGGAGGCCATTTTCTTTCAAGTCATCACAATCCCTCTTTCCAAGTGGGGTCAGTTGGCAACAGGCTTTCTTGGAGTGCCAGGCCCCAAATGATGACATGGAGATGTATTACTAATTATTAATGCTTGGCATTAGCTTACTCTTGTTTCTAGTTAGTTTTTTAACTTAAATTAGCCTGTTTGTGTTTATCTATGTGATGACCTGAGGCTTATTTACCTCATCTTTGTACTAACCATCCTGCTTCCCTACTTCTCCCACATCTGGTTGTTTTCTGCCTTTCCAGGCTGTCTGGCCTCTAGCTTACTGAGATGCTCACTTTTTCTCCCCGCCCACCAGTCCCTCCAATCCCTCCTCTACCTAGGTATTGACTGTTCAGCTTTTTATTAGACCAATCAGGTACTTTAGACAGGCAAGGTGAGACAGCAACACATCTTTACATAGTTAAACCAATGCACCATAAACAAAAGAAACACATCTTTGCATAGTTAAATAATTGTTCTGCAACATAAACAAATGCAGAACATCTTTACATAATTAAACAAATATTCCATTCCACAACAGTTGATGAAGATCTTTTACCATTCTTTAGGCTGCCCCTTTTTGTCCTTTAGACAATGCCCTTTGCCTTATAGAACTTTTTAGTTTCATGAGCTCCCTTTTATTTATTGTTGATCTTAGGGTCTGTGCTAGCACTGTTCTGCTCAGGAAGTCATCTCCTATGCCAATCCATTCAAGGCTCTTCCCCACTTTCTCTTCTGTCAGGTTTAGTGGATCTGGTTTATGTTGAAGTATTTGATACATTTGGACTTGAGGTTTTTCTCAGTGTTATAGATAAAGATCTATTTGCATTCTTCTACATCCAGATACCCAGTTATACCAGCTCCATTTGTTGAAGATGATTTCTTTTTTCCATTGTTTATGCATTGTTTTGGCTTCTTTCTTAAAAATCAGGTGTCCATAAGTGTATGGATTTACATCTGGGTCTTCAATTCCATTAATTTATCTGTCTGTTTTTATGCTAATACCATGTGGTTTTTATTACTACAGCTCTGTAGTATAGCTTGAAATCAGGGATGGTGATGCCTCTAGATCAGGATTGTACAGGATTGTTTTGGATATCCTGGGTTTTTGTTTTTACATATAAAGTTGAGTATTTTTCTTTCAAGGTCTGGAAAGAATTGTCTTGGGATTTTGAGGGGATTGCATTGAATCTGTAGGTTGTTTTTAATAGGGTGGTCATTTTTTTTTGTAGCTGTTTGTTTGGTTTTTTTTGTTTTTTTATTAATTAATTTATTTAATTATTAAAGATTTCTGCCTCTTCCCCGCCACCACCTCCCATTACCCCCCCCAATCAAGTCTTCCTCCCTCCTCAGCCCAAAGAGCAAGCAGGTTTCCCTGCCCTGTGGGAGGTCCAAGGACCACCCACCTCCATCCAGGTCTATTAAGGTGAGCATCCAAACTACCTAGGCTCCCACAAAGCCATTACGTGCAATAGGAACAAGAATAGGGTGGTCATTTTTTACTATGTTAATCCTACTGATCCATGAGCATTGGAGATCTTTCCATCTTATATCTTCTCAAATTTATTTCATCAAAGACTTGAAAGTCTTGTCATACAGGTCATTCACTTGCTTGGTTAGAGTTGCCACAAGGCATTTTATATTATTTGTGGCTATTGTAAAAGGTGTTCTTTCCCTATTTTCTTTCTTAGGCCATTTATCCTTTGTATATAGGAAGACTACTGACATTTTGGAGTTAATTTGTATCCAGCCACTTCTCTGAAACTGTTTATCAGCTATAGGAGTTCTCTGGTAGATTTTTTTGTGATTGCTTATGTATACTATTTTATCATCTGCAAATAGGGATACTTTGACTTCTTCCCTTCTGTTATGATTTCCATCATCCATCACTTTGGCTGGCACTTCTGGGTTCCAGGGCTACACATGCACCATCAAATGCTCAGGCAATTTACATAGCCACCCAAGGTCCTCAGGCCCCACATGACATACATACAGCATGGTCACGTCACCTACACACATGCAGCATGCTCATGTCACCTACACATGATGCAGCTATGTAAGCCCTTGCACGCATACATAAGACCCTGTGTGCATGCCCTAGGCAGTCTTTCAAAGCTGGACATGTCCGCATCACATGCTCTTCCTGCACCAACTTCTTTAGGCCTGCACATGTGTCTTTCTCTTTCTTAGTAAATTCTTAAAGTAGGTTTTGTGGTGTGTTTTGTGATCTGCACTCACACCTGGTAATTTCATTGGTGCCAAGACTCTGTAGGCTCTCCTACTCCCTTGGACCCCAAACCAGGTTTCTCCACAGCAACCTATATTCCATCTGCCAAGTCGCCAACTCCTACACACATCAGCAGCTTCAATTGGTGAGTTTCTTCCTTCTGGTCAACTTAACCATTTTTCTGAACTCGAGGACTTGACCCATTGAGCTCCCAGCAACCCTCTGGTATTCCTAGAAATGGGGGAACAGCCCCCAACCATGGCCTTTAAGACTACAATTAAGCCCTTCACTGATATTCACCTCTGGTTGTTCCACATGGCTAAAAACTGAGATTTGGACCACTTGGAAGTGGTCCTATGACTGTGCTGCCATTTGGGCAACTTGAAGCGGTTCTATTTGGCTCCGAATTTCTGTGCAGATGGGTCTTGAAATTGGCCTGGCCTAATTCTCAACTCATGCACTATTCTGGAAACATCTGATTAGTTGGTTTTCATCTTTCTCACATTTTTAGCCATGGGAAACAAATCCTCAAAAACTATCAGTCCAACCTCCACCCCCCCCCCCGATGTCTTTTAGAGACCCTAAAACTCCAATGCTTAATGCCTTACTTACAGATTCCCACATTTGTCCATCTTTGTTCTAAAAAATGGCCTCAGTACCCTTTAGATAACAATCCAAAGTGACAGCCTAATGACACCTTAGATCCAGATATTCTGTGCGAGCTTTCTAACTATTGTCAGCACATAGGCAGATGGAAAGACTTTCTCTATATCCAAGCCCTTTTCAATCTAAGTTCTAAGCCCTCTGTCCTCACAAGCTCTTCACCTGCTCACATGTTCCTGGCTATGCCATCTAAGCTGGAGGAACACTCTGATTCAGCTCTGGACCCTGCTAACAAACCACCACCTTCCCAACCTCAGCAAACCAAATACAACTATATACAATAATAACATATAATAAATATAACAAACAATATTGAGAACAAAAGTTTTGCTAAACATTCTATCTCAAGGAATCTAAATAACATAGAGAGTAACTACAATTATATAATCTTCAACTCCGTCAAAGGTCTGAGAAGGGAATAAATATTACTTAACAAATGAGAGATATCCAAAATGTGCAACAATTGACAGAGACAACTGACTACCTGGGCAATCACCCAAAGTCTCGTTTGCAATGTTGAGTCAACCAACTTTGGCTAAGGCCTAACATAACTGACATACCATTCTTAGAACTATCCTACCCTGTCTTGGCAGGATAAGACAATCCTTATTTCATCCACTTAGGGATATTCTGTATCTTTGTCAGAAGTTGAGGTATGGGCTTTTCTTAACCCAAAGGCCAGTTCTGTCAAGAAGACAAGCTCCCAGTGGAGTGTCTTTGGTGCTCAACGTTCTCTCGGGAGTAGAGTGGCGTTGCCAGGAGTAATTGTGTCTCGTTGGCACAGAATTTTAGGTTAGATTAAACGTCATTTTTTACAGCTCTTCGAAGAGGCTGAAGATTATACTATCTATACTAAATATAATCTCTATGTATCTAAAAGACCTGATTAACCTAAAAATAAATATGACAAACATATAATTTTCAATACCTATCTAACTTGAAGACTAAAAGAATAAACAACTGTGTAATATATGAAGACAATGATCTTTAACTGTAAACAATGTCATTATATAAATAGTATTAGAGGTAGAAATGTACATTGTAATATAGTAGATGTATCAATACAATATAGACGAAGTTATAAGCATACCCTTATACAAAAATAGAGGTAGGAACACTCACATTTAATATTTAATATATCAATATACAAGAAACAGTACCAATACAATTCTCTAAAAACAGTAATTTACAAATACCAATCATCCCATAAAACCAGTTAATCCCCCCACTTTTTTTTTTGAAAATACCCCTAATTTAAACAGAAAAAGGGGAAATGATGAGGAAGAGTCTTCTGTTTTGTGTTGATTTCATTGGTTAATTAATAAAGAAACTGCCTAGGCCCATTTGATAGGCCAGCCCTTAGGTGGGTGGAGTAAACAGAACAGAATGCTGCGAGAAAGAAGCTGAGTCAGGCAGTCACCATGATTCTCCCACTCCAGACAGACGCAGGTTAAGATCTTTCCTGGTAAGCCAGCTCGTGGTGCTACACAGAATATTAAAAATGGGTTAGATCAAAATGTAAGAACTAGCCAATAAGAGGCTGGAACTAATGGGCCAGGCAGTGTTTAAAAGAATACAGTTTCCATGTAATTATTTCGTATAAAGCCAGTCGTGCGGGTGGCCAGGTGCCAGGAACGTAGCCCGCCGCTCATATTACAACAAATTCAGCAATTTCAATATATAAGGCAACTCTTTCTGCATATTGTGAATCAGTAATTATATTGAGAGGTTCTTTAATATCCCTTAGCACCATAAGAATAGCACATAATTCTGCCTTCTGGACAGAATTATAAGGGCTTTGTTTCACTTTACTTAATTCTTCTAATTTGTAATCTGCCTTCCCTGTTTTATTTGCATCAGTATAAAATGTACGTGCTCCAGTTATTGGTGCATCATGTACAATTCGGGGAAGAATCTTTATAAGGTTAAGTCTATTGCTTTTGGGATAATTGCTATTAATTTCTCCAAAAAAAAATTAGCACAAGCCCTTTGCCATACATGGTTCATTATCTTTCCATAACATTTTATTTTATCAGTAGTAAAAGGCACTATAATCTCTGCTGCTTCTATACCTGCTAATTGACAAAGTCTCAATTTACCTTTTATAATCAATTCAGAGACTTTTTCCACATAAGTTTTTAATTTTTTACTTGGTTTATATGGTAAAAAGATCCATTCTAAGATAAAATTGTTCCTCTGCATTAAAATTCCTGTGGGAGAAATTCTGGAAGGCAATATTACTAGAATACAATTAAGATTTGGATTCACCCTATTCACATGTGCCTCCTGTAATTTCTCCTCAACAATCATCAATTCCTTTTCCACTTCAGGTGTTAATTCTCTGGGACTATTCAAGTCTTTATCACCATCTAAGGTTTTATTTAAATGAATTATAAGATCAGGTGTTATCCCAACAGCTGGTCATAGACCGGAAATGTCTCCCAATAATCTTTGAAAGTCATTAAGAGTTTGCAACCAGTCTCTCCTAATTTGTGCCTTTTGTGTTCTAATTTTCTATAAGCCTATTATGTAACCTAGGTAATTAACAGAATCTCTTCTTTGAATCTTTTCAGGAGAAATTTGTAATCCCCATTTAGGCAAGACTTTCTTTACTTCTTCAAACATCCTTTCTAAAGTATCTGCATTTGAATCAGATAACAAAATGTCATCCATGAATGGTAGATTATAGACCTAGGAAATTGCTTACATATTATTTCCAATGGCTGGCTGACAAAGTATTGGCACAGGGTGGGGCTATTGAGTATTCCCTGTGGGAAAATAGTCCATTGATATCTTCTAGTAGGCTGAGAATTATTATAAGTAGGCACTGTGAAGGCAAACTTTTCTCTAGCCTTTACTTGTAAAGGTATAGTGAATAAACAATTCTTTAAATAAATAACTATGAGAGGCCATACCTTTGGTAACAGAGAAGGCAGAGGAATTTCAGATTGCAGAGGGCCCATAGGTTGAATAACCTTGTTGATAGCCCTTAGATCTGTCACCATTCTCCATTTTCCAAATGTCTTTTTAACAACAAATACAGGAGAATTCCAAGGGCTGGTAGATTCTTCTATATGTTGAGCATCTAATTGCTCTTGTACAGTTCTAAAGTCTGTAACTTTTCCTCAGCTAGAGGCTACTGCTTAACCCATATTGGTTTCCCAATCAACCATTTTAAAGGCAGGGCTGTTGGTACCTCTGAGGGTTTGTCAATTGCTTTGTGTTCTTGTACAGCCCAAATGGCTGGTGTCTGTTGTCTGTAATATCTTCTAATATTTCCCCCAGGAACATAAGTTTTTGGGGCTGCAGGAATGTTAATTTGGGTATTCCATTGCTGCAATAGGTCACAACCCCACAAATTCATTGCAATATTGGCTATATATGGCCTTAGTCTTCCTATTTGCCCTTCTGGCCCTCTACATTCAACCCATCTCATGCTTTGTTTTACCCGAGATAGGGTTTCAATTCCCAGGAACTGAACATCTACCTCTTGAAGAGGCCAATTTGGATGCCAAGATTCTGGAGTAATGATACTTACATCTGCACCTGTGTCTAATAAGCGTTCAATAAAAATGTCATTTATACACACTCTTAGCTCTGGTCTTTGATCATTTACGGAAGTCTGCCACAATATACCTTTCCTCTGTCCTACTGGAGTTTTTGACTCATCCTCCACATTTAACCCTTCATTCAGACAAATATTGCTTTTTAGAGCAGACATTGGATTTTTTAATTTTCCTGGCAAGACATCATGGAGGCCTGAGAAAGGCCCCCCACAGTGTTTCCCAATGGCATCAGGTTGCCTTGTCTATCTGTCATTGACCTACATTCATTGGTCCAATGTTGACCTTTGCCACACCTCCTACATATACCTGGAGGCTGAGTCCTCCTATTTCTGCCATTCCCAGAGAAGACATTATTCCTAGGAATCCATTGTCTAAAATCCATTTTCAGATGTCCCAGTCTACCATAATTAAAACATCTGGTATTCTGATGTCATCTCTTACCATTGGAAATTGCTTCTCCTACCCACACTTCAGTACCATAGTCAAATGTCTCAACATTCATTGTATGCACGATCCATTTATCCATGGGTGTTGATCTGATCTTTAAAGTTCCAAGGATCCATTTGCACTCAATGTTGGCATTTGCATAAGCCAAAGATTCAATTATCATACATCTAGCTTCTATTTGTACAGCCCTAGTTAGTCTTTGCAAAAAGTCACTAAAAGGCTCTCTCTGTCCCTGTTTAACCCTAAGATATTATTTGACTCTCTTTCCTAGTTCCTGAATCCTGTCCCAAGCCTTTAAAGCTGCTGTAGTACATAGAGACAAGGTGTGATCATCATAGAGAGCTTTATCCTAAGGATCAGAGTAAAGTCCTTCACCTAGAATTTAATCTAGGGAAATCTCAAGTCCCTTTTCTTTTTCTTGTTGCTCTAAAATTCTCGCTTCCCAAGCTCATTACCCTCTCTCACTCCAGAGCCTTAGGGGTCTTAAGCCTATCATCTCTGACCTTCTAAGAAAAAGCAACTTCACCCCACCTCTTTTCCTTTTAAGAAAAAACTAACAGAATTTATCACCTGGTTCAAGACCTCTGGCTCATTGATTCTACAGTGGTCCCTCTTCATCCTGTAGTGCCTAACCCTTACACACTTCTTTTCACTATCCCTTCAGGAACTTTCCATGTCTCAGTTCTAGATCTCAAGGATGGTCTTTTCTCTATTCCTCTCAGCTCTCAATCTCAAAATATCTTTGTCTTCACCTGGACTGACCCTGATACTCACTCACCTCTCCACACAGCTCAACTGGACTGTTCTTCCCCAGGAATTCTGGGACAGCCCACATCTATTTGGTCATACTTTAGCTTCTGATCTACTCTCACTGTCTCTCCCTAAGTCTAAACTCACACAGCATGATGTTTTTCTTTGGAGTTCATTCTTAGAGATAAGTCAAACTGATATCTCTGCTCTTTTAAATTTCATGTCTAAAAACAGCTATAGAGTCTCACATTCTAAGGTCCAACTGTCTACCTCTCAGGTCATTTACTTGGGATTAACTATTACCCCCACCCAAAAACAAACAAAAATAAACCTAATCTAGTTCCTTACAGTCCCTTCTACAAAAGAGAAGATTTTATCATTCCTGGGAATAACTGGCTTCCTGTGTTCCTGGATCCCCTCTTTTTCTCTCCTTGCCTGCCCCTTATACAAGGCTGCTCTAGGCTCTCCACATGAGCCCCTCCCCTATTCCATTACTAAGCCCTTCCAGAGGCTCCAACAGGCCCTTATCCAGGCTCCAGCTCTCCATCTCCCAGACCTAACTCGTCCTTTCTCCCTCTATGTAAAGAGAAGGAGGGATGTGCTCTTGAGGTTCTAGGGTATTAGCTGGGACCTTCCTTTGCACCTGTAGCATACCTGTCAAAGAAGCTGGACCTCACCACTCAGGGCTGGGCACCCTGCATATGCGCTTTAGCGGCTGCTGAACTCCTTATTTGTAAATCAAAGAAACTAACCTTTGGGTCACCTACCACTGTCTTCTGTCTTCTCTATGCCACCACAATCTGCCCCATCTCTTAACTTACAAAGGCTTACAAACCTCATCTCCTTCTTGAGTTCTTTCCCTTCAGGTGGCACTAGTGGAAGATGCCCCTCTCACTTTCCAATCCTGTCCACCCCTTAATATCGCAAATCTCCTACCTCAGCCTAATATTAATTATTTCCCAACTTAACTTTAGAGGATCTACTGCTCCACTCCTCATATATAGGAGGGCAAAATGCCCCAGGCCACTTATACCTGGTACACATATGGCAGTTCCTTTTTATGCGAGGGTACCCATAGAGCAGGCTATTTCATAGTGTCAGATACTGGGGTAGTGGAGGCACAGGCACTATCCGCCCATACCACTGATCAGCAGGCTTTCACCCCTGCCTTCCAGTTGGCACAGGGACAATCTTTAAATGTTTACACAGACTTCAAATATGCCTTTCATATCCTCCTGTCCCATGCAGCTATTTGGAAAGAGCTTCTTATGACATAAGGAGGATCATAACTAACTCAGGTTACATTATGGACTTGTTAAAGGCCTCCCATCTCCCCAGAGTTATAGGAATTATTCACTGTCAGTCTCATCAGACCAATAGCTCCATTGTTTCCAAGAGAAATAACTGAGCTGACCAAGAAGCCAGGACAGCAGCACTCCAGGGCCCAAGCCCACCTCTATCACCTAAGGGTTTTATACAGTACAGCCCACATTTTCACAGACACCCCCTGACAGCTGGCAAATTCTGTCCTACCTACATCATCTCTTCCATCCTAACAGCAAGGCTCTCTTTCAGTTTGTCATGGCTCTCCTCCAACCCACCCCTGAGGACTTAGAGTTCTTAAAATCTATCACTACCTCTTGTAAAATCTGTCAAAAGTCAGATCCCAAGTCCAAACATCATAGTTTCTTTTTCCCCACTCACCAGGCCAGGGACTTCCTTCCAGGAACTTACTGGCAGCTTGATTTTATTCATATGCCCACAGTCAGACAGGTTAAATATCTCCTGGTTTGGGTAGATACCATGTCTAGGTGGATTGAAGCATTCCCCACAACTAACAAGAGGGCCTAGACAGTTTCTGATGTTCTTCTCTGAGAAATTATCCCCTGGTTTGGAATCCCAACCTCTCTTCAGTCAGATAATGTCCCAGAGTTTACCTCCCAGATCTCTCAAACTTTATTTAAGGCTCTTAACATTCCATGGCATTTTCATATTCCATACCATCATCAGTCTTCAGGGAAGGTAGAACAAACTAACCATTCCTTTAAAAATGTTCATGTTAAAATGTCACAGGAACTTCACCTTGATGGGGTAATGCTTTTGCCTCTGGCTCTTTTCAGGCTCTGGGCTCTCCCCAAAAGCCCCCTTTCCATCTTACCATTTGAACTCATGTATGGGCAACTGTTTTTATTTCCTGACCTCTCACCTAAACCCTCACCCCTCCCTGATCACCTGCTCATGCCTTTGCTATACCACATCTGTGCCCTCATATGGGATTTTACTAACCACTCACTACCTCAACCATGTGTCAACCCCTGCCCATCTCCAATTAAAATCAGGGACCAGGTCCCCTTTTCTCCCCCAACCAATACCCCTCACCCTTCTCCCCTAAATGGCAGGGTCCCTTGTAACTTCCACAGCTGCTAAGCGCGAAGGCTTCCCTCAGTGGATTCACCTGTCTCATCTCAAACCTTTTCCTCTTCCAGCTCAGGACACCCCCTCCTTGTATATGGTAAGTCAAACAGGGCCCTGCTCCCTTAAGTTCCAGAGGACACCAAGATCAGCTATTTTTTCTCCAGTTACAGAAGAATAAAAGTCTCACCACCGTACTCAATTCTCCTGTGCCAAATACTCCATATGCTCTTCTTTCTGGTTCTCCATATTTTCCCTCTTTCTCATATCTGCTTTACCAATTTCTCTGTATCTCCAATGTCACACACAAATTTCCAGTTTACCATTCATCTGTGGTTACAGAGGCCATAATTAAACACAGAGCCCGAGGTGCAAAGACTGTCAGATGCCCAGATGGTAAGAAACAATAGCAGTCTGGGGACATTCACACCCCCAGTCTCTAAAGGGATGCTCACAAAACAGATTTTAATGTAACAGATTTATCACTGACTGCAACAGTGTCTCCTGGATGTTACGGTAATACCATGATGCTAAAAGAAACAAGTGCCTTAAGGTTTGCTTCAGGTAAAACATTAAAAGATCTAATAATTCCCCTTTCTTCCCTTCCCTCCTCTCTCATTATACAACTATTCATAATCTTCTATTCCAGCACTATATTATCGTAACCATAAGCTTTTAGTATGTCTAAAATTTATCTCTTTTTACAAATTTAAACATTCTCATAAGCTCCAGGGAGCCAAATTGGACCCACCTGAACAGACGAGACTCACCCAGGATAACTATCGTTTAATTTCTCCCTGGTCTCGGGACCCCTGAGAAACTCCCTCCTCCATCTCAGGAGCCCTTGGAAATCCCCCTCCATCTGTAGAACCTCCTCCCTCAATCACCAGGATATAAAATTCATTTAAATATAATCTTTTGCCTTGCCAGCATCTTGTCAGAGTCAGGCTGCCAGCTAGCCAGTTTCATGGAGCCTGGAAAATACAGAAGTAACCAGCTACCACAAAACATGGTCAAGTACCCCAACTCTCTGACACACACAAGCCAGCAGGAAGTAGCCTCAAGAGACCCAACACCCCATTCCCACCCATTGGTGACCCTCTAGCCCCACCAAATTTTTATAATAAACAAAGGGTGGAATGTTAAGGTTTCCATCACCCAACACTTTGCTGGCACTTCATGGTTCCAGGGCTGCGTGTGTGCTATCAAGCGCTCAGGTGGTTTACACAGTCATCCAAGGTCCTCAGGCCCTACATGACCTATGTGCAGCATGGTCACATCACCTACGCATGCTGCAGCTATGCAAGCCCTTGCATGCATGCATATGCACATATGCTAGGCAGCCTTTAAAAGCTGGATACGCCCACATTGCCTTTCAATTTGCATCTCCTTGATTTCCTTTAGTTGTCTTATTGCTCTAGCTAAAACTTCAAGTTCTATATTGAATAGATGTGGAGAGAGTGGACAGCCTCTTGTCCCTGATTTTAATGGAATTGCTTTGAGTTTCTCTCCATTTAGTTTGATATTGGCTGTTGGCTTGCTGTAAATTGTCTTTCTCCATCTATGGTGATTGAAAGTTTTCCTGGGTATGGTTGTCTGGGTTATCATCTCTGTTCTCTTAGAGTCTGCAGCACATCCGTCCAGGACCTTAATAGGTCTGCCTTTATATGTTACTTGGTCTTTTTCCCTTTCAAATTTTAATTTTCTTTGTTCTATATGTTTAGTATTTTGATTATTATGTGGTGAGAGGACTCTGGCCACATGTAGCTCCAGCCTGTACCAGTGACTACAAAGCCACAGGCAAGGGGAATAAATTTGTGCCCCACAAGTTGGATGCCAGATGTAGAACAAATTCTAATTGGTCTTAACGATAAAAACCCCGAGTCAGATATCAGGGTAAATGCTGAAAGATCTGAGAAGTAAAGGAGCCAATTGCTGGAGAGACTTCTTACCTCTACCAAATCCTCAGACCAAAAGGATAAGCTCCTGTCTCCTCCTGCCTTATATTCCTCTCTTCTCCCAGCCATATCTCTTTCTGTCTCTGCCTCCCTAGTGCTGAGATTAAAGGCATGTGTCTTCCCAGTACTGGGATCAAAGGTGTGAGATCCCAAGTGCTGGGATTAAAGGCATGAGCTTCTATTACCTGGCTCTGTTTCTCTTTTAGACTGGATCAATCTTAGGTAGCCTGGGATGACTTTAATCTCCTGATCTTCCCACTTCCTCCTCCTGGGTGCTGGAATTAAAGTGTGGTCTCTATGGTTAACTAGTGGCTAGCTCCATACTCTGATCTCCAGGCGAGCTTCATTTGTTAGAGCAAAACCAAAATTCACCACAGGAAACTGTCTGGATTCAGTGTCTCCTAGCAAGAGCAGCTGAATAGCTTTTTCCATGAAAATGCTCCAAAATGAAAGGAGCTTCTTTATTCCTTTTCCACCAGGAGGAAAACTTTTTACAGTTTTCTATTTGTCACTAGAGAGGTTGTTATTGTTTATACCCATATAGTGAGAGGGAAGGCTGGTTCCATGAGGGGCAGTGGTCCCATGAAGGGCAGCAGCAGGCCATCTGAGGCCTCTACAGGGCAGTGATGGGTAACCAGAGGCCTCAGCAGTCCCCTTTGTGGGTGGGAGTCAACGGCGAAGTGTGAGACAGACACATCATGCAGAAAGAGAGTTTGGGTATAGAGTTTATTTAATGGGTTATGGAAGGGAAAAGGAAGGGAAAAGGGGGAGGGGGAGAAGGGAGAGGGGAAGTAGCTACCTCTTCAGAAGATGGACAGGGAGAGAGAGAGCAGGCTGGAGAGGAGGCAGAAGGGGGTGTTGGGAGTGGGCAGAGTTTGTCTCTTAAAGGGACAGAATACCCAGGTGACAGGGAAGGTCAGCAAAATAATAACAATTATTCCTGGGGAGAAAGGCAGTTTGTGGTACTAAATGGTACAAAAACAAAGCGAATAAGCAACCATAGCTGAGAAAGTTTTAGCACTGAAAACGGATGCTGCTGGGAAGGAGGGACCGCTGTCTGGTTAGGAGCCCTTGCTGCTCCTTCAGAGTCCTTAACTCTAGTTCTAGCAGAGCTGATGCCCTCTTCTAGCTCCCACAAGCACCAGGCATGCAGACAGGGAACTCACAGACGTCTGAACAAAGCACCCATATACATAAAATGAAAATATGTAATTTACAGAACAATTTGGATCTTTCACAAGGCATCAGAGCACACACCTGTAATCCTAGCACTGGGGAGACTGAGGCAGGAAGAGAGTTGTGTTAAGTATTTTCTTCAGGCCAACAAACCTCTCCGCCAATGCAAATAATCCCAATCAGACTAAATCTGACCGAATTAAAAGATGACCAAGTCTAATTGATCACAGTACTCCCGGGTGGCCCCCAGGAAAACATGGAGAAGGAAAGAGAAAGAAGGGGAATTTTACTTTTAGTGAGAGAACAGAGCTAGCCATCAGTTGACCAAAATTAACCATAGAGGTTTTGGAGGACTGGGGACAGATAGGAAACAGGAAGTAGTAAGGTAGGGTTGAGAGAGGATCTCAGCCTTTTTGGATGGAGGAACAGAAGAGATAGGAGGTCACTTGTGGCTTTTCCACAGCGTCTCTGATCATTGAGGTTCTTACCCTGATATCTGACTCCTGAATTTTTATTGATAAGGAATAATTAGATAAACACTTCAGGCATCTCTTTTGTATGTTGACTTCACTCCATAGACTCTGTACAGAATGATGGACTTCCTGTGTCTTCAGCAGGATGACTTGCCTAGCCTATGTGAGGCCACGAGGTGTGAGTGGAGAAAGCTCCTGGAGATGTGGCACTAAAGACTGACATGGCTCAGGATGTTAGCATGGGAAGTGGTCTTTCTAACTGAACAGTCTCTGGGAATCATGATATTAGTTAGGGCTTAGGATGTTAGCATGGAAAGTGGTCTTTCGAACTGAACAGTCTCTGGGAATCATGATGTTAGTTAGAGCTCAGGATGTTAGCATGGAAAGTGGTCTTTCAAACTGAACAGCCTCTGGGAATCATGATGTTAGTTAAGGCTCAGGATGTTAGCATGGGAAGTGGTCTTTCGAACTGAACAGTCTCTGGGAATCATGATGTTAGGCTGCTTAATGTTCAAGTGTGAAATGCACAGAAGAATCAGGACTTTAGGTTGAGGTCAAGACAGGGTTAGGAACCAGTCATGAGAAGATGTTCCCATCCAGTTCAGAACAACAAGGGCTGATAAGAAGGCACATGGATTAAAGGTGTTGCCAGCAAGCCTGAGTTCAATCCCTGGGACCCACATGGTAAAAGGAAAACAAAATAAGGAAACCAAAGAATGGCCGAAGTGTATGGTGTGGTTGAAGTGTCCCAGAATAAGAATATACAAGTTTAGATTCCAGAAATAAGAATGTAGAAATAAAGAAATGCAAAGTTGCAAGCCTAGGAGAATGAGAGCAGGCTGTCAGCAGCTTTCTTGGCAATTTAAGGATTGACAGTGGGTTGCTTTGCTTTACAACTGGCTGCTCTATTTACAAGACAGAAGCATCCCTCTGCAAACTGAAGGTCAGCGCTGAAAATTGAGAGTTAGCCCTAAGATAACACTCGGCCACCCATGATCAACAAATGATACAAACAGAGTTAGATTTTAGTGGGTGGGATGTGAGTGACTTCTGGGTTATGCATTGTCCCTGCTACATGAAACTGGCATCCTTAGGAGAGTGCAGAGCTTGGGTAACACCACCAGGGAGTGCCAGGCAGAAACAAAGACCTAAGATACAAACACTAGTCTAACTAAAAACCTGTTACTGGAAATTGCAAAGAAGGGCAATTGGTGCCCAGGTTTCCCCTCGAGATTGTTAAAATTCCTTTGTTCATGCCTAATACTTGTTGCTTCTTGCTATAAAACTATGAACTTGCTGAACTATGGGTCTGAGAGAAAAATCTATGTCTGCTGGAAAACCAGTTTCTTTTCTGGAAGATCATTCCTGGTTGTGGTTGGGCCCAGGGGAATCAGTGTCCTGAACCTCAAGACACCAGGGCATCATGACTTGACCTGCATGTACTGTCTGTGCCAGGAGCAGTCTGAGCACAAAGCCCTGACATTGTGGACATGCAGCAGACCCCATCCCCCAGGGGAAAGATGCTAGGGGATCAGATTCTAGCGACCTGGAGGACTCAGGTGAGTGCCTAGCCTGTGTTTCAGACTCCTAAGGCACTTGCTCCTCCTGCTTCTCCCACCAACCCATCTACAGCTCCTGCGAACAGCCTGTGACTCCTTCCAGAGGAAGGAAAAGGCAGGCTGGGTTTCTGCGTGGGGACACCAGGCCCACGTGGATGGTGATTGTGTTAGGCTCTCACTCAGAGGAGGCAGAAATGAGAGATGTAGGGAAATCCTTCCAAGCATGGCCTTCTGTCTACCTTTGTGTGGACCTATGCTGAGCCATAGGGCAAAGTGTTGCTTCAGGTTTTTGGGAGAAACAGGGTCACTCCAGCATGAATTTTAGATACAGGGGAATCAACCTCTGGCGAACTGACTGACTGTAGCTTTGCAAAAGGCTTTTTAAAATTATTATTGTTATACAATTTACACCTTAGCAAGTCAATTTCCCCATACCAAAACCTCTTATCTGAAGTTCCCCAAAGAGGCAAATGCCAAAGTCGCAGGACACCTGTTTTCTGAGTCCTCTCACAGCCAAGTTTTTGCATAGGCTTTGAACCTTTAGGAAACTCCCAGATGAGATTTACGTACTTCAGACAGAAGGTATGGAACGATGCAAAAGGCCAGGTACTAATGCTCCAGAATCAAGCCAGCGGCGGAGCTCTGCAGGAACTCTCGCTACAGCTAAGGACTTGAAAATAAATAAATAAATAAATAAATAAATAAATAAATAAATTAATTAATTAAATAGGAATGGAGAGGATGCGGACGGCCTTCTGGAGACTGGTACAGAGAGCCAGCGTGCCCCACGGTCCTCTGGAGACTGGCACAGAGAGCCAGTGTGCCCCACGGTCCTCCGGAGACTGGTACAGAGAGCCAGCGTGCCCCCACGGTCCTCTGGAGACTGGTACAGAGAGCCAGTGTGCCCTCACGGTCCTCCGGAGACTGGTACAGAGAGCCAGCGTGCCCCATGGTCCTCTGAAAACTGGTACAGAGAGCCAGTGTGCCCCACGGTCCTCCAGAGACTGGTACAGAGAGACAGCGTGCCCCACGGTCCTCTGGAGACTGGTACAGAGAGCCAGTGTGCCCCACGGTCCTCCGGAGACTGGTACAGAGAGCCAGCGTGCCCCCATGGTCCTCTGGAAACTGGTACAGAGAGCCAGTGTGCCCCACGGTCCTCCAGAGACTGGTACAGAGAGACAGAGAGCCAGCGTGCCCCACGGTCCTCCGGAGACCGGTACAGAGAGACAGCGTGCCCCACGCACATGCCCATGAGAGTACAGGCGCCACCAAGGAGGAGGCTCTCGGGGTTGGGTGGACAGTGTCAGTCAGCAGCTCCCTAAATCTATGGGAAAGGCGTGCCACCAGAAAAGGGGCCAGTCTAGTCACAACACACTGATCCCCAGGAAGGGCTACTTTGCTGGCGATCCTTAAAGAGGTTTCCATGAGTGGTAAGGAGGAAAGGACCGCAAGGCTGACTCTCAAGGCTGGTCTGGCTGTTGCGAGTTGGGCTGAGGTCTAGAAACTGTGTTTCTTAGCCTTCCCAAAACGATTCCCTCGGGCCCCGAGAGCTTCAATATCTTCTTTGGAAATGGTGGGAATTTTTTTTCCCTAGCCAGACTGACTTGGGTTTGATGTCCTATCTTATAGGTCAGAGGCTGTGTCATTGTCTTAGGAACTCTGACCTAGGAGAAGAGTGGGGATAGGTGATACCGACTTCCAAGATACACCTCCAGGGTCCTTGTATAGCTTCCTCCAGCTGCTATAACAAAATGTCACAGACTGGGCAGCTTAGAAAACAAAACATTCTCTCACACTCCCGGGATTGGAAGTCTCAGACTGCCTGCTGCTCTCTGTGTCCTTGGTGCACATGTGCCCCACCCTGTGCTGTGGCACACCTGTGGGGGACAACTCACAGGACTCTGTTGTCACCTTCCACCATGTAGGTCCCAGGGATTGAACTCAGGGCTCCAGACTTGGTGATAAATGCCTTTACCCAATGAGTGCCGCCCCCCATTCTTTTGTTTCTGTCTTAACCAAGGGATTGGCCCCCAACATCTTCTTGCATGCAAGGCAAACATTCTATCAATGAGTCACACTTCCAGCCCTTCGTGAGTAGATTCCAGGCAAGTGTTCTATTCCCAGATTATACCTCAAGTTCTTTTTAAAAAACAAAAACCATAAAAAACAAAAACAAGCAAACAAAAACATTTTACTTTGAGACAAGGCCTTATGACATTTCCCTGGTTAGCCTCGAATTTAAAATCTACCTGCATCAGCTTCCCGAATGGTTGAGGTTTCAGGCCTGTGCCACTGGGTTCTGTTCAAAATGTAATCTTGCCTTGACTCTTTTTATTCAAATATAAGGATCTGAGAAAGAAAGAAAGATTTTGTATATCACATACCAGGAAGACACTGGGATCTTAAATTCCCTTGTCTCTATAAATGCGCACAGCACACGTATCCCATGGAGGCTCTGATTTACAGATAGCACAACAGAAAGTGCTATCATGGGGGTATCCAGGAAGTGTGCCAACTGTTCCTTTTCTTCCCTTCATGTGTGTGTGTGTGTGTGTGTGTGTGTGTGTGGCACACTTCTGTTGGGGTGACATGCACCTGTGTGCCAATGTACAGAGGTCAGAGGGCAATGCCAGCTTCCATGGAGACAGGTCTCTCCCTGAACCTGGAGCTAGACTGGTGGCCAAGAAGTCCTTGTTTGGTCGAAAGCATCACCTCAGCTCCCTAACACCCCTTTATACAAAAAGTCTGGATTGTTTAGTTGGGGGGGGTTCACCCCAGCCTCATGGCATCCATTTTTGGAATGTTGGGTGGAAAACTCCATTCCAAGCTTCCTCCCCTGGGAGTTGCCTCAGTCCAAACTGCACCTCCAAGAAAGCCCGCCAAAGGTAACCCCTCCCTAGAGAAGGTCAAGACCACCCCCACAGGCTACTTAAACTGCCCTCCAGAGAATGAACACATGATCTCCCCCTTTCTCTCTTTCCCTCTCCGTGTTTTCCAGGGAGCCACCCGGGAGTGCTGGCACCCATTAAACCTAGGTATCTTTTAATTCCGTCTGATTTGGTATGATTGGGATTATTTGTGTCTGCAGAGAAGTTGGTCATTTAAGGGAAAATACTTAGCAGTCCTATCCATCCTCCTGCCTCTGTCTATCACAGCACTGGGGTGACAAGTGTATGTCACTACTCCCGGCTTTTTACATGGGTTCTTGGTATTAAAATCAAGTCAATGAGCTTGCTCAGAAATCATTCTTATCCCCTGTGCCACCTCCCCAGCCCAGGTCATTTCCTGATTATATTTTGATTGCAATACTATGTCATAAGATTCTACTGTGGATCAGGTACTGAGGAACCCAGCCTAATGAACATTATTATTATTTACTAGTCTCCAACTATTTATTGGACAAGATTTTGTTTGTTTGTTTGTTTGTTTTGAGATAGGGTCTGTCTGTGTAACCCTAACTGGTCCAGTACTTATGCAGTCAAGGCTAGCTTCAAACTGACAGCAATCCTCCTGCCTCAGTCTCCTAAGTCCTGAGAATCCAGATACTTAGAAACAGCAAATACTCCCACAGAATCAACTAACCTGGGCTCATAGGGGCTCACAGAGGCTGAGCCACCAACCAGGGAGTCTGCATAGGACTGACCTAGGTCCTTTGCACATATGTTACAATTGTGTAGTTTGGTCCTCTTGTGGAACTCCTAAAGGTGAGAGCAGGGACTGTCTCTGACTCTGTAGCCTGATTTTGGGACCCTTTTCACTTACCTTATCCAGCATTAATAGAAGAGGAAGTGCCTAGTCTCATTGCAGCTTGATATGCCATGGCTGGTTGATATCGGGGGGGGGGGGGATGCCCTTTTCTGAAGAGAAATGGAGGAAGAGTAGGTGGGAGAAGGGAGGTGTGCGGAGGGGGAAGAAACCGGGGTTGGGATGTAAAAACAAATAAATACAAAAAGAAGGAAGGAAGGAAGGAAGGAGGGGAGGGGAGGGAGGGAGGGAGGAAGGAAGGAGAAGAAAGAAAGAAAGAAAGAAAGAAAGAAAGAAAGAAAGAAAGAAAGGAGGGAGGGAGGGAGGGAGGGAGGGAGGGAGGGAGGGAGGAAGGAAGGGAGGAGAAGAAAGAAAGGAAGAAAGAAAGAAAGAAAGAAAGAAAGAAAGAAAGAAAGGAAGGAAGAAGGGAGGGAGGGAGGGAGGGAGGAAGGGAGGAGAAGAAAGAAAGAAAGAAAGAAAGAGAGAAAGAAAGGAAGAAAGAAAGGAAGAAGGGAGGGAGGGAGGGAGGGAGGAAGGAAGGAAGGAGAAGAAAGAAAGAAAGGAAGGAAGAAAGAAAGAAAGGAAGAAGGGAGGGAGGGAGGAAGGAAGGAAGGGAGGGAGGAGAAGAAAAGAAAGAAAGAAAGAAAGAAAGAAAGAAAGAAAGAAAGAAAGAAAGAAAGAAAGGAAGGAAGGAGGGAGGGAGGAAGGAAGGAAGACAGGGCTGGTACTGAAAAATCATTTAAAGATGTTCTAGTTCTATCCATTTTCTTCCCTGAGGATTTCTCCAGTAGCAGCTACAACATGACATTAACATGGGTGAAGAGTCCAAGAATAAGAATATAAAAATGTAGATTTCAAAAATAATAATGTAGAAATAAAGAAATATAAAGTTGTAAGCCTAGGAGAATGAGAACAGCAGCTTGAGGATTAACTATTAACAGTGGGTTATTTTGCTTTACAACCCATGGCTCTGTTTACAAGGCTGAAGCGTCTCTCTGCACACTGAGAGACTAACACCCCCAGCCATCCTTGATTAACACAGATATGAGCTGAGTTAGGAGATAGATATATGACGTCTGGGTTACACATTTTCCCTGCTATATGAAACTGGAAGCATCAAAGGGGAGAGCACAGGGCTTCAGTAAACACTACCTGGAAGTATAAGGAAGACAATAGATTAAGTACAAACACTAGTTTAACTGGAAAAACTCTGTTAATGGAGATTGTGAAGTAAGGCACTCTGTATCTGAGTTTTACCTGGAGATTGTAAAAATTCCCTTGTTCAGACCTAATGCTTGGTGCCCCTACTATAAAAAGGTGGGCTCAGAAACCGGCCTTTGCCACAGCCTAACAAAATCCGTCTCTGGCTGTGGGCTCAGCTAGCTGATAAGGTTTTTGTCTCCCATGGAGATTTTTTTACTTTATTTTTTTATTTTTTTCCTGGATTCTAGTTTCTGGAATAAAGTTTACTTCTGGTTTATTAGACTTTGGTGGTCTGTTCCCATCTTTGTGCACCCCACTCTGGACCCAAAAATGGAGATTGGGGATCTGAACTCTGGTCCTCTTGCTCCCAAAACAAACACTTTAGCCTCCGAGGAATCTCCCATTCTCTCCCCTGACATGGTTTGTGCTTTAGGACAAACTCTCTCACTGGGACCTGGGGTTTGCTGATTAGGTTGGGCTGTCTGTCTAAAGGACTCCAGAGTCCTCAGTACTGGACTTAGAAGCACACGCTACTGTGCCTGGCTTTTTTTGCTTGGGTTCTGGGGATCGAACTCAAGTCCTCATGCTTACACACCAAGCGCTGTACCTACAGAGCTACCTCCCTCCTTTATCGTATGCGCTTCAACCCAAATGCAAGTCACTGTGCCCAGCGCATACCTTTCCTTTTCCAGAGAACCCAGGGCACTGGCAGGGGAAGAAATTCGAAATGGATCACTCAAGTGACTTGGGCATCTGAGCCGCGGAAAACGGTGTTAAAAGTCCTGCTCCTGGCCACCATTTCCTGGCTTTGTGAGCCAAGCCTTCACTTCTCTTTTTCTTTGTTTTTTAGCTTTTTAGAATCATACGTACATTCGTGTCTGTGTGGGTATGTACATGTATGTGCACATGTCCTCGGGGGTCAAAAGGGGGGCTTGAATAGCCCCTCCAGAGCTGTGACTGTGCAACATGGTGCTGAGAATGAATTCCAGTTCGTGCAGCATGCCCTCTTAATGCTGAGCCATCTCTCCAGCCCTTTTCTACTTTTCTTTTCTCTTCTTGTCTTGTTGAGACACAAACCTCCCAAGGTAGCCTAGGCTGGCCTTAAACTTGAGGTCCTCCAGCTTCAGCCCCCAGAGTGCTGGGATTACCGGGGTGAACCACCAGGCCCAGTTGAGCTGGAGCTGAGGATCAGACCCAGGGTTTTGTTCACCCTAAAGAATTCCTTGTCCACCAACCCAAAGCCCCCAGTGTGCTTTAGTTAGTCAAGAATTCAACAGCTAGGAGGCAAAGACTGTTGCTGAAAACCAACAGAATTGGGGCTCTGGCTGTAGCTCAGCAGTAGAGCATTTCACCTGTGCGGTGTTAGGTCCAACTTATAGCACTCGGTAATAATAAAAATAGAAAAGAGAAGCACGCCTTGGGCAGCTCTGCAGAAGAATGGGGTGGGGGATTCTTCTCAGTCCACTGGCCTTGTGCAGAGAGGCTTCATGCAGGGCCCTGCTCAGAATTAGGAGGAAAAGACAGTCACACCCCAGGAAGATTAGGGCTGTGGTAGGTGCCAAGGTTGGAGCTGGGGAAAACCCAGAGGGAAGCGCTTCCTTCTCATGTCAGTAAGAAAGTGTGGGAAGGTGTTTTCTGGCACCGTTATCTCTCAGGAAGAAATGTTCATAGGATACCATGTAGAATCATCTCCGTCTCCATGGAGAAATCGCCACTTAAGTGCTCAGGAGTCTGGCTCAAAACTATGGGCAAACATCTGGTGCAAATTCTAACATGCCCCAGCCCCCTCATGGCGGATGAGCTGCTCTGCCAGCAGAGGAGAAACCAAGCACATGATTCAGCCAGACTGTGGGCTGAGGACCCAGAGCTGGGTCTAGAATGAAGATACAACTGGCCTCCGAAGCCGTGAGCAAGCCCTGTCCCCAACCCTGCAGTCAGTTCCAGGACTGGTGGTTTCGCGGTCTTTGCACCTGCTGGGCAGTCCTGATCTCCGCGTCATATTCCTGCTGTCTTCATGAGACTAGCTGTGCCCACTTGCAAAAGACCACCATAGCTGGTGACTATTGATCATTCCCTGCCAGGGCCACCTGTGGTCAGAGGGAGGCGAGGGGAGAGTCACGGGACCTTCACCCGAGTAGCCGGCCCAGTCAGCTGGGTGTATGCAATAGGTGTATGCAATTCTGCCCTAATTACATGTGACCTCAGGGACAAGCCAGAAGTACACAGGCTAGGAAAGACTAGGGAGGGGGCTCATCTGTGTGGCCTTTGTGAGTCCTCAGTCACCTCCCAGTATGACTGCTTTAAGGCCACCTATGCTCCTGCCCACGACCTCCATTGCTCTGCCAGTAAGCCTAGTAAAGGTGTTGGTTCCCAAGGAGGAACTTGGTAGAATCGTACCTTGGATTGTCGTTGGGACCTTTGCAGGAGGGGTAGATGTTATGTCTCCTCTAGGGAATGAGTCTTAGCAATGGCATCTAATGAAAAGAAGAAAGAAGGGGGTTAGGACTGTGGGTCAGTTCAAAAGTGCTTGCCTGGTTCCGGGCCCAGCAGCGCACAAGCTGAGTGTTGCAAGAGAATGCGTGCTAACTCCCAAACCAGGCCAACATCTATGGAGGCCATTTTTCTGGAAAAAAACATTTCTAGGAAATCATTTTTTTTTCCAGTCCTTTTGCGACAAGGAAATTTTGCATTGCCAAGAAATACCTTTTTTATTTATTTTCATTTTATGTGCTTAAGTGTTTTGCCTTCAGGTGTGTATGTGTATCACGTGCATACCTGGGACCAAAAGAGGCTGAAGAGTTTGTCAGATGCCCGGGGACTGCAGTTATAGGTGCTTGGGAGCCGCCGTGTGCGAGTGGGTGCTCAGTACTGGACCTGGGGTTTCTGCAAGAGCGGCCAGTTCTCTTTACCACTGACCCACCAGTACTCCAACCCTACAAGAAATATGTTACATCTCCATAGATGTTCACCCTCCGCCAACACCTGTTCAGCTGCTTCCCAGATGGGAGGGAAGTGAGGCTCCAGGACATAAATTGTTCTGTGAGGAAAAAAAAAAACAGAGGAACATCTCTAAAGGTGGAGGAACAGATAAAAAGGCAATGCAAAAAAAAAAAAAAAAAAAACAGGGGATACAGAGATTACCAGTGGGGGACAGAAACCAGAAACAAGAAGGCCTGAGGGACATTTTGCAATATCCTCACAGAGAGTTGACCCATTTCCCCACCTGATTGGAAGGTAGCCGAGTAGCCCTGAGATGAAGAAATGGGAAACATGGTAGGGGCCCCATGGGTGGCTCAAAGGGAAGTGCCATTGGGTCAATGGGGAGCAGGGTAACTCCAGTTCTTACCGTGGAAGGAGCAGGGTCTGAGGAAGTGGACCTGGAGCCTGGAAAACTGGGTCTGAGGAAGGAGGGCTGGGCCTGGAGTCCTGGGTCTGAGGAAGGAGGGCTGGGCCTGGAGCCCTGGATCTGAGGGAGGATAGTTAGGTTCTCAAACTGTCAGCCTGAAGAAAGATGAGGACTGGACTCCTAAGTCCAAGGGAGAGGGCTTGGGGTCTGAATCCCTAGGGCTGAGGAAAGGATGGCTGGGTCCTAGACTCCTAGCTCTCGGGAAGCTGTTGGGATGTGGACCCCTGGGTTAGTGGCAAGGCTTAGACCAAGATCTTTGAGCCCAAGGGAGGAGGGTTTGGGAGCTGGATCCCTCCTGGTTCTAAGGGTTGAAGGCTGGGTCTGTACTCTTCAGTCCAAGGGTAGGGACTATCCAAACAGTCTAGCAGTAGATTCAGGGTGGGGCTCTGGCCTGGTGTTTATTGCATGGCAACTCCCCCCGTTTCCTGAGCTGCCCTGGGTAATCCTGGGTATAAAAGGGTTGCATTTCCTGTTTTAAGAGCACTGGAGGCATTTCTAGCCAGGGACAGGAGTCATGAACCTTATGCCAGTGCTGACCCTCCTCGGTGTCACGACTGTGCTACCCGGTACGTGAGAAATCCCACCTGGAAGGGGACATCTGTCCCAGGAGGTGAAACAAGGTAACTGACTGAGATGAAGCTGATCTTCCCATTCCAGGTGTACCAGCTCTGAGATGCCAAAGCGGCAAAATAGAGGCTGTGCGCAATGCCTCAGAGCTGCCCCTTATGTGGGAAACCGGCGAGGAAACTTGCGAGGTTGGGGATGGTTGCCAAGACCTGGTGATGCTGCTGGAGGATGGTAAGAAACCCCCTGAAGAGCCCGGTCCCACTGCCCTTGGGCATCCCGCATCCCTGGGAGGGACTCTCCCTCGGCGGCAGGTGCAACCCATCCATGTCCGCTCCCTTCTTTCTTAGCATCTCACCTACTCCGGGATGCCCACACTCACTCCAGGATCCAGGAATCCCAATCCCCACCTCCACCTGCTTTCCCTTCTCCATCCAGGACCCCAAATAAACTTGTTGATCAGCAAGGGCTGTGTTAAGATTGAGAACCAAGAGCCCCAGGTTACCTGGCTCAGGACCGGTCCTGGACTCTCTATCGTCTCCTACATCCGTGTGTGTCGCCATAGTGACTTCTGCAATGATGTGTCCAGCACTGAAGTTCTTGGAGACCTACCCACACCCACAGGTGCCACAGGGAGGAAGAATGACAGGAGGGGACGGCGGGGGGGGGGGGGAGTCCTATAAGGAAGGGGTGGAGCTATGGGAGAGAAATCAGCACACAGGATTATTCTTTTACAAACACTCACTTGCCAACGAAAGTTTGGCCAGCTCACTGGCTCCATCCCACCCTTTACTGCACATCTGTCCTTCTCCCTCTTCCAATTCACTCACCCTCTGTCTCTTCCCACCCTCTCTTCCCTCCATCCTGCCTCAGAACACTCCTGCCAACATTCTACAACAGGGTTGGAGTTATGAGCTAGCTATATTTTCTGATGTTGAACCACCAGCCTTCAACTCTGGAGCTTCATCCCCCCCACACTCTTCCAGCATGGCGCCTCTTTCTGGGTGGCTCTCATATAGGCTTCTGTGTTTCCTTTACCTAGGGGCATGCTCATGCGTATGTAAAGAAGCCAGAGTCTGACTTGGGGTGTTCTTCCTTATAAACCATCTAGTTAGTGTCTTTGCAGTGAGGTCTCTCCTTGGAACCTGGAACTAGCTCAGGGATTATTCTTGGCTGGCCGACCAGCCAGCCTCAGGGATCCACTTGGCTCTGCCACCTAAGTATCAGGATCATCAGTAGACAAGTGCACCTAGCTTTATACATGGGTGCTGGGAACTGAAAGCAGATCCTCATGTTGCCAAGGCATGTCTCCCCAGCCCTGGCCTGGGACTTAGTCCTGCCTTGCTGCTGTCACGTGACATCTGGGCAGTGGTGCACTGGAGGATTTGCTGAGCAAATCCTCACTTTCCTTCACTGTTTAGCAGAAGCTGTGGATGAAACCACAGCCCCGTTCTGACCTCAGTCCCAGGGTCTCTCATCACCTCCATACCCTTTCTGTCCTTGATTCCCCAGCTAGATCATAGCCTGAAATCCCTGAAACTGGGCCTATATGAGGAGAACCTCAGGAAGAAATGTTGGGTAACAAAGTAGGGAGGAGGTGTCTGAACCACAGCCAGGTCCTCCCCACTGCCCCTCACCTTATCTGTCGCCTGCAGCCCCAGGGACCCTGCGCTGCCCACTGTGCCTTTCTGAAGATGGTTGTGAGAACGCACCCCTGCAGGTCTGCCCCACAGGCAGCACACACTGCTACAGCGGAGTCCTCAGGCTCAGGGGAGGTAAGTTTGGGCACTGAACCTGCAAGAAAGTGCAACTGGCCTCCTGGAGCTGGGTTTGCCTGAGATTTGGAAAGTTTGTCAGCTTTCTCTCCCTGCCCAAACCTCTTCCTCTCATCCTCTTCCCCTTGCCTAGACAACATAATTACCAATCTGAAGGTTCAGGGCTGCATGCCCCAGCCAGACTGCAATCTGCTCAACGGCACCAAGGCCATCGGGACCTTGGATATGAGTGAAAAGTGTGGTCCTCAGTTGGGTGAGTAAGAAAACGAGGCTGAGCCTCAGCACGAGATCATCCTTATAAAGTGTGGAACACCCTAGAGCCACTAACCAAGGCCAGCCATTCCCAAGAAGTCCAGAGGCTTACCACTCACTGTGGGAGCACGAGGACCCTTCCAGAGGGTGACTGGAGGGCTAGAGAAGGTGTGCCAGCTGCAGGAGACAAGAAAGGGGTGTGGTCACGGGCAGAACACGGGAGACACAGCCACAGCTAATGTTGAACTAAATGCAGGTGTTCTGGGTGGAACAGAGGGGCGAGGAGGAAGGCTGCTGAGAGGGGGTTCCTCTGTGGTGTTCTGCAGCAGTCAGCTCAAGACCATGTGCTGGGGCTCTGCGGGAAATGATACCAGCCTTCTTTGCATGGGCCTGGAAAAGTCGAGGTCTCTTGGCAGCTTTTGTTTTAGTGGGTGTGAGTGTGTTCATGTGTCAATGGGTGGACGTGTGTGCCCCCTTGTGTACATGCGTGTGAAGGTCAGAAACCAACCTTAGACATCACCCTCAAGAACTTCACCCACCTCCTTTGAGATGGAGTGTGTGTGTGTGTGTGTATGTGTGTGTGTGTGTGTGTGATGTCAAGGGTCTGAAGTTTGTCAATTAGGCCAGACTTGGTGGTCAGTGAGCCCCAAGAATCCACCTGCCTCTGCTTCCTTAGGACTGGGATTGCACGCATGTGCCCTACACCCAGAGTTTTGAAGAGTATTTTTTTAGTGTGTGTGTTTATGTGTGAAGGCTCCCAGACAGGCCAGAAAAGGGTGTCCCTGGTGTTATAGTTGATCACAAGCTGTCTGAGGCAGGTGCTGGTATCTGAACTCGGATCCTCTGCAGGAAGAGCCACCACTCCAGCCCTAACACACACCCAGCTTTTCCCTGAGTGTTCCGGATCCCAGATTCAGGCCTTCATGCTTGCATAGCGAACACTACACTGACTGAGTCTCATCTCCCCAGCTCGGTGTTGACCTTTTTACCCAAGCAGATGGAAAGGCCTGAGGATTTGGCGGGATATCACTGACACCGAAAACTGCTGCCTCTAGTAGCACAGGAGAGGTTTATAAAACAGGGGCCAACCTGTTAGTGTTTATGACATGTGTCCCATCAGAAAGGGATCTCTTGGGGCCTGGGGAAGCCCCTGAGGTGAGTTCCATCTCCCGATCCAGGTCCACAGGCTCTGGACTGCAACAGTGTGGCCTTAGACACTGTACGGAATGTATCAGAGCTGCACCTGAGCTGGACAACTGGCTGGAAAATCTGTGAGGCGGGCCAGGGGTGCCTTGAAACATTGATGCTAATACAGAATGGTAAGAAGAGGCCCCGCCCTATCACTAGTCACTCCCACTGCATGCCCCTCCCACCACATCCTGGGAGTGACTCCATAACCCACCTCCCTGGCACTGAAATCTAGGACTCCTTCACGAACAGGTGAACCCCTCCTGTGCCTGGGCCCTTCCTCGCTAGCAGCTGTACTACCTCTCACTAGGACCTGGAGGTCTGTGCTCCCAGCAGCCTCCCTCTCTTTCCAGGACAAGAATTTCACATGGTTCTCACTAAGGGATGTACTAGTGCTGCAAACAGAGAGGCACAAATCACCAGGCACAGAACAGGCCCTGGAATCTCTATCATCACATATGTCCATGTGTGCCGCCACAAGGACTTCTGTAATGACCTGTCTACAACTGAAAATCTTTGGACTCCACCCCCTGACACAGGTACCAGAGTAGGAAGAATCCCTAGAGAGGGGAAGGGGTTGTCTCGAGGAAAGACAGGGCTATGGGATAGAAGTAAGCACACAGGGGCTATTTATTTTATTGCAAATTTCTAAATTTTTGGTGGTACTGGGGATGGAATCCAGGACCTTGCACAAGCTAAGCAGGTACACCCCCAGCCCCTCAATGGGGGATTCTAGGTGTTGGGGGAGGCTGCTCCTTTGTTCCTGGACGCCCAGACTCAAAATAACCACACAGAAACTGTAGTAATTAAATAACTGCTTGGCCTATTAGCTCTAGTGTCTTATTGGCTACCTCTTACATCTTAAGTTAACCTATTTCTATTAATCTGTGTGTCACCATGTGGTTGTGGCTTACGGGCAAGGTTCCAGTGTGTCTGTCTCCTGTGGTGGCTGTATGGCATCTCACTGACTCTGCCTACTTTCTCCCAGCATTCAGCTTAGTTTTCCCAGCCTAGCTCTATTCTGCCCTATCACAGGCCAAAGTAGCTTCTTTATTCATTAACCAATAAAAGCAACACATATACAGAAGGACTTCCCACATCACCTAGGCAGGGGCTCTACCACTGAGCCACATCTCTAACCCCTCACTGGAGGATTCTAGGCAGGGGCTCGACCAGTGAGTGACATCCCACCCTTGGGGCTGTTTAAAATCACCACCAACTCTACTGACTGGCAGCCTGTTAGCTCCCTCCACCTTGACCTCAAATGACTTCCAGGTTCCGGCTGTGCATCTCTTCTATGGTCCTTCCTGTATCCCTGTGCTGGCCTTGTTTGCATGCACCTCACTAACTCTCCCATGTTTGTTTTCTGATGCTGAACCACCAACCTCAGAGAGGCCTTGCTCCTGCCTGGCTCATCCTGCTTTCTCTAAGGCTGATTTGGGACCCTAATGTCACATTTAGTGTCTTCTGCACTTCCTCTTCCTGTTGAACATTAGTCTAGAACATTCCCTTCTTGTTGCCTGGTGTCAAAAATAGATTGAGACAACGCTTTGCATCTTCCTATTTTGAAACAGGACAGCGCTCTTTCCCTTGGTTATTTAGCAGAAGCTGGGAGCAAACTGGGGTGGGGAGGGCTCGGTGTTAAGAAAACTGTTGCTCTCCATAGGACCCAAGTATAGTTCTCAGCCCTCACCTTGGATGGCTCACAATAGCCTGTAACTCTAATTCCAAAGTCCTGAAGTTGAGGCACCTAAACACACATATGCAAACCCACCCCTCACCCTCCACCTACACAAAAATACACATTATTATAAATAATAAAAATAAATATTTTCAAAAAATAAGTTTGGAGTAAAGTCAGTGGTTCCTTTGAGGTACTCTCATTCTTTCTTATTTAAGTTCATGTCTCTTGTCCAGCCTCAGAAACTCCCCCAGACCCCTTCTAAGAAAATAGCACCTCTTATGTTCTTGGCCAGAGGCCTCTTCTGCACTCTCTACCCCTTTACTCCTGCAGCTGGGCCTGTACAAGAGAGAGTGGGGCATGCTGGGGGAATGAGTTGGGAGTCCTTTGAACCCAATCCAGAATCCCTACTGTCCCTCACTGCATCTACTGCTTCCAGTCCCAGGAA
This sequence comes from Chionomys nivalis, assembly GCF_950005125.1. Lineage (NCBI taxonomy): Eukaryota > Metazoa > Chordata > Mammalia > Rodentia > Cricetidae > Chionomys > Chionomys nivalis. The sequence continues at coordinate 79,143,030 of NC_080087.1, read as the reverse complement.
CCCTGAGCTGCCCACACTGCCTGTCGACACGTGGCTGTGAACACGCACCTGAGCAGGTCTGCCCTGCAGGCAGCACACACTGCTACAGTGGAGTCCTCAGACTCAGGGGAGGTAAGCCTGGACATGGCGACCCTACCAAGTGGATGAGAAGGACTGGAGGTTGAGATTCAGTATCTGGGAAGTGAGAACAGACAGACATGGCATAAGACCCAGAGCGGGGCAAGGCAGGCCTCCTGGAGCTGGGCTTGCCTCTGAGGTTTGCATGATCCTTATGTCCGTGTCTCTGTCACTCCCCATCTCCTCCTTTCCTAGGGGGCATAGCCACCAATCTGAGGGTGCAGGGCTGCATGCCAGAGTCAGGCTGCAACCTGTTTGAGGGCACCAAGGCCATCGGACCCATAAGAGTGAGTGAGAAATGCGGGCCCCAGTCAGGTGAGTTTCATACAGGAAAGGAGCGCATTCCCTGCACTGCAGCCCTGACAGGATGATCTCTGTGGAGTGTGGGACACCCAGAGCCACTCACCACGGCTAGCCAGCCCAGAGCATCACTTGCTCAGATGTGCACAAGCAACTGGGGGAGGGGGTTTCTTCAGGGAGGCTGTGCCAGCAGCATCGAAAGGTATCCAGGTAAAAGAGACTGGGAGTGTGACCCAGGACACAAAAGCATTGAGGGGAGTGTTGGATAATTCTGGAACTAGTGAGCTCATGTGGCCCTCCTTACGGAAGGACAGGCTCAGTGGGAAAGGGCCAGGTGCACCTGCTTGTTTGTCCCCATTCTATACACCCAGTCCTGGCGTCAGCCTGGGTCTCAGGGCTCCTTTTAACCACCTCCAGTCTCTCCATCCCCTTCTCCCATCCTCATCTATGATACCCAGCAGCCTCACTCCATTGGAAAGAAAATCGGAGAGCGGAGAATGCAGGACTCAAGTGGGGGCTCAGGGAGTGTCCCTACTTGTGCAGCCACAGTGGCACTCACCTGGCAGGTGTGGGTGGCGGTGGAGTTTCTCAGAAGGGATGCAAGGGAAAGAGTAGCTATCGTAGAGACAGAAAATGGATTAGGAGTATTATCTTGCCTAAGTGCCTGGTCTTGTCTGTCCCAGCCTCAGTTTCCTAATGTGCCTGTGTCGTCTTAACCCTCAGAGCCTCAAAGAGAGAATGCAGAGGGGCCTGGGGAGACGGCTCAGCAGGGAAAACACTTTCCACACAGCACGAAGTCCAGAGTTTGAAACCCCAGCACAGTGTAAAACTGAGCAGAGCAGCACACATCCAAACCCCAGCACTGGGGTTGAGAGAGGGGAGGGAAGAAACATGAATTCCCAGAGCCCCTGCTATGCCAGTCAATAAGGTCTGGGTTCAGTGGGAGTCTGTGTCTCAAAAGATAAGGTGAAAGATACCCAGAATCAACCTCTGCCCTCCACATTCATGTGCACACACAAAGCACACACACATTCATGTTCACACATCTGCACACACACGCACATACACACATGCATGCTCACACACCTGTATATAAGCATTCATGCTCACACACTTGCATACACACACATCTGCACACACACACACACATGCATGCTGGCACACTTGTATGTAGGCATGCATGCTCACACACCTGTATATAAGCATGCATGCTCACACACTTGCATACACACACATCTGCACACACACATGCATACACACATGCATGTTGGCACACTTGTATGTAGGCATGCATGCTCACACACCCGCACACACATATCCACACACACATATACATGCTCACACACCTGTATGCTCACACAACTGTACATACACATGCATGCACACACAAACATTTTAGAGAATTGAGTGGGTTCCTCAAATGTTCCTGTTTGCATTTTATTTATTTTTTTAGTACATTTACCTATTTATGTGTGTGTGTTCATGTGCACACACATGGCTATGCTGTGTGAGTGGCGGGGGGGGGGGGGTGGGTAAGAGGAACTTCAGGGAACTGGTTTTCTCTTTCCATTGTCTGAGTTCTGGGGACCAAACTCAGGACTCAGGTCGTCAAACTTGTCGACAAGTAGCTTAATCCCCAGTGCCATGTTGGCCTTGTTTGAGTTTTAATCTGTCTCACAATGTTGGTTGACTTAACGACTTGAGTTGTGTGTCACTGCTTCATGTAGCAAGTACAGAGGCGGTTTAGGGTGGCTAGCCGGTAATCCCGGAAGTCAAGCTGAGAGACCTCCTTTATAGGTTTTCTCCTCCTATCCCAGGTGCTCAGGCCCTAGAATGCAGGAGTGGGCAAGTAGAAGCCCTAAGGAAAGTGTCGTCGCTGCCCCTGGACTGGACAACCAGCTGGGAGACCTGTAAAATCGGCGAGGGGTGCCAGGAAACAGTCTTACTCATAGTGAATGGTGAGACCGGAGCCTCGGTGTGCGACCCGCCCCTTCTGGCTCAGCCCTGCCCCCGGAGTTTTGCCTGGAATTCTCGAGGCCACGCCCCAGCGCCCAGTCCCCACCCACCATCTCACCACCAGCAGGCCGCCCACCTCCCCGAGGCACAACATTCCACCACGAGCCCCGTCATCCTGACCCTCCCGGTCTCCCTCTCTCCTTCCAGGACCCAATGTGAACTTGGTGTTCACCAAAGGCTGCACAGCAGACGAAGACCACAAGCCCCGAATCACCCGGCACAGAACAGGCCCCAGCGTCTCCATTATCTCTTATACCCACGTGTGCCGCCACTGGGACTTCTGCAATGACCTGTCCTCCACCCATCCTCTCTGGATCCCACCACCTGTCACAGGTGCTAGAGGGAAGTGGGGGTCACAGGAGCAGGGGAAGGGATGACAGAATGAAGGACCGAACTGTGGTTCTAAAGAGATCACTAAAGGTGTTCATTTCAGGCTGTCCCTTGCTGTGCCCCGCCCCGCCCCGCCCCGTCCCACCACCCCGTCCCACCTGGACTTTTGGCTCTCTCCCTTACTCCCTCACCCCTCTCTCTGGCTCCACCTATTCCCTTCTTCTCCCACGTGCCCTGAAATCTGCACCTCTGAACTCCCAGGAGCACTTCTCATAGTCACAGAACAGCGAACTGGTGGTTTTTCTTTTGTGTGTGTGTGTGTGTGTGTGTGTGTGTGTGTGTGTGTGTGTGTGTGTGCGCGCGCGCGCGCGCGCGCGCGCGCGCACAAGAGTGGAGGCCAAAAGGCACAGATGACATTTCGCAGAAGCCATACGCCTTATATTTTGAGACTAGGGTCTTTTATTGGCCTGGAGCTCACTCATTAGGGTAGACTGGCTGGCCATTGAGCCCAGGGACCAGCTCATTGCCACCTCCTCAGCTCTGGCATTCTGAGACTATGCCATTCCATGTGGCTTTGGGATTCGGGACTCTGCAGCAAGCACTTTACCTACAGAGCCATCTGATGATGACTTTTCTGATGCTAAATCACGGCAGATTCTGCCACAGTCTGACCTTGCCATCCCGAAAAGTCCTTTTCTCTCTGCTGGGGTTAATCACTAACGGGGGTCTGCCACAGTCTGACCTTGCCATCCCGAATAGTCCTTTTCTCTCTGCTGGGGTTAGTCACTAACGGGGGTCTGCCATGTTTCTTCTCCAGGAAGGATCCTGGCTTGTAACTTCCCACTGGCCTTCCCTGATGTTTGTTAAACAGAATATGCGATGGTCTTCTCTGGAATGTTGGTACCTGTCCTCCTTGAGCTTTTAATAGACTTTGAAGTCACTGGTACTTTCCAGGACACCCCCTCCCATCCTTGGCCAAGTCCATCTCTCTGTCTGGTCACAGAAGACACTGCTGGTTGGCAGGCTCAGGCACTCAGGCCTGGGGTCTCCACAGTCTTTCCTGTCTTCAGGCATGATGCCCTCTTAGGACACAGAGTTTTTGTCTTTGAGCCACCATGAGACCCGAGGGCACCGAATAACTTAACTTCATTCTTAGGACCACTGGGGCCTCCCACTGCCCCTCACTGTGACTTGTCTCTCAGGTCCGGGGTCCCTGCGTTGCCCATTGTGCCTTTCCAAAGATGGCTGTCCAAAGAATGCCCCCGAACAGGTCTGCCCTGCAGGCAGCTTGCACTGCTACAATGGAGTCCTCAGCCTCAGGGGAGGTAAGCTTGGACACGGGGCCCCTGGGGGACTGAATACAGTAAGCCAGTAAGCTGGGAGGGAGAGAGCTGGGTAAACTGAGTAAAGGAACTGAGCTTCCAGGAGTGTGGGGCCAGCCTCCAGAGCTGGGCTTGCCTCTGAGGCTCACATGATCTGCCTGTGAGCTCTGTGTGTGCCCTTCTCTGTCTCTCCCCCTCCTCCTATCGTAGGAGGGCTCATCTCCCATCTGAAGGTGCAGGGCTGCATGTCCCAGCCAGGCTGTGACCTGCTCAACGGCACCCAGACAATTGGACCCATAGATGTGCGTGAGGACTGCGGTCCTCAGCTAGGTGAGTTGTATGCTGCAGCCCCCAAGCAACAGGATACTTGTGGGGTACCCCAAACCACCAACAGAGGCAACCCAAAGTAGCCATTTCCATGAGATCACTCTCCAGTGTTTGCCTGGGAGGAGATTCTCCAGAGAGACTGCTGGAGGTTGGGAGGTGTTGGACCAAGGAGAGACTGTGGCCAGTGATTGGTGAGGTGGCTTAGTGAGTATCATCCTTACTGACCTGAGCTCTGCCCCTGAGACCCACATAGTGGAAGGAGAGAACCCATCCTAAGTTGTCCTCTGGACCCCACTTGTGTGCTGGCCCAGGTGAGCCTGTGGGTGTTGGAGATGAGGGCTGAGTGGAAGGAAAGTCCAGGTGCAAGGTGGTCACTCTGCATGGGATTCCATGCTGTTGTCAGTGCTGTGACACCCAGCAGGGGTCCTGAGAGCAAGAAGAGCTTTCTCATTGCTTCCTTTTAGTTTATTATCATGTCTTCATTGTGCAGAGTGGTGAGTTTCATACTGGCATTTTCATTCAGCTGTGTTGTGTACTTTGACCCCCAACTACCTCCTTCTCTCTCGTCCCTCTTTTGCTAGCCCCCTCTTTTCCCCAATAGTCTCCTTTCTTCTTTCGCATCATAGATATACAAATTTATGGGTGTGCATGTGTGTGTGTGCATGTGTGTGCATGAATGCATGTGTGTGTGCATGTGTTTTAGCATGAGAGAACACGTGAAATGTTTCTTTCGGAATCCGTTTTATTTCATTTCATGTAATGATCCGCAGTTCCTTCCCAGTTTTAGAGCCTGTCCTGGAACTAGCTCTTGTAGCCCAGGCTGGCCTCGAACTCACAGAGATCCACCTGCCTCTGCCTCCCCAGTGCTGGGATTAAAGGCGTGCACCACTGCTTCCACCACTACCTGGCTTGTTTTTTTTTTTTAAATGACATTTCTTTCTTGTTCTTTTAAATGTATTAACATATATTTCATTACTATTAATATAATGCACTTTTTACCACTGTCTTGGGGGTCAGCTTCCAGCAATACAGGGCCTTGGCAGGATCCACATAGTGACAAGGCTAGAATTTGCTGTCTAGAGTGGGGGTGAGGGAGTGGGGAGTGAAAGGAAAAGACACTCACAAACTCTCTTGATGCTTTCCTTCTTTATTCTCTTTTTTATTGTCTCTCTCTTTCCTCTCATGTTGTTTCGCAGCTTTTATGCCCCAACAGACTCTTCCAGGCAGCACAAGAGTCAAACAGTTGCGTTCCATTTCCCAAGTGAATGATTATAGGGAAAGACATGTTTTCCACCTCCCTCACAGGATTAAACATTTTATATAATACAGGGGAAAAACAAATTACCCCAGGAGCCCACATACATCCATACCCAAGTAACTTGTTACAGATTAACCATGTGGCAAGCAAGGTGTTCTCCTCAGGTCTTTTACTGGCAGGCTGCATTTGCAGTTACAAAGAAAGGGCCAATTATTTTACTCCTTATCTTGAAAGATAATCTGATAAGGAATCTTAAAGGAATCATAAACCCAAGCTTTTATGTATGAAAAGGAATCAGCTCTACTTTAAATCTTTAAGGGTGCATATCCATTCATTAATAGTTTTTTAATATATATCAAGAGAGTGAGACAGAAATGGGTATAAGGAATTAATCATCACCTTTGATCATCAACCAAACCTAGCAAGGAGAGTAGTCAGCCAGTAATAATAACTGGCTGCTTTGTTCTCGTTCCCTGACCTCAAAGAGTTCCTCACTCAACTCTGTGCCTTTCTAAGACTTTAGATTATTGTCTTGGGTTTTCCACCTCAAAGCTATTTAACAAAAACATCTTAATCTAACTTTGTGATTTTCAAAGCTTTTCTTCAGCTGTGATGCACTCGGAGATCTGTGAACACATCTCCCAAGACTAAGGTTAAAAGAATTTAAACTAGCTGGGCTACTGGGACTCCACTGTTAGTCATTAACTCGAGCTACAATCCATGCAGCTCCCTAGGTGAGACTCACAGACCCTGGCTAAAGGGACACAATACATATCCTTGTATTTATTTCTATTCATCAAAACTCTGTGCAAGCTGTCATTATTATCAATTAGACAGTGCAGCTTAGGGAGGGGTCATCTTCTTGGTAGTCCACAGGTAAAAATGCCCATTAGAACGGGATGTTCCCAGGAGATAAACACACTACATTACAGGCAGTGGAGATCTCCCCGCGTCTACTCACACCATGCTAGATACCAGAGAAAGGGAGCTGCAGCAAACATGTAAAGGCACAGCAGAAGCAGAAAACATTCTTTGGTCTGTAGTCCCGTGGCCTTGCCTATATGAGGCTGACCCATCAGGGGATTCCCTCCTGGTGGAACTTCAATTGCAGCTCCCTGATCCTCTGGCATGGCCAATGGTGACGTACGTATTTGTGAGTGTGGTGTGTGTATGGTATGTGCCCACTAGGCTGGCTAGCCCAGACTCCCAACGTTCACCTGTCTCACTTCCTAATGCTGGGATTTCGTGGGATACTAGAGATCTGAACTTGGGGCCTCTTGCTTTCACAGTGAGCTCTCATGCATGAAGCTTTGGGCTCCACCCCCAGTAGAAACTAAGCCAGCAATGATAGCACATGCTTGTCATCCAGGCACTTGAGAGGTAGAGGCAGGGGGATTCGATGTTCAAGGTCATCATCCCAAACAGCAAGTTTGAGTCCAACCTTAGCTACACGAGACCCCGTCTAAAAGGAAAACAGCATACTCCACAGTGTGCGTATGCCGTGCATGTCCACAAGCCTGATTCGGGGCAGCCTTGGGTCTCCAACTTCTACTTGACAGACTCCCATTTTCTCCTCCATCTTCGGCCATCCACACCTGTATGTAGTTCTAGGGACCCCCGTGACCTTGCTTCATAGAAATAAAAATCATGCCGGGTGATGGTGGTGCGCACCTTTAATCCGTGCCCTCGGGAGAAAGAGGAAAGCATATCTCTGTGAGTTTGAGGTCAGTCTGGTCTGCAAGAGCTAGTTCCAAGATAGCTATGGCTGTAACACAGAGAAACCCAGTCCTGAAAACCCAAATAAATAAATAAAGGAAAATAAAATCATAGAGAATCAAGGGGCCTTTAGATATGGTGCAGAAGGCAACATTTAAGTGGGGACTCTAATGCGTCCCCATGATGTACTTAAGTATATTGCCTGTAACACACAGGACGGAGAGCCATGGGCAGCCTCAATAATGAGAGCAAGGCAATAGGGAGCCATGGTAGGGAAAGAGGATCCAGTAGGAATCCGGCACACCTGGAAGTATGACCTTCTCTGACCCAGCCTCTGTTTCCTCTTCTGCCTCTCTCTAACGTTAGACCTTCAAGAGGGGACTGAGTGAGTTCTACCAGCATTAACCTTTATATGGGCTACTTTTCTCACGGCTAGATCTGGGGACCTGAGGGCATGGACTAGACGGCACAGGCACCAAGGCTTCCTGCCCTGAACTGCAGGAGAGAAGGCTCTTGTTGATGTCTGTGAATGAAGTCCCGCCAGAGTCAGTTCGATACTGAGAGGGATTTGCTCTCTCTCCTCTTTCTAGCTGAAGAGGCTCTGAAATGCCAGCATGGAACATTGGAGATCACAAGGAATGTATCACAGCTGCCTCTCCAGTGGACAGCTGGCCAGACAACCTGTGGTGTGGGTGAAGGCTGCCAAGACACGTTGATGATGATAGAGAATGGTGAGACGGGCCCTCTGGGGACAGACACCCTTTTACTTGGCCCTGCTCCCTTAGATCTGTTGGGCAACAAAAGGCGACCTCCACCCCAGCCTGCCCATTTCTGTCTGTCCAGGAGAGATGGTGAGGTGGATTCTCACAAAAGGCTGCACAACAGCTGAGGACCAAGAGGCCAAAGTCACAGAGCACAGGAAGGGCCCAGGGCTGTCTGTCACCTCCTACACCCGAGTATGCCGCCTAGGAGACCTCTGCAATTACCTGTCTAACACAGTCCCTCTTTGGGCTCCACCCTCTGTGACAGGTGAGGGAGGGCCTTGGGGAAGCCAGCTGCTGGGGAGAAGGAGTCATGGTGCCCTTGTTTTTTCCACAGCAGGGCCCCAGTCCCTCCTCTCCAGGGCCCCCAGTCCCTCCTCTCCAGGGCCCTAGTCCCTCCTCTCCAGGGCCCCAGTCCCTCCTCTGCCTTCTCTCACTTGCACTTCAAACTCCCCCAGCTGACCTCTTCTCGCAATCCTGAATTAAGCAGATTTTTCTTCTTCTTCTTCTTCTTCTTCTTCTTCTTCTTCTTCTTCTTCTTCTTCTTCTTCTTCTTCTTCTTCTTCTTCTTCTCCTTCTCCTTCTCCTCCTCCTCCTCCTCCTCCTCCTCCTCCTCATTATTATTATTATTATTATTATTATTATTATTATTAATGACCTTAGTTTTAGTTGTGTGTGCACACATGTGCACAGGTTCCTGTGGAGACCAGAGGAGGACATTGGATTCCCTAGAGGTCGAGTTATAAGTTGTGAGCCTGGCAACATGGGTGCTAGGAGCCACACTTAGGTCCTCTACATGGGTGTTATCAATTCTCTTTTTTTCATATTTTTTATTAAAATTTTTTCTTTTCATTTTACCTACCAACCCTAGTTTCCCCTTCCTCCCCCTTTCCGGCCCCCTTCACCTCCCACTTCCCACCTCCCATCCACTCCTCAGAGAGGGTAAGGCCTTCCTTGGGGAGTCAACAAGGTCTGGGATACCAACTTGAGGCAGGACCAAGCCCCTCCCCCATAGCAAGGCATCCCACCATAGGGAATGGGCTCCAAAAAGCCAGTTCATGCACCTGGGATAGGTCCTGGTGCAACTGCCGGGGCCTTTTTTTCCTTAAACATGCAAACCAATGTTTCCCCCTTCCTCCTCTCCTCCAGTCCCCCCACGCCTGTCCCCACCCCCACTCTCCACTTCTGTTCTGAAAGGGGCTGGCCTCCCATAGATATCAATAAAACATGGCATATCAAGTTGCAGTAAGACTAAGCACCTCCCCATGTATTCAGACTGGGCAAGGGAACCCAGTATGAGGAGTAGGGTTCCGAAAACCAGCAGAATCAGAGACAGCCCCTGTTCCCATTGGCATTATCCATCCTTAACTGCTGAGTCACCTCTCCAGCTCCGGATCTTTTTGCTTTTTCTTTTCATTCATTTTGTTCAATTATGAGTGGGGGTTGCCCAGAGGCACCAGGGAGTCTGTGGAGCAGAGCCGGGCAAAGCTGTTTTGTCCTCCAACTTGTGGGTCCCAGGGGTTGAACTCAGAAGGTCTGCCTTGGTGACCGGTGCTTCACCTGCTGAACCTGCCCACTGACCCCCTGGGTGGGCTTCTGACAGACCCCCAGCCTCACACTCTGGTCCCAGCAGCCCTGCTTTCCCTCCGTATTTTCCCTCTTTCCATATGGCTGGCTTTGGTTCACTCGCCTCTCGTCTGGGGTTTTGTATTTCTTCCTCCTACTGGACACTGGGTTCGTGCTGCCCACTACCCCTGTGTGGTGCTAAACTGGCAGGCTTCGTGTTTCTGTGTTCTGGACTATGTTGTGATGAGGGGATTTTTCTCAACTATTTAGTAAAAACTGTGAGTAAAGCTACTGGTTGCTTCCCTGATGCCCCCTCCCCTTACTCGGCAAAGTCTGCCTCTAGCCCCAAGGGTCCTCACAGCTCTCCCTATGCGCAGCCCTAGGGTCTCTGCAGGCTCTTCCTGCCCTCCTAACCACAGCCTCAGTTCCCTGTGGTCGGACCTGCATGAGAGGAGCCCAGGAGGGCTTGCTAGGGAGACTGAGGCATGTTGGGGAACGAAGAAGGGGTAACTGATCCAAACCCAGAGACTCCCACTGCTCCTCACTGTGTCTGTGACTTCCCAGCCCCAGGCAGACTGCGCTGCCCACTCTGCCTTTCCGAAGATGGTTGTGAGAACGCACCCATGCAGGTCTGCCCCGCAGGCAGCACACACTGCTACAATGGAGATGTCAGGCTCAGGGGAGGTAAGTCTGGACGTAGAGACCCTGGGAGTCTGAACATGGTAGGCTGGGAGGGGGGGTGCTGGGTGTCTGGGGAAGAAAGGTAAACTGAGCCAGGGAATGAGTAAGGAGCCAGCCTCCCAGAGCAGAGCAGGGCTTGCCTCGCCTGCAAGGCACCCATGACCTGCATATGTGAGCAGTCTCTCTCTCCCCTCTCCTCCTATCCTAGGGAAGATCATTTCCAATCTGAGGGTGCAGGGCTGCATATCCCAGCCAGACTGCAACCTGCTCAATGGCACCCAGACAATTGGACCCATGGTTGTACGTGAGGACTGCGGTCCTCAGCTAGACAGGCAGCAAATGAACAAAAGTAAGTGACACCTTGTGCTACGACCTCAAGGCAAGATGATCCTTATGGGATATGGGATTCCAAAAGTGTCATGGTCTGGGACCAGCCCCGACCATAAATTATTTCTCGGGACCAGAGGGGAGGCATGGGATTAAAGACACAACTCACATGGCTTTATCTGGAGGGAGATTCTCAGGGATCCCTCATGAAATCCTGAATTCACAACCTGAAAATTCCTAGCGTTTATTCTCTAAACAGCCTTTATACCAAAACGTAAACTGAGGGTAAATTCATTAGCATTCTGTTTCCCAGGTAACCAGGTGAATGACTTTAGTCACTTTTACATCTTTCTCTGCCCTCTCTGTCACATCTTCCTATCTTCCTGCTCTGTGTGCCAGCTCTGTCATGTAGGCTGAATTAGCATCCCTATCCCAGGTGTCCTCCAAATTACAAAGAAGGAGCAGAACAACAATTAGCATATCCTGAGCCTGGCGACAGCCTGTCTGTAAATGCAAGGCGACCACCTCCCGTAAGGCAGGTGCAAACTGTAACCCAGTGCTGTGGGAGGCAGAGACAGGAGGCTCTTGTTGATTGCCAGTCTTCAGGCCAATGATGGACACTGTCTCGAGGGAGGGTTGAGGAGGAAAGCAATAGAAAAGCACATTTGTCATTCTCATCTGGCTTTGACACATGCATGTATACATACATTAAAATAGAAAAGATTTGTCACCAGAAAACTATGACTGCAGAGGCCCTGACATAAGACAGACAGACAGACAGACTCAACAAGAGGATGGAGTGCTGGTGGTGTTGAGCTGTGATTTCACTTTCCAAGAAGACAAGATGATTCTAGGATGAAGGCAGAACTACTCCAAGCAGAGAAATCACCAAAGCCAGGGAGGCAGGATGACACCTAATGTGATGGGGTGCAGAGCTAGGCAGAATCCTGGTGGCCAGAACCCCTTGCAAGACCCAGCTGAGGATGAACTTTCTCCCTGAGGAACCATGGAAGGCTGCAAAAGATAGTCGGGGAGGCAGAGGCCAGACCGTTCTTCTTCCTTTTGATTAGTGCTCATTAATTAAGTCTGTTTTTTGTTTCTAAGATTATGAAACACTGACAGTCTACAGTATGGTTTTAAAATGTATCCCAAGGGCTAGAGAGATGGTTCAGCTGTTAAGAGCACTGACTGCTCTTCTTGAGGACCTAGCTTCAACCCCCAGCACCCACAGGGTAATCAACATGTTTGTAACTCCAGTTCTAGGGATCTGATGCCCCCTTCTGGCCTCTGCAAGGACTGCATACATGTGATGCACAGGCACACATGGGCAGAATCTCGTACACATAAGAGTAATCGTTCCTTAAAAAGAGAAAGCACATTCCACATATACTGTGCATGCCACACAACAGCCACAAACATGCAAACATGCATCGTCACACTGTGCTTCATATATCGCATCCCACACATTTTGGATCCTGTGTTCCTCATTTACATGAGGAACCCCAGAAACCTCATGAGCCCTCCCTACAACAGAACCCATAGTTCAAGGTACTCACAGCACATGCTACAGGCCACACCCAAACTAAATACAAATAATACAGAACACCCACCTGCCCAACACACATACTAGGTTATACCACACACATCATACATCTGTACACAGCACGTGTGCACCCCTCACATCTCCACATAGCGTACATAGAAAACCCATGCATGCTGCATGAAACACAACCCTTGGAGGAGCATCGCTGTCCCTGATTGGGTTCAGTTGGGCATTTAGCAAATGCTTATTGGGGTTCAGCAAAACCCACTGGCAGAGGCTAAGAGCACAGAATGTGTGTGGTGGGGGGAGAAGCTCTTGCAAAGGTTCAGGAATAAGGGCCCCATCAGCCATTTTAAGAAGTCAGATCTTATTCTGGAGAAGATGGGGACCTAACAGAAGTTTCTGTCTTCTCAGGGCTTCTCAAGAGTTTCTCAGGCCTGACAGGATTACCTTATCCTTTAAGAGGACCCCTGTAAGAGCTGGGTGGTAAAGAAAGTGGGGGAGAAGTAAAGAGGGGATCAGAGAGACCAGGACAGGCAGGCAAAGGCAGGCCCTGTCATCTTGCAGCTGGGGGGCAGCATTAGAGGCAGCCACAGTGCTCAGGTGCTGCAGTTGCTGTGCAGCAGAAGCCACAGGGTTTCCTGGAGAAAGCAGCAGGGGCTGGAGGGAAAACATGGATGAGAATTTGGGCAGCTCTGCCTCTTGTGCCCCAGGGGAAGGAGCCACCTTTGAGCAGGATGGGGAGGATGTGGTGGGATGGAGCAGAGAGTGCAGATCTGGTTGCAGGAGCGGGGCAGCTGAGCTGCACATTCTCCCCTGGGAAATGAGGAGATGGCCAGCGCCGCACTGGGGGCCATCAAGAGGATGCGCTTGTGAACACCCAGTCCCAGATCCCAGAATTTCTGCATCCTGGGGCACATGAGGTCATGTGATGATCATGTGAGGTAGTCAGGGAAGGTCAAGCTCAAGGTCCTCTAACTGGACTGCTGTGTTCAACCCTGACCCTAAAGAAACTGAACAAAATTCCGAGGCCAGCTCTGCTACCTCCTGCCTGGATGACACTGGACAAACCCCCAACACTTCCTGCCTCTGCTTCCCTCCCTTGAGAATGCTGCCACCTGCTGTGGAGCTGTGGTGAGGAAGTGAGGCAGTCCTGTCAACAGTGAAGACAGGAGCTGGCTCTGCAGTCCCAGTGCCCCAGAGGTAGAGGCTGGAGGACTGACAGAGGGAGGCCAGCCTGGACCACGCAGCTAGAGCCTGTCTCAGACACACACACACACACACGCACAGGCACAGGCACATGCACACACACACAGTGGATGCAGTGGGCTCATCTGTGCAGTCATTTCTGTATCCAGGCACCGAGCAGGCCCAGTGCTCACTAGAGGTCAACCTAGTGATCTCTCTGGAATCTAGGGCTTCTCAGTCCAAAGAGATCTATTAGCTGGTGAGGTGGCTCAGGAAATAGGTGCTTGCTATGCAAACATAAAAACCTAAGTCCAATTCCTAGCACCCTTGGAGAAAGACACACACACACACACACACACACACACGGAGACAGACAGACAGACAGACAAACAGACAGACAGACAGACAAAGAGAGCTATGGTGGAACATGCTTGTAATCCCAGCCCTGGCAAAGCAGCGATGGGCAGACCCCACAACTTGCTGCCCAGTCCTGCTAGCCTACTTGGCTTTACTTCAAGAGCTTCAGACCACTGAGCCACCCTGTCTGGAAAAACAAGTCAAGGGTAGCTGAGGTGGCTCATTAGGTTAAAGCACCTGAATTCACTGCCTGGTCCCATGTGGTGGAGGGAGAGAACTAACTCCCGAAGTTGTGGCACATACAGAAACCCACATATGCACACACGCAAACACACACACACACACACACGTACGTGCACACACACACACGCACGCGCGCACATATGTAATAAAAATATATAAATAAGAAAGGAGAAGCTTGACTGGAGAGATGAAATCAGTGACTGAAAGTACATGCTGCAGGAAGCAAGATGTGTAACTCACTCAAGATGGCAGCTGGGGTTTCCTCTGGCTTCCACATGCACGCATACACACATGAACAGGAATACACACATGTGTGCACACACAAACACACACAAAAGGTAAAGGTAGCTTGAGACCACCTTCCATGAAACCCCATGGGGAGTATAGAATGGAGGAGCAAGTCTTCCTCAGGAGGCTTTGAGAGGAGCAGGTGCTCAGGGAGGAACAGGGTGAACAGAGATACAGGCTTGGGGACTGTGACTTCTGAGTCCCTTAATCCAGACGGGGATGTCACAGCCAGGGCATGGGAAGTATGACTTGGAGCATGATGGCCGCTCTTAGCCCGGAAGCTGAGGGGCAGACGTGGTGACTCCCTGACTCTCACTAATCCTGACGGTTTTCCTCTCCACAGGTGCTCTGACATGTTACAAGGGGGTCATGTTGAAGCTTGGCACTGGCTTTGCTAAGGAAGCTGTCGAGTGGTCTGCTCTGTCGACCAAAGTGTGTGAACCTAAGGAGTTATGTCAGGAGACGCTCCTCCTCATAGACGTAGGTATGTGGGATGAGACGAGGACCACACTCCTGCACCAGGCCAGCACAGCCCTACCCTGGGTTCTGTGTCCTGCAGTTCCTGCCCACTTCCTCCTCTTTCTGGGCTTGCCTTGCTGGGTGGTGGTGTACGGTAGCCCCAAGGCCAGAGATGAGAGCAGTGTTGGAACAACAGAAGGGGCCCTGATGACCTCCATCATTTGAAGCATTCTCGGGCTGGGTGTGGCTCAGTTGGTTCAATGTCTGTTTACCATGCCAAAAGCCCTGAGTTTGATCCATAGCACTAGGTAAACTGGGCACACCTGTAATCCCAGTGCTGGGAAAGAGGAGTCAGTGAAATTGAGATTTAGTGCCATCCACACCTATATAGTGAATTCAAGACCAGGGTGGGCTGAGACTCTCCAAGAGAGAGCAAGAGAGAGAGTGAAGCAAAGAGCTAGAGAAACTGAGAGAGGAAGGGAGGGGGAGAGAGGGGGAAGGAAGGGGGTAGAAGAGATGGTGAGCACAGTGAGGCTGCAGCCTGTGGGAGGGGCTCAGGGAGACTGTGGAGACAGTGTGCAGCAAGGTCTGCAAGAGGGCGGTGCAGAAGGATCCAGGCTTGAGCTTCAGGCTTTGACTGACACAGAACATGCTGAATTGTGTCCTTCCTGTGACTGGGAGCTTCAAGGGACCCAAGAACTGGGCTCCCAGACCTTGTCACCCTCCTCTTCCCAGCCCAGCTTTCACTCTCTTATACTCACAGGACCAAGGACACTCCTACTAGGGAGCAAAGGTTGCTCTGGGCGTGGGGCAGAGGACAACAGTGGTATCTCCATATACTCCAGCCCCCCTGGAATGCTGGTAGCTTCCTACACACGCTTCTGTTCCTCCAACCTGTGCAATGAAGCCAGCAGCAGCAGTGTCCTACTGAGCTCCCTCCCTCGTCCAAGTATGGGACCCAGACATTTGGGGGTTAAGCTGGTGGCTGGCGTTGAGAGCATGCAGTGTGCCCCAACCTTTCTCTCTGTCCTCAGATGTCCCTCCCCCTGGAGACCTGCAGTGTCCGGTGTGTGTAGAGTTGTCTGGATCCTGCTTTCAGAACACCAACTTTGTCACCTGCCCTCAGGGGACCACTCGCTGTTATAAAGGGGACCTTGTGCTCCAGGGAGGTGAGTGTGGGAAGGAAAGAGCCAGGGCTCCAGGGTTTGAGGATGGAGGGTTGTATCAAGATGAGGCTACCTCAGATGGAAGGAGGCTGGGCCTGGACCCCTGGGTCTGAGGGAGAAGAGCTGGGCCTGTGATGGAGAAAGGTCATTGGCTAATAAAGAAACTGCCTTGGCCCATCTGATAGGGCAGAATTTAGATAGGCGGAGTAAACGGAACAGAATACTGGGAGGAAGAGGAAGTGAGCTCAGATGTAGGGCAGCTCCTCTCAGAGCCAGAAGCGATGAAGCAAGCCGCCAGGTCAGACATGCTAAATCTTTTTTGGTCAGACTGATGCTACACAGATTATTAGAGATGGGTTGATCAGGATATGAGAATTAGCCAGTAAGGGCTAGAGCTAATGGGCCAAGCAGTGTTTAAAAGAATACAGTTTTTGTGTAATTATTTCTGGTGTAAAGCTATCCGTGTGGGAGCCAGGCAGGACGAAAAGCAGGCCCGCAGCTCCTACTACAGGCCTGGACTCACTATGCTAAAGGTTGGCCCTTTAGCCCTGTCAGGGAGTGGAACTGGAACTGGGACCTGGAGCCCTGGGTGGGGGAAGGGAGGCAGGTGTTAGATTCAAGGTTTGGGGGAGAAGGATGGGTCTGGGATTCCTGGGTCAGAGTTTCCCAGCATTGCTGGACTGTGGCACCCCTGACTGATCCTCACCCTCCAGGTGGAGTGTCTTCCACACTGAGCCTTCAGGGATGCATGTCCTCACCTGCCAAAACCTTACTGGGTGGCTCTAAAACAATCGGGATCTTCTCCACAAAAGAACTCTCTGAGGATGAAAATGATCAAAAGCCTCTGGATGGAGGTGTCTCGGCCTCTTCCCTGGCTTGGGTGTTAGGGCTGGGGCTCTTCTTAGCCCTTTGTTTGTAGGGCTTTGTCCTCTCTGCTGAACCCATTTCCCTGCAATCCTTAATCCCTGTTGGCCACCCATACCCAGCCCTCCTCTGACATCATAACCTAAGACCTTACACTTGGAACCTTCTGCCCATGCTGTCCCGATCCCTCACCTCTCATCACTGATACTGATATATGGGAGCCACTGATCTCACCCTGTGCCAGTGGACACCCACATATTGGCCATACATGTGGAATAATAAAGTTGCTGTTGTTTCTCCAAATACTGGGTTTCTCTTTATGCGAGCAGATGACGGCAGGCAGTGGGATCATGAGAGACCTGCTGCCAAGGCCAGCCTTCCTGTGTCTGCCCACAGAGCCCTCAGGGTGCTGCCACCTAAAATGCTGGGCCTCACTGTGACCTGGGAGGGGCCAGGAGCACAGCAAAGGGCTTTCACCTCTCCTGAGTAGCTCGGTAAGAGGCTCTGAGTGATACAAGTTGGGGTTATTGACACGGGAGGAGAGAATAAGGCTTGATACAGTTTCTTAGGGCCATTACCAGGTAATTGCTGCTATTGTAGGCTTGAAAGGGTAAGGATCAGGGAACACACACACCATACACACACCACACACACACCATATCCACACAACATCTACACACACCATACACAGACATACCATACACATATACACCACATCCACACAACACAGACACATCACATGCACCATACATACACCACACGCACATACCGCATACATGCAACATACAGACATACAACATACCACATTGACACAACTACACACACATCCATACAACATACACACACAATGTACACACACACACAACATTCACACATCCACCCACACCACATCCACCATACACACCACATCCATACAACACACACGCAGTCACTCAAACACAGGTGTTACATTTTCATGCCAGACTGAAACTCACATTTCAGAGTTTCAGGCTCTGTGAGAGAGGAGTGGTATTGCGGGAGAATTGTCTGTCTTCTGTCAATCATGTTTTAAATAAACTCTGATTGGCCAGGCAGGAAGTATAGGTGGGTCAACCAGACAGGAAGTAGAGGCGGGGCGATGAGAACAGGAGTATTCTGGGAAGAAGGAAGCTCTTTCCAGAGTCCTGCACAGACCACCGAAGAAGCAGGATGTGATCTGCCCAACTGAAAAAGGTACAGAGCCATGTGGCTAACATAGATAAGAACAATGGGTTAATATAAGATATAAGAGCTAATATGAAGCCTGAGCTAATGGGCCAATCAGTTCATAATCTTATGGAGACCTCTATGTGATTTTCTTTGGGACCTTGCCGACTGTGGGGTACCAAGTGGGACAGAAACCCCAACAAGCTAGCCCTCATGCTACAGAGTGGAGACTTTTTTCCAGTGTCATGGTCCTCCTGGGACCCTGCACGCAGGCCAAATAAGGCAGTTCCCATAGATCTGACATCCACACCAGGGGGAAGTGGGAAGAAGAGTGAACCTAGGGGCACAGAAGCAGCGGGCCCAGTCCTCAGGGTCCCTCAGTGAATTAGTCGCTCTGCTGCCTGTCAAAATGTGGCTTAGGCATCGGAAGGTTCATCGTAGTTCCTGGTTTGATGGGATGCAGGGGGAAGGCATGGGAGCAGAGGAGAGCATACAGTTAGCACGTATGTGAGCATTGCTCACATATGGAAGGAATGGGGAAGAGAACAGGCAGCTTTCACTCGGGTTTCAGAGATCAACCTTGGGTCTTCATGTGCTGGACTGCAAGTCCTAGATAGGCTGAGGCAGCGACCAAGCCCATCACTTTAATCCTCCTTAACAGTACTTAACCTGGCTCTCCAAAAGCCATCCACAAAGACACTGGCTCTGGGACCACAGCTGACATGGGATTCACAGGAGGAAATGAAGGGACAAAGCCAACTCCATTCTGTGCTAGGCCCCAAGGTGGATATCAGCAGAGCAGGAAGTTCCCTAGACTGCAGCCAATCAGAGAGTCACCCATACCCCTTATGCCCATAACTGTAGATTTGTGGGGTTTTGCCTTTATAAACCCTGCCTAAAATGGTGGGGTACCTCCTCTGGCCCCCACAGCATCGGTATGTGAGACGAGGTCCCTACCGCGGTTTGTGCTGCGTGATTAAACCTTGCTTTTGCTTTTCGGTGAGTCTGTGTCTCTGGTGGTCTTCTTGGGGTCTCTGTAACCAGGGCACAACAGAACCCCCTACCATCTCCATTCCAACATCAGCTTTTTTGCGTTGTTCCTGTTGGCCCATGCTTGCTTTCTAGAAATGCCCAAAGACAACAGCCGAATCTGCATAGTTGGCATGGTGATGGAGTACCACAGGCTGCTGGAACTCCCAACATGTGTCTGCTTGCTTTCTCCGCTCTCCAAATTTGATTTCAGAGTCTACCCCTTCATCTGCTTCTCCCCCCGACACACATTCTCTAACATCCATCTGTGCTTGTCTGCACAGTGAATGTCCTCTCTCAGTGCTACACCTGTTATGCCCACATCATGAGTCCCACAGAGACCACCAGGAGTCTGAGTTCATATGCAAAGGCAAAGAGCTTTTTTTTTTATTTATTTTTATTCTTTTTTAATTAATTTCCAACTTCTCCCCGTTTCCCATTTCCCTCCCCCTCCTCCCACATATTGCCCCCTCCCCCCCGCTCCCCTCCCCCTATCCCCATTCCACCACTCCTCCCCCTAGTCCACTCCCCCTCCCTCTCGATACTGAAGAGCAGTCCAAATTCCCTGCTCTACAGGAAGACCAAGGTCCTCCCACTTCTATCTAGGTCCAGGAAGGTGAGCATCCAAACAGGCTACGCTCCCACAAAGCCAGTTCATGTATTAGGATCGAAACCTAGTACCATTGTCCTTGGCTTCTCATCAGCCTTCATTGTCCGCCTTGTTCAGAGAGTCCAGTTTCAACCCATGCTTATTCAGTCCCAGTCCAGCTGGCCTTGGAGAGCTCCCAATAGATCAGTTCCACTGTCACAGTGGGTGGGTGCACGCCTCGTGGTCCTGATTTCCTTGCTCATGTTCTCCCTCCTTCTGCTCCTCATTTGGACCTTAAGAGCTCAGACGGTTGATCCAAATTGGGTCTCTGTCTCTCTCTCGATCCATCGCCAGATGAAAGTTCCTGTGCCATTCTCCTTGGCCTCTCGTCAGCTCTCATTGTCCACCACATTAAGAGAGTCCGGTTTTATCCCATGTTTTTTTCAGTAGCAGTCCAGCTGGCCTTGGTGAGCTCCCAATAGATCGGCCCCCCTGTCTCAGTGGTTGGGTGCACCCCTCATGGTCCTGACTTCCTTGTTCATGTTCTCTCTCCTTCTGCTCCTCATTATAACCTTGGGAGCTCAGTCCGGTGCTCCAGTGTGGGTCTCTGTCTCTATCTCCATCCATCGCTAGATGAAGGTTCTATGGCGATATGCAAGATATTCATCAGTATGATTATAGGATAGGTTCATTTAAGGTTCCCTATCCTCAGGTGCCCCAATGAACTAACTGGGGACATTGCCCTGGGCTTCTGGTAGCCATTCCAGGTTCAAGTCTCTTGCCAACCCTTAGGTGGCTCCCTTAACTAAGGTATGAGTTTCCCTGCTCCCCCATCCAACCTTCCTTTACCCCCAATCACCCCGATTCCCCCAGTTCCCCTCATCCTCTCCTTCACACTTTTCTCTCCCCATCTCCCCTCATCCCCATCCCACCCCACCCCCCAAGATTCCCATTTTTTGCCCATCAATCTTGTCTATTTCCCATAGCTGGGAGGATATCTATATGTTTTTCCTTGGGTTTACCCTCTTGTTTAGCTTCTTTAGGATCACAAATTATAGACTCAGTGGCCCCTATCCATGGCTAGAAACCAATTATGAGTGAGTACATCCCATGATCTTCTTTTTGGGTCTGGGTTACCTCACTCAGGATCGTATTTTCTATTTCCATCCATTTGCATGCAAAATTCGAGAAGTCATTGTTTTTTACCGCAGAGTAGTACTCTAATGTGTATATATTCCACACTTTCTTCATCCATTCTTCCATTGAAGGGCATCTAGGTTGCTTCCAGGTTCTGGCTATTACAAATAATGCTGCTATGAACATAGTTGGACAAATGCTTTTGTCATATGCTAGGGCATCTCTTGGGTATATTCCCAAGAGTGCTATTGCTGGGTCCAGGGGTAGGTTGATCCCAATTTTTCTGAGAAACCGCCACACTGATTTCCAAAGTGGTTGCACAAGTTTGCAGTCCCACCAGCAATGGATGAGGGTACCCCTTTCTCCACAACCTCTCCAGCAAAGGCTATCCTTGGTGTTTTTGATTTTAGCCATTCTGACAGGTGTAAGATGATATCTCAAAGTTGTTTTGATTTGCATTTCTCTGATCGCTAAGGAGGTTGAGCATGACCTTAAGTATCTTTTGGCCATTTTAACTTCTTCTGATGAGAATTCTCTGTTCAGTTCAGTGCCCCATTTTTTTTTTTTTTTTTTTTTTTTTTTTTTGGTTTTTCGAGACAGGGTTCCTCTGTGGCTTTGGAGCCTGTCCTGGAACTAGCTCTGTAGACCAGGCTGGTCCCATTTTTTAATTGGGTTAATTATCCTTTTAAAGTCTAGTTTCTTGAGTTCTTTATATATTTTGGAGATCAGACCTTTGTCTGTAGCGGGGTTGGTGAAGATCTTCTCCCAGTCAGTAGGCTGCCTTTTTGTCTTAATGACAGTGTCCTTTGCTTTACAGAAGCTTCTCAGTTTCAGGAGGTCCCATTTATTCAATGTTGCCCTTAATGTCTGTGCTGCTGGGGTTATACATAGGAAGCGATCTCCTGTGCCCATATGTTGTAGGGTACTTCCCATTTTCTCTTCTATCAGGTTCAGTGTGTTCAGATTGATATTGAGGTCTTTGATCCATTTGGACTTGAGTTTTGTGCATGGTGATAGATATGGGTCTATTTTCATTCTTCTACAGGTTGACATCCAATTGTGCCAGCACCATTTGTTGAAGATGCTTTCTTTCTTCCATTGTATACTTTTAGCTCCTTTATCGAAAATTAGTTGTTCATAGGTTTGTGGGTTAAAATCCGGGTCTTCTATACGATTCCATTGGTCGACTGCTCTGTTTTTATGCCAGTACCACGCTGTTTTCATTACTGTAGCTCTGTAATAGAGTTTGAAGTCAGGGATGGTAATGCCTCCAGAAGTTCCTTTATTATATAAGATTGTTTTGGCTATCCTGGGTTTTTTGTTTCTCCATATAAAGTTGATTATTGTCCTTTCAAGATCTGTGAAGAATTTTGATGGGATTTTAATGGGGATTGCATTGAATCTATAAATTGCCCTTGGTAGAATTGCCATTTTTACTATGTTGATCCTCCCAATCCAGGAGCAAGGGAGATCCTTCCATTTTCTGGTATCCTCTTCAATTTCTTTCTTCAGTGCCTTAAAGTTCTTGTCAAATCGATCTTTCACTTCCTTGGTTAGAGTTACCCCAAGATAGTTTATGCTTTTTGTGGCTATCGTGAAAGGGGATGATTCTCTTATTTCCCTCTCTGCTTCCATATCCTTTGTGTATAAGAGGGCGACTGATTTTTTGGAGTTGATCTTGTATCCTGCCACATTACTAAAGGCGTTTATCAGCTGTAGGAGTTCTTTGGTGGAGTTTTTGGGGTCGCTCATGTACACTATCATATCATCTGCAAATAATGCAAGTTTAACTTCTTCCTTTCCAATTTGAATCCCCTTTATCCCCTTATGTTGTCTTATTGCTATTGCTAAAACTTCGAGAACTATATTGAAGAGGTATGGAGAGAGTGGACAGCCTTGGCGTGTTCCTGATTTTAGTGGGATGGCTTTAAGTTTCTCTCCATTTAATTTGATATTAGCTGTCAGCTTGCTGTATATAGCTTTAATTAAATTTAGGTATGACCCTTGTATCCCTAATCTCTCCAAGACTTTTATCATAAAGGGATGTTGAATTTTGTCAAATGCTTTTTCAGCGTCTAATGAAACGATCATATGGTTTTTTTCTTTCAGTTTATTTATATGATGGATTACATTGATAGATTTGCGTATGTTAAACCAGCCCTGCATCTCTGGTATGAAGCCTACTTGATCATAATGGATAATTTTTCTAATGTGTTCTTGGATTCGGTTTGCCAGAATTTTGTTGAGGATTTTTGCATCGATGTTCATGAGTGAGATTGGCCTGTAATTTTCTTTCTTGGTTGGGTCTTTGTGTGGTTTTGGTATCAGAGTTACTGTAGCTTCATAAAAGGAATTTGGCAATGACTCTTCTGTTTCTATATTGTGAAATATCTTAAGGAGCATAGGTATTAGGTCTTCTTGGAAGTTCTGGTAGAATTCCGCATTGAAACCATCTGGTCCTGGACTTTTTTTGGAAGGGAGGTTTTTGATAACTGCTTCTAATTCTTCACGACTAACAGGTCTATTTAGGTTGTTCACCTGGTCCTGGTTTAACTTTGGTATATGGTATTTATCTAAAAAAGTGTCCATTTCTTTTACATTTTCCAGTTTTGTGGCATACAGGCTTTTGTAGTAAGATCTAATGATTCTCTGAATTTCCTCTGTGTCTGTGGTTATGTCTCCCTTTTCATTTCTGATCTTATTAATTTGCAAATTCTCTCTCTGCCGTTTGATTAGTTTGGATAGGGGTTTATCAATCTTGTTGATTTTCTCCAGGAACCAGCTTTTTGATTTATTGATTCTTTCAATTGTTTTCTGTGTCTCTATTTTGTTGATTTCAGCCCTCAGTTTGATTATTTCCAGTCTTCTACCCCTTCTAGGTGAGTCTGCTTCTTTTTTTTCTAGAGCTTTCAGGTGGGCTGTTAAGTCTCCAATGTGTGCTTTCTCTGTTTTCTTTAAGTGGGCAGTTAGTGCTATGAACTTTCCTCTCAGGACTGCTTTCATAGTGTCCCATAGGTTTGAGTATGTTGTTTCTTTATTTTCATTGTCTTCAAGGAAGACTTTAATTTCTTTCTTTATTTCTTCCTTAATCCAGGTATGGTTCAGTAGTTGACTATTCATTTTCCATGAGTTTGTAGGCTTTCTGGGGGTAGCATTGTTGCTGAATTCTAGCTTTAATCCATGGTGATCTGATAAGATACAGGTGGTTATTAATATTTTTTTGTAACTGTGAATGTTTGCTTTGTTACCGAGTATGTGGTCGATTTTTGAGAAGGTTCCATGAGCTGCAGAGAAGAAGGTATATTCTTTCCTATTTGGGTGGAATATTCTATAGATGTCTGTTAAGTCCATTTGATTCATTACCTCCATTAATTCTCTTATTTCTCTGTTAGGTTTCTGTCTGATTGACCTGTCCATTGGTGAGAGAGGAGTATTAAAGTCTCCTACTATTAATGTGTGCGGTTTGATGGCTGCCTTGAGTTTTAACAATGTTTCTTTTACGTACGTGGGTGCTTTTATATTAGGGGCATAGATATTCAGGATTGAGATTTCTTCCTGATGAATTGTTCCTGTTATGAGTAGAAAATGTCCCTCTCCATCTCTTCTGATTGATTTAAGTTTGAAGTCAACTTTGTTAGAAATTAGTATGGCCACACCTGCTTGTTTCCTAGGTCCATTTACTTGATAAGCCTTATCCCAGCCCTTTACTCTGAGTAGGTGCCTGTCTTTGTGGTTGAGGTGTGTTTCTTGTAAACAGCAGAATGTTGGATCCTGTTTTCGTATCCAATCTCTTAGTCTGTGCCTTTTTATAGGTGAGTTGAGTCCATTGACATTAAGTGATATTAATGACCAGTGGTTGTTAACTCCGGTCATTTTTTTTTAGTAGTAGATTTTGTGTGTTTCCCTTCTTTGAGATGTGCTGGTAAAGGGTCTCTAGATGTCTGAGTTACTGTGGTCATTGTTGGACTCCTTGATTAGTGATTTTCCTTCTATTACTTTCTGTAAGGCTGGATTTGTGGCTACGTATTGTTTAAATTTGTTTTTATCCTGGAAAATTTTGTTTTCTCCATTTATAGTGAACGAAAGCTTGGCTGGGTATAGTAGTCTGGGCTTGCATCCATGGTCTCTTAGTTTCTGCAGTACATCTATCCAGGACCTTCTGGCTTTCATGGTTTCCATAGAGAAGTCAGGTGTAAGTCTGATAGGTTTACCTTTATAAGTAACTTGGCCTTTTTCCTTTGCTGCTCTTAGTATTCTTTCTTTATTCTGTATGCTTTGTGTTTTGATTATTATATGGCGAGAGGATGTTTTTTTTTGATCCAGCCTATTCGGTGTTCTGTATGCTTCTTGAACCTTCATAGGTATATCTTTCTTTAGGTTGGGAAAGTTTTCTTCTATAATTTT
The DNA here is from genome assembly GCF_950005125.1 of Chionomys nivalis. NCBI lineage: Eukaryota > Metazoa > Chordata > Mammalia > Rodentia > Cricetidae > Chionomys > Chionomys nivalis. The sequence continues at coordinate 79,117,857 of NC_080087.1, read as the reverse complement.
ATTAAATATATTTTCTGGACCGTTGAGCTGCGCTTCTTCTCCTTCTATTCCTACTATTCTTAGGTTTGGTCTTTTTATTGCGTCCCACATTTCCTGAATGTTTTGTGATGAGAATTTGTTGGCCTTGCTGTTTTCTTTGATCAGCGTGTTTATTTTCTCTATGGTATCTTCAGAATCTGAGATTCTTTCTTCTATCTCTTGTATTCTGTTGGTTATGCTTGTTTCTGTAGTCTCTATTCGTTTACCTAGATTTTCCCTGTCCAGCTGGCCTTCTGTTTGTGTTTTCTTCTTTGCCTCCATTTCAGTTTTTAAGTCTTGAACTGTTTCCATTATTTGTTTGATTGTTTTTCCTTGGTTTCCTAGGGTATCATTCACTGATTTACTCAATTCTTCAAACTTTCTGTTATACTTCTCATCCATTTCTATAAGGGCATTTTTTACATGCTGTTTAAGGGCGTCAATCACTTTCATAAAGTCAATTTTATCTACTTCTTCATGATTAAGGTGTTCATGTCCTCCTGTTGTGAGGTCGCTGGGTTCTGGTGGTTTCATATAGTTTTTCAGATTGTTGGGTGAATTCTTGCATTGGCGCCTGCCCATCTCTTTCTCCGAATGCTCCCCTATGGATCTTCTTTTACCGGATCAGGTCTCCTTGCCTACTGATGTACTTTCCCAGTGATGGCACCCTGCAGTGATAGCTCTCCTGGTGCTCCAGTGATGTCTCTCCTGGTACCAATATCAGATCTCCGTGCCCAAAGACGGCTCTCCTGGTACCCAGATTAGCTCTCCCACTGATGGCTCTCCTGGTGCCAAGATCAGATCTCCGTGCAGGTTGGGTAGTTCGTAAACAAAGGCTTTACCTTGCTTGATGCAGGCAGGCTGGAGAGACAAAGGAAGTCTCGCCTGCCTACTTGCCCTGAGGATTTGCCCCCAGCGCCAGACAGACTGAGCTGGATGGTGTTATGTGCCCAAAGAGGAAAGGGGGCAGAAGGAAGAAGGGTTCTGGATGCAAGCTGGGTGGGACAAGAAGAGAGAGGCAGTATGCAGGGTGTAGAGCCCCTGCAGGGAGCCCAGGCAGTATAGGGTGGGGGATGAGGAACTTCAGAGTTCCCTGTCCAGGGCTGCTTCCGCCGCCGCCAGTCAGGTCACAAACTCACCCCGCTGCTGTCTCTCCTGGTGCCTAGATCAGATCTCCGTGCAGGTTGGGTAGTTTGTAAACAAAAGCCTTACCTTGCTTGATGCAGGCAGGCTGGAGAGACAAAGGAAGTCTCGTCTGCCTACTTGCCCTGAGGATTTGCCCCCAGCGCCAGACAGACTGAGCTGGATGGTGTTATGTGCCCAAAGAGGAAAGGGGGCAGAAGGAAGAAGGGTTCGGAAATTTTTTTTTTTCAATTAAAAAGAAAACAAACCTGAGAGTCCACAAAGTCGCCAACCCACCTAAGTGGTGGGCTTGTCCCTATGATTTCCTAGCACACGCCTGATAGGGCTTTCCAGTCAAGTTACCAGGGGGGCGGTGCACAAGCCCCATCTACCATTTAATCTCACATGGAAAATCAATGCTGGTTCGGGAAAGTCCTGAACTGAACTTTCCATGTAGCCCCTTTTGGGACCTGGTTTCCTGATCTATACTTTGACTTGGGAAAGCTTCATGGTTGAACTAGGGTATCTGATATTAAATTACAAGAAGTCAACCATTTTTATGCTTGGCATAGACATGATAAAGATAAGGCCCACACAGAGACCAATGGGAGTCAATGGTTACTTCTGTACATCGCTGAGCTATGTCTCCACAGGTCACACCTGACAAAAGGACCCCAAGGATGAAAACTTTACAAGCCTATAAACTTAGAAGGAAAGCATCTCAAGGGGGAAATGAGAGGGTCAGAGAGCCAGAGTAGGGCCATGACAGGCTCTCCTAGCAGCCTTGGCAGAGACCAGACCTTAATTTCGCTTCACTGAAATGGACCAGAGTTGAATAATCAGTTTTCAGGAAAACCACAATTTATGGGCAACCATTCAGCAGGTGCCCCCAGCCTTCTGCTAGCTCACCAGGCACCTCACAGTCCCTTTGCTGGGTTAGCAGGTGCCTCACAGCCAGCTGTTCACTAATGATGGCTTTCCCTGTCCTGCAGCTGGAAGGTTCCTAACCACTGGATTCTTCCTCCAATCAGCCCTGGAGTAATCTTTCCTCCACCAGTCAGCCCCAGATTAATCCCTCCTCCCTGAAATTCCCCCAACTCCATTTAGAAGGAGCTTGTGACCTCCCTTTGGGGTTGTTAGTTGCCACCCCAACTTGTTGGAAACAATAAATGCTCTTGTTTACTGCGCATGTGACTGTTGGACTTTTCTTGGGGGATTCTCTCTGACCCTAACACTTTCGGGTTCCTAAGAGACCATCACTCTCTCTCAGGCAGTGAAGTGTTCAGGCTGCCTTGTGTTTCTCTGCCCTTAGTAGTCAAAGCAGCATGCTTGACTGTCGAACATGGAAGCTGGACAGGACAACTGGTCTTTGACATTAATCTGTGTTCCCTGTATAGCTTACACACTTCATTGTATCCTGGCAACTGCCGTTATATTCTGTTTCTGGTAAGAGGATAAAAAGTCTGATTGTTCTCAATAAAATGTCCACAGCCTCAGTCTTGCTGTGCACCCCTTGACCGGCCTAATTTGATTTCTCTCGGCTGTATCAGGTGACCTTGGCCGGGTGACAAGCACAGACACTTGTAGGCCTGGTTTCCATGGTGCTGTGCGACAAAACTTATCCTGGGGAGACTCAGCATACACATCTACCCACCCCAGATTGTGACCCCTTGGTTATCACTAAAGTCCAACTTGGTGAACCAATCAGTCTTATATTGGAGTTTACTTAAGAAAAATGTTCGGATCAAGAATTACTTACAGGAGAGGGCTGGAGAGATGGCTCAGTGGTTAAGAGCACTGGCTGCTCTTCCAGAGGTCCTGAGTTCAATTCCCAGCACCCACATGGCAACTCACAACTGTCTGTAACCCCAGTTCCAGGGTATCCGACCCTCACACCAGTGAACATAATAATAATAATAATAATAATAATAATAATAATAATAAAAGAATTACTTACAGGAGCAGAAATGACTCAAAGACAGCTCATCACCAAGCCCATCCCTGCCTGAGTGAGAGCTCACAGAGATGGGAACCTGGAGCACAGGGCACAGCCTGTACACAGCTCAACAGGCTAGAGGGCGTCTTCTCCAGGGGCTTCAGTTGTCCAAACCTCTTGCAGCCAGCTTGTCTGGGTTCTGCTTCTTCCAGGCAGCTGCTCTTAAGTCAGAGTCTCCTTGTAGGGTGACTAGTATGAGAGTCTCCTTTGCAGCTTTTACTGGTTGCCCTGGCAGGGAGGGGCCTGGTGAATCTGGTTAGCTTCAGGGACTTCCTGAAGCTATTATGAGTTGTTTAGCTTCTCTGCTTAGAAGCTTCCCTGAAGGGTTGAATGTTTCCATCTTACAAAACTTACACAATACTCAGTCCCTTTTTCAGGCTCTGACATTTTTTTTCTCTTCCTCTTCCATAGTGATTCCTGAGTCCTGGAGAGGTGACTATGTATGTTCACCTGTGGTTAAGAAGTAGGCCACCGTGCCACAGTGACTGTCTCTGGTTCTCAGGCGCTTCACTGGTGGTTGAGCTGAGACTGCTAACAAGTGATCTATAGGTGTAGACATGTCTTACGTGCAGTCTGATGGACACATCACGTCCATCTAGCAAAGCCATAGAAGTTGCTTCCCCCCTGGGAACCTACTGCCTCCCCAGCTACAGGTGTTTTCCTGACTTACAGTACCAGATGGGAACTTCCTCTTGTGGAATGGGCATTAAATTCAACCAGAAGGCTTTACCCATAATCGCCAAACTACTATGACAGAAGCAGGTACATGCTGTATGCATTTGGTATTTCAGCCTACAGGGTCCACAGCCAAGCAGAAATGCTGGTTTCAGGTCTCCACCAGCAGCCTACGTGGCCCCATTCAACACTGTGATAGGCAGCCAGCAGGGTGGAGTTTCCAGTTAAGTCCCAGCCTAACTTCTCCATGCCCTGCAGTGCCTTCAGCAATAGGGTCTTGTACGTTCAGATGCCTCTGTTGTACTCTCCCTCATAGCTACGATAAAATCCTTCTCCTCAACCATAGTGGACTGGTCACGTCCTTATTTTCTTCATGAGGTCTCTTGTTGCTTAGGTTCAATACGACATCCTCGGTGGTGCAGTGGCTCCCCCGTTTTTCCCACTCACAGAACTCTTCCCCAACCCCTATGTTCTCACTCTTTGAGTGGACGGCTTGTCTGGCCATACCCTGCAGCTGTAGCTGTTGAAGGGACTCTGGTAGGCCTGAGCATGACAAACATGGCTCTGGCAGGCCTTGCCCTTGCCTCATTCCCTCTGCCTTGCTAAAAACCATTGGATTACACTCTTAATGCTAGCCACCAAGGTCTGTCCCCTTATCCGGCCAGTTCCTCCTCCTGAGGCTGACAACCAAGACCCAGCTATTGAAGTATTAAATAAAGGTCAGCAATTAAAAGCCCCCTTTGGCTGCCCTAATTAACATGCCCAATCAAAATTAAACACCTTATCCTAACATGGGGCTTTCTCTTCTATCTTTACAAACTACCTTTTGCCTATGGGCCACGTCTGTCTCCTCTCCATCCAGAGGCGGTCCTTTGTCTTCTTCCTCCCTTGTTTCTTTCCCCTTCTCCCTCTTCCTCTGTCTTCTGTCTTTATCTCTCATTCCCTGCCCTCTGTCCCTCCGGGACAAATAAACCTCCTCTGTTCTGAGAACGTGGTCTTGCGGTGTCTTGCGCCGATACTGATCCTTTCGCTGATGCCGTCCATGACCTGGATTCGGTCTCCAGGACACCACATTGGCTCAGTTCTCGCACATTGGGACCTTCACTGACAGTCTTCTCCACCCAAGAGCCACCAATTGGTGAGTTTCCCGCTACACTCCCTACATTCTCTCCAGTCAGTGCGGTTAGCAAGCTTTGCTTACACGTTTGGAGACTGCCCCTCCCCCACTGAAAATCCTGTTGACAGGGTCTAGATTTCCACAAGGGACAACTGTGTCCTTTCTCTTGGTGATGGACTCTGGATGACGACCCCCTTTTCCCGGAGATCTCCTTATCACCTCTGGAGATACATGGAAACACCCCCTCTCTCCGTGTCTGCTGGTGGGAATAGCTTCCACCACCTGGAAAATGCATACTTGATATTAACGATGCACTTTGGCACCAAACAATAACTCAGAATGTGTCTCTGCTTTCTCTTTTGTCTGCTCCATGCCCTCCGTGTGATTCTTACACTCTCTGAGTTTCTCTATACGCCACTGTTCCGTGCACATTGTTTCATGTCCTATTTAAGCCTCTGCGCACTGCAGGAATACTGACTGCCCGGCACTCTGTGCCCACTAGCTGCTGCACCTGCGCCTTGGCATGACCAGGAGTTACAATGAAATCCTGCTGTGCACCTATTCTGCCAGCACAGCCCTGCCCCATGCAGCCAATCCTACAGGCCTGTACAGCCCAGGCTGCCTCTAGCCCCCCAGAACCCCTACTTCCACTGCAGCTGTGCAGCTAGCTACACACCCCCCCCTGCCACCACTGCACCAACGCCGCAGGCACAGATGCTGCACCCCTGCCACCACTGCACCAACGCCGCAGGCACAGATGCTGCACCCCTGCCACCACTGCACCAACGCCGCAGGCACAGATGCTGCACCCCTGCTCCTCAGGCCTGGGCTGCTCAGACCACTGCCACAGGCCACACCCCTAGTCGCTGCCACTCACTGCTGGCCAAAGGCAGCACAACCCCATTTTTCCTTCTGCTGTAAAGCCGTGAAAGACCCCCCCATACTTGAAAGACCCCCGTGCCCACATACTATGTTAAATTCTGCTAAAAATTTAGCTGGGCCCCCGGGCTCAGCCGATGCTAAAACTGGATATCTATGGGTTGCAGACTCACTGACTAGGCTAAGGAGAGGGATACTTCACCCCCCAAGACATCCTATCTAAATTGCCAACTTGCTACAGGGTGTTTTATCTGTCTTTATGGTTTTTCGGGGAAATTCGAGAACAGACATGGGGCCATTCCCAGGATGAGCTAAGCCCACCAATTTGAGAGCCAATGAAATGCTTGTACTATACTACCCTCTTATGTAATCATTTTTCCCTATAAATATGGCTGTTTGAATTTGCCCGGGGTGGGCAGTTGGCGTAAGCTACTGTTGCACCCTCAGGCGCCTGTGTAATAAAGACACCTCTTGCTGATTACATCTGTTGGCCTGAATTATTGAGACTGTGGGATTTCTCCCACCACCCTTGCAAACGAGGGTTTTTCATCTTGGAGGTCCCAGCGAGATGGATTTTTTTGGGGAGCCCCCCCTCAATAATTCAGATAACCATCAGGAGGTAAGCTGGCCGGCCGTTGTGTGTTTCGTTGTGTGGTTATGTGTTTCCGTCCGCCAGTCCGTCCGTTTGAAGTCGTTTGTACGTACAAACGCTCCGTAGGCTAAGTGAAGGAGGGAGCTGACGGGTTCCGTACTCCTCACTAGCCACCTGGCAGACGTGCCAGGGATTCCGGGGGCCCGATTTTTCGGGGTCCAATTTGTATCTGAGGGTGATCAGGCCACCCTGTTGGAGGATCGGAGACACTTCGCCGCTGCGCCTCCGTCTGAACTTGGCTTTACGCCGGTCTGTTGCTGCGCAGCTTCTGGCCTGCTGTCTGTGCTGTCTTTGTTAACTTTGTTTTATGTTTCGTGTTTTTAATTTTATGTTATGTCTTTTGCACTCGAGTTTAAGTCTGATACCATGGGACAATATGTAACCACCTCTGTGACCCTAACTCTAAAAAAAGGCTGCAGACCCAGCTGTGAAAATCCGAAAGAAACGCGGTAGTCTGCCCCTACCCACGCCTCTCTAGGCTGTACCTTCCTGGGGCTGTACTGCTGAACCGTCCTGCTTGCAGTTGCGATTACTGGAGAGTGCAGGTCTCTGGGGGAGGGAGCGGCCAGAGCAATCTTCGCCACAGGGCATGATGTGGCAGGGCACCCTGGCCACTGTCAGATTAGGGGGCAGCCGTGATCCCCGCTGTGGGGACTCTCCCAGCAGCCGCCATCACCATGGGCGAAAAGGCAGGCCCGGAGGGATTCACCACAGGTTCCAGCTGTGGGAGCTCACTAACGGGAGAGCCCTCTTAGCTGGAAAAAGCTAGCATTTACCGATGTCACCTCAGCCAAGCCTAGTGCTCTTCCAATCCTTGGGCTTAGTATGAGGGCTCAAGAGTCGCCTCTCTAGTGAACAATGTGGCATACCTGAGAAACTGAGTTGAGGCTTCCAGATGGCCGACCAATCCTGACCTGATAAGTGCCCTAGAATGGATTCCTCATGGGGCCTCTGGAATTCCATTCAGAGAAAAGCTACTAGGTTGCTGTGAGTACTGAAATGGAGTTACGGGAAGCTTGTGCTGTACATCTAGGAACTCACTGTGGACGGCTGAGGCTAGAGCCAGGTCCTGGGGGTCTCCTTTTCAAAGAGAAGGCTTGTTTTCCCTGGAAATTAAGGTGCTAGGGACTAAGTGGCAGCCCCCCTTCTGCAAATACCATGTTAAGCTTCATGCCAAAGATCTGTGGCCCTTGCCCAGGGGAGGTAGCTGGTGCTAGCACCAGGGCCAAGGAACTAAGGCCTCCTGTGGAGACACACATGCCAGCCGGGGTCCAAGCTGGTGCTAATTCCTCCCCACAGGACCCAGTAACCCTGGGAACCTGCAGTAGGCTGTTTTTCTGGGGTCAGATACCCTGTTAGATTACTTGCTTGCTGAGCTACCAGGGTTGCTATTTTAAATAGACCATATTTTATGTTAAAACCAAATAGATCCAAAAAAAAATAAATGAGGACAGTGTTTAAAAATAAAGTATCATGTACTGAGACCATGAGCTGGTAATGTAGCTATCTTCAAGATGGAGATGAATGCAACGGTATTCACAAACATTCAAAAGTGAGGCAAGAGATTGGGGTTAACAGTTGTGCCTGGTCATAGCTTATCATTACAATCTTGTCTAAAAATGACTTTCATTAAATAAGATGGCAGCTAGGGTTATCATCAAAGATACTATATAAATATAACTTAAAAAATGTGTGCTAAAAAATAAACTACAGATTGATAGTTTCTATATTTCTTACTATGCAGTGTATGCAAAATAAATAAATAAATAAATAAATAAATAAATAAATAAATAAATTCCCAGCTCTGTTTAGATGGGTACAGGACTACACTGTCTTCAAGAACTATTGCCATGTAAACAGCCCAGCTGAGCTTCTAAGTCAGCTCATGTTTAGATATAAATTTGACAGCTTGCAATGCTTATGATAAGATGGGGGTTCTGAGGTGCCCCACATGGCAAAGATCAACTAAAGCCTCTCACCCCACTACATCCACAATGATGATGTTGCTAAATGATGAATGGCTCTTTTGATTCTTTATAATGTTTATGGCTATTTAAAAACATGATGATTTTCATTTATTATTGATATAAAAGAGGTACATTTTGGGTTGTTTTCAGGTTCTGTCTATGATAAAATAATTCTGCTATGTAAAATAGGCCCAAAAGGGATATTGCTAAGTTTAAGGTAATATGTTACCTAATTCTAAAAATCCACCATACTAATGTTCAAAGTAGCTGTATCAGTTTGCATTTTTATGAGCAACGGAGGATTTTTATCCCACATTTCCTTAAACATAAATTGTCAAATAATGTTTTTAATTTGGTCATTTTTACAGGGATAAGATAAAAATTTAAAATTGTTTAATTTACATTTTTCTTATGATTAAGGATGTTATATTTAAGCAAATTTTAAATATTTTTCAGTCATTCTAAGTTCGTTTGTTGAGAGTTTACAGTTTTGGTCCGTAACATAATTTTATTAAAATATTTGTTTTTATGACGATTAAGTTTTAAGTTCTTTATATGGTTTTAAATTAATTAATAAAGATACCTTCTTATTCTACAGGCTGGTATTATGTTCTGTTAATTATATCCGTTGTTATACAAAGTTTTCCAGTTCTAGAGATCTTATGCATTGATTGTTTATCTCTAAGTGTCTATGCCACTGAGGCTATGTTTAAAAATGTATTTAAAACTTTTTTTATAAGGTTCAATGTTGTTGGTTTTATGTTAAGGTCTTTTGATTTGTTTGGATTTTAGTTTTGTGCATAAGAGATAAATATGGATCTATCTTCATTCTTCTACATGATGATGTCTAATTAATCCTTAAAGGGAGAAACTGACAGTCAAAATGCCGGGCTCATGGCAAATCTCAGGGGCAAGGCACCTCACTAATTCGGCCAAGGTAAGAGAGGTTCTCCAGGGGTCAGTTAGAATCTGTGTTCCTTAAATGTTTAATGGAGGTTTACAGGCATTTTTACCCAACCTCTAAAGGTCAACAGGTAGTGGTAGCCATGGCCTTCATAGGACAGTCAACATCAGATATAAGGAGAAAAGTTACAACAGGTAGATAGGCTGCAAGATGATAGCTTGCGGAATTTGGGGAGACAGAGAAAGAAAAAGGCGTAAAGCAAAAAAAAAAAAAAAAAAAAGGCAGGACTCAGATAGATAAGGAGCTTGGGCAACAGAAGATCAAAGACAAATAAAGATGGACAGAGACACCCTCTTGGACAAAGGCCAATGTGCTTATGACAAGAAAAAGGACATTAAATACCTTTATAGATTTTCTAAGGGACACAAGAACTGAGCACTCTTTAAAAATGGTTAAAACAGCCATTGAACAAACTGGACACTTTACGAACTATAAATTTAAAAAAGGACAAATAAATGACTCGTTCCTCCCTGGTCACCCCTGAATGTATGATCAAAGTCTTTTGCTGACCAAACGAGGGACTTTCGCCTTCCCTGTTGTTCTCAGTTCTGCAGGAGATGCAGGCTGCTTATCTGCCTCTGCCACGCCCTCCTCACTGAGGATGACCACCTCCCCCTGCCATCACCTTTGGAGAAATCCTTTCCTCCTAGCAACTGCCTTGGTGCTGTGCTTGCCCTAAAGCCCGCATGAGCCCTGGCCGCTCACCCTGCAGTCTCACTCCCCTGACCCATGTCAGACTGTGATAGAGCGCTCACGATGCTACTGCAGGTGCCCTCCTGCACCGGGCTGCTGCTCCTGTGCCCTGCTCACGTCGATGGACTACAGACCCTACCAGCATCTGCAGAAAGGACATGCAGCTGGCAGAACCACAGGCTGAGCTGTGCCAGGCAGAGCCGGAAATGATGGCAAAGCTTGCCTGGGGCACAAGGCTGGGGTCCTAACCAAGCAGGTATACAAAACTGAAGATAAGCGGAAGGCGGGGGCAGCAATGGCAGACAAAAAGCAAATGATCTGGGCCAATAGCCTCCCTGAAGGGATGTCAGCCCTCCCAGAAAGCTGAACTTATGACTTTGATACAAGCTCTACATGGCAGAGGATAAAGATAGCCATCATACATTGACCAGGACTGAGATAACCAATGTAATGGCTAAAAAGATCATAAAATTCCTCCCCAGGTTTGGGATGCCCGAGGTAATCATGTCAGATAACAGACCTGCCTTTGTTGCCCAGGTAAGTCATTGGGGATCAATTGAAAATTGTGCTTACCTACCCCAAAACTCAGGTCAGATAGATAGGATAAAAAATTCTAAAAAAAAATTTTTTTACAAATTGACATAATTGGCCCTGGAGACAGGCAAATAAAAAATGACTGCACAGACCTCCCTCCCCTGTTCGGTTCTGGGTTTAAAACACCCCGGGGCCACATGGATTAACCCCTTTTGAGATCCTGTACGGAGGTCCTCCTCCAGCCATAACTTTTTTATTTTGATATTGCTGATCCACCTCCCCTACCCTGCAGGCTCACTTGCAGTCCCTCCAGTTGGTGCAGCAAGAAATCTGAAAGCCCCTGGCAGCTGCTTACTAGGACTCAGATCGGGCTCCTGTGGTCCCTCACCCTTTCAAGATAGGTGACAGCATTTGGGTCCGGAGACATCAGACAAAAACTTCGGAACCACGGTGGAGAAGTTCATACACTACTCCTCACGACCCCAACTGCCCTAGAGGTGGACGGAATCACTGCCTGGATCCACGCATCACACTCAAAGCAGCCCAGCCAGAACACCTCATCGACAATCAGGACCTGGAGTCACCATGGAGGCTCCAGCGCACTCAAAACCCATTAAAGATAAGACTTGTCAGGGCCTAATATTAATCACGACCCTGGCCCTCCTTGTCCTAGATGCCAGGGTCTCAGGGAGCCCTCACATACCCAAACAACTTACTTGGCAGGTATTCTCCCAATGGGGGATATAGTCTGGTCTGTCACTCGCCTTTACCCTCCTGGTGCCTGGTGGCCCAATCTTAGCCCTGATTTTTGCCAGCTGGCTACAGCACTTGGGACTTAAGACATAGCTGCTTTTAAACATGATCAGCTAACACTTAATATGGAACCAACCTCAGGAGGCAATGGGGTAGAAGGCTGTTCCAGTCTTATTAGGTAGTGTCTTCTTGCTCCACTTGATTTTTATGTCTGCCCCCTGGATGGAAAAAATCAGGCTACTGCCCACCCATGTGGAGGCCTTGGGAAATATTTTTACATTACCTGGGGATGCGAAACCACAGGTGATGCATATTGAAACCCATCCTTCTCCTGGGATAAGATTATAGTCCACCATGGTTAAAAAAAAGCCCCCCCCCTTAAAAAATACTAAAAACAGGGGACTACAGGCATGAAACAGGTAAATGGTCCTACACCACGGGATACTGTCTACCCCTTAATATTTCTTTTACCCCTCAAGGAAAGCAGGATTATCAAAGCTGGTTTAATTGATCGCCCTGGTTTACAACCCTAATCTCCACAATCACGGGTCCTATAATTATTTTGATGCTCATACTCACCTTTGGGCCCTGTATCCTTAACAGGCTAGTCCAATTTGTTAAGGACAGGTTAACGGTTATCCAGACCATGGTCCTCACTCAGCAATACCATGCACTTAGGCAAATGGACCCTGAGGCCAGCCAGACCCCAGAGCAAGATGAATGGATATAAGATTCTATCCATAATAAAACCCAAGGGAGGAATGAAAGATCCCCCCCCATACTTGAAAGACCCCCGTGCCCACATACTATGTTAAATTCTGCTAAAAATTTAGCTGGGCCCCCGGGCTCAGCCGATGCTAAAACTGGATATCTGTGGGTTGCAGACTCACTGACTAGGCTAAGGAGAGGGATACTCCACCCCCCAAGACATCCTATCTAAATTGCCAACTTGCTACAGGGTGTTTTATCTGTCTTTATGGTTTTTCAGGGAAATTCGAGAACAGACATGGGGCCATTCCCAGGATGAGCTAAGCCCACCAATTTGAGAGCCAATGAAATGCTTGTACTATACTACCCTCTTATGTAATTCCCTATAAATATGGCTGTTTGAATTTGCCCGGGGTGGGCAGTTGGCGTAAGCTACTGTTGCACCCTCAGGTGCCTGTGTAATAAAGACACCTCTTGCTGATTACATCTGTTGGCCTAAATTATTGAGACTGTGGGATTTCTCCCACCACCCTTAAAAACGAGGGTTTTTCAGCCGGATGGCTGGCCTCTCCAGATTCCCTCTCCTAGGCACCTCCTAGTCCTCCAGCCCACTTTCCCTGGCCCAGTTCAGCCCAGCCAGGCAGGAAGGAGTCAATGCTCATGAGCACAGAACTCTAGGAGGCCCCCGTTCAACTGTCCATCTTTGCATTTTCCCTTCCCAGCAACCAAAATCCTAAACAAACTCACACCTTTCCTCCTCCTAGGAAGTACAGCTTCCTTAGGCCTGTGTCTGGGCTACTGCAACTCCCAAACCCAGCCTCTCCATCCCACATGCCAGCCCAACCCCCACCCATCTCATCCCTGCCTCCCACCCCCATCTCCCCTGCCACCAAAAGACTCCTTCCCTTCCTGAAAACTAATTCCCTCCCCCCTATTTTCCTAACTTAATCCTTACCTGTCCTGACATTTCTTTAAGTTTAAACTGAGCCACACAAAAATCTGATATTCTTTTTTTTTTTTTTTTTTTTATTTTCGAGACAGGGTTTCTCCGTAGCTTTTTGGTTCCTGTCCTGGAACTAGCTCTTGTAGACCAGGCTGGCCTCGAACTCCCAGAGATCCGCCTGCCTCTGCCTCCCAAGTACTGGGATTAAAGGAGTGCGCCACCACCGCCCGGCAAAAATCTAATATTCTGTAATCGTAAAGTTTATAGTGTTTATGGTTTATTTTGATGTTAAAGGATCTCCAATCAAATCTTTAACTCAAATTTTAAGGCTCAAACTTAAACTGTTAAAGATAATTAAGATACGTAAGTTAATAGTCACCTTATGAATAATCAAATTCTTTAATATGTCCAGAACTATACTTATTATCATGATTAATTACAGGAATAAGCTTTATTTGGCCTCCTATATGTGTCTTCATGGCTAAGCCTGTAATCAGGTAGCTTAATAAATACCTGGTCCTCAAATTTCTCAAACATCTGCTGAATATGGCATTTAAAATGAAAAACTTTCCACAATAAACAGACATCCCCTCCTAACAAGAAAGTTAAAGACAAATGGGACTCTGCATAGACAATGCCATCTGCACTGTGGTAATGCTCCTCATCAGACTGACCTGTCATTATCAGTAAAGACGATAATCTTGCCGACATGACAGCCCATCAAGCTCCCTTTCATCCCTTACCACTCACTCCAGGCTACCCTACTACATAACCCAGATAACAACATCCCTAACCCTCCTTCAAGGCAGGACACTCTCCAAACCCCGCTTGGTGTATCCATCCTTTCCCTCTGATGCCTGTTCCATCAAACTCACCTATTCCCCGCTGCCAACAATTCCCAAACAAAACAGATCTCACCTCTCTTCTACAGTCCCACTTTTCCTCTGTCCAAATGATTCTCTCACATCCACTACCAACTTCCTCCCCCAACCTGTCCAGATGTCTCAAATATCAAACACTCTGAACAAATACCACACTCCCGATTACAAGACACAGGCCAAGCTATCTCCTCTCTGACACACACACACACACACACACACACACACACACACACACACACAGCCAAACACTCATTTGGGGCAAGGTCACCCAACAAATTCTTTCCTCAACGTCACAGATCCCTCCTTCATTGCACCCCACTGCTTCCTCTCTGCCTCTCCTCTAAGCCCTTCTTTGGCCACATTGCCCCTGTTACCCTAGTTGCCAATGTCCCACCCCCACTGCTGACTGTAGCCTTGACCATCCAAGTCCCCCTTCGGAAATGAAAGCGAAGTTCTCTCAACCTTTACAGGCTGTTTCTGTCATCATTTGCTAAGAGCCTCCCCAGTCACCCATGTTCCCCAAATATCTCAATTTCAGAAACCACCTGAACCCCACAGAAAGACTATTTTGCTGCAATGGAAACCCCTCAAAATGTTTTCTCCCCAGCACAGCCAGACCCCACTTTCAGATGACAATTTTTCCCTGACTAACCTTATATCACCAATCTAAATGGTCAATGGCTCCACTCAAGAACTCTTGAACAGACTCCAGACTCCTGCCAACCTACAGCCTAAGCTTTCCTGCCTATTCCTAGGGTTGGGATTCTTCTTCCCAACAATAAGGACCATAGACCTAGGGGTTTCAACTGTACATCCAAGATAGCTTCCCTAGACTCCTTAACTTTACCTCTGTCCATAGTCCATCTGCCCCAACAAATCAATTCCAGCCCCAGCAACAGCTGTTTCTTGGAATGTACATCCTGGTCCAGCCTCACAGACTACACTTCCCAATAGTACAACTGGTGAAGCATCCTGCTTTTCCCAGCCTTGACCAGCAACTCAGCTTCCTTGGGTCCCTAATGTCATCAGAAAGCACCCACAGAGAGAGTGCCCAATACCCAATAACCCGATAATAAAACAAAAATGTGGCATGTCCACCAACAGATGAAGAAAGCATGGTGTGTGTGGTGCAATACTAAGTGGCCATGATCAACAAAATCCTCCCGTTCTCGGGACCCTGTGAAAAGCCCAGTCAGCCAGAGTCAGAAAGATAAACGGCACAGGTTGGGAATATAGACAGAAGGGACCTGAAAGGAGAGGACTGAGAGAAGGTGGAAGGGGAACAGAAGGCATAAATGTGAACAAGGGGCCGGGGCTCATTTTCAGTTACACAAGAGAGTCATCTTTGGTAAAAAGACTTTACCTCAAAATATAATAATCGCCTGAAGTACATTACATGATCTTAGGAGAAACTTGCAACGAAACTAATTAATATGTTACTATTTCAAAGGAAAGTGCGGGTCAGAAAGTAACTTAGCAGGTGGAACCCCCTGTCCATGAGCCTGAAATCCCGAGTTTAATTCCTGGGACTACAGGTAGAAAGAAACTGACCCCAAAAATTGCCCCCTGTCATGTGTACCTTGACATATGATTGTCCACACATATGCACACAAGATATACTAAAACGTAATAAAAGAACTGACAATTGTGTATAATCTGAGTGGTCATCCGCACAGCACTGACGAGGGTAAACATCCGTTACAGCAGTCGGTGCTGTCACCTGCTCGCTGCTTATGGGTACAATTTAGAAACATTTCAAGTGACAGAACAAAAGACCTTTCACCACGCAGTCTTCCAGGATACCATGTGACCCTGCAATTGGCAGATGACCTCAGCAGCAACCGCCACGGACACCACCGACCGTTGCCCAACTTTACCTTTCTACGCATGCGTGCATCATGAAGAGGCCAGTAATTGGCATCTCTGGGACCAATGAGATGCAGCGATTCTCCAGGTTTATCCAATGTTTTCAAAGGATTCTCATAAGCCAATGAGACTTCGAGTGTATTATCTGACCCTGAAGTTGCTTCATTCAGGGACCCTGAGAGGGGACAGACACGAGACTGGAACGCATCGGGGAGCGCCTTCCAAGCCCAAGATCTGGTGAGGGCATTGTGGAGCCAGAAAGATTCTGCTGCTTAAAAAGAAAAGGAACAGTGAGGGACCAGATCTCTGAGACCTGGGGAAAGAAGCCAGTGAAGAAGAGCAGGGGAAAGAAGGGGACAGGGGTCAGCGGTGGGATTGAGTCTGAGGGAGGAGGCTGGCCTGGACTCTTGAGTCCCAGGGAGGGGGTCTAGATACGTAGGCCTGAGTTTGATAAACAGGGACAGAATCTTGGGTCTGAGGGAGAACTGGTCCTGGGTTCCGGAATCTGAAGGAAGGGGGCTTTGCTCTTAGGAGGCTGGGATTGTTCTCTGGTTCTGGATTCTCGAGTCTCAGTTCTGGACTTTGTGTCAAGGAAAGCGTCTGGATACTAGATGGCCACCGTGGCTGCAGGAGGAGGCCGCTGTGGCTATTCCTTCATGCGGGGAACTGGGTTCTGTACACTTAGGCCTGAAGCTTGTCCATCAGAACCCTGGGTCCTGTGAGGTGGGAGGAGCACAAACCAGATTCCACATTCCTAGGATGGACAAACCAGGGCCCTCAGAATCCGAGGTCTGGGGGAGCTAGATGCTGAGAGCTGGGACTCTGAGACCTGGAGAAGGTTCTGCCTGGCACCTGAAGTCCTGAGGCTTAAAGCAGAGGGCTCCCCGACCCGGTATCCTGCATCTGGACACTGAAGGAACAGAGCTGCTGGGTTCTTGGTGTAGGGAATCCGTGGCTGAGTCTAAGAATTGCAACCAGAGAACATGAGTCCCAGGACATTGTAACTTCCAAGCAACTCAGGACGGACTGGCTTCACTTTCTTGTGTCCCCTAAAGTTGGCATTAGCCAGAAACCATGGATTAATCTCTGTCTGTGTGGCTGAATTGTCTCCTGTTCTCCATCAGTTCCCAGGTCCTGATCAGCTCTTCCCAGCCTCAGAGAAGTCATGGCAGCCTGCAGCATCCAGTACTTATGGCTCCTCTTCGTGCTGGGCTTCACCCCCTTCTCAGGTGAGGATGCAGAGGAAGAGCAATGGGCACACCTTCATTTGAGAGTCTTCACTGAGAATCTCTTAACAGACTGGGGGAGGAGGAGAATGTGTGCAAAGACCCCGAGGAGGACTACGTGTGAGACACCCCTTACTCTACTGAACCACTTTGGTCACCCAAAACCTGCCCAGATTTTCAGAGAGAAGTCAAACCTTATGTGTCCCTTGGTCCTTTGTCAATAATGGGAGCCACCATAGTGTTCCCCTGCCACCTGCTCCTTGCCTTGGCCTGCGTAGTTCTGTCACCCGAGGATGCGGTTCTCTCTCCCTTTGTTCTATGACACTGTGTGCTGTCCCCTAGCCTGGAGGACTGTCTATGTGCCACAGTGACTGAGAGTGGTGGGTGCACGGACAGTAGGAAGGACGAGTCACATGGGCCCTCTGGGCCAGGCTAAGACTTCGGAAGGTTTTCGATGTGTTCTCATTTTTCTAATTATGTATAGGGGAGTGTCTGTCTGTCCCTCTGTCTGCCAGCCTGTCCATCTGCTTGCCTGCCTGCAAGGAGGGTATGTGTTCCTAAGTGCTGGACACTAAACTCGGTACTTCCAAGGGAGCAAGTGCTCTTAACCCCTGAGCCATCTCTAGAACCCTTTAAGAAGTCAGATTTATTCTGGAGGAGATAGGGGCCTATCAGAATTTTCTGTCTTCTCAGGGCTTCTTAGAGTTTCTCAGAACCCTGACATGATTACCTCATCCATTAACAGGACCCCAATGCTGGGTGGTGAAGAAGGTGGGGGAGAAGTAAAAAGGGGATCAGAGAGACCCAGGACAGGCAGGCAAAGGCCCTGGCATCTTGCAGCTGGGGGGCAGCATTAGAGGCAGCCACAGTGCTCAGGTGCTGCAGTTGCTGTGCAGCAGAAGCCACAGGGTTTCCTAGAGAATGCAGCAGGGGCTGGAGGGAAAACATGGATGAGAATTTGGGCAGCTCTGCCTCTTGTGCCCCAGGGGAAGGAGCCACCTTTGAGCAGGATGGGGAGGATGTGGTGGGATGGAGCAGAGAGTGCAGATCTGGTTGCAGGAGCGGGGCAGCTGAGCTGCACATTCTCCCCTGGGAAATGAGGAGATGGCCAGCGCCGCACTGGGGGCCATCAAGAGGATGCGCTTGTGAACACCCAGTCCCAGATCCCAGAATTTCTGCATCCTGGGGCACATGAGGTCTTGCCATGATTACGTGAGGTCGTCAGGGAAGGTCAAGCTCAAGGTCCTCTAACTGGACTGCTGTGTTCAACCCTGATCTAAGGAAACTGAAAGCCAAAATTCCGAGTCTAGCTCTGCCACCTCCTGCCTGGATGACTCTGGACAAATCCCCAACACTTCCTGCCTCTGCTTCCCTCCCTTGAGAATGCTGCCACCTGCTGTGGAGCTGTGGTGAGGAAGTGAGGCAGTCCTGTCAACAGTGAAGACAGGAGCTGGCTCTGCAGTCCCAGTGCCCCAGAGGTAGAGGCTGGAGGACTGCCAGAGGGAGGCCAGCCTGGACCACAGAGCTAGAGCCTGTCTCAGACACACACACACACACACACACGCACAGGCACAGGCACATGCACACACACACAGTGGATGCAGTGGGCTCATCTGTGCAGTCATTTCTGTATCCAGGCACCGAGCAGGCCCAGTGCTCACTAGAGGTCAACCTAGTGATCTCTCTGGAATCTAGGGCTTCTCAGTCCAAAGAGATCTATTAGCTGGTGAGGTGGCTCAGGAAATAGGTGCTTGCTATGCAAACATAAAAACCTAAGTCCAATTCCTAGCACCCTTGGAGAAAGACACACACACACACACACACACGGAGACAGACAGACAGACAGACAAACAGACAGACAGACAGACAAAGAGAGCTATGGTGGAACATGCTTGTAATCCCAGCCCTGGCAAAGCAGCGATGGGCAGACCCCACAACTTGCTGCCCAGTCCTGCTAGCCTACTTGGCTTTACTTCAAGAGCTTCAGACCACTGAGCCACCCTGTCTGGAAAAACAAGTCAAGGGTAGCTGAGGTGGCTCATTAGGTTAAAGCACCTGAATTCACTGCCTGGTCCCATGTGGTGGAGGGAGAGAACTAACTCCCGAAGTTGTGGCACATACAGAAACCCACATATGCACACACGCAAACACACACACACACACACGTACGTGCACACACACACACGCACGCGCGCACATATGTAATAAAAATATATAAATAAGAAAGGAGAAGCTTGACTGGAGAGATGAAATCAGTGACTGAAAGTACATGCTGCAGGAAGCAAGATGTGTAACTCACTCAAGATGGCAGCTGGGGTTTCCTCTGGCTTCCACATGCACGCATACACACATGAACAGGAATACACACATGTGTGCACACACAAACACACACAAAAGGTAAAGGTAGCTTGAGACCACCTTCCATGAAACCCCATGGGGAGTATAGAATGGAGGAGCAAGTCTTCCTCAGGAGGCTTTGAGAGGAGCAGGTGCTCAGGGAGGAACAGGGTGAACAGAGATACAGGCTTGGGGACTGTGACTTCTGAGTCCCTTAATCCAGACGGGGATGTCACAGCCAGGGCATGGGAAGTATGACTTGGAGCATGATGGCCGCTCTTAGCCCGGAAGCTGAGGGGCAGACGTGGTGACTCCCTGACTCTCACTAATCCTGACGGTTTTCCTCTCCACAGGTGCTCTGACATGTTACAAGGGGGTCATGTTGAAGCTTGGCACTGGCTTTGCTAAGGAAGCTGTCGAGTGGTCTGCTCTGTCGACCAAAGTGTGTGAACCTAAGGAGTTATGTCAGGAGACGCTCCTCCTCATAGACGTAGGTATGTGGGATGAGACGAGGACCACACTCCTGCACCAGGCCAGCACAGCCCTACCCTGGGTTCTGTGTCCTGCAGTTCCTGCCCACTTCCTCCTCTTTCTGGGCTTGCCTTGCTGGGTGGTGGTGTAAGGTAGCCCCAAGGCCAGAGATGAGAACAGTGTTGGAACAACAGAAGGGGCCCTGATGACCTCCATCATTTGAAGCATTCTCGGGCTGGGTGTGGCTCAGTTGGTTCAATGTCTGTTTACCATGCCAAAAGCCCTGAGTTTGATCCATAGCACTAGGTAAACTGGGCACACCTGTAATCCCAGTGCTGGGAAAGAGGAGTCCGTGAAATTGAGATTTAGTGCCATCCACACCTATATAGTGAATTCAAGACCAGGGTGGGCTGAGACTCTCCAAGAGAGAGCAAGAGAGAGAGTGAAGCAAAGAGCTAGAGAAACTGAGAGAGGAAGGGAGGGGGAGAGAGGGGGAAGGAAGGGGGTAGAAGAGATGGTGAGCACAGTGAGGCTGCAGCCTGTGGGAGGGGCTCAGGGAGACTGTGGAGACAGTGTGCAGCAAGGTCTGCAAGAGGGCGGTGCAGAAGGATCCAGGCTTGAGCTTCAGGCTTTGACTGACACAGAACATGCTGAATTGTGTCCTTCCTGTGACTGGGAGCTTCAAGGGACCCAAGAACTGGGCTCCCAGACCTTGTCACCCTCCTCTTCCCAGCCCAGCTTTCACTCTCTTATACTCACAGGACCAAGGACACTCCTACTAGGGAGCAAAGGTTGCTCTGGGCGTGGGGCAGAGGACAACAGTGGTATCTCCATATACTCCAGCCCCCCTGGAATGCTGGTAGCTTCCTACACACGCTTCTGTTCCTCCAACCTGTGCAATGAAGCCAGCAGCAGCAGTGTCCTACTGAGCTCCCTCCCTCGTCCAAGTATGGGACCCAGACATTTGGGGGTTAAGCTGGTGGCTGGCGTTGAGAGCATGCAGTGTGCCCCAACCTTTCTCTCTGTCCTCAGATGTCCCTCCCCCTGGAGACCTGCAGTGTCCGGTGTGTGTAGAGTTGTCTGGATCCTGCTTTCAGAACACCAACTTTGTCACCTGCCCTCAGGGGACCACTCGCTGTTATAAAGGGGACCTTGTGCTCCAGGGAGGTGAGTGTGGGAAGGAAAGAGCCAGGGCTCCAGGGTTTGAGGATGGAGGGTTGTATCAAGATGAGGCTACCTCAGATGGAAGGAGGCTGGGCCTGGACCCCTGGGTCTGAGGGAGAAGAGCTGGGCCTGTGATGGAGAAAGGTCATTGGCTAATAAAGAAACTGCCTTGGCCCATCTGATAGGGCAGAATTTAGATAGGCGGAGTAAACGGAACAGAATACTGGGAGGAAGAGGAAGTGAGCTCAGATGTAGGGCAGCTCCTCTCAGAGCCAGAAGCGATGAAGCAAGCCGCCAGGTCAGACATGCTAAATCTTTTTTGGTCAGACTGATGCTACACAGATTATTAGAGATGGGTTGATCAGGATATGAGAATTAGCCAGTAAGGGCTAGAGCTAATGGGCCAAGCAGTGTTTAAAAGAATACAGTTTTTGTGTAATTATTTCTGGTGTAAAGCTATCCGTGTGGGAGCCAGGCAGGACGAAAAGCAGGCCCGCAGCTCCTACTACAGGCCTGGACTCACTATGCTAAAGGTTGGCCCTTTAGCCCTGTCAGGGAGTGGAACTGGGACCTGGAGCCCTGGGTGGGGGAAGGGAGGCAGGTGTTAGATTCAAGGTTTGGGGGAGAAGGATGGGTCTGGGATTCCTGGGTCAGAGTTTCCCAGCATTGCTGGACTGTGGCACCCCTGACTGATCCTCACCCTCCAGGTGGAGTGTCTTCCACACTGAGCCTTCAGGGATGCATGTCCTCACCTGCCAAAACCTTACTGGGTGGCTCTAAAACAATCGGGATCTTCTCCACAAAAGAACTCTCTGAGGATGAAAATGATCAAAAGCCTCTGGATGGAGGTGTCTCGGCCTCTTCCCTGGCTTGGGTGTTAGGGCTGGGGCTCTTCTTAGCCCTTTGTTTGTAGGGCTTTGTCCTCTCTGCTGAACCCATTTCCCTGCAATCCTTAATCCCTGTTGGCCACCCATACCCAGCCCTCCTCTGACATCATAACCTAAGACCTTACACTTGGAACCTTCTGCCCATGCTGTCCCGATCCCTCACCTCTCATCACTGATACTGATATATGGGAGCCACTGATCTCACCCTGTGCCAATGGACACCCACATATTGGCCATACATGTGGAATAATAAAGTTGCTGTTGTTTCTCCAAATACTGGGTTTCTCTTTATGCAAGCAGATGACGGCAGGCAGTGGGATCATGAGAGACCTGCTGCCAAGGCCAGCCTTCCTGTGTCTGCCCACAGAGCCCTCAGGGTGCTGCCACCTAAAATGCTGGGCCTCACTGTGACCTGGGAGGGGCCAGGAGCACAGCAAAGGGCTTTCACCTCTCCTGAGTAGCTCGGTAAGAGGCTCTGAGTGATACAAGTTGGGGTTATTGACACGGGAGGAGAGAATAAGGCTTGATACAGTTTCTTAGGGCCATTACCAGGTAATTGCTGCTATTGTAGGCTTGAAAGGGTAAGGATCAGGGAACACACACACCATACACACACCACACACACACCATATCCACACAACATCTACACACACCATACACAGACATACCATACACATATACACCACATCCACACAACACAGACACATCACATGCACCATACATACACCACACGCACATACCGCATACATGCAACATACAGACATACAACATACCACATTGACACAACTACACACACATCCATACACCATACACACACAATGTACACACACACAACATTCACACATCCACCCACACCACATCCACCATACACACCACATCCATACAACACACACGCAGTCACTCAAACACAGGTGTTACATTTTCATGCCAGACTGAAACTCACATTTCAGAGTTTCAGGCTCTGTGAGAGAGGAGTGGTATTGCGGGAGAATTGTCTGTCTTCTGTCAATCATGTTTTAAATAAACTCTGATTGGCCAGGCAGGAAGTATAGGTGGGTCAACCAGACAGGAAGTAGAGGCGGGGCGATGAGAACAGGAGTATTCTGGGAAGAAGGAAGCTCTTTCCAGAGTCCTGCACAGACCACCGAAGAAGCAGGATGTGATCTGCCCAACTGAAAAAGGTACAGAGCCATGTGGCTAACATAGATAAGAACAATGGGTTAATATAAGATATAAGAGCTAATATGAAGCCTGAGCTAATGGGCCAATCAGTTCATAATCTTATGGAGACCTCTATGTGATTTTCTTTGGGACCTTGCCGACTGTGGGGTACCAAGTGGGACAGAAACCCCAACAAGCTAGCCCTCATGCTACAGAGTGGAGACTTTTTTCCAGTGTCATGGTCCTCCTGGGACCCCGCACGCAGGCCAAATAAGGCAGTTCCCATAGATCTGACATCCACACCAGGGGGAAGTGGGAAGAAGAGTGAACCTAGGGGCACAGAAGCAGCGGGCCCAGTCCTCAGGGTCCCTCAGTGAATTAGTCGCTCTGCTGCCTGTCAAAATGTGGCTTAGGCATCGGAAGGTTCATCGTAGTTCCTGGTTTGATGGGATGCAGGGGGAAGGCATGGGAGCAGAGGAGAGCATACAGTTAGCACGTATGTGAGCATTGCTCACATATGGAAGGAATGGGGAAGAGAACAGGCAGCTTTCACTCGGGTTTCAGAGATCAACCTTGGGTCTTCATGTGCTGGACTGCAAGTCCTAGATAGGCTGAGGCAGCGACCAAGCCCATCACTTTAATCCTCCTTAACAGTACTTAACCTGGCTCTCCAAAAGCCATCCACAAAGACACTGGCTCTGGGACCACAGCTGACATGGGATTCACAGGAGGAAATGAAGGGACAAAGCCAACTCCATTCTGTGCTAGACCCCAAGGTGGATATCAGCAGAGCAGGAAGTTCCCTAGACTGCAGCCAATCAGAGAGTCACCCATACCCCTTATGCCCATAACTGTAGATTTGTGGGGTTTTGCCTTTATAAACCCTGCCTAAAATGGTGGGGTACCTCCTCTGGCCCCCACAGCATCGGTATGTGAGACGAGGTCCCTACCGCGGTTTGTGCTGCGTGATTAAACCTTGCTTTTGCTTTTCGGTGAGTCTGTGTCTCTGGTGGTCTTCTTGGGGTCTCTGTAACCAGGGCACAACAGAACCCCCTACCATCTCCATTCCAACATCAGCTTTTTTGCGTTGTTCCTGTTGGCCCATGCTTGCTTTCTAGAAATGCCCAAAGACAACAGCCGAATCTGCATAGTTGGCATGGTGATGGAGTACCACAGGCTGCTGGAACTCCCAACATGTGTCTGCTTGCTTTCTCCGCTCTCCAAATTTGATTTCAGAGTCTACCCCTTCATCTGCTTCTCCCCCCGACACACATTCTCTAACATCCATCTGTGCTTGTCTGCACAGTGAATGTCCTCTCTCAGTGCTACACCTGTTATGCCCACATCATGAGTCCCCCAGAGACCACCAGGAGTCTGAGTTCATATGCAAAGGCAAAGAGCTTTTTTCCTGCAAGCTCCAGCTTGGGTTCTCTGTTCCTACACAGCAGTTAGACCAGGGAGCACATTGAGCTCAGCTTCGGCAGGGTTTTTAAGGAGTAAAGGATGGAGGTGGAATTCTAGATTCAGATGGGGTTGAACTCCTGACTGGGCAGGTGTGGGGCAACAGGAGTGTTGTCAAACAGCGATTGGTACTGGTGTTGCTGCAAGGAAATTGGCAACCTATACACAGGTTAGGCAACGATCTGGAACATCTAGTACTTGTCTCAACTCTGATCGGTTCCCCACAGAGTACAGCTTGTAGTTTTTCCTGACTACTGTAAGGGTGAGGTCCAGTTCCAGTATTGTTAGTCTGCAGCCTGTCATGGCTCCACTAATGTTAAGTTAGGCCTCTTCAGCACCTTTTCGGGGTGACCACCCCATGGGCATCTCCCTGGTACACCCTTTAGGGCCCCCGCACATGGGCAATCCTGCTCACTGAGACACTTGCATGTCTCCAGTGTTTTCTCCTCTGCCTGCTCTAACCTCTCGTCTCTCCCCTCCTCCTGGGTAAGTGTCACTACAGAGCTCCCTGCTTTGTCTGCTTTCACAACGGAAGCCACACCAGTGTGCCAGGAAGCTTCCTCTCCTCCTACCAGGCCGCCATCATGAGGAAAGGGACGCCTCTCCTCTGTGATTTGGGACATTTCTGACAAGTCTCTCAGTCCTCTTAGGGACACCCTGGTTTGAAATTCTTGTTCCCGCAGCATTTACCCTTCAGCTCCCTCATGGCTCCTCGGCTCCTTCCTGGAACTTCCCCACCTTGCTCCTAGTAGCTGCCTACTAAATTCCACAGCTTCTCTACATGCTCCTGGGTCTGTGACCCTCTTTGTCTCCTTCCCCTCAGAGCCTCCTTGTGCCCTCCTCGGCCTTTATGCTGCCAGTTGCCTTGCCTCCCTTAGAACCTGCTAAGTCCCTCAGCTTCTCTATGTCCTCACGGCTTCTGTGATATTAGAACCTTCCCTCAGGTGGAGTTCCTGCTGGGTCCTCCTCGTCATTTATGGCTACTCCTAGCTGCCTAACTTTCCCCATGGTGGAGTTCTTTTCTCCCCCCTTCTGCCTTTTCTCTTCTGACTCAATTCCTTTCTCAGACTCAGAGATTTTCTGAAAGACTCCTTGTCTCACTGAAAACGACTTGGCCTTAGTATAGCTCACTGGCCAAAGATGGCACAGGAACTCCAGATCCCAAGATTGTAATGACTTCTGCCACACAAGCCAATGGACCCAAACTCTTATCGCTAAGGTTCTACAACTTTCCACGCTTAAATCATTTATCTCTATGATTTCTTTGTGCTCTGCTTCCAAGAAATCTGTAAAGACAACTGTGTAAATAGTGCTTATCTTGGGACTGATTTGTAAATTCATTGGATGTGGCTATAGAATCTGGAAAATCTGTAACAAAACTTGGCTTAAAACTTACAGCAAAGGCTCATAGTTAAAATCTATATTTAGGAATTTGAATTTGCTACCATGTCCTATATATGTGATTCAACTCTGCTGTAGAGCACACTGTTTATGTAACTTGGATTCATAAATTCTTGTTTTCAAAAAACAGATCTACCAGGGAAACATGTCTTAAATAGCAACCACGTGACTTGCTTCCAGCTTGGCTGATGACCTCATTGAGATGTAAGCAGCCATGTGACTGGCAGCCCTCTTGACTAAGGTTAAAGAGTACAGACCATGTGACCTCATCATCTTTAGATGACTGACCGTATGGCACAGAGCAACAATTATCAAACCTCACAGTCCTACTGAGGCCCTAGTTTAACACTGCACCTCTTTTTAGACTAAGGGAGCCTCTAAAATATATTGGATTGCTGTGGATTTTTGTATGATGATAAAATTTAAGGTTATATCTGCTATATACTATATATGTCATTCAATTCTGGTTTAGAACATAGTGTATATGATGTTAAAATTTTAAGGTTACAGAGATCTACTAAGACTAACAAGCTGATTTGGAGATTTACACCTAACTACCTATGTCTTTGCTAAGTGTTCAACACCAGGGTTCTAAAAAATTTAGATAAGTAGTTATGCCCAGATTACAGAGTCCCCCAAAACCAACTAGGAGACGGAGTCTTGTATGTAAAAGCAAAGAACCTTTATTCTTACATAAGTTTGCAAACTCGGTCTCTCCATGTGTCTTACGTATTGGAATAATCGGAGAGCCCCAAGCTCAGTTAGGGTTGGATTTTTATAGTAGCAAAGGCGGGGGTGTCCTGATGAAAACAATGGGTGTGTGCTGACAGGTGATCCTGTCTACAATGTTGGAATGCTAGGAATCTCCTTTGGATAGTCTGCTCCTGGGTGGTGCCTGGGTGGTCTCAGTTTGTGGTCTTTCTTGGAACCAGGTATTGCCTTAGGGTAAACTACTGAAGCTCAGCCTCTATTGAGCTTATCATGGTTGAGTCCTGCAAAATACCAACATAGGTTTGATAAATGAGGTATATTTGATAAATAATATTTAGAAAGGCCTAAGGATTACTTGGGTTCACAGTAATAATTGTCTAGCATCTATGCCTTTGCTCAAGGGTAATCTTTAGCTATTCAGATAAACTAAGCAATACAAAAATTGAAATATTCACTAATGGTGCACTATAAATGGATCAGAAAAGTTGCCAGTCTCCCTATGGACTGAGTGTAATTGTCTGATCTGTCCCTTTAAGAGACAAGCCACACCCACTCCCTCCCCACCCCCACAACAAGGCAAGCTGACCTTCAGCTTCCAGCCTGAGTCTCTTCTCTTTTCCGTTTCTCTACCTAGAGGCAGCTTCTGCCTCGCTCCATTCTCCCCACTTCTCCCCTACTCCCTTCTCTCTCTGTCTCTCTCTCTGTTTCTCTCTGCTCTTCCTGTAATGGTAAAAGTAAGATGCTGCCTGGTCCCCAAGTGGCTGCAGCGAGAGAAATGCTGCAGTTCCCCAAGTGGAGGCAGTGGGCGCAGGTCCCGAGAGCAGCCAGTCCCAGACAGGGACGGAGAAGTTCCCAAGTGGCTGCAGTCCCATGAGGAGAGACAGACAGATGGGCATGCCACAAGACCATGCCACAGGTCCCGAGCAGGGAGCCATGTGGTGGGCGAGAGACAGAGACATGGATAGGCACACCATGCAGAGTGAGGCTGGATATGTATTTAGTGGGCTATGGAAGGGAAGGGGAGAGGGGGTTAAGAAAGAGGGGGAAGAACAGAGAGAAACAGAGAGAGAGATGGGGTGGGGGAAAGGGGAGAAGTGGGGAAAATGGAGCAAGGGATAAGCTGCCTCTTCTGGGGAGAGAGGGAAAAGGAAGAGACTTGGGTTGCAAGCAGGAAGAAAGATCTGTCTGCCTCATTGGATAAGGGTGGGGGAGCAGTGGGTGGGGCTTGTCTCTTAAAGGGACAGGACAGATTATTGCATTCCCAACTCTTTTTTATAATAAAAAGGTGGGAGGTTAGGCACCACAGGTTAAAGGAACTGGGGCGGCAGATTCTCAAGACTGCTTCCTGCTTTGTGGGTGTTATCTTTGGGGTGGAACCTGAGAAGGCCGGGTGCTGGCCACATCCTGGGGTAGCTGGTCTCTTTGTTCCTGTATGGTTTTTATGGTATTGAAATGTCCGGTGTCTCTAACACATGTTTAAGGTAGTGGCAGAACAGAGTTAAGCTAAGGAAAAAAACTTTAGGACCAGGGAATTGAGAGGGGTGTGTTTGACCTGTTTAAGGTAGATCCTTCTATTTGTAGCCATGGAACTCACAAGAATTCTTTGGGTTTGTGAAAATAGAAGTTTTAGACATATACATTGAATGAACAGCAGCATATTTATGTCAGAATGACTGTGACAGATATTTTTACACAATGAAAAGTATGTTTAAGACTATGGAAGGCAGCGTGAGAGAGAAGTTTGATAACTTGTATTTGTCCTCACATCTTGCAGGTGTTGTAGTTGTATTTTACTGACATTTGTTTGGTGAGGTTGTCCTTTCAAACTGACAAAACCTCTCAGCTGTCAAACTGCATCAGAGATCTTTGAAAAGGATCAAATTTTACTTGAGTTACTGATAAAATGACAGAGAACTTACTTGGTTGGCACCTAGAGCTACTCCTCAGGATCCCCCATGGTCTCTGAAGGTTGTATTTGCCTTTTGCTGTTTAGCGCAGGGCCTGCCAGGCTCCAGAAGTTCCTGTGGGCTCAGAAATCTATAGGAAGACAAGCCTACCTTGACCTGAGCAGCTAGGCTGTGATTCTGTCCACGTCTGGAGATCTTCAGTTTAGATAAAAGGCAGTTTCACCCAGTGATCAGCACTTGGCAATTGAAACAAATTGCAGATGGATGTTGTTCTGTGCCCATTTGTCTTCCATCTTCTTTGGAGGAAGTAGAGTGCTGCTGCTAGGAGCCAACCTGTCTCTTTTTGCTATGAAAAGTTTTTTAATAATTAAATATTTAAATGCCATATTCCCCAGATGTCTGAGCAGTTGAGGGCTTTTATCGGGTACAGGTACAATACAGAATCAGCCTGGAGAGCTGGGTCCGAGCTTGACTGTAGAGGCTTTTAACTTAACAGGTAAGATTTATACTTGTAAAAAGACAGAAAGAAGAAAAAAACTGCTTGCAATAGACGGTTAACGGCAGAACTAACAATAGTAGAGAACATCTTAATATATTTTTAATGAGGCTTGGATTAAATATAAAGTATTTTTGTAAGACACTTAAAAGTACATACCAGCTTAAAACATAAGACTTATTGTTTTGTAGTCTGAAATGAGATGCAATAAACAGACAATTATAACATTTAGCAGTAAATGTAAGTGCATTTGAGTTACATGTATGAATACATACACACAGAGTGAACAGGAATTGGGTGAAGTGGATGCTCTTGGTGGGCCCTACCAAAGGCATGCCACTGTGCAAAACACACATGCAACAGAGTCAGCAAGAGGAATTTAGAGACCAAAACATAAGTAAACTGGGAGACCAGGCTGGGTATACCTCAGTAAAGATGGCCGAACGTGGTCACCAGGCCTGGCTCTCAGTTAAGATGGCGGTGAAGTCACCTGACCTCAGTTAAGATGGCAGTAAGGTAACCCAGGTAATAGAGTTAATACTGGGGAGCCAGGCAGGGAATACCTCAGTAAAGTTGGTGGAACATAGTCACCTGATCTGGCTCTCAGCCAAGATGTCGGCAAAGTCACCTCACCTCAGTTAAGATGGTGATAAGGTCACCTGGCTTCTCCCTTCTTCCCTTATCTCCTCCTTTCCCTTCCCCCTCTATAACCCACTAAATAAATATCCAACCTCACTCTGCATGATGTGCCTATCCATCTGTCTCTTGCCTGCCACATGGCTCCTTGCCTGGGACCGGTCACCTTCAGAGACCTGCTGTGTGGTCTCATGGCATGCCCGCTGCAGCCACTTGGGGAACTGAGCCATCCCTGCCTGGGACTGGCTGCTCTCAGGACCTGTTCTCTGCCTGCCTCCACTTGGGGACCTACAGCGTTTCTGCCACTACAGCCACTTGGGGATCCACAGCAATTTTACATAATCCATTACACTGAGTCTAAGTTAAACCTTTTATTTTGATAGCAATAAAAAAATATTATTTTTAAGTCTCAAACTTACCAGGGATAAAGCTATAAAGTCCTAATTTTATAAAAGCCTTTGTAAGTTGTAAAAGATGATTGAGATATGCAAGTTAATAGTCACCTTATAAAAGACCACATTCTTTGATGTGTTCAGACTGTACTTGTAGTCATGCCATGTACTAATGTATTAATTACAGGAATAAACACTATTTAGCTTCATGCATGTGTTTTCAAAGTTAAGCATAAATCAAGTATCTAGACACAAATCAAGTCCGTTTTGTTTAGATATGCGAAGTAGATAGATGGTCCTCAACTCTTCAGAGACCTGATAAATATGACAGTTGAAATGTTTCATGGAAAAAGCTTCCAATTCCTGGCAGTGACCCCAAGGTTTCCAGAGAAGGTGATGGAGCACAGAAGAACTCTGCGGCTGGATTTACCATACCCTGGATTTGTGAGTGTACTTTCCAGTCATAGCTTAATAAAGTCTTGATACCCCTTAAACACATGCGTGTGGATTTCTTACTACACCCACTATTGACAAAGGACCAAGGGACACATAAGGTCTGACTTCTCTCTGAAAATCTGGGCAGGTTTTGGGTGACCAAAGTGGTTCAGTAGAGTAAGGGGTGTCTCACATGTAGTCCTCCTCGGGGTCTTTGCACACATTCTTCTCCTCCCCCAGTCTGTTAAGAGATTCTCAGTGAAGACTCTCAAGTGAAGGTGTGCCCATTGCTCTTCCTCTGCATCCTCACCTGAGAAGGGGGTGAAGCCCAGCACGAAGAGGAGCCATAAGTACTGGATGCAGCAGGTGCCATGACTTCTCTGAGGCTGGGAAGAGCTGATCAGGACCTGGGAACTGATGGAGAACAGGAGACAATTCAGCCACACAGACAGAGATTAATCCATGGTTTCTGGCTAATGCCAACTTTAGGGGATACCAGAAAGTGAAGCCAGTCCGTCCTGAGTTGCTTAGAAGTTACAATTTACTGGGCCTCTATGGCTGCAATTCTCAGACTCAGCCATGGATTCCCTACACCAAGAACCCAGCAGCTCTGCTCCTTCAGTGTCCAGATGCAGGATACCGGGTCCGGGAGCCCTTTGCTTTAAGCCTCAGGAGTTCAGGTCCCAGGCCGAACCTTCTCCAGGCCTCAGAGTTTCAGTTCTCAGCACCCAACTCCCCGAGACCTCGGATTCTGAGGGCCCTGGTTTGTCCATCCTAGGAATGTGGAATCTGGTTTGTGCTCCTCCCACCTCACAGGACCCAGGATTCTGGTCACCCTCTTTCCTTCTTCAGGCCTAAGAGGAGAGTACTCAGCACCCTGCCATGAAGGAATAACCACAGCGGCCTCATCCTGCAGTCACACCCGGCTGGACTTCTAGTTCCCAGAAGCTTCCCATAGTCACAAAGTCCAGACCCGAGCTCTCTTCAAAGACCCAGAAAACAAATCCAGTTTCCTAAAACCAAAGCCCCCATCCTTCAGATTTGGGAATCCAGGGCCCAGTTCTCCCTCAGACCCACGACCACCACAGGTTCCGTCCCCCTCCCTTCTCCTGCTCACTCTCATTGGCTTCTTTCCTCAGACTGGGGGACCTGGTCCCTCGCTGCTTCTTTTCTATTTAAACAGCCCAATCCTTTCTGTCTCCAGAATATTCTCACCAGAATCAGGCTTGGAAGGCCCTTCCAGATGAGCCCTGGTGTTAGCTGTCTGCACGTGCATGACTCAGATAAAACCCTTGAAGTCCAGTTGGTTGATGAGAACTCAGCACCTGTCTTCACTGGAGAATCCTGCTGAATCACTGCGTCTCGTCAGTCTTCAGAGAAGCCAATGACTGCCTCTTCAAGAGGCAGGCGTGCACAGAAAATGAGTGTTGGGTTTTTAATCCCAACACTTGGGAGGCAGAAGCAGGTGGATCACTGTGAGTTTGAGGTCAGCCTGGTCTACAGAGCAAGTTTCAGGACTGGCACCAAAGCTACACAGAGAAACCCTGTTTTGAAAAACTGAAAGAAAAAAAAATAAGTGTTGGGCAACAGTTAGTGACAGTTGCTGCCTAGGTCATTCTCCAATTGCAAGGTCACATGGTATCTTGGAGTGCCGCTTGGTGGATGGTCTATTGCCCTGTCACTCA
The DNA here is from genome assembly GCF_950005125.1 of Chionomys nivalis. Taxonomy (NCBI): domain Eukaryota; kingdom Metazoa; phylum Chordata; class Mammalia; order Rodentia; family Cricetidae; genus Chionomys; species Chionomys nivalis. The sequence continues at coordinate 79,085,719 of NC_080087.1, read as the reverse complement.
AAATGCTTCTAACTTTACCCACGAGCAGGTGACAGCACACATCGCCGTTACAGCTGTTTACCCTTGTCAGTGCTGTGCGGATGATCGCTCAGGTTATACACAATCATCAGTTCTTTTATTACATTTAATACATCTTGTGTGCATGTGTGTGGACAATCATATCAAGGGGCACTTGATGGGACAATTTGGAGTGTGAGTTTCTCCTTCCAATGTGTGCTCTGAGGATTCAAACTCAGGATTTCAGGCTGGTGGACAGGTGCTTCACCCGCTGAGTTTTCTTGCTGCCTCCCACTTCTTTTCTTTTAAATAGTAACATATTCATTATACAAAGTAACCAGTTTCTTTGGGAGGGACGGGACTGTTGATTTCTCCGTCGCTTTGGAACCTGCTCTGGAACTTGCTCTGTAGACCTGACTGTCCTCCAAATCAGAGATCTGCCTACTTCTGCCTCCCAAGTCCTGGAACTAAAGGCATGTACCACCAGCACCTGGCTAAAATAGCTAGCTTGAATGCAAAGCTTTTCTAAGTTCACATAAAGTACTTTAGATGTTTATTATCATTTGAGGCAGGGTCTTCTAGACCAGGATGGCCTAGAACCCTCTGTGTAGCTGAAAATGACCTTGAACTTCTGATCTCTCTACCTCAGTCCTGGGTCACTGCTGGGTGACACCATTGATGCAGCACTGGGGATAGAAGCAAGCTAGGCAAGCACTCTACACAGGGTCCCGAGAACGGGAGGATTTTGTTGATGATGCCGCTCAGTCCTGCACTGCACACACCATGCTGTCTTCATCTGTTGTGGACAAACTGCTGTTGTGAATGGCGCAGTGATCACGGTGGACCAGCTGGAGACTCCAGAGCAAGGGGACATTGGATTGTTTTGCTCTTTGTCACAGCAGCATCACATGGGGTTCAGAGGTGACCATGCTGTGTCACACAGCTGCCGGCTCCTTGTCTGCAAAGGAAAGAAGAAATGACCTTGTCATAGCATTTTGTGTTATCATATGTGTGACAATGAACATGGTTTTGTGAGTGAATACACTTTTTTATTTTGTTATGTGTATCAGTGGGTGTTGGGATTGAACCTGCACACTCTGGCAGCCTGTGCTCTTGTCCACTGAGCCGTGTCTCCAGGCTGGATTTTTTTTTTTTTTTTTTGGTTTTTCGAGACAGGGTTTCTCTGTGGTTTTGGAGCCTGTCCTGGAACTAGCTCTTGTAGACCAGGCTGGCCTCGAACTCACAGAGATCCGCCTGCCTCTGCCTCCCAAGTGCTGGGATTAAAGGCGTGCGCCACCACCGCCCGGCACCAGGCTGGATTTTTTTAATAGGGAAAATGTCACAACAATAAAAGGGGTTAGCGAAGCTCTTAGCTCTGTGCAGACAGATGTAGAACTTGCCATGACTGAAATGACTGGCACTCGGTCAGACGCTGCAAACACCAAGAAATGGCAACTCAGATACAAGACCTAGGGATAATACCATGCCCCTTTAGGATCCCCAGAGACGTGTGCTTCGTGCGGGCTCATGTGTATGTGAATGCTGGAGGCCAGATGTCTGTGTTGAAGGCTTTCCTCGCTCAGGGTCCGAATTAATTTTCTGAGAAAGGCTTCTCACTACACCTGCTGGATGGAGAGCGAGTGTCTGGGATCAGCCTGTAATGTCCCCTAGTGCTAAACTTACTATTATGTGTTATTCTGCCTGGATTTTGCCTTCTTACTAGGGATTTGAACTCAGATCACAATGCTTGCATAGCAAATATTTAACCCACTAGGTCATCCCCAGACTCCAGAAATGACTTTGTTTTCGTGTGTGTGTGTGTGTGTGTGTGTGTGTGTAGCCGTATTTGTCTGAAGTTTAGAGATGCTGCACTCTCCTCCCGATTACTGAGGTTAAAAGGATGGGCCACAATGGCCAGCCCCAGAAATGTCTTTTTCAAACTTCAGTCATGGGCTGGAGAGATGGCTCAGCGGTTAAGAGCATTGCCTGCTCTTCCAAAGGTCCTGAGTTCAATTCCCAGCAACCACATGGTGGCTCACAACCATCTGTAAAGAGGTCTGGCGCCCTCTTCTGGCCTGCAGGCATACACGGAGACAGAATATTGTATACATAATAAATAAATAAATATTAAAAAAAAACAAACTTCAGTCATAATAAAATAAACAAGATATTTCGATTGCATTGCTCAGCAGTCTTATTTGTCAGCAAGAATTTAGCTTTCTAGGATTCAGTACACTTAAGACAGGTATGTGATTGTGGAGGGAAAAGGGAAGAATTAAGACTAGGTGCTTTTAGGTCCTGGTTACAGGACAGGATATGTTGAAGTCTTTAGGATCCATAGAGAACTACACCCCTTAGTTCCTATTTTGTCCAGTTCCGTCTCTTTGGGATGTCAGAAGTGCTTTGTTGGAGGTAACTAACTCAGGAGAGTGAATGTATAAAATTTCAGAAAAAAGAATCAACCTAGTTTCTAAACACAGACTTATGAAAAATTGTGTGCATTTACTATTGAATTGAATTTTGGGGGGCTGTTTCAAGACAGGGTTTCTTTCTTTTTTTTTTTTTTTTGGTTTTTCAAGACAGGATTTCTCTGTAGCTTTGGAGCCTGTCATGGAACTCCCTTTGTAGACCAGGCTGGCCTCGAACTCACAGAGATCTGCCTGCCTCTGCCTCCCTAGTGCTGGGATTAAAGGCGTGTGCCACCACCGCCCAGCCAAGACAGGGCTTCTCTGTGTAACAGCCCTGACTGTACTGAAACTTGCTCTTGTAGACCAGGCTGGCCTCAAACACACAGAAATCCACCTGCCTCTCCCTCCCGAGTGCAGGGATTAAAGGCGTGCACCACCGTTGCCTGGATTTTGAATTGAATTTTTAAAGTGAATATTCAACAGTCACCACTTGCCATTGGACATTGTCTATTTCCCATGGTTTGGTGTCACTTGTCCTTGTCCCAGCTGTGTGGTGCAAATATTAGATGACTACTCCTGAGAATTCCTGTTCATTATTACAGGAGAGAGTTCCCAGTGAAGAGGGGCCTCAGTTTTTGGGGGTCCCTCTGCTTCTGTCTCTCAGGTGCTACAATTAGAGCTTTCTACCACATCTGGCTGTAATTGTTGTTGTTTTCAAATGGGGCCTCATGTAGCCTAGGCTGGTCTTGAACTCACAGTGTAGCCAGAGAAGACAGCTAGGAACTGTTGGTCCTCCTGTTTCCATCTCTAAGTCCTGGGATTGTAGGTGTGCACCCCGACACCTGGTCTATACAGTGCTGGGGCTCAAACTGGTGCTTTATGCGTGTGAGATGAGCACCCTACAGTCCAGCCTTGGAGTTGTTCTCAGATGCTAGAGTGCTGGCGTGTTCTGGAGACCTGCTGCCGACAGCGTGACCTCTGCTGAACTGAACTACATGGACACTACGAACTGTGCACGGGAAATGCTTACAACCAAAATTCGTTTTCTCTTTTCATTTGAGACAGAATTTCATGGAGCCCAGGCTGAGTCCAAAGTGGACAGTAATCAAGGATGACCCTGAAGTTCTGAGCCTTCTGCCCACCACTCCTGAGGCCCATCAGAATGCCTGTTCAGAGCGTCCTATTGGGTTCAGTAAGCACACCATGGGAACTGGCAAATACAGTGAAGCCAAGCCTTCTCCTTCCTCCCAGGGAAATCACTTATTCACAATTTGGTGTGTGTTGTAGTCTGTGTTCAGTTGCATGAAGAGACACCATGACCTCCACAACTCTTATAAAAGAGAGCATTTAATTGAGGTTTGCTTGCACACAGGCAGACAAGGTAGCTGAGAATTTCATAACTGCACCTACAGGCAGTGGGTAGAGAGAGCCACTGGGCCTGGCTGGAGCTTTTGAAACATCAAGGCCCGCCCCCAGTGACACACTTCCTCCAGCAAGGCCACACCCAATCCCTCTCAAGCAGTGCCACTCCCTGAGGACTTAGCATTCAAGCGGATGAGCATGTGGGGCCTTCTTTACTCAAACCATCACACATCAAACAAGAGTGAGGGTGGCTTCCTTCAGGGGTCAGCTTAACTGGAAGGGACCTGTCTTCTAGTCTCATAGAGAATCATTTCATATAAGCTTGCTGATTTACAAAGTTCACAGAGTCCCTCAGACATTAGACCTGCCTGAGCAAAGTTTTCAGTTGTCTGAGGCTTACACTTTATTTAATTTCCTCAAGACGGGATCTCACTGTACAGTAATAGCTTTGACTGATGTGGAACTGCATAAGGAGACCAGGTTGATCTTGCCTCTGCTTCCTCTCGCCTCTCTCAGGATAACAGGTGTGAGCCACCCTTCAGACCTCTCCCCACCCCCTTTTTGTGATATATATGTGTGTGTGTGTGTGTGTGTGTGTGTGTGTGTGTGTGTGTGTGTATTAGATAGGGGTTTTTCTGTGCAACCCTGACTGTCCTGCAACTTGCTCCATTTACAGACTGGCCTTGAACTCTGCCTTCCAAGTGCTGGAAATAAAGGGGTGCATCACCACACCCAGATCTGTGGTTCTGAACTAATTTTAAGAAGTGGATTTCCCCATTCCACAGATCTTTGTGATTAGTCCTGTTTGGCATCAAAACTTTTTTTTTTTTTTTTTTTTTTGAGACTGAGATTTTCTGTGTAGTTCTGACTGTCCTGAAACTCATTCTGTGCATATCCAAGGCTGGCCCCAAACTTGAAGATCTGCTGCCTCAGCCTCCCAAGTAATGGGACTAAAGGCATGTGACACCATGGCATGGCTAACTTTAAATTTGCCTAAGGCTCTTACGGGCTGGAATTTCAGAGATGTGCTACTATGCGCTAACATGTCATTTTACACGTTGTCATAACAACTTATATTTTTAAAAAATTTATAGCCAGGTATTGGTGGTACACACTTTAACCCAAGCACAGTGGAGGCTGTTGCAGGTGATTCTCTGTGATTCAATGCCAGTTGGTTTACAAACAGAGTTCCAGGATAGCCAGGGCTGTTACACACAGAAACCCTGTCTGGAAACACAAAATTTTAACTTCAACACATGCCTAAGCCACTGTCTGCGTGTGCATGTGCATGTGAGCAATGCCCTCAGAGTCCAGACGAAGCTGTCTGAACCCCTAGAGCTAGACTAGTGGATGGCTGTGACCACCCAGCCTGGCTGCTGGGAACCACGCTTGTGTCCTCTGCAAAAGCAGAGTGCACCTCTGGCTGCACAGCTGTCTCTCCAGCCCCAACAATGTGTTTCAAATACAGCTCTGCTCCTGTGTCCTGCAGCATCTGTTCCCCAGGACCCTGACCTTACACCACCTGGGTGTGGTGGCACACAACTATCAGCCCAGGAAGGGATATGGAGGCGTGGTTTGGGGAAGATGAGGTGGGTATTCAAAGGCAGTTCTGATGGTTATCAGCTGTCACGCCAGACCTGAGCTGCTGTTCTGTGTAAACTCTGTTCTCTTCTGCTCATGGTGTGAACTGAGGTGGACATTGTGATTATTACAAAACATTACAAGATGGGGCAATGGCTCATGGGATAGTGTGCCTTCTGTAGGGAAGACTCCAACATCTGAACAAAGAAAAAGGGTGGAAGATAAGTATAGTGGCTAATATCTTTTGGCAAGGAATGAGATTGAGAGACAGCTAGGGCATTGATATAACGCACTGTTGGGGGTGTGTCTGTTGAGTGTCTTTCCAGAGAGGATGAATGGAGTGGGGACGGCCTACATGACTGTGGGCAGGGCACCATGCCATGGCTGGACCATCATTCCAATCTCCCTGTGTTTGGATCCTTAGAGATGAGAAGGTCCCAGTTCCGTGCCCACCTCCACACTTCCTGTCTACAATGAGATACCATTCCACCAATAAACCTTCCCTCCATCTATCTTGTTTTCAGGTTTGCATCACCTGAAAGAGATTAATTAATCCACCGAGGAGGGTGTGTGGCCTCATGTGGATACTTCTACCTGTCCAGATTCACTCTTCTGGACTTTCCTTGTCTCAGCAATGTGGGTGTCAGGTCTATGAGAGCTGCCTTACTGGTCTCTGGTTCAGCCTGTGCCTGCCCAAAAGGACAGTGATACTGGAAAGTGAATCCCGTGCTCCTCCCTCATGGAGCCCTGCTGGGCAGGACGCAAGTTTCTTCCCAGAATGAAAACTCTTAAGAACATCCATCAGTGAGATAGTTAAATGTGGGTAATGACACCTTTTCCAAGCCTGATGTTTTGAGTTCAGTGCCCCAGAAGCCACATTATAGAAAGAGAAAACCAAACACACACACACACACACACACACACACACAAGAGAAGCTGAGGATCACAGGTTAGAGTAAGGCCCAGTGACCAGTGACCTCCCAGGTCACAGCAAGGCCCTAGCTGCAGCACCAGGATGACTCTGGAGGCGCAGGGTGGAAAGAAACCTTGGAGTCACCCACGCTGTGTAGCTGTTTCCTCTGACATGGAAACACTCCATCCTGCAGGGAAGCTGCTTAAGCAGGAAGCTAAACAACTCAAAATAAATTCAGGAAGTCCCTGAAGCCAGCTAGGTCCCCAAGTCCCTCCCTGCCAGGGCAAGCAGTAAAAGTTGCAGAGGGGACTCAGAGCAGACCAGACCAGCTGAGAGGAAGAAGCAGAACCCAGACGAGCTGGCTGCAAGAGGTTTAGACCAACTGAGGCACCTGGAAGACGCTCCAGCCTGTTGAGCTGCCTGCTGTCTGTGCCTGGGCTCCAGGTTCCCAGTTCTGTGAGCTGTCACTCATGCAGGGGTGGCTTTGGTGATGAGCCTTTTCCAAGTCATTTCTGCTCCTGTAAGTAATATCTGACCCATACATACTCGTGTAAGTAACCCCAATACAAAACTCATTGGTTCACCAAGTTGGACTTTGATGGCATCTGTATTTTGTTCTGTCGAGGTGTCAGATCTGGGCTGAGTAGATGTGCATGTTGAGTCTCCCCAGAGAACATTTTGTCACACTGCACCACGGAGGCCAGGGCTTGGCAGCAGACTCTCAATGGTCCCACTAGTGCTGTGCATCTCCTCACACAGAGAAACCCAGGATTTGGAGATAAACAGTAACTTTATTAGTGTGTCCCACTGGCACAGGGTGAGATCAGTGGCTCCCATATATAAATATCAGGAGTCAGCATCGTGTGGTAAGGGGTGTCGGCACTGTGATGGCTCAGAAGAAAGCTTCTAAGTGTAAGGTCTTAGGTTATGACATAGGAGGAGGGTTGTGTGTGTGGCCATGAGGGGTTAAGAGTTACGGTGAAATGGTTTCAGCAGAGAGGATGAAGCCCTCCAAACAAAGGACTAAGAAGAGCCCCAGCGCTAACACCCAAGCCAGGGAGGTGCCAGGGACAAACAGAGGGGAGAATGAATTTGCAGTCAGTAACTTCTTCACCTTTTCCCCAAAGACAAAGATCCCCATTTCAAATACACCCCGAAATATACTTTTAAAAGTCAACTGCAGACATCCTTCAATGAGAAGAGATTCATTGACCCCACCTAGAAGATGAAGATCCAGTCAAGGGGCAAAGGGAAGGATAGTTCAGTAAACCTAAAGACCTTCTACCCAGGAATCCAGATTCCAGACCTCCTCCTGTGGACCCAGGAGCCCAAGTCCTGAATTTTTCCCTCAGACCTAGGCTTCTAGAATCCAGCCACACTCCCTCTGCTACAGCAGTCCAGGCCTCTGACCTCCCCTCTCAGACCCAGGAGCCCCCCTCCACCTCCTGAGTCCCTGGAGTCAGGCCCTGAGTCTCCCTAATCCCAGGATACAGACCTCTGTACTCACCTCCCTTAATTTTCAGAGTACCAGAATAGCAACCAGTGTCCTTAGGGCAGAAGACAAGATTGGAGGGGCAGGACCTCTGATTCGTCAAACAAACAGGGCACTGGAAGGATTTTGTGTCATAGGAGGCTGAGGAGAGATGAGGAGGAAGCTGCACAGTGTGCTCTCAGCTGCTGGCACAGGCAGTCCTCCTGCAGTTTTCTGTCCCCAGATCACATACATTCAAAGTGAAAGTGGCCAAGTGTGGCTTCACTGCTGGTAGCATTGTTGCAATCATCAAATTCACAGAAGTTGATATACATGGCAGCCTGTATTCCAGGTCCTTTGGCAATCTCCTCAACACGGTCACTACTCCACTGCCTAGGGAGACCGGACCCTTTGCTCCACACTAGGACAGATTTTGCACCTACGAGGGTACAAGAGTGAAAGCCAGAACTGAATGGGGAAGAAGGCAAGGCCTGGGAGCCCAGTTCTTGGGTCCCTTGAAGCTCCCAGTCACAGGAAGGACACAATTCAGCATGTTTTGTGTCAGTCAAAGCCTGAAGCTCAAGCTTGGCTCCTTCTGCCCCACCCCCTTGCAGACCTTGCTGCCCACTGTCTCCACAGTCTCCCTGAGCCCCTCCCACAGGCTGCAGCCTCACTGGGCTCACCATCTCTTCAACCCTGCGGGATTTTTCTCCACACTCTGTCCTTCACACCCACAGCTGGCTCCCACGCTCTGTTCCTTTCTCCTTTCCCCACTTCCTGTAAAGTTGCAGGACTCAGTGGTTTAACAGAGTCCCATACAGTCAGTCACTCAGCTTCTTTCCTCTCTCTATCCTCCTCCCTGCACCTCTCCCTCCTTCCCTGCCCCTTTCCTATCTCCCTCCATCTCTCCCTCCTTCCCTCCCCTTTCCGCACTCTTCCCCAGCCCTGAGTCTCATCTAGTCCAGGCTGCTCTGGAACTCCCTATATCGCTGCAGATGAAGCTGACTGTCTCCACCCGCAGCTCCGTGCTGCCACCACAGGCAGCTGCCACCACACCCAGTTCATGTGCTGCTAGGGATGAAGTCTAGAAACAAGGCACAGAGAGAGGAACCCAGGCATGAAGGGAGCTGAACAGGAACTGCAGGAAAGAGAAGACAGGGCAGGACAGGGATGGCCTGCGCAGGAGTGTGGACATGCATCTCTTCGAACACACCTACGTCTACTATCAGGAATGTCTCCTGACAAATCTCCTTAGGTCCAGCTTGTGTGAAGCCCTGCGGGGACCAGTCAACAACTTCCTTAGTGAAACCACTGCCAAATTTCACCATGGTCCCATTGTGACATTTCAGAGCACCTATGGAGAGAAAAATCACCAGGATTAGTGAAGTCAGGGAGCCACCATGTCTGCCCCTCAGCTTCTGGGCTAAGGGTAGCCATCACACTCCAAGTCATATCCCCATGCCCTGACTGTGACATCCCCGTCTGGATTAAGGGACTCAGAAGTCACAGTCCCCAAGCCTGCAGCTCCATTCACCCTGTTCCTCCCTGAGCACCTGCTCCTCTCAGAGCCTCCTGAGGAAGACTTGCTCCTCCACGGAGGGCCCCTCTTAGGCCATTCTATACTCCCCATCTGGTTTTATATCCTCCTTAGCGTTGTGGGGTGTTTGTGAAAATGTAGTGCTGTGACTGGTTCAATAAAGAGCTGATTGGCGGGACTTCTGGGCAGGGAGAATGTAAGGAGGAGATGAATCCAGGTGTGCACCAACATCAAGGAGACAGGGAGAGAGTCAGACATACAGAATGAAAGAAAGGTAAAAGCCACACAGCAAAAGGTTCACGAGCATAAATGAGTTAATTAAAGTTATAAGAGCTAATGGGACTAGCCTCAGCTAAGGCCGAGCTTTCATAGTTAATAAGATATATCCGTGTGATTATTTTTAAAGTGGAAGCCCAAAGGAAAGTTCAATTACACATTAGAATGCTGAGGAAGGTGGCCTGGCGCTATATCTTTCTGCGTGTTCATGTTGGTGCTCATGGGAGTGTGTGTGTGTGTGCGTGTGTGTGTGTGTGTGTGTGTCTGAGACAGGCTCTAGCTGCATGGTCCAGGCTGGCCTCCCTCTGGCAGTCCTCCAGCCTCTACCTCTGGGGCACTGGGACTGCAGAGCCAGCTCCTGTCTTCACTGTTGACAGGACTGCCTCACTTCCTCACCACAGCTCCACAGCAGGTGGCAGCATTCTCAAGGGAGGGAAGCAGAGGCAGGAAGTGTTGGGGATTTGTCCAGTGTCATCCAGGCAGGAGGTGGCAGAGCTAGACTCGGAATTTTGGCTTTCAGTTTCCTTAGATCAGGGTTGAACACAGCAGTCCAGTTAGAGGACCTTGAGCTTGACCTTCCCTGACGACCTCACGTAATCATGGCAAGACCTCATGTGCCCCAGGATGCAGAAATTCTGGGATCTGGGACTGGGTGTTCACAAGCGCATCCTCTTGATGGCCCCCAGTGCGGCGCTGGCCATCTCCTCATTTCCCAGGGGAGAATGTGCAGCTCAGCTGCCCCGCTCCTGCAACCAGATCTGCACTCTCTGCTCCATCCCACCACATCCTCCCCATCCTGCTCAAAGGTGGCTCCTTCCCCTGGGGCACAAGAGGCAGAGCTGCCCAAATTCTCATCCATGTTTTCCCTCCAGCCCCTGCTGCATTCTCTAGGAAACCCTGTGGCTTCTGCTGCACAGCAACTGCAGCACCTAAGCACTGTGGCTGCCTCTAATGCTGCCCCCCAGCTGCAAGATGCCAGGGCCTTTGCCTGCCTGTCCTGGGTCTCTCTGATCCCCTTTTTACTTCTCCCCCACCTTCTTTACCACCCAGCATTGGGGTCCTGTTAATGGATGAGGTAATCATGTCAGGGTTCTGAGAAACTCTAAGAAGCCCTGAGAAGACAGAAAATTCTGATAGGCCCCTATCTCCTCCAGAATAAATCTGACTTCTTAAAGGGTTCTAGAGATGGCTCAGGGGTTAAGAGCACTTGCTCCCTTGGAAGTACCGAGTTTAGTGTCCAGCACTTAGGAACACATACCCTCCTTGCAGGCAGGCAAGCAGATGGACAGGCTGGCAGACAGAGGGACAGACAGACACTCCCCTATACATAATTAGAAAAATGAGAACACATCGAAAACCTTCCGAAGTCTTAGCCTGGCCCAGAGGCCCGTGTGACTCGTCCTTCCTACTGTCCGTGCACCCACCACTCTCAGTCACTGTGGCACATAGACAGTCCTCCAGGCTAGGGGACAGCACACAGTGTCATAGAACAAAGGGAGAGAGAACCGCATCCTCGGGTGACAGAACTACGCAGGCCAAGGCAAGGAGCAGGTGGCAGGGGAACACTATGGTGGCTCCCATTATTGACAAAGGACCAAGGAACACATAAGGTTTGACTTCTCTCTGAAAATCTGGGCAGGTTTTGGGTGACCAAAGTGGTTCAGTAGAGTAAGGGGTGTCTCACACGTAGTCCTCCTCGGGGTCTTTGCACACATTCTCCTCCTCCCCCAGTCTGTTAAGAGATTCTCAGTGAAGACTCTCAAATGAAGGTGTGCCCATTGCTCTTCCTCTGCATCCTCACCTGAGAAGGGGGTGAAGCCCAGCACGAAGAGGAGCCATAAGTACTGGATGCAGCAGGCTGCCATGACTTCTCTGAGGCTGGGAAGAGCTGATCAGGACCTGGGAACTGATGGAGAACAGGAGACAATTCAGCCACACAGACAGAGATTAGCCCCTGGTTTCTGGCCAATGCCAACTTTAGGGGACACAAGAAAGTGAAGCCAGTCCGTCCTGAGTTGCTTGGAAGTTACAATGTCCTGGGACTCATGTTCTCTGGTTGCAATTCTTAGACTCAGCCACGGATTCCCTACACCAAGAACCCAGCAGCTCTGTTCCTTCAGTGTCCAGATGCAGGATACCGGGTCGGGGAGCCCTCTGCTTTAAGCCTCAGGACTTCAGGTGCCAGGCAGAACCTTCTCCAGGTCTCAGAGTCCCAGCTCTCAGCATCTAGCTCCCCCAGACCTCGGATTCTGAGGGCCCTGGTTTGTCCATCCTAGGAATGTGGAATCTGGTTTGTGCTCCTCCCACCTCACAGGACCCAGGGTTCTGATGGACAAGCTTCAGGCCTAAGTGTACAGAACCCAGTTCCCCGCATGAAGGAATAGCCACAGCGGCCTCCTCCTGCAGCCACGGTGGCCATCTAGTATCCAGACTCTTTCCTTGACACAAAGTCCAGAACTGAGACTCGAGAATCCAGAACCAGAGAACAATCCCAGCCTCCTAAGAGCAAAGCCCCCTTCCTTCAGATTCCGGAACCCAGGACCAGTTCTCCCTCAGACCCAAGATTCTGTCCCTGTTTATCAAACTCAGGCCTACGTATCTAGACCCCCTCCCTGGGACTCAAGAGTCCAGGCCAGCCTCCTCCCTCAGACTCAATCCCACCGCTGACCCCTGTCCCCTTCTTTCCCCTGCTCTTCTTCACTGGCTTCTTTCCCCAGGTCTCAGAGATCTGGTCCCTCACTGTTCCTTTTCTTTTTAAGCAGCAGAATCTTTCTGGCTCCACAATGCCCTCACCAGATCTTGGGCTTGGAAGGCGCTCCCCGATGCGTTCCAGTCTCGTGTCTGTCCCCTCTCAGGGTCCCTGAATGAAGCAACTTCAGGGTCAGATAATACACTCGAAGTCTCATTGGCTTATGAGAATCCTTTGAAAACATTGGATAAACCTGGAGAATCGCTGCATCTCATTGGTCCCAGAGATGCCAATTACTGGCCTCTTCATGATGCACGCATGCGTAGAAAGGTAAAGTTGGGCAACGGTCGGTGGTGTCCGTGGCGGTTGCTGCTGAGGTCATCTGCCAATTGCAGGGTCACATGGTATCCTGGAAGACTGCGTGGTGAAAGGTCTTTTGTTCTGTCACTTGAAATGTTTCTAAATTGTACCCATAAGCAGCGAGCAGGTGACAGCACCGACTGCTGTAACGGATGTTTACCCTCGTCAGTGCTGTGCGGATGACCACTCAGATTATACACAATCGTCAGTTCTTTTATTACGTTTTAGTATATCTTGTGTGCATATGTGTGGACAATCATATGTCAAGGTGCACATGACAGGGGGCAATTTTTGGGGTCAGTTTGGATTTCAGGCTCATGGACAGGGGGTTCCACCTGCTAAGTTACTTTCTGACCCGCACTTTCCTTTGAAATAGTAACATATTAATTAGTTTCGTTGCAAGTTTCTCCTAAGATCATGTAATGTACTTCAGGCGATTATTATATTTTGAGGTAAAGTCTTTTTACCAAAGATGACTCTCTTGTGTAACTGAAAATGAGCCCCGGCCCCTTGTTCACATTTATGCCTTCTGTTCCCCTTCCACCTTCTCTCAGTCCTCTCCTTTCAGGTCCCTTCTGTCTATATTCCCAACCTGTGCCGTTTATCTTTCTGACTCTGGCTGACTGGGCTTTTCACAGGGTCCCGAGAACGGGAGGATTTTGTTGATCATGGCCACTTAGTATTGCACCACACACACCATGCTTTCTTCATCTGTTGGTGGACATGCCACATTTTTGTTTTATTATCGGGTTATTGGGTATTGGGCACTCTCTCTGTGGGTGCTTTCTGATGACATTAGGGACCCAAGGAAGCTGAGTTGCTGGTCAAGGCTGGGAAAAGCAGGATGCTTCACCAGTTGTACTATTGGGAAGTGTAGTCTGTGAGGCTGGACCAGGATGTACATTCCAAGAAACAGCTGTTGCTGGGGCTGGAATTGATTTGTTGGGGCAGATGGACTATGGACAGAGGTAAAGTTAAGGAGTCTAGGGAAGCTATCTTGGATGTACAGTTGAAACCCCTAGGTCTATGGTCCTTATTGTTGGGAAGAAGAATCCCAACCCTAGGAATAGGCAGGAAAGCTTAGGCTGTAGGTTGGCAGGAGTCTGGAGTCTGTTCAAGAGTTCTTGAGTGGAGCCATTGACCATTTAGATTGGTGATATAAGGTTAGTCAGGGAAAAATTGTCATCTGAAAGTGGGGTCTGGCTGTGCTGGGGAGAAAACATTTTGAGGGGTTTCCATTGCAGCAAAATAGTCTTTCTGTGGGGTTCAGGTGGTTTCTGAAATTGAGATATTTGGGGAACATGGGTGACTGGGGAGGCTCTTAGCAAATGATGACAGAAACAGCCTGTAAAGGTTGAGAGAACTTCGCTTTCATTTCCGAAGGGGGACTTGGATGGTCAAGGCTACAGTCAGCAGTGGGGGTGGGACATTGGCAACTAGGGTAACAGGGGCAATGTGGCCAAAGAAGGGCTTAGAGGAGAGGCAGAGAGGAAGCAGTGGGGTGCAATGAAGGAGGGATCTGTGACGTTGAGGAAAGAATTTGTTGGGTGACCTTGCCCCAAATGAGTGTTTGGCTGTGTGTGTGTGTGTGTGTGTGTGTGTGTGTGTGTGTGTGTGTGTGTGTCAGAGAGGAGATAGCTTGGCCTGTGTCTTGTAATCGGGAGTGTGGTATTTGTTCAGAGTGTTTGATATTTGAGACATCTGGACAGGTTGGGGGAGGAAGTTGGTAGTGGATGTGAGAGAATCATTTGGACAGAGGAAAAGTGGGACTGTAGAAGAGAGGTGAGATCTGTTTTGTTTGGGAATTGTTGGCAGCGGGGAATGGGTGAGTTTGATGGAACAGGCATCAGAGGGAAAGGATGGATACACCAAGCGGGGTTTGGAGAGTGTCCTGCCTTGAAGGAGGGTTAGGGATGTTGTTATCTGGGTTATGTAGTAGGGTAGCCTGGAGTGAGTGGTAAGGGATGAAAGGGAGCTTGATGGGCTGTCATGTCGGCAAGATTATCGTCTTTACTGATAATGACAGGTCAGTCTGATGAGGAGCATTACCACAGTGCAGATGGCATTGTCTATGCAGAGTCCCATTTGTCTTTAACTTTCTTGTTAGGAGGGGATGTCTGTTTATTGTGGAAAGTTTTTCATTTTAAATGCCATATTCAGCAGATGTTTGAGAAATTTGAGGACCAGGTATTTATTAAGCTACCTGATTACAGGCTTAGCCATGAAGACACATATAGGAGGCCAAATAAAGCTTATTCCTGTAATTAATCATGATAATAAGTATAGTTCTGGACATATTAAAGAATTTGATTATTCATAAGGTGACTATTAACTTACGTATCTTAATTATCTTTAACAGTTTAAGTTTGAGCCTTAAAATTTGAGTTAAAGATTTGATTGGAGATCCTTTAACATCAAAATAAACCATAAACACTATAAACTTTACGATTACAGAATATTAGATTTTTGCCGGGCGGTGGTGGCGCACTCCTTTAATCCCAGTACTTGGGAGGCAGAGGCAGGCAGATCTCTGGGAGTTCGAGGCCAGCCTGGTCTACAAGAGCTAGTTCCAGGACAGGAACCAAAAAGCTACGGAGAAACCCTGTCTCGAAAATCGAAAATCAAAAAAAAAAAAAAAAAAAAAAAGAATATCAGATTTTTGTGTGGCTCAGTTTAAACTTAAAGAAATGTCAGGACAGGTAAGGATTAAGTTAGGAAAATAGGGGGGAGGGAATTAGTTTTCAGGAAGGGAAGGAGTCTTTTGGTGGCAGGGGAGATGGGGGTGGGAGGCAGGGATGAGATGGGTGGGGGTTGGGCTGGCATGTGGGATGGAGAGGCTGGGTTTGGGAGTTGCAGTAGCCCAGACACAGGCCTAAGGAAGCTGTACTTCCTAGGAGGAGGAAAGGTGTGAGTTTGTTTAGGATTTTGGTTGCTGGGAAGGGAAAATGCAAAGATGGACAGTTGAACGGGGGCCTCCTAGAGTTCTGTGCTCATGAGCATTGACTCCTTCCTGCCTGGCTGGGCTGAACTGGGCCAGGGAAAGTGGGCTGGAGGACTAGGAGGTGCCTAGGAGAGGGAATCTGGAGAGGCCAGCCATCCGGCTGAAAAACCCTCGTTTTTAAGGGTGGTGGGAGAAATCCCACAGTCTCAATAATTTAGGCCAACAGATGTAATCAGCAAGAGGTGTCTTTATTACACAGGCACCTGAGGGTGCAACAGTAGCTTACGCCAACTGCCCACCCCGGGCAAATTCAAACAGCCATATTTATAGGGAATTACATAAGAGGGTAGTATAGTACAAGCATTTCATTGGCTCTCAAATTGGTGGGCTTAGCTCATCCTGGGAATGGCCCCATGTCTGTTCTCGAATTTCCCTGAAAAACCATAAAGACAGATAAAACACCCTGTAGCAAGTTGGCAATTTAGATAGGATGTCTTGGGGGGTGGAGTATCCCTCTCCTTAGCCTAGTCAGTGAGTCTGCAACCCACAGATATCCAGTTTTAGCATCGGCTGAGCCCGGGGGCCCAGCTAAATTTTTAGCAGAATTTAACATAGTATGTGGGCACGGGGGTCTTTCAAGTATGGGGGGGGATCTTTCATTCCTCCCTTGGGTTTTATTATGGATAGAATCTTATATCCATTCATCTTGCTCTGGGGTCTGGCTGGCCTCAGGGTCCATTTGCCTAAGTGCATGGTATTGCTGAGTGAGGACCATGGTCTGGATAACCGTTAACCTGTCCTTAACAAATTGGACTAGCCTGTTAAGGATACAGGGCCCAAAGGTGAGTATGAGCATCAAAATAATTATAGGACCCGTGATTGTGGAGATTAGGGTTGTAAACCAGGGCGATCAATTAAACCAGCTTTGATAATCCTGCTTTCCTTGAGGGGTAAAAGAAATATTAAGGGGTAGACAGTATCCCGTGGTGTAGGACCATTTACCTGTTTCATGCCTGTAGTCCCCTGTTTTTAGTATTTTTTAAGGGGGGGGGCTTTTTTTTAACCATGGTGGACTATAATCTTATCCCAGGAGAAGGATGGGTTTCAATATGCATCACCTGTGGTTTCGCATCCCCAGGTAATGTAAAAATATTTCCCAAGGCCTCCACATGGGTGGGCAGTAGCCTGATTTTTTCCATCCAGGGGGCAGACATAAAAATCAAGTGGAGCAAGAAGACACTACCTAATAAGACTGGAACAGCCTTCTACCCCATTGCCTCCTGAGGTTGGTTCCATATTAAGTGTTAGCTGATCATGTTTAAAAGCAGCTATGTCTTAAGTCCCAAGTGCTGTAGCCAGCTGGCAAAAATCAGGGCTAAGATTGGGCCACCAGGCACCAGGAGGGTAAAGGCGAGTGACAGACCAGACTATATCCCCCATTGGGAGAATACCTGCCAAGTAAGTTGTTTGGGTATGTGAGGGCTCCCTGAGACCCTGGCATCTAGGACAAGGAGGGCCAGGGTCGTGATTAATATTAGGCCCTGACAAGTCTTATCTTTAATGGGTTTTGAGTGCGCTGGAGCCTCCATGGTGACTCCAGGTCCTGATTGTCGATGAGGTGTTCTGGCTGGGCTGCTTTGAGTGTGATGCGTGGATCCAGGCAGTGATTCCGTCCACCTCTAGGGCAGTTGGGGTCGTGAGGAGTAGTGTATGAACTTCTCCACCGTGGTTCCGAAGTTTTTGTCTGATGTCTCCGGACCCAAATGCTGTCACCTATCTTGAAAGGGTGAGGGACCACAGGAGCCCGATCTGAGTCCTAGTAAGCAGCTGCCAGGGGCTTTCAGATTTCTTGCTGCACCAACTGGAGGGACTGCAAGTGAGCCTGCAGGGTAGGGGAGGTGGATCAGCAATATCAAAATAAAAAAGTTATGGCTGGAGGAGGACCTCCGTACAGGATCTCAAAAGGGGTTAATCCATGTGGCCCCGGGGTGTTTTAAACCCAGAACCGAACAGGGGAGGGAGGTCTGTGCAGTCATTTTTTATTTGCCTGTCTCCAGGGCCAATTATGTCAATTTGTAAAAAAATTTTTTTTTAGAATTTTTTATCCTATCTATCTGACCTGAGTTTTGGGGTAGGTAAGCACAATTTTCAATTGATCCCCAATGACTTACCTGGGCAACAAAGGCAGGTCTGTTATCTGACATGATTACCTCGGGCATCCCAAACCTGGGGAGGAATTTTATGATCTTTTTAGCCATTACATTGGTTATCTCAGTCCTGGTCAATGTATGATGGCTATCTTTATCCTCTGCCATGTAGAGCTTGTATCAAAGTCATAAGTTCAGCTTTCTGGGAGGGCTGACATCCCTTCAGGGAGGCTATTGGCCCAGATCATTTGCTTTTTGTCTGCCATTGCTGCCCCCGCCTTCCGCTTATCTTCAGTTTTGTATACCTGCTTGGTTAGGACCCCAGCCTTGTGCCCCAGGCAAGCTTTGCCATCATTTCCGGCTCTGCCTGGCACAGCTCAGCCTGTGGTTCTGCCAGCTGCATGTCCTTTCTGCAGATGCTGGTAGGGTCTGTAGTCCATCGACGTGAGCAGGGCACAGGAGCAGCAGCCCGGTGCAGGAGGGCACCTGCAGTAGCATCGTGAGCGCTCTATCACAGTCTGACATGGGTCAGGGGAGTGAGACTGCAGGGTGAGCGGCCAGGGCTCATGCGGGCTTTAGGGCAAGCACAGCACCAAGGCAGTTGCTAGGAGGAAAGGATTTCTCCAAAGGTGATGGCAGGGGGAGGTGGTCATCCTCAGTGAGGAGGGCGTGGCAGAGGCAGATAAGCAGCCTGCATCTCCTGCAGAACTGAGAACAACAGGGAAGGCGAAAGTCCCTCGTTTGGTCAGCAAAAGACTTTGATCATACATTCAGGGGTGACCAGGGAGGAACGAGTCATTTATTTGTCCTTTTTTAAATTTATAGTTCGTAAAGTGTCCAGTTTGTTCAATGGCTGTTTTAACCATTTTTAAAGAGTGCTCAGTTCTTGTGTCCCTTAGAAAATCTATAAAGGTATTTAATGTCCTTTTTCTTGTCATAAGCACATTGGCCTTTGTCCAAGAGGGTGTCTCTGTCCATCTTTATTTGTCTTTGATCTTCTGTTGCCCAAGCTCCTTATCTATCTGAGTCCTGCCTTTTTTTTTTTTTTGCTTTACGCCTTTTTCTTTCTCTGTCTCCCCAAATTCCGCAAGCTATCATCTTGCAGCCTATCTACCTGTTGTAACTTTTCTCCTTATATCTGATGTTGACTGTCCTATGAAGGCCATGGCTACCACTACCTGTTGACCTTTAGAGGTTGGGTAAAAATGCCTGTAAACCTCCATTAAACATTTAAGGAACACAGATTCTAACTGACCCCTGGAGAACCTCTCTTACCTTGGCCGAATTAGTGAGGTGCCTTGCCCCTGAGATTTGCCATGAGCCCGGCATTTTGACTGTCAGTTTCTCCCTTTAAGGATTAATTAGACATCATCATGTAGAAGAATGAAGATAGATCCATATTTATCTCTTATGCACAAAACTAAAATCCAAACAAATCAAAAGACCTTAACATAAAACCAACAACATTGAACCTTATAAAAAAAGTTTTAAATACATTTTTAAACATAGCCTCAGTGGCATAGACACTTAGAGATAAACAATCAATGCATAAGATCTCTAGAACTGGAAAACTTTGTATAACAACGGATATAATTAACAGAACATAATACCAGCCTGTAGAATAAGAAGGTATCTTTATTAATTAATTTAAAACCATATAAAGAACTTAAAACTTAATCGTCATAAAAACAAATATTTTAATAAAATTATGTTACGGACCAAAACTGTAAACTCTCAACAAACGAACTTAGAATGACTGAAAAATATTTAAAATTTGCTTAAATATAACATCCTTAATCATAAGAAAAATGTAAATTAAACAATTTTAAATTTTTATCTTATCCCTGTAAAAATGACCAAATTAAAAACATTATTTGACAATTTATGTTTAAGGAAATGTGGGATAAAAATCCTCCGTTGCTCATAAAAATGCAAACTGATACAGCTACTTTGAACATTAGTATGGTGGATTTTTAGAATTAGGTAACATATTACCTTAAACTTAGCAATATCCCTTTTGGGCCTATTTTACATAGCAGAATTATTTTATCATAGACAGAACCTGAAAACAACCCAAAATGTACCTCTTTTATATCAATAATAAATGAAAATCATCATGTTTTTAAATAGCCATAAACATTATAAAGAATCAAAAGAGCCATTCATCATTTAGCAACATCATCATTGTGGATGTAGTGGGGTGAGAGGCTTTAGTTGATCTTTGCCATGTGGGGCACCTCAGAACCCCCATCTTATCATAAGCATTGCAAGCTGTCAAATTTATATCTAAACATGAGCTGACTTAGAAGCTCAGCTGGGCTGTTTACATGGCAATAGTTCTTGAAGACAGTGTAGTCCTGTACCCATCTAAACAGAGCTGGGAATTTATTTATTTATTTATTTATTTATTTATTTATTTATTTATTTTGCATACACTGCATAGTAAGAAATATAGAAACTATCAATCTGTAGTTTATTTTTTAGCACACATTTTTTAAGTTATATTTATATAGTATCTTTGATGATAACCCTAGCTGCCATCTTATTTAATGAAAGTCATTTTTAGACAAGATTGTAATGATAAGCTATGACCAGGCACAACTGTTAACCCCAATCTCTTGCCTCACTTTTGAATGTTTGTGAATACCGTTGCATTCATCTCCATCTTGAAGATAGCTACATTACCAGCTCATGGTCTCAGTACATGATACTTTATTTTTAAACACTGTCCTCATTTATTTTTTTTTGGATCTATTTGGTTTTAACATAAAATATGGTCTATTTAAAATAGCAACCCTGGTAGCTCAGCAAGCAAGTAATCTAACAGGGTATCTGACCCCAGAAAAACAGCCTACTGCAGGTTCCCAGGGTTACTGGGTCCTGTGGGGAGGAATTAGCACCAGCTTGGACCCCGGCTGGCATGTGTGTCTCCACAGGAGGCCTTAGTTCCTTGGCCCTGGTGCTAGCACCAGCTACCTCCCCTGGGCAAGGGCCACAGATCTTTGGCATGAAGCTTAACATGGTATTTGCAGAAGGGGGGCTGCCACTTAGTCCCTAGCACCTTAATTTCCAGGGAAAACAAGCCTTCTCTTTGAAAAGGAGACCCCCAGGACCTGGCTCTAGCCTCAGCCGTCCACAGTGAGTTCCTAGATGTACAGCACAAGCTTCCCGTAACTCCATTTCAGTACTCACAGCAACCTAGTAGCTTTTCTCTGAATGGAATTCCAGAGGCCCCATGAGGAATCCATTCTAGGGCACTTATCAGGTCAGGATTGGTCGGCCATCTGGAAGCCTCAACTCAGTTTCTCAGGTATGCCACATTGTTCACTAGAGAGGCGACTCTTGAGCCCTCATACTAAGCCCAAGGATTGGAAGAGCACTAGGCTTGGCTGAGGTGACATCGGTAAATGCTAGCTTTTTCCAGCTAAGAGGGCTCTCCCGTTAGTGAGCTCCCACAGCTGGAACCTGTGGTGAATCCCTCCGGGCCTGCCTTTTCGCCCATGGTGATGGCGGCTGCTGGGAGAGTCCCCACAGCGGGGATCACGGCTGCCCCCTAATCTGACAGTGGCCAGGGTGCCCTGCCACATCATGCCCTGTGGCGAAGATTGCTCTGGCCGCTCCCTCCCCCAGAGACCTGCACTCTCCAGTAATCGCAACTGCAAGCAGGACGGTTCAGCAGTACAGCCCCAGGAAGGTACAGCCTAGAGAGGCGTGGGTAGGGGCAGACTACCGCGTTTCTTTCGGATTTTCACAGCTGGGTCTGCAGCCTTTTTTTAGAGTTAGGGTCACAGAGGTGGTTACATATTGTCCCATGGTATCAGACTTAAACTCGAGTGCAAAAGACATAACATAAAATTAAAAACACGAAACATAAAACAAAGTTAACAAAGACAGCACAGACAGCAGGCCAGAAGCTGCGCAGCAACAGACCGGCGTAAAGCCAAGTTCAGACGGAGGCGCAGCGGCGAAGTGTCTCCGATCCTCCAACAGGGTGGCCTGATCACCCTCAGATACAAATTGGACCCCGAAAAATCGGGCCCCCGGAATCCCTGGCACGTCTGCCAGGTGGCTAGTGAGGAGTACGGAACCCGTCAGCTCCCTCCTTCACTTAGCCTACGGAGCGTTTGTACGTACAAACGACTTCAAACGGACGGACTGGCGGACGGAAACACATAACCACACAACGAAACACACAACGGCCGGCCAGCTTACCTCCTGATGGTTATCTGAATTATTGAGGGGGGGCTCCCCAAAAAAATCCATCTCGCTGGGACCTCCAAGATGAAAAACCCTCGTTTGCAAGGGTGGTGGGAGAAATCCCACAGTCTCAATAATTCAGGCCAACAGATGTAATCAGCAAGAGGTGTCTTTATTACACAGGCGCCTGAGGGTGCAACAGTAGCTTACGCCAACTGCCCACCCCGGGCAAATTCAAACAGCCATATTTATAGGGAAAAATGATTACATAAGAGGGTAGTATAGTACAAGCATTTCATTGGCTCTCAAATTGGTGGGCTTAGCTCATCCTGGGAATGGCCCCATGTCTGTTCTCGAATTTCCCCGAAAAACCATAAAGACAGATAAAACACCCTGTAGCAAGTTGGCAATTTAGATAGGATGTCTTGGGGGGTGAAGTATCCCTCTCCTTAGCCTAGTCAGTGAGTCTGCAACCCATAGATATCCAGTTTTAGCATCGGCTGAGCCCGGGGGCCCAGCTAAATTTTTAGCAGAATTTAACATAGTATGTGGGCACGGGGGTCTTTCAAGTATGGGGGGGTCTTTCACGGCTTTACAGCAGAAGGAAAAATGGGGTTGTGCTGCCTTTGGCCAGCAGTGAGTGGCAGCGACTAGGGGTGTGGCCTGTGGCAGTGGTCTGAGCAGCCCAGGCCTGAGGAGCAGGGGTGCAGCATCTGTGCCTGCGGCGTTGGTGCAGTGGTGGCAGGGGTGCAGCATCTGTGCCTGCGGCGTTGGTGCAGTGGTGGCAGGGGTGCAGCATCTGTGCCTGCGGCGTTGGTGCAGTGGTGGCAGGGGGTGCAGCATCTGTGCCTGTGGCATTGGTGCAGTGGTGGCAGGGGGGTGTGTGTAGCTAGCTGCACAGCTGCAGTGGAAGTAGGGGTTCTGGGGGGCTAGAGGCAGCCTGGGCTGTACAGGCCTGTAGGATTGGCTGCATGGGGCAGGGCTGTGCTGGCAGAATAGGTGCACAGCAGGATTTCATTGTAACTCCTGGTCATGCCAAGGCGCAGGTGCAGCAGCTAGTGGGCACAGAGTGCCGGGCAGTCAGTATTCCTGCAGTGCGCAGAGGCTTAAATAGGACATGAAACAATGTGCACGGAACAGTGGCGTATAGAGAAACTCAGAGAGTGTAAGAATCACACGGAGGGCATGGAGCAGACAAAAGAGAAAGCAGAGACACATTCTGAGTTATTGTTTGGTGCCAAAGTGCATCGTTAATATCAAGTATGCATTTTCCAGGTGGTGGAAGCTATTCCCACCAGCAGACATGGAGAGAGGGGGTGTTTCCATGTATCTCCAGAGGTGATAAGGAGATCTCCGGGAAAAGGGGGTCGTCATCCAGAGTCCATCACCAAGAGAAAGGACACAGTTGTCCCTTGTGGAAATCTAGACCCTGTCAACAGGATTTTCAGTGGGGGAGGGGCAGTCTCCAAACGTGTAAGCAAAGCTTGCTAACCGCACTGACTGGAGAGAATGTAGGGAGTGTAGCGGGAAACTCACCAATTGGTGGCTCTTGGGTGGAGAAGACTGTCAGTGAAGGTCCCAATGTGCGAGAACTGAGCCAATGTGGTGTCCTGGAGACCGAATCCAGGTCATGGACGGCATCAGCGAAAGGATCAGTATCGGCGCAAGACACCGCAAGACCACGTTCTCAGAACAGAGGAGGTTTATTTGTCCCGGAGGGACAGAGGGCAGGGAATGAGAGATAAAGACAGAAGACAGAGGGAGAGGGAGAAGGGGAAAGAAACAAGGGAGGAAGAAGACAAAGGACCGCCTCTGGATGGAGAGGAGACAGACGTGGCCCATAGGCAAAAGGTAGTTTGTAAAGATAGAAGAGAAAGCCCCATGTTAGGATAAGGTGTTTAATTTTGATTGGGCATGTTAATTAGGGCAGCCAAAGGGGGCTTTTAATTGCTGACCTTTATTTAATACTTCAATAGCTGGGTCTTGGTTGTCAGCCTCAGGAGGAGGAACTGGCCAGATAAGGGGACAGACCTTGGTGGCTAGCATTAAGAGTGTAATCCAATGGTTTTTAGCAAGGCAGAGGGAATGAGGGAAGGGCAAGGCCTGCCAGAGCCATGTTTGTCATGCTCAGGCCTACCAGAGTCCCTTCAACAGCTACAGCTGCAGGGTATGGCCAGACAAGCCGTCCACTCAAAGAGTGAGAACATAGGGGTTGGGGAAGAGTTCTGTGAGTGGGAAAAACGGGGGAGCCACTGCACCACCGAGGGTGTGGTATTGAACCTAAGCAACAAGAGACCTCATGAAGAAAATAAGGACGTGACCAGTCCACTATGGTTGAGGAGAAGGATTTTATCGTAGCTATGAGGGAGAGTACAACAGAGGCATCTGAACGTACAAGACCCTATTGCTGAAGGCACTGCAGGGCATGGAGAAGTTAGGCTGGGACTTAACTGGAAACTCCACCCTGCTGGCTGCCTATCACAGTGTTGAATGGGGCCACGTAGGCTGCTGGTGGAGACCTGAAACCAGCATTTCTGCTTGGCTGTGGACCCTGTAGGCTGAAATACCAAATGCATACAGCATGTACCTGCTTCTGTCATAGTAGTTTGGCGATTATGGGTAAAGCCTTCTGGTTGAATTTAATGCCCATTCCACAAGAGGAAGTTCCCATCTGGTACTGTAAGTCAGGAAAACACCTGTAGCTGGGGAGGCAGTAGGTTCCCAGGGGGGAAGCAACTTCTATGGCTTTGCTAGATGGACGTGATGTGTCCATCAGACTGCACGTAAGACATGTCTACACCTATAGATCACTTGTTAGCAGTCTCAGCTCAACCACCAGTGAAGCGCCTGAGAACCAGAGACAGTCACTGTGGCACGGTGGCCTACTTCTTAACCACAGGTGAACATACATAGTCACCTCTCCAGGACTCAGGAATCACTATGGAAGAGGAAGAGAAAAAAAATGTCAGAGCCTGAAAAAGGGACTGAGTATTGTGTAAGTTTTGTAAGATGGAAACATTCAACCCTTCAGGGAAGCTTCTAAGCAGAGAAGCTAAACAACTCATAATAGCTTCAGGAAGTCCCTGAAGCTAACCAGATTCACCAGGCCCCTCCCTGCCAGGGCAACCAGTAAAAGCTGCAAAGGAGACTCTCATACTAGTCACCCTACAAGGAGACTCTGACTTAAGAGCAGCTGCCTGGAAGAAGCAGAACCCAGACAAGCTGGCTGCAAGAGGTTTGGACAACTGAAGCCCCTGGAGAAGACGCCCTCTAGCCTGTTGAGCTGTGTACAGGCTGTGCCCTGTGCTCCAGGTTCCCATCTCTGTGAGCTCTCACTCAGGCAGGGATGGGCTTGGTGATGAGCTGTCTTTGAGTCATTTCTGCTCCTGTAAGTAATTCTTTTATTATTATTATTATTATTATTATTATTATTATTATTATTATTATTATGTTCACTGGTGTGAGGGTCGGATACCCTGGAACTGGGGTTACAGACAGTTGTGAGTTGCCATGTGGGTGCTGGGAATTGAACTCAGGACCTCTGGAAGAGCAGCCAGTGCTCTTAACCACTGAGCCATCTCTCCAGCCCTCTCCTGTAAGTAATTCTTGATCCGAACATTTTTCTTAAGTAAACTCCAATATAAAACTGATTGGTTCACCAAGTTGGACTTTAGTGATAACCAAGGGGTCACAATCTGGGGTGGGTAGATGTGTATGCTGAGTCTCCCCAGGATAAGTTTTGTCGCACAGCACCATGGAAACCAGGCCTACAAGTGTCTGTGCTTGTCACCCGGCCAAGGTCACCTGATACAGCCGAGAGAAATCAAATTAGGCCGGTCAAGGGGTGCACAGCAAGACTGAGGCTGTGGACATTTTATTGAGAACAATCAGACTTTTTATCCTCTTACCAGAAACAGAATATAACGGCAGTTGCCAGGATACAATGAAGTGTGTAAGCTATACAGGGAACACAGATTAATGTCAAAGACCAGTTGTCCTGTCCAGCTTCCATGTTCGACAGTCAAGCATGCTGCTTTGACTACTAAGGGCAGAGAAACACAAGGCAGCCTGAACACTTCACTGCCTGAGAGAGAGTGATGGTCTCTTAGGAACCCGAAAGTGTTAGGGTCAGAGAGAATCCCCCAAGAAAAGTCCAACAGTCACATGCGCAGTAAACAAGAGCATTTATTGTTTCCAACAAGTTGGGGTGGCAACTAACAACCCCAAAGGGAGGTCACAAGCTCCTTCTAAATGGAGTTGGGGGAATTTCAGGGAGGAGGGATTAATCTGGGGCTGACTGGTGGAGGAAAGATTACTCCAGGGCTGATTGGAGGAAGAATCCAGTGGTTAGGAACCTTCCAGCTGCAGGACAGGGAAAGCCATCATTAGTGAACAGCTGGCTGTGAGGCACCTGCTAACCCAGCAAAGGGACTGTGAGGTGCCTGGTGAGCTAGCAGAAGGCTGGGGGCACCTGCTGAATGGTTGCCCATAAATTGTGGTTTTCCTGAAAACTGATTATTCAACTCTGGTCCATTTCAGTGAAGCGAAATTAAGGTCTGGTCTCTGCCAAGGCTGCTAGGAGAGCCTGTCATGGCCCTACTCTGGCTCTCTGACCCTCTCATTTCCCCCTTGAGATGCTTTCCTTCTAAGTTTATAGGCTTGTAAAGTTTTCATCCTTGGGGTCCTTTTGTCAGGTGTGACCTGTGGAGACATAGCTCAGCGATGTACAGAAGTAACCATTGACTCCCATTGGTCTCTGTGTGGGCCTTATCTTTATCATGTCTATGCCAAGCATAAAAATGGTTGACTTCTTGTAATTTAATATCAGATACCCTAGTTCAACCATGAAGCTTTCCCAAGTCAAAGTATAGATCAGGAAACCAGGTCCCTAAAGGGGCTACATGGAAAGTTCAGTTCAGGACTTTCCCGAACCAGCATTGATTTTCCATGTGAGATTAAATGGTAGATGGGGCTTGTGCACCGCCCCCCTGGTAACTTGACTGGAAAGCCCTATCAGGCGTGTGCTAGGAAATCATAGGGACAAGCCCACCACTTAGGTGGGTTGGCGACTTTGTGGACTCTCAGGTGTGTTTTTTTTTTAATTGAAAAAAAAAATTTCCGAACCCTTCTTCCTTCTGCCCCCTTTCCTCTTTGGGCACATAACACCATCCAGCTCAGTCTGTCTGGCACTGGGGGCAAATCCTCAGGGCAAGTAGGCAGACGAGACTTCCTTTGTCTCTCCAGCCTGCCTGCATCAAGCAAGGTAAGGCCTTTGTTTACGAACTACCCAACCTGCACGGAGATCTGATCTTGGCACCAGGAGAGCCATCAGTGGGAGAGCTAATCTGGGTACCAGGAGAGCCGTCTTTGGGCACGGAGATCTGATATTGGTACCAGGAGAGACATCACTGGAGCACCAGGAGAGCTATCACTGCAGGGTGCCATCACTGGGAAAGTACATCAGTAGGCAAGGAGACCTGATCCGGTAAAAGAAGATCCATAGGGGAGCATTCGGAGAAAGAGATGGGCAGGCGCCAATGCAAGAATTCACCCAACAATCTGAAAAACTATATGAAACCACCAGAACCCAGCGACCTCACAACAGGAGGACATGAACACCTTAATCATGAAGAAGTAGATAAAATTGACTTTATGAAAGTGATTGATGCCCTTAAACAGCATGTAAAAAATGCCCTTATAGAAATGGATGAGAAGTATAACAGAAAGTTTGAAGAATTGAGTAAATCAGTGAATGATACCCTAGGAAACCAAGGAAAAACAATCAAACAAATAATGGAAACAGTTCAAGACTTAAAAACTGAAATGGAGGCAAAGAAGAAAACACAAACAGAAGGCCAGCTGGACAGGGAAAATCTAGGTAAACGAATAGAGACTACAGAAACAAGCATAACCAACAGAATACAAGAGATAGAAGAAAGAATCTCAGATTCTGAAGATACCATAGAGAAAATAAACACGCTGATCAAAGAAAACAGCAAGGCCAACAAATTCTCATCACAAAACATTCAGGAAATGTGGGACGCAATAAAAAGACCAAACCTAAGAATAGTAGGAATAGAAGGAGAAGAAGCGCAGCTCAACGGTCCAGAAAATATATTTAATAAAATTATAGAAGAAAACTTTCCCAACCTAAAGAAAGATATACCTATGAAGGTTCAAGAAGCATACAGAACACCGAATAGGCTGGATCAAAAAAAAACATCCTCTCGCCATATAATAATCAAAACACAAAGCATACAGAATAAAGAAAGAATACTAAGAGCAGCAAAGGAAAAAGGCCAAGTTACTTATAAAGGTAAACCTATCAGACTTACACCTGACTTCTCTATGGAAACCATGAAAGCCAGAAGGTCCTGGATAGATGTACTGCAGAAACTAAGAGACCATGGATGCAAGCCCAGACTACTATACCCAGCCAAGCTTTCGTTCACTATAAATGGAGAAAACAAAATTTTCCAGGATAAAAACAAATTTAAACAATACGTAGCCAAAAATCCAGCCTTACAGAAAGTAATAGAAGGAAAATCACTAATCAAGGAGTCCAACCATGACCACAGTAACTCAGACATCTAGAGACCCTTTACCAGCACATCTCAAAGAAGGGAAACACACAAAATCTACTACTAAAAAAAAATGACCGGAGTTAACAACCACTGGTCATTAATATCACTTAATGTCAATGGACTCAACTCACCTATAAAAAGGCACAGACTAAGAGATTGGATACGAAAACAGGATCCAACATTCTGCTGTTTACAAGAAACACACCTCAACCACAAAGACAGGCACCTACTCAGAGTAAAGGGCTGGGATAAGGCTTATCAAGTAAATGGACCTAGGAAACAAGCAGGTGTGGCCATACTAATTTCTAACAAAGTTGACTTCAAACTTAAATCAATCAGAAGAGATGGAGAGGGACATTTTCTACTCATAACAGGAACAATTCATCAGGATGAAGTCTCAATCCTGAATATCTATGCCCCTAATATAAAAGCACCCACGTACGTAAAAGAAACATTGTTAAAACTCAAGGCAGCCATCAAACCGCACACATTAATAGTAGGAGACTTTAATACTCCTCTCTCACCAATGGACAGGTCAATCAGACAGAAACCTAACAGAGAAATAAGAGAATTAATGGAGGTAATGAATCAAATGGACTTAACAGACATCTATAGAATATTCCACCCAAATAGGAAAGAATATACCTTCTTCTCTGCAGCTCATGGAACCTTCTCAAAAATCGACCACATACTCGGTAACAAAGCAAACATTCACAGTTACAAAAAAATATTAATAACCACCTGTATCTTATCAGATCACCATGGATTAAAGCTAGAATTCAGCAACAATGCTACCCCCAGAAAGCCTACAAACTCATGGAAAATGAATAGTCAACTACTGAACCATACCTGGATTAAGGAAGAAATAAAGAAAGAAATTAAAGTCTTCCTTGAAGACAATGAAAATAAAGAAACAACATACTCAAACCTATGGGACACTATGAAAGCAGTCCTGAGAGGAAAGTTCATAGCACTAACTGCCCACTTAAAAAAAACAGAGAAAGCACACATTGGAGACTTAACAGCCCACCTGAAAGCTCTAGAAAAAAAAGAAGCAGACTCACCTAGAAGGGGTAGAAGACTGGAAATAATCAAACTGAGGGCTGAAATCAACAAAATAGAGACACAGAAAACAATTGAAAGAATCAATAAATCAAAAAGCTGGTTCCTGGAGAAAATCAACAAGATTGATAAACCCCTATCCAAACTAATCAAACGGCAGAGAGAGAATTTGCAAATTAATAAGATCAGAAATGAAAAGGGAGACATAACCACAGACACAGAGGAAATTCAGAGAATCATTAGATCTTACTACAAAAGCCTGTATGCCACAAAACTGGAAAATGTAAAAGAAATGGACACTTTTTTAGATAAATACCATATACCAAAGTTAAACCAGGACCAGGTGAACAACCTAAATAGACCTGTTAGTCGTGAAGAATTAGAAGCAGTTATCAAAAACCTCCCTTCCAAAAAAAGTCCAGGACCAGATGGTTTCAATGCGGAATTCTACCAGAACTTCCAAGAAGACCTAATACCTATACTCCTTAAGGTATTTCACAATATAGAAACAGAAGAGTCATTGCCAAATTCCTTTTATGAAGCTACAGTAACTCTGATACCAAAACCACACAAAGACCCAACCAAGAAAGAAAATTACAGGCCAATCTCACTCATGAACATCGATGCAAAAATCCTCAACAAAATTCTGGCAAACCGAATCCAAGAACACATTAGAAAAATTATCCATTATGATCAAGTAGGCTTCATACCAGAGATGCAGGGCTGGTTTAACATACGCAAATCTATCAATGTAATCCATCATATAAATAAACTGAAAGAAAAAAACCATATGATCGTTTCATTAGACGCTGAAAAAGCATTTGACAAAATTCAACATCCCTTTATGATAAAAGTCTTGGAGAGATTAGGGATACAAGGGTCATACCTAAATTTAATTAAAGCTATATACAGCAAGCTGACAGCTAATATCAAATTAAATGGAGAGAAACTTAAAGCCATCCCACTAAAATCAGGAACACGCCAAGGCTGTCCACTCTCTCCATACCTCTTCAATATAGTTCTCGAAGTTTTAGCAATAGCAATAAGACAACATAAGGGGATAAAGGGGATTCAAATTGGAAAGGAAGAAGTTAAACTTGCATTATTTGCAGATGATATGATAGTGTACATGAGCGACCCCAAAAACTCCACCAAAGAACTCCTACAGCTGATAAACGCCTTTAGTAATGTGGCAGGATACAAGATCAACTCCAAAAAATCAGTTGCCCTCTTATACACAAAGGATATGGAAGCAGAGAGGGAAATAAGAGAATCATCCCCTTTCACGATAGCCACAAAAAGCATAAACTATCTTGGGGTAACTCTAACCAAGGAAGTGAAAGATCGATTTGACAAGAACTTTAAGGCACTGAAGAAAGAAATTGAAGAGGATACCAGAAAATGGAAGGATCTCCCTTGCTCCTGGATTGAGAGGATCAACATAGTAAAAATGGCAATTCTACCAAGGGCAATTTATAGATTCAATGCAATCCCCATTAAAATCCCATCAAAATTCTTCACAGATCTTGAAAGGACAATAATCAACTTTATATGGAGAAACAAAAAACCCAGGATAGCCAAAACAATCTTATATAATAAAGGAACTTCTGGAGGCATTACCATCCCTGACTTCAAACTCTATTACAGAGCTACAGTAATGAAAACAGCGTGGTACTGGCATAAAAACAGAGCAGTCGACCAATGGAATTGTATAGAAGACCCGGATTTTAACCCACAAACCTATGAACAACTAATTTTCGATAAAGGAGCTAAAAGTATACAATGGAAGAAAGAAAGCATCTTCAACAAATGGTGCTGGCACAATTGGATGTCAACCTGTAGAAGAATGAAAATAGACCCATATCTATCACCATGCACAAAACTCAAGTCCAAATGGATCAAAGACCTCAATATCAATCTGAACACACTGAACCTGATAGAAGAGAAAATGGGAAGTACCCTACAACATATGGGCACAGGAGATCGCTTCCTATGTATAACCCCAGCAGCACAGACATTAAGGGCAACATTGAATAAATGGGACCTCCTGAAACTGAGAAGCTTCTGTAAAGCAAAGGACACTGTCATTAAGACAAAAAGGCAGCCTACTGACTGGGAGAAGATCTTCACCAACCCCGCTACAGACAAAGGTCTGATCTCCAAAATATATAAAGAACTCAAGAAACTAGACTTTAAAAGGATAATTAACCCAATTAAAAAATGGGGCACTGAACTGAACAGAGAATTCTCATCAGAAGAAGTTAAA
Organism: Chionomys nivalis; assembly: GCF_950005125.1. Lineage (NCBI taxonomy): Eukaryota > Metazoa > Chordata > Mammalia > Rodentia > Cricetidae > Chionomys > Chionomys nivalis. Next base: position 79,053,928 of record NC_080087.1, on the reverse strand, counting down.
ATGGCCAAAAGATACTTAAGGTCATGCTCAACCTCCTTAGCGATCAGAGAAATGCAAATCAAAACAACTTTGAGATATCATCTTACACCTGTCAGAATGGCTAAAATCAAAAACACCAAGGATAGCCTTTGCTGGAGAGGTTGTGGAGAAAGGGGTACCCTCATCCATTGCTGGTGGGACTGCAAACTTGTGCAACCACTTTGGAAATCAGTGTGGCGGTTTCTCAGAAAAATTGGGATCAACCTACCCCTGGACCCAGCAATAGCACTCTTGGGAATATACCCAAGAGATGCCCTAGCATATGACAAAAGCATTTGTCCAACTATGTTCATAGCAGCATTATTTGTAATAGCCAGAACCTGGAAGCAACCTAGATGCCCTTCAATAGAAGAATGGATGAAGAAAGTGTGGAATATATATACATTAGAGTACTACTCTGCGGTAAAAAACAATGACTTCTCGAATTTTGCATGCAAATGGATGGAAATAGAAAATACGATCCTGAGTGAGGTAACCCAGACCCAAAAAGAAGATCATGGGATGTACTCACTCATAATTGGTTTCTAGCCATGGATAGGGGCCACTGAGTCTATAATTTGTGATCCTAAAGAAGCTAAACAAGAGGGTAAACCCAAGGAAAAACATATAGATATCCTCCCAGCTATGGGAAATAGACAAGATTGATGGGCAAAAAATGGGAATCTTGGGGGGTGGGGTGGGATGGGGATGAGGGGAGATGGGGAGAGAAAAGTGTGAAGGAGAGGATGAGGGGAACTGGGGGAATCGGGGTGATTGGGGGTAAAGGAAGGTTGGATGGGGGAGCAGGGAAACTCATACCTTAGTTAAGGGAGCCACCTAAGGGTTGGCAAGAGACTTGAACCTGGAATGGCTACCAGAAGCCCAGGGCAATGTCCCCAGTTAGTTCATTGGGGCACCTGAGGATAGGGAACCTTAAATGAACCTATCCTATAATCATACTGATGAATATCTTGCATATCGCCATAGAACCTTCATCTAGCGATGGATGGAGATAGAGACAGAGACCCACACTGGAGCACCGGACTGAGCTCCCAAGGTTATAATGAGGAGCAGAAGGAGAGAGAACATGAACAAGGAAGTCAGGACCATGAGGGGTGCACCCAACCACTGAGACAGGGGGGCCGATCTATTGGGAGCTCACCAAGGCCAGCTGGACTGCTACTGAAAAAAACATGGGATAAAACCGGACTCTCTTAATGTGGTGGACAATGAGAGCTGACGAGAGGCCAAGGAGAATGGCACAGGAACTTTCATCTGGCGATGGATCGAGAGAGAGACAGAGACCCAATTTGGATCAACCGTCTGAGCTCTTAAGGTCCAAATGAGGAGCAGAAGGAGGGAGAACATGAGCAAGGAAATCAGGACCACGAGGCGTGCACCCACCCACTGTGACAGTGGAACTGATCTATTGGGAGCTCTCCAAGGCCAGCTGGACTGGGACTGAATAAGCATGGGTTGAAACTGGACTCTCTGAACAAGGCGGACAATGAAGGCTGATGAGAAGCCAAGGACAATGGCACTAGGTTTCGATCCTAATACATGAACTGGCTTTGTGGGAGCGTTGCCTGTTTGGATGCTCACCTTCCTGGACCTAGATAGAAGTGGGAGGACCTTGGTCTTCCTGTAGAGCAGGGAATTTGGACTGCTCTTCAGTATCGAGAGGGAGGGGGAGTGGACTAGGGGGAGGAGAGGTGGAGTGGGGATAGGGGGAGGGGAGCGGGGGGGAGGGGGAAATATGTGGGAGGAGGGGGAGGGAAATGGGAAACGGGGAGCAGTTGGAAATTTTAAGTAAAAAAGAATAAAAAAAAAAAAAGAAAGAAAAAAAATTTCCGCCTCCTCCCAGCCTCCCATTTCCCTCCCCCTCCTCCCATTCCTCTCCCCATCCCCCCACTCCTTTCCCCCTCCCTCTCCAGTCCGAAGAGCAGTCAGGGTTCCCTGCACTGTGGAAAGTCCAAGGTCCTCCCCGCTCCATCTAGGTCTAAGAAGGTGAGCATCCAAACTGGCTAGGCTCCCACAAAGCCAGAACATGAAGTAGGATCAAAACCCAGTGCCATTGTCCTTGGCTTCTCATCAGCCCTCATTGTTCGCGGTGTTCAGAGAGTGGACTCTCAGTTTTAGAGGGCCCTGTGGGTGTGCAATTGCTCTCCAGAGTCCATGGTTGACTCCCTCTGAAGCGCAGTCCTCAGAGTCAGTGTGTGAGTCCACAGGCTTCATATGTGAGAATGGTGAATCCAAGTGGGACTCATCCATTTTGACATCTGTGGGCACTGTCAGGGTGACAGTGTAAGGTCCCTTCCAACCAGGCTCCAAGGTCTCTTTCCTGTGCCTCTGGGTGATCATCAGGTCCAGATTCCCTGGCTGGAACCATGGGGCATAGGAGGCAGTGCTTTCTCATTGACTGCACGCAGCTAAGGCCAAAGTTGTTTCTGCACCGAAGACAGAACTTGTCTTAGGAGAGAAAGCTTGGGTCATCAAATTCAGCTAGTTGTTCTGACCTGAGATTAGGCAGAAAGGGCAGTGGCAGGCATATATCATCTCAAATGGGGTCAGACCTAGAGCATAGGGAGTTTTCCTGTGATCCAGCATCTCAGCCTATTAAGGGCAGGAAGCTTGGAATGATGTATTCTCTTCTGCAACTACTTCCAGTGTTATCAGGACCCAGGAAGACTGAAAGACTGATCAAACACTGGACAAGAGGCACCATTAGCCAGGGAGCAGTCACACTGGCTGGACAGATCCACGTCAGTTTTCAGTAAGTGCAGCATTCCTAACCATTTGGAGCAGGTTGTGTTGTGTGTAAGTCCTGAGACACCCCCCCCCCCAAGAAGAACACCATGGAGCCACACACTTCTGAATGCAAAAGCAAGGTTTCGTTTAAGTACGGGCTAGCACGGGGCCTCTGCCTCACAGTCTGGCACAGCAGATGAAGGGAGAAGAACCCCACCTACTATTGTAGGGGGTTTATAAAGACAAAAACCACAAAGCAGTCACAAGATTACAATTTCAAAGTACAAAATTACTTATCCTAATATAATTGGCTAAAGGCTAGGTAAAGCTTAGCTGTTATTCTCTGATAGGCTATCGCTGCTTAGGGGGCTTTCTTCACCCCTGGCAACCTGGGTGGTGGTGGGTCTTGTTATGCCTTTTTTTTTTGCTTTTAATTTTTATTTTATTTTATTTTTTATTGATTTTATTGAGCTCTACATTTTTCTCTGCTCCACTCGCTGCCTCTCCCTTCTCCTTCAGCCCTCCCACAAGGTCCCCATGCTCCCAGTTTACTCAGGAGTTCTTGTCATTTTCTACTTCCCATGTAGATTAGATCCATATCTGTCTCTCTTAGGATCCTCATTGTTCTCCATATTCTCTGGGATTGTGATTTGTGGGCTGGTTTTCTTTGCTTTATGTTTAAAAACCACTTATGCATGAGTAGATATGATAATTGTCTTTCTGAGTCTGGGTTACCTCACTCAAAATGATGTTTTCTAGCTCCATCCATTTGCCTGCAAATTTCAAGCTGTCATTATATTTCTCTGCTGTGTAGTACTCCATTGTGTAAATGTACCACATTTTCCTTATGCATTCTTCAGTTGAGGGGCATTTAGCTTGTTTCCAGGTTCTGGCTTTGACAAACAAAGCTGCTATGAACATAGCTGAGCATATGTCCTTGTGGTACAATTGATCATCCTTTGGATATTTACCCAAAAGTGGTATTGCTGCATCTTGAGGAAGGGTGTTTCCTAATTTTCTGAGAAATCACCATACAGATATCCAAAGGGGCTATACCAGCCTGCACTCCCACCAGCAATACAGAAGTGTTCCCTTTCCCCCACTTCCTCTCCAGCATAAGCTGTCATCAGTGTTTCTGATGTTGGCCATTCTTACAGGTGTAGGATGGAATCTCAGTGTTGTTTTGATTTGCATTTCTCTGGTGGCTAAAGATGTTGATCATTTCCTTAAGTGTCTTTCAGCCATTTTAGATTCCTCTGTTGAGAGTTCTCTGTTTAGGTCTGTACTCCATTTTTAAAATTGGGTTATTTGTTCTTTTGATGACCAATTTCTTGAGTTCTTTGTATATTTTGGAGATCAGACCTCTCTCTGATGTGGGGTTAGTGAAATTCTTTTCCCATTCTGTAGGCTGCTGTTTTATCTTGTTTACCTTGTCCTTTGCTTTACAGAAGCTTTTCAGTTTCAGGAGGTCCCATTTATTAATTATTGCTTTAGTGTCTGTGCTGCTGGGGTTATATTTAGGAAGTGGTCTCCTGTGCCAATACATTCAAGTGTACTTCCCATTTTCTCTTGTATAAGGTTCAGTGTGTTTGGCTTTATGCTGAGGTCTTTGATCCATTTTGTCTTGAGTCTTGTGCATGGTGATAGATATGGATCTATTTTCATTCTTCTACATGTTGATATCCAGTTATGCCAGCACCATTTGTTAAATATGCTTTTTCCATTTTATATTTTTTGCTTCTTTGTCAAAAATCAGGTGTTCATAGGTGTTATGGTTTAAGTAAAAATGGTGCTGTTCCCTGAGTGACAGCAGTGACAAGACCATGGTGGACCAGGAAGGAAGCCAGTCCCAGGCAGGGAGCCCCGGAGTGGCCCACGGGCCAAGAGGAGCCATGAGTCCCAAGGCAGGGAGCCGCATGGGTGAGAGACCAAAACAGATAGGCACTCCATTAAGAATGAGGTTAGATATTTATTTAGTGGGTTATGGAAGGGAAGAGAGAGAGAGAGAGAGAGAGAGAGAGAGAGAGAGAGAGAGAGGAGAGGAGATCTTTAGGAGAGAGACATAAAGGAAGAGAGCTTAGGTCAGAAGCAGAAGAAAGATCTACTGCCTCAGTGGACGATGGAGGGAGTGGGCAAGGCTTGTCTTTTAAAGGGACAGAACAGACCATTACAGTAGGTGTGTGGATTAATATCCAGTCTTCTATTAGGTTCCATTGGTCCTCCTGTCTGTTTTTATGCCAATACCAGGCTGTTTTCATAATCCCTGACCTCATAGTTAAACATTCTGTTGCTAGAACAAAAAAAGTCACGCTTACACACTAGACCAAAACACTCTGTGGGCAAACCACTCCCTGGGTGGAATCCAAAGTTATCTCCATAAAGGGAACTGGAACTTAGTTGGATCCTTAGACTTTTATTTGAGGTAAGAACAGATCTACTTCTCTATTCCTAGAGCACAAGGTCTGGCCATTCGCCACACCTTTAGACAAGAATATAGGTGGGATCTTTGTTTGACTAGAAGCACAATAACCTTGAAGGAACTAGAGGAAAGTCCCAACTCTCTGACCTTTGGTCAATGTGGCTCACATTTTCAGGCAAGACCTTACATAATTTTTTTCTCAGATGCCTAAACCATTTATTTAAACCTTTACGACTTATTTAAATTTTCATCTTAAAACATTTTCTTTCTCTTTTTTGGAGTTTCATTCTTTTTTTCTTTTTTCTTTTCTTTTTCCACTCAAAAATTTCCACTTCCTACCCTCCTCCCATTCCCCTCCCGCTCCCCCACTCCCCCTCCTCCCTCCCCCTCCAGTCTTAAGAGAGGGCAGGGAACCCTGCCCTGTGGGAAGTCCAGGGCCCTCCCCGCTCCATCCAGGACTAGGAAGGTGTGCATCCATTTTCTTAAGTCCTCAAAACTTGTATAAATTTTTTATATTTTTTCTATCTGATTATTTATCAGAAACATAAGCAGTAATTATTAAGAACAGTCATCTCAAATCATATCCCCCTACTGGAAGGTTACATTTGAAATCTATTTATCCCCCAATATGTAGCCTGTGAGTAAGGCAAACTGGTCTGCCTTTTGCTATGAAGAGACCTCCTAGCTTTAGGGTAGTAAGGCCTGTGACCTGACTTTTATTTTTACAAAGAACTGAGAACCCAAGTGCCTGTTGCTCTTAAAGCTTCAGTCAGTCAATATCCCCAGAGATCCGAGGATGATAAATTACATCTATTATATTTGAGTAAATAGAACTACAGATAAAACAGCTTCCAAATCTATTAAGAGTGATAGAGACTAGTCCATACCAGACAGTCATCCCAGGCTCTCATGATCTCCACAATGTGGAGACAGAGGTATCAGGACAGCACAAGTTTTCAGCTGCCAGGTCCGTAAAGTGAAATTTTTTTCCTGTGGAGGGGGAACTCTGTGTAGGCAAAAGGAGGCAATCGATTATCCCGTGTCCTTCTTGTCCATAGTCTTGGTTGGGTTCTGGTAGCAGGTGTTGCATTGGGGCATCTTTGCCTAGTGGTCAGTGTTATCAACAATCCGAGCAGAGTTGTTGCCTTGTTCCATGTCTTCTTTGGAGACCTTGGGAGCCTCTGTCAGTTGCAATAAACTTTTCATTAAACATTTTAAATGCCATATTCTGCATATCTCTGAAGTGTTTGAGGACTGTCTATTAGGCATGTCTGAATAGACAAACTTTATTGCTTATTTTAAGCTTAACTTTAAAAAATATACAAAGGACTAAATAAGGTTTATACCTATAAATAATATATTAGTACTTAGTAAGACTACAATTAAAGAACTTAATCCTTACTTATATCAAATATAAAGTTAGAGACATATTTTTCTGAAATGACTTCTTTAGAAATATTGTTTTTTTTCTCTTTTTTTCAGGTCAGAGTTCTGCATTTGTTTTGCTTTTATCTTATAAACAGTTTTCCCTATCCATAGACATTATAGGAGCAGTTAGACTGCAGTTTTCATTCATAAACCATAGATGTAATGCTGACAATTTTTGTAAAGAACAGTTTTAGACTTTTCTATGAAATTCTGAATAGCTAAGAGCTTGTAGTCTTATCATTTCATCGGAGGTAAGTCATACAGAGCTTGCCACCTGGAGGGCTGTGTCACCATAATTAGCTATTGGCCTGTATTTCTAATTATACATTATATTTGAAATAAGTCTAACATGGGACTTCAGTCCTCCTCTGTCCTTTAAAGAGCACAATCCCATTCCCAGTACGAATATTTTGCAGTGAAGAATCATCATTTTTGTTGTTTTGTTTTTTATTTAAAAAAAAAAAAACCAGGGCTGGAGAGATGGCTCAGAGGTTAAGAGCATTGACTGCTCTTCCAGAGGTCCTAAGTTCAATTCCCAGCAACTACGTGGTGGCTTGTAACCACCCATAATGAGATTTGATGCCCTCTTCTGGTCTGCAGGCAAGCATGCAGACAGCACATTGTCTACATAATAAAAATAAAAACATTTTGGCCAGGTGGTGGTGGTGCACGCCTTTAATCCCAGCACTTGGGAGGCAGAGGCAGGCGGATCTCTGTGAATTCGAGACCAGCCTGGTCTACAAGAGCTAGTTCCAGGACAGGCTCCAAAACCACAGAGAAACCCTGTCTCGAAAAAACAAAACAAAAAAACAAACAAACAAAAAAAACCAGAATTAACATAACATAGTCAAATGTGATACCTCTGCCCCGACCTTCTACAACTTACTAATGCCCTCAGGATTCCGTCTCTGCTCCTCTGGGTCAGCCAGACATTCTTATTTTAGGCAACCTCCTCTTTCCTTTCTCTTCTCTTTACTATTTCACCTCCTGCCTTCTCTCTTATTTCCCAGACAACAGGAAAACTTATATCAAAGTCCTTCTTGTGGTTTCCTTCAATAGTCTAGAATATATTGTATGGGTATAATATTTTAAACAAGAACAGAAATGTACATATACCATAGCAAAAATAACTCTACATTTACATCAACACAAAGAAACCCATACCAAATTGAAACATCTGAGGCTAGCAGTAGTTGAACAAACAAAAAACATATTTTTCCGTGGAAACATGTCGCAAATATTTTGGCACGGGTGAGTGGGTTCTTGCAGGTTGGTAAAATGAAGACTCAGAGACACCGAGAATGAACTTAACCTCTGTGGTGCAAGGGGCCGGTCTCAGTGAACTGAAGCCTTCCTTTCACCTCCCAGCATCTTTATTTTTTCCTGTATTTACACTTTATCTAGTAGATTTCCATACCTTAAAACAAATTGATAGAAGCTTCTGACAATATAATGTTAGGTGCAAATACCTGATTTATATGGTACTATGGATTTCTGGGTTTCCTCTAAACCACGTTTTGCATAAGCTTTTTATCCATGGGAAACTCTCAGTCAAGATTCACATAGGACAACAAAAGGTACTTGTAATACAAAAGAAGGCCTAGGATTGTGTGGAAACTCTAGAACCAAGTCAGGTATAACTCAGTGGGGCTTTATGGCGGTTTCATGGCTAATGGAGGTGGCTTGCTATCCCCTCTGGGGCCGGGTCAGCAGGACATTATACCACAGAAACAAAAGCATAATTTTTTCTAGGCAGTGTCAGGACAGGGGGGGTTAAGGGGAAGTAAGCAGCAGCAAGGACCTTGGTCCATTTGTAAGTTATAGAAGGTTGGGTGAAGCTTTGGCTCAGGAAGGAAGGGAGGGGGCGCGCAGCAGCTGCATGGGCAGTCTGCTGTCGCAGGGAGCCTGCCTGGCATTTGTCTGGCGTTTGAAATCCTGTCCCAGTGCATCGTCCCCCTGCAGGCTGCCCCAGTTGCAAGTGCTAGCTACAGAATCACATCAGGGCCACCTCAGCTTAGCAAATAAGGAAACAACTTACAATGTAGTGGGCAGACAAAAAAACATAAGGGAGCAACAAGACCATTGCAGTGTAAAAAGGCCAGCCAGGAAACCCATTCTGGCTCTGAACCCAGAGCCAGTGAAAGAAACACTTTATCCCTGAACTCTGAAATCAGAGTCAAAGAAATATGTATGTATGCCCTGGGCCCAAAATTAAAAGTAAAAAGCTATAAAACTAAGAGAGAGAGAGAGAGAGAGAGAGAGAGAGAGAGAGAGAGAGAGAGAGAGAGAGGGAGGGAGGGAGGGAGGGAGGGAGGGGGAGAGGGAGGAGGGAGAGGGAGAGGGAGAGGGAGGAGGGAGAGGGAGGAGGGAGAGGGAGGAGGGAGAGGGAGGAGGGAGAGGGAGGAGGGAGAGGGAGGAGGGAGAGGGAGGAGGGAGAGGGAGGAGAGGGAGAGACCAGTGAAAGAAACACTGTTTGGCCCTGAAACCAGAGCCAACTCTGCCCCGACCAACTAAACTAACGGATCCCTAAATAGAAAATCTTCTCCCTGGGAAAATTCTACCCCTATGAAGTCCCATATAAGTCCCCTGCCAGTTCAGTTGTTACTGCTAACCTTTTCCACCCTGGCAGAGGTGGTCACTCTCCTAGCAAATAAATCTCTCCCACCCTGGCAGAGGTGGTCACCCTCCTTGGCAAATAAATCTCTTTCTCAAAAGAGTCTTGGGTGAAGATCTTCGTTTGCCGGAGCAGTATAGAAAAACCTTGCTGGGATGTCCATTTCAGGACTGAGATCTTTCCTTAGGGGTTGCTGAGCAAGACTAAGAAAAAAGTAACAACTTTTTGCCAGAGCCAGAGGAGATTGCTACATTTCTGCATGGGCTTCCCCACAGGGTAACAGAAGAAACCCAGAAGAAACATCTTGTGTTATTCTTTTTAAGATATAGGGGTTTGTGGGGGAGGCAGGTTCCCCGAAGGGCAATGGTGGGTCACAAGGGGCCACAGCAGATCTCCCCAGGGCAGTGGTGGATGAAAGGCAGACTGATAAGTCATTCAGAGGGAGTTTGGGTATAGAGTTTATTTAGTAGGTTATAGAGGGGAAAGGTAAGGGGGAGGAGAGAAGGGGGAAGAAGAGAGAGAGAGAGAGTCAGAGAAGGGGGAAAGAGGGGAGAGAGGAAAGAAAGATAGGGGCAGTAGCCCCTTCAGAAGGACAAAAGAGAGAGCAGGCACAGGCTGGAGGAGGCTGAAGATCTACTTGCCTTGGAGGAAGTGAGGGAGTGGGCCGGGGCTTATCTCTTGAAGGGACAGGGTACCCAGGCCAGAAGATGATAACATCCTGGGGAAGAGAGAAGAGAAGGTGATAGCTCTGCTAGAATGTTCCCTTAGGGGAACAGAGCAGAGCTGAGCTGAAACAGCTCTCTCTAGGAGAGGAGCAGGATTGCTGTATATTGCTGGGAGACCATTCCCTATCGCACCCCAGCTTCAGATAACCTGGCTTCCTAACAAGTCAGGACACCTTTCGCTCCAAGGCTGAGCTGTCCTATTGCGGCTCTACCCTCCAGAGCTGTTCTATTGTGACTCTATCCTCCCGAGCTGTCCTATTGCGGCTCTACCCTCCAGAGCTGTTCTATTGCGGCTCTACCCTCCCGAGCTGTCCTATTGCGGCTCTACCCCTCCAGAGCTGTTCTATTGTGACTCTATCCTCCAGAGCTGTTCTATTGTGACTCTATCCTCCCGAGCTGTCCTATTGCGGCTCTATCCTCCAGAGCTGTTCTATTGTGACTCTATCCTCCAGAGCTGTTCTATTGTGACTCTATCCTCCCGAGCTGTCCTATTGCGGCTCTACCCCTCCAGAGCTGTTCTATTGTGACTCTATCCTCCAGAGCTGTTCTATTGTGACTCTATCCTCCAGAGCTGTCCTATTGCGGCTCTATCCTCCAGAGCTGTCCTATTGTGACTCTACCCTCCAGAGCTGTTCTATTGCGGCTCTACCCCTCCAGAGCTCTTCTATTGCGGCTCTACCCCTCCTGAGCTGTTCTATTGCGGCTCTACCCTCCAGAGCTGTTCTATTGTGGCTCTCAGTATAGCATGGCTTCCCGATAAGCGAGGATATCTTTGCAGCGCCAGAGCTGTAACACTCGCACTCACTTACACACTGTGTACTTTTTTTTAAATTTATTTATTTATTAAAGATTTCTGCCTCCTCCCCGCCACCGCCTCCCATTTCCCTCCCCACACTGTGTACTTTTGCTTGGTCTGTGCTGTGCAGAGCAAGAATGCTGAAAATGTCACAGAGGACAGGTATGCTGCCTCACATCTGTAATACTCAGGAGACTGAGGCAGGAGGATTTCAGACTCGAGGTCAGCCTGAGCTGCACATTCAGAAGATCCTGTCTCCAAACAAACAAATGTCAAAAGACTCACAGGACACCCCTGTGGGTAGCAGTCAAAGAAAAGGTGGACATGTTTTCATAGCGGTTAGAGAAACTGGACAGAGCTGTGTGAGATGTCTCACAGAAGAATAGTGTTGAATGGCCATTCTATAGGACCCGGACAGACAGACAGAAGGAAAAGCTGTTCAAGTCCCGAGTTTAAAGTGGTGAAGAGAAGTTAACGAAGGACAGGCAAACCTTGAGTAAAACCAAAGTCGATGGTTTCTGTTGTCAGCATCATCCTCAGCAGACTCCACTTAGAGTCCTAATCACAAGGGCAGCGATGAGCTACCAGAATGAGCTGAAAGTGGGAGGTACTGCGATAACTCAACAGACTAGTGGTGGAAATTTAAGGCATGGCATTACGAATGGCATCACAGTTTTAAAAATGATTCTGTATCTTTATTAACAAGTATCTTTCTAGTTGTTAGTCTTAGTTTTATAGAGTGGCTGAACCAGCCGGGCGGTGGTGGCGCACGCCTTTCATCCCAGCACTCGGGAGGCAGAGGCAGGCGGATCTTTGTGAGTTTGAGGCCAGCCTGGTCTACAAGAGCTAGTTCCAGGACAGGCTCCAAAACCACAGAGAAACCCTGTCTCAAAAAACCAAAATGAATAAATAAATAAAGAAACAAACAAACAAACATAAAGTGGCTGAACCACCTCTCCAGACCTGCTGGACTGTTTTGAAAAAGCCAAAGTCTCCACGAGTTAGGGAGCTATTTTAACACCTTTAAAGCTTTATTGAGAGGACTGGAGAGAGGACTCAGTGGCTGACAGCACGTGTTACTCTTGCAGAGAACCTTAGTTTAGTATCCAGCACTGAGCCTGTAGCTCCAGGAGACCCAATACCTTCCTGCCTCCTGGGACATTTGCACTCACCTATACAGAGTAGACACATTATTAAAAATTAAATAAATCTTATTTTAACATATACTGAGAAAAATTGGATTTTTTTTTAAAGTTTGAGGCAAGCTATAGAGTTCTTTGGGCATATGCTCAGAAGTGGTATAGCTGAGCCACATGGTAAATCTATTTTAAGTTTCTGGAGACACCACACCGGTTTCTATAGTATATTTACATTCCATCAGCATTTCACATGCCCACCAGTTTTTGCTGTCATTTTTTTTTCATGATGTCCATGCTGACTTGGGTGAGATCAGTCTCAAAATACTATTAATTTGCATTTCCTTGATGGCTGAGGATGTTGTATACTTTCTAAAATACACATTGGCTCTTTATATTTCTTCTTTTGAGAACTCTCTGTTCAGTTTCTTTGACCTTTAATCAATAGACAGTTGAAGGGGAAATGATGTTGATTTTTGCAGTTTTATATATTACAAATATTAATTCTTTGTCTGAAGTATCCTACTGCATAAACACTCGCATATCCATGTTCATCGCAGCTCTTTTCACACTAGCAAGGAACTGAAATGTGCCTAGAAGCTCAACAACAGACGGATGTGTAACGAAAATGTAGTACACTTACATAATAAAATTGTGCTCAGCCATAAGGAAAAATGAAATTATAAAATTTGCAGGAAATGAATGGAACTGGAAAATAGTGTACTCAGTGATGGACCACGGGCTCAGACAGACAAATACCACACGTCGTCTCTCATAAGGAAACCTTGACTTCTAAAGGTTAAGCATATAGGAAGAAGAGTAAATGTGGGGAGAAGCCGGGAAACCAGGAGAGTATTAGGGGGAAGCTTTAGGGAAAGTGGTGGGGAGGCCAACACAACACATAAGCTGTGAAAGGGGAGCCAGGCATGGCGCACGCCTTTAATCCCACAGCTCGGGAGGCAGAGGCAGGTGGATCTCTGAGTTTGGACCAGCCCAGACTACAGAGCAAGTTACAGTGTAGCTAGGGCTACACTGAGAAACCCTGTCTCGAAAAACCAAAAACAGGGAAAAAGAGAGAGAAAACTGGGACCCAGGGATGTAGCCCACTTGGTACAATTCTGGTTTAGCGTGCAGGAATCCCTGAGCTAAATCCCAAGACCCCATGAAACTGAGTATTGTAGTGGCATTTCAATTGTATTTTAATAAATAAAGCTAGCCTGAAGATCTAAGAGTAAAACAGTCGGCCTGGTCAGCCTCGCAGACCAGGCAGCAGTAACACACACCTTTAATCCCAGTAGCCACACTAGTTGCCATAGAAACTGGGCAGTTTCAGTTGGCCTTTAATCCCAATTGTGCACACCTTTAATTCCAGGCCTAGAGAGGATTATAAAATGGGAGGAGAAAGCCCACAGATACTGCCTCATTCTGAGATTCCTGGAGGTAGGTTCTCCAATTTGGACTGAGGTTCAGGTAAGAGCCAGTAGTTGGCTGATTTGCTATTCAGGTCTTCAAGTTGAACCCCAATTTTTGTCTCTGAGTTGAGTGCATGGTTGGTGCACATCTGTAATCCAGCACTTGAAAGATGGAGACAAGAGGATCAGAAGTCTGAGCTCATCCTTGACACAGTGAATCTGAGGCCAGCCTGGGCTACAACTGATTAAGGAGCAGAGTATAAATGGTATCACCTCATCAGAGAGAGAGAGAGAGAGAGAGAGAGATTGACTAAATACACCAAAAATGTATTATTAATAAATGAGTTACAGACCTGAATAGACAGAGCTCAGAAAGAAAATATATAAATGCCAAAATAACACCTGAAAAATTGTTCAACATTCCTAGCCATCAGTCATGGGGTAAATGCACGGTAAACCGTTGTGAGAGCCCATCTCATCAGTCAGAATGGCTTCATCCACAAGACTAAGGACAGCAGATGTTGCTGAGGATGTGGAAGAGGAAAACCTCACACGCGCTGCTTATGGGAGCGCAAACTGATACACCCATTATGTAAATCAGTATGACAGTTTCTCAAAAAACTAAAATTAGGGCTGCCGTGTGACAGAGCTAGTCCACTCTTATTCATCTGCCTGAAAGACTCAAGTCAGCTGAGGTGCAGGCGCATATGTGATTGTTGCTGCTGCACTGGCCACAGCAGCCAGGAAACGGAAACAGCCCAAATGTTCCCGACAGAAAGATGGAGGAACTGTGGTGCATTCACGTAATGGAACTTTATTCAGCCATAAAGAAAAATTAAAAGATGATGTTCACAGGAAAACAGATAGAACTGGAAATCAAGTTAAGCAAAATAAACCAGACTCAGAAAAATGCCACATGCTTTCTCTCATATGTAGAACCTAGATTTAAAATGATCTGCGTGTAAGAAATGAACTAAGGGTGGATCATGAGAGGTGGGGGAGAGGTCTTAAAAAAGGGAGAAAGAAAGGAAGTGAGGGTATACGTGTAACATGAAAGCGGAAGGGGGAACTGAAGGAAAGGAAGCAGTCAGATGTGGGAGGGTCCTGAAGAAGGGGAATGAATTGGAACAAAGGATAAAGATACCAATGCATAAAGATTCCATAAGGAAACCTGTTACTTTATATGATTTTTTTGTTGCTGTCTTTTTGGTTTTTTGAGACAGGGTTTCTCTGTGTAGACCTGGCTGTCCTAGAACTTGCTCTGTAGACCAGGCTGAGTGTCCGAAGGACTTGGTGTCTGAGGGCCTTCGTGCACCCAGACACTGATCTGGGTGACTGTGCTGCTACCGGGGCCATGGTGACATCCAGGCCTGAGTTGCTGCTGAGGGCGATGTCTGGTCGTGTTTGTGGCCTCCCAGTTCCCCCACGGGGCCACCTGAGAGCGCAGGAATCCTATTAAACCTGGATATTTTTAATTTGGCTTATTGTGATTTGGCTTGATTGGGATTTTTGCATCGGCAGAGAGCTCACATTAGGAAAAATTCCTAACAATAACCTCTCCTTCCACAGACAGGCACCTGCTTAGCCACCTTCGAAGACTCTGGGAAGAATCAGGTAGCTCTTGCAAAATGATTTTATACAAATAATGAGACTACAATAAGAATTTGTAGCCAGTGGCATGCACCTGTGTCCACAGCTACTTGGAAATCAAAGACAGGAGGCGTCCTTGAGCCTAGGATTGGGGGCACCGGGTGTATAACACCTCTTATTTGAGAGTTTCTACTTTGGCAAACTTTGTGTCTGCAGAGAACAATAAGGGGTCATAGCTATTTTTGTCCTTTTTGGATGACTGAAGAGCAAAAATTATATAAAACTGAAGTTCATCCAGTTGCCACTCCTTCCTGGAGCTGGAGAGATGACGCAGCTGTTAAGAACAGTGGGGGCTCTTGGAGAGGTTCCTGGTTCAGTTCCCAGTGCCCACATGGTGGCTCATAACCACCTATAACTTCAGTTTCAAGAGATCCATTGTGTCCTTCTGACTTCCAAGGGCACCAGGCATCACAAGGTGTACAGTCACACATGCAGGCAAAGCTGGTGGACCCAATGTTGGGGAAGCCACCGGCCAGTTCTCAACAACCAGATTGTGAGGAAAGAGAAATCAGAAAACCACTGGAGGTGTAGGTACGGATCCTGTCTGCCTGTAGTGTGCATCTGTGAGACTACAGGAAAAACTGGACACAGCGTTAATCCCCAAGTCATGGAGGGACCAACAGGACTCCCTTGGTCCCTGTTGGAAAAGCTGAGGTGGAAATTGGCTACTGGGTGTATGAATGAAGGTGGCCACCAAATGTTTGTTTCTGTCTGCTCCAACCACCATCTCCACATGTACCGACTGTCTGAATGTTCTGTCTTTTTTAGTTTGATGGATCTGTGTTTTCTGGTGTGTCCATAAGATGTGGGAGCCTGGAGCCAGATGGAGCAGGTGAGGAAGACAGGGAAGGAGTAGCCAGCTGCAGTGTGGGCACACTCCTCACTGAGTTATGAGTCTCTCAGCTCCCTCCTGCAGCGTCCTCTGTCTATGCCCAGGGCTGAAATAGTTCATATCTCAAGAGCCAGGAAAAGAGTCAGAGACAGACCCTGTTCCCACTGTTAAGAGTCCCACAAGAGGACCAAGTACTTTCCTGAACAGCAATGGAGGAGTGGACTGAGGGGTGGGGACTGGGGGTGGGGAGGAGGAAGGGAAATTGCTACTAGGATGTAGAAGAATAACTAATAAATTAATCATACTTTTAAATAGAGTTCTCGTCTCTAAGCCTTCTTTGTTCCCGACTTCATTCTGGTCCCTCCTTCCACAACTGGATTCAGTTTTACAGGGATCCAGGTGTCTTTTAGGTATGGATAATATTAAAGTCTTGGTTTTTGCTGTTCTACTCTAACAAAAAGCTGGTTCTGGGCTTAGGCCACGGTCCCCTGAGCTCTAACCTCAGCATGCTTGTTTAAAATCTCATCCAAATCAAAGTGTGTGTGGTGGGGGGAGGAGATGGAATAAAGACAGGCACACCTTTAATGCCAGCACTGTGGAGGCAGAGGCAAGCAAAATCTTTGTGAGTTCAAGGCCAGCCTGGACTACAAAATGAGTTCCAGGACAGCCAGGACTGTTACACACAGAGAAACCCTGTCTGGAAAAACAACAACAAACAAACAAAAATGAAATCTTGCCTGGAAAAACAAACAAACAAAAAAACAAAACAACTGGGTGGTGGTGACGAATGCTTTTAATCCCAGCACTCAGGAGGCAGAGGCAGGCGGATCTCTGTGAGTTCGAGGCCAGCCTGGTGTACAAGAGCTAGTTCCAGGACAGGAACCAAAAGCTACGGAGAAACCCTGTCTCGAAAATCCAAAAACAAAACAAAACAAAACAAAACAATCTGTAAAATTTGCAACAAAAAGTTAACATAAAGCTTATCGCATGAGGATTGGTGGTTGAAAATCTTAATTTACTACAGCGTACTAGCATATTATATGTGTAGTTTGGATTCAACTCTCATTTAAAAGAAATGGCTGTTTTTAAATAATAATGGGTCCCCAAGATATAACGAATTGGGACGAATTTTTATGTAGTGATTCTTGCCCTGAGGATAAGAATAACAAATGAGAAAAAAGTCATTTTTAAAAAGGGTTATTAAAAAAATGGGATTTGAAAACAACATATGTTTAGTGCTAGGATATTAAAGGTGTGCTTACCTGCATCTGTATGCAAGGAACCTTACAGAGGGGAAGGTAGGGATTCCCTCTTTTACCTTTGTTGTGTTCTTCAGCACAAGGCCTGAGAAAGAACTGAGAAGGCTGGACTGACAAAATGTGCACCAATCTGCACATCTCAATCAAGGCAGCATAACTGAGTTTCTCTCACTGTGTCCACTAACTTTTGCACTTTTTAAAATATGGTTAAATATAGGTTTTCTGAATGCCATACACGATTTCTCTGTGTATCTTTAGCTGTCCAGAATCTCACTCTGTAGACCAGATTGACCTCAAACTGCCTGTCTCCCAAATGCTAGGATTAATGGCATGTGCCACCACACCCCTTTTAAAAGGACTTTCTCTACCCTTTTTCTTTTCTTTCCCAAGTCTACATACATATTTTTAAACACACAGTAAACCATTTAGAGGTTTTTTCATTTGAATCTGACTTTACTAGACATCTCTTTTTCTGACCACAGGAGTCTTTAATCTGCTAAGTGATATGATTAAGATTAAACCTGCAGCTTTAGCGACTGGCTCCACCCCATTCCTTAGCTCTTTGAGAGTCTAGCTCCATGGCAGAGGTACTGGCAGGAGTCATGTTGGCCTCTTAAAAGAGCCCAAGGCAGGCTTTGCTGGCAATGCTGAGTCAGGAAGCCTCCCTTGAAGGAGCAGCACTTCTGCTCACTGCCAGCAAACAGAGCCTACCATAGTAAAGATGGTTACCAAGAAGCTGTGCTTGACTCTGTTCTTTTGTCTGCCTAGAATCCTTTTTTTTTTTAAGTTTATTCAAGCTTTATGAGGAAATTCTTGCCAAATGTTCAGGTCCCATTTGTAGACGAAAGTCTGTCCCACCTGGTCCTACAGCTGTTCAGTTCCAAAGAAAAACATGGAGGCTTATATTAATTATAAACGGTCTGGGCTATTGTTCAGTATTATTATTATATACCTCTTACAACTAAAATTAACCCATAATTTTCATCTATGCTTAGCCAGGTGGCTTGGTAGCTTTTCTCCGTGAGGCAGTCTCATTGCTTCATCTCTTTCTGGGTGGCAACTCTGTCTCTCTTTCTTCTTCACAGAATTCTCCTAGTCTGGTTGTCCTGCTTATATTTCCTGCCTGACTACTGGCCAATCAGCAATTTATTAAACCAATATGAGTGACAAATCTTTACACTGTACAAGAGCATTATCCCACATCAAGGCGAGATTGACATTAAGATTGGACAAGACCAGGAAAAGGAGGCAGAGCAAAGAGGAGCTCTGGCCTTTTCAAGAAAGAAAGAAAGCCATATTGGTGTGTTTTTGAGGTAACTTGGATTTGCCTCAGGCTTTCTTTTCCTTTGATATTTGTACACAGGATTTGTTTTATTAATAAATGGTAAAAAGATCATGTACAGGGCAGCCTGAGCTCCATGAGGTTCTGTCTCAAATGAAAGAGAAAACGAATTTGGCTGTAAGCATTTCCCGTGCACAGTTCGTCGTGTCCATGTAGTTCAGTTCAGCAGAGGTCACGCTGTCGGCAGCAGGTCTCCAGAACACGCCAGCACTCTAGCATCTGAGAACAACTCCAAGGCTGGACTGTAGGGCGCTCATCTCACACGCATACAGCACCAGTTTGAGCCCCAGCACTGTATAGACCAGGTGTCGGGGTGCACACCTACAACCCCAGGACTTAGAGATGGAGACAGGAGGATCAACAGTTCCTGGCTGTCTTCTCTGGCTACACTGTGAGTTCAAGACCAGCCTAGGCTACATGAGGCCCCATTTGAAAACAACAACAATTATAGCCAGATGTGGTACAAAGCTCTAATTGTAGCACCTGAGAGACAGAAGCAGAGGGACCCCCAAAAACTGAGGCCCTACTTCACTGGGAACTCTCTCCTGTAATAATGAACAGGAATTCTCAGGAGTAGTCATCTAATATTTGCACCACACAGCTGGGACAAGGACAAGTGACACCAAACCATGGGAAATAGATGATGTCCAATGGCAAGTGGTGACTGTTGAATACTCACTTTAAAAATTCAATTCAAAGTCCAGGCAATGGTGGTGAACGCCTTTAATCCCAACACTTGGGAGGCAGAGGCAGATGGATCTCTGTGTATTTGAGGCCAGCCTGATCTACGGAGTGAGTTCCAGGACAGTCAGGGCTGTTACACAGAGAAATCTTGTAAAAATGAATAGTAAATCTGGAAAAAAAAATGAATAGTAAATACACATGATTTTTAATAATGTCTGTGTGTTTAGAAACTAGGTTGACTCTTTTTTCTGAAAATTTAAATATTCACTCTCTTGAATTATTTAGCTCCAATAAACCACTGCTGACATCCCAAAAAGAATGAACTGGACAAAATAGGAATTAAGGGGTGTGTCTCTCTGAATCTTAAGTACCTCAACATATCCTGTCCTGTAACCAGGACCTAAAAACACCTAGCCCTAATTCTTCCCTTTTCCCTCCACAATCACATACCTGTCTTAAGTGTACTGAATCCTAGAATGCTAAATTCTTGCTGACAAATAAGACTGCTGAGCAATGCAATTGAAATATTTTGCTTTTTTTTAATTATGATTGAAGTTTCAAAAAGACATTTCTTGGGCTGGACTTTGTGGCCCACCCCTTTAATCCCAGAATTTGGGAGGCAAAATGAGGCGTGTTTATGAGTTCCAGGACACACACACAAAAGCAAGCAAACAAACAAAAAAGTCATTCCTAGAGTCTGGAGAAATGACTCCATGGGTTAAGTTTTCACTATGCAAGCATGGGGACCTGAGTTCAAATCTCTAGTGCGCACGTAAAAGCCAGGCACAGCAACACATACATAATAGTAACTGCAGCACTGCGGGACATAACATGCAGATCCCGGTACTCGCTGTCCATCCAGCAGATACAGAAGCCTTTCTCACAAAATTAATTTCCTGAGCGAGGAAAGCCTTCAACACAGACATCTGGCCTCCGGCATTCACATACACATGAGCCCGCACGAAGCACACGTCTCTGGGGATCCTAAAGGGCGTGGTATTATCCCTAGGTCTTGTATCTGAGTTGCCATTTCTTGGTGTTTGCAGTGTCTGACCAAGTGCCAGTCATTTCAGTCATGGCAAGTTCTACATCTGTCTGCACAGAGCTAAGAGCTTCGCTAACCCCTTTTATTGTTGTGACATTTTCCGTAGTAAAAAAATCCAGCCTGGAGACACGGCTCAGTGGACAAGAGCACAGGCTGCCAGAGTGTGCAGGTTCAATCCCAACACCCACAGAGCAGCTCACAACTGTCTGTAACTCCAGCTCCAGGGGATCGAATGCCTTCTTCTGGCCTCTGCAGGCACTGGGCATACAAGTGGTACCAGACCCGCATGCAGGCAAACACTGGTACACATAACAAAATAGAAAAGTATATTCACTCACGAAACCATGTTCATTGCCACACATATGATAACACAAAATGCTATGACAAGGTCATTGCTTCCTTCCTTTACAGACAAGGAGCCGGCAGCTGTATTAAACAGCACGGTCACCTCTGACCCCCATGTTTTGCTGCTGTGCCAAAGAGCAAAACAATCCAATGTCCCCTTGCTCTGGAGTCTCTGGCTGGCCCATCGTGATCACTGTGCCATTCACAACAGCAGTGTGTCCACAACAGATGAAGACGGCGTGGTGTGTGCAGTGCAGGACTAGGGCCATCATCAACAACATCCTCCCGTTCTCGGGACCCTGTGTAAGGCAGAATCATTCAGAGTCAGGACCACAAATGGCACAGGTGTCCTCCCCCGTGGGGAATATAGACAGAAGGGACCTGAAAGGAGAGGACTGAGGGAAGGTGGAAGGGGAGCAGAAGGCATAAACGTGAACAAGGGGCCGGGGTGGGGCTCAGCAGGTAGAGTGCTTGCCCAGCATGCTTCCACCCCCAGTACTGCATAAATGGTGGCACCCAACAGTGACCCACATCACAGGAAGAGGGGTCAGAGGGATCAAAGTGAAAGGTCATTTTCAGTTACACAAGAGAGTTCAAGGCCATCTTGGGTAAAAAGACTCTACCTCAAAAGATAATTGCCTGAAGTACATTACATGATCTTAGGAGAAACTTGCAACGAAACTAATTATGTTGTATATAATTAATATGTTACTGTTTCAAAGGAAAGTGCGGGTCAGAAAGTAACTTAGCAGGTGGAACCCCCTGTCCATGAGCCTGAAATCCCGAGTTTAATTCCTGGGACTACAGGTAGAAAGAAACTGACCCCAAAAATTGCCCCCTGTCATGTGCACCTTGACATATGATTGTCCACACATATGCACACAAGATATACTAAAACGTAATAAAAGAACTGACGATTGTGTATAATCTGAGTGGTCATCCGCACAGCACTGACGAGGGTAAACATCCGTTACAGCAGTCGGTGCTGTCACCTGCTCGCTGCTTATGGGTACAATTTAGAAACATTTCAAGTGACAGAACAAAAGACCTTTCACCACGCAGTCTTCCAGGATACCATGTGACCCTGCAATTGGCAGATGACCTCAGCAGCAACCGCCACGGACACCACCGACCGTTGCCCAACTTTACCTTTCTACGCATGCGTGCATCATGAAGAGGCCAGTAATTGGCATCTCTGGGACCAATGAGATGCAGCGATTCTCCAGGTTTATCCAATGTTTTCAAAGGATTCTCATAAGCCAATGAGACTTCGAGTGTATTATCTGACCCTGAAGTTGCTTCATTCAGGGACCCTGAGAGGGGACAGACACGAGACTGGAACGCATCGGGGAGCGCCTTCCAAGCCCGAGATCTGGTGAGGGCATTGTGGAGCCAGAAAGATTCTGCTGCTTAAAAAGAAAAGGAACAGTGAGGGACCAGATCTCTGAGACCTGGGGAAAGAAGCCAGTGAGGAAGAGCAGGGGAAAGAAGGGGACAGGGGTCAGCGGTGGGATTGAGTCTGAGGGAGGAGGCTGGCCTGGACTCTTGGGTCCCAGGGAGGGGGTCTAGATACGTAGGCCTGAGTTTGATAAACAGGGACAGAAGTCTTGGGTCTGAGGGAGAACTGGTCCTGGGTTCCGGAATCTGAAGGAAGGGGGCTTTGCTCTTAGGAGGCTGGGATTGTTCTCTGGTTCTGGATTCTCGAGTCTCAGTTCTGGACTTTGTGTCAAGGAAAGCGTCTGGATACTAGATGGCCACCGTGGCTGCAGGAGGAGGCCGCTGTGGCTATTCCTTCATGCGGGGAACTGGGTTCTGTACACTTAGGCCTGAAGCTTGTCCATCAGAACCCTGGGTCCTGTGAGGTGGGAGGAGCACAAACCAGATTCCACATTCCTAGGATGGACAAACCAGGGCCCTCAGAATCCGAGGTCTCGGGGAGCTGGATGCTGAGAGCTGGGACTCTGAGACCTGGAGAAGGTTCTGCCTGAGACCTGAGCTCCTGAGGCTTAAAGCAAAGGGCTCCCTGACCCGGTATCTTGCATCTGGACACTGAAGGAACAGAGCTGCTGGGTTCTTGGTGTAGGGAATCCGTGGCTGAGTCTAAGAATTGCAACCAGAGAACATGAATCCCAGGACATTGTAACTTCCAAGCAACTCAGGACGGACTGGCTTCACTTTCTTGTGTCCCCTAAAGTTGGCATTGGCCAGAAACCAGGGGCTAATCTCTGTCTGTGTGGCTGAATTGTCTCCTGTTCTCCATCAGTTCCCAGGTCCTGATCAGCTCTTCCCAGCCTCAGAGAAGTCATGGCAGCCTGCCGCATCCAGTACTTATGGCTCCTCTTCGTGCTGGGCTTCACCCCCTTCTCAGGTGAGGATGCAGAGGAAGAGCAATGGGCACACCTTCATTTGAGAGTCTTCACTGAGAATCTCTTAACAGACTGGGGGAGGAGAAGAATGTGTGCAAAGACCCTGAGGAGGACTACGTGTGAGACACCCCTTACTCTACTGAACCACTTTGGTCACCCAAAACCTGCCCAGATTTTCAGAGAGAAGTCAAACCTTATGTATCCCTTGGTCCTTTGTCAATAATGGGAGCCACCATAGTGTTCCCCTGCCGCCTGCTCCTTGCCTTGGCCTGCGTAGTTCTGTCACCCGAGGATGCCGTTCTCTCTCCCTTTGTTCTATGACACTGTGTGCTGTCCCCTAGCCTGGAGGACTGTCTATGTGCCACAGTGACTGAGAGTGGTGGGTGCAAGGACAGTAGGAAGGACGAGTCACATGGGGCCTCTGGGCCAGGCTAAGACTTCGGAAGGTTTTCAATGTGTTCTCATTTTTCTAATTATGTATAGGGGAGTGTCTGTCTGTCCTTCTGTCTGCCAGCCTGTCCATCTGCTTGCCTGCCTGCAAGGAGGGTATGTGCTGCTAAGTACAGAACACCAAACTCGGTACTTCCAAGGGAGCAAGTGCTCTTAACCCCTGAGCCATCTCTAGAACCCTTTAAGAAGTCAGATTTATTCTGGAGGAGATAGGGGCCTACCAGAATTTTCTGTCTTCTCAGGGCTTCTTAGAGTTTCTCAGAACCCTGACATGATTACCTTATTGTTCAAGAGGACCCCAGAGCTGTGTGGTAAAGAAGGTAGGGGGGAAGTGAAGGGGGCTCTGAGAGACCCGCAACACTCATGCAACGGCCCTGGCATCTTGCAGCTGGGGGGCAGCATTAGAGGCGGCCACAGTGCTCAGGTGCTGCAGTTGCTGTGCAGCAGAAGCCACAGGGTTTCCTGGAGAATGCAGCAGGGTGCTAGTGGGAGACGAGCCTGGACCAAACGGCAAGAGCCTTTCTCAGACACACAAAAATGATGGTGCAGTGGGCTCATAGGTGCAGTCATTTCTGTATCCAGGCACCGTGCTGGCCCAGTGCTCACTCGCAGTAAGCCTAGTGATCTCTTTGGAATCAAGGGTTTCTCAGTCCAGGCACTGCATCAGGCTGGGGACATGCCTCTGATGGTAAAGGGTCTGCAATGCCAGGGCTAGGGAAGAGCCCTGGTCTTACTGATTAGTGGGTCCAGCCAAATGAGGGAGCTGTACTTTCAGCAAGAGACTCTGGATCAAACAGGCGGTAAAATCTGATTAAAGAAAACACCAAACATTGACCTCTGAGCACACACACACACACACACACACACACAGAGAGAGAGAGAGAGAGAGAGAGAGAGAGAGGGAGAGGGAGAGGGAGAGGGAGAGAGAGAGAGAGAGAGAGAGAGAGAGGAGAGGTGGGGCTTCAGGCCACCTTCTTCATTATTCAAACAAGGACATGAAACCCCATGTGGAGTATAGAATGGCTGAAGAGGGGCCCTCAGTGGAGGAGCAAGTCTTCCTCAGGAGGCTCTGAGAGGAGCAGGTGCTCAGGGAGGAACAGGTTGAATGGAGCTGCATGCAGGCTTGGGGACTGTGACTTCTGAGTCCCTTCTTAATCCAGACGGGGATGTCACAGCCAGGGCATGGGGACTATGACTTGGAGTGTGATGGCTGCCCTTAGCCCAGAAGCTGCAGGGATAGACATGGTGGTTCCCTGACTGTCATAAATCCTGACAACTTTACTCTCCACAGGTGTTCTGACCTGTCATAAGGGAATCAAGATTGAATATGGCAGTCGCTATGCTGAGCAACCATTAGAATGGAACACAGCTAAGACCACGATAGCTGGACCTCAGCAGATACGTCAGGAGACAGTCTTGATAGTAGACATAGGTGTGTGAGGTGAGAGAGAGGGCCACAGCCTTGCCCTGGATTCTGTGTCCTGAAGTTTCTGCCCAACTCCCTCATGCATGGATTCTTCTCTCTCTCTCTCTCTCTCTCTCTCTCTCTCTCTCTCTCTCTCTCTCTGTGTGTGTGTGTGTTTGTGTGTGTGTGTGTGTGTGTGAGCGCGCGCTTTGTTCCTGGGCCATGACGGGGTATATGAGGCAGCCATGTGCTGGACTTCATCCCTAGCAGCAGCACATGAACTGGGTGTGGTGGCAGCTGCCTGTGGTGGCAGCATGGAGCTGCGGGTGGAGACAGTCAGCTTCATCTGCAGCGATATAGGGAGTTCCAGAGCAGCCTGGACTAGATGAGACTCAGGGCTGGGAAAGAGTGAGGAAAGGGGAGGGAAGGAGGGAGAGATGGAGGGAAGGAGGAAAGGGGGAGGGAAGGAGGGAGTGGTGGAGGGAGGGAGGAAAGGAGGAAGAAGGAAGGGAGAGAGGGAAGGAGGGAGGAAAAGAGGGAAAGGGGGAGCTGAGTGACTGACTGTATGGGACTCTGCTAAACCACTGAGTCCTTCTGCAGCTTTACAGGAAGTGGGGAAAAGAGAGAGGAACAGAGCGTGGGAGCCAGCTGTGAGTGTGAAGGGCAGAGTGTGGAGAAAAATCCCGCAGGGTAGAAGAGATGGTCAGGTATAGTGGCTTTTATTTGCATTTTAATAAGTAAAGTTTGCATAAAGATCAGAGAAAATAGTCCCACTGCTCAGCCTTATAAACCAGGCAGTGGTAACACACCCTTTTAATCCCAGTAGCCACACTAGTTCCCATAGAAACCGAGTAGTGCATGCCTTTAATCTCAGTCCTAGAGAGGATTCATACCATGGAAAATGATAGCCATGATTTGGCAGGCAAAACTCACTCCATGGCAATGGGTTATGAAACCTTACAAAATGGTACTGAGAGATTATCTGAAAGGATTCATACTGCTGAAATTGACGATCAAAATCTGTTTTAAAAGTTATGACAAGGGCCGGGCGGTGGTGGCACATGCCTTTAATCCCAGCACTTGGGAGGCAGAGGCAGGTGGATCTCTGTGAGTTCGAGACCAACCTGGTCTACAAGAGCTAGTTCCAGGACAGGCTCCAAAACCACAGAGAAGCCCTGTCTTGAAAAAAAAAATTCACCCCATAAATGCATGTGCACACACATGCACACCTAAAAGTTATGACAAGCTAGCAGATGGAACATCCCTCCTGCAAGGCAGTCTATGCCATTCAAATAATCTCTAAAATTGAGAAGGTATCATTAATGGAAAAATTAAAAACTTGAAATAACAGGTGCAGAATGAGAGCCAAAAATTAATGGATTTGATGAAATCATTAGAAATTCTCACAGGTCAAGAGATTCAGACTTTACAAAGGGCAGTGATAAAAAGATTGAATCTATTGAGGAACTTGTCAGAACTGATAATCAAGGAGAGGAAGTATAGGCAGAAGACAATAGATTTAGCATCACCAGTATCTCTCAGAGTCAGAGAAGACTTACCGTGAGTTTTAGCTACTCATCCTGCTATTACCCCTGAAAAGCCAGCAAATAATACCCAAGAGGATATACAGAATGTAAATGGGAACTTACATGTATGAAAGACCTAAAAGATAGTAAGCAAGCAGTAGTTTCTTGTGGCATGCATTCACCATATTAGGGGAGTTGGTAAAGACATGGGCTTCAAGAAATAAGGTTACTCCACATGATTGACCTCAACTAATCTCACCTATACTAGACCATGGTCCACAGCTTCCATGGAAGAGTTTTTGGAGAGAGGAAACTAAGTCCCTTGAATATCAATATAGAGTCAGATGTTTTGAGGCCTCCCAAAATCAAATTCTTGGTGAGGGCCCTTATGCTGATCCAAATGGTCAAGTTATATACAATGAACATATATTGTCCCTATGCCTTACAGCAGCCTTGAATGCTTGGGACAAGATTCAAGAATTAGGAAAAAGAATTGAATCATGTACTAAGTTTATACAAGTCCCAAAAGAACCATTTAATGACTTTTTGCAAAGATTAGCTAAAGCTGTACAAATTTGGGTAGCAGATCCAGAAGCTCAATGAGTACTCATTGAGTCTCTGGCTTTTGAAAATGCTAATTTAGAATGAAAAAGATACTTAAAGATATGATCAGCACCAATGGACTAATGGATCCTACACAGAGACAATTATTGAGTCCTTTGACTATTAACACTGAGGCTTGGGTTGGAGAAGTGATTTCCAAAGGTATGAAGAGACATCAAAATACCAGATGCTTTAATTGTGGTAGAATAGGCCATCAGAGAAGGGACTGTAGACAGGGCATTTCTAGAAATAATGTTTCTTCTGGGAATCACCCAAGTAGATGGCACCAGTCTTCTGGGTTATGCAGAAGATCCTGCAAAGGCCAACACTGGACCAGTGAGTGTAGAGCAAAAAGAGACAAACAAGGCAACCTGTTATCATTGGGAAAATCCTTGAAGGGCCTCTCACAGGCCCCCTGCTCAAACATAGTTCAGTCATTCCCAGTCACTGTGGAGGAAAATTAGAAAATTCAATGTCTCTTATAAAAAAACTGTACTGCTCTGAATGATAGAATAATCATGGAGGATGAATCAAAAATTACAACAGAAAATAGAAAACATATATTTTGGCAGACTTCTATAAATAATCAGAGACCAAAGCTATACAAATAACATTATGATGGAAATATTACTAGACAGAGGTGCAGATGTGACTATTATTATTCCAGAATCATGGCATCTGAATTGGCCTCTTCAGGAGGCAGATGCTCAATTCTTAGGAATTGGAATCCTATCTCAGGTAAAACAAGACATGAGATGGGTTGAATGCATAGGGCCAGAAAAAAAGAGAGGAAGGCTAAGGCCATATGTGGCTAGAATAGCAGTGAATCTATGGGGTCATGATCTGTTATAACAATGGAATACCCAGATAAACATTCCTGCAGTTTCAGAAGCAGAACATAAACCAACTCATGTTTCTGGGAAGGATATTATAAAGTACTATAAAAACAGACACTGACCATTCGGGTTGTAGAGAAACACAGAACAACTGGCAAACAACTCTCAGAGATACCAATGTCCCTCGTACCTATTTTCATCTCTATGGTACCTTTATTTGAATATATGTCTACTGAAATGCAAACTTTCCATTTTGATATAAGTAATGTTTACATTTTCCACAGTGAGCAATAATTTTTCCTACATTAATCTCTGAAGTCTCTAGGAAGAAGATGGGGCCCCACAACAATGATTCCACCTGGATCATATGATATCATCTAGTTGATAGCACCACTTAAAGATCAGCTTTGAACTACAAATGTGCAGAACAGTTTTGAGGTGGCTAGCTGAGACACCCCAGCCTCACAGACTACTCTAGCAAGGACTTGAGACAAGCCCTGCACTTTCCCATTATGCAGAGACTGAACAAAAATGGGATACAGCTACCTCTCCTAGGACAATTAACCCCAAGTTTTCTTTCAGTATCCCTAAAGATACTCACCCCCAGAGAGCAGGAAGTAAATTTAAGAATATGAAGCTCACATTTTTGATCATTGGTGGTTGGTGGTTTTTGGTTATTCAGTGGATTATGGATATTATAGGTATGAAAGGATAAAAGGGTAGATTATTGAATCTACTCTGAAAAGAAAATGGGAGGATATAGATATGATAAGATAAAAAGGTAGATTATTGAATCTACTTTTAAAAAGCAGCTCATAGTTTTAAATGTTTTACATTGGATTGCACTTTTGTATATCATATACAAATTTTGTATATTGATACAAATTTGAGATTGATTTTGTTAAAGCATACTGTACATACATTTCTAATCTTGTTCAAAGTATTGTACCTATATAGTTCATTTAACAATGTAATACAAATCTCTAGTCCTTGAAAATTATTATTACCAACTGTTTAGGATAATAAGTAAATATATGTTAGTAGTTAATCACCTATTATAATCAAACTTGTAGTCACATTAGGTATTTTTTTAAAGATTTATTTATTAAGCATACAATGTACTGCTGGCAAGGAAGGCACCAGGTCTCATTACAGATGGTTGTGAGCCACCATGTGGTTGCTGGGAATTGAACTCAGGACCTTTGGAAGAGCAGTCAGTACTCTTACCCTCTGAGCCATCTCTCCAGCCCCACATTAGGTATGTTTTTAAGGTCAAGCAAAGATATATTTTAGACATACAAATCATCTTTAAACACTTCAGAGATCTATACAATGTGGCATTTAAGGTGTTTTAATAACCTAGGTTGTTCTTTTTTATGACAATAAGACATGTCTGCTCCTGGCAGCACCAATGTACTTCAGAGAAGATACTGGGCATTGAAGAAACTCCACATGGAATTCACTTTCTTTGTGGTAAAAGTAAGCCACTGGGCAAGAAAATGCCCTGTCTCGACTGCTGACAGTATGCTGTCTAATTAGATAAGCAGATCACAAAAGAAAGTGACTGCCAAACATTGTCAAGACAAGGAGGGACAGCCCTTCAGAATACCCTGCTTCCCAGAAAAGTCTCTTGGATATGCTAGGTCTGTAGGCATAAGATGGATGCTCCATTGTTGCAGAGGAACTGTGGGTGACTGTCCAGGCAGCCAGCTCTTTCTTGTCATTACTTTTTTTTGAAAGCCACTTGCTTGTACTTCCTGCTTACTCAGTTAATATTATTTCCTTCTAGGGTCTCTGAGGTAGTTGAAGACTAGATAATTATAGTTTTCCTTGTTGACCTGACTCAGAAAGCAAGTTATTGTAGATAGTAAATTATGTACAAGACTTTAGACTCACCAAGATAGGATAGATATGGAGCATTTTCTCTGAATTTGTCAAATGATAATGGATTAGACATTGTTGACATTATTGCCTGTATATATTGTAAATATTTATTTTACTTATTGTATACAGTTTTTCTTATATTAGTTATAACCTTTTATTTTAGACAAAAAGGGGAAATATAGTGCATTTCATTTGTATTTTAATAAATAAAGCTTGCCTGAAGATCAGAGAGTAAAACAATCCCACTGGTCAGCCTCACAGACCAAGCAGTAGTAACACACACCTTTAATCCCAGTAGCCACACTTGTTGCCATAGAAACTGGGTGGTGCATTCCTTTAATCCCAGCCCTAAAGAGCATTATAAGACTGGAGGAGACACTTCTCGGACACATTCTCATTCTGAGATTCC
Organism: Chionomys nivalis; assembly: GCF_950005125.1. Lineage (NCBI taxonomy): Eukaryota > Metazoa > Chordata > Mammalia > Rodentia > Cricetidae > Chionomys > Chionomys nivalis. Next base: position 79,023,996 of record NC_080087.1, on the reverse strand, counting down.
TGGAAGCAGGATCACCATTTTCGGACTAAAGTTGAGGTGAGAGCCGGTAGCTGGCTCCTTTGCTTTTCAGATCTTCAGGATGAACCCCAATTTTTTTAGTTTTTATTAGTCATGCTTCAGTGAGCAGAGTGAGGTGCAGCCTGTTGGAGGGGCTTGGGGACACTCTGGAGACAGTGTGTAGCAAGATCTGCAAGGTGCAGGAGGAGCCAGGCTTGAGTTTCAGGCTTTGGCTGACACAGAACATGATCTGCCTGTCCTATTGCCACTGGGGATTGTGTGCTCCCTGTGACTGGGAGCATCAAGGGACCCAAGAACTGGGCTCCCAGACCTTGTCACCCTCCCCATAAAAGCCTGGCTTTCACTCTTGCATCCTCTTAGGTGAAAAATCTGTCCTGCTGGCGAGCAAAGGTCTCAGCAACCCTGGATATTACAGAAATGAATTGATCTTAAACTATGCCACTGGCCCTGGAATAGTGGCTGCCTCTTACTACAAACTCTGCAGCACTGATATGTGCAACCACGCCACCAGCAGCCAAGTCCTCCTTTGGACCCTCCCTCCTTCAGGTGTGTGATCCAGGGACACAGAGCTTCAGGGAGCTCTCTCCTCAGCCAACTACAGCCTAGGAACCATGCAAGTTCCAGGACAGTCAAGGTTGCACAGGAAAACCCTGTCTCAAAAAAAAAAAATTCAAGACCACAAAAAGAGAGTGAAGAGAGGTCAGATGTGGTGTCTCACATCTGTTATCCTGAGAGAGGCAAGAGGAAGCAGAGGCAATATCAGCCTGATCTGCCTATGCAGCTCCTCATCAGCCAAAGTTATTACTCTACAGTGAGATCTATCTCAAGGAAATTAAATAAAATGTAAAAGCCTCAGACAACTGTAAACTTGGCTCAGGCAGGTCCAATGTCTGAGGGACTCCGTGAACTTTGTAAATTTGCAAGCTTATTGAAATGATTATCTATGAAACAAGGAGACAGGTCCCTTCCAGTTAAGCTGACCCCTGAAGGAAGCCACCCTCACTCTTGATTGATGTGTGGTGGTTTGAGTAAAGAAGGCCCCACATGCTCATCCGCTTGAATGCTAAGTCCTCAGGGAGTGGCACTGCTTGAGAGGGATTGGGTGTGGCCTTACTGGAGTAGGTGTGGCCTTGCTGGAGGAAGTGTGTCACTGGGGGCGGGCCTTGATGTTTCAAAAGTTCCAGCCAGGCTCAGCAGCTCTCTCTACCCACTGCCTGTGGGTGCAGTTATGGAATTCTCAGCTACCTTGTCTGCCCCAATTAAATGCTCTCTTTTATAAGAATTGCCAAGGTCATGGTGTCTCTTCATGCAATTGAACACAAACTACAACATACACCAAATTGTGAATGAGCAATTTCCCTGGGAGGAAGGACAAGGCTTGACTTCACTGTATTTGCCAGTTCCCATGGTGTGCTTACTGAACCCAATAGGACGCTCTGAACAGGCATTCTGATGGGCCTCAGGAGTGGTGGGCAGAAGGCTCAGAACTTCAGGGTCATCCTTGATTACTGTCCACTTTGACTCAGCCTGAGCTCCATGAGGTTCTGTCTCAAATGAAAGAGAAAACGAATTTTGGTTGTAAGCATTTCCCGTGCACAGTCGTCGTGTCCATGTAGTTCAGTTCAGCAGAGGTCACGCTGTCGGCAGCAGGTCTCCAGAACACGCCAGCACTCTAGCATCTGAGAACAACTCCAAGGCTGGACTGTAGGGCGCTCATCTCACACGCATACAGCACCAGTTTGAGCCCCAGCACTGTATAGACCAGGTGTCGGGGTGCACACCTACAATCCCAGGACTTAGAGACAGGAGGACCAACAGTTCCTGGCTGTCTTCTCTGGCTACGCTGTGAGTTCAAGACCAACCTAGGATACATGAGACACCATTTGAAAACAACAGTTACAGCCAGATGTGGTAGAAAGCTCTAATTGTAGCACCTGAGAGACAGAAGCAGGGGGACCCCCAAAAACTGAGGCCCCTCTTCACTGGGAACTCTCTCCTGTAATAATGAACAGGAATTCTCAGGAGTAGTCATCTAATATTTGCACCACACAGCTGGGACAAGGACAAGTGACACCAAGCCATGGGAAATAGATGATGTCCAATGGCAAGTGGTGGCTGTTGAATACTCACTTTAAAAATTCAACTTAAAAGTTCAGGCGGTGGTGGCGAACGCCTTTCATTCTAGCGCTCAGGAGGCAGAGGTGGGTGGATCTCTGTGAGTTCAAGGCCAGCCTGGTCTACAGAGCTGGACAGTCAGGGCTGTTACATGGAGAAACCCTGTCTCTAAAACAAAATCAATAGTAAATGCACATAATTTTTAATAATACCTATGGGGCTGGAGAGATGGCTCAGCCGTAAAGGCTAGGCTCACAACCAAAATAATCTCTATGTTTAGAAACTAGGTTGACTCTTTTTTCTGAAATTTTAAACACTCACTCTCTTGAATTATTTAGCTCTAATAAACCACTAACATCTCTTTGATGTCATCCCAAAGAGAATGAACTAGACAGAATGGGAATTAAAGGATGTAGTCACTCTGAATCCTAAAGACTTCAACATGTCCTGTCCTGTAACCAGGACCTAAAAACACCTAGCCCTAATTCTTCTCCATTCCCTCCACAAATTACATACCTGTCTTAAGTGTATTGAATCCTAGAATGCTAAATTCTTACTGATGGATAAAACTAATGAGCAATATTTTGTTTCTTTTATTATGATTGAAGTTTCAAAAAGACATTTCTTGGGCTGGACTTTGTGGCCCACCCCTTTAATCCTAGAACTTGGGAGGCAAAGTGTGGTGCATCTCTGAGTTCCAGGACACACACACAAAAGCAAGCAAACAAACAAAAAAGTCATTCCTGGAGTCTGGAGAAATGACTCCATGGTTTAAGTTCTCACTATGCAAGCATGGGGACCTGAGTTCAAATCTCTAGTGTGCACGTAAAAGCCAGGCACAGCAACACATAATAGTAACTGCAGCACTGCGGGACATAACATGCAGATCCCGGTACTCGCTGTCCATCCAGCAGATACAGAAGCCTTTCTCACAAAATTAATTTCCTGAGTGAGGAAAGCATTCAACACAGACATCTGGCCTCCAGCACTCACATACACATGAGCCCGCACAAAGCACACATCTCTGGGGATCTTAAAGGGACATAAATCATTCCTAGGTCTTGTGTCTGAGTTGCTATTTCTTGGCATATGCAGCATCTGACTGAAGTTTCAGCCTGGTCTACAAAGAGAGTTCCAGAACAGCCAGGGCTGTTAGCACAAAGAAACCCTGTCTTGAAAAACAAAAAATAAATAATTAGATATATACTCTCCAGATAGTGGTTGCACGTGGCTTTAATTCCAGCACTCAGGAGGCAGAGATAGGTGAATCTCTGTGAGTCTGAGGTCAGACTGGTCTACAAGGCAAGTTCCAGATCAGTCAGAGCTGTTACACAGAGAAACCCTGTCTCAGAAATAAATAAATAAGTAAGTAAGTAAGTAAATAAATAAATAAATAAATAAATAAATAAAAATAAAATTCTAGCTTGGAGAGATAGTTCAGTGGTTAAGAGCATCAGCTGCTCTTCCAGAGGACCCAGGTTTAATTCCAATGACCACAGAGCACCTCACAACTATCTGTGCTCCAAGGACATGAAAGTAGAGGACTGAGGGAAGGTGCGAAAGGAACAAAGACATAAACCTGAACAAGAGACCTGGGATGGGGCTCAGCTGGTAGAGTGCTTGCCTAGCTTGCTTCCATCCCCAGTGCTGCATAAATGATGGCATCTACCAATGACCCAGGTCTCAGTAAGAGGGGTCAGAGGGATCATAAATTCAAGGTCATTATCAGCTACACTGAGAGTTCTAGGCCATCCTTGTCTGTGTCCAGCCTCAACAGGGTTCGCACATTACAAGGTAGGGGGGATGTGGATTAGAAAAACTAAGTAGGAGGACCAAAGATATGAAAGAAATACCCCGATGTAGGATAGAACCCGGAGAGCAATCCAGTGAATACTGAATATGCCCACATTTATTTTCCATATGCTTATATACCCCTATCCAAAAAGGGGAGAAGGCAAAAAGACTGTTTTAACATGACACAGAGGACAACCAGAACAATTACTTGTTTCAATACTTGAGACATGAGTTCAGCATTCTGTTGTTTGTACAGGACATGTAGAGCTACACCTTAGACCAAGTATCCTAGGCAATCACTCCATGGGTCAAACCTCCTGTCAAATCCTTGAAGGAGCAGGAATAAACTTGGATTCTCTGACCTTTAGTCAGGGTGGAATGGATCCACCATCAATACCCAAAACAAATAACCATGCCTAGGACAAGATATCTTGTTTGCGGCCACACCTTAAGTCAAACCTCTTGTCAATAACTTTGAAAGAGCAGGAGCAGGCTTAAGTTCTCTGACCTTCAGTCAGGGTGGAGCGGACCCACTTCTGTGGGCCCCCACACATCCTGGGCTAGAAGACTCTGCCAAAAAAAAAAATTGAACAATGTAAATCATGTGCACTTATTAAAAAGTTGCAACAAAAGCCATTGTTTTGTTTTACTTACTTGATAAAAGAAAAGAAAAAGAGGAAGGGAAAGAAGAAGACTTGGGGGTAAAGCCATCATCACATCTAACAGCCCTGAGTTTGATCCCCAGGACCACATGCTGGCAGCTGATAACCTCTGAGCACCAGACGTGTGCCCTGGCACAGACGTGAAAATCCATACACAGAAGATAAATGAAAATATATTTAAAGAACCTAAATCTGTGCATAACTAGTCTGAAGATTCGTCTGTTTCACAGTCCTGATGAGGACAAGTGGATTCGTTCAGTGTTGAGGCAACCCGTGCTGTCACGTGGTTGCCACTCAGGCACACAATCTTTGGAGGCATCTTAAGCGACAGGGAAGAGGGCCATCCTCTACTCAGCCCTCCAGGACTGGATTAGACAATGAAGCCTCCATTGCTGGGTGGAGAGGGAGGAAGGGACACATGGGGGCTAAGGCTCTGGGTGGGTGCCAGGGCAGGGGCAGGGCAAAGAATATGGGAGACCCTTCTGGTAGGTGTTTAGTTCCGTGGGCAAAGGCCAAGTCCTAGCGCAAGTGGAGGAGGGAAACCTGGCCTGGAGCGAACCCCTTCCACATACACTTCAGGCGGCAACAGCCAGGGGGCGCGTGCGTTCCTTCAGAAGCGGCCAAGTAATTGGCTCCTCTGAGGACCAATGAGATGCAGCGATTCACCAGGCTCGTCCAATAAGATCATGCGATGATTCCTCCTCAACCAATGGGGCTTCGAGTATCCTGGCGGGGCTGGCCCCGCCTTTCGTGCCTTCTGGAGCCACACACCAGGAACGCAGCATACTGTACCGGTCGCCATCAAAGCTGGGCGCGTGGAGGACACGCTGAGGTCAGAAAGAATTGTATTGCCTTAGAAAGAAAAGAGAGAGGGAACCCATATTCCGCAAGCCTGAGGAAAAAATCTCCATGAAATGAGGAAGGAAGGGGCCATGGGCCGGTGGGAGCTCTTGCCTGAGGGAGGAGACTGGCGCCCGGAATCCTGGGTCTGATCGAGGAGACTGCTAGGATCTGGTCTGGCTACTGGGTCTGAGGGAGGAGAGCTGGGGGCCTGAACTTCTGGGTCTGAGGGAGGAGGCTAGGGTCTGGTTACAGGGCCTGGGGGAGGAGGGCTCAGGGTCTGGAATTCTGGGTCTGAGGGAGGAACGTTGGGGTCTGGAACGCAGTCAAAAGGGGGAAAGCTGACCCTCAGAATCCTGGGTCTGAGGCTCCTGGGTCTGAGGCTCCTGGGTCTGAGGGAGGACTACAGTCTAGCTACTGATCCTGAGGGAGAAGAGCTGGGTGGAGCCCTGGGTCTGAGGGCAGAGGGCTGAGTTGGAGGGAGGAGGACCAGCCCTCAGCATCTATTCCGAAGGAGGGGAGGCTGGAGTGGGTCCCCTGTATCTGAGGAAGGAGAACTGGGCTCTCTTTTGCTGGGTCTTTTAGGAGTGCCAGGTTCTGGGCTTTGGGTCTGGAGGAGGAGCTGAAGTCTATACTTCTATATCGAGGAGTGGAATTCAGCTAGACTCTTAGTCTGAGGAATAGGCTGGCTGCCCAGAATCATGTGTCTGGTGGAGTTCTGGTGGAGCTGGGTCCTAAGGACTGAGATGCTGAGGCCTTGAGAGATTTCTACTGTGGCTCTGAACCTCAGAGGCTTAAAGGCAGAGGGCTCCCGGGCCCATTCTCCTGTATGTAGACACTGAAGAAAGAAAGTTGCCAAAACCTTATCAACTATCGATGGCTGAGTCTTAGAACTATAGAAAGTAGGCACAATAAACCTGTGACCTTGCTGTTAACTCCCAAGACACTTCAGGGTGGACTTCATGAGCTTGCATACCATAAATCTATCATAAAGTAGACACTTAACAGGAAACTGAGATTTAATCTCTCTCTGGCTGACTGAATTGTCTCTTGTTTCTCCTTCAGTTCCCAGGTCCTGATCAGCTCTTCCCAACCTCAGAGAAGCCATGGCAGCCTGCCGCATCCAGTACTTACTGCTCTTCTTCCTGCTGGGAGCCTCCCACTGGACTTGTATGTGTGTGGGACCTCGGGGAAACAACTGATTCCACAGAGAGTGGATTTATTGTGTGAAGAGATCACCCCACAGAGAGGGCAGTTGGTCATCTTTTTTTTAATTTTTTTTTTTTTTTGCAAAATTAAAGATCATCTTTATCTCATCTTCCTAGTGGTCCAGAACCTTCGCTGCATGGTGAGTAGAATCCAGCATTTAGAGGATGATCCAGGCCGAACCTTTAACTGGACTTCAAAGACTGAGAAGGTTGAGAGTTGCAATTCTGGAGAACTTTGCCAGGAAACTGTGCTGTTGATTAAAGCGGGTAACTAGGGACCGAGCGGTGGGTCTCAATCACTGACTCCTCAGTGCCGGGTAACAGCTGTCCAGTGTAGGTCCCCAGGCTGAAAGCCATCTGACCTTGCCCATCTTTTCAGCTTCCTCCCTTTCTTTCCCCTTCATGCTCTGGGTTCTGTGTCTGACTAATAGCACAACCCTGTGACAGTCTAGATAGAGGCTGGGAGGTTAGCTCAGTAACGTGCCTGTCTTGAATACATAAGGGTCTCAGTTGAATCCCCAGGGCCCACATAAAAATGTCAGGCATGATGGCATGAATTTGCAGTCCCATCACTGGGGAGGCAGACACAGGGGCATCCCTTGGGCTTGAGGGAGAAGGTAGCCGTGTCATTTGCTCTCTCCCTGCTAAGCACTGGGCCCACCATCCACCTTCTCTACTCCCTGTCTCACAGAAGGAACCAAGACTGTTGTTTTGGCCAGTAAGGGCTGCGCCGCTCAAGGAGTAGAGACAGTGACTCTGATCCAGTACACCCCACCCCCTGGCCTGACCGCCCTCTCCTTCAGTAACTACTGCAACAGCACCCTCTGCAACAACAGAAGCAACATATCTCTATTCTGGAAACCACCAGACACCACAGGTACCTGTGCATGTCACTCTTCTCTGTGTTTCTGCTTAGCGTGGGCCTCCGTGGCCCACATGCAGAAGAATCCCTCAGTCTGCACGGTCCTTTTCTGAGTTGAAGTCCTTTGCGGTGCAAGCCTCCTCGGGGCAGAGGGACATCGGTGAAGGCTGCAGTAATGACTGGGAATGTGTTCATTTAGCAGGAAGAGGGCTCCGTTAGTTTCTGAGCAGGCAGTGGCATTCATTTTGGCATTTGTGAGTTCTTCACTGCCGGGTGGCAACAGTGCAGCCCCCAGTTTGCCCTCCAGGCCGACAGTCATCTGCCCATCTTTTCTCCTTCAGGTGCCTCTTTCCCCTTTGTGTGCCTTATGCTGTGTCTTAGACTCTTGGTCACACTTCTAACACTGTAGATGGATCAGCAGGTAAAGCGCTTGCCCTGTAAGCCTGAGGACCTGCATTCAATTTCCTAGAACACACAGAAAACTGCCAGGCATGGCGTCATGAGCTTGTAATCCCGGCTCTCGGAGGTGGAGGAGATGGGGAGGTTCCTTTGGATTTACTGGCCAACCAGGCTGGCCTAATTGGTGGGCACCAGGGCAGTGAGAGACCCTGACCCTGCGGATGACACCTGAAGTTGTCCTCTGACCTCCACACACATGCACCCATGTGTGTACCCACATGCAAATGCTTATGCACGCATACACACACTTAAAAAGTGACTTTTTTCTTAATGTACATGGTACAGGTCATTTAAAAATGCCAGTGGCACACGTCCTCCCTGCCTATGCCTACCATCTGAACAGCAGCCCTGTCCCATATCTGTCTCAAGCCCATGTTCACACACAGCCTTCTTCACAGCTCAGATCTCCGCCCCTTGAAGATGTTTGCTGAAGCATCTTGGGTAGCTGGTGTCCTCGGTTTCCTTGACTATACTTGAGTGCAGCACGAGTTGTAATACCACTGACTACCCACAGACCTTTCTGCTCCACCTGTCCTTTCAGCTCCTTCAGTGTGTAGGCAGGATGTGGAAGTGATGTGGTCTCTGGGGTTTCTTTTAGTGTGTGACTGTGCACGTGTGAGTGTGCATGTGTGAGTGTGTGTGTGTGTGTGTGTGTGACTGTGCGTGTGTAGAAGTCGGAACACAACTTGGAGAGTTGGTTTTCTCCTTCCACCTCTGTGTGGGTGCCGAGGATTGAACCCAGGTCTCCAGGCTTGCACAGTAAGTGCCTATACCTGCTGCACCATCTCGGCAGCCAGTGGCTGAGTTTCTGATGAAAAAAAGTCAACTGGGGGAGACTAGGTGGGGCTCAGTGGTGGATTGGTTAGTGTGGCCTCTACAGGACACAGGGCGGGGCAAAAAAGCAGCTGGGACAAGCTCCTCTGGGTGCTGGACACAGCCTTAACTTACCCTCTCTTTATCCCCATCCAGTAACTCCCAGTATGCCAGGAAACCTCCGCTGCCCAACATGTGTGGCTCTGGGGTCCTGTCCCAGTGCCCCCTCTCTGCCCTGTGCCAACAGTACAACTCAGTGCTATCAAGGAAAACTTGAGCTCTCCGGAGGTAAATGCCCCTCAAGGTTCTGGCACTCAGGGTTCCAAAGGTAAGGGAAGACTGGGCTCCCCATTCCTAAACTGTGTCTCTGTTGCCCCATCCCCTCTGGCTCACAGGAGGAATGGACTCCATCGTGCATGTTAAAGGCTGCACCACTGCAATTGGCTGCAGGCTGATGGCTTCAATGACCTCAGTGGGACCCATGACAGTGAAGGAGACCTGCAGTTACTACTCTTTCCTCCAGCCCAGAAAGGCAGAAGGAAGTAGTAGGGCCTCCTGGATGCTTACCTCACTGTGGGTGCTGGAGCTGCTGTTGCCAACACTGCTGGTGGCCCTGATCCACTTCCCCTAGAGGGCGCTGTCCAGGCGGGGGGCTAGGGTTTGGCTAGGAGGGAGCCTTCTGTCTGCTGACCACCAATTTGAAGAATGGGAGGAGGGAGGTTTGAAGAGCAGAGAAATAGGATGAGTGTGTATTTGACACAAATAATAAACTTTGTGCTTTGCTATTAGGTCGTGTGTGTGGTGAGGGTGATTGGGGAACCAGAGCCCAAGAGCAGCTTTCAGAAGGGAGTTTTCTCCTTCCACCGTGGGAGTCCTGGGATCCATGACCCTGGGCCTTTTCACCTACCCAGATTTGTGATTTACATATGCTTCAAGCCATGCAGTGGGGTTTTGGTGCTGCAGAGGGACCACTAATGTGCTGTCTCTAACACACATTTTCCAGATAAGGAAACAGTTTGGATAAATTTGAATTTCTCACATTCACATAACTGTAGGCAAAAGCCAGGCAATGTGGTACATGGCTGTAGTCCCAGTGCTCAGGGATCAGGCCAACCTGCTCAACAAAACAAGACCCTGTCTCAGAACACAGCTGTTAGATAGATAGATGATAGATATATGGATAGATAGATAGATAGATAGATAGATAGATAGATAGATAGATAGATAGATAGATGATAGATAATTAGACAGACAGACAGATAGATGTCAAGAAATGACTTTGGGCAGAGCCAGGACATAAACACAGGTATTTGATTTTTTTCTTTTACTCTAATATGTTCGTTTTTCTGCAGGATTCCCAGCCCAATCTTTGTTGTTGTTGTTGTTTTTCAAGACGGGGTTTCTCTGTGTAGCCCTGGATGTCCTAAACTTACTCTATAGACCATGCTGGCCTGGAACTCACAGAGATCCTCCTGCCTCTGCTGTAATTAAAGGAATGCTCTGCCACCTCAAGGCCCCGACCCAATCTTAAGGACAGAGCCAGCTGCTGCTTTGGGGTGGCCTGTCTGCTATGGCCATGGGGCATGAGGGAAAAAATGAGACTCTCCAGTCCTCTGGCTCTAAGAAGCCCATCTCCTGATGTCCTGAGTGTCCCCTCCAATCCCCCTGCTCCACCCCCACTCTCTATCTTCCCTTCACCCTGACTCGCAGTGTTCTGTGGACCACAAGAATGGATGAGTGTGGTCCTACAACATAGATGGTATATAGAGGAAAGTAGAGGGAGACATAATATTGGTTTATAATTTTTATCTTACTTTATTATTCAATTTTGGTTTTGTTTTTGAGACCATCTCACTGTGTATCCCTGGGTGGCCTGGAACTCACTGTGTAAACCAACCTGAATTCTATGAGTTAGATTTTAATAGGATATCTTTATAATTCCTTGAGCATTCATTCATGTGTACATTCTCTCCCTATTTCCGTCCAGATCTGTTCCCACCTCCCTGCCCCTTCCCAACTTCATGTCCTGGCTTCTTGTTTAGATAGTGACAGGCTTCCATTTTTGCTGCCTCTATACGCATGTGTAGGGCCAACCCCTGGACCTACCAGGAGCCACGCCCTTAAATAAAATTGGTTCCCTGCCTCCCCTGAAAGCCATCTACTGTCCCTCCTTGGCTAAAGGTTGGCTAAAGCCCTTCCCTGCTCCTTGCTGCAGTGTCGACCAGCTTGGCCCTATGCAGGCAGCCACAGCTGCTGGCCTGTACCCTGACTGCAATGGTCCTTTCGTGTCCAGAAGACAGTTTCTCTCTTGTCCTCCCTGGCCTTTGGGCCTTAGAATCTTTCCACCCTTCTCCCCAACTGTGATCCCTGAGCCTTGAGGGTAGGAATGTGATACAGATGGCCCTTTTGTGACGGAACATGCCACAGACTCTTAGTCTCTGCACTTTGAGCCCCTGTGAGTGTTCTGTATTAATGTTCTGGCTAGTTTTTTGTTTTTTTTAATCAACTTGACACAAGCTAAAGTTGTCTGAGAGGAGGGAACTTCGATTAAGAAAAAATGCCTTCACTAGCTGAGCGGTGGCGGTGTATGCTTTAATCCCAGCACTCGAAAGGCAGAAGCAGGAAGATCTCTGTGAGTTCAAGGCCAGCCTGGTCTACAAGAGCTAGTTTCAGGACAGGCACCAAAGCTATAGAGAAACCCTAATCTCCCAAAAAAAAAAAAAAAAGAAAAAGAAAAAGAAAAAAGAAGAAAAGAAAATGAAAATATCTTCATATGATTGAACTACAGGCAAGCCTGTGGGACATTTACTTAATAATTGACAAGGGAGGGCCCAGGTAGGGTCTTCTCTGAGCTGCTGGTCCTGGGTTCTATAAGAAAGCAAGCTGAGCAAGCCAGTGAGCAGCATCCTCCATGACCTCTACATCAGCCCCTGCCTCCAGGTTCCTGCCCTGCTTGAGTTCCTGTCCTGACTTCCTTCAGTGATGGACAGTGATGTGGAGTGGAAGCCAAATAAACCCTTCTTTCCCCAACCTGCTTTTGATCAAGGGTTTCATCACAGCAGCAGAAACCCTAATGAAGGGCTAACCACAGTCCACTGCACAGAGGAACTGTGCTGGGGGAAAGGCAGCAGTGAGACTGCTCTCTCTTCCAGAAAACCTGAGTTCAGTTTCTAGCACAAACATAGGACAGCTCACAATCCCCTGGAGCTTGTGACCCCAGCTCCAGGGGACCCAACGACTTGTGGCCTTCGAGGACCCTGAGCTCACGCACACTTGCAATGAGAATGAAAGGAGAACGTCTCAAGTGAGACCTAAGAGCTGCGCTCCTTCATGGGTGCAGAGACACCTTCCCACTGCTGGGACCACGGCATGTGTGTGCACCTGAGCCTGGCTGGAGAGATGGCTCCGCCATTAAAAGTGCTGCCTCCTCTTGCAGAGGACCTGAGTTGGTCCCCAGCACCCATATCCAGCAGGTGGCCACCCTTTGTAACTCCGGCTCCAGGAGATCCCTAATGCCCACAGATGCATACACATGAGTAATAAAATAGTGATGTTCAAGTTAAATTTTGAACGTTGGGAATAAAATGTATGTCTAATTTATCCTTACTCCTCCCTGCCTACTTTGTTTGTTTGTTTGTTTGTTTGTTTGTTTGTTTGTTTGTTTGTTTGTTTGTTTGAATCAGGGTGCCATGTAACCTAGGCTGGCCTGGAATTCTGTGAAGCTAAGAGTGACTTTGAACTCCTCATTCTGCGTCCAATTTCCAAGTGCTGGAATAGCAAACAAGCATCGTAAACCCTAGTAACTGGGGCACGGGTCGTTTGTGCATGCTGAGCAAGTAAGTGCCTGCCAACTCAAGCCTCTACTTCCTAGGCAGGCTGAGTTGGCCAGGGAAACTGAGAGTTGGCGCTGAGATCCCATCTTCCACCACAGGGTGGCGCTCCTCTCCTCCCTCAGGTCTGTACAGTTAAAGTCAGCGTGGGAAACCAGCCGTGTGCTATGCATAAGGTGACGCTCAGAAGTGGAGGAGAGTTGTGTGCTTGAGTGAGATGCTGCACGAAGACGCAAGCCTCACTTCTGGATGGCGTGGCTAGAATCTCAGCTCTGCCGCTTCCCAGCCATGTGATCCTTGACCTCGATCGACTTCGTCTGTGTGTTGGAAAATCTGACAGCACATCCCTTGCCTGTATGATGGTGGTTGTCATAGCGTTCAGTTCATCCTAATAATTAGGATATCACCTGAGTGTTAGCTTTCCGTTGCTGTGAGAAAACACCTGGGATGATCAGCTTGTAAAGAAAGGGTTGTGTGACTCCTGGATTCCCAGGTTCATGGTTGGTTTTCCCTGCTGCCCTGGATCTGGGCAACACGAGTGCCCCAGGGTGTGAGCACATGGGAGGTCTGATCTCATGGCATCCAGAAAGTGAAACAGAGAGGAAGAGATGAGAGAGTTCCCTAACCTCCTTAAGGGCGCAGCATCAATGGGGCTTCCTTTCTCTGGGTCCCATCAACCTCCCAAGGGCACCACAGCCTGGGAGCTGAGCTGTTAACACACATCCTTCAGGAGAGACTTTCAAACCAGAGAAACTTGACACGGTAAAAGCTTGAAGTCTTTTCCGAATATATATGAAGACAGGAAATTTCATCTGGTCCACCTACTTGTGAGACCCAAGGGAGAAAGATCACATGACATGTTCAAGAGCAGCCTCAGTAGCTTCATGAGACTCTCAGAAAGAAAGGGGGGGTAGCTCAGAAGCAGAATCCATAGAAAGAATGGGTAGTGAGCCTGAATTCTAGAGTCCCTGCCTAGAATCAGTGAGGGGCTGGGGTCGTGGCCTTCACAGGTCGTATGATCCTGGAAAAACTGCTTAATGTCCCTGTGCCTCAGTAATCAGACACGAGTTCCCTGAGCCTGCTCCTCTCGCCTGCCTCTTCTCCCACGCCATGGGATTCTGTGAGGATTGAATGAGGGTCCAGCACCTAAGAAGGCTTGGGTTTTATGTGCTGGATTCTCTCTCTCTCTCTCTCTCTCTCTCTCTCTCTCTCTCTCTCTCTGTGTGTGTGTGTGTGTGTGTGTGTATGCGCTTATGCATATTAGAAGAGATGGGTGTATGTAGCGTGTACACACAGGTGACTGGTGCATTCATCTGTGAGAACACACAGAAGCCAAAGGAGGATGACAGATGTTTTCTATGGTTCTGCCCCTTATTCCCGAGACAAGGTCTGGTCTCTCTCTGCACCCGGAGCGAGGCTGGTGGCCAGCAAGTCCCAGCCCTCCTCCTGTCTCCACCCCATCATAGCACTGGAGTTACAGGTATGTGGGACTCTGGCCAGCTTTTTTCCTGAGTTCTGGGGATGTAACTCCAGTTCCAGAGAATCCGATCCCCTCTTCTGGCTTCCACAGGCACCAGGCATGTGTGCGTGCGCACACACATACATACAGGCAAAACACACGCACATAAATTTAAAAGCAAATAAATGTTTTTAAAATGAAAATGTAAATGGTGTATAATTGATATAAAGTCAGGCATGCCGGCATTCCCCTGCCAGCCAAGCACCTAGGAGGCTGAGGCAGGTGGATGGCCAGTCTGTATCAAACAAACCAATAATTATGATTTGAAGGTGAAAGCCTTCAGATTTGTGTATTTAACACTTGGCCCCGAGGTGGTGATGCTGTTAGAGCAGACTCTGGGACCTTCAGAACAAGAGGTCTGATTGACAGGTAGGTCACTTGGGAGTGGGCTTCTGTCTTGTGTGTGTATGTGTATATGTGTGACGGTTTGTGCACATTGATGCAGGTACCCTCAGAGACCATTAGAGGGCATCAGATCCCCTGGAGCTGGAGTTACAGATGGTTGTGAGCAGCCCCATATGGGTGCTGGGAACTGAGGTCACAGATTCACAGATAAGAGATCTCTCTAGACCCAAAGGAAGCAAGTTCTTAAAAGTTACAGACTAACCCCACATCCTGTCTGAGCTCTCTGAGTCCTGAATGGCACCATGAGAGACACACCACCCCCTACAAGCTCACAATGTCACCCCATCTATTACATCTTTCTCACCATCGTGAACAATTTCCTCTGAGCGGGGAGCTAAAAACAAATAAATAGATAAATAAAATCTCTGCTTTCCTTAGGTTGCTTCTGTCATGCATTTGTTACAAGGATAGCAAAAGTGGTTTTCAAAAGGGCGAATAGATAAAAAAAAATATAGTTGACTACGTAGAAGACGCTAGATAGGTACAGTGTGAGGGGGGAGATGGTTCTGTTAGTGTTTGCCATACAAACAGAGGATCTGTGTTCAATCCCAGCACCCTCATTAAAGTACACACACAAACATCTCAGCTGTGGTGGCCCATCACACCTCTGTCCTGCTTCTCCTACAGCAGCAAAACCTCTGGACAAATAGGAATCCATCTTCAGGGTCACACAGAACTCGAGTAAACAATAGAAATGAGCCATACTGATGACACAGTTTCTCTCAGGCTACGGAGGTCACGCTGACTGGGCAGTAAGCACATAGCTCTGAGTGGTCAGGGCTCCCAGGCAGAAAGTGACATTGAAATTTTGGACTTAAACAATAAACTGTTAGCTGGCTGGGCCTTGAGATTGGGAGTACGTGCAGAAGTCCATTGCTGAGAAAGTTATGTCTACTAAAGTTGCTTTGTGCTCTGACCTGGAATCAGCAATAAACGCCTGGGAGACTGACCTCGTGCATTCATCTCCAGGGGCAGCCAGTTTGCTCTGAAGTTGTTCTGAAGTCTAACATTAGCTGAGTGTGTAAAAGACTATCTTTGTCCTAGATAAACAGATTAAGGGGAAACCGTCTTCCTGACCATCCACAGCTATATGTGTGCCCAGTAAATGAAATGTTTTCATGCAAGCAGGGGGGAAAATACCCATAGCTGTTTTTAGTGGCACATGAGAAAAAAATTACAGGCAGAGGCAAACAGTCATTTACAGTCGGTGACCTCACAGTCCTTCCAAGTGGGACCCTCCCCATCAGAGAGTTATTCATCTATTAGGTGGGCATGTTAAATACTGGTTGTCACCTACTGTAGACTTCCATGACCTCTGGCAAGCCATGATACCAGAGGTTGACCCATATTCTACACATGTACATGCTCACTAGTGCACATGTGCCTGCATGCAGATTCACACATGATAGATACATACATACACGCAAACATACATGAAAGGTAGATAATAGATAGATAGATAGATAGATAGATAGATAGATAGATAGATAGATAGATAGATAATTACTGATATATAGATAGCTCAATAATAAGTAGATGATAGATACATAGATACACAGATGATAGGACAGATGCTTAGATTGATAGATGATAGGTAGATGACAGATTTTTTTTTTAATCCCTTACATGCACTTCAGTAAGGCCAAACAACATCACAACATATCTGGCCTGCCCACCAGCAAGTATGAACTCCTGAGCTTGCTCCTAGGATAGCCATACCCCACAGGGAAAGACAAGCTCAGGTTCTCTGCTAAACCACCCTCACTTATCTGGTTCCTCCCATACACACCCTGGAGCTGGGGATGTCCTCTAAAGAAGTCCTACATGAGAGCCCTCAGGGGTCCTCTGCTAGTACAGCCCCTGACTCTCCCATCAGTAGTAGAATCTAAGAGTCTGAGTGGGACCATGGGAGATCATCCTGTAGGCTCAGCTCTCCACTTCCCTGTTTCCGAGACCATGTCATTAGCACCCTTCCTTTCTTCCTTCCTTCCTTCCTTCCTTCCTTCCTTCCTTCCTTCCTTTCTTCCTTCCTTCCTTTCTCTCTCCTTTCTTTCTTCTTTCTCTTTTCTTTCTTCTTCCTTCCGTCCTTCCTTCCTTTCTTTCTTTGTTTCTTTCAGAGTGTTTTAGCTGCACCTGTGTCTGTGAATCTCATGTATACCCAGTGCCCTTGGCGGCCAGAAGAGGGCATCAGATACCCTGGAACTAGAGTTACAGACAGTTGTGAGCCACCGTGTGGATGTTGGGAATCAAACCTGAGTTCTCTACAAGAGCAGCCAGCGCTCTCAACCCCTGGAGAGTCATCTCTGGCTTTTGACATGTAACCTCCTTCCACAAAAAGGCTGAGGTAGAAGGGCCGGTGTCAAGACTTGGCCTCAATGGCAAATTGTAAACACTATCATGTGAGGACAAGCCCACACAAGCTCCACTGAAGGATGAGAGAGCTGTGAGGAGCTCAGCCAAGCCTGTCCAGTAACAGAAGCCAAGACCAACCTAAACCAGCTGACAGACAACTCCCAACTTCTGAGCAAGCTCAGCTGGATCCAGAAGTGTGGTCATCTGACTAAAGCCAGCTCAGACAATCCAGTCACTAGTGATTCTGAGTGCTGAAGCAATTGGTTACAAAGCATTACTGTACCTGACACAGAAAGCCTGGGTGACTCTCCAGTCACAAATGCTCCTGAAGCTGTGTTTATATTTGTTTGTGTTTAGATATACAATTTATTTATTTTTGAGACAGGATCTCATGTGACAAGGCTGACCCTGAACTCATTACTTAAGTCCAGGATAACTTTGAACTGTCTTCCAAATGCTAGGATTTCAGGTATGTGTCAACATGCCTAGCTCCTTTTATGTCTTTCCCTATAGGAACAAGGATCAAATGCAAGCCTTTGTGTTAGGAAAGCTAAGCAAGCACTCTACCCCTTAGTTATATCCCCAGCATTTAAAAAAAAAATTATTTTGAACCGGGTGATGGTGGCGCTTGCCTTTAGTCCCAGCATTTGGGAAGCAGAGGCAGGTCACTCTTGATGTTTGAGGTCAGCCTGGTCTACAGAGTGAGTTCCAGAACAGCCACAGAGAAACTTATGCTAAGACAGGATTTCACTGCATTGCCCAGCCTTCCCCACCAGGGAGCAGTGCCTGCCTTGAGCCCAGGTTGCCCGTGTTCACAGTGAACTTCAGACTGGCACCCGTAGACATCATGCCTTCTTTTCCGTATCTTACTATGTTTTGTGGTGCTGGGAACCTTGTGCACACTTGCAAATGCTCTATTGCTGAACCACACCCCCATGTAACCTGGATGCCACCTCAGCTGTTCTTGGATATCTCTCCCACTTACTCCTTTATTTTATTTTAGACAGAGTCTCACTATGTAGTCCTGGATGACCTGGAACTCACAGAAATCCTCCTGCCTCTGTCTGGGATTAAAGATGTGCCCTACTGGGTCCAATTTAATTTATTAGGTTTCTTTTGGGGTGAGGGAGTGTTGGGACAGGGTCTCACTATGGAGCCCTGGCTGTCCTGGATCTCACTCTGTAGACCAGGCTTGCCTCAGATTCACAGAGATCCACCTGCATCTGCCTTCCAAGTGCTGGGGTTAAAGACATCAGCTCCCAGCAGTTGCTTTTGTTCTCTTTTAGATAGATTAGTTTAGAGCTCACTATGTAGCTGAGGATGACTTTGAGCTCCTGACCCATCTGTCTCTATTTCCCATGCTTGGCTGGATATAGTTTCTTGAAAGAAAAAAGTCTTTCTTTCCTCTCTCTCCCGTCCTCCACCCACCTCTCATTACTTAAAGCTGACAAGATTGTTCCATCACTATATTTGGGGTTCCTAACACTTTATATAATGAAGAAACAAGGAAAATGCTAAAACCCCAGGTTGACAGAAAGCAAAGCGACCCCGAGCATAGTGAGCGCTGGGCAGGAGAGGGGCTGAAGCAGAGCAAGGACTGGAGATGTCATGGCTTCCACTCAGAAGGGAAGCCGTTCACAGGGAGGAAGCTGTGCGGGCTGGAAAAGCTGTTCCCACAGAGACTGGCTGTCCCATCTCTACACAAGAAACAGAGGCTGCCGCTGGGCAGGTCGGACAAAGCTGGATGGGAACTGTTGGTTGCAATACTCCTTATGGCCACGAGATAGCGCAGTGAGCCGCTATTGGACCACCCTTCTTAAAGACCCCACAGTAAACCCTGATTGCTCAACAATTATCGACAGTTAAAACTCCCACGGGATTCACATCCTAGGTGGGCCATTTTTTCATTCTGATACTTAGAGCTGGTTTCACAACCTCCCCAGGCCTCTGCCCCTACACGGGCTGTCAGACTGATGAATGGCTGCTTCATACAGAACATGTGGGGTAGGCACAAGGAGGGTTTGTGTCAGGACTAGCTACCTGCTTAGGAAGCTCAGCAGGAAACAAACGCCGAATTCAAACTGAGTCATAAGGACGAGTTGTAAGAGACAGCAGGCAAGAGCAAACGCAATGGGTCAAGAAGCCACAAAGCCTGGTGAGGCACCTAGAACCGGAAAGATGAGAGCATTTTTCCCACCCAGACCTGAAATGCAGCCATTAAAGGACCCGGAAGGTTTACAGAGAGGATTTCAACAAAGGAGAAAGAGTTTAGTAAGGAGCTGGGAAAGTAATGCTGTACTTAGCAGGAAAGGCCATGCCTAGAATCCCCCAGTGAGGAGTTGGGGCTGTGGCTCAGTGGTAGAGCCCCTGCCTAGAATCCCCCAGTGAGGGGCTGGGGTGTGGCTCAGTGGTAGAGCCCCTGCCTAGAATCCCCCAGTGAGAGGCTGGTCCTTCTGTCTATGTGTTGCTTTTATTGGTTAATGAATAAAGAAACTGGCTTGGCCTATAGCAAGGTAGAACTCAGTTAGGCCGGGGAAACTAAACTGAATGCTGGAAGAAAAGAGGTGAAGTCAGAGAGAAGCCATGGAGCCTCCACCAGAGACAGACGCACTGAAACTTTGTTGGTAGGCCACGACCTCATGATGATGCACAGATTAATAGAGATGGGTTAAATTAAGATGTAAGAGTTAGCCAATAAGAAGCTAGAGCTAATGGGCCAAGCAGTGGTTTAGTTAATACAGTTTCTGTGTGATTATTTCGGGTCTGAACTGCCGGGCATCTGGGAAACAAACAAGCCACCTCTTACAACACCTGTACATATATGTGTATATAGTTGGTTTTCCAGACAGGGTTTCTCTGTGTAGCCCTGTCTGTCCTGGAACTCACTCTGTAGGCTAGGCTGGCCTCGAATTCACAGAGATCCACCTGCCTCTGTCTCCCGAGTGCTGGGATTAAAGGCGTGCGCCACCATTGCTGGGCTGCATATTGTTTTTAATTTTTAAATAAATGTTGTGAGTTTAATCAGCCAAGGGATTTGGGCTGAGTTAGCTGGATAACAGTGTGGGGGATTTCTTTGGGACATTTCCACAGAAGTCACAGCTACTTGCCTGTGGCATTGACTAGCTTCCAGAGCAAGATAAGCTAGCTATCAAGGCCCTGTTCAGAAGAAAGTCACCCAGAACAAAAGCACCAAAGAAAGGAAAGGATGCCTTCACTCCTCAGGAATGGCTTGATGAACAGAGCGGGCAGCTAGGCATCTGGATTCGTTGATTGCTTGCTTGGCAGACACTTCCCGAAATGCTCTGTGCCCACCCGACCCTGAGCAGTCCAGCCCCGCCCTCAGAGGACACAAGTTCTGTAGCAGAGATGGGTTCATGCCCCTAGACAGTAACAATTACAGGGGAGTTCCACTGGAGTCACCTGACCCAGGAATACACGTCACAGAAGGTTGTCTGATGACAGAGATATTTGAACTGAGTCTTGAGAGAGAAAAAAAGGAGTGTCAGCAAGCAGAGGGGACTACATGAGCAAAGATCTGGAAACCAGCAGAAGATGGTCAGGATAATGTAAGCACAGGATGAAGGAGGCTAATGACAAATGTGACATGGTGGGCAAGGTAAGGAGGGGCGGGTTCCAGGCAGCCTCCAGGAGCCTTAGCAGGCACTGGGGCTTTAACTCCGACAGCAGTGGGAAGCCCCAAAAGGGTTACAGGCAATGGAAGCCCTGATCAGATTCACAAAGGAGTCCGACTGTATGACAAGCGAAGGGGACGGAGGATATAGTAGGCAAGATAGACTGTGCTGCACTTCTAAGACAAACGGCTCCAGAGTCAGAATCTGGTGCCTTAAAAACACTAATATTTGGACTGGAGAGATGGCCTAGCAGTTAGCCCTGGCTGCTCTTCCAGAGGACCCAAGTTCCATTTTCAGCACCCATATTGGGGGGCTCTCAAACTGCCTGTAACTCCAGCTCCAGGGGATACAACACCCTTTTCTAACTATTGTGGGTCTTACACGCACACACTGACTCACTCACTCACACACCACAATTTAAAAAAATTTTAAAAATCCAACCCAGGAAACTACAAAGAAGAATGCAAAAATTATACAAAGTTTGTCGTTAGGAAAGAACGGCTATTACTGTCTCTTCAGGCAGGCAGATATATAACTAGAATGTAAAGTATTAGGATTGCATGAATGGATACAGGTTTTAAAATAAAAGTGTTAATAAAAATAAAAAAATGTAAAATCTTACGTTTATGATATTTTTGTGGTTGGTTGGTCGGTTGTTTGGTTGTTTGGTTGGTTGGTTGGTTTTTTGAGACAGGGTTTCTCTGTGTAGCTCTAGCTGTCCTCAAACTCACAGAGATCCGCCTGTCTCTGCCTCCCAAGTGCTGGGATGAAAGGCTTGTGCCACCACCGCCCATGAACCCACAGGACTGTTTCTTCTTATGCTAAGGCTGGAGCCCAGGGCCTCAAACCTCACACACACTAGGTAAATAGACTAACCACTCACATGCCTCCCCCCAAGCTCAAGGTCTTTTTTCTACAGTGTCCTCAATCTTGATCCTCACCTTTGGAAGGTTGCTGTTCCAGTCAGCAGGCTTCTGGAGTGGGAAACATTTCACACCGTTCTCTTCTGTAAAGTAAAGGGTAATCAACCTACAATCCAGACCCTCTATCTGCATGTACGCCTACACACCAGAAGAGAGCACTAGATCACATTACAGATGGTAGTGAGTCACCATGTGGTTGCTGGTAATTGAACTCAGGACTTCTGGACGTGCAGCCAGTACTCTTAGCCTCTGAGCCATCTCTCCAACCCTGGCCATCTTCTATAACCAGGCAAGGCTCCTAGTAGTGGGACAGGGACACCAACCCAGCCACAAAACCTTCGACCTACAGTTTGTTTGTCTGCAAGATGTGCGGGGTAACAGCGGTGCAACCGTAGACTGGTCGAACTTGAGGCCCAGCCACGAGAGGGAGCCCATGCCTGACACTGCCTGGAAGGCCAGGACCAGAGAGAGGCTGCACAGCCAGAGCACAGGATAGACGCAAACATGACCGACAAAAAGAAAAACGTTAATGAACTGATTCCCAATGACAGTCTGCTATTCTCATGGATTGGTACCTAGCTAATTGTCATCAGAGGCTTCACCCAGCAACTGAGGGGAGCAGATGCAGAGACCCACAGCCAAACATTAGGCAGAGCCAGGGGAACCCCAAAGAAGAGGGGATGGAAGGATTGTAGAGGGCAGAAGGGTTGAGGACCCCAGGAGAAATCACCTACAGAATAAACAAAGCAGGGCTCATAGGGGCTCACAGAACCTGAAGCGACAATCATGGATCCTGCGTGACTCTGAGCTGGCTCCTCTGCATATGTTACAGTTGTGTAGCCTGGTGCTCTTGAGAGACTCCCAACAGAGGGAATGGGCCGTCTCTGACTCCCTTGACTGTACAGGGGACCTTTTCTACCTACTGGCTCGCCACATCCAGCCATGATATGAGGGCTTGTGCCCAGTCTTACTGCATCTTGTTAGGCCATGTTTGGTAGATATCCTTGGGAGGCCTTTTTTTTAAATTTTTATTTTATTTTAAGGGAAACAGAGAATGAATGGATCTGGGGGAAAGGAGAGGTCAGGAGGGGGACTAGGAGGAAGGAGTGCAGGAGGTAGGGTGTAACGTATAAGAGAAGAATAAAAGCTTAAGAAAAAGTCATTTTTAAATCTTCAAGATTCTTCCAGATAACTGTATGTAAATGTTGATTTTGTTGCTGATATTTTTGCTTGCTTTAATTTTAGTTTTTGTTTATTTTTGGGGGCACTATTGGGACTTTAGCCTAGGGCCTCAGGCATGCTTTCAGGGTGTTCCATTGCTTAGGGCTAGGGTTTGATTCCCAGCAGCCACATGGTAGCTCACAACTATGCATAACTCCAGTTATAGGAAATGTGATGCCTTCCTCTGACTTCCAAGGACACCAGACAAATCTAAAAAATATTTTAAACCTTTAAAAAAAAAACGAAATTTGTAACCACATCTCAGCTTCCCTGCACCATGCAAGTGATTGACAGCCCAGCCCTGAAAGGGCTCCACTCGCATGTGTGTGTGTGTGCATGTGTGTGTACTTATGTGCGCTCACGTGTGCGCGTGTGCTGTGTATGTACACACACATGTACAGGAGTGCAGGAGTGCAAGCGCTGTGGGTGTTGAAGGTTCTGCAGCAAACAGAGAGTCATGATTGGTCACATAACTAAAATAAAATAAACCCTTCATCAAAAGCACACACTGGGAGAGAACCAGCAAGGCCAGTTTAAGCAGAGCCACCTGTTCCTTGTCACACCTACTTTGTCCCCAGTAAGCCCTGCCTGCTGTTAAAATCTGTTCCTCATGCATGGATCTCAAAGCTGAAAGCTTGGGGGAAACACAGGGAAGAGTTATTGTCAGCCTTTCTCCGTGACTAAAGACAACTCTCCCTCCTTCTGCTTCTATCTCTCAAAAAAAAATTATTTTGAGACAAGATTTCACTACATTAGCCGGGCGGTGGTGGCGCTCGCCTTTAATCCCAGCACTCGGGAGGCAGAGGCAGGTGGATCTCTGTGAGTTCGAGGCCAGCCTGGTCTACAAGAGTTAGTTCCAGGACAGGCTCCAAAAGCTACGGAGAAACCCTGTCTCGAAAATCCAAAAAAAAAAAAAAAAAAAAAAAAGATTTCACTACATTGCCTAGACAGGGCTTTGAACTCTTGGCATAATTCAGGCCTCGATCTCAAAACGTCTGGGACTGCATGCATAAGCACTTATGCCTTGTTTACTCAGTAAGTTTCTTTTCTGTTGTGGTGCTGGGAATAAAACCCAAAGTTGTGCTAAGCAGGGGCTCTACCCCTGAGCCACACCCCAGCCCTCACTGGGGGATTCTAGGCAGGTGCTCTACCACTGAGCCACACCCCAGCCCTCACTGGGGGATTCTAGGCAGAGGCTCTATCATTAAACCACACCTTCAGTCTATACTGTAAGCAAGTTTTCTGCCCACTGAGCTACATTCTACCCTGGGAATTTCTGACTCACTAGCTTGACACTCAGATTCTCCTGTGTGCTTCACAGACAAGCAATGTGTGCGTTGCCTGGGAGAGGTGAACAAAGAAAACAGAAGGTAGAAGCTAGAACCCACAGTTGTCACCCATCATTGCACGCTCTGCCCACGCTCCTCCGCCACAGGACTGGCACTGGTGCTCATGCTAGCCCCGGGAAGCGCATGTGATTACACAGAGGCGGCAGTGGGCACACAGAAATGAAGTCACCGCCCAGTCCACCTAGGCAGCAAAAACAGGATGTAAACCACTTGCCCATCTTCCTCCTGATCTAATGCAAGCCTAAAACAGACATGGATTCCAGCATTTATGCAACTCCCACCCCGCCCACAGGGTAGTTTATCCTGTCATTCGGCAAGGCAATTAGGATTACAGTTCACTGACAACTGAATCTATCCTAATGATAGGGCCTACGTGGGTAGGACCTAACAAAAAGTAACCTGCCTATGAGGGCTGAGGAAATGCCCAAAATTGACAAAGGGAATGGTTGAATAGGTGGATCGGTGGTTAAGAGCACATATTACTCTTGCAGAAGATCTGAGTTCAAAACCAGCACCCACATCAGGTGGCTTACAACCACCTATACCTCCAGCTCTAGGGAGCTCTAAGGCACATACACACACAAATAAAAATGGATCTTTTTTTTTTTTTTAACTAACAGCAATGCTAGCCATGATGGCACACACCTTTATTCCCAGCACTCAGGAGGCAGAGGCAGGCAGATCTCAATGAGTTCATGGCCAGCCTGGTCTACATAGCAAGTTCCAGGACAGCCACCAAAGCTACAAGGATTGATGTGTGGATCCCATGCCAGACTCTGTGGAAGTTATAAGACTAACATTTATTGAATACTGGTGCACTTTGAATTGGGTTAGATGATTTCTGAGATCTTATCTTCATACCCATATTATGAGGTATGCACTGGTCTGCAGACAAGGCAACACCGGAAACCAAAAATACCACTTAGCATGCTCCAACTCATTTACCAAGGAAGTGGTGGGGGAGATTGAAACGGGATATTTGAGAGAAAGAAACGAGGCACAGTGAGGGACGCCAGTGTTCCCAGTACTTGGAGGTGGGAGACAGAGGATTGGGAGTTCAAAGTCACGCTGTGGGTTCAAGGCCAACCTGGGCTAAGCAAGACTCTGTCTTTCAAAAAAGTGCGAAGAATGCATATATGTCTCTCAAAACATAGAAATCTGAGCCAGAAGGATCTTAAGTTCAAGATCAACCTGGTATACTTAGCAAGACTTTCTAAAACTAAGTTATTATTAGATATCATTTGTCAGTTCCCTAGTATTATATTTTTTATTCTGAGTAGTCTGAAAATGATTGACACACAGCTCCTTTAGCCCTAAATATACTTCAGTGTTTGTCTCTTAAATGTACATTATGCCTTCATGGAAATGAATACCTGACCATAAATGAATTCAAGTGTGGATTCTTAATGGTTTTTAAAGATTTATTTGTTTACTTAATTTGTATGAATGCTTTGCATGCCTAGTGCATTGGATCAAAAGAGTGCATTGGATCCCCTGCAACTGGAGTTATGGATGGTTGTAAGCCACTGTGTGTGTGCTGGGATCAAACCCTGATCCTCTGCAAGAACAGCCAGCACTCTTAACCACTGAGCCATCTCTCCAGCCCCTCTGTGTTATGGAATAAGTTTTTGTACACTGTGAAGATGCGCCTTTTCCAAGGTGCCTTCTGATTCATTTAATAAAAGAGCTGACTGACCAATAGCTAGGCAGGAAGAGGTTAGGTGAGAGAGCCAAACTAAGAGGGTGCTGAGAAGGGCGGAGTCACAGGAGTGGCCAGGAGACTCGGAGAGAAGTATGACAGACATAAAAGAAAAGGTACCACCACGAGGCAGAGTGTAGATAAGAAGTATGTGCTAATTGAAGACGTAAAAGGTAGTCAGTAATAAGCCTAAGCTATCAGCAGAGCATTTATAATAAGTCTCTGTGTGGTGATTTAGGAACCAGCTGAGGGAACAGAGCTGACCAGCAGTTCCAAAGAGAAACTCTGCCTACAAATGGCACCTCCACTCCTACACCTCTGCTGAGAATTTTTTAACTGAAATTTTTTATGGTATTATCGTGTGTGTGAAGCACTGAGTGCAAGCCCCAGCCATGCCCCTCCCAGCCCCTACCCAGAAACATTTTTCAAGTGTTTCAATCAGACACCCATCCCAGCTTGTCTGCTATTTCCATGTGGTTACAGTCAGGTTCTGCGTGTCTTCTCTACCCAGTTCAACCCACATGCTATCTGCTTGTCCCATGGCTCGCATGTTCTTCACTATTTGGTTCAGGTGGAGTTGGCCATGTTCTCCCTCTTACGTCACTGTTTCCATCTGCAGCGTTTACAAGCACCTGGCGCTGGTCTAAATGGAGACTGTGGGCGTGTCCTGTCCTCTGCTGTGGGCGTATCCTGTGCCTCTGCTGTGGGCGTGTTCTGTCCTCCGCTGTGGGCATCTGTTAGCGGCTTCTGATAGAATCAGTGATTGCGCTGATGAGGGTTGTTCTGTGGTGTTTTGACTGTACTGTATTTCTTTCAGATTTCCTTCTTTGTTAACTTAGTGTCCGTTTGTTTGTTAATTGTGTTGTTCCATTGTTGTTGTTTTGAGTCAGGGTCTCTCTGTGTAGCCCTGACTGTCCTGGAACTCACTCTGCCAACCAGGCTGGCCTTGAACTCACAGAGATCCTCCTGCCTCTGACTCCCAACTGCTGGGATTAAAGGTGTGCACCACTACCACCCAGTTTATTTTCGTTGTAGTTGTTGATCCTCCTGCCTCCACCTCACTGGTTCGTACCACTCCTAGTGCCTTGCTCTCTGTGGCTGGCAGAGACCATGGAGGAGTTTTACTCTCCGTGGCTTGCTCAGCTCTCTTTCTTATACAGTTCATGTCTACCTGCTTAGGGGTGATCCTGCCCACAGTGGGCTGGCTCTTCCTATATCAATCAGCAATCAAGAAATTATCCCATAGACATTCTTACAGACAATCCAACGGAGGCCACACCTCAACTGAAATAGCATCTTCTCAGATCTACCTAGGTTAACACAAACTACGACAACCAACTTATTTATTATTTATTTATTTACATCAGTGTTGACTCGTATTTCCCAATATGGACTCTTATTTCTTTCAATACAAGTCCATGCTTTTTCCATGTGGTTTTGCTTGTGTGTTTGTTTGTTGTTTATTTGGTGGACTACAGTCCTTTACTCTGGGTATTTAATTTGATCTTCCACTTGTCCTAGATTTGGTCACAGGGAGCCTGTCTAAGACATTTCCCTTTGTCCTTCAGCACCCACTGCTCCTCATCTTTCTTTGTGTGTTCTCTAATCTTCTCCGTGTGTGTGTGTGTGTGTGTGTGTGTGTGTGTGCGTGTGCACACCTTCTCTCTCACCTGCCCCCTCAGGCACTGTCCACTTTTGTTATTTAAGACATTCTTGGTAACCATGAGGCCCAACTTCGAACCAGTATATGAGTGTTTGGCCAACGGATCTCCAGATAACCAGTGGACTTTGGGGCAGCACAGACTACTCCAGGGGCCGCACGGCCTGCATGCTCTCCTCTCTCCTCTCTCGTAATAGTGATGATTCTCTTGGCGATTTTACTGTCGTTTTGTCAATCATGCATAGGACAGATGTCATCATTTCTGGAAGCCCCTTTCTTTCTCAACTATCTTCCCCTAAAATTCTTTGGGAGCTGATGCTTCTCAGATTTCTTGTCTGGAGATGCCAGCTGTCACTGCAGACCCTGGGAGCTGTCCTGACCCAGTGCTGACACGATCGCAGGCAGATCACCTCTATTTCTGTAAATACGTTTGGAACAGGGCTGTTAATCTTGGATATGTATTTCTATGCCAAGCACCCTTTAGACAGGATGGACCTGGCTTGATATTTGGCCAAATTAGCACAATGATAAGTGTTGTTTTTGGTTTAAAGATGTTTGGATGTAAACGTTAGGAAAAACATATTTGACATATTTGATTTTGCCAGAGGTTACTGTTGGAAGATGGTTACTGTTGTTTATTAGTATGGAAAAACATGCTTGTGTTTTGATGTATAAATAAAGATGATTGGAGCTATTCAAGGCCAACCATTTGTGTGAAACTCATCTGGTAGTCAGACAGTTCATGTCTTCACCCTGACGCCCCCACTCTGTCTCAAGACCTGAACCCAGGCTGTGCCCAGACCTCAGCAAGATTTATTTATTTTTATGTGCATGAGTGTTTGACCTGCATGTATCTGTGCAGCACATGTGTGCAGTGCCGATGAAGACCAGAAGAGGGCATCAGATCCCCAAGAGCTGGTGTTATTGAAGTCTGTGAGCAGCCATGTGGGCATTGAGAACCCAACTGGGTCCTCTGCAAGAGCAACAGCAAAGGTTGTTTGCCTCTGAGTCATCTCTCCAGACCCCACCTTGCTTTTTGAGACAGGATCAATAATTAGCTTGGACTCTCAGATGGCTGGCTCCTCGTCCCAGGAATTCAGGCCATTCCATCTCTACTCCTTATAGCTGGGATGACAATCATGGGCCAGCAGGCCCAGCTTTTTCTCGTGGGTTCTGAGACCAAATCCTCATGCACGCACACCCAACCTCCCTGACTGGGCCATCTCTGCAAACCCCTACTACCTTACTTTCTAGATCAACTCTTTTTGAAACAAAGACACTAAAGAAGGGTGCAGACCTGAAATCCCAGCATTTTGGAGACCCAGTCCAAGGCTAGTGGAAGATATATGGTAAATCTTTGCCTCAAGTGTTCAAGGCTAGCCTAGCCTGTGAAGTAAGTTCAGGCCAGCCAGGGCTACATAGCAGACCCTATTTCAACAAAATAAAATATGTTGAGCAAATGAATATGTGAATATCTATAAAATCTCTTGGGTCTTACCTTCTCTCCTGGCCATGTTTAACTTTCTTATAATGCATACTTTCTAATTTTGTTTGTAGGAAGGGGAACACACATGGCATGGCACCCAAGTGGGGGCCAAAGAGCAAGCAGTTCTTTTTTTCTACGATGTGGGCTCCAGGAATTGAACTGAAGTCCTCAAGTATGGTGACAGGCACCTGTTACACAAGGATCCATCTCAATAGCTTCTTTTTCCACTTGATTTTTAAGACAGAATTTTATGTAGACCATGCTGGCCCTGATCCTCCTGCCTCTGCCTTCCCAGTGCTGACACTAAAGGCATGTGCTGCCATATCCCAGCTTTCCAACGTTAAGCTCTGTTGAATATATAATGATTTTTTTTGAGACAAGGTGTCGCCGTGTAACCTTGGCTATCCTGAAACTCATTGTGTAAGAATAGGCTGTCTGATGTGGGATTCCCCCTCTGTATGCTGTGATTACCACCGATTAATAAAGAAAGTACTTTGGGCCTATAGCAGGGCAGAACAGAGCTAGGTGGGGAAAACTAAACTGAATGCTGGGAGAAAGAAGGCAGAGTCAGAGAGAAGCCATGGAGCCACCACTGGGGACAGACAGACATGCCGGAACCTTGCTGGTAACCAGAAGCCTCATGGTAAAATATAAAATAATAGAAATGGGTAAATTCAAGATGTAAGAGCTAGTCAATAAGAATCTAGAGCTAATAGGCCAAGCAGTGATTTAATTAATACAGTTTCTGTGTGATTATTTCTGGAGTCTGGGGGTTGGGGGGGGCAGGAAACGAACAAGCAGCCTGTCCCAACAGGCTGTCCTTGGTTCCATTTTGAGAAAAACGGCAACAAAAACCTTGTTCTGAAAGATGAACAAGGTGGAAGGGACTCAGCGCACTGTACAAAGTAACTAAATCTTTATTGGTGCCTTCCTGAGCCAGCCAGAACACATAGAAAGGCAAGAGGCAGGCCCCTGCCCTGGAGTAGTTCACAGTCTCCGAAGGAAGACAGGAAAGAGCCTCAAAGATGCCAGGCAAGCCCAACATTCAGGGAATGAATCCACTGTCCACCGGCCTGGCAATGAAAACTGGGAGAGGAAGCTAGCCAGGGACTCTCCAGGACTCGCTCAGCCAGTAGATTTCTCTGTCCTTTTTCCTGGTCACCATCAGGGTAAACTCAGTCGCTGCATCAAAAAGCTGGGCCATCCCAGCAGTGCATTGATAACTGCAGGCTGCTTCTGGGAGCTGCAAACCAGTGCAGTGAAACTGGAGATGCCGGAGGAAGGGGAGTTGAGCCAGTCCAGTCCAGTGAGAAACGGAGAGTTGGTACCCACGGCCAGGGAAGCAAGGTGAGGTGGACATTTCAAGATGAGATGCTCATAGCAGCGCACCGGCAACCACAGTCAAGAGAAGAGCTGGCAACCCAGACCCCAGAAACACAGGGCCTTCATTAGCCCCACCTTTTGGGGCATTCTTCTCCATATTGCTGCGGTCTTGGTGGCCCGCAGCACCTCCAGTCAAACGGGACTCCTCTTCTCGTGCAGTATCATGTTCTACTTCATGGGGTGGAGTGTGGTTAGCTGGGGCTGAGGTGGGCTTGGTAGTAGAGGTGGTCGTGGTTGGGGCGCCTGTAGAGGTAGTGCTGGAGGAGGTCTGGACTGAAGTGGACGGGGATAAGGTGGTTGGAGGGGGCAGTAGGACTAGGGGTGGGATTCGAGGGGAGAAATAAGTCTTGTTGCGGAGGTCAGAGTTACAGCGGGGCCCTTGGCAACAGGAGCCGCTAAGTGTGAATCCTGGACCCGTCACCCCATCCCGGGTGCAGGACTCATCCTGGACGCAGCCTCGGACAGGTAAGGACACAGTCACATTGGCTGTAAAAGAGAGACACAGAAAGGTCTGTCATTGGACAGATAGGGGTTGGTACTACTTGAGTAAATCTTAGGGGCTTCTGGAACAAGCCAAGAGCAGCGAACCCCAAAATGAGACTTGCGCTCATTAGTTCAAACATCCTAACCCTGGTCCACTTTCTGCAGAGCACTGTGCTCCTGTCGTCTGCTCACGACCGTGTTTCCACTAAACGCCTTGAGAGGAAGAGGGTGAAACCCAAGCTCCAGATTTGTCTTGGAACAAAGATTTCAGCCAAAACACTTCTGTTCTGTGATCAAAATTCAAACATAACCTCACCTTTTCCTCTCTCAGCTCCCTGCTAAATTTTAGTCTTAGAGTCTGAAATACAGCTCCTGAGAAACACCTGGCACCCGAAGGAATTGCAGAACTTCTCCTCCCATAGTGTCAGTACCAGCCCCTCACTGAGGGATTCTAGGCACACCCCCAGCACTGAACTACACCCCTTAATGTTGTGGAACAAGTAGGACCCCTAAGTTTTCAGGGCTCAAACCAGATTTCCCAAGGCACACAGGCAAAAGCTTATAAGCTTAAACACAAGTCTCATTTCATGGTCTCCCATTCGGTATCTGGTATTCTTCTATAGGAATGTATACACGCGCGCGTGTACACATACACACATACAATCATGGGATCTATAGGGTAGTGGACTACATTTCCCATGATGCTGTAGGACAAGGTAAGCACCAAAGTCAAGAGCAGCAGTTCCCAGCGTTTGTTGAGGTGGAGGGTTGGACCCTTTAGGTGAAGCGTCCCCCACTGCAGATGGCTATCACAACTCCTACAAGTCTCAAGCTCCTTCAGAGGGCAGGCTCACCTGCCGTCAAGGTGACGTTGCCATCGAAGCAGCCCTTGTAAACGCGGCCGCTGGCGTTGTAGCAGTTCACAACTGGAGGCATGGTGCCCTGGCACTCCTCGCGACTCTTCCCCAGGCAGCTGTAGCACTCTGCGCCATTGGGCTCATAGGCACTCTCGTTGCCTGCGGCGGTTAGGGTCCAGCGGGGAGGGAGTGAGAACAGAAAAGGAAGGGTCAAGAAGCTGTGATGGCTCAGGCCTGTGCTCCCACCTACTCAGGAAGCTAGGCAGGAAGATAGCAAGTTCTAAGTCAGTTTGGCCAGAAGAGAATCACAGCTCAACTGGCCTGCTCCCCAGGCGTGGCCTGATGTACCTGTGACTCCGCCCCCTTTCTCCTATCCTCAGCCCCAGTATCCACCTAGGGTGCATACATTGTTGATGTCTGAAGTCTTCAACCCGCCACCCCCGCAACCCTGCCTCAGCTTGCAGTAGCCTCAGCTCCCAGCCTTTGTATGACTCTGCCAGCCACCGACCTGCAGGGTTGAGGCCTCGCGAGGTGAGGTTGAGTTTGTCGTTGCATCGGTCCTCGGTGCACTGCTGTAGCTGGATGAAGGCCAGGAGTCCGTGAAGGTCCAATCCACGGTCATTCTTACCCTGGAGTCCGGAACCACAGCCCCGCACCGCCACAGAGAATTGCCCGTGGACTACATAGAAAAAAAGGGGGCGGGGTCAGAGCACACCGGCCTCTGCGGGCAGGGCTTTGAATGAACAATAATCCTGGGTCTGCAGTGGGGGGGGGTGGACCTTAAAGAGAACAGGTCCCTGGGGACAGAGTTACAGGTGGAGTGTGCGTGTGGGAGCAGGTGGGTCAAGAAGAGCTTCGAAGAATACAATCCAAAGAAAACAAGCTCATTGACAAATAGGACATCCTCGAGGGGGAGAGACTAAAACTGGAGTTTCGATGGGTACATCAAAAAGGGGAGAAGCCTCCGAAAGGAGCTTCAGAGGGATCCAATTAAGAGACTGGAAGAAAAAAGAAAAAAAAAAGTCTAGGAGACAAAATGATGGTGCGAGCCTGTGTCCCAGCTACTGGGGAGATTAAGGAATCCCCGTCCAGCTTGTGGTGCATAACAAGACCCTGTCACGAGCAAACAAAACGGAACCTCGTGGTACAAGCCTGTAACCCCAGTGACTCAGGAGGCTGAGGAAGGAGATTCACCTGCCTAAACTTTATTACAGTGTTCAAGGGCCAAACTGAGCTACTTAGGCTCAGTGTAGAGTGCTTATCTAGTATATGTGCTGGGACCCGGTGGATGACCTGGGGGAAAGTGGGATTACTGAGGATTCTGGAAACTTAAGAGTGGAGTTTGACTCGGAACCTCGATAATCTTTGTGTTGGTTGGTGGGTAAGCATTCCTGTAGGGAGTGAGCGGAAAGATGTCTCCGTGAAGGTGTTTGGGATGAGCCCTCGTAGCCTACGGCTCTCCAGTCAGTCCTGAACAGTTTGCAACTATTACCCCCCTACACGCACACACCACCGGCAAGCCCCAACCCCATTCCAGCCCCCTGCCTGTAGACAAGCTTAAGCTCAAAGAAAGAAGGGCGAATCTGTGCTGCGAGGTCTGAGTGAGGGCTGAAATGAAAAGGCGTGGCCGAAATTGGGAAGGTCTGTAAGGAGGCGGAGCCTCACAGGAGGAGTCCGAAGGGATAAGTCAGAGACCACCGGTGGCACTTACTGGTCTCCACCGCCCCCACCGCCTCGGTGCAGACGTCAGCTCCTGGACCACACTTGACGGTCTTCATCTTGTGCGGAGAGCATCCGTCATCCGCCTTCTGCACGCAGCTGTAGCACTCCAGGGCCTTCGCTCCTGAGGGTGTGGACCGAGGGCTCTTTGTTAAAGATTTCTCCCCCACACAGAGAAAGTCTTCCCTGGTGGCCTCTGTCCCGGGGTGAGATGATCCTACCATGCAGCCAGAACAGCAGGAGGAGAAGTCTTCCCACAAGTCTCAGAGAGTGGGACACCGGGGACCCTCTTCCTTCCCACTTCCTGGGTCTGCACTGAGAACTTTCCTCTCCCTCCTGCTTATTCCCAAGGGAGGAGATCCCTGCCGTGGAGTCCCTGTCTCGGGATCAGAAGGGTCCCTCTCTCACAGTTGCTCGGTGTAGAACCTTCCGCACTGCCCTCTGCCCAGGCAGGGTAGGAGAACTCACAGCCTGCCTTTGCTTGGGATCAACTTTTCTTATAGGACTTTCTGGGAAGGGCTGGGGGATTGTTCTTCCTTAGGAACCCCCCACTCTACCCTCCCAGAGGCACACTTACCTTCACACAGCAGTAGCGGCAGCAGCAGCAGCCATCCGGTGGTCCAGACCACTCTCTGTGCATCTCCTCTCCTGGCAGCATCCATGGCTGCGTCCTGCTCTCTCCGCGTCCCCCCTGGGTGTGCCGCCTTCCAACCCGGGCCCTCTTACCTGAGCCTCAGATGAGTAACCTACCCTGGGGCAACCCTGGCCTTGCCCAACCAGGCCAACTCAGCGTCCGCTGTGGGGCGGGCCCGCCTCTAGGTGCGTCACCCACAAGAGAGCGGCCCCTGCCCTGTGCCCTTGCCAGGGACTGGAAAGGGCGGGAGGGAGTAGAGGTTCCCTGACTGTCCCCTGGATAAAGCATGTGTGTGTTTGAAGGCAGAGGGAGTACCAGGGCTCAAAGAGAGATAGGAGCATTCAGGGTGTGCTTGGGTCCTGAGGGCCTTAGCCTGGGGATTGGGGACACTGAGGCAGAACTCCTGTGTATCATCACAGAGCTCCTAGTCGTATGGTAAAGGTATAAATTAATTAAATAATTGGGGAAACTGTTATTTTCAAGTCATTTATGTGCATATGCTTGTCATCACAGCCCTTAGGGAGCCGAGGCAGGAGGATTTCAAGGAGTTTGAGGCATGATGAGTTTCAGGCCTGGTTGGACTACAGAGTGAGATCCTATCTCAAAAAGTCAAAACAAACATCTTGGTTATTATTTACAAGAGATTAAGACTTTGGAGGAATAAAAATAGAGAGCTACAAGCAGGGTTGGATTTAGAAGTATAACTTTCAATATGTTTATGCTGGGAAATAATATAAAGTATCTATCAAGAAATGACTAAGAGGGTATATATAATCGAAATGCATTGTATACATAGATGAAAGTCTCAAAGAATGAATAAAAACAGAAAAAGAATTCTTGAGCACCTATCATGTGTTCTGGGCACTGCAATAAATCCTTTAAATTAAAAAAAAAAAGGAGGGGGTGAGTGGAAAGCTAGGATAGTAGTCTAGGGGTCAGCAGTACAGCACCTGCCTAGAATCCCCCAGTGAGGGGCTGGGACCTGGCTCAGTGGTGCTCAATGGTAGAGCCCCTGCCTAGAATCCCCCAGTGAGGGGCTGGGGGTGTGGCTCTGTGGTAGAGCCCCTGCCTAGAGTCCCCCAGTGAGGGGCTGGGGGTGTGGCTCAGTGGTAGAGCCCCTGCCTAGAATCCCCCAGAGAGGGGATAAGATAGAGCTTTATCCTAGAGCACTCACCCTGTATGTATGAAGCCCTGGGTTGCATCCCCAATATCATCGCTCCCTCTCGAAAAAGATAAAACAAATGGAAAAACCAAGGGTGGTTCCTTCATTCAATGAGAATATTGCCGAGCAATGGAAAGTTTCAACAGGCGGTACATGAAGCTACACATATGGATCTTTAAAACAGTGGTACTAGAAGTCCTAAGCAAGACAACACAGGGCAACTTTGTGCATATGGAGTTCTGAAACGGACTAAACTAACCCACAGTGAGAGGAAAATGGACAGGGGTTCCCTCTGAGAGAGTCTTGTCCTGGAAGAGCCTCTTCCATCTTCATCCAGGGAGAGTGACCTTGGGCGTGGCTGGTGTGTACAGAACTGCTGAGTTGTATATTCAGGCCTTCACGGGAAGTACATTATTCTTCAGTAGAAACATGAGGAAGCTGGGCCTGGTAGCCCAGTCCTACAATCTTGGTCTTTAGGAGTCTAAACAGAATGTGTTAGACCCAAGTCAGCTACACCATCTGCACCCCAACATAGGAACTGAACAATAAATAAATAAATGTAATCAGAATCACAAGGCCCTACACAGGGAGAGCCTTTAGAAAGGTCAATCATAAGAATAAGAACAAGAATGAGCGAGTGAATGAGTGAGAGAAAGGAGAGAGAGAGAGAGAGAGAGAGAGAGAGAGAGAGAGAGAGAGAGAAGAGCAGGTGTAATGGATCATGCCCAGACTCAGGAAGCTGAGACAATAGGATTGTACTGAGTGTGAAGCCAACCTGGGCTCCATAGTGCAACCCTCTCCAGACTCGCCAAAGGGTGCAGGAGACTAAATCAGCTGGGCAGTTTCCAGATGGAAAAAAAGAGAAAGTTTGGATGCTTGCCTGGCATGCACGAAGCCCTGACTTCTATCCCAAGAGTGGCAAAAACGGAGTGTGATAGAGATGGTGGCAGGAGGTTCCGAAGTTGAAGTTCATCCTCAGTTACATAGGGCATTTAAGACCAGCCTGGAGAATATGAGACCATATTGAGGGAAGGAGGAGGAGGAAGAGGAGGAAAAAAGATCCAGCCAGTAACTCCAGTAACTGTCAGGAGTTGTCTGGTTAATGCAGGGGCCAAATTGTTGTACTGGACATAACTAATCTTACAGAACAATCATGTAGGACAAGATCACCTGTGGCTGTGAAAGACCCATGCAGAAGACCACGCCACAAATGCACCCAAACACAGAAACAAACAAAATCATTACACAGACCAGGATGCATCTCAGCCACCCCACATCCTGGTGAACGTGAGCAGTCACTCAAGTTGGTACATTCATGGAAATTACGATTTTAACCCAGATTTGCTCTTCCTGCCTCCTAAAGCAGGTTTATAAAGACCCTAATGATGCCCTTGCTCTGTGACAAGATTCAGGGCAGAACAACACGCCACACCCTGGAACTGTCCCCCAAACCACCACACAGGAGTCCACATCTTTTCAAAGATCTCTCCAGTCAGGAGTGGTGATCAATCCTGGGGTCCCAGAGAGTCAAGGTCTTCGTTGGCTAGATAGCATGTTCTAGGGCAGCCTGAGCCACAGACGCTGAAAAAAAAAAATCCAAAACATTTTTAAAGGAAGAATTAGTAGGGATTACTGATGAATCAAATGGGAGGGAAGCCTAAGGTGTGGTTCAGCTTCATGTGGCTCAGCAGTATAGTGCTTGCCTAGAATCAGTGAGAGGCTAGGGCCTGGCTCAGTGGTAGAGCCCCTGCCTAGAATCCCCCAGTGAGAGGCTGGGGCCTGGCTCAGTGGTAGAGCCCCTGCCTAGAATCCCCCAGTGAGGGGCTGGGGGTGTGGCTCAGTGGTAGAGCCCCTATCTAGAATCCCCCAGTGAGAGGCTGGGGCCTGGCTCAGTGGTAGAGCCCCTGCCTAGAATCCCCCAGTGAGGACCTGGGGTGTGACTCAGTGGTAGAGCCCCTGCCTAGAATCCCCCAGTGAAGGGCTGGGGGTGTGGCTCAGTGGTAGAGCTCTTGTTTCATGAGTCCCTGTGTTCAATCTCCAGCATATAAAAGAAAAGGAGGCAGTGAGGGAGTAGGTTTTTTAGTCCATTTTCTGATCTTTACTGCTCTAAATTCAATTCTCTAACACTAGTACAGTCACAACAGCAATAACAATACTACTACCCCAGAATCGAGCATTTTGTTTAGCGCCAGAATTTATTCCAAACAGCAGCCTGTCCGCTCTTATCAGTCCTCTCCAATAAAGTAAGAAGAGCTCCTGTCCTAGGGCCCATGAACTCTGTGCTTTGCAGTCCTGAAGAACCACCGCAGACCAGGACAAGTCCACAAAGGGAAGATTGAGCTTGCTTCACAGAAGAGGAAACCGGGACAGGGAGAGGCTTGGGAAATGTGAACTCAGAACTCTCTCCAAGGGCCTTCAAAGTCACGTGTCGCCACCAGAGTCCCTTCCGGGATTCTCTTTTAGGTTTATTTGGTTTTATTTGTTTGTTTGCTTTGCAGTGTAGGGGTTGTTTGGTTTTGTTTATTGACAATGCTGGGTATGAAGCTTCACACACACTTGGCAAATGTTCTACCATGAAGTTGCCTCCCTAGCCCTCTTTTCACCTGTTGTGTGTACACATGTGCACACATGATGCTCCCATAGGAAGGGTGCATGCACACACCTGTCTGCAGGTAAACACATCCATACTTGTGGACATCAGAGGAGATGTCCAGGGTCCTGTTCTATCACTCTCCCCCTTATTACTCTGAGATGGGGTCTCTCCCTGAATCTAGAGTGAAGCTGGCAGCCAGCAAGCCCCAGCAATCCTCCTGTCTCTACCACTGAGGTTACAGGTGTGTGTGGGAATTGCCTGGCCTCTGTACCTCAGTATCCCCCAACTGGTTTGTTTGATTGTTATGGTTTTTCAGGACAGTGTTTCTCTGTGTAACTCTGTCCTGGAACTCACTCTGTAGACCAGGCTGCCTCAAACTCAGAGATCCACCTGCCTCTGCCTCCCGAGGGCTGGGATTAAAGGTGTGCGCCACCATTGGCTGGCTGTCCTCCATCTGTTTAATGGTGGTCTTAATGTAGACTTACCTCAGAGGCTGCTGTGGGAGCAACATCAGATGTTTGTGAAAAGTTTCAAGCCATTCTCAACGCTAAGAAAGCCTTAGCTTTTGGTAACTTCAACAGATTGTGATTGGTTATTCACAGTTCCCAAGTCTTTGGCTCCAGCTGTGTGCTGGGACGGTGTAGCACGTGACATGGTGCAGGCCCATAAATCCCAGCACTCAGGAGGCTGAAGCAAGAGGACTGCACATTCAAGGCCAGTCTTGAACAAAATGATGGGCCATCAAGATAGAGAGTACGGGCGCTTGCCACCAAGCCTGACCACCTGGGTTTGGTCCCCACACCATAGGAAAGAACCTTTGACCTCCAAATGTGCACCACGTCACACGTGCCCAGATAAATGCACAAGAACAATAAACAGAATATGCTTTGTAAATAGAGAGAAAATACACCGATCCTTTTATGAGCAGCCTGTTTGGAGGGGTGGAGCATGGTGTTCGTTCCTCAGAGGAGGAAACTGAGACCAGAGCGGAAGTTGCTCATTCAGCTCTGCTGGCCGATGTAGTGGCGAAGTCAGCCCCAGCTGGCGGGGATTGCTGACTGATGGTAGGAAAACAGCGGCTGTGTTCAGAAAGATATCTGCTCCCCAGACCCTGCCCAGCACCCCTGTTCCCAGCAATGACAAGCACCCCAGTCACCTAGGTGGGGTTACCTGTCATCCAGAGAAGACTCTAGAGAGAAAGTGAGTTGACTCTTGTGATGTCATTCAAAACTGGCTCCATCCCAGTCCCACATCTTCGCTGTGCACCCCAAATTAATGCTTTTCCCTCTCTGAGGCTCCAAGGTATCTTTTTAGATTTTTCTTTTTTTAAAATAGGGTCTTACCATATAGCCCTGCTGGCCTATAACTTGCTCCGTAGACCAGGCTGGCCTCAAACTCAGAGACCCACCTGCCTCTGCCTCCCAAGTGCTGGGATTAAAGTTCTGTGTCACCCAGCCCTCTAGCCCAAAGTGTCTCTCTTATCATAAAGAAAATGATGATGCCGTGCAGAAAGAATTGAGTCTGGAACCGGATAGCCTGAAATTTTAATCTTGCTGTGTGGCTCCAGGTAACTCTAGCTCCCTCTCTGGATTTCACCCATTTCCTTTTAGAATAAGTTTGAACACCTCAGGAGAGCTAGAAGCCCCAGCGGGTGACAGACAGTGATACCGCTGTGCTTTAAGCTCAGGAGGCCCCACAGGCCCCAGGAGCGTGGGAGAGTTTCAGGGGAGGAACCCCAACTGGTCAGACCAGAAGAGCTAGCATCTTGGGAAGGAGTGGGACCCAGGGTGGGGAGTCTGCTCTTGCTCAGGCCTGCCTGGATTTGGGCTGCTGACCTGAGCCTGGCCTGGGCCCAGGGAGCAGAAGTTTGTTTGTGTGCTTGCTTGGCTAATTTGCGTGTTTACTGACTGATTTGCGTGACACTTACGCATTTGTTTTCTTGCAATCTTTGTATTTTTGCTGTGCGCTGGAGATGATACCCAGAGCCTCCTGCCTGCTAGGCCCGGTTCCAGTGTGGAGCCTCTCCAGCCCAGCTTCTCACACACTGGTGGACAGTGGGATTTGCCTCACTTGCCTGGGATCTATAGAGGGGTCCCATGGAGACAAAGGTCCCATCAGAACAGTCATGATGCAAGCCTCAGACATGCCTATGGCCTTGTCCAGGATGGGTTTTCTAGTCCTCCAAAACCAGGAAGGCTCCGAAACTCAGAACTTCCCTTGGGATACACTCAGAGGCGTCTGGGAAGGGGTGACCCACATGTAATCTTGTCCATTACACGCCAGTGTTCCCTACACTTGACTTACAAAGCACAGATCTAAAATGTAATTAAGAACTGAGCCTAGCAGGCTGTAGAGATGGCTTAGAGGTTAAGAGCACTGTTTGCTTTTCCAGAGGACCTGGGTTCAGTTCCCAGTACCCACATGGCAGCCCACAACTGTAACTCCAGTTCCAGGGCTTCTGACACCCTTGCCTGGACACACGTGTACGTAAAATAAAAACAAATTCTATATATGTATAAACTGAGCCTAAGG
The DNA here is from genome assembly GCF_950005125.1 of Chionomys nivalis. Lineage (NCBI taxonomy): Eukaryota > Metazoa > Chordata > Mammalia > Rodentia > Cricetidae > Chionomys > Chionomys nivalis. The sequence continues at coordinate 78,983,786 of NC_080087.1, read as the reverse complement.
TAGCCAGGCACTCTTCTGAACAGAGACCCAAGGGCTACACTGGTCACAGACTCAGCCTGGGTACCAGCGAGAGTTTCTTCCCAGGGGACACCCTCGATGAGACCCAAAGGATGAAGAGAGACAACCCCCCAAGAGTTCTGATGGTCTTCTTCACAGCTCTCGGTCATCTTCAGCATCACTTTCTCACGAATTGATTCACGTGCTCAGTGCCCAAGACCTTTACTGCACGCCAAGGGCACAGTAGCGATGAGACACCCTAGGAGACAGCTTTGCTGCCAGGAATGACTTGGGGCAGTCAAGGCCAGGATGGGTGAAACTCAGGGTAGTCAGATTGCAATGGGATGGGCAGGTAGGACTATGTGACTCAGCCAAGGCAACCAGGGAGGGCTTCCTGGAGAAGGGAACTGGCCACAAGGTCCAAGATGTGTGTTAGGAATGTGAAATAGGCTAGCTACCCAAACAAATTGAATGAGCAAAGACCCGGAAGTGACAGGGGCCCTCTCTCCACTCTGTCTCATTTTTACAAAATGATATTGATGTCACCAGAACAGTCCTGGCCTGGTCCTCTGGGGACTGCAAAGGGGTTGGCTCAAAAGGAGGTGCCTGAGCAAGCTGGGGAGTTGAGGGTGGGGAGCTTCTAGATGGAGCCATTGAACTAAACTTTACAAAAGGAAGAGGTCAGAGCAGAGACACCCAGAGGAAAATCCAGGAATGAGGACATTCAGAAGTTCCTATGTTTGAATACGTGGAGGCAGATAAACTAGACTACAGTCCCAAATCAACCCCTAAGGCCACATGTCTGCCCACCTCTTCTCCCTGACCTTAAGGGTTGAAAGTCTCCATTGCTAGATAAACCCCTTGGCTCAGGGATACCGTCTAGGGGCAGAGGGGCCCCAGGGCCCCTGTGCTGGAATCCACACCAGCAATCCTGTTTTTCCACCATGTTTAATTCGGTATCAGAGGAGCACCAATAAATAGTTCCTTCCGCCCCCTGTAATCTTCCTCCTGCCCCAAGCAGGGCCTCCAGGGCCTGGCGATGCCACCGCTGGAAGCCACCTGCAGCCTAGATCTCTGCGACTCAGGCCAGCTGAGTTGGGACGGCTGCAAACTTCCCAGGAGAATTTCAAAGGGGCGGAGCCGAAAGCTTCCTGAAGTAGGCGGGCCCAGGAGGCCGGAACGTGCGCGTAGGGGCGGGGCTCGCCGGGACGTCCTTTCTCAGAGGGCGGGGCCGCTCAAGGGGCGTGGTTTTCGTCCGCTGCTGTGACAATGACATCCATCCAAATACGCATGGCTTCCGGGCTGGGGGCCACCATATAGAAAAGGCGTTCGTAGGTCTTGACGCAGAAGGTCAGGCGGGGACTGGGGCTCTGGAATATGCAAGGAGAGAGGGTGATTGGATCAATTTCCACAACTGTCTTCCTAAATGGGGTCTAGAATGTCTCCCCCACCTTTTTGTGAGACAAGGTTTCACTGACTGGCCCGGAACTCTTCCAGTCTGGCCTGGAACTCAGCTATCTGCCTGTCTCTGTCTCCCCAATGCTGGGATTAATGGTGTGTGCCACGATGCCTGACGTTTTTCATTTTGTTTTTGTTCTTACCCCGCCCCTTTCTTTGAAAGTGGGTTTGACTTCCTAGTTCAGGATAGCCTCAAATTTGCAAACCTCCTGAGGGCTGAGATTACACCATACCCAGCTGGAGCCCATTTACTGAGCACCAAATGGGCAATTCTTGAGTAAACCCCATGTCCATTATGATTTTAACCCCAAGGGAAGGGGTTGAAATGTGCCCATTTTTTGAACGAGAAAACTAAGACTTGAGATTTTAAAAAAGAAGAAAGAAAGAAAGAAAGAAAGAAAGAAAGAAAGAAAGAAAGAAAGAAAGAAAGAAAGAAAGAAAGAAAATCAGCTGGGATTCCAATTTAGCCTTTAAAAGCCCATAGTTGGGGGGCTGCAGATCAGCAACTCCAGTTGAGATCGGCAGTTGAGAGCACTGGCTGCTCTTGCAGAGGACTCAAGTTTGATTCCCAGCACCCACATGGTGCACACAGTCATCTGTAACTCCAGTCCCAGAGGATCCGATGACTTCCTCTGGCCTCTATGGGAATGCCCATAAATACATCCAGGCAAAACACTCATACACATAAAATAAAAATAAATCTATAATATATTTTAAAACAAACAGCCGGATGATGGTGGTGCACGCCTTTAATCCCAGCACTCAGGAGCCAGAGGCAGGTGAATCTCTGTGAGTTCAAGGCCAGCCTGGTCTACAGAGTAAATTCCAGGACAGCCAGAGCTGCGTGGAGAAAACCTGTCTCGAAATAGCAAACAAGCAAAAATGGTTGACTTCTTTCCAAAGAGGATTCTAAGCAGAGTTCCAGCTGCCAACATTTCATTTTCTGCCCTGTATTTTGTCTTCCTTATAACCTAGATCTCCAACTTAAGATTCTCCTGCTTCCACTTCCTGCATGCTAGAATTACATACATGTGCTAAACCAGAATTTGATCAATCTCTCCCTCCCTCTCTCTCTTTCTCAATTTCTCTCTCTCCTCAGGGTCTCTGTAACCCTGGCTAGTGGCCTGGAACTCACTATAAATTCCAGGCTAACTTCAAACTCACAGAGATCACCTGCCTCTGTCCTCCTGGTGCTGGGATTATAGCTGTGTACCAACCACCATGCCCAGTGTATATGATGCTAGAACTCAAACTCAGCACTCTGTGCACACGAGGCAAGCGCTGGGGCTGGAACTCGGGGCTCCGTGCATGCTAGGCAAGCGCTGGGGCTGGAACTCGGGGCTCTGTACACACTAGGCAAGCACTGGGGCTGGAACTCGGGGCTCCGTGCACACTAGGCAAGTGCTGGGGCTGGAACTCAGGGCTCCATGCACACTAGGCAAGCACTGGGGCTGGAACTCGGGGCTCCGTGCACACTAGGCAAGCACTGGGGCTGGAACTCGGGGCTCCATGCACGCTAAGCAAGCGCTCTACCATCTGAGCCTAAGAGCAGCCCCAGGCTCAGAACATTTATTTACTCCCCGGTTCTTGACAGTGAGTACAGCAAGATGGCTTTCCCCAGGTGACCTAGAGATAGGTGTTGTAGGAGGAGCGGGCTGTGTCCCCAAAATAACCACACAGAAATTGTATCAATTAAATTACTGCTTGGCCCATAAACTCTAGTCTCTTATTGGCTAACTCTCACATCTTGATTTAACCCATTTTTAATAATCTATATGTCACCATGAGGTCTCTGCAGGAGAGCAGTGTGGCAATGAGCGGAATGTCACCTTGAAGGCACAGCGCAAGTGGTCATAATAGACTTCTTCGATGGCCTGGAAGTAGATGACACCTTTGAGCTTGGTCTCCTCCTTGTCTGGTGGGAAGAGAGGGAAACAGACCAGTTAGAGGCGTGTGTGTGTGTGTGTGTGTGTGTGTGTGTACTGGTGTCATTGGGCCCTAGCCCTGAGACTAGGTAAGGGACATTACAGCAGTGTGACGATCCCACAGCTGGAGGGAGGTGAATGTCCATGCTAGACAGGAGATAGGTCTAGCGACTACATGAGCCTGGACTGAAGTCCTGGGTCCCTGAGAAGAGAAGGCGTGCAAGGAGAGCTTGACCCCCAGGGCTCCTGGTTCTGGGGTCTGGCTGTTCCAGCAGGCGGGGCACTGTCAGCCTGGGCCTGGTCTCCCTGGTGTCTTAGGAAAACTGGAGCCAAAACCGAACTAAAGTTATCTGTGCTATTGAGTAGAAGCGGGGGAGGGAGGGGTCTGGGTCAGGGGTTCTGGTGGCTTAGGGAAGAAGCAGTTAGGACAGAGTGGTTTTAGCCTAAACTCCAGAGTGTATGGAAGGGGCTGGGAGCCTAACCCCTGGGTCCATATGCAGCTGGGAAGTGGGAAGTGGGGACCTGGACTGTACAACCCTCAGCTTGAAGCTGCCTGGCCTTCCAGCTTACCAGCATAGTAAGCCAGCCGGCGAGCCTGCCGATCAAAGCAGAACCAGCGTTTCCTCCAGGTTTTGATGCGGCCACCCATCTTCACCAGGGGCCCGCGACAACAGCCTCCGGACACCCGCAAGTGGGGACAGCTTTCCGGGTTGTGGCCCCAGCGTTCCAGGTGCTGTGGGAGGTCCAGGACCCGGGGACCAGGAGGGCGTGGTGGGGGCGGGGGTGGGGGCGGGGCCTGCAAAGCACAGAGAAGGGGTCGTTTTGACCAGGAGCTAGGAGCAGAAGAGGAACTGCAGCCTAGAAGCTGAGAGAGCCAACTCTTCACAGGGACACTAACATAGACCATAGTGACACCAGGCGCGTGATTCACGTGCGAGGCTGAGGCAGAAGGATTTCCATTAGTTCGAAGGCTATAGATGCCAATAAAAGAGGAAATTTGTGTGTGTGTGTGTGTGCACGTGCGCACGACCTGTCTGTCATTCTAGCATTAGGGAAGTGGAGGCAAAAGGATCAGAAGTTCAAGGTTATCCTTGGCTCCATAGTAAGTTCAAAGCCAGCCAGGGCTACAGAGAGCATCTCAAAAAGCCAAATAAAAAAACAAAGAAAAAGAATTTGCACTCCATAGAAAAGTAGAGGAGGCTGTCCACCTCACCCTCCTATGTGAGTCACCTTCATAGACTGCCTGCCGGAGAGCCACAGTCCCTGAACTGAATAACGTTGGGTACCTCAGCATCCTAGAGCTGGTTCCAGCCCAGCCCTTGACGATCGAATCTGACATGCTTGTCTGTGCGCACAAACACGGTGGGGATACACGTTAGGGAACAATGCACTCAACAGAGGCTGTTTAATAAATGATGTTACTGGTGCTACATTTTTAATGCTGACAGGTTTGTGCAGAACAACCCAGAAGGTTCTATTGCCTTTGCTGCTCCCTGGCTCTCCTGAGTCTGAGGGATGGGCAAGGGGGTCTCTTGTAGCCCACACTAGCCTTGAAATCACCCTGTAGTGGAGGGCAATCTTCAATCAATTTCTGATCTTTCTGCCTCCGCCTCCCAAGTGCTGGGATGACAGGCATGAGCCACCATGACTGGTTTCTATGGTGCTGGGGATGAACCCAGGCCTTAGCGCAGTGCCAGACAAGCAGCCTACCAGCTCCCAGCTCTTTCTATACTGGAAATTTTGAATGGAGTTTTCCAACTGCCGTGCACATTTATTCTCCATCTTTAGAAACTACTGAGATAGCTACCAGCATAGGGGAAGGAAGAAAACAGGAGAAGAAAGTACCCGGGGCACAGCTCAGGGTACAACTTGTAATTGTCACACACAGGACCCCAAAACAAGAAACACACACAAGACAAGTACAAGGGGAAGAGGAGATGGCTCAGCTGATAAAAGTGCTTGCCACCAACCCTGATGGTGTGAGTTCGATCCCTGGGACCCACATAGTAGAAGTTGAGAAGTGATTCCCAAAAGCCCACTGTGGTACATGCTTGCTGGTATAAGTACACACAACTTAAATAATAAACAATTAAAAAAAAAAAAACAAGAGTAAAGAAATGGGAAGACTATGGGTGCTGATGCATGAACAGGAATAGACTGGAACCTTTGGACTTTTCTCCATGGGTCAAGCAGGACCTTTGTTGTTGTGTCAAAGGCAGGAAACAGTGAGGTGCAATAAAAGGTAAGAGCCGAGAGAAAAACAAGACCAAAAAGGACACAGGGGACTGACCACGATGGCAGGAACTGAAGGGCCTGTGGAACCTTCTGGGCTTCTTTTCATGTCTTCCTGTGGATTCATGAGGGAGAACCAATGAGGATGCCAACCCGTAAGACAGAGGGAAACATCTGAGGGAGGAGGCTGGGCCTGGACTCTTATGTCTCAGGGAGGAGGACTGGGCCTGGACTCTTGTGTCTGAGGGAAGAGGGCTGGACCTGGACTCTTGTGTCTCAGGGAGGAGGATTGGGCCTGGACTCTTGTGTCTGAGGGAGGAGGGCTGGACCTGGACTCTTGTGTCTGAGGGAGGAGGGCTGGACCTGGACTCTTGTGTCTCAGGGAGGAGGACTGGGCCTGGACTCTTGTGTCTGAGGGAAGAGGGCTGGACCTGGACTCTTGTGTCTCAGGGAGGAGGATTGGGCCTGGACTCTTGTGTCTGAGGGAGGAGGGCTGGACCTGGACTCTTGTGTCTGAGGGAGGAGGGCTGGACCTGGACTCTTGTGTCTCAGGGAGGAGGATTGGGCCTGGACTCTTGTGTCTGAGGGAGGAGGGCTGGGCCTGGACTCTTGTGTCTCAGGGAGGAGGGTTGGGCCTGGACTCTTGTGTCTCAGGGAGAAGGGCTGGGCCTGGACTCTTGTGTCTCAGGGAGGAGGGCTGGGCCTGGACTCTTGTGTCTGAGGAAGAAGGGCTGGGTCTGGACACCTAGGTCTGATGGAGGAGGGTTGGGTCTGTACTCCCTCAGGCAAAGGAGAAGGCTGGGGTCAGAAAAGGGGCAGCCCCCCCCCCCCCCCCCCGTCTCACCCTGGCCTTGAGCAGCCGTTCCCTCTCTGCCACAGCCTTCTGCAGGAGCCGCTCCATGTGGGCGATGTCTGGGTGAAGTGCCGAATGTCTAGGCAGACGAAGCAGCGATTGGGAGGTTACCTCAGCTGGCCTCCTCCTCTTCCCTCTTCTCCTCTCCCCCCTCACACCTCACCTATTCCCAGGGCCACAGTTGAGCAACTGATATAGAGGGTGTCTCCCAGGAGTCCCCACTGCTTGTGCAAGAGCCGAGGCCTCCAAGGGTCCTGAAGAGGGCACAGGAAGAGGAGGCCAGATGTTTCCTCCCTTCCCGCATCTCTCTAATTCTCCAGCCAACACCCAGGCTGTTTATCCATCCTCTGTTGCAGGAAAGGGCGGGGGGGGGGGGGGGAGGGCAGGAGGGAAACAGAAACAGTCCTCACCTGTACAATGGAGGGACAAAGGTCGGGGGGATCCCCTCTGGCTGGCCCTGTCTCCCCTCCTCCGGGGCAGGCTTCCTGTCCTCTGGAGACCAATAGACCCCTGAAAACACACAAAGGTTGTAAGTGTTTGAAACGGAAGCATGGCCCAAAGGTGCTTAGAATAATGGCTTTGTAGACAGCTGTGCTCCCTGGGCAGAGAGTGGATGGAAAAGGGTCTAAGCTTATCAGTAAATTAACCCATAGTGGATTCCTGATTTGATGTCATCACGTGGAGGCAGTGGAAACCACAAGACTGGGTCGTGTGCACATTGGGGACATGGCTCAGAAAGGGCTTGTCATGTATGCATGAGGACCAGACATCCATCCATGTGGAAAGTCAAGCACTGTCTCTCCAGCGCCGTGACTCAAGCACAGCCATCAGCTCTAAATGAGTTCAGGCCCCGGGCAGCGGAGGAATTGGTGATTCCCACCCCTCCAATAAATAAAGAAATGTGAAGAAAAGGAAAAGGCAGGTGTGGTGACAATATCAAGTTCTGGGGAGGCAGAAACTGGGGGATCCCTGGGTACTGCTGGCCTAGCCTGATCTGTAGGCCTCAGAACCCAGTGAGAGTCCCTGTCTCAAGAAACAAGACTGGAGGCTAGAGAGATGGTCAGAGCACTTACTGTTCATGCAAATGAGCGGTGTGGTTCCCAGCATCCACATCTGGCAGCTCAAATTACCTGTAACTCCAACTTCAGGGGATCAAGCACCCTCTTTTGGCCTCCGTGGGTACTGCACTCATGTGCACATACCCACCCCCACACAGATACATACACACACCTTTTAAAAAATATTTTTAAAGGGGCAAGGGCACCGCAGTGATGGCTCAATGACTAACAATACAAGCTGTTCTTCCAGAGGCCTGGAACTCTCTGTGTAGAGCAGGCTGGATTAAACTCACAGAGATCCACCTGTTTCTGCCTCTAGAGCGCTGGGACTAAAGGTAAAACCCACTGCATCTGGCTAAAAATAAATCTTGAAAATAAAACAAGGAGTGTAGGGACATAGCCCCACCCATTGGGGGCGTGTTCGCCTCGGGCTAATGTTTACGGATAAATCTGCCGGGCGTGAGCCCAGCAGCCCTTTTTTCTTTTGCTCCGCTTTTCCGGTACACCGCGGAAACCTATGGTCCTGTAAGTTTATTTCCTTATTAAAGCTGTATATATCTATATAATCTGTCTACATTCATTTGCGCCACCACAAAGGAGGACAGCCCCTTAGGAACAGCAGCAGAGACTAACCCCTGGCCATCTGCATGATGGGTCTCTCTGAGAAGTAGGTTTCTTGGGGTACCCCCTGAAAGGGTTTATCTTATCCCCACCCACCCTTTTGTTTTGTTTCTTCTTCTTTCAAGACAGGGTTTCTCTGTGTAGCCCTGGCGGTCCTGGAACTCACTCTGTAGACCAGGCTGACCTTGAACTTAGAGATCCCTTTGCCACTGGGCTGGCCCCATCCACTGTTGTGCTCTCTGCTTCCTGGCTGACATGAGGTGAGAGCCCCCCCCTTCTACCATGATGCTCTGCTTCAGCTCACTTCAGGCTCAGCATCCAGGGAGCCAAGTGACTCAGGACCAAATCTACGAACAACGTGTGCTAGAAGCTGTTTTACTCATTCAGTACTGCCACAGAGATGCAAAGTCACGGCCCAAACACACATCCTCAAGAAAAGCAGTGCCGTCTCTGTCTCCACGAGAAGTCAAGAGCACTGCCTACGAAAGCCACCAGCTAACTGTCCCAAATGAAACATCACAGAAAGCCGAGGCCCCAATTTAACTCCCAGTACCAGAAAAAGAAAAAACTTTTCAAAGGACTGGGGATGTTGTTCAGTAGGTAGAATGCTGACCTCACAAAGCCCTGTGATCGATCCCCAGCACCACATATAACTGAGCATGGTGGCACAAGTCCCTAATCCCAGCACTCCCGGGGTGAAGCAAGAGTAGCAGAAGTTCAGGGTCACCCTTGGCTATGCAGTGAGTTTGAGGCCAGCCTGGGCTGCATGAAAACCCGTCTTGAAATGTTTTTAAGCCCGGTGATGGTGGCGTACGCCTTTAATCCCAGCACTCTGGAGGCAGAGGCAGGCGGATCTCTGTGAGTTTGAGGCCAGTCTGATCTACAAAGAGACAGTCAGGGCTATTACACAGAGAAACCCTACCTAGAAAAAATAAATAAAAAACTAAAAATACACACACACACACACACACACACACACACACACACGGAAACCGAGGAGAAGTGCTGGGCCAGGAGGGGTACAAAGAGACGACCTCATCAAAGTACACTGTTTCTCTCTTGGGTTTCAGGCTCTCATCTTGTATAGGAGAAGTGGGTGTTACGCAAAATAACAACAACAACAATAAATACCCTATGATCAAGTTTCCCCATCTCCCCCATCCTTAGGCAGAGAGCATCAACAGAGTCCCCCCCCTCGCCAGTGAACACAGGGAGACAGCAGTACCTGCATGGAGCTGCGGACAGAGAAGAGGCAGGAAGAGGTGGAAGCGGAGGCAGCGGTGGCATGCGCGGTGGGGTCCTGCAGAACCAGCAGCTGACGGTCTGTCTTCTGTGTGAACAGCAGCTGGGAAGGGAGGGGGGAGTGGTTACAAAAAGACAGGGTGTGTGCCCGGGTGTATGTGCACGTGCATGTGTGTGCACGTGCGTGTGTGTGCATGTGTGTGTGTGTGCTTGAGCACACAAGTGTGCGCATGCTGGAGAAACACCTCAGCAGTTAAGAGCACTGACTGAAGCCAACCAGGCGGCGCACACCTTTAATCCCAGCACTGCGGAGGCAGAGGTAGGCAGATCTCTGTGCGTTCAAGGCCAGCCTGGTCTACAAGAGCTAGTTCCAGGACAGCTAGGGCTGTCCCACAAAGACACCCTGCTTCATAAAACAAAACAAAACAAAACAAAACAAAACAAACAAACAACAACAAAAAAGAGCACTTAGTTTCAATTTCCAGCATCCACATGGCAGTTCACAACTGTCTGTGACTCCAGGGCCTGGGGATCCAGTGACCTCTCTGAGCACTGGGCATGCATATGGTGCACAGATATACATGCAGGAAACACACACATAAGACATGGGATTCAGGAAGTACTCCCAGTTCACAGATGATCTGGCCCCAGATTGCAAGCACCAGTCCATTTCTCAAGCAAGAGGGCCAGAAGACAGTCTTCACTACCGGTCTCCCAGCAAGAGCCTGGGCTACAAGCATGGAGTGCCAGTTCTTTGAAGGTGGAGACTGGTCCTGGACTCTGGGTCTGAGGGGAGAGGGCTGGGCCTGGACCCTAGGTCTGAGGGAGAAGGGCTGGGCCTGGACCCTAGGTCTGAGGGGAGAGGGCTGGGCCTGGACCCTGGGTCTGAGGGGGGAGGGCTGGGCCTGGACCCTGGGTCTGAGGTGGGGAGGGCTGGGCCTAGACCCTGGGTCTGAGGTGGGGAGGGACCAGAAGCTCACACAGAAGTTCCTGTGGGTATGAGGTTGGGACCCAAGTTTCCAGATCTGAAGGAGGAGGACCAGCAGGTACAGAAAATCCCTTACCTTGGTGAGCGCTTTATCGGGCTCAGAGAAGTCCCCACTACATGTTCCCTGAAGACAATTGAGCTCAAACAGCCGGTTCCGTTCCTAGGAGAGGCCATCACAGGTCATCACGGTATCTCACCTCACAACATAGGCCACCCCCACATATCTTCTGTGCTGGGAACTACCTGGCTACTGGGAGCTGGGACATGCAGGCAGGTGTGGAGTGGAGCAAGCCTCTAGGGAAACTCACCTGTGTGAGGGCCTGAACAGCCTCCTCCTTCTTCCTGCTCAGCCCCCAGCTCTCAGCAGTCATTTGCTCCCCCAGTGACTTGAGCTGTTCCTCCAAGACCTGGATGCGGCGCTGCAGGGGACCCCCATTCTCGTCACTCAAGTGGCTGCCTGGGTTGGATTCCCAGGCCACCCTCCCATGGTGCCCGGCTTTTACCACACTCCCTCATATACCTCAGGAACTGGAGAGAGAGATGGGACATTAAGTCCCTTGGACCCTCTTTCTTTTTTTGGAAGTGAAGACCCAGAAGACATCTGGGGTTGGTGGTGTGGAATAATCCACAGGCAGACGCCAAGGGAGACACAGAAATGCACGGGGAATGGAGAGAAGGGCTCAGAGGTTGAGAGTATATACCGCTCCTAAAGAGGACCTGGGTTCAAGTCCCAGCACCCACAGCAGGCGGCTACAACTGCCTCTAACTCCAGTTCCAAGTGATCTGACAGTCTCTCCTGGCTCCTGCAGACCCTTGAACACAGATTCTCCATACACACACAAACACAGAGAGAGAGAGAGAGAGAGAGAGAGAGAGAGAGAGAGTTAAAATAAAATAAATAAATAAATCTTAAAGAACAGGAAAAAAGGAGCCATGCCATAATTATAACACCCAAGAATGCTGGGCTGTGGTGGCACATGCCTTTAAACCTAGCACTCAGGAGGCAGAGGCAAGTGAATTTCAGTAAGTTCGAGGCTAGCCTGGTCTACAGAGTGAGTTCCAGGACAATCAAGGCTACCTACACAGAGAAACCCTGTCTCGAAAAACCATTAAGAAAAAAAAACCAAAACAAAACACCAACACCCAAGAGCCTGAGGCAGGAGAATTGCTTCAAATATGAGGCCAGCATGGACTACATAGTGAGACCCTATCTCCAAAACAAACAAACCAGAGGGACAGGGGTGCGGCTCAGCTGGCAGAGAGCTTGCCTGGTAGGCTTGAAGTCTTGGGTACCACCCTCGGCACTGCATAAGCTGGGTGTGGTGGCTCACACCTTCAGGCCCAAGACTCGGGAGGTAGATGCAGGAGGATTGCAAGTGTATGTCATCCTTGGCTACCTAGCTGGTGCCAGGCAGCCGGGGACACACGCAGACAGAAGCAAAGAGAAGGAAAAGAGAGAAGGCAGACAACACTCTTCTGGAAGAGCTGTGGGACGGAGACTTGGGCAGGAACTGTTTACAAATGGGTGGGAAGCTGAGCTGTGTAGTCAAACTTGCCCACTTCTCCACAGGACAAGGCCAAACTTTAAACATAAAGCTGCCAGAATGAATGAGTGGCTGGGGCCAACAAATAAAATAAATAACAATAAATAATAAGAAATAAAGCAACAGCTCAAATGGTGGCTCAGAAGATAAAGGTACTTGCTGCCAAGCCTCATGACCTGAGTTAGATCCCAGGGGGTCGACGGAGCAGAAGGCAAAAATGTTCTCCTGCTCTCTGACTTCCGTGAGTATGGTGACATGCATGCTCTAACACGAATGGATGAATGAATCTAAAAGTGATAACAAATCCCAGCTCTTTCCTTTATGAGTGAAGAGGGAAAAATAATGTGAGCACCTTGGCTTTCACTGTGTTCAGTTACGGTAGGAGAAAAAGGTCCAGGACGTGCCTTAGAGTCTGCTGTAAGGAGCCGTGGCTCAAGAATGGTTATCACCGGGGCTGGAGAGATGGCTCAGAGGTTAAGAGCATTGCCTGCTCTTCCAAAGGTCCTGAGTTCAATTCCCAGCAACCACATGGTGGCTCACAACCATCTGTAATGGGGTCTGGTGCCTTCTCTGGCCTGCAGGCATACACACAGACAGAATATTGTATACATAATAAATAAATAAATATTTAAAAAAAAAAAAAAAGAATGGTTATCACCGTGTCTGAAACACAGTGAATGTTCCAGAACAGTCATGGAAATGGAGGAATGGGAAGGACAGAGGAGGCAGGGCTGCTCCAGGGAACTCACCCTGTGCTGGGCCACGCTGGTCTGAAGTGCCCGGACCTTGGTGTCTGGAGCTCGCACCTCAGGGCTGTCCCGCTCCTCATCCACGCGGCTCTCACGCTCCAGCTGCTGGAACTCCAGGTCCTCATATGAGCGTTGGGCAGCATCTAGCTGCTCTCTGATCTGAGGGTGGGACACAAGGGACTGGAGGTAAGAATTCTAGACCTGAGGAAGAATGAGCTGGTGGACTTGACCCACGTCCCTAGCTTTGAGGGAGAAGATTGGGGTCAGGACCTCTGGGTCTCTGAGGGAGGAGGGCTGGAGCCTGGACTCCTGGGCCTGAGGGAAGAGGCAGGGCCAGGACTCTTGGGTCCAAATGGAAGATAGACATGGAATCTGGTTTCTAAGAAGGTCCAAGGAGCCCTCACCTCCTGCACCCCCTGCAAGAGCCGCTCTCTCTGGTCCTCCGGCTGCACATCAAGCTGTCCTTGGGCCTCCCTAAGCCTCTGGCGAAGACTCTCCACGTGATCACGCTCCTGGCTCAGCTGCCTCTGCTCCTGAAGGAACAAGCAGGCTATGGGCCTGGACTCAAGCAAGGAAGCCAACAACCAGGACCCAGGCCCTGCTGGGGTGTCTGCTACTCAAGCCAGGACTCCCACATCTGCTTTATGGCCCCGCTCCAGAGGAATTACCATGGAAACGGTGCAAGATAACAGGCGACAGCCAGGTGTGGTGGCAAATGCCTGTGTTCCTAGCACTCAATCGGTGGAGGCAGGAGAATGACAAGTTCAAGGCTTGCCTGGGGCATAAAGACAGACACTAGAAAGGGAGGAAGGGAAGGAGAATGATTGAGTCTTACCTACAAAACACCTGTGCTACACTGAGCCACATCCCAGCCCCTCACTAGGGGATTCTAGACAGGGGCTCTACCACTGAGCCACACCCCAGCCCCTCACTGGAGGATTCTAGGCAGGTGCTCTACCACTGAGCCACACCCCAGCCCCTCACTGGGGGATTCTAGGCAGGGGCTCTACCACCGAGCCACACTCCCAGCCCCTCACTGGGGGATTCTAGGCAGGGGCTCTACCACTGAGCCACACCCCAGCCCCTCACTGGGGGATTCTAGGTAGAGACTCTACCAGTGATCTACATCCCTAGTCCAGGAGTTACATCTGATGCAATAATCACTCTACAGTGAGCAGAAACCAAGCACTATTTAAAGCTAATGAGATATAAGGAAACTGTAAGACAGTTTTTGGCACAAGCTCTCGTGGAAAGGTCCAAAAGTTTTGGAGGCAAATCCTGTGTGTGGGTGGATGTGGTTGTGGGAAGAGAAGGGCTGAGCAGGGAGTTACACAGAGAATGTTATACGTGCAATGCATGTTTGGTTCAGTCTGACTGTATCATTGGGGTTCGTGGCACCATGGAAAGACTGGAGCAGATGTCTGTGTTCAGCAGGACTTCCAGCAGTGAAGGTGTGACAGTGAGCCAACCCTGGGGAGTGTGGACGGAGAGAAATAGAGAGGAGATAGGAAAGAGGGATCATGGTGCCTATGGGCTCCAGGGGTGAGGAGCAGGGGCATTCAGTGCAGGGTTAACGGTCTGGTGATAGAAGACCACAATGTGGAGAAGATGGTTTCTCAGGATGGCTCTGGATATGATCAGTAAGAGACATAGACTGAAGGAGGAGGCTGGGCCTGGACCCCTGGGTCTGAGGGAGGAGGGCTGGGCCTGGACCCTGGGTCTGAGGGAGGAGGGCTGGGCCTGGACCCTGGGTCTGAGGGAGGAGGGCTGGGCCTGGACCCTGGGTCTGAGGGAGGAGGGCTGGGCCTGGACCCTGGGTCTGAGGGAGGAGGGCTGGGCCTGGACCCCTGGGTCTGAGGGAGGAGGGCTGGGCCTGGACCCTGGGTCTGAGGGAGGAGGGCTGGGCCCGGACCCTGGGTCTGAGGGAGGAGGGCTGGGCCTGGACCCTGGGTCTGAGGGAGGAGGGCTGGGCCTGGACCCTGGGTCTGAGGGAGGAGGGCTGAGCCTGGACCCTGAGTCTGAGGGAGGAGGGCTGGGCCTGGACCCTGGGTCTGAGGGAGGAGGGCTGGGCCTGGACCCTGAGTCTGAGGGAGGAGGGCTGGGCCTGGACCCTGGGTCTGAGGGAGGAGGGCTGGGCCTGGACCCTGGGTCTGAGGGAGGAGGCTGGGCCTGGACCCCTGGGTCTGAGGGAGGAGGTATGGGCTTGGATCCCTGAGCCTGAGGGAGGAGGGCTGGGCCTGAACCCCTAGGTCTGGGGTAGGAAAGGCTCAGAGCTCAGATATCTGCATCTGAGAAAAAAAATGCCTAGAGCCCAGAATCCTATACCCAGACCCAGACCCCCGGAGAGAAATCAGGGTTCAGGGTGACAGGGTTCTTGCACTGTAAGGCCAGGATGCAGCTCCTGAACACACAGAGTCACAGCTCACAGTGTCAACATGGCTGCAGTGCTGACTTTTTCAGGCTGGAGAGCATTGGCCTGGAGAGTGTCAGCATCTCTAGATAAGGGAGTCTTAAGACCAGGGTGACTCACTGAGGTCCACACACCCAGAGCTGACGTTCCTTAGACTCAGTGGGAAGTCATAAAGCAGGCCCAAATCTCACCACACCTCTACAACCAAGTGACCATGTATTCACAGAGAACAGAGGGGCACCGACTGTCCCCACAGGTACATGGTCAGCCACATCCTGGCTACTGACAGAAGACTCAATTTTTGTTTGGAGTCATAGTGCAGGCCTGTAATCCCAGGCCTCGCATCCTCAACTACAGAAGTTCAGTACCAGACTGGGCTATAGACCCTGGGTGGGGTGGAGATAGAGGAGGAAAAGGAGAAGACAAAACCAGCTGCTCTTGCTATAAGGACAACACATGATTCTGCTGTGTACCTGAAATCCCAGGACTTGGGAAATGGAAGCAGAAAAATCAGGGGTTCAAGGTCATTCTCAGACACACAGTGGGTTCAAGGCCAGCCTAGGCTATCTGAGACATAGTCTCAGATACTATCTTAACAAAACAAAACAATAATGGTGCCAGAGAGAAAGCTCAGCAGTTGCAAAGGACCTGAGCTTGTTTCTAGCACCTGTATTACAGGTACTGACAGCCTATAACTCCAGTTCAGCGGATCCAACGTCCTCTTCTGGCTTCTGAGATCATCTACATGCATGTCACACACACACACACACACACACACACATCTAAAAAAAGATCTTGAAAGGCAGAAGCAGGTGGATCTCTGTGAGTGTGAGGTCAAACTGGTCTACATAACAAGATCCAGGTAGGCCAGGGTTACATAGAAAGACACCAGTTCAAAAACACAGAACTAAACAAAACAGCCATAAAAAATCACCCAGAAGATTTGGTTTCTTAGACAATTAACAAGCAGGTGGACAAATATGAGAAACTTAGCAGGCCTCCTAAACAAAACAAGACACTGAGGGGAGGTGGCACACACCTCAATCCCAGCACTCAGGAAGCAGAGGCAGGTGGATCTCTGTGAGTTCGAGGTCAGACTGGTCTACAGAGTGAGTTTCAGGACAGCCAGGGCTACAAAGAGAAACTCTGTCTCAGAAAAAGGAAGGAAGGAAGGAAGGAAGGAAGGAAGGAAGGAAGGAAGGAAGGAAGGAAGGAAGGAAGAAAAAAAAAAAAAGACTGCAACCACACTGCCCTGGTACACACCTCTAAGCCAAGAGCCAAGCACTCAAGAAACTGAGACAAAAAAATCATGGGTTCAAGGCAAGTCAGGGCTACATAGGGAAACCAAGTCTCAAATAACAATCACACTCACATATAAAGGAAGTTCTCATTTTTCAGTGGCACCTGTATGTACAGGCAATGTGGCTTTTCATTGAGCATTTAAAACTTGGGCCAGTCTAGGAATGTGGCTGAGTGATAGATCACTTTGCCTCTACCTAGAATCTCCCAGTGAGGGGCTGGGGTGTGGCTCAGTGGTAGAGCCCCTGCCTAGAATCCCCCAGTGAGGGGCTGGGGTGTGGCTCAGTGGTAGAGCCCCTGCCTAGAATCCCCCAGTGAGGGGCTGGGGTGTGGCTCAGTGGTAGAGCACCTGCCTAGAATCCCCCAGTGAGGGGCTGGGGTATGGCTCAGCCTAGAATATTTGCACTGTTTAGATTCTTAGCATAGATCCAGGGATCCTGGCACAAGGAAGAATTGGTGGAAATGAAAGAAGGATATTAAATGAATCATTGCTGAAGCTGGGGAGCACAAGACACCAGCCCAGCTGAGTATTCAAAACTTTTGATGGTATGAAATGGTTCCTAGTACGCTGCAGAGACCTCAGTCGTCAGGCATCCAAGTCAGGCCCGGGGAAAGAGATGGGAAACAAGGAACAGGAGCCCAATTTCTCCGTCTGAAGAACAAGGGTCACCATTAGGCCTGATCACGGGATGGTGGAGACTGGAAGGCAGAGCCAGGAAGAAAGGAAAATGATGATGGAAGTCGCTGGTCAAACCAACCTGTTCCCGCAGCTCCTGGCTGCTCTGGTGGGACTCCACCTGCTGGCCCAGCAGCTCCCTCAGTTGCTCTTCCTCCCGCCGAGCAGCCACCCGTTCACCGGCCAGTTCACCCCGGAGCAGGGCCACCTCTACTTCCATCTGCAAAGAAAATAAGCAAGTTTTGGTGCAGGTGCAGCATCTGGGCCGGAGGACCGGCCTGGGAATGGCCCTGTGGAAGAGGTCCAGGGCCTGGAACACCTGATTATCAGAGATCCGACAGCTTAGAGTGGCCTTGCAGGTTCCCCCACTGGTTCATTTTCCAAGGGCTCCCCATGCTCACTTCGATCCTCAGTTCCTTCTTCTGGCGCTGTAACTCCTTCACACGCTGCTCCATCAGAGCCACACGGGTCAGTGCCTCCAGCTGCTGTCCTCGCAGCCGCCGCGCCGCCCCTCGCATCCCTTCCCCGGGAGGGAGACATGGGGAAGGAGTGGCTGAAATCTGCACGGCAGGCGTAGCCTCGGGCTGAAATTAGAGAGGGTGTGATCGGGAGGAGAGACGTACCCCCTTTACAGTCACCAAACAGGTCTGGTCCCCACACCAGTTGCGCCCCTGGGGGTCATGAGCTGCCTAATTCAACTGCTTCCATTTCGGTCTGAATGGAAGAGCATGGGGGAGGGGGGGGCGCTCCAAGTTCAGGACGGGTACAAAGGCTGGCGGCTACTACGCCAAACTGCATGAGCGCTCTCTCTCTCTCTCTCTCTCTCTCTCTCTCTCTCTCTCTCTCTCTCTGTGAATTTCTGTCTGTCTCTCTCTCTTTGCACAAGCGCCAGTGGAGGTCAGAGAGGATCGAACTTGGGTCATCAGTGTTGGCAGCAAGGGCCTTTGCACCCAATGAACTCACCTGCTCCTGAGTCTCAGCCTCTTGGCATCACTTTCTCAGTCCCTGGATCTCTCTCTTTCCCCTGTCTCTCTGACTTTGTCTCTTTCTTCCACCTCGGCATTTCTTCTTTTTGTTTCCCTGTTGCTGGATCTGTGTCTTCCCCGCGTCTCTCTTTTGTGTATTTGTCTCACTCCCTCTGTCTCTGTCTTACCAAGTTTCTCTGTTTCTATCTGGGTCTCTCTGGCTTGTCTGACTCTGGGTGTTTCCGCCGGTCTCTGGGTATCTCTCCTTACTCTGGGTCTCTGTGTCCGGCCCCCTGTTTGGGTGTCTGTCTGTCCGTCCGGGTCCCCGCTGCGACCCCTCACCTCTTCGCGGCAGCTCTCGGTGCTGCTACCTTCTCCCACTTCTTCCTCTTCCTCCGCCTGCCGCTCAGTTCCTTGGCAGCTCGGAAGCTCTGCTGGGATCTCGGGCTCCTCGTGCTCTTGGGACTCCTCGGGGTGCCCCTGAGGCTGCATGGTCCCCTGAGGCTGAAGCTCGGCGGTGCATTCCGGAACCTGAGGCGACGAGGAGCCCTCCTCCGAAGCGCTGGGTGTCCCCATGGCCGCTTTGGATTCCTTTTTGGTGGGCGTGGTCAGGGCTCCGGGGCGTGGTTTTGATACTTTGGGGTGTGGTCTAGAGCTCGGTGAGCGTGCCCAGGGGCGGAACCTAAAGGTTCAGAGACAAACGCTGAACACTCTGAGGGCGTGGCCTGAAGCTTCCTGGGGACCCGCTTGGGACTGGGGCTCGGCTGGAGGGCTCCCGATGGTGACACACACCTAGAGTTGGGAGAATTTTGAGTCCGGGGTCCCAGTTCGCCCGGTGCTGGCGAGTTGCACACTGTGCATTCCCTTTGCCCCAAGTGTCATCCCTGAACCCTCCCACCAACCCTCTCCTCAGTTTCCCGGATTGCCTCCAAGAAACCCCAACCCCTCCTCCGCCCAGGAGGGCCGGCCAGGGCCCTCGTTCCCGAAGTTCAGAAGTCGAGTCCAGATCCCCTTGCAGGACATCAGCGTCCAAGGCTCCTCACCCCAGGATCCAGGCTCGTAGTGACTCCCTCTCCGGATGCTCCTGGGGCCCCAACGCCTCCGTTCCTCCCCAGGAGGAGATCCCCGGCGGTCGCCAGTCTCCTCCCCGGCTCTGCGCTGTGCACTGCGACTTGCGCCGCGAAACAGGTGGCTGGAAGGAGGGAGGAGAGAGGCCGCCCCGTCCCCCTCCCCAGCAGCCCGGAAGTAGAGGGGGGGACAACAGGTCCGACAGCTCACCAGGGAGGAGGGAGCCAACCGTCTGCCCCGCCCGCAGCCCAGGCACCCGGCCATCCCGGCCCCTCCGGCCCCACCCAGCGAGAGCCCAGCGCCCAGACCTCCCACTCAGCCTCCCGTGCCCCCATTCCTGTGCCCCTGGAGGGCCGGGCGTCTTGGCCACCTGTATATAGCAGCTTCCCTAAGGCCAAGACCCAGGAAATCCTCAAAGGAAGATAGGAATGAAGATGGGGCCCTCCCCTATAATAAGCCCTTTGGAAGGGCCCTGACCGGTTTAGGGAGCCGGACAAGGGAAGGGGGGGTATCCCGAGCTGAGTCAGCCATCTGCCCAGAGACAGACTGTGCCCCACAAGCACACAGTTTACTATGGGGGTGGAGAGCAGAGGTTTAAGGTCACAGCCAGACCCTTTCCTTTCCGGGCAGAAACAGGAAAATACCTGGCAAGCACAACCCGATTGTTTGTCAGACGTCAAGAGCTGTGCAAAATATTTGACACACCTTAGCGTCCTCTAACAGTCCGTAGGAAAAGAGACGGACTAGTCTCCATTTTACTGCTGTGGAAAACTGGGGCTGCGGGAAACAAACGCACCAGAATCGACAACCGTCCTAAACGATTTTTAAATTTTATTTATTATCTTTGTGTAGGCAATAGTACAGACACACAAATACCACCTCATATACATTGGAGGTCATAGGACAACTCTGGGAAGCAGTCTCCTTCTACCATGGGAGCTGAGAGCCTCCACACTCTCAGCCATCTCCATGGCCCACAGGTTACTACTCACTTTGTCTCTCAAAAATATGTATTCATAACTATTGGGCAAACTGTCACTCCAAGCCAGGAAGCACCTCAGAGATCATTCCAGATGATAGGGACAATAACAGTGACAGGTGTAGGGAGTTGGTCATGTAGGCAGAGAGCCAGGAGTCACGCGCGTGGATTTATCCATTCATTGAAACATCCCGTTGTTATTATTTCCATTTTACAGTTCAGGAAGCTGCAGGGTGGCCTGGGGCTCCCAGAGGGAGAGACTCACACAAAATTATGTGCTGTGATGCACGGCCATGAGGGTACCTCCCTACATCAGTGTATGTACCTCTCTCTCTCTCTCTCTCTCTCTCTCTCTCTCTCTCTCTCTCTCTCTCTCTCTCTCTCTCTCTCCCTGATCTTCTAGGGCTCCCTAGACTTCCATCCCTGCCCCCATCACCTTGACCACTGCTGTCTCTTCCTCCTTTCACTTTGTGTATGACCGTTTAGTCCACATGTATGTCTGTGTGTGGCCGTTTAGTCCACATGTATGTCTGTGTGTGGCCGTTTAGTCCACATGTATGTCTGTGTGTGGCCGTTTAGTCTACATGTATGTCTGTGTGTGGCCGTTTAGTCTACATGTATGTCTGTGCACCATGTGCACATCCAGTGCCCAGAGAGGCCAGGTCTCCTGGAGCTGGAGTTACAGATGGTTGTGAGCTGCTGAATGGAACCCAGGTCCTCTGCCAGAGCATGCTCTTAGCCACTGAGATCTCTCCAGGCCCCCCCCCCCTTCTTCTTTCTTTTCTTCTCTTCTCTCTCTCTTTTTCTCTCTCTTAGATAGGATCTTACATAGCCCAGGCTGGTCTCCAACTCACCACAATCACTAGGTGGTTGATAACCTTGAACTTCTGACCCTCCTACCTCCAGCTCCCAAGTTCAGGGATTACAGGTCTGCACCACATTGACTGGATTATGCAATGCTGAGGATGGAACACAGAACTTTGTACATGCTAGGCAAGCGTTCTACCAACGGTGCCACATCCCAGTCTACCGCTGGCTTTTGAAGGCATTCATCTGAAAACATAATTCCTCCCCCCAAGAAAACAAGCAGAACCCAGATTCCTGGCAAAAACAAAGTAAAGTTTATTTAAGAAGCTCAAGTAGCAGTGAGATAGGGGTAGCAGAGAAGAGAGGCTCTGGGGTGAAGCCCCTCCCCTCAGCCACCTAGTGCAACGATTATGAGCAGCTGGCTGGGACGAGGAGTCAGGAAGGTGGCATCTGAACCCCACAGCGCATGTTTGCTGGAACAGCAAAGTCTGAAAAGAAACCTCAAATGATTCTGAAGACGCAGGAATGACTCACGTCTCACAGAGACCCAGAAGTGCTCAGGGCTCTTTTGAGGGACTACAGTTCTAATCCTGTCCTTCCCTTCAGACCCCTGTCTCCTCCCTCAGACCCAGGGGTCCAGGTCCAGCCCTCTTCTCTCAGACCCAGGGGTCCAGGTCCAGCCCTCTTCTCTCAAACCCAGGGCTCCAGGCCCAGCCCTCCTCCCTCAGACCCAGAGGTCCAGGCCCAGCCCTCCCCACCTCAGACCCAGGGGTCCAGGCCCAGCCCTCCTCTCAGTTCACGGAGTTCAGGATCCTACCCCCTCAGATCCTCGGATTCACACCCCCAATCACTTTCCTCAGACCCTGGGTAAACTCACCTATCTGCTGCGGCTTGGGCAAGTTCAGGTTGTCCATGACCTTGATAAACTCCTCACAGGTGAGGGTGAGCCGTGGGTTCAGAGTCCGTTCCTCCTCCACAGTAGAAACCGTGAGCCCTGTCGGCCATAGGGGAAGGGAAGAAAAGTAACCAGGGTCCAATACCTTAGGCGGCTCAGAACTACATTTCCCAGGAGGCCATCCAAGCCTGAGACGAACTGGCCCTTTCCTGAATAGTTCTACAACACTGTCCCGCCTCTCTTCAGGCACTATGGGAAATGTAGTTCCCACAGTTCCCCGCACTCTAGGAGGACGTCCCAGGAAAACCTATGCCCTGCAGATGTATCTTATTGTTTTACATCCACACAGCACGCCCAAGCACATAATCTTCTGAGCCACAGGAATTTCTGGGTTCTGTAGCCTCCGTGCCTCATGAGGACAACAGGCAGAGGGTATTCCCCTGTGTTAAGCGACGGAGGCCTGTCATGGCCTCTGGCAAGCCCTCACCGTGGTAATCGTGAGCCGGGTAGATTAGACAGTTTCCTGGAAGCGTGAAGATCTTTTCATGCACAGAGTGGTACAAAGTCCTAGCACAACCTGAGGAAAGAAAACTCGGAAGTCAGAGAGTCACAGGGACAAGAGGAGCCCCCGACCCCCTTCTTTCAGAGAAGGACAGGGAAGATGAAGGGATTATGGCTAAACCCTCTCCCTCATCTCCTGCCTAGAAAGCCCGTGTTTCAGAGACACAGAGAAGGACGGGCATTCTAGGGGGTGGAACACCATATATGAAGAACCGATGACCGGTGAAAAATTCATAGGGATAATTTGTGATTCGGTAAGGTCGCACCCAGAGACTGTGAAGTACCAGGGGTTGTGACACCCTCCCTGGGGAGGTGAAGGAAGAGCTCTGGGCCAGGAAGGTGGACATGGGAACAAGGGGAATAGTGACTCTAGGATTTAGGTACAGAGTGCTGAGTCCTGGGGCTGGACAGAGGCTTCGGGAGCAAGAGTACAAGCATAAGGACTGAGTTCAAATCCCCAGAACCCAAAGCAGGGTGTGGTCCATGCTCCTGTAACTCAGTTCTGTAGGCAGCAGAGGCAGGGAGACCACTGAGACGACCTGGCTGCCAGCCCAGGTCCTCAAGGAGACAAGGTGAAGCATACAGAAAGGGCATCGGACATCTGCCCTGGCCTATGAGCACACCCCCAGCCACACACAAGTGCACATATACCACACACAGATACACAAAAACTTTCTGAGTCCTCGGTGAATAGGTAAAAGGGAGGTTAGGAGTCACATGCCAATCTAACTGCCGCCTAAAGCTAAACCCCAAAAGTTACACTGCCCCTAATAATTAGACAATACACACTAACATACTGGTGTGTGTTTGGGTATGTGTGTGCGCACACAGGTTCTATGCTACCCAAAATGACCTTAGACTTTCTTTTTTTTAATTTTATGTGCATTAGTATTTTGCCATTGGGTTTCCGGTCTCCTTGGAACAGGAGTTACAAACAGTTGTGAGCTAGCTGCCTCATGGGTGCTGGGACTTGAACCCGGGTCTTCTGGAAGAGCACTCAGTGCTTTTAACCACTGGGCCATCTCTCCAGCCCCAAACTTATACTCTCGATCCCTCTGCCTCCACCTCCTGAGTGCTGGGATTTAGAGTACAGTTCAGCTGTTCCCAGCTGATGAAGTATGAGTATTGCATCTACCCACTGAGCTACACAGCCAGCGGTACATTCATGCATTTATTCTTGTGGCTGCATTTTTTTTTTTTTTTTTTTTTGAGACAGGGTCTTTCTACAGAGCCCTGACTGTCCTGGAACTTACTAGGTAGACCAGTTGGCCTCAAACATGCAAAGATCCTATTCTTAACATTCTCACAGCCCCCCACACACTGAGATCCTGGGCTGGAGAAAGGAGTTGGTCACCTTGTTGGAAGTCTGTTCGTCCACACCCTCGGATCAGCAGGGCATCTCCAGTAAAGGCCATGCTCTGGTCATCCAGGACAAAGGTAACACAGCCCGGGGTGTGGCCAGGGCTGGCCCGAGTCTCCAAGGCCTAGCAGGGATGCAATGCAGAGAGACAGTCACCAGCAAGCTTCACGGGTCCCCCCTAAAGCCCCATCCACCTGAGGGAAACAGCCGAACAAAGGACTACAGCAACTATTTGGTTTAAAGTTAATCTGAAGACTGGGCATGGTGGCAAACACATTAAACAGCAGTCCTCGGGAGGTGGGGGCAGGAAGAACTGATGTGGTTCACAGCCAACCTGAGTCATGACAGGACCCTGTCTTGGGGAGGGATCAATTTGAATCAGTCAATCTTTCTTTCTCTCTTTTCTTTTCTTTCTTTCTTTCTTTCTTTCTTTCTTTCTTTCTTTCTTTCTTTCCTTCCTTCCTTCCTTCCTTCCTTCCTTCCTTCCTTCCTTCCTTCTTTCTTTCCCTTCTTCCTTCCCTCTCTTTGACAGGAACTCCTGTATCCAGGGTGGAATCAAGCTTGCTATGAGATCAATGATGACCTTATCTTCCAGACTTCCTGCCTTCATCTCCCAGCTCTGGGCTTGCGGGTTTGCTCCACCAGGCTTAGTTTATATAGTGCTGGGGATGGAATCCTGGGCTTTGTAGGTTTTTTGTTTTGTTTTGTTTTGTTTGCCAAGTGTTTTGGCAGCTGAATGAGACACATCATCAACCCAGACTGAAGCTCTGAAGAACAAAAATACCCCAGAAGGGTTCCCAAGATAGTCAGATAGCCAGAGATGTGCATTTGTAACAGGCTTATACCACAGGGGTCATGCACCCAAAAAAGAGAATTATTATTATCCATCTCAATAAGAAAATAGAAAAATAAACACCAGGCTGGGGATATAGCTCAGCAGGCTATGCACAAACAGGCTGTGGGTTGGGCCTGCAGCACTACCAGAAAACAAAGACTAAATTAGCATTGAGAGTCTCGCTGATGGACAGGGGAAAAGACTCTGTGGGTAAAGGTGCTTACTGCCAAGCCTGAGGACCTGAGTTCTAAGCCCAGGACCACATGATGGTAGGAGAGACCTGGCTCCCTCAAATTATCCTCTGACTTCTATATTTATGCCATGGTACATGCACGCATATGCAAATGAATGTAATCAAAACTGAGTGCTGTTGTTGGAAAGAAACTTAGTGGTATTTCATTTTTTTTTTTTTTTTTTTTTTTTTTTTTTTGGTTTTTCGAGACAGGGTTTCTCTGTGGTTTTGGAGCCTGTCCTGGAACTAGCTCTTGTAGACCAGGCTGGTCTCGAACTCACAGAGATCCGCCTACCTCTGCCTCCCGAGTGCTGGGATTAAAGGCGTGCGCCACCACCGCCCGGCTTTAGTGGTATTTCAAAAATGCTTAATATAATTACAAAAAAAGTTTACTATCCAGTAGGGGCAAAAGACGGGTTATAAAGCAACTTCTACAGTGAGATCCTTGTGCTAGGCTGGGTAGCAGATGCCTATAATCCTAGTACTAGGAAAACTGAGGCAGAAGGATCACGAGTTTGAAACTAGTCTAAGGGAGACCCTGCCTGAAAGGAAAAAGCAGTGCTCTTGGTAAAACAAGTTACCAGCTAAACGTGTGCTCTATCTGTTGCTTTTCTTGGTGGTGTTTTGAGACAAGATCTTCCTAGGTAGCCCAGGCTGGCCTTAAATTCATGGGTCTTCCTGCCTTGGCCTCCCAAGTGTGGGAATTACAGGCATGTGCCACCCTCTTCTCTTCTGTTGGCTGATGGTTTCTAAGGGTCTCAAGCCATCACAGCAGAGGCGTGGTGGCTTGGGTATGTAGCAGGGACTCCTACTACCACGGACCATTAGGCCCTGATTCTTTCTCTTTCTGGCTCCCTGATGCAGACTCCCTGTCATGATGGCCTGCCCCAGCCTGGGTTCACAGTCAACTCTTTGCAGACTGGACCTTGAAAATGCTGAGCAAAGGTCCTTTCTTCTTTTTAAAAACATTTAAAATTGCACTTTATTCACTGTGTGTGCATGTGCACACATGTGTTCTTGTATGTGAGCATGGCTCTCTGTGTGTGCATATATGCCATGGCTTGTAATTGTTGGACAGATGACAATTGGCTGGCGCTGGTTCTTTTTTTTTTTTTTTGGTTTTTCGAGACAGGGTTTCTCTGTGGTTTTGGAGCCTGTCCTGGAACTAGCTCTTGTAGACCAGGCTGGTCTCGAACTCACAGAGATCCGCCTGCCTCTGCCTCCCGAGTGCTGGGATTAAAGGCGTGCGCCACCACCGCCCGGCCTGGCGCTGGTTCTTGAACTCCACCACGTGGGTTCCAGGGCAAACTCTTGTCATCGGAGTGGGCAGCAAGCACCTGCTATCCGCCGAGCCATCTCACTGGCCCACATCTATCTATGTTTACATTGGGAGCTAGAGAAATGGAATCACACCACTCTTGCCTGAGACCAGAGTTCTATTGCGAGCACCCAAGTCAACCACCTGTAATACCACATTACAGGCACGTTGACACTCCAGTTCAAGGAGATCTAACACCCTCTTCTGGTCTCTAAGGGTGCCTGACATGAGTACATCCTAATATGTGAGCGCACATGCACACACACACACACTCATACACATATATACACAAATAAAAATAAGTATTTTCATGATATTTGTCATAGACACTTTGACACAGTGACAGAAAATTAACAGCCAAAGAATTCAACATGGGAGTACACGGTAAGAATTTAACATGGGAGTACACGGTAAGAACTCAACATGGGAGTACACGGTAAGAACACAACATGAGAGTACATGGTAAGAATACAACATGGGAGTACACGGTAAGAATACAACATGGAAGTGCACTGTAATAAAACTTGGAAGAACAAGTCCAGCATGGTGGCTCAGGCCTACAAACCCAGCACTTAGGAGCCAGGGTTCAAGATCACCCTCTACTAAATGGTGGATTAGGGGTCAGCCTAGGCTACATGAACTTTGTCTCAAAATAAGACAAATAACTTCTGAAAATTAAATATCTACAAATGAGAGCCAGCAAGCTGGCTCACTGAATCAAGGGGCTTGCGGCCATGCCTGACGACTGGAGTTTGATCCCTGGGATCCACCAGGTGGAAAGAAAGCTAACTCCTACACGTTGTCCTCTGACCTCCACACAGGAACTGTAGCATGTGCGTGCCGCCCCCACTCGATCTAGACAGCCTGCAGGTGCGCTGCAGGGCTGCGGGTGTCCAGTTAACAACACCCACATGAGTGGCTGTGTCAAAATTAGGCTAGTCTCATAAAAGGCATTTGGAGGCTTTTCTTATTTTTCTCCAGGCACTGGAATGCTTAGAATAGTTCTGGCATGATTGTTTTCCATAAGTATGGAGTGATTCTCTCATGTGATTTACAAGAGCTATTTTCTATACATTCATTTTTCACAACTATTTGTAAGCGGGGAAATGGTGCTGAGAACTGAATACAGAGCCCTGACTTTGCCAGGCAGGGGCTCTACCATGGGCCACACCCCAGCCCTCACTGGGGGATTCTAGGCAGGGGCTCTACCACTGAGCCACGCCCCAGCCCTCACTGGGGGATTCTAGGCAGGGGCTCTACCACTGAGCCACGCCCCAGCCCTCACTGGGGGATTCTAGGCAGGGGCTCTACCACTGAGCCACACCCCAGCCCCTCACTGGGGGACTCTAGGCAGGGGCTCTACCACTGAACCACGCCCCAGCCCCTCACTGGGGGATTCTAGGCAGGGGCTCTACCACTGAGCCACACCCCAGCCCCTCACTGGGGGACTCTAGGCAGGGGCTCTACCACTGAACCACGCCCCAGCCCCTCACTGGGGGATTCTAGGCAGGGGCTCTACCACTGAGCCACACCCCAGCCCCTCACTGGGGGATTCTAGGCAGGGGCTCTACCACTGATCTATATTCTCAGCCCTCTTAACTTATTTGTTCAGTTTTCTTTTTACAGGGTGTCATGCAACCAGAAAGCCTCAAAATTACTCAGTAGGCCAGACAGGCCTTGAATTTGCAACCCTTCTGCCTCAGCATGCAGAACAGCTGGGATTACAGATCTCCCACGTCTTTTAAGATGTTCCCATGGCCACCGTGACAACCAAATGACAATTATTCCTATTGCTTCCCCAGGTTTCCTTGGACCCCGTTCAAATGCACCCTTCCTCCACCCTGTCCCCAGCCGAGCCCTGGCCTGCTTCCTGCGTCTCTTGATGACTCTGTAACTCATCTGTTCTAGAGTTTTATGTACATAGATCAAAATAGTTATAAACAAAACAAAATTGTTGGAAGCTGATGGCCTAGTTCCTAATCTCAATTCTATCAGCTCTTAGGGCCTATCTCATTATTTGCAAAATATACATAAATGTCGTTCCCAGCCTCTTGAAATGCTACAAAGATTAAACTGCTTCATGGATAAACAATTGGTGCTTTACAGTAAAAACAAGAAAAAGGGGCTGGAGAGATGGCTCAGCAGTTCAGAGCAAGTCCTGTCTTCCCAGAGGACGCCGGTTCACTTCCGAGTACCCACAATGTGGCTGACATCCACCTGTAACTCCAGGCATACATATGTCTCAGAATTTTTGTTGCTGTTGTTTTGCTTTTGGAGACGGGGTTTCTCTGTGTAGCCCTGCCTGTCCTGGAACTCACTCTGTAGACTAGACTGGCCTCAAACTCAGAGATCTGCCTGCCTCTGCCTCCTGAGTGCTGGGATTAAAGAGGTACACCACGACCACTCAGCAAAATAAATATGTTTTATAATTTTTAAAGTAATACATAAGACACTGGGCATAGTGCTGTAACCTTATCATCTCAGCACTCCGAAGCAGGTGGATTACAGGCTTAAGGCTCAAGTGGACTGCTGAGTGAGTTCGAGGCCAGACTGAGCAATTTAGTGAGATTCTGTCTCAAAATGAAAAGTAGGGGCTGGAGATGGCTCAGCAGTTAAGAACACTGAATACTCTTGCAGAGGACCCAGGTTCAATTTCCAGAACCACTCATGACAGCTTTCAACCTCACATACATAATTCCTGTTTCAGGGGATTCAACACCCTTTTCTGCCTCCCCGGCAGGCACTCATGTGGAGTACATACATACATGGAAGCAAAACACTCATACACATTTTAAAAATGTCATTTTAAAATATAATGGTAAGGTTGGGCACTTAGCTCCGTGGTAGAGCACTTGCTTACAGTGACTGAGATCCTGGTCAATCCCATCACTGGAACAAAAAGGTTGTGGGTGGTGTTCACCTACAGAAGACAGCACCCACTCTTTGTGAAACTTGCTGACTGATGAAGCTCCCAGAATATCCCAGAAGAGTACTGCCGGCCTAGCAACAGCTGGCCAGAGGCCGTCCTGATCCATCCATCCATCAGCAATGCCTCTTTCTTTCCAGGACGCAAAAAACACAGGATATTATGTACAACCAGACTCTCCCAGGCACCATTGGCCTCGCAGTTCACGCAGCCTGCACTGCCCCCTAGTGGTCAGCCAGCTCCAGGCGCCAGGTCCTCTGGCCACTTCTGCCTTCTCAAGTCCTAAGAGGTGTTGGCGCCCTCTGCGGTTCGTATGCCCTTAAATCTCATTTTTCCACTGTCGCCAAATGGCTCTGTGTCTCCATTAGCTACATTTCCTTTATTTAGTGATAAGATGGCTCAGTGGTTAAGAGCTCTTGCATAGGACCAAAGGTTGGTTCGCAGC
Organism: Chionomys nivalis; assembly: GCF_950005125.1. Lineage (NCBI taxonomy): Eukaryota > Metazoa > Chordata > Mammalia > Rodentia > Cricetidae > Chionomys > Chionomys nivalis. The sequence continues at coordinate 78,954,343 of NC_080087.1, read as the reverse complement.
AACGAGATGAAGGCTTACACCTGTCCTTAACTCCAATTCCAGAGGATCCCACGCCCTCTTCTGGCCTCCACAGGAATGGGGCATGCACGCCCGTGTACTTACACGCACGCAAAACACACAGAAACATAAAATAAAAATAATAAAATTTAAAAAAATAGGAGGAAGACAAGATGGCTCAGCATATGGCTGCCAAGACCTAAGTTCAGTACCCATTATCTACATTGTGAAAGGAAAAAAAACTGAGTCCCAAGAGTTGGCTGTCCTCAGACATCCATACATGAACCCGGCACATACACACAATAAATAAATCGTGTAAGTTTTAATTAAAAGGACTAATGATAGCAACTAAAGAAAGAAGACTAAAGATGTAGCTCAGAGATACAATGCTTGCCTAGAATCCCCCAGTGAGGGCTGAGGTGTGGCTACTTATTCCTACTTACTCCATCCAGGGGAGTAGGAATAAGCAAACTGTGGGATCCATGTCAGGGGGTGGCTTGGGGGCGGGAACCGAATTGGACTGAACGCCCTGTTTTAAGTCCTCTCATCTGAGAGGACTCTTGGCTAGAACAGCAAGCATGGTCACGCCTGGGAGGCCAGCAAGGCGGAGGTAAAGGCAGGAGGATTACATCAGGGTTCAAGGTCCATCCTGGCAATAACAACAATCCAAAGTCAGCCTGCCCACACTGCGGGAGACCCTGCTAGGAGAAGAAGCCAGGAGGGATGGAGTTTAGCACAGGCGAAGGAAGCTGAGACAAGATCTCTATGAGTTCCAAGCCCACTAGGGTCACATCAGGGGGTGGAACATTCTAAAACCGAAATTTTAGGAGCCATAAGTGAGGCTCTGGAGCTCACAGCCAGACTTCTATCTTGTTTGTGCCAACGGCTTTCACACACCACAAGAGAGGCAGGTCGCCAGAACGCATTCTCTGTGGCCTGTAAAGATTAGATTAACTATAATCATTCACAGAAGTTGGCCAGGCCTGACTATATAACCATGAGAAATAAATAATTTAAATTCAGAAGGCAGAGGCAGAGGAATCTCTGTGAGTTTGAGGTTAGCCTGGACTAAATAGTGAATTCTAGGCTAACCAGAGCTAACCTGCCTCAAACCAATAACACAAACGACAACTGCAGACACAAGAGAAAGGAAGGAAAACAGACTCTGTACTTCTTATCTTTGGTTTGGAGAAAGGGATGCTTTCTGTTGCCCAGGCAAGCCTGGTACTTGCTAGTAGCTCAGGCTGCTCACAAGATTAAGACTTTTCTGGATCTCCTGAGCTAGGATTAGAGCATTGCATCACCGGGCCTGTAATTCCCCAAAAGTTGAATGCCAAGTGAAACTTGGTGATTGTGCAAGTCAGGATGATCCCTGGGCAGAGGGATCGGTGGCCAGGAAGAGCAGAGAGGCCTGTGGGGTTCATGAGGATGCTCTGTGTAAGGATACGGGAGGATGGAACCCAAGAGTAAACATATAAGAACACAAGCAATTTGTACAAGTACAGTGTGTTCACACGTTACCTCATTTTATATAACACCATTTTTTGTTTTGTTTTAGAGCTTGAAACAATCTCATGTCTTTCTTTGAATGTTTTTATTACATTCTATGTACTATTGCTGTGAAGGAATGTGCATGCACCGGGGTCAGAGGACAGTTTGTGGGAGTGGAGCCCCGGGTTGGCCTTGAGTTCATCATCCTGATTGTACCGCCTCCACCTCCCAAGTGCTGGGACCACAGGCTTGTACCACTACTCCCAGCTATAATTCAACTCTTTTTCCCCCCCAAGACAAGGTTTCTCTATATAACAGTCCCAGCTGTCTTGGAGCTCGCTCTATAGATTAGTCTGGCCTCGAACTCACAGAGCTCCATCTGTGTCCATCTCCCGAATGCTGGGATTAAAGGTGTCTACCACCACCACCTGGCTATAATTCAACTTTTAAAGAGGGCAGAAAATGTAAGAGTCAGGAAAAACAGACCCATAAGATCTGTAAAGAATTTATGCCTAGTAAGACCCACACTAACTGGCATTGACACAGCTGTGGGGTCCTGGAACCTTCACACAGCGCAGGCAGCACTGCAACTGGATCCCACAAAAGTCCATCCAAGAACCTTGGCAGTAGCACCCCCTCAATGGTCCCAAAGTGGAATGGCCATCGCCTGACCAGGGGATAAGTAAAATATGGTAGGTGGATCATGTGCCAGACTGCCGTTCAACAATCAAGAGAATGAAGTACCAACGGGGGCCTGGACATGAATGAGCCCTGACAACACGCTGAAAACAGAAGCCAGCCTGAAAGACCACAAGTTTTATGTGATATACAGACAGGAAACTTCAGGCAGACAGAAAGGACAATAAAAGAGAAGAAAAACAATTTACCGGTCAAGCATAATGGCATAAATGCCTGAAGTTGTAGCAACTGGGGGCGGGGCTGGAGGATCAGTTCAAGGCCTGCCTGGTGTGTGGAGTGAGTTCAAGGTCGACTTGGGAAAGTTCCTTCTCTCAAAATAAAAAGACTGGGGTATGGCTCAATGGTAGAACGCTTGCCTAGAATCCCCCAGTGAGGGGCTGGGGTGTGGCTCAGTGGTAGAGCGTCTGCCTAGAATCCCCAGTGAGGGGCTGGGGTGTGGCTCAGTGGTAGAGCCCCTGCCTAGGATCCCCCAGTGAGGGTGGAGGACAGGAGTAGGGTGTTTCCCTAGCAAGAATCAGACCCTAGGTTTTATTCCCTGTACTGGGGGAAATGTTGCCTAAAGGTTGGGTGTTGTGATACAGCCAATCCTAACAACTGAAGGTTGAGGCAGGAGAAATGACAAGTTCAAGGCCAGCCTAGGCTACAGAGCAATATAAAAAAGGAAACTCCAAAGCCACAGAGAAACCCTGTCTCGAAAAAACCAAAAAAAAAAAAAAAAAAAAAAAAAAAAGAAGGAAAGATTTATCCAAGGCTGGGAAGGAGAAGAGGGCGGCTTTGGGTGATACCTTGACAAGAGTCATAAAAACATCCTAAAATGACGTGCAGCTATGAACACAGCCTTCTATGAATGCACTACCAGTGATTGACTTACGGCCTTCCAATGGGTGAATCATATGGCATCTGGATTATATCAATAACATGCAGTAAAGGAAAAATAAACATGGGAGCCAAACACAGCTAAGCCCTTCCATCGTTCACCAAACTCAGAAGGGCCTTTTATCGTTTTGTTTTGTTTTCTTGTTTTGAGAGAGGGTCTCCTATGTACCAGGCTGGCCGTGAATCCTCCCATTTCTGAATATTCAGATTGAAAGTGTGTGCAAGCATGGCAGCTTTTGTGTGTGTGGGGGGGGGTGAGATGCAGGGTCATGTGTAGCCCTGACTAGTTTCAACTTGATACGTAGCTGAGGGTGACCTTGAACTTCAGATTTTCCTCTCTACAGCTCCCAAACACTAGGATTACAGGTGTGTGCTCATTACACCCATTTTAAGGGTTTTGGTTTTTTATTTTTTTTTAATTTTTTTATTTATTTATTTGTTATGTATACAATATTCTGTCTGTGTGTATGTCTGCAGGCCAGAAGAGGGCACCAGACCTCATTACAGATGGTTGTGAGCCATCATGTGGTTGCTGGGAATTGAACTCAGAACCTTTGGAAGAGCAGGCAATGCTCTTAACCACTGAGCCATCTCTCCAGCCCCGGGTTTTGGTTTTTTAAAGATTTTTTTTTTTTTGAAGATTTTTTGTCTTTTTTTTTTTTTTTTTTTTTTTTTTTGAGACAGGGTTTCTCTGTAGCTTTGGTGCCCGTCCCGGAACTAGCTCTTGTAGACCAGGCTGGCCTCGAACTCCCAGAGATCCGCCTGCCTCTGCCTCCCGAGTGCTGAGATTAAAGGCGTGCGCCACCACTGCCCGGCTTTTTTTGAAGATTTATTTATTCATTTATTTATTTATTTATTTATTTATTTATTTATTTATTTATTATGTATACAATATTCTGTCTGTGTGTATGCCCGACGGCCAGAAGAGGGCACCAGACCCCATTACAGATGGTTGTGAGCCACCATGTGGTTGCTGGGAATTGAACTCAGGACCTTTGGAAGAGCAGGCAACGCTCTTAACCTCTGAGCCATCTCTCCAGCTCCCTTTTTGAAGATTTTTAAGATTTATTTTATTCTCACTGTGTAGCCTTGGATGTCCTGGAACTTTTTCAGTAGACCAGGCTGGCCTCGAACTCACAGGGATGATCTACCTGCCTCAGCTTCTGCCTCCCAAGTGCTAGGGTTAAAGGCATGTGCCACTATGACTGGCTTGTTTTTAAGATTTTAAACAGTCATTTATTTATGTGTATCTGTGTGTCTGAGTGTGATTCTGCGCCAGACAAGGACGCCGATTCTGGGAACCCAAGCAGCTCGGGTCGTCTGGAAGAGCAGCAAGTGCTCTTCTCTACAAAGCCTTCTACCCAGCCCCTAAGAGCTCCTCCTGACACAGCCCCCGTCCTAACTTCAACACCCGCCCCACCCCAGAGACACTTGTTACTCTCTAACTGGTACAGCTGTCTTTCATCCGCCTCCAAATACACGGGTGAAATCAAAGTCTCTTAGGCAGTTACACCCTCTCCACACCACACAGGGCCCTCAGTTCTGCCAACTGCCTCCAAATAAAATGTCCCCATTCCACAAGACCATCAACCCAGAGGCCGGGACCTCAAGCTAGCACCAGACATTCTGTCCCCTGGGTCAGCCAAACTACATCTTTGGCAATCCCAATCACCACTGTGCCCTGGGTGGCAAAGCTGGCTGGAAACCAGCTGATTAAGCATGTAGCTGACACACACACACACACAGAGAGAGAGAGAGAGAGAGAGAGAGAGAGAGAGAGAGAGAGAGAGAGAGAGAGAGAGAGAGAGAGAGAGAGAGAGAGGAAGAACCTTCAGGCCTCTACTGGGTGAGGCAATAGGGTTGTGGCTAGGGTGAGGCTTCAAGGCCAGCATTTAAGGAGGAACCCAGGTTGACCCCAAATTTATACCACCATGCCAGTGAGTGCCACCTTAAGTAGTAGTCATGGGTACCTCCCAAGACCCACCCCAGACCTATTGCTGGACAAGAGGATGCTCCTTCCTCAAAGCCAAATCCCAATCAGCTTTTATGGAAATGTCCAGGTCAAAGAACCTGCCCCAAGGCCTCAAGAAACTTCCACACTGTTGACTTAGGGGATTGGCTGGAGGCACGCCTGCCTACACAGCCTCCTGCCCCAGTGCCCCACCTGAGTTTATGGTACACAGACAGCAGAGCTGAAAAGTCGGTGCCTACATCCACTGAGCGCTCTTCCCTTGGACCCAGCAGCCCCTCCCAAGCCTAAGGGATTCAAGCCAACACCTTCTCCCTAAGACCAACTCACAAAGCTTCCGAAGCGGATGGAATCACCTTCCTCAATGTGCACGTCAGCCTGGGCTCCACTGAGGCGGGAGATGACCGACTGGCAACCGGGGAGCAGGGACCGGAGAGCCCCTGAGCCGGTGATGTGATCAGCGTGGCAATGGGTATTCACTAGGAGAGAAGAAGGCAAAGCAAACTGAATGTTGCCGGCCCACAGCATCCAACCCTCAGACTCAAGGAGGCCGACCCTAGTCTTCCTCCCTCAGACCCAGTCTCCCTAATCAGACACTGTGTTCCAAACCTCAGCCCTCCCCCTCACACTCTGAGGTTCAGACCCCAACCCTCCTCCCTCGGACCCAGGGTCCAGGTCCAGTTTTTCTTCCTCAGATCCAGGGGTCCAGGCTTCACTCTCCTCCTTCAGATCCTGGGGTCTAACCCCCCAAAACTCCTCCCTCATCCAGGGGTCCAGACTCCAGGCCTTCCCCCAGACTCCAGGGGTCCAGGCCCCCAACCAGCCTCCCCTGTTTCCCCAGAGCACTTTCTCCGTGGCCCCGCCTCTCTCCCGCCCAAGTTTGGTCCACAGACTAACCGGCGTAGAGCAGCTTCAGCCCCAACTCCTTAACCAGCTGAGCATCCCGTTGAGCCGTCTCCAGAACAGGGTCGATCAGAAGGGCCTCTCGAGACTCCGGGTCACCCAGAAGGTAGGTGTAGGTACAACTCTTGGGCTCAAACATCTGGGAGGGGTGGGGTACCGGAGAGAGTTCCCGGACCTGATTCCCATGCCTGGGGACCCAAGAATCCAGGCCTCCCCTCTATCATCTTCCTAGGATGCAGCAACCCCACCCCTCTTTGCCCAGGGATCAGGAGTCAGCTCCCTCCACCGGAACCAAGGAATTTCATCTTCCAACACGCACCTAATCAAGGACCCCGCCCTCCTCTGGTAATGGACCCAGAACTCGGCCCTAAGCTCAGGGTACCCCTGACCACCCACCTTTAAGGGATCGGGAGCCATTTTTTTTTTTTTTTGCAACAATCAGGCTCGATGGACCCCCCCACCCCCCCAAATCTCCTTTGAAGAACAGAGGAGTCCCACCCAACCCGCCACCCCGGACCCGGGGCCTCTCTGTCATTCGCCCCACCGCACCTGCCGCAGGAGGACCGGGGCCCTGGATGAGCTTTGCTGGCTCAGCCGTCGCACGGCGACCCTGAGAGCCGCGCTCGCCATCGTGCCCGGGCCGGCTCTACACTGAGCCCAGTAGTCTTCCCGTCTGAGCCCCACGCACCGGGGCTGACCCGGGAGGGCGGGGCGGGGCGGGGCCTGTCTTAAAGGAACCGCAGATGACCCGACCCAGGAAAAGCGCCCGCAAAGGGGAGACCCTGAAACAGGCTGAAAAGAGATCAGAGACTCAAGACATCCGGAGATACTGCTGTAGAAACAGGGAGAGAAGTAGAAAGCCTCCAGACACTTAGAGACATGGAACGTTTTCCAGAAAAACACGTGGTCAGCTAGTCATCCTGTGAAAAGAAAAGAAAAAAAAAATCGAAAGTCAGTGTCAGCTGCATTTTGAGGAACTGTTGGATAAGTGTCTGATTACAACTCTGTTTTGTTTGATCGTTTGGTTTGGTTTATTTTTATTTTATTTTACTTTTTTTGTTTGTTTGGTTTTTCATCACATAGCCCTGGCTATCCTAGAACTTGCTCTGTAGACCAGGCTGGCCTTGAACTCAGAAATCTCCCGCCTCTGCCTTCTGAGTGCTGGAATTAAAGGGGTGTTCCACCACCTCGGGCGGAGACAGGGCCTTTCCATATAGTCCAGGCTGACCACAGACTTGTGGCAATCCTGCCTAAACCTTCCAAGAACAACAACAAAAATTAAGATTTTTAAAAATTATTTCTAATTATGCGTGTATCTGTTTGGTGGGGGCGCAGGTGAGAACTTGTGCCAATCCCCTGGAGTTGGGACTACAGGAGGCTGCATACTACCCAATGTCGGGCTAGAAATAGAATTTGGGTCCTCTAAATGCTCTTAACTGAGGAACCATCTCTCCAGCCCCAAAAAAATCTTTTAAATATTTAAAAATTTCTTTTTCAAAAGAATTCCATGTGTACATGGCAGTCAGAGAACAACTTTGTCGGGTTGGTTCCCCCCCTTCTACATGGGTTCCAGGGACCAAACTCAGGCTTCTAGCAATGGTTGCTTAGCAACTGAGTCATCTGAAAGCCCCTCATAAAGGTTATTTAAGCAACTTTAGTCACTTTGTCAGAAATAGTTATTGTTTTCCTTCTTTATTTCTTTCTCCTCCTTTTGTTTTCTCTCTCTCTTGTTATTTTTAGACTGGGCCTTTTGTAGCCTAGACTGGATTTGAAGTGCCATATAAAATCAGAATGACTTTGAACTTCTCTGTGCACACACACACACCACAAACACATCTTCACTTCCCAAATGCTGACATTACAGGTGTGTGACACCACACCTGGCTATACGGGATTTGTTTGTTGTTTTTGACTGTTCTGTTTCTTCCTCTCACAAACATCTCCGTGCACACAGGCGCCTGCTTTGTGTTGTATCTTGCAAGTTCACTGTGAGGGTCATTTGTCTTCTTTGGGAGTTGAAGACTGAGAAGTTACTGATCTCTTATACCAAGGATGCAGAGATAGCTGGGTGTTGTGATGCAGGCCTCTAATCCCAGCATTCTGAGGATGGCTGAGTTAGACCAGCTAGGCCTGCCCAGTCAGGGTTATTACAGCTGCAAAGAAGCACAATGACCAAGAGCAGGTTGGGGAGGAAAGGGCTGATTTGGCTCACACTTCCACATCATAGCCCATCACTGAAGGAAGTCAGGACAAGAACTCAAACAGGGCAGGAAGCTGGAGGCTGGTGCAGAGGTCATGGAGGATGCTGCTCACTGGCTTGCTCCCCACGGCTTGCTCAGTCTACTTTCTTATAAAACCCAAGACCACCAGCCCAGGGAGGCCCCACCCTCCATGGTCTGGGTCCTCTCCCATCAGTCACTAAGAAAATACCCTACAGACTTGTGTATAGCCTGCTCTTACAGAGGCATTTTCTCCATTGAGGTTCCCTCGTCTTCCATGACGGAATTGTGTCAAGTTGACATAGAACTGGCCAGCACATCTACCCACTAAACCCTGTCTCAAAAACAAACTCACAAAGCCAATAAATTGCATTATCTTAGTGCACAGACTATAAAACATTTTGCTCTTGGAATCCTATTGATAATGGAGATACTCCTGGGCTAAGGGTGAAGGGTGTGGCTTAGCCATAGAGCCCTTGTCTACCATACATAAGGCCCTGGTTTCTATCCCCAGCTCAAGAAGAAAAACCAAATCCTCCATTCCAGTGGACCTCAGTCACACTGCAGTTTGTATTCTGAGAGAATCCCGCAGCAACAGTCCATCCTTATCTCCTAACCCTGCAGTTTTCCCCGTGCCAACCCGGCTGGGCAGCTCACAGCAAGACCTGTTAGTATAAACTAAGTATATGACCAGCTCCAAGGTTGAGGGGAAGGTTTTTGTTGTAGATATGAGGGAAAGCACAGCTAGGGGCATCTGGAAGAGTCCAGAGCAGGGAGACAAAGTTGTACCCTGAACATGACCAGCGGACTGGACTTGGTCACGGGGTGGGGATGGGGCTGGGTTGGCGAGAGAGGTATACCAAGAGAGTGTGGGTGAAGGAGATGAAGAACACAGGAAAGCCTGACGAAACAGTAGGGTTATAAGGGAAAGGAGGAGCAAGCAGGCTGAGGGAGGCCCGTGAGCTGGAGGAGTTTGGGGTAAGGGGCGGGGTGAGAGGAACTCTCAGGTTCCGGAGGTGCTGAGCAAGCCTGGAGGCCAGCAGGAGCTTTGCTATGCTAATAGGCACCACAGATGGCCTTTTGTTTCTTTTGGACCTGATACTGTTCTCAGCTTTATACAGCGTACTTTGCTTTGACCCTACACTCCGGGTTTAACAAAATTGTTACATAAAAGCCACATTTTCCTAATCTTCTGTCTCCCTCCCTCTGATTAAGGAACCAGCCCCAGGGATCCCACTGTGTTTTTCTCCCTCAAGCTTTCAGTCAATAAAAGGCAAGTTTGGGCCGGGCGGTGGTGGCGCACGCCTTTAATCCCAGCACTTGGGAGGCAGAGGTAGGCGGATCTCTGTGAGTTCGAGACCAGCCTGGTCTACAAGAGCTAGTTCCAGGACAGGCTCCAAAGCCACAGAGAAACCCTGTCTCGAAAAACCAAAAAAAAAAAAAAAAAAAAAAAAAAAAGGCAAGTTTGGAACTTTGGGACAGCTCAGCAGGTAAAATGTTTGCCTCCAAGCAGGAGAGCCCGAGTCCAATCCTGAGCGCCCCACCCCCCCCCACCCAGCGGAAGAAGGGCCAAGTCTCCCGCCCACCCCCCCACCCAGCGGAAGAAGGGACAAGTCTCCCGTGTGATCTTCCGACCTCCACACTAAAGAACAAATACACCCCACACCCAAAAATTAAAACCACCATTGCTGAAGTCCTTGGCATCTCTGGGGGCTTTCATCACAGAAGAGGCTTTGAGAATCACTCGGAGGCATGGCTATGCTTAGAAATTTGGTTTTTTCGAGACAGGGTTTCTCTGTGGTTTTGGAGCCTGTCCTGGAACTAGCTCTTGTAGACCAGGCTGGTCTCGAACTCGCAGAGATCCGCCTGCCTCTGCCTCCCGAGTGCTGAGATTAAAGGTGTGCGCCACCACCGCCCGGCTATGCTTAGAAATTTGAATGGGACATGAAGAAGGGAGCCAAGGGGCTACTGAGAGGCATTGTGAAAGAACAGAGGGAAGGACCATGGGATATCTAACAATGAAATACAGACATGTCCAGGTGGTGGTGGCACATGCCCTTAATCCCAGCACTTGGGAGGCAGAGGCATGCAGATCTCAGTTTGAGGCCAGCCTGATCTACAAAGCAAGTTCCAGGACAGCCAGGGCTACACAGAGAAACCCTGTCTCAAAACAAAACAAAACAACAGCAAAAAAGAAATAGAGCCATACAGGTACACTTGACTGCAGAAGATTGTGAAAAGCCAGGCATGGTAGCTGATGCCCATAATCTCTGTAAGCGGGACGCAAAGGTGGGATGGTCATGAAATTTTGTTATTGTTTGTTTTTGAGACAAATTCTCTCTGTATATAGTTTTGGATGTCCTGGAACTCATTCTGTAGACCAGGCTGGCCACTAACTCACCAGAGATCCACCTGCCTCTGCCTCCCGAGTGCTGGAATTAAAGACATGGGCCACAATGCCCAGCTTTGTATTGATTCTGAGGTCAGCTTGGTAACCATGTGAGACTCTGTCTCAAAAAGACAAGATCATGAGAGCTGGATAAACAGAGGCAAGCAGAGAGGGAAGTAATATGGAACCAGGGAGGGGGAAGAAGAGGTAGCCCAAGAGGAAGAGGCAGGAAATGCTTCTCAGCCTTCCAGACACTCCTGAAGTCCCTCACTTGCCTAGCCCAAGCTTGAAGAAGCTATGACTCAGAAGAGAGTCACCAGGCCAACTGGAGAGGGACACAGTGCATACAGTCAGGAGGTACTAGGATTGTGGAAGCCCAGGAGAGAGAGGGGCCAGGAAATCAGTCCCCTTAGGCCTAGCTGAAGAGCCCAACCATCCCTACTGCTTTAGCAGGACTTTGGATCCCTGTCCCTGGCCTCCCACACTCTGCTAAATTCTACCTGAGCCACACCCCCAGCCCCTCACTGAGGGAATTCTAGGCAGGGGCTCTACCACTGAGCCATACCCCAACCCCTCACTGGGGGATTCTAGGCTGGGGCTCTATCACTGAGCCACACCCCAGCCTCTCACTGGGGGATTCTAGGCAGGGGTTCTACCACTGAGCCACGCCCCCAGACCCTCACTGGGGGATTCTAGGCAGGGGCTCTACCACTGAGTCGCACTCCCAACCCTCCTTCTACTGTTTAAATACCTGCCCTGCTTTCTCACTGTGTCTGGATTCTTTCCTAAGCCCTTTGACCCTGACTTCTACTTTCCCCTACCATTCCCCTCAGTACAGAAAGCTTCCCGTTGGTTATCTACACAATGCAAACGTGTAAACATTATGTAGAAAGCGCTGTTCTTGCCTCAGACAAACAAGACGGGTAATCTGTCCATCTTAATGTATATTCTAGAAGACGGGTACACAGTGGGACAGTGGGGAAGGGCGGAGATGACAAAGGAGTGGAGGGGAGAGTTTAATATTGTCATGTATTTTTTAAATGATTTATTCATTTTTTATGTGCATTGATATTTTGCCTGCATGTATGTCTGTGTGAGGGTGTCAGATCCCCTGGAGGTAGAGTTACAGGCAGCTATAAACTGACATGTGGGTTCTGGGAATTGAACCCCAGTCCTCTGGAAGAATAGGCAGTGCTCTTAACTGCTGAGTCATTTCTCTGGCCTCTCACATCTTTAATCCTAGCACTATGGAGGCAGAGTCAGGTGGATCTCCCTGAGTTTAAGGCCAGCCTGGTCTACTGAGTAAGTTCCAGGACAGCCAGAGCTACGTAGTGAGGCCCTATCTAAAAAAACAAAAGAAAAGAAAACAAAAGACCACAAAAAAAAAAAAAAAAACCCAAAGACATTGATTGGACACTTTGGATTTGTAAACACTTCCCATTGATAATTCAGTACCATGAGACCTCAAATTCCTAGATGAAGACACTGAGATCCAGAAATGTGAAGTTACTTACTCATGGTCACACAATTAGAAAGTGCCAGAGTCCAGTACAAAGCAGTTACTCCGCCCCAACAAATACCTCCTGTGACTCCCAGGACTGGCCAGACCCTGTGGGTTACACGGTTGAAGGCACAACAGTGAGGAGGACTTTTATGAGCACCTCACAGTCGTGCCAGTGCTGGGCAGGATATGGCCCGTCACTGCCTGGAAGAAGGCCAAGCACTCTGTGTCACCCTTGGCCTGGCACTCCTGGACCACCCAGGTTAGGGAAGGGAGGCAAGCTGCACCAGATGCTGGGCGTGGCTCTAGTCATCCAGTGGTGAAGGATGCCTAAAGTTCTATGCAAATACTTTTGGGTGTCAGCCAGCTCACTGAGCCAAGAGTCCTGCCCCCTGCCCTTTCTGGAAGAAATAGCCAGACTTTCTATAAACACTTGGAGGAGTGGAATCAAATAGACCCGGAGCTTTTGAAACTCCCAGAAGTTGAGCTCAGACTGTCTATGGAATTCTCAATACGAGGCCAGAGAGACAGCTCAATTGGTAAAAGGCAGCTGCAGTCAAGCCCGAAGACCTGAATTCGATCCCTGGGACCCACATGGTGGAAAATAAAACCTGAGTCCCACAAGTTGTCCTCTGACCTCCACACTCAAACACATCCACATACAACGAATAGTAAGTAAATGTAATAAACTTTTGAAAGTAAATAACAGGGACATTAACAAAAAGAAGCAGGGCGTGGCTGTGCCCGTCTGTCTCAGCACTTGGGAGGCAAAGATTTGAGGGTCACCAGTTCAAGGTCATTCTCGGTTATGTAGGGAGTTCGACACTAGCCTGGGCTACTCAAGACCCGTCTCAAAAAAACAAACAAAAAACAACAACAACAAAAAAAAAAAACCACGGAGGGTTGTGTATGCAGTCAGCCACCGTAGGCCTTACACCGTTCCAGCTGTGTACTTTCCTAGGATTCTTTGGCCAATAGCTTCGCGCTTGCTCACGAACTTGCCAGCTGGGTGGTACATCCACCTCCTCCTTCCACTGTGTCTTACCGGCTGCAACCTCTAGCCGGCTGTGACTGCGCATGCGTGCCGACGCCCCCTCCAGCCCCGGATGGGAGGAGGGGATGAAAGTGAGGTTGGGCCCCGCGGCTTGCCGGGCTCCTTCTTTCCCTCTCCCCTTCCCTCGGGCGGCGTCTCCCGGCGCTCACAGGGCGGTGCAGATCCAAGGGTTGAAAGGTAGCACTCAAGGGTTAGCCGAGACGGGAGGGTTCCGGAGCCCCATCCCTGGGGAGAGGCCTCCCTGCAGGTGAGGAGGGCAGGGCAAGGTCCTGGTCCCCTGGAGATAGATTGGGGGTTGGACATCAGGACCCCTCCGCGGACGGTAGACTTAGGTCCGGGTGCCCTGGTTCTTGAGGAGTGCATGCGATGCCAGATGTTTGGGACTCCCTCCAGTGAAAAGTCCATTCTTTTCGTCTTTTTCTCCAGGTCTCCCTATCCTACGAGGTTTCCAGTTCTACACCAGGGATGCGATTTAGCGACCAGAAGGACAGGGTGGACACAGCATCCATGGACTGAGACTAAAGGCAGGGTAAAGCCCCCTTTTCCACTTGAAATCCCTGCCACTGCACTCAGAGGGCCCACCTCTGGGACAGTGTGGCCAAAGGCACGCCCACGGAGCTCAAAGACGCCCCTGGGCTTGGAAGGCACGGCCACTGACTGCTGTGATGCTTTTTATATAGCCCCGCCCCTCCCAGGTTTAGCGGCCCCGCCCACTCCAAAATAGACTCCAATCCCCACCCAGCAAAGAAATGATCTCTTGGTTTGATTTGCATATCTCCTCCCAGGGTGCGCTTAGGCTCCGTCTTCCAGCCCCGCTGCTCGTTTGAATCAAGATCAGACTTAATCAAAACCCAGGTCCTAACTGACTTTCTGATTTTAGGCCCCCACCACTGTCTCTGCGAATTTGGTAATCACCGGCATCACTCCCACCCTCTTAACTGCTACCCCTGGGTTCCTCTGCCAGCAAGATGCTGGGTGGAAATGTGAAATCCGAGGCCACTTGCCAGGACCCGGTGACCAAGGGAGGTGAGAGCAGCCCGAGTTGTACATAGGGATCATTCCCCAGGATTGACAGCTGAGAAGAACCTGTTAGAACCGTTCGGAATTACCCACACACCTGCCCCACGCTCACGCGCAACAGGTTGCAAAGGATCTTACCCTCACCCGCCAATCTGGCTGGACCTTCCATTTGCTGGGGCTCAGGAAACTACAGGAGGTGCATAGGGGATAATGTGGGATTATGGGTAGAACTGGAAATGAATATTTTTACTAGGTTTCAGGACCAGAATTGGCAACTCTTTGAGATAGAACGTGGGGTGAGAGGGCAAACAGATGTGATCCTTAATGGGACACCATTGTGACACTTGCCTGCTCAGACACTTTGAGATGCCCCTCTGGTATTAAGAAATGGCAGAGCCCAGCGTGGTAACAGGTCCCTAATCTCAGCACTCAGGAGGCAGAGACATGGAGATCTCTGAGATTGGGGCCAATTTGGTCTACAGAGAGTTTTCCAGGAGAGCCAGGGCTGCATAGTGAGACCCTGTTTCAGAGAGTGGAGAGGGGAGGCAGAGCCTGGCCTGGGCCCGGGGCATGCCTACTAGTAGAAGCTCACCAGCTCTCACGTCCCCTAGTCCCCCACCAGGACTTGCCCAGCCAGCCCGCCGCATCTGGGAGCGTGCCCTCCCGGCCCCGCCGGCGGCCCCCACCCCAGCGCCCGCACCGCTGTCCGGATTGCCCCAAGGCTTTCTCGTACCCATCCAAGCTGGCCACGCACCGGCTAGCGCACGGTGGCACCCGCCCGCACCCGTGCCCCGACTGCCCCAAGGCCTTCTCCTACCCGTCCAAGCTGGCCGCGCACCGCCTCACACACAGCGGAGCTCGCCCGCACTCCTGCCCGCACTGCCCCAAGGCCTTCGGCCACCGCTCCAAGCTGGCGGCGCATCTTTGGACGCACGCTCCGGCCCGCCCCTACCCATGCCCCGATTGCCCCAAGTCCTTCTGCTACCCCTCCAAACTGGCGGCCCACCGCCACACGCACCACGCCACCGACGCCCGCCCATACCCTTGTCCACACTGCCCCAAAGCGTTCTCGTTTCCCTCCAAACTGGCGGCTCACCGCCTGTGTCACGAACCCCCCACTGCGCCCAGCAGCCAGACCACTGGCCACCATCGATGCTCCAGCTGTGACCAGGCCTTTGGTCAGAGACGCCTCCTATTGGTTCATCAACGCAGCCACCACCAGTCCGAGGGCCAGGGAGAGAGGGAGTGAGCTGTTGGTCCAGCCGCCCATCTGCCTCCGCCACGTGTCAATAAAGACCTGAATTTCTAAGCCCTCTTTTATGTGTGGACTTTCCTCTAACCGGGAGAAAGACAGGGGCTTTATACATGTAGACCAAGCTGGTCTGGAACTCTCCATCCTCTTGTTGTGGCCTTCCAAATCCCAGCTTCCAGTTATGTACACCATCTCTTTTGGGATTGGCTATCCTGGAATCGACTTAGATGGTTGGGAAAAATTCTATTTGTGTGGAAGGGCAGGTGTTATCCGATTGGCACTGGATTCAAACCTCGAGCCTGGAGTTGTGGTGATAGGGGCCCCTCCTGCTCCCCTACACACACACACACACACACACACACTTTGTATGGCAAAGGTAAAAAGCCTGATGGCATCTTGGGTTGGTGAGGCACACCAGCTCTTTGTTTACTGCTGAAAGTAACTCAGTGCCTCTGCCTTGGCCATAAGGCATTTACAGCACACACTTACTTGTGGCAGGGATTTATCCTGTACACTCTAGCCTGTGATAAAGTCATAAAGGAACAGCAGTGTGGTGTGGCCACACTGGAACAGGCCATCACATACCCACCACCAGGGACCAGGAAACAGAGTACAATGTGTGGCTGTAGGAAAGAGGCAGGCACTGTGTTTACAAAGTGCTCTGAGCACAGAGGGGACAGAGGCCAAAACAAAGGACAGACCACCAGCAGCAGCACCCATACTGGGAAGCTCAACACAGGAGTGCCTCTAAATCTCTTGGGAACCTGGGACAAGGTGTGTAACTTTTCTCTGGGAGCTAGTGTTTTCTGCTTGGGGGATATTAGTTTTTTTGACAGCATCTCATGTCTCCAGGCCGTCCTTGGACTTACGTGGTGCTGGGGACTGAACCAGGGCTTCATGAATGCTAGGCAGGCTGACACTTTTCAGTGGGTTGGTTTTGTTTATTTGCCTGCATTTATATATGTGCACCATATGTGTACCTGGTGCCTGTAGAGATGAGAACGTTAGAGACGGTTGTGAGCCACCATGTGGCTCTGGCCCTTTGCACAAACAACAAGTGCTCTTAACCACAACACCATCTGTTAATCCACCATAAATACACCACCCTCCTTTTTTGGCTACCTGTTCCCTGTTTTATTTATTTATTTATTTGGTTTTTCGAGACAGGGTTTCTCCTGTTTTATGTTTTTAAACATATGGTCTATATAATCTTGGAATTCACTCTGTAGAGCAGGCTCCGTCAGTTCCAGAGACCCATTTTCTTCTGCCTCCCAAGTGCTGGGATTAAGTGTGTGCCACCGGGCTGGAGAGATGGCTCAGTGGTTTAGAGCATTGCCTGCTCTTCCAAAGGTCCTGAGTTCAATTCCCAGCAACCACATGGTGGCTCACAACCATCTGTAAAGAGGTCTGGCGCCCTCTTCTGGCCTTCAGGCATACACACAGACAGAATATTGTATACATAATAAATAAATAAATAAATAAATAAATATTTAAAAAAAAAAAAAAAAAAGTGTGTGCCACCAAACCTGGTTGCCTTTTTAGTGTTTTAAGATAAAGGTTATTCTGTAGCCCAGACTGGCTTAAGCTTATGGCAATCCTCCTGCCACAGCCTCCTGAATGGGGACCGCAGGTGTTTGCCAACACTCTTGGCATAACAGGGTTGCTGTAAACTGTGTGTCATGCCAGGACAGGTCATGTGGAGCCTGAAGGATGAGGGAATTGATGTTTCCTACATCTGTGTTCTGTAGATCTAAATTACGCACCTACTGTGTGTTGAGCCCTGCATGGGGCACAATGGTGAAGGCCTGGTCTAGAGATAGTGGACACTAATCAAGTGGCCCAAACCAAAACAAAATGGGGCTGGTGAGATTGGTCAACAAGTAAGAATACTTACCTGCCGACCTGGGACCTACATGCATGCTGTGGCACATGCCCCTGCTCCACTAAATAAATAAAGCCGAGCTAGGAGTGGTGCCACACACCTGTAGTTCCAGCACTCAAGAGGCAGAGGCAGGAGGATTGCAAAAGCTCAAGACCAATCTGGTGTACATAGCAAGTTCTAGGCCAGCCAGGGCTATAGAATGAGGCCCTGCCTACAAATAAAATTTACTAACAGCGCACACACTAGGTCTGTTGGCAAGAACCAGTCTGAGTGGCTTGGCACACTGCTTTCCAGACACTGGGGAGGTGGGAAGGCTGCGGTGGTGTCATCTGTGATCTTAAATGTTCACAGCCCTGTGCTTGTACCGACATATGCCAAGCCCTACCTGTCACCAGGGGTGGCAACATTTTCCTGTAAGGAGCCAGACAATAACAGGAGTTTGTCTTTCTCCATCACGAGGGTCCCAGGGATCCAACTCAGGTTGTCAGGCTTAGCAGCGAGCACCTTTACCTACTGAGCCATCTTCCTGGCCATCTGGGTTTTTTTTGTTGTTTTGTTTAGTTTTTTAAGAGATGAAAGGAGAGGTTTTCTTGGCTAAGGTCCACGGATTACATCATGACGTAGAAAGCATGATGGCTGAAGCAGTGGAACATTCAAGACTGTAGCATGGCCTGTTTATGCCCTCTCAGTAAGCAAGCTGTTTCGGTTTTTGAGATAGTTATTTTGAGCTGGTCTCAGATGCATTATGTAGCTTAAGATAACCTAAAATCTGTTTATTTTATTTTTTGGAGACAGGGTCTGGCCTGGAACTTACTCTGTAGATCAAGCTGGCCTAAAATTCAGAAATCCACCTACCTCTGCTTCCCTAAAGGTGTATACCATCACACTTGGCTCTAAGTCCTATTTTTTTTATACTTAGTTTTACTACTTGATGTGTGTGGGTGTTTTGCCTGCATGTGCATACCTGGCACCTGTGGCAATCAGAAGAAAGCATTGGATCCTCTAGGACTGGAGTTATACGTGGTTGTGAGTCACCATGTGGGCGCTGGAAACTGAACCTGGGTCCTCTGCAAGAGTCAATGCTCTTAACCACTGAGCCATCTCTCCAGCTCTTAAGTTCTATTTTTTTCCAGAGATAGTATCTCACTATGTAGCCCAGACTGGCATCAAGTCTACTAAATGCCCACTAAATGCATACACCACCTAGACCTGGGTTAAGATACAAACCTAGCTGGGTGGTTGGTGGCACACACCTTTAATCCCAGCACAGTGAGCTTCAGGACAGGTTCCAAAGCTACAGAGAAACCCTGTCTCGAAAAAAACAAAATAAAAACAAACAAAATACAAATCTAAAGAGTAAAATCCCAAAATGTTTAGATGAAAAGTATGGAAAGGAGAATTATATTAGAGACCAGAAGCAAAGAAAAAAATATACACATACATATATATGTAGGAAAAAATATATTTTCCCCCAAGACAGTGTTTCTCTGTAGCTTTGGAATCTGTCCTGGAACTAGCTCTTGTAGATTAGGCTGGCCTCAAACTCAAGAGATCCGCCTGCCTCTGCCTCCTGAGTGCTGGAATTAAAGGCGTGCGCCACCACTGCCCGGCAGAAAATATATTTGAAACCAAAAATAAGCACAAATCATGAACGAAGAGACAGATAAGCTTGACCATGAGCAGGTGTAGAGTTAAACCCATGAGGAGACTTGCCCCATGCTCCCTGAGATCAAGGAGGTGAGGAACTAAGATCTGAATGTTCCGGAAGTGGACAGAGGAAGTGAGCAGGCTGTTGTGCCGCAAGAGGCTGGCAGCAGTGCTCACACAGAAGTGAGGCACAGTGATGTCTGTTTTATAAGGCCAGCATTTGTGGGGTGGAAAGGAGGGCCAATTCAAGGTCACCCTCAGCTACTTATGGAGTTTGAGGCCAGCCTTTGGCTATGAGACTGGCTCAAAAACAAAGAAACCAAAGGTGCTGGTCTGGGCCAACTTTACCTTGTACAGATAGGAAAACTGAGGCCGAGAGGACAGTGGCAGAATGGGTGGAAGTGGGTCTCTAGGCAGCCCAATGCCCTACTCCTCCCTGCCCTCCCCAGAGCCTTTGCACCTGCTCTTTAAGGGCTCTCCGGGGGCTCTTGTTCACGTGCCTAGTCCCTGCAGAGGACCGGTACTCCTTTGACAGGTCTTACAACCCTATCTAAACGCACCCCCATCATGTCCCAACGCCTGTCACGCTGCCCTGTTTAAAGTGCCCACACTGCATTTGCCACTGACAATGGGGCACTGCACACCTACTCCCCGGCCTCGCCACTACCAAGCACACAGGCCCCATGACACCAGGGACTAGTGTCTTTCTTCACTGTCTCCCCAGCATCTCACAGATGGGCACATGGCACACAGAATGGCTTACTAAGGACAGTCACTCCATGGTCCTGGGAATGTGTGGATAGGGCACGTGGAAAGGGAGAGTGGAGTAGGATTGAAGATTTGGAATCAGTGGCCTATTTATAGACCAGTGCACAGCTGGGGATACAGTCCAGTGGTGGAGTGGCTGCATGTGCTGAAGGCCTAGACTCAATCCCCAATACTGTTACCAAAATAATAGCTCAGGTGAGGATCCCATCACCAGAAGAGACTTTCTCTGTGTGGCCCTGGATGTCCCGGAACTTGCTTTGTAACCAGGCTGGTCTCGAACTCAGAGATCCTCCTGCTTCTGCCTCCCAAGTGATGGAATTAAAGGCACACACCATCACCAACTGGCTTCTTTTTTTTTTTAAAGTTCACTGAGACAGTCTCATGTCATCCAGGTTGGCCTCAAACTTCCTATGTAGCCAAGGATGACCTTAAACTACTGATCCTCTTGCTTCTATGTCCCAAGCACTGTGACGATGGATGTGTACCACCCCATGTGGCTCATCACAGGGTCTTTGTAAGACAGGGACGCAGGAGGCATGGGCACAGTGATGTAAGGTGGAAAGATGCAACCAGTCCCAGCTACCCTCAAACAGAGGGACTGCGGGCAGCCCCTACACATTGGAAAAGCAGGCAGGCTGGGTCTGGAGCCTCTCCAAAGGCCTGCTCCAGTTACACTGATCTGAGCCCAGACCCCCAGACGTGCTGGAGAACAGGTCTCAAGCTGTTGAGTCTGTAGCACCTGATTGCAGTACCAGGAGTGCAGTTGGAATGGGTGAGCCACTGACCCACTGACCAAGTACACAGAGCCCCAGAACAGGACCAGTGTGACCTGGTCAGGAAACAGTCGAGGGCGGAGAAGATCGATAACCCTTGGCTGGTTAAAGTTAGGAAAGGGCCTGGCACATCCAAGGACCAGGTCTCAACCCTGACTCTGGCCTTTGTCCTGCTTAAAGCCCCTTCTGGCTCCACCCCAGAAAGTCCAAACTCCTCAGCCTGGAGTTCATAGCCCTCCTGGGCAGCCCTATCCAAAAGAACTTAGCCCAGAGTGTTTTGAAATTTGTGACCCTGTGACGGAGGATCTCAAGTTGACCTCCCTGCCTGCCTTTTCTCTCCCTTCCTATTCTTGTTTTTTTTTTTTTGGGGGGGGGGGATGATAAGGTCTCACAATGCACCTTATGTGCTCTAACGCTTAGCAATCCTCCTGCCTCCATCTTCAACAGGGTCATATTCCACTATTCCTTTATATTAAATGGCCACCTGTGTCTGGTGACAACCACAATGGCTGGCACCTGAGGACCCAGCGCCCTTCCCTGTGAGCAGCCTCAGGCTACTCCCACCACCACCACCCCCTTCCCTTGGGTTTGATCCCCTAATGGCTCTGCTCCATTCCCACCTTCACCACGGAGCCTTAAAGGGGCCTCCAGGTTTTGGGTGACTTGATGAGAACAGCATTCCTCCCCCACCCCCGCCCCGTGCCTCCCGAGTTGGATGGAACCACCCTAGCAATGCCACACTGGCACCAGGAAAGGAACCTGGGAAGCCGGCACAAGCAAAGAGCGTCCATGCCTCCAGCTCAAGCCCAGAGGGACACCTGACATGATGGTGCAGAGCAAGCTGGGGGGCAGCGCAGAGTGGCAGAGTTCCAACTCCTGCCTCTTGGCAGCACAGGAGTACAGAGTCATCTGGGAGAGAGCTGTTTCTTAGCAGACCTCTGGTGGAAGGGTCCCACTCACCTCTTCCAGACCCTAGGACAGGGTCATCGGAGAGAAAGAGCGCAAGATGAACCCAGACAGAACCTGAGCTGGCGCCTCCTGAGAAAGGAACAACTATGCCAAAAAAAAAGTCTTTATTAAACTCATGTGTGCACACGTGTACACACACATACAGGTGTGTACACTCAGGCCTGGGGCACCACCCCATAGAGCTGATGGGGAAGTAACTTCTGCTTTTCATTACAACTGTAGATCCACCGGGGCCGGACGAACGCCAGGGAAGGGTTGTCCATCAGGGCCTGGGGGAGAGGGGTCCACACGGGATAGAGTATCACAGGACAGAGGCAACTCGAAAGTGGGCTGGGGTTCCCCATCTCTGCCCCCGCCCCAACCCAGGGCTCACCTCCTCAAAGACGGGGTCCCACTCCTGGGCTGTGATAACGAACTGGACACGCTCGCTCATGTAGTCCTCAAGCTCACTGGTGGGAGAGAGGAGGTTGTGGGGAGGGCTGTGAGCAGCCTGCCCACGCTCAGGAGAGTTGCACTGTCCGCTAAAGCACCGTCTTTCCCTTGTCTCTCTTGCTGAGATGCTGAGATCTGTATTAAAATTATCTTTAATAGCCCCAACTCTGCTTGAGGAGGACACCATGACACAGTGGCCTTCAACACAGACCTAGACGTTCTCCACTACAGTGGGCACTGTCTTATCTCTGCTTTTTCTCTTTTCTTCCTGCTCTTTTTTTCTTTTTTTAAAGCCTGGCATATGCCTCTGCCCCCTGAAGCTGCCGGCCCCTCGCACAGCAGCCCGACAGGTCACACCAGCAATGCCCACGGTGCTAACCCTCTCTCAGAAGGTGTGGACGAAGAACAGCCCTCCAGGGCCATGAGGCACAGTGGACAGGGCTGGCACCTGGCTTCTGCAGCCTATGTCATCATCCTACAACCCACACCCTCTAGTCAAGTTGCCAGCCTGACCGTGGACCCACCACTAACCCACAACTGACCCATTAAAAGCAGTCACATATCGGATGAGCTTCCTCCTCTCGTCCCCAGGGAACTCCCCATAAAGGAAGAAGTGCTTGCCTTGGAAGAAGTCTGTGGGAGGGATGAGAAAAGGAAACATGAGGCCCCAAATCCCAGGCACTGACTAGGACTGTTGAGTACTTGGGAGCAGAGAGGAAGGTGGAGGTGCCCAGTCGAGGATAAGGTGCTCACAGAGTGGGAACCGAGACTAGGAAATTCTCGTCTAGCTCCAAGCAAGCCAGCAGAGGCTCCTGCGTGCCTTTGCCTGGCGCTAAGCAGAAGCTGAGACACACAGCCGCGGTCCTCACAGTCAGGTCACAGCCACCCAGAGGCAGCCACACTTCACTTCAGCTGTTTTTCTGGCTTCTGAGCTGATTTCCTTCCCATCTTCACGTGACTTCCCAGGTCACTGACTCACTGTTTTCATTCTGGGAGTTTGGGGGTTCAGAGTACTTTCCTGCCACCGCCCACAACCCAGGAACTGGCCCTTACAGTGACTCAACCTCCCCTCCCCTTTTCTTCTCTCCTGCCCTCCTACCGCCCTTTCCTCTTCCTTCCTTCCTTCCTTCCTTCCTTCCTTCCTTCCTTCCTTCCTTCCTTCCTTCCTTCCTTCCTTCCTTTCTTGATTTTATTATTATGTATATAGTGTTCTGCATGCCTGTATGCCAGAAGAGGGCACCAGATCTCATTATAGGTACCTGGAAGACACCATGTGGTTGCTGGGAATTGAACTCATTACTCTGGAAGAATAGCTAGTGTTCTTAACCTTTGAGCCATCTCTCCAGTGTCGTTCCCCCCCCCCCCCCGACTCCTTCCTTTTTCAAAGGTCTTAGTAGTCCAGGTTGGCCTCGGCCTCCTGAGTGCTGGGATTCAGGCATATGCCACCATACCCAGCTCTCCTATTCTTGACCCCGGGAGGGTCAGACACCCTTCCACACCCTGCAGTTTTCCCTGTCTTCTGGCTCTATTATCTTCAAAGCTCTCTAGCAGAGTGTGGTAGCACATATGTGATCTAAGAACTTGGGAGGCTGAGGTAGAAGGAGAGCTACAAGTGTGAGACTAACCGGGGCTACCTGAGACTGTCTCAAAAACAAAACAGAAAAGACCACACACACAGACACACAGCATTGGCTTAACATTGCCAGCAATGAGTGTTAAACAATGTGCCCAGCTCTCGGAGGTCATGAGCAGCAGGACAGTTAGGAGAGCCGAGTTTGGTGGCAGGGTGGGGAGTCTTGAGGTCGCTTACACTGGGAGGGTCACCACACAGTAAGGTCACACTGGTGAAAGCAGGAAGCTGTCGGCAGCAGCAGGTGAGAGGGAGCCACTGGAAGGGGAGCACTAAGGCAGGGAGCCAGGGAGCAGGAGGGGTAGGACACAGCAGTGACACACAGAAGTTAGGGGTCCCCAACCTGGCAGCTCTGGAATTGGCAGGTCAGCCTCAGTGTCTGTATTCTCGTCTGTGGAGCCAGCATACGGGTCCTCGCCATTCTCCCCTGGAGCTGGGGGCTGCTTCTGCTCCCTCTGCTTGGCCACCCTGGAAGGTCAAGGGTTGTGAAGGGTGAGCACTCAGGGAGCAGACACCTACACCCAAGGCTAGGCCGCACCTACCCAACCCAGCCTACCTCCTCAGCTCATCCTCCGTGTCCCCGGAATCTTCCGCCCCATTGTCCTGTCCTTCTGCCAGTAGTAACTCAGTCAACAAGCTTGTTCTCTGGAAAGTCTGCTAACAGCCTCAGGATGGCACCCGAGAACACAGCCTCAGCTGCCCTCTCCTTCACCCCGTTCATCTGGATACAACCCTTTTCCCTCACACCCAGAAATCTAGACCCAAGCCCTTCTCCCCCAGACCCAGGAGTTCAGCCCCACCCCTCCTCCCTCAGACCCAGAGGTCCAGGCCCCAGCCCTCCTCCTCCCCACAAATAGGAATACAGACCTCCCCCTCACTCAGACTCTAACCTGACTGTTCCCCCTCAGTGTCACTATTGTCCTGGGGTCCTGGTGAGGGTGCTTTCGTCTCTTTTGGAGCTGGTGGTCTTTTTGGTGAGCTAGGTCCTGCTGCCTGGGTCTTGGCTTTGGCCTGGGGCCGCTGAGGAAGGAGGGCTGGGTGAGTTCAGGGGCAGTGTGAGGCTGTGGACAACCAGGAGGGGCAGAAGCGGGAGGCCCAGGTAGCACAGCCTGGTCAGCTCCCAGACCTCCTGACCAGGTAGGGGCATCAGACCTTATGGGGAAGCTTGGGAGTTTCATCTTCACCGCCCTCACTGGGAGAGTCCCCCTCGTCCTCACTGCTGGAGCCAGGACCTGCCATGAGGTACCTAGGGGAGAAATCGGCCTCAGGCACAGAACTAAGAAAGAACTGGGGGCGGGGAGCAGTAGGAATCCACTGTCCCCGCCCCCTCCCCAGCACCAGAGAGGTCCACAGCATGCCAGGCAGCTCAGCCACCCACAGACTCTTTCCCTCTTGGGGAAGATCTGTCTGTCCCATCTGAGAGAGGAAGAGGAATGGGAGCCTGTCTTCCCTTTGAGACTCAGAGGAGGAGGGTGAGCAGTAGGGAGAACTCAGGTGGAACTCTGACTCTGGGGTTCTTGCACCTGTACACTTAGCCAATACCAGAGAAAAGCGACGTCTGCACTAACCATTCACAGACTTGCTAATTACCTGCTAACAGCATGGTTAGGTCTCACATGGCACCTACACAGTGCTGGTTACAAACCATCTAGAGAGGATTCAGAATGTGAGAGGAGCTGGCCTGGTGGGCCGTCTGCAATCCTACTACTCAGAAGGCTGAAGCAGGAAGATTGCAAGTGCAAGGCTTGCCTGGGCTACAGAGTGAACTCAAGTCCAGCCTAGGTAACTTAGTAAGACCTCCCTCAAAATAAAACCTGAGCCGGGCGGTGGTGGCGCACGCCTTTAATCCCAGCACTTGGGAGGCAGAGGCAGGCGGATCTCTGTGAGTTCGAGACCAGCCTGGTCTACAAGAGCTAGTTCAGGGACAGGCTCCAAAACCACAGAGAAACCCTGTCTCGAAAAACCAAAAAAAAAAAAAAAAAAAAAACCTGAAAGGAAGACTAGGAATACAGCTCAGTGGTAGAGCCCCTACCTAGAATCCCCCAGAGAGGGGCTGGGTGTGGCTCAGTGGTAGAGCCCCTGCCTAGAATCCCCCAGTGAGGGGCTGGGTGTGGCTCAGTGGTAGAGCCCCTGCCTAGAATCCCCCAGTGAGGGGCTGGGGTGTGGCTCAGTGGTAGAGCCCCTGCCTAGAATCCCCCAGTGAGGGGCTGGGGGCGTGGCCCATGGTAGAGCCCCTGCCTAGAATTCCTCCAGTGAGGGGCTGGGGTGTGGCCCAGTGGTAGAGCCCCTGCCTAGAATCCCCCAGTGAGGGGCTGGAGTGTGGCTTAGCAGTTGCTTAGCATGTGGGAATCTTTAGGTTCAGTTCCTAGCAACACACACACACACACACACACACACACACACACACACACAAGTGAGGCTGGAGAAATGGTTCAATGGTTAAAGTTTGTACTGCTCACAGAGGACCCAAGTTTGATTTCCAGCACCCACATCTAGCGGCTCACAACTGCCTCCAACTTTAAGGGATCTGACACCATTGGCCTCTTCAGGTACCTGAACACACACATGCATACCCCCACACAGATATATAGTCATACACATAATTAAATAGTAATACACTTCTTTAAAGTATGTGGAAAGATATGCACTTTTTATGTAAACACTGCGGTTCTGTATAAGCAACTTGTGTATATGCATATTTTTAAAGATTTACTTATTTCTATTTTACATGTATCAGTGTTTTCCTGCATGTATGGCTGAACATCATTATGTGTGCCTGGTGTCCACAATGACTAGAAGAAGTCATTGGATACTCTGAGACTGGAGTTACAGACAGTTGTGGGCACTGGAAATTGAACCCAGGTCCTCTGGAACAGCAGCCAGTGCTCTTAACCACTGAGCCATCTCTCCAGCCCCAACCATCTTCAGAATTTTGATCCTCAGTATTGTGTGTGTGTGTGCATGCATGCATGCGTGTGTGACTGTGTATGTGTGCTGAAACCAGGCCCCACTCTGACACACATGTGGGATAAGAGAGCCCACGAACACCCTCACATTCGTTCAGGGTGATCACTGGAGCGGTGATTGATGCTAAAGCTAGATAACTAGCTCTCAGGGGTGTGTGGATACCAAACGCAATGTGGAGTCCACTGCCTCCTCCAGGTCAGCTGACCCACCACCTTGGTCCTGCTGACACAAGTATGCCAGGTTGAGCCCTACTTCTGAACTCACTCAAGCGACCTGTGACCCAAGTCTCACCTCAGCCCTTGGATCCGACCGCTCTTCTCCAGATCAAAAGTCTCCCTTTCTCCTGCTGTTGGCAGCCCAGTGGTCTTCCACTTCCCACTGCATCCTCGGGGGTGGATATGGCTGCCTATGCCTGCTTTTCTGCAGCCCAGCATGCCCTATGCCTGCCTACTACACATGCTTCTCATCCTGCAAGATTCTCCCTCCCTGTGGCCTTCCTGAGCTCCCCGAGCTGGGTCCTAACAGTTCTGACACTGGAGTGAGAGACGGTTAGTGCAGGGCTCAACATCCAGGTCCTCATTTCAGTGACACCTCTGCCTGGCACCCAGTGGAGGCTTCAAGACCAGTTCTGAACAGCAGCAACCCGCAGTGTCCTTTCCCTTCTATACAATACAGTTGTCACAGAATCTGTGACCCACCATCTGCAGGCCCTACACTTCTCGCTGAAACCAGCTCATGCTGGTTGAGATCATCTGAGCTTACCTAGCTGGCCCCAGGCTCTGCATCGCTCAGCTCTGGGCTGAGAGCAGGTGTATGAGCTGCCTGGTGGGGGGCATAGTGAGGCCTTACCTCCGGGAGGGCAGCCGGCGCCGCATCCGGTAGCAGTCCAGCACCCACTCTTTCCGCACAATACTGCCTCCGAGGCCCAGGACCTGGCTGTACTTGGGAGTGTTGGCAAAGGCACAGCTGGGGGGTGCAATATAGGGATGTCAGACGTGATCTGACCAACAAATGGGACAGGGCGAGAGATATGGGGCTAAGGGAAGGAGGCAGAAAGCAGAGAGAGCCAGGCAGCCTCCAGAGAACTAAGGAGGCAAAGACAGACAGACAGACAGACAGACAGAAGGAAGGAAGCAGGGAGGGAAAGGGGGTAGTATTACAGGGACAGAATGAAAGCGAGAGGGCGCGCAGGGCAGCACAGGGAACGGGTGGGTGGCACAGAGGGACAGAGGCCTACATGAGATGTGTGCTGTCCGGAGTCCAGTCTGGCCGATACTTGGCCCCCAGCTCCAGGGCTTTGTCCCGCAGCTCTGAGCGGAAGGGGTTCTGGAAGCCACTGAGCACCACCACCACACCCTGCAGAATCTTCCCCAGCTCCTGGGGGCCAGCTCGGGCCACCCTGGGCTCAGAGCCTTCTCCCTGGGGCGTCCCTGGGACCGCCTTCTGTGATGGGGCAGAGGCTGGAGCTCCAGCTGGGGAGCGACTAGGAACAGGCACTGTGGAGTCAAAGAAGAGAAGTTCAGTGGTATCCCTGGGGCTGTGCACCCAGCACCAGCTCCCCACTGCCCTTCTTAGATGGCAGGGTCAAGACGCCCAGCCCTTCCCTTTCGACACACAAGCCTGGGTCTCTGCAGAATTAAGGAACCCAGATTGCTTACGTTTGGGTCTCTTGAGGGCAGGTGGCCCCGCTGAAGGTTTGCTGGGAGGCTTCCTGTCTTCTAGGTTCAAGTCCAGTTTCCTCTTCCCTTTGGGAGACTCCTGAGGTTGAGGAGGCAGGGATGGGCTGAGGCTTCCAGCTTCTCTCATTCCCCATACCCCAGTGTCTGAGGACCTCACCTTGGAAGAGCTACCCAAAGCCTTGGAGACCGGAGAGGCCGAGGAGCCTGCGTTTGAGGCCTGCAGTGTAGCTGCTGCATAGCTGGGTCCCGCTGGGTCACTAGCAGAGACTACAGAGGGAGACAGTGAACCGAGGATAAGAAGGCAGGGGCAAGGACACTCTAGCACCTCTCACCAGGTATCCTGTCACTCCCACACCCAGGGGGACCCAGGGTCTAGACCCTCCTCCTCAGACCCAGCAGGCCAGGCTCCAGCCTTCCTCCCTGGACAAGCATTGCCCCAGACCCAGGGATCTAGCCACGCCCCTCAGCATTTAGGCTTCCTTTTGTTAAGATAAGTCAGGTATCATTCAGTCTATGCTGAACTCAAACTTTCTTCCTACCCGAGGAGGACCTCCTGCCTCATCTCCCCTGTGCTGAAGCCAGGGCTCCATGCTAAGTGAGCACTTTGTCAGCTCAACCCCACACGCACCTGAAGACGTCTTGTTGATGCGACTAAAGAAGAGAGCCCCTGGTTTTAGGGAATTGGCACTGTCATCCTCCTCTTTCACACGGAACTGGCCGAGCTTGGTCACTGTCACCTTCTAAGGTCCCGCAAGGTCAGTGCTGTGGGAAAGCTGTTGACGGGCAGGGGTGGAGAGGCGGGGAGAAGGTTCTGGGGATGACAGGTGCTGCTTACCTGGGATGGAGCCTCCACCTCCTCTTTGTCTGGAGGGCTGTGAAACCTCACAAAACTCAGGCCATAGGGTGAGTCCTGGAATGGGAAGTTTCTGGGTAGGACAGAGCTAGGCTCTCATGTCCCTTCACAGAGGGAAGCCCTTGCTAGCTCAGCTGTAGCAGGTGCCCAGGGAGGCGACCATGATGATAACATTAAACCTCACTGCACCCTAACTGTAGACAAGATCAGGGCTCAGTCCTCGACCTGCACTGACTCTTTCACCTTCACTGTAAATGGAAGTCAGGTTGTGGGCAGCGAGTCCACTTCCACGTGCTCTATCTCTGTCTGGAGCCACTTCTGCGATGCAGAACTGCCTAGGGCTCTTGGCTCCTCTGTTGTCTGGATGCAGAACTAGAAGGGAGGCACCTGAGTTCCGGGCCCCAGTGTGATGGTGACAGAGATTAAACACTAATGGGCCTCCATTCACCCTCTAACACTCCCTCCAGAGAACTAAGCTGCTTGTCACTGAAGGACCTCAAACCCATTGCTGGGAACACAGAGATCACAATCCGACAGGGGCAGCAGCTGTCCACTCCTCCCAGCTCTCCAGACTCAAGACGGGCCCCTCAGGCACCCCCTTCCCTGGACCGTTTCTCTGCTTCTGCACTAAGGTACCTTGCTGTATGGCTGGCTGCACACAATTTTAACACGATCCCAGCGCTTCTCTGCTGCGGCCCGGACTAACTTGTCAGGTCCAAAGAAACGAACGCGGTTGGGATTTGAGCCACTTCGACTCTCAGAAGGGGACATGAAAGAGGAGGTCACCAGAAGGACCTAGGTAGGAGACAACATAATGAGTGAGGAACAGAGCTAGATGACAATACAGAGGACCACATGCCCTAAGGAATCCCAGCAGAAGAGTCTCAGTGAGAGGCACAGGATTCAAACGAGTCAGCTCAAAGGCCGGGAGAATTACAGGATGCCAAAATAAGAGACCCAAATCCCAAGATGGAGAGAGCAGCGTCAATTATTAAGTGATGCTTCCCTGCCCACACCACAGGCAGGGGTGGCCCTGTGCAGTCAGCTTGGGTGGCAAAGCATCTGAGGACCAGCTGTGCCTTACTAGGCTCTGCCAAGAGGGGGAGCTAGAGAGGACGCAAGCTGCAGGTGATGGGCGGTCTACTCCAGATCCTTAAGCCATACCAGACGAACACAGTTTGCAGCATCCAACACTAACCCCTCTCTCGGTGACACACCTGCTCTTTAGGATGTGTTTCAGCCCCATGACCCCTCTACACCGTGACAGATGTGTCCATCCTTCCAACCTGCCTTCTATTCCTCACTCCAGGGGTGACAGCTGCCTGCCTTTTTCTCACCAGACCCCAATCTTACAGTAACAGTTGGTAACTACATTCTTATATTAAATTCTGTCCACAAAAATAATGGACATGGTTTCTGGCTCCAGGTCATGGCAGGGCCACCACAGAGGCAAGAATGTGGGTAGCCCCGTCTGAACTACTTCGTGAAACCTTGATTTGAAAAATAAACAAGCCAAGTTGGGCAATGGTGGTATATACCTTTAATCCTAGTACTTAGGAGGCAGAGGCAGGGGGAATCTCTCTGAGTTTGAGGCCAGTCTGGTCTACAGAGTGGGTTCCAGGAGAGCCAAAGCTATCCAGAGCAACCCGGTCCCAAAAAACAAACAAACACAGAGTTCAAGGAAATAAATGCTGATATGGACAGCAGATGAAGGAACAAATGACAATCAAAATTGGCCAACTAGGTCTGGACAAAGAGAGAGCTATGTGCCCAACACAATGGACTAAATCCAGATTGGCCCAAGCAAGCCCACCCTTCTGCCAATGGCTGGACCATGATACAGCTCTGACCAATCACACAGGGGTTCTGGGAAAGACTTTTCTTCCCTTCTTAAAGAGAGGTGAGAGCCAGGTGGTCGTGTGTGTGTGTGTGTGTGTGTGTGTGTGTGTGTGTGTGTGTGTGATGGGGGGTGCAGCCCTGTAATTCTAGTACAAGAGGCTGAGGTAAGAAGTTCACAAGCTCAAGAAGGTCTGAGCGACACAGTGAGAGGGAAGGGGGAGGGTGTGGCTCAGCTGGTGTTTGCCTCAGACAGGCAGCTGGAGTTAAATCACTTGTACAGCATAAAACTGGATGTGGTCCTAAACACTTGTAATCTGAGGTGGAGGCAGGAGGTTCAGAGGGCAAGGTCACCCTTAAACATAGCTGGGTTCAAAGTCAGCGAAGGAGCGGGTTGGGGAGCCAGGAGTGGTGACATACCCCCTAACCCGCACTTGGGGTGTTGGCAGCAGGTGAGTGTGCAAGGCCAGGCTTAATAACATAGTAAGTTTGGGGCAAACCTGGGCTACATAAGACCTTTTCTCAAAAAAATCACAGGGAGGGGCAGAGGATGCAGGGAGGGGAAGAGGGAAGAGGCATAAAGGAGAGGGGAGGCCAATCCAGGGGATGAGAGCCACAGTATTTCTTCCATGCCACCTCCTGTACTAGCTGCTGCCAAAGCTACTGATGCTCGATGGAGTGACGTCACTTCTGACCACTGGGCCAAACCCAAAATGAAAGCTGTCAATCAAGGCCCCTCCACATCACCAACTGTCAGATAGAAGCTGGGTCCGCCTAAAGCTAGCCGTTCTTCTTGAGGAGAAAACCCATTTGCTTCCTGATGCTGTAAGCAATGTTCAGCTGGTTCTTTGGTTGGTTGTTTGTTTTGTTTTGAATTTCATTTCTTTTCTGACATACTGTAAAATTTAAAATTAAAATAATTTACTGAGGTAAAGGAGACTATAACAATATGCTTCTTGGTGCACAGCTCTGATTAGGGAAAGGAAACAAGGAAGACAGATAATCACACAGAGTACTCACTGGCCTCCACTCCACTGTTGCAAAGGGCCAGATTCTGAACTAAACTGCAGGGCTGGATTTCTCACAAAGGGAGGGGGTGAGGAAGGGAAATGCAACTGGCAGTAAGAGCTGCTACCAACACTCAGTGGCGAGGACCCCCAAACCTCTCTTCTATTCACTGGAAAGGGGGACCACTCCGGTTGTCACACTGCCTTTAGGCTTCCAAAGGTAACCTCTACTCTCTGGTCTGGGCCACCTCCAACTCTGATGAATTTCTTCTGTACAATTTCTTCTACTGGGGATGAAGGTTAAGCCTTCACACATGCTAGACAAGTGCTCTCTACCACTGAGCCATGCCCCCAGCAGCTCCCTGGGGGATTCTAGGCAGGAGAGCTACCACTGGGACTGCATCCCTAGTCCAAGGGTTATTTCCAGTCCTGTAATCTATGACTTCCTTCCACTTTCTATTGAACAGGAGAAACCAGGCACCAGGTATATAATGAGACAGACCACAAAGGAATTGTAGGCACAAGCACACAGAAACGGAAAAGTGCCGTCGGGACACTCTTGGCTCCCACTGACGACGTCTAAGCAAGCACTCTACCACAGATCTATATTCTCAGTGCCATCCCCATTTTTCTTTTGTTTTTAATTTTGAAACTTTTGGCCACGTTGCTCAGGCTGTCCTCAAATACTCTACATAGTAGCCCAAGCTGGCCTTGAAGTTGCAAACATCCTCTCTCATCCCCCAGAGTAGTTGGTATTACCACCAAGCCTGTCTCTCTTTGCACAATCTGGATGGAGGAGGAAAAAGCATGCTGACTTTGCAGGAAATGGTGATGCTGCTGTGTGCTCTGGACTTGACCTGGAGGAGGAAGCAACCTTGACTGACTATCCTCATCCCCCTGTTTTCTCCTTTCTCTGCTCTTCCAGCTGTCTCTAGTTCCTACATGGAAATCAAGTATTGTAAGCCTCTGAGCTTTGATTCCGTTGTGACTAGCATTTACCAACCTAAGATTTGAGTACAAGTTCAATTCAAAATTTTGCATTACTGTAGCTTTCTCCAGACCCTGGGAAGACAAAGGCCTGAGCTGGCCACACCACCTTCTAGAGGGGCAACACTGAAGAAACACTCACACACAAAATGGGACAGTTTAACTAAAAAAAAAATACACCATATTCTATTTTTGCTATTATGAAGTAAATTCTGATCTATGTTTTGCAAAGAGAAGCAGTAAATTTTAAGGATTTATTTTACTTGTAATATGTGCATGTGGCTTTACTACAAGTGTGGCAGCCCCTGGAGCTGGGCTACAGATGGCTGTGGGCTGCCTGACACTGGTGCCGAGAACTAACTCAGGTCTTCTGCAGGGAGAGCAGCAGTCTCTCTTAACCACTGACCCGGCTCCACAGCTTTGCAAAGAACTGTTTTGTACTAATACCAAAATCTGTTCACTTACCATATCATTTTGAGAATAAAAAATGGTTTTGGTGCAGGCACCATCATTCTGGAAAATGGATCTTGCAGAGCAGAAAACACAACCTTATTCTCGGCAAGTAGGGCATGACTCAGTGGTAGAGTGTGTGTCTAACATGTGGAGGACCTTGCATTCCCATACACACCAGTGGGCATGAGGCACATGCCTGCAATTCCAGCACTCAGTCAGATGGGGCAGGAGGATCAGGGGTTCAACACCAAGCTCACTACATAGTGAGTACAAAACCAGTCTGGGCTACATGAGACCCTATCTTTAAAAAATGGAGGGGAGTCTCTATTTGTAGCAGGCACAACTCTTGTGGGATATTTTGATCACATTCTGACGCCTCCAAGGCTGCTAATAAAAATCCGCTTTGAATTAGAGGGTGGACCTACCAGCTGACCATAGTTAACCATAGTAATTTTGGAGGATTGAGGACAGATAGAGACAGGAACTAGTAGGGTAGGGCTAAGAGAGGGTCTTGGCTACTTTTGGATGAAGAAACAAGAGAGAGAGAGGTGGTCACTGGTTGCTTCTGCGCTATGTCTCTGATCATTTAGGTTCTTACCTGGATATCTGACTCCCAAGTTTCTACTGTTAAAGAATAATTAGATAAACACATCACACAACTGTCTATGTAGTCTGTGCAGTAAAGACCAAGGCTGGTATAATCTGAACTCTCAAGTCCCAGAACCCCACCGCCCCCCCAATTCCCCCGACACACTAATTTTCACGGAAAGAAAACATCTTGTAGAAACTGGCTTAGACTTAGGACTTGTCAATTCTATCAGGGCAAGTTTAATTTTTACTTTCATTTCACTAGTAAACCAGTAAGCTAATACTCTGAGCTATACTGAATTCCACCAGTCAAAACAGGACCTGTGAGGCTTGGTGGACTGGACCTTACAGTCCCAGCTGAGGGAGGCCGAGACAGGGGAACTGCCGGGGCAAAAGGAGAGACCCATCTCAAATAAGTAAAAAGTTAAAGAATCAATCACAAAGAACCATATTCTGTCTCAAGTAGACAGGCTACCAGTGGTGATAGACATTGTGGAACCCCAGTTCCCAGGCCACCTGTGAGAGACTTGGCAACCTGACAAAAGCAGCTATGCTCAGGCTGCAACTAGATTTTACAACCAGAGAGCCTCTTGCTCCTTTTCAACCTGGCAGCCCGGCCCTTCCCTGACAATCAGCCCCATCCTGTGCTTACTACCTCCTCAGCACCTGGAACCCTCCAGGTTGGCTGGGTGGCTCCCCCACCCTCGAGTAAGCACGGGGGACAGTGATGGAGATATGGGGACATCAGTGTTTCCCAGCTCTGCTTACCTCATAGTCCTGTTCACCAGCTGTGGCCCCTCCAGCCGAGCTGCCCACCAGCACCTCTACAAAGGCTGAGCCGTCGTTCCCAATGTCTATGCTGTGTATCTGCTCCTCCTTCTCCAACTGTAGGGCAGAGAAAGGCCACCCTGAGTTCCACCCTGGCCTGCTTTGGAACAGGGGACAGAAAGAGATG
Organism: Chionomys nivalis; assembly: GCF_950005125.1. Classification (NCBI taxonomy): domain Eukaryota; kingdom Metazoa; phylum Chordata; class Mammalia; order Rodentia; family Cricetidae; genus Chionomys; species Chionomys nivalis. The sequence goes on along the minus strand of NC_080087.1, from coordinate 78,919,547 downwards.
ATATCCACCTGGGCTATCATGTGCCCTGGAATGTCACCTACGTGTCAGCAGGAACCAGAACTGAGTAGCGTCATTATGTCTCTGACAGACAGGCTGGGACAGGACAGGGAGCAGAATTCACTGAATGAATGCTCACACCCCACCCACACCGTACACTTGCTTCACCAACACATCTCCATACCCCCACCTCGACCACTGCCTGTCATGTAACTCTCCTCGGTGGCAATAGCCAAAGGTATAGCTGGGTTGTCATACAAAGGACACAAAGAGGTTCCTGGACAAACTGATGCATGCTGGGGCTCCTTGGGTTCTGCTCATCACCAAGCCCTACCCTGGAATCCTAGCTATGTGCCCTTGCTTCCTCTATAAACTGAGGGCTCACCAAGTCAAGGATCTGCCATAGAACTAACTCTTTGGAGGTCACAGCACACAGTAGACACCAGCGGCTGTCAGCCAGGCATTATTTTAATATTGGTGACTCCTGTGACCTTACCTTCACTGGAAAAGCTCTGGAGGATTTGGTGTGGCACTTAGGTCCAGCAGGAGAATCAGTTTTTTTGTTTGTTTTTGGAGGTTCTTCTTGTTGTTTTGTTTTTTTGAGACAGGGTTTCTCTCTGTAGTCCTGCTATCCAGGAACTCCCTCTGTAGACCAGGTTGGCCTTGAACTCAGAGATCCTCTGCCTCCTGGGGTAAAAGGTGTGCACCACCTTTGCCCAGCATATGACTCTTTAAAGTGCAGAAAAGTCAGTCAGGACTGGAGCCATTTTTCTGAGATAGCCTGAAGGCTGCCATCCAGGTCAAAATGAGACTGTCGTTTTCCTTTTTTAAAAGTTTATTTTATCATATGTGTATGAGCAATTTGCCTGGATGTAATCTCTGTACCATGTGCTTTCCTAGTCCCTGCAGACGCCTGGAATGGGTGTCAGATCCTCTGGAACTGGAGTTAGATAGTTGGGAGCTGCCATCTGGGTGCTGGTAATCAAACCCTGGCCCTCTAAAAGAACAAGTGCCAGGCAGTGGCGCACGCCTTTAATCCCAGCACTCGGGAGGGAAATGCGGGAGGGACTCTTTGAGTTCAAGGCCAACCTGGACTACAGAGCAAGTTCCAGGACAGTCAGGGTTGTTACCCAGAAAAACCCTGTCTTAAAAAGCAAAACAAAACAAAACAAACAAAAACAAAACAAAACCAACTTGCTGACCTGTTTCCATTTTCTGAAACATGGTCACTGTAGTCCAAGCTACACAAACCCAAAGCTGAGATAACAAGCACGGGCTACAGCAGCTCCATTTTCACATGCTAATTTTTAGTTTTCTTTCAGTGTGTGTGTTGGGGGTGGGGACACGACAGACAGGGTCTCATTTTGTAGCCCAAGCACACCTTGGACTTGTGGGGATCCCCCTGGCTCTGCCTCCTAGGTGCTGGAATTGCAGGTAGGAGCCTCTCTGCTTGGCCTGTTTCCTTTGACTAGAGTGGTTTTGTCAGGTGCTGGCCTAGAAAAGCCCCAGGCTTTCTACTGAATCTGTTATCTAGGAGCAGGAGCATTACTGGATACTCATTATTCACTGACAGAAAGCTGTTTATGAAGACTCTCACCAAAGGACCTGTGGCTCCGGCCCGAGGGCTGCAGGCACAGAAAGAAAGGTGTATGGGTGTAGGCAGGCAGGATGGGCAACGGAAGTCTCCTGCTGTCCCGTCTGGGCTCTTTTATAGGTCCTAGGATGAAGACTTATGATGGCCCTCAAAGGTGCCTAGTCTTGGGCTTCGGACGTAGTCCAGTTGGTGGAGTGCTTCCCTAGGATGCAGGAACCCTGAGTTCAAGCCCCAGTAACGCATAAACAGACATGGTGGAGCATGTCTGTAATTTCAGTACTCTGCGTGTTGAGTCGCTGAAATGAGAAAACCACATTTGCTCACTCCTACCCGACCTCAGGCGAATACTGAGGTCAGCCTGACCGTCAGGTATGCACAGAGCTCTACGGGAACCAGAACTCCGGCGCCTTCACTCTGCGTGGTGACACTGCTGTGCCATAATCTTATTAAAGTACACGTCCTGTCACGCTTGCTAGCAGCCATCACAGCCCATGTTAACGGATGGCTTTACCTTTACAATGCCCTGCTCACTCAGCTCGGGGCCTCTTAGACATGTGATCACGGGAGTGCGTGCTCCCAGCTGGAACTCTGGCTCAGTGAAAACTTCAAACTCAAAGAGTTCATCCTGCTCTCCTTCCCCCAGGTGAGAACTTCCTGAAGAGGATCAGAAGTTCAAGGTCAGGGCTGCAGAGATGGCTTAATTGCCAGAGCTCCTCAAACCCACAGGAAGTTCGTAACCTCACATAACCCTAGGTCCCCAGGGACCTGATGCCTCTGCAGGCACCTGCACTAAATGCACCTACCCCTCAGACACATACTTAAAGATAAAGCCAATCTTTTTTGACTGCCTATCTACTGCCACCTGACCCTGACCTCCTCTGCCATTCTAATCCAGGCACTGTTTCTGAGAAGTGTCCTCAGTTGAAAAGGGGGAGTAGTGGTGATATCCCTCCCATAGAAAGCTAAGATGCCCCAAAACAAAACCAAGGCCAGCTGGGCCTTCAAGCGCAGCTACTTGGGAGGTGAATCCAGAGTTCGAGGCCTGCCTGGGCCACAGAGTGCGTTCAAGAGCAGACGGGGTAACTTAGCAAGGCCATGTTTCAGAGAGCGGGGCTGGGATGTGGGTCAATGGCGAAGTGTTTGTCTAGCCTGCACAGGGCCCTGGGCCCAATACTCAGCACCACATAAGACAACAAAGCAAAAGTGAGTGCTCACGTCATTAACAGTGGAAACAATGCAAAACCTACTCTTCCACCAGGGCCGCCAGGGCAGGTGCTGCAATCGCCTCCTCTGCACAGGCGAGCAGCCTCGGGCAGGAAGTGGTTGTGCCACAGCTGTGCAGGCAAAGCCCAAGAGAAAGACGGCCAGCTGTCACCCACAGCACTGTTCCTGGGCCCACAGCACTGCACGCAGAGAATGTAGGCCAGCACAGAACCTTCTGGACACTGAGCCCAGCTGACTTCCTGTATGCTCAGCCATTCTTCTCCAGCTACATCACCCGTCTCACATCCAAGAAGGCTGAGGCGTCCGGCTCAGGGCTTTCGCACCGGCCACCCCAGATCCTGAAATACTCTGGCTCAGGGCCTTCGCACCCGCCAGCCCAGAACCGGAAACTCTTCACATCTTGCCACTGCCCATGCCTTCTTTCTGAGCAAGAGTCAGACGTCAGAACTTCAGACCAAACAAAGTGGCACCGTCGCCCCCACTAATTGTCGCTGCCCCTGCCCCCATGCTGGGGATGTTCGGGGGTCTTGCACACACCACACAGAGCTCTACCACTTGGGGCTTATATACTTTTGTTTTTTAAACACTGGGTCTCATGTATTCCATGGAGGCCTCAAGCCTCCTACATAGCCAGCAATGTCCTTGAAGTTTTAATCCTGACTCCCTCTCTTCTGGGTTAATGCAGTGCTAGGGATCAAACTCAGTACACGTCCAAGTAGGCTGCACAAACGGCCCAACCTCGTAGCCTATACTTGCATTGTACTTTTCTAATTTTCCTAGGTAGACATGATGCATGATGCCAATGAGATGGGCACAGAGGGTGGGCAAAGCTGAGACAGCTGGTGCAAAAGCTGCCCTGTGTGCGTAGTTAAAAAGAAAGACGGGGACTGGGGAAAGGCCCGGTGGGGAACGTGCTGGCCTAGCATGCAGGAGGCAGCACAGCAGGATGGGGTAGGACGGCCACAAGCTTCAGGCCAGCCTAAGGTAGAGAGTGAGACCCTGTCTCAAATATCAGGATAGTGGTACACACCCATAATCTCAGCAGTCTGGAGGCAAGAGGATCACAAGTCAAGGCCAACCTGAGCTGCACACAGTGAATGCCTTTCTCAAAAAGTGAAGAGCTGAAGGAATGGCTCAGAAGTAGAGAGCAAGACCCTGTCTCCAAACAAAACAACAAGGGGCTCTGGAAAGACGGCTCAGTGGCTAAGAGCAAAGGCTGCTCTTCCAGAGGGCCCGAGTTGGTGGCTCACAACCAGATAATAGGATCCAATGCCCTCTTCTGCACACATGCAGTTTGTACATGCAGAAAAGGACCCACGTACATCAATAAGTAAATCTTAAGAAATAAAAGAATTAAAAAGTTTTAAATATGGAAAAAACACAGCAAGTGTAGTAGCTCACGACTGAACTCCCAGCACTTGTAATGTGAAGGCTCAGAGTTGGAGGCTATACAACGAGACCCTGTCTCAAACAACAATTACAAAACCAAGCATGATGTGTTCCAGCGTGCCATTGACACTCAGGTGATACTCCAGTATTCCAACTGGACCTGTCCCAGCACCCCCTCCAGGACAGGCGGGGTCGGCAAAGAGACTGAACTCCCTGGCTGGAAGCAGGTGACCAGCTGGGCACAGAGTAGCCACGGCTGACAAAAGAGGTGTGTGGAGCTGACACAAGGCGAGGGCTGAATTCTGTGTGGCAATACCAATGTTGTGTAACAGTGCTCAGAGAACACCCAGGGAAGTAGGAGAGCACACAAGGCTCTACTGTCTTCTCCCTTGTCCCTGCAAAGGAACTAGAGCCAGCACTGGAAGAACTCAGAGTTACCCACGAACTGGCAAGTGCTAAGTGCAATCCGATTTTCCCAGGGGTCTCTGACGTGATGGAATCTAACCACTTGTTTATCCCCTCTCGTTTATTCTCAACAGGAAACAAGGAGCCTGTGAATACCTAAGTTGGATCCTTTCTTCTGCAGAGGCCCTGGTGGCTCCCATCTCAAACAGCCCTTTCCTACTAGCTCTGGTCCTATTTTGCTCACTGGCCTCCTTGGCCTATCTCTCATGTGCCAGATGGATGCAGCCTGCTGACCTGTCTATCCCCTCCCTGTGGATGCACGGCCTCCTCTGCTCAAAGTCCCCAGACTCCAGGCTGCAGAAATGGCTCAGTGAGCAAAGATGCTGGTCTGACAACCCACAGCGCAAGGAAAGAAATGGCTCCTGCAAGGTGTCCTCTGACCTCTACAGATGTACACACGTGCAGAGGTGTGTACACACTCGTGTGCGCATACACACACATATTAAATAAATGTAGTTTTAAAAAGAAAAGTTCACACATTTAATCCCAGCACTCTGGAGGCAGAGGTGAATTCTACGAGTTGGAGGCTAGCCTGGTCTACATAACAAGTATCAGAACACTCTGTAGAGTGACCCTATCTCAAAAATGTGAAAATAAATATTATTTTTTGTTTTGTTGAGCCACCAGTGGTTAGCCAGGCAGTGGTGAAGCAAACCTTTAATCCCAGCACTCGAGAGGCAGACGCAGGCGGATCTCTGTGAGTTCAAGGCCAGCCTGGTCTACAGAGCGAGTTCTAGGACAACCAGGGATACAGAGAAACCCAGTCTCAGGAAAAAAAAAAAAGTTACCATTGGGGCTGGAGATGGCTCAGTGGTTAACAGCATTTACTGCTCTTGCGGAGGATTGGGGTTTGGTTCCCAGCACCCACATAGTTTATAACCATTCCTAACTCTGCTTCCAGGGGATCCAATGCCTTCTTCTTCTTCTTCTTCTTCAGTTTTTTTTTTTTCTTTCTTTCTTTCTTCCAAAGACAGCATTTCTCTGTAGCTTTGGAGCCTGTCCTGGAACTAGCTCATGTAGATCAGGTTGGCCTTGAACTCACAGAGATCCACTCTGCCTCCTGAGTGCTGGGATTAAAGGCCTGTGCCACCAACGCCTGGCCTGACCTTGAATTTCCGACCCTCCCAAGTATTGGGCTGACAGGTGTGCAGCACTATGTCCAATTTATGAGGTAACAGGGTCCAAACTCAGGGCCTGGAGTGTAATAGGCGAGCTCTCCTCCAGCCCTTCACACCAGGCCTTGCAGTACACTGGGCAGGCTCTCCAGTCCAGCGACCACCAAGGCTCCGGGTGTGAACATGTTTGTCACATACTGCCCACTGCTGTACAGACCCAGCACCGCAGTGCTGACTATGGAAAGCTCCTAACACACACTTGTGGAATAAGTGAATGAGTGAACTAATGATGCTACACTCGATCTCAGCTGAAAGCTGAAAAGTGATGAGCCACTCCAAGCATCAATGTCTACACCTCTGTCTCGGGTCCCAGTAGGACTTTTAATTGCCGCCCAAATTTTCTTTTACATTTAATTATGATTTATATGGGTATTTTGCCTGCATGTATGTCTGTGCACCACGTGCCACAGAGGCCAGAAACGACATCTGATCCCCCGGAACTGTACAAAGGTTGTGACACACATGGGTGCTGGGAGTCACACCCAGGTCCTCTGAAGGTGCATCTCTCCAGATGGACACTCATTTCTTTAAAGCACGCGAGCCGTGTGATGTGGAGGTCAGAGGACAACCTGTCAGTCAGTTCTCTTCCCACAAACTGGGGTCCACTGAGCCATCAAGGGAGCCTCTTAGAACTCCCAAAGTCACGCCCCAAAGAAAACACATGCACTTCCCAAGCTGCTTCCACTCTGGATTCTGCCTCAGTCTTTTCCAAACAGTCCTGCGCTTTACCTGACTCCCTAGCTCTCCTTCCTGTCTCTTCTGCCTCCAGTCTTTCAGTTCCCACCAAGCGCTCTTACAGAACTGAACATCATTTCCTGGAGAGGGGAGTGAGGGGGGTGTCACCTGATCGTAAGCAGCCCGAGGAATCACTATCCCATAATGAAACTACCAGTCCCTCCCTTTATATCAACTCCCACATGTTGACAGAAGACTTCTGCAGACATTATGTCATCAGGTTTTACAGCCACCCCAGCCTTGAGTGTCTTTATTCTCAATAGGTACATTTGGAGAGATGAAAAACATTTGCCTGAGGTGGAGTGAGTAAGAGGGAGAGCTAGAATTTGAATCCAGATCCCCAAACTAAATAGTAAGCAACCTGGTTCTCACACAGTTTAAAGGACAGGCTCTCGGTTGCATAATTTTCACCAGGCCTCAGTTTCTTTATCTGTAAAATGGGGATAATGACAGTCTGTAGGTCATGGGGCTTTACGAGGATGGAATGAATCAAGCCATGTGAGGTGGTTAGGCTGCTGACTGGCAAGTTATAATGGTGCATGACATTAGTTCTCATTACCAGTCTCTGGTGAGGGATTTAAGAGATGCTTAAATCTAACACTGGCCAGGAAATGTCACGGATCTATGTTTGTTTGTTTAAACTTCTCTATAATCCTCAAAAGGCTTTGTAAGTCAGAACTGCTAAGCAAAGAGGCCACAAATACACTCAGTGTTAGTGACAGTCTGGTAAGCCTGTGCCCACCAAAGTCCTTTCACCTAGCGTCCCTCGACTCAGAAGGGAGGAATGTGTGTGAGCTGGGCACAACGGCTGTGGTGACGGCTGGGGGCTGTAGCTCAGCAGTGCACACAGAAACAACACAGACCGACAAAACTGTCACAAGCACGACACTCAAGAGTGGGCTGCCTTAGCTGTCATCCATGACACTCAGATAAGACACATGGCCACCACACAAGTGGCAAAGGGCAGGTGCTTAAGAGCATCTAATTCTCTTCTCCAAACAACTTTTTTAAGATTATTTTTATCAGCTAGGCGGCGGGGGTGCACACCTTTAATCACAGCATTCGGAAGGCAGAGGCAGACGGATCTCTGTGAGTTAGAGGCCAGTGTGGTCTACAGAATGAGTTCCAGGACAGTCAGGGCTGTTACACAGAGAAACCCTGTCTTGAAAAATAAAATGAAAAAAAAAAAAAATTTTTGCCATTTTTAATATGTGTAAGGCCAGCAGCATCAGGTCCTCTGGAGCTGGATTTACAGGCTGTCGTGAATCACCAGTGGGTGCCAAGAACTGAACCTGGTCCTCAGGAGAGCAGCTTGTGCTCTCAGCCACCGCGACAGCTCTAGCTCCCCAAATTTTCTGTTCCTTTCAAAAACTTTTTTTTTTTTTTTTTTTTTGGTCATTTGAGACAGGGTTTCTGAACTCACTCTGTAGACCAGGCTGGCCTCGAACTCAAGAGACTGGTCTGCCTCTGTCTCCTGGGTATTAAGATTAAAGATATGAGCCATCACGCCCAGTTTTAGAAACAGACTCTTAGGCCAAACAAACATTACTATGTCTTGATCCCGGTACTTGAGAAGCAGTGGGGAGGGGAGTGTTGGAAGTTTGGGGCCAGCCTATGCCACACAGTGAGCCCATCTTTAAAAAGTCACACATGCTCCACACCCTCCCCAAGGAAACCTGCAGAGCTGTGGTTTGGTTTCAACCAGAACATTATAAAACACACTCAAAGACCAGGTGTGGAGATCTGCTTGGGGGATCGGGACATCACGAGTTTCAGGCTAGGGGAGAAACTGGTGGCCAGAGTTAGACTCAGAGAACCAGAACACGCACAGTAGGAGGAGAAAAACAACTCCCACAATTGTCGTCTGATCTCCACATGCACGATGCCATGGGACTTGTGTGCTCATACACGTGCACACAAAAGAAACGGAAATACAAATTTAAAATAAAAAAGCAGTCAGAAAGAATAAATTTAGTCGGTCAGTGGTGATGCATGCCTTTTATCCCAGCACTCAAGAGGCAGAGAGAGGTGGATCTCTGTGAGTTGGAGTCCAGTCTGGTCTACAGAGCAAAGTGAAAGAAAGCCAGGAGGTTGTGGCTCACACCTTAATCCCAGCACTCAGGAGGCAGAGGCAGACAGATCTCTGAATCTGAGGCCAGCTTGGTCTATTGAGTGAGTTCTAGGACAGCCTGGACTCTTTAGAGAGAGCCTGTATCAAAACCAAAACAAAACCTGAACAGTCAAACCAAAAAGTCAGTCAGCTGGCTTGCTTCATTCACTTACTAATTTCATGGTACTAGGGATAGAGTCAAGGGTCTCACGTGTTCCAGGCAAGCTGAGCTGCATTCCTAATCCTTTTGCTAGTAGTCCCTGTGATACTAACTACTTTTTATTTTTGAGACAGATTCAAAGTTGTCCAGGTTGACCTTGAAACTAGTAATCCTCCTGTCTCGACTTCCCAAGCAACTGGGATCCCAGGCCTGAGCCATCAGCTCCTTCAACTTTGCCCTCAATGTAATGAAACTGATTTCCGTAGACACCCTTCATGGTCCTGCTGACACAAGAAACATAGTAAAGACCGACACTGTCCCAGCTGAGGAAACAGGCCCAGGGGTAGAATCAAGCTACTCAGAAGCACCCACTGACTCCTGGTCATCTCTGGGCTTGGGGCACCGGTGGGATTTCAGCTTCTCCACTTTCCAGGCAACTTAGTTGAGCAAGCACTTTCTCTACCATAGAAGAGAAAACGACTCAACCTACAGCCAGCTGGCTTGGGAATGAGACCTGGGGACGCACAGCCCTGGGAGGAGGAGGTGGGAAAGGGCGGCATCACCTGTAGGACCACAGAGATGGTCTTCTCGCCTGCCTTGGCTGCGCGCCACTTCCGGTAAGTGTCGGCCTTGAGAAGGTTTTCTGCACAATGGGTCTGCAGACAAGAGTAGAAACGTGGAGATTCGTTAAATAAGGCTTATTTGAAAAAATTAAAATAATTTGCCGGGCGGTGGGGGCGCACACCTTTAGCCCCAACACTCGGGAGGCAGAGGCAGGAGGATCTGTGTGTTCGAAGCCAGCCTGGTCTATAGAGCGAGTTCCAGGGCAGCCACGGCTACACAGAGAAACCCTATCTCGAAAAACAAAAACAAAAAAAGAAAAAGAGAAAGAAAAACAAATAATAAAAGTAAAATATTGTCGAAAAGCTAGCCGACTCTCCACACTTAACTTCCTGCCAGTTTCCCCCACTACTGACACACCTTGCCCGAGTTTTCCTCAGTTTCTCCCGCTAGAAGTGGCCCAGAACCCCGTTTTTCCTTACTTCTCCGGGACTTCCACAGTGGCCCCAAACTTGCCCCTGCCTGCCCATCTCCCCCGGATGCACGTCCAGCCTCCAGCCCGCAGCCCCCTCGGAACGCCACCAAGTTCCCCTCCGCACTTGCCAAGTCCTCAGCCTCCCTCAGAAAACCCCCTGTCTTCCCGACGCTCCCACTTCAGCCCCTCACCGAGTCCTGGCTGCTGCAGGACACGACGTGGCGGAGGCTGATCTCCGGCATGTCCACAGCCGTGGACGTGCTACCGACCACAGAACGAAAAAGGGTTCCTTCCAGCAGGGGGGCCCCAGGAGAAGGTTGAGGGGCGAGCGCGCCCTGCACGGGACTCAGTGCGCAAGCGCGCGAGACTCGGGCCTTTCAAACCGCGGCGCGCCGCGGCGCGCGTCAACACTGCGCACGCTCGGATGGACTTCGCCAGAGCGAGGCGCCGGGTCCCCTTAGCAACAAGCTTTTCCTCCGACCCCGCCTCTCTCTGATCCCACCACTCTCAGGCCTCGCTTCTCGATGACGTAGGGACCCGGCTTTCTGGGAGCCTAGCAACAGGAGCGGCCTCAGTGATTGGGTCTTACGTGAAACTTGCTCTGCTCATTGGACCGTGCGGTTACCAACCAAACTGAAGCCTTAGAAACGCCGGGGCTTGCTGAGAGTTTCCCGGAGGCTGCATCCTGCTTGCAATATGATCCCTTCCACCTGTTGATGCGGACACGCTCTGTTCCCCTTCTCGCTCAAAACACAGACAGAAAGACAGACAGACGCGCGCGCACACACATGGGCGAGCGCACCGAGACAGACAGACAAATGATAAGACGGAGATCTCAGACCTTTCTTAGCCCTTGGCCTGAGACCAAGAGAGAGGAAGAAAGATCTTAAATAAAACACAAAACATGTTCCCAGCACACACGCGCGCGCAAATACACACACACACACAGAGAGAGACAGAGAGAGAGAGAGAGAGAGAGAGAGAGAGAGAGAGAGAGAGAGAGAGAGAGAATAGGTTGCAGAGAGCACTCAGACCTATGTTAGCTCTTGATCTTACACCAAAAGCGGGAGAACAATCTTAAATACAAATTATGCACCATCTACACGCGCTCCGGCGCACAGGCTAGCATGCTTGCACAAATGCCTCGCTTTCCAAATGCTCTGTGAGCATTGGTCTCCATCCTCACCCATCTCTGGCCGCTGTTCGGTCCCCTCAAGACCCAGGGGCACATCCCTGGGAAGGGTTGGAGCTGGACACAGCTCTAATACAGAAGAGTGAGTGTGAGGACAGGCTCACCGAAGGGAAAGGAAAAGTTGACAGGGCGTCCGGCCTCCGCAAGACGGGCCTAGACATGCTGGGCGCTCCTAGGTTAGGACCCAACCCACGCTGGGTGCCTCCTTGGGAAAAGAGAAGAGGGGGTGCCAGTCTCCGAAGTTGCCCTGCACCCTCAGGGAATCAAGTGACCCAACTCCAACCTTAGGTTAAAAAAAAAAAAAAAGAGGGAGGAGGAGAAAAACGTGTAAGATGTAAGTGAGCTTCTGGGTCCAGGTGGAAGAAGACACTGGCAATCTAAAGACCTTAGGTGCTGGTGCAGGAAGGGGTTGGGTCGAAGATGTTCAGTTTTCTTATGGGATGCTGGCTCCATGACTCCAACCTGGAGGCTGTGGAGGACTGCCATGGGTTCTGACCTCAGCTATTTCTCACCCCAGGGTGAAGGTGGGACCAGACCCGCCCTTGCCCCGCTTCCTATAAGGGCAGAGGACCTGGGACTGCAGGTTCACACACCATGAGGCGGTCTAGAAGACACAGGACCTTCCTGCTGGCTTGTGCACTGCTCTGCACCCTCATGGGTCTCGGTAAGTGGCAAAGGGACCTGGCCTCCTTCCTGGGGTCTCAGAGGGCACTGGGCAAGGTTCTCAAGAGAGAGAGACCCTAAAAAATCAGATTCATGAAGGATGGACAGGGAGTAAGGAGGAGGAAGCCTGGGTCTGAGAAGGCTTGATGGGCGTTAGGAAGAGACTCAAAACATTGCATCTGAATTCTGGGAAAATCAGATGAGAGCTGGCAATTAGAGAAAATCTTTAAAAAGTAACTAATTAGTAAGGACAGACAGAAGTGTTCTTTCTGTCTGAACTTAGAAGAATTCAGGCCTTCAGCATTCCCAAGCCAGGTTCACTGTCCCTGGAACCCAGATGGCTGGGTTCCTCCTCTGTCAGGAGTGAAGTCATGCCACTGATCCCTCTGTACCTCAGTCTACCGCTTTGACTTAGGACCAGACCTCAGAGTCAGGTACCGCTGCCTGAGTTCCCAGACTTCTGGGTTACCTTCAGGGAAGTGAGTTCCACACCCTGAGAACCAGCTGGACCTGAAAATTTACAAAAGCCCCATAGAAAACTCTGCCACGACCCCTCCCTGCCTCTGAGAGTGCTCAGAGGACCCTGGCGTCCCAAGTCCCCAAGCTTTGTAATTATTAAGTAAAACAGGCTCTGTGGTGGAGTCATTTCCCGCCCTGGAAGCCACTTTGCTGGCATGGCCACCGCTTCCTTGTCAGACTCCAGACAACTGCCTGGACAGTTCTCAGTGCCCCGCCCACGAAAAACCAGGAAGACCCTAGTCCCTCCTCCAAAGTCATCTCTCCTGTGAGCTCCAAAGCCCAAATCATGGTCTGAAGACCATCCCAGCCATGGCCACACACCCTGTTCTTTGCTCTCCTTGCTGCAGGGTGCCCTCTAAGCTGTGAAGTGTGCAAGGGCTCGGGACACACATGCAGCGGGAAAATGAAGACCTGTGATTCCGACAAAGACGCATGCGTGGTTCTCGTGGGCGAGTCCAGCACAAGTAGGAGGGTGTGGCTTAGGCCAAAAGGGTCGGGAGGGATGGATACCTTCATGGTAGAAGATACAACCCCATTTATGGGGGATGGTTACAAGGAGTTGTGGGAGGAAAGAGGTGGGAGAAATGTGGTGTGTTAGAAAACGCTATGGTCGGAGATTCTGAAACTGAGCGTGTCCTGAACAAGGGAATATGGGAGGATGGAGAGATGAGGCAACAGTCAAGAGCACTGGCTGCCCTTGCAGGGGACTTCTGTTCAATTCCCAGCATGGTGGCTCACAATGGTCTATTAACTAAAATTCTAGGGGATCAGACACCCCCTTCTGGCCTCCACTGGCACTGCATACTTGTAGTTACATACAGGATGGCTAAATACTCACACACATAAAATAAAATGGGGGCAAGGGGAGGGGAGCTGCTGAGGGAAAAAATGAGGGGACACGGGAAACTAGCAGGAAGCAAAGAGTCTTTTTTTCTTTTAATGTTTTTACTTGTAATTACGTGCATGGGGGAGGCATTATGCAAGTGAGAGCAGTGCTTGCAGAGGTGGGAGGGGAAGGTCAGATTCCTTGGAGCAAAAGTTCCAGACAGATGTGAGATACTGATGATGTGAGCTGAACTCTGCTGGAAGGGCGGTTGATGCTCTTAACTGGAGGGTGGGACAGAAACCGGGAGAGCTAGGAGGGGAGATGGATGGTGTTAGGGTTCGCGGGGGGGGGGGCGGGGGGGAACAGAACCTGACTGGAAGGGGACTGTAACCTTGAGGATGGAGCCAATACATCCGGAGAAAGTAGAGAAAGTAGAGATGTCTGGAAGGGGTGGGAAGCAGGAAGAGTCCGAGACCAACCAGCTGGGCTATAGAACAAGATCCTGACTTTAAAACAAACAAAAAGAAGGGGAGGAAGTAGGAGGAAGGGAGGGAGAGAGAGGGAGTAGAAGGGGGGAAGGAGGGATGGAGGGAAGGGGAGACAAGAAAGGGGGAGCAGAGAAGGCAAGGAAGAGGACTGGGGAGCGAGAGGAAGGAGTGGGGAGGCTCAGAAGTACAATGGGAAAGGGGGACCCAGCCTCAATCAAAGAGAGCACCCCAGACCTCAGAGAGGAAAAAGAAATAGAGAACATTGGGGTGTGTTCATCCTTGGTGGAACGAGAGCCTTAGTTCCAGGAGGGGTGACTTCCAGCTTGCAGAGGGACTGGAACAAATGAGGGTCATGTCGTTGATCTCTTTTAACATTAAGAAAAGTGTGTGTGTGTGTCGCACACGCGCATGTGTGTTTGTGTATGTGTGTGTGCCTATGTGTGTGTGTATGTATGTGTGTGTGCATATGTGTGTGTGTGTATGTGTATAGGTCAGAGAATAGGTCAGAGATCCACCACGTGGGTCTCAGAGATCGAACTCAGGACGTGAGACATGGTGGCAAACACCTTTACCTATTGAGCTATCATCTTCGAGGGCAGGGAAATACCCCTGCAGCCGCGGTGAGAGAGGAAGGTGGACTTGAAGAGACCAGGAAGGGGTAACCAAAATGTCTGGAGTAAAGAGGGAAGAGCCTCTGGGCCGGAGAGTTCAGGATTGGGGCTATGTCAGCCATTCCCTGTAACAGGCAGGGACTGAGGGATGCTGGGAGAACCTGGCGGCCAGGTCTAGCTTTGCTATATTGAACAGGCCTTCAGCCATTTGTCGCAGGTTTGAAACTTCACAGAAGGTGGGGAAAGTCCACCTCACACAGACACAGGGGTAGCCTCAGGCGGCTCAGGAAGGATTTGTATCCTCAGTGCATGGGTGAAGGAACCCTGTCAGACAAGCAGGGGGGCTACCTACCAGCCTCTGACACCAGGCAGATTGTGAATGTGACCTTTCTGAGCTGCTATAGGGCCAGTGAGACCTCTCAGCAGGTAGAGGGTCTGGTGTGGAGCACTGAATTTGATGCCTCATCCTGCAAGATGGCGGAAAAGAACTGACCGCTGAGAACTCTTAGCACACTCACTGGGGGCACATGTGCAATATATATATATATTGTATGTATCTATAGACAAAATTTAATGAAAATTGGTTAGTGTGTATGTGTGATCCATGGTGCTAGTCATAGGGGACAGTCACAGAAATGAAAACCAGAAGAGATGGTGAAGAGAACACTATAGATTGTCATCATCTGGCTCATCTTCTCCCTTCAAAGATTCCACGGCATAGTTCTCTGTTTCCTTACTTACATTTTTGTTTGTTTGTTTGTTTTTGTTTTTTAAGACAGGGTTTCTCTATGTAACAACCCTAGCTGTCCTAGAACTCACTCTACAGAGTAGGCTGGCCTTGAACTCACAGAGATCCACTGCCTCTGCCTCCCAAGTACTGGGATTAAAGGCATCTGCAGCCACCGCCTGCCCCCCCCCTTACATCTTTTGGAACAATTTCATGTCTTCCTTTAGTTCATTCGCCAACCCAGCTGAGTTCGAGTTCTAACTCCATCATGTACTATTTATTTTTTGCAACTTACTACGTCACAGCAAATCATTTCTTTCCCTTGAAGATCTTCTATTTCTATCTCTGTGGCTTGCCTGGCTTTGCCAATAACCGTGTGAAAGGCCTAATGGTTCAGTCACATAGAGCTGTGTGCTGTGGTACAAGCCATAAGATCCTACCAAGAAGCTCCAGCCCAAAGGTCCAACAGCGCTGTAACGTGTGTGTGTGTGTGTGTGTGTGTGCATAGCCACTCTGCCGGCAAGATGTTTAAGAGGAACATTACAGCCAGTGTTAGATATCAAGTCGGACACTTCTTCTCTTGCTATGTCTGCTAACGAGCAAATGTCTGCCAGCAGACCTGCTGCCACCATTCCAACATATCAATCAACGTGAAGAGGGCATGTTTTGGGGCCTTCTCCACAGGTTTAGAGAACACTAGTTTTCCTACCCCAAAGACAACACCGTCTTTCCATCTACTCCCTACTATTCCCACAGCCTTCGGGGCATTCTCAACTCAGAAAACTCCTCCACTGGGAGAGAATGGAGAGGCTGGTAGGTCACCCGGTGCCAGTGGAGCGCATGGTGCTAACCAGGGGGCCGAGGAGCACTTCCAGGCCTGAAGTCATACACGCACCTTGTAAAAATATACTTATTTGCCGGGCGGTGGTGGCGCACGCCTTTAATCCCAGCACTTGGGAGGCAGAGGCAGGCGGATCTCTGTGAGTTCGAGACCAGCCTGGTCTACAAAAGCTAGTTCCAGGACAGGCTCCAAAACCACAGAGAAACCCTGTCTCGAAAAACCAAAAAAAAAAAAAAAAATACTTATTTTAGATGGGTGTGGTGGCGCAGGCCTTTAATCCCAGGACTCAGGAGACAGAAGCAGGTGGATCTCTATGAGTTCTAGGCCATCCTGGTCTACAGAGCAAGTTCCAGGGAAGCCAAGGTACATAGTGAGGCTCTGCCTCAAAAACATTATTTTATGTGTATGTGTACTGTTTGTATGTGCATGTAAGTGCAGGTACCCAAGGAGGCCAGAAGAGGGCAACAGATCACTGGAACTACAGTGTAGGCTCAGATGTGGAAACTGGGAACCAACCTTGGGTCCTCTAGAACAGCGCAAGTGCTCCTGACTCAGGAGCCATCTCTCCAGCCCTAGTTTGTGTGTGTGTGTGTGTGTGTGAGAGAGAGAGAGAGAGAGAGAGAGAGAGAGAGAGAGAGAGAGAGAGAGAGAGAGAGAGAGAAAGAGAGAGAGTCCCTGTTAGGGAGGTAGGGAATGGTGAGATGAGGAGGGAAGGGGAGGAAGTGGTTTATTCCTATCCCTACTCTGCAGAGGGCCGAAAGTCAGTGAGCACCTTCAAGGCCTGCACGAAGTTTAAAGACTGCTACTCCGGCTTCGTATCTACCACCATGAGTCCCAATGACTACATGGTGTCCAACGCCCACTGCTGTCAGAGCGACGGTTGCAACAGTGTCTCAGTGCCCCGTAAGTGCCACCCCAACAACAGGATGCCTGCCCTGTGACATCTGGCAAGTCCTTGGCTGCTTCATTTCCTGACCCACAAACTCCACCAACCCAACCCGGTGATCCCCAGGTTCCAAGGATGTTGGGGGTAACAATTCTTCCAATCTGCTTTATATTCCGTCATCATTCACAGTTCCTCGTAACAATCGGACGGAGAATGGCCTGATGTGTCCCTCCTGCATTGTGCCCTTCCAAGAGACGTGTCCAGGAACCCAGACAGCTCGTTGCGTGGGCCCAGAAACACACTGCATCTATTTTGCTGGCAATGTGCAGGCTGGTGAGCTGGTGGATAGACTTTGATGGGGGGAGGGGCGTGTGTCAGAAACAGAGGTCCACACTTCCCCCATTACAGGTGATGGGGGGAGTTCCGGAGAACTGGACAAAGAAATGATGGTGCAGGGCGGGGATGTGTGTGTTAGACTCCCGGGTCACGAAGAAGCTGACTCCGTCCTGAAATGTCGTCACAGGTATTATCAACACGAAATTTGCCACGAGAGGCTGTGCCACAGAGAGCGCCTGCCACACCAAGGCTGGAGCCGAGGTGCCTTCGGCCTCCTACCTCTACTTTCTGCGCCGGGCAGACTGCCTGCCCGCGCCCTACCCGCCTGGCAGGGGTGAGTGAAGACTAAGGAGTATGTGTCTCGAGGTCCCCATTTGTCCTCGGCCTGCAGCTCTTCAGGCACCCGTAAATTAAAACTGATGAACAGAGTAAACCTCAGGCCTTGTGACCGGATGCATCTTGGGAGGGTGGGTGTAAACAGTATGGGTCCCAGCGTTCTTCTGACTCTTGCCCCTCCTCCCGCTCCAGTTCAAAGAAGGGAGGGTTTCTATGTGGTAACACAGGCTAAGGTAGTAAGATGGTGAGTTCAGGATGAACTCGGGCTGCATAGCCAGACCCTGTCTCAAAAACAAACAGAAAAAGATCCAGGCGGTGCTGGCGCACACCTTTAATCCCAGCACTGGGGAAGCAGAGGCAGGTAGATCTCTGTGAGTTCGAGGCCAGCCTGGTCTACATAATAAGTTTCAGAACAGCCAGAGAGCCACACAGTAAGACTTGGGGTAGGAGTGGGGGGGGGTCAGGCCAGCCTGGGCTACAGGAGAACCTGATCTTTTAAAAAGAAAAAGGGTGAAAAATATGTGGTCCTTGCTTTTGAAGGGCAACATGCCAATCTCCTAAGTATGTTATCTTTTATAATCATGTTATAATCAGAGCTCCATGAACTTGATTTGTTATTTATTGCTATTATTTGAGACTCTCATTATATAGTGCAGTCCAGCCTCAAACTCCAGGCAAACTCTGCCTCACCCTCTAGAATGCTGGGATCACAGCTGCAAACCCCACCCAGTTGGAATTGATATTGTTCCACTTCACAGGTGGAAACACTGAGGCAGATGGTGGCTGGCACTTGCCTTGAGTCAAACAGCTAGATGGGCGAGAATCCCGATTTGAACCCTGGCCTGTCACACACTCCAAAGGCCGTGGCCACCTCTCTTGACTTGACTCTCCCTCTCTCACCTGTTTTTGTGTCTGCAGTGGGTGGCTATTAATAGTGAGAACCCCAGGGTTGTTTTATGATGAAGAAGGCTATTTTAAAAGCACATCCAGCAGTTGGTGCCACCTTTAAAGGAATGATGGCTCTTCAGACACTATGTCTCAGTAAACACTAATCATTGTGATAGCTGCTACTTAGCGTGGCCATTAGTTGGCAGGTGTCACTGCACCAACTGGAGCAGGCTACATTATGCTACAGTAACAACTTCCTAATCTCAGCTGCCGAAAACAACAAAGGTGTATGAGTCAGCTGTGCTGCAATAACGCCATGTAACAAACCAGCCCCAAACTAAGACTTTAAGACAACACGCCTTCTAAGGTTGTGTAGGTTGGGCTGGGATGGCTCTCCTAGCTGGTTTGATCTAGAACCGGCTCCTCTGTGGACTTTTGTGAATCCTCTGCATCACTGGCTCTCTGGCAGATGTCCTCACGGCATGAGAGTCAAGTGCATATAAGGTGTTTGTTGTTGTTGTTGAGGTTAGCTCTGGTAGCACCCCACTGACTAAGGTGAGTCACAAGGCCAAAGCCAAACACGGGAGGGGTGTATATCTGCTGAATGAGCACCCATTCACAAAAGGCTGGTGCTTCCCTTCGCTCTACAAGTTTAGCATAATCCAAAGCGGGTTTCTGCTCGTTCCAGGCATGGATCAGCCAATTTCTGTGCCAAAGGGAAGTACCTAGAAATGCCTCACCTGTATGATTAAACACTGTGTGACCCAGGAGTGGCTCAACACTCTCAGCTCCATGGATGGAGCTGGTCCCATGGCCACACCTCACCGGAACTAACTCCTTCCCCAGTCAGAAGGCTGACAGCTGGGTAGTTTCAGAAACAGCGGGTGTGCTGGCCTCTGAGAGGTGGCTTCTCGTCTTTCCCGCTTCAGTCTGCACAGTGGCACTGCCACTCTCACCCGTTTTCAGGAGATGAGACTCCGAGGGGGTGTCAATCAGTTTGAAGATCACAGAGCTCAAATGTAACAGAGCTTAGGGTTTTAGCAGGGCTCGGTAGAGTATACCTTTAAACCCAATGCCTGGGAGACTGAGGCAGGATAATGAACTGAAACATAGCCCAGGTTACATACCAAAAGCCTTCATAAATTTTGTGTCTGTAGTAAGGATAGACCTACGGCCTTGACTATGTTAGGAAGGTGCTCTTACCACCGAGCCACGCCCCCAGCCCCTCACTGGGATTCTAGGCAGGGGCTCTACCACCGAGCCACACCCCAGCCCCTCACTGGGGGATTCTAGGCAGGGGCTCTACCACCGAGCCACGCCCCCAGCCCCTCACTGGGGATTCTAGGCAGGGGCTCTACCACTCAGCCATACTCCAGCCTCTCACTGGGGGATTCTAGGCAGGGGCTCTACCACTGAGCCACACATGAGCCCTCACTGGGGGATTGTTAGAAAACGCATTGAGCTTTATCCTCAGCCCCCAGCCTGGGCTTCACAACCTGACAGTGATGGCAGGGAGCCCAAGGACAGCCAGGGAGGAAACCCAGTTCATAAGCACTTTTCAAGCTTCTGATTGCATCATGTTTGCTGTTGTCCCAGTGGCTAGAATCCAGAGTCAGGCTGAGAGCACATCCAAGTGCTTGCCCTCAGAGAGGCTGAACTCGGGAACAGTGGGTCAGACTGGCTCCAGAAGTCAGTTGCTTGGCCATCACAAACTTGGAAGCTCTTAAAAATCACCAATTCACCAGGCAGTGGTGGCGCACGCCTTTAATTCCAACACTGGGAAGGCAGAGGCAGGTGGCTCTCTGTGAATTCAAGGCCAGCTTGGTCTACAGAGTGAGTTCTAGGACAATCAGGGCTACACAAAGAAACCCTGTCTCAAAAAACCAAAAGAATTTAAAAAAAAAAATCATCAAGTTCAAGGCTGGGGAAAAAAAAAAAAGAAAAAAACGCTGGGCGGTGGTGGCGCACGCCTTTAATCCCAGCACTCGGGAGGCAGAGGCAGGCGGATCTCTGTGAGTTCGAGACCAGCCTGGTCTACAAGAGCTAGTTCCAGGACAGGCTCCAAAACCACAGAGAAACCCTGTCTTGAAAAAAAAAAAAAAAAAAAAAAGTTCAAGGCTGGGGGAGATGACTCAGAGATGAAAGCACCTTTCCCACCACACGCATATACACATACTTAAAATTAATAAATCAAACCTTTTACAAACACACACACACACAACAGGATTTCTACTCTTTTATTCGTTTTTCCAAAACACACCACAGGTTGACCAGACTGTTGGATTTGTCCCCTATTCCAATAGACAGCTCCTTCATGCGCCAGAAGTGTAGGGCTCTCCCCTAAGCTAAGGAGGCGTCTCATCTGCTCTCCGACTTTGGGAACCTGCTCTTCTGACAGGGCCAAAGCCAAGGTTCACTGTACCATTGCAATTCCAGCCTGGAGGGCTGACATTTCCCAGAATCCCTGCATTCAGGCTCTTCCAGACCCCAGGAGCCTCATGGGATCACCCTGCTGGCAACCAGTGGCTTGTCCACAAGGAAGAGGAGTCTTTTCTATTGAGACAGGCAGCTCACTCTCAGCTTTACTTACACCCCAAAAAAGCCTAAAATCCTACCCAAAGAGGTAGGCACCATATGTAGTCGCTTACCCCCCTAACACCAGAACTTCAGAGGCTGCTGCACAAGTTTGAAGCCAGGCAGCTATAGAGTAAGACATCATCCTACCTCGGAGGGGGAAGACCTAGTTTATAGAAGGCGGCCATTCCTGCCTGCAACCCAGGATGGGAGAAGGGACAGGATGACACCTGGACTCAAGCGTCTGAGACAGCCTGGACCCTCAAGTAACACAGGCCACAACACAACAGCGCTGACCAGCACACGCAAGGGCTACACATGCTGCTTTCTTCTGATGTGTCCAGCATTGACCTGCTGCCTGGAGGAGAGAAGGAGCAGCAGCAAAGCCCAGAGCAGGGATGCCAGGAGGCACCAAGGTGAGGCACGGTCAGAGCTGGAGACCAGGATTCCAAGGCCATTGCCAGCTACATGCTGAGTTCAAGGCAAGCCTACACTATGTCAAAATACCAAAAAATAAATAAAACAAAAGAGCAGAGTGTTGGCGAGAGCAGGGCACTTCATCGGAATCATAGAAGGCGCCAGGTTGGCTGCCTTACTGTTCTCAGGGAAGTAGGCCCAGGCAATAGAGACTAACATCTATGTTCAAGGTCTTTGAGGAGCAGCAGCAGTACACTGGAGCTGGGTATGTGTTCGAGCGCGCTCACATGCCAGCGGGCATGCTTGGACACACGCATGCATATACACAGCAAATTCTCAGCTACCTGCAGTGGTAGCTAACACTGTTGGCTTACAACCTACAGTCACTGTCTGGATGTGGCTATGGAGGAGTGTCTAGGCTAACTGAGGTGAGACCACATACTGTTTGAGGAAGCATTTAATACACGGTGGTCCTGGGATGAAGTAAAAGGAGAAATCGAACTGAATTCCAGAATTTCTCTCTCTGCTTCCCAAACGGGGCTGCAATATGACCACCTGCTTCGCCCTCCTGCTGACAAGACTCCCATCATAGTGGCCTGTATCCATAGACTCTGAGCTAAATATAATTTCTCTCCTAAGTTGCTTTCCTTGGGTATGTTGTCACACAACAAGAAAGCAACCAATACAGCTTGCTAGATGCCATTTGCTGGTGACTTGCCCGATATCCTCTTACCCCAACTAGGTAGGACCCTCTGCCCCTGGATCTTGCGTATAGACCTCCTGTAATCCTAGAGCCACTTCATATCTGTATTGTCACACACTGTGGCCACTAATCACAAGTGACTAATGCCACTGAGAAAAGGCAATCTCAAATTTTATTTGTATTTGATTCACCAACACATCACAGGTTTGGAAAAACTATGAAGCCAGGAGGTGGTGCAGGCCTGCGATTTCAGTTACTCAGGAGGCTGAGAGAGGAAATTCCCAAATTCAAGGTCAGTCCAGGAAACTGAGTGAGACCTCGTCTCAAAATCAAAGGGGCTCTACCACTAAGCTGAGGATGTAGCTTAGTGGTAGAGCCCCTGCCTAGAGTCCATAGTGAGGAGCTGGGGGCATGGCAGTGTTAGCGCCCCTTTCCAGAACCCCCATCCCCCATGAAGGGCTAGGGACACAGTTCCAGAATAAAGTGTTTGCCTTGAATATGTGAGGCACTGGATTCAAACCCCAGCTTCGGGGGAACCTATGAAACCTAACTGAGGCAACGTGGGTATGTGAATTGGGTTCTCCACCTAGGAATTCAAGTATTTCCAAACAGGTGTGTCATATGAGCTGAGGTGTGCTCAGGTGTAAGGGACATGTAGGCTCTCAGTGAGAAGAATGCCAGGTATCTCAATAAGAGCTTTAAAATGGAGCCAGGTGCTGGGGCTCAGTTCAAGGTCAGTCTAGACTAAATAGTGAGATGGAACACATAGCTCAGATGGGCCTGCGGCTCTCCATTGTCACTGAAGATGGCATTAAACCTCTAGTTCTCCTATCTCCACCAAGTGCTGGGGTTGCATGCATGCGCCTCCATATCAGGTGCCCCCTCGACTCGTGTGGGGGCAAATTGTGTCACTGGTGAGAGTTCAAGGTTAGATGGGGGTGGTACCCGACTACGCAGCCCTCAGAAGCTCTCATGGTTCTAATGCTTTCATTTGGCAGATATACGACACTCATTCAAGTGATGAAAATGACCAAGCCGTTCCTATCCCTGTTACTCTCTCACTAGGTGCTCGCTTCTCCCTAGCTTGTCCCTTTCTGTAACAAGATATTGACCACCTGAATTCCAGGCCACATGCCAATGATCAATAAACTAAAATACTAAAAACACTAGGCACCTACCGTGTGTCAGGCACTGCTCTAGGTGCTAGGGTACACCCAAGAAAAGGACAGACACGGGCAAGAGCCAACAACCAGGTGAATGAAAGAATGAACAAATAAATAAAGCCATTATTGACACAGGAATGATCACATGGCCAGGGTCAGTGTAAGCTACTTGGGGGTGATCAGAAAGCTTCTAAAGGAGCCATTTCAGGGAGATCTGATGGATAAGGACCCAGTCCCAAAAAAAGATGAGTAGGGAATGAGAAGAGGCGCGGGCCAGGTCACGCAGTGCCTTGCTGTGTCAGTGAGCCTCTGGCCTGCATCTCTGAGCCTGGCGGTCCCATCTACCCAGTCCTCCCTTTCTGTTTTTGACACTGAAGAACCATACGGTGGCACTTCCCACCTACACAAAGCTGACAGCACTGTGGTTTCTGCCTCTGCCTCACTCCTGGTACCTTCCCAGAGAAGTCTAGACTGCTGCAGCAGGACCCCCTGCCTTTCCAAAACAGCAAGAGCGAAGCACTCCAAGGCCCAATAGTTAAGGCCGTTATGACAGAAGAAACCAGTGATAGAGTAAAGCGGAACAGGAACACACATGCCAGAGACCCTGGATCACCCAGTACCTCTAAAGTGGGGGTAGTCACATCCTTTCCCAGTATAGCACGGGGAGGCCTTTCTCAAGTGTGGGTTTCTACTCTTCCATAACGAAAAGACCCCATTCCCGGACTCTGTCCATCAGGAGACCACCATGCCTGGACCTCTGGTTCCTTCCCTTCAATTTTGTGCGACAACCTTCTCTACATAAAAGCCTCCGAGATCAAATGGCGGACGAACCTCCATTCTCCATGAGACCAGGGTGTCTCTACAGGGTTTCCCACAACACAGGAATTGACAACCGAAGTCCCACTTCTTAAGCACCAGCATTTAAGACTCTCATGGTTCCTGAAATGAAGGTCCCAAAAACCTGTTCTTTCCGGGGCAACTTACACATTTTGTTTCCCATTGGGACCCAGCCCTTCAAGGGTTCTAACTCCCTATAGTACCAGGCCCACAGCCATAGGTCCACTCACAGGCAGTAATCTAGGCTTACATATCTAGGACCAGGTGCCAGCTGGAGGCCAAGAGGCTCCCATTTCTAGGAGCCCAGGCCCCCAACTCCCTTCACTGCATTAGCGTCTGAAAGGCAAACTAATGGCGCTCAGACCCTACTCCCATTCATAACCCAGGAAATCAGGTGACTGTATGTCGCAGATTTCAACGAGAAGTCAGTCTCCTTCAAGTCCCCGGATCTGAGTACCACCCCTCAATCTCAGAGGCTGTGGGGCCAGAAACCAAGTCACCAGACACCCCAGCCCCTACCACACTCCTCACTGGTTGGGCTCTGGGGGTCCCAGCACCGCCTCAGCATCAGCCAGCATCTCATCCAGGGCCTGCAGCAGTACACCGTGAGCAGCACGGTAACCCAGCCCACCTGTCGCTGCTGCACCACCCGCGGGCCAAAGGAAGGAGAGTGCGCCCAGCGCCGCGCCTCCTGCTGTGCCCTCGCCGGCCCAGGACCCCAATCTGGCCTCCACCTCAGCGCGTGTCACTGGGCCCGGGAAGCGCGTGCGCGCGGCCAGCACTCCAGGAGCCAAGCCAAGGGCGCGCTCACGGCGTGCCACTGCCGTTGGTTCGAGGCCCAGCGAGCGCCGCCACTCAGCCAGCTGTCCCCGGAGAAGCGCCACGTCGCAAGCCCAGCCCAATCCTGGTACTGGAGCGGCCGCCGCCGCCAGGCTGGCCAGCAAGGCTGGCCTCCACGCTCCTGCCCGCAGCGCCGCTGCCTTCCTCCGCGCCGCCTGGGGACTTGAGGGTGGCAGCGCCAGCAGAAGCGCCCCGGACTGAGCCGCAGGCAGTGCACGCTGCAGCCAGGTTCCCAGCCCCGGGAGACCACCTAGGCGCAGAGGGAACACCGGCGGAGGCACTTCCTCCAGCACCTCCCACGGCTCATCTTCCGGGCTCCGAGCAGCTGTGGGCCCTGAGTCCCCAGAGCCAGTGTTTTCTTTTCCTTCGCTGCGTGCATCCCCTGACTTCCCGCCGCTTGCATTCTCGAGCTTCTCAGGTTTTTCTTCTTCCAGAGCCTCGGGTGGATCCTCGCCCTGGCCATCCGTCCGCACACCGACGAGTGGAGCATCTGGGGACACCAACGAGCGGACCTGGACCCAGTTCTCTTCGGTGGGAGCCCCAGGGGTGACGAGGATCAGGGCATCATAGTGGGTCGGGTGAGGGGTGGCGGGAGGGGATGTGGCCGTGGGGCCCAAGGGAACGGTCCAGAGCACCACGTTGGGGCGCTCTGGAGCCGGATAAGGGGTGGGTCCAGTGGGCTCCGAGGCAGGCGCAGCACCTGGGTCGCCAGGATCCAGGCCCAGTAGCATGTCCAGCACAAGTCCTACATTGGTAGCGCCGGCCACCGCCAGGTCCAGTCGCGCGCTACCCAGGCGCTCAAGGCCAGCGCGCACCCACGACAGTGCCGCCTCTAGGCCACCGGTCTCGAAGGCCTCGCGCACAGCTTCCAGCTCTGCTGCGCCCAGCACCTCGAAGCCATCCTGGGCAGGTGGCAGGAGCCTGCGGGGGTGGGGAGGGAGGGAAAAGGTCAAAGGCAGAAGAGCTTTAAAAGCAGGAAAAGCTGGGCGAGCAAGAACCTGGCCATGGTTATATTAAAAAAAAAAAATCTTTCTGAATCCCAGGAACTAAAGCAAAATAAGAAATCAGGTGGGGCAGGACCATAAAGTTAAGGGAGGGTCTTAAGGGTTGCCCAGAGGTCTGAATACCACAGGTAAACTTAAGGTCAGGTTTTCAACAGAACCAAAAACGAGGACTCGGTATCTTCCCTGATAGAAACCTCATGACTAGGGCAGGCTTCTAGGAGGTGGGGCTTAGAGGAAGGCAAGGACGTAGTGGCGAATGCAACGAATGCCTCGTGGCCTAAGATGTCCCTAAAGGCTTTTTTCCTAAGGGTGGATGTTAGGAAGGGCGTGTGAGGGGGAATTCACCTAGGACTGGCAGGGCAGGGAGGCTAGTAAAGGGAAGTGCTCTCGGGCAGAGGCAGCCCCTTCCTAACTCAGAAACTGAGGCAGCTGGCAGCTGGGGTGGAGTGGGTTTAGGAGAGAGTCAGTAGGCAGTGTGCTTCTGAGAGGGAATTGGGGAATGGAGGAGTCGGGCGACCAATCAGAAACAGAGCTCCTTCCTAAAGTGTTTGGTGCTAGGGAAAGGGGGAGGGAGGGACGGGGTCACTTGAGAACCAAGCTGATGAGTACGAGGGTGCTGGAGAGTCTTCGGGTAAAATCTTCGAGGGACCACAAATGTCAGAGTCCAGCATTTTGTCTGTACACAGTATTTGCACATGTCTGGGCCTCTTCTCAATTCTAACGAGAGGGGGCCTGTGATGTCAGAGAGCTTACACAAGCTAAGATCTTTGTGGCAGGCCCTCCAGTTGACCCTTGATGGGTGCATGTTTTAAATAACAAAAAGGGTAAAAACAAAAACAAAAAAAAACCAAACAACAACAAAAAAACGAGCCCTCAGTCCTCATTTATGATGAAACGTCCCTGATATCAAAATCTGTGCTCATGGGTGGTTGGGGGAGTCTAGGCAAAATAAGTAGAGTATGGAAAAATAGACAGCCAATAAAGTCTTGCCTCTAACACTCTACGAACTGGGCTCGAGAACATTAAAGACCACGGTAGCCGACCTGGGTCTAGGCTAAAGACATCAGGCCACCCTACCCAGCCCGAACCGTTCGTTCCCTCACCTCTGCAGCGCCTCCGCCTGGGTCCGCAGCACCACCTGCAGGCGC
Source organism: Chionomys nivalis (assembly GCF_950005125.1). Taxonomy (NCBI): domain Eukaryota; kingdom Metazoa; phylum Chordata; class Mammalia; order Rodentia; family Cricetidae; genus Chionomys; species Chionomys nivalis. Next base: position 78,892,663 of record NC_080087.1, on the reverse strand, counting down.
TCCAGCTCTTCGCAGCGGTCACTGCTGCTGCAATCGGCCGGTAGCACAAAGAGAGGCGCAGCTCCTAACCCAGCACTGTTCAGCATGTCCGCAGTTTGATCCCGAGCCTGAGCTTCATTCTGGGAATCTCCAGGACGGAGATTCCGTACAGCCAGCAGCGGGGTCCCTCGGGCCAGGGCGGCCCGCGCTGCCTCTCCCAGAGCTGGGGTCAAGGGCTCCTCAGTCCCCTCAGATCCTGGTAGAACCAATACCAGCAAGTTGGCCTCCGCCGCCCAGGGTCCTGGAGCTGCGGGTGGGCAGCTCAGCTCGCCTAGGAAGAGGCCTGGGGCCGCAGCTCTCAGAACGGGGACTCCAGAATCCGGCCGTCCTTCAGGAATCTCTACCGTTTCCACATTCTTGCCACATAACGCGGAGATCAGCGCGGACTTTCCCGAGCCCGGAGGCCCCAGGAATAAGGCAGTCACGTCACCCTGCGGCAGAGGCATTGCTGGAAAGCAAGAGGTGGGGAAACACAGGGGTCAGGAACACGGGAGACTTTCTGTTTTGTTTTCGTTTGCTTTTTTTTTTTTAAAGACAGGGTCTCACTGTGTAATCCTGGCTGGCCAGGACTCAGAGATCCTCTTGCCTCTGCCTCCCAGAATGCTGAGATTAATGGCGTTCACCACCACGCCCGGCAACACCCTTTCCTAGCTGCTCTACTGTAGATCCAGACTTCACTCCTCCGGTCTGTCCTCTATTTCCATTCTCTAGTGTGACTGTAGGACCTAGAAACCCAAAGCCAAGGGCCTATTCCCTGGAGAGCTAGGTGTCTGTCCGTTCTCCACACGAACCCATTTCTCTTTCTATTTCAAAAGCTCAGAAATCTGGCTGCAGTCACTCGGGGACCCGAGGATGGCCCTCCCTTTCCCCGTTCCAAATCACCAACCGAGCAAAGTGTAGACACGCCAGGAGAACAGAGGGAGCCCCGCCCCTTAAGACGAGCTGAGGGAGGCTGAAGGGGTCGGAGCGTCCGGATTCAGAGACATTCGGACGCCTTCGGGTGGCTCTATCTTGACGTCATTCCTTCCAAGACCGGGTGTGTCTTGGAACGCCGCCGCGGGGAGACAAGTTCTTGGCAGCACTCAGCACTCGGGACGCTCTTTCTTCCTAGCTAAGGCTGTTTGGGAACTGGAACAATGTAATCCGAGCGCGTGCGCAGAAAGCTTAGTGGGTGGTGCCCTCCCCCCGCCCCCCCCCGACCAGCAACCAAAACGCCTGCGCAGTGAGTATAGGCTTGTACGGCAAAGAGAACAAGACGCTATGCGTCCGAGCAGTAAGCTTCGAGTTGTACGGAACACCTACGAACGTCATCATCACGCTCCCAAGTACAGGGAAGGACCTCTCCACCTGCTAGTCCCAGGATCTGGCTGACTGACTGTGCTAATGCCGAAATACAACCTTGAGCCTGGCTGGGAGACATGGGTGGGAGGCAACAGACCCGGAGATCACTAGAGTCTGTAGACTGGAAAGATTCTACCCCGCTCTCCTCAGGTAGCCGCGCTGTGGCGATCGACTTTCAGGCGCAGTTAAGGGACAGTCCTCTTGCTATGAGGAGGAAAGCTAGAGGGCGCCGCGAGCTTGGGGAAGAAGGCAGTGCGTGGGAGCAGCGCGGTCCAAAAATGAGCTAGAAGCAAGCGAGGGCCGCGGTGGCTTTGGGTGAGACAGGACTCACAGATGTCAGAGAAGGGTGTCTCTTGGGAAGAGGCGGGCTAAAGTGTGAGTGCCACCACTTGTCTGGACCCTCGTGAGAAACTAGGACAACGCTGGTATGAAAGATCAAGGGTTCCATCTTGTCAAGGATTTGTTTTGGTGAAGATCAGAGGTCACAGGGACTTGAAGACCGAAGTGTCAAAAACCTGAGGAGTCTCTCGTATGAGACGGGTGAAGCTTTTCTAGTGAGTGTCATCAGAGTTCAATGACTGTAAAAAAAAAAAAAAAAAATTAACGGGCCCTCTGTGGCCGGTGACACATGCGTAGCCTCACACATTTGTTGTTGTTGTTGTTGTTCTTGACCAGAACATGGGGGACATCACTATGAAGAGACCGCGGAGCGGCAGGCTTCTCCAAGGAGAGGGAGGCAACCTTTTTGAGTACTTTGCTGGATAGAGGGGTGGTGCAGGAGTAACACTAAAGGGACCTCTGTATCTGAAGTGGCTGCAGTGACCCTAGCTAGCTAGCTATGTGCCAGAAATGTCCTCTCATGATCAGATGTACCCTGCTCTGAGGACAGGATATTCGGAGGGATAAGGGGATTCCAGGTGAGGTTGGGGCTGTGACATTGTGACTGGGAATATCCTTACTGTGCATGAGTCCCAAGGTTCTTGGCCCAACTCATCCCTAGACTGGTTTTTGTTTTTTCGAGACAGGCTTTCTTTGTAGCTTTGGAGCTTGTCCTACAACTAGCTAAGTAGACCAGGCTGGCCTTGAACTCACAGAGATCTGCCTGTCCTCTGCTTCCCCGCCCCCAATGTTGGGATTAAAGGCATGTGCCACCATTGCCCAACTAATCCTTAGACTTTCAATGTGACTGGACTTCAGTTTCTTCTTATATCAAAAGGGTGGTGGCATACGTCTTTAATACAGGCAGAGGCAGGTGGATCTCTGTGAGGTCAAGGTCAGCCTGATCTACACAGAGAAACCCTTTCTTGAAAATCTTATATATATAGCCAGATGGTGGTGGCACACCTTTAATCCCAGCACTCGAGAGGCAGAGACAGGCGGATCTCTGTTCATATACATATATGACATGTATATCAGAGACTTGTGCATGCTATGCAGGGGCTCTACCACTGAGGCATACCCTTTGTCCTTTACTGGGGGTAGTCTCTAGGCAGGAAGAGTGTTAAACAGGGTTTATAGGGTTGTTGGTGGTAGCACATGTCTTTAATCCGAGCACTGGGGGGGGGGGGTGTGCAGAGGTAAGTGGATCTCTGAGTTCAAGGCCAGCCTGGTCTACAGAGTGAGTTCCAGGACAGCCAGGGCTACACAGAGAAACCTTATCTTGAAAAAAGTGAAAAAAAAATTTAAAGGGCGGTGTTACAGGATTAGGTTTGTGTGTGGTTTTCAGGAAGAGTTCAAAGAGTTCAGCATGCAGAGGCATCCATGATTGGTTTTTTTTTCTTTTTGTTCTGTTTTTCTGAGACAAAGTCTCAGTAACTTGGCGCAGCGCTACAGTGTCTGCAACTGACTGCTCCTGAGACAGTAACAAGCAGCTCAGACATCTGGGAGCCAAGTGTGTATCCCTGACTGTCCTATAGACCAGGCTAACCTTGAACTCAGAGGGCCACCTGCCTGCCTCTGCTTTCCAAGTGCTGGGGCTAAAGGCGCGTGCACCTGTCAGTGATGGTAAGCCTGACCCGGGAGGGAGGGAGGGACTGGGGCTGAAGTTGGCACAGCAGCTGTCACGCTCATGGCTTGGGTAATATTCATTCTTGTCTGGATCCCATCGTTGCCTTGTCTCTAACTGACGTTCTGTGAAATTGCATCTGCTCTCTAGACAGGCCTAGGGGTGTCAGCTCCCAGGCGTCAGGGCTGCCTGTCACTGTCTCAGGAGCAGTAATTGCCGACATTGTAGCATTACAATGTATGGAGTTGCTAAGATCAAGACCCCAGTTTTTGGATGATGAAACTTGTCCTTGCCTAGGGTATGGAGATTCGCCTCAGGCAGTGTCTTGATCACCGTGCACACCGCTTTGTCGGACAGGCCGACTTCGGGTTCTAAAACTGGCTGCACTCTTTCGTTTCTTTTTCAGTCTGCTCATCCACACACAGCCTAGTCACTGGTGATGGCTGGTGTGGTTCCAAGGCCCAGGACAGGGCATGGAGATTCCTCCTGGCCTTGCCCTTCGCTTTCCCCCATATTCCCCAGGCCACCTAGGAGTTCCACAGTGCACCCACTGCCTCATCACGTTCACCGATGCCAACTTCCCGGAGCGTCACATGACGAAAGAGCACCTGGAAGACTTTATGGTCCATAAGCTGCAGGAAGCCTTCTTCATTCTGCTTCACCTGTGCCTGCTCATGCCCCTCCAGCAAGGCCCTGATCCACCAATGCAGCCACAGTCCTACTGCCAAGCCCTCCCCACGGTGCTCACCCAAGACCCAGTAGACCCAGTCCGCTTCTCAGGCAGCACCACCAGGTCCATGAAACCCACACCACCCCTAGCTCCTTTGCCTGGACTGAGTGTGGCCGGGATATTGCCCAGAAAGCAGGGCGCCATCAACACTACAGCGGGCATGCTTAGGGGAGCTGAGTAGACAGGAGCCCTCTCTGCAGTGATGGGGCTCTACAGCTGGGGGATCCACCCATGCCAGGGTCCGGATCTCCTGGGAGGATTTCATTACCCTGCCAGGAAGGCACAAGTCGAGTGTCACATCTGTGGGCTTTGGAGAACATAGGGTCTTTCCAGAAGCAGAGGCATCGGATAAATAGATGCATTGAGAAAGCAAGGAGGGAAAATTGCTCCTATCTTCCCCATTCCCAGTTAAATAGCTTCAGATTCTATAATCACCTTTAATTTTTCCCAGATGGATGCCAGGGGCTGCAGGAGGAAATTACCCTGGCTTGGTGCCTGGGTGGGGGCAGGGAAGGGAAGTGCTGCTAGCCTGCGATGCTGGGTGAGTTCCAGACCCTGAGGTACGGGGGCTGGGTTGGGGGGCCTACAGTTTTAGGCCCTTTTCTCTTCCATCCCTATGCCAGCTTTCCCCAACTCAGAGGGGCAAGGGTGTTACAAGGTACTACCCACTGCCAGATAATTTACGCCCCATTTTCACTACTTTTGTGTACCATTCTAGTGATGGGCTATTTTTATATGCACAAATGTGGTGCCATGAGTAAACCAACAGAAAGGGTGTCTAAAAACCAAACATCCATGTTAAAATATCTAAAGAGTGAGCCCTGGCTTTTGAGTGGGAACTGCTGGGGAACATATGGAAGTGGGGAGCAGGGGGCACAGGGCAGAGCTGGCCCAGCCCTACAGAAGAACTAGTTTGGAATCAAACAGAGATGCCTTCTGCCATTTGGCCAACACTGAGATTTCCTGTGGAGGCCCTGGTTACGACTTTCCTGAAAGGCCCAGTGAAGAGTTTAACTGTCAATAGGGGCAGAGTAGTGGGTGTCATCCTTGCCCTGGGAATGAGTCCCACTGAGTCTGTATTTGTCCCTGAGGAATGTTTTAAAAGCCCAAAGGTGAGCTGGGCATGGTGGTGCACGCCTGTGAGTTTGAGGCCAGCCCGGTCTACAAAGTTCCAGGACAGAGAAACCCTATTTGGAAAAACAAAAAGGCCACAGGTGAAGTGGATGTGGTAGAAATTATTCCTGTCAATTTTTAATGAGCCAAACAAAAACACACTTTCCAGATTCCCTTGCAGCTAGCTGTGGCACTGTGACCAAGGTCTGACTAAATTTCTGGGTAGAGTTCCCAAGTTTGGGAGAGACTTACCTTTCCTCTCCCTTTCTCCGTGGAATTGGACGTGGTTACCCAGCAATCGTCACCATAAAGTCAAAAGCAACACAGAATAGCAGAGCAACAAGATAGGAGGAGCCTGGGCTGCTGTCATCAAGCATTGTTACGATGTGACAGGAACAGGAATTAAGCTGCCATTATTTTAGGTCCCTGTCCCATACAGGAGAGGTCACAGCAGGAGGCAGGTGTCAGTTCCAGCTCCTTGTCCAATTGCTGGCTTCACCTCAGACCAGTTACTCTGTGTTAGTATTCAGGCATCTGCACTGGCCTGCCCTTGGGGTTCTGACAGGTCCTCAGCTGTAGCCACTAAGAGCACCTCCTCTGTAACACCGATAATGTTCCCTTTTAAAAGGTCCCTGCCCACCTCCTACCTGTCTTTTTCTCTGTCTCATCTGTCCCTGCTTTTCTGCCTGTCTCTCCGCCTTCTCTCTTCTGCTGCTCCTGTCGCCAGAGGCCAGTCTCCCCGCCCCCTTCCCTCTTTTTAGCTTCCCTTTCCCCTAAAACCCCTCCACGTGAATTCTGTCACATGGCATCTTTCTCTCATGCCGTTTTTTTAAAATTATAACACCCTTGAGTCTGGACAGCAGTTCTCACATGGAAAATGTCACCTCCCGCTGGTGTGTGGGATGTGTGACAGGGTTAGCCTGGAGCTCTTTTTCTGGGGTGATGAATGGGAAATGGGTGTAGTCATTTGGCTAACACTTTTTTTTCTTCCAAGATACTAAAGTGTACAGAAGTGAAGCCTTCCCTTTGGCACCTGGTGAAAGCCTTGTTTCTGCCTCAGGTATTCTCTCAACCCCCACACTTGCTTCCTTGACTCCAAACAGATAAAATCTCATCAAGTACAACCCTCAAAGCCCTCAGATGTCAAGGTTACCAAGGCTTGTAATGGCATCGATGGTGGTCTCTGAGTTTGTGTCTACAGCCCAAACCCCATGCATGAGGTACAACCACCTGAATGACAAAAGATGTAAAATGGATTGGTATGTCTCCTGCGGTCTCTGGTCAGCTCAACTGCCACCATACTGGTAAGTTGTGCACTCTACTGTGTTCAGGCAAATTCTCATGCAGCGATATCCCCGACTCCTGGCTGACCCCCTTTCCCACCACCACCCACTTCCAGCCTCTGCTAAAGACACACTGTATTGCTTTATGGAGTCCACTGACACCCTATGTATAGCAACTGAAAACTTGTGAGGATCAAGCAGTCACCTCCCTCTCAGCTGTACAATCACTGTTTGATGTGGGACTCCCCTCTGTATGCTGCAAATATGTTTTATTACCACTGGTTAATAAAGAAGCTGCCTTGGCCTATTGCAGGGCAGAATATAGCTAGGCTGGAAGAGATATAGAGAGTAGGCAGAGTCAGGGGGACACCATGTAGCTGCCCAAGAAGCAAGAGGTAACAAACCACGACCCTCGTGGTAAAATATAAAATAAAAATATGGGTTAAGATGTAAGAGCTAGCTAGAAATACACCTGAGACATCCTCGACCAAACAGTATTGTAATTAATCTAGTTTCTGTGTGATTATTTGGGTCTGGGCGGCTGGGAACAAAAGGACAGTCTCCGGTTACAACTCTTTCCTAACTACGCCCACACCAGGCTGGGTTCTGCCCCAGGACCTTTGCACTTGTTCCCTTTGCATTATTTGTAGCCCTCTCCAAAGGCCTCACTGATACTCAGCTCTCAACCCTTGCCACCTCCTAAGAAGGAAGTCCCAGCCTGCTCAGGGACTTGCCCTGGCTTGCCCCTTACCCTAGTTTCTCTGCAGCACTCCTCAGGGCCTGCAGCCATGCTTTGGAGGGACTTATACTTGAATTCAAGCTCCTAGGGGTAAGAAATACCGTGTCTCCAGCCTTCACTGCCTCACCCGTCAAGACAGTGTGTAGGGTGCGGTTCAGCATGCACTCTTGACTGGGTCATGGCTGACTTAGGGCTTTAGCTGGAGGCCAGCCTTCCAAAGAGCTCAATGATAATAAGGCTTTCAGCAAACTGTCAGGCTTCAGTTCTGAGCTTGAGGCGAGGACAGAATAGGAGAGGGGCAAGAAACTTGCCTGCGGGAGGCAGAGGCAGGCGAATCTCTGTGAGTTCAAGTCCAGCCTGGTCTACAAGAGCTAGTTCCAGGACAGGCTCCAAAACCACAGAGAAACCCTGTCTCGAAAAACCAAAAAAAAAAAAAAAAAAAAAAAAAAAAAAAAAAAAAAGAAACTTGCCTGCTTGGGTGTGATAGCAGAGGGCTAAGGACATGAAGGTGGCCACAACAGCCATGGGGTCTGGAGGGCACCCTACCTCTCCTGCAACATTTTAACACCAGCACCTTTCTGGACTCTGAAGACAACAGCCACCGTGCGGCCATCTTGAGGTGGAAGTACCAACCCAATTGATCAGTCTGCCCGAACTGCACAGGGCTTGACCTGTCTCTGGAGTAGCTGGTATCACAGGCAGGCCTGTTTCTCTAGGCCCTCAATCCTCCTTTCCCCGAGTCTGAGCTTTGAGCACTGTCACCTGCATCCTGTATGTCTAGTCCTTTAGAATGCCCATCTCAGTTCTCAGGTCCTGACCAGCTGCTGACCATAATGGCAGCCACTGTGCTTTCCACTGCAGCCTCATGACAGGAGGGCATGAAGGTATGGATCACACCTGGGAGCATGCTGCCCTTTATCAGTCATCTATGTGCTAGGATCCCGAGACTCGGTGTGACAGTACTGAGTGTTCGAGCCTTTAGAGTAGTGGTTCTCAACCTGTGGGTCAGGACTCTGTGTGTTCAAACGACTCTTTCATGGGTCACCTAAGACCATCAGAAAACACAAATACGGGCTGGAGAGATGGCTCAGAGGTTAAGAGCAGTGGCTGCTCTTCCAAAGGTCCTGAGTTCAATTCCCAAAAATCACATGGCGGCTCACAATCATATATAATGAGATCTGGTGCCCTCTCCTGGCCTGCAGACAAACATGCAGGCAGAACACTATACATAAATAAACACACACACACACACACACACACACACACACACACACACATTATCTTAAAAAAAAAAAGAAAACACAGATATTTACCCTGTGATTCATGACTAACAGAACAATGGTTATGAAGTAACAATAGAAATGTTGGGTGATGACTAACCTCAACCTGACTGCATTGAGAGCCTAGATCTGCAGGATAGCCTCTGCTCCTAACCTCATGAGATGATTGGTTCTGCTCCACTACAGGCCCACAGAGCCAGGTGACCATGGGCTGAAACTGAGCCAATCAGCCCTTGAGAGGCCTCCTCAAACACGGCTAACAAGGGAGCAACAAGCCCATCAGACCTTGATCTTGAATTTCCCAGCCTCCAGAGCTGAAATAAATTTACATTCTTTATTAAGTATACAGCCTCAAGCATATTGCTATGCCAACATAAATGGACCAAGATAATCCTTTCCATGAGCATGGATTTGATGCCAGTTTTCGGATGCTCAGCTATTATCAGTTATGAAAAGGATGGGTTTTAAAAGACAATTTGGGGCCAGGCAGTGGTGACACACACTTTAACCCCAGCACTCGGGAGGCAGAGACAGGTGGATCTCTGTGAGTTCAAGGCCAGCCTGGTCTACAGAGCTAGTTTCAGAACAGGGTCCAAAGTTAGAGAAACACTGGCCTGAAAAACCAAAAGGGACATTTTGGGGGCTAGAGAGAGATAGCTCAGTGGTTAAGAGGAACCACTTCCAGAGGAACAGGGCTCAATTCCCAGCAACCACATGGCAGCTCGCGACTGTCTGTGACACCCTCATACAGATATACATGCAGACAAAACACCAAATGCACATAAAAATTTGAAAAATAAATTACAGAAGACATTTCGGCATGTGAGCTTTCAACAGGGTACCAAAAATGATACAACTCAGCAGACAAAGTGCTTGCCAAGCCTGAGGATCTGTCTGACCTCTGGAGTACAGTGGGAGACTCCTGCAAATTGTCCAGACATGTGCATGGGTGAGTGTGCATGGACAACCAAGGCCAGAAGAGGGCGCCAGATCCCCTGAACTGGAGTTGGGCAGTCAGAAGCCACTCTCATGGCAGACTCTTCAGTGAAGGAGCCAGTTCCTGTCTCTGAAGCCTAATACACTTACAATGCAAAGCTCCTTTGTGGAGGCTGGAGCATCCAGGTGACAAGGGGAACAGAAGGCCTTCTCCATGGGAGGTGACCTCTACATGGCTCTGCCAAACTACTGACCATGAGACTGGGTTTGGCAATCCAGATCTACAATTTTTTGTTTGTTTTTGTTTTTTCGAGACAGGGTTTGTCTGTGTAACAGCCCTTGTTGTCCTGGAACTCCCTCTGTAGACCAGGCTGTCCTCAAACTTATAGAGATCCACCTGCCTCTGCCTCTCAAGTGCTGGGATTAAAGGCCTGTGCCATCACAGCCCAACGAGATCTCCATTTCCAACAAAAGCCAGGATATTACTTACCTCTCACAGAGCTGGTATGGAGAATTTCGGGTGCTCTTGCAAACCAGACCCGAGCTGTGAGGCACTGCTTCTGACTTAGTGGTCAGAATATAAACTGCTCCTTACTGGCTGTGGACTTCCCACACGGGCTCAACCTCTATACCCGTGGTAGCAGTTCTAAGACGTTCCCGAATAGGCTGGAGATGTGGCTCAGTTGGGAGAGTGATTGTCTAACATGAGCTAAGTAAGTCCTAGCTACAGTCCCAGCAATGCATAAAGTTGGACTTGGAGGAGGCTCACACCTGTGATCTTAGCACTCGGAGGCGAGATCAGAAACTCCAGGTGACAACACAGTGCATTCAAGGTCAGTATGAACCATGAGACCAAACCTAAAACAAAAGTCTACAGAAACCAGTCCTGTGGGGACTGGGGTGTAGCTCTGTAGCAGAACACTTGCCCATTATGCACAGGGGCCCTGGGTTCAGTTCCTGGTACTGAAGCCTGCCTGGCCCTCCACACCTTTCAGCTCCCTGCAGTCACCAGGCCTACTTCCTCTTGCCCCCTCCACTCCCTCTCAAGCACCCCAAGCAGGCACCTACCTTAGACCTCCCCCCAGCACTCCCTCAGGCAACCCTGGAGCTTTCAAACAGACTGCTGCTGCAGCCCGTGACGGCCTTGCACTCCTCCTGCCTCAGCCCCAGAATGCTGGGATTACCGAAGTGCGTCACGAAGCCGAGCGCCGAGCTCCACACTCCATGGCTTGTCTCAACACGTGTCCCTCCTGTCACGACACAACCCTCAGGGGCGAGGGCATAGCTGCTTCAGTCGCGTGCCACTTCAGAAACTCGGAGAGTCAGCTGGGTCAGCCCGGTACGCTGTGCTTTTCTCCACATGAAGCGCTGAGACAGGCCTGGTCCACTGTGAGCAGACTTTCGGTGCCACTCTGGTAATTTGGGTCCTATTCCTAGAGGCTCCTAGCTGCCAAGCTCCTATGAGCTAACCCGTGTAATGCACCTCAGAGCAGGGCTTGGCAACAGTAAACATTTGGTAAATGGTAGCTATTACTATAATCAGCCTTTGATTTTTAAAGCAGCTTTGGTGCCAGGCTTCTACCAATTAGTATGGCCTATCTCAAAGCCTCATTTCTTAGTCTTTCTGGTGTGTGCACTGTTTTTTTTGAGACAGGGACATCACTGCCTAAGCCCAGGCTAGCCTTGAGCTCTCAGCCATGTGTCACACCCTCCATAGTGCTGGGATTCCAAGCCTGAACACCCTGCGCAGCACCAGGACACCCAATTCCCAGCACTTGGGAGACAGAGGCAGGCGGATCTCTGTGAGTTCGAGACCAGCCTGGTCTACAAGAGCTAGTTCCAGGACAGGCTCCAAAACCACAAAGAAACCCTGTCTCAAAAAAAAAAATTAAAAAAAAAAAATGAACATGGTTTAAAAACTATGGTCTGCCACTAAATATGATGCATCATGTGGTTATACAGGAGTCATGAGTCATACCGACAACCTCCGATTCCAACCCACTCCCCCAGATCTCCCCTCAACTCGCCCCACTGCACGTGTGCATCCCTTCGTTCCACAGAGATGTCTGGTTGCAGCACAAAGCAGGCTTCCCATTGGCTCAGTCTTGTGTTTCTACAAAGTGCCAGTTTCCAATGGAAACCTACGCTATGAAGGTGAAAGCCAGGTGTGTTTGCAGATGGTGTATGGCTTTCCCATCAGCTGAGGCTACACAATCAAGGCATCGCTGACATGAACTAAGTGCCTCTCCGTTGGATCCCATTTGGTGTCTTGTCACCATTTGTAACAAGACTTGCTTACCTACTGGCATTCAGTTCATAAAAAAAAGAAAGAAAAAAAGAAAAAGAAAAAATGAAGCCAAACAAAAAACGGCTGGGATGGACCTTTCCTTCCCTTTTTTGGCTCAAAGGCCAAAGTTTAATCCCTAGCATCACATAAAATCAGTCCCGGAGGTGCATGTTGGTAATCGTGGCACTCAGGAGGGGAAGCAGAGGGATGCTGGTGCAGACTGCATTCACCATACTCAGTTACACACAATCTGGCTTTTATTCATTCTGCCCTTCACATATCTACTGCTAAGACAACACATGGGTGGGACCCCCAGCCCCCACTGCAGCTTCCTCAGCCCCTGCTCCTACCCACCCCTCCACCAGCTCCCTGGTGGCCCTACCTAAACCTCACCCCGGGCATGTAGCATGAAGTGACCATGCAGTTCCCCGAGGTTGTCAAAGGAGTCCTCACACTCCGTACAGTGGTAGGTACCCCCCTCCTCCTCATCTTCATCTCCATCCCGCCCTGCTGGCCGGCTCTCCCCCATGCGAGATGGCTCCTCCTCTTCCTCACCAAAAGCCCTGCCTTCAGGGGCTGGGGCTTCTTGGGTTGCTGTTGCAGGGCAGCAGAGTCGGCAAGGTGGGGTACTGGGTGGGGCCTCTGCCAGCGGTGATCGGCCACAGAGCTGGCAGGGCTGTGCAGGTGGGCCAGCAGGCTGGGCTGCTCGGGGTGCCCGGCGGGATGGGCCTCCCCTGCCCCCACCTATGCGCTGTTTCACCTTATAGCCAGGGTCATATTCAGGGTCATCAGTGGTCTCCTCTTCTTCCTCTTCCTCCTCCTCCTCCTCCTCAGAGTCGGGCTCTGAAAGAGTGTATTCAGAGTCAGAAGAATGCTCCGGGCCTGTTGGGGCGGGTAGGAGAGACATGGCATCAGGGCTATGTCCAGCTGCCCCCTTGTGTCCCCTTCAAGCTCACTGTATGGCAGGACAGCTTGGCATAACAAAGATGCAATGAATCTATGTGTCTAGCAAATGAGTGCCTGCAAGTGCTACATCTGTCATCTGTAATGCCAGAACTCAAGGAGGCTGAGGCAGAAGAATCACACAAGCTCCAGGCCAGCTGGCTTACAGAGAATGAGACACTGTCTCAAAATGAAAAATAGACACATGGGCATCAGCCCTGGGATAGACAGCAGACAGTAAGCATGTGCTCACCCAGCTCTTAGAGCAACACCTGGACCAATCCACAAACTGAGGCATTAGAGCAGGTATACGAACCACTCACCTGTGATCACACAGTCTACCAGAGAGCTAAATATGACAATGTTCTACAGTGGACCAGTGGACCATTCCAGGAAAACAAGCATCAGAATAGGTAGCAAAATAGTAAATTAAAATGCAGTACACGAAAATAAGACAATGTTTTTTTCCCATCTGTATAAGTGTATGTGTGTAGTGCACGTAGAGACTTGTGTATTGTGGAATATTAGTTTAAGATGTGTTACATTCATTTATGCTGTGGAATATTTAATGATGCAAAGATGGGTTGCATTCTTTTCTGTTGCATTTGTTTAACTCTGTGAAGCTGTGACTCTTTGCCTGTCTAAAACACCTGATTGGTCTAATAAAGAGCTAAACGGCCAATAGCTAGGCAGGAAAGGGATAGGCAGGGCTGCCAAGCAGAGAATAAATATAAGGAGAAAAAGAGAAGAGGGAGAAGTTGAGAAGAGGAGGAGAGAGGATACCAGGGGCCAGCCATCCAACTACACAGCAAGTCACAGAGGAAGGAAAGAAAGACAGAATAAAGGTAAAAAGCCAGGAGGCAAAATTGTAGTTAAAAAGAAATGGGTTAAATTAAGTTAGAAAAGCCAGCTAGAAACAAGCCAAGCAAGCGGGGCAGTGTTGGCACACACCTTTACACCTTTAATCCCAGCACTGGGGAGGCAGAGGCAGGCAGATATCTGTGAGTCTGAGGCCAGCCTGGGCTACAAGAGCTAGTTCCAGAACAGGCTCCAAAGCTACAGAGAAACAATGTCTAGAAAAACAAACAAACAAACAAACAAAACAAAAACAAAGAAAGAAAGAAACAAGTCAAGCTAGGGCAGGACATTCATGTCAGGAGCCATGTCCCCTCAAAATTTACAGGAAGCACCGCCGTGAGGAGTTTTGCAGAGGACTCCACTTCCCCACTGTATTGAGAATAGTCTTATTGACAAAGCCTATCCCACACCCAAATTAACTGTTAATAGAGAGCTATCTGTTAAGGGAACCCGCCTCACATTCCAAACTATCTAGAGAACTAGGTGTGTCAACTTGTGACTTCCTGACCAAGGAATCGTGACCTGACCAATCATAACCTCTTGGCCTACGTGATGGGCGTGAACCACGTGGCAAGATCCTGTGCCCCAGCCCCCCAGCTCCTCATCCAGGGGCTATATAAGCTGTAACCATGACTCTAATAAACGGAGGCTTCGACAAATATGCTTAGCCTCCTTCCTCTCATCAGCCCATGCCTTTCAGGTGGTACCTCTCCGTGACCCTGGAATAACTGACCAGCCAGGCGGGTTATAGACCCTAGACAGAGTAACCCGTTGAGGCGGTCGACACTAAGTAAGAATAATCTCCATGTATTTATCTGGGAGCTGGGTGGTGGGCCCAAAAAAGTCAAAGAACACTGTGCCTGTGGAGAGGCCAGAAGTCAGCACTGGTGTTTTCCTTAATACTTGCCACCTTATGTTTTTAGATGGGGTTTCTTACTGACTACTTGACTAACCTAACCAGACAACACCAAGACCCTCCTGCCTGTGCCTTCTAGCAGTGGCATCCCAGGTGCAGAGACAATGGTGGGTTTTTATGTGGACGCTGGAGTCCTGGACTCCTGATTACACAGCAAGTATTTCTACATACTGATCTATTCCCCGCCCATTTTGTTTAGTGACCAGGTTCTCAGACAGTCTAGGGTTGATCTTGAACTCCCAAAAGCTTGGATTAGACTGGCACCACTATACCTGACTTTCCTGTTGTTTTTAGAAGACAGAACACATATACACGCATATGTACTTATGTATGTATGTACCTATGTATGTATTTAAGGATGTACATATGTGTTCCAAGTTGGCCTTCATCTTATCTCAGTCTCTAAGTGCTGGAATTACAAATATCCATTTTGATACACAAGTCAATTAAAATGCTCAGTTTTAAGTATAGACACATTATTGCAATTTCAGGGCATAAAGTACATATAGACAAGTTTGGGTTTAAAAACATGATCAAATACTGGCAAGACGGCTCACTGTTAAAGGTGCTTGCTGCTAAGCCTGACGGACCTGAGTTTGATTCCCAGGACCCACACAGCAGAGGAAGAAAAACAGCTCTCAATAGTTGTTCTGTAACCTACATTTCTGGTACCATGAGGGTATACCCACCTTCATTAAAACAATATACAAAATAACAAAAGCTTTATAATAAAAAACCATGAAGTGATGAATAAATACACGAGCAGCTGGTCTGTGGCCACAAGATGCTGAGGTCTCCATGGTCAAGATGCCTGTTGGAAGTACCTCACTGGACTGTGACACAACCTCCCTCTGCATCCACTCAGCCCCTGCGTGTCCTCCAGCAGTTCACAGAGATGGTGTTTCTACCCTTACCACTCACATCACCAAGGCAAAAAAAAAAAAAAAAAAATAATGCTGGAGGGGGGCCAGGGCTTGGCCCTCATCACCTGTCCTCCCCAGTCACCGTGGGCGGGCCTTTGCATCCCTTTCTGCAGATCCCGCTCCAAGCCTGTCTGAGCACACTGATTACCCTGTTTCATAGCAGCACCCCCAGCGCTGTTCAAGCCCCCACCCCGCCTTAATTCTTCCCTTGTAGTCCAATCAACTGCACAGTAATTACCTGTACTGATGTTTCTTCTTGTCCCTAAGAGACGTGGTGATTGAGTGGTGGCTCTGTAAGACTGCGTGCTGAGCAT
The DNA here is from genome assembly GCF_950005125.1 of Chionomys nivalis. Lineage (NCBI taxonomy): Eukaryota > Metazoa > Chordata > Mammalia > Rodentia > Cricetidae > Chionomys > Chionomys nivalis. The sequence continues at coordinate 78,876,957 of NC_080087.1, read as the reverse complement.
CTGTGGGATGCCTCTTGTCTACGTTGTCCCCTCTGCTATGGATGCTCTGTCCTGCTTTTCCCTTTTGGACCCAGGGTAAAGCTCCCTCCTTAGTGAGCCACCCCAGACCACCTCACTCTAGTTAGCCAGTCATCTTTTCTACTGGCCTCCCACTGTCCCCTCTGAGAGTCCCAGGGCTGTGGCATCTGTGCCCAGGTACCTCCCCAAACCTGAGCAGGTCCTCAGTATCCATCCACTGCACCCCTCCCAGTCTCAGGACTATTTTATTGTCCCTGCCCCATTCTGCTGCCCTCTCACTTTCTACAGGTATTCCCTGAGGCCTAAGTGTCCCTCTGCACACTGTCCCACACTATGTCCACTTGGCCCCTCCTATTCAGGCTTCAGGACCCAGCACAGGCAAACCTCTGATAGCCACTTCCCTGATGGTCCTGGCTATTGCTGCCCCCATCACTGTCTAGAGGCTGTGGCTTTCGACCTGATCTTGGGTTCCCACCTCAGTCTAATAGATGACAAGTGGGTCATGATTGACGGAGAGCCCAGGCCCTGAGTCCCACCTCCAGGAGGCTTTTCCGTCTGCTCCTCCCTGTGAAGACTCTTCCATGTTCTACCAACAACTCCAGCTCAGTGTTATCTCCTCTATGAAGCCTCCTTGGAACTCGAGGTGGTCAGTGTCTCTCTCTGGGCTCGCCCACCCCAGCAATAACATAACCTAGGCAGGTCCTTGGTGAACCCAGCTCCAATTTTCAGCCCTGTTAAGTCGGAGTGGATGTGATTCTATTCACTAACAGGCTCCAGCCTTGTGCCAGGGTCCCACCTTCTCTCCCCTCTGATCTCACTCTCCAGAGTCCTCAGTGCTCACTATGACCTCATGAAGTTGCTTGTGATGAGCCATCCGGTCGTCGTCCTTGGCTACCAAATCTCGCATGCTTTACCCTGACTTCTAGGAGCTCAAGCCCCTTTGCACCCGCCATGCATTCTCCATCAAAGAGATCCTCCAAGCCCGGCATGGCTCCGGCACCGGCACCCACTGGGCCCTCCATGCCCACCACAGCTCCCATACCTCCAGCTTCCTTGAAGACCACCAAAGTAGCGGCGCCCAACAGTTCCTCAGTGCATCCTAAGTCCCCTAACTTGGTCATGAGCCCCAGTAGTTCTAAGTCTACCAGATCAACAGGTACTAAGACAGCTCCTTCAACCCGTCCCAGCAGTAGATCCCAAGGCCACAGCAAGACGAGAACACCCAGTCGGCTGAGCACTGACACCAAGGCCAGGAAGGCCAGCAAGGGCAGGAAGAGCGGCAAGACTGGCATCGTGGAACACCACCAGCAGAAAGGCACACACAGCCGGGGGCGAACTCCGGGCAGGAAGGGAAGTCACAGCTCCAAGATGTCCCCCAGCAGAACAAGTACTCCTATCAGGAAGAGAACCCATTCCGCCAAACCAGGCGTGGCCAAGAAGGCAACGACACCTATGACACCTACTTCTGACCGCAAACAAAGTCGAGACAAGAGTTATACCCAACCTAGAACCAGTACACAGGAAAGGAGTGCCAGCCAGCCTAGAAACATGCACCAGGAAAAGAGCCCTAAGTCACCAGGGGCCTCAGACCCGGGGAGCAGCTCTAGAGTAGCTGCGATCCCCAGTAGGGCCAAGAGCCACAGCTTAAGTAGGACAGTCTTAATGAGCTCTAGCAGATCTCCTGTGGCATCCAGACGAGCCAAGAGCTATAGCCAGGTGACGTCCCCCAGCAGGGAACAGACTCACACCGTGACAGATCTGACTGACTTGTCAGGCAGGGTCAAGAGTTACAAGCAGGACAGCAGCCTCAGCAGGACCCAAAGCTTTAGCCGCTCCAGGACCCCCAGCAGGACCCGAAGTCACAGCCGCTCCAGGACCCCCAGAAGGTCAAGAAGTCACAGTCACAAGAGGACCCACAACCGGGTGAGAAGTTACAGCTGGAAGAGAAATCGTAGTAGGGCAAGGAGTCGTACACGGAGGGGCACACCCACCAAGATGAGACACAGCAAGTCCAGAACCCACAGCCAAGGGAAACGTCACAGCCCACGGAGAGCTCTAGGAAGGGAAAGAAGTCGAGTGAGGTCTAGGACTTCCAGTGAGGAAGAAAGTCGCAGCTGGTCCAGAGGGACCCGAGAGAGACATCACAGCCGATCCAGAGCTGCCAGGAAGAAGGGGCACAGGCTGTCTAGGATGCCTAGCAGTGAAAGTAGGCACAACCCGTCTAGAACCCCCAGCACAGACACAGCCCGTAGCCGGCCTAGAGCCTCCATCAAGAAGAGAGCACAGAGCCGATCTACCATTTCCAGCAAGGAAAGGCACCATGGCCAATTGAGAGCCACCAACAAGGAGAGCTCCCGAAGCCACTCTAGAACCCACAGCAGGGACCGAGAACATGGCCACCATGGAACCCACAGCAGGGACCGAGAACACGGCCACCCTGGAACCAAAAGCAGGGACCGAGAACATGGCCACACTAGAACCCACAGCAGGAACCGAGAACATGGTCACCCTAGAACCCACAGCAGGGACCAAGAACACAGCCACACTAGAACTCACAGCAGGGACCAAGAACACAGCCAATCTAGAACCTCCACCAAGGACCAAGAATACGACCAAGCTACAGCCCCTGAGAGCCTCCCAGGGAAGCCATCTCCCACCAGAACCAGGAGTTCTAGCCAGAAGAGAGCCCACAACAAGGAAAGGGGTCACTCCTCCTCACAGCCTCCCAAGGGAATCCAAGTCCAGGAATCCAGCTTCGTCAACACCACAACTTCTAAGGCTATCTCACCTGGGGAAAGGTCTTCATCATCTTCCTCCAAGCTGGCGTAGCCTCCAGTCTCAGCTGGCTCACGGGTCTCTGTCATGGCCAGGGGAGGGGACAAGAGACGGGAGCAGAGCAGCAACTGGGCAGGGTCCCTCCCCGGCCAGCTCTCCTAGTCACACCTCCAGCCACAAGCTCTTCTATCGCAGAGTGTTGGCAGGCAGCGAGGGATGCTGGACATGGAGAAAGGAAAAGCCTGTGGTGACTCAATAAATTTTTACATAACATTTGTCCCCATTCCGAGTCCGTTGTGTGCTCAGTGCTGGGGTGAGGCCTCTGCTCTGTCTTGACTGCATACAGAACCCTGACTCTGCCTCCTGGGGGTCTCAACAAGACATTGTAGTTCTTATTCGGTAGAGTAGGGAGAGACGATATCCCTAGTTATTTAAAGGTAGGTACTGGCACTGGCACAAATCATAACTAAGTATAAAAGGAAGGGACCTGTGCCAGGCATTAACCCTTCAGCTGTCCATGGTAAGGAGGTCTAGGGCTGAGGGAGGACACCTTGTTAGTTATCAGGGACACAGGAAACTTGTTATAGCTGAAACACTAACTACCCTGGAAATAGTTTCTTTTAGTTTTGTTTTGTTTTTCGAGACAGGGTTTCTCCATAGCTTTGGAGCCTGTCTTGGAATTAGCTCTTGTAGACCAGGCTGGCCTCGAACTCACAGAGATCTGCCCGCCTCTGCCTCCTGGGAGTGCTGGGATTAAAGTGCTGGCATTTTGGAAAATCCTAGGCTGACCTTGAATTTGATACTCCTGAATCTACCCCTGAAACGCTGGATATCAAACCTGAGTTGCACACTACCAACTGAGCTACAATGCTACCTTTCAGTTTTTCCTGGCTTGAAATGGGGCTTCCTGTATCCTGGATTGGCCTCAAGGTCAATAAGTAGCCACAGATGACCTTGAATTCCAGTGCCAGGATTATACAGCATCACCTGCCTGCAGTGTCAGGCATCAATTTACACTAATTTGTGAAAGTCAGACTAGGTTTGAACCCAAATCGGTCCTTTTCTGGCTATAGCTTCAAACAGGACCCAACTTCTCTTGTCTGTGTCCTTCTCTGGAAAGTCTGCCACCGGGCCTCTACTGGTATATTCAGTACCACACAGAAACAGCTCCCTTGAAGCAGAAGAAGAAGGATGGAACAGAAAGGACCAGCAGGTGATCCAAAGCCCAAGATCACAGGTCACCTCACCAGACTGGTGGTTGAACAAAGAATCAAAGCCATACTTTGAGCAGCAGTAAACTCAGCCCACACCTGCAATCCAGTCCTTAGGCTGACGGGAATCAGAAGTTAGTTTAAGGTCATCGTTGACTACAAAGAGTTTGAGGCCAGTCTGGGTTATATGAGACCCTGCCTCACAAACAGATTCATAGAACTTGCAGGTACCTTGCCCAGCCAGCCAGCTACTCCAGACTTCTGGAGGGTGCATACAGACCCTTTATAGTTGGGGGGGGGGTGGGGAGTCCCTAGTACCTCTGCAGTTTCCGTCTGGAATTTTCTCCTTCCTCCTTGTGGGCCTTGGAGAACTAATTTTCACCTTGCAAAGCCCACCTATAAACATATTCTGCACTTCTCCTCAGCCTTAATAACCCATCTTCCTTCTACAGCAACTGTGAGAGGGCCCCATGGGGCCAGTGTAGGACTAACAAGCACGGTATGCTTACACTCTCCATAGACTCTTGCTAGACAGTCCAGGTTGGCCTTGAACCTGCAACCCTCCAACCTCAGCTTCCTGGGTAAAGGATTATAGATATTCACCACTCCATCTGGCTCAGTCTCACTAGAAACTTGACATTAGGCACCGAGGACACAATGGTAGACAGCACACACTATCTTTTCAAAGCCCTGATGTCAAGTACACTGTTGGGGTAAAGCAGCTGAAGCAGAAAGTGTGAGTGACATCAATGGTGGGGGAACTTAAAGGACACCTGGAACCTGGATGAGGCCTTTCAAGGACAGACTCGGTTAACTGGCAAGCAACAGCTCTCATTATTACCGATCACAGGGAGACCCCCTCTAACTCTGCAGGAGTTCTACATTCTGCCTGGGAAAACTGAAAACAACTGGTTTCTATTTTAGATAAATATTTATTATACATGCTCATGCAGTACTCATTCTCCCCCTTTCTGTTTTGAGATCGGGTCTCATGACGCAGCCAGAACTGACCTAAAATTCCGGGTCCTCCTGCCCCAGCCTTAGGGTGCTGGAATTATAGGCATGTGACACCACACCAGGGTTTAACTGTTATTTTAGTTGGCTACCACAGCAGGGATGGTCAGGACTTTCCTTGGGGTGATTTGGGGACAACCATCCCTTTCCAAACTCACATTACACAAAGCTCCTTCCAGAATGTTCCGGGTGTCAGGTGGAACCATCCCTCAGTACAGAAATCCTGTACGCAGCCAGACTTACTTCCAAGATGATAGAGGTAAAAAAGAAAAAGAAAAACATCCTCAGCACTACAGGTGAAAATCATCTGGGCGTGGTGGTGCATCCCTGCAAACTCAGCACTTGGGAGATTAGATATCCTAGGTCATCCTCCACAATATTGTGGGTTCAAGGCCAGCCAGGGCTACGTGGAACCGTCTCCCCTGCCTCCCACAAAGGCAAATACTGTGGCCCGGACCCCAGAAAACACTGAACCGAGATGGTGTGAGTGAACACAATAGCTACCTTCCCGCACAACGCTAAGGTAGGACAAGGGCTCGGACAAACCCCGATACCAGACAAAGCCCCGTGACAACTTCCCACGATGCCTTGGGCCTTTAACGACCACCTTCTAAGACGCCAAGCACCGTCAGGCTTCTCGCGGAAAGCGTGTGCGACAACAAAAAAATAAATAAAAAATAAATAAATAAAAAAAGGACGCCCTCCGAGATCTCAGGCCCTGCCCCAGAATGCCCCAGGCCCGTAAACCGCCTGGCCCACCAGCTCCCACAAAGCCGCGAGGCGAAGCTGGGGGACGTTCCGAGCCGAGTGCTGGGAGAAGCAGCAAAGGACTCTCGGGCCGGTCACTCTGCCAAGGCGCCGCGGGCTCCCGTCATGCAGCGGGGCTGTATCGCCCGCGTCCCGGCATGCCCCGCGCACCCCGAGCACGGACACTCACCGACGCCGGCAGCCCCGGCTCGGGCTCGGCGGTGGCGGCTGCAAGGCCGGGCACTGCGCCTGCGTTCAGGGAACCTAGGCGAGCGAGCGAGCGTGCGAGCGAGGGGCGAGTGGGGCTCAGGGCGCGTGCGCGGACAGACGGACCATTCCTAGCCGTCGGTGGGAAGAGGGCTCAGAGACTCGCGCAGGCTGCCGAGCTCGCGCCGGCGCGGGTGTCGGGCTCCGCGGCTCACGGCCCCGCTGGACTTGGTACAGTCCGTGGCACGGAGCGTCGAACGGAGCGGAGGAGCGGACGCGCCTTATAAATAGAGGATGCCTTGGGGTGGAGGGGTGAGGGCCTAAGGACTCGGCCTGGATCCCGGGGTTGGAGGCTCGCTCATCTGCATAATCCTAGCGCGGGACAAAGGAAGGCCTCCCGCACTGGAGGATGTGATTTGCATATTCCCGGGAGAGGCTGTCCTTCCGAGCGCAGTGATTAGCATATGGATGGTCGGGGGGGGGGGGGGGGAGGCAACCTGAACCGAGCGCATGCGTATAGGGACTGCAGACGAGCGAAATAGACTGGTCTCCTTGTCCTGAAACTACCGAAGGTCTAGGACCCGGTTCTCTCCCCTGCCACCCAGGATAAATTTTCATTGCCCGCACGTGGGTTTCTGCGTTTCGAGAAATCTGCCCACCGCTCCCCCCCATCTAAGGAAGACGAACCACTTTTGTTTAGACTAAAACTTAGTACTGCAGACCTGGAAGAGGTGGAAAGTAGGAGGCTGTGGGTGCCAGAAACTCCAGCCCCAGGCCGGGGTTCTGCAAGGACTTCCAGGGCTGATTTTTAAGCCAAGTCTGAACTGGAGCCAACTAGAATGGGAGTCTCTTGGCGGAGGAAATAGCTAATGCAAATACCCAGAGGCAAAGGAGTGTCAGCATTCTTACAGTGGAATTGAAGGCAGCTTCCTTTGCGTGGAACACAACTGGGGAGGAGAAAAAAAAAATCTCCTAAAGGTGTTTGCTTCTTTTTTTCTTTTTCTTTTTTCTTTTCTTTCTTTCTTTCTTTCTTTCTTTCTTTTTTTTTTTTTTTGAGGCAGGCTAGCCTCTAACTCCCTCCACGAGAATGACCTTGAACACTGCCTCAGGAGTGCTGAAATGACAGGCCCACGGCAGGAAGCCGAACTCCTGTAGGTGACTTTAAAGAGCTATAAGTTCGTGCCGACTGTACGTAGCCAACACCACAACCCTGCCCGTGCTGGGGAGAACTGATTTTAATCACTAGTCACCTAAAACGCTCCGGTGGAGTCCACCACACCGTAGAAAAGGAAAGGTTTTGCTTTGTTTTGTTTCCGAGACCGCGTCTCCCTGTGCAGCCCACAGTGGTTTTCACGCACTTGGGAAGCTGAGGTTCTCTTGCCTCAGCTTCCCGAGAACCTCAGCTTCCCAAACGCTGGGATGACAGGGCTGCGTCACCAAACCTGGCCTCTCAGTCAAAGCTCTGACCCTTATGTCTTTTCTGCCCCCCCCCCCCACCTTTTTATCAGGTCCTGAACCCAGCACTTCAAACACAGCTCTTTACTGTCGCAGGCTTTGATCTTACTATTCGCTTTATCTGAGAATGCTCTCTCCCCCTCCCCCTGCTGCTTTCTGCTTACTCTGCCTTGGCACTGAAGTCAACGAAAGGGGCCTTCCTTGATGACATAGCACCTGCAGACTGAGTGACACAGCGCCTGTTTCAGTAAATAAGGCACTTTCGATGGTGGGCTAACGCGTGGTGCAGAGTGCCTGGGACTTTGTGGACCTTTCTATCTCTTTCACTTTGTATGAAATTTCCCCATAATAAGAAAATAAAACAGTAAACCACATCTCCTCTCTCTCTCTATCTGTGTGTGTGTGTCTGTGTTTTAGGCAGGGTCTTACTATATAGTCCTGTTCTGGAGTTTGCTACAAAGACTTGGCTGCCGCTTGTCTCCCAGATGCTAGGATTAAAGGTGTGTGACCTTTTTGGTTTGTTTGTTTGTTTGTTTGTTTGAGGCAGGGTTTCTCTCTGTAGACCAGACTGACCTCAGACTGAGATCTGCCTACCTCTGCCTCCCAAGTGCTGGGATTAAAGGTGTGAGCCACCACCCAGGCTGGCTACAAATTCAGTCTCCTAAGGCAGCCTGGAGGGCTAATGACACCCAGCTGGCATTTTAATAGCCTTCTTTACAATTTCAAAGCAAGCATTAAGTTTTTTGTTGGGTGGGGGGGGAGGCAACACGCAGCCTTGCTAAGTAGCTAGGAGTGACCTGGAGCTAGCCCTGAAGACCAAGATGCTAGGGAACTTGCTTAGACCCTTGTGCCTCTGCTCCCTGAAGACTGAAGATGTGTACTACCGTGCCTAGCCCTGAAATTATCTTCTGTTTTTGTTTTCAAAACAGAATTCCTTTATGTAGCCCAGGCTGTCCTGGAGCTCACTCTGTAGATTAGGCTGGCCTTGAACTCACAAAGATTCTCCTGCCTCTGCCTCTCTAGTGCGTCTTCCATCACCATCAAAATTTCTGGCAAAATTGTTTACTAACTTGCTGATAGTCTGTTTCCTTCATCAAAATTTCATGAGGGTCAGCATAGGGTCCCTCTTTCACCCTGAGTCCTTAGAGCCTAGGACAGGATCAAATTTTAGATGCCTGCTAAACTGGAACAACCTGTGTGTCTGTGTGTCTCGTGTATCTCGTGTGCCTGTGGAGGGCTATTTATTCATAGCAGGCAGTGCTGAACCTTAACAACATCATAAGCAGTTATTGTTTGATTGTTTGAATAAAGATCTCACTGTATATCTCTGGCTGGCCCCAAAAACTCACAGCGATCCAACTGCCTCATCTTCCCAGTTGCTGGGATTACAGGCATGCCTAGACTGATGATGTTGCCCAGGCTGACCCTAAACTCTTCAGTTCAAACAGTTGGGAGAGACAGGATGAATGAAGTTGAAAGTGTTTCTAGAGAATAGGTGGGATGGGGGGGGGGGACGACCCAGAGGTGGGGCTAGTAAGTCATGAGAAAGGGAATAGGATAGGCCAACCAGAGACCAGACTGTTTTAATGAATGGATGAAGACAATGCCTATATAAATTCATAAATTTCTAGCTCTGGTGGTTTACACCCATACCCAGCTTTTTAGAAGGTGAGTCAGAGGGTTACCATGAGTTCAAGACCAAACTGGGTTAAACTACAAGATGCTGTCTCAAAAAGCAGAGACAAAACAAAGCCTGCCACTCCTCCCACACCCCACCCTGCCCCTTCCCACCCCACCTCCAAAAAGAAGTAACCAATTTGGGGAAGAGTGGATGGAGGTGACCTTGGTAAAGTCTGGCCCCTTTACCTTTCTCTATAACAGAATCCCTATAGCTCCCCTGACCACCCCTGCACTCCCCCTTCCAATGGTACAGCAGTGGACAGAGGGACAGACACACAGCCACCCCAAACACTTGTTCTCTCCTCAGTTTAATGGTGGTTAGTGGGATTGCCAAACCCCCCTCCCTATCCCTTCCCTGCCCCGTACAAAAATGTGTTTTGTTTTGTTTTTTAAACAAGAAAAAGGGGCAAAAGCCAGGAATGGGGGAGAGGGGTGCAATCTGATATTTTTCATACAGATTTTTGATTTTTTTAATATATTATATATAAAACCATAGAGACCACACATCCCTTCCAAGCTCCCTCCCCCTCCCCGGGGGGCCTGGAGGAGAGATGGGGAAGGCCCCCCCAGGAGTGGGTGGACAGACAAATATGGAATGGGAAAGACGTGGGGGTGGAGATGGAGGGAAGGGGAGCCGCCCAGGAACCCAGAAAGGGGGACTGGATAGGGTTGGGGTTGTTTCCCTCACTGCCCCCATCAGAGTTTTCACACAAAGACACAGAATTCCCCTTTCCACACCCTCCCCCGCCCCTCCCCCCACCGTGCAAACATGGCTTTGCAAAGAGGTGCCCAGAGCTCTGTGGAACTCTTACAATGGCTGGCATGGGGTCTGGGACCCCAAAGAAATCTGTGTTCCCCTTCCCTGCCCACCCCACCCTTCCCAGAATCTGACCCCCTCCCCACAAGACCTGGTTCTGCTGTCTAGGGGTTCTGGCCTTCCCCCAACCCAAATCCCTATTACCCCTCCCCGGACTTGGGGTCTAGAGAGGACCTTCGGTCCCTCTGTCCTCTAGGGGACCCTACGCCTCTGGACCCTAGCCTTTGGCCCTGGGAGAGGCTCAGGCATCCAACACCCCCAAAATCCCTGCCCAAGCGCCTGAGGTGTTAGCTGTGGGGGGAGGAGCCCACCATCCCGGACTCTGGTCAATGTCTTTGCTGGTTCCTTGCAACTGGCAGTGGGGGAGTGGGGTCAGATGAAAAATTCTTCTTTCCGCTTGTGTCCATCGCTGCCGTTGAGGAAGGCTTCTCTAGCTTCTCCCTGCTCGTCCAAGCCACTGGCCTCGTGGGTCAGATAGGAGCCTGAGGGCGGGAAGATGCCCCCAGGGCAAAGGGGATGTGTATGTGCACCCAGGAAGTGGATATAGGGAAAGGAGACACAACATATGAATGAAGGGGGAGAAAGGGAAGCAGGGTCCAGTTCCGTGAAGCACAAGACAGAGGAAGAGAAAGGTAAAAGCAGAATTAGGAAGATTTCAAAAGTTCACAGAAAAAAAAAAAAAAAACCCTCATCTCCCAATTGCCCCGCCCCCGCTTTTGAGACGGGGTCTTCAGTTTTCCAGGTAAACTTCAAACTCGGTAGTACAAGTGACCTTGAATTTTGGATCCTGCCACCGCCTCCCAAATACTGGGGTTAAAAGCCTCCGTTTTGTGCAGTGCTGGAGGATGGAGTTCACGGTTTTGCGTATGCTAGACATTCTACCGACTGAGCCCTATTCCCAGGACCCTCATCTCCTCCCCCACCCGTTTCTTTTCTGATAGTATTCCCTTACGACTATGCCGCCAGTAAATCCAGCTACTTGAAAAATAAATTACTCAAAATCCCTCCTCTTAATTCTGCTAAACTTCAACCCTTTCAGAGCCCAGGACTCAAAGTCCCAACCCTACACAAAATTGGTCTAAAATACGGCGCGATTTCGAATCCGATGTAGAGCCTAGGCTCCGCCCCCTTGCAACCCAGAATCAAACCGACCGCACCCTTCGCTGACTTCAGGCGCCACCCGACTTACCCTTCTGTCGGACGGAGCACCAGACCATGCCAACTAGCACACATATGATCAGAAACACTAGTAGCGCCAGGATGCCGCCCACAATGGCGTAGGGAACGGATGTCTGAGCCTCTACCACTGCACCGGGGTCTGTCAGAGGGACAAGGTGTTCAGAGGCCGTCCTAATCCAGCCTGCTGCTGCCAGGCCATAAGCTGTTCTGCACACAGCTTCGCTCCTCAAAAATACCTGCCATCTTTTAGCCCCTTTTCTTCAGCTCCAATTCTTCCCGGAATCCTTGGCTTTTAATCCGGTGGGTCTTCCATTCCTAGTATCTACCTACCTCCTCACCTTTTCATCCCTAAACTAGAAGTAACACATCCCATTCTAACTCTGGGTTTTTACAAAACATTTTTTACGTGCACCAGTGCATGAAGGAATTGAAGGAGGCCAGAAGAAAGAGGACACTGGATCTGGAACGTGAGTTTTGGAGAGTTGTGAACTGCCATGTGGGTGCTGAGAATCCAGGTTTGGTCCTCTGCAGAAGCACACTTAACTGCAGAGCTGGTCGCTGTGTTTATCCAGACAGGGTCTCACTATGTAGCTCCAACTAGCTTTTTTTTTTTTGAGTGTCTCCTGTTTTATATACTGGTCTAAAAGTCAATGAAGATGGGGACTGGAGCATTGGTTCAATGGTTGAGAGCACTGGCTGCTCTTCCAGAGGACCGGGGTTCAATTCCCAGCACCCACAGGACAGTTCACAAACGTCTGTAACTCCAGTTAAAGGGGATCCAACACCCTCACACCAATACACATAAAATAAAGTTAAATTAAATTTTAAAAAAATCGGTGAAGATGACCTTGAACTTCTTATCCAGCAGGGATTACTGGAAGGCGTCAGATTTAGGTAGTGCTGTGAATTGTATCCAAGCTTTAGCATGCATGCAAAGCAAGCACTCTATTACCTGGGCTACACCTCCAGCCAATACCGCACCCAGCGCCTTTTTTGGTAGACTGGTTATTATTTATTTAGCTCAGGCTGGCCTCAAATGAGTGATCACCTTGTCTCGACCTCCAAAGCACTGGGATAACAGTAGCATTCCGCCATGGTCAGCTAGCACGCTCCTTTTCTTTTGACTCAAATGTTCCCCATTCCTGGGGGGGGGGAGGTGTCTAAACTCAAGACACCGGTCAGTTGGCTACTTAACCACGCAATCGACCTCTTAGCACAGGCTTCAACCTCTGGTCCGGTAGCCCGCCCCGCCCCCAAGCTTGACACGCTCCGCCCTCACCATAGACCACAAGCACGTAGAGCGCCCTCGCGTGGCCGTGCTTGTTTGCCGCCTCGCAAGTGTAGGTGCCGTTGTCTGCAGATACCAGGCCTGGCAGGGTGAGCGTCTCACCCACTGCCTCTGCTCTCTCCGGCAAAGACTCATTCCCGCGGTTCCAGCGGATCTGGCTTGGCCTGGCCGTGGGTAAAAACAGAGTTAGGAACCCAAGAATCTGATTTCTCAGGAATCTAGATATGCAGCTCCAATTCAGTATTAAGCGGCTGTCACTGCTCGTGTGTGTGTGTGTGTGTGTGTGTGTGTGTGCGCGCACGCGCGCGTTTATCCCAATGGTAGATCCTTTGCCAGCTATGTATAAGATGTCAGGTTCTATCCCCAGCAATGAAAAGGGAGATGCTTCGAAGGGTAGACACTAGACAACAAGCCCGATTATGAATTAGATTTCTGGGACCCACACAGTGGAAGGGCAGAAGGAATTCTCACGAGTTGCCCTCTGACCTCCCTACGTGTGTAGTGGTAGACCTCCCACCCCTCACAAAAATATAATATCAAAAAAGTATGTTTGTAGTGTACTTCAGCTGTGTGGTGTCCTCAGAAGCCAGAAGGGGGCGTCAGACTCCCAGGGACTGGAGTTACCAAGGGACTGGAGTCACTATATGGGAGCCGAGTCTGGATGAACACCTAAGCCATTACTCGGGCCCCATAGTTGCTGTTTTGTTTTTCAAGACAGGGTTTCTCTATGTAGCTCTGACTGTCCTGGAACTCGCTGTGTAGACCAGATCTCGAATTCACAAAGATCCGCCTGCCTCTGCCTCTCTAGTGCTGGGATTAAAGGTCACCACCGCCTGGCCATACCTTTTTTTTCTTTGTTAATAAAAGGGGCCATCTCACGGCCCTTTTCTTATGGAAAACCATCAGACTTGAGACCAGCTTCTACACGTAGCCAGAGCTGTAAGAATTAACCCCTTCCAAGCCCTTTTCATCAGGAGTCCGGCTTCAGTACCTTTTTCCATAGGGCCCAGGAGTGCAAGCCCCAAGTCCCCTCACCACTTAGGAGCCAGAAGTTAGATCTCACCTGGGGTTCCCTGTAACAGCACAGGTCAGCACCAGTGTGTCTCCTTCCCTCACTACAGCTTGAGAAGCATGGATCCGTGCCGTGGGAGAGTCTGTAGCGCAAGAGGGAAAATGAGAGATCATTCCGAGGGTTGGGGAGCTCTAAGGGCGGGCGACCAGCGTGCAGACCCCAGAGCCACTTACACTGTACATCCAGCACGTACTGCGTCTGCTTGCTGTGTCCTGAGGGCAGCGCCTGGTTCTGCGCTTCACAAATGACGATATCACCGTCATCCTTACGGTCCACACGGAACCGCACGGTGCTCGCCACACTCCACACCTTGCCATTCTCCTGGCCGCTGCTCACTCCTGTCGGATCCAGCACAGAAACGTTAGGCTAGGGGTCCTGCCCTGTCTCCTGATCCCAATGTAGGCTGCTGGTCAAGCCACGTTCCTAACTATAAGCCTCGCCTTATTCACCTAGCCACACCCCCTGCCTTTCTCACGCCTTGAATCCGTGAGTTTTGTTTGCATTGTTTGCTTTGAGACAGGGTCTCAAGTGGTGCCGACTGGTCTTGAACTCGCTTTGTAGCCGATGACCTTGAATTCCTGACCCTCTTTTCTCCGCCTCCCAAAGGTTGTGTGGACAGGCGTGTGCCAGCACCCCTAGCTCAACAGGGGAACCAGGAATGGGAAGTGTCAGTCAGGACCCGTGCGCTCTTGCACTCTTCTCCAGGCCCCTCCCACCACTAACCCCGCCTCTTTCCCAAGTCCCGAGTCCCCCCCCCCCTCCCCTCATCGGCTCCGCCACTAGGCCTAGCCCTGGGTACCTTTCAGTTCTTTGCGATCACGATACCAGCGCAGGACCGCTGCAGGGCGCGACCGCGGAACCAGGCAGCTGAGTTCCACCTCGCCGCCCTCCACCGCTTGCTCTCGGACCTCCACCACTGGATTCTCCGGAGCCACTGCGCAGAGAAGGGGCGCAGATGGGGGAGAAGGGGTCAAGGGAGGCACCGAGGTAGGCACAAGTCATTCTGGCTGCTGGATCCTAGGGACCAATGGGAGCCAGGGTCCCACAGGTGGCAGGATTCATACGCAGAGACCAGAGGCCTGGTGGAGCCAGAAGTCCAAGAGGTTAAAAACATCCAGGGCGCATAGGTCTCAGGACTAGTGAGAAGCAGGGAATGAATGAGAGTGGGACTTTGAGCGGGCGAGGGGGGGGAGGTAGTACCTAGGACAGTGAGCGTGGCGATCTGGTGGTGGGTGTCCTCCGTGTAGAGCTGGCAAAAGTAGCCCCCCTCATCCTCCAGGCGGGCGTCGGAGAGCCGGATGCGCACTCGACGCGGAGAAAATTCCTCCAGCTGAAATCGCTCATCCTTTAGAGCTACAGTGAAGAGGGATTCAACTTGGGGGCTTCTCTGGTCTCCAGACAGCCACCCTCCAGGACAGATGCCGCCCCTTGCCTCTCTCCAGACAAAGCTCTGCGTCTGACCCTATCCAACTGTTTGTTCCCTTGGGAACCCATTCCAGCACCCTGCCTCCCTCGCCTCCCCCCAACATGGAAGTCCAGGCTTCCAGCCCTGTCCCCCTGTCAGATGTTTAGATGAGTCCTTTTTGAGGTCACAGAAGTCCAGAGTTCCTGCACTCACCTCGGGTGCCATTGAAAAAGAGGGTCTGCCGGGCTGGGTTCTGGATGACAACTATGGATCCATCGTACTGATGCAGACGGCAGGTGATCTCAGCCACCCCACCCTCAGCCACCGTCACATTCTCTGTCTGCACTTCCTGTCCAGCCCCTGGACCAAGAGAAACAGATGGGAGAGCCTCTGAGATGGCATTCAGTTGTGTGTGTGTGTGTGTGTTCGCACATGAGGCTCTGTGTTTACATAAGTGGGGAAACATAGACATGTTCAAATGCATGGGTTGAGGTCCCCTTCCCCTAAGGTTCTCCACCTTGTTCATTGAAACAGGGTCTCTCAATTGAACCCAGAGATCACAGATCCGGGTTGGTATTGCTGAGCAAGCTTCCAGGACCAGAGTCGACTTATGTGGGTGCTGGGGATCCGAACTCTGGTCCTCGCACTTGCTTGAACATCTCCCTAATTCCTGATTTGTCTGTTGTTGAGAATAGTCTCACCCTGTAGCCCAGATTAGCTTCAAACTGACAGCAATTCTCCTGCCTCAACTTTGTGAGTGCTAAGATTATAGGTGTGAGCCACCGAACCTGGCCTTTAGTCCTCTCTCCAATCTGAAGAGGCAAAATGGTTTCTAGAGAGCCAAGGCAAGACTCTGTGGCAGCACAAGGGCACTAGCTGCTAGGGGAAGGGCAGAGAGAACTGCCCAGGAAGATGGACAGTAATTGGAGACTCTGACAGAAGAAATCCCCTTTGGATCTCGGAGCTAGAGTTCACTGGGTATGGGAGGCGGCCATCTTTCACAGGGCACCCACTGACTGCTGCTCGGATGGGTTGTCTCCCCACATCTGCAGCGTATATAGATAGAGCAAGCAGGGTCCTCCTGCCTGTGCCTCTCCAGGGCTGGGGTTCTAGGCTTACATCATCACACACAAATTCCTTTTCTGTTTCCTCCCCGTTTCTTCTCTCCCTGTGTCCCAAGCCTGTCTGATTTACATACCTAGATCCTCTGCAAGCTGATTCAGCTAGCCGGCCCATTCAGGAGGCTCACCTCCCTGAATCTGGGCTGATTTATGATCCTAGTGACCAACAGAATCTGCTAGCCATGGCCCTGAAAATTCAGTACCTGGGAGTCAGCAGTAGAAAGGGTCTGGAGTACAGGGCCAGCCTAGGCAATATAATAAGATCAAAGCCAGGATATATCAAAGGCAAGATCCTGTCTGAGAAACAAAAGATACAGCTCTCTCTCCTCTCTCTCTTCCCTCTCCTCTCTCTCTCTCTCTCTCTCTCTCTCTCTCTCCCTCTCTCTCTCTCTCTCACCCTCTCTCTCTGTCTCTCTCTCTTTCACACACACACACACACACACGCACGCACGCACGCAGGCACGCACACACGTGCACTGGGGTGGGGATGTCGTAGGTAGAGTGCCCGCCTAGCAGGCATGAAGCTCTGGGCTAGGTCCCCAACACAGCACAGACTGGGTGTGATGGTGAATGCCTAGAAGCCTAGAGCCCAGCGCTTGAGGTAAAGGCAAGAAGGTCAGAAGTTCAAGGTCATCCTCAGTTACCTAGGGAGTAGTAGGAAAACAAACTGGGGAGAGGTGGTTTTGCTTAAAATAATCTAGCAACAGTTCCAAAGCCCACAAAGCCTTAAAGATGCCTAACAGCTTCCTGTGTGCCATCTGCTACCCAGAAACTGTTGGTAAAGATGCCCAGAATAGCCTCTTTGTGGCACCTGCCACTACCCTCTGAGGGAGGCCATCTTGAATCTTACACTCTGAAAGAAACCCAGGTGGCTCCAGTGTAAACCCAGAAGTCTCCCCCCCTGACCCAATCTAAATCTCCCATCCAGAGTCTGAGTAAACAGCATTTCCCCCACTGCTTTGATGTTCCTCACAGTGTTAGTCAAGCCGGTCTTGAACACCTCCTAATCCTCCTGCCTCAGCTTCCACAGTGGTATGGTTACAGGTGTACAGCATGGACCCCTGGCTCTGGCAGTCATTTTTCTAGGCCACTAAATTTGGAGTGGCCAGTTCCACCGTAACGCCCTTGGCTCTGTCACACACCTATGCTACTTCCCCCCAGCATGCCTGTGGCTGGGTGGAGCCATGTGACTAATTTGGGGCCAGTGAATATGGTGCTGGAGAGAATCCTTCTCACTTTGTCTTTCTCCCCTACAATTGTACACGTCTATGGGGTCAGAGCAATCTAAGAAATCCATGGAAGGGCAAGACCTCACATAAGAGCCCCACAGCTGCTTGTTCTCTATGACCCTGCCAGAGTCTTATTTATTTATTTATTTTGGTGTTTCGAGACAGGGTTTCTCTGTGATGCTTTGGAGCCTGTCCTGGAACTAGCTCTGTAGACCAGGCTGGACTTGAACTCACAGAGATCTGCCTGCCTCTGCCTCCCAAGCACTGGGATTAAAGGTGTGCATCACTATATCTGACTTGGTGTACACCTTTAATCTCAACACTGGATGCAGAGGCTGGTGGATCACTGAGTTTGAGACCAGGCTAGTCTACAGAGCAAGTTCCAGGACAGCAAGGCTTACACAGTGAAACCTTGTCTGAAAACAAACGTCTGGAAAACAAACAAACAAAAAATAAATTTTTTTATTAAAACATATTTCTGAACACATTAAGAGTTTAGGATTATTTGTGACAGCAGTTAGCCCACCCTGAATCATCATTAGAACAACAAATTACAGGGCTCAAGAGGTAATGTTGGGCTGAGGTGGCTCAGTGGTAGAGCCTCTGCCTAGAATCTCCCAGTGAGGGGCTGGGGTGTGCTCAGTGGTAGAGCCCCTGCCTAGAATCCCCCAGTGAGGGGCTGGGGTGTGGCTCAGTGGTAGAGCCCCTGCCTAGAATCCCCCAGTGAGGGGCTGGCAGTGTAGCTCAGTGTTTGCTTCACCTGGGCAAGGTTATGGGTTCCATTTCCATCAGCAAAGAAAGGAAACTTTCTTTGAAAGCCAACCCTAACCAGCAGATAGGCTCCCAGAACCCTCAGTTTCTTCCCCGAGATAACAGCACTTCCACAGCTACCATTGAATAAGCCTGTGCTGGAGCTCCTATGGTAAGGGCATTGCCAGGCCGCTTCCCTCTAATCTTCCTGATGTGCAGGAAAAGGGCTTGCTTTCTTTTTGGGGAGGGAGATTTCTCTGTGTAGCCCTGCTGCAGTTTCAGATTGTCCTGGAACTCACTCTGTAGACCAGGCTGACCTCGAACTCACAGAGATCATCCTGCCTCTGCCTCCAGAGTGCTCAAATTAAAGGTGTGCGCCACAACCACCTAGTAAGGGGACTCTATTTCAGTGCCTGTTTTCCCAATTCCCATGATAACGAATGGGTTCTAGAGACTGAACCCAGAGCCTCACATCCCCAATCCCATTGTATAGGTAAGGAAAC
Source organism: Chionomys nivalis (assembly GCF_950005125.1). Lineage (NCBI taxonomy): Eukaryota > Metazoa > Chordata > Mammalia > Rodentia > Cricetidae > Chionomys > Chionomys nivalis. Next base: position 78,858,486 of record NC_080087.1, on the reverse strand, counting down.
TGGCCACAGTCAAAACTTTGCAAAAGCCAGGACCCTCTAACCTCTGGTCTTCCCTCCACATCCCTTCCAGACATCTAGATAAATGTCCAGCACTGGTGAGAGGTTATGGAATACATTGTGACAGGCCTGACACAGCAAGAAGCTATCTTAGTTCTGGTCTGCCTGTCTGCTAATTTCTCATCTTGCCCAGAGGTTCTGAATTTAGGGACTCAGGTGACGGATGTTCCTGTCTCAGTCTGTCTAGTTTCGGAATTAGAGACGTGTACTACTATGATGGCTAGTTATTTGAATTTATTTATTTTTTTAACTTTTAATTTTATTTTATATGTACAGGTGTTTGGTCTGACTGCGTGTGAATGCACCATTTGCCTGTCTGGTAGCCACAGAGGCCAGAAGAGGGCATCTGAACCCCGGAACAGAAATTACAGACGGTTGGGCGTCACCATGTGGGTGTTGGCTATGAAACCTGGGTCTTCTGGAAAAGCAGCCAGTGCTCTTAACCACTGAGTCATCTCTCTAGTCTCAGGATTTATACTTATTTGCAATTTAGTTAGCATGCATATGTGTGTGTGCACGCGCGCGCGTGCATGCATATAAGTACTCATATGTGAGCATCTGCACAGAACAGAATCCAGGAGGGCACTAGGATCGGATATCCCTTTGTCACTCTCCACCTCGGTCCTTTGAGGCAGGGTGTGTCTCTGAAACCAGCATTCCTGATTTGATTTGTTGTTTTTTTCCTGCAGAGTGGCAGCCTCCACTTCCTGAGTGCTGTGAGCGGGATTTGAGGATCCAGAGCCTTCTCAGTTGTCTTTAAATTATTAATGGCTGGGCATGGCAGAGCACGCCTGTAATTTCTGCACCAGGGACGCTGAGGAAGGAGGTTTCTCAGTCCCTCCAGGGCTATAGTAAGAGCCTCTGAGCTGGGTGGTGGCGGCGCACGGCTTTAATCCCAGCACTTGGGAGGCAGAGGCCAGGTGGATCTTTGTGAGATCGAGGCCAGTCTGGTCTACAAAGCGAGTTCCAGAACTGTTACACAGAGAAACCCTGTCTCAAACAACAACAACAACAACAACAAAAGAGCCTCTGCTTTGAAGAAACAAACCCACAAAATAACGTAAGTGATCCTCCATGTCTCTTCCATTCCGTCTCGTGGTCACATTGTCTGGTATGTGAGGCCCTTGAGTGTCAGGGATGTTTCTAGGCCTGGGACCCAGAGATAAGTCAGATGAGGCCCAGGCCCTTAGAAAATCTTTACTGTTTATAAGGACCTAGCCACAAATCAATGTAATATCCTGCCGGAACTGGTAGATTCCCTGCTAAGAGCGTGGGTAACCAAGGGGTAGAACAGATTTCTTCTGTGGCACACAGGCAGGGACTGCTGGTTTCCTGTCTCGATATTCTTTTTGCACTTATCACCAAAGAAACCTTGCACTTTACAGTTGTTCCCTGTCCAATGGATACTTCTGCCTCCCCTGCAGCTAGGTAAAGACGTGGGATAAGTTTATTCTAATTGGACCTAAGCAAAAACATATGGTCATTTATAGAGTAGTTCCTAATAAAAGGAGGCAAATCTTTTTTTCCACTGGGACACCCTCATGGCATCCTGGAAACAGGATGGGATATGTGGGATTCTGGCAGCCATTTTGGGTCCGGCGACAAAGGATGGTCGGAGCGATGAAACCAAGAGCTGAAAGGTGTGAGATTTCGGCGGTGATGTGGAGCGACCACACTTTCTACTTCCGGACTTCTTTTATGTTGGAGATATCTAAGCCACCCTTTGAATTTTTATCCCCTTTCTCCCGGAATGACAAACTCAACACATTCACTCTTTGCCCCAAGTATTTTCTTCCCTACACTTCAGTAAGTGCAGTTGGCGCTGCAACCACGCGCTGGGGTTGGTCAGGCCAAAGGATGACAGGCCAGCCGAGCCTTCAGCCTTCGCCTCAGCCCCAACACCCATCCCTTCAGCCATGCTGCATATTTTACCTCGAAAACACACGGGAATCCATTCAGTTTCGTCTGTCTCCTAGCACCCTCTCCTGACCTCATCTACATCTACATCTTTCCAGAACCTATTTGTGGATCTCAACCTCTGAGCCTGCATCTCACGTCCAGGCTGACCCGTAACACACAACTGTCTTGACTTTGCCTCCTGAACGCTAAGACAACAGGCATGCCATGTCCAGATTATATGGATTTTTCTTTTCATTTCTTTGATTTCTTTCTTTTTTTTCTCCACCCCCACTTTCTTTTTTTATGTTTTTGTTTTTGTTTTTCAAGACAGGGTTTCTCTGTGGTCTATTTTGATTTTTAAAGACAGGGTTTCTTTGTGTAGCCCTGCCTGTCCTGGAACTCACTTTGTAAACCAGGTTGGTCTCAGATTCACAGAGATCCACCTGCCTCTGCCTCCTGAGTGCTGGGATTAAATGTGTGCGCCACCAACCCTCGGCTGCTTCGTTTTTTAGATACAGTCTCACTGTGTAGCTCTGGCTGACCTGGAACTTGATATGTGGATCAGGCCTCGATTACCACTGAGAGGGACTTTTTTTTAAAAAAGATTTATTTATTAATTATGTATACAGTATTCTGTCTGTGTGTCTGCTGCAGGCCAGAAGAGGGCACCAGATCTCATTACAGATGGTTGTGAACCACCATGTGGTTATGGGAATTGAACTCAGGACCACTGGAAGAGCAGTCAGTGCTCTTAACCTCTGAGCCATCTCTCCTGCAGGCCAGAAGAGGGCACCAGATCTCATTACAGATGGTTGTGAACCACCATGTGGTTACTGGGAATTGAACTCAGGACCACTGGAAGAGCAGTCAGTGCTCTTAACCTCTGAGCCATCTCTCCAGCTCCCTGAGAGGGACTTTTTAAAATTTAAGATTTATTTTATTTTTTAATTATGTACAGGTGTCTGCATGTGGGCATATGCCTGGTGCCCTCAGAGGCCAGAAGGGGGCGTCAGAGCCCCTGGAACTGGAACAACCATTACAGATGGTTGGTAGCTGCCATGTGGGTGCTGGTAATCAAGCCTTGGTCCTTGGCAAGGGTAATAAGTGCTCTTCACTTCTGAGCCATCTCTCCAGCTACCCTCTTTACCTCTAGATACATTTTTCAAAGCAGGAGTCAGGGGGCTAGAGATGTCTCCATGGATAAAATGCTTGCTGTTCAAGCACGAGGTCTGATTCCCAGTATACAAATAAAGCAGGCCCCAGCTGTGTGCACCTGTAAGGCCAGGGCTGGGTGTGTGTGAGGGTGTGCGTGTGTGTGTGTGTGTGTGTGTGTGCGTGCAGTGGGGGTGGAGAGAGCAGCATCCTTAGGGCTTGCTAGGTAGCTACTCTAGCCAAATTGGTGTGTTCCAGGTTCTGTAAGAGACCCTGTGTTACAAAATGGTGCGTGGGGGGGGGAGTGTGGAGGCGAGAGGGCTCAGTGAGCAAAGGTGCTTGCTGGTAAGACTGACAACCCGAGTTCTATCACTGGGACCCAAATGGTGGAGGGAGAGAACCAGTTTCTGTAAGTTGTCCTCAGACCCCCACGAATGCCTACTGCCACTAATCCCACATGCACTCAAATAAATACATATGGTTTTTGAAAATGCAGGGGCTGGAGAGATGGCCCAGAGGTTAAGAGCACTGCTGCTCTTCCAGAGGTCCCAGGCTTGATTCCCAGCACCCATGTGGCGGCTCACAGCCATTTGTAACTCTAGTTCCAGGGAATCTTTTTTCTGGACTCTGAAGGTACCAGGAACTCACAGGGTGCACAGACATACATGCGACCAAAACACCCTCACGTATAAAATAAAAATGTAAGCCTATAAGAGAGAGAGAGAGAGAGAGAGAGAGTCAGGTATGGTGGCATAATGGTGACACACGTCTTTAGTCCCAGCACTCAGTTAGAGTAGGCAGGTGAATCTCTGGGAGTTTGAGGTCAGCCTGGTCTACACAGTGAGTTGAAGCTAGCATAGGTGACAGTGATACTGTCTCAAATAAAATAAGTATCTAAATAAAAGCAAACACTAAAGATGGAGAGCGATTGAGGAAGTCACACGACCTGGACCTCTGGCCTCTATACACGTATGTATGAATGTTCACACGCTAACATGCACACACACAGACACACAAAGAACCTGCTTATGGTATAGTCTTCTATGCCTGTCTCTCACTCCCAGGCTGGCCTTGAACATACGACCTTCCTGTGTCAGCCTCCTGTGTGATGTGCGGGCCACCATGCCCATACTAAAGCCAGTCAACAGGGCTGGGATGAAGCTTGGTGGCTGGGCCTTTGCCCTCTGGTGTGAAAGGCTACCAAGTCTAGCCGGCCCAGCAGCTCCAGCATCATGCAGCCCTCCCATGGAAACTCCCCCTTCAAGGGACCGCCCAGGCCTGCCTCTCCCACCCCAGGTGTCACCTCTCTCGTGTCATTTGCTCTCACCTCAGGACCTGCGTGTACTTCTCTCTGCCTGGTCATTCTTGTCTACTGCTTCCACCATCTCAGGGCTGTCTCTGCTCCTTCAGTGACCTCTGACCTCCAAAAGGCCTTCCCTCACCCTCTGTTTCTTTGCCTCCAGAACACGTTCTGGATTGATGTATTTTTATTTTAGTTTGGTTTTCTGTGACAGGGTTTCTCTGTGTAACCCTTGCTGTCCTGGAACTAGCTCTGATGACCAGACTGGTCTTGAACTCACAGAGATCCGCCTGCCTCTGCCTCCTTCCCAAGTGCTGGGATTAAAGGTCTACGCCACCACCCACTCATCTTGATTGATGTATTCTATGGAAATACCATACAGGCCCTGAGCAGGTGAGCGTGTGACCCACTGAGGTTAAGGCTCCCCCCCATCCAGACAGGAAGTGTGCATAGCCCTCAGTTACCATCTGGGTGATAAGGGCAGCCGGATCAGTGGTTTAAAGTCACCCTCCACTGTGTATCTTGGAAGCCAGTCTGGGCTACAGGAGACACTGTCTCAGAAATGCAGATCTGGGAGGCAGAGAGATGGTCCAGCAGCTAAGACGGTTGCTTGCTGTGCTTGCAGGCAATCTGAGTTCAGTTCTCTGCACTCACATCAGACAGCTCACGACTTCTAGGAACTCCAGGTCTAGGGGACCTGATGCCTCTAGCCTCTGCAGACACCAGCATTCATATATACATATCCTAACACAGGTATAATTAAAAACAATATGTCTCTTTAAAAGAAAATAGCAGGACTGGAGAGTTGGCTCAGAGGTTAGGAGCACTGCTGTTCTTCCAGAGACCTGAATTCAGTTCCCAGCAGCCACAGCAGACTGCACACCTACCTATAAATCATATCCAGGAGCCCTGGGCCCTTTCTGACTGTTGAAGGCACCTGCACACTTGTGACATACATTCACAAACACACACACACATATTCACATACATGCACACTCACACACATGTGTGCAAAACTCATCAGGCATGGTGGCAGAAGCCTTTAAACCCAGCACTTCAGAAGCAGAGAGAGCTCTGTGAGTTCCAGGCCAGCCAGGTCTACACAATGAGTTCAAAGCCAGCCAAGGCTACAGAATAGAGATACCCTGTCACAAACAAACAACCAAACAAAAAGCAAAACTAGGTTGGTGAGATGGCTCAGTGGGAAAGACAGCAAGTCGAGTTTGATCCCTGGGACCCACATACACAAAAGAAATAAATGAATAAAACAACAAAATTTTAAAAATTAAAATGGAACATTTAGGGAGCTCGCAGAAGGAACTACTCTCTTCGGCAGGATCTTGTTTAGGCTTCCAAAGAATCATGAACTGCAGATTCGCTCTGGTTTTCTTTGAGACAGTGTCCCACCATGCATACCACGCTATGTTTTAACTCACTACACAGTCCAGGCTGGTCTTGAACTCCTGAACCTCCCACTTCTGTCTCCCCAGTGCTGGGGGCACAGGCATGCTCTGCCACACCCTACCTGGGGATTTCATCGTAAATGCCAGGCAGATCCCAGCTCCAGACATGCCATCCGGGTGACCTTGAGGAAGTGTCCCAACCTTTACTAGCCGAGTCCACGCCACCTGTGAAATGACAGTGATGGCTTCACAGGGCTCAGCCTTGTGCCCACTCGGGAAGAGGCCTCTTTGAAGGCTGTTATTACCGGCTCTGGGAACAAGCCAGGCCTTGTGGAAACCAGCCTGCACGGTCAGCACTTTGGTATGGTGGTACACACTAACCCCAGCACCCTGCAGGCAGAGGCAAGCGGATCTCTGAGTGTTTGGGGCCTGCCGGATCTACCCAGAAGTGTCTCAGGCCAGCCAAGGCCTGGTAGTAAAATCTTCTCTTGTAAAACCAAATCCCCAAATAATAATCTTGAGCCAGGGTGTAGCTCAGTTGGTAGAGTGCTTGCCTAGCATTTCGTGAAGTCCTGAGTTCAAGTCCTAGCATTGCATAAATCAGGTATGATGGCACACACCTATAATTCCAGCATTTGGGAGGTGGAGGCATGAGGATCAAGAGTTTAATGTTATCCTTGACTAAGCGTCAAGTCTGAGGTCAGCCTGGGCTACATGAGAGACTGTTTCAAAGCGAAATACAACTAGACACTATCTTAACGCTTACCTCTTTGGCCCTCACAGCTAATATGAAGTTAGCCCCCATTTCACAGATGTGGAGAGTGAGGTATCCTAGAAGAGTTAGTGACAAAGTTTGCCATTTCCCAGGAGCTCTGGGGACCCCCATATCCACCTCTCCCATTCCCCAACTGCTCTCTGCTTGAGGGTGCAGATGGGGTGAGGGGGGGGCTTTTGTTTAATTCCCTCCCCCTCCTGAAGAGTCAGTAAGCGACCGTGTTTCTGCCTAGAATACTAATTGGCCCAAGGCTTTTGTTTCTGGTTGGGGGGGTGGGGGCGGGACTTTCTGGTCAGAGAGGGGCTGAGCTTTTGGGACTGGGGCATGGACTTTGAAATGGTGTTGACAGCCAGAAGTCATCATGGGGACTGTGCCTAGAGAAAACTAGATGGGAGGTTCTGGAAGAGGGGTTGTCAGGGGACATGGGGAGATTCGGCCTCCTCCACCCTTAGACTCAAAAACACAGGCAACAACTGTCCCAGGGACCTCCTCCCTCTGACCCAGGAGTCCAGGCCCAGCCCTCCTCCCTCTGACCCAGGAGTTCAGGGCAGCCCTCCTCCCTCAGACCCAGGGGTCCAGGGCAGCCCTCCTCCCTCAGACCCAGGGGTCCAGAGCAGCCCTCCTCCCTCAGACCCAGGAGTTCAGCCCCAGCCCTCCTCCCTCTGATACTGGGGTCCAGGCCCCAGCCCTCCTCCCTCTCACATAGGAGTGTTCAGCTCCAGCCCTCCTCCCCAAGACCCAGGGTTCCAGGCCCCCCTCCTCCCTCAGACCCAGGGGTCCAGCCCCAGCCCTCCTTCCTCAGGCCAAGGGTCCAGCCTCAACCCTCCTCCTTCTGACCCAGGGTTCCAGGCCCGGCCCTCCCTCAGACTCATGAGACAGGGGTCCACAGTGCACAGCTGGTGGATGTTTCCACAGAGACTAAGCAGGATGGGGGAGTACTTCCTGGGTCCTGAGTCAGCGAATACCCAAGGGAGTCTCAAGGTCACATTTCTGGGAAGGTCATAGCCACCCCCTCTGTATCCGTTCCCCAGGGGGCCCATGGCACCATGCCTCTTTCCTTTTCCCTCCCCCTGGGAAGCTGGTACATTCCTGGGTCCTGCCTGAACCCCCCCTCGGCCCCCCATCAATGGCGGAGTCCGAGCATCCTTGCACAAAGCATCAATTCTTCCAGCAGATCAGCCTTGTGAAGGCGCCTGTATTTGCAGGACCTGGGCATCAGGGTCCCAGCTCAACCTCCCTTCCTCAGCAGCCAAAGAGGCCCAGCTCTTCCCTCACTCAGTACCCACAAGTATAGCCTCCTAGTCCCCTAAACCTCGGACTTAGACCCCAGCTCCTCCTCCCTCAGACCCAAGGGTCCAGACCAAACTCTCCTCCCTCAGACCCAGGACTTCAGACCCCAGCCTCCCCCTTTAGACATAGAAGCACAGACCCCAGCCTCTCCGCTCTGACACAGAGGTACAGACCCCAGCCTCCCTCCTCAGACACAAGCGTCCAGACTCCAGCATCCTCCTTCAGACACAAGGGATACAGACCCTAGGCTCTTCTCTTAAATGCGGGAACACAGAACCCATCCTTCCCACTCCGATACAGAAGCACAGACTTTAGCCCTCCTCTCTCAGACACAGGCATCTGAACCCCAGTTTCTCCTCTCTCTTGAAAACTTTGGACCCCTAAACCACGATCCTGCCTTCTGTCCTTTGTCTACCGAGTGTTTGGAGACGAGGGCCCTAGATGGGGGCGTCCAGGGGTGAGTCAGCGGCTTCACACAAAGTCCTCCCTGTGGCCCCCACGTTCCTGGGATACTCGGGACTCCCTGGATTCCAGGCTTCTGGCCCAGCCAGGGAGTGAGGAGTCCCTCAGAGGGTCACCCTGAGCGTGGGGTTCCCGGAAGAATGCAAGCCTCCGTTGAATTCTGCTTGTCCAAGTCTTTGCCTCAGTTACCCTTCTGCTCCTTGCTCTATGAAGACCTGGCAGCCCACCCCCACTGCCCTGTGTGTCCACAGAGGGGCCTAGGTGTCCAGTATCTACAGGCAGAAACCACGACTGATCGAGTTCTGGTGCCATGGGCCGTTGGATGCTGGCGGGACTGGCTGCATCCAGCACACCACCCCAACACACATACATACACCCAGAGAGAGAGAAAGCTGCCTTTGTGTTCCCCAAGTCGGGGACAGGCCAGGCTCGCACGACATTAACCCACCCCTGGGCCCTAGCCCTGCTGGGTCTAAGGGCTTGGAATCTGTAGTGGAACCTAACCTCGCCCCCACACTCCGGGAACCGGGCATTCAGTTCATGAGTGGGTCGGGGGCCAGTGATAGATATCTCCCAAGACCCATTCTTTGGGGTGATTCACAGCGAAAGGAGGTCCCTCTATGTTCTTAGTGGCTGCTTAGAATTGTTAACAGGGAGAAGTGAGTCACCCTAGAAGGGAAACTTAACTTGGGAATAACAAAGTCCCCCTCCACGGGGCTTCCCAAGCCTTAAGGACCTCTTTATTCTTTCTTGGAATCTAAATACCAGCTTTCCCTGCTTCCTTCTGTCTTACCCAGTTTCCTCCTGTGGGCCCCCCCACCCCCTGCCCCCAACCCCATGTGCCTCTCTGAGTACAACTGACCTTTGGCATATTTCTATCCACCTGGACCTTTTTCTCCCAACATCTGCCTTATCTTCCTCTTCTCAACAAATAAGTGAGCCTGAAGAGATGGGACACTTTTTTTTTTTTTTTTTTGAAAGGCAAAAATATAGGCTCCCGTCTCCCAATCCTGCTGACTGGGTAAGGAGATATAGTGACCTCCTAAAGACGGGTGGAAAGGGTCCTTCGTAAAGATCCGATAGGAAGGAAGGAAGGAAGGAAGGAAGGAAGGAAGGAAGGAAGGAAGGAAGGAAGGAAGGAAGGAAAGTAGGCAGGCAAGCTGGGCATGGGGGCACAGGTATGTAATCAATTCCAGTACTTGGGAACCTGAGGCAGGAGGATTGCTACAGGTTTGAGACCAGCAGGGGGGGCTACATAATGAGTTTGAGCTCAGCTTTTTGTATATAGCTAGACCCTGTGTCTAAAAAAGGGTCTGGGCAGTGGTAGCACATGCCTTTAATCTCAACACTTGGGAGGCAGAGGCAGGCAGATCTCTGCAAATTGGAGGCCAGTCTGATCTACAGAGGGAGTTCTAGGATAGCCATGGATATACAGAGAAACAAAAACAAAAATAAAACAAAATAAAAAAGACAGACAAACAGACAACTGGATATCAAACAGAAGCACCAATAAATGAGGCCTTTGAGGACCATGTTCCCCGGAAGGAGAAACTGAGGCCCAGAGAAGGATAGACACTGACATTAAACTATGCCAGAGAAGACTGACTGCCTGGATCAAGACCCAAGCCTGGAGCTCTCCCCAGGACGCCAAGCTTGCCTTCTGTTTATAAAGCCCCACAGCATGTAATTTAGAGGTCATTTACAGAAGGGATTAAGGTGCCAGGAAGCAGTGACTTTAAAATCAAACCAGGGACAAGGCTTCTCCCAGTTACCTCCCAGAAGTGCCTGAGATTTGAATCCCAAACTGAATAGGATATCAGCTGAGGCTACATCCAGGTTCTAAGCATCCAAGGGCTCAGGGGCTGCATAACCCCAGTGGGCAGAGATTTTATGATTCCACATATGTCAAGGCAACAGTTCATCACCATCATTGAGAATCTAGAACCTTTTCTTTCTTCTTCTTTCTCTTTTCTCAGCACTGGGGAATTGAACCTAAGACCTCTCACATGTTGGGCAAATGCATTGTCACTGAGCTACTTTCCCAGACCCTCACTGGCTGCTAATTCTAGGCAAATAATCACTGAGCCACACTCCTATCCCCTCATTGGTGGATTCTAGACACCTATTACTAATAAGCTTCCTCCATAGCATGCACACACACACACACACCCTTCTTTTTTATGCTTTTGTTTTGAAACAGGACATCACTAACTGATCCTGGCAAGTCTTGAACTCATGCCTCAGCATTCTGAGCAGCTGGGATTACAGGCCACCATGGCCAACCAAATTCTAGAAACGCGGAAGTATCAAGGTTCTAAAGACTTCCAGCATCCTAAGGGCGTCAACATTCTAAAGAACCTCAGGCTCTTTGTTTATTGACTTGCTGGTTCCAGGATCCTATGAGCCTAGTTTTCATGAGTAAGAACAAAGAGAAATCAAAATGGATGGAAATATACCAAGAGTCCCAAGCTCTCACCTGGGAAACTGGGGCATGCCCGTTGCAAAGGAGGGACTGGGGAAAGTTAGGAAGCAACTGCAGAAGTCTACAAAAGAAAGGCAGAACTTCTGAAGTCGGCTCTGCCCCCCAGCCTCGTCCTCAGCTGCAACCCTTGAAGTGGCAGGTGTAACCACACTGAACTTAGAAGCTCTCACGTCCTCAGTCATGAAGTTCAACACTGTCACTTGATAGAACTGGAGCCAGGAAAGAGGGCTCCCAGCCCTGAGTCACTTGTTCCCAATTTGTCTCTCAACTCCCTATAGGTGTCCTCAGTCCAGCTTTTGTTCCCCAGCCACCTCCCCATCACGTATTCTTAGGCAAAGTAACTTGACCCACCAGGGAGGAGTGTCCCGTGGCAGATATGAGACTCTAGGTTTCTAAGTGTGAGCGTTCAGGTGACATTTCCTGACCTTGTCTCCAGCCTCAGGGTCACCCTGTCTTGGGGGTCTTTAGCATCCCGCAGTGAGTGAGGAAGACGTGTGCACATCCTGGAGGGGCTCTTCTGTGAAGTGTGGCCTGCGTGTGTGAATGGGTGGGAGGGTTTGAGGAGACATTTGTGGAATTCACGTGTGTGCCCACATGCCAACATCCCCTATCCCACTTCACACATCTATACGGTCGCTGCCCTGACTGACTCCTCTTTCCAGGAGCAAGGATGGATACTTCGATGAAGGATGTTTGGGGAGGGAAGGCAGAGTTGGGGGGGGGGACAGAGAGACAGTGGAATAGGAAGAAGAAAGGAGGTGGCTAGGTGGGGAAATGGGTGAATGACAGGGGACAGAGAGCCAAGGGGATGAGGCAGATGGGGGACAGAGAAGGAAGGAGATACAGGGTGTCAAGGAGACAGGGAGAGAGATGGTGAATGGGGACATGGAGGGAGGGCAGAAATGCAGGAGACAGAGCAGAGTGAATAGGGGATGGGGGGCAGGCAGAGTGACCCAGGAAAAAGGGACAGAGGTGGGGGACAAAGGCAGAATGGAAAGACGGTAAGGGGGAGGCCAGGAGAAAGGGGGCAGATAGAAGGAAGGACAGGACTTGAAGACTGAGGAACAGAGGACAAGGGTGGGGGTAAAGCAGAGAGAGAGAGAGAGAGAGAGAGAGACAGAGAGAGACAGAGACAGAGAGAGACAGAGAGACAGAGAGACAGAGAGAGAGGGATCTAAAGACCAGGACGGAAGGACAGTGGGATCGGCTTGGAGAAGGCGGGCTTGGGGACACGGGGAGTGGAGGGAAGAGGGTCTCAGGGCCTTTGTCCCCGCGGGATCAGGGCCTGTGCGGGGTGGGGGGGTGCTGCGGCACGGCGGCCGGGGCCCGCGCCTCCCCCTTCCCCCCGCCAGCGGCTCCGGGCTCCTGGCCCGCGCTGCGCTTTGTCCCAGAGACGAGGGTCTCCCGCAGCCCCCACCCCGCGACAAGCGCATTGTTCGGGCCTCTGCAGGCCCCCAGGCGACCCGGCTGTCACCGCGGCGCGACCCCCTCCTCAGCCCCACTGCAATACGCACACCTCCCTCGTCACCTCGATCTAGCCCGCCGACGCGGCCCCCACCCCCGTCACCCTACCTGGCCCCGCCGCGGCCGCCCACAGCAGCAGCAGCGGCCACTGGAAGCGCCGGGCCCGGCCCATGGTGCCGCCGCCGCCGCCGCCGCCGCCGCCGCCGCTGCTCGCTCCCGGCCCGGCACCTGCACCTCCCGCGCCGCCGGCCCCGCCCCCGAGTCAGGGCCCGCCCCCGGGCCCGCCCACTGCGCGCCTGGGTGGGCGTGGCGTCGACTGAGGGGCGGGCCCGGGCCGGGGGCAGAGAGGCCCAGACAATGCGGGGGAGAGGGAGAACCAGAGCGCGGACGGGGCGCGCACCAGGGAGGGGGGAGCGCAGGACAGAGGGCGGACTGGGGTGCGCGGGCTAGGCGTGAGCGTGACGGCGTCGTGGGAGCCAGTGGGGGCGGACTCGGGAGAGTGGAAGGTCGGGAGGGTCGTGTGAAGGTGCAAAGGTGTGCGTGCCTGTGCGCGCAGGCGTAGCTAGGGCGAGTGGGGCTCCCTAGACGATGCTGCACTGGAGACACGGGAAGATGCGCAGGCGATGTACCGGAGTGTGCGTGAAAGATGCTTGAGATATGCGTGGGAGAGGCGCGGGAGATGCACGGGGGGATGCATGGAAGACGCAAGGGAGATGCTCGAGTTTGTGCAGAAGATGCATAGGCGACCCACAAGGGGGGTGCGTGGGAGATGCTCTGGAGATGCGCTGGAGGGCGATGCTCGGAAGCGCGCGAAGATGCCGGGTGCTGGCATGTGCTGTGAGTGTGAGCTTTTGGGAAAAGGGTGTGATGCGGCAAAGGGGAATGTGAGCAGGTGAGGAGGAAAGAATGAGAGGCTGGGCAGTAGGTGGCTGGCAGGTAAGGACTTCTCAGGGCAGGGCATAGAATGGAGTCAGTTCCCTCCCCTCTGGTCTTGACCGTGAAATCTCAAGTTTCAGCTTTGTTTCCCTGGGAGGGGCCCCCCCAGAATGCTAACCAGACTGGAAGGAAGTCTTAATCCTAAGCCCTGGGGAGGGAGAGGCCTCTGGAGTGACCTTCCAGGTGTGGCATCCAAACTCTGCACCCTTATCCCCACTGTCTGGTCCAGTATGTGTTTCTCTGCTTTTCTGGTTCCATTCCCCAACCTGGAGGTTGACTCACCCCTCCAGACTTTGGTCCATTCTTTCTCTTGGGTGTGGGTTCTCAAACCCACTCCTGTGGACACCTGAAGGCCTGGAGCAGGCTTGTGACCCATAGGATCCAGAAGAGTGAGAAACTGGGATGTGGGGGGGGGGGCTCTACTTCTCACAGGACTCAAGGACCACAGGTAAACAGGGTCCACCTATGTCTATTCTGAAAAGCTTTGCTATTTAATCTCCATCACTTCAAAACTGTTATATATCCAGGTCAACCAAGGGTCATCATCACACAACACACTTCCTGCCCAGGTCCCAGCCCCCAGCATCCTCTTTGTCATCAGATCCCAACTCCTGTGTTCCTGGGACTATGCCTATCAGCATCCCCTCTGACCTCAGGACCAAAACTCTCAGCATCATATCCCCAGGACCATGGCTCCCAGCATCCTCTCCGTCCTCCAGACCACAGCCCCCAGCATCATATCCCCAGGACCATGGCTCCCAGCATCCTCTCCATCCTCCAGACCACAGCCCCCAGCATCATATCCCTAGGACCATGGCTCCCAGCATCCTCTCCATCCTCCAGACCACAGCTCTGTATGACTGCAGACCCACAGCAGTCAGCAGCCTCCTTCTTTTCCCGGTCTCAGCTTACCACTTAGATCAAGTCGGTCACCCCCACGACTTGGGTGAGGTGAGAGTGAAGCGTGAGACTGTCTCAGGGATTCTTGTTCAGGGTGTACTAGCCTGTTCTCTGTTGTCAGTAACATGATGACAGAGACTGGGTGAGGATGGAAGAAAGGTTTCTTTTGGCAAACAAACTAGGGGCTGCCTCTGCTGATGGCCTTCCTGCTGAGAGTCCTCAGGAAGTCACATGGCAGGAGACAGGGAGCACACGCGTCTCTCCTGGTCGCTCACCTTCTTACCCAGCTGCCAGTGTTCAGTCATGAGGGCTCCACCCTGATGACTTCATTGATCCTAAGCAGCCCCACGGGCCCCACCTCTGAGCACCATAGTTGGATTAAGTTCCCATCCTCTTAATGGCTCACAGGGGATTGAATTTCTCCTGTGTGTGTGTGTTTGTGTCTGTGTGACTATATGTGTGTATGTGTGTGTGTTGTCTTTGTGTGTTTCTGTGTGCATGTATGTTTCTCTGTGTGTGTTTCTGTGTGAACGTGTGGATATGTGTGCGTGTTTCTGTCTTTGTGTGTATATTTGTGTGTTTCTGTGTGAATGTGTATATGTATCTGTGTTTGTGTGTGAATGTGTGTATATATCTGTGTGTGTGTGTGTGTTTGTGTGTTCCTGTGTATACTAGCTGTGGAGGATAACCTTAGGTGTCAGTCCTTGTGGGGTGTGTCCACCTTTTCTTCTCTTGGGATAAGCTCTCACTTACTGACACTCATCAATAGACTAGACTATCTGGTCAACAAGCCCTGGACTTCCTCCTTTCTCTGTCTCCAGGCTCCTGGGATTAAAAGCACATATCACCATGCCTGGCTATTTTTCACATGGGTTCTGGGACTCGAACACAGGTCCTAATGCTTGCATGCTGTGCACTTCACTGACTGATCCAGCTCCCCAGCCCAGGGTGGACTTTCAACATAGACATTGTTGGTATGCATTCAAGACCCACAAGGGGTCTCTCCTAGTGACCTTTTCCCTCCTAATAGGTGGGCTTCCCCTCTATTAGTCTCTAGCTGATGTCTTTTTTTTTTTTTTTTTTTTGGTTTTTCGAGACAGGGTTTCTCTGTGGTTTTGGAGCCTGTCCTGGAACTAGCTCTTGTAGACCAGGCTGGTCTCGAACTCACAGAGATCTGCCTGCCTCTGCCTCCCGAGTGCTGGGATTAAAGGCGTGCGCCACCACCGCCCAGCTTCTAGCTGATGTCTTCTTCCCCGGCTTGTGGGCACTCTGGGAGGGACTGGCATCTTTCGTGGGAGGGCAGGTCCTGGGAGAGTACTGTCCCTTCAAGGCTCTCTGTTCATAGGGTTTTGGTGCAAGAGACACAAACCCCAACCCAGCTGGTGAAGGAGAAAAGGGTCGAGTGATCTGGGGACAAGGTTCAGGGGGTGGAGCGCTTATCCGGTAGGCACAGAACCCGGCACTATTCCCAGCACCACAGAAGCCGGGCATGGTGGCGCATGCCTGTATTCTCAGTGCTCAGGAGATGGCAGGAGTTCAAGGCCAGCTTCCACTACTTAGTTTGGAGCCAGTATGGCCTCCACGAGGTTCCGTTTCAGTGAGAGAGGCGATCTTGCCTGAGTTTCCTTCAGTAGATTTCTTTGTTCAACTGTCCTTCCCCCTGCCCAGCCTCCCTGGTAATTCTAGCCCCAGGGCTATCTGCCAGCCATCTTTCAAGATGAGAGGAGCCATCCGTTCTCAGGATAGATAGATGGCCAGGTCAAGCCAAAGCTACAGGGCAATTGCTGTCTGTCTGTGTACCTTTCTCCCCCTCTCTCCCTCTCCCCCCTTCTGTGTGTGTTCTCATACATGGAAGCTGGGGGGGGGCCTGTCAGTTCCCTTGGAATTACAGGCATTTGCTCCATGCCCGGCTTGTTACATGTGTTGTAGGACCCCAACTCTGGTCCTCAGGATTGCCAGCAGACACTCTTAGCGTGAACCATCTCTCAGCCTCCCTTCTCCTCTTCTCCCTGCCCCAGCACACAAAGTGTCTCACTTTAGCCCAGGCTTGACCTCAGATCCCACCTCTATCTCTTGAATCCGAGGATTTGTGTCTCCCTGTGTCAGATGGTTGTCACTCATCTGTCGCTAAGCCAGTGTCTATGACTGTGGGGGTCTGAATGAGAATGGCTCCCATAGGCTCATATGTTTGGACACTTGGTCTCCATTTGATGGGACTGTTTGGGAAGGATTAGGAGGTGTGGCCTTCTTGGAGGAGGTGTGTCACTGGGGGCTGGCTTTGAGGGCTCCAAGTGGCACCATTCCCACTTGGCTCTTTCTCCTCACACTCATGGAGATGTGAGCTCTCAGCTGTTCCTGTTGCCTTGCCTGTGCTCCTCCGCCATGGACTCCAACTTGAACATAGGCCCAATTAAAGGCTTTTTATTTTAATTTTTATTCTTTACATACATTTTATCTCGATGGCAGTTTCCCCTACCTCCAAACCTTTCAGTCCCCCACCTCTCCCCTCTCCCCTGGATTCACTCCTCCATTCCCCCACCCCCCAAAAAGAGCAGGCCTCCCAGGGATATCAGCCATACACAGAATAACACATTACAATGGGGCAAGGCACAGACCCTCATATCAAGGCTGTCAGTTCCCTTGGAATTACAGGCAACCCAGTAGGAGGAAAGGGTCCCAAGTGCAGGCAAAAGAGTCAGAGACACCCCTACTCCCGCTGTAAGGGGTCCCACAAGAACACCAAGCTACACATAACATATATGCAGAGGACTCAGCTCAGATCCATACAGGCTCGGTGATGCTATGATTCAGTCTCTGTGAGTCCCTGTGAGCTCTGCTTAGCTGATTCAGGGCTATGTTCTCCTCAACCCCTCTGGCTCCTACAATCCTTCCTCCCCTTTTCTTTGGGGTTCCCCTGGCTCTGCCTAGTGTTTGGCTGTGGGTATCTGCATCTGCTCCCACCAGTTGCTGGGTGACTCCTCCCTGAGGACAACTGGACCAGGCACCAATCTATGACCATAGCAGAATACCACTAGGGATCATTGTGTTGATAAAGGCTTTCTTTTCTTTTCTTTTCTTTTCTCTTTTCTTTTTGGGTTTTCGAGACAGGGTTTCTCTGTAGCTTTGGAGCCTGTCCTGGAACTTGCTCTGTAGACCATGCTGGCCTTGAACTCACAGAGATCCCAGAGATCCACTTGTCTCTGCCCCACCCCACCCCCCAGTGCTGGGATTAAAAGCAGGCACCACCACTGCCTGGTGCTAAAGGCTTTCTTTTCTCTGTTGCTTTGGTCAAAGCATTTTGTCTCAGTGATAGAACCACAGCTAAGACAATGGCCAAGGGGGGCGGGGCCATAGGTCCTGCCTCTGGTTAGAGTGGCAGTCAGCCTTCAAGCCCAGGTGAATGGCGGAGAGGCAGTTGCTGGCAGGGAAATGTGAACTGCCACACCCCTTGCTCCTTTGAAGAACAACAGTGATCTTGTTCTGGTGTCTACATCTTCAAATTACTGCAGGATGCAAGGACACGGGAACCAAGTCAGGAAAAGGAAACACCAAGCCGGGTTTGTCCACTGAATGTTTAAAAGCAGGTTTTCCTTCATTTTCCCAGAGAAATCGCCAGAGTAAGTGACCCCTTTGCTATTGACTCCCAACATGGGTGAGGCCAGGGATGAAGGCAGCCATCTTGAGGTTATGAGGTAGACAAGCCTGGGACATTTAGGACATTTAGGATACTGAATTAATCAATGCAGGAATTCCCCTAACTCACGCGGTTTTTTTATATGAGAAAATCAATTTCCTTTTTACTTCCAACCAGTGTGAGTCGGGTGCCGTCTTGGCCACATGATTAGTCCAGAGTATGTGGAAGCAATCCCGCTTGCCAACTAGAATGTTCTAAGCGGTGAGAACTCTTTTTGGCTTTTTTTTCCCCAGTTACTTCTCCTTACTTGTGGCAAGATTCCTCCCACAGCGTCTGTTTCCTGATTCCCCGTGAGTAGGTTGTGCTTCGTGAGAACCACTGGATGGGGGTGACCTTCCCTCGCCCCAAGCAGAGAAGAGCCGTGGGCAGAACTGGCCTTGGTGGATCCTTTAGCTAAAATGTGAGAACTTGCAAAAAAAGGGGGGGGGGATTCAAATAGTTTTGGTCTTTAGCCCCACGGTAGGCGTTTTTGTCTACTATGTGGGAAGTCCAAGTAGGCAGTCTAGAGAGAAAGGCGGGGTGGGGAGCTCAGGGAAGAAATATGAGAGGGATGGAGGTGGGGAGGGAGGGGGAGAGAGAGGGAACGGTGAAAGCAGGGAGAGGAGAGGATGGGGGCTTTGAGGGAGGTGAGTCAGTAGCATATGGCACACAAGCCTGAGGACTTGAGTTCGATGCCCAGAAAAGCAAAAATAAAAAGCTGAGGTAGTGGCACTGGCTTGTGATCCCAACACCGAGGTGACTGGAGTGCTGTCCCTGGAGCTTGATGACCAGCTGGCCCAGCCCATTCCAGGCTGTGAGCAGGGTACACACGTGCACAGCAAGTGGCAGAGGGACGGAGTCTGCAGGAAGGAGCTGCCCTGATTTACACAGCTTTCAGGTTCCTTCTCATCTCCTGCAAACCCCAGGAGACCCAGGACTTTGCTTAGACTCTAACCTCCCTCTCTACGATACCAGTTTCTGCTTAAGTCAGCAAAAGCGATATTTATCTCTTGCAGCCAAAAATCCTGGAAGACCAACTCAGGAGCCAGGACACCAAGGCCCATCGCAGGGTGTGGAATAAAGAAATGTGACCTTACCCTTCCACATCTGCCAGAGGACACCAGAGGGTGGCAATTTCTATCCTCTGAGCCCTACTGCAAGGCATCGTGGGAGAGGAACCTTAGCCTCAATGGCTTTTGCAAGGCATCATGGGAGAGGAACCTTATCTTCCATGTCTTTTGCAAGGCTTCATGGTGACATTATCTTCCATGTGAAACAGAAAGCCTTTCATACGGCATTAACTTCGGTTCTCTTGGCTGCAGGGCATCGTGGGGAATACAGTCTTAGCTGAATTATTATTATTTCTTCTTGGAAGGCATCAGCAATAATATATAGTCTGGGGATAGGACTCTTGGAAGAGTGCTTGCCCCAGAAATCTGAGAGCCCGAGTTCAGAGTCTCAGTACCCATGTGGAAAAGCCGCGGTGCATCTGTTTGGTTTGGTTTTTCGAGACAGGGTTTCTCTGTAGCTTTGGAGCCTGTCCTGGAACTCACTCTGCAGACCAGGCTGTCCTCGAACTCACAGGGATACACTTGCCTCTGCATCCTGAGTGCTGGGATTAAAGGTGTGCGCCACCACCGCCTGGCTCACCACAATTCACCTGAAACTACAGTACTGGTGAGGCAGTGGATCCCTGGAGTTGGCCAGCAACCAACACTGTCAAACTGATGGGCTCAGTGTTCTGTGAGAGACCCTGTCTCAGAGCAGTGAGGTGAGGGGCTGGGGGGAACTGGATGCTCTTCCAGAGGACCGGGGTTCAACTCCCAGCACCCACCTGGCCATTTACAATTGTCTGCAGTTCCAGTTCCAGAGGAACTGATGCCCTCATTCAGACATGCAGGCAGGCAGGCAAAATGCCAATGCACATAAATAAAAATAAATAAATCATTAAAAAAAAAACAAAGCCGGGTGATGGTGGCGCACACATTTAATCCCAGCACTCGGGAGGCAGAGGCAGGCGGATCTCTGTGAGTTCGAGGCCAGCCTGGTCTGCAAGACCTAGTTCCAGGACAGGCTCCAAAGCCACAGAGAAACCCTGTCTTTGGAAAAAAAACAAAACAAAAACCAATAACAAAAAAATCAGTGAGGTGAAAAGCTGGGTATTGTGGCCCACACCTTTAATCTCAGCACTCAGGAGGCAGAGAGAGGCGCATTTCTGAGTTTGAGGCTAGCCTGGTCTACAGAATGAGCTCCAGAACAGCAAAGACCACAGAGTGAGACCTTGTCTCAAAATAAAATCAAAGAAAAGAGACACCCCCTCCCCACTTTCATCTCAAAGCTAAATGTGACAAGCCCCTGCCTTGTTTATTAGTACAAAAATCTTTTATTTATTTATATATATAAAATAAATTAGAGGAGTAACAATGATAATAATAACAATAGCAACAATATTCGCCAAGAGCCCCCGCTGCCTGCAGCCTTTGCTCTGCTTCTCTTCTGGTTCTTAGAAAAGTTGAGGCCCGAAGACAACACAATGGCGCACATGAGGGAGGACAAAGTTCCTGGATCCAGCCAGGGCTGGGGGCTCAACCTCAGGTCCAGAGGAGGACATCCCACAGTCTGAAGGTCAGGAGCAGGGAGACGACGAGGCTCAGGTGGGCAGCGCCTGGCCTAGGGGCAGCGCCATTACAGCCACTGCGGTCACAGCAGGAGACGTTGAGGTGGGTCAGGAGGAAGGCATCTGCCACATGGGAGCCTTGGCACCAGGAAGCTGTGGCGCAGCCTCGCACGGTGTAACTCCGGTTTCCCAGCACTGAGGAAGGAGGAGGGTCAGTGAGCCAAGAATTCTCAGGAAAGAGGCAGGCTCCTGGTGCTGGTCACTATAGCCACCTGCATCCCCTATTGTGAGCACTGCTCCCAAAATATGTTCTGGGGGACCCCTGGCAGTCTCTCAGACTCACACCAGGATTGCTTTCATAGGAACTCTAAGATGTCATCTGGCCCTTTCGAGCTTCTGAGTGTCTGAGAGATACTTTTCCAGAGAAACCCCAGGACAACTGATATTGCGACAGGCTGAACATGAAAGCAGACAACGGGGACCAGATGTCTGATATTAGACCCAGACGGGAAGAGGGTTGCCACGTCATAAACAATGGCAGTCCCCTCTTTGCACTTTTTCATTATGACAAACACAGGCTATTTTTTTCCATCATCAAAACTATTATTTATGAGGCCAGCTATAATGGGGCACGCCTTGAACCCCAGTACTTAGGAGGCAGAGGCAGGCGGCTCTCTGTGAGTTTGAGGCTAGTCTGGTCTACATAGAGTTCCAGGGTAGCCAGGGCTATATAGTGAGACCCTGTCTCAAAAATTAGTTAATATGTAACAAGGCGGATTGTTGTTGGTTTGACAGGGCCAATCCTCTTATTGCAATTTGCCCTTCCTGCAGATAAGTACCATCTTTTCCATAGGAAAATCCACCCGGGATAGGTCCCGCCCATCTGTGAATCAGTCTGGTCAGCGCCCTGTGCCCCAGAGGGTCCCCTTCCAGCTCCCAGGGGACCTTACCATCTAAGCCAGTGGCCTCCAGGCACTGATTCATTGGTCCCCGGCAGTCAGTGAGGGAAATCTCTTTGGAGGAACACCCATGGGTGCTGTTCCCCTCACAGCTGTAGCACCGGATGCCATTCGGTGGTAAGCCCTGAAGATTCAGAACTTAAAGATGAAAAAAGACAGGGACCGAAGATAAGCATTGGGACCTTGCAACCATCCAACATCTGTCCACGCTCAGCCCGAGATGCTAGGGCGCCACCTGGCGGTCATATGTGGGAACTACACTTTCTTTTGGGGTCCTGTTCTCTAGAACTGAGCCCCACCCACATCCAGCTAGGCTTTTTGGGGGATCCTTAACTAACTGTGTATTATGAAACAAGCCCTATTCTCTCAGAAGTTACCATACAGAGTGACATTGTTCACTACGACAGCCATTGGCCACCTGTCTTTCTTAAGGTTTAAATTAATTAGCTTAGCCCTGCGGTGGTGGCGCACGCCTTCAATCCCAGCATTTGGGAGGCAGAAGCAGGAGGATTTCTGTGAGTTCAAGTCCAGCATGGACTACAAGAACTAGTTCCAGGACAGCTAGGCTTGTTCCACAGAGAAACCCTGTCTCGTTAAAACCAAAAATCAACCAACCAATCAAACAAATTAAATAGTGTTAAATATAATTCTAGGGCTGATAAGATGGCTCAGCAGGTAGAAGAGTTTGAGACCAAGTCTGCCGACCTGAGTTGAAGCCCTAGGACCCACATGGTGGAAGGAAGAACTGGCCCCTGAAAGTTGTCTTCTGAACTTCACACATAGACCATGGCGTGCTCACTTGCATGCATGAACATACATACACACAAAATAGATGCAAATTTAAAAATCAAAATGATATGCGTGTGCACTGTGTGACCTGCAGAGGCCAGAAAAGAGCATCAGAACCCGCAGCTGGAGTTAGCAGTGGTGGCTGCCCAGCGTGGATGCTGGGAACTGAACTTAGGACCTCTGGAAGAACAGCCAGTGCTCTTAACCTCCGAGTCATCTCTCTAGTCCGTTTTTGACACTTTTTAAAAAAGATGTATTTATTTTAGTTCACGTCTACGTGTTTTGCCTGCACCTGGGTCTGTGTACCTTATGCATGCAGTACCCATGGAGTCCAGAAGAGGGCATCAGATCCCTGGAGCTGCAGTTACAGTTGTGAGCAGCCATGTGGGTGCTGGGACTCAAACCTGTGTGCCCTTAACCACTGAGCCACCTCTCGGGCTCTATTTAATACATTTTCATGAAATAGCTTCTTTGGCCTTAACCTCATGCTGACTGTGCTGGGACACCACAGTGGACAGGACAGCCTGGTTCTACCTTCTTAGGACTCTCGGCTTTGTCACCAGACAGTTCTGACCCAGGGTGGGCAGAGCTGGGGGGGGGGAGTTGAGTGGGCTGCGTGTGCTGAAAGAGGGGTCCTGAACCCGGCTTCCAGGAAGAGGTAATAACTGACCCTGGAAGTAGAGAGAGGACTTAAGAGAGAGAGAATGGCAGTTCCAGACAGAGCCAACAGCGTCCACCTCACCCTGTCCCTCACCTGGGCCGCCATTGCAGTGGGTGGAGTTGCAGCATTTCAGGAAGTGAAAGGTGTGGTTGCCGTGGAAACCGGCTATGCCCGGACACCCGGGAAGACTGCCACAGCCTCGGGTGTAGTTCTCATCCTTCAAGCTCCCTGCAAGGGGCAGAGGTCAGGTTGTGGTAAGGAGCTGGTTGTGGATTGGCTGCCTTTGGGTACCCCTATTTCCTTAGAGGCCTCTTGTTTTTTAGGCTAACTTCACCCCTAGCCAAAGGACTGCACTTTCAATTCTCCCTTTGTTGTATGATAAAGGAGTCCCATATGATAAATAGAACTTCATACATTTGTGAAATTTCCAGAAAGAACCCCTACTAAAAGAAAGGATGGATGTTCGTATGTGTATGTGTGTGGGTGGGTGGGGGGCGGTTGCCTCTTGCTACAGCCCTGGTGCTTGAGGGCCTCCCTTAGGTACAGCCCGGAAGAGGACCTCCTGCAGGTGAGCACTTACTTGCCATGCTCCGCAGGGTCACCACTTCAACACACTGTTCTCCAGGATAGCAGCATTGCAGGCTCTGCTCCCGGCCCCTCTCACAGCTCTGGTCCAAAGAGCTACAGGACAAACACTCAAGGTACCGGCCCCGGCCCCGAGGAAAGGCAATCCCCCGGTCTTCAAGGAAGAAAGGAAAGGGGTGGGTTGGAGGCCCAGCTCCCGCTGAGAACTCCCCTCTGAACCCATCAGTCAATCACCAAGCCTACTTATCCCAAACCTTTCTAGAACTTAGCACATCCTTTTCAGTCTTGGGTACCCCTCAATATCAGCCTCTGCTCTTGCCATGACCACCCTCCACCTCGTTCTCTCACGCGGCCCTAGGAGGAAGTCTTTAAAGTTTCCTCTGCTCTGCCCCCCCCCCCCCACAGCTCCCACTGTTCTTAGAATAAAGCTTAGTTACCTGATTGCGGCATTCAAGGTCTACTGCAGACTGTGTCCTGGTGACCTCTCCTGCCTCATCTCCCAGCACCAGCTCCTCCCATACTGGCTCCCCGGTCTCAGAACACAGACCCTCACCAGACTCCAGCCCTTCCTCTATTCTGTTGTCATTGTCTAGAACACCCTTCCTTAGCTCCTTGACTTTCCTAATGCCTCCTCCATCATCTTATTTATCACCTCTTCGAGGCAGGGGCTCTACCACTGAGCCACACCCCAGCCCCTCACTGGGGGATTCTAGGCAGGGGCTCTACCACTGAGCCACCCTCAGCCCCTCACTGGGGGATTCTAGGCAGGGGCTCTACCACTGAGCCACCCTCAGGCCCTCACTGGGGGATTCTAGACAGGGGCTCTACGATCAAGTTACATTCTTAGCCCTTAATTTTTTTTGAGGGGGATGGGGATGCAGGGTCTCACAATGTAACCAGAACCCAGAATCCTTTCTCTCCAGCTGTTTCATCAAATAGCACATTCGTATCTTTGCCTTTACCCTAGGATGGTCTATCTTATGGTCACAATTATCACTCACGGATGTATGAACCAAAAGATCAAAGCCTTACTTGATTGATCCATGATAACTTTGTTATTTTGCTCAAAGTGTCTAGCGGGGGCCAATTGGACCAGTTGCTTTTCCCTGGAAACACCATGCCACCCTTTCCCCAGGCTTTGGCTCACGCCATCCTCCAGCCTGGCACAGCCTCTCTTTTCTGACCCAGGAGATTAGAGCTGCATCTGAGCCGAGGCAGCCCACTGGCAAGCTCAAGGCAATTAGGTGAATCATTCCATCCAGAGCCAAATCATCTGTCTTGTTCAAGGAAAAATGCCTAAAAGGCCCACAGCATGCTCCTTCCCTCAAACATCCACGAAAACCAAAAGCAGATCTTTCTCCAGGCACTGTGGTGCATCCCTGTCACCCCTGGACTTTGGTGGGTGAGGCTGGAAGATGGCAAGTTTTGGGGCTAGCCTGGGGTGCATAGTGAGACTGGGTCACAGAAAAACAAACAAACAGGAATTTCCTGCACACTTCTTCCCAGGATGCTCTTCTGACTATGGGTCATGTGACCTTCAGGAAGCATCTTAATTCCTTTTTTATTTCCTCATTGTCCATTCACAAATCTCTCTCCAGTCTCACAAATGATCTTACCCGTCATGGTGATGGCAGTGGAGAGAACCATGTGAAAGACTGGGGCAGGAGGATTCCCTAAGTTAGGGGCTGGGGTGTGGCTCAGTGGTAGAGCCCCTGCCTAGAATCCCCCAGTGAGGGGCTGGGGTGTGGCTCAGTGGTAGAGCCCCTGCCTAGAATCCCCCAGTGAGGGGCTGGGGTGTGGCTCAGTGGTAGAGCCCCTGCCTAGAATCCCCCAGTGAGGGGCTGGGGTGTGGCTCAGTGGTAGAACCCCTGCCTAGAATCCCCCAGTGAGGGGCTGGGGTGTGGCGCTGCCATACAGAACTGGCATACTAAAGACCCTATCTTCCATTTGCGGTACTAAAAACAAAGGCCTGACATGCATTTCTGTGTAGTGTTGCCTTGGGTTCTCCTGCCACCACACACCTGAGTCTCTACCTGCTTCTGCCATGGTGTGGGTGTAGTTTGTCTCTGAGGTCATGTGGTTGAAAGCTCAGTCTTCAGAGTGACGGAGTGAGAGGGAAGGACCTTTATGGCAGGGAGCAAGTGGGAAGCTGTCCAGTCATTCACAGCACGGCTTTAGGAAGGGATTAATTAATAAATTAATTTTGGAAAGGAGATTGAGTTGACTCCCAGAAATTAAAACTCTTCTTAATTTTTTCCTTCATTTTATTTTATGTGCATGCAATACCAGCAGAGGTCAGAAGAGGGCATAGAACCCCGGAACTGGAGTTATTGTCTGATGTGGGTACAGGGAACTGAACCTGGGTTCTCTGGAAGAGCAGTCAGTGTCTTAACCACTGAGCCACCCCAGTCTGTGGTTTCCTGTGTTTTGAATTCTCCCTCAGCATGCAGTCACGAGGTGATGGGGTTTGGGAGCAGGTGCAGTGTGCTTGGGTGTGTTGGGGGAAGAGCTCTGACTGGAGCCAGCAGCACACTGTGTGGACTTCCTGTCTCTCAAACCGCAAGCTACATAAGTATTTTCCCGTTTTTATTTATTTGGGTTGCTCTTATTTGATTGTTTTTTTGAAAATAGGTCTTCCTCTGCAGTCTGGAACCTGCTAAGTGCACTGGCTGGCCTGGAATTTACGGAAATCCTTCTACCGCACCCTCCATGTGTGGGATTATAGGCGTATGCCACCATGCTGGGATGATAGGCATATGCCACCATGCCAGACTGTAGCTCTTTTTTTACAGCTTAGTTGGCGCTGGCTAGACAAACTTGAGGACCTGAATTTGATCCCCAGAACTAATTATAGTGGTATAGGCCTGTAATCCCAGTCTTGGGCATTGGGGGAGAGTCTGGAGGATGCCTTAGGCTTGCTGGCTGCCAGTCTATCTTCAAGTCTAGTGAGACACTTAGGAAGAGAATAAAGTGGAGAGTGACAGAATAGGACACTCATCTCCTTCCTCTGGCTATTTGTGCACGCACACACATGTACACGTGTGAGCACACACGCATGCATGTACACATGCATACATGCACACATGTGCTCACATACATGCACACACATGAGAACACATCCACATGTATATGCTCACGCATGCATGTACATGTGTTCACACAGTGCTGACATACTCATGTACACACACGAACACACATAAACACACACACGCACACAGCTCTAAAGTATTCTTTTCCATCCCTTTTAATCAATCAGTGTCTGTTCTAGAACTTGCCATCCTCCTCATCCAGCTTCCCAAGTGCTTCCCTCCCAGGTGCCCACAGCCATGTTCAGCTCCTGATGGTCTGATCTGTCTCAGCTCCCCCTTCACCTCCTGGCTAGGGTCTCAGGGTGTCTGAGGTGGCTACTTGCACCTCTCTAACTCAGTCCCACGTGTCTTGGGGGAAGTTCAGCTCACTGCTGCTGGGACACCTCACTTCTGCACGTATGCTTGCCAAAAATTGGAGGGAAAATTGTCTCCAGATCAGGGGACCCTGCCCCCACCCAGCTGCCTCCGTCTCGCGACCCTCTCCCCGTGAATGTTTCCTTTCACAGTGCCGAGTCGGTGAGTTGGAACAGGGCTCGGGAATGAACCGTGCCACCTGTGAAGCTTTGTCTGCCTTCTCTCTTCCAGGAATCACAGGGCCCCGAGATCCTTCCTCTGCTGTGTACTCTTCCGAGACTCTGTCATTTGTCCAGCTTCATGGCTGTCACCCGCAAAAGCTTTACACCGACATAAGGGACTCCGTCGAGCCCGGAAAAAGAGGCTTCTATCCTCAGGTCACATATCACGGAGGTCCCCTTTTCTGCCCGCCAGAGCTATTCCATCAGGACAGTTTTGTCCCTGCCCAGCGGAACCGTGTCTGGGTACCTTTTTCGTGGACAACCTTACCCTCATCCACCCGTGTTCATTTCCCCACATGGTCTATTTCCCTCGAATCTGTCTCCCATGCTAAGGGCAAAAACATTTGTCAAAAATAGAAGTGTGGGTTGGGGGGCAGTAAAAAATAGGAGAGAGGGTCTAGGGACGTGGTGCAGTTGGTAGAGCGCTTGCCTAGCCTGCAAAAAGCTCTCTGTTCCATCGCCAGCACCAAATAAAGCCGGTGTGATTGGTGCATGCCTGGGATCCCAACACTCAGGAGGTGGAGGCGGGAGGATCAGGCATTCCAGGCTACCCATGGCCACACGGCAAGTTCAAAGCCAGAGAGGGCTATCTAACAAACAAACAAACAACAAAACAGACGTGGCAGCACTGGAGGCAGAGGCAGGGGGATCTCTGTGAGTTTGAGGCCAGCCTGGTCTACAGAGTGAGTTCCAGAACAAACAGGGCTCCATAATAGATAGACCTTGTCTCAAAACAAAAACAAAAACAAACCAATATACAAATAAACAAAACCCAGGGTCATCAAGATGGCTCAGCGGGTACAGATGCGTGTAGCCAAACCTGAAGACCCGGGTCCAAGACCCGTGACCATCACAGTAGAATGAGAGAAGCAATGCTCACAAGTTGACCTTTGGCCTTCATATGTAACATGGAAAGCATCTGCACACACTTAAACCAATATATACGCACACACGACTCAGCCTTGCGCCAGAGATGGCTTGTAGGTAGTCGGAAGAAAAGACAAATCAGGCACAAAGGCAGTCTCTTCCTTCATGAGGACCATGGGAAGCGGGCCCTCATAATCGATTCCCGTCCAGGGCCAACCCTGCAGGAAGAGTAGCAAGGAGTGCTGCTCCTTCCTCATCCGCCCCGGCCCTCTCTGTGTGCACTTGAACCACTGATCACCCCCTAAAGCCATCAATCAAAAGGTTCACGAACTTCTCTTTTATCTGCACACTGTACCCACACGTTCCTCATCAAGGATCATCTCTTTTTGTTGTTGTTGTTGTTGTTGGGGAGGAAAACAAAGATATCACACATACTAGACAGGGATTCCATCACTGAGCCACACCCCAGCCCCTCACTGGGGGATTCTAGGCAGGGACTCCTCCACTGAGCCACATCCACAATCCTACTTTTTTAGATTAAAACATTTTAAATGTATGGTGGTGGTGGTGGTGGTGGTGGTGGTGTGTAGGTCAGAGGGCTACTTTGGAGAGTCGGTTTCCCCCATTCCACTTTTACGTGGGATTCAGGCATTGAACCCAGGTCACAAGGCCTGAGCAACAGGCACCTTTACCCAAGGTGGCATCTCTCTGGTCCTTTCTGACCTTCCTGTATCAGCATCCGAGCAGCTAGGATAACGGGCAAGTTCCACCGAGCCTGGTGGATGTGTCGCCATACATGTGACAGTCAGGTTTGTCACCTCACAGCCCAGGGATGCTTTTATAATCCCATGGTATTGGAATGGCTAGGTGTGGCAGCTCAGAGTTATAATCCCAGCCCTCAGGAAGCTGAGACAGGAGGATCCCCCGTTGTCAGCCAGCCTGCACTATACAGTGCATCTCAAGAGTCTCATCCAAGCAAAACAATTGGGTGTGAGAATATTTCGAGATGGAGAGAGAAAAGATTTGGGAGACATGACTGGGAGAAGTGACTGACATGGGGCTGGCCTGGAGAGGGATGAGCGAGGTCCCAGAGTAAGGAACAGGCTTGGTGCTGGGGTGAAGTATGTAGGTCTGGGAGTGGAATCGGGGCTTTAGCTGGGGCGGCGAGGACACCCAACTCACCAGGCCTCGGTTTGTTGCAGATGTCTGTGGCACACACGACCTCTGACAGGCTGATGATCTTGGAGTTCACCCGGTAACTCATGGTCCTGTTGGTCTTCTCATGATGGGCACAGTCTCTTATCACCACCTCCAGTTCTCCATCACCTAGGAGGAATACAGGTATAGTCCCCTAGAGGTCCCTAGTCCTGACCAGTCCCTGACACTCCTGGTCTCGGGGTCACCCGTCCCTAGTGCCACTCCTTGTTTAGGTCAATTCTGTTATTTTCTAGAATTATCTTCCCCTCCCCCATGCACACCACTGGGATTTTCTGGATCCATCTACAACTCTGTCCCAAGGTGAATGAAGCCAGCAGGGAGGTGCCTTCAATAGAGAGAAAAACACTAACGTTTCTGAGATAGGGTCTTGCTATGTAGCCCAGACTGGTTTGGGGGTCCCAACCCCCTTGCTTCCACTCTCCAGCAGTAGGGCTACAGGTGTGCCCCGAAGCACCAGCTCTTTAGTACCAGGTGCTTTAACCTGCTCAGCTGTCAGTCTACCCTTATCTTAGGTAGGTTTTGTGTTGGTTTGTTTGTTTTTTGAGACAGGGTTTCTCTGTGTAGCCCTGGCTGTCCTGGAACTCAGTCTGTAGACCACGCTGGTCTCGAATTCAGAGATCCTCCTGCCTCTGCCTCCAGAGTGCTCAGATTAAGGGTGTGTGCCACCATGGCCCTGCTGTCTCAGATAGTTACATTTAAGTCAGATGTGGTGGTGCACACTTATAATCCCAGTCTTTAGGAGGCATGTTCAAGGTCATCCTTGGCTACCTGGCAAGTTTAGGGCTAGCCTGGGCTACATGAGACCCTGTCTTAAAAATAATCCAGGACCAAACAACAACAACCAAACCAAATCAAATGCCCCCCCCCCCGACCATGTACCACCAACCCCCAAAACAAAGCAAAAATATTTGGTATTGCTGTGTGTGGCACACGTGCCAATTTATGCCCTCCAGGGTCTCACCAACATGTTTCTTTTTTAGGATTTTTTTTTGACACAGGGTTTCTTTGTGTAGCCCTGGCTGTCCTGGAACTAGACCAGAGGCCTTGAACTCACAGAGATCCATCTGCCTCTGCCTCCCCAGTGCTGGGATTAAAGGCATTGGGCTTCTCACTGATACTTTATTTTAAAAAATCTTTTTAGATAGATTTTATTATTTTGCGTGTATGAGTGTTTTGCCTGCATGCGTGTCTGTGCACGATATTCGTGCCTGCTGCCCGAGGAGGTGGTGAGCTGCCATGTGGGTACCGCGAATTGAACCTGGGTCCTTTTCAAGATTCAAGCGTTTGTGTGTCTGTAGGTGAGTATGTGCACAAAAGTGCAGGGGAGGGCCTCGGGTCTCCTTCCTGGAGCAGGGGATGGCCTCGGGTCTCCTTCCTGGAGCAGGTTATGGTGGTTGTGCGCCAGCCCACGTGGATCTCTGGACTGAATTCAGGGCTACTGGAGAAGCAGCTGGTCTTAGGTGCTGAGCCGTCTCTCCAGCCTCCTTAGATGTTTAAACATCTGCATTTCCTTACTGTCTGGAGAGAGAAGGTTTTCTAGCCTATTGTTGGCGGTGGGGGGTCGACCTTACCTTCCCACTCACGAAACACCGTGGTCCTGCAAAGATCCTCGTCCAGGCTACACTCCTTCACCAAGCAGTCCTGGTTACTCTCACACTGCATGCACTTCAGGCCCTGGTAGGCTGCGAAGGGAATAGAGGTAGGTGGTCAACAGGTTCAGAGCCAGGATCTGGTTCCTTCCCCCAAGCTATATAATCCAAGCGGACCTCAAACTCACAGTAACCCTCCTGCCTCAGCCTCCTGTGTGCTGGGATTACAGACATGCATCAGCTGCCGTTTGTTGTAACTCTGGCCTCTTGTAGGACTTCTAACCCTGGCTCCCATTTCGGTGTTGTGTCCTTCCAATACGACCTGGGTCCGTTCTGTTTCATGGATCTCCTATCCACTGGAGATCCAGGTTCCACCCCTTTCGGTAGCTTCTCTACAGTACTCTCTCCAAGACCTGAGCTTCATCCTGAAGCTATAACCTCACCCATCAGCCCTCCAAAATTAGGTGAGTGAGCTCCAAAAGCATTCTTCCCACCTCCCCAACACCTCTGCTAGGTTCTAGCCCCATCTTAGCTCCACCCTCACCCAGACGCTAGCCCCGCCCCACAACTCCTGCCCCTCTTCCTTCTCTAGCTCCGCCCAATATTCTAGCCATACCCGACTTCCTTAGCCCTGCTTTAGACTCTAATCTCTACTATAACCACGCCCTCTGACTTTTCCCTTAAATTTTCTTCCTACATTTATATTATTTCATTGAACATTTTTGAAATGGTCTCATTACATATGTGTAGTCTGGAATTCTATGCAAACCAGGCGGGCCTTGAATGCGGAGATCCACCTGCCTCCGTTTAAGGGCATTTCCCCACAACATTCTGCTCTGTCCGGACTTCACCTTAGTTACATAGACCACAGGTTCTCAGCCTTCCTAATGTTGCGACCCTTTAATACAGTTTCTCATGCTGTGGTGATTCCCTAACAAACTTATTTTCTTTGCTACTTTTTATTTTTTTATTTTTACTTTTATTTATTTATTTATTTATTTATTTATTTATTTATTTATTTATTTATTTTTGGTTTTTCGAGACAGGGTTTCACTGTAGTTTTAGAGCCTGTCCTATCCTGGAACTAGCTCTTGTAGACCAGGCTGGCCTCGAACTCACAGAGATCCGCCTGCCTCTGCCTCCCGAGTGCTGGGATTAAAGGTGTGCACCACCACCGCCCAGCTCCTTGCTATTTCATAACTGTACTTTGCTACTGTTATTAATCATAATTATCTGTGTTTTCCGATGGTCTTGGGAGACCCCTGTAAATCGAACCTAAATCAGGTCATAGACCCACCATAGCCCCTAAAACTTAGTCCCGCTCCTGGCCCCTCCCCTGGCTTGGAGTCCCTCCTCCAGGTCTTCTAATTCTTCCTCAAACTTGTGGCCCCGCCCCAGACATCCTAGGTTCTAATCAGGACCAGAGCTCCAGCCTATAAGGCTCTGGATCCTCCCCAGTTTCCCAGTCACGTTCCCGGAACAGAAAGGCTAGGTAACTGTCCTAAAACCACACAGCCTGCTCCGAACCCAGGTGGTAGCCCCACTTCAGGCTCCTCTCCGCGGGGCTGTCATCCCTGGGCTCTAATTCACAGTAAGAGCCGTCTGCGTCCCCGAGGTCCCGTCTGCAACTCAGAGCCAATCTGCTCTGCGCCAGGTCGCCTTTCTACACTAAGAGCCCCTCCCCTTTGCACCCCCACCCGTACCCCTTCCAGCTCCCTGGCCACCCGGACCTCCCGCGAAGGTCCCCTTCCCAGACCATTAGTCAGCTCCCGCCTCTCGCGGATCCGGAGGGTTATTCACCGCCCTAAACGCTGACTCAATTCCTTCTCCATTTCCTCTGCTTTCTCAACACCTTTCCCCCTACACGTCCTGGAGGAAGCAGGTGAGGAAGTAGCGAAAGCCAAATGTACTCGAGGGACGGGTCCGTTGGAAATGCTGGGGGGGCCGATCTCCCTCCTACCCCAAAGCTGGATCCCACCCCCACCGAAAAAACACTGTGGGAAGCGGCCCCCGGGAGTCACATTCAATCGCTAGCTGTGCAATTTGGCACCAGCTACTTAACGTCTCTGTGCCTCCCGCGTCCTGCAGTTTGACTTTGCAGAGCCTGGGACAGCGCCAGAGATCGGTTTGCTAAATGAATGCCTCCGGGCGTCTAAATGTGCCACGTGGGATGTCTAAATGTGTTCTGGAGAACACACCCGAAGAGTACTTGGGTGGGAGGAGAAGGGTTGAGTGCTGGGCTCCCTTCCCCCTAACTCACCCCGGCTGTCACCACCCAGTTCTTACCTGGGACCCAGGCCGTCAGCAGCAGCAGCAGCAGCAGCAGCAGCCTCCCCCTGAGGCCCATGCTCACGTCTGGGTGTCTCCCTTCACCTCTGCTCTAGAGGGAGAGGAGCGCAGGGAAGGAGACAGTTTTGTGACCCCAGGGCTCCGCCCACCGTTTGCTTAAGCATGAGTCAGCCCGGGTTGTGTGGGTGCCTCCCCTTCCTCTTCCCTAGCCCACAAAGCTACCCATCCCAGGAGGCCTGACTCAGGGTCTCTGAGGTCACAACCCTGTCGTCCCATTGGCTGTGTTCAAATCCCAGGTGTCCTAGGACGGTGGAATGTGGCTGTCAGATAGTAGCAGGGTCAGGGAGGGGAAACCATAGGAGTCTAGTTAGGAGGGAGGTGAGCTTTGCAGTGAACGCTTTGCACAGAATGCCCACCATGTACCTAGAAACAGTTTTGTTGAGGCAGGTGTGTGGTCTGCAATCCTGGTACCCGGGAGGCAGAGGTAGAGGCAGAAGGATCTCTGTGAGTTCAAGGCCAGCCTGGTCTACAGAGTGAGTTCTAGGACAGCCAGGACTACATAGAGAAACCCTATCTCAAAACAAAATAGAAAGAGAGGAAGAGAGGAAGGAAGGAAGGAAGGGAGGGAGGGAGGGAGGGAGGGAGGGAGGGAGGGAGGGAAGGAAGGAAGGAAGGAAGGAAGGAAGGAAGGAAGGAAGGAAGGAAGGAAAGAGCAAAGATTAAAACCATCTCTGGCCTTGACTGTTTCTTATCAACCAGAGTTTTCATATATAAATGTACATATACATACATACATACATACATACATACATACATACATACATGGCTTCTCTTTGTAGCCCTGTCTGTCCTGGAACTCATTCTGTAGACCAAGCTGGTCTGGAACTCACAGAGATCTGCCTGCTGCAGGATCACAGGCATGGTACCACACCTTGCCCAGGCAGAGCAGTGCCGCACAGAGGACAAATCTAGAACAGAACACTGACTCGCCAAAATGGAGGGCTCACCAAGCTCTTCAGCACCTCCCCCAAGGCCGCCTTTGTGCTGGACACCATTCCAGGAGCAGTGGACACCACAGGAAATGAAGCGAGGGTCCCAACCTCCTGGCCGTGAAGTGGGGAGGATGTCTTGTTATCTAATCTTTTGCATCAGGGAAAAATGTTGAACAAGGGTACCAGGGAGAGGCAAGCTCAGGGAGTCTCACTGTAGCTGGGAAAGAAGTCTAGTGGGGGCCCAGGGAAACAGAGACGGGGAGAGAGACACAGGGAAGAGACAGTCGGTGCAAAGGCCCCGAGGGCACAGAATCACAAGCAGGTCAGTGTGACTGGTGTGTGGGAACCCGAGAGAGCAGAGAGCAATGAGTGAGTAGCAGTTACCTGTATAGTAGTGATCTCACAGTGTGTCTCCTGAATCACCGAGGCCTGAGCTAGGAAGGATCCCTCTACCACTGAGCCACACCCCAGTCCCTCACTGGGGGATTCTAGGCAGGGGCTCTACCACTGAGCCACATTCCCACTTCTTAATTTAACAATTTTAAGATAAGCAAAAAGGAAAAGAAAAAGTTCCAAATAAAATGCTTTCTCCTAGTTCGAGACCAGCCTGGTCTATAAGAGCTAGTTCCAGGGGCTGGAGAGATGGCTCAGAGGTTAAGAGCACTGGCTGCTCTTCCAATAGGGCCTGAGTTCAACTCCCAGCAACCACATGGTGGCTCACAACCATCTGTAATGAGATCTGGTGCCCTCTTCTGGTGTGCAGACATCCATGCAGACAGAATGCTGTATACATAATAAATAAATAAATCTTTAAAAAAAAAGAGCTAGTTCCAGGACAGGCTCCAAAATCACAGAGAAACCCTGTCTCGAAAAACAAAAACAAAAACAAAAACAAAAAAGCTTTCTCCTAAGAGATCATAATTCAACAATTAAGAAAATGGGACTGACTGGGTGGTGGTGGTTCACGCCTTTAATCTCAGCGTTCGAGAGGCAAAGAACAGGTGGATGAATCTCTGTGAGTTCAAGCCCGGACTGGTCTACAGAGCAAGTTCCAGGACAGGACAGCCAGGGCTCCACAAAGAAACTGTGTCTCTAGAGACCAAACAACAACAAAAAAAAAAAAACAAAACCCCACACAAGCAAAAGCCCCACCTTCCTGCACTTTTGCAGTACTGTCAACATGTGTGGACCTCTGTCCCACCATGGTCACTCCTGTTTGGCTCTAGAATGAGCTCTCTCATCCCCTTTGAGGCAGGAGCTGTGTTTTTTACCCCAGCCGGCAAGACTCCAAATTCTTCTTCTTGAGTGACAAGGAAGCTGGGGCGGAGCCAGGGAGTCTGAGGTCAGTGGCTGTCACCCTGCTGGTGGCCAGGATGGACCACTCCCTGGCTGTGTCACCCTGAGCCAACACAGGCCTTCTGTTTCCTTTCTTGGAAAACAGGGCCCCTTTTGGGGTGGTGTGGGGACTGAACAGTGGGCTGGGCTGGGGCGAGGCGCAGGGTTCCATCCTCAGCTCTCCAGCACGCCAGGCATGGTGAGGGACAACTGTCATTTCAGTGTTCTGGGAGCTGAGGCAGGGGGATCAGGAGCGTTGGCATTATCGGGGGTCTGTCACCTTGGTCGCCCCTACATAGCTGTCTCCTTCCATACCCTCCTCCTCTGCTGTGACTTTGTATTGTGCTGACTTTTGGGAGGTTCCAGCGAGGAGTTGAAGTAGGGGACAAAGGAAGGTGCCAAGTCACCGATACCTGTAGAAAAATTGCAAGAATGTCCACTCCTTCCTTCTGGTGACTCACCTGGGTCTCATTCTGCTGCTGGACTGTGGGTGAGGCTCAGCACATGGGGGCTTCCCCAGCCTGAGGAAGGAAAGATGATGTGAAGGGATGAGGGTGAGGGCAGGAGAGAGGAACAGAGAGACAGTGAGATGAGGAATGGTCGAGAGGGAGGGGGAGAGAGAGAGAACACAGAGACAGCAACACAAGCCAAGGAGCTAGAGGGATAGATGGAGAAATAGAGACTGACAGAAAGAGTCTGGGAGGGCTGGGGTGTGGCTCAGAGGTAGAGCCCCTGCCTAGAATCCCCCAGGGAGGGGCTGGGGTGTGGCTCAGTGGTAGAGCCTCTGCCTAGACTCCCCCAAGTGAGGGGCTGGGGTGTGGCTCAGTGGTAGAGCCCCTGCCTAGACTCCCCCAAGTGAGGGACTGGGGGTGTGGTTCAGTGGCAGAGCCCCTGCCTAGAATCCCCCAGTGAGGGGCTGGGGTGTGTGGCTTGGTGGTAGAGCATTTGCCTAGGACATGTTGGGCCCTGGGTTTGAGTCCTGGAATCTCAAGTGTGTGTGTGGGGGGGGGGACAGAAGGCATTGGAACCCCTAGAATGTGGGAGTCACGTGCACTTTGGAGAACTATACCTGGATCTTCTGGAAGAGCAAGTAGTGCTTTTAACTGCTGAGCCATTCTCCAGCTCCCCCCACTAAATTTCAAAATTTAGTGCTGGGTGTAGTGGCACAGGGCTTTAATTTCAGCACTTGGGGAGGCATAGGCAGGTGGATCTCTGTGAGTTCAAGGCCAGCCTAGTCTACAGAGTGAGTTCCAGGACATCCAGAGCTATATAGAGAAACCCTGTCTCAAAATAATAATAACGGTAACAACAACAATAATATGTAAAAAGAGCTTTAGTGCTGGGGATATAACCTGGGATGGAATGCACGCGTGACCTTTGTGCATGCTAGGCCACGCCCCAACCCCTCTCTGGGGGATTCTGGGTAAGAGTGCTATCACTCAGCCATACTTTTGATAATTTCTTTTCTCTATTTGGGGGGGGGGTATTGAAACAGGGTCTCACTGTGAATCCCTGGCTAACCTCTGGTTCCTGGCAATCATCCTGCCTCAGCCTCCATCACCCTCTCCCTTCCATGTTTTTGAGACATGGTCTTTGTATGTAGCCCAGGCCCAGGCTTGCCTCAACCTCCCAATCCAGTGAGGGACGTTTTAAATGAGGCTCTCCCCCATTTTCATGTTAGTGGGTGCCTGTGGGTGCAGGGTCTGTTCTGAGGACAAATCTACATGGCCAGTCCTCACCACAGATAAGGAAACTGAGCCTTAGGGACATGTGGCAGCTCCCCTTCCCATTTCCCATCCTGAAACTTGCCCATGTGACTGGAAATAGAAAGGATTCTTGGGGCTGGGGAGATGATGGCTCGGTGGTTGAAAGCGCCCGTTCTTAGAGAGGACCAAGATTCAGTTCCCAGCACCCTCATGGTGGCTTACAGCCTCGTCCAGTCTCTCGGGGCACCACCGTGCACATAGTGTACATGCAGGTAGAACACTTATTCACATAAAATAAAATAAAGCTTTTTTTAAATTTTTATTTATTTATTTTTTTAAATAAAGCTTTAAGGATATTTTTTACAAAGATTCTGGAAGGGGGCTGGAGAGATAGCTCAGCAGTGAGGACAACCTGAGCTCGGTTCCCAACACTCGCTCACACCCACCAGTAACTCCAATTCCAGGGGATCCAATGCTCTCTTCTCACCACCTCTGGGTGCCCACAGTCATGCAACACACACACACAAGAACACATGAACATTGTTGTGTGTGCAATCATGCACATGTGTGCACACATGTGTTTGCACACACATACACTCATGTATACATACACATGCAAATAGCACACTCGCACGTGCATGCGCGCATACACACACATACACTCATGCACACAGTAAGGCTACAGGCCCCTGCTTTCTTGCACCCACTGTTCTCTCCACCCTGCTCTGCTCCAATCTTTTCATAACAGTGAGATAAGCCGTATTTCGTAAAGATTCCTTCTTTCTACGCAGGATGTGTGCGCCTCTCGCAATTGGGCATCTTCCTGTGGTTTGTGTGACTAACCGTGCTACCACAAAGAACTCTGTGTCCAGTTGTTGCAGTCTAAACCATAACCCAGCATTGAGGAGTCTGAGGCAGAAAGATCGGGAGCAGGAGATCCTCAGGATTACACGATGAGAACACCCCTGCTTTTCTTCACCCTTGGTTTTCAGTTCGGGGAGAGAACGCCTCTCCACTCTACCTCACTGGCCAACCGTTTCTGCACCCTGGAGCCTGTTGACCCAGTTGTGGGACCACCCCAGCAAGCCCTGAGAATGAGAGACCTCTCACGGAATCTCCTCACAGCTGGTCATGGTCCCCCTCTCTTGGTTGTTGGGACTCTCTCTCTCTTCTTTCCGGAACCAATGTCTCTAAATTGGTAAGATAAGATGGATGAGTTGAGTACCCAGACTTCTGCTTCCTAATGCTCTCTGCAAAAAACCACCAGATCCCTATAACAAACACTCCTGTCTGAGTCTGCTCAAGGGCTGGGTGACCTGGATCTCACAGTTGAGGGGCCAATCTTAGCCCGCCCATTTACTGGTCCTCATCTTTATTGCTAAGATGATGATGGTAACACTATTAGCAGCATCTGTAGGCTGCTGTTTGCTTTTGTTTAGTGCTGGGGATGGAACGTAGGCCCTGAGTGAACTGCTGAGAACTTTACCACTCCTGGGTGGTGGTGCACGCCTTTAATCACAGGGCTCGGGAGGCAAACGTGGGTAGATCTCTGTAAGTTTGAAGCCAATTGGTCTACAAAGTGAGTTCCAGCATGGAGAAACCCTGTCTCAAAACAACAACCACAAAAGAAAAATAACACAACAGAAGAACTCTACCACTGAGTTACTAGTCCTAATTTTCTCATTCATAGCCCCTCCCCCCCGCCCCAACAGTTTTCTCACATAGCCTAGGCTGGCTTTGAACTCCTACTTCGACTTCCTAAGTGCTGGGATTGCAGGCAAGACCCATTCCCTTTGGTTTTATAAAGATAGAATTCAGGGCAATCTGTGTGTTAGGCATACACTCTACTGAATAGTACCACCATCCCCTTGACCTCCCAAATAGTGTTGTTATTGTTACCATTTTGAGACAGGGTCTCACTTAATGTAGCCCTGGCTGGCCTAGAACTCGTTATGTAGACCAGAATGACCTTGAACTCAGAGACCTGCCTGCTTCTGCCTTCTGAGTGCTGGGATTGAAGATGAGTACCACCGTGTCCAGCCATTATTATTATTATTTGTGTGTGTGTGTGTGTGTGTGTGTGTGTGTGTGTATGTGTTCCAGATAGGTTTTTCTGTGTAGCCCTGGCTGTCCTGGAACTCACTCTGTAGACCAGGCTGGCCTCAAACTCAGAAATCAGCCTACCTCTGTCTCTCCAGCGGGTGTCACCACACCCAGCTACTACCACCATCATTATAAACATGAGCTTCTCTCTCTCAGGTAGGGTCTCACTGTTACAGGTAGCCCACCAGAGATGACCCTCACACACAGTTTCTAGCCCGAGGGAAAGTAGGTCACTGGCATGTCACTTGACAGTTGCATGGGGGCTTCACTCTATGAATCTAGTATTACAGATGTGGACCACCTGCATCACTCTATGGATCCAATATCACAAATGTGGACCACCTGCTTCACTCTATGGATCCAGTATTACAGATGTGGACCACCTCTTCACTCTATGGATCCAGTTTTGCAGATGTGGACCACCTGCATCACTCTATGGATGCAGTATTACAGATGTGGACCACCTGCATCACAGATGTGGACCACCTGCATCACTCTATGGATCCAGTGTTACAGGTGTGGACCACCTGCATCACTCTATGGATCCAGTGGGTTGACACCTGCGCGGAGTCATGAAGCAAACCCTTAATAATAATCACAATGAGGACTGGGTCACTTCCAAGTCACCCACATGTCTCTAGACTCAGTTTCCCCATCTAGATGTTTCCTGCGCCCTTCCCCAGCATCTCCTTATCACTCCCTGCTATTTGCTCACTCTCTCTGTGGCACTGCTGGCCTGGACCCAGGGTACCTTCTCCCGCTTCCTCCTAGGTGGCCGAAGTCCTGGTGTTCCTCAGAGCCCTATGCAGGTGAGCATTATGGTCTGTCTGCCACATAGGGAAAGAGTCCAGTTCAAACTCTGCTGTGTGACCTCCCTGAGCTGGTCCCTTAACCTCTCTGGACTTCAGTTTCCCAGCCCCTGAAAGGGGGGTGGGGTGATAATGGACTTGGTATTGTTGTTTGTTTTTTGAGATAAAGTCTCGCCCTGTAGCCCAGGCTGGCAGTCTGAAACTTACACCAATCCTCCTGTCCTGTCCTTTGAAGACTGTGTGCAGCTGCCTGGTTGAGGGCTGCAATTCAAGGGCAATTCATAGGGTTTTGCCTGCCGTGTCTACTTCCCTTTGGTTCTGATTCTCCCAGCTCTGTCCTGGGTTAAGAATTAAGAGGTCTGCACACAGAATCAGCTGACCTGAGCTGGTGGGAGCTCACTGACTCCGGACTGACAACTGGGGAACCTGCACAGCACTGAACTCCCTGAATGCAGGTGACAACGGTGTGGCTTGGACAGTGTGTGGAGACACTGGCAGTGGGACCAGGATCTAACCTAAAGCATGAGCTGACTTTGCGGAGCCCGTTCTCTATGGGGAGAGAACTTGCTCAGCCTAGGCATGAGGTGGGGGGGGGGGGGGGCTTGGTCCTTCCTCAACGAAGAACCAAGTCTGTGATGAGAGAGACTTGGCTGACTTCCCAGGGGAGGCCTTACCCTCTCTGAGGAGTGGACGGGGGATAGTGTGGGGGAAAGGTGGAGGGAGGCAGGAAGAAAGGAGAGAGGGGAACTGGGATTGGTATGTTAAAAAAAAAAAAAGTTAAGTGGCCTGGACTTCAGTGAGGAAGTCAGTGTTTGACCTTGATTGAGACCCTAAGCCCTGGACTCGATTCTTCATCTAGAATGGGAAGGTGTGTATGGAGGGGCTGCACATCTCCCAGGCTCTCAGGGGTCTCTCTGGAGGTCAAGTTGGAGGTTGGCTGGGGTTCTCTCAGCTTGGCCTTTGGGGCCAACTCTATCTCCACAGCTTAGTCTGGGCAGACAGTGGAGCGCCATGACTTTGCCTGGAGACTGCCACTGTGGGAAGTGAGGTGGGAAGTGAGGTGGCTCTGAGAGCAATCCCCACCAGTGCCTTTGCCTCGTATCCCTGCAGGAATGTGGTTCCTCTCCTTCAGGAAGACATCCCCTGTTTATGCGGGATAAAGGGAGAGGTTCAGCACCAGATGTATAGAATGATAACATGATTGTTCTAAAGTGTGATTGAGGGGAAGGTTTTTATTGCAGATATGAGGGAGAGACAGCCGGAAGCATCTGGAAGAGTCCGGAGCAGGAAGCAGGGAGAAAAAAAAGTAAACTGAATGCGGCCAGCAGATTGGGGGGGGGGAGTGCAGGGGGGTAAGAGAGGGCAAGAGAAAGGACTGAGTGAAAGATCTGGGTAAATCCAGACCTCCCCAACAGGAAGAAAATAGCCAAAAATCCAAGCAAGAAGAGAAAAATCAAAAATCTAGGACTAGCCGGTTCGTGACTGTGTTTCAGGAACTAGCTGAAGATAAAGTTAGATTGTGATCTTGAGAATAATTTTGAGAAGCAGGGGGTTTCCCCCTGTGATTGTCATTGTACTGTGTTTTAGGAACTAGCTGATTATGACCTTGGGAGTGGTCCTGAGAGGCAGGGGGTTGCCCCCTTGTGATCTTCACTGGTATTTTCAGAATTTTCTGTGACACACTCCCTGCCGATTCCGGACCACTGGGCTGTGGGTTTTTTCCCTTAAAAATCGGTTCTCCCGGTCACTCGGGGTCGAACTCTCCCCCTGCGTGGGTTCTGAGTCTCGGCCCCAGTGCACTGGTCCCCGTCTCATCATTAAAGCCTCGTGTGACTGCAGCAAGGACGGTCTCTCGTGAGTTACTGGGGGGGTCGTGTTATCCCGAGACTTGAGTGAGAGTCTCCCCAGCACTGGGGGTCTTTCATTTGGGGGCTCGTCCCGGGGATTAGCGACCACCCTCGTCTCCGAAGACCCACTTGGGGGCTTGGAGATGAGACATTGTCTGTATGTCTTTGTCTGTGTGCCGGCAGGTCCTTTATGTTTTTGTGCCAGATTGTGCCAGTTGAATTCAGGTTCAGGTTCTGTACATTCGAGTTTACAGTCGTGCCTTTGTGTTTCCGTGCGGTTGAATCCAGGTTCAGGTTCATGTTCTGTGCTTTCGGGTTTACAGTTGTGACTTATTTTGTGTTTCCGTGCTGTTTGAATTCAGGTTCAGGTTCTGTACTTTGAGGTTACAGCCGTGTCTGTGTCTTTGTGTTTCAGTGCGAGCTGAGTTCAGGTTCTGTATTTTTGGTTTTGCAGTCACTCGTGTCTCGGGAGGAGACGAAGGAGTGATCAGCAGACATGCTAGATCACCGACTGCTTCCCTGGGAGACGTCTTGGGAGGTGAGAAGGGACCCAGGGATGCCTGGGAGATTCCCGTCTGGGTGCTGGTGAGGATACGGAAGTTCTCCTGGATTGGAAGAACTATGTCCTCTCAGCCGTCTGTATTTCTGTATTTCTGGAATGGTTTTGTTGTAATACGAGCGGTGGCCTTCGTTACTGGCATCCGGCCGCCCGCATGGCTAGCTTATGCCCCGAAATAATTACACGGAAACTGTATTCTTTTAAACACTGCTTGGTCCATTAGTTCCAGCCTCTTATTGGCTAGCTCTTACATATTGATCTAACCCATTTCTAATATTCTGTGTAGCACCACGAGCTGGCTTACCAGGAAAGATCTTAACCTGCGTCTGTCTGGAGTGGGAGAATCATGGTGACTCCTGACTTGGCTTCTTTCTCCCAGCATTCTGTTCTGTTTACTCCGCCTATCTAAATTCTACCCTATCAGAGGCCAAGCAGTTTCTTTATTAATTAACCAATGAAAGCAACAGATAGAAAGATGACCCTCCTCCATCATTTCCCCTTTTCCTGTTTAAACAAAAAAGGCTTCATTTTAACATAGTAAAATTACATATAACAAAACAGTTATCAAGCAAGAATTACAGTTACAATATTTATGTCTATTTTTTATCATAACTAAGGAAAACTATAACTATAACTAACCATTCTTCAACTCCATCAAAGACTCCAGAAGGATATAATATTACCTAAGCAAACAAGAAATAAGAAAATTCTAGAAATGACAGAGACATCTCGCTGCCTGTACAGTCACCCAAAGTTCTTTTGTACCGTTGGGGCATCCATCTTGGGCCTACAGGCCCATAGTATACAGCAGACATTTCCATGAAGCAGGAAATTCCAAAGACAGTTCAGTCACTTTCTGCTGTGTCCTGCAGAATGTCTCGTAGACTCTTTTATATGTCAGGAACCCCGAAAGACCATCTCACTTTTAGGCAAGTTCAACAGTCCTCTCTCTGTGGGTTCTTCACGTCCAGTTTATGCAACAGTCCAGGCAAGTGCAGTTTCTTGCCCAAATGGCTATCAAACTCCATAAGGAGCCCCTTCGATGCCCATCTTCCTCTTGAAGTAGATTGGTGCTGCCAGGAGCAGATGTGTCTCATTGTCATGAAAAGCCCTAAGTTATTGAAATATTTTAAATGCCATATTCTGCAGTCTTTGAAAGATATGAAGAATGCCTATCTGAAATATATCTCTATATATCTAGAAAATCTAACTAACATGACTACAAGCTTGACTATTATCAATGATTATCCATTAACAAACTATATTTCCTAATTAAACATTACATTTTTAAATAAACTACACAATCACAATACCTTAATCAAGATCAGAAATACATATACTTATAACAAAATTGACCTTAAAATCCACACCAATGCAAATTATTCATATCTATATCATATCCCCCTTTAAATGTAAAAAAGAACATTTTTAAACAATGTTTGGGAACATGGGTGCAGTTTTTTTCTTTCCAAACTGCTTCCTGCTGAATGGGGGCATCATTAATTAGGTCTTTTATGGTATAACCTGTGTGCCAGGTTCATCTCAGTTGGCAGTTGAGCGAAGTAACTTTTTGAGGGTGTTCACAGCAACCTTTCAGGAGGACGTGGTCTATCATACCATATTGGGATAGAAACAATCCACAGAGTCTCATCCT
The DNA here is from genome assembly GCF_950005125.1 of Chionomys nivalis. Lineage (NCBI taxonomy): Eukaryota > Metazoa > Chordata > Mammalia > Rodentia > Cricetidae > Chionomys > Chionomys nivalis. The sequence continues at coordinate 78,814,450 of NC_080087.1, read as the reverse complement.
CTGTGAAAACAAAAGAAGACCCTCTCCAAAGCATCATATCCTTAGATCCAAATTCTGAAGTCATAATACCCTTATGATATCCATTCTTGGCAGCCCATATAATGAAATGTCTCTCTGTACTTAGCTCTTTTACAGTCAAAAAATTTAAAGAAAACACAATGTACATAATCCAGACTCTCTGTGAATTTTCCATTGTTACGTGGCTTATTTTTCTTTATTTCTTTTAATCTATAACTATTTGTACTCTGTCTCTTTAAAGACTTTACCCCCTTTTTTTAAGACTTTAACTTTATTCTTTATATTCTTTTTCTTCTCTCTCCCAAGCCTATGTACACTTACCAACACTGTGGTCTTTTATGTCTGAATCTGTTTTATTGTGAATCTGTAATTTCTTTACTCTCCAGGAGCATTTCTTAAAATGTTAAGCACTTCTTAAAAACTTAAGTTGCACCATGTAGGGGTAATATGGTACTGCCTGTTTACTGCCAGTCTAAACCTTAACTTCGCTGTTGTTATGGTAATTACAGTAGTTCCTGCCTGAGACCAGCACAGTTCAGCATGGCAGAGCTGAGCCTCTCCTGCCTCAGAGCCATTTGGTGTCCCTGAGCCACTCACAGCTCCAGACACATAGCAGTTCACATTGCCATCAAGCAAGCCATAGCACTTTACTCCAAATGCTCCATTCAAAAGCTCTGTCTCCCGCAGGAGCCAGACAGAGATAGCAATGTCAGCACAGCCCAGAAAGCCGGCATTTTAAAACAGCCAGTTTTTTTTTTTCTGCTGCTGAGTCAGGAAAATTTCTTTGTGGCAAGCCACCCACAAACAGCCAAAAGCTGTGTTAAACTCTCTCTCCCTTTCTTTTTAAAGCCCTCTCTGGTTTTTAAGTGGATTTAGTCCTTCACGTTGGGTGCCACTCTGTTGTAATACGAGCGGTGGGCTTCGTTCCTGGCATCCGGCCGCCCACATGGCTAGCTTATGCCCCGAAATAATTACACGGAAACTGTATTCTTTTAAACACTGCTTGGCCCATTAGTTCCAGCCTCTTACTGGCTAGCTCTTACATATTGATCTAACCCATTTCTAATATTCTGTGTAGCACCACGAGCTGGCTTACCAGGAAAGATCTTAACCTGCGTCTGTCTGGAGTGGGAGAATCATGGTGACTCCTGACTTGGCTTCTTTCTCCCAGCATTCTGTTCTGTTTACTCCGCCTATCTAAATTCTACCCTATCAGAGGCCAAGCAGTTTCTTTATTAATTAACCAATGAAAGCAACAGATAGAAAAATGACCCTCCTCCATCATGGTTTTGTCTGTCTCGGTGGAGACGTGACTTGTGTGTCTTCAGTCTTTTGTTTTCTTACTTGTGACGTTGACCCTGGATCAATGGTTTTGTATTTTTAAGTTTTGTTAGCCTTTGTATATCTTCGGTCTCTGTTTTGTCTTACATGCAGGTAGTGTATTCAGTTTTCTGGTGAGATACACAGGTGGCGTTTCTCAGTTCTGTGGTATGACACATGAGTGGCGTGGTCAGTTCTCTGTAGAGACATGCTTGGATAGCGGTCTCATTTGGAAACCGGGGCTGGTCACACCCGCGAAATAGCTTGAAGCTGTGTCTTTGGTTTGTTTGGCGCCTTTGTCCTGTATGTCTGTATAATGTGTGTTGTGCTTTTGTCCTGACTTAGACTGACGCTGACGTGCTCAAATCATGACTTCTTTGACTTTGGTGACCACTTACAAGACTTTAGAGATAGGGCCATAAGCATAGGGGTATATTTCATTAAAAATGTCAGCCTCGGCCCCAAGCACATGGCTGCGTGGCAGGATGCTTGTATGGATGGCTGGGCTATTCAGCTTTCCTGTTACAAGGTATCGAGGCTGCCAGGTATCGAGGCTACCAGACACAGTTGTAAAAGGTGGATATACCCCAATAGGATTTCAAACACTAAACAAAAAATCTGAGAGTAATCGCTATGGCCTAAAGAGGTTAACAATCTTTTTTCCCCAGTGCTGGATACTACCCTGCCCCCCCCCCATGCTGATGGACAAGTTCCCTCTGCCTGCCCTGGGAGCTGCACACCTCAAACCTTTGGTCAAAGCTGACCAAGGGTTGGCTCCGCAGGTGAAGAACTCTTTCAGATCCTATGGATTATAAGTATCTGTCATCATTTATAGGGGCTGGTCAAATGTTTCACACTGGTACAGGATTTTATATGCTGTTCTTGTTTACAAATTATTGTTGGTTAATGTTAAAAAAACCTATTGCTGGTCTCAAATGTTTCACATTGGTACAGGATTTTTATATGCTGTTCTTGTTTAAAATGTAGCCATAGATTCCCACTGAGAAAAACCACAAGAAAGACTTTGGTAAGAGTTTTTATGCTGTCTAAAAATCAAGAGAGGTGTTTGGTATGTTGTCTAAAAAGCAAGAGAAATTTTTGGTGTGTTGTCTCGAGATTTTGGTTTAAAAAATGTGTAAACAGTTATGGGCCTTATCTAGTTCCCCGTGTCTGTTTTCAAGGTCAAACTTAAAGCAGGTAAGGTGCAGCTGACAGTCTATCACTGCAGGGCTCTGCCATCTGTGTTTCTTAAATGTTTAAAGGAGGCTTACAGGCGTTATACTCCCTTTGACCCAACCTCTGAGGGTCAGCGGTAGCTATGGCCTTCATAGGACAGTCAACATCAGATATTAAGAAAAGTTACAGTGCTTAGAAGGGTTGCAGGATTATATCTTGCAGGATTTGGTTAAGAAGGCAGAGAAAATGTTTCATAAGCGAGAGACTGAGGAAGAGAAGCAAGAGAGAGAGGTGGGGCGTGGGAGGCAGAAGACGAGAGAGGACCAGAGGGATCATAAACAAGAGAGACAGAGACATTTTGGCCACAGTGGTAGAAAAGAAAGGAAAGACAGGGCCTAGACAGGTAAGGAACCTGGGCAACAGAAGACCAAAGATGAATGAAGAAGACAGGCAGAGGCACCCCTTGGACAAAGATCAATGTACTTATTGCAAAGAAAAAAGGACATTGGGCAAGAGAATGCCCAAAGGAGAAAAGAAGGGCCTCTAAGGTACTGGCCCTAGAAGAAGATGGATTAGAGGGGACGGGGCTCGGACCCCCCCCCCGTGCCTAGGGTAACCCTGACTGGAGGGGACCCCTATGGACTTTCTAGTGCACAAAGGGGCTGAGCACTCTGTGCTGAAACAACCATTGGGGAAGCTAAAGAATAAAAAGACTATAGTAATTGGAACAACTGGACAGAACCAATATCTGTGAACCACCTTACGAACTGTAGATTTGGGGAAGAACAAGTGGCTCATTCCTTCCTGGTTTTCCCTGAGCGTCCCATGCCTTTATTAGAAAGAGACCCAAACTGGCTGGAGTTGTTGATTGAACCTTCGCTCCCCTGCTGTCCTCAATCCAGCTACCCTACTGCCTGAGACAGATGACAACTCATCTACCCATCACTGCACTGACATTTTGGCAGAGAGAAGCTGGTACCCGAAATGATCCGAGGGATCAGCCTTGCCTGGAAGTCCAAGCTGGTATACAGACGGCAGCTGTTTCGCGGTTGAAGGTAAGCGGAAGGCGGGGGCAGCAGTGGCGGATGGGAAGCAAGTAGTCTGGGCCATAGCCTCCCTGAAGGACGAAGGCGCAGAAAGCCAAACTTGTGGCTTTGATACCAGCTCTATGAATGGCAGAGGGAAAGGTCTCAACTGACAGCAGGTATGCTTTTGCCACTGCCCATATACACAGAGCAATATACAAAGAGAACTGTTAACATCTGCAGGAAAAAATAAAGAATTTTTTTTTTTTTTTTTTTTTTGGTTTTTTCGAGACAGGGTTTCTCTGTAGCTTTGGAGTCTGTCCTGGAACTAGCTCTGTAGACCAGGCTGGTCTCGAACTCACAGAGATCCGCCTGCTTCTACCTCCCGAGGGCTGGGATTAAAGGCGTGCGCCACCACCGCCCGGCCTAAAGAAAAAATTTTGAGCCTCCTCGAGGCCATACATTTGCCAAAGAAGGTAGCCATCATACATTGTCCAGGACACCAAAAAGCTTGGGATGCTGTGGCTAAAGGAAATCAGATGGCAGACCTAACTGCTAACCAGGCGGCCCAGGGAACAATGATCCTGGCAGTAAAAGAGCCTAAAGATTATCATGACATCAGTGAAACCAACTTTAGATACATCCCCGAGGACCATCAAGTTATGGACAAATTGGGACTGGTAAAGAAAACCCCAGGGGCTGGAGAGATGGCTCAGTGGTTAAGAGCATTGCCTGCCCTTCCAAAGGTCCTGAGCTCAATTCCCAGCAACCACATGGTGGCTCACAACCATCTGTAATGAGGTCTGATGCCCTCTTCTGGCCTGCAGAGATACACACAGACAGAATATTGTATACATAATAAATAAATAAATATTAAAAAAAAAAAAAGGAAACAAAAGAAAACCCCATACGGGACAGTAGAGACAGAAGGAGGGAAACTAGTTCTTCCACAAAAAGGACACAAATATGTTACCAACTTACATCAATTGATCCACTTAGGGGCCAAGAAACTAAAAGATGTTGTTAGGGCCTCCGACTATTATGTTATAGGACTCTCTGATTTGGCAGAAGAAGTAGTCAGAAGCTGCAAGGCCTGTGCTATGACTAATGCAGGACGCTCCATATATACGCCTGGGAAGAGGCTCAGAGGCGACGGGCCTGGGGCCTACTGGGAAGTAGATTTTACAGAAATTAAACCAGCCAAATATGGTAACAAGTACTTATTAGTTTTTATAGATACTTTTTCAGGCTGGGTAGAAGCTTTTCCTACCAAGACTGAGATGGCCAATGTGGTGGCTAAGAAGATCATAGAAGAAATCTTCCCGAAGTTTGGGATACCCAAGGTAATCGGGTCTGATAAGGGACCTGCCTTTGTTGCCCAGGTAAGTCAGGGCTCTAACCACCAGAATTTGGACCTGCCCGTAGGTAATATGTATCCCTAGTGTGCCTCAAACCCTGGGTTCAATCCCCAGTACCCCATAAAACTGGAAATGGGGGTGCATATCTCCAATCCTAGCACTTGGGAGTTGGAGGCAGGAGGTTCAGGAGTCTGAGGTAATCCTCAACTGCAAAGCAAGTTCTAGGTCAGCCTGGCAGTGTAAGATTGTTAAAAAGACGATAGCTCAACTCTGTAATCCCAGCGCTGTGTGCTGGAGGATCTGGAGCTCATGATCTTCAGCTACGTGACAAGTTCAAAGTCAGCCTGGGCACACAAGACTCTATCTGGAAACCAAACCAAACCAAAACCAAACAATTCAGGCGTGGAGGTGCACACCTTTAACCCCAGCCCTCAGGAAGCAGAGGAAGGTGGATCTCCGGAGCCTGAGGCCAGCCTGGTCTACAGAGTGAGTTTCAGACTAATCAGGGCTATCTCAGAAATAAAGGAAGGAACGAACACAACTAAACAGAATAAAACTCTCCCAAAGTCGGTTACTAAAAAGCAAAATAACACCCCCAAACCCAAAATCTAAACTAGTAAAACATGTTCCTCATTGACACTCAACACTGGTGTGGGTAGGTGGTTTCTGTTCTCTCCACAGCCCACAAGGGACTCCTAGCCTGATCTCTGAGGCACAGTGTTGTGACAACCCTCAACCTTGCGTGCAAGGCTCTTTTTTGCTCAGCCAGCTGAGGTTGGGTGGGGACCCGATGGGGCAGATCAAGGAAAAGGATAAGGTTTGGGGTAAGAAAGGAAGGGCCTTGCGGTGAACCCTGAGGTTACACAGGTTAGGGTTAGGGTGGCTAACGCCGGGCCCTGTGGTGACATCTGTGTTTTCTAGAGAGGAATAGAGGGCTCACAGGAGCTTGGGAAGGGGACTAGAAAATGAGACGGTCTTGGGAACTGTCTAGCAGGTGTTTGTGTCTCCTCCCTGGTCTCTGTGACAACCGTGGTTGACTACTACCAGGACCTGGGAGTGTCTCACACATAGGAGAGAGAGGGCCAGGGGCTGACTAGCTGGGTCAAGAAGGAGGAAGCTTGTTTTTTCCATCTGGAAAATGGGTCTGAGGCTTGGAATTATAGTCCAGTTGGTAGAGCACCTGTATAGCAGGGCTCCATTCTCAGAACCCCACAAACTCAGTGTGGGGGTGCATGCTGCTAATCCCAGCATCCCAAAGGTACAGGCAGGAGGATCATGTTCAGCCACCTTTCAAGGTAAGGGCTACCTGAAGTCCAATATGAAAACAAAGCGGGGCATTAGAACTTCAGGTCCAAATGGAAGGTTTCTTCAGGACAAATGAGAAGAAGGTAGGTGGGCACAAGGACATGCACCCCTCATTCCCAGTCTGGAAGAAGGCAACTGAGGCCAGGCTAGTCAGATTGTGGAGGAACATGACCCGGATTGGCCTGGGGAATAGATGTGTGCGTCAGGGGGGTAGTCTGGGATGGGGGCCCCTAGCTCCTGCCTTCCTCTGGTCACACCCACTCTCTGTAGAGTGAGAGCCAGCTCTGGGAAGTGCCACTACTGTTCCAGGAACTCTTCAGCCCCACGTTGCTCCTGTTAGTCATGAACCGTTCCGAGGAAGCAGAGTGTGTGTCACCCTCAACAGGACGATGCAGTGTGGAGCAGGGATCGTGCAGGAGGGCATTGGCAAGCAGGGTGCTCTGTCACCTGCATGTGTGTCTTGGTTTCTCTCTTGTTAACAAACAAATCACCTGCAGATGTGGGGGCTTCAGGCGACAACGATTTTCTCGCACCTGTGGTTTCTGGGGATGGGGAATGGAGGAAGCGGTCCACAGAGCACTGGTTCTCTCTAGTGTCTGCGGTGAGAGCGGAATTAGTGGCCGAGCACATTGCAGGTGGGGCCTCAGGACTTTTGCCTTTGATCGCTAAGAACGAGACTAAGCTTCCTCCCATTGTGACTGCCTCAGGAGCTCACCCAGCTGCCTATGCTTTTGTGACCTAGCCTCAGAGGCCACACCGGGTCACTTTCATTTGCTCGGTTAGCTGAAATGATCCTCGAAGTCTGTCTGGGGAGGCTGGGGCTCGTACCTGTAATTCCAGCAACTGGGAGGGCCTTGAGGTGGGAGGAGCCCAAATCTAAGGCCAGCTGGGCTACATAGCAAGACCCTGTATCAAACAACAGCAAATAAATAAATAAATAAATAAATAAATAAATAAATATCTAAGCTGGGCAGTGGAGGCACACACCTTTAATTCCAGCACTTGGAAGGCTAACCTGGTCCCCAGAGTGAGTTCCAGGACAGCCAGGGCTACAGAGAGAAATCGTCTCAAAAACACGAAAACAAGATCTTGCTGGCTTTGGAAGGAGGACATGGATGATTAGAACTATGGCTGTTCTTCAGTCAGACACAGGGGCTGTATTTATTTATTCACTTTCATTTATCTATAAATTTTATTATTACCATGTTTTAAAATTGTGGTTGCACACAGATATCAGCGGTCAGAGGACAACTCGAGGGACCCAGTCCTCCCCTTCCACCCTGGGGTTCCCGGGGTCAGAATTCAGGTTGTCAGGCTCAGCTGCCCCCGTACTCATCGAGCCATTGCTCCAGCGCCCACATCTTGCATTTTTGGGACAGCGTTGGTATATTAATCAGACTGGTCTTGAACTCTCGATTCTCCTTCCTCTGCTTCCCAAGTTCTGGGATCACAGGCCCATGCTCAGCTTTATTAGCTTTGACTCAAGGTCTCACTGTGTATTCTAAGCTGCTCAAAACATCTGGGCTCAATGGATCCTCCTGCCTCAGCCTCCCAAACAGCTGTAAGGACTGGTGGGCATCGCTGTTGCCTGGTTACAGACATATTGTTGAGACAGAAGCATTGTGGGGAGATGTTGGCTCAAGGGAGAATATTTCAAAATTTAAAACCCCTAGTAGAGAGGACAAGATGGCTCACAGGGAAAAGGCGCTTGATGCCAAGCCTGATGACCTGAGTTCAATGCCCACGCTCTACAAGGTGGAAGGAGAGTGCCAACTCCCACAGGCTGTCTTCTGACCTCCACACACACATTGCAGTATAGACGTGCCCACTCTCCAATAAATAAATGCCAAACAAACAAACAAACAAAACAAAAACCAGCAGACAAAGAACGGTTGTTAAACGGTAAGGCTATATAGAACTGTTGAGACAAGAGCAGGAAATGGCTCAAGTGGTTTCAGAAAGAGGAAGACAGAAATCAAAACTGGAGGCTCTGCCTCTGAATCGCTCCTGTCACCTCCCCCTCTTTTGCAAGGCCCTTCTAAATCCCAGAGGAGGGCTGCTGCCTTACACTTGAAGTCAGACCTACAGGAGAACAATACCCAGGGTCCAGAGGATGCCTGGTCCATCTCACTGCTCAGGCTGGTTGAACCTGAGGCTCCTCCCACCCAGCCCGGAGCTCTGAACCTCGCTACCATTCAGAACCCATCCTCTCAACCTTTCCAGGTTCACATTCGCTCTTCCCAAAAGTATGTGTCCCCAGGGCACTCAGCGCCCTGCCACAGTGCTTTCAAGAGAAACCTCTTACACAGCGCCTCACACATTCAAAAGCAGAAGAACGCCATTGGCACTCACTACAGACTCGCAGGCTTCTATCCCAACACCCACTGCGAATCTCCACAGCTGCAGAAATTTTAAGCTCCAGCATCCTGAGCTGTGAGATTGGAGACCAAGGTTCTATTTAAGGAAGAAAAATCGCATGGTCTACTTCTTTCTTTTTCCACTTCCCTGCCTGTGTAGGAAGGTAGATTTGCTAATAGTCCTCTTTGACACCACCCAAGAGCATTCACCACTATTTTTGTGAATTATCCTTCGTCACCATTATCCTTTGGGGAAGGAATGCTGATTAAAAACAGTTTATAAGATGGAAACTCTATGCAAGGTAGAACATTTACCTAGAATCCCCCAGTGAGGGTCTGGGGTTGTGGCTCAGTGGTAGAACCCCTGCCTAGAATCCCCAGTGAGGGGCTGGGGTGTGGCTCAGTGGTAGGGTACCTGTCTAGGATCCCCCAGTGAGGGGCTGGGGTGTGGCTCAGTGGCATAGAAAGACAGAGACAGACTTAGAGATTCACTGGGCAACTATTAAGTGAATTCAGCCTGACAGAATTGTAGATATTCTAGACATGTGAACGATATTTTACTTGGGCAGAACAGCATTCTCTGCGCTTGAAGGATGCACAAGATGCCTTTGTTAGATTCTGTACAGCAAGGCCCATTCTGAGATGCAAAAAAATGTTCCATGTGCCGGATCTGTAGGCAACGCCAGAATGTTCTCACCTTCACATCCTCAAATTCCCAGCTGCTAACGCTTTACTTTCAAAACTAAGCAGCACATTAAATTAATTATCACAATGAAGAGAAAGAGGCAGATGTGGGAGCTTGGAATTTACAATAGGAAAGGAAGAGGACAAAAGAAGATTGCTAGAGGAGAGATGGGGATGTGGAAATTTTGCATATATAGTCCCTATGAATATGGGCATAAGGTGTCCATATGCCCGTGTGTTCAGTCCCAGCTCCATTCTCAGAGGGCTGAGGGTGTAACTCAGCAGTGGAAGGCTTGTCTACAATTTACCACTGAAGGACTATGACTGTGGCTCAGTGGTAGAGCCCCTGCCTAGAATCCCCAGTGAGGGGTTGGGATGTGGCTCAGTGGTAGATCTCTTAGGAAACATCCTTAAAACCTTGGGTTCTATCTCTAGTTGATGGAGGGGAGAATTACTAGCTCCCCCAGTTTAACATCCTTCTATCTCCCTCCCGCTTTCCTCCAGCCCGGATATCCATCCATCTACTTTCTGTTTCCATGCTTTGCTGACTGCCCTAGATGTCTCAAGTAAGTGAAACCACACCTTGTCCTCTGTGCTCCAAGCTTTGAGCTGGTGATTATTCATCAATAAGTCAGACGAACACAGTGCTGGGCTTGCAGTCTACACTTCCGTCTGCAGAAGCCTCTGCCTAGGTGACCACTTAAAGCTGAGGCCTCAAGCATGGGAGGACAAGGAGAGGTCCCCCTGAGCCGCAGGCCACATTCCTGTCACGGTGTTCACGCACACGCAGTGCCCTCTGTCTGAGGACAGTAACTTCTATTCTTCGGGCAGGAAGAGGGCTACAGCGGGGGAGGTCTGAGCAGGTAAAACATGGTGGCTTTGGTCATGCATCACAGTGTGCCTGTGTGGGCTGTGTATGTGTGTGTACATGCATGCGTGTGCAAGTTTTCAGGCACCTTGGTATATTCCATCAAGCACACAATGTTCTTTTTAAAAAGGTGCATTTTACTTTTATTTATGTGTATGCATGTCTGTGCACATGTGTGCAGTGCCAGAAGAGGCCAGAAGAGGGCGTTCCTGGAATGGATTCCTGGAACTGCAGTTACGGGTGGTTGTAAGCTGACTGACCTACATGGATGCTGGGAACTGAACTCAGGTCCTCTGCCATAGCTGCAAGAACCACTGAGCCCTCATCTCCTCAGACTCTTGAAAAGTACTTCTGTGTGTTTATTTCTGCAGTACTGATGTTTGCAAGGCAGACTTTGCAGGGCTGTTTCTCATGCTGCCCATCAGGCCCCTGTGGTGATGTAGAACTGTCTCAGGGAGGGTGAGGGCCCATGTGAGTAGGGTATCCACATGTCTGAACAGCTAGACTTAGGTGCTTACTGATTTCTGGCTTTGTGTAGTTCTCTAGCTGGCTGTGGCTGTGTTTTCAGCAAGATGTGGGGTGCTTGGCTGAACTGACGTGCGGCTGAGAGTGTTTAAGGGTCTCGGGGATTCCTCTCAGTAGCCTGTGTAGACTTGGTGCTTCTGTATACTGATTGGGTTTTGCCTACTTACATGAACTAGAGCTCCCTTGGAAGAGGGAATCTCAGTTGAGGGGTAGCCTCCACCAAACTGGCCTATGGACATTTTCTTGATTGCTATTGATGTAGAAGGGTTCAGCTCACTGTGGGTGGTGGCATCCCTAGCCAGGTGCCATCTGGGATGTATAAGAGAAGGAGCTGAGCAAGGTCTGAGGAGCAAGCCAGTGAGCAGTGTTCCTCCATGACCTCTGCTCCAGTTCCTGCTTGAGCACTGGGCAGCCTTGATAGTGAATTCTACCTTGTAAGATGCAATGACTGGTGGGCACCATGAGACATGCACATGTTAGGGAACGTGCTACCACCCAGTCACACACCCCTAGCCCCTCACTGAGGGATTCTAGGTAGGGTCTCTACCCCTGAGCCACACCCCCAGCCCCTCATTGGGAGATTCTAGGCAGAGGCTCTACCACTGAGCCACACCCTAGCTCCTCACTGGGGGACTCTAGGCAGGGGCTCTACCACTGAGCCATGTCCCCAGCCCCTCACTGGGGGATTCTAGGCAGGGGCTCTATCACTGAGCCACACCCCCAGCCCCTCTCTGGGGGATTCTAGGCAGGGGCTCTACCACTGAGCCACACCCCAACCCCTCACTGGGGGATTCTAGGCAGAGAGCTACTGGAGACCAGCCCAAGAGAGGGAGGAGTTATAATATGAGCCCACAGAAACAGCTGACCTGAGCTAGTGAGAGCTCACTGACTCTGGACTGATAGCGGGGTAACCTGCATAGGACCAAACAAGGCCCACAAAGGGTCAGTTGTGAGGCTTGGGCAGTCTGTGAGCCACTTGTAGTGGGACCAGGATTTATCCCTAGTGCTTGAATTGGTGTTTGGAGGGATACCTTGCTCAGCCTAGATATAGGAGGGAGGGCCTTAGTCTTGTCTTGAAGGGAAGTGTCAGACTTTGTTGACTCTGCATGGGAAGTCTACCTTTTCTGAGAAATGGATGGGGGTGGGGTGGGGTCGGGGAAAGGTTGGAGTGGGTGGAGGGGAGGCAGTGAGAAAGGGGATAGCTATTTACAATGAGAAAAGATTGTATTAAAAAACATTCTTAATTTAAAAATGGCAAAAGGCAAAAACAAGACAAAATAAGATAAAATACAAAAGAAGGAGGAGGAAAAAGTATGAGCCGCACTTGAAGTTCTCTTGAGAGTCGGCTGTTGGTTTTACACGATGCGTGTTGATGCAGACTGACTAGCGACATCCCCAGTGCTTGGAAAGTGCCTGTGGTTCCCCGTGTCCACCCTGAGTGGCATTGCTCTGGAACACAGCAGGAGCTATGGACGGAACTGCAGGGATCCTACGCTGACACTGGTGGGAAGCAGGAAGACGCCCTGCTCAGAAGTGTCCGAATGTATTCCTGTGCATGTTCTACACATGGTGCTGCACACCTACTACCTTTGGGAGGTGGAAGCGGGAGGACTGTGAATTAGGGGTTAGCCTGAGCTCATTTGTATGTCTATATATATGTGAGTGTGTTTTTATAAATGTACATACACATATGTGATAAGGATTTGTATAATCTACAGTTGTGTGAGATTCCCTATTTTCCATCCTGGGGTTAGAACCAAGGGACTTATGAGTGCTAGAGAATCACTCTACCATTGAACCATGGCCCCAGCCCCTCACTGGGGGATTCTAGGCAGGGGCTCTACCACTGAGCTGCACCCCAGCCCCTCACTGGGGGATTCTGGGTAGTTTCTCTACTTCTTGATTACAACTTGACCCCGAGGTTGTTTTGGTTGTGTTTTTGGGCAGGGTCTCACTGTGCAGGCCCAGCTGGCCTCTGACTCATGAATACCCACCGGCTTCTGCCTCCTGAGCGCTGGGATCAAAGGCCTGTGCTGCCACACCTGGCCTCGTCTCAGGGTTTCTGCATTAGACAAATAAAAACATTTTGCTTTCATGTCGTCCATCCAATCCTCTACAAACTCGTGGCTTGTTTTGAGGCATCAATCCAGGCCGTCATGTCATGAGCTCATCCACAGCTCCAAGGAAGCACAGGAGGAAGATGGAGCTGTAAAGCTGAGGTGTGAAACAGCAGTCTGGGCCTGGGAGGAGGGGTGGCCATCGATTTTTGTCAGTATTGAATAAGGGAAAGCAGGTAAGGGAGAAAAATCACAGTGAAGGAGCGAGCTGAGAGTAGCCCCTTGGTCAGTGAGTTCTCACCAAGGACAAGGGTGCTGTTCGTGTGTATACAGGTGTGCAAAGTGAGTCTGTGAGAGGGCTGTGTGTGTGCGTGCAAGGTATGCACACATGCTGGTGTGAACCTCTGCCTAGTATGGCCCTAATTCCCTTCCTTACCATCTCCTCAGGCCACCAGAGCACCTCTCTGCATGGTTGTGGCTTCTGCACCCTGCACAGGGAACTGGAGGTGACCCAGAGGCTCCAGAGCTCCCAGGCTCTCCGCTGGCCTGCCAGACACATTACAGAATCCATTCACCACCCAGGCTAGGCACAGCACCATTCAAGTGTGGTTCTGGTCATGCTTGTGATGTTCTATAGAGTCTCCTGGGTCCTCCTTGGCAGGAAGACTCCTCATCCCTTCCTGTCTCTATGGAGAACTGCTGAGACCGGGTAGCACCTGGGGACAGAGGGGTCACCAGGCTGACTTCCTCTCTGGGACTACGGCTTCCTTCTGGAAAGCTAAGCCCTCTTTCCTGACCTCATGTCGCCAACAGCTGCCTTTTTCCTTTGGACCCCCTTATATCTGAGCCGTGGGAAGCCTGCGCCTCCCACATCCAGGATGGGTTTCCCCACATCAGCTAATTTAATCAAGCAAATCCATCACTGTTCCCCAGAGGCTGCCACCTCTTAGCTGAGCTCAGATCCAGTGAAGTTAGCAAGCAGAGGGAGACTGTGGGATAGTGGGGGAGACCGAGGACAAAGGAAAGCAGACAATATGCCAGGGGAAGGGCGTTAGGGAGAAGCAGTGCGGTCAAGAGGAACGGAGCTGTTGCCAAAGACAGACAGGTTTATAGGGGTTTGGTTTATTATTATTATTATTATTATTATTATTATTATTATTATTATTATTTATTTCTTTGAGACAGGGACTTACTATGTAACCCTGGCTGGCCTCCAACTCGTGGAAGTCCACCCTGCCTCTGCCCTCAAGTGCTGGGACTAAAGGTGTTCACCACCACCAGCAGCTCAGAGTGGGACGTTCCCAGGCAGAGGGAACTATGCACTCAAAGGCCATGAGGTAGGTTGAACAGGACAGCTAATATTACATAATGAGAGGACAGAGATGAGGCGTCCCATTGACCCCGTAATTGGAAGGAGCCATAGGGAACCTTTCTCCCTGCTCTGCTGTCCTCAGCATGTTGACATTGCCTCACGAGGGCTACAGCCTCCAAACTGGGCTCTGGTGCCACCATATCCAAACCTGGAAGAAAGAACCTTCATTCTTGCCTTTCCATAAGCCCCCACAGTTGTGCAGATTTCCCCCTGAGCCTCCCTGGCTAGACTTGAGCCAGCAAGTACCTGGCAAGATGGTAGAGTTATCCTTCTTAGCATCATTTAGGTCCATTCTCAGAACATGGCTCAGTGGGTAAAGCCCGAGGATCAGATTTCAATTCCCAAGACCCGCATAGCCCCAGGACTTCTATGGTGAGGTGGGGGTGGGAGAACCTTCTTGAAGCTTGTGGACCAGCTAGCCTGGAGCATGAAGCTCCACTGCAGAAACAGACAGACCCTGCTCAATAAGGTGGAAGGTGAAAACCCACTCCTGAAAGTGGTGGTCCTCCACACAGGAACCATGACCTGAGTGTGCTTGCACTCACCCACACATACACACATCAAATGTAAACCTATCTTCATTTTATGTGTATGGCCGTCTTGTCTGTATGTCTGTTCACCATGTGTGTGCAGTACCCTTGGAGGCCAGAAGGGGGCCGTGGGTCTCCGGGAACTGGAGTTACAGAGGGCTGTTATATGCTGTATAGGTGCTGGGAATTGTATCCTGGTCCTCTGGAAGAGCAACCAGGGCTGGTAACTGCTGAGTCATTTTCTCCAGCCCTCTCTCAACCTCCCACACACACAAACATGTGTGTGTGTGGGGGGGGACACACGACTGGTGAGATGGTCCCATATAACCCATGGCTCCTGTTGCCAAACCGGATGACCTGACTTTATTTCCTGAAACCTACAATGTGAAAGGAAAGAACTCCTGGAGTTAAGTCTTCTAACTTCCATACACAGACAGACCGACAGACAGATACAGGTACATAGTGGGAGGCCAAAGCAACATACCTTGCAAGTTAGAGTCCATTGTGTTAGGCCCTATACCCTACAAAAAAAAGTATAGATTTCTATTTAAGAATAAGTCTCTGTTTCTTAAATCTGTTGTAACCTGCAAAACACGTGACCTCATTTACATGAGGCATATCCTTGCCTTCCTCTTTCATTGTATCTTTTAACAAACTCTAACAGCCAGTTCTCACACCCCTGTAAACATACTTACAGCTGTTAACCTTTTACCTCACCCCATAAAAGGGACCTCAAAAGGCCAGAGGACACTGCAAGGCAACAGTCAACCAGTCCTGGGTGCACCTATAAAATAAAGCTTGCTTTATTGGATAATTTGATAATTCTGGGACTGGTCTTTTCTTGTGGTTTTCAGGTTTAACGACATAGCCAGGCAGTGGTGGCGCATGTCTTAATCCCAGCACTTGGGAGGCAGAGGCAGGCAGATCTCTGAGTTCAAGGCCAGCCTCGTCTACAGAGCAGCCAGAACAGCCAGGGCAACACAGAGAAACTCTGTCTTGAATACAAAACAAAGCAAAACAAACAAACAAAAACCAAAAGCTAGCTAGATGGATAGACAGATAGACAGATGGAGATATGATAGATGATCAATAGATAGACAGATGGAGATATGATAGATGATCAATAGATAGACAGATGGAGATATGATAGATAAATGATAAATAGATTGATAATAGAGACAGACAGACAAACAGATAGACAGATGATACAGAAAGAATCCCTCCTCTAATCTTTCAGGAAGTCCCCACTTGTTTGTTAGCAGAAGATTCTCTTAGCAAGGGACAAAGGGGACACCAGCAGGAACCACAGGCTTTCCCAGTGCTGAGATTAGTGTACACCACCACAACTGATTGGTTCACCATCTTCCTTTTTCTCAGCTTTAGTACCTCATGGGAATCTTCCAACTCTTCAGTTCCTCCCCGGTCCTCGGTTGTATGGTGTGAGCCTCATGACCATGCATGGATGTCCTGATTCTCACTCTGTCATCTCCTTATCAAGGGAGGGAGGTTCACAGGGCTTCCTCTTCCCGCCTACCTTTGGTAAGGATTCATGCAATTTCCTCTCATCTTCCTCTGACGAGGAGAGACAGGAGTTAACATCCTGTTGACAGGACACGGACTCATGTCTGTTCCGTTTCTGCAAGTCACAAATAATTTGCAATAAATCTTAGACACTGGGATGACATACCTCTCCTGTGCACTGAAAGAAAATTCTAGCTGGGTGTGGTTGAGAGCACCTGTCATTCTGGGAGCTGGAGGCACGAGGATCAGGAGGAGGGAGAGAAGAAGAAAGAGACAGGGAGGCAGTGAGGGAGGGAGACAAAGAAGTCCTAAAGTGTACAGAAGAGGATTGGAGAGATGGCTCAGTGGTTAAGAGTGCTTGCTGCTTTCCAGAGGACACACACTTGATTTCCAGAACCCACAGAGGCTATTATGCCCTCTTTTAGCCTCCTCCGGCATTGCACAGAGGCTGCGTTCATCTGGTGTCCCCTAGTGGCTGGAGTGTGCTAGCCAGCTTTGGGTCATGCAGCAGCTGCTGTCCCTGCCCGACATTTGTCCACAAAGGCAGGTCAGGATGCCAAGAAAGTAATAAAATATGGAGCCAGCACCACTCACAGGCTAGCACTGAAGTCCCAATTTCATATAAAGGATCCTCCATGTCTCCTGAGAAGCGTGGCGTTTGCCCAGGGAGGAAGGGAGTCACGTGTGGCGGTCCACCACATCCACGTCCTTGTGATTTCCTTCTCTTCCCTTTTCTCACCCTTTGGCCTCATCGTCATTGTTTTTGTTATCTATATCTTTCAAAAATGTAAGCTCCACAAAAGCAAGAGCTAACCCGCGCTACATAGCGAGTTTCGGGACAGCCTGAGATATAGAATTTTATTCACTACTGTGTCCTCTGCATCTATATGGCAGCCAATGTTTGAACGAACGAATGAATGAGAGAATGAGTGAAACCCTGGAGGCTAATTCCATGTACACACACACGCACACACACGCATGCATGCACATGCACGCATGCACGGACACACACACGCATGCACGCACACACGGGTGCACGCACACGCATACATACACACACACAAACACACACACATACCTGTAATTCCAACCCCCAGAAGATGCCAGCAGGAGGATCAGAGTTCAAAGTCCTTTAGCTACAGGACTCAAGGTCAGTCTAGGCTACAAGAGATTTTGTCAAAAAAGAAAGAAAGGAAGAAGGGAGGAGGATGTGGGGGCTCCAAAGAAACCAAAGAATAAAAAGATGTTCTATACAGTGAACACCTGGGAAGGGTAGAGCATGCAAGGTTGGGTCGCTGGGAACGAGGGACAATGACACATGTTGTACAGATGTGCTTAAGGAAGTGTTCTAGGATTTTTTGTTGTTGTTGTTGGCTTTTGTTTTATTATACATAAGTGTGTATGTGTGTGTGTATGTGTGTGTGTGTCTGTGTTAACAGGGTCTCTTACATCCCAGGCTGGCCCCTACTCACTATATGGTCTTGAGTTTCTGCCTCCCTTCATTTCTCAAGTGCTGCGATTACAGGCGCTATTTTAAAGTATTATTATGATGATGATGATTATGCATTGCACAGTGATGTGTGTGTACATGTGGAGGTCGAAAGGACACCGGGGAGAGTGGGTTCTCTCCTAGGGATCCAACTCAGGTCTCCATGCTTGCTTGGCAAATGCCTTTAGCTACTGAGCTATCCCACCCTCTCATTGTTCCTCTGCTTTGTTTTCAGAAGGGGTCTGTGTAGCCCTGGCTGTCCTGGAACTTGCACTGCAGACCAGGCTGGCCTCGAACTCACAGAGATCCCCTTGTCTCTGCCTCCCGAGTGCTGGGATTAAAGGCGTGTGCCACCACTGCCCAGCCAGATGCTATTATTTTCTGATACAGGGCTCACTGGGTAGCCCAGGCTGGCATTCTATTAAAACTCATTCCTCCCATCTCTGCCTCCCGAGTGCTCGCATGGCCGACGAGCACCAATCTATTCTCTGTACACAGGACTGCTGCGTGATAAGATCTGTGTTTTCTAAATAAACTCCCGAGAGCTCTTTCAGCTGTCTTGGAATAAATATTTGAAGTGATAAGGAAATGTCATGTTGTGGTTTTATTGGCAGCATTATTTTTTCCTTTGTCAGCGGGATCAGAAAAGGACATGTCTGACAACCACAGGCGTCTTAGGTTTGATTATGTGTGGAAGGAAGGAGTGAGTAACCGTGACACTCTCATCTGTCTCAATCACCTCCTCTGGACCCAGTTCCTCCTCCTCCTCCCCCCACCTCTCTCCCCTCTCTCTTCTCTCTGGTGCCAAGAATGGAACCCAAGACCCCCTGCTAACCATGTACTCTAATCCTGAGCTCTTAAAATATTAAATTAGAAATAGTTTAAATGTGGGCTGGGGAGATGACTAAGTAAGAGTCCTTGCTATACAGATGAGAGGACCTGAGTTTAAATCTCAACACCCGTGGATGAAATGGGCATGGCTACCTGAGTTCGACCCGTGGGCTAGAGTGGCCGACCAGTAGCCCCAGGGATCCTCTTCCTCCACCTCCCGAACACTTGGATGACAGGTGGGAATGCCAGGCTGACCTCGTTTCCTCACGTGTGAGTGTGCATGTGTTCGTATGTGGGAGCGTGTGTTTGTTCCCAAGGTGTACATGTGGAAGTCGGAGGATAGGTTGTGAGAATCGGTTTTCTCTGTCTACCTTGTGGTCAAATCCAGGTTATCTGCCATGTCAGCAAACACCTTTATCCAGTTTTTTGTTTTTTTGAGGCAGGGTTTCTCTGTAGCTTTGGAGCCTATCCTGGAACTAACTGTTGTAGACCAGGCTGGCCTCGAACTCACAGAGGTCTGCCTGCCTCTGCCTCCCGAGTGCTGGGATTAAAGGCAGGCACCACCATGTCCAGTGCCACTAAGCCATCTTGAAAGTCCCTTTTCTTTTTTACATGTGTATGTGGTGTGTTTGTGTGTGCATATATGGTTTCTAGTGCTAGATTTCACACTTACTAAGTCAGCGTCTATCACTCCTGTTTACCTTTTAAAAATTTATTTTTATAAGATTTTTAAAAAATGTCTGTGGGTATTTTGCCTGCATCCATGTATGTGCTCCATGTGTTTGTGTGATGTTTGTGGTGTCAGAAGATCCACGGGAGCTGGAGATACAAACGTTAGCAAGTTGCCATGAGGATGCTGGGAACCAAAGGGGAGTCCTCTGCAAGAGTCACCAGTGCTCTTGACCGCAGAGCCGTCTCTCCAGCCCCATGGCTCGCTGTGCCTGCGGATCTGTTTGACGATTCTGTGTTTGCTGGTCTTCTAGAGTCCCTCCTTCCCCTCATGGGCCTCACACGTGTCTGTGAGTTTCAGGAAAGAGTCGGGGACGTGCCACAGTCTGCTCAGTGTTGGGGAACGTCCGAGACTATTTTTGACTCCATCTCTGCAGTTTGCCAGTCAGCAGGATCCCACGGAGCACGCAGCTGCTGCCCGAGGTTTGGAAATGTTGGACACCGTGGGCAGCAGTCACTCCTGCCCTAGCTCCAGCCAATGTGTCCCTTCTGGGACCTCTGTCCTCAGCCCTGGAGGCTCCTCAGATGGCCAGAACAAATCTTTGAGCTGCAGAAGCTTGAGGCACATCCTAGAAACTGCACGGGGGAAGGAAAGCCCTTGGAGCCTGGTTGAGGAGATGTTAGGAGGAGGACAGGCAGACAGGCATCCATGAGCCGGAGGGGAGAGGAGCTTCAGCTTGACAACAGGGTCCTGAGAGCGGCTGGAATCCTGAGGTTCCCTGCACTGGGTGCCTCAACCTTCACCTGTGGGCGTCTTGGCCCCACCTATTTTTTATGGTATCGAGAACTGAACCTAGGGGTTTGTGCATGTTGGGCAAGCACCCTACCACTGCACTATATCCCACCCCTCTCTTTAATTTTTGTTTTAATTAATTATTGATTTTTTTTCATTTGAAGTAGGACCTCATGTTTGCCCCGCCTGACCATGAACTTGCCCTGTAGCCGAGGCTGGCTTTGGATACGTGGTGGATATCCACCACGTGGTGGATAGGTGGCTATCCTTACCTTTCACATCTCCCCTTGATTCACAGTCCGCTAGCTCTGAGCCTGTTCACTCTGTGCCTGGCGTCTATGTCTGTTCCGTCTCACCTTGACTTTTCCTTTCCTGGCGCCCTCTACTCCCCTGGGCCCCCTCCCACCAAAGTGGGCCTTGCCTCAGCCCATCTGCTGGTTCAGGGCTCTCCACTTGCTCTTAGCTCTCACGGGACCCAGACTGGCCTCAAACTCAGCTAAGTAGCTGAGGATGCCTTTGTACGCACAATCCTCCTGCCCCCACCTCTGAAGTGCTGGGGTCACAAGCATGGGCTACCACCACCAACTCATGTCTACTTTCATTTCCCTCTTCGTAGCCTGGATGCGGCTTCCCAGCGTAACGAGGAAGCAGAGGGGACAGAATGAAGCAAGGCGTGATAGACACACGGGCCCTGAGCAAAGACTGACAGGTGGCAAAGGGGCGGGTAGGTAGAGAAGGGAGGAGGAAAGCGAGGGTCAGTGCCCTGTCTGCTATGGTCTGCAGGTGGTACAGCTAGACCACGTGTCAGGATTTGTTTATGGTGCATGTGTGACCCAGAGCACAACCTCGGGTGCCATCCACTTGCCTCCTTTGAGACAAAGACCACCCGTGGGTCTGTGGGACACTAATTAGGTGAGACTTGCTGGCCAGGGAACCCCAGCGATTTTCTGTCTCCACGTCTCCAGTGCTAGGGTCACCAGTGCCCACCACCACACCCAGCATTTTGTACACGGGTTCTGAGGATTGAACTCGGGTCCTTGGGCTTGTGAGACTGGCCTCCAGTTCACTATATAGAGGAGGCTGTCCTTGAACATGGAATCACATGGAGCTGGGATCACAGGCACGAACCACCAACCACCAGGGAAACCGGGTCCTTCCGTCCCATTGCCTGTTTCCTCCTGTCCCAGCCGGTGCTAGCCAAGCTCACCCCCACCCCCACCCTGGCCCTCATGTCCCAGAGCACATGGGACACCTGAGAGCTACATAGAGACACGAGTGACTATGACAGGCTGGCAAGCAGCCCGCTGAAGAGTTCCCTCGATTGCAGAGTGGTGAGCGAGACCAGAGCCTCAAATGTCCAAGTTATTCATGTAGGACTTTGTCCTGGGGGTGATGGAGACCACAGAGAGTTTCTCTTATTGATTTGGGGCAGCTTGTTTGTTTGTTTATATTTGTTTGTTTGTTTGTGATAGGGTTTCCTGAGACCCAGGCTGGCCTCAGAACTTGCTATGTGGCCATGGATGGCCTTGACCTCTGATCCTTCTGCCTCCAACTACTGAGTGCTGGTTTACCAACCGAGCGCCACCACGCTGGGCGTGACTGGTGCTGAGGATGAAACCCAGGGCTTTGCTGTGTTAGCCAAACCCTCTATGCACCCTCCATCCTCAGCCAACAGGGGACTCTGAACAAATCTGTTAGAAAAGACCCCTTGAAAGGCCAAAAGTGAGCCCATATGACGGCTCTAGGGGCACCTGGGGTTGGAGTCTCTGCTCCCTGGGACCCTGCCCTCTGATGTCACTGCCTCATTATTACATGGCGCCCGACTGACCAATGAACTGACACTCACTGTTATAATGGGCCCTAGCAACAGGTTGTGATCTTGGGCTAGCTGGGGAGGAGACGCCACCAGCGGGGAGAGTGTGGAGGGGAGAGGGAGAGCCTGCAGGCAGGTGAGTCCCTGAGGGGCCGGGCTTTCCAGCTGGGCCCTTTGGGTCTGTGCACAGAAACCCGAGCTTCCCAAAGTTCCCATCCGAACCCCATCACCACTGACGACTGTTCTGCCTCGGGCTGCTGGGACCTGTCCCAGATCACACCTGAGGTAGGTGAGGTAGGTAAGGGAGGGGCCTGGGAAGGGGAGGCTGAAGCTGGGGAAAGAGGGTCAGAGAGTGGGGAGGGCAGTGGAGGAGGAGGTGGGGGTACAGGAGGGCTAAGGGGAAGGGGGATGTGGCAGAGGGGGAGGTGGCTAAAGGAGCCCATGGACCTGGACTAGAGTTCTGACTGCATCTCTGAGCAGGGAGATATCCCTTGTGTTATCTGAGCCTAGATTCCTCTCCTTGCCAGATGAAGTGGGCCCTGATTCTAAGGGAGTCTCTCTATAAGCAAGAGATTTCATTACTTATTTGGAGGGGTTTTTTTTTTTGGGCCGGTGGGGGGGATTGCTTGTTTGTTTGAGACAGGACCTCAGTATGTAGCACAGGCTGGCCTTGAACTTATGCTAATTTCCCTAACTCAGCCTTCCCTGCTAAGATTACAGGTGTGTACCACCACAACTGGGTGAGTGGCTGCATTTTCGAGGCTTTGGGTCACATGGCTCACAAATGAGAAGAGGGGGAGCTGGGTGTTGTCAGGGCTACAGGGAGGGGTATGGAGAGACCATCAGCAAGGAGATCTGAGGAGGCAAGAGAGTGGGCCTGGCAAGGCCACCATGGCCTGGGTGGGGGTTGACGGGAGCCTACAGGCTGAATGAAGAATGCCTCCACTGTTGACTGGGGTGACTTGGTAACATAGGTGGGCCTAAGGGGGCCCAAGAGGCCTTTGAAGGTGGCTCAGAGCAGGCAGGTAGGCAGGGCTCAGGAGGACACAGGCTCAAAGTTACAAGCCTAGCCAGGCACGGGGACATTCCTGCCTCTCACGAGGCTAAGGTGAGAACCCTGCTCTGGATTAGAGGCTAGACACAGCCAGACCCTGTCTTTAGAAAAGAAAGTTGTAGGTCACAGATTGTAATCACAACGCTGGTGGCTAATAGCGCCTGCTGCGTGTCTGTCATTGTTTCATGAATGTCATAGTTCATGGGAGTCTTCCACTCTTAGGAGGCATTGTGGTGAGGATGGTCACAGCCACATCTCACAGGTGAGGAAAGCAAGGCAGTTCTGGGCCAGTATGTGGCAGAGCCACCTCTTACTGGCTCCTGGTGACCGCAGTAGTTGAAAAGTAGTGACTCTCCAGCTTGGCCAGAGCCACAGGCAGGTCCTGCTACCCAGGATGGGAGGCCTGGCCACCGTAAGACCGGGCAGCTTTGGTTCAAATATTTGGAAGCGTCAGTTGGGCATCGTAGCTCATGCCTGTAATGCCAGCACTCAGGAGAACTGCTGTGACTACAGGGCAGCCTGGGCTACACAGTGAGTTTTGGGCCAGCCTGAGCTATATAAAGATACCCTGTCTCAACCCAGATATTGTAAGATTTTGGTCTCAGCAGGCCACCCAGCCTCGCTCTGGGCACAAAGCATCCCTCGCAAAGTTGGGTCCTTCCTAGGTTACTCACAGACCCCGACAGTGTCTCGGTACGTTGCTTGGTTATTATGCCCACTGACCGTAGAGACAAACAGGCCCAGCGTGGTGCCTGTCCATTTTGTCCCAGGTCACATGGCAAGCCAAGTGGCCCCAAATCCTTTAACTCATGTTGAATAGACCTGGATTCCTATTTTGAGACAGGGTTAGCCTTGAACCCTCCCTGTATTGCTGAGGGTGGCCTTCAAATGATCCTCTACCTCCAGTTCCCAAGTACAAGGAATGCAGGTGTGAGGAACTAGACCTGAATTGTTGTTATAGTTTTTTTGAGATAGAGTTTCACTATGAAACCCTGGCCAGCCTGGAACTCTCTGTGTAGATCAGGCTGACCTTGAACTCATGTAGACCTGTCTGCCTCAGCCTCCCGCTATTAGAACTAGAAGCGAGTGTCACCACACCCGGGCATTGTTGTTTTGAGACTGTGTAGCCCAAGCTGCCCTGGAACTCATGCTGATCCTCCTGCCTCACCCTCCCCAGTGATGAATTGCAGGTGAGAGCTAGAGTACCCCAGTTCTTGAGGAAGAGAAAGCTGGTGGTAAAGAGACTCTAAAGAGAGTCCTTTCACCTCCCCCTGTCATATGAACGTCTCCCCTTTTCCTCTGCAGACGCTGAGAGGTCACACGTCCCGTGACTGTCCCCCATCTTCCTGTCCAGCTCTGAACCATGGCAGCTTCCAAGTTGCCCGGAGTGCCTGAGGACGAGACCACCATCCTCATGGCCAAAGAAGAGCTGGAGGCCCTGCGCACTGCCTTTGAGTCTGGAGACATCCCTCAAGCCGCCTCTCGCCTCCGGGAGCTGCTGGCCAACTCAGAGAGTACCCGGCTGGAGGTGGGCGTCACGGGCGAGTCGGGAGCCGGCAAGTCCTCCCTCATCAATGCCCTGCGTGGCCTGGGGGCCGAGGATCCTGGCGCAGCTCTCACAGGGGTCGTGGAGACCACCATGCAGCCTTCGCCTTACCCGCACCCACAGTTTCCCGACGTGACCCTGTGGGACCTGCCGGGGGCCGGCTCTCCAGGCTGCTCAGCAGACAAGTACCTGAAGCAGGTGGACTTCGGCCGCTATGACTTCTTCTTGCTCGTCTCCCCGCGCCGCTGCGGCGCCGTGGAGACCCGCCTGGCCTCCGAGATCCTGCGCCAGGGGAAGAAGTTCTACTTCGTGCGCACCAAGGTGGACGAGGATCTGGCGGCCACCCGCAGCCAGCGGCCTTCGGGCTTCAGCGAGGCCGCTGTCCTCCAGGAGATCCGGGATCACTGCGCGGAGCGGCTGCGGGCAGCCGGCCTAAACGACCCACGCATCTTCCTGGTGTCCAACCTGTCGCCAACCCGCTATGACTTCCCGATGCTTATGTCCACCTGGGAGCATGACCTGCCCGCCCACCGTCGCCACGCTGGCCTGCTCTCCCTGCCTGACATCTCGCTGGAGGCTCTGCAAAGGAAGAAGGACATGCTACAAGAGCAGGTGCTTAAGACAGCCCTGGTGTCCGGGGTCATCCAGGCCCTGCCTGTCCCTGGACTGGCAGCCGCCTACGACGACGCCCTGCTCATCCGCTCTCTGCGTGGCTACCACCGCAGCTTCGGTCTAGACGACGACTCGTTGGCCAAATTGGCCGAGCAGGTGGGCAAGCAGGCAGGGGACCTGCGCTCTGTCATCCGTTCCCCTCTGGCCAATGAGGTCTCACCAGAAACTGTCCTGCGACTGTACTCGCAGTCCTCGGATGGTGCCATGCGTGTGGCCCGTGCCTTCGAGCGGGGCATCCCTGTGTTCGGAACGCTGGTGGCCGGGGGCATCAGCTTCGGCACGGTCTACACCATGCTCCAGGGCTGTCTCAATGAGATGGCTGAGGACGCCCAACGCGTCCGCATCAAGGCCCTGGAGGAAGATGAGCCCCAGGCCGAGGTGAGCTTGGAGGCGTCTGGTGACTGCGGTGTGGAAAAGCGGGTGTCCGCGGAGGGAACCAGCGAGGAAGCCCCGCTGTCCACTCGCAGGAAGCTCGGTCTCCTCCTCAAGTACATTCTTGACAGCTGGAAGAGGCGCGATTTGTCAGAAGACAAATGAAAGTGCAGCTCCCCCAACCCCCGCCCCAGTCTGCCTCCTCCACCTCACCCTCCAGCCAAGCCCTTAAACAAAACCAACATCAACCAAACATGGCTACTGTGATCAAACTGAGCACTGCAGTTGCTGGGCGGGAGGTGGGTGGGACAGGGGGGTGGGTGTTATGGAAGCACACAGACAGCCCTGGATCTAGCGGGTAAATACTGAATATGGTCACACTTGACCCCCCAGGGCAGGGAGGTTGAGGGGTGGAGGGGTGGCCAGGACTGTTGAGTGGTCTCTCTCCCTGCTCCCCACGAGGCTAAGGCGGAAGTAGTAAAATGCCTGGGAGGCTGTGTGCTTTCATGTGTGGTGTGTGTGTGTATGCGTGTGTGTGTGGGTGTACGTGTGTGTGTGCGTGTGTGTGTGGGTGTGTGTGGGTGTATGTGTGTGTGTGCGTGTATGTGGTTGGATGTGTGTGTGTGTGTGTGTGAAAGAGAGGACCTCTTGAGGTGCTCTATATTATAATTTGGTGTTGGGCATCGACCAACATTGTCTCTAAGCATTGTCTACCCCTGAGCTGCACACCCACTCCTTGTACTAAACTTTCATTCTTGTCCCATTCTGACAGCCCTAGAGTCATATGGCCAAGGCGACTTCTGGAAAGAGAGAGAGAACAGACACAGAGATTGGGGGGAACGACACAGGGCACCCTGGGCCTGCTCTGGTAGCAGGGAACAATGGTGGGCACGGGTTGCAAGAAAGAGGGGGCCAGAAAGCCTGGGGCTTCCCCCGGTGTGGGGCATGGGAGACTGGCAGAATGAGAGGCCGTGCAATGTTCATGGGGCATGTGAGGAGAAGAAAGGCAGATGAACCCCTCAATAGTCTAGACTGAGCCTTTTAAGCTTCAGCTGTCTTGGAATCTACGAGTGGGAGGGCTATTGTTCTCCCCAGTGGACCATATCTAGAGCTTCATGCTAGACAAGTCCTCTAGTCACTGAGCCATGGGGGATTCTAGGCAGGGGCTCTACCACTGAGCCACACCCCAGCCCCTCACTGGAGGATTCAGGACAGGTACATCCCCATGTAGAATCCTATAAGTCTCCATGACTCTGAGATAGTGGATCTACACAAAATCTAAGCAAATCAGTTTGAAGATTTAAGAGGCTTCCTTTTGGCTCAGTTTCCAAGGCTTCAGCCCATGATGCTTGGCATCATAGCTATAGGCCTGTGCTTAGAATTTCTTGGCTCCGGGAATACACGACAGGTGAGGCTGCTTACCTCATGGTTCCCAAGCAGCCACACACAGACTGGCCATGGCGTACACATGCGCGTGCGCGCGCACACACACACACCCCACAGAGGAAGAGGCCAGACATAAGATCAAAACCACACATCCCCAGCTACTCACTTCCTCCCCAGGTTCTATAAGCTATGTCTCCCACTCCTACCCCTACGTCATATTATGAACCCATTAATGGAGCAATCTACTGATGCCTTCAGGCTCTTATGACCCAATTCTGTCCTAAAAGCTTTCTGTAGAGACAAGGCCTCACACAGCCTGCCTTGACGTTGAACTACATCTTGAAGAATCTCACACTTCCGATCCTCCTGCCTCCACCTCCTGGGTGATGGGATTACAGGTGTATACCACCACATCTGGTTAACGGGTGCTGGGGATGGAGCCAAGGCTTCCTGGGTGAGCACGGTTACTAGGATTAGGCTGAAAGGCTGGAGGGTGTGTCTGGTGTTGGGTGGGGGGGATCCGATCACACATGGTTGTGACTGGTACGTATGCCACAAGGGGTGGGACTACTGGGCTTAGTCTCCTAGTCACTTTTGAGGGCCTTCCTCTGTGTGTGGTTCTTGGTGGTGGTCCCACGAATGGTGGTACACAGGAGTGATCAGGACTCTGGCCTGGACTCAAGCCTGAACTCCCTATTAAGGGTCACAAGTGTTCAACCTAAGAGAAAGCCAGGGGGTGGTGGTGCATACCTTTAATCCCAACACTCAGAAGACAGAGGCAAGTGGATCTCTGTGAGTTCAAGGCCAGGCTGGTCTACAGAGTGCGTTCTAGGGCATTCAGAGTTATTCAGAGTAAACCTGTATTAAAAATAAATGAGTTGTTGGGAGTGCAGAAGAATCACTGAGGCCTACAGGTTGTGGGGAAGCCGATTTGCAGCTTGCTGCCCAGTGTGGCCAACTTAGAATGACCTGGAAATAACTGAAAGACGGGTATTTCTGAGCTGTGGAGTCAGAGGTGTGAACACAGCAGTGAGATGAGAAGTCAAATTTGTGGTTCCCGAGAGGCAGAGAGGCAGGGGCAGGTGAACGGTTGGGATCAGTCACACACCCATGACCTGTGGTTCTGGAAGAGACTCTGAGTCCTGGGCGGGCTGGGAAACTCGCAATAGAAACAGCCTGGCCGCCTTTTGGAGAGTCGCCTGCAGGGGAGGCAGCAAAGGAAGTGTTCTCCGGCTCTGCCTCATGCTCTATGCAGAGGAGGCTGGGCTGAGATCCAGCTTGGCAGTTACGCACTGTGAAACCTTCCAAGCTTCGTGAAGCTCCCAAGAAGGTTCTGGAGACTGCACAAAGCAGGTGGCAGACGAGGATGTGGGACAAGCGAGTTGGGCTCACCCAAGTCGGACCCATCTGCTTCTTGAGGATTCCCAGATCTGAGGATACCTCTAGCCTTGGGTGACCTGGCCCTAGCAAACAGCCCCAGACTGAAGGTTCCCTTTCCCTGGGAAGATTATTGGGGGGAGGCGGTGAACTCTCTTTGCTTTGTAAAAGGACTTTCTCTCCCCTCGTGTGTGTGTGTGTGTGTGTGTAAGCACGGAAGTCACAGGATAACTTGAATTAATTCTCTCCTCCCATCTTTGTCGGTTCTGGGGATTGAACTCAGGGCACCAGGCTTGTATGCAAGTAACTTTACCCAGAACTCCCTTTCCCAGGAGGCCTCTCTCCCTTGTTTTGTCTCTATCAGAATTACTTAGGGAGCCGGGCGGTGGTGGCGCACGCCTTTAATCCCAGCACTTGGGAGGCAGAGGCAGGTGAATCTCTGTGAGTTCGAGACCAGCCCGGTCTACAAGACCTAGTTCCAGGACAGGCTCCAAAGCCACAGAGAAACCCTGTCTCCAAAAACCAAAAAAAAAAAAAAAAAAAAAAAAAAAAAAAGAAAAAAGAATTACTTAGGGGTACTCATGGCCCTACCTGCACCAAAGGGGCTGCAGGGGTAGAAAAAGCCCAGACCTGGCTGTGTGTGGTAGGGAATACCTGAAATTGCAGCAGTTGGGAGGCAGAAGCAGGATCTGGGTTCAGGGCTGTCCTCAGCTACATAGAGGCTCAGCTGGGACTGTACTGGGGGAGGGGTAGAAGCACTTGCCTTGCATGCTTGAGGCCCCGTGTTTAACCCCTAGAACTAGAAAGAAACCTTTGAGGACAGCCCCGACAGCTCAAAAAAAAAAAAATCAAGAGAAAACAAACAAAAGCACCCACTACAATAAAAGCTCCAGCTCAGGGCCGGAGAGATGACTCAGTGGTTAAGAGCATTGGGTGTTCTTGCAGAGGACCTGGGTTCAATTCCCAGCACCCACATGGTGGCTCACAACCACCTGTAACTTCAGTTCCAGGGAATGCAGCGCCCTCTACTGGTCTCTGTGGGCACAAGCCCTGTGTGTGATGCACAGATAGACACACAGGCGCTCACACATACTAAAGAAGCACAAACCTTCAGCAGGTCCCTTCTAAATCTATGCTCTAAATTAGCTCATGACCCTGTACCCTATGGATTGCTAACATCCCAAACTCAGGGCATCCTGGCTTCGTGTGGGGCTGCGATGGGAGGTTAGGAACTGGGAGCCGGCGAGTCTCACCACAAGTCTTAAGGTCAAGAGGGATGCAGTAGGCTCTTTATCACCTCTCCTCTACTCCCTCAGCCAATGGGTCCCCACTTCCTGCCTCCCTTCTCCACTCCATACCCTCGGTTTCTTGGAGTTCAGACTTGTTCTGTACCTGCAGCTCTGGCTCTGCTCTGCTGGGTCAGGCCCAGCCCCATTCCCCACAGAACCACAGAAGAGAGAGAGAGAGAGAGAGAGAGAGAGAGAGAGAGAGAGAGAGAGAGAGAGAGAGAGAGAGAGAGAGAGAGAGAGAGAGAGAGCACGCACTGTTGCTCAAACTTTTCCGCGGCTCCCCAGGCCCTTCCTTTGCCCAAACCTCATCCATAGTTCATGTCTGAGACAGCACAGCTGAGGCTCCTGGGAACGTCCTCTCCACTGAACAAGAGAACAGGCCCCTCCTTCCAGCCCAGTTCCTTGGAGAAAGGCGGAACAAAGCCTGCAAGGGGTGGGCAAGCATGTAGCCCAGTTGTAGAAGGCTTGCCTACTAGGTGCAAAGACATCCACCGAAAGTCTAACACTGAAAAAGGAAGTTGAGGCTGAGGGAGGGAGTAGCAGTGGGTAGAGCACTTGCCTGGAACACACAAAGCTCTAAGTTCATCCATCCATCCATCCATCCACCCCACGAACTGAATGGCGGTGTGTGCCTATAACCCCAGTACTCAGCAGGCCAATCAGAAGCTCAAGGTCATCCTTGGCTACATAGTGAGCCCAAGGTCAGCCTGACTCAAAGTCACAATAAAACAGAGGACCTGTAATTCCAGTGATGATGAGGTGGGGGAGAGATGGGGGGGGGTCTCTGGGAGTTTGAGGGCAGCTAGCATGGGCTACATGGCAAAGTTCCCAGCCATTGAAGAGTCCTGTCTCAAACAGGTGATGAAAAGTACCATCCCTGAGGTTATCCTCTGACCTCTACACACCAGCGCTGTGTGTGCCTGCTCCTGCACACACTGACCTCTACACGCCAGCGCTGTGTGTGCCTGCTCCTGCACACACTGACCTCTACACGCCAGCGCTGTGTGTGCCTGCTCCTGCACACACTGACCTCTACACGCCAGCGCTGTGTGTGCCTGCTCCTGCACACACTGACCTCTACACGCCAGCGCTGTGTGTGCCTGCTCCTGCACACACTGACCTCTACACACCAGCGCTGTGTGTGCCTGCTCCTGCACACACTGACGTACCTACAAGAACACATGGAGCACCTGCCTTAGTGTCATTGCTGGGGATGCACATGGTCACGCAGTGACAGAATGTCTACACCAGCTGTCCCTGCCCACCATATTCATCAGGACAGCAAGGCCCGGACACAGGACAGGATTTGCTGATGTCGTCATTCCTGAGCAGGCACCGGTACTCTGAAGGCAGGAGGCCAGGGTGGTCATTGCTCACACACCAGCCCCATCAGGTCTCTTCCCTCAGGCCTGTGCCGACAGGAGGTCTGGCCATGCCAAGTTGAGTATGCAGCAGTGAAGCCATCGAGGGGCTTTATGCCAAAGGAGACCCGTGAGTGCTGGACCACGTCCTGCCTCTGAAGCAGGCTGAAGGTCTTAACGAAATGACTTTTAACTTCCTGGGCCTCACTTCCCTGAACTCGGAGATGGCTGGATGTGGTGGCGCACGCCGGGAATACCAGCATGTGGAGGTTGAGGCGGGACTTCAGGTTCCACTCCTAACACCCTGTGTGCTAGCTGGCAACCCCCAGCACATTATTCCTCCTCTCAAAGCCAGTACAAGTGGGTGAAGAATCTCGTTCCCCAGCTGCTGAGACAGGACTATCAGTGAATACACATTAATTAGTCAGTCATATTGTTCTTTCTCAGGCCTACAGTGGCAAAGTCTCTGTCACTTTAGCTTTTATGATTTTTTTTTTTTTGAGAAAGGAAGCATAGTGTCTCTCAAATGGTAAGTGCTCTACCACTGAGCCACGCCCCAACCCCTCACTGGGGGACTCTAGGCAGGGGTTTCACCACTGAGCCACACACCAGCCCCTCACTGGGGGATTCTAGGCAGGGGTTCTACCACTGAGCCATGCCCATAGCCCCTCACTGGGGGATTCTAGGCAGGGGCTCTACCTCTGAGCCACACCCCATCCCCTCACCGGGGATTCTAGGTAAATGTTCTACAGATAAACTTTATTTCCAATTGTCTTTTTTATTTTCTAATCTAAGATAGGGACTCACTAACTAGCTCAAGTTCCCTCTGTGGCCCAGGCAGGCCTTGAACTTGCAATCTTCTTTCCTCAGGCTCTCAAGCAGCTAGAATTACAGGTCTGGGCATCAAACTCAGTCTTTTGATTTCTTTCTATTTGGAAAAGGCAATAGTGAGAAGGGAGTGGGAGGGACAGACACATGTCGGGCTATGGTTTTCTTAAGTTCCACTGGCAGTATCCCCTGGGTAAAACCTGCTTGGAATGAAAGCTCTTTATGAGATGCTGACACTGTTTTACTGTGGTCAACCGCTATGACACATGCTAGGCTTGGGTCACCGATTGTATCTCAAGTCACCACAGGGCAGGGCGAGGTGACGAGTTACATCTGGGCTTCAGACAACTTATGACAGACCTCAGGATGGAAGCCAAGGCAGCAAGATTAATTTGTCATTGATATTAAACAACCTATGACAGTGGTGACGCACAGCCACTGCTGAAGGCTACATTCTGATGCCGAGATCATGGGCTCTGGCAGCCCTAGCAGCCCTAGGCTATCAAGTTCAGATTGCTGTTGGTGCCTAGGGCTGTGGCGGGGGCCATCAGGGCAGGACTGTAGGGTAGAAAGGTCAGCCAAAGAAACCCATCCTGGCCCTGAAACCAGAACCAGTGAAAGAAAGACTTCAGCCCTGAACCCAGAACCAAAGAAAAGCACCCTGACTCTGAAACCAGTGCTAAAGAAACAAACCTTGGCCCCAGAATTAGAGCCAGTGAAAGATATATGACCTGGCCCCAAAACTAGAGGCAAAAGGCTAAAAAAAGGTCAGTGAAAGAAACGTAGTTTGGATCTGAAACCAGAGCCAACTCTGCCAATGATCAACTAAGCATAAAACCAACCAATCCCTGAGCAGGTATCTAGCCAATCTGAACTCAATCCGGCCAATTCACACCCTGAAAATCTCCCTAGAAAAACTCCGCCCCTAAGAAGCTCTATATAAGCTCTGTGTCTGTTCCATTTGCTGCTGTTGTCTTCTACCCTTATAGAGG
This sequence comes from Chionomys nivalis, assembly GCF_950005125.1. Taxonomy (NCBI): domain Eukaryota; kingdom Metazoa; phylum Chordata; class Mammalia; order Rodentia; family Cricetidae; genus Chionomys; species Chionomys nivalis. Next base: position 78,781,862 of record NC_080087.1, on the reverse strand, counting down.
CAGTCACTTCCAGTAAGTCTCCTGAATGAGGCTTGGATGAAGACCTTCTTTTGCTGGAGCTGAGATGGAGCCAGCGGAGTGGGGCTGTAACACTTTCCCTGGGGGATCCTTCCCCTAGCAGAGAGCAGTTGTTATACTCCAGGCACCAGAACCGAACTGCAACAACTTCACTGCGAAAGCCCTCTCCTGCCAGAGTAGACCTGTTACATGGGGAAGCCTTTCCCTAGAGCAGGGCTGTAAGCTGCTATGCGTACTGCGTACTGTGACCTGTGTTATTCTCTGGCCCCCGAATGCCAGAACACTAATCTACCTGAGCTATACACTCAGTATCCCCTGGCCCACACTGCCAGAATACTCTTCTACCCGAGCTGGAACACTCAGTGTTTCCTGGACCCTGACTGCCAGAACTTTTCCATCCAAACTGTGGCACTCAGTATACCTTGGCTCCTGACTCCCTTTCCATTTGAGCTGCAATGCTTACAAGGACACCTGCCAATAGCAGCTGTCCAGGTGTGGGCCATACTTCACTTGCTAGAGTCAGGTGCACTGACTTTTTTCTTTTCTTTTTTTAACATTTACTTATCAATATGTGTGTGTATGTGTGTGCGCGCGCGCGCGTGTGTGTGCCATAGTGTGTATTTGGAGGTCAATGAACAAGTCCAAAGAGTCAGTTCTCCCCTTCTACCATGGGTTCCAGGGGATCGAACCATGTCATATTGTCAGCAAACACCTTTACTAATTCTCTCAGCTCCTCCCTGGCCTCTGCTTTTTAAGATATGGCCTGACTGTAGCTCAGACTGACCTAGAACTCATAGCAATGCTTCTGCCTCAGCTTCCCAAGTACTGGAAGTACAGCACAATGCCTTCCAGGGCAATTGTGCCAAGCAGACTTCCCTGCCTCTTGGATCTGGGATGGTGTTGGCAGGTGTGGGCTGTGTGAAATACTGCCACCTTCCAGTGGTGGTCCAGAGTGGGCAGAGGTTGTTCAAGGTCACATCGTGTGACTGTACCAAACCCCACAGTCAAGGGGTGCTCACAGACACTGCTTCCCGACAGGTGGCTCTCCTTGCAGCAGTGGCAGAGGGACAGCCACACGTGCCGAGGAAAACGGCAGAGACATGCCCGTTATTTTGGAAAGCCAGGGCTCTGTTGAGCCTGCATTTTTAGCTCAGATCCACTGGTCAAAAAACCTTCATAGACGGGAAAGCAGACCCCCAGAGTGGTTCGGTCACTGGGCTGGGGTCTGAACAGATGCTGTGCTCGGTCAGGGTGTAAGCGTGAGCCAGGCAGCGCCAGTGGGACAGGAGAGAAGTGGGTGGCGCTTCCTTTAGTGGACACCAAGCCCCTGCTGGCTGTGGCTAAGTCTGTCTTCCACTGGCTGAGAGTAATAAGTTGCAGAAGCCTGGGTGATATTTCTGGCCTGGTTGTTGGCCAGTTTCTCTTGCCCTACTCTGGGGCAAACTCCCGGACAGATGAACCCTCTCACAACCTGGATGAGCAGAGGTTGGTTTGTTCATGCATCTGTGATTTGGTCTAATCTTTATATAGCCAAGGCTGGCCTGGCATTTGTGACCCTGTTGTTGTTGTCTCTTCAGAGCTGGGAATACAGACATGTGCACCTTGTCTGACATGAGATACAAGTTTGGACAGGGAAGGGCAGCAGGAGGGTTTCTGCCAGTTGGGGGCATGGCATAAGGCTTTGGAAGCTCCATGTGAGGGCATAGCCCCCAGAGGGCCTTAAGATCATATGGAAGTGCATATCCCATTTTCCTTGGACTTCCTTCCTTATTGATTTTCTAGGTACTCAAGATGTCAAAACCAGAACGTGGTGGGCCCTCCAGGGCAAAATTCTGGATTTCCCTGGGTCTTCCAGTAGGAACTGTGATCAACTGTGCTGACAATACAGAAGACAAAATTCTGTATATTGGGGACTGGAGAGATGGTTCAGTGGTTAAAAGCACCAGTTGCTCTTTCAGAGGACCCTGGTTCAATTTCCAGCACCAACATGGCAGCTCACAACCGTCTGTAACTCCAGTTCAAGGGAATCCAACACCCTTAAACAGACACACATGTAGGAAAAAACACTAATGAACATAAAATAAAAATAAGCTATAAAAAATTCTGTATATCAGAGTTGGAGAGGTGGCTCAGAGGTTAAGAGCACTGGCTGCTCTTCCGGAGGTCCTGAGTTCAATTCCTAGAAAACACATGGTGGCTCACAACCATCTGTAATGAGATCTGGTGCCCTCTTCTGGCCTGCAGACATACATGCAGGCAGAATGCTGAATACATTAACAAATAAATCTTAAAAAAAAAAACCTGTCTATCTTGTCTGTGAAGGGAATCAAGGGATGACCGAACAGACTTCCTGCTGTTTGTGTGGGTTCTGCAGTGATGGCCAGTTAAGAAAGGCAAACCAGAACTAAGAAAAACATCCATCGGCAGTGGTAATTCTATGACAAAAGTCAGATCAAAGAGAAGACGGAGGAAGTTCCTTTATTTTGAAAATAATGCAGGGGTCACAGTAAACAACGAAGGTGAGAAGAAAGATTCTGCTATCAGATCCAGCAGCAAAGGAGCGTGCAGACTTGTGGCCCAGAACTGCACCCAGTGCAGGCAGCACTGCAGGACTCCCCCGTGTGTTTGTAAAAGATTCATTAGAAGGCCTCTGCTCAAGACAAACGGACAAACTCTGCATGGGGCCACAACTCCAGAGTGAGTCTGGGAGCCATGGGCCACAGGGTGCCTCCCAGTCTGTAAGCTCCACTGTCTGTGAGCAGAAGGATGTGTGAACTGCTGGGCATTTCAAGGCCAAGAGTCAGTGGGTCCAAAGGGTGAGAGAAGAGCCGGGTAAGGGCAAACAGTTTGTTACAGGATGATCCTATTACTCCTTTATTTATTTCTTGATTGATTGATTTTTCGAGGGAAGATTTTTCTGTGTGGCAGCTCTGGCACTTGCTCTGTAGATAGACCAGGCTGGCCTCAAATTCACAGAGATCCTCCCATCCCACCCCCCAACCAATGCTGGGCTTACAGGCATGTGCCACCACGCCTGCATTTGTTTATTTTTATGACAGGATCTCCAGGCCAGGCTGCTCTCTTTACACAGCTGTGGCTGGCCTTGAACTCTTGGTCCTCCTGTTTCTATCTCCTGATGGGATTATAGGCCAAACCACACAGACAATTCTACCTTTTCAGTCTAAACAGACATTGTGTTGCTCTAGTGACAAGATCAGCTGTCCTGTTCCTGGAGCGGGTGATGGGTCGGGGAAAGAACAAACCCAGAGCAGCCTCCTGTGACCAGGTTTATTTGAACCATCAGATTTCCCTCCCCCACTCCCCCCACAAAGAGCTCTCCAACCCCAGCCCCAATTCTAGGGAAGGCTTCCTGGGGACCGCTCTGACTCCTGCTGCCTGTCTCTATGGGGATTTGGAAAGGGCTGCTCATCCCAGGCTGGGGGTGGGATCTCTTGGTCACGCCGAACAGCACCCCATTTGAAGGAGGGGCTGGCCTCAGACACCTCATGTCTCTGGGAGGGAGCCATGATCCCTCTGCCAGGCCTCTGTCGCTCTCTTCCCCTGCTGGGGGAAGGCTTTGTGCCCTTACTGTCCACAGAACAGGGGTTCCCTGTGTGCTACCCCCTCGGTCTCAGGCCAGTAGGCGGCTGTACTCTGCCAGGGCTGAGGACTTCTTCACCCCGTCCCAGATCCGGGCAGCATAGTGGAACCTGTGGGTGGAGGGCTGCAGTCAGGGGTGGAAACTGAGGCCCAGTAAGTTTCCACATACAAAGGAGCTTCCCAGACCTGGAGTGATGGTGCCACCCTGACTGAGTGGCCCTGCTTCCATGCCCTCCTCCTGGGGGCTGAGGGGCTGGGCTTGGATGAAGGCCCAAGGGAAAAGGTGTCTCCACTCCCCCCCCCCCCCCAGCATCATGATGGACAAAACATTCAACAGCAGCTGCACAGCCCAGGTCTTCCCCTCCCCTCAGGCCCTGGTTTAGCAATGACAGGAACCTGAGCTGTGCCCTAAGTGCTCAGTGAGAAGCACCCTGCCATGGCCTGCGCTCTCTACTCTTCAGTGACTGCAGCAGCAGAGTAAGAGGCTGCACCAGGCCCTGCTCATATTCAACTTTCTCCTAGACAGGGCAGGCTGGAGGCAGGGCTCCTCTGAGGGTGAAGGAGGGTGGGACAGAGCGCCTGTAGGCAGGGAGCATGAAAAGAAAGAGTCTCATGACCGTGAACAGATCTCTGCCTAACCAGGGTCCCTGGTCCTTCTCCTGGCATCATACCATAAGTGTGTGACTTCGCTATGCTATGTGACATTTCTTTGAACCTAAACTTTTGTTTTTGAGATAAGGAAGGCTTTGTTGATCAGGCTGGTCTGGAACTCAGCTGGCCTTGAACTCATAAAGATCCCCGCCCCCCTGCCTTAGTCTCCAATGCTGGAACTACAGGCTTTCAAAAACAAACAAACAAACAAAAACAACAACACACAAACAAAAACCCGTAGTGAGCTTGAGGCCCATGAGTTAGTCACACAAAACTCCCTGCTGCTGGCCCTAGGGAAGTGCTGTTTAGCAAGGACTGGAGAGAAAGGGCTTACTGAGGTCCCCCTGCAAGAGTGCCCTCCAGGCACTCGAATGCACCCCAAACAACTCTTACCAGTTCTTCTCGGTGAGGATGGTGTGCGACAGCTGAGGCCGTGCCATGGACATCACCTGACTGCGGAGCTTGCTAACCAAGGACTGGAAGCTGGGGTGGCCTCGGTACCCAGGCAGCAGCGAGAAAAGAGGACTAGAACCAGGCCCTAAAACGGGGGATGGGTCTTCAGAGTTCTGCCTCGGACCAGCTGTTCCTGAACCTCTCTGATGCTGAACGCTGAACGTGATCCCAGAAAGGCCCCAGCCCCAGTGTCAGGCCGGCGAGTTCTCCCGGCCCCAGGGCAGGTTGTCTCCCCATGGCCAGATGTCCCTAAGGGTAACTACCTGCTCGAGGTGGGTTCTCGCTCTCGGCTTCACTGTCCATGAAGGGCACGAGGAACAAGTTGACCTCTGAGTCCAGGAAGTCGGGTGGCAGCCCTGGGAAGATGTTGCACTGCAGCATGGACAGCGTCCCTGGGAACAGACACCAGTCCGCAGCCTGAGCTGTGGTCTATGGTGGGGGACTGGCGGCCAGAAGGCTCATCTGGGGGTCTTTGCCTGAGAGGGAGTGGCACAAGGATCTAGGCAACTGGCCAGCCTGGGGGGGGCAGTGGGCTGGGGATGCTCACCCTTGTAGCGCAGGTGGGAGTGTGCCATGAGCTGATCAATCATCAGGTGCATCTGCCGTAACTTCCGGGGACAGAAGTCCTCCCTGCGTGCCTTGTTCTGCAGGAAGACTTGGGGGGGAGGGGGCGCGCGGAAGGTACAGCCATGCAGTAGACAATGCTTAGCCTCGCCCTACACTCTTTCCCCACTAGTTCAAGTCATTCAGTATTTGTGAGCAGGGAGGTGCTGGGGACAGACAGTCAGACCCAATTTCCAGCATCAAGGATCCCTAGCCCGATGACAAGACAGACAAGGACAGCTGTGTGATCAGGAAGAGGAGGCTAGTGTGTACACGTGTGTCTAGAAACACAACCATCGAAGCGCACAGGGAGGACACAACAGGCAGAGAGCAGGCGGTGAGCAGGCCCCTCCCCCTGGGACGTCAAGGACACAGAAACAGCAGGCCAATTCCTCTCCCGTTCTGACCTGGAGCCAGACCCAGGCTTGGCCCCAGGGTTGGACTGAGACAGTGGGGACCAGAGAGGGAGCTCCAGAGACTCCCCTCTTGCAGGCACAAAAGTGTTCCCCAAGTCTTCATGCCTGCCCACCCTCTGGCCCCAGAGCAGCTCTCACCGAGGTGCGGGTAGTACTCAGTGCCCTCATCCGAGCCTGCAGAACTGCTGGACTCATGGCTGGGGGACGGGGTGGACGGCTTCACCATCTCCGCCGTTTGCAGGAACCTGCAGGTGTGGAATGAGGGGCTGATGGCCATGCATGTGCACCCCCTTTCCACATCCTGGGGAGGATGTCCCTTGAGATTCTGGTCAAAGTCAGACAACCTCCTCGTGCACTTTTAGGGTTCTGACACCAGCTCATGGCACCTGGGTCAACTGCGCTGTCTTTGAGTTTTGGCGTGTGTCTGTAATCCCAGCCACCTGGAGTTTGAGGCCAGTATGAACTACATAGAAAGCGAGTCCCTCAAAAACAAACAAAACTCCAACAAACCAAGAATAAAACCAACCAAGACCTCTCAAGACAGTTTCTGGCCCACGCTCCTGCATGCACAGCAGGCATCTGTGACAATGGCAGACCAAACCATGATCATCACCATCCCCCAGTTTACCCTACACACAGCGCTCAGTCTTGGTGCAGACACTCTAGTCTGGAGACACGCACTGGGCAAGAAGTCCCCTGTGCTATGCTAGTTCACCCTCGTACCCCTCCTGTCCCAGGCCTTGCCTCCTCTAGGCTGTCACATGGCCGGAACCATACATGCTGCAGCCTTCCCACACTGGCTTCTTAACAATATGCATTTAAGGTTCCTCCGTTCCTTTCATAGCTTGACAGCTCATTTCTTCCTAGTGCTGAACAACACCCTATTGTCTGGATGGACCCATTTCTTCATCCATTCACCCACTCAAAGCATGCTGGCTGCTTCTGAGCGGCCATTATGAACAGAGGTGCTATAAATATCTGCACACAGGTCTTTATGTGGATGTTCTCACTCTGTGCTGTTTTCCAACACATTTTCCAAGTGTGTAACAGTAAATAAAACAAACCCGTTATCTAATGGGGAAATGAGACCTGTTAAGTACATGGGCTTTCTCTACATGTTTACCCATGATTCCCAGGGTCCAGCTGCAGACCATGGCTTCACAACAAAACTCTGCCGAGGGTCTCAGCAGAACACAACCCCCACAGGAGCCACCTGTTCTGTGTTTTTCACACCTGTGCGCCCAGAGCCTGGGACAGGGCTCCTTCATTTACTTGTATGAACGAATCACGGTGGATGGTGGTAGGCGAATGCTCCAGAATTACATCACTCAGGTGTGGCCACACCCTTCTGCTTCCTGGCAAGACCTTCTACTGCTGGGGAGACCGACCACTCAGCCCCACCTCTAGAGTTATCCAGGAGCAACCCCCACCAAACACGTGCTTCTCTGAACCAGGAACTGTGCTGTACCCACTACTGTGCCGTTCAGGGCACAACACTGCCACAGTGGGTCTGTGCCAGTACTATGCTGTTGTGGGCGCTGCACCGGATGCTTGGAGCTCCTTGATTTACTCGGTCTGCACAAAATGAGGAACACAGGCAGATACCCACTCAACATAGCTGGTATTCAAACTTTGGAAACACCTAATTTTGGGCAGAACTCTGCTCCCCACAGCCCACCGCCTTATTCCTGCTGCCCAAGGGACCAGACAGTACGCACACTTGCTGGAAAACTAAACTCCAAGGACTGAAGAAACCCACCCCTGTGCACTCTGCACCCGCCTGTGTTAGACCCTGCATGTAGTGCCGGGAACCTGCACCAAGGGAGGTCATCAGAACAGTGGTGTCACTTCAGAGTGGCAGGCACCATGGTGGGGGTGTGGGAAGGGAGGGGAGGGGAGGACTGAAGCTGGCCTCACGCCATGAGGGCATCAGAGAAGATATACAGGCCAAGTGCTTCCAGCCAGGGACAAGAGGCATAACGAGGAGCACTTTGGCACTGAGCTGCAGGAGGGATGGCTAGCCAGTTCCCAGGCTGTCTTCCTCACAGTGTGGGCCCTAGGCTAGCCAGATCCCAGGCTGTCTTCCTCACGGTGTGGGCCCTAGGCTAGCCAGATCCCCGGGGTGTCTTCCTCACGGTGTGGGCCCTAGGCTAGCCAGATCCCCGGGCTGTCTTCCTCACGGTGTGGGCCCTAGGCTAGCCAGATGCCCGGGGTGTCTTCCTCACGGTGTGGGCCCTAGGCTAGCCAGATCCCAGGCTGTCTTCCTCACGGTGTGGGCCCTAGGCTAGTCAGATGCCCAGGGTGTCTTCCTCACGGTGTGGGCCCTAGGCTAGTCAGATCCCCGGGGTGTCTTCCTCACGGTGTGGGCCCTAGGCTAGCCAGATCCCCGGGGTGTCTTCCTCACGGTGTGGGCCCTAGGCTAGCCAGATCCCAGGCTGTCTTCCTCACAGTGTGGGCCCTAGGCTAGCCAGATCCCAGGCTGTCTTCCTCATGGTGTTGGCCCTAGGCTAGTCAGATCCCAGGCTGTCTTCCTCACAGTGTGGGCCCTAGGCTAGCCAGATGCCCGGGGTGTCTTCCTCACGGTGTGGGCCCTAGGCTAGCCAGATCCCTGGGGTGTCTTCCTCACAGTGTGGGCCCTAGGCTAGTCAGATCCCAGGCTGCCTTCCTCATGGTGTGGGCCCTAGGCTAGCCAGATCCCCGGGCTGTCTTCCTCACGGTGTGGGCCCTAGGCTAGCCAGATGCCCTCACGGTGTGGGCCCTAGGCTAGCCAGATCCCCGGGCTGTCTTCCTCACGGTGTGGGCCCTAGGCTAGCCAGATGCCCAGGCTGTCTTCCTCACGGTGTGGGCCCTAGGCTAGCCAGATGCCTGGGGTGTCTTCCTCACGGTGTGGGCCCTAGGCTAGCCAGATCCCTGGGGTGTCTTCCTCACGGTGTGGGCCCTAGACTGGCCAGATGCCCGGGGTGTCTTCCTCATGGTGTGGGCCCTAGACTGGCCAGATGCCTGGGGTGTCTTCCTCATGGTGTGGGCGCTATCAGGCAGCACAGAAAGGGCTGTGCTCACCACACTGAGGTGAGGTCCGTGGAGGGGTAAGCGCTTTGCAGGGTTGTTGCACTGCATGAGTTCAGTTGTGCCCACTGGCTAAAGACCACCATGTCGGGCTTGTTGACCACTGACTTCCCTCACAGGAAAGGGTGAGGAAGGCATGAGACCCTTGCCTGAGTGTCCAGCCACTCCTCCCAAGTAGCTGTTTGCAGTTCTGCCCTAACTGCACCTGTGTCAGGGAGGGCACAAGCATGCAGACTGGGAAGGACTAGGGAGGGGCTCCATCCTGTAGCCACAGGGAAGCCATCATTCTTCCATGTGCAGGCCTTCCCATGGGGTGGCTTTAAGACTACTTACGCTCCTGCTGCAACCACTGCCCTGTAAGCAGTCTAATAGTGACCGAGAGAACTTGGTGAAGGTTTGTTACGGGGCCTTAGCAGAGGAGACAGGCATTACCTAGACCCCAGTGTGGAGAAGCCAGCAGAGGCCTTTGGACCTGTAGGAACGACCAATTACAACAAACACGCAACAGTACCCCCATGGGTACTGAGGGGACCGGTGGGGCCCTGGCCTGAGGCTGTCCTCTCTCCAGCCTGTCTTGCAGCTCACCTGTACAGACTGAGGTCCGTGAACCAGTCCTGCACAACGATCACCACGTGGCAGACCGTGAAGAGGAAGGCAGCTATCTGCAGTGACTGTTGGGAGGGATGGGGAGGGCAGAGGTCAGACACCAGCTCTTCTTCCCAGGATGCAGCTCAAGGAGCAGCACAAAGGGCTTCTTTCTGTGAGCGACACTGTTTGACCTGTTTCCTTACAGGCCAGCCCTAAATGTGGCCAGGTAGGAAGCAGCAGCCGCCTTATATAGAGGGGCACCAGACTGAGGGCAAGGGGTGGAAAGTGACTGCTGGAGACCAGGTCTGTCCTCAGCCAGAGCTGCCCCCTCTTCCCCAGTCCAGTCCCTGGTCCATCCCCCCTCCCCCGGCCCCCACCCAGACCTCAGCTCAGCCCCTACCAGACTCCCTCACCTGCATTTCCACATAGGTGTGAGGGAGGTTGTACTCTGGGGGCAGTTTACGGTCATTATTGATAAGGTGGTCCAAGATGGATGGGCTTAGGATGGGCTGCAAGAGATGGACCCAGAAGGTGAGGCAGTTACTGCAAGGCATGCTCTGAGAGTGCAGGCAAACACTGCTGAGGACAAAGTGAGGCCAGCAGCAGAGCAGGTCAGTCTAACTAGTGCAGCGCTGGTCAGCAAGAGGGGGTGAACCATGAACTCCCAGCCTTCCTGAGCCAAGCCTTGCTGTTTCCAAGAGCCTGGAGTCCCAAGAGCCCCTGGTGCTCCTAAGTTTCACAGAGCGTAAATAAGTCCTGGCTCCTTAAAGACTCTTTGTCGCTAGCTGTTTTATGTACTTCCAAAGCATTGCTGAAATAATTACTTAGGTCAAAAAATGATTAGTGTGAAACTTGGTGTGAATTTACAAATTGCATCAGTGCACATAGAAGAAACAGTGGTTAGCACACTGAACTTTTCTGAAAGTCACCTCAGGAAACCACTCTGGTGTCAGTCATACTGCCGCTTAGCAGGGTGTGAGCTGTTCTGGAAGGTGCTCTTGGCCAGGCTTGCTTGTGTTCAGGTCCCTGCAGACCCTACACAACAAGGCCTGGCACTCAGGGTTCCAAGGTTTTCCTGAAGCCTTTCCAGATAGCAGGCTTTCCACTCTGTGTCGTCAGTGTCTGGAGAGCAGAACCTCCCCAAGGGGGCGTAACAACACTGGGCCAGGCCCAGTGCCCAAAGGACTCCAGGCAGTTGGGGACTGGACACACACAGTAGTGATTCACACCACAGTGGAGGGGTGTGGAGAACGGAGGCATCAGAGGCCGCAAATGTCAAGAAGCATGCACCATGGGAGTCTTCGGAAGGGAGACACTGGCCAGGCAAACAGGTCAAAGTGTAGAGAGAGTCTGTTCTAGAGACCCCAGTGCTGAGAGCTGGGAGCATCCGGCTCAGGTCTACCTCTGTCACGGCTACTGTGAAACTTTAAAGCCCGGGGCAACTCCCAGGCAGACAGGCAGTATGACTCCCCTTTTCTGAAACTTGGGGTCAGAAATGGAAAAGGACCTGTGAAGGGCCTGAGGGTGAGGAGCTGAGGACCACTGCCTAGAGATCCATGGCAGGTCAGTCCCAATGATAGCGACAATTCTAAGCAAGAACCTGGTACCAGGTGTTGGTCAAACACTTTCCATAGACTAGAACGAGCTTCCAAGAGGCTGAGTAGAGCCTGCACCCCTACTGACAGGTGAAGGGGCAGAGTTCAACTTCAGGTCACATTCCTGATAAGGTTGAAGTTCAGGATCTAGACTGATACAGACCCGAGGTCACACCTGAAGGCATGGTGCTTGGAGATCCTCCAGGCCACAGTGCAAAAGTGAATGTCACACTCCAACAGGAGGATGCTAAGGGCCAGGGACAGGGGGCTGGGGCTGGGCTGGCACCTGTGTGTCGAGAAAGACGATCCGCTCCTGGGTAATGAAGAAGTCGATGCCGCTGGTCTGGTTGCCCCCTCGTTCCTTCATCTCGGCACTCTGAGCCCGGAAGACATACGCCCTATGAGGAGAACATATGGAGCACATGAGCTGTCTGGCACTGAGTCTCTCCAGCCACAGAATACCTGAGACATGGACCTTCCACCAGTCCCCAGGCCTTCCATCTCTTTCATCTGACGCCATGGCTAGGGAGTGACGACATGATTTTCAGCATGCAGCTTCATGCCCGCCCACAGGTACAGTCAGTGTAGCTAAGGGAGTCAGCAGACTCAAGTGTTTACAGGCAGAGACTGCCAGACTTCCAGGTTACAGATCTCAACTCTGTCTTCCTGGCCCTTAAGCCCTCTTCCTCAGTTTCCTTATCTGTAATATGGAGATGACAAGGGCAGGAAGCCATGGTGCACATCTTTAATGCCAGTACTGGAGGAACAAGGTAAACAAACCTATGAATTCCAGGCTAGTCAGGGTACACAGTGGGATTATGTCACAAAAAAATTATGAAAACTGCTAGGCATTGTGGGGGTATATTGTTAATTCCAGCACTTATGAGGCAAGGGCAGGAGGATCACTATGAGGCTAGCCTGGTCTACACAGTGAAGACACCGTTGCATTTTATTTTTTTTAAGAAGGGAATGATACTACTACCTAACCAAGTGTGTCCAATTTTTGGTATTTGTGGTGCAAATATCGCCTACAAAGTTCACACTCAAGAAGTGTGCAATTAGGCTGGAGAGACAGTTTGGTGGTTAGGAGTGTGCACTGCTCTTCTAGAGGACCTGGGTTTGATTCCCAACATTCATGTGAGAGTGCTCATGGGCAGAGTATCAGACGAAACAAAGCCGCTGGCTCCAAAGACTTCCATTTAGCTCAAAGATGCTCTGAAACTATGCGGCTAAGAAAAGACAATGATGGGACGGGTGGGGGTGGTGGATCTGCCCTGAGGAGGGCAAGGAAGATGCTCCAGGGAGCAAGTGAAGAGGGGCAGGCAGTACAGGTGAGGACGAGTGGATGCAGACTAGCGCTGTGTTAGACTGACGGGAGGCACAGAGGGCAAGACTGAGGAGAAAGGCAGTAACAGGCGAGGCTGAGGTAGGAGCATCAGCAGGCAGACATATAGGCCTTTCTTCATGGGACACAGGCAGGAGTTGGGGTGGGGGTGTATGAGTCCAGATGCCCTGAAGCAGACGAGTGACGAATAGATTTTGGTTTGGAAAATGCCCCTCTCTGCTGTGTGCAAGGACTGCAGGAAAGGCTGGAAGTGGCTCAGCAGACATGGGACCTCCCGGGGCCTCTCACTCTGCCCAGGTTTCTCTGCAGTGTGACTGAGACCCATGGGCCTCACTTGGCAAGCTGTCCCTGAGCTACTGACCCCCTTCTTGTTTGCTCTGCAACTCAGGCCCAAGTCCCAGGCCTCAGGCTTTGTGTCTGTATTCCCTCTCATGAGGGCACACTATCCCTTGAGTCCGTTCTTCCCTCAGTGCTGGATTTAAAAACTGTAATCTGGCCAATTGTTATAACTGGTTTTGTTGTCCTTGAACAAGGATAAGGTTGAGGATGACCTTGAACTGATTATGTAGCTGAGGATAACCTCAAATGCCTGATCCTCCTGCCTCCACCTCCTGAAAGCTGGGACCACAGGCATTCACCACATGCCTGGCTGTTATCATCCTCCAACATGCCAAATGGCTCTAACATGCCAGATGGACTCTCTTTACAAACTCCCCAGAAAACAAGCCCACATGGCAGGCTATGACAGTCACGCGTATTGTGGAACCCAGCACCAAGAACAGGGGCTGGCAATGCAAGGAGCATTTGGTACACATTTGCTGAATTGAGCGAAGGCACAAAGACTGACTGGGTAGATCTCAGCATCTGCCAGGGGAGATAATGGCTGGGAGCAGGGGTTGGGCATGAAGGAGGGGAAGCAGGCTGTAAATGAGGTGAAATCTATAGGAGTTGACAAAAAGAGACATGGGTAAAAATGCAAACTGAGACAGCGGTTTCTGGAGTCTGGACAGAGAGCACAGGGGTGTCCTGCTGCTAAGAGGGGTGTGCAAAGATGCCACCCAAGAGGCGAAACAGCACGACAGCTCAGGCAGCTGTGTATGCAACTGGGCAGAGAGGCCGGGGATGGAGAGGCAGTTGGACCTTTGAGCTCTAGGCTCAGGCAATGGTGCTCCCTAACCTTTTCTGGGTTTCCACCAGGCCAAGAAGACTTGGTAAGAAGTATGGGCCCTTTCCCCTAGAAGAAAAACCTGACACTGAGGCAGAGGGATTGTGGGACAGAGGCCAGCCTGGGCTATGTAGAGAGACCTTGTCTTAAAGAAACAAAACAAACCCCCATCTCCAATCACAGCAACAATAAAACTGTTCTTCAGATGCGAGACTCCAGAGCCCTTTGTACACTAAGGATAAGGCACCCTCTACAAAAGCCCAGCTCCAGCTTCTGGGAACAACCTGGCCCTCGTTCCTTACTGTGTCTGGTGTTGAGCAGTCTTATGTCAACTCCACACAAGCTGGCGTCATCTGAGAGGAGGGAGCCTCAATTGAGAAAATGCCTCGGTAAGATTGGGTTACAGACAAGCCTGTAGGACTTTTCCTAATTAGTGGTTGATGGGGGAGGGCCCAGACCATGATGGGTGGTACCATCCCTGGACTGGTGTCCTGGGTTCTATAATAAAGCAGGCTTAACAAGCCTGTAAGCAAGCCAGTAAGCAGCGCCTTCCATGGCCTCTGCATCAGCTCCTGCCTCCAGGTTCCTGCCCTGACTTCAATGGTGACAGCAATATGGAAAAGCAAGCTAAACAAGCCTTGCATTTTGACCATGGCGTTTCATCACAGCGATAGTGTTGTGTTGGCACCAGGACAGTGGAGTGTTGCTGTGTCAGACCTGACCATGTTGTTTTGGAGAGGACTGAGGAAGGGCCAGCATCACTGAGGTGAAGTCTTCTGGGAAGTGTATCCTGTGAGTCATCACAGAGAAGTTGTGTTCCAGAGGTGGCCAAGGTTGTACAAGTTGGCAACCGAACTTGGTAATGTAAGAGTCACCCAGAAAGTGCTGCTTTTGAAGGCAGGAAGGGGTCATGGAGAGAAGCTAAGGCTTGACACTGTGAGAGGCCAGGAGAGGCCACTGGGGAAGGTGCAGCCTCAGTGGCAGTTGAAGGCTCAGGACTGAAGGGGTCATGTAAAGAAGCTGAGACTTGACACCATGAAGAGAGCCTAGGGGAAGCTATTGGTGAAAGTACGGTCCAGTTGTAGCAGAAGACCCCAGTGTTTTGGCGATGCCAGTACCATGGTGTCTTAGTTAGGGTTGCTACTGCTGTGATGAAACCATGACCAAAGAGCAAGCTGGGAGCAAAGGGTTTATTAGGCTTACACTTCAGCATTGCTGTTCATCACCAAAGGAAGTCAGGTCAGGAACCTGGAAGCAGCAGCTGATGCAGAGGCCATAGAGGGGTGCTGCTCACTGGCCTGCTCCCCTGGCTTGCTCAGCCTGCTTTCTTATAGAATCCAGAACCAGCAGCAGAAAAATGGCAGCACCCACAATGGAAATGAACCCTGCCCCATTGATTGCTAATTGAGAAAATGCCTTACAGCTGGACCTCACCGAGGCATTTCCTTCCTCTGATCACCCTAACCTGTGTCAAGTTGGCACACAAAACCAGCCAGCATTCATGGGATAAGACCAAGAACAGCAGCTGTGGTGCAGTGAGCCGTCAGAACCCAGAAGACAAGTGTGTCAGCGGTAGACGGTGGAGCTGGAGAAGTGACGCAAGGCCCTTGGAGGAGTCCAGAAGATCGTGTGAATCCCAGACATTGGACGTTGAGCTATTTATACTGTTGGTTTTGCTTTGATCTGATTTTGACTGTACCCTGGTTCTTCCCTCTTGAAACAAGAAAGTATTTAACTTAATTTTGCTTTTTACGGGGGTCCACAGTAGAAGAGATTTTTGATTTTTAAAGAGACGGGTATTTTTAAAGGAACTTCTAATGTGTTTGAATCTGTAAAGACTGTGGGTCTTGGGCTGGAGAGATGGTTTAGAGGTAAAGAGCCTGCTCTTCCAAAGGTCCTGAGTTCAATTCCCAGCAACCACATGGTGGCTCACAATCATCTGTAATGAGGTCTGGTGCCCTTTTCTGGCCTGCAGGCATACACACAGACAGAATATTCTACACATAATAAATAAGTATTTTTTTAAAAAAAGACTGTAGGTCTTTTAAAGTTATTTATGTCTTTCACATGAAATCTTGGGATCATTGAGAAAGGAAAGGTTGTGGCTGAATGTGGTATGTGTGTCTGTCAAGCTGACAAGGAGTCAATGTGCTGCATGGTTTTATGTCAACTTGATACAAGCTAAAGTCATGAGAGAGGGAACCTCAATTAAGAAAATACCTTCACGGGCTGGGTGGTGGCAGCACACATCCTTAATTCCAGTATTTGAGAGGCAGAGGCAGGTGGATCTCTGTGAGTTCAAGGCAGGCTGGTCTACAGAGCAAGTTCCAGGTCAGCCAGGGCTACACAGAGAAACTGTCTTGAACCACCTGCCCCCCCTCAAAAAAGAAAGAAAGAGAATGCTTCAATAAGATCAGGCTGCAAGCAAAACTGTTCTCAACCTTTCTAATGCTGCAAACCTTTAATACAGTCTCTCAGGCTGTGGTGACCCCCAACTGTAGAGAGCCACGTGGAGTCACACCTGATGGCTATGTGTAGAGAGCTGCGTGGAGCCGCACCTGATGGTGCTGGCTCCCGGCCTCCGCGATCCCGAAAGCGAGTGCTCTCTGTGATAATCAACTCCTAATATCAACTAGGCCTGACTTATGCTATTATCACACAATGATTGTCAGCTGCTTGCATATGCGTGGACCTATGGGCAATGCCCAGCTGGCAATCCGGGGTTGGCGGCCCAGGCCTACTTAAGGGCTGGGAGAGGTTTGCCCAGAGAGAGAGGTAGATAGAGAGGAGAGAGAGGGAGAGAGAGAGAGAGAGAAAGGGAAAGAGAAAGAAGTTGTGAATAAAGTCCTGAATAAACTGCAGTAGGAAGAGCTCCGGTGTTGCGTCTTCCTTGCTGGACGAGGGGGGCCGCGACACCCAACCATAAAATTATTTTTGTTTCTTCTTCATAACTGTAATTTTGTTACTGTTATGAATCGTAATGTAAATACCTGTGTCTTCCAATAGTATTAGGTGACCTGTGAAAGGGTCAAGACCCACAGGTTGAGAACCACTGCTGTAGCGTATTATCTCATGGCCTAGACCACGGCAGGTGGTGCCATCCTTGGGCTGCTGGTCCTAGGTGGATTCTATAAGAAAGCAGGCTAAGCGAGCCATGACAGCAAGCCAGTGAGCAGCTCTCCTCCACGGTCTCTGCATCAGCTCCAGCCTCCAGGTTCCTGCCCTATTTGAGTTCCTGCCTTGACTTCCTTCAGTGATGTACAGTGATGCGGAGTGGAAGTCAAATAAACCCTTTCCTCCCCAAATTGCTTTGGGTCATGATGTTTCATTACAGCAATAGTAACCCTAACTAAGACACTGCCCATCCCTATTTTGAGTCTTCCTTTGGTCTTCTCAAGCTCCTCTAGTCCCCCGTCCCTGCCTTCCCTGCTCCCGCTCGGTTGTGTAGATAGAGAGGGGAAGTTCCAGTGAGGCATTGAGTGGAATCAACTTTAGGAAAGAGGCTAATTAATGCCAACAGTATGGTGGCGCCTGAAGTAGTAAGTCCCAAGACACTGCAAGCCAGATGTCTTGTGTTAAGAGGTGCCTTAGGAGACAGTAGGGAGAACCTAGCGGATGTGTGTGTGTGAGCATGTACACATGAGAGAGGGGGAGAAGGCAGGCACATGTAATGTGGGACATGTGGCAGGTCACTCTCCATGTAGGGTAGGGCTTGGTTAACTTATGACTCGCTTATGTGGACAGGTTATTTCTAGGAGGGCCTTAAGGTCCCCTTCCAAATCCTCTCTTCTACTACCACCATGTATCTTCATCTCATGTCCCCTCAGGGAAGACCCATGTGCAGGTCAGAGGCACCTCAGGCCTCGCCGTCCCTGTGCAGAGGAACATAACACAGGAGGACCAAGGCTAGCGCAGAATCCGCTCTTTCCCTGTCCTATCTCCCAGATCACCAGGTACCCTTAACTCTTGGGCTCTGTGCCAGCCGCTTCATCCGTCACTAATTCACTTGAGGGGCTGGAGGGATGACTCAGCAGTTGAGAACACTGGTTCAGTTTCCAGCGCCAACATGGGAGGCTCACACTGCCTGTAGCCACCATTCCAGGTGATCTGAAACCTTTCCTGGCTTCCAGTGGGCACCATGAAGCAAGCAGTACATAGACATATACACAGGCACAACACTCAAACGCATAAAAGTTAAATTAAAAAACTACTTGAGTAAGAGGAGAGTCTGAGGCGCCACCACCTTCTGGAAGCCTTGGTGAGCCTCACTCCACAGACAGCCCACACTCATCCTCATCCATGACATGAGCCAGGACAGGAAGCCACTTTGAAGCCTTTCGTTACAATCCCAGTCCCCCTCCCCATGGATGACCTTCCCTTGGTCTTCAACACTGTTCCGTGCCTCACCTCTGGTCTTCTTCTGGAGTGTTTGCCGACAACAGTGACATGACCATGGACTTGCCTGTCCCCTGGAGGCCCAGGACACCGACCACTAACACGTCAGTCTGATCCAGCAGGTACTAAGGGGCAATGGAAGACATGAGCCTCACAAGCCTAGTAGCTGGCAGGGGCAGCTAGGGAGGGTTGAGAACCAGTGGGGAAAGGCCAGTGTACTTCAGGGGAGGAGTGGAGAGGCAGGAAGACAGGACCACCCAGGTCAGGCCCCTGCTTTGGGTAGTCTCTGCAGATCAGAGTGTGATTAGATCAGAACAAGGAGCTAAGTCTGTAAACACCTGAGACCTTTGCCTCCAGTCACCAGCTTTGCCGATCTTTACCACCTGGGGGCAGAAGAACCTCTTCAAAAGGCCGACTGGAGTCTAATGAGCCAAACTACCCAGGACTGGGGTTCACTGTGGCAGCAGGATCACATGTGGCTATTTCAATTCATTAAATAGGGGTCACAATGTCAAGTGCTCAGTAGCCCTGACAATGCACAAAGAATGGCTTATCACTACAAAAAGGCCGTGGAGCCAGCAGGCACAGCCAGGCTAACAAACAGCCCTGGCATGCTGTACGAACAGGCTCAGGCTACAGGGTGGGAAGGGGCGGCCCTTCCAGTCTGCTGAACAGTGGAAGAGGTACAAAAGCAGAGAGGCACAGGCACATTGGCCTGATAACACGATGCCCTCGCTAGAGCAGGAGCTACAGGGAAGGAGCCTCTGGCTGGCACTGTGAAGACAGCATGCGGCTGGACCCCGGAGGAGTGAGGGAGCAGGATCAGGACCTTCCTCTGCTGTGCCATGGCACAGAGGTTCTGGTATTAGGGCAGCAGGGATGTCTAGCAAGAGACATCAGAGCATGTCAGGGTTTCAACTAGCCCTGGTGTCACAGGAGGCTAAGGCAGGAAAATTGGACAGTTCAAGAGTAGCTTGGGCAACTTAGCACCCTACTTCTGAACCAAAAAAGTTCAAAGCAGCCTGGAGCTGGAGCTTGGGAACAGAGAAGTTGTTAGCGTGCAGGAGACCCTGGGTCCAATCTCCACTGTTTCTCACCTAACATCAGCAAACCCAGTCTTTCAACTGCAGCCCCTAAGTTTGATGGGAGCTCCTTGCATGTCCTGAGGGCTGTTCTGGAGGGGTATGGACAGACGTGTGGGACTTAGGGAGGCCGTACCTCAATGGCGCTGTCACACCAGTTCATCTGGTCATCCACCAGCTTGATGCTGTGCTTCATGCGCTCCGGGGGCAGGAGCTTGGCCTGGCCCACCACAGCTGGACAGAAAGAGAGAGGATTCATATAGAGATGAATACTTTGCATTGGTATGGATTTTGGTCCATACAGATTTAAGGTCGATATGTATTTCTGCTCTTGTTTAAGGTATTATGTTTGCAGCTCATTTAAAAATGTAATGTATAATCAAGAAATACAGGTTATAGATAGTCATCTATAATAATCAAACTTTTAGTCATGTTAGTTTCTAGATATACAGAGATATATTTCAGTTAGACAATCTTCAACATTCCAAAGACCTACAGAATATGGCATTTAAAATGGTTTAAGAACTTAGACTTGCCGGGCGATGGTGGCGCACGCCTTTAATCCCAGCACTTGGGAGGCAGAGGCAGGTGGATCTCTGTGAGTTCGAGACCAGCCTGGTCTACAGAGCTAGTTCCAGGACAGGCTCCAAAGCCACAGAGAAACCCTGTCTCGAAAAACCAAAAAAAAAAAAAAAAAAAAAAAAGAACTTAGACTTTTCTTGACAATGAGACATGCCTGCTTCTGGCAGCACCAATTCAGAGAGGTTGATGGGCATTGAAGAAACTTGTTATGGCATTTGTCTTCAATACAAGGCTAGCCATTTGGGCAAGAAATTGCTCTTTCCTGGACTGCTTAATGGTATGCTGTATGAACTGGACATACAGGACCCACAGAAAAGTGACTACTAAACTTTCCAAAAGATGGGCTGGTCCTTCAGGGCTCCTGCTTCACAGAAGAAACCACCAGACATTCTGCAGGACACAGAAGAAAGGAACTGACAAACTTTGCCATTACAAGGCAGAAAAAAAACCTTCAAATTTCCTGCTTCATGGAAAAGACTGCTGCATACTATGGGCCTGAAGGCTGAAGATGGATGCCCCAACGTTATAAAAGAACTTTGGGTGACTGTCCAGGCAGCAAAATGTCTCTATCAATTCTAGAACTTTGGAAGTTGCTTACAATGCACTTCTGTTTATTTAGGTAATATTATATCCTTCTGGGGTCTTTGCTGGAGTTGAAGACAGTTATAGTTTTCCTTAGTTATGATGAAAGATAAATTATTAGATATAAAACTGTAGACTCACAAATACAGGATAAAGTATTTTCCTTAATCTGCCAAATGTAAATGGACTAAATATTATAACTATAATTTTTGTTTGATAACTGTTTTGCTATGTGTAATTTTACTATGTTAAAGTTAAAACCTTCCTTTTTTAATTAGATAGAAAAGGGGAAATGATGTGGGAAGTCCTTCTGTATATGTGTTGCTTTTATTGGTTAATGAATAAAAAAGCTGTTTTGGCCAATGGCTTAGCAGAGTAAAGTCAGGTGGAAAATCTGAACAGAGATAGAGAGTAGGCAGAGTCAAGGAGAAAGATGCTGCGGCCGGAACCTTTTCGGTAAACCATGGCCTCGTGGCAATCACAGATTAATAGATATGAATTAATTTAAGATATAAGAGTTAACTAGAAAGATGCCTAAGATATTGGTCAAACAGTATTATAATTAATATGGTTTCTGTGTGATTATTTGGGTCTGAGTGTCTGGGAAACGAAAGTACAGTTGCCATCTACACTGGGCAGTGAGGGTCTGAGTGGGCCAGGAAGGCAGGAGCTTGGCCTGGCCCACCACGGCTGGATGCAAAGAGGGGACAGGACGGAGAGGAACTAAGACAGCTAGGAACTGGTCCCTGCCTAGGCTGTGGGGCCACTCACGGTCCATGGCAGTTGGTGCTGCAGTGCCCATGCCCCGGTTTTGAATCTGGTACACAGGCTGCGTGGGTCTCTGCCCCTCCTTCTCTCCTTTGGGTGGCGCAGGGGCTGTGGGGGGTGGCGGGGCAGTGCCCTCAGGGGTGGTAGCCCCTGTTCCAGCCACAGGCCCCTTCCCCTCCTCACGTGGCTTCATGAGCACAATGGGTTTCTCCAGTGGGGCTGGGGCTGGTGGTGCAGCAGGGGCTGTGGTTGGTGGCGGCTGCTTTGACTGTGGGAGTGAAAAGGTTGCAGATCACCGTGGAGACCTCCCATCACCCCTCTTCCCACCTCCCTCCTGAGCTCCTCAATGCTCACCCGCTCTGCTGGGGGCTTTGAGAGGATGATGGGGGTTTTTTGCATGACATTAGTGCTGGGGTCTTCGCTGCCATCCTGAGGAGAGAGAATGCAGTTATTAATCCAGACAACCTCCACGATGCCTCCCAACCCTACCCAGGTGCTGATACTACGCCCATGAGACTGGAAACCCATGCAGAATGTGGCTGAGCATGGGAACACGCTCTTAACTGTTCATCCGGCTTCAGAGTCACATCTTCGCCACCCCCGACAGCGTCCTCTGCAGCCCCCTGGGAAGGAGGGAGAGCGGGGTGTGGGAACCCAAGTAAGAGCTACACCTACTCCTACCTGGTCAACCTTGGGGGCAGGGCAGGAGCTCCACCTTCACAGGACAGTATAGGACAGAGGGAAACTACCTGTGTGTTGCCTAGTGGGACCCCTGATACATGGCAGGTGCCTGCTCTGTGAGAGCCACTGGGATCCTTACTACCCTGACTGCCAAGCCCTTGGCTCTGTCCCTGTTCTCACAGGCAAATGCACTCCTTCCTATGTGTCATCCTCTTCTGCCTCCCCATCACCCTTAGTCTAGAGGGGAAGGTCCAAATTTCAGGCCTGCTCCTGGTTAAGGTCACTGTGGACCCTCACTGGGCCTGTTTCTCTGTAAGTCCTACTCATTCTGCTGGCTCAGAGGCCCGCTGGAACCCCAGGATGACCCAGAACAAGAACAGCTCTGAGAAAAGACCTCCAGCACCGAGGCTGGGGCAGGGGGTGACAGACAGGTGTGCTCACGAGCAGGGGTGTCTAACAAGGAGGATGGGAAGGGCAGGGGATCCAG
This sequence comes from Chionomys nivalis, assembly GCF_950005125.1. Lineage (NCBI taxonomy): Eukaryota > Metazoa > Chordata > Mammalia > Rodentia > Cricetidae > Chionomys > Chionomys nivalis. The sequence continues at coordinate 78,759,785 of NC_080087.1, read as the reverse complement.
AACAAGCCCAGCAGGAGAAGAACACACATGAGCAGAATGACAAGAAGGGGTTGTGGTCAGATGGGTAAGGTGGATGTACAAAGGTCAGGGAGCAGCCTCGCCTGAGACAAAGGTAAGATTTTCAGCAGCTTCTTCAGGGACTATGGCTGACAAGCTGTGGGAAGACCTGGACACTCCCCCAAGGGTTGTGCATGAAACAGAGTCCATGGGCTCACATGACACCTGTGAGGGTTCGGGAAGCCCCACAAAGACAGGACACTCTGCAAACAGTGGCATACATGCCCTGCTAGTGGGGCACGTGACTCTGAAACAGGAGCCGGTATCAGCTCTGGCTCAATCCTCTCTGTGAAACGTCGTCATGCCAGTGGGATCTGAGCTCACCTCCTCTTAGGTCCCTCTCCTGCTGCAGCCTCACCAGTCACCACACAGGTCACCACGACCCCTGCCCATGGTGTTCTGTCCACAGTGCTCTTCATCTAGGGTCTGGAATGGCTTGTCCCTTCACCTCCTTCAGGCCCCAACTCAAAGTCACCTCTTGGTGCTGCAGACATGGCTCTGTGGTTAAGAGCACTTGCTGCTCTTCCAAAGGACCTGAGTTCAGTTCCCAGCACCCACAGCACGTGGCTCACAACAGTCTGTAACTCCAGTTCCCAAGGAATCTGATGCCTCCAAGGGTACCTGTACTCATGTGAACATTCCCCTTCCACATAACAATAATAAAATAAACCTTAAAAAAGGAATAATAAAAAAAACAAAATCACAAAGTCACCTCTTCAAAGGTCTTCTTAGCCACATCATCAAAAATAGCCCCTTTATTATTCTCCCTCCTTGCTTCTTGAGGGCAGTTTTGGACATGGATATGTCCACTGGCCCTGTATTGAGCCTGGTTGATGGCAGGAGTTCAACCAAACAAGAGCCCTGGATTTCTGCATGCCATCTTTGGGGTCACTCACCCGTCTCTCTCTCTCCCAGGGTGCAATGTAGTCTCTCTCCCGACCTCCAGGCCCAGAGAGATTCTGGGGGCCACTGGAGCCCGGCTCCTTCCACCGCCGCCGCCGCTCTACCCCATAGAGCCCAGGCTGACTGTGCCCAGACTCTGACATGGTCACCTGGAGGGAACAAGGAGATTTTAGCGCAAAGGAGTCCTCCCTCTCCATGGTGCTCATCTGACTATATGAAGGCTCCTCCTTATAAAAGGAACCACTGGACCAGAGAGATGTGGCTCAGTGGGTAAAGATGTTTGCCACTAACACTGATGACCTGAGTTCAATCCCCAGGACCCACATGGTGGGAGAGAACTGACGCCACACACCAAGTTACCAATGCTTCTGGCATCCACACATACCTGCACCCATTACACCCACCCACCCACTGTTATAAATGAATCCTCACAAAAACAACCCAAACCAAACCCCACAAACAAACCACAGTCTGGAGAGATGGCTCAGCAGTTAAGAGTACATACTGTTCTTGCAGAAGATGGAATCCCATTTCCAGCATCTACATCAGATGGCTCACAATCACCTCGAACTCCAGCTCTGGGGCCCACCGCCCTCTTCTGGCTTCCTTGGGTACTACACGCATGTGCATGTAACCACATACATGCATATGCACAGAGAACAACCCAAAGGGAGATCTGTGACTGAGGGAGCAGGTGGCCGTCAGTGTCCTGTATCTTTCTTGACTTCTTCCATTTGGTGAGGTAAACACACAGCTATCCAGAAAATACTTCTTTAATTTTTTTTTTTTTTGGCAATTAGGTGTGGTAAGTGGTGTGCTATCAGAAGCATGGTTTGGGAGTACTTGAAAATGTCCCCTTACAGAAACAGGCACAGTCTTTTGTCTTTCCCTCCTCTTGACTAAAAGAAATGTGAGTGCGGAGGCTAGAGCTCAGGCAGCCAGTCTGATCACCAAGGCAACTTAATGGCAACCATGGTAAAACAAGACACGAGTACCCACAGTCTACCCCTGAGGGCAGTGAGAAATATATCTATTCACAACTGCTGAAATGTTCCAGCACAAACACAACGTACAGGAGCAGAGCCACACAAAAACAAGAGTCTCTTTCCCAAGTCATTTTCTTACAAATCAGTCGAAAGACTGCTGACCTGTGAGTGTGGTGAGAGCGGCAGGGGCTGGCTCCCCCAGGCCCAGTGGGTTCCCATGGACTACCTTCTGCTGGTCAGCCCTCCCACTCTGAACTTCACAGGTCTCTCCATTGTCTAATCCTCAAGATGTTCCAGAACTAAGGCCATGTGACCTACTCTCCACCACTAGTGTCTCTTTACAGTGGAATGTGTTGTGGAACAGCCCTGAGTCCTCCCCTGTCCACAGGACTGTATGGACGGCCTGAGTCCTCCCCTGTGTTCACAGGACTGTATGGATGGCCTGAGTCCTCCCTCCCCTGTCCACAGGACTGTATGGACAGCCTGAGTCCTCCCCTGTGTTCACAGGACTGTATGGATGGCCTGAGTCCTCCCCTGTTCACAGGACTGTATGGACAGCCCTGAGTCCTCCCGTCCACAGGACTGTATGGACAGCCTGAGTCCTTCCCTGTTCACAGGACTGTATGGACAGCCTGAGTCCTCCCCTGTTCACAGGACTGTATGGACGGCCTGAGTCCTCCCCTGTTCACAGGACTGTATGGACAGCCCTGAGTCCTCCCGTCCACAGGACTGTATGGACAGCCTGAGTCCTCCCCTGTCCACAGGACTGTATGGACAGCCCTGAGTCCTCCCCTGTCCACAGGACTGTATGGACGGCCTGAGTCCTCCCCTGTCCACAGGACTGTATGGACGGCCTGAGTCCTCCCCTGTTCACGGGACTGTATGGACGCCCTGAGTCCTCCCCTGTTCACAGGACTGTATGGACGGCCTGAGTCCTCCCCTGTCCACAGGACTGTATGGACGCCCTGAGTCCTCCCCTGTTCACAGGACTGTATGGACAGCCCTGAGTCCTCCCCTGTCCACAGGACTGTATGGACAGCCTGAGTCCTCCCCTGTTCACAGGACTGTATGGACGGCCTGAGTCCTCCCCTGTCCACAGGACTGTATGGACGGCCTGAGTCCTCCCCTGTTCACGGGACTGTATGGACGCCCTGAGTCCTCCCCTGTTCACGGGACTGTATGGACGGCCTGAGTCCTCCCCTGTCCACAGGACTGTATGGACGCCCTGAGTCCTCCCCTGTTCACAGGACTGTATGGACGGCCTGAGTCCTCCCCTGTGTTCACAGGACTGTATGGACAGCCTGAGTCCTCCCCTGTTCACAGGACTGTATGACGGCCTGAGTCCTCCCCTGTTCACAGGACTGTATGGACAGCCCTGAGTCCTCCCCTGTTCACAGGACTGTATGGACGGCCTGCTCTAGCTCAAGAGGTCAGACTGGCAAACCATGGCCCGTAGATCGAATCTACATTGTCTTGAGTTTCCAAACATACAATGTCATTGGAACCTAGCCCCAACCAATTTACAGAGTGGCTATGGCTACCTTCCACAGATGGCAGAAGCAGTGGAGGTGGGGACAGTGTGGTCCCCAAGAACCTAGACACACAGCATCTGGCGCTTACACTGCATTCCTTCAAAACCCTCCCCATGTCCACCTCAGGCCTCGATGACATCAACAGGTCCCCGTGAAACACTCTAGAAATGAGGGGCAATCTTGCTAGCCGTGTAGGGGCTTGTCTAGGCCCCTCTACCCAGCCACAGACTGGACTGACCGAGGAGGGCAAGGGCTGATAACAGATGCTTATGGGAGTGATTCAGAGCGTAAATAACTGTTTACAGACCCAGGACCTCTCCACAACCTGGGGCTCCTTCCTCCCCTGCAATTAACTGTCTTCTCCCCTACTATTCTGAAAACCTTCCCGGTGCCCCACAGGGATCCTGCCCTCACACTAAAGGGCCTGTTTACTGTGACTATCCCCCTTTCAGGCAAATAAGTGTCCATTTGCACAGTGTTCTGGAATCAGTATTTGAGTCTACTTAACAGCTCTTGTGGGGAACAATCCAGAACCTAAGTGGCCATCGACCTGCTGTCTCCAGAGTTCTCTGGGAGCACTCTCCACAAACTATTACGTAATTGTTTATTTTCAGGGCTCACACTGACCTCACAGAGATGAAGCCTAATAAGCATATTCTTGGGGTGGGGACTTCCAGAGCTTCTTTGTCGTGTATGTGTGTGTGTACATGCCGAGGTCAGATGTCAGTCTCAGGTGTAGTGTGCATGTATGTGTGTGTGTGCACATGTAGAGACCAGGTGTCAATTTCAGGTGTAGTGTGCATGCATGTGTGTGTGCGCACATGTGGAGACCAGGTGTCAGTCTCAAGTATAGTTTGTCATGCATGTGTCTGTGCGCACATGTGGAGGCCAGGTGTCAATCTCAGGTGTAGTGTGCATGCATGTGTGTGTGCGTACATGTGGAGACCAGGTGTCAATCTCAGGTGTAGTGTGGCATGCATGTGTGTGTGTACATGTGAAGGCCAGGTGTCAATCTCAGGTGTAGTGTGCATGCATGTGTGTATGCACATGTGCAGGTCAAATGTCAATCTCAGGTGTAGTGTGGCATGCATGTGTCTGTTTGCATCCGCACGAGTGGTTTCGACTGATCTTTGGGTAGGGGGTCTCTCCAGAAAAAAGACATCCCCATTCGGGGGGGTCTTTCACCAGGAGCTTATCAACTAGGATATACTGCTGACCGAGGAACCCCAAACATCTGCCCGGCTCTGCGCCCCCAGCAGGGGGCTACAAATCCACGCCACCACACCCCACTTTTCATGTGGTTGCAGGGCTCAAACTCAGGTCCTTGTGCTTACAAACAACCACTTCACAGAGTGAGCCACGACCACCTCTGTTCTCAAGCGTCTCTTCTGGGGAATCTTCCAGAACTGACAAGTTGCTTTGCAAAATTTTCCTGGAGACCCCCAATTCCTAATTGTTCTAATGCTTGAGGCACGACACATTCCAGAACTTAATAGTTTCTCCTCCTTTCCTCTCCCTCCAGAACAGGGTCCTGTTCTGTGTAGCTCAGGATGGCCTCAAACTCAAGGCAATCCTGTCTCTGGCTCCACACTGGTGGTATTACAGTGTGAGCCACCGTGCCCAGCCCTACTTACTCATTTTTCTAAGTGTTCCCTAGTACTTAAAACTATTTATATTTGCAATTTTATTCGGGGCCTCCTCCCTATACTCAGGCATAGAGAACCCCCAAACCCGGGTCTCACGAATACATTTCTTGGGTATGTAAGAGTGTCGGGCTTCGGGCTTCTATGGGAGTATTTCCAGAAATATCCTCCTGATGTTATTAGGAGGGCCATATCGGTGCTACGGGGACACTTCACAAGAGCTCTAATTTATTTGTACCTCCAGCCTACGGCGTCGCCAATGCGAGACCTTCGGTTCCCACTCACTTGGGCCAGCTGCCCAGCAACCTCCTAACGGTAGAGCAGGGGGGCGCGGCTTGAGCACGCCCCACCCCCTCAAGCCCCGCCCCGCCGGCGCGCGTGCTTCTCGCAGACTCGCGGGGGCCCCCCCCTTACCTCCGGCGGCTGCTGATTGGTTCCTGGGGCGCGGCGCGCGCTCCGAGTGACAGGAGTGCAGCGTGGGCGGGGAGGGTCCTCCACCTGCCGAGTTAATGGCGCCGGAGGGTCACGAACGTAAGAGAGAGGCAGAGAAAGCGGGTGTCAGCTATTCCGGAACAGGCCTCGGCGTCCCGGAAGCGCCCAGAGGAGGAAGAAGAGGAAGACAGTGTGCAGTCCAAGTCAGGCCTCGCTCTGCTGGCTCTGCGCATGCGCTGCGGACTGGGTGCGCGCGCGGAGGTTCCTGGCTTCGGTACGCATGCGGATTACGGAAGAGGCGGGGAGCACGGTGCGGCTGAAAATGGCGCATGCGCATGGTTCCTCTGGGTGGGCCTGGTGTTTGGGTGGGCGGGCCGCTCCTTAGATTTCGAGTTCGAATCCCGGGTCTTCGGTGGTGTTGGCGGGACGCGGTAGGATGCAGCGGAGAGGAGTAATTCCAGTGTTCTGGGCCGACCAAATGCTGCAAATACAGGACTTATTAGGGACTGGCTGTGGGGCGCGATCTTGAAGGGCTTATGGGCAGGGCCCAGTTCAACAAGGGCAGCGAGAACACCTAGTTCAGTGGTTCTCAACCTTCTTAATGCTGTGACCCTTTAAAACAGCCCCTCAAACGGGCGGTGGTGGCGCATGCCTTTACTCCCAGGCATAAGCAAGTGGATCTCCGAGTTCGAGCCCAGACTGGTCTACAAAGGAAGTTCCAAGACAGCTAGGGCTGCACAGAGAAACCCTGTTTAGAAGAATCAAATAATAGTAATAATAATACAGTTCCTTGTGGTATGGTGACCAACCATAAAATTGTTTTCGTTACTATTTCATAACTGTAATTTTGCTATTATGAATCGTAATGTGAATACCCGTGTTTTCCCATGGTCTTAGGCGACCCCTGCGAAAGAGTCGTTGGACACCCCCACCAGGGGTCGGGACCTGCAGGTTGAGAAAGGGCTGACCTAGAGAAAGGTCTAGACTGGCATCTGTGGCGAGTGATGGGCAGCAGAAGCCTCAGGTGTACACGGCCTGATTGAGGACAGAACTATCATATCAATTACTAATGGCTGCTAGGAGCCTGGGTCTGCAAAAGAGGCAGACATTCAAAAGGCTTCACGCACAGCATGAAGCTTCAAGAAGGCATAAGACAGTGGGCTGCACTCATGGGGACTCAGCCAACCACCAACGGAAAGACAGGTGAATGGCAATGTGCCACCTCCACCAGTTCTTTTCCTTTTTAAAAAGGCCTCAGTGCTGTTACCCTGCTGCCCCTGTCTCTTATCCTACCTGCGTGCACCCCCTTTCTTACCTTTGCCTCCAGAGTGCTGGGATCCCGCCCCCTCCAGCTTTGTTTCCTCCCTCTTTCTCTTTTGTACTAAGAAAAGAAAGAGAACCTTGCTATGTAGCATTTCAACACACACACGCACACACACACACACACACACACACACACAGTATGATCTCCATGCATGCTAATCTCAGTGATGGCCGGAACTCAGACAGCATCCCCCCTTCCCCACTCCCCAGCTCTTCTCTCCATTCTCCTGTGGGCAGCTGCCAAGACTTAAAGTTTGCCTTCCCTTTCTTTCAAATTTCAATACAAGTGCCCTCTGGAGTGCTGAGATACAGACATGCTCCATTATACCTGTGTGTGTGAGGCTGGGGATTGACCTAGAGCTTCATGCATCCTAGATAAGCACTCTGCCGCCTGGACCACATCCCCAGCCTCCGAAGGAGTTTTGTAATTAAAGCTTGGCGACAGAAAGCATGGGTTTACTGGCTGAAGGTGGCCTGCAGGGCATGGCTGTTGGAGGACTGTTCATAAAGAGCTCAATGCTTCTGCAGTCACTGGAGCTTTAAGCAGGATGTCTGGCCTCTGGGGGTTAGGATGAGGCTTGAATTAAAGGCTTGTCTATGTTGTAACATTTATTGTGTGTGCATGGGTGTGCACGTACACATGGAGGTCAGAGGGTGACTTGCAGAAGTCAGTACTCTCTTTCCATCACATGGGTCCCACAGATCGGACTGAGGGCCCAGGTTTGGCAGCAAGCCGGCTCACTGATCCCTGAGTTAAGGTTTTAGCATACATATATTTGAGATCAGGTATTGGGCACTGAACTTAAGCGCTCTACCACTCAGCTACAACCCAGCTCTCTGCTTATATTTTTTAAATTTTTTTAAATATTTATTTATTTATTATGCATACAATATTCTGTCTGTGTGTATGTCTGCAGGCCAGAAGAGAGCACCAGACCTCATTACAGATGGTTGTGAGCCACCATGTGGTTGCCCGGAATTGAACTCAGGACCTTTGGAAGAGCAGGCAGTGCTCTTAACCTCTGAGCCATCTCTCCAGCCCCTTTGCTTATATTTTTTAAAGATTTCTTTTTTTATGTGTATGAGTGCTTTGCCTGTAAGTATGTTTGAGCACCATGTGTATGCCTGGTGCTGTCAGAGACCAGAAGAGGGCATTGGATTCCTGGAACCAGAGTAACAGAAGGTTTTGAGCCACCACAAAGGTGCTGGGAATTGAACCCCTGCCCTCTACAAAAGCAGCCAGTGCTGTTGACTGCAGAGCCATCTTTCCAGGCCAGATTTTATTTTTTGAGACCAAGTCTTAAATTACCCATGAACTCACTCCAAAAATAGGCCTCTTCTGGCTTCCACAGGCACAGCATGAATGTGGTGCACAGACACACATGCAGCAAAACACTCATACACATAAAAACAAAAAATAGACGTCACTTACGTCAAACTCTGGCCTCCATGTTCACTCACGCGGAGTGAGTGCACTCATCTGTGCACACACCACCAAATGGGCAGGGAGAGGCTAAGCATTGACCTTGGGCCACTGTGTACCAGGCTGTGCCTCCCTCTGTCTTCTCTCGGTACAGCTCCCTCCCTTATTGACAGGAAAATGGAAGCTGAACTCGAAGGCCCTGTGGTTAGGGAGCTCAGCTACCAAGCCAAGGTTGACTCACCCAGGGAGAGCCCGACACTTCCCTGCGAGAGTCAGCCGCACAGTCCGCCACAGAGAGTTCTCAAGCTAGCAGCCGCTCAGGCTGTTCAGTTTTCTGTTGATGCCTACACACGCATCCTGAGCCTTCCTTCTATAAACACGTATTCCTGTGTATACATGCATGTGGCAGTATTCTTTTTAATTATTATTTAATTATTTTGTGTGTATGAGTGTTTTGCCTGCATGTGTGTGTGCTTGGTTCCCATGGAGGTCAGGAGAGGGCATCGGATCCACTGGGAATGGAGTTTCAGCGCTCATCATGGGGTGGATGCAAACAGCTCCTGGGTGCTGCCAACTGAGCTCCCGTTTCAGTGAGAGACCCTGTCTCATGGCAGTAAGGTAGAGAGCAGTGGAAGAAGACACTCAAGGTCCTCCTACGGCCTCCATGGGTGTGTGCACAGATATGTGGATCCACACTCACGTGCATGCACCCCGCTTCCACACACAGGCCCGTCGTATGTCTGACATTGTGACTACAGTTACGACCAGTAAATCCTCCATGTGAAAGCCCTGAAAAACAGGCTCATGTGTTCTTAGCAATAATACCACTGAGTGTACGAGGTCAGGCAGATGTCAATTAGTCAGCAGCTGTCAGGCTCTAGATCCAGGTCCAGGCGCTATAGAAGAGGAGATAAGAGAGAGGGGGAGTCAAATTTCTCACTATTCTTGCATTTGGAGGGAGTCCTGCTTCTAGACTCCTGTCTTGGCGAACTCTTTTTTTTCTTTTCTTTCCTTTCCTTTCTCTCTCTCTCTCTCTCTCTCTCTCTCTCTCTCTCTCTCTCTCTCTCTCTCTCTCTCTCTCTCTCTCTTTCTTTCTTTTAGACAGGGTCACCATGATGCCCCGTCTGTCCTGGAATTCCCTATGTAGACCAGGCTAACCTCCAGCTCACAGAGATCTGCCTGCCTGTGTCTCCGGGTTTCTGGGATTAAAGCTGGGCACCCTCACACCCACACTTTTCTGAAGAGGAAACAGAGTTGTGGGGAGACTGGGTAGGAAGGCTGCATGCTGGGCTGGATTTCCATCCCCAGAATATCTCCTTTTTCCTTGTAGAAGCTCAAAGTGGGCTTGGACTTCTGGGGGTGCGCGCGGGGTGGGGGGGCATACTTTTTCTCTTCTCTTTCAAAGGTTTTATGACCTTGTTTGTTTGTTTTTAAGCTAAACTGCAGAGCAGTTTGCAAAGTTTGTGTTAATCCACAACTGAACTGAAGGGTCCTCTGATGTCATCTGAAGGTCAGCGGGTTCTTCTGAGTTCTGTAAACCCAAGGAAGGATTATTATTTAGGGGCTAACATCTTAGTCATTTGTGTGCGGCTTTTTGGCATTAAAAATGCTAAACCAGAACAAAGGAATATAATCCTTGCCAAAGGCTTAGTGAGGGCCATGAGCTTGTCCTGAGTTTTGGGTAGCCCAGGCTGACTTTAAACCCCTGATCCTCCTGCCTCCACCTCCCGAGGACCATAGGCATGTGCCACCATGTTTGGCGGGAGGGGGGGGCACCTCTGAAAGAATCAAGGAAGGAGACTTAATCCTTGCAACTGGACAGTTGGAACACTTCACAATTGTGTTGTGGCCTACATACGTTTATACCAAAACATTGTGTGGGAGCTGACGAGATAGTTGAGTTGGTAAAGGTTCCTGCTGCTGTACCTGATGACCTGAGTTCCATCCTCAGCACCCACATGATAAAGAGAATGACGTTCTAAAAGTTGTCCGCTGCCTTCCATGTGTGTGCATGCCACACACACGTGCACATGCATAGACACACTTACACCTGAGACAAATGTAATAAAATTCATTGCCCACCATACACATTCACTTTTATGTATTAGTTTTACAAAGAAAATAAAACTCTAAGAAAAAGACAAGGGGATTGAGAGTTTTAAAAGTCATAGAGCGTGGCAGAGCCCCAGAAAGTTACTATAGGGGATGATGCTTGAGCAAAGGCATTAAAGGGCAAGGAAATGAGTCTTCAGAGGTTCAGAAGCCCCCAAGAGGTGGAGTGGGCCTGGGACAGGAAGAAACAAACTCAGTCCGCCCTCCCCCATCTCTCTCTACAGCGCGTCTGACTGCAGGTGTGGGCAAGGGGGTTCCCCACCATGCAAAGCAGCATGAACTGGGTGTCCTCTAGCTAGGGTCCCACAAGGTCATTTGCTGGCAGCAGCACCTCACAGATGGGGATCTGCCCCTAATACTGTCCCCCCCCCCAAACCAGACACAAGCCTCAGGTGTCCCATTCCCGTAGAAGTCAGGGAATGCTGGGTGCTAGCTCTTATGAAGGATGGAGTGTGTCATAGAGTTGGGTGTGAGAGAAGATCAGGGGCTGCCACATCTCTAGGGGCATGGCCAGAAAGCTTGTCTTTCTGTTTTGTTTTGTTGGTTTTTTGAGACAGCGCCTCACTATGTAACCCAGACTGGCCTCAAACTCAGGTCAATACTCCTCCTACCTCAGCCTCCTCGGTGCTGAAATTTCAGGTGTGTACCACTTGCCTTTAAACTTATTTTTGTTACATTTATTTCTAGTGTATGTGGGGAGGTCAGAGGACAGCATTTGGGTTCTCATCTTTCAACATGTGGGGCCCAGGGATTGAACTCAGGCATGGCAGCAAGGGCCTTTACCTACTGAGCCATCTTGCCATCCTCTCCCTTTGGATTCTTTATGGGGCTGCATTCCATAGGCGTACTTGATGACATCACTGGCCATTGCTAACCAAGGTGGCCTTCACCTCTGACCTGTCCCTGAAAGTTGGGATGGGACAAACCATAGAGATGGCCAGGGGGGCCAACAAAGCAGCAAGAAGAAAGCGGGGACATGAGTACTTAGGAATGGAGGCACAGGTTGGTTTGTTTTTCAAAATTTCTCACATTTGTTTATCATGTGGACATGGAGTAGGGAGACGTGGAATAGGCAGTAGGGTATGAATGTGTGAACCATGGTACACAGGTCGGGACATCAGGAATCATTTTCCTCCTCCTGCTCGTGGGTTCTCAGGAGAGCTCAGGTCATGATGCTTGTGGAAAGAGCCTGAGATGGCCTACACCCAGAGGTAATGTCTTCCTAAGTCATGTATGGATTTATAACTTCAGGTGCAGTAAGAAATGGTTGGAGGACTACATACAAGGCCTAGCATGTTCTGATGTGTTATTGTTATTAATAATAAAATATTTCCCTAGTAACCCCCAAACTTCACAATGGTGGTTGCCTGGAGGTTAAGGTGAGAGACACATGTGAGTCAGGACTGGTGGTGTGGGCGGTGGGGGTGGGGGGACACCAGAATGCACTGCGCTTTCTACAAGGACTCTCTGGGTGCTTTGAGGAGAAAGGCCTGCAGCGCTGTCAAGTGCAAGCAGGGCATGTGGAAGCCACCGGACCTGTCTAGGCAAGATGTCCCGAGATGACTTGGGAAGGTAGAGGAGCTGATTGACAGGGAACTTGGAAAGTTGAGCAGAGGGTTAAGCTGGAGTGAGAGGAAGTATGACTCAGGGTGACAGACAGTTATCTTAGGGATCCATTGGGCAACATGATGACTCCACATGATATCCACCTGGGGGATGCGTGGAGTTTGCTGAGGGAAACTTAAGGGTTCTCATGACAAGAATCTAGGTGCTAAGGTAGTGCTCATTTTAGCACAAGTTAGCCTTCTGTACTTGTGTGCACATACTAAAAACACCACGATGTTTAAAAAGTTCTTTTTGAGGGGCTTTTAGTGGTTAAGATCCAACTGCTCTTTACAGGACCTGGCTCAGTTCCCAGCACCCATATCAGACAGCTCAGAACCTCCAGTGGCTCCGGCTCTGGGAGATCTGATGTCCTCTAGCCTCCACAGCCACAAGCATGTGGCATAGGTAAACACAGGCTAGCGCTCGCTACACATGAAAATAAATGCCTTTTTAAAAAAGAGAGTTCTTTTGATGCAGTCTCTTAACCCCAGCTGGCCTCTCACTCACTACATAGCCCAGACTGACCTTGAACTTGTGACCACCCAGCTGGGTTGACAAACGTACACTGCCACACCTACCTTAAGCAAGGGTCTGGGGCCTGCTTAACTTGATGAATGATGCTCCTTATGGCATGTGGGAAAGGACAGAACTAGATAAACTTTAAGGTTGGCAGAAAGCCAGGCATTGTGGCGCACACCTATAACCCCAATCTCAGAGAAGTTGGGGTAGGAAGGTCCTGAGTTCAAGGCTAGCCTGGGCTCTACAGCAAGAGCTTCTGGCAGCAGAGAAGTTGGCGTTTGGAGATAACATTTTTTTCTTTTCACTAAATAATTTTGAAGCCTACACAAGGGTATGATGGAGTCAAGAACTCCTGCGTGTCTGCTGCCCAGTCTGGAGGCATCTTACCTTGTTTCCACCACCCCCGTGCCCTGCCCCCCAGGTGTGCTTGTTTTCTGTGTTGACTGAGCTTGGTTGCCAGCTTGGCTGACACTCTTGGAGGGGACCTCGATAAGGACTTGCCTCTGTTGGATTGGCCTGTGGACATGTCCATGTAGCATTCTCTTGATTGCTGGTTGCTGGCAGAGGGTCCACCTACTGTGGGCAGTGCCACCCCAAGCAGGTGGTCTGGGTTATAAAATACAGCAGTCTGAACAAGCCTCTGCGAGAAACAAGCCGCCAAGCAGAGCTGTTCCGCGTTCTTGGCTTCAGTCCCTGCCCTGACTGCCCTCAATGATGAGCATTGCCGTGTATGAAGTACAGCCCCTCCCCTTTCGTGGTCAGAGTTGGTTTTGAGATTTGTTTATTTATATACGGATGTTTTGCTGGCACGTGTGTCTGTGCTCCATATATGTGCAGTGCCCATTGAGTCCAGAAGAGGGCATCAGACCACCTTGGAACTGGAGTTACTCATGGTTGAGAGCTGCCGTATGGGTGCTGGGAATTGAACCTAGGTCCTTTAGAAGAGTAGCCAGTACTCCTAAGCACTGAGCCATCTTTCCAGTGCCTTGGTCAGTGTTTTTTTTTTTTAATACATTTTTAATTGGAGCTCTACATTTTTCTCTACTCCTCTCCCTGCTTCTCCTCTCCCCCTTCAGTCCTCCTCCAAGGTCCCCATGCTCCCAATTTACTCAGGAGATTTTGTCTTTTTCTACTTTCTACTTCCCATGTAGATTAGATCTATGTGAGTCTCTCATATTGTCTATGTTCTCTAGGACTGTGGTTTGTAGGCTGGCTTTCTTTGCTTTATGTTTAAAAATCACCTATGAGTGAGTACATGTGATAATTGTCTTTCTGTGTCTGGATTACCTCACTCAAAATAATGTTTTCTAGCTCCATCTATTTGGCTGCGAAATTCAAGATGTCGTTATTTTCTCTGCTATGTAGTACTCCATTGTGTAAATGTACCACATTTTTCTTATCCATTCTTTGATTGAGGGGCATTTAGGTTGTTTTCAGGTTCTGGCTATGACAAACATAGTTGAGCACATGTTCTTGTGGCACAATTGAGCATCCTTTGGATATATATATTCAAAAGTGGTATTACTGGGTCTTGAGGAAGGTTGTTTCCTAATTTTCTGAGAAATTGCCACACTGACATCCAAAGGGGTTGTACCAGCTTGCATTCCCACCAGCAATGCAGCAGTGTTCCCTTTACCCCACAACCTCTCCAACATAAGTTGTCATCAGTATTTTTGATCTTGGCCATTCTTACAGGTGTAAGATGGAATCTCAGAGTTGTTTTGATTTGCATTTCTCTGATGACTAAGGATGTTGAACATTTCCTTAAGTGTCTTTCAGCCATTTTAGATTCCTCTGTTGAGAGTTCTCTGTTTAGGTCTGTACTTCATTTTTTTTTTTTTATTGGATTATGTGATCTTTTGGTGTCCAATTTTTTGAGTTCTTTGTATATTTTGGAGATGAGACCTCTGTCTGATGTGGGGTTAGTGAAGATCTTTTCCCATTCTGTAGGCTGTCGTTTTGTCCTTTGCTTTACAGAAGCTTTTCAGTTTCAGGAGGTCCCATTTATTAATTGTTTCTCTCAGTGTCTGTGCTGCTGGGGTTTATTTAGGAAGTGGTTCCCTGTGTTCTTCCCACTTTCTCTTTTATAAGGTTCAGTGTGGCTGACTTTATGTTGAAGTCTTTGATCCATTTGGACTTGAGTTTTATGCTTGGTGATAGATATGGGTTTATTTTCATTCTTCTACATGTTGATATCCAGTTATGCCAGCACCACTTGTTAAGTATGCTTTCTTTTTTCCATTTGATATTTTTGCTTCTTTATCAAAGAGCAGGTGTTCGAAGATGTGTGGATTGATATCTAGGTCTTCTATTCAGTTCCATTGGTCCTCCTGTCTGTTCTTATGCCAGTACCAGGCTGTTTTCAGTACTGTAGCTCTGTAGTAGAGTTTGAAGTCAGGGATTGTGATGCCTCTAGAAGTTCTTTTATAGGGGCTGGAGAAATGGCTCAGTGGTTAAGAGCACGGACCTGGGTTCAATTCCCAGCACCCACATGGCAGCTCACAACTGTCTGAAAATCCAGTTCCAGGGGATCTGACACCTTCACACCAATGCACATAAAATAAAGATAAATAAATCATAAATTTTTAAAAAAAGAAGTTCTTTTATTGCACAGGATTATTTTGTCTATCCTGGGTTGTTTGCTTTTCCAAATGAAGTTGAGTACCATTCTTTCGAGGTCTTTGAAGAATTTTGCTGGATTTTGATGGGCATTGCATTGAATCTGTCTTGGTCAGTGTTTTATCAGAGTAATAGAGAAGCAAACTGATACGTTTTCCCTTGGATTTTGTCTGTCTTAAACAAACGACAGGTGTTCTGTCCTCTTACCAATAATTACACAGGTATGCTAAGTTTACATGTAGCTTGTATTTAAAGTCCTGAGACCTGCTGAGGTCATCTGGGCTGAAGGATTGGTGACGACAAGTGAGGCTTGGCCTCTTGGAACTGGGGATGGGGAAAGGAGCTGAATGCTGGAGAGGGGCTGAGGAGCAGGGACGTTAGGAAGGCCATGACTTAGAGCCAAGGGAACAAAGCGTTAGGAAGGCCATGACTTAGAGCCAAGGGAACAAAGTGCTCCAAAGAGAAGGTGATGAGCTGGAGGTGAACCTGGAGACCATCATAAGAGAGACAAAGGCTGCTTTGTCTGTGAATATGATGCTAGGGACTGAGTCCGGGGTCTTCCATTAGCTAGGCAAGTGCTCTACCACCGAGCCACGCCCCAGCCTCTCACTGTGGGATTCTAGGCAGGGGCTCTACCACTGAACCACACCCCAGTCCCTCACTGGGGATTCTAGGCAGGGGCTCTACCACTGAACCACACCCCAGCCCCTCACTGGGAGATTCTAGGAAGGGGCTCTACCAATGAACCACACCCCCAGCCTCTCTTTAATGATTTTACTTTGAAACAGTATTTCAGTGTCTCAGTAAGTAGCTCAGGCTAGCCTAGAACTCACTTCGTAGCTTAGGCAGTCCTTGAACTTTTGAGGTCTTATAAGTAATTCCTATCACAGGCCCAGGCAAAGCGTTTAAACTCTCCATTCTAACTATAATGAAAATTTCTCAAAATCGAAGTACATATTCTGTGAGATGTTTGTCAGCATTTATCTGTCGGTCCTTTCTTGGGAGAAGTGTAGCTTTGCTGAGATAGTCCATGAAGAGTGTGGTGGCACACGCCTGTTATCACGGCCCTCAAAAGGTTGAGGCAAGACGGTCACTAGTGGCCTACCTAGTGAGGTCTTGTCTCAAAAAATGCAAAGCACATGAAAGACACAAAATGGGTGACCTTCTTGCAATAATATGGAATAATTTTTCAATTCTGAGTCATTTTTCTAGGTCAATTCTCCTACTCTAGAAGGTTCTGATGCCCCAACACCTGTCATGATGGATGAACTAAACTGGTCTCCAACCTAACCTAAGTGACATGAGCCAGCTTGCCGTCTGTGTATCTGCTTCATCAGCTTTTGGTGTCAAAGTCTTCCGTGTCACGTGTCACCCACCTTGTGTTCCTTAAGGGCTGGCTTTGAATGATTTCCAGAACCAATAATTGTATGGTATTTGTTTTTGTTTCTTTTTTTTTGTTTTGTTTTTGAGACAGTCTTCAAACAAGAGATTGCCTTCAAAATCACGGAGATGGGCCTGCCTCTGGCTCTGGAGCGCTGACATTAAAGGTGTGCGCCACACCTGCAAAGTGTGCAGTGCTTAAAACCAAGACCCATGCAGCCCAGCGGAGAGCACTGCACGCCCAGCCTGTGAGAGCCTGGGTCTGGTGCCTGTATAATACAGAAAGGAATGGACGAACTGAAAGGCTGAACTTCAGATCTGAATGTTTGGCTGTTTGGTGGCTGGTGGGCCTTAAGTACCCCGTAGAAGCTAAAGTGTCTCTTTCAGTCCCGATGGGATGTTTATAAGACGCGCGTCCGAGCTGAGCGCGAGCAAGTTCTAGGAGAGATGAGAGTTAAAGTTAGTCTTTCCCCGCCTTTTGCCCCCCTCCCTCCCTTGATCCTCTTCTTCTCTCCTTCTTTCTCTTTGTCTCTTTTCAAGACTGGGTCTCACATACTATAGACTGCTGGCTGCAGATGACCTTGCCTGCCTGCCTGGTCCTCCTACCTCCACTCACTGAGCACTGGGAGTGTGAGGTTACAAGCCAGCACTGCCATGCGCAGCTCAGGAGTCTGTCCACAAGGAAATGAGGGAGGGTGCCGACAGGACAGAAGGCTCACCTCGTTTGGTAAGAGGAAGGAAGGTTTTGGCATTTGGCACACCCTCTGCCCCGTCACCGCCTGGCTCTGGTATGCTGGCAGAGACTCCCCAGCACATAGGCTCCAAGCAGGTCTCTGCACAGCCAGTGGAGTGAGGATGTTTACAGAGGATGATAAATCATGCTACAAATGCCGGAGATGGTTGTTCTAAGCAATGGGGCGAGGGAGGAGGAGAATAGTGGGGTAAGGGAGCCACAGAAGGGGACCTACTGGGACAGGGAGGGGGGCTGGGGAAGGCAAACAGAGCCAGGCCTTGAAGAAACTCCAGGTGAAGGCTCATGGAGCCCCTGACACCCCAGAACACCCCTGCCCTGGGTGGACATTATGTCCATGGAGGACCTAACAGCAGCTGTGAATCCCACTCACTTCCTAGGCCCTAAGCAGGTGAACCCCAAGATCTCTTCCAGGTTAACCGCACCAGGAGGGATGGCATAGAAAACAGCCAGGGGGTGGAGGACTGCAGTGGCCCTGAGAGACTCCTTGCTTGGGTTGAGTTGTGACTAGTCATGAGACTGTATCTGTCCAAGTGCGCCAAGCTGCCAGTGAGACGGCTTAGCAGGTACTGGTGCTCCCTGCCAGTGCTGACATTTGGTCTCGGTTTGATCCCTGTGTCCCACAAGGCAGAAGAGGCAAACCAACTCACACAAGTTGCCCTCCAACTACCACACACATGCTATGCCATGTGCATACCCACACGTGCACACATGTGCACACCCGAAGAAAAAAATCCCCAGTGAGGGGCTGGGAGAATGGCTCAAGTGATAGAGCATTGCCTGAAATTGAATCCAACAGTGAGGATGGAGATAGAGCACCAGCATGCTGTCTACTGCATATAAGGTCCTGGGTTCAATCCCCAGCAGTGTGAAGTAATGGGGGTCGGAGGCAGAGATCGAGTGTCTGTGCTAGGCCTTGCAGCTAGCCCTTGACAGAAAACCCTTGGAAGCCACTGTGGATTTTGAATGGGGAATGGTGCAATCAGTCTGGATGTTAGGAAGGTCCTCAGGGCAACGAGGAGTATGGTATACATTAAGGAGGGAGGCTGGCCTCTGGCCCTTCTGACTCCTCTATGAGCCCTGCTCCCCCACATGTCCTCGTGGGAGTGCAGGCAGAGCAGAAATAGGAGAGGGAAGTAACCCAACTCATCTCACCAGACTGTTGGAGGCCAGCGCCCTCTGACTCAACGTCTGCAGCTCAGCTCCCGCCTGGCATGGTGCTTTTAGGAAGCATTGATATGATGAAGGGGAATGTACAGCTATGGGAAGAGGGGAGTCAGGCTCTGAGCCCCCCTGAGAATAGGGACAGAGCCGAGCTACCCCAGGACAAGGGGTCTCTTGTGGGGGCTCCCACTGTCGGCCAAAATCCGCTTGTGTTTCTGCCTTTGTTTCAGTCAAAATCATTAAAGATGTGCATGCATGTGTGTTTGTGTGTGTATGTGTGTGCATGCATGCAGGTGTGCACGTGTGTGTGTGTTCATTCATGTGTGCATGAGTGCATGTGTCTGAGTGTGTGTGTGCTTGTGTGCGTGCGTGTGTTTGAGAGTCTGTGTGTGTTGCTGTGAATGGAACCCGGGAGCTCCTGCATGCTGGGCAAACACTTTGCCACTGAGCTGCATTCCTCACCGCCACCTCTAAGTCCGAGTTCTCTGATGGCAGGGTGTTTCTGACCACCCAGATATATAAAACATTTTTCCTTAGGGACATTTTCTAAGATTGCTGGTGTGCGGGGACCTTCGGTACTGAAGATGTGACAGAGAGCTAGTTAGCATGATGGCCATCCCTTCAGCAGAGCAGCTGTGAGGACTTGCAGGTCCCAGAGATCAGTCTCTGGCCTCATGGCCTTGGGAGATGGTAGAGTACAGAGACTGGGAAGGCCAGCTGAAAGGGCACGCCATCTGTAGAGCTGTGGGGAAACCATCATTCTGTTCCCATATCCCTAGCTAAAGGGTTCCAGAAGCAGCAGGGAAAGTCAAAGATGCTAAAATATAATGTAATGGGGACTGAGCGACCTCTTGACTGAGTAGTGGGGTGCAGGACCACATCCCACTTCTCTGTGACTCCTCATTTCTTTATCTATTAAGAGACAGAATCTCACTCTGTGGCCCAGGCTGGCCCCGAACTCATGACCTCTTTCCTCAGCCATCTAAGTTCTGGGATTAAAGGTATGCACCCTAACATTTGGCTTCCCCTATCTCTTTGCTATGGTTTTGGATAGGTTTCTTTGACTTTTTTGTTTTGTATAGTGTCAAGATTTGAACTCAGGGCGTGACACACTCTACTGCTAAGCTACAACTCCAGCCTGTGCAGATTTACTGTCTGTCCACTACTCAGTTAACTCATGTAGAAAACTCAACCCTCCCCTACCCCCATGTTTCCTTTCCCTGCACTAGTAAAGTTTTATAAAGAGCTTAACATGGTGCTTGGCTTGATCAATATTATGATGACAGGAGAGGTCACTAGAAAGGGCTTCCTGGAGGAAGGGGCATCTGAGCCAAGGCCCAAAGGAGGAGTAGGCAGAAGTTTCCCAGCTGAAGGGAATCTGGAAATAGTGGTCCCATAGGAGCGAGTTGACAGGATATAGCCCTAGACCTGCGGGCCTCTTGCAGGGGATGGACATCTTTGGAACCCCTCCAACCTGTTTCTGGAACCTCTGCTTAGCCACCAAGTGGGCAGGCATGCAGAGGAAGGACAGTGGAGGCAGTAGGTGGTGGATACTCCAATTTAGCCCAGGGGCGAGACTAGCAGAGGACTTGGAGGGAAGTCCAAAGATAGCTCAGCCAGAATGACTCGTAGCCTGGGCTTCCCCCTTCCAAGCCAGGATGATTCAGCCTGGGTAGCAAGAATGCAGCCTGGGTCCCAGGCCCAAGGCCACTGGGCTCTGACTCACATGGGGCAGGGCAGGCGGGCAGACCAGCCAGGGGACACGAGGGCCAGCTGGGAAGCTGGGCTGTGCAGCCGGATGTGTGGCTTCCTGGCTGGGACCTTGGATCAGGCCTGTGTGCTCTGCAAGCTCAGTTTCTAGTTCTGTGTAATGGGGAAGCTGAGGCATGTGTGATGGTGGGGGTTAAGGGTTTCTAAAGACAGAGAGCTGGAGAGAGGTTAAGGAGCAAAGGCACTTGTCTCCAAGCCTGGTGACCTATTTGGGACTCCTATCGAAGAAGGAAAGAATTAACTCTTGTAAGTTGTCCCCTGACCTGCCACATGTGCCCATGGTGTCCACACAAATACACACATACAACACACAAAATGTGTTTTTTAAAACAAAACAGGGTACTAGCCAGAGGTGGCACATGACTGTAATTCAGCACTTAGGAGGCTGAGCAAGGATTGAGTTCAAGGATAGCCTGGACTACAAAGTACCAGGGTAGCCAGGGCTACAAAATGAGACCCTGTCTCAAATAAAATAGCGGGGCTGGGGAGATGCCTCCGTTGGCACAGTGCATGTGGAGCAAGCATGAGGCTTGGATCCCAGAACCCGGTGACATCAGCCAGACGTGGCAGTGCTTGGGAAGGCAAACACAGGCTGATGCCTGGCACTCCCAGCCATGAATGGGTGTAGCGTGTTCCATACCAAGACAAATCTTGTCCCAAAAGAAAAAGCACAGAAAAGAAAGGAAAGGTAGGGGCCCAACCTAGCAGCTCACACCTTTAATCCCAGCACTCAGGAGGCAGAGGCAGATGGATTTCTGAGTTGGAGGCCAGCCTGGGCTACAAGAGCAAGTTCCAGAACAGCCAGCGCTCCATAGTGAGACCCTGCCTCAGAAAAAGAGAAAGGTAGACGAGAGCCCAAAGACGACACTCAAGCTTGACCTGTGGCCCTTACATGCATACATACTCACACACACACACACACACACACACACACACACACAAACAATACAAAATGCAAGAAGCAGGGTCCAAAGAGTAGGTGCTCTGTCAGCTCCGGCTCCTCACTTCCTGAGACCCAGGCAGCTCCACGTGAGCAGTTGTGAAACTACTGTGTGCGGCACAGTGGGTGCCTGCTCATCCCTCCGTGTGACTGGCATCTAGGACAGGGCCAGGCGTGAATGAATAGGGGGAAGTCAACGAGGACTGGGCAGCCACATACCGTGTGTGAAAATTATTAGCCATGGTGAAAACAGACCCTCCCCCTTGGGCAATATTACATGCTGGCCCGGCCCTCTATGGCACTGTTTTTCCTTAGATCTTCCCAGCAGTTCCGTGGAGACACAGCACTTCACAGGTGGTTAAAAAAAGTCTTCAGAGAAGTGAATGAAGCTGCCTGTCCTAGGTCAACAGCAAGTAGAAGGCAGACTCAGAATCTTGTTGTCCATCTGCTGAAATTCAAGTGCCTTGCTCTGGCCTCGGATCTGAACACGGTGTCCATGACAGCAGCCTGGCTTCTGAAGCTGGCGTGGGCACTTCAGGAGACTTGGATAGCGCTTTTTGTTGTTTGTTTTCCATTTATTTATTTGTGGGTAGTGGGTAGTGGGTGGGTTGTGGTAGTCAGTAGGTACCTCTACACCAAGCTGGCCTTGAACTCACAGAGATCCTCCTGCCTCTGCCTCCCAAGTGCTGGGATTAGAGGTGTGGTGCCATAGATCCAGAAACAGAGCAGGGACAGCGAATGATGCTAAAATATAACAAGCGTGGTGATTTGCATCTGTAATACCAGCTTCTCAGTAAGTGGACAGGTAGAGATGGGAAGGCCAGGGGTTCAAGGTCATCCTTGGCTACATGAGTTAGTTTGAGGCCAGCCTGAGATGCTGAAGACCCATTTTCAAAACACTTGGTGAGGTATTTGCCACCATACCCTGCTCAGGCTTCCTCTATAGATGGAAACTGAGCTTGGACAGGGCAAGTGCCTTCCACAGGAAGGTCTGAAGGACTCTGGTGTTGGGAAAGAAACGACTGCGTCTGGCTTTGTTTACCATTTATTACAAAGTGTGATAGTGGACAGGTGAGCGGCACCCACACCCCTCCTCCCAGCAGACGTCTCTGCATTCCGGGGAAAGTGGCGTCTTCCATGGCGTCCACTAGGGGGCACCAGCTCCTGCCTCTCGGACCTGGTTCCTTCAGCGAGGCCAGCCCTCGGTTAACTGAAGCGTCCCAGCATCCTGGACCCCAGGCTACCAGTTGCCTCTCTCCCCAGGAACCCGTAGTCTAGCCCTAGGCACCTTCACCTCTGACAGAGCTTGAGAGTTCATGAACAGCAGCACAGCAAGAAGGCTTCTGATGAGCACATGTGTGAGGTGGTGGCCATGATCCCATCACGGTTGGAGATCCAAGCCGCTACCACCAGAGAGTCCACGCATCTCAACGTGGGCCCGCTTTGGTCCTAGCATCTTGAAGTGCTTTATTCATGGGACTCGGTCAGAAGTGGTAGGGAGGATGTTGTTGAGGTCAGTCCTGGGGTACATAGCCTGATTCTTCTTCTGTGGGTGCTGAAGACAAAGGGGTGGTAGATGGGTAGTAGGTTAGAAAGTGCAGGGCAAGGACGCCAGAGGTGGAGGCTGTCGGAAGCCAGGCAAGGGATGAGAGAAAGGTGCAAAGGTCCAGGAGGGGGGTACAAGTGGACATGGGGACAGAGACCAAGCAAAGAAAGGGAGAGGGCCAGGTGAGGGGCTGGGGCATGATTCAGTGGTAGCGTCCCTGCCTAAAATCCCTCAGGCTCCCTTTCTCAGTCCAGCCCAGAACTCAAAAGCCCTAAGAGGTGACACAGCTTAAGAGAAAGGTGACTTTATACATGGTTCAACAAGCCACCAGATGCCTGTCTCTTCCTTAGGACTTTTCCTGGCCCAGTCCCTGCCCCCTTACCAGCTACGTGGCCTCCTGCCTGGGTTCTGGTAGCTGCTGTTGCTGCAGGGCAGTGCCCAGCAGCTCAGTCAGGGCATCCAGCTTGCCTGCCAGCCCGTCGATTCTCTTCTCCAGGGCCCGGTGCGAGGTGCTGAGACCCAGCTGCAGGTCACACAGGATCATGTGCATCTGAGTGGGAAGGGAACGCTGGAGTGAGGGTGTCTAGAGTTCCTGTCTGCTCTGCAGGGTAGGACGGCAGAACGCAGACATGCCCTCTCTGGCCCTTGAGCACTGTTCTAACCGTATCTTCTGTGAACCTCTCAGACCCTGGTGTTTGGCAGGTGCTGTTGTTAGGCTTAAAATTCTCCTAAAAATCACAGTGGAAGGGGCTGGAGAGATGACTCAGAGGTTAAGGGCATTGGTTGCTTTTGTTGGAGGACCTGGGTTTAGTTCCCAGCACCCAACATTGGGTGGTTCACAACTGCCTGTAATTCCAGTTCCAAGGGTTCTGATGGCATTCAGAGGCAGAAGGCATACACATTCATACATACAGGCACAACAATCATACACGTAAAGTAAGACAAATCTAAAGAAAACTGAAGTCTAGGGGCAGGCATAGAATGCGGCTCAGTTGGGAGAGTTCTTGTACTCCCAGAACCCTGGGTTTGATCCCCAGCGTGGTGATCCACATCTGTAATCCCAGCACTTAGTAAATGGACAGGCAGAGATAGGAAGGCCAGGAGTTCAAGGTCATCCTTGGCTAACGTGAGTTAATTTGAAGACCCCTTTCAAAATAACCAACCAAAGAAACAAACAAAAAACATGCCCCAGGGGTAGGAACCCTGTTCTGGTGGAAACAGCATGGAGGTGTCACGAGAAGGCCTAACATGAAGTATGTGCTCATTCAGATTCATTAATCATTTGTGGACTTGGTGATGCCTGGCCTCCAGACCCAGGCAGCCTTATTCTGGAGTGGATCCTGAGGATTCTTGGGGGTCTGTAAGACTTTTTGGGTTTTTTTTTGTGGGGGAGGAGCAGGCTGGAATTGAATTTACTGTGTTATTGAAGTTAACAGGCAGATGGAAACTGCCATGCGGGCGCTGGGAACAGTAGTGCCTTAACTGCTGAGCCATCTCTTCAGATCTAAGTACCCTGAATTTCTGATCCTCCTGCCTCTGCCTCCCAAACGCTGGAGGGTTGGGGACTAAACTCAGGGCATCTCACATGCCGGGCAGGCACACATCCTCAACCTTCTGAGCTTGCTGCGGAAACTCCAGTTCGGTGCTCACACTGCATCACTCCCACCTATTCTGGCTGACCCAAGCCACCCTGTCCTTCCTCCAACGTGTCATGTTGTTTGGGGACCTGTGTCTTTGTGTTTACCATGGCTTTGGTGCCAAAGGTGGCTGTTTGAGTAGTGCTGGGCTAATGACAAAAGGCAAAGGCCATAAGGAAAGAACAACATGAGCCAGGCCAAGGGGTACAACGTCACCAACGCTGGTGGAAACACGGGAGCTGAGCCTTAGCCACACAGGGACCCCTTCTACCCTCAGGCAGCCACTTCACAACAGCATGGGAACTGGCTTTCACTAAAACAATGTCATTACTTGTCATTGTCTGTCAATTTCTTTTCCAAGTTGGGCTTGTTGCCAGTGTTTGAGAGCTGTGTAAATCTGCCTGCTTTTATTTGAGTAAGAATTGTACCTGGAGGGGAATTTTATATATGTCCACATGTAAGTAATAAAGATAATTTGAAACCAAACATCGGCATTCTTTGTGTGCTTTTTTCTTACGTCTAAAAGGGAACGGTGTCTTACATGTGCGTAGGAAGCTTTTTTCTTCATTCCATAGCCTTTGCCACACATCTGTGCGTTCCAGCCCCTGCAGTGATTCCTATTTATTTATTTATATTTTTTAACCTTTCGTTTTTCTTTCTTTTCTTTTTTCTTTTTTGCTTTTTTTAAGACAGGGTTTCTCTGTGTAGACCTGGAACTTGCTCTGTAGATCTCTATTGAACTTATAGATCCGCCTGCCTCTGCCTCTGCCTCCCAAGGCCTCCCGCACACCTCAAGGGCCTGGTACCTTGGAGATGTCCACCATGGAGTTCACTTGTTCCCGGAGCTTCCGGTGTTTCAGCCGTACCTGGCGGAACCTGTGGGGAGGAGGACTCAATTACAACCCTGGTCCCTGATTACCTCAGAGAGCAGGGGTGAGGAGGGGAACAGAGCACAAAGGAACAATTCCAGGAATCCAGGACCACCGACACTGAATCCCCATCCAGGTGGACAGGCTTGAACACGCACACAGGAGCCAACAGAGAGGTGACAGGGACCCCGAGAGACCCTCACGTGTAGATGGCCGACAGCAACTTGCGTTGATGCCTCCTGGCCGCTCGGGAGTCCTTCCTGCGAGTGTGCTTGTAGTACATCCAGGCTTCCTGCAGGAGGCGTGCTGCTGACTCCTTCATCTGATGGGGGCACAGTGTCAGGGAGAGGGATCCCTTGTAATCTGAAAGACCTGGCTTGGAGTAGGGGGACTGGATTTTTTCCTTTAGGGTCTTGCTATGTAGCCCATGTTGGCCTCAGTTTTACTGCCTAATCCTCCTGGGGTTACTGGCATGAGCCTCTATGCCTAGCTTGAAGGGAAACTGGCTTTTTTTTTTTTTTTTTTTTTTAATCCAGGTCTCCTGTTGCCCAGTTGGCCTTGAACTCACTCTGCAGCTGAGGATGACCTTGAACTCCTGATCCTCTGACTCCTGGGATTACAGGCCTGTACCACCGTGCCATTTATATGGTGCTGGGCATTGAACCCAGGGTCCCATGCACCCTTGGTAAAAGTGTTCTAACTACTGAGTTACAGCCCCGGTCTGGGTGCCCAGTACCCAGCCTCACCTCTTTGGCATAATGAATATCCATCATGAAGTTGTGCACGTGTTTTTCCGCCTTGTTAAACTCCAGCTTCCGGGCCACCACAGCCACTAGCAAGGCAGTGCAACAGACCCCCTGTGAGTACAGCAAGCAAGGCATGTGAGGCTATGGGACTCCGAGGATCAGTCGTACGTCACCAGCTCCCTTCTGTCATCTCACAGCCACAGAGAGCAGGTACAACCATTGCCATTCCACCACCATCAGAGCTGCCTTTCAGGCTGGCCTTGAATAAGTTCCGATCCTCCTTCCTCCAACTCCAAAGTGCTGGAATTACAGGCACTATCACTGTGCCCAGTTAATACAGTACTGGGGACCTAACCCAGGTCTCTATGCGTGCTGGACAAGCCAGATTCCCAGCCCTGTTTATCTGGGGGTGCAGATTCACTCTATGTAGCCTGGGCTACCCACAAAGCTGCATCAATCCTCCAGCCTGTGCCTCTCTGGTTCTGGAATCACAGGCATACCCCACTCGTCCCCGCCCCACAGCTTGAATGCCTCTTTCCTTAGAGGACTATTTTGAAGAGGGGAGGTAGTGTAAATGCCACCAGCTGCCACCTGCAGAGCGTCAGAGCAGAAACTGGCAGAGGACCAGTCTGCTACAAGGCTGGGCTCTGCGACACACACCTGTGTACCCAGTGCCAGGGGAAAGAGGGGACAGCACTGAGGCAGGAGGATCAGTGTTACATGGCACCTTTGAGGCCAGCGTGGGTGGGCTACATGAGCCCTTTGTCCACCCCCTCCCCCCCAAAAAAAAACACAAAAAAGGGTCATCAAGATGGCTTAGGGGGTAAAAGGCACGTGCCTGATTATCTGAGTTTGAATCCTGGAACCCTTACGGTGGAAGGAGAGACCCCACTCCCTCGACATGAATGCCAACAGACATGCCCTCCCAAATAAATAATGAAATATTATTTGAAAATGGTGGTGTCTAGTCATCTCATTTCACGTAGTTTCAGTTTTTGGTCAAATGATACAGTCCTGAGGGTCCCTGACTCTTGGGAATATCCTCTGGCCTTTCCTTTGACCCAGACACTCACTACTGTTTGGGTGTCGCATTGACTCAAGGTTGAGGGACTCAACATGTGTGTGTGTGGGGCGCAGCATCGGAGCAGGGAGCTGGTGGCTTGGGTCCCCTGTGGGAAGGCCTAGACCGAAGCACTGGGAGCTGGGCCCTGAAGGCAGGGGCTGGGTGAGAGGAACTGGTAGGGGAGGGTCTGTGGTAAGGAGGGCAACAGTGAGAAGGAAACAGCCTGGGGCTAGGAGCTTCTGCCTTGGCCTGGTGGGGCAGCCAAATGGTGGGGATCCGTTAAAGCAACGGATCCTCCAACCCCCGCTTCCTCATGGAGAGCTCAGGAGCTGGGGTCAGAACAGATGTGTAGGATTGGTCATAGCAACCGTCATCTCCCCCACCCCCTCAACCGTCACCCCCCACCCCCTCAACTGTCATCTCCCCCCCAGGGCATTTACTGAATACTTCCTGTTTTGAGCTTTTGATATGATGTTCTTCATTTACCGCTCAACAAACCCCCAGGAGGATGCTGGGACTGGGACCCACCCACTTTACAGACAGGAACACTGAGGCCCATAAACATCAAGTGGTTTGCTTGAGCTTCCAATTGGCAAGGAGTAAAGTGGGGTTTGAATCTATGAAGGCTGGTCCCCAAAACATACTCCAGGCGATGACTCTATGCCCAAGGGGAGAACAGGAGACTGGATCCCTTGGCTCAGGAAGGAAAGGCTGGGAAATTGGGGCCTGGGTCTGAGGAAATGGAACCTGGGTTCTAGGAAGGAGTAAAAGGCAACTGTCTCAAGAGAAAATGGATTTTTAGTATGTCATTCCAGCATGCTGAAGGCTGAAGCAGGAGGACTGAGGGTTTGAGGCCAGCTTGGAGTATATAAGGAGGTTGAGGCTAGCCTGGGCTACTTAGCAAACCCAACCCCTAACTTAAAGGAGGAGGAGGATAAGCGGGGGAGGGAGAGGACGAGGAGAATGCAATGGTTCTGGGTATCTGGGTCTTGAATAAAGAACGAAGCTGGGGGTGGGGTTCAGACACCCACATTCCTCAGGGACATCAGGGAGGGCCTGTGTTGGCTCATAGTTTCCCAAGCCATGAGGTTAAGCAGCAGGCAGGGTGAGGGGTGGGGAGTGGTACTCACCATGACTCCAGTGCACAAGCAGACAATCTTGCCCCACATGGTGCCAGGTACCACGTCCCCATAGCCAATGGTCAGGAATGTGATGGGTATCAGCCACAGCGTGTCTGTGAGGTGCCCGGTGGCATTGACAGCCTGCCTATGGGCAAAGGGAACTTAGTTCTGAGACCCCAGCCTGGGGGTGCTGGTGCTCCCGCTCCTACCTCCCCACTCTTAATCCAAAGAGGCACCTGGATGGAAAGCCAAAAATGCAGGTCTTTTTCTCTGCCATGTGACCTGGCTCAGATGTTCAACCACTCTGGGTTGCAGAAATCCAGGTCTGGGATCCAGATCGTGCTGGGACAGTGGCTCTCAGCCTGTGGGTCACGACCCCTTTCCTGGGAGTCGCTTATCAGATATCCTATATATCAGATATTTACATTATGACACATAACATATAACTGTAGCAAAACTACAGTTATGAAATTAGCAATAAAAATATTTTTATGGTTGTGGGTTCACCACAACATGAGGAACTGTGTTAAAGGGTGGAAGTGTTGGAAAAGCCAACAGCCACGGATCTAGATCCTGTTTGAGCTCAGCTAGGCAACCAGGGCTGCTAGATGCAGTGTGTGGTGGTGAGGGCTGAGCCTGAAGACTCAGCCTGAAGTTCAGTGGCCAGGCAGGCTCTATCCAGAGAAAGGAACACCTCCAACACCCACAAAGAGGCTACATGGCCTTCAAGTAATAGATCAGGATCAAAATGATTGATCTCTCTTTTGTTGTTTGTTTTTTGAGTCAGGGTTTCTCCAGGTAGCTCTGGCTGCCCTAGAGCTCACTCTTTGGACCATGCTAGCCTCAAACTCACAGAGATCCCCCTGCGTCTGCCTCATCAGTGTGCTACCATGCACAGTTTGTGATTGGCCTCTCTTTGAAAAGAAAATAAAAAAAGCTTGTCTGGAACAGGACACGATGGCGCACACCTGTAACCCAGCATTCAGGAGGCTGAGGCCCTAGGGTGGAGATGGAGCTCCAAAGGTTTAACTTTGTTAGGTTGGAAACCTGCCTTTGAAGCAAGGCCCTGTTGTCAGCTCTCACACACACCACAGGCTAGATTTCTCTGTAAGGGAGACAGTGAGGCTCTGTGGGGATCCCATCGAGCCCCCATCTATTTACAGTTGCTAAGCAACTGCTAGGGACTGCAGGGAACTCCTCTGCAAAGTGGTTCCAAATGTCTGCTTTCCAGTCACAGCAAGCACTTACTGTACCTGCTAATTTGGAAAAGCTGTTCCCTTTAAACAAGGTGGTTACTTAGGATTGGCCCTATTACAGAGTCTTAATCTGGACTCAGCATGGGAACCAGAGGGTGGGGTTGCCTAGGGTCTGTGTGTGTGTTATAGGTGGCCCAGAGGATTGGTTGGGAACGACCTATTGAGGGCGTAGGATTTCCCAGCCAAGAAGGACAGGAAAGTGTGAGCCTGCCCTGCTGATGTTGGCAGGCCTTGCAGCCTGCACCACCATACCCAGCAGGCCCTGATGTCCCCTCCCTGTTTTTCAGGCCCCTCACCTCTCAGCCACAGACAGCACCCAAGCTGTGGTAAGCCACAGGCCGAGAGTGAGGCCCAGCAGCAGGCGACCCGGGTGCGTGTTCATGTAGAGCTTGGCCACGAACCAGTGGCGGAAGCGAACTTGGTTGAGCGCCCCGATGCTGCGGTAGGAGGCGTTGAGCAGGACGCCGCTGCGCAGCAGCACCGCGCGGGGCACCAGGTAGAGACGGAGAAGCATGGCCAGGGAGAGCAGCGCCTCCCCTTCGCCCAGGAAGCTCGGCCAGGGCTGCGCGTCGGTGGCCTCCCCGGTCAGGACGCAGTGCGGGCTCCTCAGGGGCACCGGGTGCACCCCGCACACCAGCAACTCCAGCAGGATCTGTGCCACCTGCCGCCGGGTTAGCGCCACCCGCCAATCCCGGAGCCCGTTGTCGGTCATGAACAGCTGCCGGGAAGGGGCAGACAGGGGAAGAGAGAGGGTCAGGTGCAGGGCAAACGGTGGCACACCCGGCCTGCGCCCCGAGATAAGATATGGGGGACGCCCTGGGCCTGGAAAGGATAGAGATAGCTGTGCAGGGCGTGGGGCTGGTGGGGGGGGGAGGAGGGCAGGCGTCGGGAACCCAGCAAGTTGTCTCTCCACTTTCTCCACTCTCAAACTCTCCTGGCTAGTTGTGGCTCACTTGCAGAAGGTATACTCCTCCTACACGAATTAAGTGCCTACTGTGTGCAGTGACAACTTCTAGACACTACGAATGTGTAGTGAATGAGACAGAACCGTCTCCCTCCCAGGGCTTAGTTTCCACTCCTGGGGGCTCTCCCCACTATGGCTCTGGAGTAAGGCCACTGGCAGAAATAATAGTCAGGGCCCGTGGGATAGCTTAATGAGAAAAGGCATTTGCTACCAAGCCTGACTCCGAGTTCCATCCCTAGGACCCACTGTTGAAGGAGAGCACTGACTGCATAAAGTGCTGTAACTTTATGTATGTACACTACGGCCTGCATGCGCGCGAGCACACACACACACAAATGTAATTATAGCCAAGGCTGGATTCAAATTTGCGATCCTCCTGCCTCTGACTCCCAAGTGCTGGGACTTCAAGAGGGTGCTGCCTAGTTCCATTTATGTAGCACTCTGGATGCCCCAGGATTGCTCTGACCCCGGTACATGTGTCCCAATAAATGCTCGCAAATACGGAGTGAGATTCATGCACTATACTTCCAATCTAAAAATCTGGAAACTGAGGCCTGGGTCTCACAATAGGTCGATAGAACAGTGGGCCCAGGGCATGAACAACTCTGTGCCCCCCGCCCCCAATGCTGAGATAAAACTCTTCAGCATGTTTGACAAGTACTTTATCATAGAACCTCTCCCCTAGCCCTCACTGGGGGACTCTAGGCAGGGGCTCTCCCACTGAGCCACACCCCAGCCCCTCACTGGGGAACTCTAGGCAGGGGCTCCACCACTGAGCCACACCTCTGGATCTCTGTCCTATATTGCTGTATCCCCACCTATTGCAATCCCAAGTCACCTAACACAACATCCCATATAGTCCCAGCCCCTAAAGTCTCCACTTCTGTGCGATTTTTTCCCCCTCCAGACTCAGCAACTCTTCTTAGCCATCCTTGAACTCTGTTCTCTCTGAGATATAATCCCATTCCCATTTCCCCAGATCCTGGTGCCCCACTCCCATGTAAAATAGTGTCTCTCAGCCATGTACAGTAACACTCAGGGAGGCACTCAGTTAAAAGTACACATTCTTTTGGGGCCTGTGTAATGACTCAGCAAGCCAAGTCCTTTACTTCTAAACCCTATGACCCAAGTTTGATCCCCCAAACCTACAAGGTAGAAGGAGAGAACTGACTTGCATAAACTATCTTCTAACTTCCACTTGTGGGTCCCTATAAATAAATATAAGTTAAAATTTTAAGTATACACTATTATTCTCACTAATAACAGTTGTAGAGAAGTTTGGAATGTAACTTAGTGGTAGAGCCCCTGCCTAAAACCCTCAGTGAGGAGTTGGGGGTGTGGCTCAGTGGTAGAGGCCCTGCCTAGAGTCCCCCAGTGAGGGGTTGGGGGTGTGGCTCATTTACCAACAAGTGCAAGGTCCTGACTTCAACCCCCAGCCCCCAAAATAATAAAAGAACAATACAAAACAAAACAAGGGGTTTTGGGACCTGGAAAGGCAGACAGGATCACCATCCCTAAGTGGGCAAGAAGCACGGGGGCATAGATCAGATACTCCAGCAGAATCTGTCTGTCTGTCTGTCTGTCTGTGCTTCACTCCATCCCAGCGGGCAAGGGCATAGACACATGCATTTCAGGGCAGGAAAAGGAGGTGGAATACACGGGGAGCCAAACTGAGGGGTAGGACCCGACTTACCTGGACCTCCTTGGCATGGAAGGCCACAATGAGGCAGAGGAGGAAGACAGTGGACAGGGTGATTAAGCACTTAACTAAGAGCAGGTACAGCACCCACTGCGGGAGGACAAGAGATAGTGAGTGGCGCTTCCGGCCCATCCATCCCCATTCCCCTCTTTCAATAAGGCCATCTTTCTCCATTCCCAATGTTCTGGCCCCCAAATCCGTCTCCTAACAGAATGTCTCAAACACTGTTCTTGAGTCTAGTGTGGTGGTCACGCTTATAGTCCCAGCCCTGAGAAAGTTGAGAAAGGAGGGTGTCTGTATCTACCTGGGCTTAAATAGCAAACCCTGCCTCACCCTGTCCCCAGCCAGACAGCCATGTCCCAGATCACCCTCTACCCTCCCAGGGTGGGAGGGGGTGTTTGAAACTCACATCCTTTCCCTTTCCCTATAAAGAGCAGTTCCTCATTTGTGTGTACATGTGATGTCCAGAATAAGACATCCACCCACTCGAGGATGCTCCTTCCCTCTCCAGCAAGCAGGGCTTATCCCCAAACCCCAGTTCCAGAAAAAGTGAGATTGTCACTCAGTCTGCCAGAGCAGAGAGATGCCCTTCCCTGCTCTCATCTGGGGAACGAGTCCCTGAGATCCCCAGCCCTAGCTCCCAGAGGGGCATCCAATCTTGCTCCTTGAACCCCTTCTTCTCCTCTCCCACCACTTCCCCAGGCTGTAAGCCCAAGGCACACAGACCCGCGGGGCGGGCGGAAGTTCAGGGCCTACAGAAACCACCAGAAGTGTTTTTCTTTCTCTCTTTGTGTGGCAATGCCTTGGAGGTATTGAGGCCTAGGGAAGAAGGAGTTTGAGAGCTGGTGATGAGAACTGCTCAAGTCCCTAAGATGGACGATGGCTACGGGAGACAGCTCTTCAGGGCAGGGGTTCCCTGATTCCTTCCTTGACCCTGCACCTGTTTCTCCCCAGTCCTCTACCAGCTTCCTTGGCTGGGCCTGGGCCAGCACCCCGCCTCCGAGCAGGGGAAGAAGGCCAGTTTCCTGCCCCTGGGGGCCTCCCCCCACCCCTGCCAGAACAATGGTGCTGTTGTCCCCAGCCTTCCCCTCCCCCTTTACCCTCCCCGTGGTTCAGTTTTTCAGTCTGCTCCGCTGCCGGGGCAGACACCTTCCCACTTCTCCACCTGGGTGGGGTCTCTTCCCTCCCTCTCTCTGAGGATTAGGTTCTGTGTATCTGACAGGGTACCACGGAGCCCCGCTGGCTGGTGCTGCACTTGCTAGTTAGTCTAGGGCGACTTCAAACTCCTCATCCTTCTGCCTCTGTCCCAAGCGGACAGCCCTGTCTCTGATCTGCCCCCCATCCTCCACTCCCCCCCAGGGAGGGTCTTGAAACTCACATTCTTTCTCTTTCCCTAGGGAAAGTAGTTCCTCATGTGTGTGTACATGTGATGTCTAGAAAAAGATCCGGCTCCCAGGTATGCATCATTACACCCAATTCGTCCAGTGATGAGGATTCGAATCCAAGGCTTTTTGTATGTTGAGCAAGTACTCTACAGACAGGGCTACTGCCCTTCCCTGGTGTGTGTGTGAGGGTGAACTCACAGAGATCCGCTTGCCTCTGCCTCCTGAGTGCTGGGATTAAGGGCATGCACCACAACATCCTGCTTTTGTACGGCCTTTCTACAGCCCTCTGGTGTGTATCTCTCCAACTGGGGTTTTTCAGTGGCTCTGGAGCCCTGTCTTGAGGCTCCATCTCTCTGTCCCTTCCTGTGTGGTCTGTCTCTGCTCATCTTTCCCTCCAGTGTCTTTTTATCTCCCCGTACCCCTGTCCACCCATCCTCTCCACTTCACCTCATCCAAAGAATTCTCTTTCCCTTCCTCCCTAAGTCTTGGCACCTGGCCCTCCTCCTGAGCATCAGGTGTCTTCATCCTGTCAAAATAAGTTTGCTAGCTTGAGATGGAGTTGGCGAGGGAGACATGAATGTCGCCAGGCAGCCATGGGAAGAGAGCGTAGGGCAGGATGTGGTGCGTTTGGTAGAGGCTTGCTTAGCACGCACGCACCGCACGAGCCCTTGGGTTCAACCCTGTCTCTCTGTAAACTGAGTGTGTTGGCACATCCTGTGGTCCCTGCACTTGCACCTGCTGAAGCAGAGGCAGGAGGAGCAGAAGCGCAAGGTTGTCCTCAGCTGCACAGCCAGTTCAAGGCCAGACTGAGCTGTGGGGGGGGGGGGGCTCAAACAAACAAACAAAGGTAGGAAGAAATGGGAGGATGCTTATGGCCATGCATCTGAAGAGGTGGGGAAACTGAGGTTCAGGGAGTTGCACCAATTCCCTGATGGTATCACAGCTGGAGGAAAGAGCCTGGGCAGGTGAGATGAGAAGGGTGAGGGCAGATCTCGGGGAAGGAAGGACCCCCTGTTTCTTCCCATCTTCCCTACCTCCCCTGCTGGGCGCGGTGCTGGAGCGTGGGAGCGCCAGGCAGGCCCCAGCCATGTTTCCTGTTGGCATGGCTCTCTGCAGCCCCACCCCCTCGAAGTGGCTGCCCTCTCCTTGGCCACTTGGCTGAAGGAAGCTGGCCTGCTCTGACCCTCCATGTGGCTGCCAGTCACTTCACAGTAACTACCCCCACAACCCCCAGTCCTCAAATGCAGGCTGAGCACTGGGGCCCAGAAGTTCTCCCGAGGAACTTCCCATCTGCTTTCCCACCAGCAGACCATATCCACAGCCCCTGCCCCAACTTTCCTGTTGAACAAGTGTTTGGCCCTCAGGCCACAGACCAACCCTTGCCCTCCACTCTCCTATGTCACTAAAGCCACAAGCCTGACCAAGGTTGGATTATCCCAGGGGCTTGTTAAGGCATGTTCCAAACATACCTGCACTCCCTGGTCCTCTGAAGGTTGATTGGTGGCCCTATCCAATGTGCTTTCCCGATTCCCTGTGTTGTTTAGTTCTCTTGGTATTTTGTCTTTAATTATTATTATTATTATTATTATTATTATTATTATTATTATTATTTTTGCAATAAGGTCTTGTGTAGCCCAGGCTGGCCTTAAACTCCTGATACTCTTCCCTTCATGTCCCCAGTGCTTGGATCACAGGTGTGCCACCACCATGCCTGGCGCAACTCTTCCGGCCTCCTCCTCTTGCGACTCTTGAGTCTGAACCCCCAGCCTTAGCTTCTCCAGGGACTAGAAGTTCAAACCACTGTCTGGCAAGTGAATAACAGGTGCATTCTGGGGGAAATCAAGCGTCTATGTAGTATGTGGGGGTGGGTGGAGGCACCACTTCCCACCTTTCCTTTGTCAGTTACTGCCGGGTGGCACCGAGTAAACGGTAAAGGCTAGATAAGGAGCAAGGAGACACCGCCTAATGATAACTTCTTCTCCCCTCGCTCCCTTCGCCGGAGCTGGGCTATCAAGGGTCAGCTTTGCAGGGTCCTCAGCAAGGTCTGGATTCCCCAGCAGTCTGACAACACTTACTCAAAGACTGACCCTGGGAGCCATCTCCCTTTCCATGCAGGGAGGGCTGGGGGAAGGTGTAGGGTGTATCACACTTGCTCAGGTCTCAGGGGTCCAGACTCTCCTTGGTAGACCCAGGATTGCAAGACCCCAGCTCTCCTCCCTCACACCCAGGGGTCCAACCCTAGCTCCCTCTTCCCTCAGAACCAGGAGGTCCAGACCCAGCCCTCCTCCCTCAAACCTTAAGAGCCCCCCCACCCCTTTAGACCTAGGACTAGATAAGACTAGCCCTCCTTTCTCACACCCAGAAGTCTAAGACCCTAGCTCTTTTTCCTGCTCTGTGGAAGGGCTCTTTACTCACCTTGCAACCCAGGAACCACAACATCTCAGCGTGCAGCACCATGAGTCCGATGCCAGTTCCCGCCAGCACCAGCGCCCAGCCGGCCACCCTCTTCTCTTGCTCCAGCAGGCGTTTTCTCCGTCGCAGGGCCCCCAGGCCAGTCACCAGCTCCCCGCCCATGGCCCCTGAGGTCTTGGGGCTCAGCCAGCTTCCTGCCCAGGGTCCCCCACCTCTCAGTACACAAATGGCAGCCAGCTTGGCTTCCAGGCCGGAGGCCCGTTCTGCTCACTCTGGGACTTTTGCTGGAAGGCACAGCCTAGCCCTGTGCCCTCTGGGGAGTGGTAACTGCGGCAGGGCAGGGCGGGGAGAGACGGGGAGGTCCCTGGGTAGGGGGAGGCTGCCCATCCCATCCCCTTCTGAGACTAAGGAGGGGCTGGGGTGTGTCTTGTGGCCCCAGGCAAGGAAGAAGAGTCCATCCACGTGGGCAAAGACACACTCTGACACACAATAGTTTGTGACTCCCTAACCGTTCGCACTCGGTGGTACACACCTACAACCCGCCACACCCAGACATCACAGAGCACCCCACGACAGACCGGAGATGGAGTCCAACACACCAGGACACACCACACAACCTCCACAGAAGTGACTCACAACTCCCGAAAGTTCAGAAACCCACAGCCACACCCAGACACCACACACACACATGCTGTATGTGACACACGCCAACATTTAGCAGGGCAGCAGCATCCCGTGTCACACGGGGCCACCCAAAGGTTGTAGTCACACACGCTGCTCAAAGTGGGCCTGGGGGAGGGGCTGGAGAGACCGCACAGCGATTCAGAGCCAATGCAACTCTGAGAAGAAGTCTAACTTCTGTTCTCAGCACTTACCCGGCAGCTTGCAACCACACCTGCAACTTCAACTCAGGGGATCGGACACCCTTTTCTGGCTTCTGCGGGCACCCCCCACACATGGCATTCATCCACATAGATATGCACACACGTAATAAATAAAAATATATCTTAAATAAAAAAATATAAAACGGAGCCAGGGACGAGTGCAGCCAGCAAAGTTCTCATCCAGCATGAAGACGCCCTGAGGTTCAGTCCCCAGCATGGCACCTTGGCATAAGGGAGCCCGAGGCAGGAGGATCAGCAGTTCTAGGTCCTTCTCAGCTGTGAGTTCAAGGTCAGCCTGAGCTACATGAGACCCTGTCTCCAAAACCAAGGAAATCCCCTTTGTATTTTATTACATAAAGAGTTAAACACCAACAGCCACACGAAATGTGCACCGAGAACTACACAGACACACATCAGGTGTGGACACAGGGACTTGTAAAAGGCGCCAGGCACAACATACATGTGTCAACAGATACCCAAGTGTGGCTGTGACACACATGGGGTTGTACCCAATACATGCAAACACCTGAGGGTGGCAGATGCTGACCCAGAGTGCCTAGAGAACTGGAAACATACAGCAACACGCACTGTGCGTGGGATTCACACGCACAGTCCCGACTGTGATCCCTGACACGTCTGACACTCCATGTGCCCCAGCACACTACATAATACAACCCTACAGTCAGAGAGTAGTCTAGATGGAAGGGTACAAGCTGCTTCTACCCAAAGCATTCTAGCCACACAAGACACAGCCCAGGATGACAGCCTTTGGAGGGGGTGGGGCTGGATTTGGACACACATGAATGCCAGCATCCAGATCAGCATACCATTGATCCAAAGTCACACACAATGCTTGCACACACCATACTCCAACATGTGTGGCCACACACCCACAACACACAGGCAAGAGAGAGACTCTTAGCGTGGGCATGCATCCTGATACGAGACACGAGGTCATTTCACTGAGGGAGACACTGTGTTACATGCATATTTACACACACAAAACCCATAGATGGGGCTGGGGAGATGGCCAGTTGGTAAAGTGTGCACAAGTGTGAGGATCTGAGTTTGAATCCCCAGCACATTTGTGAAAATCTGGTGCAGGGGTTGGAGAGATGCCTTAGCAGGCAAGAGCCCGTGCTGCTATTGTGGAGGACCCTGGATCAGTTTCCAGCATCTGCACTGGGTGGCTCACAATAGCCTTAACTCCAGTGAATCTAGCGCCCTCTTCTGACCTCTGCTAGCACCTGCACACACATGGCATATACCACACACACACACACAAGACTAGAATAAAATAAGTAATTTTAAAATTACTATTTAAAATGTTTGCCTAGGTACCCAGGCATACATCTGTAACCCCAGCCTTGAGTGGGGAGGTGGTGCAGTTGGATGGATCCCTGAAATCATCCTACCTGAGTCAACAAACTCTTGGAGGTAAAGGAAATACAGGGCTAGTGAGCTGGCTCATGGGGTGTAAGAGCACCAACTGTAAACCCTGGTTATCTGGGTTCAATTCCTAGATCCCGCAAGGTGGAAGAAGAGAGCAGACTTCTGCATTGGTCCTTTGACCGCCTTGCATCACCATGCACGCACACTGTAAACAGACAGGAGGTGCACACCTGAGGATGATCCTGGCATCAGCCTCTGACCACCACAGACACCTGCACAGCCCACTCCACAGACAACACACACACACAGACACGCACACTCTGCATACTCCATTCCAACACAGAACACACACACACTCACACAGACACACACACACCCAGCACCCACTACTCCAACACAGAATACACATACATATGCTCACACACAGACACACCCACATCCTGCACTCTCTACTTCAATACACACTCCACAGAACACACACACACATATATTCACACACTCACACACTGTCACTCACATGTACACTGTCACCTCTCTACTCCAACACAGAGTACTCTCTCTCTCTCTCTCTCTCTCTCACACACACACACACGCCCTGCACACTCTACTCCGACACAGAGCACGCACACACACACATAGTGACATTCTCACACACAGACACACACCTGCACACTCCACTCTGACATAGAGCACACACACACACTCATATACACACGAGCGACAAAACAAAGGCACACGGTGAATGTGACACAGGAATGGGATGCTGTGTGCGATACAGAGATCCAAATAGGAACGCACAGTGACAAAAAGACACATGAAGCTACACACCATGTCCTGGGACCTTAAATGCTCCCATGCATGGCAACCACACGACACCAAACACAAAGCGATGTTGTGACGTGGTGACTCACCGCATGGTCCCCACTCACAGAGAAATGCTCAGACACAACTCCTTGCCTCCCCGTGTCCTGTGGCATTCAGGACTATGGACCCGCCAGCCACAGGGAAATGAGATACCCATGGATAGGCATGTCTGGCACCACTCTAATGCAGCCGAACAGACACACCCAGAGACTCCCAACCACACACACACAGACACGCCCAGTGACAAAAACACACCCCGTGGGGGTGCTCCACCCCATGGCACACAGCATGATCCCACTCAGTGACACATGGCTGGAAAAGGAAGGAGACGCACCCAGGCACACCCGGACACTACACGTGTGTTTTCTTGGAGAAGATGCTGAAGCCGGGCGGTCCTCATGCTACAATCTCAGCATCCCTGGCTGCTTGCTGCATGAGCCTGGACAACCCCCGCCCCCACCTTCCTCCTCTCCAGGAAGATCCATCAATGGGCCTTGCATACAACTCCTATCTCACTGTCTCCCTCATTCTAAGCCTTCATGTTTTTCTTTTCTTTTCTTTCTTTCTTTTTTCTTTTTTGGTGTTCAGGATTAGAACTCAGGATAGTCTGTGTGCTCAGCATGGATTCACACCCTGAGCTCTACTGGGGCCCCTCACTGGGGATTCTAGGCAGGGGCTCTACCACTGAGCCACACCCCAGCCCCTCACTGGGGGATTCTAGGCAGGGGCTCTACCACTGAGCCACACCCCAGCCCCTCACTGGGGGATTCTAGGCAGGGGCTCTACCACTGAGCCACACCCCAGCCCCTCACTGGGGATTCTAGGCAGGGGCTCTACCACTGAGCCACACCCCAGCCCCTCACTGGGGGATTCTAGGCAGGGGCTCTACCACTGAACCACACCTTAGCTCTGCCTTTATACCCTCATCTGTCCAGTCTTTGTGTCTCTCTCCTACGGCTTCTCTGTCAGCCTCTATCTCTTCATGTGTGCCCTGAGCCTCAACGTCCTTCTGCTTCTACTTCTCTCTCTTCTGTCTACTCCTCTTTCGGCCTTTTTGCCTTTGTGTGCCGTGTATGTCGCCTCTGTTTCATTCTCTCTCTCCTTTCTCTCTTTGCCTCCCTCCTTCTGGAGTGGCCATCGTTTGTTGTCTTGGCTCTCTTCAGGCTCCTTCTCTCCGTCTCCGAGCTCCACACCTCGTCTCTCCAGCTCTCTCTGTAGCTCTCCTGTTTCCCCATCCCTTCCTCAGCCTGCATCCCTGGCATAGCCGTGGATAGCAGGTCACTTCTGCTTCCATCTTAACCCCACGGAGGAGCTGATAGCCATCCCTGTACAGTGACTGGGCCACTAATAAGTCAAAAGCCAAGATCAGTTCAAGCCACTCCAGCTACACAGCTACTGGGCCCCAGTTCAGGGATTTCTGAGAAATGTACACAGAGAGACAGACATGGGGGGGGGGGAGGAAGAGTGACAGAGGAACAGAGCTTGAGGAGTCACAGAGGATCCAGAGTATCAAACATACATAATTCCAGTAATCTGGAGCCCGAGGCTGGTGATGAAGTGGTTGAGTCTAACTGGGATGTGTAGTGACATCCTCTCTCAAAAAAAACAAACAAACAAAAAAAAACAAAAACAAAACAAAAAACAAAACAAAACAAAAACAACAACAACAACAAAAAAACACGCAAAGGTGAAAAAATGACTGTGGCACGGCTCAGTGGTAGAGCCCCTGCCTAGAGTCCCCCAGTGAGGGGCTGGGGTGTGGCTCAGTGGTAGAGCCCCTGCCTAGAATCCTCCAGTGAGGGGCTGGGGTGTGGCTCAGTGGGACCTATCTTTAGCGCAAGAAAAACAAAACACAACAAAATTAAAGAGATAGAGAAGACACATAGAAGTGAAGAGAAAGCAAAATCTGAAATCCAGTCGTGGACATTAGACAGAAATTTTGTCTCCAAATATACAGAAAATAAGAGATACCTGGAAAGGATGGCTGTGGGAGACGCGCCAGTGGGTAGCACTGACTGACGGCCGTGCCAGACAGACACCAGACTCTCCACTGAAGCCACGAGCAGTTGAAAGAGACGTCATTTTCTGCCTCTGGCCCCAGG
Source organism: Chionomys nivalis (assembly GCF_950005125.1). Taxonomy (NCBI): domain Eukaryota; kingdom Metazoa; phylum Chordata; class Mammalia; order Rodentia; family Cricetidae; genus Chionomys; species Chionomys nivalis. Next base: position 78,718,686 of record NC_080087.1, on the reverse strand, counting down.
AGGGGCTGAGCTGAGAGGGCAGTGACTCAGGGCCCGAGGTTTCCTGTGACTCAGCCCCGGGCTCAGTCTGAAACTCTGGAAGGGGTGTAGAGGGAGATGGGGATCTTCGGAGAAAGAATGAGAGGATTGCCGTCTGCAAAAGAAAGATGCAGAGCCCTGGCCCTAGACCCTACATCTAAGGGAGGAGGCTGGGCCTTGAAGCGCTGAGTCTTCGCGGGAGAGGCCTGGGGCCTGGTTCCCGGAGAGGGTGGGCTCTGGGTACAAGGCGGGAAGGGGGCTGGATCCCACAGTTCTATCCAGGAAGATTGGAAGAACTGATTCAATGTCCCCAGGACTTTTCCCTGGCCCCTTCCCAGATGCCCCACCTTTGTCCCAGCCTCCTCTCCGGACCTGGAAAAGAACCAGGAGCCTCAGGGCCCAGCCGGAAGGGGCCAAGGACAAAGGGTTGTTTAACTAGCTGGTGCTGGAGGGAAGTGGAGAAAAGGGTGTTTCAGGCGGAAAGGTCACTTGGTGCCCGGGGCATGTGCTGGGACTGGCAAGCTGAGCCCCAGGGAAGACATCCTGACCGTCCTAGGCCAGAGGTAGCACATCACACAAAGCCTGCTCTGAGAATGGCTTAAGGAGGCTTCAGGGTTTGGAAGACTCCCACCTAGTGGTGATTTTGGGAACTGCAGGCGCTCTGCAGATTTATAGCAAAAAAAAATTTCTTGTTCTATATTGGGCACCTACTGAATGACTGACATTGTTCTAAAAGCAGGGGATGTTGCCACAAACAAAACAGACAATCCTGCCCTGGAGGCACTTTCGGGCCACGGAAGAGAGCGCTCAGGATTCCATCCGTCTCAGTCTGATGTTTTTGACCAGTTCCAAGTTTTCCTTCCGCATTGGACTTCTGTGTCTCTCTTAGTCTCGAGTGCACATGTTTGTTATTCCTACACTGCAGCTTTCAACTTCCTCCATTTTCCCTTTTCTGTCATCCTTTCCTCATTAGTTTACAGAAAGTCAGTAGATTTTCTTCATTTTAAACAGACAGCCAGGCGGTGGTGGCGCACACCTTTAATCCCAGCGCTCGGGAGGCAGAGGCAGGTGGATCTCTGTGAGTTCGAGGCCAGCCTGGTCTACAAGAGCTAGTTCCAGGACAGGAACTAAAAAGCTACGGAGAAACCCTGTCTCGAAAAAATCCAAACAAATAAACAAACAAACAAAAAAAACAAAACAAAACCAAAAACAGACATTGATTGATAGATTGATTGGCAGGTGTGCACAGGCATGCATGCATTCCACATCACGTGTGCATAGGCCAGAGGACAGCTCTCCTGAGTGATCAGGAGTTGGATCTCTCCTTCTACTGTGTGGGTCCCGTGGGCCAAACTCAAGTCCTCAGGCTTAACAGCAAGTGCTTTTACCCTCGGAGCGATCTCTACCAGCTTTCTGTTTCTGAATTTTATAACTATTTACTTATTCATTCATTCATCATCATCATTCATTTATTTTTGAGACAGGGTTTCAACATATCCCTGACTGTCCTGAAACTCACTGTACAGACCCAGTGGAACAGGCTGTGTAGACCAGGCTGGCCTTGAACTCAGACATCCACCTCTCTGCCTCCCAAATGCTGGGATTAAAGGTGTGCACCCTTTGCCCAAGTAAATGCTCTTAACCAGCCATTTTCTAGTGTTTTGGAAACAAGTTCTTACGTAGCACAGTGTAGCCTTGAACTCATGAAGCCAGGATAGTACTGAACTCCCGATCTTCCTGCCTCCAGATGTCACATAGGTTACATGGTACTGTGCTATCATATCCCACTCCTTTCTTGTGCTTGAGCCAGGGTTTTCCTAGGGTTCCTTATAGTTGTAATCCTTCTGCCTCAGGTCACACAGACTACAATATCTGGTGTACACTGCCACATCTGTCTCTTCTACAGATGTGTCATTACATCTGACTACAGAGAGGGGGAGGGGAAGGGAGAGAGAGAGAGAGAGCATCAGTGTTGCCCTGGTCTCCTCCACCCCTCCCGGCTGTAGATGGCATGGTTCTCCTCCTTGTATCTGACTGACTTTCAACTTGCTTTAAAGCATAGAGTGTTGTGGGAATAGCTTGGAGCATGCTAAGAGCAAAAGGAACTTCTGTCTCTATCCTCCCACATCTCAAAGCCACCGAGCTGCCAGGAAGTTTAAGTTCATCCCATGGAGAGGAATGTTGGAGGAGAGTCCAGATACTTTAAGCAAAAGGTTCAGAACGGCAGAATACAGTCGCCTATGTGACCCAGGGGAAACCAGTAGGAGGGTCCAGACCACACTCAGAACCACAGGACCTGTTCTCAGGTGCTACATTTTGGAGTGGTTTGCTACATAATAGGGTTGCTGTGTAAAATGTGTCTCACAGACTTACGTGTTTGCACACTTGGTCCCCAACTGGCAGTGCTGTTCTTGAAGGCTGCGGACAACCTCTGGGACTGTGGACTAGCTGGCTGGAGAAGTTCACTGGGGATGGGCTTTGAAGGCAGTGTCTGATAACTACTTCTGGTGCCAGCAGGAACACTCTGCTTCCTGGTCCATCCAGGTCTATCAGGCAGCCTCTGTGTCTTCCCCACCATGACGGGACTGTTCCCACTGAAACTCTGAGCCAGAATAAGTCAGGTAACTTGGCTCAGAGATGAGTCTCTTTGTAATAGCAATAGATACGCTTTTCTGTTCATTTACATACATTTCAAGCCTTCCACTATTGGAATAATTTTTATATATGAAGCAATAATGGTTATTTCACCATGTACATTCTAGCAAATATGAAAAAAAAACTTGGCACAGATAGTGGGCCGTGGTGGTGCACATCTTTAATCCTAGCACTTGGGAAGCAGGGAACAGATGGATCTCTGTGAGCTTGAGGCCAGCCTGGTCTACAGAATGAGTTCCAAGACAGCCAGAGCTACACAGAGAAACCTTGTCTCAAAAAAAAAACATAGATGGATAGATAGATAATCTTTAAAAACTGAGTGTATATGTGTGTGTTTGTTTGGTAGTATGTACACATGAGTGTAGGTACCAGCAGAGGCCAGAAGATGGCGCCAGATCACCTGGAACTGGAGTTATAGGCAGTTGGAAGCTACTGCATCTGGGTGCAGGGAATCAAACTCTGGTCGTCTGCAAGAGCAGTGTGGGCTCCAGAAGAGCTGAGACTCTCAGACAAGACTGTTTTGCCTTAGTCTTCCTTGATCAGTCTCTTCTTTTACACTTCTCTGTCTTTTCTTATTTCTGTCTCTGTGTGTCTACTTCTGTCAAAATTCATCTCACTGTTGACTGTCCTTGGCTTCTGTTTGCTGATCTGCAAACAACATCAAAGACCTTAGGTCCTTGACTTTTGTCTGTTCTCTTGAATAGGACCAGTCTCCTCCAATCTCCTTGGTGCAATTCACTTATTTCTATACTGTATTTGGTTCTCTGCGCAGATATATAATCTCTCTCTCTCTCTCTCTCTCTCTCTCTCTCTCTCTCTCTCTCTCTCTCTCTCTCTCTCTCATCCAGAGATGGAATCCAGGATGCTATGTTAGCTAGACAAGACTTCTACCACTAAGCCACACGCAGGCAGTAATGTATCTTTGTTGATAAGATCTCACCGCCTCTCCAAACACAGCCTCCGATACTGCCAAGGCCAACCTGCAGATGCCGGTTTTGTCCTCCACCTCACGAGCCCTTGGAATCATATTCAGATATTCTCGGAGGATTTGTGTTTACCCTCTGAGCCATCTGTCTGGTCCATTTCTGTTGCAGCCATTGCATCTGTGAGGGATTTTCCAAGGAGGACATGCTGGAAAGGGTACACCCTGAGTGTGGGGCTGTGATACTTTCTGCTCTAGGATTCTGAAATGAACAAATTGGGGGAGGGGAAGCCAGTAGAGTGTCAGCATCTCTCTCTCTCTCTCCCTCTCTCTCTCTGTCTCTGTCTCTCTCTGTCTCTCTCTCTGCTATCGACCCACCACGGATTGAACAGGCAGCCCCCACACTTCCACCATGCTTTCCTCCCCATGACGGCCTGTGCCATTACAACTCATGAGGCACAATTGATCTTCCCTCCTAAGGCGTTTCTGTCAAGTATTCTGTCCCAAGGAAACAGGATATGTTGCTCACACACATCTCTGATCATTCTGTCTTCCCAGACTAGCACTTTGTCATTGCTGTGTTGTCAATGCTATAATAAAAGGATCTTGCCTCCCTTTCTATTATCTAGTTTTATTCAGTGTGTATGGGTGTTTTGTCTGCATTTATGTCTGTGTGTCATGAGTGTGCCTGATGTCCTGGAGGTCAGAAGAGGGCATCGGATCCCATGGAACTGGAGTTATGGATGGTTGTTAGCAGCCATGTGCTGGGTGCTGGGAATCAAACCCAGGTCCTCTGGAAGAACAGCCAGTGCTCTTAACCACTGAGCCATCTCTCCAGCCCCCATGAACTTCCTTCATTATTTGTCTAATTGTTAATGCAGGTCTTGCTATCCAAGTGGTACAGAATAATGTCAGGTACATTGGAAAGATGCTCAATAAATGTTTTTCTGTGATAGGGTCTTATGTGTCCCGGACTGGCTTTGAACTTACTTCATAACCAAGGATGACCTTGAACTTTTGATCCTTTGCCTCCACATTCAGAGTGCTGAGATTTCAGACGTGCACCATCACACCCAGCTTTATGTGCTGCTGGGGATGAGGTCCATCTTCACTCTAACCACTGAGTCAATGCCTCAGCCCTCCACAGATGGTCATCAAAGGAATGTTCCTTCTCTGAGATACTGACCGGCTTTTCTCCTGCTCTCGTCTGCTCCACATCATCCTATGGGGTTTGGGGTGGGGGATACCATTTCTCCATTTCCCTCGTGTTTGCCCCACCCCTTGTCAGATGAGTTGCTGTCTGTGGTCCTGATGTTGTGGCTCTGTCCTTGGTGCTGACTCTGGGGCTTCATTTCTGTGACACAGGCGAGGGTGTGAATGTCTTGCGGGAGGGACCAGGTTCTGTGTTAGATGCAAACATTGAATCACTTGTGTCATGAAGGGAAGACAGATGCATGAGTATGAAGGGGAGGACTTCACAGGCCCCTGTGACCACCAGAGGGTCCACTGTCTATTAACTGTCCTATGCACACATGTGAGTGTGTGTGTGTGTGTGTGTGTGTGTGTGTGTGTGTGTGTGTGTGTGTGAGAGAGAGAGAGAGAGAGAGAGAGAGAGAGAGAGAGAGAGAGAGAGAGAGAGGGCATGTATATGTATTGATCTACCCTGATCTTTCTTGGCATCCAGAAGGGTTGGTGCCAGCCTGCTCCAGGACACTGAGACCCAAGGGTTCTCATGTTTTTTTTTTAATATAATATGTTAGTGTTAACATTCAGTCTATGAGCACTGTTCCCACTTTTTATTCTCTTATCCATCCATCCATTCATTTTTTGTATAGATGGGCACATGTGTTAACCTATGTGCAGGTATGTTATAATCATGTGTGTGGAGGCTAAAGATCAAATGTATGTGTTATTCCTTAGGGGCCATCTATTTTAATTTCCTTGTGTGTGTGTGTGTGTGTGTGTGTTTGCATGTAGAGGTTAGAGGACTCCTTGCAGTGGTTGGTTCTCTCTTGTATGTCCTAAGGCTTGTTGGCAGTCACTTTTACTCCCAGTCATGTTATAAAGAGGCCACTTGTTTGTTTCCCAGCCACCCAGCATCTCAGACCCAAAACAATCACACGGAAACTGTATTAATTAAAACACTGCTCGTCTCATTAGCTCTATCTTCTTATTGGATAACACTTATATTAATTTAATTATAATATAATTATAATTAAATTATATTAATTTAACCCATTTCTAGTAATCTGTATATTGCCACGTGGCTGTGGCTTACCGGGTAAAGTTTCCAGTATCTGTCTCCAGCGGGGCTACATGGCTTCTCTCTAACTCCTCCTTTTTCTCCCAGCATTCAGTTTAGTTTTCCCCACATACCTCTATTCCCTGTGGGCCCAAGACAGTTTCTTTATTAACCAATGGTATTCACAGAATACAGAGGGAAATCCCACATCAGAGTCATCTCACCAACCCAACTTTTATTTTTTGAGACTTATACTGCCCATGTACTTACCAAGTAAGCTAGTCTGTCTAGCCATTGAGCCCCCAGGACCTCCTCCTCCTCTTTCTCCTCCTCCTCTTCCTCCTCCTCCTCTTTCTTCTCCTCTTTCTCCAATTTCTCTTCTTCTCCACTTTCTCCTCCTCTTCTTTTCATCTTTCTCCTCTTCTTCTTGCATAAGTACTTCAGGTCCTTGTGCTTGCAAAGAAAATACTTTACCAACTGAACTATCACTCTGGCCCTCAATTAATTCATTTTAAAGATATGTGTCCTAGAGTGGGTGAGATATTTCTGCAGGTAAAGGCACTTGCCACCTTTGGTACCTGCACCACCTAGAACTGCAATTGGGCAAAGGTCTGGGGATTAAAAAACATACAGAGACACATGGGTCACTCTTGACACAAGAATGCCAATTATATTGTGTTCCAGGGTAGCTTATATAGTGTTCTTCTTGAGTAATAGACATGCCCTAACTCTGAATTTTTTTCAGCTGCAAGCCCACAGAAAGTACTTCCTTATTATCAGGAACTCATGAGGGTCTCATGCTCAGAGCAGCTGAAAGCATAGGAAAACAAGTTGTTTACTCTGGCAGGCAAGGGGCCATAGAAAGTTCAGGGTCTGAGGATCTGCAGTCCCCAACAGCTCCCTCTTCTCTATATAATTAGACCAGGCCTGTCTTAGGTAGCAGAAGCACAAATTCACATCTTACCCATCATCAAAAACACTTGTTTCAGCACTCAAGGTCTCTGTCTCAGGTGGATGTGACAGGCTCCTGTCTCACCCGTCTCTGGCTCACCGGCCTTCTTATAGCATGCGGACTCACACTACACTCAGGAAGCCCACTTACTGGGGCAAGCAATAGTCGCGTAATTACATCACTGCTGCTCCTGCTGCTGCTGCTACCTGTTGTAGAGGCAGAGCAATAGAAACCCTCCAGCTAACAAGAGTTCCTAGGGCAACAGTCTCAGACCAGCTTTTCAGCAAGCCTAGACCATAAAGAAAGCCCTGAGTTAAAGAATCTGGGGAAGTGGGAGGAATTCACCCTGCTGACAGTAGCCCTAAGGTGTGGTACAAATATGATGGAAGGAAGGGGAGCAACTAACAAAATGCAAATCCCATAAGAAATCTAGCTGCTCTTGTAAAGGGGCTGTCTGTAGGTTAAGTTGGAAAATGCCCTGGTGAACATGCTCATTAAGGGAATTTTGGGTCTCTAAGGCAGTGGCAACCTGTCCAGCTAGGGGATCAACAGTGCTAGGCACAGCAGCTGTCTGGCTGATGGCAATTCCGGCTGCTGCAGCAGAGGCTACAGTGGTGATCCTGAAGTCTCAGCAGGGGTGGCTCAGCACCAGCTGATTCACTGGGACAGGTACAAGCCTGGAACCTGGACCACAGCAGCAGTCTGGCTGATAGCAATTCTGGCTACCGTGGCAGGGGCCGCAGCGGTGACAATAGCAGCCACTACAGCCTCGGTGACCCTGAAGTCTCAGCAGGGGTGGCTCAGCACCAGCTGATTCACTGGGATAGGTACAAGCCCGGAACCTGGACCACAGCGGTAGTCATATCATTCACCCAACAGCTGCTTAAATGACATGAAACTTGAGAGCAGTTAAGGGCGGCCTCCTTCCTCTGCCCCTGCCTCTGGTCTGGTCTTTATCTTGGTTTTCACCATGCTCCTCTCTGCCTTTAGATCCTTCCATGGCTCCCAAATGGTTGTAGGAGGAAACTGAGAAGGCTCGCTGTTGGTGTGCGATATTTCTAGGCCATTCAGAGTCAAGCCATCCTTTCCTTGCTTATCTTCCTCACCTCCATATACTAATACATCCCAACTCTGTAAATTCATCTTCTACATTTTATTTATTTTTGTTGCGTAGGTGTGTGCATGTGTGTTTGTGACATGGGATGAATGTGGGGATCATAGGACAACTTTGGGGAGTCTGTTCTCTCCTTCCACCACGTGGGATCCAGGGATCAAACTCAGGTTGACAGACTTTTGTGCAAACACCTTTACTCACTTTCTGGCCCTGTTCCAATGCTGTGCAAGTGGTCCTAAAGCCTCTCTTACTGCTTTGTCGCATAGGCTTCTTCTCAGACGTCCATGACCATCAAAACTGTCCTCTAAAGGCTCCTTTCTGGACTTCCCTTACTGGATCATACTCCCTTTGCTTATTTCTTGCTTGTTTATTTTTGAGACAGGGCTTTATGAAGCTTAGGCTAGACATTCTGTATCAGAGGATGTAGCTCAGGCTAGACATTGTGTATCAGAGGATGTAGCTCAGGGTAGACAGTGAATTCTTGATCCCCTTCTTTCACTTCTGGAGAGCTGGGATAAGGGCTGTGCCCCTTTCCCATATCTGACTCACATCCCAATTTCATCAACCATGAGCCTCCAGGTCTGTGACTGCATCTTTTCAGATCAGGAGGGCAGGCTGACTCTGACTAATTGCTGGGGTCAGGGATGCACCACCCCGGAAGAACAGGTTCCAAATGACTGCCAGATGCCTCTTCCTGCCCCTTGGTTTCTTATTCCCGCCTCTGCCCTGCGTTCTTGCCACCCAGTGAATGCTTCATGAGTCGTCATCATAGACGGATCCCTTTGCCTGGAATGCTTCCCACTGCACCCTCCTGGCAAACTCCGATTTGTCCCTTAGGATCTGGCTGCGGCTGCTTCCTCACCACAGTCACCTCTGATGCCGTGGCTGTCAACCTGACAGGAACTACTGTCACCTAGGAGACAAACTTCTGGGAACATCTGTGAGGGAGGTTCCATGTTGAGTTAATTGAGATGAGAAGGCCTGTTATTATGTTGTTGTTTTTCAAGACAGGGTTTCTCTATGGGACAGACCTGGCTGTTTTGGAACTTGCTTTGTAGATCCGCCTGCCCCTGCCTCCCTAGTGCTGGAATTAAAGGTGTGCACCACCGCCCGGCTGAGAAGGCCTTACTCTAACTGCAGGTGACACAGTCCACACAGAGCAGAAGGGAGGAAGTGAGCCGAACACCAGAATCCACTGCTCCCTGACTATGGACACAAAGTGACCGGCCACCTCCCCATCCTGTCACTGTGCCTTCTTCACTATGATGGATGGTTCCCTGGCTGATGAGATGGCTGCAAGATGAAATAAATCCTTTTCTCCCCAAGCTACTCTTCTCTGTATTGCCCTGGTTGGCCTGAAACTCACTCTGTAGACCAGGCTGGCCTGGAACTCACAGAGATCCGCCTGCTTCTGCTTCCCAAGTTCTGGGGTTAAAGGCGTGCGCCACCACTGCCCAGTTAATCTTTAAAATTTGAGACTGGGTCCCACTAAATTACTCATGCTGGTCTTGAATCCAAGATCCCCAGCGACTGGGGCTGTGACTCAACCCTGCCATTTAATGCGTCGCTTAAACATGACATGAGAAGGCAGGACTTGAACTCTCCCCTCTTACTTGTCCCTCAATAGACGATTTTAAGAAAGGGGTGGGCTTGTTGTTCCCTCTGCATCCCTCTCTGGCCCTTTCCCATAAAGAAAATTTCTTCATTTTTAAAAACCTTTTATTGCAAATAATATACATGTGGGAAGAAGAGAAAAGACAGGTGTGATGGCGTGACTCTGTCATCCTAGCATCTGGCAGGTCCAGGTGGGAGGATCAGGAATTCAGGGTCATCCTAGGCTACACAATGAGTTTGGGACTAGCCTGGGCTACATGAGCCCTTTTCCCAAAACAACAGCAGGAGGTTCAGTGAAAAGAGCAAAGCAGAACCAGTGAGTCCTCAGACCCTGTACCTCAATGTATAGACCTCCAGACACCTCATGTTCCCTCTCCTGCTCACTTGTCCCCAAAGATAACACTGTTATTTTCTTAACCATCGTCCATACTTTGTTTTGAATGGAGTCACATGACCTGTTCTTTTGTGTGTCTTTCCTGTTTTGCTCAACGCGATCTTTGCGAGATTCTTCCAAGGTCACTGAAGGTAACTGTCCACCGTCATTTCTATTGCTGGGCAGCCGTCCTTTCAGTGAGAGGTCATGGCCTCCTCCTTCCTCATTTGGCTGTTGGTATTTATTTGTGTTGTTTGCAGTTTGTGGCCATGTGGACCAGTTTCTCTTAGTGGACCTGAGAGCAGGACTGCTGGGTTGTAGAAAGGGTGTCAATTCTGTTTCAGAAATACTGAAAAGTAGGGTTTGTGTCTCTCTACCTCCCTCCCTTCCCCCTTTTCTCTTTCTTTCTTTTGAAACAGGGTCTCACTATGTAGTCTTGGCTGTCCTGGAACTCACTATGTAGACAAGGTTGACCTTAAACTCAAAGATCCACCTGCATCTGCCTCCGAGTGCTGGGATTAAAGATGTGCGCCACCACCTCCTGCCAGGGTCTCACAGTGTAGATCAAGGCTGGACCTAAACTTGTAGTGTAGTCCAGCTTGGCCTTAAAGCAGTGATCCTCCTGCCTCAGTCTCTTGGGTGCTGGGATTACCACCACCCTTGTGAGAAATGTGTTTTTAAGGTGAGTGGCATGGTTTGGCTGTGAGGTGTCACAACAGAACCATGCATTGAAGCCGGGTTAGATTTTGAGGGGCCTCACTCAATGCTCTGATTAGCTCCCAGATAAATGGGACTTCAGGAGATGGGGGCAGTGGCTGTAAGGAAGGATGGATAGAGGGAGGGAAGTCTGTGACTGGAGAGGGGGAGGAGTGAGGTTCTTTTTTTGATGTCATTTTTAAGGGAACCCACACTAGGGGCTGGAGTGGTGAGAAGCAAAGCGGTTCTGGAGGCGCTTTCTATGCGGGGAGCCTAAGGGACCCCCCCAGAGCGATGGCCAGTAGTGGAGCCACAAACAGCAAGATCAGGATTCTGGGAGCCTGGGGAGGGGCTGGGGACGCGACGCCGGGGATGGTCTGTGTCACCGAGTCCCTGTTGCAGAGGTGGCCCTCGCAGCAGTAGCCCTGCAGGTCGATGGATGTCCAGGGGCTGGTGGTGCCCATGGTGGTACAGGAGGGCCGGTGGCAGGTTCGGATGTACACGGGCACTGAGAAGTTGCCTGAATGGACAGGGAGGAGGGGTCAGGCCACCGGAGGGTCTCCCGTGAGCTCTGCCTTAGCAGGCAGGGGCAGGCCTGCGTCCTGTTAGGTCTTTCTGAAGACCAGAGCCACATCTCTCAGAGTGCAGACAAGCCTTCTCCCTCAGACCAAAGCCATGTCTCCTTCACAGCACAATAGACCTCCTACCTCAGTCTATAGACTTTTTCCTTAGATCAGAGCCGTGCCTTCTTCAGACAAGTGCCATACCTCCTCTCTCAGACCAAGGCCACAGAGAACTATGCCTCTCTGTTGTCTCTGCCTTCAGGTCTTCAGCGCCCCCACGTCTCTATCCTAGGCCGTCCCACCGTTCCAGCCCCTCACCAATGTTCATCCGGCCATTGCCCTGGAAACAGACGCTCTGGTCCTGGTGGCACTGGACCCTTCGGGACCTCTCAGGGGAACAGTCTTCAGGGCGGGTCCCCAAGCAGGCATAGCACTCGGTGCCACTGAGCGTCGGTGGGTCAGGTGCTTGTAGAAAACAGTAGATACGTTAGACCTGTAGTTAGATAGGTCGCTTCTGGCTGCAGTGCTGGCTGCTTGCTGCATCTTCTCATGCCAAAGTGGAACCTGGCATCCCACAACCTTAGCAGCACTCAACGGAGGCCTCTCGCCACTCCAGTCCACCCCCACCTCTTCAGCCCCAGCCCCACCTCTCTAGCCCCGCCCCGACCTCTCTCCAGCCCCCACCTCCGACCTCTCCAGTCCCGTCCCCATCTCTCCCACCCCACCCACACATCTCCAGTCCCGCCCCTTCCCTCCAGCCCAGCCCTGTCTTCCCAGTCTCGCCTTCCCTCCTCCAACCCCCAGCCTCCCCCCTCCCCCCCCTCCCCCGCACACCTTGACTCAGGTTGGGGAGGGTGTCATGGTTCTTGAGTTGGGTGTTGCAGAAGTCCGTTGCGCAGCCACGGACCACCGCGTAGTCGGGCGGCAGCGCGTCCTGGTTGGACTGCATGGGGCCAGTGGTGGGGCCGGTCCAGCATCCCTTCCGGACGATTGTCACCAGGGAGCGGTACCCTGGGGCGAACATCAGGCCTGGAGTGAATTCTCCCTCCTGCTTGTCTCCTTCTCTTAGTTTTGCCTCCTCCCTCCTTCCATTCTGCCTTCTGCTATCTTGCTTTGTTTTACTTTTACGTTTCTTTCTGCCCAGTGTCCATTTCATGTTTCTATCATCTCTGTCCTTTTTTTTTTTTTAAAGATTTTATTTATTTATTAAGCATACAATGTACTGCTGGCAAGGAAGGCACCAGGTCTCATTACAGATGGTTGTGAGCCACCATGTGGTTGTTGGGAATCGAATTCTGGACCTCTGGAAGAGCAGCCAGTGCTCTTAGCCTCTGAGCCATCTCTCCAGCCCCATCTATGTCCTTCTTCATTTCCTGTTCCTCATTTACCCTTTCCCTTTCCTCTCTCTCTTCTCCCCGCTTCTTCCCTCAGCTCTCTCAGTCTCTCTGTTGTTTTTAAAGATTTTTATTAATTTTAGTTTATACGTAGCACAATGCAGTGCTCACAGAGGCCAGAAGAGGATGTTGGACCACCTGGAACTAGAGTTACAGTCGGTGTGAACCACATCTAAGTGCTGGGAACCAAACCTGGATCACCTAGAGGAGCAGCCAGTGCTCTTAGCCACCGAGTTGTCTTACCAGCCCTGTTTGGTTTCTTTGTTTTTCTGAGACAGGGTTTCAGATAGCTCCTAGATGGTCTAAGGTTTGCTACATAGCCAAGAATGACCTTAAACTTGTGATCCTCCTGCCTCTGCCTTCCAAGGATTGCAAGTGCTTGGATTTGTGCTACCATGCCAGTTTCTCTCTTTCCCTTTGACCAGGTCTTGCCATGTAGCCCAGGCTGGTCACAAAAACACAGTGCCCCTGCATCTACCTCCTGAGCGCCATGATTTCAGGCATGAACCACCATGCCCAGCCATCACTTTCTCGCCCTCCATTCCTTCTCCTCCTTTTTCTCTTCCTCTGTCTTCTCCCTCCCCCTCTTTTGTTGCCCTCAGGTCCTCACCAGTGTCCAGCAACAGCATCGCCTCAGAGCACCCCTGAGGACAGGAGACACTGGGGAATGTCATGGCACTGAGGTCGAAGGGTCCGAAGTAGGTGTGCTCAAAGCTGTAGCACTGTAGGGCCTGGGAGCCTAGGAGAGGGATGGGGTGTGTTAGCAGATCGGGGGGGAACCTGTCACAGGACTGAGGGCTCCAGATGCACACCAGTTGCTGTGTCTCATGTCACCATGAGAAAGCAGTGTCATCACCAAGTGCCACCATGGTCCTCAAAGACCTCAGTCATTTGCATAAGGGGCTGAAGCGATTTCCTCCTGCTCTGCCCATTTCTCAACAGACACCCCCAAATCGTGCAGGTAGGAAGAGTGCAGTCTCACATAGACAGAGCCAGCAACACAAGTGAACTCTGGCCTAAGTGCTGACACAGGTCTGTGCAAGCCTCCTATTTAATAATGCGTGCAGAACAGCCTGGTTGCAGCCCATGTTCCCCAAGATCCCACAAGGATAGATACGACACCCTTAGACCCAACAAAGCCACTTAGAGGGGGAGCCATCCCACTCACAGGCTCTGATGTCTGCATATTTTGCATGTGTCATAATGATAGAGGACCCAGAAGCTGAGAGAGGGGCTGCCAAGAAGGCTCGGCGGGTGAAAGTGCTTGCCGCCAAACCTGGCCATCTGAGTTCCATGCCCAGGACTCACACGACGGAGGGAGAGAATCCAGTGCAACTCCCACAAGTTGTCTTCTGCCCCCTTCCCACAGAGCTGACATTTATTTTAAAAGAAGGCTGAAAATCGTGGGAGAGAAAAATCACATGCACACACCCACACAAAAAGCACAATTATGGTGTTAGAAATGACACCATCTGCCAGGCGGTGGAGGCGCAGGCCTTTAATCCCAGCATTCAGGAAGCTGAAGCAGGTGAATCTCTGAGTCTGAGACCAGCCTGGTCTATAGAGTGAGTTCCAGGACAGCCAGGGCTACACAGAGAAAGAAACAGAAAGAAGGGAAGGAAGGAAGGAAGGAAGGAAGGAAGGAAGGAAGAAGAAGAAGAAGAAGAAGAAGAAGAAGAAGAAGAAGAAGAAGAAGAGGAAGAAGGGAAGGAAGGAAGGAAAGAAAGAAGGACATCATTGGCTGGGAATCTGGCTTGTGTCAGGTGGGGGTGTAAAACTTGTCTTCAAGTGTGAGCGCCAGGGTTAGACCCCAGGTGTGGCAGCCCACCCATCAGCCTGGTGTGAGGGTACAGAGAGGCGGTCCCCAGAACGAGCGAGCCAGCTGGACTCGATCACCAGGTGGTCTGGGCTCATGACTTGGCAGAGAGTGATGGAGGAAGATGCCGGGTGCCAACCTCAGACCTCCGCACATGTGTGTGCACATACTATACACATACACATGACAAAAAGAGTAAGGAAAAGAATGACCCATCTAAGTGGTTTAAAATCATATACAGACACAGGATATTTAGAAACATGCAAATAAATACACAGAGAGTAACACACCCTAATATCCAAATACACACAGATATGAATATGTAAGCCACGGAAATAGCATAGGGACAGTGGACATATGGGTGCAAAATTACATACCCATCTTTTTTCTTTTTCTTTTTTTCCAGAGAAAGTGAAGGAGAAGAACTGGCCCTCAGAGAATTTTTGTTGTTGTTGTTTTGAGACAATCTCATGTAGACTGGCCCAGAACTCACAATTCAGTTGAGGCTGGCCAAACACTGGGATTACAGCCCTGCTACACCATGTGAAAACATTTGAAAATTTAAAATTATTGCTGAGCATGGTGGCGCATGCCTTTAATCCCAGCACTCAGGAGGCAGAGACAGGTGGATTTCTATAAGTTTGAGGTCAGCCTGTTCTACATTGAGACAGTGAGAATCTGTCTCAAAATTTTTCTATTGCATTTTTTTACAGTGTTGTAATCTGGTACAGAGAAGCACAAGCGGGTGCTAACACAGGGACACATCTGGAACCAAACTGTGTCCCATGGTGAGCAAATGCACACAAATTAAGACTTGCACGAGGTTTGCTCAATATCTAATTCTCCCCTCATGACCCATCCATGCTCAAGTGAGTACGTCCCTATAGGAGAAGAGGGTCCAAAAAAGAGCTAAGGTCCTTGCCAGCTCCAGGGAGAGCCCCGATTGCTCCACAGAAATTCCCTCAATGGGAGGGGGGCAGGGTGAGGAAGGAAGACCGATGTCAGAGGAGATGACAATGTGAGCGTGCAGAGGGGTGAGAAGGGATACACACATGGTCTCCATCATCCCGAGATTCGTGAGAACAAGCCTCTAGCCCTCCTCTCCCAGTCTCAGAGGTCCAAGTCCCAGCCCTCCTCCCTCAGACCAGGGGTCCAGGTCCAGCCCTCCTCCCTCAGACCCAGGGGTCCAGGTCCAGCCCTCCTCCCTCACACCCAGGGGTCCAGGTGCAGCCCTCCTCCCTCAGACCCAGGGGTCCAGGTCCAGCCCTCCTCCCTCAGACCCAGGGGTCCAGGTCCAGCCCTCCTCCCTCACACCCAGGGGTCTAGTCCAGCCCCCCTCCCTCAGACCCAGGGGTTCAGGCCCAGCTCTCCTCCCTCCTCCCTCAGACCCAGGGTGAGTCCTGCCTCAGACCCTTCTTCCCATTGGACTCAGCGCAGGTGGGTACCTGTCAGGTAGAGCCCGATTCCGAGGAGGCCGAGCAGGAAGGTCCTGGGGATCTCCATGGCAGCCTGCGGAGCTGAGCTGCGACACCGACACGGAGGACAGCTCCTGCCACTCTGACTTGCTGTCGGGCTGGTTTTCCCTGCTGATCCCCAGGCATCCAGGCTACCAGCCTGGCCAGGATTCCAGATTCCTCCACCCCGCCCTTCCGCCCTCCTTCACGTGGGCTGCCTCCTTCTAGGTAATCATGGTGGGGCTGCTGGAATAAGGGGTGGGGACTCAGGCTCCTGGGTGCTGAGGAAGACATTAGGGGACTGGAGCCTTGATTTTGGGGGTGATGTGTATTTTGCCAGTCTGTTTGTATCCTCTCTGCATTCTGTGCTGGTCTGCGGTTGGTCCCTAGATTCCAGCTCTTTCCCCACTCAACACCCACACAGACACAGGCTTGGAACGCCGGGATCAAATCTCCAGGCGAGACACCCAGCCATCCTTTCTCCCCTGAGGCTTCTCTGACCCCAACTCCTGACAGTACCACCTCTCCAGCATCTCCCTGCTACCCTCCCGCTGCCAGTTCTGATTCCACAGGACAGGCTGCTGCTTATCTTTTCCATTGGACTGGAGATGTCTCTGCAGCCTCTAGGGATGTTTGGGACAATGAATGAATGAATGAATAAATAAATGAATGAATGAATGGGTGGATGAATGAATGAATGAATGAGCATCAAGAGAGGGAAAGAAATAAAAATGATCACACACAAGATGGAGAATGACGGGTTAGGGCTGTGGCTCACTTGGTAGAGCATTTGCTTAGCATCCAGGAAGTCCCAGGTTCAAGCCCCAGCACTGCATAAAACTGGACATGATGGCCCCAAGGTCAGTCTGGGATACATGAGGCCTTGTCTTAAAGAAATAATAGAGAAGCTAGGCAGTGGTGGGGTATATCTTTATCCTAGCACTCGGGAGGCAGAGGCAGACAGATCTCTGAGTGTGAGAACAACCTGGTCTACAAATTGAGTTCTAGGACATGTTACATGGAGAAGCCCTGTCTCTCTCTCTCTCTCTCTCTCTCTCTATATATATATATATATATATATATATATATATATATATATGTGTGTGTGTGTGTGTGTGTGTGTGTATACATATATATATGTATACACACACACACACACATAGATACAGAAGGCTTATAAGATGGCTAGAGGGCAGGTAAAGGCGCTGGCCCCAAGATGGACGACCCACGCGGTGGGAGGAGAGAGGAGGGAGAACGCCTGCAGATTGTGCCCTGAGTTCCGTGCGTGCCCCAGGGCACACACCCTGCCCCCTCATACACACAGAAAGTGAATAAGTATTTTTAAGTTAAAGAGAGATACAAGAAGACACAATTCAGTGTGGATAATGCAGACCCACAGATTAGCTCAGAGGTGAGGAGAGACAGTATAGTAGACAGGATGTGCCCCAGAAGGCGTTGGCAAGCTCTAATTAAATAAATGGAGGACCGCCTGCTTCCACAATACCTGTACTTAAAACTGATGGAGATTTGATAGCGCAAGGGCTGCTTAAGAAAGTTCCTGAATTAGTGACTGAGGCAGGCTTGGGGGGGGGGATTGACAGAGCAGACAGCTCCTACACACACCTTTGTCCCTTTCAGGGATGGTGAGGGTGGGCAGAATGTCACAGCTCATCCTTTCAGTCCTCAGGTGGAGGCAGGAGAATCAGAATTTAAGGTCATGCTGGCTACACAGGGAGTTCAAAGCCAGCCTGTGCTCCAGGGGACTCTGTCTCAGAACAAAAACAAAAAGCATGGGGCTTGGGAGATGGACCAGTCTATGAAGTGTCCACTATGGTTGTGCCAACTCTAGCATATGTGCAAGACACAGCAGCATGTGTCTGTCACTCAGTGCTAGACAGCTGGAGGCAGAATGACCCCTGATATTCACAGAGCAGCTGACCTAGCTGACTGAGTGTGCTCCAGGTTCAGTGGGAGACCTGAACATAAGATGTAAGATGAAGAGGGGGTGCCCTACCTTCCCCAGACACTTTATTCCACAGGTGCACACACACACACACACACTCACTCACATCTACACATACATATATCACACATACCATATCTCTACCCTCCACTCCTTCCATACACATATACATATGAGACTTTGTGGGTTTTTCATTCATTCATTCATTCATTCATTCATTCATTCATTCAATATGGATGGGTGTTGGCTCGCACTGTGTACACTCAGCCAGAAAAGAGCATCAAGTGAAACCAGAAAAAGCATCAAATACCCTGGAACTGGAGTTACAGACCGTTTGTGAGCCGCTCTGTGGATGCTGGAAATCAAACCCCGGTCCTCTGGAAGAGTGGCAGTGTTCTTAACCACTAAGCCATCTCCCCAGGTCAGACCTTATATTAAGATTTATTTAAGATCATAAGCCACGTGTGTGTAGATACTGAAGAAGGCCAAAAGGTGGGCGCTATATTCCCTGGAACTTGAGTTACAGGCAGTTGTGGGAGTTGGGAAGAGAACTTGGGTCCTCTGGATGAACAGTTATGAGCATTTTTTTTTTTTGACACAGGGCTTCTCGGTGTAGCCCTGGTCAGCCTGGAACTCATTCTGTAGACCAAGCTGACCTTGAACTCAGATTCACCTGCCCCAGCCTCCCAACTGCTGGGATTAAAGACGTGTGCCACCACACCCAACCACAGTATAAGCTCTTAACCACTGAGTCACCTCTTCAGTTCCACAAAAGCTTTGTAATTTCAGTTTCTGTCCCAACCCCTTTGAGGGAAAGGTGAGTTTTCCTCTGGCCTCTGACTAAGAATTTTATTTTCAGGGACCTCAGAGCTGTGTCTTTGAAAGACAGTCAGCAGGAGAGATAGTGCCCTTATCTGCCAGGGCACTGTCTCTGCCTTAGGGCGGGATTCTGATGTTGATAAGCCACAGGAGCAGACACTGCTGTCCTAATCAGAAAGAGAACTTTTGCAGTCTCAGGAAAAGCTGCACATGCTCAGCAGGTCTGGAGCAACCTTCCATTGGCATCCTCCAACCGCTTCCAGTGCCAGTACCTCCACCTTCGTTTCAGGGAGGCGAGTTTAACCCCAGTTTATGGCAGTGGCATTGAAAAAGAGTTTCCTTTCTTTCTTTTTCTTTTGAAATGGGCACTTAGTGTGTAGTTCAAGTTTAGGGTGAACAAGAAACTCGATATGTAGATCAGGCTGGCCTCAAACTTCAGAGATCCACCTGCTACTGCTTCCAGACTGCTGGGACTAAAGGTGTGCACACCATACTGGCTAGACATTTTTATTACATCTATTTACTCTCTGTGTGTTTGTGTGTGTGCATGTGCACATGCATTTGTGCACATGAGCTCAGAGGAAGTGTACACACACACACATATGCTCACGGATGTGGAGACCAGGGTGTCGTCCCCTTATTTCTTTTAGAATTCACCATGGAGCCTCAGACATCCACCTGTCTCGAGCCAGCACACACCACACCCAGTCCCCTTTTCACAATGGGTTCTGAGGATTGAACTCTGGTGCTCGTGCTTCTGTGGCAAGCATTTTACCTACGCACCATCTCCCCAGCTCTGTGTTAGGCCTCAAACTCCCAATGGAGCCAAAGATGACTTTGAACTTCTGCCTCCTCCTCCCCAAGTGCTGGGATTACAGGTCTGTGCCCACAGAGCTCTTGTGGGCAATCAAGGACTTGGGCTCTCCTGCTCTCCTCTTGCCTGGCCTCTGCCCCTCCCACCAGGCCTCACTTCCCAGAACCTGCTTGGCATCCATGTTGTTCATCCTGCTTCTCTGGTTCCCAGAGCACAGGCTCTCTGCTGGGGGAGGTCCCTATTGGGTAGGGTGGAGCTCGGGCCCTCTGCGGAGTGGAGACTAGCTGGGAAGGGCTGGTTTCTGCAGCTAATGTGGAAGGTGGCAGAACTGAAGGATGAAGGTCTAAAGGGTAAGCAGATGACTGATGTGTGTGTGTGTGTGTGTGTGTGTGTGTGTGAGAGAGAGAGAGAGAGAGAGAGAGAGAGAGAGAGAGAGAGAGAGAGAGGTGGTCTTGGCTGATAACCTCCAAGTACTTGTGGAGCAGTTCCGGTGTCACATGGGGAGTGCTCCATTATGAGAGGCGATGATTACAGAAGGCAATGGTTCTAAAGTATCCTCTTGGGGTTCCTGGGGAGTTCCCCATCCTCCCTGTAGCCCTCTGATGATGTGGGAGCCCCACCCACATCCCTGGCATCAAATGAAATGTTTAGGAAGCTGTCAGTCAAACCAAAATAAACCTAATGACTGGGGTTCATGTCACAAGACAAAAATTACGACAAATTTAGTTGACCGTGATCCCTGGAGTCCACGTGGTAGAAGGATAAAACCAACTCCTATAAGTAGCCTCTGACCTTCTGACCCCAACGGTGTGGCATGCACACCAGACCACATAAATAATTGAACGAATAGATGTAAAAAGTGTTAAAGCAGGACTGGAGAGATGGCTTAGCCGTTAAGAGCACTGGCTGCTCTTCCAGAGGACCTGGATTCAATTCCCAGCAACCACATGGTGGCTCACAGCCATTTGTAATGAGAGCTGGTGCCCTCTTCTGGCATGCAGGCATACGTGCAGAACACTGTATACATAATAAATAAATAAAATCTTTTTTAAAAGAAAGTATTAAAGCGATGGAGATCAACTCAAGGAAGATGGCAGGGTTGACTCTGACCCCAATATGCACCCACAATGGGCCAGTGTGCTCAGAATGAGACCCAAGGGTGCTCAGCTGTAAGTAGGGGTGTGTCACATCCCCCCAAAGACTGAGCAATGAGCAGGAGAGGAAGCCAGAGATAGCAGACGTGTTTCCCAGCAGGGCACACGCGAACTCACAGTGGTATGACAAGCTCAAGCCAGACAACAAGAATCTCAGCACAGAAAGGAAGGGCTGGCACAAACCCCAAGCCCTAGCTGAGGAGCGATGGCATTCCATAGCTTCTGGGAGACAGGGGGACAGTTTCCTTTAATGATGTCACTCCCTGGGAAGTCAGTCACACGCCATGAATATTTTCAAATGTCTGTTCTCCCGAGAATTCTCTCAGATTGAATGTTGTATAAGTAGTTTACCCAGCATCTTTAATGTAATCTTGGAGACCTGAGTTCAAATCCCCAGCACCCATGAAAAGCTAGGTTAAGTGTGTCATCTATAGTATATACCATCTGGTTCCAGCTTTGCCATTCTGGCTAGAATCCTCCCATGGTGCTGATGCACAGGAAATCTAGTAAAGTTTTTTTTTCTTTAAATCTCTCTCTCTCTCTCTCTCTCTCTCTCTCTCTCTCTCTCTCTCTCTCTCTCTCTGTGTGTGTGTGTGTGTGTAATAGTGCACACATGGAGGTCAGGCGGCAATCTTGGCTATCCATCTTTGTCTTCTACTTCCTCTGTTGCTTACTATGGTGTGCCAGCTGAGGTGGCCTTTGGAGTCTTTTCTGTCTCCACCTCACCACAGGAGCGCTGGAACTGCAGATGCACACCCTGAACCTAGCTTTTCATGGGTGCTGGGGATTTGAACTCAGGTCTCCAAGATTACATAACAAGAGCTTTACCATTGAACCATCTTGCTAGACCCAGCAATGATTTGATTTGATTTTTGGAGAGAGTCTTAACTAGGTAGACCCAGGCTGCCCTCAAACTTGACATTCTCCTGCCTCACCCTCCCCAGTACTGGGGTTACATGCACCATCACACCTAACAAACCATGATTTTAGGGTTTTTTTCTTATTAAGCATATAATTTGTGTGTGAACGCTTGCCAAGGTATGTGTGTAGAAGCCAGAGAGTATAGAGAGGGAGAAGATTCTTTCTTTCTACCATGTGTGTCCTGGGGATTGAACTCAGGTCATCAGGTTTGGCTGCAAGCCGTTTACCCACTGAATCATCTCATAACCCCCCCCCCCATGCCCCACTCCCCGCGAGCCCCTGGCCTCCTGCTCCAATTAATTTTTCCTTTTGTAAAGCAGGGTCTTGCTGTGTAGCTCTGGCTGTCCTGGAACTCGTGTTGTAGACCTGGCTGGCCTGGAATTTACAGAGATCCACCTGCCTCTGCTTCCAGCGTGCTGGGATTAAAGGCTCATGTACCGCCCATACTCCAAACAAGGATCAGAGACTTGTTAATTGAGAAATCTTTTTGACACAACGATTGAAAAATATTTAGGATTCCTTATTTCAAACGACTCCACTAATTGAGCATGCGATAATCGTAATGAGTTCTCAAAAGTTAGCCCCCAGGTCACGCATCGTTTCTCTCGGTCTCCTTTGTTCCCGTATGTTAGCTGCAGCGAGACTGTTTGCGGAGGACTCAGCTCGCTGCCTCGTCAGAAACCGAATCACGTATGTTGCGCGCCAATATTTTCTTTTGTTATTTTCGCACACTCAGCTTGGAGCGTCAATATTTCTTCCTCGGAGCAGATTTTAACTTATAAAATTAGCACAGTGGTGTCCGTATGTTCTCGGTGTTGAGCAACCAGTACCCAGAAGGTTCTGTCTTGCAAAGGAGGAATCCCAGGCCCATAAGAGAAGTCCCCTTTCTCTCCCACCACCCTCCCCCAAGTTCATGGTGCTTTAGTTCATTTTCTGTTACGATAACTAAAATGCCACAGGCTGAGTAGTTTATAAAGCACAGAGGTTGCTTAACTGATGGTTCTGGAGTCTGGAAGCCGGAAGAACAGAGCTTGGCTCTCTGTGTATTAGCATGGTAAATGACACCCATGGTGAGACACATGAGGTGTCTCTCTCCCTTTATTTTTTTTTTATAATTTATTTATTTGCATTTTATGGATGTGGGTGTTTTGCCTGCATGTGAGTCTGTGTGAAGGTGTCACATCCCCTGGAACAGAAGTTAGACAGTGTGAGCTGCCATGTGGGTGCTGAGAACTGAACCCAGGGCCTCTGGAAGAGTGGCCAGTGCTCTTAACCACTGAGCCATATCTCTAGTCCCTCTCCCTTTATTTTTATTTGTGTGTGTGTGTAATTCATATAAACATGTTTACATGTATGTGGGTGCAGGTGCACACATGCGTGTATGCATGTGGAGGTCAGAGGTGGGTACTGTCACATTGTCCTCCGTGTGTGTGTGTGTGTGTGTATGAGAGAGAGAGAGAGAGAGAGAGGGGTGGGTGCATCCATGCCACAGTGCACGTGCCGCAGTGACATCAGTTCTTTCCATCTCTGTGTGGGCTCTGAAATTGAACCCAGCTCATCAATCTTGTTTGGCAAGCATGGTCACCGGCTGAGACATCTTACTGTTCCTTATTTCAGAACTCTGAGACAAGCTCTCTCGCTGAGCCTGAAGCTCACTGACTCTTTCCTCTGGGGTCTTTAGGGCTGTATTATAGACATTTGTAGTCACGTCCAGCTTTTTATATAGGTGCTTGTGGTTTGAACTCTGGTACTCAGGCTTGCACAGCAAGTCCTTAACCCATGGAGCCATCTCCATAGCACAAATACATTTATTACAGGTGTTTGTCTGCAAGTTCAACACACATGTGCATATGTGGTGCCCCTGAGGCCAGGCAACAGCTTTGGGTCCCCTGGAACCAGAGTTACAGAGGGTTGAGAGCTGCCATGCAGCTGCTGGGAACAGGACCTGGGAGCTCTGCGAGAGTAGCAAGTGCTCCAAACCATGGAGCCAGCTCTCTGGCCTCTGTTTTTTCCTTTTTATTTTTTTTGAGACAGGGTCTAAGATAGCCCAGGCTGGCCTCAAACTTACTATATAGCCAAGGTTGGCCTTGAACTTCTGATACCTTGCCTCCATTTCAGGAGTGCTGGGATGACTGGTGCGGGACACCACAGCTGCCTTATGCAGTGTTGAGGGTTGAACCGAGGATTTAATGATTGGCAGGCCAACACTCTACCGACTAAGTTACATACCTGACCCCCCATTTATTATCTTTAGAAAGTCATTGATACAATCATGGGCACCCGTCCTGGTGACCTCATCTTGCCCTCATGACTCAAAGGCCCTGCTAGCAATGCCATTCACATATGAACTTGAGGGTGAGCTTCTGACACCTGAAGTCTGGGAGAAGACAGGGAACCCGCAGTACCTGGGGAGAAGACAGGGAACCCGCAGTACCTAGCAGCTGGCACCCTACTTTATTTCTGTGGCCCCAACTCTACTGCAAACCTCACCCTGTGGATTCCTTGTCTTTTGGGGACTGGCTCATTTCACTTAGCCTGGTATTGTTAAGGTTCATCTAAGTTTTAGCGTCTGTAGAATTTCCTTGTTTTTGTTTCTCAAGTGGTTTTTGTTTGTTTTAAACAGAATTTCTCTGTGTAGCTCTGGCTGTCCTGAAACTGATATGTTTTGTTTTTTGGTACAAGATCTCAAACTAATGGTCCTCTTGTCTCTGCCTCCCAAGTGCTGTGATTACAGCCACACTTGGCTTATCTTTTAAGACTGAGTAATATTCCGTTGTATGGACATACCACACTTGCTTTGCCCATCCATCCATCAGTGGACACGTGGACTGCTTCCACGTGCTGGCTCTTGCTATTAAAGCTATTATGAATGAACCAAGGCACACAGATGTCTACTAGGGACGTCCTTCGAATTATCTTGGGTACACAGCCGAAAGTCTTTGTTTGGGGTGTGGCACACTCTTCTAGGTGCAAACCTTGCCTCCCTCTCCTCTTTAAGCAATGCGGGGTCAGTGCTGTTTGTCTGCCACAAGCTGGATGCGGTTGTTGGCCCCAGAAGGCTTGCTGGAGGGCGGGGCGGTGGTGCTGAGGTGGTGCAAATCTCAAGTCAAAAAGGTGGGACCTATGCGAAAGACTTGCATCATGGGGATTCCACTGTGATGAATGGGCTCTCGCTGTCACTCAAAGTGGGTCAGGCCCTGTGTCACCCACTGGTTAGTTCTCATGAGGATATGACAGTATGAGGCAAGGTTACCGCACATGCTTGTGTTCTCACACTGTGTCACAGATGGGATGGCAGAGAGGGAGGATGGAGAAACTTGTCAGGACTCTGGTGCCATCCTAGATCTTCATCTATCAGCATTTGGGGACAAGAAAACCTCTCCTCAATGTAAGACTGAAATAAGTGACTAGCTGCCAACCACTATCTTTTAATTATGCCTTACATTTTTAAACGAACGACACAAACACAGTATTTCAAACAAGAGTAGAAACATGCATGCAGCACAACAGAAATAACTTTAAATTTGTATCAATAAAATTAACATCCATACCAATGTAAAATATCGTAACTGTAATTCTTACTTAATAACTGTTTTGTTATATATAATCTTACTATTTAAAGCTAAAACCTTTTTTAATTAGACAAAAGGGGGAAATGTGTGGATTATTAATAAAATGCTGTTAATAAAATGCTGATTGTCTGACTGCCAGGTAAAAGGTATAGGTGGGGCAATCAGATTGAGGATGCTGGGGAAAGAAGGGCGGAGTCAGGGAGATGCAGGCCAGCTGCAGAACAAGCAGGATGTGTAGAAAATGTGGTAACAAATCATGAGCCATGTAGCAAAACATAAATAGAAATATGGATTAATTTAAGTGTAAGAGTTAGCTAGTAACAAGCCTGAGCTATTAGCAGAGCATTTACTATTAATATAAGCCTCTATGTGGTATTTGGAAGTGGTTCCCAGGATGGGGAAACCCCACCTACAGTAGTTAAGAGTCTTTCTTCCTGAGAAGTGTGTGTGTGTGTGTCTGTGTGTCTGTGTGTGCACACATGTGCGTGCTGGTGTATGCCATATGTAGATGTCTGCACAGAAACCAGAGGTTAACAACTGGTGTCTTTCCTTCTCAGGCAGCGTGCACCTTGTTTTGTTGGATTGCTGAGACAGGCTTTCACTCTGTAGACCAGGCTGGCCTAGAGCTAACTCACTCTGTAGACCACAACTGTCTCAAGCACCTTGTTTTTTTTTTTTTTTTTTTTTATGCATACTCTCTCAGGCTGTTGAGATGGCTCAGCGGGTAAAACCTTCCAGCAAACTCCCCAGACATGACAGAAGGAGAGAACTAGTTCCCTCCTTCGTTCAGGTCCACACATGAATAAATAAGTGTAAAAAATAATTTTTAAAAAGACGGGCTTTTTCAATGAATCTGGAGCTCACGATTAGAGCAGCCGACTGGTGAATCTCCGGGGTTGGCCGTCTCCACTTCCTCAGTGAAGGGATAACAACACCCACCACCATCATTCCCTTTCAAGGTGGTGTCAGCATCCAACTCAGGCGGCCATGCTCACAGGGCTACCACTCCTGACTGAGCTCTCTCCCCAGCACTGAGAAGGCCTCATCCTGCAGCCCAGACTGGCCGACTTTTGTCTCATGATCCTCCAGGCCCCGGACTTCCAATGCTGGGATGACAGTCTTCCTCCACTAAGATCACCTGGAAAGACCTTGGGGGTCAAATCCTCTACTCTTTATCTTTTGAGGTTTTTCTTTTTTAAACTATGGGCTGGAGAGATGGTTCAGTGACTAACAGTACTGGTTATTTTTCCAGAAGACGTGGATTTAATTCCCAGCATCTACGTGGACAGCTCAAAATCTTGTTATTCCAGTTAAGGGGAATCTTCCTCCCTCTTCTGGCCTCTGTGGGTACTGCATTCACGTGGATCATAGACAAAACCTTCATACGCACAAAATAATTACAACAATAACAAAGCCTGGAAGGTGGTACATGTCTTTAATCCCAGCACTTGGGAGGCAGGGGAAGGCAGATCTCAGCGAGTCCAAGGCTAGCCTGGTCTACAGAGTCTTCCAGGCCAGTTAGGGCGGCACTCAAAAATAAATAAAGGAGACCCATTCCACGTATAACCTGAGTTCACAGCCCCTGGCCTACAGAACACCATGAGGCCCGATGGAAGCTCTCAGTGCCGACTGCAGGGTTGGGGTACGTCTCAGTCCACTTCATAGCTCTGTGTGATGGCTGAATCTTAAAGTGTTCCCCAAAAGTCATGCGCTGTTGGGAGATGGTATCATCAGCTAAAGCCGCAAACTTGGAGAGAGACGGCTTGATGGGTAAAGATACTTGCCGCCAATTCCAATGCCATGTGTTTAACCCCTGTACCCACATGATGGTAGAGAACTGAGTTCTTTGTTTTGGTTTGGTTTTTCGAGACAGGTTTCTCTGTGTTGCCCTGGCTGTCCTGAAACTCGCTCTGTAGACCAGGCTGGCCTCTGCCTCCCATGTGCTGGGATTAAAGGTGTGTGACACCACTGTCAGGTTTGAGAACAGAGTCTTGAAAGATGACCACATAGACACAGACAGACATACACACAGGCACAGGCATATACACACAGACACACATAGAGACACACAGACACACAAACACACACAGGCACAGATACAGACACACACATAGACACAGACATACACACATAGAGACATACACACACATAGACATACACAGACGCACAGACATATATACAGACATAGACATACATACAGACACACAAACACACACACATAGACACACACAGACACAGAAAGACACACATAGGCACACGCAGACATACACATACATAGACACACACAGACACAGGCATACACAGACACACACAGACACGGGCATACACACACAGACATACACACAGACATACATACAGACACACAAACACACACACATAGACACACAGACAGACACACATAGGCACACACAGACATACACACACATAGACACACACAGACACAGGCATACACAGACACATACAGACCCAGGCATACACACACAGACACACAGACATACACACACATAGACACACACAGACACAGACAGACACACATAGGCACAACAGACATACACACACATAGACACACACAGACACAGACAGACACACATAGGCACACACAGACACAGGCATACACACACACAGACACACACACGAGCCTCCCAGACAAATGATAAAAAACAAAATGTCATGCTGGAGGTTCACTCTTTCCTTTGCCACAATAATTTCCAATTTTCTCACCTTGACAACTTTTGGGTTTTTTTGTGGGGGAATTGAGGAGGGGGTCTTGGGGACAGAATCTAAGGTAGCCCAGGCTGGCCCCATTCTCCCTATGTAGCTGAGGTTGATCTTGAACTCCTGACCCCTCCAATAGTAGCTACCTCCAGAGTGCTGAGATCATGAGCTCTCTGACCTAGTGGCATTGTGACAGGTGTGAAGTAGAGTTGATATTTTATCTCAGGATTTTAACAACTTAAATACCCAGGTAACGGGTCACGGGGTTGGAGTAATCATTTATTTTTGCGCTGAGGAAATGTCCAAAGCAATAACAACCAACTGCAGCCGCATCACAGCCGACTGGCAGGTACACGATACCCTGCAATTTCTGCCCACTCA
Source organism: Chionomys nivalis (assembly GCF_950005125.1). NCBI lineage: Eukaryota > Metazoa > Chordata > Mammalia > Rodentia > Cricetidae > Chionomys > Chionomys nivalis. The sequence continues at coordinate 78,690,534 of NC_080087.1, read as the reverse complement.
CATTCTTTGTGATTCTTAATGGTAATTGTGTGTTTGTTAACATATGGTGATTCAAGCCAAAGAAAAGACTGTGGATTTAAATTTGTAATTTAACAAATCCGGCCAGGTACAGTGAACAATTAGCTAAGTGCTGGGTGTGGTGGTGCATTTCCATGACCCCAACACTCAGGAGGTGGAGGCAGGAGGCTCAGGAGTTCCCTGGGGTACGGGAGACCAAGCCAGACAACAAAACCTGGAGAGATGGCTCAGCGGCTAAGAACATTAGCTGCTCTTCCAGAGGAGCTGGGTTCAATTCCCAGCTCCCACATGGTGGCTCACCAGGCATACACGTGCGTACATGCAAGAGAAACACATAAACATAGAAAAATGACAAATTGTTGTGGGATATTCGAACACTGTGTGAAAATGCGGCTGAGGTAATAAAAAGCCTTCAGCCAATAGCTAGGCAGGAGGTATAGGTGGGGACTTTTGGGGAGAGGAGAGAGAGAGAGAGAGAGAGAGAGAGAGAGAGAGAACTCTGGGAAGGAGGTGGAGTTACCAGCCAATGCAGAGGAAACAGCATGAGCAGTAAAGAGAGATGAGGTAACAAGCCAAGAGACAGAATGCAGATTAAAACAAATGGTTTAATTTAAGTCATAAGAGCTAGTGGGACAAGCCTAAGCTAAGGCTGATCATTCATAATTAATAAGTCTTCGTGTCATTATTTGGGAGCCGGTGGTACAGAGGAAGACTTGCTACAACAAATAACTTTTTTTTTTTTTTAAAAAAAAAAAAACAATACAAAACAACATGAGCCAAAGAGGTGCTTCCATTAAGAGCACTGGCTACTTATCTAGAGGGCCTGAGTTTGGTTCCCAGCACTCCCATTGGTGTGGCTCACAATCTTTTAACTCCAACTTCAGTGGCTCCTAAACCTTCTTCTAGCATCCCTGGAACTGTTCATGTGACACACACAGAGATACAAACAGATTAATATAAGGAAGAAACAAGAGAAATGAGCAGGGTGGTGGCTCACACCTTTAATCCCAGCGCTAGGGAGGCAGAGTCTAGTGGTGCTCTGTGAGTTTAGGCCAGCCTGGTCTATACAGTGACTTCCAGTACAGGCAGGGCTATGAGACCCTATCTCAAAAAAAAAGAAATCTTTAAAAAAGAAATTCCAAATACAGTCCATGTTAGACTGTATTTAGAAATTCGGGGTGGAAGGGTTTCCTGTGTCTGGTGAGAACGCATTTCTTTGTGAATGAAGAAGGGAGGGCGTGTTGGGCGGTGGTGGCATACACCTTTAATCCCAGCACTTGGGAGGCAGAGGCAGGCGGATCTCTGTGAGTTCGAGACCAGCCTGGTCTACAAGAGCTAGTTCCAGGACAGGCTCCAAAACCACAGAGAAACCCCGTCTCAAAAAACCAAAAAAGAAGGGAGGGCATTGTTTTGGATGACATAGGATGAAAGAGGCCTTTTCTGTTGTCAAAGGCTGTGGAGTAGAAGCGGAGAGCTAGCTTCCACCTTGCTGGACACGAGATGCTTTACTGCCACCTGCTGGAACTTGTTCACAATGAATTTTATAAATCACCCCGGGTTAGCGAAGGAACAACATACACATACACACAACTTTTTTATTTTAGTGACAGAGTCTCATGTTCTCCAAACTGGTCTTGAAAATACTAGGTAGCAAACCTGGCGGTGGTGGCGCATGCCTTTAATCCCAGCACTCGGGAGGCAGAGGCAGGCGGATCTCTGTGAGTTCGAGGCCAGCCTGGTCTAGAAGAGCTAGTTCCAGGACAGGAACCAAAAGCCACGGAGAAACCCTGTCTCGAAAAATCCAAAAAAAAAAAAAAAAAAAAAAGAAAGAAAGAAAGAAAAAGAAAAGAAAATACTAGGTAGCCAAGGATGGCCTTGAACATGTAATTCTCTCTACCCCTCCCACTCTCTGACCCCTCCCACTCGCTGACTTCATCTCTTCCGACAAACGCCACTGCACTCTGAAGTCCCTACCATCTCACTTCCTAGGCAGAGAATTAAAGTGGACAGACTCTCCAGAGACAGGCCAGGACCGAGAGAGTGCAGAGTGACTTCCTGGGGAGTCTGTCCTGTTAGCCCCTGGGGAGAAGGCTACAAGAGAACAAAGAATCCCAGGAGCAGGGATTGAAAGATTTCTATAACAACTTCACACAGTATCTGAGGGTCATTGGCTTTGTATCCTCTTTAATGTTGATTCTCTTGTCCTAATTGTCTATAATTTCTTAGCTCTAATATTCTGTCCCGATTCTAACATTCTTTGTTTTCCTACACTCTTTCCTTTTCTATCTTCTACATTCTTATTCCTCTACCTTCTCTCTTCTTATTCTTCTACTTTCCTATTCTTCCAATCTTCTTTCTTCTGCATTCATATTTTTATCTCTATATTCTTATTCTTCTCGCCGGTACAAAATCCCAAGTGTATAGTACCTCCATTCATTAGCGACTTGTTAGTAATAAACACACACACACACACACACACACACACACACACACACACGAGAAGGAAGATTCTCAGGGACACAGGCATTCTTTGCAGACACCTAAGGAACTTACCCGCCAGTTTGCACCCAACAGCAGCTGCAGCTGTGGGAGGTTCCAGCCTTTCTTAAAGAGGCTGCTACAGGTTACAAAGGGGGGGAAATGAAACCATCGAGAGACCTAAGGAGAAGGCAAAGATTATGTGTGCTGTTTTACATTTCTTAAGTGAGAGGAATAGTATCTGGACGTAGTTGTCAGCAGCGTTTCTCATCACCGAATCTCAGGACCTAAACGAAACAGCCTACCACACCAAGGCTGGCACAAAGCGTTAAGTGCTACTTCGAATCAGAGCAGGGAGGTGTTGATGAAGGAAGCTCAGGACCGCATAGATGCTATTGATCTCTTGAAGGACAATGACATAACAAGGCCAGACACCTGCGATTTCGTAAGTAAAGTCTGTGAAAGTTCTGCATATGATCTGTCCACAAGGACATTCACCTGGCCAAACTGCTCTGTCACTAAAAGCTAATGATAGAGAGCAGGTGTCAACGTTTCTTTCCATAAATGGGACAAAGTCTGGACGATGAGAGCTTGTTTTATAGAGTGTAGGAAGAAGTCTCCTTCCTGACCATCTACAAATGTGTGTGCCCTTAAGACTGAGATGGAATCATGTGACTGTATGCACACGTTACATTAAAATGCACGGTAATGGAGAGCTATCAAGCTGTTATTGCACATGTGAAATTACAGGGGAAAGTAACAGTTTTCAGAGTCAGTGGCCCGTAAGTCTTGCTGACGGGTTGCCCCACTGGGAAAATAATTTTTGACATCTGAATTATCAATTGCTCCAAGCTGTAATTGCATCATGGCCCACAATAGCTCATGATAAACGATCCTGACAGAGCCCAGCTTGAGTTTGTTGAAGTTACAGGAGCATGACGTAACTTACAGGAGCGTGGTGACACTCGCAAGCCTTGCATCCCAAGTTCTGGAGTCCACTCTCCAGGCAACCTCTCACCTCCTGCCTGCTCTAGCTGCCAGTGCGCGTGGGGCAGGAGGGAGAGGGTCGCTGGAATCTCAGTCACTGCATGAACCTCTGGTCCTGACAAGGAACAGTAATAACCCCGTCTCATGAGGGCCACGAGATTCTCTGATCCCAAGACATCAATGGCCAAGTCATAGTCCAAAGGTGGGGTTCCAGATGGAAGTCATGTGCTGCCGTTATTAGTTTGGTGTTGGGTCCCTAGAGGACAGGCCTTCGCACCCCCACTTGATCTGTTTTGCACTCTACAAAAACAGGAACAATCTGTTGTTTTCAGCAATGTTTCTAAGGATGTTCACCCCTAAGCCATTGAGTTACGGTGATGAGCTTCCTGCTATTGCTGGTTTGGCCTCCCCTGCTGAGGGCTATATATACTTGTGAGAAAGTGGAATAAAGGGCTTGTCTGCAGAACCTGAAGTTGTGCTGTGTGTTAATCCCGACGTCCCTCGCTCAGAAGAAGGACAGTTGCTGTGCTGGCGCGGCAGTTTGGGTCCTAGTGTGGGAGAAAACAGGCGGACCGTGATATGGAAATGCGACTGAGCTAAACCTCCCTCCCCAAGTTGCTTTGGTCTTGATGTTTTATCGCAGAAATAGAAGAGTAGCAAAGACAGTGTTTCACAAAGTCCTAAAACTCCACTTCTGAGAGGCTTATCCTTCTATACATGAAGGTAGGCACCCAGCTTCTACTGGTCAAGCACATGATTATCAAGACATGTATGGTTTATTAACACGTTACTTACATATAACTACCCTAGAAAAGCCAAACTTCTATCTGATAGGGATTTTGTATGGATTAATTTTGGCAGTATGATCATTTTTACAACATATAATCATACCAATTCATAAGCATAAAGGATCTTTCTTTTTTAATATTTATTTATTTATTATGTCTGTGTGTGTTTGCAGACCTCATTACAGATGGTTGTGAGCCACCACGTGGTTGCCGGGAATTGAACCCATGACCTTTGGAAAAGCAGGCAATGCTCTTAACCACTGAGCCATCTCTCCAACCCCCCAAACTTCTATCTGTTGGGGTTTTTTTTGTTGTTTTTTTGTTTTTTGGCTTTTTGGTTTGGTCACAGGTTACGTAAGCACGAACAGTGTCACAATTGTTTGGACTTCTTGTCCATGTTAACTAACCGAGCTACTGCTAGCATGTTTCCGCCTTCACTCTCTCTCTCTTCTCTTTTCTTTCATTTATTCCTCTTTCATCTTTTTCCTCTTTACTCTTTCTCTCCATCTTTATTTCTACTTTGCTCTTCTTTCCCTCCCTCCCTTTCTTCCTTCCTCTCTTGAATGACTTGGAACTCAGCTGTGTAGACCAGGTTAGCCTCAAACTCAAGGATATCCTCCCACCCCTGCCTTCGGAACTCTGGAAATTACCGGCTGTTCTAGCATCTTTAGTTTTGTAAGGCAAAGATACACATCTCTGTGCTTTCCCAGAGAGGCCCTAGGAAAACCAAAGGTAGAATACATAATATGTGTTACAATTAGCTTCATTGTACTGAATTTGGGAAGGAAAGAGGCCTCGGGGATTGTGACGGGCCTGCCTCAACAGAGGATGACTTGATGACCTAATAAATCAGAATGGCAGTAAGGTGAGAGTCTCCAGGGACCCAGGTCCTCTTCACTGGGCAGCTGAGATAGATCGTCTGGAGCCCACGGGGCACCATGGGCGTCTCGCATTCGTCCCAGGAGGAGTGGGAGCGCGAGAGCAGGAGCGATTTCTGGTGGACGCAGATGCAGGAGGGGTTCCAGAATCAGAGCGTCTTCAACTGGGACCAGATCAAGCAACTGCACCAGAGGTTCCGGCTGCTGAGCGGAGACCAGCCCACCATTCGGCCCGAGAACTTTGACAACGTCCTGGACCTGGAATTCAACCCGATCCGCTCCAGGATCGTCCGCGCCTTCTTCGACAATCGGAACCTGGGCAAGGGGACCAGCGGCTTGGCGGAGGAGATTACCTTCGAGGACTTCCTGACCATCATCGCCTACTTCAAGCCTCTGCGCTCCCACTTAAACAAGGAGGAGGCGGAGCTGTACCGCCGGGAGAAGATGCGCTTCCTTTTCCACTTGTACGACGAGGACGGCGACGGGCTCATCACGCTACAAGAGTACCGCAGGGTGGTGGAGGACTTGCTTTCGGCGAACCCGCAGGTGGAGCGTGTATGGGTGCGCTCCGTTGCCAACTCCATTGCGCACCGTGCCTTGAGTGAGGCGGCCAGGGCGTCAGACCAGCCGCTGGAGGAGGGCCAGCCATACCAGGGCATCACCTTTGAGGACTTCATCAAGACCTGGCAGGGCATCGACTTGGAGGTCAAGATGCAAGTCAGTTTCCTGAACCTAGAAGCCCTGGCCTTATGCCAGTGAACTGCGGGCTAGCCCCGCCCACCACCATCACCAAGGGAGAAGCTGCCCCCTGAGCCTTGCAGCCTTCTGTAGCAGCTATGGGGTATGTGGGACCTGGACGGCTTTTATCTCTGAGAATAAAAATGATCAAAAGAAGAGCGGGGCATGGTTGCGCTTGCCTTTGATCCAGCACTCAAGGAGGCAGAGGCAGGCGGATCTCTGAGTTTGAGGCCAGCCTGGTCTACATTGAAAGTTTCAGGACAGTCAGGGCTACCCAGTGAGACCCTGTCTCAAAAACAAAAACAAACAAAAAACAGTATCGAGCACAAAAATAACTATATCCTCTTATTGTTTCTCTGCAGAAATAGAATTTGACAAGGTAGAAGCTCTCTCAAATAAGAGGTATTCTCCAGATGGGTCTCCCAGTCTTAGACTCAAGGAACCCTCCTTCTTTTTCTGCCAAGCAGCTGTGGCCACAGGTGCATGCCACTGGCTACAAATTTTTGCCGTAGCTTCCCAATTTGCAAAATCATGCAAAAGTTATCTGGTCCTTTTTTTTTTTTAAAAAAAAACTTAATTTTTTACTCATTTTACATATCAACCACAGTTTCTCAATTCCACCACTCCTCCTGCTCCCTCTCCCCCAAGAGCCCCCTCCCCCATCCACTCCTCAGAAGGGGTAAGGCCTCCCATGGGGAGTTGACAAAGCCTGGCACATCAAGGTGAAGCAGGACCAAGCCCCTCACCCCTCATCAAGGCATCCCACCACAGGGAATGGGCTCTAAAAAGCCAGCTCACGCACCAGAGATAGGACCGGTGCCCCTCAAACAGACCAACTGTCACCCACATGCCTAGATCTAGATGGATTCCATGCAGACTCCCAGCTGTCAGTCTAGAGTCCGTGAGCTCCCACGAGGTTGGGTCAGCTGTCTCTGTGGGTCCCTTCTCCCTCTTCTTTATTATTGTTATATATGTATATATAAATACATCTGAGTTCATTTAGTGTTGATCCTACGTATGAGTCTAAGGCTGGCCACTTGGGATTGGGTAACCTGTGGGGGCGGGTGTGTGTGTGGCTCAACCCTGGAGAAAACTGTTTCCCCCTCTGTCAGCAGTTATTGGCTGCCTATAGCTCTTCATCTGTGGTTGGAGTCTTGTGGAGTTTCCCTAATCCACACTAGGATATCAGCTGGTGTTGTCACTGTGCTCATCTTGTTCCGATGACAAAGCTGTTGTGATTTCATGTCTCAAAGACACTCTCTGTTAAGGGAGCTGGGCCAGCTGTGGATCCCTGTGACGGTCTCCATCTCTGATGAGGGAGGTCGTCCAGCTGTGGATCCCTGTGACGGTCTCCATCTCTGATGAGGGAGGTCGTCCAGCTGTGGATCCCTGTGACGGTCTCCATCTCTGATGAGGGAGGTCGGCCAGCTGTGGATCCCTGTGACGGTCTCCATCTCTGATGAGGGAGGTCGGCCAGCTGTGGATCCCTGTGACAGTCTCCATCTCTGATAAGGGAGTGGTGAGAGCTATACTCACCAGGTTCTGTTTCTGTTGTTGAGACAGGGTCTCTCTATGTAGTATTGGCTGGCCTGGAACTCGCCATGTAGACCAGGTTGGCCTCAGATTCACAGAGATCCACTTGCCTCAGCTTCCCAAGTGCTGGGATTAAAGGCACCATACCTGGCCGGGTTCATCTGAGGATTCTTGAAAGAGCTACAAATTTCACAAGAGGGTCTAGTTTTTCTCTGTTACCCCCCCCCCATTGTATCCCATTTTGTATTTATTCATTAATTTTTGCAGTTGTGAGACTTGAACCTACGCCTCACGCATGGGCAAGTGCTCTGCCACTGAGCCTCATCCCCACCCCTTCTCAAATTCATATGAGTGCTTGCTGGTCTCTGCAGACCTGTTATCACAAGGGCTTCCTGAGATGTCTTTAAAAGTATCATGCAGTAATTTTCTCTTTGTTGTTCTAGTTGAGAAACATTAAAATTTAAAAATCTGCCAAAATACCTAGTGGAGTTCTAAATTGGAACTAATGAAAGACTGCTGCTGTGATGAATATGCACGAGCGAAGGGAATGATGAATATTCATGAAGCAAGATAATAACAAATATGCATAAGAGTGAATACTAATGAATATGCACGATGAAGATAGTAATGAATATGCATAAAGAGATTGCGTTCTCTGAGGTGCAGTTAGTTGCTTTATGTGTCATTTGTTTGCTTACTTATTTAAATTTTGGGGATAAATTTTCAAGTATCTCAGGCTAACCTCAAACTACTGTGTAGCCTAAGATGACCTTGCTTCTGTCTCGACTTCCAGAGTTCCGGGAGTACAATACTACTATGCTGGATGCATGTGGTGCTAGGAACCAAGCTCAGGGCTCTCTGCATGGGGGGCAAGCACTCTACCAACTAATACTCACCTTTCATTCAGATCAGAGCAGACACAGGATTGCTTCTGTGCCTGGAAGGGATCCTTAACCATGATGTAGAGAGATGGAAATAATTTTTTCAACAATACAGTCAGAGTCAAGCTAGCAGAATCGCCAATGTGTGATCTTGCTGTGGACTAAGACCTGTAAAATAAAAAATAGAGACAACATCTCATTGTGTAGAGGGACACTTTGTTTTCCTGTGAAAAAGCCACTCTGGGCTCTGTGACATCAACCAATTAGAAAGTGGGGAGTGTGCCTACCAGTAAGTACCCAAGCAGACAAGAGATTAGTTCAGATACCAAGTGGAAATTAAGTTCAACACTTTCAGGGGCAGCACATCTTTTAGGCAGTTCTCCCCATGGTGAGACCGCTGCTGGAAAACAAGTCATCTCATGGGAACCAAATCACCTCAAGCAACAAGAACTTCCAGAGGGAGCTGGCTCAGTGGTTAAGAGTACTGACTGCTCTCCCAGAGAACCTGGGTTCAATTCCCAGCACCCACATGTCAGGTCACAGCTCCTATTCCAGGGGGCACAACACCCATTCACATAAAATAAAAAGTCCATAGCCTTAAAGAAGGAGAACAGAAATAATGAACAGTCAAGCCACAGTTGGACCCAGATATCTTAATTATGTGAAGAATGTGGCAAGGTTGTTAAGTGTGGTTCAAGTGCTGAAAGCCCACAGGAGTGCGGAGCTCTATGAAGGCAAAGACCGCAGGGAGGCTTTTGGTAGTGACTACCTGCTGGGAAACCTCATCAGCCTGAGGGATGTGTGTTAGTATCCAGGCACACCTTCGCCCCCTTTGCACGGCAAGCAGTTCCCTGACTGTCGCAGGCGCAAAGGTCCCTTTAAGAGACAAACTCCGCCCACCACTCCTCTCTCTCTCTCTCTCTCTCTCTCTCTCTCTCTCTCTCTCTCTCTCTCTCTCTCTCTCCCACACACACACACACACACACACACACCCCACCCCACTGTTCTTCTGAAGAGGCAAGCAGACCTTAGCCTCTCTCCCTCTCCCCTACTCTCTCCCTCATCTTCCCTGTTTCTCTCTCCCTCATCTCGCTCTCTGTTTCTCTCTCCCTCATCTCCCCTCTACTCTTTATCTCAACAAACTCCACGTTCAAACTCTGTCTGTATGGTGTATTTGTCTGTCCCTCACCCGTTGTGGTTCGGTAGCTAGGTAGCCAGTAGCCAGTAGGAAGATTGAAAACGTCCTCCCCTCCCTCAACGCCCGTTTCCCTTCTGAAAATAGAAGCAGCAGTATGGTCTCTTGAGACTTAAGTTGTCATATAAAAAGGTCTAGGTATCTGGGTTTTGATGAGGTCATTAAGGCAAATCTACTTCCTCCTGGACAAAATGGAATATTGAGATGTAGCTGTGGGTAGAGACATGACATTCCAAACTACATAGTGTGTGTGCCTGTTTGTGCGCATGCATTCACCAGGGTGAGAGGGGGTGGGATGGGTTAAGATAATAGCAGCCTTCTTGGACCACCAGCTCCCGAATAAAGGCAGAGACTTAATATTAGTTATGAGTGTATGAATGCTTGCTCTTATCTTATGTTTGTCCCACTAGCTTTATTTACTTATTTATTTTTTTGTTTTAGTTTTTTTTATTTTTTTATTTATTAAAGATTTCTGCCTCCAGCTTTATTTTTTTATTAGAAATTTCTGCCGGGCGATGGTGGCGCACGCCTTTAATCCCAGCACTCGGGAGGCAGAGGCAGGTGGATCTCTGTGAGTTCGAGACCAGCCTGGTCTACAAGAGCTAGTTCCAGGACAGGCTCCCAAACCACAGAGAAACCCTGTCTCGAAAAACCAAAAAAAAAAAAAAAAAAAAAAAGAAATTTCTGCCTCCTCCCCACCCCCACTCCACTCCCCCCACTCCCCTCCCCCTCCCTCTCCAGTCCAAAGAGCAGTCAGGGTTCCCTGCCCTGTGGGAAGTCCAAGGTCCTCCCCCCTCCTTCCAGGTCTAGGAAGGTGAGCATCCAAACAGGCTAGGCTCCCACAAAGCCAGGACGTGCAGTAGGATCAAAACCCAGTGCCATTGTCCTTGGCTTCTCAGCAGCCCTCATTGTCCGCCATGTTCAGAGAGTCCGGTTTTATCCCATGCTTTTTCAGTCCCAGTCCAGCTGGCCTTGGTGAGCTCCCATTAGATCAGCCCCACCATCTCAGTGGGTGGGTGCACCCCTCGCGGTCCTAACTTCCTTGCTCATGTTCTCCCTCCTTCTGCTCCTTATTTGGACCTTGGGAGCTCAGTCAATTCCTCCAATGTGGGTCTCTGTCTCTATCTCCAACCATTGCCAGATGAAGGTTCTATGGTGATATGCAAGATATTCATCAGTATGGCAATAGGACAGGGCCATTTCAGACTCTCTCTCCTCAGCTGCCCAAGGACCTAGCTGGGGACATCTCCTTGGACCCCTGGGAACCCCTCTAGAGTCAAGGCTCTTGCCAACCCTAAAATGGCTTCCTTAATTAAGATATATACTTCCCTGCTCCCATTTCCACCCTTCCTTTATCCCAACCATTCCATTCCCCCAAGTTCTCCCCATCCTCCCCTTCTCACTTTTCTCTCCCCATCTCCCCTTTCCCCCATCCCACCCCACCTCCCAGTTCCCAATTTTTGCCCAGCAATCTTGTCTACTTCCAATATCCAGGAGGATAACTATATATTTTTCTTTGGGTTCACCTTCTTATTTGGCTTCTCTAGGATCGCAAATTATAGGCTCAATGTCCTTTATTTATAGCTAAAAACCAATTATGAGTGAGTACATCCCATGTTCATCTTTTTGGGTCTGGGTTACCTCACTCAGGATAGTGTTTTCTATTTCCATACATTTGCAAGCAAAATTCAAGATGTCATTGTTTTTTACCGCTGAGTAGTACTCTAATATGTATATATTCCACAGACTAGCTTTATTTTTATTTATATTTTTTGTTTGTTATTTGAGATAGGGTTTCTCTGTAGCTTTAGAGCATGTCCTGAAACTCACTCTGTAGACCAGGCTGGCCTTGAACTCACAGAGATCCGCCTGCCTCTGCCTCCTGAGTGCTGGGATTAAGGGTGTGTGGCACCACTGCCTGATTCCAGTAGCTCTTATAACTTAATTTTACCTGTTTCTCTTCATCCACATTTTGCCTCAGGGATTTTTACCTTTCTTTCATTCTGGATGTCCTGCTTTTCTGCTTCCTCTACACCTGGCTGGCCAGCCCCCTCTTTCTCTTTCTCTCCAGCCTAGATTCCTCCTCTTCCTTATTCTCTCTGCCCACCAGCCCTGCCTACCCTCTACTACCTATATTGGCTGTTCAGCGTTTTATTAGATCAATCAGGTGCCTTAGGCAGGCAAGGTAAACCAAATGCAGCGCATCTCTACACAGTGAAGGTAATATTTCACAACTCATTTCTCATTCCTGGAAGACCTTCCCCTCGGTATTCATGTTTGCAATAGCATTCAGAGAACATGGGGTCCCTGCCTGCTTCTCCAACTCAAAAAGCAAAACTTTCGTTTTTTCCTTCTTTATATCTTTTTCTCCCAAATACTGAATGAAACCTGGGCATGCTTTTCCAAACACCTTGCAGTTTCTCAGGTTTTTTTAAGTCCCACCCTCACCCTTCCACCCCCACAACTGCCCACGGAGATACCAAATGTTTGCCAGCTTTCTCGTACCCTAACTTTGGAAAGTGTGGCTTTCCCTCTCCCTCTTCTACTGCCAAGTTTCACAACGTGATTGTCCTAATTTTGTCTCAAATTTTAATAAAATTGTCCTCAGATTTCCTTCTGAGTCCATTTTTAAATTATTTTCTTAACAAGACAAAGGGACACAAAAGGGAGCCTTGGTTTTCCTGGTGATGTGGTGCAGTCCTTCAAACTTTCTCATGTCATAAGTACGTTACTCCAGAAACATAGGCATTTCTGTTTCCCTGTGGCAGAATCCATTGACTAGTCTGGCGGTGGTGGTGCACACCTTTAATCCCAGCACTTGGGAGGCAGAGGCAGGTGGATCTCTGTGAGATGGAGGTCAGCCTGGTCTACAGAGTGAGTTCCATGACAGCCAGGGTTTCACAGAGAAGCCCTTTCTGGAAAAAAAATAAAAATGTCCATTAATAACAAATTGACAAGGTTTAGTACATTCCATGGCAGCAGCTTGCCAGATAACTCTGCCAACCTTGCTAATCTGGCTAGTTAGGGCTCTTTCAGTTCAGTCTTAATTCCTAATACTAACATCGCATAACACTAAATATGTTTACATATCTGTTACATATGAGCCGACACATACTTTGAGGTATGAGGTTTATCAGAATGAGAGGACCTCAAAGTCATGACTGGCTCTCGAGACAAGAGGGAGAATATCGGGCAGAAACAACACAGTAGAAAGGTAAGACGGCTGGTTTTATCTGTCAGCTTGGCTATACCTGGAACTAACTAAAAACCCAAGACACAGGGCATACCTGGGAGGGATTTTGAGCCAGCTGGATTTTTTAATTAGGAAGACCCACTTTATATACAGATCATTTGAGGTGGGAAGACACACCCAAAATCTGGGCCACTCCTTCTCATGGCAGCCCACGAAGGAAATGTAATTAGGAAGCTTTCGACCTGTGGTGGTGGCCACATCTTTAGGCTCAGCACTCGGGAGGCAGAGGCAGGTGCAACTCTAAGTTTGAGGCCAGCCTGGTCTACAGAGTGAGTTCCAGGACAGAATGAAGAAGCTTTTGCTCCTTGCTCCATGCTCTTTCTGGAGTTCACTCCTTCACTGGCATTAGAGCCGACTTCTTTGGGATTCCAGTGTATACTGGAGACCGGCTGAGACATCCTGAACAACCACTGGATTTGTGGACCTTCCGTTGGTAGACAGCCATTGTTGGAATAGCCAGACCACAGCCTGTAAACCATTCTAATAAAAGAGGGAGCGAAGCTAGACCATAGGAGGAAGGGAGGGGGGCAAGAGGAGCCTCTTCAGAGTATCTCTATAAGCCACCTCCCCCAAGGAGTCTTTCTAAACCAAATCCTCAGAACAAAGGAAATACCTTTTAGAGGTGGCAGGAAGTTTTACATCATGCGATTTGGTGCAGAATAGTGTATGTGATGAAGAGCATGGAGGAGCCAGGTACCGTAAATTGAGAGCAGTCAAGTCACAGAGCAGTCGGCTTCTTGGGCATGGGTAAATGCAGGCTTGTATAGTTTTTTTTTACTCAGTCCAGATCAAATGTCTCATTTATTATTATCATTATTTGTTTCTTAAAAAAGAAGCATTATTTCTTTTTAAAACAAGATGTATTTCTACTTATGTGTCTGTGCAGTGCCCACAGAGTCCAGAAGAGGGCAGCAGATCTCCTGGTGTTGGAGTTAAAGGCAGTCTTTGAGATGCCACCATGTGGGTACTGGGAGCCAAACGGCAAAGGTGCAAGAGCTCTTATCTGCTGAGCCCTCTAGGCCCACACAGCTAATTTTCTTCTCTTTCGTAGGCCATGTGTAGCTGTTTTTTACTCTTAACTCTTTTGATCTTTCGGGGACCCACCACCCAGCTCCCACATAAGTCACACACACAGAGTCTTATTCTTACTTATGAATGCCCAGCCTTAGCTTGTCTTGTTTCTTGCCATCTTTTCTTAAATTGTCCTCTGGCCTTTTACCTTTCTGCATATCTTTTCTCTCTTTCCACCCAGCTAGGTGGCTGGGTAGCTGAGCCTTCTTTTCTCACTCCTTCTCTTCTCGATTCTTGATCTCCCGTCCCAGATTTCTCCTCTTATTTATTCTCTCTGCCTGCCAGCCCCGCCTAGCCTCTCTCCTGCCTTGCTATTGGCTGTTCAGGTGTTTCAGGCAGACAAAGTAACAGTTTCACAGAGTTAAACAAATGCAGCATATCTTTGCATAATTAAACAAATAGTCTACAGCATAAACAAATGTAACACATCATAAAATAATATTCCACAACAACTGTGTGTATCTTAGTTTTATTGCTGGGAAGAGACACCATGGCTATGACAACTCTTATAAGGGAAAACATTTGATTGGGGTTGGCTTACAGTTCCAGAGGTTCAGTCTATTATTATCATGGCAGGAAGCATGGCGGCATACAGGCAGACACAGTGCTGGAGAAGGAGTCAAGAGTTCTACATCTGGATCCACAGGCAGCAGGAAGAGCAAGTGAGCCACCCAAGGCCTAGCTTGAACATTTGAGACCTCAAAACCCACTCCCAGTGATACACTTCCTTCAACAATGCACACCCACTCCAACAAGGCCACACCCACTCCAACAAGACCACACCTCCTAATAGTGCCATTCCCTATGACCCTGTGGAGGCCATTTTCTTTCAAACCACCACTCTAGAGGAAAGGAATTTATAGAATGTATCTAATGTATATAGAAAGGAGATTTATTAGAATGGCTTACAGGCTGTGGTCCAGCTAGTCCAACAATTGCTGTCTAACAAAGGAAGGTCCAAGAACGTGCAGCCCGGATTAAACATGGATCTTCCCACCTCAAAAGATCTGGATTAGAAGTGGGCCTTCCTTCTTCAAATGATTTAATTGAAAAAAATTCCCGGGCTCTAGGGATGACTCAGTGGTTAAGAACACTGACTGCTCTTCCAAATGGACCTGTGTGTGGATCAGTGCGTGAAACAGCCAAGTATAGCCATCCCAGAGTGTGGATCAGTGCGTGAAACAGCCAAGTATAGCCATCCCAGTGTGTGGATCAGTGTGTGAAACAGAAAAAAAGAAAAGTTGATTCAGGCACAACCTGATAATTTTTTCCTTGTGTTTTTGAGACATGCTCTCCTTATGTAACCATGGTGGTTTGAATGAGAGTGGCTCGTATATTTGAAGGCTTAGTCACCAAGGAGTGGAACTGTCTGAGAATCAGAAGGGCTGGAAGGTGTGGCCTTGCTGGGGGAAGTGTGTCACTGAGGGTGGGTTTTGAAGTTTCAAAAGCCCATGGAGGGCCCTACATTTCTCTCTGCCTGTTGCCTGTGGGTCAGGTGCAAAGATCTCAGCTACTGCTCCAGGACCATGCCTGTCTGCTTTCTGACATGAGGAGCATTGACTGACCTTCTAAACAGCAAGCAAGCCGCTATTTAAATGCTTTCTTTTACAGTGGTTACCATGGTCATGGTGTCGATTCACAGCAATAGAACAGTAACTAAGATAGTAACCCAGCAGGACTCTTGCCTCATCTTCCGAAGCACTGAAATGCCAGGAGTGCCCACCATGCCCAGTTTCCACCTGTTTATTGAAAGGAAAATTGTAAGCTGGTGGGGAAAGAGCTTTTCAGAGAATTCTGGGACATGTAGTCCAGACGCTTTCTGTGGTCAGAGCACGTCTACGGGAAAGCTTGACTTTGGAAATGTTTCATGGGATAAACTAAAGTATAATCCGCATGTTTGGTGAGATTTCGGTTGCCTGAGGGCTAGAAAGTAAAGCCAATTAATCTGAGGACTCTAGGAAACGCCACTTCCATATGGGGTGATGGCGCAAACTTTGCCCCGGGCTCATGCCCCTAGAAATCCTGGGAGTTGTAGTTTTGGAGCTTGGCGTTACGGGGCATTTTGCCTGCAGAGGTTGGAGACCCTGTGAAGGCGTTCCTTCGAGGAAGGTGAGAGGGTCGGGGTGGACTTGAATACCTCCTGATCTCTTTTGACTTCCACGGTCTGGTAACGGGATGGGCGAGGATCTCTTCCGGGTCACCGAAATGAGACATTGTTGCTGATGTTGCGGGACGGCAGCAGCGGCTGCCTTCTGATTTGGGGGAAAGTTTAGCAATTCTGGGTGTTTGGCCCCAAGGAAGACCTGGACTTGGCAGCGTTTGCAGAAACTCCTCGAGTTGGTGATGACAAGCTCACTTTCCCTCACCTTTCTCACACCCTGAATCTTTCTGTGCCTTACTCGTGCAAAAAGGAAAGCAAAGAGCATCTGCAATACACATTTGGTTTTAGGATCAAATTATAGAGTACAAAAAATGCATGCATGTGTGTATATATATATATGAGCCCTATTTAAATATGTGTGTTCTGTGTGGTATCTGGTTTGGTAACTATACAAACACACATCTTGTATGTTTGTATAATTCTTGGTACATGCAGTGTTCTCATCACCACGGAAATTTGTCACCCTGCATGTGGATGCAGCACTTGTGCCAGAGATGTTATGACAATTTCCATTTATTTATTTATTTATTTGAGGTAGGATCTCGATCTGTAGTCTGGATGCACTAGCACCCACTAGGCTCTCCCTGCAATCCCCCACCTCAGAACTGAAATTATGGTGTGTGCCGCCACACCTTGCTCTTTCCGACCTTTTTGCCTGACTGCTTAAGGAATTTTTAATTGTCAAAGATATATTTTTACTTTTTAAAATTATGAGTATGTGCATATGCCCACACCCACTCCTGCACAGACACACAAACACAAGCCTGTCAGTGGGCAACAGGTGTCCATGGAGTCCACAGGTGTTGGAGCTTCTGCAGCTGGAGTTATTGGTGGTTGTGAGCCACCCAGTGCGGGTGCTGCAAACCAAATTCACACGCTCTGCAAGAGCGATATATGCTCTTAACTGCTGAGCCATTTCTCTGGTCCCTCTGTGACCTGTTTTGGTTTTCCATTTTTAGCTTTATGTGTGGGAGTGTTTTACTTGCATGTAAGTCTTGTACTGTGTACATGCCAAACCTGGAGTGTTCAGATGAAGGCATGGGATCCCCTGAAACTGGAGTTAGAGATGAGTATGAGCCTCCAAGTGGGTGCTGGGAACAGAACCCGGGTCCTCAGCAAGAGCAGCCAGTGTTCTTCCCTGATAAGCCTACTCCGTAGCCCCAGACCTGTTTCAAAAAGGAAGAGTGTGGCGTTCACAGGCGAGTCTGGGAAACGGTTGTCAGAGTATTCACAGTGCTTTCTTTCACTATGGAAATTTCCAGATACTCTCAGATAGAGTAAAATGAACTCCCGTGAGACAGTCACTCTTGTTTTTGAAAGTCTTCCGGCTTTCCTTCCTCTCCAAATGCGTTTTGTTTTGCCCTTGAATAGTGTGCTTGTGTGTGTGTGCATGCATGTGTGCCTGTGTGTGCTCATGTGTGCATCCTATGTGCATGTATGTGTAGGGGTGATAGGCACCTCTCTCTATACACACACACACACTATATCGTCTAAGACAGGCTTACTGAACCTGGTGCTCCTCCGTCCCGTAAGATTAGCAGGTCAGTGAGCTGCAGGGAGCCTCCTTTTTGGGATGTTTACTCAATAGGACTTCAAATTTACTGTGTTTGTATATGAAGACGACACAGAGAGGAGCTTTTCTGTTCATTTGTTAGGACTGCCATTCAAAAACACACAGAGTGGACGGTTCAGCAATCCTCGTGTGTGTGACTGACCCTTGTGTAGGCCAAGATGACCTCAAACTCTCCTAGTGTAGGCTACTCTATGTAGTGAGACCCTGACTCAAACAAAATTAAAAGTGTAGTTAGAAAAAAGGTGCTTGTCTTCCTTTGCTCTTCTACAGGTGCACAGTCACTAAAGTGTGACTCTTGTTTGCATTTCTTTATTTTTATTTTCTCTATGCTAGCAGGGACCTCTGTTTCATGGACCCCATCCTGCCCTCCTCTGAGTGGCCAGCATGGTTCATGTAGCTGTCCCACCAGGCAGCCAGAATAGGTGCTGTGGCTTGCGATTAGACCTTGGTGTTCCTTGGTGAATGGGACTCATGCACAGTGGGGGCTTCCTCCAAGGAAATCTGGGGACTGTGTTCCTTTTATTAACAGCAAAACCTGTGCATAATGATTGCTGGACAGAAAGAGGAATCCAGGCCAGGTCACAGGCTATGCCCACTGGGGGTCCAGCTCTCTGCTGCTGCTGCTTCCTGGGTCCCAAGGGGGATGGGGAACCTGAACCAAGCTGCCAACCGCAAATGAGCGCAAGCCCTCTCCCCTCCCCACCTCTGCCGGTGCCCTTTATTTGGGTCACATACTTTTCAACCCAACTCCACCCCTTGGATCAATGCTCTGAGTGCAGACAGCACTTTCTGCTCTCTCTGCTGGCCCTAGAACAGGACCACAGTCCTCAGACCCATAGGAGATGTGTTGTGAAATGAACGTGTGTGGCTGGCATGGGTCTCTTTTACAGGGTCCTGAGTAGACAGTGTGAGTTGTGTGAAATCCGGCTCCTTCTTGTCATCAAGCCACACTGAGAAGCCGACGCCACATGGGCTGGAAGCACAGATGACCGGACTCGCACGGGCTGTCTTCTCTCCCAGATTATGTCTTCCCCAGACTCAGCTATGCCCCAGGAAGACAACAGGATGACCAAGGTCAAGGTGAGTTGAGCTTTTTCATTTGTTTTTGTTTCGTTTTCTTTTGAGACCGGGTACCACTAGATAGCCCTGACTGGCCTGGAACTTACTGCATGGACCAAACTGACTTTGAAGAAACAGACATTTGCCTGCCTCTGCCTCCAGAGTCCTGGGATTAAAGGCGTGTGCCATCAGTGCCTGGCCAAATTGGGCTTTTTCTAAGTTTCAAAATATTGTCTAACTGGTGGTGGTGATCACCAGCCTGGTCTACCAGGACAATCAGAACTGTTACACAGAGAAACCCTGTCTCCAAAATACAAAAACAAAACAAAACAAAAACAACATCAAGAAAGTGTAGTCTAATTCCTCAAGAATTCTGACATCTTGCTTTTTTCTCTGGGGAAGAACAGAGGGGAACAATAGGTGTTTGAGAACTTGTTGGGCAGAGCTGGAGAGGTGGCTCAGCAGTTAACAGTGCTGGATGCTTCTACAGAGGATATAGGTTCCATTCCTAGCATCCCAAACATATGTAACTCCAGATTCTGGGGATCTGCTGCCCTCTTCTGGCCTCTGTATGTAGTGCATAGACGTGCATGTAGGCAAAGCATTCATATACATAAAATAACTTGTTTTTGAAACAAGAACCTGTTGCTAAATGCTTATTAACCTTTTTATTTTAATATATATTAATTTTTTTTATTTCTTAAAATTACCTCAAGGGACCGAGAGATGGTTCAGCAGTTAAGAATGTTATTGTAAAAGACCAAGTTTGGTTCCCAGCAGCCATGTGGTGACTGCAATTCTCCATAGCTGCAGTTCCAGGGGACCTGACATTCTCTTTTGCCCTCCATGGACACCAAGTATGCATGTGGTATACAGAACCACATAAGCAAGCAAAACATATATATATATATATATATATATATATATATTCTAATAATCACCTTGAAATTGGATAAATGAGCCCAGTATGGAAGTGGGAAATGTTGAATAAACCCACATTTACTGTCATTTTGTTTGTAAAACACCCAATTTCTGTTGTTGGGATGTTTTACTCTTTTGGCTTTTTTGGGGGGCCCCACCACCCAGCTCCCAAGTAAGTCACATGGCTTATTCTGACTTACAAATGCCTGGCCTTAGCTCGGCTTATTTCTAGCCAGCTTTCCTTATCTTAAATTATCCCATCTACCTTTTGCGTCTGGGCTTTTTGCTTTTCTGATTTCTGTGATCTTACTTCACTCTTACTCCACGTCTGGCTAGGTGGCTGGCCCCTGACATCTTCCTCCCCTTGTTCTCGCATTGCTTGTCCCCTTCTCCGTTTCTGTTTATTCTCTCTGCCTGCCAGCCCCACCTATCCTTGCTCCCGCCTCACTATTGGACGTTCAGCTCTTTGTTAGACCATCAGGTGTTTTAACAGGCAAAGAATCACTGCTTCACAGGGTTAAATGCAGCATAAGCAAAAAGCACACACTTTAAAATAATATTCCCCAACAAATTTCCTTTCTTCTTTTTTCCATGACACAATGCTTTATTTGTAATAATAGTATAGATAAAACTTTAAAATTATACCTTTTCAAGCAATATTATACACCTTAATTCTTTTTTTCAGTACTGGATATCAAATCCAAGGCCTTCCTTGTGCTAGGAAGATATTCTACCACTGAACCACACCTCCAGTCCCTCACTGGGGATTCTAGGTGGGGCTTCTACCACTGAGCTACACCCCAGCTCTTCACTGGGGGATTCTAGGCAGGGACTCTTCCACTGAGCCACACCCCAGCCCCTCACTGGGGAATTCTAGGTGGGGCTTCTGTCACTGAGCTGTATTTCAAATCCTGTTTTGTTTCTCTGTTTTTTTTTTTTGTTTTTTTTTTTAATTTAACAGGCTGAGTCTTACTGTGTAGCTAAGTCTGGTCTCAAAGTCTCATTCCTCCTGTTTGACCCTCAGTGCTGAGATTTCTGGCTTTTACTCAATGTTTTCAATGACATCATGCTCCCATAAATCTACATGATCTGTCATGGAGGAGGTACTTGCAACAGATGTTTTTTCTCTACCCACAAATATTTAAATAGTTTAGCAGTTTTAATGTGTTAAGGAACGTTCTAGTGATATTTATATAAACGAATATTTTCCTCCAGAAGAAATTCAAGGAAGTTTCGTTACTCTTCCTGTTATTTAGGAATACTAAATTAAAATGCATTACAATATTTTATGTGTATGAGTGTTCTGTCTGCATATAAGTCTGTGCCCCATGTGTGTGCCTGATGCCCACAAAGGCAAAAGACAGAGGGCATCGGATCTCCCGGAACTGGAGTTACAGTCAGCTGTAGGTGCTGGGAATTGAACTTGGGTCCTCTGGAAGAGCAGCCAGTGCGCTTAGCTACTGAGCAATCTTTATAGCCCCTAAAACATGCTTTTGATATAGGATACTTTGGTTGTTCTGCATGGAGCACATATTGTTCAATGTGTCTAATTAATCATAGAAGATGGTCATTTTCACATAAGCTAGGATTTCCTTTCTCATAGCTGAGTCATACCCTGGCTGTGTCTACTAACTGATTTCCATGTTTCCATTTACTACATGTATGTGTTGTATTGGTGGAATAATGTGTTCAGATTGAAAAGTCTAATCATACAAGGCAACTTGCCAGGTTCCTCAGAGCCACCCTGTGAGGCAGCACTGGGTTTAGTGCATTCCAAAGAGTTGGAGGGTTGAAGCTCAGACAACCGCTGAGGTCTGCCCAGGAGGTCAACATCCAGCAGACTCCAAAGGACTCCTGTGACTGACTGGAAGACTTTATCCTGCGGGGAGGGTGCAAGATGCTGAGACAAAGATACCTCTTCCTGGTTCACTCTTGAGTGGACTCTCACCTGGGATAACTGTGGTTTGTCTGGGGACCCAGAGTGTTCTGGGTTCCTAGATGGAAAGTTAAAGCAGCCCTGTTGGCCGTGATGAGTCTAAAGCATATGGATCTCACCCCCAGACAGCAAGTGGAAACAGTTCTGTCTCCCCGCTTTGGGGGATCCAACGGTGTTTATTATATAAGCTAGAGATGATGGTGAGCATCCCACAGTGCATTAGACAGACCCCACAGCTGCAGAGCACTGGCATATAATGCAAGTGGTGTTCCGGTCGGAACGCTTTCTTGTATACAACTGTGCAAGAACAGGATGGAGATAGAGCTCAGTGATAGAGCTGTTGCCTCGTATGCATGAGGCCCTGGGTTCAATCTTTCATTTCTCAGTATCAAAAAACATTTAAAAATTATGTGATTAAGCAGATGAATTTAACAGGCATGGTGGTTCACACCTGTAATCCCAGCACTTGGGAGGCAGGGGCGGATGTGGGAAGATCAACACATGATCAGTACCAGCTTGGTTTTCAATGCAAGTTTCTGATCATCCAAGGCTACAAAGCAAGACCCTGTCTCAAAATCCAAATAGGAACAGTAACAAAGAGTGGGCGAATAGCATGGAAACATGGACTCTGGGCGCTTAACTCCGGGTTGCTCCCTGCTCATCTTCCCCGCATTTCTCAGAGCTGTCCTTCTTGCAGAAGACGGAGGTTGAAGTTGAGTGTTTGGTGTCCCAGGAGATGGTGACGTTCAAGGACGTGGCTGTGGTCTTCAGTGAGGAGGAGTTGGGCCTACTGGATGCTGCCCAGAGGAAGCTGTACCACGACGTGATGCTGGAGACCTTCAGGAATGTGGTGTCACTGGGTGAGGGCAGACACTGGCGCTGAAGAACAGGTTCATGCAGTGTGGCCTTAGATGGGATCGGAGCTCCTGAAATAGTTTCTAGTCATCATGTGATATAGAACTGGAATCTCCCAAGTTTTATAAAAGAAAATTGAAAGCATGGTAGTATGTTTCCATCTTTCTCAAATCACAGTCTCAATTAGTGGGTGGTGGCACACTCTGAGTCATATCTACCAAGATTATTTTCACTAAAGGAAATTGAGGCACTGGAGAGAGAGCACATCAGTTAATGCTTTCTGTGCTTGTAGAGGACCAGAGTTTGGTTCCCAGCACCCACATCGGGTGGCTCCCAAATACCTGTAACTCCAGCTCCAGGGGATCTGCTGCCCTCTCCTGGTCTCCATCAACACCTGCAGTCATATGCGCGCGCGCGCGCGCACACACACACACACACACACTAACATATATATGTCAATAAAAACCAAAAGAAATATTTAAAAAATTAAATGAAATAGGGTTAAAGCCAAAACATGGTTATCAGATAATGGCACCTGGTACCAAGGCTGATGATCCTGGTTCAGTCCCTGGGGCCTACATGGTGGAGGGAAAGAACCAAGTCCCACCTGTTGTCTGTGACCACCATTGGTGTACACAACCACATGCTAAATATAAGTGTAATAAAACACAAAAGAAAATACCCTGACTGTCTATCTAGGACCTGGCCAAGAGCTGTTTGGGAAACAAGGGAGGGGAGATAATGAGCATAGGCATGTGTCAACTGATTTGTACTAAAGTCTGTGTCTGTATGTTTTGGGGCTTCTCAGACAATGTATGTGTTCCACTGACTTCTGTTATTAGTTTGGGAAATAATAGGTTTGATGTCCCGAAGCAGATGCCATAGAATGCATATCTTTAGGACTTGGAGCCTCCGCTGTGTTGATTTAAAATATATTCTTCAAAGCTGGGTGGTAGTGTCACATGCCTATAATCCCAGCACTTGGGAGGCAGAGACAGGCTGATCTCCGTGAGTTCGAGGCCAGTCTGGTCTACAAGAGCTAGTTCCAGGGCAGGTTCTAAAACTACACTGAAATCCTGTCTCAAATATATATATCCTTCACAGGGCATCAGCTCATGACTCCAGATGTTTTACCCCAACTCAAGAGAGATGACGTGCTTTGGATATTGATGACTAGCTGCAGCAGTGAGTCTACAGGTGAGAACAGCGACTCATCCACCCTGCTTCTTAGCATGTACACAGCTTTGGGGCTGGTGTCAGCCAGGGCTTTGTACCGCTCTTGTGAGTCCATCCTCTCAGCATCCATCTCCACTTGCACTGACTCCCTCGGACTTACTAACATCATGCTCTTCCTCTACATATGGATGGCCACTGTGGATGTGTACACATGTGTTTGCACGTGCATGTGCGCACGCACGCGCACACACACACACATACGGGGAGGTAATAGATCAATGTTGTCTTCCTCGGTCACTTTCTACCTTACATTTAAAAAAATATTTATTTATGTGTGTGGTGAGCAGTGTCACTCACTGTGATGCTCTGTAGGACTCTTCTAAATGGGTCTCATTAATAAGTATGAGAGCCTTGGCTTCTAGGGCGTGGAGGTGAGATGACAGATACAGGATGTTAAGTGGAAGGGGACCATCCTCTGGTCCAGTGAAGCCTTAAGGGGAGGTCTTAACTATATAACTCCAACTCCAGCAAACAGAGCATTCACACGCCCTGCCTCTCTCTGAACTCTCTTTATGCTTTTAGGAGCCAGGAATCTAAATGAGATGGAGTTGCTTCAGGAGGTAGGATGGAGGTACCTGCCGCACGAGGAGCTTTTCTGCTCACGAATCTGGCACCAAGTTACAAGGGAGTTAACCCAGGGTCGAGACTGCATGGGGAACGCTGGAGAAACGGGCTCTCCGTTGGGGAAACAGGATGGTGTCCAGAGTGAAGAAGCCGGCTTCAGTAAACATTCTGATCAGAATTCATTTCTTCAAGTTCACCCTGGAGAATGCCAAGAAGAAGAGAGATGTGTGAAAATTTCCGGTTGCAGCCACCATCTTTACGCTCTTCCAGGAGAGAAGCCTTACAAGTGTGAGAACCGTGGCACCTTCCATCGGGTTTTAAGTCTTCAGTGCCGCCAGAGAGTGTACAAGAGACACAGATCACACCAGTCTGACACACTGTTCAGAAATCTCGGTCACAGGCCACACTTTCATCACCACCAGAGTATCCCCACTGCAGAAAACTCAAACGAATATGAGGAGTGTGGAACTCTTAGGAAAAACTCACGTGGTGAGACCCCTCTGTTAGTCCACACAGGAGAGGGACCCCATAAATGTGAGGCGGGTGGGGCGGGCTTCAGTCAGAGCACGTATCTTCAAGTGGATGGGCAAGTCCATTCTGGAAAGGAACCATTTCAGTGTAAGGAATGTGGGAAGGGTTTCAGCTTGTTTTCACGGCTGCGTGCCCATCATCGAATCCACACGGGAGAGAAACCGTACAGATGTGATGCCTGTGGCAAGGGCTTTAGCTACAGCTCACACCTTAACATCCATAGTAGAATGCACACAGGAGAAAAGCCCTATAAGTGTGGGGAGTGTGGGAGAGGCTTCAGGGTAGGCTCGCACCTCCAAGTTCATCAGATAAGCCACATTGGAGAGAAACCGTATAAATGCGAGGCATGTGGGAAAGGCTTCTGTCGGGCCTCGAATCTTCTGGACCATCAGCGAGGCCACACTGGAGAGAAGCCATATCAATGTGAGGCTTGTGGGAAGGGCTTCAGTCGGAGTTCTGATTTTAACATTCATATTAGAGTCCACACGGGCGAAAAACCATACACATGTGAGGAATGTGGCAAAGGCTTCAGCCAGGCCTCAAACCTTCTGGCCCACCAGAGAGGCCACACTGGCGAGAAACCCTACAAATGTAATACGTGTGGGAAGAGCTTCCGTCGGAGTTCAGATCTGAACGTTCACTGTAGAATCCATACCGGAGAGAAACCCTACAAATGCGAGACGTGTGGCAAAGCCTTCAGTCAGTTCTCGAGTCTTCAGGTGCATCAGCGGGTCCATACGGGAGAGAAACCGTACCAGTGTGCAGAGTGTGGGAAGGGCTTCAGTGTGGGTTCACAGCTTCAAGCCCACCAGAGGTCCCACACCGGAGAAAGACCCTATCAGTGCGAGGAGTGCGGGAAAGGCTTCTGTCGGGCCTCCAATTTTCTAGCTCATCGCGGAGTCCACACAGGAGAAAAACCGTACCAATGCCACGTGTGTGGCAAACGCTTCCGGCAGAGGTCCTACCTCCAAGCCCACCAGAGGGTTCACACTGGCGAGAAACCGTACAAGTGCGAGGCGTGTGGGAAAGGCTTCAGCTGGAGCTCCTACCTCAAAGCCCACCAGAGGGTTCACACTGAAGAGAAACCATACAAGTGTGAGGCCTGCGGGAAAGACTTCAGCTGGAGCTCGAGCCTCGTGATTCACCAGCGAGTCCATGCTGACGCTGAATGTGGCAAGGGTCCTTCTTCATCGGAGGATTCATATGGAAAATAAACTCTACAAACTTACGTCTAATCCAAACTGTCAAAGAGCACAGAAAATCATCTCATAATTGGGAGTGTATGTTAGCTAGAGTTATCATAGATTCTCATGGTGTTTGGGAGACCAGACATCACAGGGAACTAGTGTGGACCTTTGATTGTTTCGTTCAGAATCTTGACCCTAATCAGATCTATGCAGATGAGATGCCCGGAAAAGACAAACCTGACCTGGAATTAACTAGAAGCACAACCCTGTTCAGTAGGATTTACACTCCAATAGAAAGGAGACATCATTCACAGTCAAATTTTCCCCGCCTTTCCAGTGCCTTTCAATAATTGTTAAGAAAGCCAGACATAATGGCTCACAGTTGTAATTCCAGCTCTCAGGAGGCCGAGGGGAGACATTTTCTATAGGATCAGCCTGAGCTATGGTGTGAGACCCCCATCTCAACACACCAAAGTACTAACAATAAGCTGTGTGAGGAACAATCGTTTGAAACGTTTTATTAAATTCTCTCCCAGAGTTTCTATAAAGACGTTCTCAGAAGTGTTCTAGAAGGCTTGCAGAGCATATGAATTAGATGTCTGTGCTCCTTTCCCCAAATCTGTAGGGAATATCGGTCAGACTGAAGCTCCTGTGTGCAGACGTGGCGTCGTGGACAGCGCTTCTGTATGCTAACAGTGTCAACATGCACAAGTCACATTTCGGCCTTCCTGAGTTTGGACAAATGAATTCACATGCAATTCTCTCCAGCACCAGTGTCTGAATGCTCCTGCTAAGCAGGCGCTTTATGGCCATTTCCCGTCAGTCCCGCCCTCGGTGGCAACAAGTGCAGCTCCCAGATTGCACTTTGTGTGGGTTTGTTCTTGAGTTTCTTGTAGATTAAATGTGGACTATGGAATCTTATCTCAATAGATGAAAGATGAAAGAAAACATTGAACAGAGGTTTCCATCTGTTCTTGGGAATAAATGTTCTCAGTGAGGTAAAGTGTGTGTGGAGTCCTGGTCAAATATGGTGACGCACACCTACAATCTCAGCACTCGGGAGGTAGGACCAAATATGGTGGCACACACCTGCAATCTCAGCACTGGGGAGGTAGGGCCAAATATGGTGGTGCACGCTGTCAGGGACCAGCGTGGACATAAAACATTTCTTGTACCAGAGTGGAGGTGTGGGAATAAATGAGGCACAATTCACATGATAGTATTAGTGGGGAGTTTCAGGGATCATTTAAATCCTGAAATCACCCATGTTTGTTTTCCAAACAACTTTAATATAAAGGTAAACTGAGGGAGGGCAGTCAGTGCAAACTTCCTTATCATTGTTTCCTAGGTTGTTGGGGGGAATGACTTAGGTCATGTCCTGTCCGTGCCTATTTTGTCACGTAGACTGAAAACACCTCTTCCCCAGGTGACCTCCTAATTTACAATAGAAGAAGCAGAATGACATTAGCACACCTCCAATCTCAGCACTGGGAGGTAGGGCCAAATATGTTGGTGCACACCTGCAGTCTCAGCACTCAGGAGGTAGGGCCAAATATGGTGGTGTGTACCTGCAATCTCAGCACTGGGGAGGTAGGGACAAATATGGTGGCACACACTTGCAATCTCAGCACCAGGCTTAATTATATAGTAAATGTGAGGCCAGTCTGGGCCTTGTCTTTTAAAAAAATCAAACAGGAAACTGGGTATGGTGGCTTAATCCCAACACTTGGGAGGCAGAGGCAAGTGAATCTCTGTGACTTCAAGGCCAGCCTGGTCTACAGAGTGAGTACCAGGACAGCCAGGGCAGATACACAGAGAAATTCCTGTCACAAAACAAAACAAAACCTCAGACAGGACCAGTGACATTGTCTCAGTGGGTGAAGGTACTTGGTTCTAAATGTGATGACCTGAATTCAACCCAGGACTCACCCCAGGGAGAGAACTGACCCCCCCCCAAGTTGGCCTCTGACCTCCACATGTGCACCACGGCGCGCGCACGGGCACACACACACACACACAAACACACACACACACACACACACCACTCTGAAAATAAATTGGAGGAAGGCTAGGTCTCATTTTATCTCTGGCTGGCCTGAAACTAAAAAAAAAAAATTGTCTGCCTCCCAAATGCTGAGACTAAAGGAGTGCACCACCACACCAATCACGAAAAAGTTTCTTTTAAACAAACCATGAAAACTAGCATTTAAAATAACTTTAAATGGATATTTTTACAGTTCCAGTACCCTCTGCCCTGAACTTCTTTTCTCTGTGGTCTCCATTGTTACTGTAGCACCCGTTGTAAGTGGAGACTGTGCGTTCGTTTCCTGGCCACCCAGACCCAAATAATCACACAGAAACTATATTATAATTACAACACTATTTGGCCAATAGCTTAGGTGTATTCCTATGTAGCTCTTACATCTTAAATTAACCCATTTCTTTTAATCTGTGTATCACCATAAGGCTGTGGCCTGCTGGTAAGGTTCCAGCATCTTTCTCCTTCTGCAGCTACATGATGTTTCTCTGACTCTTACTTCTTTCTCCCTGCATTCATTTTAGTTTTCCTGCCTAGCTCTATTCTCCCCTGCCACAGGCTAAAACCACTTCTTTATTAACCAATGGTAATAAATCATATTCACAGCATCCAGAGGGGAATCCCACATCAACCATTGATCTGTTTTATTTCTAACAGTTTACTTCTTCCAAAATGTCATAAATGGGATCCTATGGTTTGTAGCCTGTTGAATCTAAGGTTTTTCACTTGGTGTAATTCTTTAATTCACCTATCTTGTACATTTGTCTTTGTGGGGTAACTAGTGACTGAACCCAGAGTTTCACATATTAAGTAAATGTTCCCCCACTCAGCTTTACCCTCATCCTATCATTCCCATTCTTTGCTGGATAGTATTCTTTTTGTGGGTACACCACATTTCTCTATTCTTTCACCACTTTGAACAGTGTTTGGATTTCCAGATTTGGTGATTATGAAGAAAGCAGCTATAAGCATTTCACACCATTTCATATATAATCTAACATTTCTTTTGGATTCATAAGTATCTAAGACTATTGATGGGATATACAGTAGGACTATATTTAACTTTACAAAAATCTTTTAAAAATTTTAAGTTGTGTATGGGTGTGTCTGTCTCAGTGTGTGTATGTGCACACTGTGTGTGCAGGTGCCACAGAGGCCAGAGTCCTAAGATCCCGTGGATCTGTGGTTATAGGTGGTTGTAAGTTGTTGCACATGGGTGCTGGCACTGAGTTTGTTCCCCCCTTTGAGGTTTGTCATCAACAACTAATCCATTTCAGCTAACTTTGCATAAGTGTGAGGTCATATGAACCTCCAATTCACTGCCCTTTCTACACTGAATTTACTACACTTATGTGAATGATCTATGTGTTTGTCTTTTACTGAGCTTGGGGTCTCCTGATGTTCCTGTTTGATGTTTTGCCAGATATTGTGTAATCAGAGCTGTTCAAAATCAACAGAGTAGCTTTATATGATTCACTGGAATCAGTGTGAGTCTTCCAGCTCCAATCTATTCCAAAATTAGACTCCTCCTCCTCTTCTTTTTTATATAGTAAAAAATATTTTACTAAAACATAAGATTTACAGAAGTTTCCAGACAAGTCATACAGACTAGTCACAAGCTTTCATCTTTGCTTGTGAGGGGAATCTACACTTGACAGCAAAGTCACAACATTATTAGTGAGAACTGTGATGTTTATTTAATTTTCTCACTTTGGTTCAGACAATCAAGCCTGTCCATCTACAGCATCTAAAGTTAGACTTGGCTAGAAAGCATATTCTAAAAAGCTGGTTAGTTCCATTTAACTGCAAATAAATCCCATAAGAAGGGGGAGGGGGAAGTGACCATAAAATTAAAATAAAACTATTTCCCCCCTAAAAAATAAAATAAAACCACACATACTCCTGGCTGCTAACCCTGACAACTACCTTTATTCACAGTGCTTTGTATTTAAACCATAACGAGGAAACGAATCCAAGCAGAGATCCACAGCTTTTAAACATTTCACAACAACCCGGATGATACTTCTAGCCTCTGCTCACCAAAGATGAAGGTACCTGAGCTTCTATTCTGCAATATTTCTAAGACCAAACCCACTGAATGCAAGGAAAAAAGGAAAGAAGTCTTTACAGAACAGGAGAAGTGATGGATGCTTGGTGATCTGATTGACTTTAATATTATTCTTGGTACACAGCCTAGTTCATGCTCTCGGTGTTTCTGTGGCTTAGGCTTTGTTCATCTTCCACTGCTTGACTACATCTGTAGCAGGCTCTATTAGAATGCCAGCCCCCAAATCATAATATGGAGACTTATTAATTCTGAATGCTCAGCCTTAGCTTAGGCTTGTTTCTAGCTAGCCTTTTTTCTTTAACTTAAATTATCCCATTTCTAGTAATCTATGTGCTTCCCTGAGGCTCATTTACCTCATCTATGTACTGTTCATCCTGCTTTCCTGCTTTTTCTGTGTCTGTCTGTCTGGCCCCCAGCTTGCTGGCCTCCTTTCTCTCTGCCCACGGGCCCTGCCTATTCCTTCTCTGCCTAGCTATTGGCTGTTCAGCTTTTTATTAGATCAATCAGATGGCTTAGGCAGGCAAAGTGAAACAGTATATCTTTACATAATTAAACAAATGCAGCATAAACAAATGTAATACATCTTTACACACTGAAACAATTATTCTGCAACACAAACAAATGTAACACATCTTTACATAGTTAGATAAATATTCTATTCCACAACATTTTCCTCTTTGTCTAAATAAAAAGGTTTTTACTTAACATAGTAAAACTATAAACAATAAGAACAATTATCAAGTAGGAGTTACATTTACAATATCCAGTGCAAGTGTTACAGCTCTGAAGGGAAAAAGGTATCCTGACTTTTGGAAGCCAGGCTATACCTATCTCTGTGAAGAGAAGGTATCCTCGATACCTATAGCTCTGAAGAGAAAAGTATCCTGACCGCTGTGTTCTGGTGGGGGATAATCTCCCCAAAGGATGTAGTAATCCTGTTCCTCTCCTAGAGAGCCATTACAGTCCAGCTCTGCACCACTCTGCTAAGAGAGGTTTCCAGAAGAGATGTCAGTTGCTTCTCTGCTCTGGCAAAAGTTGTTACTTAATTGCTTCACTCTGCTAAAGGAGAAACCTCCATAGAAATGTAGCAGTTGGGGGGGCTGGAGAGATGGCTCAGAGGTTAAGAGCACTGCATGCTCTTCCAAAGGTCCTGAGTTCAATTCCCAGCAACCATATGGTGGCTCACAACTATCTGTAATGAGATCTGGTGCCCTCTTCTGGCCAGCAGGCATACACAAGAAAGAATACTGTATATATAATAAATAAATAAATATTAAAAAAAGTTTTAAAAAACCCTGCTTTTTTAAAAAAAGAAATGTTGCAGTTGGCTCCTGCTTCTGCAGAAGTTGTTCCTTCTCTTCTCCATTCCACTAAAGGAGATTCTACTCCACTTTGGCAAAAGAAGGTCTTCACCCAAAACTCATTTAAGAGATATATTGAGAGGAATCCAGGAGAGTGGCTGCCTTTGCCAGGGTTGAGAAGATCAACTTCCAACTGAATAGGCACAAGGCTTCTTAGGGGCAGAAGGGATTGGTTAGTTTTGTGCTCAGTTGGTCAGGGGCAGAGTGTTTCTTTGGCTCTGGTTTCAGGGTCAGAGTGTTGCTTTCACTGACTCCAGTTTCAGAGTCAGGGTGTGTTTCTTTGGCTAGCCCTTTCCCCCTACACCCAGTCCATTTACATTTGGCAAATTCAGAGAAAATGCTCCATTATTTATCTTATCTTGATGAGCCCAAAGTTTTGTACCTAATTCACCTTCTATCAAAACTAAGAAAAACTGTAACTATATCTAGTCTTCAATTGCATCAACAACCCCTGAAGTATATATTACCTAAGCAAACAGGAAGTGCAGTGCAAGCCACTTCCAAAACTGTAGAAATAATAGAGACATCTGGCTGTTTGGATAGTCATCCAAAGTCCCTCAGCAACATTGGGGCATCTATCTTTGGCCTACAGGTCTAGAATATCTGACAGACTTTTCTGTGAAGCAGGACTTTTGAAGGATTTCCCTGCCTTGTCTTGGTAAAGTCTGGTAGTCACTTTCCTTTGTTTTCTGAATGTCCAGTTTAGATGGTATACTGTCAGCAGTTGAGGCAAGGGCAGTTTCCTGCTCAATTGGCTAGCTTTGCCACATTGAAAGCAAACTCTATGTGGAGGTTCTTTAATGCCTGTCTGGTGTGGGAGAATTGTCTGTATTCTGTCAATCATGTTTTAAATAAACACTGATTGGCCAGGCAGGAAGTATAGGTGAGTCAACTAGACAGGAAGTAGAGGCAGGGCGATGAGAACAGGAGAATTCTGGGAAGAAGGAAGCCCATTCCCCCCACTCCTGTCCAGATACGGAAGAAGCAGGATGTGACCTGCCTCACTGGAAAAGGTACTGAGTCATGTGGCTAACACAGATAATAATTATGGGTTAATATAAGCTACAAAAGCTAATAAGTAGCCTTAGCTAATGGGCCAATCATTTTTATAACTTATGGCCATCTCTGTGTGATTTTCTTTGGGGCTTGCTGGCTGTGGGGAACTGGGCTGGACATAAACCCCAACAAGCCAGTCCTGCATGTTACACCTGTCATCTTTTGTCATCCTTTTATGAAATAGATTGGTGTTGCCTGGAGCAGGCATATCTCAATGTCATGAAAAGCCTTAGGTTATTGAAACATCTTAAGTGCCTTATTCTGTAGGTCTCTGAAGTGTTTGAAGATTATCTATCTAAAATTTGCATGTTTAACTATGAATGCACGACTAACATAACTACAGATTTGATTATTATAGATGACTAATAATTAACCTGTACTTCTTAATCATATATTACACTTTTAAATGAGCTGCATAAGCACAATACCCCCAAACAAGAGTGGAGACATATGCACAGTATAACAAAAATAACTTTAAATCTGTATCAATATACCAAAATCCATACCAATGTAAAATATTTGAGGTTAATAGTTGTCTTTTTATCCTGTATCCCTCCATAAACATTGACAAACATTCAGAACTCACTGAATGACAAAACCCACCCACCACATCTCTTGGGAATGTGGGCAAAGAAACCCTGTCTTGAAAAACCAATAAAATAAGATAAAATCCAAAGTCAACACAACATCATACAGGATCTACTCTCCTTGTGTATTTCCCATCTTTCTGTGGCTTTTTTCCTTTACATTACTTAATTATTTTAAACTATTTATTTTTTTATTTATTATTATAAAATATTATTTCTATGACTGTCTATACTCCTTTTCTTTCTTAAGCATCTACACACATTTTAAAACACACTGTCACCTGTTTAGAGTTTCTTTTCAGTCTGGACCTGCTTTACCATGTGCCTGCAGCCTTTTCTGACTGTGTGAGCCAGACCTTAACCTGCTGAGTGGCTCTGTACTGGCAGCTATCTCTGCCTTGCTGAAGCCTGTGAGAGCTGAGTGTTATGTCTGATGGGCCTGGGCGAGAGCTGCATTTAACTGGGAGCTGTGTTTAAGCAGGAGGTGCATTTAACAACCCCAGCTCCAGAAAGTTGGTGCCTGCACTATGGCAGGCATTTTTACTTAACTTATTGTTTCTATTTAACACGCCAAGTGCTCAAATGCTCACTCTATGGCAGAGCTGCACCTCTGTACACTATGAGCACCAGGCTACCAGGCAGCCATGCCATTTTTTGTTTGATTTTTTTCTTTTCATTTTCCCCCCATCATTCTTAGGCCCTACATAGAAATATGGCCCTATGTTGGGTGCCAAATGTACAGGCTTTCTTGGTCTGCTGGCTCCCAAGTCAAGACAAAGAGACTTATTATTAATTATGAATGCTTGGCCTTAGTTTAGGTTTGTCCCACTAGCTCTTATAACATATTAATTTGTTTCTCTTCATCTATGTTTTGCCTCAGGGCTTTTTACCCTTTTTTCATTCTGTATGCCCTACTTTCCTGTTTCCTCTGTGTCTGTCTGTCTGTCTGTCTGTCTGTCTGGTGTCTCCCTCTCTTTCTCCTTCATTCTCTCTCAAGCCTAGATTTCTCCTCCTACTTATTCTCTCTGCCTTCCAGCCCTGTCTATCCCTCTACTGCTTAGTTATTGGCCATTCAGCTTTTTATTAGACCATCCAGGTATCCCAGGCAGGCAAGGTGAAACAGCAACGCATCTTTACATAAACAAATACAACACATCTTTACTTAGTTAGACAATTATTCTATTCCACAACATACATCATTTGCTAATGGGGGCACTAAACAAAGCCTGGATTGATAGCAGAGCTGTGTGAATCTGCAACACCAGGCACCACTTACCTTTCAAAATATCTAAACATATTCTTTCCAACTTGTCTACCGTAGGATGACAAATATTGGTCATGAAATGCACCTTAGGTGTTGATAGTTTGAGTTTAAAAGTCCCTCCCTCAGAGGGGAATCCTGGGCCCAGCAATGACCACAAGAAAGGAACAGACTTGCTCTCATCTGGTTCTGCTTTAAGGCCAGGAATTGGTTCTACCAGCACCCGCTGGGTTTCCTTGGTGACGCCGTGGGCAGCTCAGCCATCTTTCAGATCCAGAGCTTTGTCTCTGCTTTTGTCTCTGGCTCTTCTCATCCCCCTTTTCAGTTTGCTTCTCAGTAATGTTTAGAATCAGCTTTGTGATTTTAAAATGTAAGCTCTGGTTTCGTTTGGGACTGTACTGGATATATAATTAATTGCAGGACAGTTAACATCTTAACAATATTGACTGTTGCAGCAATCAATACAGTATGATTTGCCCAGGACTCTGGGTTTCCTTCAATAGAGATGTGTAGTTTTCAGCGTAGAGATTCTGTACATATTTTATTCAATTTATACATAAGCATCCCACATTTTTGTGCTAAATTAAATGATACAATTTTTCTAATTTCATTTCCAGTTGTTTGCTGCTCAGATGTCGAACTCCAGTGGACTGTTTTATTTTGGGTTTGTTTGCCACAACTATTCTATGGGTTTCATGGGATTTTCTCTGTGGATAATCATAGCATATGAAAACTACTCTTTTTCCCTTGCTGCTCTGTGTGCCTGTTACAGCATCTCCACTGAACCACACACATACTCCAAGATTTGATTTGGATTAAAAAAAAAAATCAAACACTGTTGACAGTGGTCCTTGGGGATAATTTTAAAAAAAGTTCATCTTGTGGATTGATAATCAGAAGATTGTGGGGGGGAGGAAAAGAGAGGGGTGTTACAGGAAATCTGTCACCAGTCAACTAGTCAACTGAAGGGAGCATTTTTCGTCCAAGAGACAGGGTTTTCATTGGGGATGGATGCGACCAAGGGGAAGGTGGCCATTTAGAGGAAGGAGCGAGCAGCGACAGGTGTAAGCAGTGGTTTGTGACTCAGTTTTGGGTCCCCATTTGTCCTTTAATATTTGTGCACGGATCTTGCCTGATAATAAATGGCAAAGCAATCGTTTATCAGAGGGGAGAGGTAGACGGAGAATTTGAATTACCAGTGTGCAGTGTTTGGAAGAGGCAGCATGGCAGGAGGTTAAGAGGTAGTGGGGTGTGTGCGTCTGTGAGGTAGTGGGTGGATCCGTCCAGATATCTAGGAGGTGTGGTGTTGGTCAAATCCTTATGTCACCCCTAGTTCTGGCTTATCACAACTTGAGGTTTTCTATAAATAAGAACTTTTCTGATATTTGAGAAGGACCATGCTTACAAAATTGGCTAGATAGAGCTAGTGACTTTAAAATAGGATTGTCTTTTCTTAGAGTCGGGGTCTCACTATGTAGCCTGGGCTGGCCTGGAACTCGATATGTAGACCAGTGGCATAATGTCCTGCTAACCTGGACAACTGAAAAACAAAACAAAACAAAACACTATAAGAACTCTTCAAAATAAAAAAAAAATACTCTTCCTTATCTGCAGGAAGTGTACATTAGGACTATATTTACAGACATTCTGTCCTGCTTATGCTTTATCCGTTTTAGTATCACATTGCACAAGTCTTTATCGGATTCCCCGGTAATTCCTTGAAGATTCATATCTCCGCAGTGGTTTGCTTTCCTCCTTCTTTCCCGCAACCAACTGTCAGGCGTGCTGTCTGGGGACTATTTACCTTTAAGACTCAGGTATATAAGGGAACGCTAGGGACAAATTACTGCCTATGAGGTGAGGACTCTTAACTTTTCCTCCAGGGTCCTGTGGGAAGTGACAACTTCAGAGGCAGCCTGGCGTCGTGTCACACGCCCCCAGCACTGGAGAGCGGGGAAGGCTGAGGCGGGAGGATTACTGTTGAGTTCAGTTCGGGTTGCATAGTGTGGACCAGTGTCTCGCAGATCAAATAAGAATATGAATTTCCGGGGAGGAGTAGGGGAATAGCTGTGTGGCACGCACACAAAGCACAGAGTAGCTACACTCGATAAAGCGAGTCGACGATCGGGTTTCCTCACCACTACAGCTCCACAGTGTCTGGCCCGCTTGTAAGTGGGCGCGCTGACGCGGTTGCTTCTAGGAATTGTAGTCCGGATTCTCCGGAGCTGGGCGCGCTTCTGCATTCTGGGAATTGTAGTTCAAGTTCTCTGCCTGTCGCCCGAGCTTCGGCTGAGCCGGGGACCGATGCGTAGCATACTGGGAAGTGTCTCCCGGTGGTTTCAGTTAGCATTCGCTCCGCAGGTCCTCCCGTGAGTCTCCTCTCTCCCGCACCTTCCTCGACTGAGCTCTAGATCTGGAGGTTTGCGGGGTCGGAGGCGGGCGGCCGTAGGGGAATCGGCTCCAGGCTGGCGGGGCGGGAGTGCAGTGAGCCGCCAGTGAGCCCCACTCCATCCCGCAGAGATCATTGCACTGACGGGGTCTCTGCGTGTGACCGGGTCATTCTCCTGCCTCAGCCTCCCCAGTACTGCGACGACATGTGTGAACCGTCACACCTTGCTTCACTGCTGTCGCCTGGAGTTGGGGAGCGAGGGCCGTGCTGACAGGGTTGTTTGGGGGATTGATGCAGCTAGTGTCACCGGGCCCTGAAGGTTCTATGACTCACACCCATAATGGAGGGAACCGGGATAGGTGGAGGAGGTACTTCTCGAGTGTCATAGACTCATAGACGGACACGTCTGTGGTTTTACACGATGTCATTTTATTGGACGATGAGAAGGTCACAAGCTATTATCAGTTTCGTTGTCTGCCACCTGCCAGGGAATCTCAATTTCACTTGGTAGTTGACCATTAATCACGGGTTCTTTTATTCCCATCTTAATAACTAATGATAAATCTCAGACCACGCATTACTCTGCACACACTTATACACACACATGTACACAGGTTACCGAGTAACTGATGAGAGGGTTAAAGATGTTTCAGCATTCAGAGAGGTTCCCTGAAGTCACATTGTTTGTACAATGAGGTTGTGTGTGTGTGTGTACACACGCACATGCAGGTGTGTGAGCCTGCATGCACTCTCACATGCTGCACTGTGCATGTGGAGGTCAGAGAACAACTCACTGAAGACTCCCAGGAACTGAACTCAGGTCACCGAGTTTGGTGACAAACACCTTTTTCCACTCATTCATTGGCACAAGGGTTTCCCCTTGCTTTAACTTTTTTTTTTTTAATTTTTTTTTTTTTAAGGCAGGGTCTCTCTAGGTAATCCTGGTTATCCTGGATTTTGCTAAGTAGACCAGGCTGGCTTCAAACTTGGAGATCTGCCTGCCTCTACCTCCTGGATGCTAGGATTAAAGGCATGTGCCACCACCTCCTGGCCCTTTAACTTTTTAATCTTCTCTGTTAGTGTAGAAATGAAAGCCTTGAACTGTTCATGTCATGTGATCCTGAGCTCTTCTTGTGAGTGTTTATTTCTCTAAGCTTTCAGATCTCTCACTGGGGGCAATTTCAGCTGTAGGGGGTGTTCCTGGACCTCCTTCAACTTCAGGGAGTGCTCCCGGACCTCCTTCAGCTGCAGGGAGTGCTCCCGGACCTCCCTTCTGTCCCCATCAATACTGGTTAACCCTGTACACCTTCCCTATACTCTTTAGAAAGGGGGAAGATTGTCTCCAGGTTGGTGGGCAGGAGGGGACGGTTTAACTGCTTTGTTGGGGATGACTGCCATGGTATTTCACGATGTTCTTCCTTTCCACAGCCTGACCTCTCAGCATGGATTGAGTGGAAGGTGAGGTCGTGATTCCTTCAGCGTGGACAGCAAAGTTCCCGGTGAGTTGATCTGGCTTCTGTTGTTTTGAGGAGTCTCTTTGTGTAGCCCTGGCTGTCCTGGAACTCCGTATATCAGCTAGGCTGGCCTCAAA
This sequence comes from Chionomys nivalis, assembly GCF_950005125.1. NCBI lineage: Eukaryota > Metazoa > Chordata > Mammalia > Rodentia > Cricetidae > Chionomys > Chionomys nivalis. Next base: position 78,652,340 of record NC_080087.1, on the reverse strand, counting down.
CTCAGAGAGTTACCCACCTCTCCTTCCAAGTGATGATATTGAAGATTATGTAACCAAGCCTGGCATATTTTTCTTATTTTAATGATGAAGGGCTTGAGGTCGGTAGGATAAATTAGGGCTTCGAGGTTGGGTTGGAACTTGTATAGCTCAGGTCTATGGCCTAGGTTCATAGCTTCCTGAATATATTCTGATCAAGGCATAGAACTGTCTGGAATTGTAACCAGAGTTTTAGAGCCAAAGTCCTTAGGAAACCCAATCGGCTAGGCTCAGTTGCCTGTCCCAGTCCGACCAAAGAGACAAGTAGTGGCAAAGAGTAGAGAAATGAGACTGAACCGTAGTGGCCGTGCTGGGACTTACGGATGAAGGGGTCCAGACGCTGTGGTACTGACCCGAACTCTAGGTTTAAGTAGGGGAGCAGGGCCTGCAAGATGGCTCAGCAGGTAAAAGTGCTTGCTGTCAAGCCTGCGACCCGTGTTCAACCCCCAGAATGTAGATGGTGGGAGGAGAGAGTCACCTCCTGCTGCAGGTTGTCTTCTGGTGGCCACACACGCGCCCTTCACACACACTCTACATCTGTGGTCCTCCATCTTCCTGATGGCGCGACCCTTTAGTACAGTTCCTCATGTTGTGGTGGCCCCCAACCATGCAATTATTATGTCACTACTTTGTAACGTAATTTTGCCACTGTTCTGAATCATAATATAGATATTTGATATTTAGGCTGTCTGGTGTGTGACCCACAGGTTGAGAACCGCTGCTCTAAAAAACTGTAATGAAATAAATAAATAAGGAAGCCTCAGGGCAGATGTGTACATAATTAAGCAGCCCTGCTGCATCTCTCTGCCTTGTTTCGGCTCAGATCCCTAAACGCGGATTGATACATCGTTAATTGCTGGCATTGCCCCAGGGGACCCCTGATTTGTTAGAGTGTCCCTTCTCTATCATAGCCAGCTGTTCCTATCTCAGAACAGCTGGTGTCACCCGGTCCATCCATAGTTAAGGTGATGGCTGGTTGGGATGGTGACTCATCGTGGTGGCTTCAGATGAGAGCGCTGATGCCAGCTTAGGTTGGCTCAGAGCAGTTCCTTCACCTCTGACCCCTCGTATCTGCCTCCGCCCTTTCTGTCAGCTCTCATTCTCTCTCTGTGTCTCCCGTCCATGTATTTTTGTCATTAGGAGCAACAGAGAGACAAAGCTTGGAATGCTGGCTGCGGGATGAAGCTGGGATTGGGGACCCCACCTGCCTCTGACCTTGTGTGTTCATAGGTGCAGTAGCTGTCATCTTTGTTGGTAAGAACGCCCTAAAATACCAGGTGCCTCACCCAAGATGCTACCCGTGTGTGTTCACCTACTCCCCATCATAACTGTAGGACCACTTTCTGTTTCTGTCCCTTCTATAGCTGAAGATGCGCACAGCAGGTTAGGTGTTGGGACCGAGGTCACACAGCAGTTTCATCGCAGGTAAGTGTGAGGAACCTTCTTGAGCAGTATGCTAGCACACATGTGCTACTTGGATAGCCCCTGATGTGCCAAACAATAGCATTCTAGATATTATAGTGACTTTTAGGATAGGGTCTCACTGTAGAATCCAGGCCAGTTTGAACTGAAAGCAATCTTCCTGCCTCAGTCTCTCCTGAGTACCAGAATTGCAGGTGTGTGACATCACACCAAGCTCTTGTTTCTGCCCAGCAAATATGATTCCTGTAGTTTGTTAATTTTAATTACGTTGATTCTAAAAATGTGCCTACGTTATTTCCCAGAGGCGGGACTTCATTCAGTTGTCTCTGTTTCCATAGTGAAGTCTTCCGTGGCTCTCCTCTTAGCTCAGTGAGTTTGCAAACTGGCATGATTTGAAAAGCTGGCCATCCGTGCACTGATTCCCAGAGCACTGGCTTGACCGCCATTCCCCACTGTCCCAATGTCAAAGTCTGACTCAGAGGCCGGGAAGGGAGTATCTGCTTGGAGCAAACAGTTGTCTCTCCTGGGCAGGTCACTCCTGGCCAGGGGCTCTCGGCTGCAGGGGCGAGTGCTGTCTGAATCAGCCTCTCTGAGGAGGGTGCTTGATTGCTATCCACAGCGTGCTGCCATGGGAGCTGGCTGGTCACACCCTGGCCAGATGTTGATGGCTCTTTTCTCTCCCGTCAATGCACCTTCCTAAGACGCAGCTGTTCGTTGGGAGAAAAGAATGACCAAGTACAAGGTGAGCTGGACTGACTGTTTCGGTTTTTTTAATTCTCTCTCTTACATTTATTGGTTTATGTGTTGTGTAGGTGTGGCTGTATACAGGTGTACGTTGCCACAGTGTGGTGTGCATGTGGAGGTCAGAGGACAGCTTTGGCTCTCTCCTTCTACCCTGTGGATCCTGGGGCTGGAATTCTGTTTCCTGGGCTTGGTGGCAAGCACCTTGACCCATGAGCTGTCCCACCAGCCCCTAAATTCTCATCTCTTTTCTCAAAAGTTCCACATATCTCCTTGCTTCTTAGGAAGTATTGAGGAGAATTGCTGACATTTGAGAAGAAGCCCTGGGATGCCAGATGTTAGTCACCCTGTGCCACTTAATTTCTATTTCCTTCTTGTCGCTTTATAATTGGATGAATAAAACAATAAAAACAAGGGCTGGAGAGATTGCTCAGTGGTTAAAAGCACCAGCTGCTCTTCCAGAGGACCCAAGTTTGGATCCCAACACCTCCATCAAGTAGCTCACAACAGCCTGTAACTCCAGCTCCCTGAGGTGTGATGCCCTCTTCTGGCCTCTGAGGACACCTGCACTCACACAGCACATACACACCCCATATACACATAAGTACAAATAATAAAGATGGTTTTTAAAAATGATAAAGATAAAATGTAAATATGATTGGATGAACAATCACAGACTAGAAAAGCCCGCGACAGCATCATTCAGGTTGTGACTCTGCTATCAAACACAAAGCTAGACAAGAATAAGAGGGAGAATATCTGCTACATGGGTGCTAACGGCTGGCAATATGGGCTAGAAATTAGCCTGGGCAGAGCACTTGCCTTGCTCGTTCAGTGCCTGGCTTTGATCCCCATCAAACACTAAGCTTAACGTGGTCAATAGAATTTTACATAGCCATAAGCTATATACTCATTAAAATAGAGGGACAGGCAAAGTGCCAAAGAGAAATGAACATGGGGCTAGGGGCCTAGCCTAATGGGCAAAGTGCTTACCTTGCATGCATGAAGCCCCAGGTTCAATCCCAGCACCACATACACCTGTCATGGTGTCACTGGTGGTCCCAGCACTCAGGAAATAGAGGCAGGAGGACTAGAGTAGTGCAGGGTCATCCTGGGCTGTATCAAATTCGAGGCCAGCCTTAGCTATAAGACCCTGTCTCAGAAGAAATAATAAAATGCATAGAGGAGAGGGGCCTGGTAGTGCACATCTTTAATCCCAGCACTTGGGAGGCAGAGGCAAGTGATCTCAGTGAGTTCGAGGCCAGCCTGGCCTACAGAGTGAGTTCCAGGACAGCCAAGGCTATACAGAGACACTCTGTCTCAACAACAACAACAACAACAAAATAAAACCCACCACCACCAACAACAAAACCACAGAGAGGAAATAAACATGGTTAGTAAACTTGTGAAAATATATTAACATTGATTTTGAGCGTGAGTGTGCTCGTGTGCTTGCCAGAGCACATGTGGAGCTCAGAGGACAACTGGCTGGAGTCAGTTCTCCCTTCCACCACGCGGCTCCCAGGACTTGAACCTGGGATGTCTGGCTTAGCAGCAAATCCCAAATTTTCTGCCTCTTGTTAGCTCAGATTTTTGTTATAGGTTCAATATTGTCTATGGCATGAAGAACCAAGGGTCTTTATATTCATTTGAGGGAAAGAATATGATAGCCAATAAAGTTGAAAAGGAAGTCAGCCTCATACACTGTAATTTTAAAGTGAAATATTTGTTAATGTTGCAGTTTTAATGCATAAGAAAATGGACAATTGAGCTCCGTATAAAAAGTGGTCTTTTTGTTTGTTTTATGTGTTTGAGACAGGGTTCTATCCTGTCCTGGAACTCAGTATGGCTTCCAACTGACAAGTCACCCTCCTGTCTCAGCCTCCCATGTACTGGCATGGGACACTGTACCCCACACCCAGTGTCTGTGGGGCTGCGGGTGGGACCCAGGGTTTTGTGGATGCCAGGCAGGTACTCCATGCCTGTGCCCCATCCCAGCCTCAGCTACCCTTTGTCGCAAGATTTAGGGGACATGTGTTTGGTGTTGTAGGAGGCAGTGACATTCAAGGATGTGGCTGTGGTCTTCAGCGAGGAGGAGCTGGGGATGCTGGATGCTACCCAGAGGAAGCTGTACCGTGATGTGATGCAGGAGACCTTCAGGACGCTGCTCTCAGTGGGTGAGGATGGTTGTGTAGCAGATGGTGGCTCCCACAACATCTCTGTGGCCCTGGCTGTGCCTGCAGCTCTTGAAGGGGTCTCAAGATCTTGAATCATTGTGAGATACAGAGCTGGATTTTTCCAGTGTTTCTCCCCTGGCTAATAATTTGTGTGTTTTGTACATGGAGCACAGGAGGGCAGTGGGATGCTGTGTTTTTGTGCCTTCTCTAATTTTATTCACCGCCACACATGGAACGAATAGATGAACATGTTTTTTTAACATTAAAAGTTTTCACTTTGTGGGGCTGGAGAGATGTCTCAGGGTTAAGAGCCTGGCTGCTCCTGCAGAGAACCTGGGTTTGGTTCCCAGCACCCACGTGGCTGCTCACAATCACCTGTACCTCCAGTCTCATGGAGATCCAACTTCTTTGTCTCACCCCTACAGACCCTAGACATGCACATAGTGCACAGACATACACGCAGGCAAAAGATTTATACATGTAAAATAAATAAATCATAAATTAAAAAGTTTACTTTGTGTGCATGTTTGTATGTATGTGGGTGCACACGTGCTATAGCATATGTATGAAGGTCAGAGGGCAACTTGGGGAGTTGATTCTCCTCAGGTCTTCAGGCTTGGCAGCAGGTGCCTTTCCCCTCAAAGTTGTCTTGCTGGCCCCTTATGAGCAACCTTTAATGAAATAAAAAATAGAGTAGAAAAGCCAAATGTGGTGCCACATACCTTTGATCCTAGCAATCTTGAGGCAGAGGTGGACAGATCTCTGTGAGTTCGAGGCCAGCGTGGTCTACATAGTGAGTTCCAGAATAGCCTGGAACTTTGAGATCCTTTCTCAAAAAAATAAGAAATGGGGGTGGAGGGTAGGGATAATCAGAGCCCTTGGTGGTAAGTTCTCATTGCAGCAAAAACTATAGCCTGTTACCAAAAATGTGTGAGACTGTAAAGGGAAACATGCGCATGTGTGTGTGTGTGCGTGTGTGCGCACGCGTGTGTACATGTGTGTGTGCGCGTGTGCGCGTGTGTGCATGTGCGTGCGTGTGTGCGCGCATGTGTGCATGTGTGTGTGTGTGTGCGCGCGTGTGTGCGCGCAATCACTCTGCCAGGAAGATGTAATCCTAATACTGTTCCCACTTTTTATCTGGGCAAGGGCTCCCTACCATGGCCAGGCTGGCCTTGCACTCACAGTTTTCCAGACAGGCTTTGAACCTAAAACTCTCATGCCTTAGCCTCCCAAATGCTGGGATTACAGGCTAGCGCCACCCATCCTGGTAGAAAGGGAAACTTTTAAATAATTTATGCTATTGTCTGCATCTTTTGTGTCTTTTACACAAAAATGTATTTCTTTTGTTATGATACAACTAGAATATTGGAAAGCAGGGCAGAAGGCCAGAGGATCACTTTGAGTTTGAGACTAGCCTGGGGCATAGAGTGAAACTGTTGTCTCCAAAAGTGATTTTTTTTAGGTCATTTTCTTCTGCTTCATCTATATTTGATTGTTCAAGTCTTGCTGTTGTAGGGCCACTAGTTTTTATTGGTGTCATGTTACCTTTTGTGGTGTTAAGTGTGTTCTTACCCATCTTTTCCTCTGATTGGTGTAGTTGGCGATGTCTGTGTCTCTGGTCATCAATCTTCCAGGTGCCAGTGAATCCAAGGCTCAGATGGTTGGTTGCTCCTCGTGGTGCAGTCAGGGCCATGGTTCCAGTAACCCCGGAGGTCACTCTGTGTTCCTGGAGGTCTCTCAGCGCTCCCTGGGGTCACTCTGCAGTACTGGGGATCACTGGGGCCTGCTCCCACAGTGGCTGCTTGCTTGGATCTGCTTCTGCTGAGGTTGCTGCCTTGGGCCTGATCCAGCAGAGGTCACTGGTTCATGCCCAGTCCCGCAAAGGTCTCTGGCTTGGGCCTGCTCCCTCAGCAATGTCTCCCTTGTACCTGCTCCTGTGGAGGTTGTTAGTAATTCTATTCTTTTTTTTAAATCTCTCTCTCTCTTTCTTTCTTTCTTTCTTTCTTTCTTTCTTTCTTTCTTTCTTTCTTTCTTTCTTTCTTTCTTTCTTCTATACAATATTCTGTCTCTGTGTATGTCTGCAGGCCAGAAGAGGGCACCAGACCTCATTACAGATAGGTGGTTGTGAGCCACCATGTGGTTGCCGGGAATTGAACTCAGGACCTTTGGAAGAGCAGGCAATGCTCTTAACCACTGAGCCATCTCTCCAGCCCAGTAATTCTATTCTTTATAAGTCACCAAGTCTCAGGTATTTTATAAGAGCAGCTAGAGGTGTCCAAACTTCAGACACTGTGAAACAACATTGCTATCTACAAATACGTTGGGCCATATTCACCCTCCATAGGCTGTGCACAACTGTCCTAAGGCAGGACATCCCAGCGATAACTGATTACAATGTAAAGGTGCTGGTCTAAAAGAAACATCAAAGAGTTTGCCATAGTAGCATCAGTTGCTATGTAGATTGCCGGGGGTGGGTGCTCAGCAAGGAGAATGTCTGCTGTCTGCGGTGGAGGAAGATGGCAGAAGGCTGCGAGTCTCAGCTCTCTCATCTGTAAAGAAATGGTAGTGATGTTAGCGCTGCAAGATGGGGGAAGTGGGAATAAACAGAACAGTGAAGGTAAAAGTCCTGAGGACAGTGCCTCTACCAAGCCCAGACCGAAGGGACAGTCCTGACTCCATGAAACTGTTGTCTCAAAAACGAAAACAGAGCAAATCAGCAAGTCTGGAAAATGCATACTGATGTGGTGTGTGTGTGGAATGTGTGTGGTTTATGTGGTATGTGTGTGTATCGTATGTGGTATGTGTGCGTGTTGTATGTGGTGTGTGTGGTATATGTGGTATGTGTGTGTAGTGTATATGGTGTATATGGTATGTGAGTGTGGTATATGTGGTATGTGTGTGTGTGGTGTATGTGGTATGTGTGTGTGTATAGTATCTATTTATATGTATATATGAAGTGTGGGTGTGTATGTGCATGTACTTGTGTACCACAATACACTTATGGGAGTTAGAGGACAATTTGTGGGTGTCACTACAAAACACCACACACCCACACCATGCACACTACACGCACAGAACTTGATAGGATGTCTTATTCTAATTTTCTAGGTGCCTTTGCAGATAGATAGGTGGGTAGGTAGGTGGTAGATGGATGCTAATGTTCATTATCTGAGCACTGTAGTCTCCAGCTGCTGTAACAAAGCATTGTAGGCATAAACCCTGGGTTTAGGTCTCAGCACTACAAAACAATAATAACAACAACAATATAAACCCTGGGCATAAGTGGTTTATAAACAACTGAAACCTGGTCTGGAGAAATGAGCTCCTTCTACTCTTTCAGAGGACTTGAGTCTGGTCCTTACCCACGTCATGTGGCCCACGTGTGTAACGCCAGAAACTGCATGACCTGATGGCCTCCCTGATGTCGTTTCCTTGGGGTTGGGGTTTCAGGCACCTTAGAGCACGTGTCTTTCCCTGTGACCTTCCCATGGCATTTGTAGTGATTCACACTCCGTGGGGGGTGGGGGCTTTCCAGTTCATTATGGCAGTGCTGAGGATGGACCCAAGACCTTGTACATACTGGGCAAGGCTGCTGCCACCGAGCGGCATCCCAGGCTTTTAAAAGGCCTCTTCTTAGTCAGGACCCTAGAAGTGACCTCTGCCTTTCACGTGAGGACAGAAGCAGCTTTAGAAGTAGTAGCAGAAACACGTAGCCTTCAAGTTCGTCTTTGTTTCACGGCCACCTTCCTAGAAGACTCGGGGAAGAATATTGCCTGTTGTTTAGTCTTATTGAAAAATACTGTATGTACGGCCCTGTCTTTGTTGTCTACAGAAACAAGTAAATGCCATAGAAGAAATCTACTAGCCATAGTGAGACCTTGTAGGGGTGGGGAGGAACACAGTTTTACTAAACAACACACGTTAGGGAAGGTGGCGCTCAGTTTAAATCAGGGGCCATTTGATGCCATTTACAGCGAGAAACAGACCCTGACAGGAAGGAACTAATTGTCCTCCCCAGCTCTGGGACACGTCCTAGATGACACAAGAATGCCACATTCAGAAACGATCATGTGCAGCATGTGTGCAGAAATGCAGGCTGTGTGCTCGTAGAACTCAGGATGTACCCGTTTTTTCCAGGGATGTGCCAACACTGCAGAATTTTTCACCTAAGCAATTCGGCTGTTTGACTGAAGAATCATTACATCCCGTACATTTTTTTTTTTTTGGTTTATGTGTGTATTAAGTAATATTTTTTTCCCTTGAGATAGGATCTCACTATTTAGCCCTGGCCGACCTAGAACTTGCTAAATACTAGTCTGGCCTCGAATTCGCAGAGATCCGCCTGTCACTGTCTCCTGAGTGAAGAAAAACATCTTAAGGCCTGGGTGTTAGCAGTACTGATGTGCTTAGCACACACAAGACCTTGTATTTATTGCTCAGATTGCCTAAAATTAAGTCTCTCTTTCTCTCTCATGCACGCATGCACGCACTCACACCACACACCACATAATATAAAACACCTAGGGGTTTTTATATTATTATTTTATTTATTATTTTGTAGTGCTGAGACCTAAACCCAGGGTTTATGCCTATAATATTTTGTTACAGCAGCTGGAGACTACAGTGATCAGATAATGAACTTTAACTATCTATCTATCTATCTATCTATCTATCTATCTATCTATCTATCTATCTATCTACCTATTTACCTACCTACCTACCTACCTACCTACCTACCTACCTACCTACCTATCTATCTTTCTCATCTATCTATCTATCTATCTATCTATCTATCTATCTATCTATCTATCTATCTATCTATCTACCTACCTACCTACCTACCTACCTACCTACCTACCTACCTACCTATCTATCTATCTATCTATCTATCTATCTATCTATCTATCTACCTATTTATCTACCTACCTACCTACCTACCTACCTATCTTCCTCATCTATCTATCTATCTATCTATCTATCTATCTATCTATCTATCTATCTATCTATCTATCTATCATCTCCTTTCCTATCTTTCTATTTCCCTAAGGCAGTACTGAGCACATGTGTGTGTATAGATATTTGTGAATGAATACAGCCTGAGGAATTTCGACAACAGTACCTTTCCAGCACACAGAACACCTCTGAAATATTCCAGTTCTGTCAGTGCTCACCACCAGCCACTGAGCGTAAGTCCTGGGGCCCCAACCCTTCGTGTGGAGCCCAGCGGTGTGGCCGGCAGGACTGTTTCCTGGCACCCATCATTTCTACTGTTTGTTTTCTGACACGGTGTTTTTCCTGAGTCTACTGATTTCTTTTTTAATAACACTTTTAAAAGTGTTTTTTTTTAAACACACAGGGAGAGAGAATGAAGTTTCAGAACTAACCCATGGAGTCCCAGGGTCCATTTCTGGAGCATGATTTGTCCTCTGTCCTTTCTGGGCTCCTCTGGACGTGCCTCTGTGGTCACCCTGCTAACACTGGAGTGACCTTCCGGTGAAGCAGGCAGGGTAGCCATCAGGCTAAGGGCTCTCTGTGAGTAGAAGGCTAGCCTGATCTACTACCAAGTTCCAGGCCAATAAGGAACACCACTGATACCTGTGCTTTAGTACTGACACAAGTCACATGCTAACCAAGACCCTGCTTTCGTACTGACGAAGGTCACCTGCTAACTCCCTGTCTGTATAACAAAACAGTTGGCCATGCAATAGGTAGAACTGTGTGGAGTTTGTTTTCCAACCTCCCACAAAGAGGACACAATGTTTCGGTTAAAAAAAATTCTCAGGAGCACAGTATTTTTTTTAACGTTTCTTTTGAAGCTCAGCTTTAAGGTTTGTTTGTATGAAGTATGTTTATGTGTGAGAGTGTGTGCACCTGAGGCCAGCGCCCTCGGAGCTGGAGTTACAAGCGGCTGTGCTGCCTCAAGTCAGTGCTGGGAATCGAAGAACACGCTTAGCTGTCAGTCATCTCTCCAGCTCCTCGAAGGTCATTAAAAAATGTTTTATTAATGTGCTTGGTTGTTTTTTGTGTATCTGTGCACCAGGTACATGCAGTATCCTGTAAGGCCAGCAGAGGGCATCAGATTCCCCTGGCTGTGAGCAGCCTTGTAGGTGGAAGGAATCAAACCCAGGTCCTCTGGAAAAGCAGCCAGTGCTCTTAACCCCTGAGCCATCTCTCCAAGCTCCTAAAGGTCATTAAAAAAAATAAAGACAACTTTAGAAAAAAATTAAAGGACATTGTGCCATGTTCCACCACTCCGCATATACATTTCCCCCTCATATTTCTGCAACCAAAGGGGGGTGAAATATCAGTTTAAAGGGATACTAATCATGTAAATATTAATTTAATTTTTTTATGTGTGTATACATGGCTTGCTAGCATGTATGTCTGTGCACCAAATGCATGCTTACTACCAGCAGAGGTCAGAACATGGCATCAGATCTGGGCCTGGAGTTAGATGGTTGTGAGCTGCCATGTGGGTGCTGGGAACTGAGCTCAGGTCCTCTGGAAGAACAGCCAGGACTCTTATCCATTGAGCCATCTCTCCAGTTGATGTAAGTCTTTAGTGGCAGCTAAATTTTTCTCATTTTCCCAATAACTTAAAGATCTGCCTGCCTCTGCCTCCCAAAAGCTGGGATTAAAAGTGTGCATCACCATGTTCAGGGAAAAAAAAAAAACTGTTTTTTTGTTTGTTTGTTTTCTGATGGGAATCCTTTCCTTGCTCCAGCGAGAACAGAGTGTCAACTTGTCACTCCCCTGTGATGCTCTCTAGTGCCCCTGGCTTCTAGGGTGTGGAGGTGAGATGGCAGATACAGGATGTTAAATGGAAGGGGACCAGTGAAGCCTTAGGCTGAGGTCTTAACTATATAACTCCGGCTCCAGTCAACAGAGCATCCACACGCCCTGCCTCTCTCTGAACTCTCTTTATGCTTTTAGGAGCCAGGAATCTAAATGAGATGGAGTTGCTTCAGGAGGTAGGATGGAGGTACCTGCCGCACGAGGAGCTTTTCTGCTCACGAATCTGGCACCAAGTTACAAGGGAGTTAACCCAGGGTCGAGACTGCATGGGGAACGCTGGAGAAACGGGCTCTCCGTTGGGGAAACAGGATGGTGTCCAGAGTGAAGAAGCCGGCTTCAGTAAACATTCTGGTCGGAATTCGCGGCTTCAGCTCCACTGTGGAATGAATGGTGGTGAAGATCCTTCTAAAAAGGGGGTGAATGGGGAAGACGCTAGCTGGGACTGTCATCTAGGGGTGAATGGGCAAACCCACGTGGGAGAGAGGCGGTACAAATGTGAGAAGTGTGGCTACTCCTTCTGCCGCCTGTCGGGTCTTCAAGCTCACCAAGTACGGCACACGGGAGAGAAGCCGTACAAATGTGAGGAGTGTGGGAAGGGCTTCACCCGGGCCTCGACGCTTCTGGACCATCAGCGAGGCCACACTGGAAACAAGCCCTATCAGTGTGATGCTTGTTGGAAGAGCTTCTGTCACAGCTCAGAATTTAACAATCACGTGAGAGTCCACACGGGCGAAAAGCCCTACATATGTGAGGAGTGTGGCAAAGGCTTCAGCCAGGCCTCGCACCTTCTGGCCCACCAGAGAGGCCACACTGGCGAGAAACCCTACAAATGTAGCACGTGTGGGAAGGGCTTCAGTCGGAGTTCAGATCTGAATGTTCACTGTAGAATCCATACCGGAGAGAAACCCTACAAATGCGAGACGTGTGGCAAAGCCTTTAGTCGCGTCTCAATTCTCCAAGTCCACCAGAGAGTTCACAGCGAAGAGAAACCGTACCAGTGTGCAGAGTGTGGGAAGGGCTTCACGGTAGAGTCACACCTCCAAGCCCACCAGAGGTCCCACACCGGAGAAAGACCCTATCAGTGCGAGGAGTGCGGGAAAGGCTTCTGTCGGGCCTCCAATTTTCTAGCTCATCGCGGAGTCCACACAGGAGAAAAACCGTACCAATGCCACGTGTGTGGCAAACGCTTCCGGCAGAGGTCCTACCTCCATGACCACCACAGGATCCACACTGGCGAGAAACCGTACAAGTGCGAGGCGTGTGGGAAAGGCTTCAGCTGGAGCTCCTACCTCAAAGCCCACCAGAGGGTTCACACTGGAGAGAAACCGTACAAGTGCGAGGCCTGCGGGAAAGGCTTCAGCTGGAGCTCGAGCCTCGTGATTCACCAGCGAGTCCATGCTGACGATGAGAGTCACAGGGATTTCCCTGCACCAGAGGAACCCCCAGGAAACACACTCTATAAGGTTTTATGATCTGCGACATTAACCGCAGAAAGGTTGAGTGTCATCAGGAGGTTTCTGAGTATCCTAGGACAGAAGGGACCAGGTCTGTTTGACAGGAGCAACATTTCTTAAGCAGCTGGTTGCCACCCCGCGTGGGGTTGCAGAACCGAATGTGGTGGCCACAAGGTATTTAAAACACTACAAGCTTTCTACAGACCCAGTGGCCAAAACCTCAGAATTCAACAGCTAATAAGTCTGAGGGGCTTCTGGCAGCTCGTACTCACAGTGCGAGCCCTGGCACCCCACTGTCACCACACACAGTGCCCAGAGGCTGCTTGAAGTCCCTCTGCTCAGGGCCGACATTGCTATGAATCACAGTGCTTTCTACTGTGCGCACGTTTTCTGCTCGCACAGAAGCATAATCGTTCACTTACACTGTTTTCCTCTTCTCACTCCTCGCACGTCAGTGTCAGACGAGTTTAGCTGCAGATTGTGCTGGGTCCCAGTCAGCGTGGTTTTAAACAGCCCCGTAGCTCCTCTTAACAGAAGGTGGTCCACTGCTTTCACCGTTAATAAAGTATCACTTATTGAAACTGTTCTGAAATACATTTCTTCCTGATTAACAATAAATATTTGAGATGTCTACCTACATTGTGTGCCTCTGTATGCAAGCAATGCCCGAGACACCTCCTGCCTTCAGTAACTCTTAAGTCAGCTTTGAGAAGAGCCGTCATTTGAAATTTTTTATTCAATCTATCTCTGAATAAAGTTTCTGTAAAATTGTTCCTAGGAGGCCTGAAGGACATTCTAGTTATACACACAGGCCAGTTTCCCAACCCCGTGGAGCCTGTGTACCAATGTCTATCAAATTGAAGGGCTTTGTACATTGGTGGCTTCAGCAATCAGGGGATTGTGGCCAGCGTTTCGGCACGCTTGTCCTTCACTGAAATATCTTTGTAGGTCGTCACACATGCACAGACCTCAGTTTCATTGCTTCCTGAATTTTGACAAGTTTCTACACTTCTGTGGCCATCATCATCAGCTGTGTGTTTCTAGTCAACAGAAATGTGCCCGTGGCATTCCCAGTCAGCCCCACCTTCAGTCCAACAAGCTTTCCGGCTTCTGAGCTGCAGATGCAAATCACAGCTGTTCTCAGGGCTCATATAGGTGCAGGGTGTTGAGGTAGAGTCTGACCTCTAGATTTATTCAGAAAATATTTGACAAAACTCAGCATTCATTCAAGATTAAAAAATACACAGTGAGGTAAGAGGTAAATATGGAGTTTCAATAAAATGATTTTAGTGGAAATATAGACAGTAAGGCTGACTTTGTTATTTCATGCTAGACTTGGCAGATGTTTGCTGTGGGGTGGCTCCCACCTAGATATCCAAGTTTAGCATCCTCGCTGAATTCTTCTCCCTCTTTTACCCTTGACGATTTCTGTATTGTTCATTTTTCCACAAAAATGTCATAAACGGAACCCTATCCTGTGGACCTGTTGATTTAGAACCCTAATCCTGTGGACCTGTTGATCTAGAACCCTAATCCTGTGGACCTGTTGATCTAGAACCCCAATCCGGTGTGGCCCGTTGATCTAGAACCCTAATCCTGTGTGGCCCGTTGATCTAGAACCCTATCCTGTGTGGCCTGCTGATCTAGCTTCTTTCACTTGTATAATTATTATTTTTTTCTTTCCGAGACAGGGTTCTTTGTGTAACAGTCCTGGCTGTGATGGCGGAAGATACAAAACAATCCCACACTAGTTCAGACTTACATATAATAAGGGGTTATTTATTTAGGGGAGACTCACAAATCACTATCCTAGATCACAGTCCTCTGCATGAACAGGGAAGAGGAACAGAGTCTAGCAGCCAGAAGTGAGAGCTGGAAGCAAGAGAGCCAGCGCAGGCTTTACAGCTGCATTTATAGTCTAAGGGACCACATCCAAGTAGGTTGGTATTTTAAAAGCTGTTGGTTGAAGGAGCAGAAGGAGCTTCCACAGTACTAGCTGTGCTGGAACTAACTCTGTAGACCAGGCTGGGCTTGAACTCACAGAGTGCTGGGATTAAAGGCGTGCGCCACCACCACCCAGCTACTTGTATAATTCTTTAATTCATCCATTTTGTGTGGATTCCAGGGGAGGAGTGTTTACTAGGGATTGAACCCATGGCTCCATACATAAGCAAGTGTTTTACCACAGCCTTCAGTCTCTAGGCCTTGGACATTCCTTTTCATTGCTGAATAGACCACATTTGTTTGGGTTTGCTAATGGGGGTGGACAACTATAAACAATTGAAAACCATTTCCTTATCAACTTAGGATTCCCTTTGCCTTCATTCAGACCTAAGATTATTCTATGTTGATGAATGGTGTGAATGGTGAGAAACATATTTAACATGGCGCAAACTATAGCTTTTGAGCACAGCTGTCCATTCTGCATCCTCACCATCAGTGTGGGACAGTTAGGTTCTGCTCATCAACACTTGGGATGCTAACATTTTCTTTTGTTTTTGTTCCTTTTTTTTTTTTTGCGTCTAACAAGCTTGTGGTGCTAGCTCATTTTGATTATATCCATTTCTTTTCTTTTAAAAAAGATTTATCTTTACATGTCCTTGTCTGCTATAGTCACACTCCTACTTGAATCACTGAACCCATGTTTGAATCTTTGCCCATTTTTGAAGATTGGTTATTTCCAAGGGCTGGCAAGATGACTCAGCAGGTAAAGGCCCCTACTGCCCAGCCTGACAAGGGAGTTGGATCCCCGGGACTCTCTTGGTGCAAGGAGAGAATTTTCTCCTGGAAATTGCCCTATGACTTCCTCGCTTGTGTTGTAGCACGCACATGTCTAACACACGCATTAACACACCAATAGATAAGTAGGGTTCATTTTGTATATTTTTAGTTTTTAAAATGATTTTATTTGTATCGATGTTTTGCCCGCATTATGTCTGTGCATCACGTACACTCATGCAGTGCTCGAGGAGGCCAGAAGGCGACGGGGTCCTCTGAAACCGGAACTGGAGTTATATACTTTCAAGGTACACATATTACCATGTAAAGATATTTTACCCAGGACTTTCTTAGGGAGTATAAGGAATGAAAACCAAGAGGGAAATTCGATGCAGGAGGGCGGTCCTCCGCTAGCCTTCTGGGACTGCGTCTGTGCCTCTGCATCCTCACTTCCGTTACCATCGAGCCGGCGCCACAGTTTCTCCACGCGGAATTATGGGAAGTCGTCGCTTCAGATTGACTTGTTAGCCATCTGTTCCCCTGGGTTTGAGTTATTTTAGCCAGGGACCTCTAGAATGTCCCCTAGATGCTTTTGAGATCGACAGTTCTCAAAAGCATTTGAGGAGACTAGGAAGAAGTGAAGTTTGAAAGGTAAGGAGCCGCGGCATTCCGTGGGACGGGGCGTACCAGGGTCTGCGGGCCCTCGGTGCCAGCCGCTTCAGTAGCCCCTCTCCCCATCTGCAGCCCCCTTCTCCCTGCTCGCCGCCCCCCTCTCTGCCTGCACCTCCCTTCTCCCCTCCCGCCCGCAGCCCCTTCTCCCGGCCTGCAGCCTTCCTCTCCCCGCCCGCAGCGCCCCTCTCCCTGCCTGCAGCCCCCTCTCCCCACCCGCAGCTCCCCTCTATTCCCCGCAGCCCCCCTCTCCCTGCCTGCAGCCCCTTCTCCCCACCCGCAGGTCCTTTCTCCCCGCCCGCAGGCCCTTTTTTCCCTGCCCGCAGCCCCCTTTTCCCTCCTGCAGGCCCCTTTCCCCACCCGCAGCTCCCCTCCCTCCCTACCGTCCCCTCCCCACCCGCAGCCACCCCCTACTCGCCTGCAGCCCCCTCTCCCCACCCGCAGCCTACCTCCCTGCCTGCAGCCCCCTTTTCCTGCCTGCAACCCCCCTCCCCGCCTGCAGCCCCCCTCTTCTCTTTATAGCCTCCCTCTCCCCGCCTGTAGCCCCATCTCCCCGCCTGCAGCTCCCTCTTCCTGCCTACAGCTCCCCTCCCCGCCCTCAGCCCCCTCTCCCCGCCTATAGCCCCCCTCCCTACCTGCACGCCCCTCTCTCCTGTCCCGCAGCTGGCTCTGCTTCTTCCGCTCTAGCTGACCCCTCTGCATTTTCTGGCTGTTCTGCAAAAGAGAAGTTAGACCTTCCTAGTAGACTATGTAAAGGAAAAAAAAAAAAAATGGATCGTAAAATGCTTTAAAACTGTCTGGCATGTGGGTGACATGGAGACCACTGTAATATTCCAATTCACGGCTTCTGTGAGCCAGCAAATGCTGGGCTGTCCCCACCTATGAACCTTGTGGGTAGATGGCTGCTTGCCGCAGGTACTGGGGCACGAACCACGAGATGGAGATGGGATTTTGTAATTTCACTGTTTTCGGTTTGCCCGCAGTCCTGACTTCCCAAAAAGCACCGTGCGGAGCCCCGGGTGAGTAGGACTGACTCTAAAGGGTGTGTGGGTCTTACATTTGTTCATGACTGTAATTAGACGTTAGGAGACTGGCCTCAGAAGCTAGGCTGTGTGAACCCACACTGACTTGGTCCATGCTCCCGGAGGAAACTGGCCAGTGTCATGTGAAAATGGATTAGAATAGTCTCGCAGGGGTCTTGAGAGAGGGGTTTGTATATTTGTGTGTGTGGACACTGAAGATCGACTCCGCTTCTCCAGGAGCCCCCCCACCCCCTTTTTCCCCATTTAACATTTATGGGGGGCACGCGAGTTGTGGTGTGCATGTGGGAGTTAGAGCAGAGTTTATTTGTATGTGTGGACACTACAGATCAACTCGGCTTCCCCAGGAGCCACCCCCGCCCTTTTTTTGTCCCATTTAATATTTATTTGGGGGGGGGGCACGGGAGTTGTGGTGTGCATATGGAGATTAGAGGACCAGTTTGGAGAGATGCTGCTCACCTTCCACTGTGTGGGTCTTGGGGCTCAAACTCAGTCTGGTTTGGTGGCAAAGTGCCTTACCCACCAAGTCACCTTGTGGGTGTCTTGCTCAGCTTGCCCAGTTAGGTGAGGCTGACTGGCTGGCCGACAAGCAGGGAAGATAATGCCATTAGCTGCTCTTCTCAGCACTGGCTTTACCAACCTGTGCCACCGGCACGGAACTTGGGTCCCTTTGCTTGCCCAGCAAGCTCTACCAATGAAACCATCTCCCCAGTTCCTCATGGTAGGGTCTTCAAAAAGCGTGTTTCATCTATTCCACTCTTCCCAAATAATGTTTACCGTGCAGACATGGAAATGTTGGAAAATACAGACTTATGTAAAGAAAGAACTTGTTCCTACTCTAGCCTGTAAGTGGAACGGTGCTGTTTTAGCACGATTCTGTCAGGTTCTCGGGTAAGTTTCTCTTTAGTGGTGTCCGTGTTCCAGGGGACTGGCTGTCCCCTGCAGCAGTTGAGAAACTCACCCTGAACTGGCAGCCTTGGCCTCACCTGGGGAGCCCTGCCCTGCTCAAGCCCTGCCCACCTAACTGGATTCCTGCATGCATTTCTCTCTCTCTCTCTCTCTCTCTCTCTCTCTCTCTCTCTCTCTCTCTCTCTCTTTCTTTCTTTCTTTCTTTCTTCTTTTTTATTTTTATTTTTCCATTGGGACAGGGTTTCTCTGTGTATCTCTGGCTGTCCTGGAACTCACCTCCTGCCTCTGCCTTCTGAGTGCTGGGATTAAACAATAAATACTGTCAACAGTCCTATCTCACTACAGACTCCCAAGGAGCAGAAGGCGCTGGTGTGTGCAGGGTCAAACTAGAGTTCACAGAGCACTCATTCCCGTGGGCTCTGGGGAGTGGATTCCTTGCCTTTTCTTGTCCTAGAGCACCTCCTCCAGGAGTGGGAAGACTGACTAGCGGCCACTGTGGATTATTAGCGTTAGAGGTCATTTCCGTAGGCACTGTCATCACCATTACTACCAGCTGTGACTCTGACAATTTCTGATCATTAAAGCGAGTTCCAGGACAGTCAGGACTGTTAGTTACACAGAGAAACTCCGAATCAAAAAAAAAAATTTTTTTTCCCTGTAATTTAAAATTTAGAGAAAATCGCAAAAATTAGTATAAGGAAATCTAATGTCGTGGTTGGGCACACTGTTCTGCGATGTCTTCCTGAGAGGAGTACCTGTCATACGTGGGAGGAACATGGACCTGACTGTCTGACAAGGGTCCGTGGTGTGGTCAGTGGCACGCTGGCTCTGACCTCTGACATCTCTCTTTTCCTATTTCTGCCTTCTTAGGCTCTGCACCTCCTGGAAGGAACGCTAAATGATGAACACTCCCAAGGTAAGGAGAGCTTGCCGTGTCTGCCCTCAGAGGACCCCCATGGTGGAAGCAGAGAACTGACTTGCACAAGTTACTCTCTTTCACACGAGCACTATGCCACGTGCACCCCTGTGTGACACCGCACGTGGCTGCACTCACACACATAAAGAATAGGATGTATGAAAGCATTGAGGTCCTTAGGATGTGCCAGGTGCCCGTTTGTCCCCGTACGTTTAACTCCTCCCTGCCTTTTCAGGGCCATTGTGTCTCTAATGGACGTTGGTGTTGATCCTTTTCCTGGGGAGACACAAACAAACATCTTTTCACCCCAAGTAGGGAATCCATGGCAGAATCAAGTAACAATCCCACCCAAGTCCAAGTAGGTGAGTCAGTGAGTTTCTTGGGGTTAGCCCCAGGACTGTGATGCCACACTCAACCTGGAACTGCAGACACCTCAGGAGGTAGAGGTGTGTCCCTTCTGGGAAACTCTGCTGATCTGAGTGCCCTCAGCAGTCCTTACTACTCACCCTGTGACCAGAGGGGCTTTGTGCATCTGGCCAGTTTCTAGGACTTCCTGAGACTTTTGGGTTGTTTATTTCCGGAATCTCAAGAAACCTCATTTTAGAACTTCCTGAGTCTTTCTGAGCTTCCCCCAGACAGATGCTGCTAACGGTGCTAACAGTGGTTGGTTGTAAGATTGAGGTCACTTGTGCTTCTTGTAGGAGGCGGTGACATTCAAGGATGTGGCTGTGGCCTTCACGGAGGAGGAGCTGAAGCTGCTGGACTCCTCCCAGAGGAAGCTGTACCAAGAGGTGATGGTGGAGAATTTTAGGAACCTGCTCTCAGTGGGTGAGAATGGAAGCTCTCTAGCACTTATCTTTGTGGGCTTGAACTTGGGAGGAAGTTTTGGGTTCTCAGAATGGTTCTCTGAATTTGCTCATTCCTGTGGTGTCTGTGGAAGCCAGTAGAGGGTGTTGGGTCTTTTGAAACTGGAGTCACAGATGGTTGTGAGCCACCATGTAGGTGTTGAGAACTGACCCTGGGTCCTTTGGAAGAACAACCAGTGCTCTTAACAACCGAGTCATCTCTCTAGCCCCACATTTTATTATTTTTAAAAAATTATTACATCTTGTTCTGTGTTTGTGTACATGAGTGTGAGTACCCTCCTAGGCTAGAAGAGGGTATCAGCAGTTATGGGTGGTTGTGAGGTACGGGATGTGGGTGCTGGGAACTTAACTTGGGGTCCTCTGGTAGAGCAGCAAGTGCTCTTACCTGCTGGCCCATCTCTCCAGCCCCTCTACTGACGATTTCTTAAAGATATTTATTTTTATATGTGTGTGTGAGAGAGAGACACTTTGGTGTGAGAGTCCTCAGAGGCCAGAAAAGGGCATTGAATCCCCTGGAGCTGGAGTTAGGCAGGTATGGGTGCTGGAAATCAAACCAACAGGTCCTTTGGAAGAGCAGAAGTGTTTTTAACCACTGGCCCATCTCTCCAGCACCGAACTGGCAATAATTAAATAGAAAACACTAGCCTTTCTCAGAGAAAATGACACATGTTGTGTGGAAAGCTGGCCAAGAGCGTGAGTAGGTGTAGAGCCAGTGAGGAGGGAGCAGAAGTGACGGGAGCTTAAAGATCACTCAAATGTTGTTTTCGCAGTGTATGTTAATGGTGGGAAGGTCACGGAATAAACGGCATTTCTCCACTGGGCTGTTGTGTAGAACTTTCAAAAGACACTATTTTCATTGTATTGGTGACGACTCGGCTGCTACTGAAGTTCCCACTGCAGTTTTGCTCTAGCGCGCCCTTTGGACATCATCTGTGAGTTTGCATGTTTGCAGAGCGTCAGCTTTTCAAGTGAGATAAATCACACATAGAGGAGTGAAGCCTCTAATGCAGAGGGCAGCAAAGAGGGAGAGAAATTTAGGCGAAGTCTTACGTGACTCATCCCAGTACTTGCTGTTCACTGTCCATGTTGCCGCTGCCATGCTGTCCGAATGTCCAAACTTGGTCTGAGGTCATTGTGACATTCTTGTGGAACTCGTCTTCAAATTAATCCCTAGCCACGTTCTGCCGTCTCAGGAGTGTGGACTCGCACAGGCTGATTCACGCATGTCTTAAAGGACTTGTAGTTCTGTGGAGAGGACTAGCCTGAGACGTGGTTTGAGCAGTTGTAGCTTCACTTCACGTTCACTTCGATAGGAAATCATGTTTCAATATGGCTTTAACTGCCGCCACCCCCAGCACTGGCATCAAACCTCGGGCCCTGTGCACGCCGGACAAGCACTCTACCACTGAGTTCCGTCGTCATCTTGGGAAGTGTGTCCCACAAGAATTCCTATGATTAGTTCTTAGGCTTTATCCACAGGAAAAGTAAAATTCTGTCTCCTTACTCCTTATGTCGGAGAAGGAAGTCTAAGAAAGTAGCCAGAGTGAACTTTGCCTTTAAGAGGTTTGTCCAGCTGCAATCCATTAGTTTCCTTCAGAGTTCACATCTACAGTAAGAAATGAATATTCCGGGCTGGAGAAATGGCTCAGAGGTTAAGAGCATTGCCTGCTCTTCCAAAGGTCCTGAGTTCAATTCCCAGCAACCACATGGTGGCTCTCAACCATCAGAAATGGGGTCTGGTGCCCTCTTCTGGCCTGTAGGCATACACACAGACAGAATATTGTATACATAATGAATAAATAAATATTAAAAAAAAGAAATGAATATTCCATTGTTAGCCCAACAAATGTATGGGGGAAATTAAATATATAATATATACTGAAATCTATAATAAAATAGATAACACACACACACACACACATCTCCAGTAGATGTTTAGTGATGCCATTACTGCTTATAGTGGTTCTCTGGTAGTTTGTCTCCTATTTCTTCTGAATGTTTATCACAAGCTACTTTAGTTTCAAATTCCCTGATACACTGCATTTATCAAGTTGGAAGACTTTTGTTTGAGAACAGGGCCTCACTTTGTAGCCCTGGTAGGCTGAAACTCTCTCTGTAGACCAGGCTGACCTCAAACTTGCAGGGATCTGCCTGCCTCTGCCTCCCGAGTGCTGGGGATCAAAAGTGTGCACCACCACCACCACGCTTGGATAACTCCAAAGCACTGTTTTCCTTGTTCCCACACGATGATGACAGTCCTCGCTGCCTCTGAATTTGGACTCCTGGGAAAGTGAAAACAGGGGCAGACCAGATGCCTCAGTGAGTGTTGGAAGATGGCTCTTCATGCTCCCATTGGCTTCGGTGTGTCCTTTGGCCTTTGACTGAATCCTCGGCTCTCCCACCGTGTGCTCCCACCCCAGACAAAGCGTTATAAGTTCTCAGCCGAACTTGGATCCAGATCACTTCCATACATTTACTTTAAAATGCCCTTTGCTTCCGTGACTTGGGTTTGGAGTTAGAGTGAACCAAGGAACCACCTGCACATACTTTGCCAGAACACATGCCAGGCAGGAATCTAGGTAGTGGCTGGAAAACTGAGCACCATAAAATGTTCCTTCTTATTGACACTGTCATGTGGTAGGAAAGATACATAATTTTAAAAAGAAAAGAATTTCAGAAAGTATGTCGGTAATTGATTTGGATGACTTTTATTAGTTCTCTCCTTTAAAATTTAAATTATTGTTTTATCTGTATGGGTTTTTGCCTACATGCATTTATGTTTACCATATGTATGCTCAGTGCCCACAGAGGCCAGAAGAGGGGGTCAGATTGCCTGTGACAGCTGTGAGCTGCCGTGGATGAACCCGTGTCCTCTAGAAGAGTGGCCAGTGCTCTTAACTGCTGAGCCATCTCTCCAGCCCTGGTTTTATTAGCTCTTAATAGTTGGGAACTCAGTAGACTATATCTTGGTTTCTGTCAGTATTTAAAGCAGAGAACTTCATTAGTAATAAAAAAGGGAAGCTGAAGAATCCTCTTGAATTGCATTACAGTCTAGTGTTATGTCCTGAGTGTGAAACCCTGAAGTGTAAACAGTTTCACTTGTCTTTATCTCTGTCTTCATAGGAATTAACAGTCAGAGCGAGTTGAGAGCTGTCCAAGATGGAAGATCACGTGAAGCCCTTTCCTGCTGGCACATCTGGCAGCGGGTCATGGACGACTTAAGCAGGTGTCAGGACTCCATGGTGACTAGCACGCAGTTACAGGGTGACTCCCCCTGCCTGGGCGGGCGATGGTCATCTGCACACGTTTCTGAAGATGAGAACTATACCCAGAGTCATAAGGCAAAGGTTCCCGCGGATACTGGAAGGCTCCCACTTCCAACGTTGAGAGCCCAGGGTTCTTGGCAAAAAGTTTTCCTGACTGAGCCACAGAGTCCTAAGAATGGATACCAACCAATTTCCACAAGAAGTGAACGGGGTCAGAGTAAACAGGATATGGACTCTGTAGGTCGGATTTCGCGTTCCCTCAATGGTCACAGAGTACACAAAAGTAAAGATGGTCACAGCCCCAGTGGTTGTGTGAGAGAGAACATAAAGGCGGCAACCTTTGATCAGAATAGAACCATTCACGCTGGACAGAAAAATAATGATCTCTCCAGCTTTGACCCCCACAAACGGTCAGACCCGAGAGAGAGGTCTTGCACATGTGTGGAATGTGGAAAAGGTTTCCGTTATAGCGCAGATGGTTGTGTTCGTCAGGGAGGTCACACGGGAGAAAGACATCAGGGACTTGGCCATGATCCGCATCCACACATCCCTCAGGTCCCTGCGGCAGTGAAACCATACGAATGTGAGCGCTGCGGGAAACTCTTCCGCTGTAGATCTGCACTTAATGTTCATTTTAAAGTCCACACCAGGGAGAGGCCATATGTCTGTGAGGCGTGTGGGAGCGCCTTCAGCCAGGCCTCCCACCTTCAGGACCATCAGAGACTCCACACCGGGGAGAAGCCATTCAAATGTGACGCGTGCGGCAAGAGCTTCAGTCGGAATTCACACCTTCGGTCCCATCAGAGAGTACACACAGGTGAGAAACCCTACAAATGCGAGGAGTGCGGCAAGAACTTCATTTGCAGCTCAAATCTCTATATCCATCAGAGAGTCCACACCGGAGAAAAGCCCTATAAGTGTGTGGACTGTGGGAAAGAGTTTAGTCGCCCTTCCAGTCTCCAGGCCCATCAGGGCATACACACCGGAGAGAAATCCTATGTTTGTACTGTGTGCGGGAAAGGCTACACCCTGAATTCAAACCTTCAAGTCCATCTGCGCGTCCACACTGGAGAGAAGCCATACAAGTGCGACGTGTGTGGGAAAGTCTTCAGCCGCTCTTCACAACTACAGTCTCATCAGAGAGTTCACACAGGGGAGAAACCTTACAAGTGTGAGGTTTGCGGTAAGAGCTTTGGTTGGCGGTCAAATCTTCTAATTCATCACCGAATCCACAGCAGTGATAGGGCTTCTAAGAGCACGAGAGATGGCAAAAACATCAGGGAATCTGTTCAGGAAAAACATTCTGTAAAATAATATTTTGAAAGATTCGCGTCTTGTGCATTCTTTGTTGCTTTCAATTACATTTTAAAACAGTTTAGACCCAGAGATGGCTTAGTAGGAAAAGCACTTGTTGCTCTTGCAAAGGATCCAATTCCTGGAACTCATGGTGGTTCACAACCAGTTTTTTTTTTTTTTTTTTTTTTTTTTTTTTTTTTTTTTTTTTTTTTGAGACAAGGTTTCTCTGTAGCTTTGGAACCTGTCCTGGAACTAGCTCTTGTAGACCAGGCTGGCCTCGAACTCACAGAGATCCGCCTGCCTCTGCCTCCCAAGTGCTGGGATTAAAGGTGTGGGCCACCATCACCCGGGGGCTTCACAATCATTTTTAACCTTAGTTCCAGAAGATCCAATATATGGTGCACATACATGCATGTAGGCAAAGAGTTCATACACATAAGTAAAACTTATCTCAAAGACAATTTAACATGTTTGGGGACACATACATGCCAGTGGAGGCATGCCATAGCATATGTGTGGAGAGCAGAGGGCATTTTTGGGAGCCGGTTCCCTTTTTCCACCATGTAGGGAACCAGGGATCAAACTCAGGATGTCGGACTTGGTGGCAAGCACCTTTGCCCACTGAATCATTTCACTGGCCTGTTGTGTGAATTCTTTTAATTTTTCTTTTTTTCTTTTTCTTTTTTTTTTTTTTGATTTTTGAGACAGGGTTTCTCTGTAGCTTTTTTGGTTCCTGTCCTGGAACTAGCTCTTGTAGACCAGGCTGGCCTCGAAGTCACAGAGATCCGCCTGCCTCTGCCTCCCGAGTGCTGGGATTAAAGGCGTGTGCCACCACCGCCCGGCCTCTTTTAATTTTTCAAAAGAAAGCGTAATTGTTTTATTCAGGTTAGTGTTTCTGCTCCTCACATTCTAGTGTTTCCAGGCACTCTGTTAATTACCCTGAGAAGGCTTTGGTTGCAACCCTGACCTCTGGGAAGGGTGACCTACCAGGGCATTTTAGAAGTGCCACAGTGTCTGTTATAAAAGGAAAAGGGCTGCTGGATTGGTATAAATCTCGTGTTGAGTATTGAAAAGATTTTTTTTTTTTTTTTTTTTTTTTTTAGCAAATGGGGGGCGTGTACTTTTGAAGCTTGAGATGTTTCTGTTTGGAACAGGAACCCTAACAGTCTTTAAAACGGCAACAGCCAAAATCTATAAAAATCCCCCTTGGGCCCGGGGACGTGTCAGTGTTAGAATACTTTTCTAGCATGCCAGACCCTGGGTACAATCCCCAGTGTGGACGAAACAGAAATCCCTCAGTACTGTCAACTGCAGTATCCACTTGGTCTTGTTATGGTTAGTATCTGTCCTTTCCCCGTCCTTTGCTGTCGAGTTGGGCCCTGCCTTCTTGGATTTTGTATTTTGTTTGCATTATGCTTTATAGATTCAATTATCCTTTCTGATGGTGAATTTTGTTAGCCTGGTAGTAGCAAGATGCTCCATACTGCGCTATGGATTCTTCGGCACAGTATGGAGTAGATGGGAAATGACCCCAGACTCACGTATGGGACACTTGATCCCAAGTTACTGAAACTTTGGAAATGGGGCCTCGAGGCAGACCTTCGCTTCTGGTGCTGGCTTTCCTTCTCTGCTTCTCGGACCAGTCACCAAGTAGGAGACTGCATTTATAGATGTCCAAGACAGAGCTGTTCCCAACCCGCCTTTCGAACCACGATGAACTGATGTCCCTTTAAAACTTGGCTCTGCAGGCGGATCTCTGTGAGTTCGAGACCAGCCTGGTCTACAGAGCTAGTTCCAGGACAGGCTCCAAAACCACAGAGAAACCCTGTCTCGAAAAACAAAAACAAAAACAAAAAAAACTTGGCCGGCCCCTACCCCCCGTCCCCCACTCCAAAAAAACCCATAACCTCTCCTAATGTTATTTTTTGTCGGGTATTTTGTCCCAGAGACTTCCAAAACAATACGAACTACCTAGTAGTTCAGGGAATGACCAACACTTATCCCAAGGGTCTACGATCTTTCTTTGTGAGGCGGATAAAGTGATCGGAAGATGAAGGGACTTCTGGGAGCTGTAGTCCGAAAGCTCCCAGAGGTCTTTCCTTGCAGTGGGGGAATTTTGGGGAGTGTGTCCCAAAACTCTTCGGGGCGCTTGTTCTTCCGATGGCTTCCGGGAAGTGTAGTTCAGGAGCTAGAACTAGTTAAGCAGTGTCCGCCCATGGTGAGCAAGGCCGCCGTCCTCTTTCGGACCAGGGAGGCGAGTGCATCCCGCATCCATCTCAGCACCTTTCAAGTCTTTTTAGCCTGCGAAACGGCGCTCCTGGAGACCGGAAGCGCGAAACCGGAAGTTCAATTCTCACCCCCCCCCCCCAGCATCTCCGTTGTTGCTGGGTTGCCGCGCAGTTAGGATCTAACGGGGACAGATTAGTCAGCCTCCCTTTGTTTGGTCCTCCTGGGAGTCTGCGACGAGAGCCCTCCTTGGCTGTCAGAGAACGCCGGGCCCTTTCCCTCACTTCCCTCAGGAAAGTCTCCCCGCGTCCTTTCCCTAACGCAACTCCAAGGAAGGAGGGACTTGTTACAGCCGTCACCGCCCCAGGTACTGCGCCAAAGGCGCTATCCTGTTTGGGTGTCCTTCAGTTCATCGGGGTCCCTTGACCCGGGAAATTGGCCACCAGAAACATGATCACATTTAATCTGTTAAAAAGATTTTTTTTTTTTGCGTGTTTCGGGGGCGGGGGACAGGGAGGAGAGAGAGGGAGAGAGAGAACGGGGAGAGAGAGAGAACGGGGGGGTGGGAGAGGAGAGAACGAGAACGCACGGGTGCTTGAGGAAGCTAGTAGTAGGGGCCATCAGATCCCTAGAGTACGGGTTCCAGGTAGTTTTTTGGTTTTGTTTTTTTAAGTGCATGTTGGGTGGGTGGTGGTGGGGAGAGCGGGAAAGAGATAGAGTTCCAGGCGTTTGTAGTGCTGACATGGGTGCTGGAGACTAACTCTGCTCTTCTGGAAGGCCTGCAAGTGCTCTTAACGCCCGAGGCATTGTGTCCCCCCCCCCCCCCCCCCCGCAAGCTCTTGTGTAACCCAGGTGGCCTCAGACTCACTGTGCAGCCAAAGATGACCTCTTACTTGTCATCTTTCTGCCTCCACCTCTACAGGTGAGTCTCCACACTACGTTTGGTAGTGCCTTGTGTAATTAGAAAGAATACAGCTGGCATTTCTTTTTAAGCCTGTGATTAGTATACTCGTTAAAACATCTCGTTAATACGTATTTATATTAGGATTACTTGAGTTCAAGTACAAAGCCACTTCTTAAATTGAATGATTAGGAAAATAACCTCCCCCTCTGTATTACATACATCTTTATATATACATGTTAAAAGATTTATTTATTATGTATATAGTGTTCTGCCTGCATGTACACCTGCAGGCAGAAGAGGGCACCATATCTTATTATGTATGGTTATGAGCCACCATGTGGTTGCTCAGAATCGAACCTAGGACTTTTGGAAGAACGGTCAGTACCCTTAACCGTTGAGCCGTCTCTCCAGCCCCATGTGTATATGTTTTTAACTTGCCAGGTTCTGCATTGCCTCCTCTTGTTCACCTTTCATGCCTTAGTTTTATCCCTTTAGTTACCGTCAGTTGATGTGGAATTTATGTTGTCTGTATCATTCTTATACAAACTGATATCTAGGGCTGGGGAGGTGGTTCCAGGGTTAAAGTGATCCTGTACTGGAGGTTAGATCCAGAAACCCTTGTAAATGTCAGGTGAGCTTAGCCTTAGGCAGCTGAGATGGGATCCCCAGAGCAAACTGCCTAGCCAGAGTGCCCTTGTCAGTGAGCTCTGGGTTTGATTGAGAGACCCTACCTCTCAATGAATGAATGAGATGGAAAAGGAAGGTTGATTTTTGACTTCAGCCTCAGGCCTCCACATCCATGGGTGCCCATACATGCTGGGTGTTGTGTGTTGTGGGGTGTTCCAAGGAGAGTCACTCCAGAATGTAATTTTAGGCTCGCTGGCCACAGGGAGGAACAGTTTTTGTGAACTTGACCTCAAACCTCCGTTCAGAAGTATATTTGTTAATTGACACACAAAGGTTGTGTTTGGATTACAACAAATTCCTCATACCAAGGTCTCTTTGATCTACTTATGCTCCCTGAAGGAAACCATCAGACCCCTGCAGCCTTAGTCCTTATTGTGTACTGTTCGCAGTACCCAGTAATTCTAGTTGCTCCAGGTGTGCCTGGATAGTCTGGAGACCAAAGTCATACAACAGATGGAAAATCAACTCCATAAACTATAGAAAACAATCCCTGTGCTCTGCAATAGTTTCCTCAAGGTCTAGGAACCTCCAACAAACACTAATGCATTCTACTCCTACCCTAGACCCAGTGAGAAACAGCTGTTACGTTCTAATGTTACCCTAGATACAATGACTGCTACATTCCCACTATACACACATGCAAAAATATCCGTACACATGCACATTATACACACTGGAAAAATGGGGGGTGGTTACTTATTGCAAAAATATAAAACTGAATCAGCATGTATTCTCATTCTGAAAAACACAGAGAATACAAAGATAATTAAAATTTGACAGTGTCTTTTTAACTGTCAATGAGGTCTGAATCCAAGGCCTTGTGCTCGGGAGGCAGATCAGTCTATCACTGAGCTAACTTCCCAACCTCCCAATAGTGTCTTTCTTGTTTTAAATTGTGTCTTAGGGGCTTAGGTTACAGGCCCAACTTTTATCAGAACCACAGTCATACTTTGTCATTATAAGTGGCCCGATGTCATGGTGAAAGCCTTTGATCACAGCACTGGGGAGGTAGAAGCAGGTCAATTTCTTTGACTTCATGGCTTGTTTGATCTACATAACTAGTTCCAGGCCAGCCGGGATACTGAGCTACTGTCTCCAAGAAAACAAAACACCAAAGGTACTGAATAGATGCATGTTGTTTTCCCTTAACCTCTTGCAGTCCATTTTTTTTTTCAGGTTCATATCTGTTTTCTTCATTTTTGTTCAGCCAATAAAATGATGCCTTTTAGATACCAGTGTCAATAAAATATTACTCTAGGGTAAAAATATTTAGTTAAGGTATTTTAGGTCAGAATTAGGCTTTTTAGAAATTAAAGGTGACTTTCATAGGAGCACACTGTATGTATAATTTATGTTGCAAAATATCTGCCTTTTTTCTCATAAGAAAAGGGATTTCCTAGTCTTTAAAAACATTTTGATTTTATATTGTTTTAAGTACGTAAGTACTTTGCCTGAATCTAAATGTGTATACAATGTGTGTACCTGGTACCCGCAGAGGCCAACAGAGGGCATTGGATCCCTTGGACTGGAATTGCACAGTTGTGAACTGCTATGTAGGTGCTGGAAATAGAACCCAGGTCCTTTGCAAGCAGCAACTCAAATCTCCATCCCCTCTTCTTATAACTTTCCCTGTGCTCATTTAGTTCTTGGCGCCCCCCTGTGAGGTAGGCAGAAATGACATTGTGGTAAAAGTGAGACACAAAGGTTTTTTAACATTCCCTGTGTTGAGATTGTAAGCAGTACTTCCAGAAATGGAGCCAGGCATTTGGATCCTACTTTTCCCCTTTCTTTCCTATCATTCATTTGCTCATCAGCTGAACATTGTTTCCTGGCTCTCATGTCCCCCCATTCCCAGAATCTGAAACTCCACGGTAGGAATAAGGAAGTTGGTTGTATAGGTTGTTCACTACCCAGATGAGCTAAGGGGTTTGCTAGTAGCTGAAATCTGATGTGTGCTTCTGGTTTCTGAGCTGTGTGTGGTGGCGTGTGTCTGGAAGCAGGAGGGTCAGTGTTTCAACTGGGCTAATGACAGTTCTGACATTTTTTTCTTGGCTTCTCCATCTTTCCTTAGTTATGCCTTCTCAGGACAGTGACCTTCCTCCAAAGGAACAAGAGAAAATGGCTGAATTTCAGGTCAGGCATTTCTCAGTAATTTTATATGCCATTTTGTCTTTTTCGGGGGCTGGGGTGTTATAGAAAACAAGAGATCTTTGAGTCTGAGTTTGGTGCTCTGTGTGTTATCATTTGTTACCGATTTACAAAATTGTTGAGAAAAATAACTTGTTACTTTGGTTATGATATAGCTATTTGTGGGGCTGGAGCTGGATAGAGTGCTTGCTTAGTGCCCCTACAGCCCTGGCTTTGATCTCTAGCACTGTATAAACCAGGCTTGGTATGCATGGCTAAAATAAAAACCAGGCCTGCCGTGCATGGCCAAATTTCGAGTGCTGTGGGTAAAGCCAGGAGGAACAGAGGTTCAAGGTTATCTATCTTCTGTGATACTGAATTTGAGTACAACCTGGGCTGTGTGGGACCCTTTCTCACCTCGCCCTCAAGGAAGAAAACATACACATACACACAGAGGGAGGAGTAGCAGAGTCAGTTTAGACTATTGTTGGGGAGGGGGTGTGAGCTCAGAACAAGTATTGGCTCAGGCTGCTTGGACCCCTGAGTCTGCAGCACCCATGTGACCGTGTCCTCTCTGCTTCTCTTCCATGGGAGCTGGATCAAAGTGACTTTTGTTTGATGTCACAGGAGGCGGTGACATTCAAGGATTTGGCATTGGTGTTTACTACAGAAGAACTGGGGCTGCTGAACCTCACACAGAGGAAGCTGTACAAAGATGTGATGCTGGAGAACTTCAAGAACCTGGTTGCTGTGGGTGAGGACAGGTGTCCTGTGACACCGAACCTCAGCCTCCCAGAGACTCTTTGTCCTCAGATGCTCAAGGCTCTGGATCATATGAAAAGATTCCCTAGGACAAAAGGGATTTTTCTGATGTTTCTGCTCAGTCAAAATCTTTTTAAACCATCGATTCTCAGCTAGATTTTCTGTTAGAGAACATTCGGCAATGTCTGGACTCATGTAACAGGTGGAGTTTTCCTGTCCCTGGAGCCACTTCCAAATTACCACACAGAGGCTTAATATTATTTATAAATGCTAGGCCAATAGCCCAGGCTTGTTACTACCTAACTCTTACATTTAAATTAATCCTTATTTCTTACCTATGCTTTGCCACATGACTTATGGCTTGTTACCTCATTTTCTATATGTCTTGCTTACTCCACAGCTGACTGGCTTCTCCTTGACTCCACCCTTCTTCATTCCACTATCCTCTGTTTGATTGTCCCACCTAACATTATTGTGCCTTGCTATAGGCCAGTCAGCTTCTTTATTAACCAATGGGAGTAATATGTATTCACAGTGTGCAGAAGAATTATTCCACAGCAGACATATTTCTCACAGTTCAGGGATGGCTGCTACTAACATTTAGCAATTAGTAGCCAGGCCCAAGACAGCTCCCACAGCAGGATGATCTACCATCCAGAGTGTCCATATACTGTTGGGGGAGGGTAGGAGGTGGGGGAGAGAGATGACAGACGGCACACCCTGTTTCACATGAACCACAAATGAGCAGCTTAACTCAATACTGTGGATTTTTCTGAGACTGGAATATAGGATCTTGTGTATGCTGGGTAGGAATCTGCTGTTGAGCCATGTTCCCAGCTTTCCGGTGACCTCTAGGCAAGTGTAGTCCCACTGATTGACATACTCAGTCCCTTACTTTGGGGGATTCTAGGCAGGGGCTCTACCACTGAGCCACACCCCAGCCCCTCACTGGGGGATTCTAGGCAGGGGCTCTACCACTGAGCCACACCCCAGCCCCTCACTGGGGGATTCTAGGCAGGGGCTTTACCACTGAGCCACACCCCAGCCCCTCACTGGGAGATTCTAAGCAGGTGCTCTGCTCCTGAGTCATGCCTCAGCCCTGTACTTTGTCTTTCTAATTTTGCCTGTGATCCATTAATAGGTAAAGAAACAAGCATGGTGCAATATAGTAGTAGTTTCTTTTTTCTTTAGAGACAGAGTTTCTCTGTGTAGCCTTGGCTGTCCTGGAACTTGCTTTGTAGACCAAGCTGGCTTCGAGCTCACAAAGATCTGCCTGCCTCTTCCTCCTGAGTGCTGTGATTAAAGGCTTGTGCCACCACTGCTTGGCATAAATTTTCTTTGCAATAGACTAGATGAGGATAGGATGTCAGAATCTGTTCTGGAGGACCTCCTGCAGCAGAGTCTGGTGGTTTCCAGTGAGGGATGCGAGAGAAGGTTAAGACATGATGGAACAGATCCTGTCTTACATGCCACGGCCATGACCTTGATTTCTGTTAACTTTTGAAGTTCCCTTCAAATCTGTGTGCACATGGAGGTCATCAGGCATCCTCCTTTATCACTGTCTGCCAAAGCACCAGAGATATTAGGTGCCATCAGGAGACCATGCATGGCTGTTCCCATGGGTGCTGGGGGCTGATCTCAGTCCTCATGCTAATAGCAAGTGCAGTTAGCCTCTGAGCTCTCTGCCCAGCCCTTGGCTTCTCAGTACAATTTGTGATCAAAGCATTTCTAACATTAATAAACAGGTGCTCAGGATTTTGTAATTTAGACAAAAACATGCTTCAATTTTGTGTTCACCTTAAATTATTTGTTTTGTCTTTTCTTAGGGCACTTTTCCCACAAAGCACATGTGGTGTCTCTACTGGAAGCAGAAGAAAAGCTTTGGCTGAAGGAAACAGAAGCCCAGAGAAGTCGATATCCTGGTGAGAACCCATGCCACCTGTTTCCCAGGTCCGCTCCATAGTGTATCTGTGTTGATACTCCTGCCCACTGGCCTAACAAAGTTTGAAGGTTTTCTAACTGAAATTTGAAAGAGTCCCATTTGCATAAGTTCTAAGGAAAAAGGATGAACACACTTTTAATTAATGTCATTGTGTGTTAGAGCATGGATGCGTGGATAGTCTTTGTGCTCATAGCGCTCGTGGTTTTGTTTTGTGTTTCTTCATTTTTAAATTTTAAAAAGTGTTGGTGTTTGTATGCCCCATACATGTGGTGTGCGTGGAGCTAGACTCCCTGTAGCTGGAATTACAGGGAGTTGTAAGTCCATTAATATAGGTACCAGAACCCAAACTCAGGTGCTCTGGAGGATCAGCAACTGCTTTTAAGCACTGTGCCATCTCTCCAGCTCTTGTAGCACAGATGGTGCACACCAGACAGAGTCTGTAAATGGGTTCCACCCAACACTGCAAGTCACCCTTGCTCCACATCTAGGAAGACCTGAGGAAAGGACAGTGATGTTGTAAGGACTGGGTGACCTTTGCCCTGCCTGGATTCCTTCTCCCATAACCTGTCCTCGTCTCTACGACTGCTTTCTTACAGGCAGCAGGAGTGAACATGAGCCGGTGACTACTGGGAGACGTGCACTAAAACACCTTGCCCAGGAAGAGCTGTCTTGCTGGCGCATCTGGAAACAGGTTGCGCAGGAATCGACCAGGTGTTTTCAGAGGAGGCGTTCTCAAGCACTGCAAGATGATTCCATTCTGGTTTCTGACAACAGTGGCAATCCAGGGAATCCTGAAGGAGATAGCTCCAGCTGCCTTGAACATGAAGACTTTTCAGTCTCAAGAACTCATAATTATTGCCAAAATAGGTGTCTGCATAATTCACAGAACCAGTGCAGAAATAAGCCGGTCTGTGTGAAGTGTGACCTGTGTGTGTTTGCAGATTCGAGGAAGAAATCATCGCTTTGTAAGCAGCTTAAAAGCAACAAAGGACAGAAACCCTACAGATGTGAGAGCTGTGGAAAGAGATTTAGCAGTAGCAAGGGTCTCCGCATTCACTGCAGAGCTCACACGGGAGAGAAACCTTACAAGTGTGAGGAGTGTGGGAAAGGCTTCACCCGAAATGCAGATCTTCATGTCCATTCCCGTGCTCACACCGGAGAGAAGCCCTGTATGCGTAAGGAATATGGGGAAGGCTGCCTCCAGGATTCCAACCTTCAAGTCCATCAGAATAGCCACACTGAAGAGAAGCAATTCAAATGTGAAACTTGTGGGAAGGGGTACAGTCGGTCCTCGAGGCTTCGCACCCACCAGAGAGTTCATACTGGAGAGAAATCATACAAATGTGAAGTGTGTGGGAAGGGCTTCCGCTATAGTTCAAATCTTAAACAACACCAAGTAACGCACACTGGAAAGAAACCGTCTAAGAGTCGGGAGTGTGGGAAAGGCTTCAGTTGCGGGTCAGATCCCACTTCTCAGAGAGTCCACTCAGAGAAGAAAGTCTACAAGTGTGAAGAGTGTGATAAGAGCTTTAGTCAGCCCAGTGATTATCAGGCACACCAGCAAGTTCACACTGGGGAAAAACCACACCAGTGTGAGGTGTGTGGGAAGGGCTTCAGTCGCTTATTTGGCCTTCATTCCCATCAGAGAGTTCACACTGGGGAGAAGCCATACAAATGCGATGTGTGTGGAAAGAGCTTTAGGTACAGTTCTCAGTTTATCTACCATCAGAGATGTCACACTGGAGAGAAACCCTACAAATGTCAGGAGTGTGGGAAAGGCTTTGGCAGGAGCACA
Organism: Chionomys nivalis; assembly: GCF_950005125.1. Classification (NCBI taxonomy): domain Eukaryota; kingdom Metazoa; phylum Chordata; class Mammalia; order Rodentia; family Cricetidae; genus Chionomys; species Chionomys nivalis. The sequence continues at coordinate 78,617,592 of NC_080087.1, read as the reverse complement.
GAACTTCGCCACCATCAAAGGATGCACACAGGAGAGAAGCCTCACAAATGTAAGGAGTGTGGAAAGGCCTTCAGTCTGCCCTCCAATCTTCGAGTCCATCTGAGCATTCACGTGAAGGAGAAACTCTTCAAGTGTGAGGAGTGTGGGAAGAGCTTCAGCCAGCGCTCGCGTCTTCAAGCCCACCAGAGAGTTCACACTGGAGAAAAACCATACAAGTGTGATATATGTGGGAAAGGCTTCAGTCGCTCCTCTGGCCTCCATTACCATCACAGAGTCCATACTGGGGAGAAGCCATACAAGTGTGATGTGTGTGGAAAGGGCTTTATATACAGTTCTCAGTTTACCTACCATCAGAGATACCACGCGGAAGAGAAACCTTTCAGATGTCAGGAGTGTGGGAAATTCTTTGACACCAGCACGGACCTTCACCACCATCAGAGGGACCACATGGGAAAGAAACCTCACAAATGTGAGGAGTGTGGAAAGGCCTTCCGTTTCCCCTCAAAGCTTCGAGTCCATCTGATTACTCACACGAAGGAGAACCTCTTCAAGTGTGAGGAGTGTGGGGAGGGCTTCAGTCAGCTCTCAAGTCTTCAAACACACCAGAGAGTTCACACTAGAGAAAAGCCGCACAAATGTGACGTATGTGGGAAAGGCTTCACTCACGGTTCCCGCCTTCAAAACCATAAGAAAATCCACACCTAAGGAAAGCAGCAGAGCTGGTGTGGTCGCACATGCCTGTGAACCCAGTGTTGAGGCCAAGGCTGGAAGATGACAGATTTGTGGCCTGCCTTGGCTCCAGAGCATGGTACTTTCTTAACTTTTGTGGATATGTCCATCTACTCCATTAAAACGATAATATACTGGAGTAACACCTAGAACTCATTTTTAGGGAAGAAATACAGGCAGTGGTCATCTTGGCAAGACTGTGAATGAATACCAGCAATCATCTTTCAGTGTACTGTGCGCCAAAAGGTACCAGCTGAACCAGCACTCACTAAGTGCTGACTTCGCTCTCTCTAACAGTGGGCACTATTTTCACTAAAGCCTAAAGGTGTGGAAAATAAAACTGCTGACTAAGACTTTCCTGTAGCTAAGGACTTATCCTGTGGGTTCTTTTTTTCATGCAGTATGGAGGATTGTAATGAAAAAGGCTGTACCCATAATGCATCTCTGATCATCAAAGGTAAATTGGTGTCAGCCATAACTGTATGTAAGATGTTCATGGCATTGTCGTTTTGTAATTGGTTGGCCAGCAAATGGACTTTCTGTTTTGCAGTCCAGTGGTAATTCTGCAAGCATCAAGTGAAGAGAGGCAGAATTAGCTATGACCACTGAACGCCGATCAGGGTATATAAAGTGCGAAAGCTAGATGTGTGTTTTTAGAGAAACAAATGGGGCTGGAAAAGATGGCTCAGTGGGTAAAACAGCTTGCTGCACAAACATGGGAATCTGAGTTTGAATCCCCAGTACCCATGCAAAAAGCTGGGTATGGCCATGTGTAGATCTGTAATCCTAGTGCTGTGACAAGTGGAGACAGGAGGATTGGTGGGACTTGCTGACTGACCATGTCTCTAGGCAGCAGGGACAGTGTGACAGAGCAAGACACCTGAATCATCCTCCAACCTCTAGACACAAGCACATGCGCATACATATCTGTTCATGTATGCAGAACATAACATACACCACACACACAAATACAGGTGGTGGGCTGGAGAGCCAGTCCAGCAGTAAGAGTATGTGCTCCTGTTTCCGCGGACCCGAGTATGCTGCCTGCCCCTACTCCCGGTGGCTCACAACCAGCTGTAGCTCCAGCTCTAGAGGTTCCAATGCTTCTGACCTCAAGCACATGTGCACATATGTGTGCATGCTCAATTTAAAGATGAATCATTTTTAAAAGGTACAGATGTATGGGCTTAGTTATCTCTAGTGAGATTTTAATCGTGTACTTTAAACTTTTTGAAATCTAGAACTTTTAGAAAAACTATAAAAATCATTTACAATTTTATACCCTTAACCCAGATTTGCCAGTTGTTAAATTACCTAGTCGTCATTCTCCTGACACATGAATTTGTGCACACTCAAACACTGCCACCTACGTATACAACTGTTCAGATGTCTCATCTCTTACTTCAAATACATAAGTGTGTTTTCCTTAAGCAGCTGTAATATAATATTCAACCAAGTCGGATATTGATATACAACACTGTACAGCCAAAATAGCTTATTTAAATGTCACTAGTTATCCCGGCTGGCACAATATAGTGTGTACTGATTCTAATCGAGTAGTTGCAATGGGCACCTTTATTCTGAGCCTCCCTGTTGTATCAGGTGCGGGGTCACGCGGGTCCGTGAGAAGAAGACATAGGCAGGCACTCTAAGGATGAATCTAGCCTTGTCAGCTGCAGGGCCCAGCCTACGGCCGGCTGACTCACTGCCACTTTGATGTTGTAGAATACTGTTTTAAGCTGTGTTGCTTTTTGTAGAATATTTGTTTAATGATGTAAAGATGTGTTGCTTTTGTTTATGTTGCATTTGTTTAACTCTGTAAAGCTGTGATTCTTTACCTGTGTAAAACACCTGATGGTCTAATAAAGAACTTGAACGGCCAATAGCAAAGCAGGAGAAAGGATAGGCAGGCTGGCAGGCAGAGAGAATATATAGAAGGAGAAATCTGGAGGAGCAAGATAGAACAAAGAGCAGGCCATCAGGGCCCAGCCACCCGGCCAGCCAGGCAGTTAGAGTGAAAGTGAGATATACAGAAATAAGGTAAAAACTCGGAGACAAAAGGTAGTCAGGGATAATTGAAGTTAAGAAAAGCTGGCAAGAAACAAGCCAAGCTAAGGCCAGCCATTTATAAGTAAGATAACTCTCTTTGTGTGTGATTTTTTTTTTCAAGGAGCTGGGTGGTGGGCCCCCAAAAGAACTAAAGAGTAATTAAAAAAAAAAAGAAAACACCAACAACATTTTGTACTTCCAGTGTGGGGCTAGAGTAAAAAATAACACGTTGCAAAGGGCCTTTAAAAAAGTATTTCTTTCTGCATATGAGTGCTCTATTTGCATGTATGCCAGCATGTCAGAAGAGGGCATCAGATCCCATTATAGGTGGTTGTGAGCCACCATGTGGTTGTTGGGAATTGAACTCGGGACCTCCAAAGGAGTAGGCAGTGCTCTTAACCACTGAGCCATTTCTCCAGTCCACAAAGGGCCTTTGTATTTTTACACAGTTCACACCTTCAGCACATCAGTTTCCATATACCAAAACGTCTTATCTGAACCCCCACAAAGAGACAATGCCAATGCAAATTTTCTGTTAAGAGACATCTTGCCTCCTGCAACCAGGTTTTGCATAGACTTTTCAACCTTTAGGAAACTCAGATAAGATTTAGATACTTCAAATAGAAGGTACTGGAGACAAAAGTTAACAGTTAAGGCTAGGTGCCAAGACTCCAAAATCAAGCCAGGTGTAGAAGTGAGGAACTCCCCTAACATATCCCCCTTTTGTATATGCGACAATTAATTATACTGGAAATCATGCATCCTTTTCTCTGTTTTATAGTCTTATGCAAGTAAGCCCAAACGGTTTAAAGCCAACAAGGTTACATTGCTAGAACAAGAATAACACTTCCTAAAACAAGAAATCTATTAAAGTGATTCACAAGATTAAATGAGGCTATGGTATCTGCAAGGCTTTCCGTAGTATCCAATCCTGTTGTATCAGGTGACCTTTTTGTAAAAGTCTCCTTAATATCTTGCTGTAAATCATAAAGCATTTGAGAAGAATCAGGGTGACCCATCAAGTGCATATAACCTTTCTGCAGTCATACTTGCTAGTATTGGATTTTAAAGTGTAATACCATAGGACGTTGCATCCCGATCACATTTAATTTTACCTGCGCCTTCAATATTTCTAACTGATCTCCCAACAGTATAACAGCCTGTCTCAAATCTATTTCACTGGCTATCTCACCATTTTATTTTGCTGAGTCCAAGATGTGTAGAATGCTCATGCCAGTCTCTGAAGAACTCCAAAGATGTGTAGAATGCTCATGCCAGTCTCTGAAGAACTCAGCAGCTTGCATTTCTTCATGAAACACCACTCTAGCTGTTGTGGTAGCAGCAGTTAATGCAATAGTCCCATAATACCTTCCATAACCAGTTCAACCATTCGACATGTTCTTTTTAATATTTCCTCAGTGAACTTCTGTACCAGGATCATCACAGGTAAGTCCTGCCATGGCCTCGGCAACTTCACTGGTATCCAGATTGCTGACCTTGCTCTAAGAATGTATAAATTTTCAGAGGTTAAGTTTAAGGACATACTAGAATTAACACAGGAATGAAGGGCACAGCATTCACAAGTGATGCTGTAATTATTTGGGTGCTATTGTACAAGCCCCTTCATTAGCATGTAAGGTAATGGTACACATGCCATCAAAGGCTGGCTTTGATTTGTCTAAAAGACAAAGTTTATCATCTTTAATGTTTAATTTTCCTTCCCGTGCCTTAAGAGGGTGGAAGGCACTTGCCAGTTTCCACAAGTTAGTCTGAATCTAATTGGCAGATTGCAGGAGAGGACTAGACATTCCAACTCCATGCCTTCAGATAGGATCATTAGTGGAAGAACTAATTCCTAAAGTTTCATCCAAACTATACGGCTGCCATCTTAACTCAGAGAATATTTTCCTTGAGGGGAGCCATAAGGACTCCAGTCAATGAGGCATCCTTGGGAGATATTAGCACATGATGCTTCTCACTCTTTTTTTTAAATTTTTTTTAAATTAAAACTTTATTGTAAAGAAACTGCAAAGAAGAAAAAAAAATCACATTAAAATTATCCAGACCCGACGTCTATGCATTTTAGCAAACGCCTATGGAGCTGAGACAGGCACTCCAAAGCTGTGCAAGTTAACATTGGATCTTATGCTTTCACTGGCCAATACATGTATTTATTGATTTTTATTGAGCTCTACATTTTTTCTCTGCTTGCCTCCCTGCCCAACCCCTTGTCTTTAACTCTCTCCCAAGGTCCCCATTTTCCCAATTTACTCAAGACATCTTGTCTCTTTCTACTTCCCATGTAGGCTCGATTCATGTATGTCTTTCTTAGGGCCCTCATTGTTGTCTAGGTTCTCTGGGATTGTGATTTGTGGGCTGGTTATCTTTGCTTTATGTCTAAAAGTCACAAGAGTGAGTACATATGATAATTGTCTTTCTGGGTCTGGGTTATCTAGTTCAAAATGATGTTTTCTAGCTCCATCCATTTGCCTGAAAATTTCAAGATATTTTTTTCTGATGTGTAGTACTCCATTTTCCTTATTAATTCTTCAGTTGAGGGGCATTTTGATCGTTTTCAGGTTCCTTGTGGCACAGTTTAACATCTTTTGGGTATATACCCAAAGTGGTATAATTGGGTTTTGAGGAAGGTTGTTTCCTAATTTTCTGAGAAATCACCTCACTGATATCCAAAGGGGCTGTACCAGCTTGCACTCCCACCAGCAATGCAGAAGTGTTCCCTTTTCCCCACAACCTCTCCAGCATAAGTTGTCATCAGTGTTTTTGATCTTGGCCATTCTTATAGGTGGAAGATGGAATCTCAGAGTTGTTTTGATTTGCATTTTTCTGTTGACTATGGATATTGATGTTAAATTTCCTTAAGTGTTTTTCAGCCATCTTAGATTCCTCTGTTGAGAGTTCTGTTTAGGTCTGTACTCCATTTTTTTTTGATTATTCTTTTGACAACCAATTTCTTGAGTTCTTTGTGTACTTTGGAGATCAGCCCTCTATCTGATGTGGGTAGGGTTGGTGAAGATCTTTTCCCATTATGTAGGATATCATTTTGTCTTGTTGACCATGTCCTTTGCTTTACAGAAACTTTTCAGTTTCAGGAGGTCCCATTTATTAATTGTTTCTCTCAGTGTCTGTGCTACTGGGGTTGTATTTAGGAAGTGGTTCCTTGTGCCAATGCATTCAAGTGTACTTCCCACTTTCTCTTCTGTGAGGTTCAGTGTGGCTGGCTTTAGGTTGAAATCTTTGATCCATTTGGATTTGAGTTTTGTGCATGGTGATAGATATGGATCTATTTTCATTCTACATATTGATAATCCAGTTATGCCAGCATCATTTGTTAAATATGCTTTCTTTTTTTCCATTTGATATTTTTTTGCTTCTGTCAAAAATCAGGTGTTTGAAAGTGTGTGGATTAATATCCGGGTCTTTGATTCGGTTCCATTGGTCCTCCTGTCTGTTCTTATGCCAGTACCAGGCTGTTTTCAGTACTGTAGCTCTGTAGTAGAGTTTGAAGTTGGGAATTGTGATGCCTCCAGAAATTCTTTTATTGTACAGGATTGTTTTGGCTATCCTGGGTTTTTTACTTTCCCATATGAAGTTGAGTGTTGTTCTTTCAAGGTCTGTGAAGAATTTTGCTGGGATTTTGCTGGGTATTGCATTGAATCTGTAAATTGCTTTTGGTAAGATTGCCATTTTTACTATGTTAATTCTACCTACCCAAGAGCATGGGAAATCTTTCCACTTTCTGGTGTCTTCTTCAGGTTCTTTCTTAAAAGATTTAAAGTTCTTGTCATACAAGTCTTCCACTTGTTTGGTTAGAGTTACTCCGAGATATTTTAATTTGTGGCTATTATGAAGGGTGATGTTTTTCTGATTTCTTTCTCAGCCCATTTATCATCTGTGTACAGGAGGGCTACTGATTTTTTGAGTTAATCTTCTATCTTGCTACATTACTGAAAGTGTTTATGAGTTGTAGAAGTTCCTTGGTAGAATTTTTGGGATCACTTATGTAAACTATCATCAGCAAATAGTGAGAATTTGACTTATTCTTTTCCGATTTGTATCCCCTTGATCTCCTTTTGTTGTCTTATTGCTCTAACTAGGACCTCAAGAACTAACTATATTGAATAGGTATGGAGAGAGTGAACAACCTTGTCTCATTCCTGATTTCGTTGTGAGTTCTCTCCATTTAGTTTGATATTGGCTGTTGGCTTGCTGTATATTGCCTTAATTATGTTTAGGTATGTTCCTTTATCCCTGCTCTCTCCAAACCCTTTGTCCTGAAGGGATGTTGTATTTTGCTGCAAACCTTTTCAGCATCTAATGAGATGATCATGTGGTTTTTTCAGTTTATTTATATACTAGATTACTTAGACAGATTTTCGTATGTTGAACCATCCCTGCATCTCTGGGATGAAGCCAACTTGATCATGGTGGATGATGGTTCTGATGTGTTTTTGGATTCGATTCGCCAGTATTTTATTTAGTATTTTTGCATCAATGTTCATAAGTGATATTGGTCTGTAATTCTCTTTCTTAGCAATCTCTTTCTGTGGTTTGGGTATCAGGGTAATTGTAGCCTCATAAGAAGAGTTTGACAATGTTCTTTCTGTTTTTATTGCGTGGAACGATTTGAGGAGTATTGGTATTAGTTCTTCTTTGAAAATCTTTTAGAATTCTGAGCTGGAACCATCTGCTGGAACCATCTGGTCCTAGAATTTTTTTGGTTGGGAGACTTTTGATGACTGTTTCTCTTTCTTCAGCAGTTATAGGTCTTTTTATTTGCTTACCTTATCTTGATTTAATTTTGGTAAGTGATATTTATTCAGAAAGTTGTCCATTTCCTTTAAGTTTTTCAATTTTGTGGTGTACAGGTTTTCGAAATATGACCTGATGATTTTTTGGATTTCCTCCATGTCTGTTGTTATGTCCCCTTTTTCATTTTTGATTTTGTTAAATGGGATATTCTCTCTCTGCCTTTTGGTTAATTTGGATAAAGGTTTGTCTATTTTGTTGATTTTTCTTGAAGAACTCTTTGTCTCATTGATTCTTTTTATTGTTTTCTTTGTTTCTACTTTGTTTTCAGCTCTCAATTTGATTGTTTCCTGCTGTCTAGTTCTCTTGGGTGAGTTTGCTTCTTTTTATTCTAAAGTTTCAAATGTTCTGTTAATCTACTAGTGTGGGATTTTTCCAACTTCTTTATGTAGGCATTTAGTGCAATGAACTTTCCTCTTACACTACTTTCATTGTGTCCCATAAATTTGGGTATGTTGTGTGATCGTTTTCATTGAATTTTAAGAAGTCTTTAATTTCTTCCTTTATTTCTTCCTTGACCCATTGATGATTCAGGTGAGCATTGTTTAACTTCCATGTTTTTGTGGGCTTTCTGGAATTAGTATTGCTGTAGAATTCTAGTTTTAAGCCATGGTGATCTGATAAGATACATGGAATTATTTCAATTTTTTTTTTGTATCTGTTGAAGTTTGTTTTGTTACCGAGTATGTGGTCAGTTTTTGAGAAGGTTGCATGAGGTGCTGAGCAAAAGGTATATTCTTTCCTGTTTGGGTGGAATATTCTATAGATGTCTGTTAAGTCCATTTGAGTCATAACCTTTGTTAGTTCCCTTATTTCTCTGTTCAGTTTTTGTCTGACTGACCTGTCCAGCGGTGAGAGTGAAGTGTTGAAGTCTCTCACTATTAGTGTGTGGGGTTGGATGTGAGATTTAAGCTTTAGAAGTGTTTCTTTTGCATATGATTGTAATTCTGGCTTAGATGTTCAGTTTTGAGATTTTTCTCTTGATGGATTTTTCCTGTGACTCATATGAAATGTCCTTCTTTGTCTCTTTTGATTGATTTTAGTTTGAAGTCTATTTTGTTAGATATTAAGATAGCTACACCAGCTTGTTTCTTAGGTACATTTGATTGGACTTTTTTCCCCAACCCTTTACTCTGAGGTGATGTCTGTCTTTGAGGTTGAGGTGTGTTACTTGCATGCAGCAGAAAGATGGATTTTGTTTTCATATCTAATCTGTTAGCCTGTGTTTTTCTATAGGTGAGCTGAATCCATTTATATTAAGGGATATTAATGATCAGTGATGCTATCTCCTGTTAATTTAATTTTCATTGTTGGTGATGTTAATTTGTGTGTTTTCCCTTCTTTGGGATTTGCTGCTGTGAGATCATCAATTGTCTGTGTTTTTGTTGATGTAGCCAACTTCCTTGGGTTGGAGTTTTCCTTCTAGTACTTTGTGTAGGGCTGGATTTGTGGCTAGGTATTTGTTAAATCTGGTTTTGTCATGGAATATCTTGTTTTGTCCATATATGGTGATTGAAAGTTTTGCTGGGTATAGTAGTCTGGGCTGGTATCTGTGATCTCTTAATGTCTGTATAACACTTGACCAGGACCTTCTGGCTTTCATTGTCTTCAATGAAAATTCAGGTGTAATTTTGATAGATCTGCCTTTTTATGTTATTTGGCCCTTTTCCTTTACCACTCTTAATATTCTTTCTTTATTCTGTCTGTTTAGTGTTTTGATTATTATGTGGCAAGGGAACTTTTTTTTTTTTTTGATCCAGTCTATTTGGTTTTCTGTATGCTTTTTGTATCTTCACAGGCATATCTCTCTTTAGCTTAGGAAAGTTTTCTTTTATGATTTTGTTAAATATATTTTCTGTGTTCTTCAGTTGAACTTTCTCTCCTTCTATTTAGGTTTGACCTTTTATTGGTGTCCCATATTTCCTGGATATTTTGTGTTAAGCTTTTGTTTGATTTAATGTTTACTTTGGCTGATGAGTCTATTTCCTGTATTGTATCTTCAGAACTTGAGATTCTCTCTTCCATCTCTTGTATTCTGTTTTTATTTTTCATGCTTGCATTTGTGGTTCCTGATTGAAGTTTTCTCATGATTTCTGTTTTTATAATTCCCTCAAGGTTGGGGGAATCTTCTTTTATCATTCCATATTGGGAAATGAACCTAGAGCCCTGAGCATACTAGATGAATGCTCTACCACTGGGCCACACCACAGCCCCTCAATGGAGGATTCTAGGCAGGTGCTCTACCACTGAGCCACACCCCAGCCCCTCACTGGGGGATTCTAGGCAGGGGCTCTACCACTGGGTCACACCCCAGCCCCTCACTGGGAGATTCTAGTCAGGTGCTTTGCTGCTGAGGTCAATCCCCAGTCCACCATGTTGGAGAAGGTATGCTAACCAGGTAGCTCCAGAGTAGTGTGTGGCAAAAGAGCATTGACAGCTAGTTACATCTACCAGGATGGAACAGTCAGGAAGCAGAGAGAGACATGGGACATTCTAAAGGTCCCACAAGTTTCCAAAACAACACCAGCTTGAGGTCAAATGTCCAAACATATGAGCTTGTGGAGGACCCTCCCGGCAAGCCTGACCTGAGGCTGAGGGCCGGGAGTTCAAACATTTTATGCACAACAGCCTCCTGGGATCCTGGGAGGGTAGAGGCCCAAGCGGACAGCAAACAGGACATTTGGTGCCCCATGATCTCAGCCATATTTCTCATTTGCACACACCTTTGCTATTTACAAAGGAAAATTGCCTCCTGTCGACTTTCCACCCTGCAGCTGTTCCACCCACACAGCGCTTCTAGAAGGCAAAATGAACACCCTTACCCACTTACACAGTGAGTCTCAGTCAGGCGTGCACTCCTGCAGTGCCAGCACTTGGGAGGCTGAGGCAGGAGGCTTGCTGTGGGTTTCAGCTCAACCTGAACTCCATAATGAGTTCCAGGCCAGGCAGAAATATATAACAAAACCTTGTCTCAAAGCAAAGTCAAACAGGGCCTGGTGAGTTGGTTCGATGGGTAGAGGCACCTGCAACCAGGCCTGACAACCTGAGTTGGATCCCCGGGACTCACATGGTCAAAAGAGAGAGACAACTTCTGTAGCTAGCTGTCTTTTGATCTTCACCTGCATGCTGTGGCAGGTACCATCCCCATTTCCACTACAAATAAATGAGATATCAGGAAATAGCAGAATCTCCCTTCCCCCAAGTCAAAACCTCAGCGAGTCTCCTAAGTGGAAGAGTACTTTATGTAGGGCCTTCTGGATTGGATGGGCTCTCAGTCTTTCTTCCCAGAATGGCATGGTTCTCACAGTCGGGAGGCTCCACAGCCCTCTTGAAGCTGCAATAATGCATGTGGACGACCATGGATTGCCTATTTACAATCCCTGTCCACAACCCCTGCCTCACTTCATTATATCACCTGCCCTTGGTTCCCAGCTGTTCAATGTGGAAAAGGAGACAAGCTCCGCCCCCCGAGCCCATTCTTCCTGTTTTCCCTTCTACCCTTCTGCTGGGGCATGTGCTTTCTGGAGGAGTCACCAACCCATACTTGTAGTTTCTGTGTCAGCAGATTCAAACAAGAACAGTTAAGCTGGGCGGTGGTGGCGCACGCCTTTAATCCCAGCACTCGGGAGGCAGAGGCAGGCGGATCTCTGTGAGTTCGAGGCCGGCCTGGTCTACAAGAGCTAGTTCCAGGACAGGAACCAAAACTATAGAGAAACCCTGTCTCGAAAAATCCAAAAAAAAAAAAAAAAAAAAAGAACAGTTAAAAAACATTCATAAAGATCTGCATCTGTGCACACGCTCACACCACATAATATACATATATATGCAAGTCTGTCTATATAGGCAAATCTAAAATTTTATGTAGAAAATGCTCCTGACTCTTTGCTGCCAGACCATCATAGGTCACATGTATGATCCTGTGATCTTATTCTGGCTTACTATAATGAAACACCACACGACAAGCCAAGATCTCAATATCATATGATGGCATGTCACACCATGGGAGAATATGAGAAAGTAGCAAGTGGGTGTGTGGGGAAGAGGCCAAACCTCTGGGGTAGCCTTGTGTTATAACAGCCTGTTTCTGCAACAAGTAATCCAGCCCTAAGAGGCCTAATTTAGTGTCCCGAGAGAAACGCTTATCTCCTCCTCCTCCTTTGTCTTTCCTTTTTTCCTGCTGTCTGTCAAAAGTATTTATTTTTATTAATGTGTCTATGTGTGGGTATATGCACCTGTGTGCAGATGCCTATAGAGGCCAGAAGAGGGCACCAGATCTGGAGCTGGAGTGAGCTGCCAGGCAGGTTGCTGAGAACCGAGCTCAGGCCTTTTGGAAGGGGAGTTCACACTCTTAATCACTAAGCCATCTCTCCTCTGCTTGTCTTTGATACAAGGCCTTGGACTCACGATGTAGTTTAGCTGGTCTTTAACTTAAGTCAACTCTCCTGTGGTAGCCTTGTCAGTGCTGGGACTATAGATATAGGCCACCATGCTCCGTTATTATTCTGTTTTTGAAGGTGGGAGCTGTCATGACCTAATTCATTCTCATTTATATTCTTCTTCTCCCTCTTTCTCTCTTTCCATTCTTCTGTTTCTTCCTCTCTCAGAAACTGAGGTTCAATTTACAGCAGAAGCTTTTTCAGTTCACACCCAACCAAAAAGGCATTAGTTTATATATTGTGCATGAAACCAAAGCATGACACAGCTGGTCAGACTGTGAGGGTGTGCTGGAGCCTGCACCTGCGCCTGCTCCATCAAATCAGCCAGGGTACCTGGAAGTGGCACAAGGCTGAGGAAATGGCAAATTGAAAGAAACTGAGACAGAAACACAGGACAGATTCAGATCTGTCAGCAAATACCGCCCAGTCTAGAGTTTATTTCAGAACTTGCTTTTATACAGCTTGAAGGCAGAAAGCAGAACAAAGAGCAGCATTATCAGATAACTGCCTCCCTGCACTGTCCTTGGGAGAAAATGCAAGCAGGCTTGCTATCTATCATGTGAGTCCTGCTAGCAGCAAGCAGTTTCTTTTTCTATCTGGACGTGCCTTCAGCTGGCATTCACCAGCCTGTGTTTTCTAAGATAATGTGTTATTTCTCTTATCCCACGGACTTAATCAGAACATTCTTCTAGCTCTTCAGGGAGACCGAAACAGGGACTCAATTGACTTATAAGTCAGAATAGACTCCAGTTGGTAGCTGAGTCAGTCACATGTGGTCCCCACAGGTTTGGTGTCAAAGACCACTTCAAGTCCCCTCAAGTGCAGGTTGAGAGCGGGTTGATGACAAGGGAGCCAACCATAGCCCCCTTCTCCACAGCTACTGCACTGCTGTGCTAGCTCAGGGACTTCCTCTACTTGCCTCCTCCTCGCTCTAAGATTTAGTTATTTACATTTTATTAGGTCTACTTGTTTTAGTTTATGTGTGTGTTTTGCTGCATACATTATGCACACCGTGTGCATACCTGGTTTCCTAGGAAGTCAGAAGAGGGCACGGGATCCCCTGAAACTGGAGTTGTGGATGCTGTGAACCATCGTGTGGGAGCTGAGAACTGAAGCTGGGTCTTCTGCAAGAGCAGCCAAAGCTCTTAATCGCTGAGCTAGCTCTCCAGCTCCTTGTTTTAAATTATTCGTGTGTGTGTGTGTGTGTGTGCGCGCGCGCGCGTGTGCGCATGTGTATACAAGTGAGTGCAAGTGCCCTTAGAAGCTAGAAGAGGGCATTTGATCTCCTGGAGCTGGAGTTACAGGAGGTAGTGAGAAAACTTGTGTAGGGACTGGGAACTGAACCTGCCCGTAACTGAACTTTCTCCCTTGCTTTCCCGCCTGTTATTGGACAGGGTTTTACTATGCAGCCCTAGCTGGCTTCAGCTTCATGGATGGTCCTCTTGCCTCTGACATCCCTGTCCTTGGGCTACAGGGTTGCCCACCATGCCAGGCTCTCTCCTGTCTCCTAAAGGTCTCCCATCTTTTAATACCATTACACTGGGGACCAAACTTCCAGGACACGACCCTCTTGGGAACAAGACCTCTTAAAGCATAGTGTCCTCCTAGGAAGGCACAGAGTAAAGGCTGAAGTCTTTTGGAAGATAACATGGCTCAGTCCACTCAGCCTCAGGTAGTGCTGATGAGCCCTGAATACATATTCTGACCTCAAGGCTTTGCTCCAAGATAAATTCCCCAGCAGATTAAAGGTTTATTGCCTGGGTTGTTTATCTACTCTCCAAAGACTGTTCCAAGGAGACCCGCCCATAGGAACATCAACACTGAGCCCCCCCCCCCCCCCGCTTTTGTTCTTTCCTCTTCTTTCCAAGTTCTTGCATGAACTTGGCAGCAAGTTCGTCTCCTTCCCAGAACTGTCCCCCAGAAATCTAAGCAGGGTGACATTACCCACCTCTAGAACTCACAGTGTGAGCAAATACTGAGCACATGCGGTATGGTGTTTACACAGGGTGAAGAGGAACTTTTGCGGGGTTGTTGGGAAGACAAAGCAAGCTGTAGTGACAGTGAGCTCCAGGGCTGGGGCTGGGGCTCCGCTGGGAGAACGCTCGTCTATCATGGATGAAACCCTGCACCTGTAAGCAGGGTTTTGGGGCTCACGTTGTGATCCCAGCATTTGAGAAATAGAAACAGGAGTTCAAAACCATCCTTAGCTACATAGCAAGTTTGGGGCTAGTGTGGGCCCCATGAGACACTCATCTTAAAAACAAAAGTAGGTTCTGCAGTCTGACGGACCCTGTTGACATCTACAGCCTACAGCCTACTTCTCAATGACTGATAAAGGCCCTGGGTCTTCTGTCTGTCTCATCCCTCCCTTCTCCTCCTGCCACTCAAGTCCAGCCTGGATCCTGGACACACCACAGCTCTGGCCCTCATCTCAGGGCCTTTGTTCTGGCTGTTCATTCTTCACAGAATACTTTCCCTCAAAGGTCCAAGTCTTTCCTACCGTCAAGTCCCTTAGGTCTTCATTCTGTTCCTCCCCTTGTCAGGGAGGCTTCTCCTCTGTGTTCCCACCGTCTCCACCTTCACCATCGCCTGTGTACCCTCTTTCCTTTTTGAGATACTGCGGCACCCCTTATCTTGGTTGTTGTCTGTTTCCAAACAACCGTGAGAACAAGGCATTTTCTGTCAATAGTTATTTATTTTCAGATGGGGTTTCATGTAGCCCAGGATGACCTAGAACTTGCTTCATAGCCCAGGGTAATCTTGAACTCTTGTTTCTCCTGACTCCTCCTCAGTGCTAGAAATGCTAGTGTCTCTCTCCACAGTGGTCTCTGGAGTTTTAAACAGCTAGCCCTCAACAAAGCAAGACCCGGGGCAGAACTGTGACAAGGCCTTACAAAGTCTGACTTCCCTACTTTCTGACCTCACCCTCCACATCTCTAACACGGAGTCTGAGAACTGATCTCTTAAACATGATTGGAAAGGGGCTGACGGGATGGCTCAGTGGGTGTGGGCGCTTGCTGCCAAGCCTGACTCCCTGAGTTCTAGCCCTCAGACCCACACAGTGAAAGGAGAGCATAGAGTCTGCGGCGAACTCCCTGACCAGCAGGAAAGGACGACCACCAGACGAGGATTCTTCCCAAATCACGCTTTATTGGAGCCTCTTGGTTGAAGGGAGAGCGGAAGCGAGGGGCCCCGAGCGCCAAACGGCAGCTGCTTATATAGGGGGTAAGGGAACGAGTCGTGCCTGGATTGGCCGATGCACACCTGCCGATGCTCCTGGCCACGGGATTGGCCCTAAGCACATCATCGTCACTGCACATACGAGAGGCACGGTTCCACTGCATTGCCTAAATGGAGCTGTCCAGCAAGCGAGGCTGGGGCCAAGCGCCATCTTGTAATGGCGGCCACTCGAATCGGCTCCCAGCAGCTCCCCCTTTTTGTTTTTCTCTGTAGGCCAGTGAGGTCTTACTCCCGTTCAGGTCCTCACCTCATGATGCGAGGACCGATCAAAGGAGGCCCAAAACTCCTGGTACTCCTTCTCCCGTGCAATGGAATAAACTCCTGGGAGGTGCAAAGGCAGTACTCAGAGTAAAAATGCATACCTTCCTCAGTGCAATGGAGAATTTCTCCCTGAGAGTGCAAAGGCTATGCAAGGAACAAATCAACTGGCCTTTTAACCATACTTGGGGTGAATCGCCATTCTCCAAAGCGGCTAATGCTTGTAGAACCGCAACCTTATCTCGAGATGTTTGAGCTCGGAGGCGGCATATTAGCCAAAGGCAGACTATACATTCTCCCATGCAGCATGCAAAAAACAATCCTTATATCTGAAAACCTTTTGTTGCAGCCTCTAGTGAAATTAGCAGGGGCCCATTGAGGCCCAGAATAGCCTGTACCATTACTCACTTTGCACTTATTAGTGGTATTGGTAGCACAACTAAAGTTGCTCTGTCCAGCCTGCCCTCCCTGAAGTAACACAAAAAGGGGAGAGATCAGAGCAACTGCCATTAACCCTGCAGAGGAGCCATCTATTATAGGGCGTTAGCAGATTTTAAGAAGGTTCCATTGAACCAAAAAGCCTGTAACATGGGGAGGCCCAAATCCTTGTTGGTAATAAAAAAGCAGGGGAAAACCACGGCATTGTGGCAAACAGGAATCGGCTTAGGGAAGGCAGACAGTATTCCCCATCTCTGCTCTGCCCGAATCCGGATTGTCATCGCCACCATCATCAGGAACAGCAGTGGCGTCATCTTCGACTGGATCATGGCCTTCCTCCATTGGCTGGGGAGCAATTGAATCATCCTTAATGGTTCTTGTCAATCGCCACGGAACCCAGTGAGGCACCTCTTGACCCTGCGGGAAAACACAAATAGCTCCCCTGGATCTTCTGATGACAGGATCCGGGCCATACCATTTGTTATTCAACACATCCTTCCACATGATGGCCTCTCCTTTATCTTCAAGGGTCATTGCAGCATGCCGATCAGCAGCTGTTCTGCCCCGGCCGTCAACTATCAAAAAGTTAAAAGTAAAGAGTGCCAGTGCAACTCTGTTCCTGGTGGAAGCTATCTCTGCTATTCCCCCTTTCTGTTTCTGTAGTTCTTTAAGGCTTCTATTTGCCCTCTCCACAATCCACTGACCTTGGGGATTGTAGGGTATGCCAGTGGAATGTTCCACCTGAAGCTGTGCACAGAAGGCACGGAAACCTTTTGAGGAATATGCAGGGCCATTGTCAGTTTTAAGGCGGGTGGGTTTGCCCCAAGCTGCCCAGGCCTCTAGGCAGTGGGTCTTGACATGGGTGACCTTTTCACCTGCCAATGGAGTGGCAAATATGATACCCGAATAGGTATCAACAGAAACATGAAGATATTTCAGCACCGAGGTGCAAAGTCTGCGCAGGAGGGCGATTGGATAATCTGCAGTAGCCCCAAAATCCTTAACTGCTGTTACCAGATCTTTTAGTTGTTTATATGGCACTGGCTCATACCACCTATGATGGGTGACAGGATCCTCCATCACCGGGTATGCTGAGGCTAAGCGTGCCCAAGTGCTCTGGCTAATATAATGGCAACCCCTTCCTGGTTCAGCCGCTTGTGCACCTAATGGCGGTGCCGAGGGGAGAGACACACCCTCCATCGGTGCGCGAGCACGGGGCGGGTTATAGGCTGGGGGACGGTGATAGTCCCGCTCATACCTTTCTTCCTCATACTTAGCAGCCTCCTCCTCTAGCTCCCTCTCTTCCTGTGAGCTGAGTTCATCTTCTGACAAATTTAAGTCAGTGAACTCTGTGAGGAGTAGATAAAGCTGGTTTTTCTGCTTTTTATCCCCTTCCTCCCATTGAGGGTCCTCTTGAGTTTCTTCTCTAGGTATACCCTTTATCTTTCTATCCTTTTCCTTTTTACTATCCTTTTTTATCTTTATTCTTTTCTGTCTAGACCTGCCTAAGTCCCCCCCTTTTGAATCCGACTCTGATAGGCTGTCCTGGTGTGCTTGCTGTGCCCTCCTCCCTTCCCTGCGCAACCAAAAGCAGCACAGAAAAACAACAATTATGAGGGCCACAAAGATCAAGCAAAACACCTCAGGTGCAACCCCAGCAATCATCATACCTGGGAGACTAACCGACGTCGCCGCTCCGCGTGTCGAGTTCTGAATCCTCTTTGGCCCCTCACTCGGTACCAAAGCTTGTCCCAGCGTCCCGGGTTTCCGGCACCAGTTGCGGCGAACTCCCTGACCAGCAGGAAAGGACGACCACCAGACGAGGATTCTTCCCAAATCACGCTTTATTGGAGCCTCTTGGTTGAAGGGAGAGCGGAAGCGAGGGGCCCCGAGCGCCAAACGGCAGCTGCTTATATAGGGGGTAAGGGAACGAGTCGTGCCTGGATTGGCCGATGCGCGCCTGCCGATGCTCCTGGCCACGGGATTGGCCCTAAGCACATCATCGTCACTGCACATACGAGAGGCACGGTTCCACTGCATTGCCTAAATGGAGCTGTCCAGCAAGCGAGGCTGGGGCCAAGCGCCATCTTGTAATGGCGGCCACTCGAATCGGCTCCCAGCAAGAGTCCACAGTTTGTCCTCTGATCTCTGCCTGCAACCTTAGCCCACAATAAATAATTGGAATATAAAATAAAAAGCATGAAAACAATCCCAGGATCGGATGACCACAGAACATTTTCCACGTCATCTGGCCCAGAATGAGCGGTTAATAAAGGTGGGCTCTCTGTGTCCAGGGAGAGCTGTGCTTCTAAGATGCGACCTGCTTTTCCTTAAAGGGAACGCATGGTGTAAAATCAAATTAGACTGCACTAACTAGGGACTGTATAATTGGCCACACTGGGATTATTTTGAAAGACGGATTGTCAGTAATTAAGCCAGGGCAGGAAGACAATCTAAAAGTCATTCCTACAATAAAGTCACAGCTGACAGGGGGCAGTAGTGGGTAGATGTTATGAAATCGGTTTCCAAGTCACGTCCTGTGCCAGGCGCCCTTTGCTAGGTGACTGAGTTACATAAGAGGCAGGAAGTTACTCTGGAGTTCTTCCTCTGCAGGTACCTTCAGCTCCCTGGGCACAGAGAGATCGAAAGTTCTCTCTAAAACATAAATCAAAAAAGGGTTGGTGCTGGCAGCTGGGTGGTGGCACACGCCTTTAATCCCATTGCTCAGAGGCAGTAGCACTCCCTTGGGGGCATTTTCTTTCTTTTTTTAAATGTTTGCAGTGAGGCAAGCTCCAGTCTTCCAAGTTTTATTACTTCTTACAGAAACACTACTAATACCACAACTTCTAGGCAAGAGATAAGCTTCAGTTTGGTTAGCTTGGTTGTCATTCCTTTCTTTTTCTTCTTGACAGCCTTCCCCCAGCATGGGGGCTTCCTGGCTTGTGCCAATCTAGGCCTGCTGTATAACTGACTAGACAGCATCTTCCATTTGGGCTGTTCTTATGTCTATTACTATCTAATAGATAACCATGAATTTCAACCAGAGAGACTTGTTTCCATGTTAAAAGGCATAAGCAGTTATGCAGTTCACTGATATTTTTTTCCTGATATTGGTACATCACTGTGCCTGATAACCCTGGCGTCTCAGCCAAGGATGGGGAGAGGCAGCATTGTGAGTTCACAATGTGTCTGCCTGTGATACTTGTTCAAGTAAATGGGATTGTTGCAATAGGGATGGGTATTTTTGTTTTTTTGAGTTATTTTCTTTTTTTAATTGATTTTTATTGAGCTCTAAATTGTTCTCTGCTCCTCTCTCTGCCTCTCCCCTCCCCTTAAACCCTCTCCGAAGTCCCCATACTCCCAATTTACTCAGGAGATTTTGTCTTTTTCAACTTTCTACTTCCCATGTACATTAGATCTATATATGTCTCTCTTAGCATCCTCATTGTTGTCTAGGTTCTCTGGGATTGTGATTTGTGGGCTGGCTTTCTTTGCTTTATGTTTAAAAATCACCTATGAGTGAGTACATGTGATAATTGTCTTTCTGGGTCTGAGTTACCTCATTCAACATGATGTTTTTTAGCTCCATCCATTTGCCTGCAAAATTCAAGATGTCGTTATTTTTTTCTGCTGTGTAGTACTCCATTGTGTAAATGTACCGTATTTTCCTTATCAGTTCTTCAGTTGAGGGGCATTTAGGTTGTTTCCAGGTTCTGGTTATGACAAACAATGCTGCTATGTACATAGTTGAGCACATGTCCTTGTGGCACGATTGAACATCCTTTGGATATATACCCAAAAGTGGTATTGTTGAATCTCGAGGAAGGTTGTTTCCTAATTTTCCAAACCACCACAGTGGAGCTGTAGATCCAGGGTCTCAGGAGGCAGCAAAGAGGTGGATGAGAAGTGCCAGAACATGTCGGTGAGGGAAAGAGATAGACGGGGGAGAGAGACTCTTTAGGACAAGCTCAGTTCCTTGTTGACCATGGAAGTAGGGATCCGAGGAGACTGAGGGGCAGTTGGGAAGGAGGGGTCACAGAAAAAGGTGGAGCTTGCTGAATAGCGTTTGCCTCTGAATTCAAACGCTCCTGGAGGAAGATGCCCAAAGCTACTGAAACTTACTACGCCCAAGATGCTCCGAAAGCTATCAGAGTCACTAAGCCCCTCGCCAAAGTTGTAGAAGCAGCAAACAGTTGCTGCCAGAGGAGACTCTTCGTGGAGCCGCGTGCAACCTGTGTAGAGCTCTAGGGTTGCTGCTGGAGGAGACTCTTCCTGGAGCTGCCTGCAGCCCGTGTAGAGCTCCGGGGGTGCAGCCAGGAGGAGGCTCTTCCTGGAGCTGCCTGCAGCCCGCGTAGAGCTCCGGGGGTGCGGCTTCCCCGAGTCAATGCTGGGGTGGACTTTTTAGTGCTGCAGCTGTTATCCATGCTGTTGTCAATAACTCACCTACCTGCCTGTAAGTCACCCCCGCATCCCAGAAAACTCATTGGTTCACCAAGTTAATCTAGGTGGAGTTGTTTCTTTGGTCTGTTGCTGGTGGCCCTATCCGGGGTGTATAGATGTATGCTTATCGTACCAGAAGTTATTGGATTATGGTTGGGGAGCCCAGGAGCATGGTGTTAGCATCTGGTAATGGCTCTGGGCTGTGACAAGTGTGGCACCAGATATGAGGTGAGAAGTAGTTGAGGAAGACACCCGAGGTCAACCCCTGGCCTCCATATCACGTTCATATGTACAGACCCATGTACCCCATACACGTAAACATGCACACAGAATAACTAGTTGAAATATTCATGTGTATATTTACTTAGGCAAGATTAAGAAGGATACAAATGAAACAATAAATCATATTTGCCACTAGGTTGTAGATCTTACCCTCAGGAGAGAGCTTGTGTTTTCATTTTGTATTACATTTTTGTATTACACTTAAAAAAATAAGTAGTGAGGACTGAACCCAGAGCTTCACACATCCTAGGCAGGTGCTATACCACTGAGCAACTACAGTCTCTCACTGGGGATTCTAGGCAGGGACTCTACCCCTGAGCCACACCCCAACCCCTCACTGGGGGATTCTAGGCTGGGGCTCTACCACTGAGCCACACCCCACCCCTCACTGAGTTGTTCTAGGCAGGGGCTCTACTTTAGATCTACATCATCCCCTTCCCTATGCTTTTGTTTTGATTTTGAGACAGGTTTTTTTTGCAGTCCAGACTGGTCATAAACTTGCAACAATTCTTCAGTCTCCCAATTTCTGGGACTACAGGTGTGTGCCACTTCTCCTGCATCATATCTTTGAAAAATATTTTATGTATTTGAGAGCTTGGTGCATTTATGTTTGTGTAGTTTGCACCTGTACCATGTCTATATTCTTGTCCATTGGAAGTCAGAAGAGAGGACTGGATCCCTTGAAACTGGAATTGCAGTGTCAGGAAGCCAAGGGAGAGGAACAGCAAACAGCTCTGGAATGCCTGGACTACTCTCTGGGGGTCAGCGTAAACAGGCTGGGTGAGCCTTGGAGAAGCAGAGCCCTAGGTCTGTGTGTCCTGAGGACCTCATGCTGTTATTGACCATAGCTCTGCTTATTTTCCTCATGGTCACCATGTCCCTCATAATCTATGGGTTGTATGAAAACTCTCAGGAGTTTTCTAGCCCCTCACTGGTCACTGTTACTGGTATTTACAATAATAATTATTGACTTTTCCCAAGCATTGCTGCCAAGGCAGATTAATGATTCAATCAACATGCTTGGAAAGAATCTAGACATGTAGATTGTTAGTAAAGTTAGGTTAAGATGATTTTGTTTATGGCTTTGCTGTAGAAAATCTTGGGGAGCAATTTAAAGTTTAGAAACATATACAAGGCACTCACTGAGGTCAGGGAAGAAAAACAATGGCAGCCTGGCTATTGCTGGCTGATGAACCTTTCTTGCTAGAATGGGTTCATGATCAAAGGTGATGATTAATTACTTGTACCCATGTTCGTCCTCAGCTTCCCGATATGATATATTAAAAATCTATTGACAAATGGGTATACAACCTAAGGACTTAAAGTAATAGTGACTGTTTTCATACATAAAAGTTCAGATTTGTGATTCTTATACATTTTTTTATAAAATTATCTTTTTAGTTAAATAATAAAATGATCAATCTTTTCCTTGTAACACTAAAATGCAGCCTTCCAGCAAAAGAACTGGCTGAGAAAAATTTCTTGCTTAGTTATACTCTGTTAATGTATAACAAGTTGCTCAGATAGGAATGTAGGTTGATCTTTGGAAACATTTGTTTTTCACATGTAATATGTAAAGGGTTTAATCACATAAGGGAAATGAGCACCACTCTGTTTTTTACTTGTACTCATTGCAGTCCTTCACCTGAAAAATAGAAAGTTTCCACACTGTGATTTGGGATTTCCCTCTGTATGTTGTGATTATCATTAATGAATAAAGAAACTGCTTTGCAGGGTAGAACTAAGCTAGATGGGGAAAACTAAACTGAATGCTTGGAGAAAGGAGGTGGAGTTAGAGAGAAGCCATGGAGCTGCTGGAGACATATGCTGGAAACTTTACCCAGTAAGTCACAGCCACGTGGTGATATATAGATTAATAGAAATGGGTTAAATTAATGTAAGAGTTAGGCAATAAGAAGCTAGAGGTAATGGGCCAAGCAGTGATTTAATTAACATAGTTTCTGTGTGATTATTTTTGGGTCTAAGCTAGTTGGGCAGTTGGGAACCAACAAGTAGTCTCCTTCAATAAATTGGTACACCAACGTTTTGGACTAAATCCATGTAAAACCTGAGAAAGCTTAAAAAGGAATCCTAGACACAAAAGAAAAGAGTTAAGCATGGGTTGGTAGCAGCATTTCCTTGGGTGGGCTCTGTTTGCTAGAAGCAAGCAGAGGCATGGCCCCTTTAAGAGAGGTTTTCCTGATTCAGCAGTAGCAGGAAAAAAGCTGTGTTATTTTGAAATGCCAGCTTTCTGGGCCATGCTGCCATCATGACCTCTGGCTCTTCCAGGACACCTAGCATTTGAATGGGGGCTTTTGAGCAATGTGCTACAGCTTGCTTGGTGGCAACATGGACCATCTCTGTGCCTAGAGATGGGGCACTGTGCATGGCTCTCATGGCGGCAAGCAGCTCTGCCATGCTGGGCTGTGAGGAACAAGCAGAAAGTACTATATTTCTCCAAGAATTGCTGCAGCTTAAGTTTTTAAGAAGTGCTTAGCATTTTAAGAAGTGCTTCTGGTCAGAAAATAATGACAGATATGCAATAAAGACAAATCTAGATAAAAAAGACCTATAATGGGTCACAGTATTTGATAAATGGATGTAGGCTTGGGAGAGAGACATAAAAGAGTATAGAGAATTATATAACAAAATAGTCAGATTAAAAGGAGTAAAGAAAAATAAGCCATGTACAGATGGAAAATTCACAGAGAGTCTGGATTATGTATATTATCATGTTTTCTTTGATTTTTTTTTGACTGTGAAGGAGCTAAGTATAGAGAGATGTTTCATTGTATGGGCTGCTAAGCTAAACCAGCGTGTATATTTTAAAGGTATCTTGATTTCAACATATAGGTCTAAGGATATGTTGTTTTGGAAAAGAGGTTCTTCTTTTGTTTCCACAGAGAACCTGTGAAATAATTCCAGACTAGTGTGGTTTGATGGACCAAGACACCTTGAAAGGTTGCCTTAAATACCTTTCAAAAAATTACTTTGCCCAGTAAACAGCAGGAAGAAGGTTGGACAGAACTAAATCCATATTTTCAAATATTATCTATAAATGTTTTTTTACATTTAAAGGGGGATATGCTATAGAGATTTCCAAGGGTATGGATCTTGGTTTATTGATACAAATTTAAGGTCAATTTTGTTATACTGTGTATATATATTTCTGCTCTTGATTAAGGTATTGTGTTTGTGAAGCTCTTTTAAAATGTAATGTATAATTAAGAAATATAAGTTAGTAGATAATCATCTATAATAGTAAAGCTTGTAGTCATGTTAGTTAGATTTTCTAGATGTATAGAGTTATATTTCAGTTAGAAAGATCTTCTTCAAATCTTTCAGAGACCTTTAGAATATGGCATTCAAAATGTTTAAGACCTTAAGACTTTTCATGACAGTGAGACACATCTGCTCCTGGCAGCACCAGCTACTTCAAGAGGAAGATGGGCATCTAAGAGGCTCCTTATGGAGTTGGTTAGTGATTTGGGTAAGAAACTATTCTTGCCTGGACTACTTGACTGAACATGCAGGGCCCATAAAGAAATGACTGCTGAACTTACCTAAAGGTGACATAGTTCTTTGGGGTTCCTGCTTCATAAAAAACCTTACTAGACATTCTGTAGAATACAAAAGAAAGTGACTGGCAAACTGCCAATACAGGCAGAACTGTCTTTGAAATTTCCTGCTTTGTGGAAAAGTTTGCTGGTTATGATAGGCTTGAAGGCTGAAGATGAATGCCCTAATGGTACAGAAGAACTTTGGGTGACTGTCCAGGCAGTGAGATGTCTCTGTCAATTCAAGAACTTTGGAAGTTGCTTACAGTATGCTTCCTGTTTACTTAGGTAATATCATATACTTCTGGAGTCTTTGATGGAGTTGAAGAATTTACAGTTATAATTTTCCTTAATTATGATAAAAGATAAAGTAGATATAAATATTGTAAATTCTTCCTTAATAACTGTTTTGTTATATGTAATTTTACTATGTTAAAGCTAAAACCTTTCTTTTTTATTTAAACAAAAAGGGGAGGTAATGTGGGGTTCCCTCTGTTTGCTGTGATTACCATTTATGAATAAAGAAACTACTTTGGACCTATAACAGGGCATAACTTAGCTAGGCAGGAAAAATTAAACTGAATGCTGGGAGAGAGAAGCCATGGAGCCATTGGAGATAGACCCTGGGAACTTTACCCGGTAAGCCACAGCCATGTGGTGATATACAGATTAATAGAAATGGGTTAAATTAATATAAGAGTTAGGCAATAAGAAGCTAGAGGTAATGGGCCAAGCAGTGATTTAATTAATATAGTTTCTGTGTGATTATTTTGGGTCTAAGCTAGTCAGGTGGCTGGGAACCAACAAGTGATCTCTTCCAACATTGCTGGGGTATATAAGCTGTAAGGAGAAAAAGAGAGACCCTTGCATGAGAGACCCTGGCATGCTGGAGATGTGTGTGCATGCATGTGTGCACACATATGTGAATGTGTCTCTCCCTTTTTACCTGCCCTAGAGAATTATGTTTTGCTCTCTCAAGAAAAAAAAAAAATCTATTGTGTGATCAGTTGCTGACTTCATGCCTCCTCTTTGGTTCTTGAGCTGCTGAGAGTTGTTTCTTCAGTCACATTACAAATAATTTTTAGCTATTATATGGGGGTGGCAATCAAACCTGGGTCCTCTGGAAGAGTAGCCAGTTCTCTTAACCACTGAGCAATCTCTCCAGCTCCTGATTTCTTTTCTCTTTTTCTTTTTTTTTTGATTTTTTTTATTGAAAAAAAATTTTCAGCCTCCTCCCCGCCTCCCATTTCCCTCCCTCTCCTCCCGCCCCTCTCCCCCTCCCCCCACTCCTCTTCTCCTCCCTCTCCAGTCCCAGGAGCAGTCAGGGTCTTTTTCTTTTTTTTAACAAGTGTTTGCATTTCACATGGTCATTAAGATTAAACCATTTCCTAATGTTTGCATTGTTTTGAAAGTTTTGTATAACTCTAATAAAACTTATTATAAAAACTATTTTATTTTGGATTAGATGGGCTTTCATTTAGAACATTTGGGGTATGCTTGCATTTAGATTTTTAAAAAACAAATGGACACTGTTCTAACTGATACCTTTGGGTGTTTTCATTGCCTGATCATTTTGTGGTTTCATGTTTCTCTACAGCCAAATACTATTTTGTTGTAAATGAACCACATTTTCATTGTCCACTCATTGCTCAATGGGCATCTTGGCGATTTCTCATTTCTGGCTGTTATGAATAAAGCAGTAACGGACATGATGAGCAAGTATCTCTGTAGTAAGATGTTGTGTCATGGGGACATGCCCAAGAGTGGTGTAGCTGGAGTCTTGCAGCAGATCTACTTTCAGCTTGTTGAGGAACCTCCTCAATGATTCCCGTAGTGGCTGTACCAGTTTACACTCCCATCAGCCGTGAATAGTCTACCTCATGCCCTGAATCCTTGACAGCACCTGCTGTCATCTGCTTTATTAATCTCAACAATTCTGGCTGGAGTCAGATGAAACCTCAAATTACTTTCCTCTCTCCTCTTCCTCTGCTTCTTCTAGAAGTCATTATCTTGAAGCAGCTGTCTGGACCTCTGGCTCTTACAAAGTTTCTGTGATACTCCTGGAGCCTCAGGGAATTTATTTGGTTATTTTGTAAGTTTATTTGCTGGAAATAGCAGCCCACAGTGATTTGATCTCTACATTCAACTAGTTTTGTCTTTCTGTAATGATCTTTGATTATTGTAAAAAGGAGCTTCTTTGATGAGGGATGAGAGATGCATTTATGAATGGATAAGTCTGATTTTTAAAAGCCTTCAATTATACATGTATGAATGTTTGCCTGCATGTATGTCTGTGTGCCACATGCATGCTATCAGGTCCCCTGGGACTGGAGTTAGAAGCAGTTGTGAGACATAATGTAGGTGCTGGGAATAAAATTCAGGTCCTTTAGAAGATCAGCAAGTGCTCTTAAACTCTGAGCAATCTTTATGGCCCTGTCTCTGTGTGAAGTTTATAATATGTATGGAAATAAAACGTACGAACTGAATAGCCCGAGAATCCAGGATGTTCTCTTCTACAGTAGGGTTCTCATGTGTCATGTAGGGTGATACAACAGCATTAGAACATCAGCTGTGATAAGTTAATGTGTATATATGAACCCCAAGGCAATGAAAAGAGCTAGTAAGCCAAATAGAGCCATAAAGACATGTGATAAGTTGAAGGCTTATACTTTGTACCTTAAAGCAGTAACAATGTCAAGAGAACAAGGACTATGGTTAGTAGACTAGGTTACAAAATAAAATCACACACACACACACACACACACACACACACACACACACACACAAAACTTGCCAAAAGAAAACAGGGTAAGAAGAAAGGGGAAAAAACACAAGAGATAAATAAATTGCTTTTAGACCCAACAATGTCTGTAATCATTAGATACAAATTAAAATGTTAGGCTGTAGATAAAAACAATTCCCATGCATGTATTCATTGGGTATTCTGTGTTGTGTGGGACTTCAAAGAAGGTGAGTCACCCTAGAAGGCAATTAGGCTCTTTAGCAGCAGGGAGGTCCAGCTTGATTGTTACACGAAGGTCGTTTTATGGATAAAACAAGTTCCTAATATCAAAACTCCCTTGATCTATTCTGTATGTTATCTAAAGGAAACCATCAATCTTAGTCCTTATCCTATACTCTTTGCAGTATCCAATAATTCAAGATGCCTCAGGTGTGCCAGGATGGTCTTGTGACCAACGTCATGCAACAGATGGAAAACCCCTTCAGAAAAACAACTCTTTAAATCAAGAAAACAATCACTGTTTTCTACTATGATATTTTTCAAGGCCTAAGTACCTCCAACTATTATATTCTATTGTTATTAGATACAGTGAGAAAACAACTGTTGCATTCTAATATTACCTTAGACACAATGACTCTACTAGATTCCCACAATACTGTTCATTGTGTCCATACCAATGTGTGTACACCAGAGACCCAATAAATTCTACAGTGAACAATGGAGAAAACTCATCCCTCTGTTGGGAGATGCCTATAGGACTCTGCAGAGGACACTGCTTCTTGCTGGCTATAGTGTATTCTGGAGCTGTTCTCTTCGTTGTGAGCCTTCTCCTAGGGAGTCATGAACAGATGTCTATTGGTACCACATGAACATTTTTTTAATCTTGTAGCTCGGTGAGCCAATGATTTTATTGGGGGTTGCTCAGAAAAGCACATGTAACTGAAAGACAGCGGCACCACCCCCAAACCCACCCCAGCATGGGCAATGGCTCATCAAAGCTGCCTCCTTGGCACTCCATGCACAACTTGCAGGCAGCTACCCCAGAGAGTACCTCCCTCCTGATCAGCGTTGCTCATTGCTTCTATCCTTCAGAGAGGTATTTGTGAGTTTTGTAACTTTTTGACTTTTTTGAGCCTTTTGTTTTCATATATTCTTGTGTTTCCTTCCTCTTTCCGGGGGAGAATGTTTCAAGTCACAGGAAATAGCTACACAGGCTGTCTATTAAAAGCTTTGTCCTTGGTGTGGTGATACTGGGAGGTGATGGGACCTTTAAGAGGTGGGGCTCAGTAGGAGGGCTTCATATTTGTTGTTGCCCACTGTGAGTGAGTAGTAAGAGCCCAGTCTCTTCTTCCTCTTTTCTCTCTGAGGCCATGAGATGCCTGGTTTTAATCTGCAACATACATTTGTTAAGATGTTCTGAACACCTTGGTTCAATCCTTGACATCTTCACCTCAATGAAAGACATTGACCAGCACATACATTAAAATGATTTTGTAACAGTTACAAAATATATCTGGAGGATAAATTACATTTTCAAACAATATTGCTGATAGATTAGATATGACTATGCCAAAGAAGGAACATTAATTCATTTATTAACATATACAAACATTGGCTCACAATGTATAAACCAAAATGGAACTCCAAACTATAAAACTTCTAGAAGTGTCCAACATTTGCAGTTGTGCATAGGGAAGGCATTCAGTTTTGTCACTGGTGGATAATCCATGAAAAAAAGTGGTAAATGAAACTTTACATATTAAAAAATAACACTTTGACTGGTGTGGGACAATTGTCTGTATTCTGTCAATCATGTTTTAAATAAACGCTGATTGGCCAGGCAGGAAGTATAGGTGGGTCAACTGTGGGACTGTAACATGAAGGGGCCAGGCCTGCTTGTTTGTGTTTCTGTCCTGCCCGGTACCCCACAGCCATTTATCCCCAAAGAAAATCACATAGGTCTCTATAAGTTATAAAGCTGATTAGCCCATTAGTTCTAACCTCTCACTGGCTAACTCTCACATGTTGATTAACCCATTTTTTCTGATCTATGTTAGCCATGTGGTTCAATACCTTTTTTTCAGTGGGACAGATCACATCCTGCTGCTTTGGTGGTCTAGGCAGGAGTGGGAGGAATCAATTTCCTCCTTCCCAGAATTCTCCTGTTCTCATTACATCATTTCTATTTCCTGTCTGGTTTTCCCGCCTATATTTCCTGCCTGGCCAATTGCATTTATTTATAACATGATTGACAGAATACACACAATTCTCCTGCACCATGGGACCCTCACCCCTTATTCTCAAAGGGCCAAGAAGAAATTTCCTAGCAGAATGTTTTCCCAGGAAGATAGTGGCCTTCCCCTCTCCCACCCAGGAGATTCCAAGCACAAGGTCATTTAGCTCAGCCCAGCCAGTCACCTGGTACAGGCTGATAAAGATGGCCTAACTCAGAAACAGTGGCCTTGCTCTAAAAACAAGGAAAAAGCTGACTTAA
Organism: Chionomys nivalis; assembly: GCF_950005125.1. Taxonomy (NCBI): domain Eukaryota; kingdom Metazoa; phylum Chordata; class Mammalia; order Rodentia; family Cricetidae; genus Chionomys; species Chionomys nivalis. The sequence goes on along the minus strand of NC_080087.1, from coordinate 78,588,099 downwards.
CAGAATGGGAGGGAGCAAAAGTCCTTGTACCCATGCCAAAGCATCTTCAAAGATTCTCTTTGTAATTATGCCTTTAAAAGCTTACCCCACAGAGGAGATACAACAACTACCTTGTTGTAACGCGGATGGAGATGAGTTCCAAACATGTTTGTATTATGCTGATTAAACCTTGCTTATTACAGTCTGGGCCTCTCTGGTGGTCTCTCACCGGGGGTCGTAATCTGAGCACAACACAACCAGACAGGAAGTAGAGGTGGGGCGATGAGAACAGGAGTATTCTGGAAAGCAGGAAGCTCCCTTCTCACTCCTGCCCAGACTTTGAAGAAGCAACATATGATTTGCCCCGCTGTGAAAGGTACTAAGCCACATGGCTAACATAGATCAGAATAATGGGTTAATATAAGCTACAAGAGCTAATAAGAAGACCAGTTTTATAACTTATGGAGATCTCTGTGTGATTTTCTTTGGGGTTTGCCGCCTGTGGGGTACCAGGCGGGACAGATACCCCAACGAGCAGGCCCTCATGTTACAGAATGGCAGCCCAACATGGATAACTGAATCCACTGAAATCCTGAGAAAGCTTGGGAAAGAATAGAGTAAAGCATGTTTTCTTGGTAGCATCAATTTCGCGGGTCTTCTCTGCTTGCTAGAGGCAAGCAAGCACTCTCATTTAAGAAAGGCTTCCTGACTCAACTTTATCTGCAAAACCCTGTAGCTCTTTAGGAGGTCCTGCCATGAAACACTTAAATAGTCTTGATAATAAGGTGATGTTGTGCTTTTCAGTTTTTAGCCATATCAGGAAAATGCTGGCTTTCAGGGCCGTCCTGCCAGGGCAAACTCTCACTCTTTCAGGCAGGCAATCTGTGTGGTTTGCAAGCACACTGCTGCAGCTTGCTTGCTGGCAGGGACTTTAAAATGCTATTGATGGAGGAAGGTCATTGGCTAATAAAGAAAACTGCCTTGGCCCATTTGATTGGCCAGCCTTTAGGTGGGTGGAGTAAACAGAATAGAATGCTGGGAATAAGGGAAGTGAGCTCAGATGCCAATGCAGCTGCTCTCTAGGCCAGACGTGATGCAGCCAGCCACCAGGTCAGACACGCTGAATCTTTCCCGGTAAGAGCACCTAGTAGTGCTACACAGATTATTAGAAATGGGCTAAATTAATATGTGAAAATTAGCCTAGAAGAGGCTAGATATAATGGGCCAGTCAGTGTTTAAAAGAATACAGTTTGTGTGTTGTTGTTTCGGGGCATAAGCTAGCCAGGTGGCTGGGAGCTGGGTGGCAGGAATGCAGCCCACAGCTTCCCACAACAGCTATAGAGTTGTGGCAATAAAAATGGCTATAGCAGGTACCTCTGCCATGAGGCTGGAAAGCTAAGGAATGGGCTGGATCCAGCCGTCAAAGCCACGGCTTTAATCCTCTCCATAAAGACTTATGTAGTCAGAAAAAAAAGAGATATCAGTAAAGAGAGATTCAAAGATGAAGAAAACCTCTAAATGGTTTACTGTGTGTTAAAAATATATGCAGGCTTTAAAGAAAAAGAAAGTTAAAGTTCTTAAAAAAGAAAGAAAGAGAATAGTTTGGTGTGGTAGTGAACACCTTTAATCCCAACACTTGGGAGGCAGAGGTAGATTGACTTCTGTGACTTCAAGGTGTGGTAGCACATGCCTTTAATCCCAATGCCTGGGAGGCAGAGACAGACATATCTCTGTGAGTTCAAGGTGTTGTAGCACACACCTTTAATCCCAGCACTTGGGAGGCAGAGGCTAGTGCTACGTCAGCACGGGCTGGAACCAAGAGTCTCGGCGGAGGGTGTCCAGGTTGAATGAATACACAGAGTAGAAGGTTGAGGTGGAACAGCTTCTCTTTATTGTCTTGCTGGGGGTGACTTTATACCATGGCACCAAATGAGGAGGGGGCTGCGAAGGGACTGTAACCTGACCCTGGCAGGGATCAAGGAACGGTCACCATGCACTCAAAATTCCTTCCTTCCCCATTCCAGGAGCAGAGGGAATTTATTATGTTTTCCTTGCAGATAAGCACCTCAAATGGGGGCAGGGATATCAACTCGGGGCTGTAGTTACCACAGGCAAGTGGATCTCTGTGAGTTCAAGGACAGCCTGGTCTACAGAGGAAGTTCCAGGACAAAGATATGCAGAGAACCTGTCTCAAAAAGCCAAAAGTTAAAAGTAAAAATAAAAGAAATACAGGTTAAAGTAAAGCCATGTAAAGATGGAAAATACACAGAGAATCTTGATACTGTATGCTATTATGCTCTCTTTGAATTGTTTGGATGCTGAGGAAGGAACAACAGCTGCTAAAAGATATTTGCTTATAAATGGTACTGAACTAATACAAGATAGGTATTTTGAAAATACCTTGACTTCAAAATTGAAGTCAAAAGGTATGTTACTTTGGAGAACAGGATTTGCTTTTGTTTCCACCGAAAATGAGAGGCTGTGGATTCATTCTGAGTTAAGAAAAAATCAGTTTGATCAAGGAAGATCACCTGAGAAATCTCTGGTAGGAACAGATGGCCCAGATGTCTAAGTTCTACATCCAGAACGGATTCAAGACTGCTGCCTGAGATAATCAAGCCTCACAGGATACTCCAGTCAGGACTTGATTATAACTCTAAATTTTCTTTAGGTCCTTATAAGATTATCAGCACCCCCAACCAGCAGGAAGTAGCCTGGGAAACTACACCCACATTCCCAAAAAATGGACTATGAATATTTTCCTTTGTTTAAAAAAAAGGGGGGGTAGTGGTGCGAGAGAATTGTCTGTATTCTGTCAATCATGTTTTAAATAATTGCTGATTGGCCAGGCAGGAAGTATAGGTGGGTCAACAAGACAGGAAGTAGAGGTGGGGCGATGAGAACAGGAGAATGTTAGGAAGGAGGAAGCCCATTCCTCCCAGTACAGCCCAGACCACCAAAGAGGCAGCATGTGACCTGTCCAGCTGAGAAAGGTACTGAGCCGTGTGGCTAGCATAAATAAGAATAATGGGTTAATATAAGCTCAAGAGCTAATAAGAAGACTGTGCTAATGGGCCAATCAGTTTATAACCTAATGTAGACTCTGTGTGATTTTCTTTGGGACTTGCTGGCTGAGGGGTACTGGGCGGGACAGAAACCCCAACAAGCTGGCCCTCATGTTACATTTGACCCCTTAAATGACATTGTTTCTGTGTGCCGTGGCATACACCTTCAATTTCGTCATTTGGAAATGGGGTTTGCTATAATTTGAGATATGTTCTATAATTTGGAATGTTTGCTCCTGTGTGCATTTGTCAACTTACTGATTATTTAAAAAAGAAATTTAAGGAAGGGGCTTTAGCTCCGTTGGTAGAGTGCTTGCTCAGCATGTATGAAGCCCAGGTTCAATACCAAGCTCATCATAGACTTGGTGTTGGTGCCCACCTCTCATTCCAGCAGGTAGAGGCAGGAGGATCAGTTAAGGATTGGTTCATGACCATTTTTGGCTACAAAGCAAATTTGAGACCAGAATGGTATAAAAGAGACCTCTCATCTCAGAAACAAAGTCCAACATTACTCATGTTTCTACCATCTTTCCTGCATCGTCCAATGGCACCAAGTTTCTCATGATAGAATTGTTTAGAGCAGACTACCAACTTATATGTCTTGATAAAACTATGCCTTCCAAACTCTTTGTTTAAAACGTAAGGATGTTTTTTTTGTAGGCTGTGAGTGTTGGACTAGAAGTCCAAACATCAGGGAGGAGTTGCTCCAGACACCACTCACACAGCCACAAAAGTGGCTTTTGATGCAAAAGCAAGAGGATTTTTATTCTGTCATGACAGGGCCCTTCAGGTTCAGGATATGAAAGACATCTGATAGCTGTTACAGCCCATCTTTTAAAGCAAAAAGCCACAGACACGGGGTGGGGGGGAGTGGACCTGAAGGTTGTTTTCCAACTTATTGGATTGGCTTATTCAAAGGGTTACTAGCAGTGATTGGTCTATTTCAGGGCAGGAGAATAGCTGCGTGATTGGGTGAGATAAGGGGAGTATATGTGGGCCATCCTGACCTTGTTTCAGTGACTAAATCAATACTTCAGGAACTGAGTCAACATCTGTGGGTTGTCTTTGCCTCAATTCCCAGAATAAAGTTATGTTTGAAGATTATTCACAAGGGCACAGGAGGATGAGCAGTCCAACATGTGTGTGTGTGTGTGTGTGTGTGTGTGTGTGTGTGCGACTGTCCCATTTCCAAGAGAGTGAGTGTAAGGTTTTAGAAAAATGTCTTAGAGTTGAGGGGGCTTACAATGAGATCTGTCTCTACCTTCTCCACACGCAAAATCTTGAGGTTCTATATATATGCTCCATATTCATGCCTAGTTTACATGGGTGCTGGGGATTCAAACTAGGTTCTTGTGCTTGTGAGGAATGTACATTTCAGACTGAACTATTCACCCAGCTCCTCTTCAACTTTCCTTAACTTTTGTAGTATATAAAATAATGACTTCTTATGACATTTTCATACTTCACTCCTCTACTACCCTGCTTCTCCCTCTGTAATGAGGATTAAACTTATGGTCTCATTTATGCCAGACTAGTGTGAGTCCTCAGCCCCTCACTGTTGATTGCCAGAGTCCAGGTATGGTTGTTTGAATGAGAATAATTCCATAACCTCATATATTTGAATTCTTGATCATCAGTTTGTGACACTGTTTGGGAAGGATTAGGAGATGTGGCCTTTATAGGAAGTGTGTTATGGAGGTGAGCTTTGAAATCTCAAAAGTCCCCTCATTCCCAGTTAGCTCTCCTCTCTGCCTCATGCTTGTGGATTAGGACGGTGCCTCTTCATAGCAATAGAAAAGTAACTAAGGCACCAGGCAACTGCTCTACCACTTGGTGCATTGCCCACTCTTTTAAGGATTTATTTGGATATAGGGTCTTGCTAAGTTACTTAGGCAATGGTTGATGCTTAATCTCAGCTTTCCTAATGCAGAGATGAGAAGCAAGGGTGGCCATACAGTTCCTTAAACCTCCCTTTCTTAATAAGACTTCACTTCTCTTTACTGGAGATAGAGATGGAGTGAGAGAGGGGAAGCTGCATCCTTCTTGTGAAGTTCAGCTGATGCCTGTCTGATGTTGGCAGCAGAGTTATACTTCAGCGATTCAGGAAGGAGAAAGGTCAAGAAACCATGGTGATTTCAGGCATTGCATCTGTACTTTTCTGACCTTGGCAATGTGCCACAATAGACTTGAATGACCCTGGGACCTTTGTCCTGCCAAGCGGGGTGATCTGGCACTGAACTTGTATCATTTCTCTAATGCAGGATTCCCCATGGGAGCCATGAAGTGCATTTCATGCAGTAGCTGTCAAAATCTTCACATTTGGGGAGATATATTGCCTTGACCTACTATTAAAAGTACATATGTGTTAAAAGAACCTCTTTCTTTGGCCACATAGTGGATTAGAACATCAGCCTGGGATACAGAGGGGGACCTTGTTTAAGACAAACAAATAAAGAGACGAACATCCAAATATATTTGATGTGGGACTCCCTACTGTATGTTGTGAATACCATTGGCCTTCGCAGGGCAGAATAGAAGTATGCAGGGTAAAATAAACTGAATGCTGGGAAAAGAAGATACAGTCAAGAGAAATCATGTAGCTGATGCCTGAGACAGACATGAAAGAACCTTGCCAGTAAGCCATAGTCACATGGCAATGCACAAACAGATTAATGTGGTTTGATGGAACAAGATCCCCTGATAGGTCTCCAAGAAACCTCAAACTACTTGGGCCAACAAACATCAGGAAGCAGTTTGGAGCAAGCACCACCCAGATTCTCAAAATGATTGTTTACAAATGCTTATTTTCATTTAAAAGGGGTTGGGTATAAATAGTTTATGGTCACAGTCAATTTCTTTTTTTTTAAAAAAGGGTGATATGATATAGAGATGTATACTTGGCATTAGTATGGATCTTAGACTATTGATACAAATTTAGGGCTGATTTCATTAGACTGTGTATATTTATTTCTGCTCTTATTTAAGTTATTGTGTTTGTGCAGTTCATATAAAATTATATGTATAATTTAAAATTATAGATTAATAGTCATTTATAATAGTCAAACCTATAGTCATGTTAGTTACATTCATCTAGATATACAATATATATTTCAGTTAGATAATCTTCAACACTTCAAAGACCAAAAGAATATACCACTTAAAATATTTTAAGAACTTAGACTTTTCTCAACAGTAAGACATTTCTGATTCTGGCAGCACCAACTACTTCAGTGAGGTTATTAGTCATTGAAGAAACTCATTATGGAATTTGCCTTCAACATGACAAGGCTAGCCATTTGGGAAAGAAACTACTCTTGTCTTAACTGTTTGATGGTATGCTGTATGAACTGGACCCACAGGACCCACAGAAAAATGACTGCTGAACTTGCCTAAAGAAGGTGAGATAGTCCTTCAGGGTTCCTGCTTCATGAAAGAGTCTGACATATATTTGGCAGGACACAGAGTAAAGTGACTGACAAATTGCCAATATAGGCAATATAGTCTTTCAAATTTTCTGCTTCCTGGAAAAGCCTACCAGATATTATGGGCCTGTAGGCTAAAGATGGATACCCAAACCTTGCAGAAGAACTTTGGATGACTGTCCAGGCAGCAAGAAGTTTCTGTAAATTCTAGAGTTTTAGAAGTTGCTTACAATGCATTTTATGTTTACTTAGACAATATTATATCCTTCAGGGAACTTTGAAGGAGTTGAAGACAGATAGTTATAGTTTTTCTTAGTTATGATAAAAGATAAATTAGATATGAAACTTTGCAGTTACAAATAGACTAAACGTTGTAGGTGTAATTCTTTCTTGATACATGTTTTCTTATATGTAATTTTATTATGTTAAAGTTAAAAACCTTCCTTTGTATTTAGACAGAAAAAGTTAATGATGTGGGATTCTCCTCTATATAATGTGAATATGTTTTATCAATAATTAAGCTCTTTTGGCCTATGGCATGGTAAAATAGAGCTAGGCAGAGAAAATGAACTGAATGCAGGGAGAAAGAAGGCAGAATCAGGGAGATGCCATGTAGCTGCCAAAGAAAAAAGATGCCAGAAACTTACCAGTAGGACACAGCATAACAGTAATAAACAGATTAATAGAGATGGGTTGATTTAAGATGTAAAAGCTAGCTAGGAATATGTATAAGCTATTGGCCAAACAGTGCTGTAGTTAGTATAGTTTCTGTGTGTTATTGCAGTCTGTGTGGGCAGGAAATGAACGAGCAGTCTTCATTTCCCTAAAAAAAAAAAAAAAAAAAAAAAAAATTGCCTTACAGGACTGGCCATAGTGTGATTTTATGGGCTCATTTTCTCCACTGAAGTTCCTTCCTCTCAAATGACCCAAGCTTGTATCAAGTTGACATTAAAGCTACCCATCAGAGTTACCCAGAGCTTCCAGAGGCTCCTCTGCCAGGTTTCAGGCTCTCTCCTGATGGCTCTCAATCTCCCCACTCTTGCATCTCTTGCTTCTCCTTCTATTTCTCTCAGATTTGGCCATCACCAGCCAGAGATACCATAGGGACTCTCAAGAAATCTCATCTACAGCTCTTTGGAGACTTGGGTCAGGAACTGCACAGACACACAGAGACACACACAAGACCATGCAAAAATCTTCTCTTTCTTAAATGTGAATACATTTACATATGAATCTAAGAACATACAGATAGGCCTCCACAAAGTAAGAATATACATGCCAACGGACCCCCCCAGATATGCATGGGTAGGTTAGAAAGCACTTCTAGACTCTAACACAGAAACATAGAACTGCATTTTATATTAGAAATGACTTTTTCTATATAAAGCACACAGTAAACATGCACAGGTCCATGTCTGAGAAAATAAACAGACAGAACTGAGCTGGCATATGTATACTCACCCTCAGAAATTGAGGCACATTACTCCCTGTGACCTTTTGTCTTGTGGATCTCAATCATGTTCTCGCCAACATCTAGGGTGAAGGTAAGAAGATAGGGAGTGAGCAGGTCACCGAGAACCCAATCAGGAAGTATGGTACTCACACTCCTGGACAGTGAGGAGACAGGAGGTGGGAACAACTAAAGTTGCTCAACTGGGTGAAGATCCAGGTCCAGCATAAAAGTCCTGCTGGAGTGTGTAGTGAAGTGGACGGTACTCAAACCAGGACCATGAAGACCAGTGTCCTGCTCCTCCTTGCTCTCTTTGTGGGCTCACTTTGTAGGAAGTGCTTTTGAGTCAATCAGAATATCTACTGTATGGCTACACAAAAGTAGGTTTCTGGATAAATCACTGCATGGTTTGTTAAAGAACAAAGCTTACAGAAATGGAAAAAGGGGAGGGCAGAATTTCTCTTTCAGGCATCACAGAGTTTGGTCATTGATGCCTTAAATAAATGATAATTCCTCTCTGGGTACCATTAAGGTAATGATGCTAAAATCCTAATATCAGCCTCTGGAACAAACTCATCTCAGGGATTTGAGATGATGTACTATTCAGTGGCAAGGAATTTTGAAACGGCACATTTGAGTCTTAAAGATCAATTAAAAATAAACTAAAAAAGGGTGAGTTAGGGTTATATCCACCGTCACCATATTTGTGTTTTTTTTAAAATAATTTTTTAATGTGGTTGTCTGTAAACAATCTGCCATGAATAGATTTTTGCATAAAAACACCACCACATAATTTTCTCAGGCCTATGAAAAGATCCATCAACTGGTTTGTGAAAGGATCCCGACACTGTTGTGGTATGGGGAGAGGGCACGTTTGTGGTTTTCACAGGATGAAAATAGATTTCAATTGGTATGGTGTGTGGAGCAGAGATAGACCGATCCTGATGTTGCTGCTGAGAATCCAGAAAAGCTAGAGTGAGACTCACTGGCCTATGTTTTGTATCCACCAATTTTACATCCTGCTGTTTGGTAAGGAAATGAAATTGTGGTCACAGTCAATGATACTCATCTGTTAGACTGACCTGCCACACGAGAGTTTCTGATTACTAAAAAATTTTCTCATGTTTGGTATGGCAAAGGAATTCCTGTATGTTTTGCAAAGAATATTGCTTTGGAGGGATGTCTTGGAGTGTTTCTAAAATTAATGATGGGAAATGATTAACAAAATACTTATTATACAAAGTTACTCTTTCCTCAAGGTATTGGGTAAATGATACTTCACCCCCTCAGTGATTTCCTCCATGCACAGAGGAACTGAGAGAGTCTAACAGAACTGTGTTGTGGAGAGGATGTACTGGTATTATCCCATTAAAATACAATATCACAGGGACTTCACAGTACACTCTTGACTGCTCTGGAAATCACGAAGACTATAGTGACTATTATCCTTTGTCTACAGCAGAATCCTTGGACCAAGGACTGTCAGCTGGAATTTGGTATTCCAGAACAGAATTTCCACAGACTTATGCTTGGAAAATGACTGCTGCCACGGGAAAAGTGACTGGACAATTCTGTTCTTCAAATCCTGGTTGCCCCTGAAAGGAACTGTTTTGGTTTATGTAAAAATGACTTATGTTCTTTTGATCATGGAGATAAAGCTCTCTTTGTATGTTTTTTGTTTAATTTTTCATATCCTGCTTATATATTAACTAATTTTATTTCTCAAGTGGATGATCATACCTGTGTATTGGTGCTAAAACAACCTTCTTTTGTAATATTGCCTGTGCAGCCATGGATTGATGACAAAGAATTGCAAGTAACTGAAGAAATCAAGAAAGCTTTAAGTAGACAGACACGTGTTGCTGGATTAGTTACAGCAGGAACTTCAGCTCTTGTTGTTATGCTTGCTGCTACTGCAGTTGCTTCAGTGGCTGTGTCAGTCTATTTAAAATGCGGGGTTCGTTAATCATTTATCTAAGAATGTTTCTAGGGCCTTGCTGATGATCAAACCCAGGACTTCTTTGTGTGCTAAGCAGGTACTCTCTCAACTGAGCCGTGTCCCTAGCTCAAGATACCAGTATATTGTCACTATCCCTGTCTCTTTGTTGTTTATCCACCCACAGAACCCCTAGAACCCTCTCTCCTCACCTCTCACTGTCCTTTGTCTGTCTGTCTGTCTGCCTCACATTCTCCTTTAGCAGGCTCTGAGCCAGACTGATCTGGTGTGACACCCGACTTTACTTCTGGACTACAGTGGCCCAGAGCAAGGTGTCAGCCACTCTGTGCTTTACTGTGTCCACTGAAAAATGTAGAGGACAGCAGCACCTTAGGTATTTTCCTCACTTGAAAGATTAGTTCTTTGAGGGTTTCATATCCTGTAATTTAATCACATTCACACCCTCCAGCCAGCTCCTCCTAGAACCATGCCCCTTCTCTAACCACCCAAGTCTGTGTCCTCTTTTTGCTTTTTAAAAACTTTTCAAGTCCAGTTGGAGCAGCCACACCATAAGGTAGTGGATAACTAAACAGATTATTTTGTGTAAAGGATGCGATGCTTTCCCATCAGCCTCTCTGGGCATGGAATGAGAACTTGCTTTGCCCAGTAAGAGGAAGAACGTGGGTTCGTAAAAGTTCATGGTGGCATCTTGCCAGTATGTGAAGGTCCAGTGTACTGCTGATCTTCCCCCATGGGGTCAGAGAAGTTTGTGTGTGCCAGTTTCTGGAATCACTGACTTTTAGACTCAGACACAGCATACCTCTCTCTTTAGTCTTGTATTCTCCAGTCCCACCCACATCAGGACTGTCAGGAACAGGTTTGTTTACCACTGCAAGCTGCCCTTTGCTCATTTTAATAGAGAAAGTGTGAACTCATTGGCCACACAACCAGGAGTTAGGGCCCAAGTCCCACTAAGAAGGACAGGATGCAGGTTTATCATGATGAAGGAGACAGACCCCTTCCTGCTAGTCCACAGTTACACATTAGAAGCAGTTCAGTTCCTTGAGCTCAGAGGACTGAGGAAGGACATAGATGCAGAGGAGAGAAGAAAGGTGGGGCTTTGGTGGGAATATGCATACAGTTATTTCTCTCCAAACTGCTTCATGCTGTATGAGGGCACTGTTAATTAGGTCTTTCATGGAGTATCCTGTTTGCTAGGTTCCTCTCAGTCAGCAGTTGGGCAAAGTAATTTTTTGAGGGTGTATACAGCAACCTTTCAGGATGGCATGGTCTATTATACCATATTGGTGTAGAAGCAATCCATAGGGTCTTATCTTCTGTGAAAACAAAAGAAGAACCTCTTTTCCAAAGCATCATATCCTTAGACCCAAATTTCGAAGTCAAGATACCTTTATAGTATACGTCCTGGTTTATCTTAGCAGCCAACACAATGAGATATGCCTCTGTAATTAGCTCCTTTACAGTCAAAAAATTCAAAGAAAATACAATAATACACATAATCAAGATTCTCTGTGTATTTTTCATCTTTATGTGACTTATTTCTCTTTACTTCTTTTAATCTATGACTATCTGTACTCTGTCTCTTTAAAGACTTTAGCCTTTTTTTTTAAGCATTAACTTTATTTTATCACTTTCCTCTTTTTTCTTCTCTCCCAAGCCTACGTACTTGAACTAACAATATGACCCATTTAGAGGTCTTTTATGTCTGAATCTGTCCCATTGCATTGTCTTTAATTCTCTACTGTCTTGAAGAGCTTTTAAAATGCTAAGAGGCTAGGTTGTGGCTTCTCTGGATATTGGCTCCACCTCTCTCCAGTTTCAAAATTCTGGATGTACCATTTCTGCTAGCTCTGGGGTCACCAGCTAGGAGCTGCACTCAGCAGCATATTCTGAGACTGAGCATGTGGCACATAAACTTTCTTTCTGAGTTACAGCCAAATTTGCCATGCAGAGCACTGCGCAACCAGGAAACATCTCTGTGTATGGTGGCAGAAATCTACCATGCTCTCCTGCATGTGCACACCTAGTAGACCTGATCCCGCTGCCTGCTCAGGCAGGGAGAGCTGAGCCACAGGCGTGATCTCAGATACTTTCCTCCTGACATCGAGTGGGCACAGAATCATCAAGGCCCACAAATGCTCTGCAGCCGGAGTTTCACCGTCTGCAGGGCCCAGGAAGCTTTGTATTAAAATAGCTTTTTTTTCCCCTGCTGCTATTGCTGAGTCAGAAAATTTCTCTGCGGAACACCCTAGCAAACAGCAAAAAGCTGTATTAAAGCCCCTTTGAAAGCCCTCTCAGGTTTTTAAGTGGATTTAGTCCATTACGTTGGAGCATCAATCTGTTTTATAAGGGGGAGCAGGCAGCATCCTGGAGCCTGGCTAGCTTAACTCCCAAAATAACCAAACAGAAATTGTATTAATTAAATTACTGCCTGGCCCATTATATCTATCCTCTTATTGGCTAACTCTCACATCTTGATTAGCCCATTTCTATTAATCTGTGTTCATCATGAGGTTGTGGCTTACTGGCATGAGTCTAACTGGCGTCTGTCTTGTGCAGGAGAAGCATTGCCATACTGCCTTCTTCCTCCCAGCATTCTGTTCTGTTTACTCCGCCCACTTGAGGGCTGCCCTATCAAAAGGCCAAGGCAGTCTCTTTATTCAACCAATGAAAGCAACACACAAACAGAAAAACCTCCTACACCAATATCCAACAATGTATGAAATCATGATACAAACTAAAATGTTAGATTGTAGATACAAGCAGTTTCAATGGATATATTTTTTGGGTGTTCTGTAGTCAGTGGGATGTCCAAAGAAGGTGAGTCATTCCAGAATGCAATTTAGGCTCTTCAGCAGAAAGCAGGTCCAGTCTCTGATGGACTGAATGTCAAACTGATCTTCCAAAACATATTTATAAGCCTAGGCAGTTTGGATGCTCACCTTACTAGACCGGGATGGAGGTGGGTGGTCCTTGGACTTCCCACAGGGCAGGGAACCCTGATTGCTCTTAGGGCTGACGAGGGAGGGGGACTTGATTGGGGAAAGGGGAGGGAAATGGGAGGTAGTGGTGGGGAGGAGGCAGAAATCTTTAATAAATAAATAAATAAATTTAAAAAAAGGGAAAAAAAAACCCCCAAACAAAGCATATTTATAGATTGTAACACAAAGGTTTTTTTATGCATATAACAAACCCTCATACCAATAACCTCTTGATGTTTTCTGTATGTTCACTGAAAGAAACCACCAGACTCCTGAGATTTTAGTCCTTATTGGGTACAGTACCTAATAATTCAGGATTTTCCCGGTGTACCAGGAAGGTCTTGTCACCAAAGTCATGCAACATTTGGAAAACTCCCTCAGAAAAACAACTCTATAAATCACAGAAAACAATCACTGTTCCCGGTTATGATTTTATCAAGCTCTAAGGACTTCCAACTATTACATTCTATTGTTACTAGGTACAATGAGAAACAACTGGTACATTCTAATGTTTAGACACAATGACTCTACTAGATTCCCAAACTACTGATCATTATAACTACACCAGAGACCCAATAAGTTCTACAGTGGACAATGAAGAAAACTCATCCCTCTGCTGGGTTATGCCTATAAGACTCTGCAGAAGACTTTGCTTCCTGCCAGCTATAGTATATTCTGGAGTTGTCACCTTTGCTGTGAGCCTTCTCCTAGGGAGTCATGTACATGTATTTAAATGAATACAGTTTCCATGTAATTATTTAGGGTTTTAAGCTAGTTGGGTACTGGGAATGCAACCCTCTTCTCATTACAAGAGAGGTGTGTTTTTTGTTAACAAAAGAATGTTGGATCCTTTTTTTCACATTCATTCTCTTAACCTGTGCCTTTTTATAGGTGAATTGAGTCCATTGATATTAAGTGATATTAATGACCAGTGGTTGTTAACTCCAGTTATTTATTTATTTATTTATTTTTGTGGTAATGTTTGTGTGTATCCCTTCTTTGAGTTGTGCTGGTGGAGGGTTGTTAGATGTCTGTGTTATTATGGATGTTGTTGGCTTCCTTGGTTTGTGGTTTTCCTTCTAGTACTTTCGGTAAGGCTGGGTTTGTGGTGACGTATTGTTTAAATATGTTTTTATCCTGGAATATCTTGTTTTCTCCATCGATGGTGAAAGAAAGCTTTGCTGGGCATAGTAGTCTGTGCTTGAATCCATGGTCTCTTAGTGTCTGCAGCACATCTATCCATGACCTTCTGGCTTTCATGGTTTCCATGGAGAAGTCAGGTTTAATTCTGATATGCTTACCTTTATATGTTATTTGAACTTTTTCACTTTTTCCTTTGCAGCTCTTAATATTCTTTCTTTATTCTGTATGTTTTGTGTTTTGATTATTATATGGGTAGGGGATGTTTTTTTTTGATCCAGTCTATTTGGTGTTCTGTATGCTTCTTGAACCTTCATAGGAATATCCTTTTTTAGGTTGGGGAAGTTTTCTTCTATAATTTTGTTGAATATATTTTATGGGCCTTTGAGCTGTAATTTTTTCTCCTTTTTCTACCCCTATTATTCTTAGGTTTGGTCTTTTCATGGTGTCCCAGATTTCATGGATGTTTTGTATTGAGAATTTATTGGATATACTGTTTTCTTTGATCAATGAGTTTATTTCCTCTATAGTATCTTCAGTGTCTGAGATTCTTTCTTTTATCTCTTATATTTTGTTGGTTATACTTGTCTCTGTAGTTCCTGTTCATTTACCCAGATTTTCCATATCCAGCCATCCCTTGGTTTGTGTTTTCTTCATTGCCTCCATTTCAGTTTTCAAGTCTTGAACTGTTTCTATTACCTGTTTGATTGCTTTCCCTTGGTTTTCTAGGGTATCTTTGAGGAATTTATTCATTTCTTCTAACTTTTTGTTAGTCTTCTCATCCATTTCTTTAAAAGAGTTTTTCACATCCTGTTTTAGGGTCTCTATCACTTTTATAATGTTATATTTACAGTTGATTTTTTCTACTTCTTCTGGATTAGGGTGTTCAAGTCTTCCTGTTGCATGTTCACTGGATTCTGGTGTTATCGTTGCTTTTCAGGTTGATGGAGGGATTCTTGCATTGGTGCCTGCCCATCTCTTTCTTCAAATGTGGTCAGGAGAGTCTTGGCGGCTTGGTTCAATCTTTGCTGTGGCTAACTGTGTACTTGGGGTTTTTCCTTGTTCTGCCCTCTCTTATGTCCCCTCAGCATTGGAGTTGGCTCTCAGATCCCCTCCTCCCTTAAGCAGGCTGTGTGGTGGATCTAAGGAAAGGAGTGATTGGGGCCAAGATGGCATAGGAAAAATAGAGAAAGCCAGAAGCTGGGAAGAAGCCCAGCTGAATGGCCAAAAAATTTAGGGGTTTGGAGGTTGCCTGTATTCCTTTCCCCGGGTGTCTGGCCAGCCTGGCAGAAACGCACTTACCCCTCCGGATGGATCTCCTGGTACTGGATCAGGGTCACTTGCTGGCCAAGGACTTCTCAGACAAAAGGGCAGGCTTGGTAGGTGCTGGCACGGTGGAACAAAGAAACCCCTGCAGCCCTTGCATACACCACTGTGTCCCCAGACCCTCATCCCCGAAGCAGGCTTGGTTGGAGGATCCTAGGACCCCCACTGATGGAAAGGGGTGCTTGGGGGAAAGCTGGAATGGGGTAAGTGGAGAAAGCCCGTAGCCAGGGAGAAGCCCCGCTGAATGGACAGAAAGTTTAGGGGATTGGAGAGTGCCTGTACTCCATTTCTGGGGTGTCCGGCTGGCTGGGCGGGCACACACTAAACCCTCTGGATGGATCTCCTGCTACTGGATCAGAGCCACTTGCTGCCCAAGGACCTCGAAGACAAAAGGGCAAGGTTGGTAGGTGCCGGTTCGGTGGAACAAAGAAACCCCTGCAGCTGTTGCCCTCACCACTGTGTCCGCAGACCCTCAGCCCTGAAGCAGGCTGAGTTGGGGGATCTTGGGACCTCGCAGATGGAAAGGATAATTATGTATTTTTAAATGACCCTAAGTTCCTGCTCCATTTCCAGAGTGACAGGATTGTAGGCATGCGCCATCACACCCACTTTGGGCCATGCAAGGTCATGTGGAACAAAGAAGCCCCTGCAGCAGGACCTGGAGGTGCCCTGTGCTCCCTTCCCAGGCCCCCCAGGACTCCATAGACAACAGGACAGGCTTGGGGGAGGGCAGGATCCTGTGGAACAAAGAAGCCCGTGCAACAGGAGCAGGAGGTGCCTTGCACTCCCTTCCGGGGACCTTCCTGCCCAGTGGGCAGACAATCACCCCTCTGGGTGGAAAGCCTCAGTACAGGAGCAGGAACTGTTCCTGGGCCCAAGGATCTCAAAGTCAATAGGGCAAGTTTGGGGGAGGCAGGGTTGTGTGGAACAAAGAAGCCCCTGCAGCAGGAACTGCAGGGACCCTGTGTTCCCTTCCTGGACCGCCCCTCATGGCACACACTCACCAGTCTGGATTGATCTTCTCCACACAGGAACAGGGACTCCTGGTAGTCCAAGGACCCCGCAGACAAAAGGGCGAACTTGGGGGGAGGGGAGGGTCGTGTGACAGACACGTTCTTTACATTTACGCCCACATTGTCCCCAGGAAGAGCTTCACTCAAAGCTTCATGGTGCATTTCAACAGACTTTACTTCTGCTGTCACATTGACCGGAGCAAAGGTCACCACCATTCCAAATTTAAAACACCGGTCTCCTCTCGGCCCACAGGGACAGTCCTAATATCACTAATTTTATAGACATCCTGGAGATGCAGTTGCAGAGGCTTGTCAGTTGGACGAGCTGGCGGCAGGATACAATCCAAAGCTTCCGGCAGGGTGGTCCCACTGGCACTTCCATCTTTGCGAGTGACTGCCCATCCCTGCCCATCCCTTGAACCGAGGCGTATTAGCACTTGCCTCCAGCATGTGGTCACCATTCCAACCAGAAATTGGCACAAATGCTACTGTGTCAGGGTTGTAGTCAATTTTCTTTTTTTTTTTTTACATATACACATTTTAATAATATAATTTTTTTAAAGATGCAGCTATTTTTAAAATTGAGACAAAATATGATTAAAGAAACAACAAAAAGTGTGTTTAATTAACTGACAACAGAGAAAGCTGGTAAAGAAAGGCAGGCGAATGTGGTCAGGTAAGAATTAGAACCGAGGAGCTCCATAATCATCTGGCATCCGTTCAATGTTGTATCTATGGTTAGAAATATACATGATAGGAACTCCAGGGATCTTCCGGATTCTTCGTTTGAGGTCCCGATCAACTGTAGCCACAATGTAACACTTGTGCTGAGTGACTGTCTGTACCAAGCAGTCATCAGCATAGGTTCCTTTGTGTGTGCACGGAAGTCGGTCAAATCGTGGATCCTTGGCGATTCTCAATGCCACTCGGTACTTCTGCCCCAATTTCTCAATTTCAGCCATCACACAATCAGTTATACAAGGGATACACTTGGCGTACAGACAGTCCATCATGGACTGCACTAAGTCTAGTTTGGCTTTGATGGAAAAGTTGATGAAGTTGGTATCAACAAGGATGTGGTACGGTGGGCCCAGCTGTGTATTGTACTGGAAGAATAAGCAGGAAGGATGTTGGGGGACTTCTCTTTCCTTCAGCGCACTGGGATCTTTCTTCTCTTTCTTTTTAGGCTTTAATCTATCCTTTTCTTTAAGTCTCTCATCTCTGAGACTAAGCATTCGCTTCATGGTCGCATATCTTCTTGTTTTCTTTTGCTTCCCCATGTTCACGCTGCACTCCTGTTTCTTCCGGAATCACTTACTCTGTAGTCAATTTTCTTAATGTAGGTGCTGACTTCCTTAACAAGTTCCTCGTATGTCTTCTGATTGTAGGTGGCTCGGTGGAATCCATTTTGTTGATACCAACAATTAGCTGTTTCACACCCAGAGTGTATGCCAGAAGTGCATGCTCACGCATCTGCCCATTCTTGGAAATACCAGCTTTGAATTTACCAACACCAGCAGCAACAATCAGGACAGCACAGTCAGCCTGTGATGTGCCTGTAATCATGTGTTTGATGAAGTTTCTGTGTCCTGGGGCATCAATGATAGTCACATAGTACTTGCTGGTCTCAAACTTCCACAGGGAGATGTCAATAGTGATACCAAGCTTATGCTCAGCTTTCAGTTTGTCCAAGACCCAGGCATACTTGAAGGAGCCTTTTCCCATCTTGGCAGCCTCCTTCTCAAACTTCTTGATGGTTTGTTTGTTGATTCCACCACACTTGTAGATCCGGTGGCCGGTTGTAATTGACTTGCCTGTATCGACGTGTCCAATGATGACGATGCTGATGTGAGTCTTTTCCTTTCCCATTTTGGCTTTGAATTAGTGGTGGTTTTCAAACCACCTGCGTTCTGATGGCAAACCCATTGTGAAAAAGCAGTCTCTGCATCTTGAAGCATAGAGTCTACGGGGTGGGAGGACAGGGGCAGTGTCAGAGAGAGATAGCAAGAGAGAGAGTCAGAGAGCTTCATGTCCTATGAAGACAGCCAGGAGGACAAAAGGAAGCATTTGTCATTAGTCACAGAGATGAGAGACTCTTTTAGTTAGGGTTTCGATTTCTGTGACATAACACCAGAACTGGAAGTCACATGAGGAGGAAAGGGTTTATTTTACTTTCATTCCCACTTTACAGTTCATCATCCTGGGAGGTCAGGGCTGGAACCTGGAGGCAGGAGCTGATGCAGAGACCATGGAGGGTTACTCTTTACTGCCTTGCTCCTCAGGACTTGCTCAGTCCACCTTCTTATAGAACCCAGGACCACCAGCTCAGGGGTGGCAGCACCTACAGTGGACTGGCCCCTCCCCATCAATCACTAATTAAGAAAATGCCTTCCAGGCTTGCTTGCAATGTGGTTTAATGGGCATATCTTCTCAGCTCAAGTTCCTTCCTCCCAAATGATGCTAGCTTGTATCAAGTTGACGTAAAATTAGCCAGCCCATATACCCATGGGCCCCAACTGCTCCTCTGCCAGGTTTCAGCCTCTCTCTCCTTCTCATTCCCGAACTTTCCCACTCCTGAATCTCTTGCCTTTTCTTCCCTCTCCTTTTTCTCCCATCTGTGGCTGTCACAGGCCAGAGAATGCAATGGAGACTCTGGAGAAATCACATCTGCAGCCCCTCAAAGACTCAGGCTGGGGACTGCAGAGACACACAGAGACATGCACAGGACCATGCAACACTATTCTTCTCATTTAGATGTGAACACATTCACATATAAAGCTGAGAACATATAGAAAGATCTCCACAATGGAAGATTATACATGAAAACAAGCCCTGGGCATTCAAGAGACTAGCAAGCACATCTAGACTCAAACACAGCTGCACATTCATATTAGAAGTGACCTTTTATATACAAAGCACACAGTACACATACATAGTTCCATGCCTGAGTAAATACTCACCGCCAGAGATCGAGATGCATTACTCCCTATGCCCTTTGTCCTGTGTATCTGTTTCATGGTGTCCTAGGGTTAGGGTATGGGTAAGGAGATAGGGAGTGAGTAGGTCACCAACAGCCCAATCAGGAGCTCACACTCCTGGACAGTGATGAAACAGGAGGCAGGAACAGCCGAAGTTGCTCAACTGGGTGGAGATTCAGGTCCAGCATAAAAGTCCTGCTGGAGTGTGCAGTGAAGTGGACGGTGCTCAGACCAGGACCATGGAGCCCAGTGTCCTGTTCCTCCTTGCTCTTCTCGTGGGCTTCTTGCTACTCCTGGTCAGGGGCCATCCAAAGGTCCATGGCCACCTTCCACCAGGACCCCGTCCCCTGCCCCTCTTGGGAAACCTGCTACAGATGGACAGAGGAGGCCTCCTCAACTCCTTTATTCAGGTAAGACATGCACAGGGCCTGTGCCTTACGGGATTAGCCCCATGTTTGCTCCTGGGGATCACTTAGTGTGTGAAGCAAAGGACTCCTTCCAGGTCATAGGTTCACTTTGGAAGGTTGCTGAGTGAAAGGTGAGGTGCTGATTGGTGACAGATGGTGCTCTGATCAACAGGTGTGTCCTCACTGTGTTAGAATCCTGTGAGACACTATGCTTGGAATGTGAAAGGTGTCTGGGTATCCAGGTATGGGCCAAGGGATTGCAATTTTTGATTTGGTACATCTTTTTCCAAAAGAAAAAAAATGTCAGAGGCATCCACAAATAAGGTTTGCTACTGCCAGCACAAGAGATTAGCTTGCTATGTTCTGGAACAAAGGGGAGGAGAGGCAGGTAAGGAGCTGACATAGGTAGGGAGAGCTTATCAGTTATAAACCCAAGGACCATCCAAGGAGTCAACCCTGGCACCATCTTTACCAGGCTTCACTAGTGAGATTTCATGTTCAATTACAACTTATTTATTAATAATTGATTAGCCTCTTTGGCTTAATTTCCTGTTTAGAGAGTTGATATACTGGCAACAATCCCAACTTCCTGATATCCCTTGATTTTTAATATATCACCCACCTGGACCCATGGTGTATGCATTTGTTTTTTTAAAAATTTTGTTTTTGAGACAAGGTCATCCTCCTTTGCTCAGGCTGATGATCCTCCAAGTTAACATCTCACAGGCTGGATTGACAGATGTGTGGTACACCTGGCCACAAGTGTTTTAAAAATGTGCTTCCCACATGTTGGAAAGGTCAAGTTAACATCACATATTTTTCATTTTTTAAAATTTTGCTTTGTTTAGGATAGGGTCATTTCAGGTTCCCTCTCCTTAGTTGCCCAAGGTACCAGCTGGGGACATATTCCTGGACACCTGCGAACCCCTCAAGAGTCAAGTCTCTTGCCAACCCTAAGATGGCTCCCTTAGATAGGATATATACTTCGCTGCTCCCATATCCATCCTTCCTATATCCCAACCATCCCAATCTCCCGAGCTCCTCCCATCCTCCCCTTCTCATGTTTCTCATCCCATTTCCCCTTTGCCCCATGCCACCTCACCCGCAAGTTCCCAGTTTTTGCCCTGCAATCTTGTCTACTTCCCCCTCTCCATGCGGATGACTATATGATTTTCTTTGGGTTCTTGCATATCACCTTAGAACCTTCATCTGGCGATGGATCGAGGTAGAGACAGAGTCTCAATTTGGAGCAACGGTCTGAGCTCTTAAGGTCCAAATGAGGAGCAGAAGGAGGGAGAACATGAGCAAAAAATCAGGACCACGAGGGATGCACCCACCCACTGTGACAGTGGAACTGATTTATTGGGAGCCCACCAAGGCCAGCTGGTCTGGGACTGAATAAGCATGGGTTGATTCCGGACTCTCTGAGCATGGCGGTCAATGAAGGCTGATGAGAAGCCAAGGACAATGGCACTAGGTTTCGATCCTAATACATGAACTGGCTTTGTGGGAGCTTAGCCTGTTTGGACGCTCACCTTTCTGGACGTAGATAGTAGGACCTTGGTCTTCCCGCAGGGCAGGGAATTTGGACTGCTCTTTAGTATCGAGAGGGAGGGGGAATGGAGTGGGGGGAGGAGAAGAGGAGTGGGGATGGGGGAGGGAAGTGGGGGGAGGGGGCAATATTTGGGAGGAGGGGAGGGAAATGGGAAACGGGGAGCAGGTGGAAATTTTAATAAAAAAAAATTTGCTTTGTTTTGTTTTTTGAGACAGGGTTTCTCTGTGAAACAGTCCCGGCTCTCCTGGAACTCACTCTGTAGATGGCCTCAAACTCACAGAGATCCAACTGCCTCTGTGTTCTGAGTGCTGGGATTAATTTTGTTCTTTGAAAATATTTCTTCCTTTCTCATTCTGCTGTCCACCTCTCTGTGTCTAAAGGTCATTCCTACTTGGAGGTAATTATGGTTGCTTGAGTAAGTATGGATGTAGGAGCTATTTACTGTCATGTGAACAACTTATGAACAGCTACATCACTGAAGAAAATGGCACTTCCCACAGCACCCTTACCCCTAGAACTCACAGTGAGGTTTGGAGACATCCTGTAATGATAACATGACATACTACATCTTTTCCCTGTAGGGACATTCATCATGTCATGTGCATACAAGGTTCCCAGGGGCTAGGTGATGTGCACTGGTCAGGGAATTCCTACCCTCTATGTAGCTCTTTAAAAAACTGTTCAGACCACGATCCAATGTATGTGCCAATGTCAGGGAGCTGAGCTGCCTTCCTTGGCCCTCAGGAGCTGAGAGTCTGTTTGCAGATACAGAATAAACTCATAAAAATTTGGCAAGTTATTTGCTCACCTGGGTGATATTGGATATAAGCAAAGCAATAGGAATTTTAAGATATGTTGAGAGTTCAAACACGCTTATGTAAGAGGCAGGACTTCAACAAATCACAACTTTCTAGAACGATGACAGGAATGGAAAAGAAGCCATTCCTGAGAAGCAGCTGGTGCCAGAGGAAGAGTGGAGCCAGGTGGATGAGGTCACAGTGTGACGGGAGAGGCCGGCACTGAATCTTCAGGTCATGGGAATGAGCCGGCTTAACCTATGCCCAGGATAGTAAGAACTGAAGTGATTTAACTAAGCAGGCAAGAAAAAGTCTCCTCATGTCTTCATCTGTTTTCTGTTGCTGCCACAAAAGTCCAAAGCCTAAGTTCTTTATACATTAAAGGCTTATCCAGCTCATAATCATCCTATGTGGCAGCCTAATATCAAGACTTCTAGTCTTCCAACCTTTGATAAGAACCCTTCTTGTGTGTTACAATACAATACAGGACAGGAAAACCTGTCACATGCAGTAGATGCTAACCATGTCGAGTGGGCCTTGTCTTATAATAATCCATTTTCTGAGAATCCAGACCTCTCTGTGAGACTAGCATTAACCTATTCTGTGAATCTGCTCTGAAGTCCCAGGGCCTCTTACTAGTGTCCAGATCCCAAGGGCTCTGCCACTTCTCAACACAACCACATTGGGGACTAGTTCTCTAGCAGAGAATGCACGAAGGCATAGCATGTGGAACAGGCAAAAAGGAAGAGCATCTGGTACAGTTGGATGCCTCTGGATGCCAAATGGTAGTGATGTCCTGTGGTGAACCCCAGACACAACCAGCTCGGCTCTCTCAAGTGTGTCGTGGATGAGCCTGGAGCCTGACTCAAATCCAGCTGCTAAAGGCTGTGTCAGCTCTGCATTCTCCTAAACCATGTGTGGATGCATGTGAGGTAGCCGGGAAATCCTCTGGAATGTTTCCTGAAAGCATCTCTTGTGACTCAAGAAGCTGAGATCTCTTCTAGGCATCTGTGTTGATGTAAGATGGTTTTGTGAGCTTTAGTCATGATGTGTCTGTTACAAAGATTGATGACATTCTTTTGGCCAGTGGAGAGACACAAAGAGAAACTGGACCATCTTAGAAATCACCAGCATTCTACAGTGTCTCCATAACACTTTAACATAACATATTGGTGTGTGAAACAGTTCCACACTAGCCTGGAATGGAGTATAATAAAGGTTTATTTATCCGGAGATAAACTCACTGAAACAGTAGCAATCCGCCATCCTCCACTGGGATCTGCTGGGAACTGGAACCAAATTCAGCAGTCAAGAGGTCTGTGCATGCTTCTTGTCCACATTTAAAATACATTAGGCCATGCCCAAAGTGGGCTAATATCTTAAAGGCTACTGGCTGAAAGAGTTCCCATAGCACCTCCCCATTTTGTCTAAATAAGAGAGTTCTAAGCCTAATACAATACTATATACAATAAGAACAAATATTAAATATTATCCAGGGAAAAGGAGAGGCAAAACATACATAAATATTAGAATTATAACCTGCACGAACTGATGGGGAACCACTGTTAGCCAATGATCTGTAAGAGGTTAGACCAAGTTAGAAAAAGATTTATTCTAAGGCAATATCTTCTCTCTGCATTACAATTCCTGTAGGGGAATATTTGGAGGCTAATATGCACTAGAATGCAGTTAAGATTCAGATATATACAATCCACATGTGCCTCCTCTAATTTCTCTTCAATCAAAGTCAATTCTTTCTCTGCTTCAGCTGTTAATTCTCTGGGACTATTTAAACCTTTGCCACCATCTAAGATTGTGTTTAAATGAATTATTAGATCAAGTGTTATCCCAGAAGTGGGTCATAGATTGGAAATGTCTCCTAGCAATCTTTAAAAGTAATCAGGAATCTACAACTGATCTCTCCTAATTTTCACTTTTTGTGTTCTAATTTTCTGTAAACCTATTTTATAACCTGGATAATAGAATCTCCTCTCTGTATTATTTTTTCAGGAGCAATTTGTAATCCCTAACAAGGAAAAGTTTTCTTTACTTCTTCAAACATTCTTTCTAAATTATCTACATTTGAATCAGATAGTAAAATGTCATCCAAGTAATGGTAAACTATAGATTTACGTATTATTTCTACTGGCTATCTTACAAAATATTGGCACAGGGTGGGGCTATTTAACATTCACAGTAGTAGGACCCTCCACTGATATCTCTTAGTAGGTTGAGAATTATTCTAAGTAGGTACCATTTGAAGGCAAATTTTTCTCTGTCTTTTTCTTATAAAAGTATAGTGAAGAAACAATCTTTTAAATAAATAACTATAAGAGGTCATCCTTTAGGCAATATGGAAGACAAAGGAATTCCAGATTATAGAGAGCCCATTGGTTGAATCACTTTATTAACAGCTCTTAGATCTGTCACCATTCTCTATTTTCCAGATTAACAACAAATACAGGAGAATTAAAAGGGCTGGTTGATTCTTTAATATGGTGAGCATCTATTTGTCTCTGTACCAGCTATTCTAAAGCCTGAAGTTTTTCTTCTGGTAAAGGCCATTGTTTATCCCACATTGATTCTTTTGTTAACCACTTTAAAGGAAGGGCTGTTGGTACCTCTGAAGGTTTGCTAGATATATTGTCTTTTTGTACAGCCTGAATGTTTGGTGACTGTTTTTTTATAGTACCTTATAATATCCTTTCCAGAAACATGAGTTTGTTTATGTTCTATTTCTGAGACTGCAGGAATGTTAGTCTGGGTATTCCATTTCTGCAAGAGATCGTGACCCCATAGAGTCACTGCTATATTAGTCACATATAGCCTCAGACTTCCTCTCTGTCCTTCTAGTCTTATACATTCAAGCCATCTCATGTTTTGTTTTACTTGAGATAAGGTTCCAATTCCTAGGAATTGAACATTGATCTTCTGAAGAGGCCAATTTTGATGCCCAGATTCTGGTTTAACAATAGTCATATCTGGACTTGTGTTCAGTAATACTTCAATTACAATGTTATTTATTTGTACTCTCAGCTTTGGTCTTTGATCATTTATAGAAGTCTGTCAAAAAATATGTTTCCTATTTTCTATTTGAATATTTCATTCATCTTCCGTGTTCATTCTATAATCTAGAACTGTATGTTTTTTTTTCAACAGGCACTGGATTTTTAAAATTTTTCTTGGGGAGATGTGTCCTCCACAGTGATTGGGAATGATTGGATAATGTTTGACTTGGGGGCCTGTGAGAGGCTCCTGCAGAGCTTCCTAATGCTAACAAGTTGCCTTGTTTGTCTCTTTTTGGTCTATATCCATTGGTACAATGCTGGCCTTTGCCACATCCTCTACACAGTCGAGGAGGTTGACACCTTCTATCTTTGTTCTTCCCAGGGGAAACATTATTTCTAGGAATTCCTTGTCTACAATCCCTTCTCAGGCATCCTATTCTGCCACAATTAAAACATTTGGTATTTTGATGTTTCTTTATATATTTGGAAATTGCTTTTCCTACCCAAGCTTTATTATTATAGTCAAACTACTCAACATTGGTGCTGATCTGACCTTTAAAGGCTCAAGTACTTTTTTGCTTTTTAAGTTGGCATTTTCAAAAGCCAGAATATTCATCTAACTTCTGGATCTGTTACCTCTATCTGTACAGCTTTAATTAATCATTGTAAAAAGGTGCTAAAAGGTTATTTTGGGCCTTGTATGACCTTAGTATATGATTAAATTCATCTTCCTAGTTCTTGAATCCTGTCGCAAGCATTTAAAGCTGCCGTATGACATAGGGACAAGATGTGTTCATTGTAAGTAGCTTGACTCTGTGGATCAGCAAAACCACCCTCACCAAGAGTTTGTTTTTGGCCTCAAATTCTTTGACTCTATCTTGCTGTTCTAGGAATAGCTGTATCTCTCCAATAGTTCCACTGTAACTGTGGCCCATATTCTTATATCACTGAGACTAATTGATGTTAATCATTTGGAGTAACCATATTGCTTGAAGCCCATGTCTTTACCATCTCCCTTACAAATAGTTAATGTATACCATAAGATACTACTGTTTGCTTAACTTTTTTTTTTTTTTTTTGGTTTTTCGAGACAGGGTTTCTTTGTGGTTTTGGAGTCTGTCCTGGAACTAGCTCTTGTAGACCAGGCTGGTCTCGAACTCACAGAGATCCTCCTACCTCTGCCTCCCAAGTGCTGGTATTAAAGGCAAGCGCCACCACCACCCGGCTTGCTTAACTTCTTTTAGATCTTTCATACTTAACAGTTTCCATTTCTATTCTTTGTATCCATTTTAGTATTGTGTACTGGTCCTTCAAAGGTAATAACAGGATAAGTAGCTAAGCTCTTGGTAAGTCATCACTGACTCTGAGAGATACTGACAATGCTAAATCCTTTGCCTATACCTCATCTCCTTGGTTATCAGTCCTAACAAGTTCCTCAAGTGATTCAAAACTTTTTACCACCATCTTTTGTAAAGCCTGAATCTCTTGACCTGTGAATATTTTTAATGATTTCATCAAATCAACTAATATCTAGTTCTCATTCTGCATACATGATTCCAAGGTTTTAAATTTTTCCATTAATGATATCTTCTTATCATTAAAGGTTATTTGAATAGCACATACATTGCCTTCCTGGAGGAATGTTTTGTCTGCTAGCTTATCACAACTTTTTAACAGATCTTTTTTATCTTTCTTTTTTTTTCCTTTTTTAAAAATTTTTATTATTTATTTATTAAAGATTTCTGCTTCCTCCCTGCCACCGCCTCCCATTTCCCTCCCCCTCCCCCGATCAAGTCCCCCTCCCTCATCAGCCCGAAGAGCAATCAGGGTTCCCTGCCCTGTGGGAAGTCAAAGGACCACCCACCTCCATCCAGGTCTAGTAAGGTGAGCATCCAAACTGCCTAGGCTCCCACAAAGCCAGTGTGTGCAGAAGGATCAAAAACCCATAGCCATTGTTCTTGAGTTCTCAGTAGTCCTCATTGTCCGCTATGTTCTGCGAGTCCGTTTTTTTTCCCATGCTTTTTCACACCCGGGCCAGCTGGCCTTGGTGAGTTCCCGATAGAACATCCCCATTGTCTCAGTGTGTGGGTGCACCCTTCACGGTCCTGAGTTCCTTGCTCGTGCTCTCTCTCCTTCTGCTCCTGATTTGGACCTTGAGATTTCAGTCCGGTGCTCCAATGTGGGTCTCTGTCTCTGTCTCCTTTCATTGCCTGATGTAGGTTAATATTCAGGAGGATGCTTATATGTTTTTCTTTGGGTTCACCTTCTTATTTAGCTTCTCTAGGATCATGAATTAAAGGCTCAATGTCCTTTATTTATGGCTAGAAACCAAATATGAATGAGTACATCCCATGTTCCTCTTTTTGGGTCTGTCTTACCTCACTCAGGATAGTGTTTTCTATTTCCATCCATTTGTATGCAAAATTCAAGAAGTCCTTGTTTTTTACTGCTGAGTAGTACTCTAATATGTATTTATTCCATACTTTCTTCATCCATTCTTCCATTGAAGGGCATCTAGGTTGTTTCCAGGTTCTGGCTATTACAAACAATGCTGCTATGAACATAGTTGAGCATATACTTTTGTTGTATGATAGGGCATCTCTTGGGTATATTCCCAAGAGTAGTATTACTGGGTCCAGGGGTAGGTTGATCCTGAATTTCCTGAGAAACCGCCATACTGCTTTAAAAAGTGGTTGCACAAGTTTGCATTCCCACCAGCAATGAATGAGTGTACCCCTTTCTCCACAACCTCTCCAGCAAAGGCTATCATTGGTGTTTTTGATTTTAGCCATTCTGACAGGTGTAAGATGGTATCTTAAAGTCGTCTTGATTTGCATTTCCCTGATCGCTAAGGAAGTTGAGCATGATTTTAAGTGTCTTTTGGCCATTTGAACTTCTTCTGTTGAGAATTCTCTGTTCAGCTCAGTGCCCCATTTTATAATTGGGTTGATTAGCCTTTTACGGTCTAGTTTCTTGAGTTCTTTATATATTTTGGAGATCAGATCTTTGTCAGTTGCGGGGTTGGTGAAGATCTTCTCCCAGTCAGTGGGTTGCCTTTTTGTCTTAGTGACAGTGTCCTTTGCTTTACAGAAGCTTCTCAGTCTCAGGAGGTCCCATTTATTCAGTGATGCCCTTAGTGTCTGTGCTGCTGGGGTTATACGTAGGAAGTGATCTCCTGTGCCCATGTGTTGTAGAGTACTTCCCACTTTCTCTTCAATCAGGTTCAGTGTGTTCGTACTGATACTGAGGTCTTAATTCATTTGAACTTGAGTTTTGTGCATGGTGATAGATATGGATCTATTTTCATTCTTTTACAGATTGACATCCAGTTTTGCCAGCACAATTTGTTGAAAATGCTCTCTTTTTTCCATTGTATACTTTTAGCTCCTTTATCGAAAATCAGGTGTTCATAGGTTTGTGGGTTAAAGTCAGGGTCTTCTATTCGATTCCATTGGTCGACTTCTCTGTTCTTATGCCAGTACCAAGCTGTTTTCAATACTGTAGCTCTGTAATAGAGT
Source organism: Chionomys nivalis (assembly GCF_950005125.1). Classification (NCBI taxonomy): domain Eukaryota; kingdom Metazoa; phylum Chordata; class Mammalia; order Rodentia; family Cricetidae; genus Chionomys; species Chionomys nivalis. The sequence goes on along the minus strand of NC_080087.1, from coordinate 78,559,503 downwards.
TTGAAGTCAGGGATGGTAATGCCTCCAGACAATCCTTTATTTAACAGATTTTGATTGTCAATTTCAACAGTATTAATCCTTTCAGATAATCTCTCAGTACTCTTTTATAAGGTTTCCTAAGCCATTGACATGGATTGAATTTTGCTTGTCAAAATAAGGTTATCAGCTTTTGCCTGGCGATTTTATCTGCTTCCAATTTCCAGGAGAATCTATATATGTTTTTCCTTTGGGTTCACCTTATTATTTAGCTTCTCTAGGATCACAAACTACAGGCTCAATATTCTTTGTTTCTAGCTAGAGTCCACTAATGAGTGAGTACATACAATATTCATCTTTTTGGGTCTGGGTTATCTCACTCATGATAGTGTTTTCTATTTCCATCCACTTGCATGCAAAATTCAAGATGTCATTGTTTTTTACTGCTGAGTAGTACTCTAATGTGTATATGTTTCATACTTTGTTTATCCATTCTTCCATTGAGGGGCATCTAGGTTGTTTTCAGGTTCTGACTATTACAAATAATGCTGCTATGAACATAGCTGAACAAATACTTTTGTTGTATGATTGGGCATCTCTTGGGTATATTCCCATGGGTGGTATTGCTGGATCCTGATGTAGGTTGACTCCCAGTTTCCTGAGGAACCACCACACTGATTTCCAAAGTGGTTGCACAAGTTTGCATTCCCACCAGCAATGGATGAGTGTTCCCCTTACTCAACATCTTCTCCAGCATAGGTTATTATTGGTGTTTTTGATTTTAGCCATTCTGACAGGTGTAAGATGGTATCTCAAAGTTCTTTTGATTTGCATTTCCCTGATTGCTAAGGAAGTTGAACATGACCTTAAGTATCTTTTGCCATTTGAACCTCTTCTGTTGTGAATTCTCTGTTCAATTCACTGCTCCATTTTTTTAATTGGGTTATTCAGAATTTTAAAGTCTAGTTTCTTGAGTTCTTTATATATTTTGGAGAACAGATCTTTGTCTGATGTGGAGTTGGTTAAGATCTTCTCCCATTCAGTAGGAAGCCTTTTTTTCTTAATGACAGTGTCCTTTGCTTTACAGAAGCTTCTCAGTTTCAGGAGGTCCCATTTATTCATTGTTGCTCTTATTGTCTGCTATTGGGGTTATATGTAGGAAGTGGTCTCCTGTGCTCACATGTTACAGTCTATTTCCCACTTTCTCTTTTATCAGGTTCAGTGTGGTCAGATTTTTTATTGAGGTTTTTAATCCATTTGGACTTGAGTTTTGTGCATGGTGATAGATATGGATCTATTTTCATTCTTCTACAGGTTGACATCCAGTTATTCCAGTACCACTTGTTGAAGTTTTTTTCTTCCATTGTATACTTTCAGCTCCTTTTTTCAAAAATCAGGTATTCATAAGTTTATGGGTTAATATCTGGGTTTTCTATTTGATTCCATTGGTCGACATCTCTGTTTTTATGCCAATACCAAGCTGTTTTCATTACTGTATCTCTGTAATAGAATTTGAAGTCAGGGATGGTAATGCATCCAGAAGTTCCTTTATTGTATAGGATTGTTTTGGCTATCCTGGGTTTTTTGTTTCTCCATATAAAGTTGATTATTGTTCCCCCAAGATCTGTGAAGATTTTTTTTTTTGGGATTTTGATGGGGATTGCCTTAAATTTATAGATTGCCTTTGGTAGAATTGCCATTTTTACTATGTTGATCCTACCAATCCAAGAGCATAGGAGGTCCTTCCATTTTCTGGTGTCCTCTTCAATTTCTTTCTTCAAAACCTTAAAGTTCTTGTCAAATAGATCTTTCACTTTCTTGGTTAGAATTACCTCAAGATACTTTATGCTATTTGTGGCTATTGTAAAAGGTGAAGTTTCACTGATTTCCCTCTCTGCTTCTCTTTCCTTTGTGTATAGGAGGGCTACTGATTTTTTTTTGAGTTGATCTTGTATCCTGCTACATCACTGAAGGTATTTGTCAGCTGTAGGAGTTCTTTGGTAGAGTTTTTGGGGTCACTAATGTACACTATCATATCATCTGCAAATAACAAAAGTTTGCCTTCTTGCTATTGCTCGAACTCCAAGCACTATGTTGAAAAGATATGGTAAGAGTGGACAGCCCTTTCTTGTTCCTGATTTTAGTGGAATGGCTCTGAGCTTTTCTCCATTTAATTTGGTATTAGCTGTTGGTTTGCTGTATATTGCTTTTATTATATTTATTTATGATCCTTTTATCCCTACACTCTCCAAAACCTTTATCATAAAGGGGTGTTGAATTTTGTCATGTGCTTTTTCAGCATCTAGTAAAATGATCATATGTTTTTTTCTCTCAGTTTATTTATATGATGGATTACATTGATAGATTTTCATATGTTGAACCAGCCCTGCATCTCTGGGATGAAGCCTACCTGATCATAATTGATGATTTTTTTGATGTGTTCTTGGATGCTGTTTGACAGAATTTTATTGAGTATTTTTACATCGATGTTCATGAGTGAGATTGGTCTGTAATTCTCTTTTCTGGTTGAGTCTTTGTGTGGTTTTGGAATTAGGGTGACTGTAGCTTCATAAAAAGAGTTTGGCAACGACTCTTCTGTTTCTATTATGTGAAACACATTAAGGAGTATAGGTATCAGCTCTTCTTGGAATTTATGATAAAATTCTGCATTAAAACCATCTGGTCCTGGGCTTTGTTTGTTTGGGAGGTTTCTTTTCTGACAACTTCCATTTCCTCACAAACTATAGGTCTATTTACATTGTTCACCTGGTCTTGATTTAATTTTGGTAAATGGTATTTATCTAAAAACAAGTTCATTTCTTTTACCTTTTCCAACTTTGTGGCATATAAGCTTTTGTAGTAAGATCTAATGATTTTCTGAATTTCCTCAGTGTCTGTTGTTATGGCTCCCTTTTCATTTCTGATCTTGTTAATTTGTGTGTTCTCTCTCTGCCTTTTGATTAGTTTGGATAGGGGTTTGTCATTCTTGTTGACTTTCTCAAAGAACAAACTCTTTGTTTCATTGATTCTTTGGATTGATTTCTGTGTTTCTATTTTGTTGATTTCAGTCTCAAGTTTGATTATTTCCAGTCTTCTACTCCTCCTGGGTGAGTTTGCTTTTTTTCTAGAGCTTTCATCTGTGCTGTTAAGTGTCTAATGTGAGCTTTCTCTCTCTCTCTTTATTTATTTATTTATTTATTTATTTTTTTAATGTGGGCACTTAGTGCTATGAACTCTCCTCTTAGCACTGCATTAATAGTGTCTGTAGGTTTGGGTATGTTGTGTCTTTATTTTCATTGAATTCAAGGAAGACTTTAATTTCTTTCTTTATTTCTTTCCTGATCCAGGGTTGGTTCAGTAGTTGATTGTTCAGTTTCCATGAGTTTGTAGGCTTTCTGGGGGTAGAATTATTATTAAATTCTAGGTTTATTTCATGGTGATCCAATAATTAACAGGTAGTTACTAATATATTTTTTTTTGTATCTGTGAAGTTTGCTTTGTTACTGAGTATGTGATGAATTTTTGAGAATGTTCCATGAGTGTTGTAGGAGCTGCGGGCTGCATTCCTGCCACCCAGCTCACAGCCATCTGGCTAGCTTATGTCCCAAAATAACAACACACAAACTGTATTCTTTAAACACTGCCTGGCCCATTACTATTAATGTGTGTAGTACCTTGAGGTGCGCTTACCAGGAAGATTCTAGCATACATCCATCCTGGGTCGGAGCTTCATCGCGTCTGCCCCAGAGAGCAGCGGCATGGCATCTTTCTGAGGCGTCTTACCTCACTTCCTCTTCCTCTCAGCATTCTCTTCTGTTTACTCCACCCACCTATGTTCTAACCTATCAGGGCCAAGCAGTTTCTTTATTAATTAACCAATGACCTTCCTCCATCACATGAGGTGCTGAGAAGAAGGTACATTCTTTCCTATTTGAGTGGAATGTTCTATAGATGTCTGGTAAGTCCATTTCATTCATTACCTCCATTAGTTCTCTTATTTCTCTGTTAGGTTTCTGTCTGATTGACCTGTCCATTGGTGAGAGAGGAGTTTTGAAGTCTTTTACTATTAGTGTGTGGAATTTGATGTGTGCCTTGAGTTCTGGTAATTTTTCTTTTACATATTATGGCCTTAGATATTCAAGATTGAGACTTCACCCTGAGGAATTGTTCCTGTTATGAGTATAAAGTGTCCATCTCCATCTCTTCTGATTGATTTTAGTTTGAAGTCAATTTTGTTAGATACTAGTATAGCCACACCTTCTTGTTTCTTAGGTCTGTTTGATTGAAAATCCTTTTCCCAAACCTTTAAGTAGATATCTGTCTTTGTGGTTGAGGTGTGTTTCTTGTAAACAGCAGAATGTTGGATCCTGTTTTTGCACCCAGTCTCTTAACCTGTACCTTTTTATAGGTGAATTGAGTCCACTAATATTAAGTGATACAAATGACTAGTGGTTGTTAAATTCAGTTATTTATTTTTTTTTGGTGGTAGTGTTTGTGTGTTTCCTTTTTTTGAGTTGTGCTGGTGGAGGGTTGTTAGATGTCTGTGTTATTATGGGTGTTGTTGGCTTCCTTGGTTTGTGGTTTTCCTTTTAGTACTTTCTGTAAGGCTGGGTTGTGGTGACGTATTGTTTAAATCTGCTTTTATCCTGGAATATCTTTTTTTCCCATCGATGGTGAAAGAAAGCTTTGCTGGGTATAGTAGTTTGTGATTGCATCCATGGTCTCTTAGTGTCTACAGCACATCTATCCAAAAAAGCACATCTATGGCTTTTTTGGTTTCCATAGTGAAGTCATGTGTAATTCTGATATGTTTACCTTTATATGTTACTTGAATATTTTCCTTTGCAGCTCTTAATATTCTTTCTTTATTCTGTATGTTTTGTGTTTTGATTATTATATGGTGAGGGAATTTTTTTTTGGTCCAGTCTATTTGGTGTTCTGTATGCTTCTTGTACCTTCATAGGAATAACCTTCTTTAGGTTGGGAAAGTTTTTTTTCTATAATTTTGCTGAATATATTTTCTGTGTCTTTGAGCTGTAATTCTTCTCCTTCTTCTACACCTATTAGTCTTAGGGTTGGTCTTTTCATGGTGTCCCAGATTTCCTGGATGTTTTATTTTAAGAATTGTTTGGATTTGCTGTTTTCTTTGAGCAATGAGTTTATTTCCTCTATAGTATCTTCAGCATCTGAGATTCTTTCTTCTATCTCTTGTATTTTGTTGGTTATACTTGTATCAGTAGTTCCAGTTCATTTACCCAGATTTTTCTTATCCAGCCATCCCTCAATTTGTGTTTTCTCGTACCTCCATTTTGCTCTTCAAGTCTTGAACTGTTTCCTTTACCTGTTTGATTGCTTTTTCTTGGTTTTCTTGGGTATCTTTGAGGGATTTATTAATTTCTTCCAACTTTTTGTTTGTCTTTTCTTCCATTTCTTTAAGGGAGTTTTTCACATTCTCTTTAAATATCTTTCATTTTTTTAATGCTATGTGTCTATTTCTTCTACTTCTTCTGGATTATGGTGTTCAAGTTTTCCTGTTGTGTGTTCATTGGATTCTGGTGTTATCATGTTACTTTTTAGGTTGTTGGAGGAATTCTTGCATTAGTGCCTGCCAACCTCTTCCTTCAAATTTGGCCAGGAGAGTCTAGGTGTATTGGTTCAATCTTGCTGTGGCTGACTCTGCACTTGGGTTTTTTTTATTGATCTGCCCTCAGTGCTTGGGGGCAAGATGGGATGGGTTAAATAGAGAAAGCCTGTAGCCAGAGAGACACACTGTTAAATGGCCAGAAATGATTAGGAAATTGGAGGGGGCCTGTACTTCATTCCTAGTGTGTCCATCCACCTGGGTGGGCACACACCTACCTCTCTGGATGGATCTCCTCAGTACAGGAGTAAGGCCTCCTGCTGTCCAAGGACCTTGCAGATAAAAGGGCGGGTTTGACGGGGGCAGGGTCATGCGGAACACAGAAGCCCCTGTGGCAGGATCACTCACCACTGGCTCCCCAGACCCTCAGCTCCAAAGCACGCTGAGTTGGGGGATCCTAGGATCCCACAGATTGAAATAGATGCTTGGGGGCAAGATGGGAAGGGATAAATATTGAAAGCCTGACAGGGTTTCTCTAGGTAACAGCCCTGGTTGTTCTGGACATACTTTGTAGACCAGGCTGATCTTGAACTCACAGAGATCCACCTGCCTCTGCCTCCCAAGTGCTGGGATTAAAGGTGCGTGCCACCACAGCCCATTGAATTTCACCTTTCTTGGCTGTAGGGCAGGTCAGTCTTTCAGAACTGAACCTTCTAGACTGACCCATCAGGACTCAGCCATCAGGACTAACCCTTCAGGACTCAGCCATCAGGACTAACCCTTCAGGACTCATCCATCAGGACTAACCCTTCAGGACTCAGCCATCAGGACTAACCCTTCAGGACTTTTTGCTGGGCTCCTTTTATTGTTCTCCAATTTACACCTAACAAGTAGATTTTCATATCCTCACAACATCCTGGCTGGCCTCCAAAGGGACAATGCCAAATGCAAATACCTGGTTTAGGAGGAGCCACAGTTTTCTGGGTTTCCTTCTAATCAAGATTTGCATAAGCTTTGTACCCCTGGGAAACTCTCAGACAGAGGGGAGCAAGAGAAACAATAGGTTAATTGCTAACAGAAGATAGCTACAGCTAGGTGCTAGCTCTCTGGAGCTGGACAGGTGTAGCCCAGCAGGAATGCTGCCACACATAGGCCCTAGCTCTGCCACATTTCCTTATGTTTACTTTTCTTCCTCAACACTGTGTGTGAGTTATCATTGTTATATCAATTAGACAGTACAGTTTAGGGAGGAATCATCTTCTTGACAATCCACGGATAGAAATTTCCCAGTAGAATGGAATCTTTTCATGAGATAAACACACAGCATTATAGGCAGTGAGGATCTCCCCACAGCCATTCACACAATGCCAGATACCAGAGAAAGATAGATGCGGCAAACATATAAAAGCACAGCAGAAACAAAAGACGTTCATGGGTGTGTAGTCTCAAGTCTTGCCTGTCCAAGACTGACCCATGAGAGAGTTTCCTCCTGGTGGGCTGTCACCTTGAACTTGAATTGCCACCTTATGGTCCCCTGACACGGCCACCAACATTCTATGTTATGATGCTATTATATTGGGGAATATTATTTCAGCATCATCTTAAAAATAAGCTTTTTATCTGGTTGTGGTGCCACATCAAATCCTGTTTATTGGGTGCTAGGAATAAACTCAGGGCATCATGCATGCCAGTCAAACACCCTGCCAACCAAATGCATCCTCAGCCCCTAGAGGAGTAGGGACCTTTAGAATGTACCTCCTCCACCTATTTTTATTCTCCTCATTTTTTCTTTGATCATCATCTTGGCCATTACTATTGCCTTCTCTGTTTTTATGAGATCTGCCTCAGAAATGGATCAATGTATCTGTCACAAGGGTGGGTTTGTTATCAAAGTGAGTTCAGCCCCCTCTTTCTCAGATTCATGTTTTATGCCCTTTCTTTTAACATGGATGACATGGGAAGAAAGTCCTTTCAGATGCATGCCACACTCGAAATATCCGGTCTCAATTTTTTTTAAAAATTTATTTATATTTTATGTATGAGTGCTCTACATGTATGCCTGCATACCAGAAGAGGACATCAGATATTATTATAGATGGTTGTGAGCCACCATGTGGTTGCTGGGAATTGAACTCAGGACCTCTAGGAGAACAGCCAGTGCTCTTAACCTCTGAGCTATATCTCTCCAGCCCTGGTCTCAAAAAATTTAAAAAGTGATCTGTGATCTATGTAATGTGTCTTGCCTCAGGCATTTGGAAAATAAGCTAAGACAGAAGATGAGGTCAGGCTCAGGGAAGGTTCACAGGCACAGGAACACAGGCAGTGAGAGAAGAGGCCAAGATCTAGTGCCTCCAGTTCTGCAGGTCCCAAGTCTCTATACTGCTCCTGTAATAAAGCCACTTAATTTGCTCAAACATTTCAAACTAGGTCAAAGTTCAGGCCACCTTTTTCCTAAATATTCATATAGAAAGTGACATAAACTTTTAAGCATTTTCCAGGTCTTGTGACACACAAGTGATTAGCACTTGGGAGGTGGAGGCAGGAGGACCAGGAATTCAAGGTCATCCTTTGCTACCAAGATAACTTGAGACCAGCCTGGGGTACAAAGATCTGTCTCAAAAACAGAAACAGAAACAATACAAAACCAAACCAAACACAAAGTAATTTCAAGAATTCATGGATTTGTTCCAGGTCTTTCTTGGGCCATTTAGTCACCCAGTGTGTTTGACTAGTGAAAAGAAGAGATGTATGTGTCCTGGTAATGGGGAGGAGGATTGGTAGAAATTCTCCATTCTTTTAAAGTCAGAGAGATGTGGAATTGTGTCTCAGTTTTGGGTCTTCTTGAGTATTACCTTTCTCTTCTGGTGACAACAAGTATGCACGACTCCCAGGGGTGTGACAATCGTGTTTGCTAAATGACAGCTCACTTTGTCCACACATTCACTTACTCCAAACTCACTGATAATTTATTAGGTCCCTTTGTCCCACGGAGCATTCTAGGTGTGACATTTCAGAGGAGGATAAGGTCACTACACTAATGAAACATCACCCTGGCATTGGCAGACAGACACGGCAGATGGACAGGACTAATGAATAAAATAAAGTAGCATGGTGTTTTAGCAAGTGGTGGGAGGTGGCCACTGTTGGGTCCCTTGAGAACAGGCCTTCGCACCCCCACTTGATCTGTTTTGCACCCTTGTGGTTGGTTGAAAACAGGAACAACTTGTTATTTTCAGCAATGTTTTTAAGGATGTTTACCCCTAAGCCATGTGAGTTATGGTGATGAGCTTCCTGTTTTTTCTGGCTTGGCCTCTCCTGCTGAGAGCTATACATACTGTGTGAGAAAGTGGAATACAGGCTTGTCTGCAGAACCTGAAGTTGTGTCATGCATTGATCTTGACGTCTCACACTCAGAGAACTACAGTTGTTGTGCTGGCACGGCAGCCACAGAATGTCTTCCTTTCCTTGTGAGCAAAGACTCCGAGAGACACAGACAGTGGCACCAAGGGAGGCAGGTGCTCCAGAAAGGACCTGAAGGGGAACAGGGTCAGGGAGCAACATGGGGCTGGTGTCAAAGTGGAACAAGGGAGGAATGGAGAAGCAGAGGACCAATAGGATCAGGTAAGGTACAGTGGTGTGATCATGGTGGAGACCTTGATCTTATTTTCAGCAGCATGGGTACAGTGAGGGGCCTGGGGAAGGCTCAGGGTATTAAGTAAGGAATGTTTCAGTGAATGCTGTCACTTGGGTTGTGGTGAAACTGTTCTTAGGCATGTAAGAGCAGAAGTAGGGGAACCAAAAAGGGGCTGTAGAGGGCAGTACATAGCATTTTAAAGTAACCTTAACAATAACTTTTAAAACACTCTTATTTATGACCGTATCTGTCTCTCTCTCCATCAGAGTATATTTCTAATTGTGTGCACACCCACTCATAGAGGCAGAATCCAGAGGAGGGTGCCTGGTGTCCTCTATTAATCTGTCCATACCCTTCAGTCAGGGTCCCTTCCTAAAATTGAATCTGGAAGTCAGCAAGTCCCAGGAATCCTTCTATCTTCACCATCAACATTTTAATCATGAGTCATAGGCTTATAACCCGCTAGCTTATTATATTTGTGTTGAGATCCAAATCCTGGTCACCACAACTGTGCAGCAACTGTTATTATCCACTGAGCCCCGCTTACAATGTTTACAAATGATCTGTATCATCTATCTGTTTATGTATGTATATATGTTTCTGCCTTTTATTCATCAATATATCTATTTTTATCAGGCTATTTATTACCATCATCCATCTATCCATCCATCCATCTATCTATCTATCTATCTATCTATCTATCTATCTATCTATCTATCATCTATCTATCTATCTATCTATCTATCTATCTATCTATCTATCTTATCTATCTATCTTCATCATCATCACCATCATCATCATGATCATCATCATGTTTTTGTGATTGTGTGTGTAATTATACATATCTGATATCTGAAGAAACCAAAAAGGACATCAAATCCCATGAAGCTGGCATTACAGGCAGTTTTTAGCTATCTGATATGGGAGATGGTACTAAACTCAAGGCCTCAGCAATAACAGCAGTGCTCTTGGCCCACAGAGCCACCTCTCCTGCTCCAACTGTTAAGTTTTGAGTTAAGATGTTGTTGAACTGGGTCACCTCGCAAAAAGCCCACCTCCATGAATTTTAAAGATGAGCACTTTCTTACCACTGATGTTTAACATCAAGATTTGTCCCTGTCTCAGCCCCTTGTAGTCACTACCTCCCCCTATCCCGACACACCATCAACTGCATCTGTTTGAACATCATTTAGATGCAGCAGATGGAAACAAAACTTGCTTTTGTGTCGCATTAAGTTGGCAAGATCACTTACACTGTTGATCTGCAAAAAAAAAAAAAAAAGCAAAAAAACAATGAATACATCAACATCAAACATATGCAGAGCTTTTTCTTAGCATTGTCTCCAAACAACACGGGGCATTGATCGTTTTCATAGCCGTTCATTTCTGTTAGCTGCAGTGCAATCTAGAGAGAGTAAAGACTTACAAGAGGACATGGGAGGGTTGTTTGCAAATCCTGCACCATGCTCCTCAAGGACTCTCAGCACTGAATGGTTGCCATGTTCCTAGGACCAATTCTCTGTAGATCCCCCGATGGTTGCACTGCCAGGCATTTTTGCAAATGTCCAAACTGCAGTCATGACTCACATTCAGGACCACTACTAGGTGACTATCACTTTCCTTCCCATGTAACCCAGTGGGTAGGTCAGGGCAGTTTTCTCTGAATGTTGTCAGGAAGCATTGGACAGGCTGAAGCTGGACCACAGGAAGCATGGTTCAGCTGGCCAGACTGAAGAATATGGGCATGGAACTAATGCACATCTGCACCCATATCTGTATCTATTATTTTTGAGGTAGGGTCATGTGCAGGCAAGACTGGCTTCAAACTGGATGTGCAGACGAGGATGACTACTGATTCTCTGGTCTCTACTTCTCTTGTGCCAGAATTATAAATAAATAAGTGTTGCTGCCAAGCGGTGGTGGCGCACACATTTAATCCCATCACTCAGGAGGCAGAGGCAGGCGGATCTCTGGGAGTTCGAGGCCAGCCTGGTCTACAAGAGCTAGTTCCAGGACAGGAACCAAAGCTACAGAGAAACCCTGTCTTGAACCCCCCCCCCCCAAAAAAAAATGTTGCCCTGTTTCCCTACTCTACAGTGCTGGTGTACTGATTAGAAAATCCAACCAATCAGTGCAGACCCTGCCTGTCTGGTGAATTAACCTTCACCTCTTAGGTCCTCAGGAGAGGAAGGGTGGTCAGGGGAGGGGCACCTACTTACCAGTCTGTGTCTAGGTGTTTTCACAGTGTAACAACAACGTCTGCACTGACTAACCACAACCCTGGTGCCTTTATGTTTGGCAGCTTCAAGAAAAATATGGAGACGTGTTCACAGTGCACCTGGGACCGAGGCCCGTGGTCATGTTGTGTGGGACAGAGGCCATAAGGGAGGCTCTGGTGGACCAAGCTGAGGCTTTCTCTGGCCGGGGGACAGTTGCTGTGCTTGAGCCAATTGTACAGGGATATGGTGAGATACGGGACAGGGTGAAGTGGAAGATGAGGTCCGGGAAGATGTGGATGAGAGGTGGAGCCTGAGCTGTGGGGAAGGACTCAGGGTCTTTGAACTTCTATTATAATCCAGCCATGCTTCCCCTATGTTCCTAGGTGTGATATTTTCCAGTGGCGAACGCTGGAAGACCCTTAGGCGATTCTCTCTGGCCACCATGAAGGATTTTGGAATGGGCAAGCGGAGTGTGGAGGAGAGGATTCAGGAGGAGGCCCGATGTCTGGTGGAGGAGCTGCGGAAATCCCAGGGTGAGTCCCAGAGAATGGGCAGAAAGGAAGATGGTGACCCAGGGACCTGGGTGCAGAGCCTAAGAGAAAGACAAGGGTAGAGAAACAGACAGACAGACAGACAGTCACACACACACACACACACACACACACACACACACACACACACACAGACATTGGAAGGATGAGATAAGGACAGAGGTGGGAAGAGAGAATCACAAGAGCAGGAAAGACATGTGAGGTATTTTGTTTCCAAAATAACTAAGATGCACGTACTGCCCATAGTGGTCTATTCTCTTCAGAAAGTCAATCTGTGAATTATTTTTCTTTGTCAATTGGATAGTTTTGGTGAACACTCATCCTCTCAGAACTCAGAAGATGAACTTATGGCAAGACAGCCATAATTTCAAGGCCAGCCCTGTCTACAATGTGAGGTCCTGCCTTTGATGTGGCTGTGGCTGAATTGTGGAGAGCTTACAACACCACATACAGTTGGCATGGTCCTGCATGTTTGTAATCCCAGCACTCCAGAGGTGGAGGCAAGAGAATGAGAATTTCAAGTCCCTCTTCTATTGCACAAAGTCTTCAGGAACATTTTGACTTAATCGTTATAATTGCTCCCATCCCTGCCGCCCCCCGTCTCATCAAAGGCAAATACAGACCTTTAGTTGATGAAGGGAATGGAGCAGGAGGATCTGCAGACATGGCCTAAGCATGTTTTCTTCCTTGTGAGTGTGCTGGTGAGCAGCAGTAAGCACAGAGGCTCATGGGAGTTTGATTTTGGTAAAAATTAGAGGTACTCTGAGGATACTTTAAGTTTGTTATATCAAGGGCACATTGATGACAAGACTGTTGCTTGCACCTCCATTTCTTTACACGGGGTATTTTCCATTTCTTATTGACCTTGAGATCTGGGAGGTCAGTGCATAACTGCGGAGGGAAGAAAGGTGCAGATGGTGAGAAGAATGATGGGAGAAAGAAGTCAGTGACGGAGGGACCCAGAGGAAGAGAAACAAGCTGAGAATCAAGCTAAAAATGGACTGAGAGTGAAGCTGCTGAGCCCCAGGAGAGTATCCTCATAGGATCAGAGACCACAGACAAGACAGCCCCAGGGTGAAGGGAAAGTGTAACCCAATACTGTTGCACTGACAATAGCCCTACAACTGCCAGGGTCCATGACTGAACCTAGTATACAAAGCTGCAGGCAACAGCGGTTGATGGCTTCTGGAACACCATAGAACTCAGAAGTCAGAGAAGAGAGGGATGGAGGACATCAGAGAAGGAATGGAAGACGTCAGAGAAGGGAAGGAGGAAGTCAGGGAAGGGATGGAGGAACTCGGAATAGGGATGGAGGAAGTCAGAGAAGGGACGGAGGAAGACAGGCAGATAGGCATGGAGTGTACAGGGCTTGTAATTGACACAGCCATCCCTGAACTCTTCTGTGCACCATTCCTGCCAGTGGCAGTTAGCTATCAGTTCAGAGTGACGATGTCGTCCTGGGAGGAGGAGCAGGTGCAGACTGACTGCACTCACTCTATGTCTTGTTCCTAGAATCCTAATTGCAGCCATGTTCCAGCCACGATTAGCTGAGTTTCCTTGGTGAAGGTGCATCCCTTTCTGTATATAGTAATAGCATCCCATATTCTGTACAGTACTGAGGGAGTTAAATAAAGGGATGCACGCATCTCTGAGTGAAGAGCCCACACTCTTATGTGCACCATATATACAAATGTGTTGCTGTTCATTAAGCAGTGAGTGGTGGGGACAGCTTTACAGAGATGGGGCTGAAGCCAAATACTCCCCTAATTCTGTATTCTCTGTCTCTTCTCCTGTGTCCTCCTCCAGGAGCCCCCCTGGACCCTACCTTCATCTTCCAGTCCATCACAGCCAACATCATCTGCTCCATTGTCTTTGGAGAGCGCTTTGACTACAAAGATCGCCAGTTCCTGCACCTGTTGGAGCTGATTTATAAGACCATCTCGCTTATCAGCTCATTCTCCAGCCAGGTCAGTGGGTGGGAAGAGAGGAGCATTGAAGGCAGAGGAAAGAAAAGACTGCTTTGTGAGTGAAGAAGGCTGGAAGAAGGATAGAGACAACCTGGAAAAGCAAGGAGCCTGTGACCTGGAGAGATGGAGGGAAGGAGGAACAGAGGGAGAGAGGGATGCTGAGCACAGTGGAGAGACCTGAATGTAGAAATACAGAGCCATCCAGACGTGAGAAAATGATGACGTGGGGGATACAGCTGTTACTTAGAGGACAGAGGACACAGTATTTCATGCATGAGTCCTTGAGTTCATCCCCAGTCCTTGGTGGTGTACAACACATGGAATTCCAGCATTTTGGTGTTAGAGACTGGGGTATCAGAAATTTGGGCTGATCCTTGGCTACATGTTGAATTTAAATCCTGTGTGGCGTTAATGTGTTCAAAATACAATACCCCACAAATGAAAACAAATTAAGACAAAACAGCAAAGAAGATGGGAGAGAGAGCAGACGAGAGGAAAACGGAGATACAGAGAATGTAAAATGAAGGTTATAGACTGATTTAGAGATAAAGGTTGAAGACGTGTATGTATGTTGTCCATATATGAGAGGGGTGTGTCTGTGTGTGTGTGTTTCTTCATGACATCTGTGGACCTAGGAGCACTGCCCACTTCCTGAGACCTGGTAACTCCATGTGACCTGCTGGGCCCTTCTTTCTTGCAGGTGTTTGAGCTCTATTCAGGTTTCCTGAAGTTTTTTCCTGGTACCCACAGACAAATCTACAAAATCCTGCAGGAGATCCTTGACTACATTGGTCACAGTGTGGAGAAGCACCAGGAAACCTTGGACCCCAACAATCCAAGAGACTTTATTGATACCTACCTTCTACGCATGGAGAAGGTTAAATCCTGTGCGAATGAGAGGGGATGGCTGAGAGTGAAGGCTGAGGATGTGAGCAGAGGAAAAGGGGGCAGAGGATGGGGCGGAGAAACAGGAAATGGAGTGGAAGAGATGCAGAAGGATCTGGAAAATGATGAAAATAAAAGGAAGAGAAAATGTGATAGGGAGAAAGAAGGCTGGGGAAGAAACACAGAAAAAAAGCAGAAAAGACCTCAGAGGAAAAAAGAGCCTGGGAGACAAAAAAAATGCTAAACTACCAGAGAGCACAGTAGAAAGAGAAGACAGAACAGAGACCAAGTGACATTGTCGAGGACTGAGAAATGCCATGTGGTCCAGATAGTGAGACAGGACAGTTCCCAGGATGTGTGTGCATCTTCCTGCAAGGCTCCAGGCACCCTGACCCTCCCTTCTCTTTCCCATCTGGAACCAGGAGAAGTCCAACCAACACACGGAGTTCCATCACCAGAACCTCATCATCTCCGTGCTGTCTCTCTTCTTTGCTGGCACCGAGACCAGCAGCACCACGCTCCGCTTTGGCTTCCTGCTCCTGCTAAAATACCCCCATGTAGCAGGTGAGCCACAGGCGGCCAGTAGGGGATTCTTCTAGCTACCCTTTTCTACAGAGGTTTGTGTGGATGAGAGAGACATGAGACTCTTACATCTGGAGCTCTGAAGGTTTTGGTCTACTTCTAACCTAAGGCAGTGCTGTGGGTGGTGTGCGAATGAACACTCAGCTGGTCCATTTCCATTGTTTTCTGCTATAACTTGAAGGTTGGATCATCTGTCCTTCCTTTCTCCTTTCCTTCCTTCCTTCCTTTCTTCCTTCCTTCCTTCCTTCCTTCCTTCTTCCTTCCTTCCTTCCTTCCTTCTTCCTTCCTTCCTTCCTTCCTTCCTTCCTTCCTTCCTTCCTTCCTTCCTTCCTTCTTTTGTCTTTGCATCCATCTGATACTCATTCATCTTTCTGTCCATCCACCTGTTCTCTTTACCCATTCTATTCATGTTTCATCCATTATCTAACATCTATATATTCATTTTCCCTCTACACACCTGTGCACCCACATATTAATACTCTGTCCATCTTCTCTATACTCATAGATGATTAATCCTTGATTCTTTCATCTCTGTTTGACCCAATGACATATACTTCATTCATTTATGTGAATGAATCAGTTTGTGAGTTTTATTCTTTATCATAACTAGTTGAGCAGGCTCTCTGTCATTTATTCATTGGTTCATTCATATACAAATCTTCTCATTCCTTAAGCCTTCCCATTAGCCTTTGAATTCACCCCTCATGTGTCAATCCATTCCTCCATGTATCCATTTAATAATTCATTCATTTATCTGTGATTTATTCAATATGCCTACCTATTTATTCCTATATTTGCTCATTTATTCATTAATTTATTCCTTTGCTAAGCCTAACATCACATCATTATTGGTTAGTTATGTTCATTGATTTATTTGTGTGTGCACCATTTTTGACTCATTAATTGATTAATACAGTGAGTGAGAAGTAGAATATGGACATCCAGTTTTGCTTTGCTCATTTCACTCAGTCAGCAATCTTTCCTTTAGTAACCGACTCATCCATTGCTTGGCTGACTTACACACTCACATTCTACGAATATGAAATCAATGATCACATTGTTGTGAGTTTGTTTGCTGCAGCACATGTGTGGAGGTGGGAGGGCAACTTTGTGCAGTTGGATAGCTCCTCCATATTCACATGGGTCCTGATGTCAAAGTCAGCCTCTCTCAAGATGCAAGTCAAGTGCATTTTTCTGGCTGTGCCCTTTCATTGGTTAATATATTCACCAATGTGTTCATATTCTGTATTTTGTTATCCATAGATTAATTTACTTCCCCTTTATTCCTGAGGATATAGCCTCAGATTGTTAGCCTGTATTTTTATTTTGTTAAACTAATGTTTTTTGCTGTTTTGTCTGCATATATGTCTGTGTGAGGGGTTTGGATCCCCTTGACCCAGAGTCACAAACAGTGTGAGCTTCCATGAGGGTGCTGGAAACGGAACCCGGGTCCTCTTGAAGAGCATCCAGTGCTCTTAACCTCCGAGACATCTTCTCTCCAGCCTCCTGGATTGTTAAATTGTTAAATATAAACTCCATGCAAAGAACTCTCTCTCTCTCTCTTTCTGTCTCTCTCATGCATGACCACAAATTATAACATTATATTTCAAATGCAGAAAATTCCTACCATCTTCTCCTCCAGCCTTCAGTCAGACTGATAGATGAAAATAGCCCTTTGCTGTGGGTTTTCCTTTTCTCTGTATTAGGAGCTAGGTTGGAGCTGTGAGGAGAATCTCTTAACATAGTTCTAAGCGTGGCTGGAGAGACAGATGCCTGAGAGAAACGCAGGTGTGCATGTCCCAGAGTGCACTGTGTCTCTCTCAACAGAGTCTCCTGGATCTGCACTGTTCCTAAGCTGTTGGCTCACAGAAAACAGGGTCACTGTGCATTGCCTCCGTGAAGGGGGCAAGCATTGTCTGCTGTCTCCCTTTTCTGTACAGAGAAAGTCCAAAAGGAGATCGATCAGGTGATCGGCTCACACCGCCCACCAACTCTTGATGACCGCACCAAAATGCCTTTCACTGAGGCTGTCATTCGAGAGATCCAGAGATTTGCAGATATTACCCCGATTGGTTTGCCGCACAAAGTCACCAAAGACACTTTGCTCCGAGGGTACCTGCTCCCCAAGGTGAGACCAGCTGCGATTCTACATCTCTGTGCCATGAACATCCTCCACTCTCCCAGTCACCACTCTGGGCCGATTTGTGGTTTACCAGCCTTCTGTGGATCACTAAGGACTGACTGTCTGCAGATGGGAGCCAGGGTTTGCTAATATCATTGCCTCTCACAATGTCTCCTAGAACACTGAAGTGTACCCCATCCTGAGTTCAGCTCTCCATGACCCACGGTACTTTGAACAACCAGATGCCTTCAATCCTGACCACTTCCTGGATGTCAATGGGGATCTGAAGAAAAATGAAGCTTTTATGCCCTTCTCTATAGGTGAGACTGACCCGTGCTTCATTTCCCAGACACTAGAGGGCAGGCTTACCTTCCAGGATACAGTCAGGACTAGGTGTAGTTTATTCCAGCCTGGAACCCACTGGACCTGGCTACTGTCCCAGGAAGGGTCTCTTTAACTAAAGGGGCATCCTGCTCAGGAGGATTTTGGAGAGGTATTGAAAAGCCTCTAAACCTGAGCAAATTTATTTCCTTAATTGGTTTTTTTTTTTATGAGTGGAGAATATTTTTAAACTAGTGAAACCAGTTTTCTCTAATCATGATTAAATGGCTGACAGAAGAGAACAATGGATGTTCACAGAGAACACAAGGGGCTAAGTCCACAACCAGGTTCCTCCCTCCACTCCCAGCAGTAAACAACAGATTAATTAATAGAGACAATGGGGACATAGATATTCCCAGGTCAGGATGTTTGGCATTTTGTTTTTTTGCTTTATCTTTTTTGTTAATTTTTAAATTTTTTTTTATTGAAATTTCCACCTCCTCTCTGCCTCCCATTTTTCTTCCCCCTTCCCCCACTCCTCCCCCCATTCCTTTCCCCCTCCCTCTCCAGTCAGAAGAACAGTCAGGGTTCCCTGCCCTGTGGGAAGTCCAAGGTCCTCCCCCCTCCATCCAGGTCTAGGAAGGTGAGCATCCAAACAGGCTAGGTTCTGATCTATTGGGAGCTCACCAAGGCCAGCTGGACTGGGATTGAAAAAGAATGGGATAAAACTGGACTCTCTGAACATGGCGGACAATGAGGGCTGATGAGAAGCCAAAGACAATGGCACTGGGTTTTGATCCTACTGCATGAACTGGCTTTGTGGGAGCCTAGCCTGTTTGGATGCTCGCCTTCTTAATTTATTTTTTTTGAGCTCTACATTTTTCTCTGCTCCCCTCCTTGCCTCTCCCTTCCCCTTAAACCCTCTCCCAAGGTCCCCATGCTCCCAATTTACTCAGGAGATCTTGTCATTTTCTACTTCCAATGTAGATTAGATCAATGTATGTCTCTCTTAAGGTCCTCATTGCTGTCTAGATTCTCTGGGATTGTGATTTGTTGGCTGGTTTTCTTTGCTTTATGTTTAAAAACCACTTATGAGTGAGTACATGTGATAACTGTCTTTCTGGGTATGTGTTACCCCATGCAAAATGATGTTTTCTATCTCCATTCATTTGGCTGCAAAATTCTAGATGTCATTATTTTTTCTGCAGTGTAGTACTCCACTGTGTAAATGTACCACATTTTCCTTATCCATTCTTCAGGCGAGGGGCATTTAGGTTGTTTCCAGGTTCTGGCTATGACAAACAATTCTGGTTTGAACATAGTTGAGCACATGTCCTTGTGGAATGCTTGAGCATCCTTTGGATATATACCCAAAAGTGGTATTACTGGATCTTGAGGAAGGCTGTTTCCTAATTTTCTGACATCCAAAGAGGCTGTACCAGCTTGCATTCCCACCAGCAATGCGGGAGTGTTCCCTTTATCCTACAATCTCTCCAGCATAAGTTGTCATCAGTGTTTTTGATATTGGTCATTCTTACAGGTGTAAGATGGAATCTCAGAGTTGTTGGATTTGCATTTCTCTGTTGGCTAAGGATGTTGAACATTTACTTAAATGTTTTTCAGCCATTTTAGATTCCTCTGTTGAGAATTCTCTGTTTAGGTTTGTACTCCATTTTTTAAATTGGGTTATTTGTTCTTTTGATGACCATTTTCTTTATTTCTTTGTATATTTTGGAGATCAGACCTCTGTCTGATGTGGGGTTAGTGAAGATCTTTTTCCATTCTGTAGGATGTTATTTTGTCTTGTTGACCATGTCCTTTGCTTTTCCGAAGCCTTTAGGTTTCAGAAGGTCCCATTTATTAATTGCTTCTCTCAGTGTCTGTGCTGCTGGAGTTATATTTAGGAAGTGGTCTCCTGTGCCAATGCATTCTAGTGTACTTCCCAAGGTTCAGTGTGGTTGGCTTTATGTTAAGGTCTTTGATCCATTTGGACTTGAGTTTTGTGCATGATGATAGGTATGGGTCTATTTTTATTCTTCTACTTGTTGATAATAAGTCATGCCAGCACCATTTGTTAAATATGCTTTCTTTTTTCCATTTGATATTTTTTTGCTTGTTTGTCAAAAATCAGGTGTTCAAAGATGTGTGCATTAATATCCCAGTCTTCTATTCAGTCCTCCCATCTGTTTTTATGCCAATATCAGGCTGTTTTCAGTACTGTAGCTCTGTAGCAGAGTTTAAAGTCACAGATTATGATGCCTCCAGAAGTTCTTTTATTGTACAGGATTGTTTTGGCTATCCTGCATTTTTTGATTTTCCATATGAAGTTGAGTACTGCTCTTTTGATGTCTGTGAAGAATTTTGTTGGGATTTTGATGGACATTGCATTGAATCTGTAGATTTCTTTCTGTGAGATTGCCATTTTACTATGTTAATTCTGCCTATCCAAGAGAATGGGAGATCTTTTCACCTCTCGTGTCTTTTTCAATTTCTTTCTTCAAAGATTTAAAGTTCTGGTCATCACAAGTCTTCTACTTGTTTGGTTAGAGTTACTCAGAGATATTTTATGATATTTGTGGCTATCGTGAAGGGTGATGCTTCTGCGATATCTGGATGTCCATGTCCTTTAAGTTTTCCAGTTTTGTGGAGTACATACAGGTTTTTGAAATATGATGATGATTCTCTAGATTTCCTCTATGCCTGTTGTATTTTCCTCCTTTTCATTTCTGATTTTATTAATTTCGATATTCTCTTTCTGCCTTTTCTTTAGTTTGGATAAAGATTTGTCTATTTTGTTGATTTTCTCGAAGAGCCAACTCTTTGTCTCATTGATTCTTTATTATTTTCTTTGTTTCTATTTTGTTGGTTTCAGCTCTCAATTTGATTATTTTTTGCTGTCTAGTTCTCTTAGGTGAGATTGGTCTGGATTCATTCCTGCGTAGGTTCCTGAATTGGGTTGGTCCTACAAAGGTCCCTGGCTCTGATCTACTCCCTTGGAGATCCCAGATTTGGGTGCTCCCAGACCTGCAGAGGACCTGGCTCAGGCTTACTCCCTCAGATGTCCCAGAATCATACTCGGGCCTGCAAAGATTTATGGTTCCTGCCTATTTCATTTGACATCTCAGACCAATGTCCAGACCCACAGAGGTTCTGGCTCAGACCTACTTTCTCTGACTTACCAGACTCATGCCTGGATCTGCAGAGATGTCTGGTTCCTGACTATTCCCTTAGAGGTTCCAGATTCTTGTCCAGACCCACAGAGGTCCTGGTCAGGCCTAGTTTGTGGAAGGTCCTAGACTCACGCCCAGACCCACAAGGGTCCTGGCTTAGGTCTACTCCCTTGAAGGTTCCAGATTCACATCCCAACATGCAGCGGTCTCTGTCTCTGTGTCTGACTCACTTGCTCAGCAGTTGCTCACCTGTACCTGCTCCCATGGAGATCACTGCATCAAGCCTGCTCTGGCTCAGGTCACTGGCCCAGTCCTGCTTCCGCAAATGACCCTGGTCTGGAATCTGCTCCTGCTCTCATGGAGTTCACTGTCTGAGCTCAGGATGTCTTTAAAGTCAATGCAGCAATGCCTAGATAAATTCCTCAAGTGCAGAAGACAGTTCCTCCACTTTAGAAAGTGCAATGATCAAAGTAATCCATACTTTGTTTTCCAGTTGCATCAAATCCACTAATTCTTTCTTTTCCTATTAAACTTGTTTATTAATTTTCCCTTGTTATTAAAAATAGATTCTTTCCCTATCCAATATATGCTGATTACAGTTTTCCCTCCCTTTCCTCCTCCCAGTTCCCCTCCACCCTCCCTACCCACAGGATACATCCCTTTCTGTCTCTCATTAGAAAAGAACAGGCTTCTAAGCAATAACAACCAAACATGATGAAATAAAATATAAGATAAAACAAAAACCATCACTTCAATGTTATACAGTGCAAACCAACAGAAGGAGTAGAGCCCACGAGAAGGCATGAGAACCAGAGACCCACTCATTCGCACACTCAGGAATCCATGGAAACACTAAACTGAAAGCTATAAGATGTGCACAGAGGACCTGGTGCAGAACCGAGCAGGCCCTGTGCCTGCTGCCTCAGTCTGAGTTCATATGAGCTTTGCTCAGTTGGTTCAGAACCTTGTTCTCTTGGTGTCCTGAATCCCCTCCAACTCTTACCCTCTGTCTGCCTCCTCTTCCTCTGGGTGCTCTGAGCTCTGAGGGGAGGGTTTTGACAAAGACATTCCATTTAGAGCTCTGTGTTCCAAGGTTTCTCTCTCTGTGAAACGTCTGGCTGTGTGTCTTTGTGAATTTGTTTCCATCTGCTGCAAGGGGAAGCTTCTCTGGTGATGGCTGAATAAGGAAGGCATTGATTTATGAGTGTAGCAGAATATCTTTAAGAGTTTTTTATTTTTTTCCTTTTGAGCAATAGCATTTTTTATCTTATGTCTCTGAGCTATCTAGTCCCTGGTTCTTGGTCACTCAAGCAATGCTGTATATTCAACCATAAATTGGATAATTACTCCCACAATGCACTGCATTGTGCCACTGTTGAGCACTAGTATTTCATACAGGCAGGATAGCATGGTTCATCAAAGGTTTTGTGGCTGGATTGGTGTATACATTTCTCATTTGGTAGCCTGTAGAATACTTACTATACCGAAGACGCTAGAACATGGAGGTGAAGGTTCTACATAGGCACCAGCTAGATGTCTCCAGTCCGGTGTATTGTGTGGGAATTGTCTTCAGCGATGAAGCCTTGCTGTCAGTTTGTGGATTCAACCTACTGTCTTGGTAATAGCCTTGGGTTGTTTGGGGTCTTCCATGGGACCTCTTTGGCCAGAAACTCAATTGAATGTAGCCTAGTTCTGGAACTAGAAGCTTCATTTAGTGAGAAGAGATGGCCAGTTGGGACCAAGTATCCCTCATTATTTGGAGACCTCATTTGAATTGCCTTTCTTTAGTTTAGGAAGTTTCTACTGAACTAGGTTTCCATACCAACACTCAAAGCCCCTCAATTCTACCTGTCTCTCCCCACACTCTATCCCTCAAGCCCATCTCTCCTCCCACCTGATCTTTCCTTTCCTGTCCCTTCTGATGCCCCTAGACCACCCATGAACTCTATTCTATTTTCCTGTCCCAGGAGATAATTGTTCCCCTCCTAATAGTTTTGCCTATATATAACCTTTCTAGGTCTATGGTTATCATTTATTTAATGACTAATATCCACATATAAGTGAATACATGCCATGTTTATCTTCTTGGGCCTGGGCTACCTCACTCAGGATTCTTTTATAGTTCCATCCTTTTGCCTGAAAATTTCTCAATTTTTTTAAACAGCTGAATAATCCTCCATTGTATAAATGTAACACATTTTATTCATCCTTCTGTTGAGGAACATGCAGGTTGTTTCCAATTCTGGCTCTAAGAATAGAGCAGCCAGAGTGACCCCAGGATATTTATATTATGTGAAGCTGTTGTGAAAGATGTTGTTTCCCTGGGTTCTTTTTCAGTGCGTTTGTCATTTGTATATAGCAGAGCAACTGGTTTTTGTGAGTTAATTTTGTGTCCAGCTATTTTGCTGAAAGTGTTTATCAGCTGTGGGAATTACCCAGTGGAAATCACACACAGAGAAACACACAGACACACACACACAATTATATCATCTGATAATAAGTACACTTTGACTTCTTCCTTTTTAATTTGTATGCCCTTGGTCTCCTTCAGTTGTATTATTACTTTAGCTAAGACTTCAAGTATTCTGTTGAACAGATTTGGAGATTTTAGACAACATTGTCTTGTTCTGAATTTTAGTGGAATTGCTTTGAGTTCCTCTCTATTTAAGCTGATGTGGGCTGTAGGCATGCTGTAAACTGTCTTTGTTATGTGTAGGTATGTCCCTTGTATCTCTATGCTCTCCAGTACATTTATCATGAAGAGGCATTGGTTATTGTCAAAGTCTTTCCTGCATCTAATGAGATGAGCACGTGATTTTTCTTTCAGTTTGTTTATATTTATTAATGTTTCATATATTGAACCATCCTGGATCTCTGGAATGAAACATATTTGATCATGGTGGACGGTCTTTTTGATGTGTTCTTGGATTTGGTCTGCAAGATTTTTATAGAGTATTTTTGCCTTTATAAGGCAAATTGGTCTGTGATTCTCTTTCTTTGTGGTTTGGATATCAGAGTAACTGTGGCCTCATAAAATGAAATGGAAAATATCATTTGTGTTTCTTATTTTGTGGAATAATTTGAGAAGTATTGACATGAACTCCTCTTTGAAAGTCTGATAGAATTCTGTGTTGAAACTCTCTGTCCCTAGGCTTTCTTTTTTTTTTTCCCCCGGGATTTGGGGGTGGGGTACATTGGGAGACTTTCAGTGACTGTTTCCATTTCTCTAGGGATTATAGGTCTGTTTAAATTCCTTATTTGATCTTGATTTAACTTTGGTAAGTAGTACCTATCAAGAAAAGTATCCATCTCTTTTAGATCTTCTAATTTGTGGAATACAAGTTTTTTAAGTATGTTCTTTAAATTCTCTGATTTCCTCAGTGGGCTCTTATGGATTCACATTGTGAATCAGGCTGTTCCTGATTGTGTTTTTATGCTGACACCCAGGGATCTGGTTTTGGGATGATTATAGGTCTAAGTGCCGATTTCTGGGTTTGTCTTTGTTGGGTGGGTGTTTGGTTTCTTGGTTTCTGGGTTTTAGGTGAGCATGATGGCTGTGTGTTTCCTCATAGGAAATTTTCTGTGGACCTGTTTCCCTGTCCTGCCCAGCTGGTGTGTTCCTAGGGAATTCCTGCTGGTGTTGGAGGCTGGAATAATGGGATAAGTTGGGGAGAAGGAAGATTGGAGGATAAGATCTTTGTGATTCACTGGGGATGGGGTCAGGCAGGCAAGGGAGAACACAACAGGCATTCTGCTACAGAGCTGGAGCTGAGACTGGGGTAGTGGTGGGTGGATCTGGAGAATCAGAAAGAGAGGTGTGGATTCTCTGTCAGCCTACCTGCTTCTCTGGTCAGAGTGGACTTTGGCTTAGTAATGGTGCATCCTGGGGAAGATCAGGGAAATCCAAAGAGATGTGGAATGTGGGTAGAGAAGGCTGCAGCAAGGTTTCTGTTGCAGAGGTGGGGTGAGGACTGGGGTTTGGGTTTTGGGAACAGAGGGAGAGGTGAAGATCTGTAGTCAGCCTACCTGGATCCAGGGCAGGAGTGGCCTGTGGGTTAGCAGAGGGAGTGCGAATTATTTTTCTTAGGGAACAACAACAAGAACAAATGACATCATCTATGAACTGCCATGAGCTTGTAAGGTCTTAGGGCTAGGGAGGGATTTATCTGTGAGCACTGGGGAGATGAGGCATGTCATGGTACACTTGTCTCTTTGTCTTAAATATTCTTTGGCTTGTTAAACTCCAAGAGAGATCAAAATTACTTGCATTTATTTTTTCCAAGAACCCATTCATGATGGACAAACTCTAGAACTAGAGAAAGGTCAGAGTTACAACATCCATCAGTGTCTGTAGACCAGAGGGCGCTGGGCATGGTCACACAGCTTGATGGGTGCCAGCTCTGCTTTTGACTTACTTGGCAATGCTGAAGTAGTTGGCAGCCACAGGTCAACTGATGTGAGTGACTAAGATTAGTTCTTTACTGGAAGAATATTATCTCAAGTAGTGTGTAGTTCAGTTGTTGGTATTTGATTAGTTTGTTACATACAGAAGCTGCCTCTGGCCAAATTTAATTCAGTTGAATGGACTCTATGGGATGTAAACATAGAAACTTTGTGTTCAGGTTTCTTATCTTTTGGAGAAAGAGAGGTTCTAGAAACAGTTGGTTAGCTTTTAGTTGCCCCCCCCACTCTCATACAAGGGCTGGAGCCCAGGGCTGTGTGTTACCAAGGTAAGCAAGTTCTATTCCAAAGAGCACACACCTCCATCCTCCCCCTTGTGCATTCTAGAGATGCTCTCCTGCTGAGCATGTCTGTCCTCATCCCCTCATAGAGGGATTTTAGGCAAGTGTTCTCCTGCTGAGCCATGTCTCCTCTAGGAAATGTCTAGTCCTGAGTGCCAAGTGACTTCAGTGTCCCTGGGCTCAGCCCTGCTCCTGAATTGTTCACATGACTGTCCCAAGTGTAGAAAGGCAGGAATGTGAAAAATAAATGGAGAAAAACCAATGATAGAAAGGTCTGGAGATCGAGACAGATTCCAATAAGAAAGATACACAGAGACACAAGTAATCTACAATAGGAAGAGATGTATGGTAGGAATCAGAGTATGGACATGAGAGAGAAGAAGATGCATGCAGAACCATATGTGAAGAAGTAAGTCAGGAAGAGGGGAAGGGGAGAGAGAAGGGAGGGGGAGAAAGGCACAACTAGAAGGAGGCCAAGAAGCAGGAGGGAATACACAAAAGGAAGGTGTGACAAGGTGTCCTTAGACAGAAAAACAGGAGGGGCTGAGATGCTATCTTGCCTATTTAGAAAGACAAATGAATGGAAGACATCAAAAGACACATAGGAGTGATAGATATAGACGCAGGTTCAGGTAGGCTGCCATTGGCTGAAAGGTAAAAGTAGAGAGAGACAGACAAAATGTGTTAGAGCCAAGGAGATGTCCCAAATAACCAGCGCCAGGTATGGGGACTTTGTGTTGACAGTGAGATAAGCCATTAAAAGCTGCTCTGGAAAAACCTGGGTCTCAAAACGAGTCCTAGGACAACCATCTCAGAGACCTCTCCATGAATTTCTAAGCTCATTCCACCTAAATTCTGGAAAGGTGGGGTCTAAGTGGGTAGGGTGCTTTTCCTAAATACTCCTACACAGGCATGATTTCCAACAATTGGAGGGCACACGGGTTGCTGGGAAATCTCTCCTCCACCTGGAGGCCTGAGGCAGCCAGCTGCAGATTAAGAATCACTGAGGTACAGGCAGGTGGTGGAGCCTCTGCCTGGGCTTCCAGACTCGCTTTCTCTGTGCTGCTCCATGCCCGAGGAGACAAACCGACAAGGGCTCCTTATACCCCTGAGAACCCGCTGGGTACTATGGAGCCCAAATCATGTACTTCTGACCATTTTCTATTATGTGAAAAATTGTGTTCAGAAACTTGTTGAAGTTCATTGATCTCAAGCTGAATAAGCAATTGGGGGGGGGGGAGAGAGAGAGAGAGAGAGAGAGAGAGAGAGAGAGAGAGAGAGAGAGAGAGAGGTGGTGGTGGTGGTGATGAGAGACAGAGGGGATACAGACAGGAGACAGACATTATCTTCCTGCCATGATCTCTCAAGTGCTGCACTTGCAGGCATGTGCCCCCATGCCTGGCTCATCTAGGACCCTTAATGCCATTCAATTGTTGGTCTAAGAGTCTCTGTAAACAGCACCTTCACCTTTAGGGCAGCCAATGAGATGGGGACCAATCTCCTCACATGAGAAAGAAAGGAACATTACAGATGTTGCATTATACATGTTTACACATGCATATTTGTTCCTACTCTATTGTGTTCTTCAATTCTGAAACAAAGGACTCTGATAATGAACAAAACCTAGAAATCCATCAGAAAAATTATGAGACATCCACCACCAATTTGTCTTGCATTTTATAATTGATTTATTGTATATATGCTTGCATGCATACACATGTGTGCTAGTTAGTGTGTGTATCTTTATGACAGAGGACAGATTATGGGAGTTTGTTCTCTCCTTGTAACATGTGGGTTCAGGGGGTGAACGCATGTCCCCAGGATCGATGTCAGACTGCCTTCCATGCTAGGAAGTCTCACTGGCCCTTGCACAAATTCTTTAAGGTTTTGGGAGAAACTCTTACCGTTCTTTCTTGAACAGCAGGTTAATGATCAAACTCATTCTTATCCATTGCAATGGACAGAGTTGTCTGGGTTTAGGGAAGAGACAGTCTAAAGGTTGTATACTCACCCAGGACTCACATGGCTCATTCTCTGTGCCCACAGGAAAGCGCATTTGTCTTGGCGAAGGCATTGCCCGCAACGAATTGTTCCTTTTCTTCACCACCATCCTCCAGAACTTCTCTGTGTCCAGTCCGGTGGCTCCTGAGGACATTGACCTCAGGCCCAAGGAGAGTGGCTTGACCAAAGTGGCTCCAACATACCAGATCCAGTTCTTGGCCCGCTGACTGGGCTGAGGTGGCCATGTGTCCCCACTCCTGTCGAGAATGGCCCCATCTTTCTGCCTCTGAGACCTGCTGCCAACCAGGCCGTAGGTCACTGCTCAAACCTTTCCACCTTACTTCAGCTTCTATAAAGCTCTGAGGTGTGTTCTTCTGCCCTGAGAATGGCACTGGGGAAATCACTCAGTGTCTTTCTTGATGTGTAAACCGAGACTTCAAGAGGCCACATCTCATGCTGTGTCAGTTCTCTATTGTGCCGAGCAACCAGTTTCCATGTAGAAATGTCTGGTGCTCATGAAACATTCTAATGAATGCCAGAGGTCGTGTCAGAGGAGGAGCAGGTGGAAACTGAAGTTCAAAGTGTCAGCTCACCAGGAGGAAAACTCTCTGATGGGTTAATCTTGTTTTATGTAAGACTATGAGAACACAGACTCTGCAATATCTTTTGATTCTACTTTGTTTTTACATGTTTATTGCTACACTCTTTCCCTGGTATCTGGCTTGGTGTGAGTAGATGTGGGGAGACCCTGCTACTTGTAACATAGTGTGTTTCTCTCATGAAAACAGCCTGTTCTACTGGGCATTTTACTCTGTGAATTGTCAAGAAGATGATTTCTCCCTAACTGTGTTGTCTAATATAATGGTAGCTTATACAGAATTTTGATAAATAAAAATAAACACAAGGAAATAATACACAGTCTGTGCCTATGAGCTTCCCCTAAGGGGCTGCTGAAGATCACAGCTCAAGAAAAACAGTGATCCAGCTGTCTCAAATTCCTCGAATCTTAATGCTTAGAAATGTGTCACAGGTTTTAGTGTGCACCATTAGTTGAAATAAAGCTTCAAAATAACTTTAGATTGGACCAGATGCCTTGCTAATGGTCTTTTAAAGATAAACTACCCTAGAAAACCAATCTAACATTCAGAAGACACATAGTTAAGCTGCTGATTCATTTAGGCTAGAGTCATAAATACAAAACAGCCCAATTACTGCCAGCTGACAGGTGACTAATTCCTTGCACCCTTTCCTGGCGTTTTATTGTTGATATGAAGACTCAAGTTCAGTTGACTGTTTCTTATGTATATAAGTGTTGGGTCCTGGTATTGCACAAATAACAGGGAGTAGAATATCAGACTCTAGAAATAGAAGCAACTTTTGTTCAGTCAGGACTACAGAGAGTAATGTGGCTGTGTAGAACCCTAAGGGGAACTGTAGATTTCTTTTTATGATCCAAGATCACACACAGGGTAGGCAGTTCATTTTGAGATTTAAAGCATAATGGTGCCACAGGTTCCTATGAGTGCTGACTGAGGTGAAGCCAAGAAGTTTATGCTTTCTCTGCAACTTTGTCTTGAGCCTGAACTTTCAGATTTATGACACTTCAGTCACCTTGGAGATCCAAAGAGAATCTGGAATTTATGACTTCTGACAACAGGTTATTAGTTCAATATGCTTACATAGTTGTGGGTTAGTTTGAATAGCTCTTCCCCTGCCAGGGAGAAATGAAATGAAACCCTTTGTGACTCCTGCATTGCCTGAAAGTTGTTGGGGTGTGTAAGCAGTGGAGAGAGAGAGAGAGAGAGAGAGAGAGAGAGAGAGAGAGAATTAGAACAACATGAGAAGAGAATGAAAAATCAAACTATCAGAAGAGTGTGTTTTTTCCCTAGCTCAGACAGAAAAGTCTTAGCTACGTGGATTCTGTGGATTTCCTTTCAAATTATATGATGTCTGAAAGCTGACCCACTAGGCTGCAACAAATACACACTATATATAGTCTGAATTCTGTGTCTGTGGACTTGCTTAATCTGTGTGGTTTAGGTAGACAGAATCACATAGCTGTGATCTTTCGTGTCTGGCATTTTTTACTTCACACATTATTTGCCACACCAACTCCAGTGTCGTCTGTGTGACATGACGTATGTCATTATGCCACATAGGAGCTATGTGTCTTATGGAACTAGGCTTCCTGGAGGTCAATGCCAGATGGCCCGGTATTAGCCACCACTGAGGCATAAACGGGGTTCTTGATTAGCTGGCTATGCAAGATATGGGCTTTGCACAATCTCTCTCTTTTTTTTTCTCATTTTTTAAATTCTTTTTTAATTAAAATTTCCAACTGCTCCCCGTTTCCCATTTCCCTCCCCCTCCTCCCACATATTGCCCCCTCCCCCCTCTCCCCTCCTCCTATCCCCACTCCTCATCTCCTCCCCCAGTCCATTTCCCCTCCCTCTCGATACTGAAGAGCAGTCCAAATTCCATGCCCTACAGGAAGACCAAGGTCCTCCCACTTCTATCTAGGTCCAGGAAGGTGAGCATCCAAACAGGCTAAGCTCCCACAAAGCCAGTTCATGTATTAGGATAGAAACCTAGTGCCATTGTCCTTGGCTTCTCATCAGCCTTCATTGTCCGCCATGTTCAGAGAGTCCAGTTTCAACCCATGCCTATTCGGTCCCAGTGGCCTTGGAGAGCTCCCAATAGATCAGTTCCACTGTCACAGTGGGTGGGTGCACGCCTCGTGGTCCTGATTTCCTTGCTCATGTTCTCCCTCCTTCTGCTCCTCATTTGGACCTTAAGAGCTCAGACCGTTGCTCCAAATTGGGTCTCTATCTCTCTCTTGATCCATCGCCAGATGAAAGTTCCTGTGCCATTCTCCTTGGCCTCTCGTCATCTCTCATTGTCTGCCACATTCAGAGAGTCCGGTTTTATCCCATGTTTTTTTCAGTAGCAGTCCAGCTGGCCTTGGTGAGCTCCCAATAGATCGGCCCCCCTGTCTCAGTGGTTGGGTGCACCCCTCATGGTCCTGACTTCCTTGTTCATGTTCTCTCTCCTTCTGCTCCTCATTATAACCTTGGGAGCTCAGTCCGGTGCTCCAGTGTGGGTCTCTGTTTCTATCTCCATCCATCGCTAGATGAAGGTTCTATGGCGATATGCAAGATATTCATCAGTATGATTATAGGATAGGTTCATTTCAGGTTCCCTATCCTCAGGTGCCCCAATGAACTAACTGGGGACATTGCCCTGGGCATCTGGTAGCCATTCCAGGTTCAAGTCTCTTGCCAACCCTTAGGTGGCTCCCTTAACTAAGGTATGAGTTTCCCTGCTCCCCAATCCAACCTTCCTTTAACCCCAATCACCCCGATTCCCCCAGTTCCCCTCATCCTCTCCTTCACACTTTTCTCTCCCCATCACTCCTCATCCCCATCCCACCCCACCCCCCAATATTCCAATTTTTTGCCCATCAATCTTGTCTATTTCTCATAGCTGGGAGGATATCTATATGTTTTTCCTTGGGTTTACCCTCTTGTTTAGCTTCTTTAGGATCACAAATTATAGACTCAGTGGCCCCTATCCATGGCTAGAAACCAATTATGAGTGAGTACATCCCATGATCTTCTTTTTGGGTCTGGGTTACCTCACTCAGGATCGTATTTTCTATTTCCATCCATTTGCATGCAAAATTCGAGAAGTCATTGTTTTTTACCGCAGAGTAGTACTCTAATGTATATATATTCCACACTTTCTTCGTCCATTCTTCTATTGAAGGGCATCTAGGTTGCTTCCAGGTTCTGGCTATTACAAATAATGCTGCTATGAACATAGTTGGACAAATGCTTTTGTCATATGATAGGGCATCTCTTGGGTATATTCCCAAGAGTGCTATTGCTGGGTCCAGGGGTAGGTTGATCCCAATTCTTCTGAGAAACCGCCACACTGATTTCCAAAGTGGTTGCACAAGTTTGCAGTCCCACCAGCAATGGATGAGGGTACCCCTTTCTCCACAACCTCTCCAGCAAAGGCTATCCTTGGTGTTTTTGATTTTAGCCATTCTGACAGGTGTAAGATGATATCTCAAAGTTGTTTTGATTTGCATTTCTCTGATCGCTAAGGAGGTTGAGCATGACCTTAAGTATCTTTTGGCCATTTTAACTTCTTCTGATGAGAATTCTCTGTTCAGTTCAGTGCCCCATTTTTTAATTGGGTTAATTATCCTTTTAAAGTCTAGTTTCTTGAGTTCTTTATATATTTTGGAGATCAGACCTTTGTCTGTAGCGGGGTTGGTGAAGATCTTCTCCCAGTCAGTAGGCTGCCTTTTTGTCTTAATGACAGTGTCCTTTGCTTTACAGAAGCTTCTCAGTTTCAGGAGGTCCCATTTATCCAATGTTGCCCTTAATGTCTGTGCTGCTGGGGTTATACATAGGAAGCGATCTCCTGTGCCCATATGTTGTAGGGTACTTCCCATTTTCTCTTCTATCAGGTTCAGTGTGTTCAGATTGATATTGAGGTCTTTGATCCATTTGGACTTGAGTTTTGTGCATGGTGATAGATATGGGTCTATTTTCATTCTTCTACAGGTTGACATCCAATTGTGCCAGCACCATTTGTTGAAGATGCTTTCTTTCTTCCATTGTATACTTTTAGCTCCTTTATCGAAAATTAGTTGTTCATAGGTTTGTGGGTTAAAATCCGGGTCTTCTATACGATTCCATTGGTCGACTGCTCTGTTTTTATGCCAGTACCACGCTGTTTTCATTACTGTAGCTCTGTAATAGAGTTTGAAGTCAGGGATGGTAATGCCTCCAGAAGTTCCTTTATTGTATAAGATTGTTTTGGCTATCCTGGGTTTTTTGTTTCTCCATATAAAGTTGATTATTGTCCTTTCAAGATCTGTGAAGAATTTTGATGGGATTTTAATGGGGATTGCATTGAATCTATAAATTGCCCTTGGTAGAATTGCCATTTTTACTATGTTGATCCTCCCAATCCAGGAGCAAGGGAGATCCTTCCATTTTCTGGTATCCTCTTCAATTTCTTTCTTCAGTGCCTTAAAGTTCTTGTCAAATAGATCTTTCACTTCCTTGGTTAGAGTTACCCCAAGATATTTTATGCTTTTTGTGGCTATCGTGAAAGGTGATGATTCTCTTATTTCTCTCTCTGCTTCCATATCCTTTGTGTATAAGAGGGCGACTGATTTTTTGGAGTTGATCTTGTATCCTGCCACATTACTAAAGGCGTTTATCAGCTGTAGGAGTTCTTTGGTGGAGTTTTTGGGGTCGCTCATGTACACTATCATATCATCTGCAAATAATGCAAGTTTAACTTCCTCCTTTCCAATTTGAATCCCCTTTATCCCCTTATGTTGTCTTATTGCTATTGCTAAAACTTCGAGAACTATATTGAAGAGGTATGGAGAGAGTGGACAGCCTTGGCGTGTTCCTGATTTTAGTGGGATGGCTTTAAGTTTCTCTCCATTTAATTTGATATTAGCTGTCGGCTTGCTGTATATAGCTTTAATTAAATTTAGGTATGACCCTTGTATCCCTAATCTCTCCAAGACTTTTATCATAAAGGGATGTTGAATTTTGTCAAATGCTTTTTCAGCGTCTAATGAAACGATCATATGGTTTTTTTCTTTCAGTTTATTTATATGATGGATTACATTGATAGATTTGCGTATGTTATACCAGCCCTGCATCTCTGGTATGAAGCCTACTTGATCATAATGGATAATTTTTCTAATGTGTTCTTGGATTCGGTTTGCCAGAATTTTGTTGAGGATTTTTGCGTCGATGTTCATGAGTGAGATTGGCCTGTAATTTTCTTTCTTGGTTGGGTCTTTGTGTGGTTTTGGTATCAGAGTTACTGTAGCTTCATAAAAGGAATTTGGCAATGACTCTTCTGTTTCTATATTGTGAAATACCTTAAGGAGTATAGGTATTAGGTCTTCTTGGAAGTTCTGGTAGAATTCTGCATTGAAACCATCTGGTCCTGGACTTTTTTTGGAAGGGAGGTTTTTGATAACCGCTTCTAATTCTTCACGACTAACAGGTCTATTTAGGTTGTTCACCTGGTCCTGGTTTAACTTTGGTATATGGTACTTATCTAAAAAAGTGTCCATTTCTTTTACATTTTCCAGTTTTGTGGCATACAGGCTTTTGTAGTAAGATCTAATGATTCTCTGAATTTCCTCTGTGTCTGTGGTTATGTCTCCCTTTTCATTTCTGATCTTATTAATTTGCAAATTCTCTCTCTGCTGTTTGATTAGTTTGGATAGGGGTTTATCAATCTTGTTGATTTTCTCCAGGAACCAGCTTTTTGATTTATTGTTCTTTCAATTATTTTCTGTGTTTCTATTTTGTTGATTTCAGCCCTCAGTTTGATTATTTCCAGTCTTCTACCCCTTCTAGGTGAGTCTGCTTCTTTTTTTTTCTAGAGCTTTCAGGTGGGCTGTTAAGTCTCCAATGTGTGCTTTCTCTGTTTTCTTTAAGTGGGCAGTTAGTGCTATGAACTTTCCTCTCAGGACTGATTTCATAGTGTCCCATAGGTTTGAGTATGTTGTTTCTTTATTTTCATTGTCTTCAAGGAAGAGTTTAATTTCTTTCTTTATTTCTTCCTTAATCCAGGTATGGTTCAGTAGTTGACTATTCAGTTTCCATGAGTTTGTAGGCTTTCTGGGGGTAGCATTGTTGCTGAATTCTAGCTTTAATCCATGGTGATCTGATAAGATACAGGTGGTTATTAATATCTTTTTGTAACTGTGGATGTTTGCTTTGTTACCGAGTATGTGGTCGATTTTTGAGAAGGTTCCATGAGCTGCAGAGAAGAAGGTATATTCTTTCCTATTTGGGTGGAATATTCTATAGATGTCTGTTAAGTCCATTTGATTCATTACCTCCATTAATTCTCTTATTTCTCTGTTAGGTTTCTGTCTAATTGACCTGTCCATTGGTGAGAGAGGAGTATTAAAGTCTCCTACTATTAATATGTGCGGTTTGATGGCTGCCTTGAGTTTTAACAATGTTTCTTTTACGTACGTGGGTGCTTTTATATTAGGGGCGTAGATATTCAGGATTGAGATTTCATCCTGATGAATTGTTCCTGTTATGAGTAGAAAATGTCCCTCTCCATCTCTTCTGATTGATTTAAGTTTGAAGTCAACTTTGTTAGAAATTAGTATGGGCCACACCTGCTTGTTTCCTAGGTCCATTTACTTGATAAGCCTTATCCCAGCCCTTTACTCTGAGTAGGTGCCTGTCTTTGTGGTTGAGGTGTGTTTCTTGTAAACAGCAGATTGTTGGATCCTGTTTTCGTATCCAATCTCTTAGTCTGTGCCTTTTTATAGGTGAGTTGAGTCCATTGACATTAAGTGATATTAATGACCAGTGGTTGTTAACTCCGGTCATTTTTCGTAGTAGTAGATTTTGTGTGTTTCCCTTCTTTGAGATGTGCTGGTAAAGGGTCTCTAGATGTCTGAGTTACTGTGGTCATTGTTGGACTCCTTGATTAGTGATTTTCCTTCTATTACTTTCTGTAAGGCTGGATTTGTGGCTACGTATTGTTTAAATTTGTTTTTATCCTGGAAAATTTTGTTTTCTCCATTTTTAGTGAACGAAAGCTTGGCTGGGTATAGTAGTCTGGGCTTGCATCCATGGTCTCTTGGTTTCTGCAGTACATCTATCCAGGACTTTCTGGCTTTCATGGTTTCCATAGAGAAGTCAGGTATAAGTCTGATAGGTTTACCTTTATAAGTAACTTGGCCTTTTTCCTTTGCTGCTCTTAGTATTCTTTCTTTATTCTGTATGCTTTGTGTTTTGATTATTATATGGCGAGAGGATGTTTTTTTTTGATTCAGCCTATTCGGTGTTCTGTATGCTTCTTGAACCTTCATAGGTATATCTTTCTTTAGGTTGGGAAAGTTTTCTTCTATAATTTTATTAAATATATTTTCTGGACCGTTGAGTTGCGCTTCTTCTCCTTCTTCTATTCCTATTATTCTTAGGTTTGGTCTTTTTATTGTGTCCCATATTTCCTGAATGTTTTGTGATGAGAATTTGTTGGCCTTGCTGTTTTCTTTGATCAGCGTGTTTATTTTCTCTATGGTATCTTCAGAATCTGAGATTCTTTCTTCTATCTCTTGTATTCTGTTGGTTATGCTTGCTTCTGTAGTCTCTATTCGTTTACCTAGATTTTCCCTGTCCAGCTGGCCTTCTGTTTGTGTTTTCTTCTTTGCCTCCATTTCAGTTTTTAAGTCTTGAACTGTTTCCATTATCTGTTTGATTGTTTTTTTTTTTGGTTTCCTAGGGTATCATTCACTGATTTACTCAATTCTTCAAACTTTCTGTTATACTTCTCATCCATTTCTATAAGGGCATTTTTTACATGCTGTTTAAGGACGTCAATCACTTTCATAAAGTCAATTTTATCTACTTCTTCATGATTAAGGTGTTCA
This sequence comes from Chionomys nivalis, assembly GCF_950005125.1. Classification (NCBI taxonomy): domain Eukaryota; kingdom Metazoa; phylum Chordata; class Mammalia; order Rodentia; family Cricetidae; genus Chionomys; species Chionomys nivalis. The sequence goes on along the minus strand of NC_080087.1, from coordinate 78,523,303 downwards.
TGTCCTCCTGTTGTGAGGTCGCTGGGTTCTGGTGGTTTCATATAGTTTTTCAGATTGTTGGGTGAATTCTTGCATTGGCGCCTGCCCATCTCTTTCTCCGAATGCTCCCCTATGGATCTTCTTTTACCGGATCAGGTCTCCTTGCCTACTGATGTATCTTCCCAGTGATGGCACTCTGCAGTGATAGCTCTCCTGGTGCTCCAGTGATGTCTCTCCTGGTACCAATATCAGATCTCTGTGCCCAAAGACGGCTCTCCTGGTACCCAGATTAGCTCTCCCACTGACGGCTCTCCTTGTGCCAAGATCAGATCTCCGTGCATGTTGGGTAGTTCCTAAACAAAGCTCATACCTTGCTTGGTGCAGGCAGGCCAGTGAACCAAAGGAAGTCTCACCTGCCTACTTGCCCTGAGGATTTGCCCCCAGCGCCAGACAGACTGAGCTGGATGGTGTTATGTGCCCAAAGAGGAAAGGGGGCAGAAGGAAGAAGGGTTCTGGATGCAAGCTGGGTGGGACAAGAAGAGAGAGGCAGTATGCAGGGTGTAGAGCCCCTGCAGGGAGCCCAGGGAGTATAGGGTGGGGGATGAGGAACTTCAGAGTTCCCTGTCCAGGGCTGCTTCCGCCGCCGCTGGTCACAAACTCACCCCGCTGCTGTCTCTCCTGGTGCCTAGATCAGATCTCCGTGCAGGTTGGGTAGTTCCTAAACAAAGCTCCTACCTTGCTTGGTGCAGGCAGGCCAGTGAAACAAAGGAAGTCTCGCCTGCCTACTTGCCCTGAGGATTTGCCCCCAGCGCCAGACAGACTGAGCTGGATGGTGTTATGTGCCCAAAGAGGAAAGGGGGCAGAAGGAAGAAGGGTTCTGGATGCAAGCTGGGTGGGACAAGAAGAGAGAGGCAGTATGCAGGGTGTAGAGCCCCTGCAGGGAGCCCAGGGAGTATAGGGTGGGGGATAAGGAACTTCAGAGTTCCCTGTCCAGGGCTGCTTCCGCAGCCGCAGGTCACAAACTCACCCCGCTGCTGTCTCTCCTGGTGCCTAGATCAGATCTCCGTGCAGGTTGGGTAGTTCCTAAACCTCATCACCCAGTCTTTAAAGGTTTTATTTAAACATAGGGTCTTCCTAAGTTACTTAGGCAATGGGTGATGCTTAATCTCAGCTTTCCTAATGCAGAGATGGGAGGCAAGTGTGGCTATGTCCTTCCTTAGACCTTCCTTTCTTAAAAAGATTTCACTTCTCTTTACTGGAGAGAGAGATGGAGTGAGAGAAGGGAAGCTGCATCCTTCTTGTGAAGTTCAGCTGATGCCTGTCTGATGTTGGCAGCAGAGTTATACTCCAGCAATTCAGGAAGGAGAAAGGTCAGGAAACCATGGTGATTTAAGGTATTACATCTGTACTTTTCTGACCTTGGCAATGTGCCACAATAGACTTGAACGACCCTGGGACCTTTGTCCTGCCAAGCGGGGTGATCTGGCACTGAACTTGCATCATTATTCTAATGCGGGATTCCCCGTGGGAGTCATGAAGTGCATTTCATACAGTAGCTGTCATAATCTTCACATTGGGGGGGGGATATATTGCCTTGACCTACTACTAGAAGTACATAAGTGTTAAGAACCTCTTTCTTAGGCCACATAGTGCATTAGAACATCAGCCTGGGATACAGAGGGAGACCTTGTCTAAGACAAACAAACAAAGAGACCAACATTCAAATGTATTTTTATGTGAGACTCCCCTCTCTATGCTGTGAATAACATTGGTTAATATAGGACTGTCTTGGGCCTGCACGGGGTAGAATAGAATTAGGCAGGGAAAACTAAACTGAATGCTTGGAGAAAGAAGGTGCAATCAAGAGAAGCCATGTGGCTGCTGCCAGAGACAGACATGACAGAATCTTACTGGTAAGCCAGGGTCACTTGACAATACAGGTTAATGAAAATAGCTTAGTTTAGGATGTAAGAAGTAGCCAATAAGAAACCAGAGATAACAGGCCAAGCAGTGATTTAGTTACCATATTTTCTATGTGGTTATTCCGGTTCTGCCAACTCAGAACATACAAGTAGACTCCTACAACAGTATTCCAAATGTGATATAATCAATCAAGTATAAATTTAAATCAACTCAAATTTTTATTGATTCCCAACTATTGGAAAACCTCAGATATTCTTGGAACATCAGAGCCATAGAAATTTTTCTTTTTAGTGGGAGGATTCAAGAACTCTAAATATAAATTCAAGATTTTTAAGAAAAGTGAAAGAAAAACAATGAACATCTTTGGAGAATATTTAGATGCCCAATTAAGATAAGCTACAAGTTCAAATGATCATCATATTTCAAGCATAGCATTAAAAAATACCCAGTACATAAACATGCCAGGCCTGGTGATGTTAGCTTACAAAGCCAGCAACTTCAGAAGTTAAAAGCCGTTCTGAGGTTAAAGTGAGACTGAGAACAAATAACCGGTTATATTGGCACAAATCTCTAATCCTAATTGGGAAGACCAGAAGTTCAAAACCAGACAGGGCTACAGAAATGGGAGACAATCAGAGCTTCCTGGCAGCTACATATTGTTAGATTGACAATGTTTGGTGGTGGTAAGTAGAGGCACAATTCCTTGAAGTGAGGGCTTCCCGACTCAACATTAGCAGCAAAAAAATTCCACCTTCTTTAAGAAATGGCTTTCTGGTTTGTGGTAGTAGCACAAATGGCTCTGAATGAGACTCTATCCGTAACAAAAAAGCAACAAAACAGAATATATATATATATATATATATAGCAAATTTGGTAGAGTTCTGACTGACATCACTTACATGAAACCCTGGTTTTCATCCTTAGTATTCTTTGAGATGGCCATGTGGTTCAAGCTTGTATTTCCAGAACCTGGGAGATGGTGGCAGGGGTATCAAAAGCTCAAGGTCATCCTTGGATACAAAGTGAGTCCAAGCTTAATAGGGTCTACATTAAACATTGTCTCTAAAAGAGGGAGCCCATTATGGTGCAAGATTAGTCTGATAACCTGTTGATCTATCAGGAGGACCATGTGTGTGGAATCAGCCTTAGTCACTGAGTCATGATGATATCTATGTTTTTGGGTTCTGGAAAATTGAAATTTCTTTTGTAGAAAATACTCGGGGAAAATAACTATCACTGAAAATGTGATAATTATGCATTTTAAATAATGTTAAGTTCCTGTTCCATTTTCAGAGTGACAGGATTCTTTTGAATTTGCCATCACAACCACTTAATGCCATGTTGAGGAAGAAACTCAGAACTTCATGAATTCTGGGTAAAGACTACCAACTTAGCCACATCCTCACCTAATTTTGTCCTATAATGCTTCTGTAATTTAGTGCTACCACACTAATACAATGTAATGCTAAAGATTAAATCTGGAACTCTGTGCATCCTAGGCAAGCATTCTACCAACTGAGCCACATCTCCAGTCAACTATGTCCTGTAAAGCTTTTGTAATTTGAAAGGTTGTATAGATGACAGTGTTGTTTACAAGGTTCTCTCTCAACGTCTCCCTGTTCTTCTTCTGGAGATGAGTCAACATGGCCTGTAAGTTCTTCATTTGTCATCAATTCTTTTGTAGATATCAGGATAAGAACAAGTTATGACAGAGAAAAGATGAATTATCAACCAACCATAGACATGTGTACAACCTTCCATCATCCATACACATGAATTATACAAATTTTTACCAGTTTATATTTTCCCAAATTAATGATGGATAATAAAGTCTATAACATAAATGGTTGTGTGAAAGATTGTCAGCAAATGAAACTTGGGGCTTATTGGTATGAAATGAATATATTTTATGTGTGAAAAGGCATGAATGAAAACATCTTGAGGAGGAAAGGGTTTATTTTGCTCATATTCCCATTTTACAGTTCACTGTCCAGGGAAGTCAGGGTAGGAACTTGGGGTCAGAAGCTGATGCAGAGGCCATGGAGGGGTGCTGCTTATGGCTTGCTCCTCATGGCTTGCTTAATCCACCTTCTTATAAAACCCAGGACCATCAGCTCAGGGGCAGCACTACCATCAGTGGCTGAACCATTCCATCAATCACTAATAATGTGGGATTTCCCTTCTGCATACTGTGAGTATGTTTTATTAATAAAAAGCTACTTTGGCCTACAACAGGGCAGAATAGAGTGAGGCAGAGAAATTAATCTGAATGCAGGAAGAAAAAAGGCAGAGTCAAAAAGAAGGAGCTAGCTAGCAATATGCATAAGCTATTGGCCAAACAATGTTGTAATTTATACAGTTTCTGTTTGATTATTTGGGTCTGGATGGCCAGAAAATGAAGGAACAATCTTCATTTACAAAGTGGCACCCAAACATTTGGCATCTACAAAAAGTCTTAGAAAGTGTGAAAAAAGACCTTCTAGACCAACAAAAATGGGAGTCAATTAGAGTTTCCTGGCAGCTACATATTCTTAGATTGACAATGTTTGGTGGTGGTAAGTAGAGGCACAACTCCTTGAAGAGAGGGCTTCCTGACTCAGCATTAGCAGCAAAAAAAATCCCACCTTCTTTAAGAAATGGCTTTCTGGTTTGTGGTGGTATCACAAATGGCTCTGAACATTGTCAGGAGGCATTGGAGAGGCTGAATCTGGACCACAGGAAGCATGGTTCAGCTGGCCAGATGGAAGAGTATGGGCATGGAACTAATGCACATCTGCACCCATGTCTGTATCTATTATTTTTGAGGTACAGTTATGTGTAGGTGAGACTGGCTTCAAACTGGTTGTGCAGACAAGGATGATTACTGATTCTCTGGTGTCTACTTCTCTTGTGCCAGAATTATAAACAAGTGTTGCCCTGTCTCCCTACTCTAAAGTGCTGGTGTACTAATTGAGAAATCCAACCAATCAGTGCATACCCTGCTTGTGTGGTGAATTAACCTTCACCTCTTAGGTCCTCAGGAGAGGAAGGGTGGCCAGGGGAGGGGTACCTATTTACCAGTCTGTGTCTAGGTGTTTTCACAGTGTAACAACAACGTCTGCGCTGACTAACCACAACTGTCATACCCTTATGCTTGACAGCTTCGAGAAAAATATGGAGACTTTTTCACAGTGCACCTGGAACTGAGGCCCATGGTCATGCTGTGCGGGACAGAGGCCATAAGGGAAGTTCTGGTGACCAAGCTGAGGCTTTCTCTGGCCGGGGAACAGTTGCTGTGCTTTACCCAATTGTGCAAGGATATGGTGAGATAAGGGACAGTGTGAAGGGACAGATGTGGTCTAGGAAGACACATGTGAGAGGTGGAGCCCAAACTGTGGGGAAGAACTCAGGGTCTTTGAACTTCCATTTTAACTAACCCATGCTTCCCCTACATTCTTAGGTGTGTTTTTTTTTTCCAGTGGCAAATGCTGTAAGACCCTTTGGCAATTCTCTCTGGTCACCATGAAGGGCTCAGGAATGGGCAAGCAGAGTATGGAGAAGCAGATTCAGGAGGAGGCCAGATGTGTGGTGGAGGAGCTCCAGAAATCCCAGGGTGAGTCCCAGAGAATGGACAGAAATTAAGATGGTGACACAGGGACCTGAGTGCAGAGCCTAAGAAAGAGAAAGAGAAATACACTGGTAGAGAAACAGACAGACAGACAGACACACACACAGAGGCATACAAACACACACACACACACACACACAGAGAGAGAGAGAGAGAGAGAGAGAGAGAGAGAGAGAGAGAGGACACACTGAATTTGGGGATGAACAGATATGGACAGAGGTGGAAAGATAGAATCACAAGGGCGGGAAAGAAATGTGATTTATTTTGTTTCCAAAATAACTCAGGTTTTACCTGGCAATCTTGTCTACTTCCAATATCCAGGAGGATAACTATATGTTTTTCTTTGGGTTCACCTTCTTATTTAGCTTCTTTAGGATCACAATTTATAGACTCAATGTCCTTTATTTATGGCTAGAAAGCAATTATGAGTGAGTACATCCCATGTTCATCTTTTTGGGTCTGGGTTACCTCACTCAGGATAGTGTTTTCTATTTCCATCCATTTGCATGCAAAATTCAAGATGTCATTGTTTTTTACCATTGAGTAATACTCTAATATGTATATATTCCACACTTTCTTCATCCATTCTTCCATTGAAGGGCATCTTGGTTGTTTCCAGGTTCTGGCTATTACAAATAATGCTGCTATGAACATAGTTGAACAAATGCTTTTGTCATATGATAGGGCATCTCTTGGGTATATTCCCAAGAGTGATATTGCTGGGTCCTGGGGTAGGTTGATCCCAAATTTCCTGAGAAACTGCCACATTGCTTTCCAAAGTGGTTGCACAAGTTTGCATTCCCACCAGCAATGGATGAGTGTACCCCTTCTTCCACAACCTCTCCAGCAAAGGCTATCCTTGGTGTTTTTGATTTTAGCCATTCTGACAGGTGTAAGATGATATCTCAAAGTTGTTTTGATTTACATTTCCCTGATCGCTAAGGAGGTTGAGCATGACCTTAAGTGTCTTTCAGCTGGGTGGATATGGGAGCAGGGAAGTATATATCTTAATTAAGGAAGCCATCTTAGGGTTAGCAAGAGACTTCAACCTAGAGGGGCTCCCAGGTGCCCAGGAAAATGTCCCCAGTTAGTTCCTTGGGCAGCTGAGGATAGGGAACCTGAAATGGCCCTATCCTATAGCCATACTGATGAATATCTTGCATATCACCATAGAACCTTCAACTGGTGGTGGATGGAGATGGAGACAGAGACCCACATTGGAGCACTGGAATGAGCTCCCAAGGTCCCAATGAGGAGCAGAAGGAGGGAGAACATGAGCAAGGAAGTCAGGTCTGCAAGGGGGGCACCCACCCACTGAGACAGTGGGGTTGATCTATTGGGAGCTTACCAAGGCCAGCTGGACTGGGACTGAAAAAGCATGGGATAAAACCAGACTATCTGAACATGGCAGACAATGAGGGCTGATGAGAAGCCAAGGACAATGGCACTGGGTTTTGATCCTATTGCATGTACTGGCTTTGTGGGAGCCTAGCCTGTTTGGATGCACATCTTCCTAGACCTGGATGAAGGGGTGAGGACCTTGGACTTCCCACAGGGCAGGGAACCCTGACTGCTCTTCGGACTGGAGAGGGAGGGGGAGAAAAGTGGGGGGAGAGGAGTGGGAGGAGGGGAAGGGAAATGGGAGGCTGGGATGAGGCAGAATTTTTTTTCAATAAAAAAATAAATAAAATAACTCAGAAGCACGTACTGCCTATGGTGGTCACTTCTCTTCAGAAAATCAGTCTGTAAATTAATTTTCTTTGTCAGTTGGATAGTTTTGTTTCATTGATTCATCAATCACTAATCATGTGGGATTTTCCTCTGAAGGTGGTGAATATGTTTTATTAATAAGGAAGTACTTTTGCCTATAGCAGGGCAGAATAGAGCTAGACAGAGAAAACTAATCTGAATGCAGGGAGAAAGAAGGCAGAGTTAGGGAGATAGCCTAAGGTATTGGCAAAACAATGTTGTAATTTATATAGTTTATATAGTTTCTGTTTGATTATTTGTGTCTGGGTGACCAGGAAATGAATGAGCTGTCTCCATTTACAAAGTGGCACTCAAACATTCGGCAACATGCATTCACAAAAAGCTCCAGAAAGCATCAAAAACAGGCTTCTAGGCCAACAAAAATGGGAATCAATTAGAGCTTCTTGGTAGCTGCATATCGTTAGAATGACTCTGTTTGGTGGTGGCAAGTAGAGGCACAACTCCTTGTAGAGAAGACTTCCTGATTCAGCATTAGCAGCAAAAATTTCCCACCTTCTTTAAGAAATGGCTTTCTGGTTTCTGGTGGTATCACAAATGGCTCTGGCTCTGGCTCTATTGGGAAGTAAAGCACTTAAAAGGGGTCTGTGAGCAGGTTGTTACAAACTGCTTAATGGTGAATAGACCCACTATGTCTCTGGAGCTGGGGTGATAAGAATGGCTTGTAGTGGTGGTGAACATACCTCTGCCATATTGAACTGTGAAAGCCAACAGGAAAATCCGTAGTGTTAATCCTAGCCAAGCCTGCTTAGCATTTGAACAAAAAAGGCTTTCCTGGTCAGAAAATGATTTCAGACCCACAATGATACAGATTCAGGTGAAAAAGATCTCTGAATGGATCACAGTGTTGGAAAAAATGTACATGGGCTTAAGAGAGAAAGAGAGGAAAGAGTACAGACAGTCATAGATTAAAGGAGTAAAGATGATAAAATAAAAGTAATAGAGTATAAAAAGGCATGTAAAAATATAAAAAACACAGAGAGACCAAACTATGTATATTCTTGTGTTTTCATTGGATTTTTGACTACTAATGAGGTAATGACTGAAAAAATTTGATTCCGGGGCTGCTTTGCTAAACCAACACATATATATTTAAAAGTATCTTGACTTCAAAATTTGAGTCTAAAGATACGATATTTGGAAAAGAGGTTCTGCTTTTGTTTCTACAGAAGATTAGAATTATTTCTAAGCTAATGTGGTTTGATGGAACAAGATCCCCTGAAAGTTCTCCAAGTACGCTAAAAATAGTTAGGCCAACAAATAGCAGGAAGCAGTTTGGAGCAGGCAACACCCAGACTCTCAAATCATTGTTTGTAAATGCTTGTTTTTATTTAAAAGGGTTTGGGTATAAATAGTTTATGGTCACAGTCAATTTCTTTTTTTTTTTTAAAGTGTAATATGATATACAGATGTATACTTTGCATTAGTATGGATCTTGGACTATTGATACAAATTTAAGACTGATTTTATTAGACTTTGTATATTTATTTCTGCTCTCATTTAAGTTTTTGCAGCTCATTTAAAATTAAATATAAAATTTAAAATTACAGATTAATTTATAGTCATTTATAATAGTCAAATACCATCATGTTAGTTACATTTTCTCGATATACAGAATACATTTCAGTTAGATAATCTTCAACACTTCAAAGACTGACAGAATATGGCACTTAAAATATTTTAAGAACTTAGACTTTTCTCAACAGTCAAACATGTCTGCTTCTGGCAGCACCAACTACTTCAGGAAGGTTATTAGTCATTGAAGAAACTCATTATGGAATTTTCTTTCAATATGACAAGGCTAGCCATTTGGGGAAGAAACTACTCTTGCCTGAACTGTTTGATGGTATACTGTATAAACTGGCCATGCAGGACCCACAGAAAATGACTGCTGAACTTGCTTTAAAAAGGTGAGACAGTCCTTCAGGGTTTCTGTTTCATGAAGGAGTCTGCCAGACAGTTGGCCAGACACAGAATAAAGTGACTGACAAATTGCCAATATAGACAATATAGTCTATCAAATTTTTTGCTTCATAGAAAAGACTACCAGATATTATGGGCCTGAAGGCTAACGATGAATACCCAAATCTTGCAGAAGAACTTTGGATGACTGTCCAGGCAATGAGATGTATCCGTCAATTCTAGAGTTTTAGAAGTTGCTTACAATGCATTTTATGATTACTTAGGCAATATCGTAAACTTCTGGGAACTTTGATGGAGTTGAAGGCAGAGAGTAATATTTTTTCTTAGTTATGATAAAAGATAAATTAGATATAAAACCTTTCAGTTACAAATAGACTAAACATTGTAGGTGTAATTCTTTTTTGATACATGTTTTGTTATATGTAATTTTATTATGTTAAAGTTCAAACCTTCCCTTTTTATTTAGACAGAAAAAGGTAAAGATGTGGGATTCTTCTCTGTATAATGTGAATATTTTTTATTAATAAAGAAGCTGTTTTGGCCTATGGCATGGAAGAATAGAGCTATGTGGAGAAAACTGAACTGAATGAAGGGAGATAGAAGGCAGAGTCAGGGAGATGTCAAAGGAGAAAGATGCCAGAACCTTACCATTAGGACACAGCATCATGGTAATACAAAGATTAATAGAGATGGGTTGATTTATTATGTAAGAGCTGGGTAGGAATATGTCTAAGCTATTGGACAAACAGTGTTGTAATTAGTATAGTTTCTGTGTGATCAATCCAGTCTGTGTGGGCAGAAAATGAACGAGCAGTCTCCATTTACAAAACTGAAAATAATGCCTTACAGGGTTGACCATAGGGTGATTTTATGGGCTCATTTTCTCCACTGAAGTTCCTTCCTCTCAAATGACCTGAGCTTGTGTCAAGTTGACAATAAAGCTACCCATTAAAGATACCCAGAGGTTCCAGAGGCTCCTCTGCCAGGTTTCAGGCTCTCTCCTCCTGGCTCCTAAGTCTCTCTACTCCTTCATCTCTTGCTTTTCCTTCAATTTCTCTCAGGTTTGGCCATTACCGGCCAGAGATACCACGAGGACTCTCAAGAAATCTCATTTTGTTACATTGGAGATGAGATCCAAACCCTGGTCATCACAACTATGCAGCAAGTACTTTTATCTGATGAGCCCCAATTATAATGTTAACAAATGATCTGTATCATCTATCTGTGCATCAGCCACTTATTTGAAAATCTATCTATGTATCTATCTAATATCTGTATATCCATGTATTATCTATATGTCTATCAATCTATCTATCTTCTTTATCATCATCATCATCATCATATTCGTGTTTTGTGAGTGTGTTTGTCTTTATGCATATCTGATATCTGAAGAATCCAAAGAGGTCATCAAATCCCATGAAGCTGGCGTTCATGGCAGTTTTTAGCTATCTGACATGGGAGGTGGGACAAAACTCAGGGCCTCTGCAACAACAGCAGTGCTCTTAGCCACTGAGCCACCTCTCCTGCCCCACCTATTAAGCTTTGAGTTAAGATGTTGTTGAACTGGGTCACCTCTCAAGAAGACACCTCCATGAATTTTAAAAATGAGAACTTTCTTACCACTGATGTTGAACATCAAGACCGGTCCCTGTCTCAGCCCCTTGTAGTCACTACCTCCCACTATCCCTACACACCATCAACTGCATGTGTGTTTGAACATCATTTAGATGCAGCAGATGGGAACAAAGCTTTCTGTTGTGTAGCATTAAGTTGGCAAGTTTCATTTACACTGTTGTTCTGGTTTGAGGCTTGTTAGTTCATTGTTGCATAAGATTTGATGCTGTGACCCCATCTAAAAACATAAATTCATCAACATCAAATATGTGCAGAGTTTTTTCTTAGCATTGTCCCCTAAACAACCTTAGTCACTGACCATTTTCATAGCCTTTCATTTCTATTAGCTGCAGTGCAATCTAGAGAGAGTAAAGGTTACAAGAGGACAAGGGAGGGTTGTTTGCAAACATTGCACCATGTTCTGCAAGGGCTCTCAGCACTAGAGTGTTTTCATGTTTTGGGGACCAATTCCCTGTAGATATCCTGATTGTTGCATTGCCAGGCATTTTTCCAACTGTCCATACTGCAGTCATGACTCACATTCATGACCACTACTAGGTGACTATCACTTTCCTTCACATGTAACCCAGTGGGTGGGTCAGGGCCGTTCCCTCTGAAAGTTTTCAGGAGGAATTGGACAGGCTGAAGCCGGACCACAGGAAGCATGGTTCAGCTGGCCAGACTGAAGGATATGGGCATGGAACTAATGCACATCTTCATCCATATCTGTATCTATTATTTTTTGAGGTACAGTCATATGTAGGTGAGATTGGCTTCAAACTGGATGTGCAGACAAGGATGACTACTGATTCTCTGGTCTCTACTTCTCTTGTGCCAGAATTATAAACAAGTGTTGCCCTGTCTCCCTACTCTACAGTGCTGGTGTCCTGATTAGGAAATCCAACCAATCAGTGCATACCCTGCCTGTGTGGAGAATTAACCTTCACCTCTTAGGTCCTCAGGAGAGGAAAGGTGGCCAGGGGAGGGGTACCTACTTACCAGTCTGTGTCTAGGTGTTTTCACAGTGTAACAACAACGTCTGAACCAACTGACCACAACCCTCATATCCTTATACTTGACAGCTTCGAGAAAAATATAGAGACGTGTTGAGACGTGTTCACAGTGCACCTGGGACTGAGACCCGTGGTCATGCTGTGTGGGACAGAGGCCATAAGGGAGGCTCTGGTGGACCAAGCTGAGGCTTTCCCTGGCCAGGGGACCGTTGTTGTGCTTGACCCAATTGTACAGGGATATGGTGAGATACGAGACAGTGTGGAGTGGAAGATGTGGTCTAGGAAGATGTGTGTGATGGTAGAGCCTGAGCTGTGGGGAAGGACTCAGGGTCTTTGAATTTCCATTGTAACCCACCTATGCTTCCCCTACAGTGGGCATGGTCCTGCATGTTTGTAATCCCAGCACCCTCGAGGTGGAGGCAGGAGGCTGAGATTTCCAAGGTCCTCTTCTACTGCACAAAGTGTTCAAGACCATTTTGACTTAATCATTGTAAATTACACTATCCCTGCGCCCCTCCACGGTCTCATCGAGGGCAAACACAGACCTTAAGTCAGTGAAGGGGAGGGAGCAGGAGGACCTACAGACATGGGCTAAGCAAGGAACTGTGTTTTCTTCCTTGTGAGTGTACTGGTGAGCAGCAGTGAGCACAGATGCTCATGAGAGTTTGCTTTTGGCAGAAATCAGAGGTACTCTGAGGGCACTTTAAGTTTGTTATATCAAGGGCACATTGATGACAAAACTTTCACTTGTACCTCCATTTTTTTTACATGGGGTATTTATCATCTCTTATTTACATTTCTCTCTATATCTGAGAGGTCAGTGTGGAGGTGGGGAGGGAAGAAAGGTGCAGAGGGTGAAAAGAGTGATGGGAAAAATAAGCTGTTGATGGAGGGACCCAGAGGAAGTGAAATAAGCTGAGAATCAAGCTAAAAAGGAACTAAGAGTGAAGCTGCTGAGTCCCAGGACAGTATCCTCATAGGATCAGAGGCCACAGACAAGCCAGCCCCAGGGTGAAGGGAAAGTGTAACCCAATACTGTTGCACTGACAATAGCCCTACAACTACCAAAGTTCTTGTTTGATCCTGGCACACAAAGGCTACAGAGAGCAGTTGCTGATGGCTTCTGGAACAAAACAGAGCTCAGAAGTCAGAAAAGAGAGGGATGGATGAAGTCATAGAAGGGATGGAAGACATCATAGCAGGGATGGAGTACATCAGGTAAGGGATGGAAGAAGTCAGAGAAGGGATGGAGGAAGTGAGAAAGGGGTGGAGGATACCAGAGAAAAGATGGAGGAAGTTTAGAAAGAATAGATGAAGATAGGCAGCTGGCCACGGAGTGTACATGGCTTGTAAATTCACACAGTCATCCCTGTACCCTTCTGTGCACCATTCCTGCCAGTGGCAGTTAGCTATCAGTTCAGAGTCAGGAAACTGTCCTGAGAGGAGGAGCAGGTGCAGGCTGACTGCACTCACTCTCAGTCTTCTTCTTAGAATCCTAATTGTAGCAATGTTCCAGCCATGATTATCTGAGTTTCCTTGGTTAAGGTGCATCCCTTTCTGTATATAGAAATAGTATCCCATATTCTGTACAGTACTAGGGAGGTTAAATAAAAGGATGCATGCATCTCTGAGTGAAGAGCCCACACTCTTATGTGCACCATATGTGCAAATGTGTTGCTGTTCATTGTGCAGTGAGTGGTGGGGACAGCTTTACAGAGATGCGCTGAAGCCAAATCCTCCCCTAATTCTGTATTCCCTGTCTCTTGTTTTATATATTCCTTCAGGGGTCCCCCCGAGACCTTGCTTTTGTCTTCCAGTGCATCACAGCCAATACCATCTGCTCCCTATTCTTTGGAGAGCGCTTTGACTACAAAGATCACTAGTTTAAGCACCTTTTGGACCTGATCTATCAGACCATCTTGCTCATCAGCTCATTCTCAGGTCAGGTCAGTAGGTGTGAAAGAAGGTGCATCCAAGGCAGAGGAAAGGAAAGGCTGCTTTGTGAGTGAAGAAGGGAGTGTCTTATGACTGGATGAAAGACAGAGACAACATGGATAAGCAAGGGGCTTGTGACCTGGAAGGATGGAAGGAAGAGAGGAGGAACAGAGAGAGAGAGAGAGGGTTGTTAAGCAGAGTGGAGAGAACTGAATACAGAAATACAGAGCCATCTAGACATGAGAAAATGATGAAGTGGGGAATACAGCTGTTACTTAGAGGACAGAGGACACAGTATTTCATGCATGAGCCCTTGAGTTCATCCCCAGTCCTTGGTGGTGTACAACACATGAAATTCCAACATTTTGGTGTTAGAGACTGGAATATCAGAAATTCTGGCTGATCCTTGACTACTTGTTGAATTCAAAGCAGTCTGGCATTAATGTGTTCAAAATTCAATACCCCACAAATTAAGACAAAACAGCAAGGAGGATTGGGAGAGAGTAGAGGAGAGGAAAAGGGAGATACAGAGAATGTAATCTGAAGGATAGAGACTGATTTAAAGGCATGTCAGTATATGTTGTGCATGTATGAGAGGTGTGTGGGTGTGTGTTTGTTTCTTCATGATGTCTGTGGACCTAGGAGCACTGTCCAATTCCTGAGACCTGATAACTCATTGTGACCTGCTGGGTCCTTCTTTCTTGCAGGTGTTTGAGCTCTATTCAGGTTTCCTGAAGTTCTTTCCTTTTATCCACAAACAAATCTACAAAAACTTGTATGAAGTCCTTGACTACATTGGCCACAGTGTGGAGAAGCACCGGGAAACCTTGGACCCCAACAATCCAAGAGACTTCATCGATACCTACCTTATACGCATGGAGAAGGTAAGTCTTGTGCTAATGAGAGGGGATGGCTCAGAGTGAAGGCTGAGGATGTGAGCAGAGGAAAAGGGGGGCAGAGGATGGGGAGGAGAGACAGGAAATGGAGTGGAGGAGATGCAGAAGCATCTGGAAAATGATGAAAATAAAAAGGAGAAAATGTGGTAGGGAGAAGTGTCCTGAGTAGGTGCCCACTGGATCCTGGAGAGATGGTACCAGCATGAATGTCCCAGGAGCTTGGCAGGAGGGGGTGGTGAGGATTACCATGTGAGCTGCTGTCCTTCGAGGTTCAAGAGTACTAGGAGCCAGCTCTTTGAGGAGTACTCTGTCCCTTGGGGAAAGCAGGGAAGGTTTAAGGGCATTAAGGTCCACTGGTGTGGGTCAGGGAGACAACTGTCAGCATATGATTGGAGAAGGGACCTAAAAAGGGAGAGGTAGGTGACATAGCCTGGCCATGGAGGAGTTTGGACTGGGAGGTGATAATTAAGGAGAAGGGGACTGCCATAAAGCAGCTCAAAAGGGCTCAGGCCCATAAGGGAATGTGGGCTGGCCCTGAGGCTAGTAAGCAAAATGGGGAGAAAGGAGGGCCAAGATAACCTGAGTTCAATGGAGAGCTTGATTAGCTGTTCTTTGATGAGTTCATTGGCCCTCTCCACCTTTCCCAAGGATTATGGATGGTAGGGGATGTGGAATTTCCAGGAGATATTGAGAGCTTCTGACTCAAGCTCCATGACCCTGGAAGTGAAGGCTGGTCCATTGTCCATCTGGATATTCCATGGTATGCTAAACTGAGGAATGAAGTGATCCAGGCGTACCTGAGCCACCACATCTGATGTTTTTCTGAATAGAAATGCTTCTATCAATCCTGTAAAAGTTCCACAAGTGTTAGGAGATAACACAGTAGGTTATGAGTACGCATATGAGTGAAATCAACCTGCCAGTCTTTACCCGGTTGGTGTCCATGAAGCTGATGTAGACTGACATATGTGGAGAACCCTCTGTGGGTTCGCCTGGGCACATGCCTGGAAGGAGGAGTGAAATATGATCTCAGAGATGGATGACTCAAAGAAGAGGGGCTCCCAGAAGTGGAACAGTGCTTTGGGGCCTACGTGTAAGGTCTGGTGGATGTCTGAAATGATTAACAATGCCTGGTCTTGAGGAAGGATGAGATAGTTATTTAAATAGAAATATCCATCCTTTGTTTTTATCTCCTCCCTTTTTATGAGCTCATCCCTCTCTTTTGATTGGTAACAGGGCTGACAGGAGGGAGTTAAGAACAACATATGTTCTGTGGAATCAGAGGAGCTAGAGGCCAGCCCCGGAGCCACTGAGTCAGCCTTGGCATTGCCTAAGGCCACTGGGTCCTTGGAGGATTGGTGTCCCCGACAGTAAGTAATGGCTACTTCTGCAGGGAGCTGGAGGATCTCCAAGAGGTTGGCTATAAGGGGTCCGTTAACTATGAGAGTGCCCTTGAGAGTAAGGAAGCCCCTTTTCTTCCAGAGTGCAGAATGAGTATGGCCTATTAAGAAGACATATTTAGAGTCAGTATAGATATTAGCCCATTGGCTTTTGGCTATTTGGAGTGCCCTAGTCAAGGCAATTAAGTCAAAGCCTTTTGTGAGGAGGTTCCCATTGGCAGTCGGCTGGCTTCAACTGTGTTAGTTGAAGTGTCCACTGCATAAGCTTCCTGGCAGTTTCCTGATTTATCTATGAGGGAACTTCCATGAACAAACAGGGTGAATTGGGGATCTGTAAGTGGCTGGTCTAGACAACCTGGCCTTGGTGAGGTTAAAGCCTCTACAGCCTCTGGGCAAGAAAGAGAGGAGGTACCGGAGGAGGAGGAAACAGGAAGGAAAGTTTTGGGGTTTAGGGCAGGGCTGGAGACCAAAGTAATTTGGGGTTTTTCTAGAAACAGTAAGAGAAAAGTGAAAAACCTGGTCTTGTAAAGGCCCAAGGAGAAAGAGGTGGGGGGAGAGAAATGTCTCAGAAGGTCTGAGAGGTGGTGGGTGGAATATACCATGATTGGCCTGGACAAGGTGATCTTTTTTTTATTTTTATTTTATTTATTTATTTATGATTTCTGCCTCCTCCCCGCCACCGCCTCCCATTTCCCTCCCCCTCCCCCTATCAAGTCCCCTTCCCTCATCAGCCCAAAGAGCAATCAGGGTTTCCTGCCCTGTGCGAAGACCAAGGACCACCCACCTCCATCCAGGTCTAGTAAGGTGAGCATCCAAACTGCCTAGGCTCCCACAAAGCCAGTATGTACAGTAGGATCAAATCCCATTGCCATTGTTCTTGAGTTCTCAGTAGTCCTCATTGTCCGCTATGTTCTGCGAGTCCAGTTTTATCCCATGTTTTTTCAGACCCGGGTCTGCTGGCCTTGGTGAGTTCCCAATAGAACATCCCCATTATCTCAGTGTGTGGGTGCACCCCTCGTGGTCCTGAGTTCCTTGCTCGTGCTCTCTCTCCTTCTGCTCCTGATTTGGACCTTGAGATTTCAGTTCGGTGCTCCAATGTGGGTCTCTGTCTCTGTCTCCTTTCATCGCCTGATGAAGGTTAATATTCAGGAGGATGCTTATATGTTTTTCTTTGGGTTCACCTTCTTATTTAGGTTCTCTAGGATCAAGAATTAAAGGCTCAATGTCCTTTATTTATGGCTAGAAACCAAATATGAGTGAGTACATCCCATGTTCCTCTTTTTTGGATCTGGCTTACCTCACTCAGGATAGTGTTTTCTATTTCCATCCATTTGCATGCAAAATTGAAGAAGTCATTGTTTTTTACTGCTGAGTAGTACTCTAATATGTATATACTCCAAACTTTCTTCATCTTGAGAGCTTCCTGAGTTCAGCTGCAGCTGCTAGCAATCTCAGGAATGGTTGCCATTCACAGAAGGTGAGGTCCAGCTGTTTGGATAAAAAGGCAACATCCTTATTCCAATGCCCAACCTGTTATGTTAGAACTCTCGTGGCCACTCCAGACCTCTCATCTGTATAGTGATGATAACCTTTGTTGTTCTTTTGGGAGGATTTGTATCCCCCAAAGGACCCCTGCCGGTGCGACAAAGAGACCACGCATGCGCAGAGGATACAGCATCCTGCCAGACTACAATTCCCAGAAGCATTCAGTGTTCGACGAAAAAGCCACACATGTGCAGGGCACATTTCCTAGACGCACCTAGCTCCCCCTTAAAAATGGGGAATGCCATAACTCGCGCCCCCTTTTTCTCTTCACCCCCATCCCTCACTGTTGTCACCTCCCCCCCATTAAAGTTTACCCACATGGGACCTCCGCGCGTCTCGTGTTTCCTTTCCAACCCCGCAAGAAAAGCAACATTTTTTCACCCTTTTGGTTTTATTAAAAAAAATTGGGGGGGGGATTGAGGGTCTTAATGGGTAGGGAATGGGGGTGTAGCCCAGTCTCTCATGACTGCTTCCTGCTGGCTTTGGATGTCGAGGGATTCGGGGAGTATCGATTGTCCTGGTGATGTTTTGTTGATCATGTCCTGTCCGCTGATGTTCTGAGGTGGCTGATTGAAGAAATCGCATTTGTCTGGCTTTTGAGTAGCTGGGTCATTGTTAAGATGCTGGAAAACAAAAGTTGCATTAGTAGAGAAGAAAAAATTAAGGAGGAGAGGAGGTTTGGGAAATTAAAGGGGAGATTTGGGGTGGGGGGGCTTTAGGAGGTCTGGGGTTAAGAATGATAAAAAAATGAATGGTACTTATTCCATTAGTTGAATAGTACTTATTCCATTAATTGAATGGTACTTATTCTGTTAATGATCCATTTGGGCCTGCTTCGTTCAGGTGGGTCGGACTGGCTTCTTGGAGCTTAAAGAAAATGTCTTAAAAGAAATAGATTTTAACCGTGCATACCTCAACATGCAGGAGACACTGCTGCAGTCAGTGGCAAACCTGTTATGTCAAGGAACTTTGTTAAGAATTTGCTTACCACCTGAACCTTTGGCTCTGTGTTTGATGATGATTTCTGTAATGACAGCTGAATGGTTATTTAGGAATTTAGAGAAGGGAGGGTGTGTTAGCACTGGAGGACTAAGTGAAGGATGGGACCACTATTTCCCTTAGACTGGAGTAGAGGGGGCTGAACCTGGTGTCCTTTGGAACTTAAGAGAACAAGGTTCCATCTGAGTTACCGTGTATGGAGGATTGTCTTGAGCCATGGAGGTGAACGGTTTAAGATGTGACAGGTGAATCCAGTGAGGAATTCCCTCAACCTTGGCAGCTGTGGGAGTTAGAAGAATTACTCTGAGGGGACCCTGCCATTTAGGGGAAAGGGGTGAGGGACGTTGACCTGGAGGTGAGAATAATACCTTATCTCCTATTTTAACCGGCGGTGGACATGTGTTAGCACATGGTTGAGGTAATGAGTGATCTGTGAAGTCCCACAGTAGCGAGCGTAGGTGGAAAAGGAGGGGAGTGAGTAGGTGATAAGGAAGAGGAGAGGTTCCCAATGAGAGGCGGGGGGTTAAAACCAGCCGCCCATACATGAGTTCGAAGGGTGAAATGAAAAGGGGGCCCTTTGGGAGAGCCCTAAGCCTGAGAAGAACCAGAGGCAGAAGCCTTACCCAGTCAAGGTGAAGTTCCTGTGACATTTTAATAAGGACATCCTTTAAAGAGTGGTTAGTCCGTTCTACCTTACCTGAAGACTGAGGGTGGTATGGTATGTGGAAATTCCAGGGGATGCCAAGTGCCCTAGACAGGTTTTGAGAAATCTGGGAAGTAAACTCTAGGCTGTTATCTGACTGAAGAGAAGTTGGAAGTCCAAATTGGGGAATGATTTCTCAGAGAAGAATATCAGAGACTGTCTGGGCTCTCTTGTTAGTGGTGGGGAAGGCTTCGACCCACCCAGACATTGTATCCACCAAAACCAGGAGATATTTAATTTTCTTGACTGTGGGCATATGAGTAAAATCCAGCTGCCAGTCAGTTCCCGGAAGGGAGCCCCTGGCCTGGTGAGTAGGGAAAGGAAAGCTACGATATCTGGTCCTGGGGTCTGACTTTTGGCAGATCTGACAGGAGGCAGTGGTAGCTTTTAGGAACCTGACATCCTCAGGCGTGTGTTTGATATACGTCCTGACAAAATGAAGTAGAGCTTTTTCATTGGGATGGAAGAGCTGGTGTAGGTAGGACAGGATCTGTTGGATGTCAGGAGGTGTCTGCGAGGCTGTGGGCTGTGCTGTAAGGACTCCCTGAGGTAGCTGAGGCAGACCTGGGCTCTGTAGTGTTGCTGTCTTAGTAGCTCTGTCAGCCCGATTATTTCCCTTGGAGACAATAGAACTGTCAGACTGATGAGACCAGCAGTGAATAATTCCTATAGCTTTAGGGAGATGGGAAGCTTTTAGTAGGTCCATAATATGCTCTGAGTTAGTAATAGATCCTCCATTTTTCGTGAGAAGCCCGCGCTCCTTCCAGATGGCCGCATGAGACAGCAGGATATAAAACGCATATTTAGAATCTGTGTAAACATTTAAAGATTGTCCCTCAGCTAACTGAAAGGCTCGGGTGAGAGCTATCAGCTCAGCCTGCTGGTTAGTAGTATGAGCAGGGAGTGCCTTTGCCTCTACTATCTCCGTGTCTGATACTATGGCATAACCTGCTCTGTGAGTACCATCACATAGAAAGGAGCTGCCATCTGTGTACCAGGTATAAGTAGCCTGGGACAGCCTGCCCTCCTGTATATGTGAGGGGTGAGGCAGTAGGTCCTCTAGGACCTCAACGCAGGAATGGGATGGGAAATCATTAACATTAGGTTGAGGTAGAAGATTTGAAATATTAAGGGGTGGGCAGCACTGAAATGTGAGACTGGCGTCTTCCACCAGTGCCACCTGAAGGGAAAGAACTCGAGAAGGGGGTAGGGTCTGTAAGCCTTTGTAAGTTAAGAGGTTGGACAGGTTATGATGAGAGAAGACTGTGGTGGGTGCTCTGAAGGTTAGTTTCTTTGACTCATGAATAAGAAGTTCAGCAGCCACCAAAGCACATATGCAGGGTGCCCAGCCCCGAGTGGTGAGGTCCATCTTCTTTGACAGGTAAGCTACTGGTGCGAAGGAGGGTCCCAATTGATGTCCTAAGACCCCCCAGGGCATATCCCTCCTTTTCTGCTACATAAAGAGAAAAGGGGCGGGTTAAATCTGGAAGATGGAGAGCTGGGGCTTGGGTAAGGGCCTGTTGGAGTCTCTGGAAAGGTTTGGTGATGGGGTGGAGAAGGGGCTCATGCAGAGAGCCGAGAGCTGCTTCATATAGGGGGCAGGCAAGGAGGGAGAAGGAGGGGATCCAGGAACGTGGGAAACCAGCCACTCCCAGGAATGATAAAACTTCTTCTTTGGTGGAAGGAACTGTAAGAGATTGAATTAGTTTTTTCCTGTCCAGAGTGATAGCCTTTTGGGTTGGGGTTATGGTTAATCCCAAATACATTACCTGAGTGGTGGACAATTGAGCCTTAGAGGGTGAGACTCTATAGCCCTTTTTGGATAAGAAATTTAATAAGGCGGCAGTATCAGTCCTGCTGGTCTCCAAAGATGGGCTACACAGCAGGATGTCGTCGACATAGAGTACCAGTTTTGATTTATGTAGGGACAGTGAGAGCAGATCAGAGGCCTGAGCTTGGCCAAAGAGGTGTGGGCTGTCCTGGAATCCCTGAGGGAGAACGGTCCAGGTTAGTTGTGTGGAGAAATTAGTATCAGGATCTGTCCAGTTGAAGGCAAAGATGTTTTGAGATTGAGGGCTGAGAGGAATAGAGAAAAAGGCATCCTTGAGGTCTAAAACTGAGAAGTGGGAGGTTCCTGGGGGGATGTTAGACAGAAGGCTGAGGGGATTAGGGACGACTGGGTGCAAAGGAACAACAGCAGAATTAATAATCCAGAGGTCCTGAACCAGACAATAAGTCCCGTTAGATTTTTTGACAGCCAGCATAGGGGTGTTAAAGGGAGAAGAGGTGGGGCAGAGCACCTCTTTTCTCAAAAGGTCGGAAATTATGGGTTTTAGTCCTCTGAGTCTTTGGGAAGAGAGGGGGTACTGAGCTTGAGTGATATACTTGGTGGGGTTTTTTAACTGAATAACAACGGGGGAATGGTGTTTAGCGGCGGTGGGATTTTGGGTGTCCCACACCAGAGGATCCACTTGGGAGGCTAGAAGAGGAAAGAGCGTGTTAGTGTCAGAAAATTGCGGGGCCAGGAGAAGAAGCAGCTGTGTCACCGACAAATCTGGAATAAAGCGAGTGGGGGGTGCAAAAGAAATGGAGGCTCCCAACTTGGTTAGAAGATCTATTCCCAAAAGTGGGACTGGGCAGGTCGGTAAAACTAGGAATAAATGAATGGAAAAATACCTCTAAACACACAATTGAGAGGTGGAGTCTGGTGAGGTAAATAAGGCTGTCCCCCTACCCCGACAATAGGGGAATTTGAAGGAGAGATTGGCCCCCAGAATTCCCTTAGAACCGAATACATTGCTCCGGTGTCCAAGAGAAACGAGATTAGCCATCCCGACACAGTGAGAAGTACCCATGGCTCCTGGTTGCAGATGGGCGTGGCAGTCGGGTTGTTAATAGAGGAGCCCGGGAACCTTCAGTCTTCCAGGGCCAAGCCCAATAGGTCAACCTGGGGATTTTCTGGGCATTCATTGCCCCCAAGTCATTGAATGCACGAGGATAGTCTACGGACCAGTGACCTTCCCTGTGACACCTTGGGCAGGGGCCCCTTGGGCTACGATGAGGGTTAGGGCATCCCCGGGCCCAGTGACCTGTCTTACCACACTTGAAGCACGGGCCTGGTGGCTCACGCACCCTGGGAGGCAGGGGAGCAACACGAACATGACGGGTCGAGTCTGTCACCTCGACTGGCCGGGCGGGTGCAGTTATCACATGGCAGTGATTATGAGCCTTGTCATTCATGGCATGGTACACTTTGAAAGCCACCTCCAGAGCCTGTGCCTGTGGGGTTAGGGGACCATTCTCCAATCATCTGAGCTTGGTCTTGATGTCTGAGTAGCACTGGTTGAAGAAATGGGTCATCAGGAGCTGTCTGCCCTCAGGGGATTCTGGATCTGTGTTTGTGAACTGTAACATAGCTTTAGTAAGGCATTCTAGAAATGCAGAAGGATTTTCCTTAGTGTCCTGAATAATTTCTGTGAGTTTAGAATGGTTTACCGGTTTGAGAGCAGCCTTGCGGTGACCTGTCATGAGGCAAGTTAAGAACCGGTCTCTGGCCAAGATCCCACCCGGACTATTATAGTCCCAGTGTGGTTCTTGATCTTGGACCACCTCTGTTCCCAGACCTACCTGCGCTCCTTGGGAAGTAAGTTATTAGACAGGATCATAAAAATGTCATGGTAAGTTAGGTTGTACGATTGGGTTATATATTAAAATTCTTTTATAAAATTGGTGGGATTAGATGTATAAGAACCAAGTAATTTGGATATATGGGAAAGCTCTGATAAGGCGAATGGGACATGGACTCTCATCAACCCGTCCGCACCAGCCACATCCCTCAACGGCAGAATGGCAGCAGAATTGGCTTGGCCAGAATTAGACTCCGTGGCGGTGCATGAGCAGAGGGGTGAAAGAAGGTGCAAGGCGGCAGGAGGAAGGGGAACCCGAAGGGGCTTTGGAAGATCGAGGGGGTGGAGTATGGTGGGAGGCGGATGGGGAAAACGAGTTCGAAGAAGCTTCTGGCTGCCTGTGTGACCTGCGGCAGGGAGAGCAGGGGGAAGCTTCCAGCTGCCTGTGTGACCTGCTGTGGGAAGAGCGTGGGGGAAGCTGAGTCGGAGGGGCTAGGTGAGGTCCTTGTAGATCTGGAAAGGGATTTTTTGGGGGACCTAGAAGGAGAATGGTTAGGTGACCTGGAAGAAGATTCATGCGGGACTCCCGGAGATCTAGAAGTGGAATGTTTAGAGGCGTTATGAGGGGAGGATGTAGGTGGGTTCTTTCCTGTGCCTAGAAGAAATTTTGGAGGAAGGAGGCATAGGTGGGGTGTCGCTCAACTGGGCAGAGCCGGAGGGGGTGGCTCCTCGAGGCCGGGGGTGTGGAGATTCGTCCTTGGGGTCCATGGCAGGAGCAGAGGGTTCCAGGAGGGATGGCATTGCTAAGAACATGTGGGCAGGTAAACAGTGAGCAGCAGTGGTGGGGTCAGTTTTAAGGGTCATGTAAAAGAAAACCATTACATACATCAGTTCTTTCCACTTAGCTGAACGGTGGCAATAGTTAGCTAACTCCCGTAAAATATCGGGGTTGAAAGAGTCATTAGAAGGCCATTTGCAATTTCCGTCTAAGGAATATTTTGGCCACTTCTTTGAGCAGAGATAGATGAGTGTAGATAACATAATGGAAGGAATTAAGGCGTGAGGCCGGAGAGCATCTAAAAGCCGTCCTAGGGGAGAGGATGGAGGAACTGCTTTTGAAGGCTTAGCACCCATCGCTAGAACCATGAAAACACCAGCAAAAGGCACCAAAAGATGCCACAAACACTGTAGGCCCTGGACACAGGCGTCCGAGTGTGCAGGGGACAGTGTTATAGCCTGACTGAATTGACTCTAGCCTCCGATGGGAGACAAAAATCCCAGGCAGGAGGGAAACAGTCAGGCCGGGGGGCCGCCCATTGAGGCCGATGTGCTCACACCGTAATGAGCCGTATGCAGAGAGGACAGGAAAAGAGCAGAAAGGAAGAAAAAGTGAGAACTGGAAGCTCCGAGCTTTCAGGTGCAGGTGAAGACACAGGTCCAGCTGAGGGTGGAAGGCCGGGGGTGGGGGGGTGAGTGTTAGCACCCTTCCCCAGGACATGCCAGAGAAAGCCGGGAGCTCAATCGGACAATCTCCGGGTGAAAGGGGACGGTAAGCTAACCGAGGTGAACTCATGAATCAGCCGCTGTTGGTCGCAGGGGGCTACGATCAGATAAGTGGAACACGTGGAGCAATCATAGGTCGTGGGTCCTGACCTTGTCCCGGGAGGCCCCGAGCTCTGGGTGGTGCCAAACCAGAGCCGCGGCCTCGGGCAGAAATACCAGCACGAAGAGGTCTCCCGATCACGGCACCAATTGTTGGTTTTTTTCGCAGGGTTGGAAAGGAAACATGAGATCCACGGTGGTCCCACGTGGGTAAACTTTAATGGGGAGGAGGTGACGACAGTGAGGAACGGGGGTGAAGAGAAAAAAGAGGCGTGAGTTATGGTGTTCCCCCTTTTTAAGGGGGAGCTAGGTGCGTCTGGGAAGTGTGCCCTGTGCATGCCTCGAATGTTTCTGGTAAATGTAGTCTGGTGGGATGCTGTATCCTCTGCGCATGTACGGTCTCTTGTAGCACCTGCAGGGGTCCTTTGGGGGATGCAAATCCTCCCAAAAGAACAACAAACTTCATGGGGTCTGGAAGACCAAGAGCATGGGTCGTTAGAAGGGCATCTCACAGTAGAGAGAAGTGGCGGTGGATGAGGCCGGGTGGGTGAGAGGTCCCATGGGGGTCTCTCTGGCTGTCTTGTACAGAGGCTTGGCTGTAATGGCAAAGTTAAGGATACAATTTTGGAAGATCCCTAGCAGACCCAGAAATGAGAGGATTTGAGCCCCTTCCCTTTGGGGCTATAAAACCCGCAGGGCCTGAACCGTGTCAGAGGTAAGTGTCTTAGGCCCCAGGCTAAGTTGAACACTCAAATATACCACTGTAGGAGAGCATAGCTGAGCCTTAGTTGGCCAGACTCGATATCTAAGGGATCCGAGGAAGTTCAGAAGTGCAGAGGTAGCCTGTTGGGACAGAGACAATGTAGAAATGCAGACAAGGAGATCATCAACATACTGGAGGAGTGTTCTAGGACCTAGGTCAAAGTTCGAGAGATTTCTAGCCAAAGCTTGGCCAAAGAAATGGGGGCTGTTCCAAAAACCCTGAAGGAGAACAGTCTATGTAATCTGTTTGGAGGATTGAAAGTCAGGGTCCTTCCAGGTGAATGCAAAGAGGAAGTATGAGTTTGGGTGTAAAGGGACTGTAAAGAAGGTAGGAGAGATGTTAGACAGGAGATTATATGGGTTGTTAACCAGTGGGTGAACAGGAATAACTGCATTATTTATGAGGCTGAGGTCTTGAACCAAGTGGTAAGCACCAGAGGGCTTAAGTATGGGAAGCACTGGAGTGTAGCAGAGTGAGTCGATAGGAATCAAAAGTCCTGAGGTAGGAAATGGGTGATAATAGGCTTAAGGCTTCAGTGGTGAGTTTCAGAAATAGGAAACTGGGGTCTGGAAGGGAAGGATGAAGAGTCTTTAAGGTAAACTAGGACTGGCTGGTGGTGAGTAACAACCACAGGAGTGGAAGTGTCCCATACTTGGGATCTACTGGATCAGGGAGAGTAGGGACAGGACAGTCTGGGATAAAAACCTGTGAGGCCATTAGAGTGAGAGGAACGTGTGACTCAGAAGAGTGTGTGGGGGCCAAAATGTGTGTGGTTCCAAAGTGGCTGAGAATATCTTGACCAAGTAGAGTTGCAGGGCAAGCAGGTATGACTAGGAAAGAATAAAAGAGGAATCACCCAGGAAGAATGCAGGGCAGTGGCAGAATTTTAAGTGTGGAGGAACAGGTCCCTTCTAACCCCATGATGGAAATTGGTGAGGAGAATGTAGGACCTAAATGAGATGTTAAAACAGAATAGGTAGCCTCTGTGTCCAAAAGAAAAGCAATGGACTTGCCTGCTACCTGCAGCTTTACTTTAGGCTCAGAGAGTGATAGGGGAGTCACCATAGCTCTCCTCTCCAAGATGGATGCCGGTTAAGATCCTTTCCAGGCTGCTCTGCCTGCCCCCTGCATCCCTTGGTCCCTGGCTCATTGGGGCTACCAGGAGTCCCTGTGTAGGGGCTGAGAAGTCCCATCTGGACGGGTGAGTGTGTGCTATCCTGGGGCGGACTGTCCCGGTAGAGAGCACAAACGCCCCTCCCCCAGCTCCTGCTGCAGGGCTTTCTTTCCTACACACGCGCCCCCACCCCCACCCCCAAGCCTGCCTTGTCTGCAAGGTCCTTTGCTGTGGAACAGTTTCCTGCCCTTTCACTAAGGCTACCAACCCAGAGCAGTGAGTGCCTGACTAGAGGGCAGGCCTCAAGGTCCCCACCAGGGAACGCGGGCCCCTGCTGCTGGGGCTGCAGTGTCTGCTGTGCTCTCCTGGACCTGCTCTGCCTGCCCCCTGCATCCCTTGGTCCCTGGCTCATTGGGGCTACCAGGAGTTCCTGTATAGGTGCCGAGAAATTTCATCTGGACGGGAGTTCATCTGGAAGGGAACGGTTCCTGCCCCTAGACTGAGGAGATACACCTAGAGAGTTAGTCACAGAAAAGACTGGTCCAAGACACCAGGCCTCTCCTGGCTCCATTTGAAGGAAAAGATGGGCAGGCGCCAACGCAAGAATTCCCCCAACAACTTGAAAGGCAACGTGACATCACCAGAATCCAGGAATCCCGAAATGAGAAGTGTACACCCTAATCCAGAAGAATTAGAAGAATTCGACTCAAAAGTGAATTATATGAAAATAATAGAGGACCTTAAACAGGAGGTGAAAAACTGCCATAATCAATTAGAGATTACAAAAAAAAGGTAGAGGAAATGAATAAATATCTCAAAGATACCCAAGAAAACCAAGAGAAACAAGAAAAAGTAATCAAACAGGTAAGGGAAACGGTTCAAGACTTGAAGAATGAAGTGGAAGTAATAAAGAAAACACAAACCGAGGGAAGGATGGAGATGGAAAATTTGAATAAACGAACAGGAACTACAGAGACAAGTACCACCAACAGATTACAAGAGATAGAAGAAAGAATCTCAGACACTGAAGATACCATAGAGAAAATAAACACTCTCATCAAAGAAAACAGCATAACCAACAAATTCTCATCACAAAACATTCAGGAAATCTGGGACACAATAAAAAGACCAAACCTAAGATAATAGGGATAGAAGAAGGAGAAGAAGTACAGCTCAATGGTCCAGAAAATATATTTAATAAAATTATAGAAGAAAACTTTCCCAACCTTAAGAAAGATATTCCTTTGAAGGTCCAAGAAGCATACAGAACACCGAATCAACTGGATCAAAAAAAAAAAAAAAACATCTCCTCGTCATATAATAATCAAAACACAAAACATACAGAATAAAGAAAGAATATTAAGAGCTGCAAAGGAAAAAAGTCAAGTTACCTATAAAGGTAAACCTATCAGACTTACACCTGATTTCTCTATGGAAACCATGAAAGCCAGAAGGTCCTGGATAGATGTATTGCAGAAACTAAGAGACCATGGATGCAAGCCCAGACTACTATACCCAGCCAAGCTTTCGTTCACTATAAATGGAGAAAACAAAATTTTCGAGGATAAAAACAAATTTAAACAATACTTAGCCACAAATCCAGCCCTTCAGAAAGTAATAGAAGGAAAATCACAAACCAAGGAGTCCAACAATGCCCACAATAACTCAGACATCTAATGACCCTTCACCAGCACAACTTGAAGAAGGGAAACACACAAACTCTACTACCAAAAGAAAGAAAGAAAGAAAGAAAGAAAGAAAGAAAGAAAGAAAGAAAGAAAGAAAGGAAAAATGACCGGAGTTAACAACCACTGGTCATTAATATCACTTAATATCAATGGACTCAACTCACCTATAAAGAGGCACAGGCTAAGAGATTGGATATGAAAACAGGATCCAACATTCTGCTGCTTACAAGAAACACACCTCAACCACAAAGACAGACATCTACTCAGAGTAAAGGGCTGGGAAAAGGTTTATCAAGCAAATGGACCTAAGAAACAAGCAGGTGTGGCCATACTAATTTCTAAGAAAGTTGACTTCAAACTAAAATCAATCAAAAGAGATGGAGAGGGACATTTTTTACTCATAACAGGAACAATTCACCAGGATGAAGTCTCAATCCTGAATATATATGCCCCTAATATAAAAGCACCCACTTATGTAAAAGAAACGTTACTAAAACTCAAGGCAGTCATCAAACCACACACACTAATAGTAGGAGATTTCAACACTCCTCTCTCACCAATGGACAGGTCAATCAGACAGAAACCTAACAGAGAAATAAGAGGATTAGGGGAGGTAATGAATCAAATGACTTAACAGACATCTATAGAACATTCCACTCAAATAAGAAAGAATATACCTTCTTCTCTGCAGCTCATGGAACCTTCTCGAAAATAGACCACATACTCGGTAACAAAGCAAACTTACACAGTTACAAAAAAATATCGGTAACCACCTGTGTCTTATCAGATCACCATGGATTAAAGTTAGAATTCAACAACAATGCTATCCCCAGAAAGCCTATGAACTCATGGAAACTGGACAGTCAACTACTGAACCACACCTGGATCAAGGAAGAAATAAAGAAAGAAATTAAAGTCTTTCTTGAATTCAATGAAAACGAAGACTCAACATACTCAAACCTATGGGACACTATGAAAGCAGTGCTAAGAGGAAAGTTCATAGCATTAAGTGCCCACTTAAAGAAAACGGAGAAAGCGCACATTGGAGACTTAATAGCCCACCTGAAAGCTTTAGAAAAAAAAGAAGCAGACTCACCTAGGAGAAGTAGAAGACTGGAAATAATCAAATTGAGGGCTGAAATCAACAAAATAGAAACACAGAAAACAATCCAAAGAATCAATGAAACAAAAAGCTGGTTCTTGGAGAAAGTCAATAAGATTGATAAACCCTTATCCAAACTAATCAAACGGTGGAGAGAGAATACGCAAATTAACAAAATCAGAAACAAAAAGGGAGACATAACCACAGACACAGAGGAAATTCAGAGAATCATTAGATCTTACTACAAAAGCCTGTATGCCACAAAACTGGAAAATGTTAAAGATATGGACACTTTTTTAGATAAGTACCATATACCAAAGTTAAACCGGGACCAGGTGAACAATCTAAATAGACCTGTTAGTCACGAAGAACTAGAAGTTGTTATAAAAAACCTTCCCACCAAAAAAAGCCCAGGTCCAGATGGCTTCAATGCACAATTCTACCAGAACTTCCAAGAAGACCTAATACCTATACTCCTTAATGTATTTCACAATATTGAAACAGAGAAGTCATTGCCAAATTCCTTTTATGAAGCTGCAGTTACTCTGATACCAAAACCACACAAAGACACAACCAAGAAAGAGAACTACAGACCAATCTCACTCATGAACATCAATGCAAAAATACTCAATAAAATACTGGCAAACCGAATCCAAGAACACATTAGAAAAATTATCCATTATGATCAAGTAGGCTTCATCCCAGAGATGCAGGGCTGGTTCAACATACAAAAATCTATCAATGTAATCCATCATATAAATAAACTGAAAGAAAAAAACCATATGATCATTTCATTAGATGCTGAAAAAGCATTTGACAAAATTCAACATCCCTTTATGATAAAGGTCTTAGAGAGATTAGAAATACAAGGGTCGTTCCTAAGTATAATAAATGCTATTTATAGCAAGCTGTCAGCTAACATCAAATTAAATGGAGAGAAACTCAAAGCTATTCCACTAAAATCAGGAACACGACAAGGTTGTCCACTCTCTCCATACCTCTTTAATATAGTGCTTGAAATTCTAGCAACAGCAATAAAACAACATAAGGGGATCAAAGGGATTCAAATTGGAAAGGAAGAAGTTAAACTTTCATTATTTGCAGACGATATGATAGTGTACATAAGCGACCCCAAAAACTCCAGCAAAGAACTCCTTCAGCTGATAAACACCTTTAGTAGCATTGCAGGATACAAGATCAATTCCAAAAAATCAGTTGCCCTCCTATACACAAAGGATAAGGAAGCAGAGATGGAAATCAGAGAAGCATCACCCTTCACGATAGCCACAAATAGCATAAAATATCTTGGGGTAACTCTAACCAAGGAAGTAAAGGATCTATTTGACAAGAACTTTAAGTCAATGAAGAAAGAAATTGAGGAGGATACCAGAAAATGGAAGGATCTCCCTTGCTCTTGGATTGGGAGGATCAACATAGTAAAAATGGCAATTCTACCAAGGGCAATTTATAGATTCAATGCAATCCCCATTAAAATCCCATCAAAATTCTTCACAGATCTTGAGAGGACAATAATCAACTTTATATGGAGAAACAAAAAACCCAGGATAGCCAAAACAATCTTATATAATAAAGGATCATCTGGAGGCATTACCATCCCTGACCTCAAACTCTATTACAGAGCCTCAGTATTGAAAACAGCGTGGTATTGGCATAAAAACAGAGAAGTCGATCAATGGAACCGAGTAGAAGACCCTGATTGTAACCTACAAACTTATGAACACCTAATTTTTGATAAAGGAGCTAAAAGTATTCAATGGAGAAAAGAGAGCATCTTCAACAAATGGTGCTGGCAGAACTGGTTGTCAACGTGTAGAAGAATGAAAATAGATCCATATCTATCACCATGCACAAAACTCAAGTCCAAATGGATTAAAGACCTCAATATTATCTGAATACACTGAACCTGATAGAAGAAAAAGTGGGAAGTACTCTACAACATATGGGTACAGGAGATCACTTCCTACGTTTATCCCCAGCAGCACAGACATTAAGGGCAACATTGAATAAATGGGACCTCCTGAAACTGAGTAGCTTCTGTAAAGCAAAGGACACTGTCACTAAGACAAAAAGGCAACCCACTGACTGGGAGAAGATCTTCACCAACCCTGCAACAGACAAAGGTCTGATCTCCAAAATATATAAAGAACTCAAGAAACTAGACTTTAAAATGCTAATGAACCCAATAAAAAATGGGGCACTGATCTGAACAGAGAATTCTCAACAGAAGAAATTCAAATGGCCAAAAGACACTTAAGGTCATGCTCAACCTCCTTAGCGATAAGGGAAATGCAAATTAAAACAACTTTGAGATACCATCTTACACCTGTCAGTATGGCTAAAATCAAAAACACCAATGATAGCCTTTGCTGGAGAGGTTGTGGAGAAAGAGGCACACTCATTCATTGCTGGTGGGAATGCAAACTTGTGCAACCACTTTGGAAATCAGTGTGGCGATTTCTCAGGAAATTTGGGATCAACCTACCCCAAGATCCAGTAATACCACTATTGGGAATATACCCAAGAGATGACCCATCAAATGACAAAAGTATCTGTTCAACTTTGTTCATAGCAGCATTGTTTGTAATAGCCAAAACCTGGAAACAACCTAGATGCCCTGCAGTGGAGGAATGGATGAAGAAAGTGTGGAATATATACATATTAGAGTACTACTCAGCAGTAAAAAACAATGACTTCTCGAATTTTGCGTGCAAATGGATGGAAATAGAAAACACTACCCTGAGTGAGGTATCCCAGACCCAAAGAGAGGAACATGGGATGTACTCACTCATAATCGGTTTCTAGCCATAAATAAAAGACATTGAGCATATAATTTGTGATCCTAGAGAAGTTTAATAAGAAAGTGAACCCAAAGAAAATCATATAGTCATCCGCCTGGAGAGGGGAAGTAGACAAGATTGCAGGGCAAAAACTGGGAACTTGCGGGTGAGGTGGCATGGGGCAAAGGGGAAATGGGATGAGAAACATGAGAAGGGGAGGATGGGAGGAGCTCGGGGGATTGGGATGGTTGGGATATAGGAAGGGAGGATACGGGAGCAGCGAAGTATATATCCTATCTAAGGGAGCCATCTTAGGGTTGGCAAGAAACTTGACTCTAGAGGGGTTCGCAGGTGTCCAGGGAGATGTCCCCAGCTGGTACCTTGGGCAACTAAGGAGAGGGAACCTGAAATGACCCTATCCTATACTGATGAATATCTTGCATATCACCTTAGAACCTTCATCTGGCGATAGATCGAGGTAGAGACAGAGTCTCAATTTGGAGCAACGGTCTGAGCTCTTAAGGTCCAAATGAGGAGCAGAAGGAGGGAGAACATGAGCAAGGAAATCAGGACCACGAGGGATGCACCCACCCACTGTGACAGTGGAACTAATTTATTGGGAGCCCACCAAGGCCAGCTCGTCTGGGACTGAATAAGCATGGATTGAAACTGGACTCTCTGAGCATGGCGGACAATGAAGGCTGATGAGAAGCCAAGGACAATGGCACTAGGTTTTGATCCTAATACATGAACTGGCTTTGTGGGAGCTTAGCCTGTTTAGACGCTCACCTTCCTGTACATAGATAGAAGACCTTCGTCTTCCCACAGGGCAGAGAATTTGGACTGCTCTTCAGTTTCGAGAAGGAGGGGGAATGGTGTGGGGGGAGGAGAAGAGGAGTGGGGATGGGGGAGGGGAGTTGGGGGAGGAGGCAATATTTGGGAGGATGGGAGGGAAATGGGAAACGGGGAGCAGGTGGAAATTTTAATTAAAAAAGAATAAAAAAAAAAAAGATCCTTTCCAGTAACCCACCACCTCGTGGTGCTACACAGATTATTAGAAATGGGTTAATCAAGATGTGAGAATTAGCCAGAAAGAGGCTGAGACTAATGGGCCAGGCCGTGTTTAAAAGAATACAGTTTCCATGTAATTATTTCAGGTGCAAAGCTAGCTGTGTGGGAGCTGGGCGGGAACACAGCCTGCCGCTCCTTCTACAGAGATCTCAAAAGTCCACTCATTCCCAGTTAGCTCTTCTTCTCTCTGCCTCATGCTTGTAGATTAGGATGGTGCCTCTTCATAGCAATAGAAAAGTAATTGAGGCACCAGGCAACTGCTCTACCACTATGGTGCATCACCCAATCTTTTAAGGATTTATTTGGACATAGGGTCTTGCTAAGTTACTTAGGCAATAGTTGATGCAGAATCTCAGCTTTCCTAATGCAGAGATGAGAAGCAAGGGTGGCCATGCCCCACCTTAGGCCAACCTTTCTTAATAAGACTTCACTTCTCTTTACTGGAGATAGAGATGGAGTGGGAGAGGGGAAGCAGCATCCTTCTTGTGAAGTTCAGCCAATGCCTGTCTGATGTTGGCAGCAGAGTTATACTTCAGCAATTCAGGAAGGAAAAAGGTCAGGAAACCATGGTGATTTCATGCATTGCATCTGTTTCTCTCTGACTTTGTCAAGGTGTCAGAATAGACTTGAATGACCCCAGGACATTTGTCCTGCCAAGCGGGTGATCTGGTACTGAACTTGCATCATTATTTTAATGCAGGATTCCCAGTGGGAGCCATGAACTGCATTTCATACAGTAGCTGTCATAATCTTCACATTTTGGGGGAGATATATTGCCTTGACCTACTAATAGAAGTACATACACATTAAAAACCTCTTTCTTAGGCCACACAGTGGATTAGAACATCAGCCTGGGATACAGAGGGAGACCTTGTCTAAGACAAACAAACAAAGAGACCAACATCCAAATGTATTTTGATATGGGACTCCCCTCTGTATGCTGTGAGTGCAACTGGTTAATAAAGGACTGTCCTGGGCCACATAAACACAGAACTTCACATTCATATTAGAAATGACTTTTTATATATAAAGCATACAGTAAATATGCACAGGGCCATGTCAGAGAAAATAAACAGACAGAACTGAGCTGGCATATGTATACTCACCCTCAGAAACTGAGACTCATTATTCCCTATGCCCTTTTGTCCTGTGTATCTCTTTCATGGTGCTCTTGCCAACATCTAGGTTGAAGGTAAGAAGATTGGGAGTGAGCAGGTCACCAACAGCCCAATCAGGAAGTATGGTACTCACACTCCTGGACAGTGAGGAGACCAGGAGGTGGGAACAGCTAAAGTTGCTCAACTGGGTGGAGATCCAGATCCAGCATAAAAGTCCTGCTGGAGTATGCAGTGAAGTGGACGGTGCTCAGACGAGGACCATGGATCCCAGTGTCCTGCTCCTCCTCGCTCTCCTTGTGGGCTTCTTACTACTCATGGTCTGGGGCTACCCAAAGTCCCGTGGCCACCTTCCACCAGGACCCCGTCCCCTGCCCCTCTTGGGAAACCTCCTTCAGATGGACAGAAGAGGCTTCCTCTACTCCTTTATTCAGGTAAGACATGCCCACAGCCTATGCCATATGGGATTAGCCCCATGTTTGCTCCTGAAGATCACTCATTTGGGTGAAGAAGGAACTCCTTCCAGGCAGTAGGGTCAGGTGAGAACATCGGTGAGTGAAAGGGGAGGTGCTGGTTGGTGGTGGATGGTGCTCAGGTTGACAGGTGTGTCCTCGCTGTGGGACAGTGTGAGACTCTGTGCTTGGAGTGTGAAGCATATTGGGGTGTCATGGCATGCACCAAGGGCTTACAGTTTTCCTATCTGATGTTCCTTTGTTACAAAAGAGAAAGAAAAGTTTCACAGGCATCCATATATCAGGTTTTCTTCTGCCAACACCAGGGATTAGCCTGCTGTATTCAGGAACAAAGGGGAGGAGAGGAAGACCAAGAGGTGGGGTAGGAAGGGAGTGCTTATCAGTTATAAACAAAAGGATCATCCAAGGAACCAACCCTGGCATCATCTTTACCAATCTTCACATGCAAGATTTCATGTTTAATTCTCACTTGTTTATTAATAATCACTAAACATCTTTGGCTCCACTTCCCATTTAGAGTTCTAATTTAGTGACAGCAATCCCAACTCTTGCTACCCCTTGGATTTTAATATATCACCCACTTGGTCCAATGGTGTATTCATTTGTTTATCATTTTTTATTGTTTTAAGAGAAGATTATCCTCATTTCTCAGGCTAATGATATTTCTGAGTTAACATCTCACATACTGGATTTAAAGATGTGTGGTACACCTAGGCGCAAGTGTTTTAAAAACGGGCTTCCCATATGTTGGAAAGGTCAAGTTAACATCATGTTTATATTTTATTCTTTATGTTTGTTTGTTTATTTGGTTGGTTCGCTTTGTTGTTGTTATTTTCTTTTTCTTTCTTTCTGGGTTTTTTTCTTTTTTATCTTTTTTTTTGAGACAGGGTTTCTCTGTGAAACAGTCCTGGCTGTCCTGTCACTCACTCTGTAGAGAGACTCAAACTCATCAAGATCCACCTACCTCTGACTTCTGAGTGCTGGGATTAATTTTTATTCCTTGAAAGTCTAATTCATTCATTTCTCATTTTCCTCTCCTCTTCTCTGTGTCAAAGGCCCCTCTTACTTGGAGGTAACTATGGTTGCCTGAGTGAGTACGGATGTAGGGGCAATTGAATTGAAGGTGAGCAACTTATGAACAGCTACATCACTGAAGAAAGTGGCACTTCCCCCAGCATACTTAACTGCCCAGAGACTCGCAGGGAGGGCTGGTGACATCCTGTCTTGATAGCATGACATGCTGCATCTTTTCCCTATAGGGATAGTCATCATGTCCTGCAAACAAGGTTCCCAGGGATTGGCAATGTGCACTGGTCAGGGAATTCCTACCCTCTACAGAACTCCTTAAAGAACTGTCAAATCTATAATCCAATGGATGTGGCAGTCTGGGAGTTGAGCTGACTTCCTAACTGTCAGGAGATAAGACTCTGTTTGTAGATGTAGAATAAACTCATAAAACTCAACTACACAAGTTATCTGCTCATTTGGGTGATATTGTATACAAGCAAAACAATAAGGTGTAGGAAAAAGCTGCTTGTTGGTTCCTGGCTGCTCAGCCCCAAAATAATCACACAGAAACTGTATTAATTAAATTACTGCTTGGCCCATTAGGTATAACTTCTTATTGGCTAACTCTTCCATCTTAGTTTAACCCATTACTAGTAATGTGTGTATCGCCACAAGGCTGTGGTTTACTGGCTAAAGTTCCCAGTGTCTGTCTCCAGAGGCTCTATGGCTTCTCCCTAACTCTCCCTTCTTCCTCCCAGCATTCAGTTTTAGTTTTCCCCACCTAGATCTGTTCTATCTTATCATGGGCTTAAGACAGTTTCTTTATTAACCTATGGTATTCACAGCATACAGAGGAGAATCCCACATCAATAAGAATTTTAAGATTGGTTGAGAGTTCAAACAGACTTACATAGAAGGCAGGACTTGAACAAATCACAGCGACATTCTAGAATGATGACAGGTACAGAAAAGAAGTTATTCCTGAGCAGCAACTGGTACTAGGGAAAAAGAAGAGCCAGGAGGATAAGGTCACAGTGTGACAGGGGAGAGGTAGGCATTGAATCTATAGGTCATTAAAATGAACTGGCTTGGTGTGAGCCAAAGATGGTAAGAACTGAAGTGATTCAACTAAGCAGGCAAGAGAAAAATCTCTCATGTCTTTATCTCTTTTCTGTTGCTACCACAAAATTACAGGGATGAGTTCTTTATAAACTAAAGGTTTATCCTGCTCAAAATTGTGCAGTGCGACAGTCTAAGATCAAGCAGTCCATTCTTCCACTTTCTAGTGAGAACCCTTCTTTTGTGTCACAGTACAAGAAACCTGTCACATTCAGAAGTGGCTAATCATGTGGAGTACCTTTGTTTAATAATACTCCATTCTCTGAGAACCCAGTCCTCTTGTGAGATCAGCATTAACATAATGTATGGATTAGCTGCAAAGACCCAGTGCCTCTCACTAGGTTCCAGCTCCCAAGAGCTCTGACACTTCTCAACACGTCCATATTGGGGCTAAATCAACAGCAGAGCATCAGTGAAGGCATAGCACATGAAACAGGCAAGAGGAAAGAGCAGCTGGTCCAGACAGGTGCTTCTGGATGCCAAGTGGAGGTGATGTCCTGTGGTGAACCCCAGACACAACCAGCTCGGCTCTCTCAAGTGTGTCGTGGATGAGCCTGGACCCTGACTCAAATCCAGCTGCTGAAGGCTGTGTCAGCTCCATAAGTCCAAACCATGTGCAGCTGGCAAGCCCTCTGGAATGTTTCTTAAAAATTTTTCTGGTGGCTCAAAAAGCTGAGATTTTTTTCTAGGCATCTGTGTTGATGTAAGATGGTTT
The DNA here is from genome assembly GCF_950005125.1 of Chionomys nivalis. Taxonomy (NCBI): domain Eukaryota; kingdom Metazoa; phylum Chordata; class Mammalia; order Rodentia; family Cricetidae; genus Chionomys; species Chionomys nivalis. Next base: position 78,485,805 of record NC_080087.1, on the reverse strand, counting down.
TGTGGGCTTTAATCATGGTGTGTCTGTTACAAAGACTGAGTCTTAATGATGACATTCTTTTGGCCAGTAGTAGAGACACAAAAAGGAGGTGAACCATCAAAGCTACTAATAAGATTAGAAATCGCCAGTATTCTACAGTGTCACAATAACAATTTTTTTAATAAACAAACTCTATTATTGCTACCTGGGGAATCAGTGTCCCAAAGCACAGGGCTCCAAATGAATCCATGGTATTGGCATGACCTAAGATTTATCTATCCAAGGGTACTAGGGAGAAAGGCACTCACACTATCTCAATGGTTTCCTTCTTTATTCTCTATTCTTCTTGTCTTCTGTCTACTGCACACCTTTTTCTCTGGCTAATATAACCCAGAAAACTTCTCGGTTACATTCCACATTTCAATTGAACGATTATAAGAGATTTAGATCAAACCATGTTTTTTATTGCCTTTTCATGATTAAAAACAAAGTCGTTCTGGTGTCCCACCTACATTTACATCTAAGTAACTTGTTAGATTAACAGAACAGGAGCAAGCAGGAAGTATTTTATCTCAGGCAAATCTTTTGTTTGAAGATTGCACATTGTGATTACAAAGAAAGCAGCAATCGTTCTACTATTTATCTTGATGGACGATTTTATAAGGAATCTTAAAGGAATCACAAACCTAAACTTTTATGCATGAAAACTAGTCAGTTGTACTTTAAATCTTTAGGGTGCATATCCACCCATCAATAGTTTCTCAGGACATCGAGGACAGGAACGAGTATAAAGAGTTAACCATCACCTTTGATCACCAACCAACGCTAGCCAGGAAAGTGTGTCAGCCAGCAACAGTTGGGCTGCCTTGTGTTTTTTACCCTAACCTAGTGAATCTGCAACTCAGCTCTGTGCCCTTGTGAACATAATATTGTTTTCTGGGGCTTTTCATCATGAGGCTGTTATCAAAACATATGATTTAACCTGAAATTGTTTTAAATGTTTGTTTTAGCTAATGATGCACACAGAAACTTGAGACTGTGTCTTTTAGCATCAACATAAAAGGAATTGAGCAAGCCTGGCTCCTGGGACTCAATTGTTTCTCTTTATCGTTAGCTTGACCTATGATCTCTACAGCTACACAACTGAAACTCATAGGTGTTGTGGATGTCACAGCTCAGGTGTGTGGGTTCACATGGGTCTGTGAAATGAAGACTCAGAGACACCTTAAGAATGAATTTAGCCTTTCTTGGCTACAGGCGGGTCAGTCTCTCTAGAGAACCTTCAATATTCAACATTCAGGACTAACCCTTCAGGACTCAACCTTCAGGAACGACTGTTTTCCCTTTGCCCAGGGCTCCTTTATTGTTCTCCAATTTTCACCTAGCGAGTACATGTCCATATCCTCACAACATCCTGACTGGGCCTCTAAAGAGATGATGCAAAAGAAATTGCCTGATTCAAGGGGAACCACAGTTTTCTGTGTTTCCTTCTAACCAAGATTTGCATAAGCTTTGTACCCTTGGGAAACTCTCAGACAGAGGGGAGCAAGAGAAACAATAGGTTAATTGCTAACAGAAGGTGGATACAGCTAGGTGCTAGCTCTCTGGAGCTGAACAGATGTAGCCCAGCAGAAATGCTGTCACATATAGGCCCTAGCTCTGCCACATTCCCTTATATTTACTTTCTTCCTCAACACTGTTATCATTGTTATATCAATTAGACAGTACAGTTTACACTTGTTTTGTGTAGCATTAACTTGACAAGTTTAACTTACACCGTTATTATGATCTGAGGCTTTTTAGTTCACTGTTGCATAAGATTCCATGTTGTGGCCCCATCTAAAAACATAAATGCATCAACATCAAAAATATGCAGAGCTTTTTCTTAGCATTGTCCCCTAAAAAACCCTGGTCACTAGCCATTTTCACAGCCTTTCATTTCTATTAGCTGCAGTGCCATCTAGAGAGAGTAAAAGTTACAAAAGTACAAGGGAGGGTTGTTTGCAAACCCCTCACCATGCTTCTCAAGGACTCTCAGCACTGGAGGGTTGTCATGTTCCTGGAATCAATTCCCTGTAGATGCCCTGATGGTTGCATTGCCAGGCATTATCCCAACTGTCCATACTGCAGTCATGACTCACATTCAGGACCACGACTAGGTGACTATCACTTTCCTTCCCATGTAACCCAGTGGGTGGGTCAGGGCCGTTCTCTTGAATGTTGTCAGGAGGCATTGGACAGGCTGAAGCTGGACCACAGGAAGCATTGTTCAGCTGGCTAGACTGAAGGATATGGGCATGGAACTAATGCACATCTTCATCCATATCTGTATCTATTATTTTTGAGGTACAGTCATCTGTAGGTGCGACTGGCTTCAAACTGGATGTGCAGACAAGGATGACTACTGATTCTCCGGTCTCTACTTCTCTTGTGCCAGAATTATAAACAAGTGTTGCCCTGTCTCCCTACTCTACAGTGCTGGTGTCCTGATTAGGAAATCCAACCAATCAGTGCAGACCCTGCTTGTGTGGTGAATTAACCTTCACCTCTTAGGTCCTCAGGAGAGGAAGGGTGGCCAGGGGAGGGGCACCTACTTACCCGTCTGTGTCTAGGTGTTTTCACAGTGTAACAACAACGTCTGCACTGACTAACCACAACCCTCGTGCCCTTATGCTTGGCAGCTTCGAGAAAAATATGGAGACGTGTTCACAGTGCACCTGGGACCGAGGCCCGTGGTCATGCTGTGTGGGACAGAGGCCATAAAGGAGGCTCTGGTGGACCAAGCTGAGGCTTTCTCTGGCCGGGCGATAATAGCTTTGTTTGAGCCAGTTGTACAGACATATGGTGAGATACGGGACAGGGTGAAGTGGCAGATGTGGACCGGGAAGATGTGAGTGAGAGGTGGAGCCCGAGCTGTGGGGAAGGACTCAGGGTCTTTAATCTTCCACTGTAACCACCCATGCTTCACCTATGTTCCTAGGTTTGGTCTTTGCCAGCGGCGAGCGCTGGAAAACACTTCGCCGCTTCTCTCTGGCCACCATGAAGGACTTAGGAATGGGCAAGCGGAGTGTGGAGGGGCGGATTCAGGAGGAGGCCCGATGTCTGGTGGAGGAGCTGCGGAAATACCAGGGTGAGTACAAGAGAATGGGCAGAAAGGAAGATGGTGACACAGGGACCTGAGTGTAGTGCCAAAAAATAGGAAGAGACATACAAGAATATAGAAACAAAATGGCAGACAGATAGACAGACAGACACACACACACACACACATACACGCATACACACACAGAGATAAACATACACACACATACACAGAGGGAGAGAGACACAAAAGACACACTGAGTTTGGAGATGAGGAAATTAAGAGAGAGGTGGGAAGAGAGAATCACAAGGGCAGAAAAGAAATGTGAGGTATTTTGGTTCCAAAATAACTCAGAAACACGTACTGCCCATGGTGGTCACTTCTCTTCAGAAAATCAATCTGTGAATTAACTTTCTTTGTCAGTTGGGTAGGACTGGTGGACACACATCCTCTCAGAACTCAAAAGGTGAAGCAAGATGACTTAGTTCAAGGCCAGTCCTGTCTACAATGTGAGGTCCTGCCTTTGATGTGGCTGTGGCTGAGTTATGGAGAGCTTACAGCCCCACATACAGTGGGCATGGTCCTGCATGTTTGTAATCCCAGCACTCCAGAGGTGGAGGCAGGAGGCTGAGATTTCCAAGTTCCTCTTCTACTGCACAAAGTCTTCAGGACCATTTTGACTTAATCATTATAATTGCCGCCATCCCTGCCCCCCTCCACGGTCTTCTCAAAGGCAAACACAGACCTTTAGTTGATGAAGGGAACAGAGCAGGAGGACCTGCAGACATGGCCTAAACAGGGAACTCTGTTTTCTTCCTTGTGAGTGTGCTATTGAGCCCCAGAGAGCACAGAGGCTCATGGGAGTTTGATTTTGGTAAAAATCAGAGGTAGTCTGAGGTTATTTTAAGTTTGTTGTATCAAGGGCACATTGGTAACAAGACTGTTGCTTGCACCTCCATTTCTTTACACGGGGTATTTATTTGTCATTTCTTATTGACCTTTTCCTGGAGATCTGGGAGGTCAGTGCGGAGGTGGGGAGGGAAGAAAGGTGCAGAGGGTGAAAAAAATGATGGGAGAAAGAAGTCAGTGATGGAGGGACCCAGAGGAAGAGAAACAAGCTGAGAATGAAGCTAAAAGGGGATTGAGAGTGAAGGTCTGAACCCCAGGAAAGTATCCTCATAGGGTCAGAGACCACAGACAAGCCAGCCCACGTGTGAAGGGCAACAATGGCCAAAGACTGCTGTACTGACAATAGGCTTCCAACTGCCAGCGTCCGTGACTGAACATGGCACACAAAGGCTACAGGCAGCAGTGGATGATGGTTTCTAGAACACCACAGAGCTCAGAAGTCAGAGAAAAGAGAGGTGGAGGAAGTCGGAGAAGTGATGGAGGAAGTCACAGAATGGATGGAGGAAATCAGAGAAGGGATGAAGGAAGTCAGAGAGGGATGAAGGAAGTCAGAGAAGGGATGAAGGAAGTCAGAGAAGGGATGGAGGAAGTCAGAGAAGAAATGAAGGAAGTCAGAGAAGGGATGGAGGAAGTCACAGAATGGATGGAGGAAGTCAGAGAAGGGATGAAGGAAGTCAGAGAAGGGATAGAGGAAGTCAGAGAGGGATGGAGGAAGTCAGAGAAGGGAAGGAGGAAGTCAGAAGGGATGGAGGAAGTCAGAGAAGGGATGAAGGAAGTCAGAGAAGAAATGGAGGAAGTCAGAGGAGGGATGGAGGAAGTCAGAGAAGGGATGGAGGAAGTCAGAGAAAGGATGGAGGAAGTCAGAGAAGGGAAGGAGGAAGTCAGAGAAGGGATGAAGGAAGTCAGAGAAGGGATGGAGGAAGTCAGAGAAGGGATGGAGGAAGTCAGAGAAGGGATGGAGGAAGTCAGAGAAGGGATGAAGGAAGTCAGAGAAGGGATGAAGGAAGTCAGAGAAGAAATGGAGGAAGTCAGAGGAGGGATGGAGGAAGTCAGAGAAGGGATGGAGGAAGTCAGAGAAGGGATGAAGGAAGTCAGAGAAGGGAAGGAGTAAGTCAGAGAAGGGATGGAGGAAGTCAGAGAAGGGATGGAGGAAGTCAGAGAAGGGTTGGAGGAAGTCAGAGAAGGGATGGAGGAAGTCAGAGAAGGGATGGAGGAAGTCAGAGAAGGGATGGAGGAAGACAGGCAGATAGGCATGGACTGTCCAGGGCTTGTAATTGACACAGCCACCCCTGAACTCTTCTGTGCACCATTCCTGCCAATGGGAGTTAGCTATCAGTTCAGAGTGACGTCTTCCTGGGAGGAGGAGCAGGTGCAGATTGACTGCACTCACTCTATATCTTGTTCCTAGCATCCTAATTGCAGCCATGTTGCAGCCATGATTAGCTGAGTTTCCTTAGTGAAGGTACATCCCTTTCTGTATATAGAAATAGCATCCCATATTCTGTACAGTACCGAGGGAGTTAAATAAAGGGATGCATGCATCTCTGAGTGAAGAGCCCACACTCTTATGTGCACCATATGTGATAATGTGTTTCTCTCATTGTGCAGTGAGTGGTGGGGATGACTTTACAGAGATGGGGCTGAAGCCAAATACTCCCCTAATTCTGTATTCCTTGTCTCTTGTCCTGTATTCTCCTTCAGGAGCCCCCCTGGACCCCAGTTTCCTCTTCCAGTGCATCACAGCCAACATCATCTGCTCCATTGTCTTTGGAGAGCGCTTTGATTACAAAGATCGCCAGTTCCTGCGCCTGTTGGACCTGTTCTCTCAGATCATCTCAGCCATCAGCTCATTCCATGGTCAGGTCAGTAGGTGGGAAGGGAGGAGCATTGAAGGCAGAGGAAACAAAGGCTGCTTTGTGAGTGAAGAAGGCAGAGTCTTAGGGCTGGAAGAAGGGCAGAGAAAACATGGAAAAGCAAGGAGCCTGTGACCTGGAGGGATGGAAGGAAGAAAGGAGGAACAGAAGGAGAGAGGGATGTTGAGCAAGGTGGAGAGACCTGAATGCAGAAATACAGAGCCATCCAGACATGAGAAAATGATGACGTGGGGGATACAGCTGCTACTTAGAGGACAGAGGACACAGTATTTCATGCATGAGTCCTTGAGTTCATCCCCAGGAATTGGTGGTGTACAAAACATGAAATTCCAGCATTTTGGTGTTAGAGACTGGGATATTAGAAATTTGGGCTGATCCTAGGCTACATGTTGAATTTAAAGCCTGTCTGGCATTAATGTGTTCAAAAAACAATACCCCACAAATTAAGACAAATTAAGACAAAACAGCAAGGGGGATTCGGAGAGAGAGCAGAGAAGAGAAAAAGGGAGATACAGAGAATGTAAACTGAAGGTTAGAGACTGATTTAAAGACATGTGTATGGTATGCATGTAGGAGAGGTGTGTGTTTGTGTGTGTGTATGTGTGTGTGTGTGTGTGTTCCTTCATGACGTCTGTGGATCTAGGAGCACTGCCCAATTCCTGAGACCTGATAACTCATTGTGACCTTCTGGGCCCTTCTTTCTTGCAGATGTTTGAGCTCTATTCGGGTTTCCTGAAGTTCTTTACTGGAATTCACAAACAAATGTACAAAAATTTGCATGAAGTCCTTGAATACATTGGCCACAGTGTGGAGAAGCACCGGGAAACCTTGGACCCCAACAATCCAAGAGACTTCATCGATACCTACCTTATACGCATGGAGAAGGTAAGTCTTGTGCGAATGAGAGGGGATGGCTGAGAGTGAAGGCTAAGGATGTGAGCAGAGGAAAAGGGGGCAGAGGATGGGGAGGAGAGACAGGAAATGGAGTGGAGGAGATGCAGAAGCATCTGGAAAATGATGAAAATAAAAGGAGAAGAAAATGTGATAGGGAGAAAGAAGGCTGGGGAAGAAACACAGGGCAAGGGACAAAAAGCAGAAAAGACTACAGAGGAAGATAGAGCCTGGGAGACAAACCATGCTAAACTAAGAGAGAGCACAGTAGAGAGAGAAGACAGAGCAGAGACCAAGTGGCATTGTTGAGGACTGAGAAATGCCATGTGGTCCAGATAGTGAGACAGAAGGACAGTTCCCAGGATGTGTGTGCCTCTCCCTGCAAGTCTCCAGGTACCCCTGACCTCCCCCACCCCCCTTCTCTCTCCCATCTGAAACCAGGAAAAGTCCAACCAACACTCGGAGTTCCATCATCAGAACCTCATTATCTCTGTGATTTCTCTCTTCTTTGCTGGCACCGAGACCAGCAGCACCACGCTCTGCTTTGGTTTCCTGTTCATGATCAAATACCCCCATGTTGCAGGTGAGTCACAGGCAGACAATTGGGGAAGTTTCTAACTCCTTCTTTTCTGCAGAGGTTTATGTGGATGAGAAAGACATGGGCCTCTTACATTTAAAGCTCTGAAAGCTTTGGTCAACTTCTAACCTAAAGCAGTGCTGTGGGTGGTGTGTGAATGAACACTCAGCTGGTCCATTTCCATTGTTTTCTGCTATAACTTAAAGGTTGGATCATCTGTCCTTCCTTCCTTCGTTCCTTCATTCTTTTTTCCCTTCCTTCCTTCCTTCCTTCCTTCCTTCCTTCCTTCCTTCCTTCCTTCCTTCCTTCCTTCTTTCCTTTCTTCCTTCCTTCCTTCCTTCCTTCCTTCCTTCCTTCCTTCCTTTCTTCTCTATTTCTTTCTGTCTTTGCATCTGTCAGATATTCACCCATCTTTCTTCATCCACCTCTTCATCTATTTACCCATTCCATTCTTGTTCCAACCATTATCTAAACATACATATATTCATTTTTCCATTCATTTTTTATCTACATACCTGTTCACCCACACATGTAATTTTCTGTTCATCTTCTCTATACCCACAGATTATTAATCCTTGAATCTTTCATCTCTAGTTGACTTAATGACATATTTAATTCATTTATTTGGATGAATCAGTTTGTGAGTTTTATTCTTTATCATAGCTAGTTGATCAGGCTCTCTGTCATTGATTCATTGGTTCATTCATATGCAAATCTTTTCATTTCTTATTCCTTCCCAATGGCCTTTGAATTCACCATTCATGTGTCCATCTATTCTTCCATGTATCTATTTAATAATTCATTCATTTATCTGTGATTTGTTCATCATTCAACACAACTACCTGTTTATTCCTGTATTTGCTCATTTATTCATCCACATATTTGCTTGATGTTTGGTTAGTTGCATTCATTGATTTATTTGTGTATGCTCCATTTTGTGCAGTGGGTCTCCCCTGCACATTCACATGGGTTCTGATGTTAAAGCCAGGCTGTCAGGATGGAAATCAATGCATTTTCTGACTGAGCCCTTTCATTGGCCATCATATTACCAATGTGTTCATAATCCATGTTCAGTTATACACAGGTTAATTTACTTTCCTTTTATTTCTGAGTTGATAGCCTTATATTGTTTGCCTGTATTTTTAATTTTTTAAACTAATGTTCATTGCTATTTTGTCTGCATATATGTCTTTGTGAGTGTGTTGTTCCACTGGACCCGGAGTCACAGACAGTGTGAGCTGCCATGAGGGTGCTAGAAAGTGAACCTGGGTTCTCTAGAAGAGCAGCCAGTGCTCGAAGCACTGAGAAATCTCTCTATCCCCCTGGATTTTGAAATATAAGTTCCATGCAAGAACTCTCTCTCTCTCTCTCTCTCTCTCTCTCTCTCTCTCTCTCTCTCTCTCTGTGTGTGTGTGTGTGTGTGTGTGTTTGTGTGTGTGGTGTGTGTCTGTCTCTCTCTCTGTTGCACAAGAACACAATATATAACATTACATTTCAAATGCAGAAAATTCTTACCATCCAGCCCTCACTCAGACTGATAGATGAAAAGAGTCCTTTGCTATGGGTTTTCCTTTTCTCTCTTTTATGAGCAAAGCTGGAGCTTGGGAGAGAGCCTCTAACATGGCTCTAAGCGTGGCTGAAGAGACAGGTGCCTAAGAGAAGTGCAGGTATGGATGTCCAAGAGTACAACAAGAGTACAGTGTGTCTTTCTCAACAGAGTCTCCTGGCTCTGCACTGCCCTAAGGTATTGCTTACAGTAAACAGGGTCCCTGTGCATTGCCTTCGTGAAGGGGGCAAGCATTGTCTGCTGTCTCCCTTTTCTGTGCAGAGAAAGTCCAAAAGGAAATCGATCAGGTGATTGGCTCACAACGCCCACCAACCCTTGATGACCGCAACAAAATGCCCTACACTGAGGCTGTCATTCGTGAGATCCAGAGATTTGCAGATATTCTCCCGATTGGAGTGCCTCACAAAGTCACCAAAGACACTTTGTTCCGAGGATACATGCTCCCCAAGGTGAGACCAGCTGCGATTCCACATCTTTATGCCATGGTCATTCTCCACTCTCCCAGTGACCACCCTAGGCCTGTTTGTGGTTTCCCAGCATTCTGTGACTCTCTAAGGACTAACAGTCTGCTATGGGAGCCAGGGTATGCTAATATCATTGCCTCTCACAATGTCTCCTAGAACACTGAAGTGTACCCCATCCTGAGTGCAGCTCTCCATGACCCACGGTACTTTGAACAACCAGATGCCTTCAATCCTGACCACTTCCTGGATGCCAGTGGGGCTCTGAAGAAAATTGAAGCTTTTATGCCCTTCTCTATAGGTGAGACTGACCTGTGCTTCATTTCCCAGACACTAGAGGGCAGGCTCATCCTCCAGGATACAGTCAGGACTAGGTGCAGTCTATCCTAGCTGGGAACTCATTCCACCTGGCTACTGTCCCAGGAGGGGTCTCTTTAACTAAAGGTGCTCCTGCTCAGGAGGATTTTGGAGAGGTATTGTAAAACCTCTAAACCTAAGCATATTCATTCTTTTTTTTTCTTTAATTTTATTATGAGGGGAGAACCTTTTTTTATTATTTTTTTATTTATTTTATTCTTTTTTAATTAAAATTTCCGCCTCCTCCCTGTTTCCCATTTCCCTCCCCATCCTCCCACACATTGTCCCCTTCCCCTCTCCCCACTCTTCTCCCCCTCCCCCCACTCCATTCCCCCTCCCTCTCGATACAGAAGAGCAGTCCAAATTCCCTGCCCTGCCGGAAGTCCAAGGTCCTCCCACTTCTATCTAGGTCCAGGAAGGTGAGCATCCAAACAGGCTAGGCTCCCACAAAGCCAGTTCATGTATTAGGATGGAAACCTAGTGCCATTGTCCTTGGCTTCTCATCAGCCTTCATTGTCCGCCATGTTCAGAGAGTCCGGTTTCATCCCATGCTTATTCAGTCCCAGTCCAGCTGGCCTTGGTGAGCTCCCAATAGATCAGTTCCACTGTCACATGGGTGGGTGCACCCCTCGTGATCCTGACTTCCTTGCTCATGTTCTCCCTCCTTCTGCTCCTCATTTGGACCTTAAGAGCTCAGTCCGTTGCTCCAAATTGGGTCTCTGTCTCTATCTCGATCCATCGCCAGATGAAGGTTCTAAGGTGATATGCAAGATATTCATCAGTATAGGATAGGGTCATTTCAGGTCTGACAGAGGAGAACAATGGATGTTCACAGAGAATACAATGAGCTAAGTGCACAACCAGGTTCTTCCCACTGCTCCCAGCAGTAAACAGCAGATTAATTAATAGAGAGGAAGGGAAGACAGATATTCTCAAGTCAGGACGTTCGGCTTGTCTTCAAAGGCAATACAGCAATGCCCACGTAAAGTCCTCAAAAGAGCAGAAGACAGTTCCTCCACTTTAAAAAGTGCAATGAACAAATTATTCATCCATTGTTTTCCCGTTGCATCAAATCCATCAGTTCTGTCTTTTCCTATTAGACATTTGTTTATTTATTTCTTCCTTTCCTTTTATTAAAAATAGATTCTTTCCTCATACAATATATGCTGATTACAGTTTCCCCTTCCCTCTCCTCCTCCCAGTCCCTCTCCACCTTCCCTCCCTCCAGGATCCATCCCTTTCTGTCTCTCATTAGAAAAGAACAGGCTTCTAAGTGATAACAACCAAACATGATGAAATTAAATAGAAGATAAAACAAAAACCATCACTTGAATGACTACAGAAAAAGTAGAGCCCACGAGAAGGCATGAGAACCAGAGACCCACTCATTCGCACACTCTGGAATCCACGGAAACACTAAACTGAAAGCTATAAGATGTGCACAGAGGACCTGGTGCAGACCCGAGCAGGCCCTGTGCCTGCTGCCTCAGTCTGAGTTCATATGAGCTTTGATCAGTGGGTTCAGAGCCTTGTTCTCTTGGTGTCCTGCATCCCCTCCGACTCTTACCCTCTTTCTGCCTCCTCTTCCTCTGGGTGCTCTGAGCTCTGTGGGAAGGGTTTTGACAAAGACATTCCATTTAGAGCTTTGTGTTCCAAGGTTTCTCTCTCTGTGAAACATCTGGCTGTCTCTCTGAATTTGTTTTTATCTGCTGCAGGAGGAAGCTTCTCTGGCGATGGCTGAATAAGGAGGGCTCTGATCTATGTAGCAGAATATCTTCAGGGGTCATTTTGTTGTTACTTTTATTTTTCTTTTTGAGCTGTAGCATTTATATCCTAGTCCCTGGTTCCTGGTCACTAAAGCAATGTCGCATATTCAAACCATACATTGGATAATTACTCCCACAATGCACTGCATTGTGCCACTGTTGAGCACTAGTATTTCGTACAGGCAGGATAGCATGGTTCATCAAAGGTTTTGTGGTTGGATTGGTGTATACATTTCTCATTTGGTAGCCTGTAGAATACTTCCTATACCTAAGATGCCAGAACACAGGGGTGAAGGTTCTATATAGGCCCCAGCTAGATGTTTCCAGTCCAGTGAGTTGTGTGGGAATTGTCTTCAGCAATGAGGCCTTGCTGTCAGTTTGTTGAATCAACCTATCGTCCTGGATAAAGCCTTGGGTTGTTTGGGGTTTTCCATGGGATCTCTTTAGTCAGAAACAATCGAATGGAGCCCAGTCCTGGAATTAGAAGCTTCATTTAGTGAGAAGAGATGGCCAGTTGGGACCATGTATCTCTCAGTATTTGGAGACTTCATTCAGATTGCCTTTCTGTAGTTTAGGAAGTTTCTACTATACTGGGTTTCCACAACAGGACTCAATGCCCCTCAATGCTAACTGTCTCTCCCCACACCCTATCCCTCAATCCCATCTCTCCTCCCTCCTGGACCTCCCATTCCTGTCCCTTCTGATGCCCCTAGTACACCCATGAACTCTATTCTATTTCCCCTTCCCAGGGAGATTTATATTCCTCCTAGGACTTTTGTCTGTATCTAACCATTCTGGGTCTTTGGATTGTAGCTTGGTTATCATTTATTTAATGACTAATATTCACCTATAAGTGAATACATGCCGTGTTTATGTTTTGGGGTCTGGGCTACCTCACTCAGGATTCTTTTCTAGTTCCACCCCTTTGCCTGAATTTTCATGATACTGTTTGTTTTGTTTTGTTTTTTAAAAAAACATCCAAATAATACTCCATTGTACAAATGTAACACATTTTATTCATCCTTCTGTTGAGGAACATGAAGTTTGTTACCAATTCTGGCTTCTATGAATAGAGCAGGATTGAGCATGGTTGAGCAAGTGCCTCTGTGGTAGGATTAAGCATCCTTTGGGTATATGCCCAGGAGTGCTATAGCTGGGTCTGGAGAGAGGTTAATTCCTAATTTTTTGGGACCTTCCAAGCTGATTTCCATAGTGGCAGTATAAGTTTGCATTCCCACCCGCAGTGGAGGGGTGTTCCCCTTACTCCACATCCTCTCCAGCATATGTTGTCACTTGTGTTATTGATCCTAGACATTCTGAAGGTGTAAGATGGAATCTCCAAATCATTATGATTAATATTTCCCAGATGACTAAAGCTGCTGAACATTTCTTTAAATGTTTCTCAGCCATATGAGTTTGCTCTATTGAGAACTCTCTGTTGAGATCTGTATGCTATTTTTACATTGGATTATCTCGTTTTTTATATCTAATTTCCTGAGTTCAATATAGTTTGGATATTAGTCCTTTATTTGATGTAGAGGTGGTAATAATGTTTCCCATTTTGTAGCTGCCACTTTTATACAAGTGATGGTGAACTTCACCTTGCAAAAGTTTTTTAGTTTCATGAGTTCCCAGTTTTAATTGTTGATCTTAGTGTCTGTGCTATTCTTGTTCTGTTCAGGAAGTCATCACGGGTGTCAATTACTTCAAATCTATTCCCCACTTTTTCTCTATTATGCTCAGTGTATCTGGTTTTATGTTAAGGTTTTGATCCATCTGAAGTTGGGTTGTATGCAGTGTGATAAGTATGGACCTATTTGCATTTCCTTACATGGAGTCATCCAATTTGACCAGCACCATTTGTTGAGGATGTTGTCTTTTTTCCTAGTGTGTATTTCTGGCTTCTTTTGAAGGATGTTGTTTTTGCTATGCTAATCCTACTGATTCATCAGCATAAGAGATCTTTTCATGTCTTCTCCAATTCTTTTATTGCGCAAGCCTTTCACTTGCTTGGTTAGAGTAACCCCAGGATATTTATATTATGGGAAGCTATTGTCAAAGGTGTTTCCCTGGGTTCTTTCTCAGTGCGTTTTTCATTTGTGTGTAACTGGTGTTTGTGAGTTAATTTTGTGTCCAGCTAATTTGCTGAAAGTGTTTATCAGCTATAGGAATTACCTAGTGGAAATTTTTGGGACACACACACAATCATATATATCATCTGATAATAAGTTTACTTTGACTTCTTCCTTTTCAATTTGTATGCCCTTGGTCTCCTTCAGTTGTATTATTACTTTAGCCTAGACTTCAAGTATTCTACTGAATAGATATGGAGATTTTAGACAACATTGTCTTGTTCTGAATTTTAGTGGAATTGCTTTGAGTTCCTCTCTATTTAAGTTGATGTGGGCTGTAGGCATGCTGTAAACTGTCTTTGTTATGTGTAGGTATGTCCCTTGTATCTCTGTACTCTCTAGTACATTTATCATGAAGAGGCATTCGTTATTGTCAAAGTCTTTTCTGCATCTAATAAGATGAGCACATGAATTTTCTCCCTTTCAGTTTGTTTGTATTTATTAATGTTTCATATATTGAACCATCCTGGATCTCTGGAATGAAACCTTTGATCATGGTGGATGAACTTTTTGTTGTGTTCTTGGATTTGGCTTGCAAGTATTTTATAGAGTATTTTTGCCTTTATAAGGCAAATTGGTCTGTGATTCTCTTTCTTTTTGATTTGGGTATCAGGGTAACTGTTGTCTCATAAAATGAAATGGACAATATCATTTGTGTTTCTTATTTTGTGGAATAATTTGAGGAGTATTGACATAAACTCCTCTTTGAAAGTCTGATAGAATTCGGTGTTGAAACTCTCTGTCCCTGGGCTTGCTTTTTGTTTTTGTTTTTTCTTTTTGTTTTTCTTTTCAGGGGTTGAGAGGTTGAATATTGGGAGAATTTCAGTGACTGTTTCAATTTCTCTAGGGATTATAGGTCTGTTTAAATTCCTTATTTGATCTTGATTTCACTTTGGTAAGTAGTACCTATCAAGAAAATATCCATTTCATTTAGATTTTCCAGTTTTGTGGAATACAAGTTTTTTAAGTATGTCCTTTAAATTCTCTGATTTCCTCGGTGTCTCTTATGTCTCACCTTTTGCTTCTGAATTTATTAATTTGTACAATATTTGTCCACCTTTTCATTTAGATAAGGGTTTATCAAGCATATTGATTTACTCTAAGAACTAATTCTTTGTTTCTTTGTATTGCCTTTTTGCTCCTATTTTATCGATTTCAATCTGGAGTTTGATTATTTCTAGCCATCTGCTCCTTTTGGGTGTGACTTCTTTTTGTTTTAGAGCAGTGGTCCTCACCCTTCCTAATTGTGTGGCCCTTTTATAACATCAGTTAGCTCCAGCATTTCTCTGTTTAGTTTTTGTCTGGATGACCTGTCTATTGATGAGTGTGGAGTGTTGAATTCTCCCACTGTCAGTGTTTGAGGGTCAATAGTGATTTAAGCTGTAGTACTTTTCTTTTGCAAACTTTAGTGTCCTTGTGTTTGGGGCACAGATGGTTAGAATTTAAATGTGCTCTTGGTGGATTTTTCCTCTGATGAGTATGTAGTGTGCTTCCCTGTGTCTTCTGATTAGATTTAACTCTAATTTGTTAGATGTTAAAATAGCTACAGCAGTCTGCTCCTCAGGTCCATTTGCTTGGAATGTCTTTTTTTAGCCCCTTAACCTGAGGTAATGTCCTTGATGTTAAGGTGCTTTTCTTGGATGCAGCAGAAGGATGGATCAATTTTTACATCCATTCTGCTAGGTTTTTTTTCAGTTGGGAAATTGAGACCATTGATGTTGAGAGATATCAATGACCTTTGATTGTTGATTCCTGTTATTTCCTTGTTGTTATTGTTGTTGTTGTTATTAGTGGCAGTATTTGTTTGTGGTTTTCTACTTTTAATTTTGGTGGTTTGGATTATTTTATTCCCTGTGCTTTCTTGTATGCAGGTAATATTTTCCGATTGGAGCTTTCTTTGAGCACTTTCTTTAGGGATAAATTTTTAGATAAATATTGTTTAAATTTTTTTATCTATGGTGATCATCAAAAGGTCTGCTGTTTATTGTAGTCTGGACTGCTATCTGGTTTCTTTTTTTTTTCTTTCTTTTTTTTTTTAATCTGCAGCACTTCTATCTGGGCCCTTATGGCTTTTAGTGTCTCCATTTAGAAGCCAGGCTTAATTCTAATAGGTTTACCTTTATATGCTGCTTGGTCTTTTTGCTTTGAAACTTTTAAAAATCTTTGCCTGTTCTGTACATTAGTGTGTTAATGGGTCTTTTCTTTCTGGCCCAATCTATTTGGTTTTCTATATGATTCTTGTACCTTTATAGACATCTCCTTCAGATTAGGAAAATTTTCTTTATGATTTTGCAGAAAGTATTTTCTGGTCCTTTGAGCTGGGGTTCTTTTCCTTCTTCTAGTCTTTTTTTTTTTTTTTTTTTTTTTTTTTTTTTTTTAAGATGTGGTCTTTTCACAGTATTCCTGATTTCTAGGATTTTTTTCTGTCATGAGTTTTTCAAACTTAACATTTTCTTTGGCTGATATATGTATTTCTTCTATCATATCTTCAGGGCCTGAGAATCTTTCTTCCATCTTCCTGGTGAAGCAGGCTATGTAGTTCCTCTTCTAACTCATAAATTTTTCGTTTCCAGAATTCCCCCATTTGGGTTTTCTTACTTGTTTCTATTTCTATTTTCAGGTCTTAAACACTGTGTTTTCCTGGATTTCTTTAAGGGATTTAAATTTTCCTCTTTAAGGCCCTCTACCACCATCAGAAGGCAGTGATAAGATCTTTCCTTGGGCTGCAGCTATGCGGGATGCCCAGGGTCAACTGTGGCAGGGCTGCTGGGCTCGCATGGATTCACATTGTCCTGACTGTTACTGATTGTGTTTTTATGCTGGCATCCAGGAATCTGGTTTTGGGGTGATTATAGGTCTAGGTGTCAATTTCCGGGTTTGTCTTTGTTGGGTGGATGTTTGGTTTCTTGGTTTCTGGGTTTTAGGTGAGCATGATGGCTGTGTGTTGCCATAGGAAGCTTTCTTTGGACCTGTTTCCCTGTCCTGCCAAGCTGGTGTGTCCCAGGGAATGCCTGCTGGTATTGGAGGCTGGGATAATGGGATGAGCTGCGAGGAGGATTGGAGGATAAAATCTTTGTGATTGATTGGGGATGGGGCCAGGGAGGCCAGGGAGATCACACTAGGCATTCTGCTGCAGAGTTGGAGGTGAGATGGGGACAGTGGGGGTGGATCTGGAGAATCAGAAGGAGAGGCATGGATTCTCTGTCAGCCTACCTGCTTCCCTGGTCAGAGTGGCCTTTGGGTTAGTAAGGGGTGTCTTATGGGGAATATCAGGGAAATCCAAAGAGATGGGGAGTGTGGGTATGGAAGGCTGCAGCAAAGGTTATGTTGCAGAGGTGGGGTGAGGACTGGGGTTTGGGTCTTGGGGAACAGAGGGAGAGGTGAAGATCTGCAGTCAGCCTACCTGGATCCAGGGCAGGAGTGGCCTGTGGGTTAGCAGAGAGAGTGCAAATTGTTTTTCTTAGGGAACAACAACAAGAACAAATGACATCATCTATAAACTGCCATGAGCTTGTAAGGTCTTGAGAGTAGGGAGGGATTTATCTGTGAGCACTGGGGAGATGAAGCATGTCCTGACACACCTGTCTGTATTAAATACTCATTGGCTTGTTAAACTCTAAGAGAGATCAAAATTACTAGCATTTATTTTTTCCAAGAACCCATTCATGATAGGCAAACTCCTGAACTAGAGAAAGGTCAGAGTTATAGCACCCCTCAGTGTCTGTAGACCAGAGGGAACTGTGCATGGTCACACAGCTTGATGGGTTTCATATCTTCTTTTGCCTTACTTGACCATGCTGAGGTTGTTGGCAGCCTGGAGCAGCTCAACTGCTGTGAGTACTGAGATTGGTTCTTCACTGGAAGAACATAATCTCAAATTAGTGTGTTGTTCAGTTGCCTGCATTTAGTTAGTTTGTTACATACAGAAGCGTCCTCTGGCAAAATTTAATTCAGTTGAATGGACTCTATGGGATGTAAACATAGAAACTTTGTGTTCAGGTTTCTTATCTATTAGAGAAAGAAAGGCTCTAGAAACAATTGGCTGGCTTTTAGTTGCCTCCCACCACCCTCATGCTAGGGGTGGAGCCCAGGGCTGTGTGTTACCAAGGTAAGCAAGTTCTCTTCCAAAGAGCACACACCAGCCTCCTCCTTGTGCATTCTAGAGATGCTCTCCTGATGAGCACATCTGTCCTCATCCCCTCACAGAGGGATTTAAGGCAAGTGTTCTCCTGCTGAACCATGTCTCCTCTCGGAATTGTCTAGCCCTAGGTGCCAAAAGACTTCAGTGTCCCTGGGCTCAGCCCTGCTCCTGAATTGTTCATATGACTGTCCCCAGAGTAGAGAGGCAGAAATGTGAAAAATAAACTGAGACAAATCAATGATAGAGAGGTATGGATATTAAGACAGATTCCAATAAAGAGAGATGCACAGAGACACAAGGAAGCTACAATAGGATATGTGTGGTAGGAATCAGAGCATGGACATGAGAGAAAAGAAGATTGGTAAAGAACCATATGTGATGATGTAAGTCAGGAAGAGAGGAAGGGGACAAAAAAGGGAGGGGGAGAAAGGCACAACTAGAAAGAGACCAAGAAGCAGGAGGGAAGACACAGAAGGAAGACATGACAAGGTGTCCTTGGACAAAAAAACAGGAGGGGCCGAGATGCTATCTAGGGAGTTTTGAAAGACACAAATGGTTGGAAGACATCAAAAGACTAATAATAGCGATATGTAGAGACACAGGTTCAGGTAGGTTGCCATTGGCGGAAAGAAAAAAGTAAAGAGAGAGAGACAAAATTGGTTGGAGCCAAAGAGACATAAATGGCGCCACGTATGGAAACTTTGTGTTGATTGAGATAAGCCATTAAAAGCTGCTCTGGAAAAATTAGTTCACAAAATCAGTCCTAGGAAAATCATCTCAGAGACCTCTCCATGAATTTCTAAGCTCATATCACCTAAATTCTGAAAAGGTGGGGCCTAAGCTGGGAAGGTGCTTTCCCTACATACTCCTACACAGGCCTGATTTCCCAACAGTTGGAGGGCATAGGGGTTGCTGGGAATCCCTCCTCTACCTGGAGACCTGAGGCAGCCAGTTGCAGAGTAAGAATCACTGAGGTACAGGCAGGTGGTGGAGCCTCTGCCTGGAAGTTCAGGCTCCCTTGCTCTGTGCTGCGTCATACCCAAGGAGAAAAACCAGCAAGGATTAATTATACCCCTGTGAATGTGGTGGGTGCCATGGATCCCGCATTATGTGCTTCTGCCCATTCTCTATTGTACGAACAATTGTATTTGAATCTCAATATGTACTTTCTGCTGTGTGTGACCTTGGACCATGAAAAGAAACATGCAGTTCCTTTTACGGAGCCTACAATCAAATTACTCTCAGTAGCCCTGACTAGTCAGAATTTCCTTCCTCATTGTTGAAGTTCATTGATCTCAAGCTGAAGAAGAAATGGGAGCAGGGGGTGTGCGGATGAGAGACAGAGGAGTCAGAGTCAGGGGACAGACAGAAAGCTCTTGCAATGTATTCCATCATCTTCCTGCCGTGATCTCCCAAGTGCTGCACTTGCAGGCATGTGCCTCCATGCCTGGCTCATATAGGACCCTTGATATCATCCAGTTGTTGATCTAAGAATCTTTGTAAAGAGCACCTTCACCCTCAGGGCAGCCAAGGAGAGGAGGACCAATCTCCCCACATGAGAAAGGAGTGAACATTGCAGATGTTACATTATACATGTTTACACATACACGTTTGTTCCTACTCTATTGTGCTCTTACAATTCTGAAACAAAGGACTCTGATAATAAACAAAACCTAGAAATCTGTCAGAAATTACCATCTGTCATCCACCAACTATTTGTCTTGCATTTTATGATTGAATTATTGCATATATGTTTGCATGCATATACATGTGCTCTATGGAGGGTATGTATATGTTTATGACAGAGGAAAGACTGTAGGGGTTTGTTCTCTCCTTGCAACATGTGTGTCCAGGGGGTGAACGCATGTCCTCAGCAGTGATGGCAGATACCTTCCATGCTAAGAAATCTCACTAGCCCTTACACCAATTGTTTAAGGCTTTGTGAAACTCTTACTAGTCTCAGTTGAATTGTAGGTTGAGGGTCAAACTCATTCTTCTCCATTGCAATAGGAGAGTTGTCTGGGTTTAGGGAAGGGACAGTCTGAAGGTTGTATACTGTCCTGGGACTCACATGGCTCATTCTCTGTGCCCACAGGAAAGCGCAATTGTCTTGGCGAAGGAATTGCCCGCAACGAATTGTTCCTTTTCTTCACCACCATCCTCCAGAACTTCTCTGTGTCCAGTCCTGTGGCTCCTAAGGACATTGATCTCAGGCCCAAGGAGAGTGGCATTACCAATGTGGCTCCAACATACCAGATCTGCTTCTTGGCCCGCTGACTGGGCTGAGATGGCCAGGTGTCCCCACTCCTGTTGAGAATGGCCACATCTTTCTTCCTGCTGCCATCTAGACTGTAGGTCACTGCTCATATCCTTCAACATTACTGCAGCTTCTGCAAAGCTCTGAGGTGTGTTCTTCTGCCCTGAGAATGACATGGAGAAATCAATCACTGTCTTTCTTGATGTGTGAACTGAGAGACTTCTGGAGGCCACATCTCATGCTGAGTCTGTTCCTTACTGCACCCAGCAACCACAGTTTCCACGTAGATACTTCTGGTGCTCAATGAAACAATCTAATGAATGCCGGAGGTCATGTCAAAGGAAGAGCAATGGAAATTGAAGTTCAAAGTGTCAGATCACAAGGAGGAAATCTCTATGATGGGCTATTCTTGTTTTATGCAAGACCATGAGAACACAGACTCTGCAATATCTTTTGATTCCACTTTGCTTTTACATGCTTGCTGCTAAAATCTTTCCCTGGTATCTGGTTTTCCCTGGTGTGAGTAGATGTGGGGAGAACCCCCTGCCTATAACATAGTGTGTTTCTCTCATGAAAACAACCTGATCTACTGGGCAATTTTATCTGTGTATTGTCAAGAAGATGATTCTTCCCTAACTGTCTAATTTTATAACATTAGCTTATACAGAATTTTGGTAAATAAAAATGAGCACAAGAAAGTAAGGCACAGGTGGTGCCTATGAGCTCCCCCTAAGGGGCTCCTGCAGATCACAGCTCAAGTTAAGAAAAGCAAGGAGCCAGCTGTCTAAATTCCTTGAATGTTAATGCTGAGAAATCTATCACAGGCTTTGGTGTGCATTATTAGTCGAAACAAAGCTTCAAAATAACTTTATATTAGACAAGATATTTTGCTAATGGTCTTTTTAAGATTAACTACCCCAGAAAAGCAATCTAAAATTCACAAGACACATAGCTGAGCTGCCCATTCATTTAGGCTAGAGTCAAAACTACAAAACAGCCCAGTTATTGCCGACTGTCAGGTGATTACATCATTGCACCCGCTCCTGACATCAAATTGTTGATGTGGGTGTGCACCCTGAAGACTCGAGTTCAGCTGATTAATTGTTTTTACATATTGTTGAGTCCTGGTATTGCATATAACAGTGAGTAGAACACCAAAGTTTAGAAACAGAAGTAACTTTTGTTCAGGGGCTCCATTGAGGAAGGAAATTCTGACTAGTCAGGACTACTGAGAGTACTGTGACTTTGTAGAAACCTAAAGGGAATTGAAGGTTTTTTGTTTGTTTGTTTGTTTGTTTTTGTCTAAGATCAAACGCATAATGGTGCCACAGGTTCCTGTGAGTGCAGACTAGGGTGAAGCCAAGAAATTTATGCTTTCTCTGCAATGTTCTCTTGATCCTGAACTTGCAGATTTATGACACTCCAGTCACCTTGGAGATCCAAAAAGAATCTGGAATTTATGACTTCTGATAACAGGTTATTAGTTCAATATGTTTACATAGTTGTGGGTTAGTTTGAATAGCTCTTCCCCTGCCAGGGAGAAATGAAATGTAACCCTTTGTGACTCCTGCATTGTCTGAAAGATTTTGTTAGGGTGTGTAAGCAGGAGAGAGAGAGAGAGAGAGACAGAGACAGAGACAGAGAGAGAGAGACAGAGAGAGAGAATTAGAGAGAGAGAATTAGAGAGAGAGAGAACAACATGAGAAGAGAATGAAAAATCAAGCTATCAGAAGAGTGTGTGAATATTTTTTTCTCTAACCCTCAGACAGAAAAGTCTTAACTTCATGGATTCTGTAGATTTCTCTTCAAATCCTGTGCTGTCTGAAGGCTGGCCCACCAGGCTAGAACAAATGCACTCTATATATGGTCTTAATTCTAGTCTGTGGACTTGCCTAATGTGTGTGGTTCATGTAGACAGAATCACATAGCTGTGATCTTTCATGTCTGGCTTCTTTTACTTCACACATTATTTTCTAGGCTCCTGTGCTTTGCAGACACAGTCACATCCCAGGGCTTTAGATTAGACCAGATACATTGCTTTAGGCTTTAGTCTTGTCTCATGATGGTTCTCAGCAAAAGCACAATACCTTCTCTCATGTGTTCTGCCAGCAGAAGAGGTGGTCCAAATTTAGGGTGGGTCTTCCTGCTTCTAATAAACTAATAAAAAAATTCCTCACTGGATACCAGCAGCCTGGGTTTTATTTGATGCCTGATACAGTCAAGTTAACTCTCAAGTGCAGCCACCACAGTGCCCAGTCCGCTGACCTCCTGGCTATTCTTACATGTGACCTCTTGATTGTCTAGTAACTAAGGTTCTCCTCAGAAGGGCTTCTTGCTGCAAACTCTATCACATCCATGACAGGTTTGTAAAGGGACTACCTGTTGCCTTGTTTCTTGCTCCATCATGAACCTCAAAGAGCATGTGGCTGATGCCAGGTGTTTAATACAGTAGAACAGTAGTCAGCAAGTAAATAAACAACTCGATAAAGTGACACAGTGAGTAACTCCTTAAACTTGCCCCGTGTGCAGCTGGACTTTGTCTGCCTAATCTCTGTTAGTCTCTTATGACGACCATAAGAAATCCTGTCCCCATAGTGTCCAGGATGACCCCAGTTCTGTGACTCATCTGCACTTGCTGTCTTCCACCTTCTGACGTATATGTCTGGTAGCGCCCCTTTGAGTGGTGTCCCCTCAGAATGAGCCTTTATACAACACACTGCTGAGGAGTGCTTATGTGAAGGTTATTTATTTAACGTCATCACCTAGGAAGATGTCTCTGTGCAGCCATTGGCCAATCAGCAGGCAGCTCTCAAATCATCTGGGTGGAACTAAATTTCATTTGTCTCACCAAGCTCCCTGTAGCCTAGAGAGAGTTACCAGGATTTTGCCAAGGGAGATTCCTGGTGCACCCTCCTCTACCACCAGCAGAAATAGGACAACAAACAAAGCAGCCAACCCATCAAGAACAATAGGGGAATGTGTATCAAGTCAAGGGAGAACCATGGTGTTCTGTCTTCTCCTGAATCTTGCCAGGATGAACCTAGGATCACTCCAGCTCAAGGACTGTGTCTCTCCTGGACAATGGTTTCTGCCTTTGCTGGAGAACCGTTTCAAACAGAACATGTGACCTTTCTCAAATTCTTCCAAGGGGTGAGGACGAGGAAGCAGGAGGTGGGAGGAAGGAAGTGGTGCTCACAGGTAGCAAAGAGTTGCAAGTCCATGGTTTAACAGGCATCTCCAGATCAGTTTGGGAATTTTCTTGTTCCAGCCATGCTGTGGTACTAGAGTGTGGCGGCGCAAATGAATGTAGACAGATTATATAGATATATACAGCTTTAATAAGGAAATAAACTTACAGGACCACAGGTTCCCGCGGTGTACCGGAAAAGCGGAGCAAAAGAAAAAGGGCTGCTGGGCTCACGCCCGGCAGATTTATCCGTAAACATTAGCCCGAGGCGAACACACCCCCAATGGGTGGGGCTATGTCCCTACATCTCCCCCTTTTGTCTAAATAAGATAGAACCAAACCAAATACAACTATATACAATAATAACAAATAATAAATATAACAAACAATATTGAGAACAAAACTTTTGCTAAACATTCTATCTCAAGGAGTCTAAATAACATAGAGAGTAACTACAATTATATAATCTTCAACTCCGTCAAAGATCTGAGAAGGGAATAAATATTACTTAACAATCGAGAGATATCCAAAATGTGCAACAATTGACAGAGACAACTGACTACCTGGGCAATCACCCAAAGTCTCGTTTGCAATGTTGAGTCAACCAACTTTGGCTAAGGCCTAACATAACTGGCATACCATTATTAAAGGCAAGGAACTTTCTTAGGACTATCCTACCCTGTCTTGGCAAGATAAGACAATCCTGTTTCATCCACTTAGGGATATTCTGTATCTTTGTCAGAAGTTGAGGTATGGGCTTTTCTTAACCCAAAGGCCAGTTCTGCCAAGAAGACAAGCTCCCAGTGGAGTGTCTTTGGTGCTCAACGTTCTCTCGGGAGTAGAGTGGTGTTGCCAGGAGTAATTGTGTCTCTTTGGCATAGAAATTTTAGGTTAGATTAAAGGCCATTTTCTACAGCTCTTCGAAGAGGCTGAAGATCATACTATCTATACTAAATATAATCTCTATGTAACTAAAAGACCTGATAAACTTAAAAATAAATATGACAAACATATAATTCTCAATACCTATCTAACTTTGAAGACTAAAAGAATAAACAACTGTGCAATATATGAAGACAATGATCTTCAACTGTAAACAATGTCATAGTATCAGAGGTAGAAATGTACAATGTAATATGGTAGATGTATCAATACAATATAGACAAAGTTATAAGCATACTCATACAAAAATAGAGGTAGGAACACTCACATTCAATATTCAACATATCAGTATACAAGAAACAGTACCAGTACAATTTTCTATAAACAGTAATTCACAAATACCAATCATCCCAAAAAACCAGTTACCCCCTTCTTCCTCTTCTTCTTCTTCTTCTTCTTTTTTTTTTTCCAAAAAAAAAAATATCACCCCATCCCCTCAACCCTAAACCAACCATTAAAAGATGTCCCCAACCCTGAGGGCAAACTCTGTTGGGAGAGGGGATGCCGTCCTCTAAGATTGCTTCTAGCTGACATGGGGGCGACGTTCTTCTTAGGGGGTCCTGTGAAAGCAAATGATGGTAAAATTTCCAAATTAACCTTTGACCTAAGAAAATTGTAACTAGTCTCAGAGCGTTTTGAGAAGGTCCGACCAGAGTGTTGTCAAAAATGTGCACCATTCGAAATTGTCTCTTGTAGTTGGTACCAAAAAACAGGTCTAATATTAGCGCTTTAAAAAAAAAATCATGACGTCATAAAACCAGATGGAGTTGATGTTGTGGGGCCCCATCTTCATCCTGGAAACTTTAAAGATTACTGTAGGAAAATTTGTTGCTTGTTATGGGAAATTTAAACATTAACAACAAGGACATATACTGACATATAAAGAAAGACACAGATATGAGGAAAAGCAAAGAAAGTTTAAGACATATATATATATATATTATATATATATATATAAATTAATACTTACAGAACAAGTCCCTCCATCAGTAATTAAATATTAGGGGTACCTTAAATTCTTTGAAGATGGATATTTTCCTGTGGAGATAAGAAGAGAACCCTACCCCCAACCTATCTGTATTACTTACCATCAGTATGATTGCCATCCATGTGATTGAATTGTTATTTATCTTTCCCAACTGGCTTCTCTTCATCAAAATGAACCTTTATCAATTTTGTTGGAATCCACAATTTTTCCTCACCTGTGGAGACAAGAGCAAATCCCCTTCCCCAACGCAGCACATCTCCTGGCTTCCATTGTGAGGTCAACACATCCTTGAAATAAACTGGTTGATTTAGTTCAGTAGACTTTTCCATTATCCAATGTCTTTCTGCAGCCGATGTTCCCTTCTCATTAGCGTTGAGGAAATTCAAGGTTAACAAAGCATTATGTAACCTATTTCTGGGGGTGTTTTCCACCCCTTTCTGTTTGTTCAACATATCCTTTATAGTTCGATTTGATCTTTCTATGACTGCTTGACCTGTAGGATTGTATGGTATACCTGTAACATGCTTGATATTGTAATAATCAAAAAACTGTTTCATTTTCCTAGAGACATAAGCAGGACCATTATCTGTCTTTATTTGTGTAGGTATACCCATGATAGCCATGACTTCTAATAAATGAGTGATAACTGAATCAGCTTTTTCTGAACTTAAAGCCGTTGCCCACTGAAAGCCTGAATACGTGTCAATGGTGTGATGAACATATTTTAATTTGCCAAATTCTGCAAAGTGGAACACATCCATCTGCCAGATTTCATTCCTTTGGGTGCCCTTTGGATTAGCCCCTGCAGGCAGTGGCGTTTGGTTATAGAAAGAGCAAGTAGGGCATTTCTTTACAATCTCCCTAGCTTGTTGCCATGTAATAGAAAACTCTTTCTTCAAACCTTTGCTATTAACATGATGTTTTTTATGAAATTCAGAGGCTTGTAGCACACTACCAATCAATAATTGATCAATTTCTGCATTACCTTGTGCTAGAGGACCTGGCAGACCCGTATGGGATCGGATGTGTGTTATGTACATAGGGCAAAGCCTGTTCCTAATCAAATCTTGCACCTGGATAAACAAAGAGGTTAGTTCTGTATCATCAGGTATAAATTCAGCAGTTTCAATATGTAAAATAACTCTTTCTGCATATTGTGAATCAGTAACTATATTAATAGGTTCTTTAAAATCCCTTAGCACCATAAGAATGGCATATAATTCTGCCTTCTGGACAGAATCATAAGGACTTTGTTCCACCTTACCCAAGTCTTCTGATTTGTAACCTGCCTTCCCTGATTTATTGGCATCAGTATAGAACGTACGGGCTCCAGTTATTGGAGTATCACGAACGATTCGAGGAAGGATCCAAGAAGTTCTCTTTATGAAGTTAAGCCTCTTGCTTTTTGGATAGTTGTTATTAATGTCTCCCAAGAAATTAGCACAAGCTCTTTGCCATGGTTCATTATCTTCCCATAATTTATTTAGTTCATCAGCAGTGAAAGGCACTATAATTTCTGCTGGGTCTATGCCTGCTAGTTGACGAAGTCTCAACTTGCCTTTTATAATTAACTCAGAGACTTTTTCTACATAAGTTTTCAGTTTCTTACTTGGTTTATGTGGTAAAAAGATCCATTCCAAGATAATATCATCTCTCTGCATTAAAATTCCTGTAGGGGAAATTTTTGATGGTAGTATGACGAGAATACAGTCGAGCTCTGGATTTACCCTATCCACATGTGCCTGTTGTAATTTTTCCTCAATCATCGTCAGTTCCTTTTCTGCTTCAGCTGTTAATTCTCTGGGACTGTTTAAATCTTTGTCACCATCCAAGGTTTTGTTCAAATGAATTATTAGATCAGGTGTTATCCCAATAGCTGGCCGTAGACTGGAAATGTCCCCTAATAGTCTTTGAAAGTCATTAAGAGTCCGTAGGCGATCTCTCCGAATTTGTGCCTTTTGTGTCTTAATTTTTTGTAAACCTATTTTATAACCTAAATAATTAACAGAATCTCCCTTCTGAATCTTTTCAGGAGCAATTTGCAATCCCCATTTTGGTAAAAGTATTTTTATTTCTTCAAACAGTCTGTTCAAGGTATCCATGTCTGAATCGGATAACAAAATGTCGTCCATGTAATGATATACTATCGATTTGGGAAATTTCTTGCGTATTATTTGCAATGGTTGATTCACAAAATATTGGCACAGGGAGGGGCTATTTAACATACCCTGGGGGAGGACGGCCCAGTGGTACCTCCTCGAAGGTTGAGAATTATTATAAGTAGGCACTGTGAAGGCAAATTTTTCTCTATCTTCTTTTTGTAAAGGTATAGTGAAAAAACAATCCTTTAAATCAATAACTATGAGAGGCCATCCTTTTGGCAATAAAGAGGGCAAAGGAATTCCAGATTGCAGAGGGCCCATAGGTTGAATAACCTTGTTGATAGCCCTGAGATCTGTCACCATTCTCCATTTACCTGATTTTTTCTTAACCACAAATACAGGAGAATTCCAAGGGCTGGTAGATTCTTCTATATGTCCAGCATCTAATTGCTCTTGTACCAACTGTTCTAAAGCCTGTAACTTTTCCTCAGCTAAAGGCCATTGCTTTGTCCATATTGGTTTTTCAGTCAACCATTTTAAAGGCAAGGCTGTTGGTATCTCTGAAGGGACATCAATTGCTTGTTCTTGTACAGCCCGAATGGCCGGTTTTCTCCGTTTGTAATATCTTTTAATATTATCCCCAGAAATATAGGCTCTAGAAGTAGCAGGAATGTTAATTTGGGTATTCCATTGTTGTAATAGGTCACGACCCCATAAATTCATTGCAATATTGGCTACATATGGCCTTAATTTTCCTATTTGTCCCTCTGGTCCTATACATTCAACCCATCTCGTGCTCTGCCTTACTCGAGATAGGGTTCCAATTCCCAGGAGCTGAACATTTACATTCTGAAGAGGCCAATATGGATGCCAAGATTCTGGGGTAATGATACTTACATCCGCACCTGTGTCCAGCAGGCCAGTAATAAAAATGCCATTTACACACACTCTCAGCTTTGGTCTTTGGTCATTTATAGAAGTTTGCCAAAACACACGGAACTCATCTTTCTGATCATTATTGCTTGTAACAGTAGGCATGGGGCTTTCTAATTGTCCTGACGAGTCACGTTCTCTGTAGTAACTGGAAATGACTGAACCATGTTTGCCATGGGGGCCTGTGAGGCCCCCCCCTCACGTTTCCCATCTGTATCAGGTTGCCTTGTCTATCTCTTGTAGACCTGCACTCATTCGTCCAGTGTCTGCCCTTTCCACATCTTCTACATAAACCTGAAGGCTGAGTCCTCCTATTTCTGTTATTTATAGAAGATGCATTATTATTATTTCTGAAAATCCGTTGTCTACAATTCCTTTTCATATGACCCATTTTGCCACAATTAAAACATTTGGTATTCTGATGTCTCCTTTTACCATTGGAAATTGCTTCTTCTACCCATGCTTCAGTGCCATAGTCAAATGTATCAACATCTAGTGTATGCAAGACCCATTCTTCTAATGGCGCTGATCTGAGCTTTAAAGGTCCCAAAATCCTTTTGCATTCCACATTTGCATTTTCATAAGCCAAAGTCTCGATCATTATACGTCTTGCTTCTGGGTCAGATATCCCTATTTGTACAGCTTTAGTTATTCTTTGTAAAAAGTCACTAAAGGGTTCTCTCTGACCCTGTTTAACTCTGACAAATGATTCCATCCTCTGTCCTGGGTCTTGCACCCTGTCCCAAGCCCTTAAGGCTGCTGTAGTACACACGGAGAGTATGTTTTCATCCAAATTAGCTTGTTCCTGAGGCTCAGAAAATAGCCCCTCTCCCAAAATTTGATCTATGGAAATCTCAATTCCCTTTGCTCTTTCCTGCTGTTCTAAAAGTCTAGCCTCTTGCCTGAATAAGCATTTCCATTTCAATTGCGTTCCACTCTCAAGGACAGCAGAGCTCAGTTGAAACCAGTCATTGGGCGTGACCCTATTCGTCGTGGGCCAAGATCTTAGCATCTCTTTAACAAAAGAGGCATTCATTCCAAAAGTCATTACAGCCTGTTTAATTTCTTTGAGATCATTCATACGGACAGGTTCCCATGTATCTTCCTTGATGACCCTAGGGTTTCTGGAACCAACTACTTTCTCTGTTGTTACAACTGGAAAGGCAGGTAGAACTGTAGGTAGAGCTTTGTGGGAATTGTCCCGGAGGGATTTACCCACAGATTTAGTTAAAATATGCCTTTCTACCTCTTGCTCTTCTTCCTCAGAATTTAGAAATTCCTCAATCTTTTCAATTCTATTCACCATTGCCTTCTTTAATGTCTGAATCTCCTGTCCAGAATTATGTTCTAAAGCCTTCATTGAGGATTCTAAAGTATGAAGTTTGTCCATTAGAGATAACGTCTCATCTTTGGACATAATTTTTATAGCATATACCGTGCCTTCTTGTATAGATAATCTTTCTGTCAATCTGTCATAAGCTTTAGACAAAATCCGATTGTCACATTCAGCAGTTTTGATTCTCTCAGTTAATGTTTCAGTTCCTACTGAAAGGGACTGTAGCTTACGGTCCAAATCAGCTGTTCCTTCTTCCATAGTAATGAATTTCTCCTTAATATCAGCCGTTAATGTTTCAGAAAGGGACTGAAGCTTACGATCCAAATCAGCTGTTCCCTCTTCCATAGTAATGAATTTCTCCTTAACATCAGCCTGTACCTCTTCTAAATTTTTTTCAGTTTGTCGAGTTGTGTTAAACAAAGATCTGTTCTCTGCCTGGAGAACTTCAAACTGATTTTTGAGAAGATTGTTGTCATTCTCAATTGTTTTTAAACGTTCAACCTCGTCTCATAAAGACTTTATCATATTTCTATTATCAAACCATACAGTACCAAGGAAAACTACGAATCCCAGAAAGATCCATATCTGTGGGCTTACAGACACTTCTTGTAAAATCTCCCACATGGTACAACTGAAAAGGCTGTTAAAGTCTTGAATGGTAATGTTTTCAGACATTTTTCTTATTTATAAAAGAAAATTATGTACCTGTAATGAAGTTTTTCTGCCAGTGGTGGCTAAAGAAATGCACCTGAGTCCACGTGGTCTAAGCCAGAGCCGGTCTGAAACAATTAACTCAAAACAAAAATTATTGTACTGCCTGTTAAGGGAAGGGGTTGGTGGCTTTTACTTCAAAACCGCGGGTGCTTCACTTAAATCAGGCAGTGAGGGTTTGGAAGAAGCAGGGAGCTATTAACTGCTCTGTGGGGGGTCGCTGCTCTGCGACTGTAGTGGCCTGGAGTGGGGGAAGGGAAAGCGAGCAGGGAGCGCGCTGTAAATCGCCTTCCTGAGCTCAGGCAACTAGCTGGGAAAGGTGGAGCTTGCGCCCCCCCCATGCTGGGTCGGGGGCAAAATAGCCCGACGTTGGGACGCCAAATGTGGCGGCGCAAATGAATGTAGACAGATTATATAGATATATACAGCTTTAATAAGGAAATAAACTTACAGGACCACAGGTTCCCGTGGTGTACCGGAAAAGCAGAGCAAAAGAAAAAGGGCTGCTGGGCTCACGCCCGGCAGATTTATCCGTAAACATTAGCCCGAGGCGAACACGCCCCCAATGGGTGGGGCTATGTCCCTACACTAGAGAAGCTTCTAGAATTCTTTTGACAAGGAACAGAGGGAAGGTTGGTAGGGACACAATTTCTGCTAGATGTACTGTGTTCTCCATGATAGAGAGCAGCACTTCACATGTGGAGTCTGTGAAACTCAAAATGTTCAAAGCTAGAAGGTTCTCAGAAAATCTGGGACAAGAGCACTCAAGAAAGCTTTTATGAGAGATGATCATGTGAAATCACAGAGCTCAGGATAGGGTTCTAACCTGATGAGACCCAGACCACCTAAAACTGGGCAGTGTGATCCAGTGAGAGGAAGGACCCATTACTCGGGTCAACTTTTGAGGTCTGGGCCTTGACTCTGCAGCTAAGGGGAAATATGGAGATACTGCCACAGCCTACATGGACTTCAGCCTATTCTAACCCTGGGTGGACATGAAGTGATATGGTACCTCCTAGAAGATCAGGGTGGGGCTTTCTGTGTATTGGGGACATGGCCATTGTTGATCCATCTTCCTGGAGGTGGTGAGTGGGGGATGGTCCTTTGGGTAGGGGAGGGAAGTTCCCACCCAATACCACTCTTAGGTATAATTTTTTTATTAGTTTATATTTTGGCCAAAGAAAGGCTTAAAACTTCTTCAAGGTATTTTGTCTAATCTCCATGAAGAACTTGGTAAACGAATGTGGAGCATGGATGATGGAATCAGGGTGGAGGCTTGGGGTCTGGTGGTGGAGGTTTGGAAAACCTGGGCAGAGGTCCAGGGCTGTGTGAAGGAGGCCAACACAATAGAGTCACAGAGATGGAGAGTGTGGCTGCTAAAAATCCTGATAGAGTGGTGTAGAGACTGGTTCTGGGCATTGAGGCAGGACAGGGGATGAAAAACTAAAGATCCAAGGACACATTTAGAGATATAAATTTCATAAAAAAAATATACAACTAAAATATGTGATACTAGAAAGAGTCAACAGGGACACAAATATCTTTGTGGGGAGGACAGGTGTGAGAGTAAGAGGGTGTGGTGGTTTGGATGAGAATAACCCCCATGGCTCAGATCTTTGAATACTTGGTCCCCAGTTGGTGGAAATGTTTGGGACAGATTAGGTGTGGCCTTGTTGGAGGAGATGTGTCACCAAGGATGGTTTGAGGTTTTCAAAGCCCATGCCTTTCCCAAATAGTGCTCTGTCTACCTCCTACATGGATGAGATATAAGCTCTCAGTTAATGCTTCAGCACCATGACTGTCCACCTGCTTTCATGTTCCCGACCATGATGGTCATGGCCTCACCTCTGAAACTGTAAGCTTCAGTGAACCCTCTCGGCTGTGCTGGTCATGGTGATTTACCAGTGCAATGGAACAGTAACTAAGGCAAAGGGCATGAAGGGAGAACAGACTCTCAAAGAGAGATCAGAGATGAGATCAGAGAAAGCAGATGCACAAGTACCGTGGCAGACATCTGAAGACTAATTGACACAGCAACATTTCAGAAATACAGGCTAACCAGGGATGGAACCAGCCATGCAAGAGCCAGCCAGAGGGGCAATGTAGGTGACACCTAGACCTCTGTGATATGTTTCTTGTTTCCAAGGACCTTTGTGTGAGTCCATATTTCTCTTTGGTATGGCAATCAGACTCTCAAGCCATGATCCACACCTGAAGTTGTCACATACCCTTCCAGACATAAGGGTCAGGATGTTATTTTGATCCTTTCTTTGTAATTTGTAGGATGCCCAAAAAGAAGTGGTAATTTAGCCAACATGACAGAGCTAGCATACAGAGCAAGCATAGGTAGATATGGAAGTGACTAGAAGTATGGGGTTGAATGTGAGGAACTTGTGAGAGAAAATTTTACCAAAGGAGAATGTGTGAGTATGAGAGCTTAGAAGTAGATGATAGAATTTTAAAAAGTATAGAGAAAAGGTACAAAATTTAAATCAGGAGTAAAATTTGTAAATAATAGGAAATTCAGCTATACAAGTTAAGAGCTAAAGGAAGTTAAGAACAGAAACAATGGCAAAAATATTTAAAATCTGTAAGCCTGATAGTTGCAGAAAAGTGTTATGGGGAGCTGCGGGCTGTGTTCCTGCCTCCCCAGCTCCTGGTTGCCTGGCTAGCTTATGCCCCAAAATAACAACACACAAATTGTATTCTTTTGAACACTGCTTGGCCCATTATATCTAGCCTCTTCTCAGCTAACTCTCGCATCTGGACTAGCCCATTTCTAATAATGTGTGTAGCACCCCAAGGTGCGCTTACCGGGAAGGTTCTAGCCTATGTCCATCCTGGGTCAGAGCTTCATCGCGTCTGCCCCAGAGAGGAGAGCTATCAAGTCTGTCTCTCAGAGGAGCTGCCCTGCATCTGAGCTCACTTCCTCTTCCTCCCAGCATTCTGTTCTGTTTACTCCACCCACCTATGTTCTAACCTATGAGGGCCAAGCAGTTTTCTTTATTAGCCAATGACCTTCCTCCATCAGAAAAGCAACTTTTATGACTGCTAAATGGGTAGGAAAAGTGAGGGGAAGATGGCTTTGACGCAAGAATTGTCTTGGTTACAACTGAGATTGGAGAGCCACATGCAGGTGCAATAGTCAGCTAAATCTAACCCACCTTGGGGGGCAAGGCAAGTAGAAAACAGAGTAAATTTAGAGAACAAATTTAACACCACACAGTCAGCAGCTCAGAATCAGTCAATAGAAAAGAGGAGAAGATTCAGGAATTCCATTAATTTTATGATTACAAGTTAAAATAAAAAAGATTGTTAAAAATCAATGCAGCTACACCAGCCAGAGCTTTGAGTGAAGGTTACAAATGGAGAGTGGCTGTGTGCTACCCTGCTGCCCTGAGGCCCAGCTTCAGCTAGGAGTTGGAGAGGCATGTTTGCAGAAAAGCTAACCTCAGGGAACTGCAACTTAAGGACAATTAAAAATAGATAAGCAGGTTGAATATGCTTTTCTCCATTTCACAATTTTTGCTTCTTTGTCAAAAATGTGTAGTTTATAGGTATGTGTATTGATATCATTTCCTTTGATACATATATCCATTTTTAATCTGATTTCATTTTTGTGGCTCTGTAAGGAAGTTTTAGAGTCAGAGACTGTGATGCATTCAGAAGTTCCTTGATTGTACAAGAGTTTAAGATTGTTTTGGCTATCCTGAGTTTTTCTCTTTTCTTATAGAATTGATGATTGTTTTGTCAAGGTGTGTAATGAATTTTGTTATCATTTTAATGGGCATTTGCATTGAATCTGTAGGATGATTTCAGTAAGATTGTCATTTTTGCTATGTTGGTTCTACTTTCCCAAGAGAATAAGAGATCTTTCCATTTTCTAATGTCTTAAATTTCTTTCTTGAAAGATGCAAAGTTCTTATCATACAGGTTTTTCCACTTGTGTGGTTAGAGTTACTCCAAGATATGTTATGGTATTTATGGCTATGGAAAAGGATGATGGCTCTCATTTATCATATGTGTAGAAGAGGTGCATTTTGGGTTGTTTTCGGATTCTGTCTGACAAAGTAATTCTGTTGTGAACATAGTTGAACACATGTCCTTATGGTATGGTTGAGCATCTTTTCAATATAGGGAAAAAAGTGGTATTGCTGAGTTTCAAGAGAGATTGTTGCCTAATTTTCTGAGAATTCGCCAAACTAGTATCCAAAGCTGCTGTACCAGTTTGCACTTCCACCAACACTGGAGGAATTTTTTTTCTTTATCCCACATTTTTTTAAGCATACATTGTCGGCAATGTTTTTAATCTTGTTCATTTTTACAGGGATAAGATGGAGTCTCAGAGTTTTGATTTGCATTTCTCTAATGCTCTTGGATAGGGAGGATCAACATAGTAAAAATGGCAATTCTACCAAGGGCAATTTATAGATTCAATGCAATCCCCATTAAAATCCCATCAAAATTCTTCACAGATCTTGAGAGGACAATAATCAACTTTATATGGAGAAACAAAAAACCCAGGATAGCCAAAACAATCTTATATAATAAAGGATCATCTGGAGGCATTACCATCCCTGACCTCAAACTCTATTACAGAGCCTCAGTATTGAAAACAGCTTGGTATTGGCATAAAAACAGAGAAGTCGATCAATGGAACCGAGTAGAAGACCCTGATTTTAACCCACAAACTTATGAACACCTAATTTTTGATAAAGGAGCTAAAAGTATTCAATGGAAAAAAGAGAGCATCTTCAACAAATGGTGCTGGCAGAACTGGTTGTCAACGTGTAGAAGAATGAAAATAGATCCATATCTATCACCATGCACAAAACTCAAGTCCAAATGGATTAAAGACCTCAATATTAGTCTGAACACACTGAACCTGATAGAAGAAAAAGTTGGAAGTACTCTACAACATATGGGTACAGGAGTTCACTTCCTACGTTTATCCCCAGCAGCACAGACATTAAGGGCAACATTGAATAAATGGGACCTCCTGAAACTGAGTAGCTTCTGTAAAGCAAAGGACACTGTCACTAAGACAAAAAGGATGTTCTGTTTGAGCATTCCTTGAGTATCTTTCAGTCATTTCAAGTTCATCTGTTGAGAGTTTTCAGTTTAGGTCTGTAATATATAATTTTATTAGATTATTTGTTCTTTTGATGACTGATTTGTATGTTTTTGAAGTGGATTAGTGATTAGTAAAGATACTTTCTCATTCTATAGGCTGATATTGTGTCTTGTTGACTATGTCCTTTGCTATACAGAAGCTTCTCAGTTCAGTAGATCTCATTTATTAATTGTTTTTCTCAATGTCTGTGCCACTTAGGCTGTGTTTGAGATGTACCAGTGTATTCAAGTGTACTTCTAACTTTTCTTCTATGAGGTTCAATGTGGTTAGTTTTATGTTGAGGTCTTTGATTCGTTTGGATTTCAGTTTGATGTTGGATCTACATTCATTCTTCTACATGTTGATGTCTAATTAAGCCAGCATCATTAGTTAAATATGCTTTCTTTTTCCATTTTCCTATCAGCTAGGCAAACTCTCAAATTAAGAAGAGAATAGTTTACAAACTTTTAATTAGGTATATAATGGTTAAAGCCTTAGTTGTAATATTCTTATGGGAGATATTGAGCTACAAAGTAAAATTCTTAAAGGGAGCAATGAGCCGATTTCCAATAGAGAGCTTATAGAAGCTGCCAGACACATACTCGAGCAGGTAGAGTATACAATAATCAGCAATTACAGTATATTAATTATGATTTAGCTATGACAAGTGTATGTATTAAGTACAAAACTTATTCTATAGCAGTTTTATAAAAAATGCTTTTTATGGCAGCACCTTACTATTTTTGCCAGTCAGGATATTAAACTTTTATTTTAAAGCAGTAGCTTGTCTAATACAAAAGAACAGAATGAAGTCTAGGCAATAGTTTAGCAGAGAATTGAATATGATCAAGGTATCTCATATATTAATTAATAATTTTAAGATATTGATTTTTGGACATTTGTATTTGCTTGATTCAAAGGCTAGAGTAATGGTCTTTTCCCAGATGATCATTGCTGCAATTTGCACAACTATATTTTGCTAATGTTATTGTTAAAAATTCCTTAAAGGACGTTATGCTGAATTTTACAAATGGCTCCTCCAATGGAAGGACTACATATATGATTAATAATGAAAAGAAATTGTGGAGCATAATATAGCTCCTTGAAAACAACTTAAGGGGATAAAAGTTGCAAACAGATATGCTGCAGACAGATCTGGCATAATGGCACCAAGGTGACCTTTGCTAAGGTAAGGTGAAAAATAGCCCTTGCAATGAATTATGAAAAGTCTCGACCTATATTAATTTTAGAGTTGAGGATGTGTTTGTAGATTTTTTTTCACAGAAAGAAAATAAAGCTGGATGAGACGACTGCATATACAGTAAACTGACATTCTGGCCTTCCAGGACCCTGAGAACAGTGTCCTAAGGCCAGCAGGAAGTAATTACAGAATTGAGTATGTCATCCCTATTTCCTCCCTGGAATGTTAGATAAAATGGGAATTTCTCAAATGTTGAATGGGTAATCTCCAGTGTATTAGATCTTATTAATCTCTTGGTTTAAACTTCATTAAAGCTGTTGCCTTGTACCTGTCTGTTCTTAATGCCTCTTATCAGCCCTCTTAGGTCATACAAAAGTTGCACCTCTTGAACAAAGCAATTGTATTTGCTATGGGAAAAGTGTGGACTACAGATTAGTACTATGTTATTTTAATGGATTTAAAGTAATTTATAAGTATGATGAGTGTAATTTTTAAAATATTGTGTATTATAAAAAACATTTCCGGAGTCCCTGACCAGAGGGCAGGCCTCAAGGTCCCCGCCAGGGAAAGCGGGCCCCTGCTGCTGGGGCTGCAGTCTCTGCTGTGATCTGCTGGACCTGCTCTGCCTGCGCCCTACTTCCCTTAGTCCCTGGCTCATTGGGGCATCCAGGAGTTCCTGTGTAGGTGCCGAGAAGTTTCATCGGGACGGGTGAGTGTGTGCTATCCTGGGGCGGACTGTCCTGGTAGAGAGCACAAACACCCCTCCCCCAGCTCCTGCTGCAGGGCTTGCTCTCCTACACACCCGCCCCCACCCCCACCCCCAAACCTGCCTTGTCTGCAAGGTCCTTAGCTGTGGAACAGTTTCCTGCCATTTCACTAAGGCTACCAACCCAGAGCAGTGAGTCCCTGACCAGAGGGCAGGCCTCAAGGTCACCGCCAGGGAAAGCGGGCCCTTGCTGCTGGGGCTGCAGTCTCTGCTGTGATCTGCTGGACCTGCTCTGCCTGCGCCCTACTTCCCTTACTCCCTGGCTCATTGGGGCATCCAGGAGTTCCTGTGTAGGTGCCGAGAAGTTTCATCGGGACGGGTGAGTGTCCAGGTAGAGAGCACAAACACCCCTCCCCCAGCTCCTGCTGCAGGGCTTGCTCTCCTACACACCCGCCCCCACCCCCACCCCCAAACCTGCCTTGTCTGCAAGGTCCTTAGCTGTGGAACAGTTTCCTGCCATTTCACTAAGGCTACCAACCCAGAGCAGTGAGTCCCTGACTAGAGGGCAGGCCTCAAGGTCCCCGCCAGGGAAAGCGGGCCCCTGCTGCTGGGGCTGCAGTCTCTGCTGTGATCTGCTGGACCTGCTCTGCCTGCGCCCTACTTCCATTAGTCCCTGGCTCATTGGGGCATCCAGGAGTTCCTGTGTAGGTGCCAAGAAGTTTCATCGGGACGGGTGAGTGTGTACTATCCTGGGGCGGACGGTCCCGGTAGAGAGCACAAACGCCCCTACACTAAGGCTACCCAACCAGAGCAGCGGGCAGGCCTCAGCAACCCCCGAAAGGGAGCGCAGGCACCTCCAGCTTGTACTGCAGTGTCGCCTGTGTTCTACTGGACCCCGCCCGACCCCTTGCATTCGGCCTTCTTTACGCGGGTCATTGGAATACCACGCATCCATGTTTTGGTGTTGAGGAGTTCACCTGGAAGGGAACGGTTCCTGCCCCTACACTGAGGAGATACACCTAGAGAGTTAGTCACAGCAAAGACTGGTCCAAGACATCAGGCCTCTCCTGGCTCCATTTGAAGGAAAAGATGGGCAGGCGCCAATGCAAGAATTCCCCCAACAACTTGAAAGGCAACGTGACATCACCAGGATCCAGGAATCCCGAAATGAGAAGTCTAAACCCTAATACAGAAGAATTAGAAGAATTCGACTCAAAAGTGAATTTTATGAAAATAATAGAGGACCTTAAACAGGAGGTGAAAAACTGCCACAACCAATTAGAGATTACAAACAAAAAGGTAGAGGAAATGAATAAATATCTCAAAGATACCCAAGAAAACCAAGAGAAACAAGAAAAAGTAATCAAACAGGTAAGGGAAACGGTCCAAGACTTGAAGAACGAAGTGGAAGTAATAAAGAAAACACAAACCGAGGGAAGGATGGAGATGGAAAATTTGAATAAACGAACAGGAACTACAGAGACAAGTACCACCAACAGATTACAAGAGATAGAAGAAAGAATCTCAGACACTGAAGATACCATAGAGAAAATAAACACTCTCATCAAAGAAAACAGCATAACCAACAAATTCTCATCACAAAACATTCAGGAAATCTGGGACACAATAAAAAGACCAAACCTAGGAATAATAGGGATAGAAGAAGGAGAAGAAGTACAGCTCAATGGTCCAGAAAATATATTTAATAAAATTATAGAAGAAAACTTTCCCAACCTTAAGAAAGATATTCCTTTGAAGGTCCAAGAAGCATACAGAACACCAAATCGACTGGATCAAAAAAAAACATCTCCTCGTCATATAATAATCAAAACACAAAACATACAGAATAAAGAAAGAATATTAAGAGCTGCAAAGGAAAAAGGTCAAGTTACCTATAAAGGTAAACCTATCAGACTTACACCTGATTTCTCTATGGAAACCATGAAAGCCAGAAGGTCCTGGATAGATATACTGCAGAAACTACGAGACCATGGATGCAAGCCCAGACTACTATACCCAGCCAAGCTTTCGTTCACTATAAATGGAGAAAACAAAATTTTCGAGGATAAAAACAAATTTAAACAATACGTAGCCACAAATCCAGCCCTTCAGAAAGTAATTGAAGGAAAATCACAAACCAAGGAGTCCAACAATGCCCACAATAACTCAGACATCTAAAGACCCTTCACCAGCACAACTTGAAGAAGGGAAACACACAAACTCTACTACCAAAGGAAAGAAAGAAAGAAAGAAAGGAAAAATGACCGGAGTTAACAACCACTGGTCATTAATATCACTTAATATCAATGGACTCAACTCACCTATAAAGAGGCACAGGCTAAGAGATTGGATACGAAAACAGGATCCAACATTCTGCTGCTTACAAGAAACACACCTCAACCACAAAGACAGACATCTACTCAGAGTAAAGGGCTGGGAAAAGGTTTATCAAGCAAACGGACCTAAGAAACAAGCAGGTGTGGCCATACTAATTTCTAAGAAAGTTGACTTCAAACTAAAATCAATCAAAAGAGATGGAGAGGGACATTTTTTACTCATAACAGGAACAATTCACCAGGATGAAGTCTCAATCCTGAATATATATGCCCCTAATATAAAAGCACCCACTTATGTAAAAGAAACGTTACTAAAACTCAAGGCAGTCATCAAACCACACACACTAATAGTAGGAGATTTCAACACTCCTCTCTCACCAATGGACAGGTCAATCAAACAGAAACCTAACAGAGAAATAAGAGGATTAAGGGAGGTAATGAATCAAATGGACTTAACAGACATCTATAGAACATTCCACCCAAATAGGAAAGAATATACCTTCTTCTCTGCAGCTCATGGAACCTTCTCGAAAATAGACCACATACTCGGTAACAAAGCAAACTTACACAGTTACAAAAAAATATCAGTAACCACCTGTGTCTTATCAGATCACCATGGATTAAAGTTAGAATTCAACAATAATGCTATCCCCAGAAAGCCTATGAACTCATGGAAACTGGACAGTCAACTACTGAACCTCACCTGGATCAAGGAAGAAATAAAGAAAGAAATTAAAGTCTTTCTTGAATTCAATGAAAACGAAGACTCAACATACTCAAACCTATGGGACACTATGAAAGCAGTGCTAAGAGGAAAATTCATAGCATTAAGTGCCCACTTAAAGAAAACGGAGAAAGCACACATTGGAGACTTAATAGCCCACCTGAAAGCTTTAGGAAAAAAAGAAGCAGACTCACCTAGGAGAAGTAGAAGACTGGAAATAATCAAATTGAGGGCTGAAATCAACAAAATAGAAACACAGAAAACAATCCAAAGAATCAATGAAACAAAAAGCTGGTTCATGGAGAAAATCAATAAGATTGATAACCCCCTATCCAAACTAATCAAACGGCGGAGAGAGAATACACAAATTAACAAAATCAGAAACGAAAAGGGAGACATAACCACAGACTCAGAGGAAATTCAGAGAATCATTAGATCTTACTACAAAAATCTGTATGCCACAAAATTGGAAAATGTTATAGAAATGGACACTTTTTTAGATAAGTACCATATACCAAAGTTAAACCAGGACCAGGTGAACAATCTAAATAGACCTGTTAGTCGCGAAGAATTAGAAGTTGTTATAAAAAACCTCCCCACCAAAAAAAGCCCAGGTCCAGATGGCTTCAATGCAGAATTCTACCAGAACTTCCAAGAAGACCTAATACCTATACTCCTTAATGTATTTCACAATATTGAAACAGAGAAGTCATTGCCAAATTCCTTTTATGAAGCTGAAGTTACTCTGATACCAAAACCACACAAAGACACAACCAAGAAAGAGAACTACAGGCCAATCTCACTCATGAACATCGACGCAAAAATACTCAATAAAATACTGGCAAACCGAATCCAAGAACACATCAGAAAAATTATCCATTATGATCAAGTAGGCTTCATCCCAGAGATGCAGGGCTGGTTCAACATACGAAAATCTATCAATGTAATCCATCATATAAATAAACTGAAAGAAAAAAACCATATGATCATTTCATTAGATGCTGAAAAAGCATTTGACAAAATTCAACATCCCTTTATGATAAAGGTCTTAGAGAGATTAGGAATACAAGGGTCGTTCCTAACTATAATAAAAGCTATTTATAGCAAGCCGTCAGCTAACATCAAATTAAATGGAGAGAAACTCAAAGCTATTCCACTAAAATCAGGAACACGACAAGGTTGTCCACTCTCTCCATACCTCTTTAATATAGTGCTTGAAATTCTAGCAATAGCAATAAGACAACATAAGGGGATCAAAGGGATTCAAATCGGAAAGGAAGAAGTTAAACTTTCATTATTTGCAGACGATATGATAGTGTACATAAGCGACCCCAAAAACTCCAGCAAAGAACTCCTTCAGCTGATAAACACCTTTAGTAGCGTTGCAGGATACAAGATCAATTCCAAAAAATCAGTTGCCCTCCTATACACAAAGGATAAGGAAGCAGAGATGGAAATCAGAGAAGCATCACCCTTCACGATAGCCACAAATAGCATAAAATATCTTGGGGTAACCCTAACCAAGGAAGTAAAGGATCTATTTGACAAGAACTTTAAGTCAATGAAGAAAGAAATTGAGGAGGATACCAGAAAATGGAAGGATCTCCCTTGCTCTTGGATAGGGAGGATCAACATAGTAAAAATGGCAATTCTACCAAGGGCAATTTATAGATTCAATGCAATCCCCATTAAAATCCCATCAAAATTCTTCACAGATCTTGAGAGGACAATAATCAACTTTATATGGAGAAACAAAAAACCCAGGATAGCCAAAACAATCTTATATAATAAAGGATCGTCTGGAGGCATTACCATCCCTGACCTCAAACTCTATTACAGAGCCTCAGTATTGAAAACAGTTTGGTATTGGCATAAAAACAGAGAAGTCGACCAATGGAACCGAGTAGAAGACCCTGATTTTAACCCACAAACTTATGAACACCTAATTTTTGATAAAGGAGCTAAAAGTATTCAATGGAAAAAAGAGAGCATCTTCAACAAATGGTGCTGGCAGAACTGGTTGTCAACGTGTAGAAGAATGAAAATAGATCCATATCTATCACCATGCACAAAACTCAAGTCCAAATGGATTAAAGACCTCAATATTAGTCTGAACACACTGAACCTGATAGAAGAAAAAGTTGGAAGTACTCTACAACATATGGGTACAGGAGATCACTTCCTACGTTTATCCCCAGCAGCACAGACATTAAGGGCAACATTGAATAAATGGGACCTCCTGAAAC
Organism: Chionomys nivalis; assembly: GCF_950005125.1. Lineage (NCBI taxonomy): Eukaryota > Metazoa > Chordata > Mammalia > Rodentia > Cricetidae > Chionomys > Chionomys nivalis. Next base: position 78,443,287 of record NC_080087.1, on the reverse strand, counting down.
TGAGTAGCTTCTGTAAAGCAAAGGACACTGTCACTAAGACAAAAAGGCAACCCACTGACTGGGAGAAGATCTTCACCAACCCTGCAACAGACAAAGGTCTGATCACCAAAATATATAAAGAACTCAAGAAACTAAACTTTAAAATGCTAATGAACCCAATAAAAAAATGGGGCACTGATCTGAACAGAGAATTCTCAACAGAAGAAATTCAAATGGCCAAAAGACACCTAAGGTCATGCTCAACCTCCTTAGCGATAAGGGAAATGCAAATTAAAACAACTTTGAGATACCATCTTACACCTGTCAGAATGGCTAAAATCAAGAACACCAATGATAGCCTTTGCTGGAGAGGTTGTGGAGAAAGAGGCACACTCATTCATTGCTGGTGGGAATGCAAACTTGTGCAACCACTTTGGAAATCAGTGTGGCGATTTCTCAGGAAATTTGGGATCAACCTACCCCAAGATCCAGTAATACCACTATTGGGAATATACCCAAGAGATGCCACATCAAATGACAAAAGTATCTGTTCAACTATGTTCATAGCAGCATTGTTTGTAATAGCCAAAACCTGGAAACAACCTAGATGCCCTTCAATGGAGGAATGGATGAAGAAAGTGTGGAATATATACATATTAGAGTACTACTCAGCAGTAAAAAACAATGACTTCTCGAATTTTGCGTGCAAATGGATGGAAATAGAAAACACTATCCTGAGTGAGGTATCCCAGACTCAAAAAGAGGAACATGGGATGTACTCACTCATAATCGGTTTCTAACCATAAAATAAAAGACATTAAGCATATAATGTGTGATCCTATAGAAGCTAAATAAGAAAGTGAACCCAAAGAAAATCATATAGTCATCCGCATGGAGAGGGGGAAGTAGACAAGATTCCAGGGCAAAAACTGGGAACTTGCGGGTGAGGTGGCATGGGGCAAAGGGGAAATGGGATGAGAAATATGAGAAGGGGAGGATGGGAGGAGCTCGGAGGATTGGGATGGTTGGGATATAGGAAGGATGGATACGGGAGCAGCGAAGTATATATCCTATCTAAGGGAGCCATCTTAGGGTTGGCAAGAGACTTGACTCTTGAGGGGTTCGCAGGTGTCCAGGAATATGTCCCCAGCTGGTACCTTGGGCAACTAAGGAGAGGGAACCTGAAATGACCCTATCCTATACTGATGAATATCTTGCATATCACCTTAGAACCTTCATCTGGCGATGGATCGAGGTAGAGACAGAGTCTCAATTTGGAGCAACGGTCTGAGCTCTTAAGGTCCAAATGAGGAGCAAAAGGAGGGAGAACATGAGCAAAAAATCAGGACCACGAGGGATGCACCCACCCACTGTGACAGTGGAACTGATTTATTGGGAGCCCACCAAGGCCAGCTGGTCTGGGACTGAATAAGCATGGGTTGATTCCAGACTCTCTGAGCATGGCGGTCAATGAAGACTGATGAGAAGCCAAGGACAATGGCACTAGGTTTCGATCCTAATACATGAACTGGCTTTGTGGGAGCTTAGCCTGTTTGGACGCTCACCTTTCTGGACGTAGATAGAAGGACCTTGGTCTTCCCGCAGGGCAGGGAATTTGGACTGCTCTTCAGTAACGAGAGGGAGGGGGAATGGAGTGGGGGGAGGAGAAGAGGAGTGGGGATAGGGGGAGGGAAGTGGGGGGAGGGCAATATTTGGGAGGAGGGGAGGGAAATGGGAAATGGGGAGCAGGTGGAAATTTTAATTAAAAAAGAATAAAAATAAATAAATAAGTAAAAAAAAATAAAAAAAATAAAAAAAAAACATTTCCTGTGAAATATGCCACTTTCCTGTTTAAGAATTCTATTAGGGGGACTTATCTCACTCTCAGAATGATTACATTCCTGATGCAATCAGCAGCCCTTGGTAATTTCCTTTTTTTGTTTTTGGAGGGGGCAAGACATTTGTATGAAGTGCATTTGCTTCACTCCTAATATCTACTGTTTGGCTACACAAAAGCAGGTTTCTGAATAAATCACTGTATGGTTCGTTAAAGCTTACAGAAATGGAAAAAGGGGAGGGCAGAATTTCTCTTTCAGGCATCTCAGAAAGTTTGGTCATTGATGCCTTGATTAAATGATAATTCCTGTCTGGGTACCATTAAGGTAATGATGCTAAAACCCCAATATCAGCCTCTCGAACAAACTCATCTCAGGGATTTGAGATGATGTACTATATAGTGGCAAGGAATTTTGAAATGGCACATATGAGTCTTAAGGGTCAATTAAAATAAAATAAAAAAGGGTGAGTTGGGGTTATATCCACAGTCACCATATTTGTGTTTTTTAAAAATGTTTAAATGTGGTTGTCTGTAAACAATCTGCCATGAATAGATTTTTGCATGAAAACACCACCACACAATTTTCTCAGGCCTATGAAAAGGTCCATCAACTGGTTTATGAAAGGATCCCGACACTGTTGTAGTATGGGGAGAGGGCATGTTTGTGGTTTTCACAGGATGAAAATAGATTTCAATTGGTATGGTGTGTGGAGCAGAGATAGACCGATCCTGATGTTGCTGCTGAGAATCCAGAAAAGCCAGAGTGAGACTCACTGGGCTATGTTTTGTATTGACCAATTTTACATCCTGCTGTTTGGGAAGGAAAAGAAATTGTGGTTACAGTCAATAATACTCATCTGTTAGACTGACCCGTCACACAAGAGTTCCTAATTACTTAAAAAATTTCTCATGTTTGGTATGGTAAAGGAATTCCTGTATGTTTTGCAAGGAATATTGCTTTGGAGGGATGTCTTGGAGTGTTTCTAAAATGTATGATGGGAAATGATAAACAAAATACTTATTATACAAAGTTACTGCTTCCTCAAGGTATTGGGTAAATGAAACTTCACCCCCTCAATGATTTCCTCCATGCACAGAGGAACTTAGAGAGTCTAACATAACTTCTTGTGAAGAGGATGTACTGGTATTATCCCTTTAAAATACAATATCACAGGGACTTCACAGTATACTCTTGACTGCTCTGGAAATCAAGAAGACTATAGCGACTCTTATCCTTTGTCTACAGTAGAATCCTGGAACCAAAGACTGTCAGCTGGAATTTGGTATTCCAGAACAGAATTTCCACAGACTTATGCTTGGAAAATTCTTGCTGCCATAGGAAAAGTGACTGGACAATTCTGTTCTTCAAATCCTGGTTGCCCCTGAAAGGAACTGTTTTGGTTTATGTAAAAATGCTTTATGTTCTTTTGATGTGAGAGATAAAGCTGTCTTTGTATGTTTTTTTTGTTTAATTTTCATATCCTGATTATATATTAACTAATTTTATTTCTCAAGTGGATGATCATACCTGTGTGCCTGTGTATTGGTGCTAAAACAACCTTCTTTTGTAATATTGCCTGTGCATGCAAGACAGCCATGGATTGATGACAGAGAATTGCAAGTAACTGAAGAAATCAAGAAAGCTTTAAGTAGACAGACACGTGTTGCTGGATTAGTTACAGCAGGAACTTCAGCTCTTGTGTTATGTTTGCTGCTACTGCAGTTGCTTCAGTGACTGTGTCAGTCTATTTAAAATGCGGGGTTTGTTAATCAATTATCTAAGAATGTTTCTAGGGCATTGGAGACACAAGAAGATATGTAAAAATGGAACATACATTGAATGCCTTATATAATGTACTACAATGTTTGGTAGATGAGCTCCAGAGCTTAAAAACCAGAGCACAGCTGAAGTGTCCTGCTAATTATGAATGAATATGTGTTACAGCTTCTGTGTATAATGATAGTGTTATCTGTTGGGAGAGAGTTAAAGTACATCTATAGGGAATCTGGCATGATTCTATTGAATCCTTAGATTTGGCTAAATCACATCAAGAAATTTTGTCTATGAAATAGGCTAAATTGGCTTTTGAAGCAGCAAAAGTAGCTGAAGATATTTTGGAACATTTTTAAATGGCTGTTCTATCATGGTCAGCATTTAACTCACTTCTTAGTAGTATTACAATCATTGGGGCTTGCGGGTTTTTTTTTGGCAAAATTTGAATACCTATAGTTTTCGAGGTGATTATGAACTCACTGTAAAAAGTGAGCTTGAAACATCATGGAGTAAAACGCCACACAAATCCCTAAAAATTTGTTACCAGAGACTTGCAGTCAGAGATGGGTGAGTTTTCTTTGCCTCCTTTCAACTTAAGACAGTACATAAATCACTGGTACTCATGCTCACATGATGGGTAAGATTGAAGAAAGGAACCACCAAGGCAGACACAGTCTTCCGAGGAACTGAGGGGTCTTTAAAAATAAATGGAAAAGGAGGAATGTGTGGGAGCCCATGTGTGAGTCAGTCTCTGTCTGGGGTAACTTCTAAAGAAGTGATTTGAGTTCACGTTCGCCTGCTTTGCTTTTTTCTAGGAACCTTGAGGGCTGTGAGTAACGCCTGTGTTACCCCATAGAAAGAGCACTTTTGCCCAGATGGAAGAGCACATTTTTCTGCTAAGATTTAGGCTGGTCTATGCCAGCTGGAGGCAAGCCTCATTAAAAATTAGAAGCTTCTTAGCTGGATGAGATAATGTACCTGCTTGAGCCTCCTCCCAAGGACACTGTAGAGAGGTCATTAGCTGACGTACTGCCCTTCGTTCTGCCTTTTCCTCTCATTGGTACATGTGCTCGGTGAGAAATAAACTCGGGGCTGTTTAGTACTTCCCTTCAGTCCTCCCTGTCTATTCTATGTTTCTGTCCTTATTTCTCTTAACCTAACATTTCCTCAGTCTCAGTGGCCCCTCCCAGGTTGCCCCCAGCTGATTTCTATCAGAGTGGGTGCTGACAGTTGTTGGCCACTCCCTCATCTCAGTGAGTTATTTCTAATCCCCATGAGTAACATTCACTCTGCAGGTTAAGAAGTTTATTTCTTGTCTTTTTGGGGATAGGGTCTCATTAGCCCAGGCTGCCCAGCATTCACTATGTAGCCACCACGCTTGGGCTATGCCTTGCTGAAGATCAAGCCCAGGACATCATGTGTGCTAATCAGGTACTCTCTCAACTGAGCCGTGTCCCTAGCTTAAGATATCAGTGTATTGTCACTATCCCTGTCTCTTTGTTGTTTATCCACCCACAGAACCCCTAGAACCCTCTCTCCTCACCTCTCACTGTCCTTTGTCTGTCTGTCTGTCTGCGTCACATTCTCCATTAGCAGGCTCTGAGCCAGACTGATCAGGTGTGACACCCGACTTTACTTCTGGACTACAGTGGCCCAGAGCAAGGTGTCAGCCACTCTGTGCTTTACTGTGTCCACCAAGAAATGTCAGAGGATAGCAGCACCTTAGGTATTTTCCTCACTTTAAAGATTTGTTCTTTGAGATTTTCATTCTGTGAAATTTGATCATGTTCACACCCCTGAGCCAGCTACTCCTAGAACCAAGGCAATTCTCTAACCGCCCAAGTCTATGTCCTCTTTCTGTTTTTTATTTTTTTTATTTTATTTTTTATTTTATTTATTTATTTATTTATTTGTTTTTCGAGACAGGGTTTCTCTGTGGCTTTGGAGCCTGTCCTGGAACTAGCTCTGTAGACCAGGCTGGTCTCAAACTCACAGAGATCCGCCTGCCTCTGCCTCCCGAGTGCTGGGATTAAAGGCGTGCACCACCATCGCCCGGCGTCTTTCTGTTTTTTAAAAACCCTTCAAGTCCAGTTGGGGCAGCAACAACATATGGTCATTAGATGACTAAGTAGATTATTCTGTGCAAATGATGTAATGCTTTCCCATCATGCTCCCTGGGTGTGGAATGGGGACCTGACCTGCTCATTAGAAAGAAGATCGTGGGTTCATAAAAGTTCATGGTGGCATCTTGCCAGTGTGTGAAGGTCCAGTGTACTGCTGGTCCTTCCCCATGGGGTCAGAGGTGTTTGTGTGTGCCAGTTTCTGGAAGCACTGACTTTTAGACTCAGACACAGCATACTTCTCTCTTTATCTTGTTTTCTCCAGCCTCACCCACATCAGGACTGTCAGGAACAGGTTTGTTTACCACTGCAAGCTGCCCTTTGCTCATTTTAATAGAGAAAGTGTGAACTCATTGGCCACACATCCAGGAGTTAGGGCCCAAGTCCCACTAAGAAGGACAGGATGCAGGCTTATCGTGATAAAGGAGACAGACCCCTTCCTGCTAGTCCACAGTTACACATTAGGAACATCTCAATTCCGTGAGCTCAGAGGACTGAGGAAGGACATAGATGCAGAGGAGAGAAGAAAGGTGGGGCTTTGGTGGGAGGAGTGGAGAGAAAAGGACAACAGAGAACATCATTCTCCAAGGGGCAGAAAAAAGGGCAAACTGATGTAGGTGGGTCTTCTGTCTATGTATTACTTTCATTGGTTAATAAAGAAAATGCCTTGGCTTTTGATAGGGCAGAAAAGGTGGAGTAGACAGAACAGAATGCTGGGAGGAAGAGGGAAGTGAGGTGATCACCATGCTTCTCCTCTCTGGGTCAGACACAATGGAGCCAGCCACCAGGTCAGACATGCTGAATCTTTCCCGGTAAGCCACCACCTCGTGGTGCTACACAGATTACTAAATATGAGTTAAAGCAAGATGTGAGAATTAGCCAATAAGAGACTGAAACTAATGGGCCAGGCAGTGTTTAAATGAATACAATTTGTGTATTGTTATTTCAGGGCATAAGCTAGCCATGTGGAAGCTGGGTGGGACAAAAAGCAGGCCTGCCCACCTCATCACTACAGCAAACAGACAAGGAAGGATAAAGGCAGAACAAGACAGGGAGAGAGTGACCACCTCAGTCAGAGAGATGCAGGTGTCCATAAAGACATGTCTTCTAACAGCGGTGTTCCTGTGTTATCAGATGTAGTAATAGGAGCGGCGAGCTGCTTCCCGCCACCCAGCTAGCTTTACCCAAAATAATTACATGGAAACTGTATTCTTTTAAATACTGCTTGGCCCATTAGTTCCAGCCTCTTATTGGCTAGCTCTTACATATTGATCTAACCCATTTCTAATAATGTATTAGCACCACAAGCTGGCTTACCAGGAAAGATCTTAACCTGCGTCTGTCTGGAGTGGGAGAATCATGGCGACTGCCTGACTCGGCTTTTTTCTCCCAGCATTCTGTTCTGTCTACTCCACCTACCTAATTTTCTGTTCTATTAAAGGGTCAAGGCAGTCTCTTTATTTAACCAATGAAATTAACACAAAACAGAAGACTCTCCCCCATCAATCAGATCCCTGCTTTATTGTATTCTCTACCTGTTCTGAATCCTCCATTGGATCTCAAGTCACAACCAGACCTTCTCTCTGTTTCTCTCATCTGTGTGGATGGTTCTTCCAGAAGAGAGGTAAAGGAGAAAGATACCAAGAACACACATGCATACACACACACAGAGAGAGAGAGAGAGAGAGAGAGAGAGATGCACATGTGCAGAGTTGGCCTTAAATCCAAATTTTAAAAATGTGCTTGGTTACCTCCCCCCACATTCGTGCCACTATTGGACCAATGGGCATCTCTTGCAGGTGGTCATTACTGTAACTCACAGGGCTCATAGCTGGGTGACACTGATGATTGCTCTTCTCCTCCAGTAGCACACATAGCACCTTCTAGCACTGTGAACACTAGTAAGTTGGGGTGAGGCTTCTGGATGAGTACCAGCTAGATTGATCCATGTTCTTCTGTACCATAAGAATGTGGTGTCTTCAGCAATATGAGTTTACCATCAAGTTGTGGAGGGCAACCAATTGCATTGGTAATAGACTGTAATGTTTGGGGTGGGACAGTCTATGGGACCCAATGGGCCAGCTAGAGAAGATGTGGCTTCTTATTGGTCTGGTGGTTTTAAAGGTGGCATATGATGCCTGTTTGGGTGTTGTCTTCCATTTAAACTCTTTTAATCCATGCATATGTGGGCTCATACTTCAGCAACTATTGGCTGAAGGAGCAGAAGGTCCTCCCACAGCACGTCCCCATTTTGTTTAAGTAAGAGCATTCTAATCCTACTACAAAATTATATACAATAAGAACAAATATCCTATCCTAACTAGCCCAAGTCTTGCATAATAAATAACTTGGACCAGTCATGAGAGGAAAGTTGCTACATTTACCTAGTCTTAAACCCCATAGAATATCCGAGAAGGAAAATATTGTTACCTGATCAATTCCAACTTCCAAATCATGCAACAAATCACAGAGACAACTGGCTACCTGGGCAATCACCCAAACTCATGTTTTCAGCATTGAAGCAACCAACTTTGACTAAGGCCTGGAATAACTGACAGATTATTTTTAATAGTCAAGAAATTTTTCAAAACTGTCTTACCCTATCTTTGACAGTTCTGTTTATCCATTTCCGGATACTGTGTATTTTGTCAGTAATTGATGTATGGGCAGTTACTTGCCCAGAGGCCAGTTTTGTCAAGAAAAAGACAAGCTCCAAGTGGAGTGTCTTTGATGCTCAACAATCTCTTGGGAATAGGTCAGTGTTGCCAGGAGTGATTGTGTCTCACTACCACAGAACTCTAGGATTAAATTAAATGCCATTTTCTACAGCTCTTGAAGAGGTTGAAGACTATTTATACAAAATATAATCTCTATGTGTAGCGCGCCACGGCGCTCTGCACGCCAGGCACTTTGTGCACCTCGGCGCTGTCAGCTGTCATGTTCACAGGGTCTGGCACTAAGCCCGTTGCTGCCATTTGCTAGTGTCCCTAGTAGTAAACAACTTCTGCGCACGCTCGCTACCGGCCCAAGAGTGGTTTGAATCCACCTATCAATTGCTCACACGTCTTGCTCACGCAATTGCATCAGTGTGGGCTGAGCCAATCAAGCAATGACACATCATAGGCGGACCAGGCACTGTATATATTCCCCGCGCAGTCGGGCTCGGGGTCTTTTCGCCTCCATCTTATCTTCAGTCTTCTGCACTCCAATAAAGTACGTTCCAAGAAGAATCCTGTTGTGGTCGTCTTCTCTGCTGGCAGAGTTGTGCGCCACAAGTGGTGCCAAAAACCCCGGAACCTTGACATCTAGGCACCAGGCAAAAGACCCTCGCATCAGTGAGAGGATTCAGAACTTGGACGTGCGGAGCGGTGGCAGGTAAGTCCTCCGAAAGTTAATTTCCTGACATGCTGGTGGGGGGAGCCGATCCACTGGTCTGTGCTCTGGCCTTTTTCTTGCGTTCATTGCTGTTCCTTCTTACGCTGTCATAAGCCGGGATGGGAGTGTGTCCACTGGGACCTGTCAAAGCGAAAGTAAGTCCGGCGTAGATAGGTCGGCATTTCCTCCCCGTGTATAAGTTGTGCGTAGGTAAGCGCACAGCATGGGGAATGCTGCCTCCAGTTCGGCGAATGTGAGCTCATTTTTGTGTCCGCTCCAGCGACTACTGAGAACCCAAGACCTGAAAGTCTCGGACGGAACTTTGAGGAAGTTCTTGGAGGACGTATATCAAGTAGCTCCTTGGTTCGCTGGTTCAGGGGACATTAACCTTCCCTGCTGGGAGAAATTAAGTAGAGATCTTGAGGCAGCCAAAGAACGGGGCATACTCCAACGGGGGACATTTCCCCTATGGAAATTAGTAAGGGCTTGTCTGAAGGAAGGTAAATGTGTTGAGGCATTGAAGGAAGGCCGCAGAGCACTCTCTGCCTACCAGGACAGCATGTCAGAGTCAGAATCAAAAGGAAAGGGAGGACCTAAAAGGAAAGAAACCAAGGAGAGCGACAATAGCTCTCGGAACGGAGAAAAGGAATTCCAGAATAGCGCAACCCCAGAAAAGAAAAGTATATATCCACCTTTGGATGAGTTTGCTAATTTTTCTATTGACCAATCTTCGGATGAGGTGGATTGGTTGGATGAGGAGGAGGAACAAGACTTAGAGGAAGCAGCAGCACAGTGCGAGAGGGAGTGGTATAGTCTGGAATATACTAAGCCTCCACCCTACGATGTTTGTTGTAGACCAACGACTCCTTCAGCGGCCTCTGCTTCCTTTATCAAGCATAGTACCTGGAACAAATTGGCCAGCGCTTACCCTGTTTTTCAGGACCCCAATACTGGACAGAGATATCACAAGCCAATAGGATATAAACAACTGAGGGATTTGGCAGAGGCTACACGGACTTACGGAGTATCAGCCAGCTTTACTCTAGGGTTGGTGGAGCATTTAGGGCAGTCAGCTATGACTCCCGCTGATTGGATGAGCACAGTGAAAGCATGTGTTTCTTTAGGACAGTACCTGGATTTTAAATCTATATATACTGATCTTGCCATCGCACAGGCCCACACTAATGCGACTAATGGCAATGCCGCTTGGACGGCTGATATGTTGCTAGGACAAGGGCAATGGATTAATAACCAGACAGGTTTTCCAATACAAGTATATCAGCAGATTAATGAAATGGCCATTAGGGCCTGGAAGTCTTTGCCCAATAGAGGGCAAGTGTCTGGCAACTTGACTAAGGTTATTCAGGGGCCAACAGAGCCGTTTTCGGACTTCATGGCTCGTATGATAGAAGCTGCAGGAAGAATTTTTGGAGACGCAGATCAATCTATGCCCTTGATCGAACAGCTTATATTTGAGCAATGCACTAAAGATTGCCGGAGGGCTATTACGCCCTGGAAGGGGAAGGGCCTTCAGGCTTGGATGAAAGCATGTAGAGAAATTGGAGGGCCATTATCCAATGCAGGCTTAGCGGCCACAGTACTAGCTGCTGCCAGGACCACAGGGGGAAAGAATGGAGCATGCTTTAAATGTGGAAAACCTGGACACGTGTGAAAGAATTGCCCAAATGGAAGCCAGAGAATTGGTGAGGGAGGCCGTCAACCAGGCTTATGCCCTCAATGTAAAAAGGGGAAACACTGGGCCAATGAATGCAGATCAGTCAAGGACATTAATGGGCGACCCATAACAACACCACCTGGGTCAAAAAACGGCAAACAGGGCCCTCGTCCCCAGGGCCCTCAAATGTATGGGGCATTGCAGTGTCAGACAGAACATCAGACAGAACATTTCCCACAGAAGCCAGAAGAGCAACCTCAGGCTCTGCAAGGTTGGACATCTGTGCCACCACCCAGATGGTACTAACCCCTCAAATGGGGGTGCAACCCCTTGAATCTGACTTCCGAGGTCCCTTACCAAAGGACATGGTCGGCCTCTTGTTGGGACGGTCCTCCTCAGCCTTGAGGGGATTGATGGTGACTCTGGGAGTCATAGACCCAGATTATACAGGAGTAGTTAAAGTCATGTGTGCATCCCCTCGAGGAATCTCAGTTATCTTGCCAGGGGATCGCATAGCCCAGTTATTAATATTGCTGAGCTTACACAACAAATTTCCTGCCAAAGAGACCATTAGAGGAGAAAAGGGGTTTGGATCCACAGGTGTAGATATGGTGTATCTGTCCCTGGAACTCGATAAACGACCCATGCTAGGCCTAAAGATAGAAGGAAAACACTTCAAAGGCCTTTTGGATACTGGGGCAGATCGCAGCATCATCAGAAAGGAAGAGTGGCCAGCTCGCTGGCCCCTACAGTCTTCCTCACAACTCTTGCAAGGGCTGGGGTATGCAAATGCACCAGAAGTCAGCGCCAAAGAGTTGGTTTGGGTTTATGAGGAAGGACAGGCCGGTAGAATACAGCCCTTTGTGCCCAGTCTACCAGTCTCTCTGTGGGGCCGGGACGTATTGAGGCAGATGAAAATGAGGCTTACTACTGACTATTCTGAGACCAGTCAGTGCCTTATGCTTGATGCAGGTTATGTCCCAGGGAAAGGACTTGGAAAGAACCTCCAGGGAATAACATGCCCCCTGGAGCCTGTAGGAAATCAGGGGGAAAAGGGGCTGGGTTTTTCATTAGGGCCACTGAGGATGCCATTCGTATACCCTGGACCACAAACACCCCGGTCGGGGTCCCTCAGTGGCCCCTTTCCAAAGAAAAATTAGAAACCGCCTACTCTCTGGTCCAGGAGCAACTCTCCCTGGAACATTTAGAAGTTTCCCATTCTCCCTGGAATACTCCTATTTTTGTTATTAAAAAGAAGTCAGGCAAATGGAGGCTCTTACATGACCTTCGTGCTGTTAATCAACAAATGCAACTGTTAGGATCAGTACAGCGCGGCCTACCTTTACTCTCTAGCATTCCTAAGGACTGGCCAACAATTATTATTGACATTAAGGACTGTTTCTTTTCCATCCCGCTAGCGAGGGAGGACTGTAAGCGTTTTGCCTTTACCATTCCATCTGTCAATCATGAAGAACCTGACAAGAGATTTCAATGGAGATTTTACCTCAAGAAATGTCCAACAGTCCTACCATGTGTCAGTTATGTGTCCAATTAGCACTTGAGCCCATTCGAAAGGCTTACCCTATTGTTAGGATGTGCCATTATATGGATGACATTTTGATAGCAGCTCCATGCAATGATATGTTAGAAACAGTATTTGCCAGTACAGCAGAAGCCCTTAAGGCCAGAGGGTTGTTAATAGCCCCTGAGAAGGTTCAGAGAGATCTCGTGGGCCGTTTTTGGGGGGCTGTTGAGTGAAGCACTCAGTCAGGTAGCATCAGGAACATCACAAGGGTCTGGGTCAGGTAGTGATGCATCGGCCATAAATGTTACTACCTTGGCCATGCGAGTAGAATCCATGGTGCCTACTGAAACAGGATCATTCATAAGGAATACCACTTATTTCAGAGCATCACCACATTGCAATCCGGATTTTTCATTTCCACCCACCTTTACTGCCTGCCAAGCAAGAACTTGGGAAAAGGAACAGATTACATTTGGGTTTTCCTTATCCCCCTCCATGAAAAGCTATTTTTATAATAAAACCAATGAAAAATCCACAATAGGGTCAGGATGGTCCTGGTACCAATGGCTGCTCTCTAATGAGGTAGGAGCTACGGCAGATATTTTCTGCTTTGCACAACTTCGGCCAATTACAACATGGCTGCTCAATGTTACAGGCACTATTAGTGAACAGGCAGAACTAGGAAGGCGGCTTCGTTATATTCAAGAAGAAGAGTTAAGTAATCATACTCTTCCAGAGGCCGCAGTCTGCTTGCCTTTCCCATTTGTTTTTTTACTTACTAATATTACCCATGGAAGCGAGGTTGATTGTAAGAATGCCTCAGTGGAGTGTTTTTTGTCTGAATGCTGGAATGGAACATGGAAACTGGCAATAGTGCTAAAAGTTCCTATGTTTGTACCCCTCCCTGTGGAGGCTGACCCTGAACAGTTCCCTATTGCTATGCTCCTACGTGAGCGGCGTGATCTTGGAATTACCGCTGCCATAGTCACTGCTATTGTGGTGTCATCAGCAGCCGCTATTATAGCAGGAGTGGCAATGGCTAGCCAGACACAAACGGCTGCCGCCATTAACGAGATTGTTACCAAAACTGCAGATGTATTAGATACTCAGACCAAAATCAGCAAGCACATGCTATCAGGCATAGTGGCTGCTAATCAGAGGGTCAATTTCCTACAAACTCAGATTGATGAGTTAGCCAGCTTAGTTCAAGTTGGTTGCATAGCACATCAGAAACATGTTTGCATTACTTCTCTTGTTTTTAATAATTCCAGGAACGAGTCTGAACGAATTGGACGGTACCTGGCGGGGAATTGGTCGCAAGAGACAGAACTGCTACTTCAAGAGCAGCTGTTCCAAATCACCATTTTGAATAGCACCCGCGTGCAGCCTCTCACTCTTGGACAGTTTTCTGACTGGCTTTACTCTGCCTTTTCTTATTTCAAAGAGTGGGTGGGTGTGGGAATTTTCAGTGCCCTGTGCTGCCTTGGTGTGGTCATATGCTTATGGCTCCTTTGTCGATTTAGGACACGCCTGTGCAGGGACAAAACAATTATGGTACAGGCTCTTGCTGCCCTTGAACAAGGAGTCTCCCCCCAGGTCTGGCTAAGCAGCCTTAAAGATGGCCTCTGAGCAAGATGCAGCCTCGGCACCTCCAGTCTTAGGACATTGCACGGAGATAGGTGCATCTTTGCTGATGGCCTCTGAGCAAGATGCAGCCTCAGCACCTCCAGCCTTAGGGCATTGCACGGAGATAGGTGCATCTTTGCTCCCCTCTTCTCTGTCTCTTTCACCCGGTCTAACAGTCCTTGCACCTCGTTGACCTTGTTGTCATTGCACTCGAGAGGATGTTGGACTAGGGTACTCTTGCACCCTTGATCGTGAGGAAAGTCATGAAATTCCCCGCTAGATCGGGTGTTCTGTTTTAAAACAAAAAAGGGGGAGATGTAGCGCGCCATGGCGCTCTGCGCACCATGGCGCTGTCAGCTGTCATGTTCACAGGGTCTGGCACTAAACCCGTTGCCGCCATTTGCTAGTGTCCCTAGTAGTAAACAACTTCTGCGCACGCTCGCTACCGGCCCAAGAGTGGTTTGAATCCACCTATCAATTGCTCACACGTCTTGCTCACGCAATTGCATCAGTGTGGGCCGAGCCAATCAAGCAATGACACATCATAGGCGGACCAGGCACTGTATATATTCCCCGCGCAGTCGGGCTCGGGGTCTTTTCGCCTCCATCTTATCTTCAGTCTTCTGCACTCCAATAAAGTACGTTCCAAGAAGAATCCTGTTGTGGTCGTCTTCTCTGCTGGCAGAGTTGTGCGCCGCATCTATGTATCTAAAGAACCTGATTAGTCTAACTATAAATATGACAGACATAGATGACTATTGATCTACAATTCTTAATACCTATCTAAATTAAAAACTAAGAGAATAAACAACTGTGCAATAAATGAGGACAATTACCTCCAAATGTAAACAATGAATATCAATACATAAACAATATATAAATATCTTAGTCAGAGGTAGAAATGTACACTGCAATATGGTATACATATATCAATACAATATATATATCAATACATAAAAATGTTTTAAACATAGATAGAATCATGCATGCATACAATATTCAATATAATTTAACTTTGTATCCATATACAAAAAATCTATACCAATGTAATTATCTATAAACAGGAACTTTCAACTGGCGATAGATCGAGAGAGAGACAGAGACCCAAATTGGAGCAACGGTCTGAGCTCTTAAGGTCCAAATGAGGAGCAGAAGGAGGGAGAACATGAGCAAGGAAATCAGGACCACGAGGCGTGCACCCACCCACTGTGACAGTGGAACTGATCTATTGGGAGCTCTTCAAGGCCAGCTGGACTGGGACTGAATAAGCATGGGTTGAAACTGGACTCTCTGAACATGGCGGACAATGAAGGCTGATGAGAAGCCAAGGACAATGACACTAGGCTTCGATCCTAATACATGAACTGGCTTTGTGGGAGCTTAGCCTGTTTTGATGCTCACCTTCCTGGGCCTGGATGGAAGTGGGAGGACCTTGGTCTTCCTGTAGGGCAGGGAATTTGGACTGCTCTTCAGTATCGAGAGGGAGGGGGAATGGACTGGGGGGAGGAGAAGAGGAGTGGGGATGAGGGAGGGGAGTGGGGGGAGGGGGCAATGTGTGGGAGGAGGGGAGGGAAATGGGAAACGGGGAGCAGTTGGAAATTTTAATTAAAAAAGAATAAAAAAAAAAGAAAAAAAAGATGCCTTATTGAAAAAAAAATAACTCACAAATACCATTATTATCTATCCAATTTTCCCTCTTTCTTTTCTTTTTTTTTCAAAAAGATCCCTGAGCTTATAAAATTCCTCTCCCAACCCTCAACTGTATACTACTTATAAGCAACCCCTAAATATTGTCCCTAAATCTGAGGACAAACTTTGTTGGGAGAGGGGACATCGTCCTCTAGAATTACTTCCAGCTATCATGGGGGCAATGTTCTTTCTGAAGGCTCCTGTGAGAGTAAAATGATGGTTAAATTTCAAGATCAATGTCTTTTAAAATTGCAAACAGTCTTAGAGTACTTTGTTGAGGTCTGGCCAGAATGTTGTACAAGATGTGCACCATTTCAGCTAACCAAGTTGGAATCATATGTTCAGCTGGATACCCGAAACAGGACTTGTAGTAGCGCTAACAGTATCATGACATCATATCAACCAAGTGGAGTTGTTGTTATGGGGCCCCATCTTCTTCCTGGAAACTTCAAAAATCAGTGCAGAAAAAAACTCATTGTTCATTGTGGAAAACTTAAACATTAATTATATAGACATATACAGACATACATATATTCAATGAAAGGTATGATAGATATATTCAATGAAAAGTATGATAGATATTAAGAAAAAGCAAAGATGTTTTCTAAACTCATATTTCTTTCTGCCTCATATCATGGCTCTTGAGAAAAGATAGAAACTCCAGAAACTCTGGGTATTTCTCTTAACAACAGGCTTGGAATGAGAGAGGGACTGAGCCAAGAGTCCAACTCCAAAACCAGATCTATAAATTTAGAAATATGATTTAGTACATCCCAGAGCCCCATACTCACAGATATTGGCTGAAGGAGAGGAAGGTCCTCCCACAGCACATATGTTTGAGGACACTTCCACAGTAGTAGGATTCTGCGTGGCTTTTCAAAAGTCCTTCAGTGTTAGTTATCCTTCCTCTCATTCTCCCTCTACTCTGTGCTGTCACTCCTTCCCCATTTAATCCTCTTGTTCTAATTCCCACTTACTTTTTATGGTACCATGTGCTATATCCCATCCCTGAAAGATTCCCCACCCCGTCCCTTACCAGCTACTTAACCTCTGTGGGTGTTCTAAATGAAACACCCATATTGAAAGAATAAAGTCAACAAAGAAAAAACATGCAATGTGGGTCTTTCTGGGTCTGCATTACCTTGCTCTGGATGATCATTTCTAGCTCCATATACCTGATCATTTTGTAGTTTCATGTTTTTCTACAGCCAAATACCATTCCATTGTATATGAACCACATTCTCATTATCCACTCATCACTCAATGGACATCTTGGCGATTTCCAGCTTCCAGCTGTTATGAATAAAGCAGCAACGGACATGATGAGCAAGTATCTCTGTAGTAAAATGCTGTGTCCTGCGGACATGCCCAAGAGTGGTGTAGCTGGGGTTTTGCGGCAGATCTACTTTCAGCTTGTTGAGGAACCTCTGCAATGATTCCCATAGTGGCTGTACCAGTTTACACTCTCATATTCTGAATTCTTACCATCTTCTGCTGTCATCTGCTGTAGTAATCTTGACAATTCTGGCTGGAATTAACATGAAATCTCAGATTCGTTTCCTCTCCCTCCTCCTCTTCCTCCACCTCTTCTAAAGGAGATTATCTTGAAGCAACTGTCTGGTCTTCCACCTCTTACAATGTTTTTGTGATGTTCCTGGAACCTCAGGGAATTTGTTTGGTTATTTTGTAAAAAAATAAATAAAAAAAAAAGTTTATTTACTGGGGACAGGCAGCCCACAGTGAGCTGATCTCTACACTCGAGTAGTTTTGTCTTTCTGTAATGATCTCAGACTATTGAAAAAAGGGGCTTCTTTGATGAGGGGTAAGAGATGCACTTATGAATGAAGAAGTCTGGTTTTTAAAAGCTTCAATTATACATGTATGTATGTTTGCCTGCATGTACGTCTGTGTGCCACATGCATGCCACTGGGACTGGAGGTAGAAGCAGTTATGAGACCCGAAGTAGGTGCTGGAAATCAAACGCAGGTCTTTTGGGAGATCACCAAGTGCTCTTCACTTCTGAGCAATCTCTCCAGCCCTGTCTCTGTGTGAAGTTTATAATATTTATGGAAGTAAAATGTATGAACTGAATAGCCCAATAATCCAGGATGTTCTCTTCTACAGTGGGGTTCTCATGTGTAATGTGGGGTCATAAAACATCACTAGAACGCCAGTTGTGATAAGTTAAATGTGTATACTATGATCCCCAAAGCATTAATGAAAAGAACGAGCAACTAGTAAGCCAAATAGAGCCATAAAGACATCTATTAAGTTGGAAATTTATACTTTGTCCCTTAAAGGAGTAACATTGCCAACATAACAAGGAATATGGTTAGTAGAATAAAGTATAAAATAGAATAATGAGACAGCATAAGAGAAAGGGGGGAAAGAACATGAGGGACAAATAATTTGCTTTAGACTTTTATCCAACAATGTCTGTAATCATGATGCAAACTAAAATGTTAGATTATAGATACAAGCAATTCCTATGCATATGGGTGTTCTGTAGTCAGTGGGATATTCAAAGCAGGTGAATGCAATTTAGACTCTTCAGCAGAAAGCAGGTCCACTCTCTGATGGACCGAATGTCAAACTGGTCTTCCAAAGCATATTTATTGATTGTTACACAAAGGTTGTTTTATAGGTAAAACAAATCATCATTCCAATACCCTCTTGATGTATTCGGTGTGTTCACTGAAGGAAACCACCAGACTCCTAAAATTTTAGCCCTTTAGGCAGTACCCAATAATTCAAGATTCTCAAGGTGTGCCAGGATGGTCTTGTCACCAAAGTCATGCATCAGATGGAAAACTCCCTCAGAAAAACAATCTATAAATCATGAAAAGCAATCACTGTTCCAGATTATGGTTTTTTAAAGGTCTAAGGACTTCCAACTATTACATTCTACTGTTACTAGATACAATGAAAAACAACTGTTGTATTCTAAAGTTTAGACACAACGACTCTACTAGATTCCCACAATACTGCTCATTATAACTACACCAGAGACCCAATAAGTTCTACAGTGAACAATGAGGGAAACTCATCCCTCTGCTGGGAGATGCCTATAGGACTTTGTGGAGGACACTGCTCCCTGCCAGCTATAGTGTATTCTGGAGTTGTCCCCTTTGTTGTGAGCCTTCTCCTAGGGAATCATGAACAGATGTCTATTGGCACCACATGAACAAATTCCTTGTAGCTTGGTGAGCCAATGATTTTATTGGGGGTTGCTCACAAGAGCACATGTAACTGAAAGACAGCGGCACCACCCCCAAACCCACCCCAGCATGAGCAATGGCTCATCTAAGCTGCCTCCTTGGCACTCCAGGCACAACTTGCAGGCAGCTACACCAGAGAGTACCTCCCTCCCCATCAGCGTTGCTCATTGCTTCTATCCTTCAGAGAGGTATTTGTGAGTTTTGTAACTTTTTGACTTTTTTGAGCCTTGTGGCTTCATAGATTCCTGTTTTTCCTTCCTCTTTCCAGGAGAAAATGTTTCAAGTTACAGAAAATAGCTACACAGCCTGTTTAATAAAGGCTTTGTCCCCGGTATGGTGATATTGAAAGGTGATGGACCCTTTAAGGGAAGACTTCATGTTTGTTGTTGCCCACTGTGATTAAGTCTCTTCTTCCTCTTTTCTGACTGAGGCCATGAGATGACTGGTTTTAATCTACATAATGCTTCTGTTAAAATGTTCTGAACACCCTGGCTCAATCCTTGACATCTTCACTTCAGTGAAAGACATTGGCCTGCACATACATTAAAATGATTTTTAACAGTTAAAAAACAATCTGTAGGAGAAATTACATTTTGAAACATATTGCTGATAGATTGGATATGACTATGCCAAAGAAGGAAATTTGATTTGTGCACATTACCATATACAAACGTGGACTCACAATGCATCACAAACCAAAATGGAAGTCCAAACTACAAAACTTCTAGAAGTGTCCAACATTTGCAGTTGTGTGTAGGGAAGACATTCAGTTTTGTCACTGGTGGATAATCCATGAAAAGAATGGTAGATGGAACTTTTCATATTAAAAAAAAACCACTTTGGTATCTAAAATGACATCGTTTCTGTGTGCTGTGACATACACCTTTAATTTTAGCATTTGGGAAGTGGAGTTTGCTTTAATTTGAGATGTATCCTGTAATTTGGAATCTTTGTTCACATGTACATCTGTCAACTTACTGATTATTTTAAAAAGAGGTTTAAGGAAGGGGCTGTAGCTTCATTGGTAGAGCGCTTGCTCAGCATGTGTGAAGCCGCAGATTCAATACCGAGCTCATCATAGACTTGGTGCTGGTGCCCACCTGTCATTCCAGCAGGTGGAGGCAGGAGGATCAGTTGAGGATCGGTTCATGACCATTTTTGATTATAAAGCAAATTCAAGGCCAACATGGTATAAATGAGACCTCTCATCAGAAACAAAGTCCAGCATTGCTCATGTTTCTACCAACTTTCCTGCATCATCCAATGGCACCAAGTTTGGTGATGATAGAATTGCTTAGAGCGGGCTTTCAACTTATGTGCTTTGATAAAGCTATGCCTTCCAAACTCTTTGTTTAAAATGTAAGGATGTCTTTTGTAGGTTGTGAGGTGGTCAGTTCTCTTCCTAAGGATGGAGTGAGCAGACAATGACTGGACAAGGGAACTTTATTTACATAGTAGGAACAAGCATTTAAAGGAGAAAGTAAACACTGAGACTCCCATGGTGGCAGAAGGACACTCATCATGAGACACTGGGAGCATCATATCTCTGCACTCCTGGTCTTCTGTCCCTGGGCAGGTCTCAAGAAATGGATCCAGCCTCAGGAATGATTTCTCATCTTCAGCCGAGGGATGGAATCTCAGAGGCAGAGGCAGGAATGTGCTCCAAGCCTGTGTCTACAGTTCGAGTCCTAATGGCTGAAGTGGTGGGATCCCGAGCAGGCTCTCTGCTTGAGACGGAAGATTCAGAGCAGCAATCCTCTGACTTGTCTGTCTCTGTGAGTATTCATCACACTTTTTCTTCTTAATAGAGCATCTGGAAGCTCAACCCTCAGCCAGGAGCCAGAAACACGCCCAAAAGCCAGGCTCTGGCCAGGATGTAGGATATGGAATCCTCCTTCTCTGACTGTTCAATGACTTTACCCCTCCAGACTTAGCCTAACCCAAATTTATAGGGCTATCTGGTTTCTGATTGACTGAATGTATATGTTTGCAAATAAAGTAAAAAAAATGGTACCAATCAGAGAAGCGCTCTCAAACATCTAGTGGGAGATGGAGGAAAACTAGTTTACAGTCAGGTAAGTGTGTACCCACCTGTGCAGTGGCAGAGAAGCTGATACTTGAACTGTCCAAAGGGCTTCCATTGGTTCCTGTTCACCTTCCCCAGAAGCTGCGTGGGGCAGGGTTCTCCACCCCCGCCTTCTGGTTCCTACTGCCACTTTGACCACCCACCCAGCCGACCACCATTGCCTGCACCGTCTGCTTCTCCACTTGGTTCATCATGGCAGCTCTTTGTGCCATTTGCGTTTCTTTCTCAGCTGCCTCATTTGACAGGTTGGTTGCCTCGCTCAGGGTTGTCGAATAGTAATGCAGAGCTCCTGTTTCCTCTTCTCTTCCACAATGATTTCTGCGCCTCAGGTGCAGGACTGTGCTGTGGTTATAGTCACTTTATTCTGCTTTCTCCAGGGTATTGCTGTGTTGATACCTCTGGCTTCAAGGCATTCAGAGATAATTTGGAAGCTAGCAGCCACAGCCTGAGGACTACCTAGTGACTTTCTAGATTTGCCATTGGATGATGCTAATCCGCAATATGAGAATTGCACGAATTTATGCTTTCACTGGTTTTTAGACATGGTCTCAATATGTAGCCCTGACTGTCCTGGAACTCACTTTGCAGCTCAGGTTGGGCTGGAATTCACTGAGATCCACCTGGCCCTGCCTTCTGCATGCTGGGATTTAAGGCATGTGCCCCCACACTGGCTCTTACACTTTCATGTGTTTAGTTAGTGCTACATTTGTTTCCCTAAAGTCGCCACCATGAACATCAAATGTTTCATTGTTCTGAATTTCTGCTGTGGGTCTTCTGTCCCTAGACTTATGAATGGGAAACCCCAGAGCAAATATACATACACGTGACTTAAATCACCATTTCCTTTGTGGCCAGTCTGTGTACACTATTAAATATTTACAAAATGCTTTAATTATTTTTCCTCTTTAAAAAATGTTTTGTATGTTTGTGTGTGTGTGTGTGTGCGTGTGTCCGTGTGCATGTGTGGTGAATGTGCTACTGCCTATGTGCAGAGGTCAGACAGTGATGTTAGTAACTTCCTCAATTGTTCTCCGTTTTATTAACCACTTAAATCAATTAATTAATTTAAGACTAGTCAATGAGATATGTCTTTACCTGTTCCACCCTCCAAATCTTGAGGTTCTATACATATGCTCCATGTTCATGTCTAGCCTTACTTGGGTGCTGGAGATTCAAACTAGGTCCTTGTGTTTGTGAGGCAGGAACATTTCTGACTGAACTATTTACCCAGCTCCTCTTCAACTTTCCCTAACTTTCATAGTGTATACAAAAATGGATTTCATTATGACATTTTCATACAAATCATACTTCACTCCTCTACTACCCTGCCTCTCCCTCTGTAATGAGGATTTAACTTGTGATCTCATTTATGCCAGACTAGTGTCAGACCACTGAGTCCTCAACCCCTCACTGTTGATGGCCAGAGTCCAGGTATGGTCATTTGAATGAGAATGACCCCATAGACTCATATATTTGAATGCTTGGTCTTCAGTTTGTGGCACTGTTTGGGAAGGATTAGGAGGTGTGGCCTTTATAGGAAATGTGTCATGAGGTGAGCTTTGAGATCTCAAATGTCCACTCATTTCCAGTTAGCTCTCCTCTTTGCCTCATGCTTGTGGGTTAGGATGGTGCCTCTTCATAGCAATAGAAAAGTAACTAAGGCACCAGGCATGTGCTCTACCACTATGGTACATCACCCACTCTTAAGATTTATTTGGACATAGGGTCTTGCTAAATTACTTAGTCAATGGCTGATGCTTAATATCAGCTTTCCTAATGCAAAGATGAGAAGCAATGGTGACCATGTCCCTCCTTAGACATCCCTTTCTTAATAAGACTTCACTTCTCTTTACTGAACAGAGAGATGGTGTAAGGGAGGGGAAGCAGCATCCTTCTTGTGAAGTTCAGCCGATGCCTGTCTGATGTTGACAGCAGAGTTATACGCCAGCAATTCAGGAAGGAGAAAGGTCAGGAAACCATGGTGATTTCAGGCATTGCATATGTACTTTTCTGGTCTTGGCAATGTGCCACAATAGACTTGAATGACCTGGGACCTTTGTCCTGCCAAGCAGGGTGATCTGGCACTGAACTTGAGTCATTACTCTAATGCAGGATTCCCTGTGGGAGCCATGAACTGCATTTCATACAGTAGCTGTCATAATCTTCACATTTGGGGCGGGGGGGGAGATATATTGCCTTGACCTACTATTAGAAGTACCCATATGGATTAAGAACCTCTTTCTTAGGCCACACAGTGGATTAGAACATCAGCCTGGGATACAGAGGGAGACCTTGTCTAAGACAAACAAACAAAGAGTCCAACATCCAAATGTATTTGATGTGGGACTCCCCTCTGTAAGCTGTGAATACCATTGGTTAATAAAGGACTGTCTTGGGCCTGTGCAGGGCAGAATAGAAGTAGGCAGGGAAAACCAAATTGAATGCTAGGAGAAAGAAGATGCAACCAAGAGAAGTCATGTAGCTGATACCAAAGACAGACATGACAGAATTTTACTGGTAAGCCAGGGTCACTTGACAATACAGGTTAATGAAGATAGCTTAGTTTAGGATGTAAGAAGTAGCCAATAAGAAACTAGAAATAATAGGCCAAGCAGTGATTTAATTAATACAGTTTCTCTGTGGTTTTTCCAGTTCTTGGCAACTGGGAACCTACAAGCAGCCTCCTACAACAGTATTTCAAATGTGATATAGTCAATCAAGTATAAATTTAAATCAACTCAATTTGATAATGATTCCCAAATATTGGAAAACCTCAGATATTTTTTGGAACATCAGAGCCATGGAAATCCTCCTTTTTAGTGGGAGGATTCAAGAACTCTAAATATAAATCCAAGACTTTTTAAGAAAAGAAAAAAAAAGAACATCTTTGGAGAATATTTAGATTCCCAATTAAGACAAGGTACCAGCTCAAATGCTCATCAGATTTCAGGCATATCATTAAAAAAATACCCAATACATATGCCAGGCCTGGTGATGTTAGCTTACAAATACAGCAACTTCAGAAGTGAAAAGCCATTCTGAGGCTAAAGTGAGACTGAGAACAAATAACTGGTTGTGTTGTCACAAAGCTCTGATCCCGAGAACGGGGAAGACCAGACGTTCAAAGCCAGACAGAGCTACAGTGTGAGACTCTTTCCATAATAAAACAAAGCAACAAAACAGAAATTATGGAGGCAATGGATGTAGCAAAGTTGGTAGAGTTCTGACTCACATAGCTTACATGCAACCCTGGTTTTCATCCTCAGCATTGCTTGAGATGACCATGTGGTTCATGCTTGTATTTCCAGCACCTGGGAGATGGTGGCAGGGGGACCAAAAGCTCAGTGTCATCCTTGGATATAAAGTGAGTCCAAGTTCAATAAGGTCTACATTAGACATTGTCTCTAAAAGAGGGAATCCATTATGGTGCAAGATTAGCCTGATGACCTGCTGATCTATCAGGAGGACTATGTGTGGAGTTATCCTTAGTCACTGAGTCATGATGATGTTGATGGTTTGGGGTTCTGGATAATTAAAATTTCTTTTGTAGAAAATACTTGGGGAAAGTCATTATTTCTGAAAGTGTGATAATGATGTATTTAAAATAATATTAAATTCCTGTTCCATTTTCAGAGTGACGGGATTGTACAAATGTGCCATCACAACCACTTAATGCCATGTTGAGGAAGAAACTCAGAACTTCATGAATTCTGGGTAAAGACTACCAACTTAGCCACATCCTCACCTAATTTTGTCCTATAATGCTTCTGTAATTTAATGCTATCACACTAATTTAATGCAATGCTAAAAATTAAATCTGAAACTCTGTACACGCTAGGCAAGCATTCTACCAACTGAGCTACATCTACAACTATGTCCTGTAAAGCTTTTGTAATTTGAAAGGTTGTATAGATGACAGTGTTGTTTACAAGGTTATCTCTCAGTGTCTCCCTGTTCTTCTTCTGGATATGAGTCAACATGACCTGTCAGTTCTTTATTTGTCATCAATTCTTTTGTAGATACCAGGATAAGAACAAGTTATGACAGAGAAAAGATGAATTCTCAACCAACCATAGACATGTGTACAACCTTCCATTATCCATATACATGAACTATACACATTTTTACCAGTTTATATTTTCCCAAATTAATGATGGATAATAAAGTCTACAACATAAATGGTTGTGTGAAGGATTGTCAGCAAAATGAAACTTGGGGCTTATTGGTATGGAATGAATATATTTTATGTGTGAAAAGGCATGAATGAAAGCATCTTGAGGAAGAAACTGTTCCAACTTTTCAATTCATCATCCAGGGAAGTCAGGGTAGGAACTTGGAGGCAGGAGCTGATGCAGAGGCCATGGAGAGGTGCTGTTTATGGCTTGCTCCTCATGGCTTGCTTATTCCACCTTCTTATAGAATCCAGGATCATCATCTCAGAGGCAGCACCACCATAAGTGGCTGGTCCCTCCCCATATTCACTAATGGTGTGGGATTCCCCTCTGTGTTCTATTAATATATTTTATTAATAAAGAAGCTACTTTGGCCTATAGCATGGTAGAATAGAGCTAGGCAGAGAAAACTAATCTGAATGCAGGGAGAAAGACAGCAGAGTCGTGGAGCTAACTAGCAATATGCATAAGCTATTGGCCAATTTATATGGTTTCTATTTGATTATTTGGGTCTGGGTTGCCCAGAAATGAATGAACAGTCTCCATTTACAAAGTGGCACCCAAACATTCAGCAATATGCATCCATAAAAAGCCTCAGAAAGCGTGAAGAAAGGGCTTCTAGACCAACAAAAATGGGAGTCTATTAGAGCTTCTTGGTAGCTGCATATTGTTAGATTGACTCTGTTTGGTGGTGGTAAGTAGAGACACAACTCCTTGAAGAGAGGACTTCTTGACTCAGCATCAGCAGCAAAAAATTAGCAAAAAAAAAATCCCACCTTCTCTAAGAAATGGTTTTCTGGTTTCTGGTAGTATCACATATGGCTCTGGCTCTATTGGGAGGTTCGCCACTTAAAAGGAATCTGTGAGCAGCTTGTTAAAACTGCTTAATGGTGCTGGGGTGATCATAATGGCTTGCAGTGGTGGTGAACATACCTCTGCCATGTTGAATTGGGAGAGCCTACAGGCAAAGCCTTAGTGTTAGTCCTAGCCACACCTGCTTAGGATTTGAACCATGAAAAAAAAGGTTGTCCTTGTCAGAAAATGATTACAGATACAGAATAAGACATATTCAGGTAAAAAAGACCTCTGAATGGATCACAGTATTGGATAAATGTACATGGGCTTCAGAGAGAGAGAGAAGAAAGAGTACAGACAGTCATAGAATAAAGGAGTAAAGATGATAAAGTAAATATTAAAAAATAATAGAGAACAAAAAGGAATGTAAAGATATAAAATACAGTGAGAGACCAAACTATGTATATTATTGTGTTTTCATTGGATTTTTTGACTGCTAATGAGCTAATGACTGAAAAAAATTGATTCTGGGGGCTGCAATATAAACCAACATATATATTTTAAAAGTATCTTGACTTCAAAATTTGAGTCTGAGAAACAATATTTAAAAAAAAAAGAGGTTCTGCTTTTGTTACCACAGAAGATTAGAATCTGTGAATTCCTTCCAAGCTAATGTGGGTTGATTGAAAAAGATCCCCTGAAATGTCTCTAAGAACTCTAAAATTACTTAGCCCACAAGGAGCAGGAAGCAGTTTGGAGCAAGCAACACCCAGATTCTCAAAATGATTGTTTATAAATACTTGTTTATAAATATAAAATGGGTTGTGTATAAATACTTTATGGTCACGGTCAATTTCTTTTTTAAAAAAGGGTAATATGATATATTTTATGCATATTTTACATTAGTATGGATCTTGGGCTATTGATACAAATTCATGACTGATTACATTAGACTACGCATATTTATTTCTGCTCTTATTTAAGTTATTGTGCTTGTGCAGCTCATTTAAAGTTAAATGCATAATTTAAAATTACAGATTAATAGTCATTTATAATAGTCAAACCTCTAGTCATGTTAGTTACACTTACTAGATATACAGAATACATTTCAGTTAGATAGATAATCTTCAACACTTCAAAAACCAACAGAGTATGGCACTTAAAATATTTTAAGAACTTAGACTTTTCTCAACAATAAGACATTTCTGCTTCTGGCAGCACCAACTACTTCAAGGAGGTTATTAGTCATTGAAGAAACTCGTTATGGAATTTGCCTTCAATATGGCAAGGCTAGCCATTTGGGCAAGAAACTGCTCTTGCCTGAACTGCTTGATGCTATGCTGCATGAACTGGACATGCAGGACCCATAGAAAAATGACTGCTGAACTTGCCTAAAGAAGGTGAGACAGTCCTTCAGGGTTCCTGCTTCATGAAAGAGCCTGCCAGACATTTCACAGAACACGGAATAAAATGACTGACAAACTGCCAATATAGGCAATATAGTCTTTCAAATTTTCTGCTTCATAGAAAAGACAACCAGATATTATGGGCCTGTAGGCTAAAGATGGATACCCAAACCTTACAGAATAACTTTGGATGACTTTCCAGGCTGCGAGATGTCTCTGACAATTCTAGAGTTTTAGAAGTTGCTTACAATGCATTTTATGATTACTTAGACAATATTATATTCTTCTGGGAACTTTGATGGAGTTGAAGGCAGATAGTTATAGCTTTTCTTAGTTATGATAAAAGGTAAATTAGGGGGGCTGGAGAGATGGCTCAGAGGTTAAGAGCATTGCTTGCTCTTCCAAAGGTCCTTAGTTCAATTCCCAGCAACCACATGGTGGCTCACAATCATCTGCAATGGGGTCTGGTGCTCTCTTCTGGCCTGCAGGCATACACACAGACAGAATATTGTATACATAATAAATAAATAAATATTTTTAGAAAAGATAAATTAGGTATGAAACTTTGCAGTTACAAATAGACAAAAAATTGTAGTTGTAATTCTTTCTTGATACATGTTTTGTTATATGTAATTTTATTATGTTAAAGTTAAAAACTTTCCTTTGTATTTAGATAGAAAATGTAATGATGTGTGATTCTCCTCTATATAATGTGAATATGTTTTATTAATAATTAAGCTGTTTTTGCCTATGGCATGGAAGAATAAAGCTAGGCAGAGAACCTAAACTAAATGCATGGAGAAAGAAGGCAGAATCAGGGAGATGCCATGTAGCTGCCAAAGGAGAAAGATGACAGAAACTTACTGGTAGGACACAGCATCATGGTAATACACAGATTAATAGAGATGGGTATATTTAAGATGTAAGAGCTAACTAGGAATATGTATAAGCTATTGGCCAAACAGTGCTGTAGTTAATATAGCTTCTGTGTGATCATCCCAGTCTGTGTGGGCAGAAAATGAACAAGCAGTCTCCATTTACAAAACTAAAAATAATGCCTTACAGGATTGACCACAGGGTGATTTTATGGGCTCATTTTCTCCACTGAAGTTCCTTCCTCTCAAATGACCCAAGCTTGTATCAAGTTGACAATAAAGCTACCTATCAGAGCTGCTCAGAGCTTCCACAGATTCCTTTGCCAGGTTTTAGGCTCTCTCCTCCTGGCTCCCGATCTCCCCACTCCTGCATCTCTTGCTTCTCCTTCTATTTCTCTCAGTTTTACCCATCACCAGCCAGAGATACCATGGGGACTCTCAAGAAATTTCAT
This sequence comes from Chionomys nivalis, assembly GCF_950005125.1. NCBI lineage: Eukaryota > Metazoa > Chordata > Mammalia > Rodentia > Cricetidae > Chionomys > Chionomys nivalis. The sequence continues at coordinate 78,414,683 of NC_080087.1, read as the reverse complement.
CTTCAGCTCCTTGGAGCTTTAGGTCAGGGACTGTGCAGACACACAGACGTACACACAGGATCATGCAACACTCTTCTCTTACTTAAATGTGAATACATTTACATATGAATCTAAGAACATACAGATAGGCCTCCACAATTTAAGGTTATACATGCAAACACACTCACAGAAATGCAAGAGTAGGTTAGAAAGCAATCTAGACCCTAACACAGAAATATCAAACTGCATTTTCATATTAGAAATGACTTTTTATATGTAAAGTACACAGTAAATATGCACAGATCCATGTCCAGGGAAATAAATAGACAGAACTGAGCTGGCATATGTATACTCACGCCCAGAAATGGAGACACATTACTCCCTATGCCCTTTGTCCTGTGTATGTTTCATGATGTTCTAGGGTTAGGGTGGAGGTAAGAAGATAGGGAGTGAGCAGGTCACCAACAGCCCAATCAGGAAGTATGATACTCACACTCCTGGACAGTGATGCAACAGGAGGTGGGAACAACTGAAGTTGCTCAACTGGGTGGAGACCCAGGTCCAGCATAAAAGTCCTGCTGGAGTGTGCAGTGAAGTGGACGGTGCTCAGACCAGGACCATGGAGCCCAGTGTCCTGCTCCTCCTTGCTCTCCTTGTGAGCTTCTTACTACTCATGGTCAGGGGCCACCCAAAGGCTCGTGGCCATCTTCCACCAGGACCCCGTCCCCTGCCCCTCTTAGGAAACCTCCTTCAGATGGACAGAAGAGGCCTCCTCAACTCCTTTATTCAGGTAAGACATGCACATGGCCTTTGCTGTTTAGGATTAGCCTCGTGTTTTCTCCTGAAGATCACTTATTTGGGTGAAGAAGGAACTCCTTCCAGGCAGTAGGTTCAGGTGGGAAGGTCGCTGAGGGAAAAGTGAGGTGCTGGTCAATGGTGGATGGTGCTCAGGTTGACAGGTGTGTCCTCGCTGTTGGACAGTGTGAGACACTGTGCTTGGAGTGTGAATGGTGTTGGGGTATCATGGTGTGCACTAAGGGCTTACAGTTTTCCTATCTGATGTTTCTTTGTTTCAAAGGAGAAAGAAAAGTGTCATAGGCATCCACAGATAAGAGATTAGTCTGCTGTATTCAGGAACAAAGGGGATGAGAGGCAGGTCAGGAGGTGGGGTAGGTAGGAAGTGCTTATCAGTTATAAACACAAGGACCACCCAAGGAGCCAACCCTGAAACCATCTCTCCTAGTCTTCACAACTGAGATTTTATGTTCAATTACCACTTCTTTATTAATAATCATTTAGCACCTGTTTGGCTCCAGTTCCTGTTTAGAGATCTGATTTAGTGACAGCAATCCCAACTCCTGCTACCCCTTGGATTTTAATATATCACCCACCTGGACAAATGGTGTATTCATTTGGTTTTTATTTTTTTGAGGGATGGTCATTCTTGTTTCTCAGGCTAATGATCCTTCTGAGTTATCATCCCACAGGCTGGATTTAAAGATGTGTGGTACACCTGGCCACAAGTGTTTTAAAAATGTGCTTCTCATATATTGGAAAGGTCAAATTAACATCATATTTATTTTTTGTTCTTTTTGTTTGTTTGGTTGGTTGGTTGGTTTGCCTTGTTGTTGTTATTTTCCTTTTCTTTTTTGCTGTTTTGTTTTGTTTTGTTTTGTTTTTGTTGTTGTTGTTGTTGTTGTTTTGAGACAGGGTTTCTCTGTGAAACAGTCCTGGCTGTCCTGTCACTCACTCTGTAGAGAGACTCAAACTCATCAAGATCCACCTACCTCTGACTTCTGAGTGCTGGGATTAATTTTTATTCCTTGAAAGTCTAATTCATTCATTTCTCATTTTCCTCTCCTCTTCTCTGTGTCTGAAGGCCCCTCTTACTTGGAGGTAACTATGGTTGCCTGAGTGAGTATGGATGTGGGGGCAATTGAGTTGAAGGTGAGCAACTTATGAACAGCTACATCACTGAAGAAAGTGGCACTTCCCCCAGCATACTTAACTGCCCAGAGACTCGCAGGGAGGGCTGGTGACATCCTGTCTTGATAGCATGACATGCTGCATCTTTTCCCTGTAGGGATAGTCATCATGCCCTGCAAATAAGGTTCCCAGGCCTTAGCAATGTGCACTGGTCAGGGAATTCCTACCCTCTACAGAACTCCTTAAAGAACTGTTCAAATCCACAATCCAATGGACGTGGCAGTCTTGGAGCTGAACTGACTTCCTAACTGTCAGGAGATAAGACTCTGTTTGTAGATGTAGAATAAACTCATAAAATTCAACTACACAAGTTATCTGCTCATTTGGGTGATATTGTATACAAGCAAAACAATAAGGTGTAGGAAAAAGCTGCTTGTTGGTTCCTGGCTGCTCAGCCCCAAAATAATCACACAGAAACTGTATTAATTAAATTACTGCTTGGCCCATTAGGTATAACTTCTTATTGGCTAACTCTTCCATCTTAGTTTAACCCATTACTAGTAATGTGTGTATCGCCACAAGGCTGTGGTTTACTGGCTAAAGTTCCCAGTGTCTGTCTCCAGAGGCTCTATGGCTTCTCCCTAACTCTCCCTTCTTCCTCCCAGCACTCAGTTTTAGTTTTCCCCACCTAGATCTGTTCTATCTTACCACGGGCTTCAGACAGTTATTTTATTAACCAATATATTCACAGCATACATAGGGTAATCCCACATCAATAAGAATTTTAAGATTGATTGAGAGTTCAAACAGACTTACATAAGACACAGGACTTGAACAAACCACAAAGTTTTTCTAGAAGAATGACAGGTATGGAAAAGAAGCCATTCCTGAGCAGCAGCTGGTATTAGGAAAAGAGTAGAACCAGATGGGGGAGATCATGGTGTGACAGGAAAGAGGCAGGCATTGAATCTTTAGGTCATGGAACTGGCTTGATGTGAGCCAAAGATGGTAAGAACTGAAGTGATTCAACCAAACAGGCAAGAGAAAAACCTCGCATGTCTTCATCTCTTTTCTGTTTCTACAAAAGAATTAGAGAGGTTAAATTCTTTATAAATTAAAGGCTTATCCTACTCAAACTTGTGCAGTGTGATAGTCTAAGATCAAGGAGTTCATTCTTCCAGCCTCTAGTGAGAACCCTTCTTAAGCGTCAAAATGCAGAAAAACCTGTAACATGCAGAAGAGGCTAATCATGTAGAGTGGCCTTGTTTTATACTAACCATTCTCTCAGAATCCAGTTCTCTCTGTGAGACCAGCATTAACCTATTCTATGGATCTGCCCCAAAGACCCAATGCATCTCACTAAGTTCCAGCTCCCAAGGGCTCTGACACTTCTCAACACATCCATATTGGAGACTAAATCAACAGCAGAGAATCCATGAAGGCATAGCACATGGAACAGGCAAGAGGAAAGAGCAGCTGGTCCAGACAGACGCCTTTGGATGTCAAGTGGTAGTGATGTCCTGTGGTGAAACCCAGACACAATCAGCTCGGCTCTCTCAAGTGTGTCGTGGATGAGCCTGGAGCCTGACTCAAATCCAGCTGCTAAAGGCTGTGTCAGCTCCATAAGTCCAAACCCATGTGCAGCTGGCAAGCCCTCTGGAATGTTTCTTGAAAAATTCTCTGGTGGCTCAAAAAGCCGAGATCTCTTCTAGGCATCTGTGTTGATGTAAGATGGTTTTGTGGGCTTTAATCATGGTGTGTCTGTTACAAAGTCTGAGTCTTAATGACAACATTCTTTTGGCCAGTAGTAGAGACAGAAAGAGAAACTGGTCCATCAAAGCTACTAATAGGTTTAGAAATCACCAGCATTCTACAGTGTCAAAATAACACTTTAATTTTTGTTTAATAAATAAACTCTATTATTGCTGCTTGGAGGACCAGTCTCCCAAAGCATAGGGCTCCAAATGAAACAATAGCATCGGCATGACCTAAGATTTATCTACCCAAGGTAGCTAGGAAGAAAGACACGCACACTCTCTCGGTTTCCTTCTTTATTCTCTATTCTTCTTGTCTTCTGTCTACTGTATACATTTTTCTCTGGCTTATATAACCCACCAAACTTCTCGGGCACTATAGGAATCACAATGTGGTTACATTCCATATTTCAACTAAATGATTATAAGAAACACAGGTAAAACCAGGGTTTTTTTTTTATCACCTTTACATGATTGAAAACAAGGTCATCTCAGAATCCCACTTAAATTTACATCAAGTAACTTGTTAGATTAACAGAACAGGAGCAAGCAGAAAGTATTTTATCTCAGCCAACTCTTTTGTTTGCAGGCTACACATTGTGATTACAAAGAAAAACAGCAATCATTCTACTATTTATCTTGATGGACGATTTTATAAGAAATCTTACAGGAATTACAAACCTAAACTTTATATGTGAAAACCAGTCAGCTGTACTTTAAATCTTTAGGGTGCATATCCACCCACCAATAGTTTCTTATATCAGCACATATAGGGCAGGAATGAGTATAAGGAGTCAACCATCACCTTTGATCACCAACCAGCCCTAGCCAGGAATGTGTGTCAGCCAGCAACAGTTGGGCTGCCTTGTGTTTTTTACCCTAACCTAGTGAATCTGCAACTCAGCTCTGTGTTCTTTTGAACATTAAATTGTTTTCTGGGGCTTTTCATCTTAAGGCTGTTATCAAAACATATGATTTAACCTGAAATTGTTTTAAAGTTTTGTTTTGGCTAATGGTGCACACAGAAACTTGTGACTGTTTCTTTTAGCATCAAAATTGAAGAAATTTGAGCCAGCCTGGCTCCTGGGAATCTATTGTTTCTCTTTATCGTTAGCTTGACCTATGATCTCTACAGCTACACAACTGAAACTCATAGGTGTTGTGGATGTCACAGCTCAGGTGTGTGGGTTCACATGGGTCTGTGAAATGAAGACTCAGAGACACCTTAAGAATGAATTTAGCCTTTCTTGGCTACAGGCAGGTCAGTCTCTCTAGAGAACCTTCAATACTCAACATTCAGGACTAACCCTTCAGGACTCAACCTTCAGGAACGATTGTTTTCCCTTTGCCCAGGGCTCCTTTATTGTTCTCCAATTTTCACCTAGCGAGTACATGTCCATATCCTCACAACATCCTGACTGGGCCTCTAAAGAGATGATGCAAAAGAAATTGCCCAATTCAGGAGGAACCACAGTTTTCTGTGTTTCCTTCTAACCAAGATTTGCATAAGCTTTGTACCCTTGGGAAACTCTCAGACAGAGGGGAGCAAGAGAAACAATAGGTTAATTGCTAACAAAAGATGGCTACAGCTAGGTGCTAGCTCCCTGGAGCTAGCCCAGCAGGATGCTGCTACACATAGGCCCTAGCTCTGCCACATTTCCTTATGTTTACTTTTCTTCCTCAACACTGTGTGTGAGTTATCATTGTTATATCCATTAGACGGTACAGTTTAGGGAGGAATCATCTTCTTGACAATCCACAGATAGGAATTGCCCAGTAGAATGGAATCTTTTCATGAGATAAACACACAACTTCACAAACAGTGGGATCTCCCCACAGTCATTCACACAGTGCCAGATAACAGAAAAAGACAAGCAACAAGCATGAAAAGGCACAGCAGAAACAAAACATGCCCATGAGTCTGTGATCTCAGGGTCTTGCCTGTCCAACTTGACCCATGAGAGAGTTTCTTCCTGCTGAGCTGACACCATGAGCTTCAATTGCCACCTTTCCTCTGACATGGCCACCAGCACTCTAGGTTATGATGTTATTATATTGGGCGAGCATTTTTTTCAGCCTCATCTTAAAAATAAATCAGTCCTCTGCTTCCCCATTCCTCCCTTGTTCCTCTTTGACACCAGCTCCGTGTTGCTCCCTGACCCTGTTCCCCTTCAGGTCGTAGCACCCATAAACAGGATTTAATGAGGCACCATGACAGATGGGATAAGTTCAGGTACAGAGGTACGATCATGATAGAAAGTCTGATCTTATTTTCAGCAGCAAGGGTACAGTGAGGTGCCTGAGAAAGGTCCAGGGTATTAAGTAAGGAATGCTTCAGTGAATGCTGTGATTTGGGTTGTGGTGAAACTGTTCTTATGGATGTAAGAGCAGAAGTAAGGAACCAGGAAGGGGCTTGCAGAGGGAAGTACACAGCATTTTAAAGTAACCTTAACAAAGTCTCTTAAACCACTCTTATTTATGACCATGTCTGTCTGTGTGTGTGAGTATATTTTAATTGGGTACACAAATCTATTCATAAAGGCAAAGACCAGAGGAGGGTGCCAGGTGTCCTCCTCTGTCCATCTATCTATTTCCTCCAGTCAGACTCCCTCCCTGCAACTGGATCTGAAAGCCAGTAATCCCAAAGGATCCTTCTATCTTCACATTCTAACTCTTTACTCAGGAGTCCTAGGGCACATATGAATGCCTCAGCTTGTTATATTGGTGATGAGATCCAAACCCTGATCATCACAACTGTGCAGCAAGTACTCTTATCTGATGAGCCCCAATTACAATGTTAACAAGTGATCTGTTTCATCTATCTGTGCGTCAGCAACTTATTTGCCAATCTATCTATGTATCTATCTAATATCTGTATATCTATGTGTTATCTATTTGGCTATCAATCTATTTATCTTCATCATCATCATCATATTTGTGTTTGTGTGAGTGTATTTGTGAATGGTCCTTATGCATAACTGATATCTGAAGAAACCAAAGAGGTCATCAAATCCCACGAAGCTGGCATTACAGGCAGTTTTTAGCTATCTGACATGGGAGGTGGGACAAAAGTCAGGGCCTCTGCAACAAAAGCAGCGCTCTTAGCCACTGAGCCACCTCTCGTCCTCCACCTATTAAGCTTTGAGTTAAGATGTGCAGAGATTTTCTTAGCATTGTCCACTAAACAACACTGGACACTGACCATTTTCATAGCCTTTCATTTCTATTAGCTGCAGTGCAACCCAGAGAAAGTAAAGGTTACAAAAGAGGAAGGGTTATTTGCAAACCCCTCACCAATGTCCTCAAGGGCTCTGAGCACTGCAGGGTTGTCATGTTCCCAGGACCAATTCCCTGTAGATGCCCTGATGGTTGCATTGCCAGGCATTTTCCCAACTGTTCGTACTGCAGTCTTGACTCACATTCAGGACCACTACTAGGTGACTATCACTTTCCTTCACATGTAACCCATTGGTTGGTCAGGGCCGTTCTCTCTGAATGTTGTCAGGAGGCATTGGACAGGCTGAAGATGGACCACAGGAAGCATTGTTCAGCTGGCTAGACTGAAGGGTATGGGCATGGAACTAATGCACATCTGCACCCATATCTGTATCTATTATTTTTGAGGTAGGGTCATATGCAGACAAGACTGGCTTCAAACTGGATGTGCAGACAAGGATGACTACTGATTCTCTGGTCTCTACTTCTCTTGTGCCAGAATTATAAACAAGTGTTGCCCTGTCTCCCTACTCTACAGTGCTGGTGTCCTGATTAGGAAATCCAACCAATCAGTGCAGACCCTGCTTGTGTGGTGAATTAACCTTCACCTCTTAGGTCCTCAGGAGAGGAAGGGTGGCCAGGGGAGGGGCACCTACTTACCAGTCTGTGTCTAGGTGTTTTCACAGTGTAACAACAACGTCTGCACTGACTGACCACAACCCTCATATCCTTATGCTTGGCAGCTTCGAGAAAAATATGGAGACGTGTTCACAGTGCACCTGGGACCAAGGCCCGTGGTCGTGCTATGTGGGACAGAGGCCATAAGGGAAGCTCTGGTAGACCAAGCTGAGGCTTTCTCTGGAAGGGGAAAAATAGCTGTGTTTGAACCAATTGTACAAGGATATGGTGAGATATGGGACAGGGTGGAGTGGAGGATGTGGTCTGTAAAGATGTGGGTGAGAGGTGGAGCCAAAGATGTGGGGAAGGACTCAGGGTCTTTGAACTTCCGTTGTAACCCATCAATACTTCCCCTCCATTCTTAGGTGTGATCTTTGCTAATGGGGAACGCTGGAAGACCCTTCGGCGTTTCTCTCTGGCCACCATGAAAGATTTTGGGATGGGCAAGCGAAGTGTGGAGGAGCGAATTCAAGAGGAAGCCCAATGTCTGGTGGAGGAGCTGCAGAAATCCCAGGGTGAGTTCCAGAGAATGGGCAGAAGGGAAGATGGTGATGCAGGGACCTGAGTGCCGAACCAAAGAAGAAAAAGAGACCCATAAGGGTAGAGAAACAGACAGACAGACACACACACAAATGCACATGCACACACAGAGAGGGAGAGATACACAGACAGAGTGACTTTGGGGATGAGATACAGACAGAAGTGGAAAGATAGAATCACAATGGCAGGAAAGAAACATGAGGTATTTTTTTTCCAAAATAACGTACTGCCCATGGTGGTCACTTCTCTTCAGAAAATCAATCTGTGAGTTATTTTCTTTGTCAATTGGGCGGTTTTGGTGGACACTCATCCTCTAAGAACTCAGAAGGTGAGGGAAGATGGCCTTGAGCTCAAGGCCAGCCCTGTCTGCACTGTGAGGTCCTGCCTTTGATGTGGCTGTGGCTGAGTTGTTGAGAGCTTATAGCACCATGGTCCTGCATGTTTGTAATCCCAGCACTCCAGAGGTGGAGGCAGGAGGATGAGAATTCCAAGTTCCTCTTCTACTGCACATAGATTTCAATGTCACTTTTTCTTAACCTTTGTTGTTGCTACCCACTCTGCCCATGGCCTTATCAAAGACAAACACAGGTGTTAGCTCAATGAAAGGGAAGTGAGCAGGAGGGTCTGCAGACATGGTCTAAGCAGGGAACTGTGTTTTCTTCCATGTGAGTGTACTGGTGAGCAGCAGTGAACACAGAGGCTCACTGCAGTTTGACTTTGGTAGAACTCAGAGGAACTCTGGGCACTTTAAGGTTCCTTATATCAAGGTCACGTTGGTACACGACCATTGTTTGCACCTCCATTTCTTTACACTGGGTATTTGTCATCTCTTATTGACCTTTCTTAGGAGATCTGATGGTTCAGTGAGAAGGCAGGAAGGAAGAAAGTTGCAAAGGCAGAGAAAATGATGGGAGAAAGAAGTCAGTGATGGAGGGTCCCAGAAGAAGAGAAATGAGTTCCAAGACTGAGAGTGAAGTTATTAAGCACCAGGGAAGGATACACAGAAGATCAGAGACCACAGACAAGCCAGTCCTTGGTGAGGGACAACAGTGCCCCAATAATTTTGGATTGACAATGGACCTCCAAAAACCAGTGTCTAAGACTGAACCTGGAGCACAAAGGCAGCAGGCAGGGGCTGATGGCTTCTGTAATACCACAGAGCTCAGAAGTTAGAGGAAGATTGGAGGAAGTCAGAGAGGGGATGAAGAAGTCAGAGAATGGATGGAAGAAGCCATAGAAGGGATGGAGGAAGTCAAAGAAGGGAGGGATGAAATCAGAGGGGGGATGGAGGAAGTCAGAGAAGGGATGTAGGAGGTCACAAAAGGAATGCAGTAAGTCAGAGAAGGAATGAAGGAAGACTTGCAGACGGGCATGAAGTGTGCAGGGTTTGTAAATTCACACAGCTATCCCTGAACCCTTCTGTGCACCATTTCTGCCAGTGGGGGTTAGCTGTCAGTTCAGAGTCAGGATGTTGTCCTGGGAGGAGGATCAGACTGCACTTACTCTACTTGTTCCTAGCATACTAATTCCAGTCATGATTAGCTGAGTTGCTTTGTGAAGGTGTCTCCCCTTCTGTGTATATGAATAGCATCCCATATTCTGTACAGTACTGAGGGGAGACAAATAAAAGTATGCGTGCATCTCTGAGTGAAGGGTCCAGACTCTTACGTGCATCATATGAGCAAATATGGTAGCAACTGTAACTTTTCATTGAGTAGTGAGTGGTAGAGACAGCTTTACAGAGATGGAGCTGAAGCCACATACTTCCATAGTTCTATATCCCTGTCTCCTGTCCTGCATCCTCACCCTCCAGGAGCTCCCCTGGATCCTACTTACCTCTTCCAGTCCATCACAGCCAACATCATCTGCTCCATTGTCTTTGGAGAGCGCTTTGACTACAAAGATCGCCAGTTCATGCACCTGTTGGATGTGATCTATCGTACCTTCTCACTCATCAGCTCATTGTCCAGCCAGGTCAGTGGATGGGAAGAGAGGAGCATCCAAGGTAGAGGAAAGAAGAGGCTGTTCTGTGGGTGAAGAAGGCAGTGTCTTAGGGATGGAAGAAAGGCAGAGACAACATTGAGAAGCAAGGAAACTTGGGCTCCTGGAGGGATGGAGGGAGAAACAGAGAGAGGAATGTTAATCAGGGTGGAGAGATCTGAATGCAGAAATATTGAATCATCAACATAAGAAAATGATGAGGTGTGGGATGCAGCTGTATCTTAAAGGACAGAGGAGATCATATTTTATGCATGAGCCCCTGAGTTCATCTCCAGGACTTGGTGCTGTACAATACATAAAATATCAGAATTTTGGTGATGGAGGCTGGGGCATTAGAAATTTGGGACAATCCTTGGCTACATGTTGAATTTAAAGCCTGTCTGGCATTAATGTGTTCAAAAGACAATACCCCACAATTTAAAACAAATTAGGACAAAACAAGGGGGATTGGGAGAGAGAGCAGAGAAAAAGGGAAATACAGAGAATGTAAAATGAAGGTTAGAGACTGATTTGAAGATACAGTTAAAGGCATGGGTATTATGGTGTGCATGTATGAGAGGGGTGTGTGTGTGTGTGTTCTTTTGTGACATCTGTGTCCCTAGGAGCACTGCCCACTTCCTGAGACCTGCTAGTTCCAGTTGACCTCCTCAGCCCTTCTTTCTTACAGGTGTTTGAGCTCTTCTCTGGCTTCCTGAAGTACTTTCCTGGTACCCACAGACAAATCTACAAAAACATGCAGGAAATCCTCAACTACATTGGTCACAGCGTGGAGAAGCACCGGGCAACCTTGGACCCCAACAATCCAAGAGACTTCATTGATACCTACCTTATACGCATGGAGAAGGTAAGTCCTGCATGAATGAGAGGGGATGGCTCAGAGTGAAGGCTGAGGATGTGAATGGAGGAAAAGGGGGCAGAAAATGGGGAGGAGAGACAGGAAATGGAGTAGAAGAGATGTAAAAGTGTCTGGAAAATGATGAAAATAAAGGAGGAGAAATTGTGATAGGGAGAAAGAAGGGTGGGGAAGAAACACAGAGTGAGGGACAAAAGGCAGGAAAGACCTCAGAGAAAGAAAGAACCTGGGAGACAAACCATGCTAAACTACAAGAGAGCACAGTAGAGAGAGAAGGCAGAGCAGAAGCCAAGTGATATTGTCGAGGACTGAGAAATGCCATGTGGTCCAGATAGTGAGACAGGACAGTTTCCAGGATGTGTGTGCATCTTCCTGCAAGGCTCCAGGAACCCTGACCCTCCCTTCTCTTTCCCATCTGGAACCAGGAGAAGTTCAACCAACACACAGAGTTCCATCACCAGAACCTCATGATCTCCGTGCTGTCTCTCTTCCTTGCTGGCACTGAGACCAGCAGCACCACGCTCCGCTTTGGCTTCCTGCTCCTGCTCAAATACCCCCATGTTGCAGGTGAGTCACAGGCAGCCAGTTGGGAAATCTTCTAGCTCCCCCTTTTCTGCAGAGGTTTGTGTGGATGAGAGAGACATGAGATTCTTACATCTGGAGCTCTGAAGGCTTTGTTCAACTTCTAACCTAAGGCAGTGCTGTGGGTGGTATGTGAATGAACACTCAGCTGGTCCATTTCCATTGTTTTCTGCTATAACTTGAAGGTTGATCCTTCCATCCATCCATCCACCTACCCATCTTTCCTTCCCTCTTTCTTTCCTTCTGTCTTTACATCCATCCATTCACTCTTCTTTCTGTCCATACTCCTCTTCATCCATGTACCCATTCTATTCATTTACTCATTCGTACATTCATTTTTCCATCTACACACCTACTCACCCACTTATGTAATCCTCTGGCCATCTTCTCTCTATCCATACATTATTAATCCTTGGTTCTTTCATCTCTGCTTCACCTAAGGGAATATATTTCATTCATTTATTTGGATTAATCACTTTGCAGTTTTTATTCTTTTTTAATTTAATTTTTAAATAAAACAATCCTTTTCATTTAGCATACCAATCCCAGTCCCCTCACCTCCTCCCCTCTCCTCTACCTATCACCTCTCCACCCCTCCATCCATTCCTCAGAGAGGGTAAGGCACATTGCTTTGGAGAAGGTCCAAAGCCCTCCCTACTATATCTAGGTTGAGCAAGGTAACCATTCAAAGAGAATAGATTCCCTAAAAGCCCACCCAAACAATATGGATAACTCCTGGTGTCACTGCCAGTGACCCCTCTGTCTTCCCCAGCCATACAAATGTCACCCATATTCAGAGGGACTAGTTTGATCCTATGCTGGTCCCTTCCTTGTTTGACTGGAGTTGGTTAGCTCCCATTAACCCAGGTAAACAGCTTCAGTGGATGTTCTCATCATTGTCTTGACCTCTTTGCTCATATTCTTACTCCTCCCAATCTTCAACTGAACTTTGGGAGCTCAGCCCAGTGCTCTGCTGCTGGTCTCTGCCTCTGTTTCCATCAGTTGCTAGATGAAGGTTCTATGGTGACATTTAAGATATTCACCAATCTGACTATAGGTCAAGTCCAGTTCGAGCACCCTCTCCTCTATTGATTAGGATCTTAGCTGAGGTCATCTTTGTGGATTCATGGGAATTTCTCTAGTGCCAAGTTTCTTGCTAGCCCCATAATAGCTCCCTCACACAAAATATCTCTTTCCTTGCTCTCATCTCTGTCCTTCCTCCATCTTGATATGATCTTACAACAGTCAGAATGGATAAGATCAAAAATACTAGTGAGAGCTTATGCTGGAGAGGATGTAGAGTAAGGGGAACACTCATCCATTGCTGGTGGGAATGCAAACTTGTACAACCACTCTGGAAATAAGTATGGCAGTTTCTCAGAAAATTGGGAATCAACCCACCTCAGGACCCAGTAATACCATTCTTGGACATATACCCAAAAGATGCCCAATCATACTACAAGAACATTATTTCAAACTATGTTAATAGCAGCATTGTTTGTAATATCCAGAAACTGGAAACAACCTAGGTGCCCCTCAATCAAAGAATGGATAAAGAAAACATGGCACATTTACACATTGGAGTACTACTCAGTGGTTAAAAAAAAATGACATCTTGAAATTTGCATGCAAATGGATGAAACTAGAAAAATACATCCTGAGTGAGGTAACCCAGACCCAGAAAAATGAACATGGTATGTACTCACTCACAGGTGGATACTAGCTGTAAAGCAAAGGATAACGAGCCTATAGTCCCTGTCCCTAGGGAAGCTAAGTAACAAGGTGAATGAACCCTAAGAAAAATATGCATAAATCCACCTGGAATGGGGAAATAGACAAGTATGCCTGACAAAATTGGGAGCATGAGGTTGGAGGGAGAAAGGAGGCTAGAAGGGGAATAGTTGGAGAGAGGGGAGGGGGAGAAGAACTAGAGAAAATGGGTAATTATTATTCTATATCACAGCTGCTTGAGTGGGCTGGCTGTCTTTGATTCATTGGTTCATTCATACACAAATCTGCTTATTCCTTAACCCTTCCACTGGCCTTTGAATTCACCCTTCACGTGTCAATCCACTCCTCCATGTATGCATTTAATAATGCATTCATTTATCTGTGATTTGTTTATTGTTCAATACACCTACTTGTTTATTCCTATATTTGCTCATTTATTCATTCATCTATTCCTTTGCTAAGCCTGACATCACTTCATTATTGGTTAGTTATGTTCATTGATTCATTTGTGTACCCACTATTTTTTGACTTGTTAATTGGTTAATACAGTGGGTGAGAAGTGGAATATGGACATCCAGTTTTGCTTTACTCGTTTCACTCACTCAGCAATCTTTCCTTTATTAACCGACTCATCCATTGCTTGGCTGACTTACACACTCACATTCTAAGAATCTGAAATCGATGTGATGTTGTGAGTTTGTCTGCTGCAGTTCATGTGTGGAGGTGGGAGGACAACTTTGTGCATTTGGGTCTCTCCTGCACATTCCCATGGGTTCTGATGTCAAAGCCAGGTTGTCAGGATGGAAATCAATGCATTTGCTAACTGAGCCCTTTCATTGGCCATCATATTCACCAATGTGTTCATATTCTGTTCATACACAGGTTAATTTACTTTCCTTTTATTCCTGAGTATAAAGCCTTATATTGTTGGCCTGTATTTTTAATTTTTTACTAATGTTCATTGCTGTTTTGTCTGCATATATGTCTTATGAGGGGGTTGGACCCCCTGGACCCAGAGTCAAAGACAGTGTGAACTGCCATGAGAGTGCTGGAAATTGAACCCGGGTCCTCTTCAAGAGTGGCCAGTGCTCTTAACCACTAAGACATCTCTCCAGCACTCTGGATTTTTAAATATAAATTGCATGAAAGAAATCTGTTTCTATGTCTCTCTTTCTCTCTTATGTTTGTGTATGTGGGGTGTGTGTGTGTGTGTGTGTGTGTGTGTGTGTGTCAGTGTGTTATGCAGAAACACAAGTTATAACATTACATTACAATTGGGGAAAATTCTTACCATCTTCCCCTCCAGCCCTCACTCAGACTGATAAACAAAAACAGCCCTTTGCGGTGGGTTTTCCTTTTCTCTCTTTTATGAGCAAGATTGGAGCTTTGGAGAGAGTCTCTAACATAGCTCTAAGTATGGCTGGAGAGAAGCGTAGGTGTGCATGTCCAAGAGTGTAGTGTGTCTCTCTCAACAGAGTCTCCTGACTCTGCACTTTTCCTAAGTTATTGACTCAGAAAACAGGATCACTGTGTATTGCCTCCGTGTAGGGGGCAAGCATTGTCTGTTGTCTCCCTTTTCTGTGCAGAGAAAGTCCAAAAGGAGATCGATCAGGTGATCGGCTCACACCGCCCACCAGCCCTTGATGACCGCAACAAAATGCCTTACACTGAGGCTGTTATTCGGGAGATGCAGCGATTTGCAGATATTATCCCCACTGGAGTGCCGCACAAAGTCACCAACGACACTTTGTTCCGAGGGTACCTGCTCCCCAAGGTGAGACCAGCTGTGATTCCACATCTCTGTGCCATGAACATTCTCCACTCTCCCAATCACCACCCTCAGCCTGTTTGTGGTTTCCCAACATTCTGGGGTTCCCTAAGGACTAACTGCCTGCACATGGGAGCCAGGGTATGCTAATACCTTTGTCTCTCACAATGTCTCCTAGAACACTGAAGTGTACCCCATCCTGAGTGCAGCTCTTCATGACCCACGGTACTTTGAACAACCAGATGCCTTCAATCCTGACCACTTCCTGGATGCCAGTGGGGCTCTGAAGAAAACTGAAGCATTTATGCCCTTCTCTATGGGTGAGACGGACCTGTGTTTCCTTTTCCCTACACTAGAGGGCAGGCTCACCCTCCAGGATACAGTAAGGACTAGTTCCGGGTTTACTCAATCTATTCCACCTGGAAAACCATTTGTCCTGGCTACTGTCCCTTAACCTAAAGTTGCATCCTCCTCAGGAGGATTTGGGAGAGGCATTTAAAAACCTCTAAACCTAAACAAATTCTTTTTTTTTACTTTATTATCAGAGAAAACCTTTTTAAACGAGTGACAACACTTATCTTTAATTGTGATTAAATGCCTGACAGAGGAGAACAAAGGATGTTCACAGAGAACACAATGGGTTTAAGTGCACAACCAGGTTCCTCCTGCCGCTCCCAGCAATAAACAACAGATTAATTAATAGGGAGGAAGGGAAGACAGATATTCCCAGGTCAGGACGTTCAGGATGTCTTCAAAGTCAATGCAGCAATGCCCACGTAAAGTCCTCAAAAGAGCAGAAGACAGTTCCTCCACATTGTTTTCCAGTTGCATCAAATCCATCAATTCTGTCTTTTCCTATTAGACATTTGTTTATTGACTTTCCCCTTTTATTAAAAATAGATTCTTTCCTCATACAATATAAGCTGATTACAGTTTCCCCTTCCCTCTCCTCCTCCCAGTCCCTCTCCACCTTCCCTCCCTCCAGGATCCATCCCTTTCTGCTTCTCATTAGAAAAGAACAGGCTTCTAAGTGATAACAACCAAACATGATGAAATTAAGTAAAAGATAAAACAAAAACCATCACTTCAGTGTTATACAGTGCAAATGAACAGAAGGAGTAGAGCCCACGAGAAGGCACGAGAACCAGAGACCCACTCGTTCGCACACTCGGGAATCCATGGAAACACTAAACTGAAAGCTATAAGATGTGCACAGAGGACCTGGTGCAGACTCGAGCAGGCCCTGTGCCTGCTGCCTCAATCTGAGTTCATATGAGCTTTGCTCAGTGGGTTCAGAGCCTCGTTCTCTTGGTGTCCTGTATCCCCTCTGACTCTTACCCTCTTTCTGCCTCCTCTTCCTCTGGGTACTCTGAGCTCTGAGGGGAGGGTTTTGACAAAGACATTCCATTTAGAGCTCTGTGTTCCAAGGTTTCTCTCTCTGTGAAATGTCTGGCTGTGTGTCTCTGAATTTGTTTTTATCTGCTGCAGGAGGAAGCTTCTCTGGTAATGGCTGAATAAGGAGGGCTCTGATCTATGTAGCAGAATATCTTCAGGGGTCATTTTGTTGTTACTTTTATTTTTATTTTTGAGCTGTAGCATTTTTATCCTAGTCCCTGGTTCCTGGTCACTCAAGCAATGCCGCATATTCAAACCATACATTGGATAATTACTCCCACAATGCACTGCATTGTGCCACTGTTGAGCCCTAGTATATTGTCCAGGCAGGATAGCATGGTTCATCACAGGTTTTGTGGTTGGATTGGTGTATACATTTCTCATTTGGTAGCCTGTAGAATACTTCCTATACCTAAGATGCTAGATCACAGGGGTGAAGGTTCTATATAGACACTAGCAAGATGTCTCCAGTTCAATGAGTTGTGTGGGAATTGTCTTCAGCAATGAGACCTTGCTGTCAGTTTGTAGAGCCAACCTACTGTCTTGACAACAGCCTTGGGTTGTTTGGGGTTTTCCATGGGATCCTTTTGGCCAGAAACACAACTGAATGTTAGCTAATCAAAGTACTAGAAGCTTCATTTAATGACAAGATCTGACCAGGTGGGACTCTACCTCCCTTATTATTTGGAGAATTCATGAGGCTCACCTTCCTGTACTTTAGGAAGTTTCTACTGCACTAAGTTTCCATACCAGCACTCAATGCCTCTCAGTTCTCACTGTCTCTCTCCACACTCTATCCCTCAAACACATCTCTCCTCCCACCTAAACATCCCATTCCTGTCCCCTCTGATGCCCCTAGTCCACCCATGAACTCTATTCTATTTTCCCCTCCCAGCAAGATTTATATTCCCCTCCTAGTCCTCTTGTCTGTATCTAACCGTTCTGGGTCTCTGGATTGTAGCTTGGTTATCATTTATTTAATAACTAGTATTCACCTAAAGTGAATATATGCCATGTTTATGTTTTTGGGTCTGGGCTACCTCACTCAGGATTCTTTTCTAGTTCCATCCCTTTGCCTAAATTTTCATGATGCTGTTTTTTTTAAAAAAAAAATCCGAATAATACTCCATTGTACAAATGTAACACATTTTATTCATCCTTCTGTTGAAACTCTCTGTCCCTAGGCTTTCTTTTTTTCCCCGGGATTTGGGGGCAGGGTACATTGGGAGACTTTCAGTGACTGTTTCCATTTCTCTAGAGATTATAGGTCTGTTTAAATTCCTTATTTGATCTTGATTTAACTTTGGTAAGTAGTGCCTATCAAGAAAAGTATCCATTTCTTTTAGATTTTCCAATTTGGTGGAATACAAGTTTTTTAAGTATGTCCTTTAAATTCTCTGATCTCCTCAGGGTCTCTTATGTATCAGCTTTTGATTCTGATTTTGTTAATTTGGTCAGTCTCTTTCCACCTTTTAATTTGTATAAAGGTTTGTCAACCTTATTGATTTTTTCTAAGAATCAATTCATCTTTCCTTTTATTGTTTGTATTGCTCTCTTTGTTTCTATTTTATTGAACTCAACCCTGAGTTCGATTATTTCTTGCCATCTGCTCCTTTTGGGTGTGACTTCTTTTCTTTTTTTTTTAGAGTAGTGGTTCTCACCCTTCCTAAAGTACGGCCCTTTATAACATCAGTTAGCTCCAGAATTTCCCTGTTTAGTTTTTTTCTGAATGACCTGTCTATTGATTAGTGTGGAATGCTTATGTCTCCCACTGTCAGTGTGTGAGAGTCAATGTGTGATTTAAGCTAGAGTAGTGTTTCTTTTACAAACTTTAGTGTCCTTGTGTTTGGCGCATAGATGTTAAGAATTTAAATGTGCTCTTGGTGAATTTTCCTCTGTTGAGTATGTAGTGTGCTTCCCTGTGTCTTTTGATGAGATTTAAATCTAATTTGTTAGATATTAAAATGACCACACCAGTACAATTCTTAGGTCCATTTCCTTGAAACACCTTGTTTTAACCCATTTACCCCAAGGTAATGTCTGTCCTTGATGTTAACACAATTTTCTTGGCTGCAGTCAATGGGTGAATCCACTCTTTCATTCATTCTGCTAGTTTATTTTTTTTTTAATTTTGGAACTTGAGACCGTTAATGTTGAGAAATATCAATTAATGGGCTATGATTGTTGATTCCTGTTATTTCGTTGTTGCTATTGTTGTTGTTGATATTGGTGGTGGTGACGCAGGGTGTGTGTTTTCCTACTTTGATTTTTCTGGTTTGGATTATTTTATTCCCTGTGCTTTCCTGTATCCAGATAATAATTTCACATAGGAGCTTTTTTTCGAGCATCTTATTTAGGGCTAAATTTTTGATAAATATTATTAAAATTGATTTTATCATCAAATATCTTATTTTCTCTATCTATGGTGATTGAAAGGTTTGCTTGATATTGTTGTCAAAGTTGATATCTGTGGGTTTTTTGAATCTGCAGTACATCTGTCTGGGCCCTTTTGGCCTTTAGAGTCTCCATTGAGAAGTCAGGTATAATTCTAATAGGTTTGCCTTTACATGTTGCTTGGTCTTTTTGTTTTGAAACTTTTAATAATCTTTCCCTGTTCTGTGCATTTATGTATTAATGGGTCTTTCTTTTCTGATACAATCTACTTGGTGTTCTATAAGATTCTTATACCTTTGTAGACAGGATTACTGGGCTCTAGTGGAGACACATTGTCCTGGCTGTTACTGATTGTGTTTTTATGCTGGCATCCAGGAATCTTGTTTGGTGGTGATTATAGGTCTAGGTGCCGATATCTGGGTTTGTCTTTGTTAGGTGGATGTTTGGTTTCTTGGTTTCTGGGGTTTAGGTGAACATGATGGCTGTGTGTTGCCATAGGAAGCTTTCGTGGACCTGTTTCCCTATCCTGCCCAGCTGGTGTGTCCCAGGGAATTCCTGCTGGTGATGGAGGCTGGGATAATGGGATGAGTTGGGGGAAGGAGGATTGGAGGAGTAGATCTTTGTGATTCATTGGGGATGGGGCCAGGGAGGCAAGGGAGATCACACTAGGCATTCTGCTGCAGAGCTGGAGGTGAGATGGGGGTAGTGGGGGTGGATCTGGAGAATCAGAAGGAGAGGCATGGATTCTCTGTCAGCCTACCTGCTTCCCTGGTCAGAGTGGACTTTGGCTTAGTAATGGTGCATCCTGGGGAATATCAGGGAAATCCAGAGATGTGGAGTGTGGGTATGGAAGGCTGCAGCAAGGTTTTTGTTGCAGAGGTGGGGTGAGGACTGGGGTTTGGGTCTTGGGGAACAGAGGGAGAGGTGAAGATCTGTAGTCAGCCTACCTGAATCCAGGGCAGGGGTGGTCTGTGGTTTAGCAGAGAGAGTGCAAAATGTTTTTCCTAGGGAAAAACAACAAGAACAAATGACATCATCTATGAACTGCCGTGAGCTTGTAAGGTCTTGAGAGTAGGGAGGGATTTATCTGTGAGCACTGGGGAAATGAGGCATGTCCTGACACACCTGTCTGTTTGTATTAAATACTGATTGGCTTGTTAAACTGTAAGAGAGATCAAAATTACTAGCATTTATTTTTTCCAAGAACCCATTCATGATGGAAAAACTCCTGAACCATAGAAAGTTCAGTTACAGCTCCCAGCGGTGTCAGCACACAGTGTCTACAGACCAGAGGGAGCTGGGCATGAACACACAGCTTGATGGGTGCCAGCTCTGCTTTTGCCTTACTTGGCCATGCTGAGGTAGTTGGCAGCCTGGAGCAGGTCAACTGCTGTGATTGACTGAGGTTTGTTTTTCACTGGAAGAATATAATCTCTCTAGTGTGTAGTTCAATTTCCTGTAGTGTTTATTTAGTTTGTTACATAAGAAGATGATATCTAGGTTAATTCAGTTGAATGGACTCTATGGGATGTAAACATGGAAACTTTGTGTTCTGGTTTCTTATGTTCTGGAGAGAGAGGGGGTTCTAGAAACAATTCCTTAGTCTTTAGTTGCCCCCCCCAACCTCATGCAAGGTATGGAACCCAGGCGCTGTGTACACTATGGTAAACAAGTTCTCTTCCAAAGAGCACACACCTCCAGACTCCTCCTTGTGCATTCTAGAGATGCTCTCCTGCTCAGCATGTCTGTCCTCAGCCCCTCACAGAGGGATTTAAAGCAAGTGTTCTCCTGCTGAGCCATGTCTCCTCTAGGAAATGTCTAGTCCTGAGTGCCAAGAGACTTCAGTGTCCCTGGGCTCACCCTGCTCATGAATTGTTCATATGACTGTCCCAAGTATAGAAAGGCAGGGATGTGAAGAAAAGGGACTGAGACAAATAAACAATAGAGAGGTAAGAATATCAAGACAGATTCCAATAAAGAGAGGCACCCAGAGACACGAGGAATCTACAATAGGAGGAGATGTATGATAGGAATCAGAGCATGGACATGAGAGAAAAGAAGATGGGTGAAGAACTGGAGGTGAAGAAGTAAGTCAGGAAGAGAGGAAGGGGAGAGAAAAGGGAGGGGGAGAAAGGCATAACTAGAAAGAGACTAAGAAGCAGAAGGGAAGACACAGAAGGAAGACATGACAAGGTGTCCTTGGACAGAAAAACAGAAGGGACTGAGATGCTATCTAGGGAGTTTAGAAAGACACAAGTAGATGGAATCGCTCAAAAGACAAATAGTAGTGATAGGTACAGACACAGGTCAGGTAGGCTACCATTGGCAGAAAGAAAAATGTAAAGAAAGGGAGATTATGGGACAAAACATGTTAGCGCCAAAGAGACATAAATTGTGTCCTAAATACCCAGCACAGGTATGGGGGACTTTGTGTTGACAGAGAGATAAGATGTTAAAAGCTGCTCTGGAAAAACCTGGGTCTCAAAACCAGTTCTAGGAGAATCATCTCAGAGACTTCTCCATGAATTTCTAAGCTTGTGCCACCTAAATTCTGAAAAGGTAGGGTCTAAGCAGGTAGGTAGGGTGCTTTCCCTGCATACTCCTACACAGGACTGATTTCCCAAGAACTGGAGACACAGGGGTTGCTGGGAAATCCCTCTTCCACCTGAAGGCTTGAGGCAGCCAACTGCAGATTAAGAATCACTGAGGTACAGGCAGGTGGTGGAGCCTCTGCCTGGGCTTTCAGGCTCCCTTGCTCTGTGCTGCTCCATGCCGGAGGAAACAAACCGACAAGGGCTCCTTATACCCTGAGAATCTGTTGGGTGCCATAGATCCCTTATCATGTGCCCCTGCTCATTCTCAATTATAAGAAAAATTGTATTCAGTAACTAGCTGAAGTTGACTGATCTTAAGCTGAAGAAGCAAGGGGGACTGAGAAAGAGAAAGAGAGAAATAGGACAGAGAGAAGGGGGAGGGAGAGGGAGAGAGAGAGATAGGACTGGAGATGAGAGACAGGGGGGCAGACAGAGAGCTCTTGGTGTGTATTCCATCATCTTCATGTTGTAATCCTCCAAGTGCACTTGCAGGCATGTGCCCCCATACCTGGCTCATCTAGGGCCCTTAATGCCATTCAGTTGTTGGTCTAAGAGTCTCTGTAAACAGCACCTTCACCTTCAGGGCGGCCAATGAGATGGGGACCATTCCCCCCATGTGATAAAAGAGGGAACATTAAAGATGTTACAATACACATGTTTACACATGCACATTTGTTCCTACTCTCTTGTGTTCTTGCAATTCTGAAACAAAGGACTCTGATAATAAACAAAACCTAGAAATCTGTCAGAAATTACCAGGAGACATCCACCAACAATTTGGCTTGCATTTTATGATTGAATTATTGCATATATGTTGGCATGCATATGCATGTGCACTATGGAGGGTGTGTATATGTTTATGACAGAGGAATTTGTTCTCTCCTTGCAACATGTAGGTCCAAGGGGTGAACTCATGTCCTCAGGATTGATGGCAGGCTGCCTTCTATTCTCACTTGAATTGCAGGTTAAGGGTCAAACTCTTTCTTCTCCATTGCAATGGACAGAGTTGTCTGGGTTTAGGGAAGGGACAGTCTGAAGTTTGTATACTCACCTGGGGCTCACATGGCTCATTCTCTGTGCCCACAGGAAAGCGCATTTGTCTTGGCGAAGGCATTGCCCGCAACGAATTGTTCCTTTTCTTCACCACCATCCTCCAGAACTTCTCTGTGTCCAGTCCTGTGGATCCTAAGGACATTGACCTCAGGCCCAAGGAGAGTGGCTTGACCAACGTAGCTCCAACATATAAGATCAGCTTCTTGGCCCGCTGACTGGGCTGAGGTGGCCATGTGTCCCCACTCCTGTTGAGAATGGCCCCATCTTTCTTCCTCTGTGAGACCTGCTGCCAACCAGGCCATAGGTCACTGCTCACATCCTTCAACATTACTGCAGTTTCTGCAAAGCTCTGAGGTGTGTTCTTCTGCCCTGAGAAAGGCACTGGGGAAATCAATCACTGTCTTTCTTTTTCTCTTTTTTTTTTTTTTTTTTTTTGGATTTTTCGAGACAGGGTTTCTCCGTAGCTTTTGGTTCCTGTCCTGGAACTAGCTCTTGTAGACCAGGCTGGTCTCGAACTCCCAGAGATCCACCTGTCTCTGCCTCCCGAGTGCTGGGATTAAAGGTGTGCACCACCACCGCCCGGCTCACTGTCTTTCTTGATGTGTGAACCGAGAGACTTCAGAAGGTCACATCTCATGCTGAGTCAGTTCCCTATTGCACCCAGCAACCACAGTTTCCATGTAGAGACTTCTGGTGCTCCATCATCTAATCTAATGAATGCTGGCCATGTCAGAGGATCAGCAGTTGAAATTGAAGTCCAAGGTGTCATTTCAACTGGAAGAAAACTTTCTAATATGTTAGTCTTGTTTTATGTAAGACTATGAGAACACAGACTCTGCAATATCTTTTGATTCTACTTTGTTTTTACATGTTTATTGCTACCATCTTTCCCTGGTATCTGGCTTGGTGTGAGTAGATGTGGGGAGACCCTGCTACTTGTAACATACTGTGTTTCTCTCAAGAAAACAGCCTGTTCTACTGGGCATTTTACTCTGTGAATTGTCAAGAAGATGATTCCTCCCTAACTGTGTTGTTTAATTGAAGCAATGTTAGCTTATTAAGAATTTTGAGAAATAAAAATGAATACAAGGAAATAATATACAGTCTGGGCCTATGAGCTCCCCCTAAGGGGCTGCTGCAGATCACAGCTCAAGTTAAGAAAAACAATGAGCAGCTGTCTCAAATTCCTTGAATCTTAATGCTGAGAAATCTATCACAGGCTTTGGTGTGCACCATTAGTTGAAACAAAGCTTCGAAATAACTTTAGATTGGACCAGATGCCTTGCTAATGGTCTTTTAAAGATAAACTACCCCAGAAAACCAATCTAACATTTACATAGGCAAGGCGGTGATTCATTTATGCTAGAGTCAAAACTACAAAACAGCCCAGTTATTGCCGACTGTCAGGTGATTACATCTTTGCACCCGCTCCTGACATCAAATTGCTGACATGGATGTGCGCCCTGAAGACTCGAGTTCAGCTGACTGACTGTTTCTTATGTAAATTAGGGTTGGGTCCTGGGACTGCACAAATACCAGGGAGTAGAACACCAAAGTCTAGAAAAAGAAACAACTTTGTTCTGTGGCACCATTTGGTAAGGAAGTTCTGACTAGTCAGGAATAGAGAGAGTAATTTAGCCCTGTAGCCCTCCCAAAAGGGAACTACAGGTTTCTTTTTATGATATGAGGTCACACACAGGGTAGAAAGTAAACTTTGAGATTTAAAGCATCATAGTGCCACAGTATCCTGGTAGTGTGGACTGGAGCTGAAGCTAGGTATTTCTAGAATGTTGACTTGAACCTGTACTAGGGAATTTATGACACTCCAGGCACCTCTGAGACCCAAAGAGATTCTGGATTTTACAACTTTTAATTACAAGTGTTAGTTCAAAATGTTTACACAGTTGTGAGTTAGTTTGAATTGCCTTTCCCCTGCCTCAGAGAAATAAAATTAAAGCCCTTTGTGACTCCTGCATTCCCTGAAATTTTTGGTGGGGGTGTATAAGTGGTGGAGAGAGAGAGAGAGAGAGAGAGAGAGAGAGAGAGAGAGAGAGAATTAGAGAGAACAACATGAAAAGAGAATAAAAAAGTAAATCATCAGGAGAAAGTGTGAGTCTCTTTTTTTCCCTAACCCTCAGGCAGAAAAATCTTAGCTGTGAACATCCCTTCAAACCCTGTACTGTCTGGAGGCTGGTCCTCCAGGCTGCAATAAATAGGCTCTGCATAGGGTCTGAATTCTGTGTCTGTGGTCTTGCCTAATGTGTGTAGTTCTTGTAAGCAGAAGCACATAACTGTGATCTTTGGTGTCTGGTGTCTTTTATTTCACACAGTATATTCTAGGTCCCTGTGCTTTGCAAACAAGGTCACATCATCCAAGGGCTTTTATTATGGTTTTTCTCAGCAAAAACACAACACCTTCTTTCATGTGTTCTGCCAGCAGAAGATGTGCTTCAGATTTAGGGTGGGTCTTCCTGCTTCTAATAATTTAATAGAAAATCTCTCACAGGATGCCAGCAGCCTGGGTTTTAGTTGATACCTGATACAGTCAAGTTAGCCCTCAAGAGCAACCATGACAGTGTCCAGTCCCCTGACCTCCTGGCTGCTCTTACATGCGACCTCTTGATTATCTGTTAACTAAGATTTCCTCAGAAGGGCTACTTGCTGCAAACTTCATCACATTCATGACAAGCTTGTGAAGGGACAACCTGTTGCCTTGTACCCTGCTCTACTGTGAAAACCTGAAGAGCAGGTGGCTGATGTCAGGTGTTTAATAAATACAGTGGAAGAATAACCAGTAAGTAAATTAAGCACTCGATAAAATGACACAATAAGTCACTCTTTAAACTTGCCCAATGTGCAACTCAAACTTGTTTATCTAATCTCTGTCACTCTCCTCAGGTGACCACAGTAAATTCTTCTCCCCCAAAGTGTGCAAGTCGATACCAGTTCTCTAAGTCATCTGTGCTTGCTGTTTTGCCACCTCTGACAGAATTGTCTGGGAGCCACACTTTGAATGGTGTCCCCTGAAAATGAGCTTCTACACACCGCACTGCTGGAACAAGCAGGTGTTTATGGGAAGGTCATTTATTTAACATCATCAACTAGGAAGATGTCTCTGGGTAATCACTGGCCAAACAAAAGGCAGCTTTCAAATCACCTCTGAGAAACTAAATTTCCATTTGTCTCACCAAAGTCCCTGTAGCCTAGGGAGAGTTACCAGGACTTTGCCAAGGGAGATTCCTGGTGCACCTCCTCCACCACCAACAGGAATAGGACAACAAACAAAGCAGTCACCCCTTCAAGAACAACAGGGGGATGTGCAGCATGCCAAGGGAGGACCATGGTGTTCTGTCTTCTGAATCTTGCCAGGCTGGGGCAGGGGTCACTCCAGCTCAAGGGTGTCTCTCTCCTGGAGAATGGCTTCTTCCTTTGCTGGAAAACATTTTCAAACAGACCCCATGAGCTTACTCAAATCTTTCCAAGGGGTGAGATGTGGAGGAGGTGAGGGTGAGGAGGCAGGAGGTGGAGGAAGGAAGTGGTGCTCACAGGCTGCAAAGAGTTGCAGGCCCATGGCTCAACAGGCATCTCCAGATCAGGTTGGGAATTCTCTTCTTCCAGCCATGCTGTGGTACTAGAGAAGCTTCTAGAATACTTTTGACAAGGAACAGAGGGAAGGTTGGTAGGGACATAGGTTCTGGTAGACATACTGTGTTCTCCATCATGGAGAGCAGCGTTTTACGTGTGGAGTCTGTGAAACTCATAATGTCCAAAGCTGGGGGGGGGGGGGTGTCTCAGAAAAGCTGGGACCAGAGCACTCAGGGAAGAGTATGTGAGAGATGGTCACATGAAACCACAGAGCTCAAGTTTGGGTTCTTTCTCTTTTTTTTTTTTCTTTCTTTTTTTTTTTTCTTTTTTTTGGATTTTCTAGACAGGGTTTCTCCGTAGCTTTTGGTTCCTGTCCTGGAACTAGCTCTTGTAGACCAGGCTGGCCTCGAACTCACAGAGATCCGCCTGCCTCTGCCTCTCGAGTGCTAGGCTTAAAGGCGTGCGCCACCACTGCCCAGCTCAAGTTTGGGTTCTTGAAGGGACAAAGCCACCTCTATTTTTTGATAGGCCCCAAGGTGGCTGAGGGCAGAGTGGGAAGTTCCCTAGACTGGAGCCCAGCTGGTTGAGGTTGATATCAGCAAGTGGAAAATCCTCTCCTAGACTGGAGTCCAGCTGCTGAAGGTAGCTATCAACAGAGCAGGAAGTTCCCTAGACTAGAGCCCAGCTGCTCGAGGTTGACATCAGCGGAGTGGAAAATCCCCTAGACTTGAGCCAAACAGACACCCATACCCCCTTATGCCCTTAACAATAGATTTGTGATTTTTTTGCCTTTATAAATCCTGCCTAAGATATTAATCAAAGCGGCTATAGTATAGGGCCAGTTCAGGCGCCCTCTCCTCAGCTGTTCAAGGAACAAGCTGGGGACATCTCCTTGGACACCTGGGAACCCCTCTAGAGTCCAGTTTCTTGCCAACCCTCAGGGCTGACTGAGAAACCAAGGACAGTGGCACTGGATTTTGCTTCTACTCCATGTACTGGTTTTGTGGGAACCTAGTCTGTTGGGATCCTCACCTTCTTAGACCTGGATGGAGGGGGGAGGACATTGGACTTCCCACAGGGCAGGGAACCCTGACTGCTCTTTGGACTGGAGAGGGAAGGGAAGTGGGGGGAGGGAAATGGAAGGAGGGGAGGAGGTGAAAATTTGTAGTAATAATAATAATAACCCTGCCTAAGAATGGTGGGTCACCTCCTCTGGCCCCTGCCGCATCAGTTTGCAAGACAAAGTCTCTATCATGATTTGTACTACAGGATTAAACCTTGCTTTTGCATTTCAGTGAGTCTCTGTCTCTGGTGGTCTTTGGGGGTCCCCGTGACTTGGGCACGACATTTGGGGACTCATCTGGAATCCCCAGAGACTCCTGAGACCCCAAGACCCCGAAGGTTTAAGTCAGCCGTAGGGGTGAGTTATAGTGCTGTCTCTGTCTATCTTTTGTTTGTCTGCAATCTTCCATTTCAGAAGTGACCACATTCAGCTCTCTGTCAGGTTCCCGCCTTAGCGGTTGCACTTGTAAGGCAGACCTGGAGGGACCATGAGACGTTCTGGGCCCTCGTCTGGGAAGTCAGCAGACTTCCATCAGTAACTCTGATCTGGGGGTTGAGGAAGCACTCTTAGAGACCTCCCTCCCCATCCACAGAGTTTTCAGAATCATTGAGCCCCCTTCGCCGGGCACTCACGTTCAGTGACCGTCTCTAGACAACTGCCATCTGTTCAGAATCCTCTGTCTAATTGTAGTCTGTGTTACAGTCCCTGTCTTAATTGTGTATCTGCTATTTGTTCGACTACCGACTGACAGACTGAAGATGGGGAATGTTTCCTCAACCCCCTTAGACTGATGCTGGCACATTGGTGGGAAGTCAGGGACACCGCCATAAGAACAGTGTAGACATTAAGAAAGGAAAATGGGTAATCTTTTGTTCCTCAGAATGGCCCTCTTTCAATGTGGGCTGAACTCCAGAGGGAACTTTTGACCTAGACACCATACGTTGCATGGAGGAGCAGGGTTTTCAACACTAGATAGGGCATCTGGACCAAATCTTTTACATCATAACTTGGATAGAGTTTGTGGATGGGCTGCAGGACCCCCTCCCCTGAATTAAACCCTTTCTCTGTCTACCCTGGCCCTCTGCCCCTATACAGGTGTTCACAGTGAAGCCAAAGGAAGACCCCAAGGCATTGGTTCTCCAAGGTGGGACTGAGGAGTCTGAATTTTTTCCTCCTCCCTACACTCCCCAACCTCAACTGCTTGCAATGCCTGGGCCCTAGCCTGAGGCCAATCAAGGGCCAGCACAGGCTACTTGAAGCTGCCAGAGGGGTGGTAAGGGCAGTACCACAGCTAGAAACCTCAGTCGCCCTGCCTCTCAGGCCAGCAGGACCAACAGATGAGGATGGAAATAAGCCTTTTCACTATTGGTCCTTCACAACCAGCAATCTATACAATTGGCATACTCAGAATACTCCTTTTTCTGAGAAAACCCAAGATCTTATTAACCTGTCAGAAACTGTCCTCTTTACCCACTAGCCCACCTGGAATGATTGCATCCAACTGTTGAAAATATTATTCACCACTGAGGAGTGGAATCGGATCCTTGGTTCCAATTGGAAATTGGTTCCAGGGCCAACGGGAGTTCCTATAAGAGATCCCACTGTATTTCCCTGCCACCAGACCCAAATGGGATTACAGCACAGCACAAGTTAAGGAGACACTCCAGGTATGTCACCAGGCTCTATTGGCAGGTCTCAAGGCAGCTGCACAAAAGCCAACTAATATAGCTAAAGTTTATGGTACAAGGCAGGGGGCAGACGAAAGTCCAGCAGCCTACATAGAGTGCCTCCTTGAGGCCTTCCAATTCCATATGATCTGTGAATGGAGGAGTACACCCAAATAGTGATGTTTGACTAAATAAATCAGGCTGGTCCCAACATTAAAAAAAATTACAATCTTTAGAATGGCTAGGAGAAAAATATCAGAGAATTAGTGGCAATGGTGGTTTACGAAAAGAGGGAGACGGAGGAACAGAAGGAAGAAAGAAGGAAGATGTTAAAGGAGAGAGAAAAACGAGATAGAAAGCAGGAAAGGAGCTTGGCCCAGATCCTGGAATAGCAACAAGCGCAACATAGATAAGACCTGGAAGAATAAGACAGCAACAGATGTCAGATGCCCAAACCATCTCAAGACGCTGGGAAGAGACTGTGACCCAAACCCAAGGTAGGCAGGAACCCATGTGCCTACTGTGAGGAAGAAGGGCGTTGGGTTAAGGACTGCCCTAAGAAGGGGGCCACCCAACCCAAGTGCTTCTGGAGGCCTGGGCGGAAGACAGTGACTAGGGGAGACGAGGCTCAGAACCTCTCTGTGAGTCTAGGGTAACCCTAAGGTGAAGGGGAAACCTATGATTTTATGGAAGATACAGGTGCAGAAAATTTAGTCTTATTAAAACAAGGAGGACCCATGTCCACCAAAATTACCTGGGTCCAAAGGCTCACAGGGATCAAATCTTACTCATGGACTACCCGAAGAATAGTGGACTTGAGAATGGGATTGGTAACCCATTAATTCCTAGTAATACCTGAATGCCCCTATCCTCTGCTGGGCCAAGACCTCTTAACCAAAATGAAAGCCCAAATTCATTTCTCTGAGAAAGGATCCAAACTGGTCCATCAGAATGGAGAGTCACTCAGGATCTTGGTCACTAGTGACTTGACTGAGGAATACAGACTCTACCAGGAACCGACAACACCAGAACCTGATACAGAGAACTGGCTCCAGCAGTTCCCTCTGGCTTGGGTACAGATAGGAGGCATGGAGCTGGCCCTTCACAGGACCCCAGTCTACACTGAGATCAAAGCAGGAGCAGATCCCATTAAGGTCTGCCAGTATCTGGTGCCACTGGAAGCAAAGAGAGGAATCACCCCCACATACAGAGACTATTGAGGCTTGGAGTCCTAAAACCTATCCAGTCTGCCTGGAACACGCCCCTGTTGCCAGTTTAAAAGCCTCATACTAATGGCTACCGCCCAGTGAAAAACTTAAGAGAAGTCAACAAAAGAGTAATGGACATACACCTAACCCTTATACACTGCTGAGTACCTTGCCTTCCAACCGGCAATGGTACACTGTACTGGATCTCAAAGATGCATTCTTCATTATCCACTAGCCCCTAAGAGCCAGACCTACTTTGCCTTTGAATGGCATGACCCAGAGATCAGAATCAATGGGCAGCTGCTTAGACCTGCCTGCCTCAAGGCTTCAAAAACTCTCCCACCATCTTTGATGAGGCACTGCATGAAGACCTGGAGGAATATTGACTCCAAAACCCAGAGGTGAGCCTATTACAATATGTAGATGACGTGTTGCTTGCTACGGAGGATGGAGAAAGTTGCATGAGAGGAACTGAGCATCTGCTGCACCCCCTTGGAGAACTAGGACACCGAGCATCAGCAAAGAAGGCTCAGATCTGTCAACGACAGGTAACCTATTTGGGATATGTTCTTAAGGAAGGGCAGAGATGGTTGTCTGACGCCTTAAAAGAGACTGTGCTAATGATCCCAAACCCCAAGTTGGACAAACAAGTTAGAGAATTTCTGGGGATGGCGGGATTGTGGCGCCTATGGATCCCTGGATTTGCTGAGATTGTCAAACCTTTATGTGAGGCCACGACAGGATGTCAGGACTTTAGCTGGACGGAGGAGAGATAAAGAGCATTCGAAGCTCTAAAATGCAAGCTCCCAGAAGCCCGGACCTTGGACTGCTGGATGTGAGTAAACCCTTTCTCTTGTTTATAGATGAGAGCAGGGGATAGCAAAGGGATTGCTGGCCCAAACTATGGGGCCTTGGAGGCGACCAGTAGCCTGTTTGACAAAAAAAAAAAAAAAACCTTGACCCCACAGCATCTGGGTGGCCCCCATGCCTCTGTATCATAGCTGCAGTGGTCCTATTGGTAAAAGATGCAGGCAAACTGACACTGGGCCAAAATTTGAATATTGTGACACCTCCCCCCATGCATTGGAAGGAGTGCTGAAGCAACCCCCAGATAGGTGGCTGAGAAATGCCCAAATGACCCACTACCAGACACTACTGCTTAACCCCACCCGAATAACCATCATGTTCCAATTGCCATAAACCCAGCCACCCTACTACCAGATCGGGACTTAGAGACCCCACTACACTATTGTTCTGGGATACTGGTTCAGGCCTGCAGCATCAGACCCGACCTGAAGGATGCTCCTATCTCATATGCGGAAGTCACCTGGTTCACAGACGGCAGCAGTTACGTGCAGAATGGACAAAGGCATGCGGGGGCCGCAGTGACAACGATTACAGAGGCAATGTGGGCTGAACACCTGCCATGGGACCTCAGTACAAAAGCCTTCCAGATGGGAAAAGGCAAAAAGCTAAACATCTACACAGACAGCAGGTGTGCCTCTGTCACAGCCCATGTCCACAGGCTATCTACCAGGAGAGGGGTTGTTAAGAGCAGAAGGAAAAACTATTAAAAACAAACAGGATTCTGGATCTCTTACAAGCATTGTGGGGCCCACAAAGTTGGCAATAATACACTGACCTGGACACCAAAAAGGCTCTGGAACAATACAACTGGGAAACAACCTGGAAGATAAAACAGCAAAAGAGGTGACTTCAGCCCCCAGGGCTAGGGTGACTTTAACTGACCCAGGAGCCAGGGGCCTGCCGCAAAGTCCACACCTGAAAATCTAGCCTGGATACACACTCTCCCCATGGTCCAGTGAACAGGGGAATGGTGCAAAACTGCCAATAGGCAAGTCATCCTGCCCCAAAGGCTGGGATATGAAATACTTAAAAAAAAATACACCGCTCCTCACACCTGGGGACACATAGAATGCTGGACCTGTTGCGAAGGGACCAGCTCAAAATTCAAGATGGTAACCAGACTGTTGAACAGATAGTGGCACAATGCCAGGCATGCCAGCTGACAAATGTGGTGAGCACCCCCTCCAACCCAGGGGCCCATCAGAGGGGAACTCGACCAGATACATACTGGGAAGTAGACTTTACTGAAATCAAACCTGGAAAATTTAGATACAAATATCTCTTAGTGTTTATATATACCTTTTTGGGATGGACTGAAACCTTCCCCACCAAACACGAGACAGCCACGATGGTGGCAAAGAAGCTGATTGAAGAAATCTTGCCAAGGTATGGGTTCCCAGTCATGACAGAGTCAGACGATGGCCCTGCCTTCATCTCTCAGGTAAGCCAGGGACTAACCACTGCTCTGGGGACTGATTGGAAACCTCACTGTGCATATAGACCCCAGAGCTCAGGGAAGGTAGAGAGGAAGGATAGAACCCTAAAAGAGACCTAACTAAATTGGCCTTAGAGACTGCGCTCACTGGCAAGCTCTCCTTCCCTTTGCCCTTTTTAGAGTCAGAAATGCCCCTATGAAATGGGTCTGACTCCTTTTGAAATTATGTATGGACACCCTCTCCGCATGATTCCCAGCTTACAAACTGACCTGATTGCTGACTAGATAATCAGGATTTGTTCAACGCCATCCAATGGCTCCAATCAGTTCATAAAACCATATGGCCTAAGCTTAGGGCAGTGTATGAAGCTGCCTCTGTTCCAACCCCTCAGCCCAGAGACTGGGTTTTTATCCGGAGGGACCACCCAAAAATCACTGGAGCTGAGATGGAAGGGGCCCTACATGGTTGTCCTGACAACACCAACCATCCTCAAGGTGGACAGCAATGCCTCTTGGGTCCATTATTCACATGCCCGCCCAGTGATCCCTTCGCCCTATAAGAGGACTGTTGCAGCGAGACCTGGGGGGCATCCAAACACCCCACCAACCCCCCTAAAGGTCCTGCTCAAGTGACATTCCTAATCCTGTTGATGTTGATGCTGGTTCCCTCTGCTCCTGCTAAAGAAGTCAATCCCCATGTACCCTTTAAACTGACTTGGGTCATTGAGGATGGAGAGCCATACGAAACACTGTACCAGACTACCCGTGTGGCCCTATTGAACACCTGGTGGCCTGACCTAGATTTTTGCTTTCGTGACCTGAACTATGTCTATTGAGCAACAGGCCAGGTAGAGGCCAGGAGGTATGGTTTTTACGTGTGTCCAGGTCACATCAGAAATAGGAAGCAGTGCGGGGGCCTGGAATTCTCTTTCTGCAAAAGCTGGGACTGTGTCACCTCTAATGATGGGTAATGGAGACGGTGTGTAAGCAGACCAGACTTGGTCACTTTTAAATACGTAAGACCAATCTGCTATGGCCTCCCTCTTCCTCAGCCCTGCAGGACAGGTGACCTAGACCAGATAAAAATTACTGATCAGGGAAGATGGGACACACGATGGTCATCAGGCCTATGCTGGAGTGGAATATACTATAGATACAGGGGACATGTCCCATCTACCCTTGTAATTCGGCTTAAGATAGAGCCAATAAAACCAGCAATAATAGGCCCCAATAAGGCACTGGATCCAAATCCTACTCCCCCACCCACAAAGAGGCCAGTGCCCAACAATTGGCTGTAATCTCACTTTCACCTAAAATACCGGCCCCAGATACTTTAGCTATTACCAAGCCTTCAGCGCCAGAACAGTGTCTCCTCCTAGAACTTCTGACTAAACTCACGTGGTTCTAAACTCCTCACGGCAGACCCTAACTATTATTGGCTCTATTATGACACGGCTCCTCTTTTTTTTTTTTTTTTTTTTTTTTGCGCCACAGCAATGTTTATTGAGAACGGGGAGGGGATCAGTCCTTCTTGGCCGCCGCCTTCCTCATGGCGGCCAGCACGTTGCTCAGCTCCTCCCGCTTCCTCTTGGCGCGTATGTGCGTGCCCACCCGCTTCTTGATGAACTTGAGCGCGCGCTTGTCCTTGGACACCTTGAGCAGCTCCATGGCGCGCCGCTCGTAGGGCGCGAAGCCGCACACCTCCCGGATCATGTCCCGCACGAACTTGGTGTGCTTTGTGAGGCGCCCGCGCCGCCGGCTGTGCCTCGGCTGGCTTACGTTCTTCGTCACCTTGTGGCCCTTGTTGAGGCCCACGGCCATGGGGTAGCGCAGGGTCATGGCTGCTCCTCTCCGATGGCGGCCGCGACAGGAAGCACGGCTCCTCTTTTTATGAGGGAATTGTTGCCCGGGCCTTATTCAAGAAGCGGCCTAGTCTGATGAATGTCGCTGGCAGTCATCACACTCTCTAACCCTGGAACAAGTAACAGGGCAGGGGCTTTGCATAGGTAAAGTTCCCACTGCCAAGGCTTTTCATTGCAAGTCAACTTATCCCCTCACAACCGCTACAGAGTACCTAATGCCCCACAGTGATACCTGGTGGGCATGCTCCTCGGGGTTAACTCCGTGTGCACATGCTACAGTTCTAAAGGACTCCAACAGATACTGTGTCCTCATCAGACTGGTACCCAGCTCCTTTACCATGACTACCAAGGTTTCCTAGATAGAATGGGGCAGGATGCCATGAGCACCCTCACACTCAGCATCCTCCTAGGGGTGAGCCTCGCAGGGTTGGGACAGGGACTGCCTCTCTTCTGTCCCACAGTGAAATCACTCTGCTTTGAGAGAAGCTAAGGATGCTGACACAGAACTCCTGGAGACCTCAGCCTCCCACTTGCGGCACTCCCTCTCCTCACTGGCTGAAATGGTTTTACAAAACAGAAGGGGACTGGACCTAATCCTTTTACAACAGGGAGCAGTGTGTGCAGCCCTGGGGGAAGAATGCTGTTTCTATACAGACCATTCAGGACTTGTGAGGGATACCAGGGCCAGGGTGCAGGAGGGATTTACAAAGAGAGAAATGGAAGCCAACCGAGGATGGTTTGAATCCTGGTTTAATAGTTCCCCCTGGTTGACTGCTCTCATCTCCACTCTGACAGGACCCCTGGTAATTTTGCTGATACTGCTGACTTCCAGACCATGTATACTCAATAGGCTAGTCCAATTTATGAAGGAAAGATTAGGGACCATCCAACTTATAGTGCAGCGCTCTCAAAACCATAGAACCCTCAGGACCGAAGATACCTGTGAACTAACTATAAGAGACCCATGATTGGAGCGATCAACAAGAAAAGGGGGTAATGAAGGGACAAAGCCAACTCCATTTTGTGCTAGGCCCCAAGGTGGATATCAGCAGAGCGAAGTTCCCTAGACTGCAGCCCAGCTGCTGAAGGTGCTGTCAGCAGAACAGGAAGTTCCCTAGACTGGAGCCCAGCTGCTCGAGGTTGACATCAGCAGAGTGGAAAATCCCCTAGACTTGAGTCAATCAGAGAGTTACCCGTACCCCTTATGCCCATAACAATAGATTTATGATTTTTTGCCTTTATAAACCCTGTCTAAGAACAGTGGGGCACCTTCTCTGGCCCCCACTGTGTTGGTGTGAGACAAGGTCCCTGTGATGATTTGTACTGCAGGATTAAACCTTGCTTTTGCATTTCAGTGAGTCTGTGTCTCTGGCGGTCTTCTTGGGGTCCCTGTGACTCTGACACAACACTAGCCTGATGAGACCCAGACACCGGGGAGTGTGATCAGTGACAGCAAGGACCCATCACTACGGCCAACTTTGATGTCTGGGCCTTGACTCTGCAGCTGAGGGAGAAATACGGAGATACTGTCACAGTCTACATGGGCCTCAGCCTATTCTAGTCCTGGGTGGACATGAAGGGATAAGGGACCTCCTAGAGGATCAGGCTGAGGCTTTCTCTGGACAAGAACTCATGGCCATCATTGATCCATCTTTCAGGAAGTGGTGAGTGGGGGATGGTCCTTTGGTTAGGGGAGGGAAGTTCCCACCCAACACCACCCTTATGTATGACTTTTTTTGTTTTTTCCGAGCCTGGGTTTCTCTGTAGCCTTGGAGCCTGTCCTAGAACTAGCTCTTGTAGACCAGGCTAGCCCCAAACTCACAGAGATCTGCCTGCTTCTGCCTCCCGAGTGCTGGGATTAAAAGCATGTGCCAATACTGCCTGCCTGGTTATGATTTTTCTTATTAGTTTATTTTTTGACCAAAGAAAGGCTTGGAAAATCCACAAGGTATTCT
Source organism: Chionomys nivalis (assembly GCF_950005125.1). Lineage (NCBI taxonomy): Eukaryota > Metazoa > Chordata > Mammalia > Rodentia > Cricetidae > Chionomys > Chionomys nivalis. Next base: position 78,378,577 of record NC_080087.1, on the reverse strand, counting down.
GTCTGACCACCATGAAGACTTTTGTATCAGAAAATAGAGCATGAAAAATAGAATTAGGGCGGAGACTCTGGGACTGGTGGTAGAGGTTTGGAAAACTTGGCCTGAATCCCAGAGGTCTGTGCAGGATATCAACACAATGGAGTTACAGAGATGGAGAGTGTGCTTGCTAAGCTAAAGATCCAAGGATATATTTCGATATAGAAATTTCACAGAAAAAAATATAGAACTAAAATATGTGATACTAGAAAGAGTCAACAGAGACACAAATGTCTTGGTGGGGAGGACAGGTGTGAGAGTAAGAGGGTGTGGTGGTTTGGATGAGGATAACCCCCATGGCTCAGATCTTTGAATTCATGGTCTCCAGTTGGTAAAAATGTGTGGGACAGATTAGGAGGTGTAGCTTTGTTGGAGGAGATGTGTCACTAGGGATGGTTTGAGGTTTCCAAAGCCCATGCCTTTCCCAGATAGCGCTCTGTCTACCTCCTACATGGATGAGATGTAAGCTCTCAGCTACTGCTTCAGCACCATGACTGTCCACCGGCTTCCATGTTCCTGACCATGACGGTCATGGCCTCACCTCTGAAACTGTAAGCCCCAACGAATCTGTTTTCTTCTAGGCTGTGCTGGTCATGGTGATTTAGCAGTGCAATGGAAGAGTAACTAAGGCAAAGGGCATGAAGGGAGGACAGACTCTCAAAGAGAGATCAGAGATGAGACCAGAGAGAGCAGATGTACAAGGACCACCATGGCCGATGCCTGGAGAATAATAGACACAGCATGGTTTCTGAAATACAGGTCAACCAGGAGATGGCACTGTCTTCTGAGAATCAGCCCGAGGAACAATGGAAGGGACACCTAGAGCTTGATGATGTACCTCTTGTCTCCAAGGGTCTTGCTGAACCCAGTCCTCCTCTTCCACTCTGTCATGCCCAACATCATCCGCTCCATGATTTTTGGTGAGCGCTTAAATTTCTAGGATCTCAAATTTGTACATTCACTAAGTTCACTGAGCAAAAGACTCACTATCACCAGCTCTTTCTATAGCCAGCTAAGGTCAGGGATTTCACCATGGGCCAGGAATCAGGGTGGGTGGATTCTGAGAAGATACCAGGATCTAGAACACATAGGCAAGAAAGAAAATCCCCAGAGGCCAGATTTCCAGAGAAATGATTATTTTATCCTCTCCGTGCTTCTGAGTATGGTATCACTCAATGGATAACCAGCAGCATCCATAGCAACTGGACAAAAGGAGCTGTACCAAGGCAAGGCATGCTCAGATTGCAGAGTGTGTGCCCAGCACGCGTGGAGCCTTGGGTCTGAGCCCTAGCATCACATAAAGGATTGTGCTGGGGCAAGCTTGTTATCCTAGTATTTGGAAGGTTGAGGCAGGAGCTCAGGAGTTGAAAGTTATCTTCAGTTTGTTATGTGGAGATTAGTGTGGAATACATGAAACTCTATCTGAAAAAAATAAACAAAATTCATCTTTTTCTCAAGTAAATACATTGTCTACTTGTTTACAGAAGTCTGAGATAGCATTTCTGGTTCTGGTTTGCCCATTCTCATATCCCTAGACTCCCATGAACACACCTTCCCTTCAAACTGTATTGACAGTCTTATGGATATCAGAATGTTTCTAAATATCCCATGACAGCCTGGAAGCCTGTTAATGGTGGCACAGAGGGTGTTTCTCCCTCAAGATCCTGGGTGGTCAAGACGGCAAGACTGTTTCTGCAGCACCACAGGATAGGGGCTGGCATTGCACACAGGGACTTTTCAAAATCCACAGTGGGAACATGGCTTGCTCCCTGTAGATGACTGCTGATGGGTGTGTCCCCCAGAAGACCTCTGGTCAGACAGACATTCTCTAACTGCTGCTGGGATGAGCTGGATCTGAGCTCCAGGGCTACCCCTGGATCCACTCCTGCCTTAGTCTTCCACGTACTGGGATTACAGGTGGGATCCATCATATCTGGCTTCCCTCACCATTTTATTTGTGTGTGTATGCTGGGTGGGGACAAGGTTATGGAGATCAGCAAACAGCTGTGCAGCATGGACTCTTGGGACTGAACTCAGGCCATCAGGTTTGCATAGCTCATGTTTTATCTGCTGAGCCCTCTCACCACCAGCCCCCTCAACTTTTGATTAATTCTTCTTCTTCTTCTTCTTCTTCTTCTTCTTCTTCTTCTTCTTCTTCTTCTTCTTCTTCTTCTTCTTCTTCTTCTTCTTCTTCTTCTTCTTTCCCCTCCTCTTCTTCCTCCTCACCTCCTTCTCCTCCTCCTTTTCTTTTTCTTTTTGGTGTTTGGAAGTTCCAGGATAGCCATGGCTACACAGGGCTTCTCTGTGTAGCCATGGCTATCCTGGAACTTCCTCTGCAAACCAGGCTAAACTTGAACTCAACAGAGATCCACCTGCCTCTGCCTCTCAAGTGCTGGGATTAAAGGTGCGCGCCACTACACCTGTGGTTTGGTAATCCCTTTTCAGTCTATTTTATCTGTGGTTTGCACCGAGTAGTTTCTATCACCCTGTCTGCAAGTTCATTCATTTCTCTTTCATTAACAATATATTGCTGAGCCCAATTTAGTGTTTAAATGTTTTGGATACTGTAATGCTTAGCTCTGAAATTTCCATCACAAGATACTAACCTCCCATTCATTGCAACCTACCTAACACCAGCAGAAATCAAGGAGGAGTTTTTTCTTTAAAGACTTACTTTTCGTGCAGTGCCTTCAGAGGCCAGAAGACAACATAAGATGCTGGGACTGGACTTACAAGCAGTTGTGAGCCACCATGTGGGTGCTGGGAACCCAGCCTATGTCCTCTGCAAGAGCAGTCAGAGCTCTTAACCACTAAGCCATTTCTCCAGTCTCAAGAATTTTCTCTTTAAGATGTTGGCATTGAACCCAGGACATTTTAAGTATTAGACATGTGCTCTACCACTGAGCCACGCTCCCGGTCCCTCACTGGAGGATTCTACACAGGGGCTCTACCACTGAGTCCTGTCCCCTCCTTAAGAATGCATTCCTAAACTTGTAAGTTTTGTCTATAACATAAAAACAAATCCAGTGGACCAGCCATGGTGGATCACGCTTCTGATCCCAGCATTCAGAGGCAGAGGCAAGTGAGTCTGTGACTTGAAGTCAGCCTCGGCTATGTAGCAAGTTCCAGGACAGAAGGCGGTACAGTGACACCAGGTCCCACAAACAGAACAAAACATCCCCACTGAGATCATCCCCACTGAGATCTGACCCATAGTTGTACACCCTCCTGACTGACCCGCTCCAGTGCTTGGCTTTCAAGTGTGGACCCCCACATCTGGTCTTTCTTTTCCCTTCTTTATTTCTATTTAGTTATTTTTGTAGGGTCTTTTTTTTTTAAGATTTATTTATTTATTATGTATACAGTGTTCTGTCTGCATATATTTCTGCACCTCAGAAGAGGGCATCAGATGTCATTATAGACGATTGTAAGCCACCATGTGGTTGCTGGGAATTGAACTCAGGACCTCTGGAAGAGCAGCCAGTGCTCTTAACCTCTGGGCCATCTCTCCAGCCCTGATATGGTCTTGTGTAGCCCAGGTTAGTCTCAAACTCTGCTTCTTACCTGAGGGCAACTTTCAGCTTCTGATCCTCCTGCCTCTCCTAGACAAGTTGCAATAGGGATTGGGAAACAAAAAATGAAGACTCCTGCAAACTGCTTGCCGTGGCTTGAATGTGTACGTGTGCTAGTTTGCCAGTTTGACACAAACTATGGTCATGTGGGGGAAGGAAACATCAATTAAGAAAACACCGCCACCAGATCAGCCTGTAGGCAAGTCTGTGAGACATTTTCTTCATTGAAGATTGACGTCAGAGGCCCAGCTCACTTTGGTGGTGCCCCCTCCCCGAGCAGATGGCCCTGGGCTGTATAAGAAAGTAGGCTGGGCAAGGCAGTAGTGCTGCATGCCTTTAATCCCAGCATTCAGGAGGCAGAGAAAGTCAGGCCTCTGAGTTTGAGGCCAATCTGTGAGTTCCAGGACAGCCAGGGCTACACAGAAACTCTGTTTCAAGAGAAAAAGAAAAAGAAAGAGAGAAAAAGGGAAAAAGTGGACGGGTTGAGCCATGGGGAGTAGGCCAGTAAGCATTGTTTCCTCACGCCCTCTGTTTCAGTTCCTGCCTCCAGGTTCCGCCCTGACTTCCCTTGGGGATGGACCGTGACATGGAAGAGTAAAATAAGCCCTTCCTCCCTAAGGTGCTTTGCAGAGATGATGTTGATCACAGCCAATAGAAGCAAATTCAGTCAGCACTGAGATTTAAGAGGCAAGACGTGGAGCTGTGACCGTCAGGAGGGCACTGCCTCACAATGGAGCTCAGGTTGTCACTGTGGGATCCTGCATTCTCCCTGTGTCTCAAGGTTTTAGATTTACTTACGTGAATGAATGCTTGCATGTATATGTATTGTGTGTGTGTGTGTGTGTTGCCCTTAGAGATCAGAAGAGGGCATTGGATTCCCTGAAACTGTTGTTAACAGCTGTCATGAGCCACAATGTGGGTGACACCAACTCCAGCCGCCCCTAGATCATTCCTGCACAGTTCCTGTTATTGGATGATAGTCAGACCCTGCTTGACCCTTGACCTTCACAGCCTATGAAGCTGTAAGAAATCACAGTCCTTTATACATGGTACAACTTGGGGAACTGTGGGAGCGGCGCAAATCAGAAGCTCAGCGAGAGCGCGCAGGGGGGACGGTCTGACCAAGATGAGGGAGAAAGGAGGAGAAGCAGCTAATGAACCATTCACGTTTACTAAGAGCCTTTTTGTCAATAGTAAATACTTTGGAAAAACATCTGCAGAGTTGGTTACCGTAAAAACCCTGCCCCGATGAACTCAGGGCCCAAAATTCCAACAGAATGTGTTTCAGTTCAGGTTATTAGTCTGATAAATACAGGATTAAAAAAAAAAAAAAGCATTGTTTTAGTCTACAAAGTACACTAAAATCCTAAAAATCCTAAGTACAGAGCTGCTATGTTGTCCAAAGCACCATGGCTAGATGGGGTGGGCCACACACTAGAGATGTGTGGAAGCCCCATGCCTTCTGGAAGATGATTTAAGGCTCCTCATAGGATTAATGAGGACTATGAAGCAGTATGAATGCAGGGTTGGGGACTGGCTAGCGTTTTCAAACACGAGTCTTACTTATAGAGCCCTTCTCCACTTTCTTCAGGAATCATGGGGCCCTGAGTCACACACAGCTCTGCATAGTAGAATACAGAAGAGCATTTCCTATGAGGAAGTGATGCTCAGTCAACACCTGCCTATGTCCGGCTTTGGTTAAAGCCCTTCCTGCAGCCTGTCTTCAGAGACCTGGATGTATGCCGAGGTTTGCCCAGCTGAGTCATAGCCCGGTGGTGGCAACTCATGTATGTGGTGACTGTACATTGATAGAGCAACTTTCCTCTCATCAGTGATTCTCGATATTTGTAAAGAATCAATCTCCCAAACACAAGCGCATCTCCCCTGTGAAGTCTCCGAAGGCTCTGGGTTCTGAGGAACCTCTGACAATCAGCAGCACGGATTTCCAGGGAGATGAGATGCCTTACAGGGCTCCTACAGATTCCCCGTATGGACCCGCTGGTGGTAGACCAGATGTGACCTCTGACTGAAACCCTTACAGCAGATGCTGCAGATGTAGGGCCTCTCCCCGGTGTGGACCCTTTGGTGCGTGTGGAAGTGCGAGGCCTGACTGAAGCCTTTCCCACACTGCTGGCACGTGTAGGGTTTCTCACCCGTGTGGACCCTCTGGTGAGCACTAAGTCCTGCGCTCCAGCTGAATTCCTTCCCACAAGCCTCACACTTGAACGGCTTCTCCCCAGTGTGTATGATCTGATGGACCTGGAGATTGGACCTCTGGCTGAAGGCTTTCCCACACGTGTCGCATTTGAAGGGCTTTTCGCCCGTGTGCACTCTCTGGTGAGCCTGCAGGTGTGAGGCCTGACTGAACCGTTTTGGGCATGTGTTGCATTGGAACGGCTTCTCCCCGGTGTGGACGCTCTGATGGGCCTGCAGATTCGAGGCCTGACTGAAGCCTTTCCCACACGCCTCGCATTTATAGGGCTTCTCTCCCGTGTGGACTCTCTGGTGATTGTGAAGGTTCAAGCTCCAGTTGAAGCGCTTCCCACACACATCACACTTGTATGGTTTCTCCCCCGTGTGAACTCTCTGGTGGGCTTGAAAGTACGAGCTCTGACTGAAGCCCTTCCCACACACGCTGCAGCGAAACGGCTTCTCTCCCGTGTGGACCCGCTGGTGGCTCTGGAAGCTGGAGGCCGAACTGAAGCCTTTCCCGCACTCCCCGCACTCATAGGGCTTCTCCCCTGTGTGGACTCGCTGGTGACTGTGCAGGTTGAAGCTCAAGCTGAAGCGCTTCCCACACGCGTCACACTTGTAGGGTTTTTCCTCCGTGTGGACCCTCTGGTGGGTGTGGAGGTTCGAGCTACAGCTGAAGCCTTTGCCGCAGTCTCCACATTTGTAGGGCTTCTCTCCTGTGTGGATTCTCTCATGGGCCTGGAGGTGCGACCTCTGCGTGAAGCCCTTCCCACACACCTCGCATTTGTAAGGTTTCTCTCCCGTGTGGACTCGGCAGTGGATGTTGAGGTCTGTGCTCCGGCTGAAGCCTTTCCCACAGCTGTCGCACCGGTAGGGCTTCTCGCCTGTGTGGATGGGCAGATGTGCATACAGATGCGAGCTCTGGTTAAAACTCTTCCCACACTCAGGGCAGGTAAAGGGCTTCTCCCCCGTGTGAACTCTCTGGTGTGTCTGCAGATTTGAGCTCTGACTGAAGCCCTTGCCACACTCGTGACACCAGTAGCGCTTTTTCCCTGGATGAACATTTTGTTGAGTGGGGACACTGGAGCTATGCCTGCTGTCCTCGTGTGTCCTGTGTACAGGGGACTTCTTTCCTAAGAGGACCTGCTGATGGAGTCCCAGACTCAGGCGGCCACTGAAGGCTTCTTCTCCCTTGCTGCACTGCCGGGCCTTCTGGTCTGTGGAAACAAGATGCGGGGTGCAGGGCGACACTACAAAACTGATTTTACTGCAGTCACCGCTGCTGTGGGCTTTGTCTCCTTTGTGCAGCATATTGTTATTGCAGGGGGAAATGCAACCCAGAATGTCACCACCCAGAGGCGGCAGCCATGGCTTGATTTTCACCAGAGACCGTTGACAGTGTCTCCGATGGTTCTGTCTATCGCTAAGATTTGTTTCACTCCAAGAACTCTGAGTTCTCAGAGTTCTCACAGACGGACATTGTTGGTTTTCGGTAACGCTAGAAAGTTCTCCTGTGAGACTCTCAAGGCAGCTGTCATCTATGCAGGCCCAGGGCAGCTCTTCTGCTCCCCTGTGGCAGGTGTTTACCATGGCACCTGGCGCTCCGGCCAGTTTGTTGACATCATGGCTCATTTGCCAGCATGGAAGCCGCCCCAGCGAGAGGCACCTTAATCCTACTGCAAGAAGAGTCTCCATCTTGTTTGGACCCTGGCCTCCTGAAAGAACAGAGAACAGAAGGTGACATCAGCAAAGACGGGGACATCGAAGGGCCAAGTCCTCGTTTTTTTCTGGAAACATTAGAGACCAGTTTTGAGGGCGAATTTCCGGGAGCTCTGGGAATAAGGGTCTACAATAAAGAGGGCATGCACTCAAGAGTGTGACACGGTGGGAAATTTGGGGTGAACTCAAGAGCGAAGGCTCAAGGACACCTTTATCCTCTGCCTCCTACCTGCCTCACACAGCCTGTGCACAGCTGTGCAGACTGAAGGGGGGGCAGGGGGAGTACTTTCAGGATCTGTTTTTATTTGTGGGATGGTATTGGTTGAAGTAAGCATGGGTCCAACTCCCCCCTGAGACTGGAGGGAGCAGAGAGGGGGCGTGGCACTTCATCAGGGAATAACATTCCAGCCAGAGAGAAGCAAGTAATGGTGACAGAGACAGAAGCAGGGAAAAAAATGGAGATTGGCAGAGCTGGAAGTGTGAGCCCTAGGAAGGTGGGGTCCCAGGCAGGCACAGTGGACCCTAGTGCTTGGGAAACTGAGGCAGGAGGATCACAAGTTTCTGGACAAGCCTGAGCTACATAGCAAGATCCTGCCGAAATAAATAAATATAAATTTAAAAAACCCTCAAAACAACTACTTGATTTTACTGAGTAAAATGTGAAGCCAAGAGTCTGAGGCAGGGAGTAGCACAATGAAACTCTCTGGTTGGGGTTGTGGGGGAAGCACCCCACACAAGAGGAGCAGTCTTGAGGTTCTGGTAGCTGCACTTATCAATTTGGGTCAAAGATACAAGAAAGGGGTTGTGGAATCTCCCTTCACAGCTAAGGAAAGCTACTGAGGCCAGGCATGTGTCAGGGGCGTTCTTCATGGAGACCCAATGGGGCCTTTGGCTGGAGCTGTGAAGGTGAAGCCTGAACTTGCTGGAGACCCCAGAGTCACGGGAGAGTGGACCCAGCCCAAGAGAGAGAGGTGTACTACAGTCGACAGAGCTGCAAGGAGCTGCAGATCAGAAGGGCGCTTCGACACCAGACATGGAGATGCATTGGCGTTTGCCCAGCTGGTTTTCGGTCTTGCTCTGTTCCAGTACGTCCTATGCTCCCTCCCCTTCGTTTTGGAATGGTAATGACTATCCCATGCCCTTGAGTGTTGGGAGTATGTGAGCTGCTTTTTCATTTTGACTGATTAGATAAGGGTTTGCCACGAGTCTAGAAGACGCTTTGAACTATGGGTTTTCAAACAGAATTGAGACTATGATAGACTATGGGTCATCATCATAGGGACTTTTGAAGTTGGACTAAATGCAGTTTTGCATTCTGATATGGCTTCAAACCTATGGGGAGCAAGGAGTGGAAAGTGGTGGTTTAAATGAAAATGGCTCCAATAGGCCTGTTGGGAATGGCACTATTAGGAGCTGTGTCCTTTGTTGGAGGAATTGGGAGTGAGATGTGGGGTTTCAAATGATCAAGCCAAGCCCAGTGTCTCTCTGTTGCAAGGCCGCTTGTTTGTTTCCCAACTGCTCAGCCCCAAAAATAATCACACAGAAACCATATTATTTGCAATACGGTTTGGCCAATAGCCTAAGTGTATTTTTGGCTAACTCATATCCTAAACTAACCTATCTCTATTAATCTGTGTATCACCACCTGGCTCTGCTATAGGCCCAAAGCAGTTCCTTTATTAACCACTGATATTCACAGCATACAGAGGGGAATCCCACATCATCTCTCTCTTCCTGCTGCCATTGAATCTGGGTGTAGAACCATCGGTTATTGTGTCTGCCCGTGTGCTGCCATGCTTCCCACCATGATGATAATGGACCAGAACTCTGAGACTGTCAGTCAGCACCAATTAAATGCTTTCTTTTATAGAAGTTATCATGGCCACGGTGTCTCTTCACAGTCACAGAACACTGACTAAGACATGCACACTCACCTGCAAGCACACTCACGCGTACATAAAGAATGTTTTAGAAAACATTTAAGGAACAGCATCTGTGTATAAAATGCAGCTCTAAGAAATCAAGAGGAGGGCCTGGAGAGACAAATCAGACCACTGACCTGTAGGAGGCCGTGCCTCCACTCACCGCCAGCACAAAGAGCCTGTCTGAAAACATGTGGCTACCAAGGAACTGTGCTTGGCTCCCGATTTTGTACGTCTAGAAGTTTTCTTCTTTCTTTGTAAGCTTTTTTATGTCTTATGTGGATCCATGTCCCACATTGAGCACCATATGTAAATGGAGACTGCATGTTCGTTTCCCGGCCGCCCAGACCCGAATAATCACACAGAAACTATATTAATTACAACACTGCTTAGCCAATGGCTCAGCCGTATTTCTAGATAGCTCTTATATCTTAAATTAACCCACTTCTATTATTTTATGTATTGCCATGAGGCTCGTGGTTTGTTACCTCTTGCTTCTTGGGTAGCTACATGGATCTCCCTGCCTCTGCCTACTCTCTCTCTATATATATATCTCCGTTCAGATTTCCCACCTGACTTTACTCTGCTAAGCCATTGGCCAAAGCAGCTTTATTCATCAACCAATAAAAGCAACACATATACGGAAGGACTTCCCACATCACTGGCTGCTCTTCCAGAGGACTCAGGTTGGGCTTGCAGCACCCGAATGATAGTTCCAAACCATCTGTTTGTTACCCCAATTCCAGGGGATGTGATATCCTCTTCTGACCTCTGTGAGCACCATGCAAACAAAACACCCAGAAATTCACAAAATAAAAAATAAATAAACCTAAGAGAAAAGCAGTGAGAGCAACTGAAGAAGACACCAATGTGAACTTGGGACACTGCCCAGGGACACGGGTCGCCATCCTCACCCACTGACAGAAGGTTCCTGAAGGTCTCCAGCATCACATCACAGTACAGCTTCCTCTGGGCAGCGTCCAGCATCCCCAGTTCCTCCTCGCTGAAGACCACGGCCACGTCCCTGAACGTCACTGCCTCCTGTGACAGCAAACACGTACCACCTCAGTTTCAGACCCAGCGCCTCTAGGACCTGAGCATCTACAGGGGCCTGATCACTCCTTTCCATGGCTACCAAGAGGCTGGGGGCAAAAGAGAGAAACACCAGCACAGGGAACATCGGTGCCTTTGTGTAGCGGGGTCACTGTTAAAGCGGATGCCACAGACTTCCGAGTTAGAGAGTGCAAACCCATGTCGGGAATAATGTGCCGACTCTGCTGAAAACAGCTGGTAATGCCCGGCTCCTCCTGGGCAGTAAGGCTAGGGTGTACCTTCATCCCCGAATTCAAAATGTTCTGGAACCCATTTCATGAGTGATGACATCATTTTAAAGTGTTTCAGGCTGGCAGAACATTATAGAGTTCTGATTCAGAATTCTTTATTTGTAAAGTCTATGCAAGTATTTCCAAATCCAAAATTCTACATATGAAATGCTTCTGTGTCCTGGAATATATGACAGATGGCACTAAAGTCTGAATCATTCGTGATGTCCTTAGTCCTGTCAATCTAACAGGCTTCTGGAACAGACAGCAGCTCTGTTCTGTGTTCTCAGGAACATGCCTCTGCCAACAGCAGCTGCGTTCAGGATCACAGATGCAAGCACGGGCTCTGCAAACCGTAAGGGCCTCGCCGGTTCATGCTCCAAGGCTCTGTGCATCCCTGGCCTGATGAGCCTGGGAAACTGACTTCTCAGTGCCTCAGTTTCCCCATTAATGAGACGGACCACATATGAAACACACAAAGCAGCCAATATATGTTCAGCAACGCTACCATCATTCTCTGTATTATGCCATTCATGGCCACATATTGTCCCATAAAGGCTGCATTACATACACATAACTTTTAAAGGACACCACCCACACGAATACAATAAATGTAATTTTTTTAATTAAGTGAAAAGTACACAAGTTTGTTTTTTTTTTAAGTGTCCTGGTTATGCCAGAATACAAAGAATGAGGGATACTTATTGTCTGCAAATTAACTGGAAAAGCTGCCGCTACTTTTAGCAAAATAAATGCATTTACTCCTTGGAACTGACTGTAGGTAGCTGGAGAAGTTGGTTGAACACCATGTAAAATACACTCCTTTGCATTATAATTCCTGTTTAAATGAACTGAAACATGCCTCAGCCTCCTAGTGCTCAATGGTAGGTTATAAATGTACTGAGTTTCCAAGCTGCTGGTGTCGCCATCAGAGCACATGACTCACGTGATCCCAGCTTGTCTGTACATGTGTCTGTGTCTCTCCTTTCCTCTTTCCTCCACCTCCCCAGCTGGGTCCACCTCCGAAGCTGTGTAGATGGCAGCAGCCAGATGCTCTCTGACTGTGCAGGATATGAATGCTCAGAATGCCAAACGAGGCAAATGAGCGTGACCAGTCTTCTGTGTGCACATGTGTACACAAGTATGCATGCATGTATGTGTAATTATGTACATGAGTGTGCACACGCACGTAGAAGTCAGGAGACAACCTCCGGTGTCCTTCCTCAAGGGCCAGCCACCTTTTTCTGTTTTTGTCCAGGGTCTTTCAGCGGCCTGGAACTTGCCAACTAGAAGACCCTACTTCATCAAGGTACTGCTTCTTCAAGAAGAAGGTCCGACTCTCAATAGCTGTCCTCTGATGTCTACACAAATGCCTTGGCATGCTCATATCTACCACCACCCGCCCCGGTATACACACACACACAATTAGTAGTACAAAATTTAAAAATGAACAAGTTCCATAAACCACACCAATATGGAGAACTCATACTTATTTACAAAATAAAATTGGCAAACCGTAGAAAATGACGTGACTTTTAAAATGTAAGTGAACTTAATTCTTTTTTTAATGTATGTGTATGTTATACAGCTATGTGTGTGTACATGTGTGTGCAGATGCCCTGAGAGGCCAGTTGGATCCCCTAGAGTTGGAGTTATCAGAAGTGTGTGCACTGGGAGCCAAACACCCCCTGGAAGAACAGCTTAACTGCTGAGCCATCTCTCCAGCACACTTTCTCTATTTCAAAATTTATTCTTTTACAAAGTTCATGTGCACAACACACTTTGAGCACATGCCCCCCATTATCCTTTTTTACCACCACCCTACACACACACCTTTCTTCTTGGCAACACCCCCTCACACTTTCCCGCAGTTCAGTGTGGCTAGCGCTTGCCCAGCATACAGGGGTCCTGTTTTCAATCCCTAGCCCTGAGGGGAGTGCAGGAAGCCCATTCAATTTACCTTTAACTTGGTCATTGTTCTCTTCTCCCAGGGACAAGGCAGGGCTCTGGGACACAGGCTGGAGGAGGAAGGGTTTTGCAAGAGCATTGTTAGCACAGTCAGTCCAGGGACTTCCTCAGCTTCTCCATCGGCCCCAAGCGCTGCCATTCCACGTCTGTGCGCTTCAGCCTGGCTTTCCTACCTATTTCGCACTAACCTGCAGAGTAAACTCCAGGATACCAAGCCACGCGTGCTCCCCCTCACTCCCCGCAAAGGGTTAGCAAAGTCCGCATTCCTATTCCCTGCAGCTTCAGGGCTGCAGCAGACACTCTTAACTTCACAAAGCTGCTCGCAACTCTGATGAAAGATGTGTCGTGAGTGAGTGACCATCAAACTCACAAGGGTCTGTTCACTGTGATCAGCTATCTTAATATAATTGTTTCCATCCGTGGGAGTTAAACTGTCCCCTCCCCCGTCTCTCGTTCTAAAAGATTTAATTACTAGTAAACGTTGCTCATCTCCAAAAGCCTCCACAAAGTCTCTTCTCCCACGTGCATGAAGATAACGAACAATAAAAACCTCAAACCCTCTCTAAAGAAAAGGGAGTTTGGATCGGTGAGATGGCACAGCGGGCAGAGGTGACTGCCGCTGAGCCTGACCGCCAGAGTTCAATTCTCTGGACCCCACACGGAGGAAGGCGAGACTCGATTCTCACAAGTTGTCTTCTGACCTCCTCCATACACACAAGCCGTGGCACGGCCCCCTCTCTAACTAAATAAATAAATAACCGCAGATACATTGCATTTTAAAAACAGACTTGCATACCACTTAAGGCTTCAGGACGCTGGCCTTCTGTCATCACAGCTCCTCTTGCCAGGCTCCCGGGGGAAGCTAGATTCTTCCGTGGGCTCCCAGCAGCTGAGATGGGTCCAGAGATCCAGGGCAGCGCCGCCTCAGGCAGAGTCCAGAGACAGAGGACCCAGCCGCGGCCGACCCGCTCCCTCCCAGGTCGCAGGCTCAGTCCCTGCGGGGAAGACTCCGGTAGCACGAGCACACACGGCGGGCCACGGGACGCTCCCGGATCTCCCTCTCTAGAACCACTGCCAGGCAGCCTCGCCTTGCAGAAGCGGAAGCGACCCCCAACTGCCGCTGGTACCAGAACCACAATTCCCAGAATGCCTCAGTGGAAGCGCCTAGCTCTGGTGCCTCTCTAGCATGGCATTCCCCAGAACGCTAAAGCGCCCATAAGCTTCTAGCTATTCTAACCAGAGTGCACTCAGCAGAAATCGGTTTTCAGGAGCGTGTTCTCAGGAATGCTTTTCGTTTTGTACATTTCTGAAATGCCATTAAAGACAACTGTGGATACTTTTAAAAAACTGATGTACTATATTATATTGCATTACAAGATTTTTTGGTTTGGGGATTTTTGTTTGTTTTTCGAAACACGGTTTCTCTGTAGTTTTGGAGCCAGCCCTGAAACTCACTCTGTAGACCAGGCTGCATCAAACTCACGGACAACCCCCCCCCCGCCCCGTGCTGTGCACCACCACCGTCTAGCTGCATTACAAAAGTTTAAAGCTTAAACTGCACAGATGTGGGAACTTGGCTCAGCAGCAGAGTCAGAGCCCTTGCTTAGAAACCCTCAGTGGGGAATGGGGGTGGTCTCAAAGGTAGAGCCCCTGCCTAGAATCCCCCAGTGAGGGACTGGAGTGTGCCTCAGTGATAGAGCCCCTGTCAGCATCCCCCAGTGAAGGGCTGGGGTGTGGCTCTGTTGTAGAACCCCTGCCTAGTATCCCCCAGTGATGGGCTGGGGTGTGACTCAGTGGTAGAGCCCCTGCCTAGAATCCCTCAGAGAAGGGCTGGGGTGTGGCTCAGTGGTAGAGCTCCTTCCTAGAATCCCCCAGTGAGGGGCTGGGGTGTGGCTCAGTGGTAGAGCCCCTGCCTAGAATCCCCCAGTGAGGGGCTGGGGTGTGGCTCAGTGATAGAGCTCCAGAACACAGGCTGTTTTGAGTCACCTTCTTTGTTTTTTGTTTGTTTTTGAGATAGGGTTTCTCTGTGTAGCCCTGGCTGTCTGTCCTGAAACTAGCTGTGTAGACCAGGCTGCTCTCAAACTCAGAGAGATTCTCCCGCCTCTATCTTTCAAGTGCTGGGATTAAAGGCTACCACCGCCTGGCTTGAGTCACTGTTCCATTGCTGTAAAGAGACTCTATGACCAAGGGAACTGTTAAAATAGAGCGCATTTATTTGGGGGCCTGTTTACAGTTTCAGAGGCTTAGTTCATGGAGAGCACGGCAGCATCTGGCAGCTGCCAGGGCAGCAAATGAATGCTACATCCGAATCCATAGCCACAGCGGTGGAGACAAAGACTGGCCTGATGTGTGCTTTTGAAACCTCACAGCCCACACCCCCAGTAACACGCCTCCTTCAACAAGGCCACACCTCCCAATCCTTCTAATTCTTTCAGAGTTCCACTTCCTGATGTAGTAGGCTTTCTTTTGGGCCACCAACCAGCTCCCAAATCATGAAACATTAATTATGAATGTTTGGTCTTACCTTATGCTTATCACACCAGCTCTTATAACTTTATATGTTTCTCTTCATCTATGCTATGCCTTGGGGATTTTACCTTTCGGTCATTCTGGCTGGCTGGCTGGTGGCTGCCTAGCTGGCCCCAAGCAACTCCCTCTCTTTCTTGCTTGTTCCTCCTCTCTGGCCTCGAGCCTAGATTCCTCCTCCTACTTATTCTCCCTGCCCACCAACCCTGCCTATCCCTCTACTACCTAGCTATAGGCCATTCAGCTTTTTATTAGACCAATCAGGTGCCTTAGGCAAGCAAAGCAACACATCTCCACATAGTTAACAAATGCAGCATAAACAAATGTAACACACCTTCTTTACACAGTTAAAGTAATATTCCACAACACCCTGGTGATGAAGCACTTGGGCCTCTAGGGGTCATTCTTATTCAAACCACAACATTCTACTCCCTGGCCCCCACAGGCTTATAGGCATATCTTAAAGCATAAATGAATTTTATTCAACTTCAAAATTCCCAATCATCTATCACATTCTCAACATTGTTTACAAGTCCAAAGTCTCCTCTGAGATGCATGCAATCTCTTAACTACAATCCTCTATAAAAATAAAAATTATACTTCCTACAAACAATAGCAGAGAATATATATTACCATTCCAAAATGGAGGAAAGGGAGCATGGTGAGGAATTACTGGACAAAAGCAAGATCAAAAACCAGCTGGACAAACTCCAAACTCTGCATCTCCATTTCTGATGTCAAAGGGCTCTTTGGATCTCCAACTCCTTTTAGCTTTGCTGACTGCAACACCCTCTTTCCTCTTGGGCTGTCTCCACTCCCTGTTAGCAGCTCTCCTTGGTAGGTATCCCACATCTCCGGCATCTCCAACATCTTGGGGTCTCCAACATATACCCAAGTTTCACCTTCACAGTTTCACACAGTGGCCTTTCTAGGCCTCCATACAGGGAAAATTCTGAATCACTGATGGCCTCAGAGGCTTTCCTTTACTGCATAGGAACATTACACTACCCCTTTCTTTTCTTAAAAAGATTTATTTATTTATATTATATACAGTGTTCTGCCTGCATGTATGCCTGCAGGCCAAAAGAGGGCACCAGATCTCATTACAGATGGTTGTGAGTCACCATGTGGTTGCTGGGAATTGAACTCAGGACCTCTGGAAGAGCAGCCCATGCTCTTAACTGCTGAGCCATCTCTTGTATCCTTGTATTCTTGTATCCTTGACTCTAAATCCCCGTGGCCAAAACTGCCAAGTTCTGATGCTTTATGGGGCTGGAACTTGACCTCTTTGTTCAAATGCATCTGCATCATCTTTCTGTAGTTGTGAAAATGAATTAAAGAAAAGCTTAAGCAGTTAAATAAGCTTTTTTTAATTTTTTTCCACAAGTTGGAAACTTAGCTGGGTGGGGTCTTGCCCTAAGGTCAACATTCCCTTTATTCTATCTAGCATCAACCTTTCTTTAAATTTTTTATTTCCTTGAGCACTGGACTCAGATCCATTGCACTTCCCAGTGCTTCTTTTTGCCTCAGATTATACATTTTGTGCTTTCTCTGTCCAGCTTGCTCCTTTCCATTACAGGACTCCTTGAGAGGGACCACTAATAACCACACGACAGAGTCAATAGTAGGGTATCTTAAAATCTCCTCTGCTTACACCATTCACCCAAAACTCTTCAAATTAGCTTGAGGCAGATTTTTAGGGCAAGGGCAAAAATCAGCCACATTTTTTGTCAAAATATTACAAGAATGGTCTCTAGACTACTCACTAATTCTCTTCTCCTCTGGGTCCACACAGCTCAAATCACCCTCAGGGCCACTACCTCTCGTGTCCCTACTAGAACAGTCTATTAAGCTCTGATTGAAGCTCCACTTGCTTTTCTAGTCCAAAGTCCCAAAGTCTTTCATATTTCTCCAATTTTGTAAAGTTAGAATGTCATTGACCCCCATAAGCCTATAGGGAGTGGCACTATTAGGAGGTGTGGTCTTGTTGGAGGAAGTGTGTCACTCTGGGAGCAAGATTTGAGGTCTCCTATGCATAATTTGCTCCCAGTGTAACAGTCTACTTCCTGTTGTCTGCATAGCAACCTGAAGCAGCTCCTTCTCCAGCACCATGTCTGCCTGCATGCCACCCTGCTCCCTGCCATCATGATAATGGAAAAAACCTCTGAAATCATAAGCCACTACCTCAATTAAATGTCTTCCTTTATAAAAGTTACCATGGTCACGGTGTCTCTTCACAGCAATAGAAACACTAATTAAAAGAGAAGTTGGTACCAGAAACTGGGATATTATTGTGATAGGCTGGACTATGTTTTTCTGTGGAGGAATTTGGACTTTGGGAGTTTGGGTTAAGAAAGCAGTTGAAAGTTTTAAGTGTCGCTTAATGGGTCATATTAGTAGGTGATGTAGAATTCCCTTCTATATGCTGTGAATATGTTTTATTCCATTGGTTAATAAAGAAGCTGCTTTGGCCTATGGCAGGGAAGAATAAGAGATAGGTGGGAAAACTAAACTGAATCCCCCAGTGAGGGATGGGGTGTGGCTTAGTGGTAGAGCCCCTGCCTAGAATCCCCCAGTGAGGGATGGGGTGTGGCTTAGTGGTAGAGCCCCTGCCTAGAATCCCCCAGTGAGGGGCTGGGGTGTGGTTCAGTGGTAGAGCCTCTATTTAAAATTCCCCAGTGAGGGCTGAGGATGCTGTCCATTGGAAGTCTGACTCCTGGGTTTGTGCCACAAACACTCCCCCTCCAAACGCACTCACATTAGCTGGGAGTGAAGGGTAAGCTAAAAGTAGGAATACTGAGTTCTTGAGTGCACTGGATATTATGTTTAAGGAATTCACCTTTTATCCAGTGCTGTATCCCCAAATATTTATCACCAATACAACCTATGGCTACAACAAAAACATAGTTCATTGCTTCTCACAATATAGGAGAATAACACCTTGACAGTTCACACTGTGCCCAAGCAAAGTGCCATAATGAAACAAGCAGAAGATTCCATGCCAGCTCTCCTGGAGTCTCAGAGTGGCAGGAACAGGAGACCCTGCCTGTGGCCAGCACGATGACCCGGCAGGTGAAGGCTCTTGCCCAACCAAGCTTGATGACCTGAGCTCAATCCTGGAACCCACACACTGGAAGGAGAGAATTTCATCCCTCAAGTGTTCCTCTGACCTCCACAGATGCTGTAGTGTGCGTGCGCGCACGCGCACACAGAGACGTTAATGAATTAATTCAAGAAACTACACATTACAAGAAGGCATCTTCTAAGTGTCACAAAAACGCCCCTTCAGCATCTCCATGCTTCAGCTACTCTGTTAATAAGCCCCTTGCTCAAAGGACAGTTCAACTCAGTACCACTCCCTCCCTAAAACATGACAAAAATGTGTCCACCCACCATAGATGAAACCCAAGTCCAGAATCTGCTCTAACCTGCAGCTCAGATTATTGAGCTAAGTCTGTATAAGCTAAGAGTGTATCATAGAGACAGAATATGTGCTGAGCTAAGTCCACTGTTATAAACTGTTATATACACTGTTATCCAGTTTTTTTATTAATTAATTTATTTAATTATTAAAGATTTCTGCCTCTTCCCAGCCACCACCTCCCATTCCCTCCCCCTCCCCCAATCAAGTCTTCCTCCCTCCTCAGCCCAAAGAGCAAGCAGGTTTCTCTGCCCTGTGGGAGGTCCAAGGACCACCCACCTCCATCCAGGTCTATTAAGGTGAGCATCCAGATTCATTTTGACTTATACATTTGTTTGAGTGTATGTGTGCACAGGAGTGCAGGTACCTTTGAAGGCCAGAAGAGGGTGGTGTCAGGGTCCCTTGGAGCTGGAATTACAGATTGTCAAGGACACTAGCAGGGAAGAAGTATCCTCAACTGAATAGAATTCGGCATGAGACTGCACTGTGGGCAAGTTTATGGGCATCTTCTTTATTAATGATTGTGTGGGAGGGCCCACTCACTGCGAGTGGTGATACTGCCCCAGACAAGTGGTCCTGGGCAAGTTTAGCAGCCAAGCCTTGTGACCTTTGATCCCAGCACTCAGAAGGCAGAGGCAGGCAGATCCCTGGGAATTCTGGGCCAGCCCCATCTACAGAGTCAGATCCAGGAAATCCAGAGTGACATAGCGAGACTATCTCAAACAAACGCCTCGCAAGTCCTGGCTACCAAGCCTGTAAGCAGTGCCCCCTCTGCTCCTGCTTGAACTCCTCCCTGGCTCCCTCAGCGATCAGCTGTGACTGGCATGTGTAATCCAAATAAACCCTTTTCCCCAAAGGTGGTTTTTCTCAGCATTTTATCACAGAAACAAACCAAACCAGGCCAGGGTGTTCTCTCCTACTTTTGGAAATGTGTTCAATAAACATCAAATTTAAAATACCTTTGACCCCAGTCACTCCACTTCTCAAATTTTTCTCAGTAGACAGGAGCCCGTGACTCTTACCTATTTCAGTGAAGAAGTCTAAGGAAGGCTGGCATCATCCAGTCCACCATAGAAACATGTATTTACAAAAAACTTGAGGTTTATGTGTATATAATATGGCTTGTCGTGGTCACATAAAGTCAGCGAGACAACCTCTCTATGCCTACCTGAATGTGTAATCCAATGAGAAAGGTACAAATCCAAACAAGGCTTCCAGTGAGCTGGCCACATACATTAAAGCAGGGTTGGTGACAGCTGCTTATCTGAACCAAATGTTTCTCAGTGCAGAATTACAAAGTGCTTCGTCATTAGTGGCTTCTTAAAATGGGGTGCTATGACTGAGATTTGGGGATAGAATGACATCTGATACTCCCCAAAATACATTCAAGGGTGGGGTAGGGACACCAGGGAGTCTATTTATGACTTTGCAGAAACAGCTTATAGCTGGAACCCACTCTAACAACAAGACTGTGTTGTTTTAGGGCTTTAGGAATAAATAAGAAAATTAAAACTAATATAATTTTTTTAAATTCAAATCAGTATACATGGGATTGATGGTTCCATGGTTAAGAATTCATTCTGCTCTTACAGAGGACCTAAGTTTGGTTTCCAGCACCACACTGGGCAGCCCCCAAACATGTGACTCTAGTTACAGGGGACCTGATGCTGGCCTCCCTTCTAAAGCAACTGCACACACACAGAATAAATCTTAATAAATATTAAAATTAATATAATCATATGTTGTATGCAAAGCTCTCTCAGGGCTGGAAAGACGGCTTGACAGTTAAGAGCAATGGCTGCTCATCCAGTGAACAGAATTCAGTTCCCAGCATCTACATGATGGCTCACAATGGTCAAGAACCCAGTCCCAGAGGATGCAATCTCCTCTTCTGGTATCCACAGCGCCCCATGAACATAGAATGCACAGACACAGCATTGAGGGCTGGGCTGATTGATCCAGGGCTTTCTCTGAGGCCCCAGTGAAAACACAAAAGGAACCTACTTCTGTGTCCTTGCTCAGGAGTGGGATTGGCAGGGCTGGTCTGGAGCTAAGGCCTGGGCCTCAAAGGTCCTGGGAACTTGGCTTTCCCCCGTAAAGACGCAACTGCTGCAGCTCCTCTGGATGCGCTGAAGGTACTATGTTCCCCTCTGTGCAGCATTGCTTGATGAGCCCCATTAACACTGTCCCATCTTCCCTCGGGAAACAGTATATAAAGTGTACTTCCTCCTCTTCTTCTTTTGTTTGTTTGAGACAGGATTTCTATGTGTAGCCCTGGCTGTACTGGAATTTGCTGTGTAGACCAGGCTAGCCTCGAACTCACAGGGATCTACCAGCTAAGATCAAAGGCTTGTGTCACCACACCTGGTAGTGGGGCATTTTTTTTTTTAAGATAGGATCTCCTTTAAGTTCAGGCTGGACTAGAAAGTCATTGTCTACCTCCAGACTTGTGTCCCTTCTGTAGATTCTGTACCTTGGATTCCTGATCATGCTAGCCCCCATTTCTCCAAAGCCTATGCCCCATGATGCCACACCCTGATGTTCTGTTTGTGTCCTGCATGAGTATTGAACCTAGGTGACGTCTTTCACTAGCCTTTATCCCTCGGATACCTTTTAATTTCCTCTGTTCTCTCTTTCCCTCTTCTTTCTCCCATGGGCCTCCAACCATCCAAACATTAGACTCCACACTATTCTACTTTTGGATGCTTATTTTCTTCACATTTTGGGGGTTTAACTTTAAAAAAAAAAAAGATAAGATGTCTTGTAGCCCAGGATAGTCTCAAACTTCTTCTGTAGCTGATAAAAAGTCTGAACTCCTAATCCTTCTGACTCCACCACTCAAATTCTGGGATTACAGGCATGCACCTCCATGTCAGGCTCAGTTTGGGATATTTTTATTGACCTACAGTCAAGTCCTCTATTACTTTTCAAGCTATGAGATATATATATATTGGTTTTTCGAGACAGGGTTTCTCTGTAGCTTTGGAGGCTGTCCTGGAACTAGCTCTTGTAGACCAGGCTGGCCCCAAACTCATAGAGATCCGCCTGCCTGCCTCCCAAGTGCTGGGACTAAAGGTGTGTGCCACCACCGCCCAGCTGTGCATAATTTTTGTAGTTGATGAGACAGAGTATCACAAGTTGGCCTCAAATTCATAATCTTCCTGCCTACACCGGCTAATTGTGTGCTCACCACCATGTCAGATTCGGAAGCATTCTTTACAAGCTTTCTGTCTGGAAATCTCCCTGCTGCCTCTATAACTTGCATGGAAGCCTATCTGCTTATGTGTGATAACATCTGCCTTTCCCTAGACCCATGGTCATAACGATCAAGCCAAGGCTATCCTCACGAGTTTGAGGCAAGCCTGGGCAATGTGAGTCCTCAAAAACCCCAGAACTTGGTCTTCTCTAACTGTCATTGTAGTGCTTAGTTTGCTGTCTCCTAGTAAAGGGTTGTCTTCATTGCTCAAGGAAAGGCTGCACAGCACAGGACAGCAACAGGGATGGAAGGGGAGGTGTTATGCCTGGAATTGAGTGCACCTGCTTTGCCAGAATATTACAGCAGAACATCGAATGGATCTGGCCAGGAGTTTAGCTGGAATAGGGTCACTCTCTTGAAGTGGTTGTCTCAACGGTACCACAGGGCCAATTTAGTGTTGCTTCGAGCTTACGGTCAGAGCGGGAGTGCTGGGGACTTTTTCAAGTGTCCCTGCTGTGGGCTCAGCTTTCAGCCATCCCTGTGTATATGTACCACAAAAGATTCTCTGCCCAAAGTTTCCCTTTTTTCAGGATAACCTGCCGTTACTTGTACCAGGGGTAGTCTAGTTGTCTGAAGATCCAGGGATATCCCTTGCTGCCTCTTTAGTCTCTTCTGACTAAGGACTACAGAGGTCTCTTCAGCCACACACTGCTGAGACAGAGTTCTTACCTTATTATTCTGCCATCTTGTGAGCAACTCAAAGACAAGAGTTTGCATGGAGAACCCAGGCAACAGCAGTACATGCCTTTAATCCTAGCACTTAAACTCAGGAGACAGACACAGGTAGTCTCTGAGTTCAAGGCCAGCCTGGTCTGCAGAATGCATTCCGGAACATCCAAGGCTACACAGAGAAACTTTGTCTTGAGAAAGTAAAAAATTAAATTAAATTAAGGAAAAAAGTTTGCAGGAAGGGATTCGTGTGAGAGATCCTAGGAAGCAACAGAAAGGCCAGTGCCTGAACCAGGTCCGCGCCTCACCTCTCTTATTGCTACATTTGTACATACTGATAAATACTGTTCAACAGCTCTGAATTTTCTCTTCCTTGGAATTCAGAGGGTCCTGGTTGATAAAGCTACCATGGGCTTGTATAATCTTCCCTTGGAAGTAGTGGTTGACAAAGGGATGAATGAGGGAATGGAGAGATGGCTCAGCAGTTAAGATCACTTGCTGCTCTTCTAGAGTTCGTCTCCTAGCACAACCATCTGTAACCCCAGTTCTGGAAGAACCAAATCCTCTTCTGCCCTTCATGGGCACTGCATTCATGCGCACTAATACATAACACACATGTGCTCACGCACACACAGCCAGTCCTAACAGTGAACCATAAAGAGGAAGACCATTATTTAAAGAATATTGCACCTGTCTGCTTAGGACAGAGATAGGGGTGCTCAGCAAACTGCTGTTATTTAATGAGACTATTGTTTGAGGTCCTACATTTTAAATGATAGTCACTTATTTGCAATCCCTTCTAATCCATTTTGAAATACATTTTCAAATGTGGTATCTTTGCATATTTTTACTCATAGAGCAAAAATCATTGAGTGACTATTTTGAGTTAGGAAAAATCATGGTTGCTGTGGAATAATATTTTGTATACTATGAATATGTATTGCTCTCGTTAGCTAATAAAAAGCTGATTGACCAATAGCCAGGTAGGAAGAGATTGAGCACAATAGCCAGACTAGGAGAATTCTGGGAAAAGGAAGGGTGGAGTCAAAGAGTCACCAGCAAACACAGAGAAGCAAGGTGAGGATGCCGTGTAGTGATATTTTGTTTGTCCTCTAGCAATAAAACTTGTCTAGAGATCAGAGTGAAGAACTATCCACTAGTTAATCATAGAGGCCAGGCAATGGTGGCATACACCTTCAATTCCAGCATCTGGGAGGAGGAAACAGGAAATGATATGGCTGGGGAGAGGAGGTGATAAGGCAGGGTGAAGACAAGAGCTTAGTCCTTTTGGGACTGAGAAGTTGGCAAGGTTAGGGATGGCTATGGTTTGCTCCTTTGTCTCTCTGATCTTTCAGCATTTACCCCAAAATCTGACTCCAGGTTTTTATTAAGACCAATTAGAATTCTTGCTATAATGCTATACTGAGAAAAGGTACCAAGTTATGTGGCTAAACATAGATAAGTACTATGGATTAGTTTAAGTGTAAGAGTTATCTAGTAATAAGCCTGAGCTATTGGCTGAGCATTTGTAATTTATATAAGTCTCTGAGTGATTATTTGGAACCAGGCAGTCAGGGAAAAAAAACATCTGACTACACATGGTTTCATTCATTTACTTATTTTTCCGTATATGAGTGTTTTGCCTGAACATATGTCTGGGCCTGATATAGGTGTCAGGTATCTGCCATCTGTTCTTCAAAAGCAGACAGTATTCATCATGGTAGAGCCACCTCTCCAATCATGCTCTTGAAACCCTGGCAATGGACAAAGTCTCTGTCATCAAGTTTCTGTTCTGGTGGACATGGACATCATATTTTTGTTAATTTCTGCTGACATGCAGGTTGGAAAGTTCTTGATCCTCTGCAATAGCTTGTTGAGACTTCAGCAAGCTCTCAGTAGGGCTCTATACCATGTTGTTTCCCAGCCACCCTGGCATTCATGTTGGGTACAAAGACTACATTTTAATTAACAAAACAGAACAGCATTTGACAGGCCTTCGTTTCTGCATAGGTTCTCAGAAGTCTGGCCATTCCTGTACTCTTCCCCCCCAACAGAAATTATCACTGCTATGGACTCTTTGATGGATCAGAAGGCCTGAGCTCCACCTAAAACCCTTACCACACACATCACACGTATAGGGTTTCTCTCCTGTATGAAGTCGCTGGTGAGCTTGAAGATTTGACCTCTGGCTGAAGCCTTTCCCACACACCTCACATTTGTATGGCTTCTCCCCAGTGTGGACTCTGTGATGGGCCTGGAGACTGGAATACCCACTGAAGCCTTTACCACACTGTTCACATTTGTAGGGTCTTTCGTCTGTGTGGATCCTCTGATGTGCTTGGAGACGGGAACTCTCACTAAATCCCTTCATGCACATATCACACTTGTATGGTTTTCCCCCTGTGTGGACCCTGTGGTGTGCTTCGAGGCGAAAACTCTGGCTGAAGCCCTTCCCACACATCTCACACTTATATGGTTTCACTCTGGTATGGACTCTCTGGTGACCTTGTAGATATGCTCTCTGACTGAAGCCCTTCCCACACACCTCACATATATATGGTCTCTCTCCAGAGTGAACGCTCTGGTGGCTTTGAAGGTATGATTTCTGACTGAATTCCTTCCCACACTCACCACACTGGTAAGGCTTCTCTCCCGTGTGGACTCTCTTGTGGGCCAGGAGAGTTGAGGCCTTACTGAAGCCTTTGCCACACTCTCCACATTTATAAGGTTTTTCTCCTGTGTGAACCCGCTGATGAATTTGAAGATTAAAGCTCCAGCTGAAGGCCTTCCCACACTCCTCACACTTGTATGGTTTCTCTCCAGTATGAACTCTCTGGTGACCTTGAAGGTGTGAACTCCGACTAAAACCCTTCCCACACTCCTCACATTTGTATGGTTTCTCCCCAGTGTGAACTTTCTGGTGGCCTTGCAGGTAAGAATTTCGACTTAAGACCTTCCCACACTCCTCACACTTGTATGGTTTCTCTCCAGTGTGAACTCTCCGGTGGGAGTGTAGGTAGGCACTCTGACTGAAGCACTTCCCACACTCCTTACATTGATATGGTTTCTCTCCTGTGTGGACTCTCTGGTGAATGGTAAGAACCCATCTGTCACTGAAGCATTTCCCACAGGTGTTGCATTTGTGTGGCTTAGGTTTCTGCTGATCTTGGGGGCTAGGACTCCAGTTAGAACCATTCCCACCCTCTTTATAAGTAGGTTTCTCAATGACGTCAAGTTGTTGATGGCTTGAAATACACAATTTTTGGTCGAAGCTTGTACTGCATGCATGTTTATGTGGTTGTTCCCTGGGGTACATTGCAGAAAAGTCCTGGAAATGTGGGGGCAGACTGAAGTGGTCACCACACTCAGAGTTATAGACAGTCTCTTCCATGTGAACTCTGTGCTCAGTGTTAAAATTTGAGCAATGTGTGAAATTTTTTCTACACTCCACATCTGGATACAGTTTCTCTTCAGCGTGGATTTCCTGATTAGCTTGAAGATATAAACTCTGACTAGAAACATTCCCATTCTCCTCACACTTGTTGGGCTCTCCCCTAGTGTGGACCCTAAAATTACTATTATAGTGTAAACAACAAGGCAAAGCTTTCCCAGGAATGCCGCTCTTCTGGGAGGTGTCGCCCAGGTGGACACATCCACAAGTGTTGAGAGGGGAGGCATGATGGGTATTCTCACTGCCCTGGCACAGCATTTGCTCTGTACACAGTCTCAGAGGGGACCACAGAAGAGAACTCTCAGCTGCACCTTCATCTCCTGTTTCCACACTCTGATGGATGTGAAGAGCTGACCTGTCCTGACAGCCCTCTCCATGTGAACTGCATGGACAGGGCTTCCCTCTTGAGCTGAACTGCTGATATGTGTGAGAGCCGGGCTCATTGCTGTCACCATGGCCACAGGCTTTTCTATATTCACTACATGGGCAGGGCACCAGCCCTAATTTAATCAAGTCCTGCTTAAGTGAAGATACCTTCATGGTCTCTTCTCTGAGGTCATGGAAACTATAGCTTTCCCCCTTTCTGTGTAACTCCTCGCTGTCACTGTGGTATGAGAACCAACTGACGCTGTCACATCCACGGAAATGATTTCTCGTGGGCATTTGTTGACCTTTCCATTGGCAATTACACGACCCACTGAGATGTGATTCCTGCCAAGACTGCTGGGCTCTCAGTGAAGGAAACTCTTGACTTCTCAGAGAGGCAGAGTCATCATCTACAGGAGGCAACATGTAGTTCCCATCCTCAGAAATCTGAACCAGCCTCCCTGCGCACACCAGGAAGGAAGAATCTCCCTGGTTCTGAGACTCGGTGTTGCTCTTTAAACATCTTTTCATGGAATCCTGATCCCTGGGTAACAAGCCTGCACCCTGTGGCCAGGTCTGACAGGAGGAGAGCTCTCTGGGACAAAGGGAGCTTAACTCCATGTCTTCATCATTCTCCACAGCATGTCCACCATGGCTTCCTATAGGATGAGAATCCAGACAAACACACAAGTGAACACCTTACTGAGAGACACTGGTGTGTAACACGTGGCTCACATCAGGAGACAGACAGGCCTCACTGTTTCTGTGGAGACTGACAAAACACCTGACACACACAGGAGACACAAACCCAGGGCTCTCTGGGTGCCTAAGATCTGGGTTTTCTGCAGGGCAGTGTGGAGCAACCTTTAATCCCAGCACTCAGGAGATAGAGGTAGGCTGGTCTCTGTGAGTTCAAGGCCAGCCTGCTTTACAGAGTGAGTTCCAGGACAGCCAAAGCTATACAGAGAAACCCTGTCTCCAAATAAACAAAAACAAAAACAACATGAGTTTTCCTCATTCTTTTTTGTTTGTTTTGTTTTTTGGGTTTTGTTTTTGTTTTTTGTTTTATTTTTCAAGACAGGGTTTCTCTGTGTAACAGCCCTAGCTCTCCTGGAACTAGCTCTGTAGACTAGGCTGATCTCGAACTCACAGATATGAATTTTCTTAACAAAATCAGGGTATTAAATGTGGCCCCATTCAAAAGGTCTAGTGAACTCTAAGCACGTCATTGCGCTTTATCATGGGCTGTTAGATGATCCAGTAAAGAAAACAAAAGGGGATATTCCCAAAGTAGAAAAATGTCTCTTGTCTTCTGTGAGCATGAATGTGTGTGTGTGTGTGTGTGTGTGTGTGGTTTTGTCTCTCTCTTGTCTCTATGTGTCTGGGCACTCTCACTTTCTGTGTGTGTATGTGTGTGGTCTGTGTGTGTGTGCATGCATGTGTCTGTTTGTGTGTGTGTGTACATGTATGTGTGTGCTCTATATCTGTGTGTATGCACACATGTGCTCCACCCATGGTATGACCTGAGGGAGTCAGTTTACTCCCTCCTAACAACACAAAGGTTCTAGGGATGGAACTCGGGTCTCCAACTTGGGGGCAAGCACCCTTACTCAAGGAGCCATCTGAGCAGCCCTGCTCTAAGCACCTTAAAAGCCATTATACTATTTGTGAAGTGGGGACCAGTGGAGAGTTAAGGAGAGAAATGCTATGCCCTGCCCATGTTAGGGAAAGCACTCCCACCCACTAGTCCAGCAGCACTCCTCCCCCACCGAGATCTCACCTCCTTGAGCCTCCACCATGCAGAGCTCCTCTAAATTCTGCATCTGGGCTATCAGACCCAGTGTAAAGGGCTGGGGTGCTATGTGGAAAAAGACAGAAAAACAAAAGTTTGACGATGTCTACTTTGTCAAAACTAGATCTATAGAAAAAGAGTGGGTATGGAGGTATATGTCTATCATACCTGTATCTGGGGGATAGAGGCAGGCAGATCAGAGGTTCAAGCCCACCCACAGATAAACAGTAGGTTTGAGAACAGTCTAGCTTGGCCTATAGAGAGAGGTGTTGTTTACTGGATTGCCCCTTACACAGCTCAGAGTCACCTGGCAGAGCTGGCACCACCCACAGTGGGCTAGGCCATGATCATAGGAATAATCAATAAAAAAAAATTCCACACAGACTTGCCCACAGGCCAACCTGGCAGAAGCATTTTCTCAAGTGAGGCTCCTCTTCCCAGACGACTCTAGCTTGTGTCGTTAATAAAACCAAGCAGGACTCCCATATACAGCTCAAAGGACAGATGGACGGAGCCATGAGAAACCTGTGCTTCCAGTTAGACAACCAAGCCCAGAAAACAACTCCATCAGTTCCCAGGCTCCCAGCAGCTGGTCCCAGTCGCTCATCCGGGACACCCAGACCCCATTCTCACCCACTGAGAGCAGCATCCTGAAGGTCTCCAGCATCACATCACGGTACAGCTTCCTCTGGGCAGCGTCCAGCAGCCCCAGCTCCTCCTCGCTGAAGACCACAGCCACGTCCCTGAACGTCACCATCTCCTGGGACAGCAAACACATGTGGGTTATAACTACAGAAGAGGTGATGCTGAGATGTGGAGGGAGGACCTTGTGGGACTCAGAGCCTCTTAGCTGGAAGTACCTGTCTCTGCCTGCCTTCCATCTGCTGGGTCCACCCATCATGAGGGCTGCAAAGAAATTCTCATATTTGTGTGTGCTTGTATACATATGTGGTGCGTATGTGGATGTGTGCATGCATGTGGATGCACAATGTATGTGAGTCTGTATGTGCATATGTCTATACCTGTCCAAATGCACATGGAGGCCGGAAGCTCACACTGGTGTCTTTCTCTGTTTCTCTGCATCTTGTAGTGATATTTTGTTTATGTTTTAACAAAGCTTGCCTGAAGATCAGAGTATAGTACTAAGTCACAAGAGGTCAGGGAGTGGTGGCACCCACCTTTAATTCCAGCACTTGGGAGACAGAGGCAGAGGGATCTCTGTTAGTTAAAGATCACCCTGGGCTACACACGACTGAATCAGTCTAAAAGAGAAACAGAGCTCAAGCAAGGCTGACCCCAGTACTTGAAATCACTTTTAATCCCAGCACTCGGGAAAAAGAGGCAGGTGAATCTCTGTGTGTTCGAGGTCAGTCTGATCTACAGAGCCAGTTCCAGGACAGACTCCAAAATTACACAGAGAGCCTGTTTTGAAAAACCAAAAAAAGAAAAAAAATCCTGCTTCATAGAAAAGACTGCCGAATATTCTAGGCCTGTAGGCCAAAGATGGACGTCCCATTGTTGCAGAGGAACCTGGGGTGACTGTGCAGGCAGACAACTGTTTTTGTCATTTCTCACATTTTTTGGAATTCATTTGCTCGTACTTCCTGCTTACTTAGTTAATATTATTTCCTTCTTGGGTCTGTGAGGGAGTTGAAGCCTAAATAGCTACAGTTATAGTTTTGCTTGTTTACCAGACTCAGAAAAGAAATTCATTAAAGAGGAACAAAGTGTATAAGGTTGGAAGATATCAAAAGATAGTTTTGGGTGGTAATGCAAATTAGGATAGAAAGTGAATTAGGTACAACACTTTGGACCCACCAAGATAGGCTGGATAATGTAGTATTTTCTCTGGATTTGTCAAATACAAATGGACTAGACATTTGTTGATGTATTTCTTGCCTGTATGTATATATTGTATATAGCTATTGCAATTACTGTATATAGTTTTTCTTATATTAGTTATAGCCTTCTATTTTAATTTAGACAAAAGGGAGAAATGCAGTAAAGTTTCATTTATATTTTGACAAATAAAGATTGTCTGAACATCAGAGTGCAAAGTCACAAGAGGCCAGGCATTGGTAGCACACACCTAATTCCAGCATTTGGAGACAGAAGCAGACAGATCTCTGTTAGTTCAAGGCCACACTGAGCTACACAAGGTGTTTTTCTTTGGTCTAAAAAAAAAAAAAAAAAAAAAAAAAAAAAAAAAAAAAAAAAAAAGGAGCTCACAGAAAGGTAGATCACCTTGGGATCCCACACCTTTAATCCCAGCACTAGGGAGGTGGATACAGGAGTGCTATGTACAGAAAGAGAGAGAAATATAAGACAGGAGGAGACAAGAGCTCAGGGCAGTCTGAGGTTTGGTGGAGACAGATGGAGTCTGGAGATACAGTACGAGGACAGGATCACCCCTTAGGTCTGATCTCTGGTAGATCAGAACTCTCTAGTGGCTGGCCTCTCTGCTTCTGTGATCTTCAGCATTAACCTCTACATCTATCCAACTCTGGATTTTTATAACTGAGATGTACTAGAACTCATACTACAGCATCTGAAGAAAAACTATGACTTTGTTATTTTGTGTGCATGTGTGAGTGTGTCTCGTGGCAAGCACATGGCATGGCACATATGCAGAGGTCTTCCAGGAGTTGATCCTGGACTTCAACCTCGCAGAAACACAGAGGAGGGTCCATTCTCTCTTGCTGTACCTGCTGTACTGTTTATTCTAGGTTAGCTATGCTACCAGCTTCAAGCTGGTTCTCCTGTTCCCTCCATAGTGGGAATACAGATGTGCACCACATCTGGCTTTTTATGAAGATTTCAAGGATTGAACTCAGGTCATCAGGATTGCATGGCAAGCGTTTTTATCTGCTGAGCCATCTCCCCAACCTCCTCCACATTGCTTTATAACAGTATATTATCCCTGACTCTGGAGCTCACCATTTAAATCAATCCAGTAATAATTATTCTCTTGTCTTGTCACATATTAACTATATCTTTTCAAAATGTTATTTCTTATTTATCTGTGTGGTGTGGTGTGTGTGTGTGTGTGTGTGTGTGTGTGTGTGTGTGTGTGTGTGTGTTGAAAGGAGGATGTAGCTGAGTGGGGAAGAGGGACAAGTGTGAGAGATGTAAGCAGAAATGTGAAGGTATGCAACTATGTGCAGAATGTGTGGAGAATATAATTCCATGAGAATGGATGTAACTATGTGTAGAGGTGTATGGCTGTGCAGTAGGAGAGATGCACATATGTAAAGAAAGATATGTAGCTATATGCAAAGCATGTAACTGCTGAGACAGCTCCTCAGAGAGGGTTTTAAGATGAAGTGAAAGAGAAAGTTACCATCAGAAAGCACGTCTGTTTCCTTATTTTCCCCTCAGATAGAAAAGGTCTAGCCCTCGCCTCATTCATGAATATTTTGCATACCTTGGGTACTGCCTAAATACTCCAGTCACTGATAACAGATGATGGGGCTAGCCCAGGCTACAGAGTAAAATCTTAGCTCACAAAAAAGGAAGAAAAGAACATTAACCTCCCCGACACAAGGGGAGGCTCCGATTGGACAGATGAGAGCTATGACGGCAGCTCAGTAGGTAAAGGCACTTACTTGTCCAAAGCTTGACTACCTACGTTCAATCCCAAACTCACATGGTGGAAGCCAGGGACTAGGCTCTTGAAATCTGTCCTCTAACTTTGACAGGCATACTGAGGCACAAGTGCTCACAGCCCCATGAATAAACAAATAGATTTTAAAATAACGAAACACAGGAAAATTCTTTTTATGTGCCTGACACATGCATGGCCCAGTACCTGATGCCGCTACTTACCCTGACCTAAGAAGGGAACAGTGCACCCATTCTGAGAAATGAGGGAGTATGGTGGTTTGAATAAATATGGCTTCCATAGGCTCACGTGTTTGAATGCTTGGTCCATAGGGAGTGGCACTATTAGGGGTGTGGCCCTGTTGAAGTAGGTGCGGACTTGTTGGAAAGTATATCACTGTGGAGGCAAGCTGAGGTCTCATATACTCAAGTTATGCCCAGTGTGGCATAACACTATCTCCTGTTGCCTGGGGATCAAGATGTAGAACTCTCAGCTCCTTTCCACCTGCATGCCACATCGTGATGATAATGGCATGAACTGTACCTCTGAACTGTAGGCTACAATTAAATGTTTTACTTTATAAGAATTTCCAGGGTCATGGAGTCTCTTCACAGCAATAGAAACCCTAACACAAGCATAAATGGCACAGATAAATGTCAAAACACCTGCAACTGGGCCATTTGCTCCTCTTTTCTTCCAGGAAATCGTGCAGACCTGAGAAGACAGGACAGGATGATAGACACCATGAGAGAGGGAAAATACAAGCTTGGCCAGGTGAGATCAAGATGCCCCTTGCCTCCAGAGGCAGGCACACACATGCTGCAAATCAAGCCACATTCCAGCTGTAGTAAGAGGGGGAGCAAGCCACATCCCACCTGGCTAGTTTATACCCAAAATAATAACACAGAAACTGTATTCATTTAAACACTGCCTGGCCATTAGCTCTATCCTCTTATTAGCTAACTCTCACATACTGATTAACCCATTTCCATTAATGTGTATCGCCACTTGACTGTGGCTTACCAGCATGAGTCTAACCAGGGTCCATCTCGGGCAGGAGAATCATGGCGTTTGCCACACTTCCCTTCTCCCCAGCAGTCTGTTCTGTCTACTCCACCCACTTAAGAGCTGCCCTATCAAAAGGCCAAGGCAGTCTCTTTATTCAACCAATGAAAGCAACACACAAACAGAAGAACCCCTACACCATCCAGCTACCCCCAGGATGTCCCACCCTAGGCTATAGGCAGGGACAGCCTTCCCAAGTGTTCTTACTTCATCCTGGTATCCCCCAGATGTTCACTCCCGTCCTGGGAATCGTGGTCAAGAAGGGAATTGGCTCCCAATAGCATCAAAGACAAATTTCCTGTGCTCAGAGGTTGGTGCCGGGCTGTGATGGTTCGGCAGGTAAGGGTGCTTGCTGCCAAGCCTGATGACCTGAGATTAATCCTAAGACATGGAAGGAGAGAACTGGCTCCCACAAGCTGTCCTCTGACATGAGCTTCTGTCATTACACACTCGCTAATAACTGTAAGTCATTCTTTCAAAGGTGTGTGGTGCTAACATGTGTGCTCATGGAGTAACCATAGCTATGTTCATTAACCTTCTACATTTCAAATCTGCCTTCTGCAAGAGGGCTGTGAGAGTGTTAGCATTCAGTGTTAAGGGCTGCTGGGATTCTGTGCGCCAGCAGTGGACAGCTACTGTAAGAAATCAAACCTCTCTGTCCCCATGAGTGTCCAGAAGAGTCATCACAGAACTGTCCTTGCACTCTAACCCCAGTGAGAGAATTGAGCATGCCTAGGTGGTAGAGTCCCTACCTAGAATCCCCCAGTGAGGGGCTGGGATGTGGCTAAGTGGTAGAGCCCCTGTCTAGACCTCCCAGTGGCTCAATGTGTCTGGCAATGTCTACCATCCTACAGTAACCCTCCTTAGATGGAGGGTGTTCTATGGGGAGGTAAAATATTCCATCATGCAGGGAAACTCAATAAAGTTCAGGAAGTAAACAACTCCAAAGCTTCAGGAAGTCCCAGACACTGACCAGGTTCACTAGACCTCACCCTTCCCAGACATTTATAAGCAGTAAGGAATACTGAGTGACATCTCAGCAAGCTAACTGCCTAGAAGATGCTCACACCTGCAAAAGTCCCCAAAGCATAGACCAGCTGAGTTGACAGACATTCAGAACAACTGAGGCACCTGGAAAGGACGCTCTCCTACACTGACCTGCCTACAGACTGCAGTGTGCTCCGGGTTTCCAGCTTTGTGAGCTGTCACCATGCTGGAGGGGGCTTTGGTGATGCCGCTGCCTTTGAGTCATTTCTGCTCATGTAGGTAATACTATAAGCAATTTCAATAAAAACTCACTGGGTCAACATGTTGGACTTTCTGAGTTGTCACTGTTCTCTATCTGGGATGAGTAGGCTTTGGTCATATCTCCCCGAGAATAGTGCCACACAATTTCAATGGTAGAGTCACTTCAAGGAACCTAGCAGTGAGGGTTGGGGACGCAGCTCAGTGGTGGAAGCACTGGATTCTACCCCCAACACTGAAAAGTAAATAAACAATTAAATGGCTGGGGATGGCTCAGTGGATAAGGGGCTCATTTCACAAACATGGAGCACCGAGAGCAAACCTTAGCACTCATTTGAATCGGAACCTCATGGCTGTATGCTTGTGGGAGATGGAGAGGGGGAGCACTGGGGCTTGCTGGCCACCAGCCCAACTCCCAGTTCAGAGAGAGATTCTGTCTCCAGAGAATGGAGCAGTGACAGAGCAAAACACCGGATGTCCTCCTCCTGCCTCTGCACTTGCATGGGTGTTTGCACCCCAAAGACACAGACATTCACTACACAAACACACACATACAAAAATGAAAATTATAATTTAAAAAGAGAAACAAGGGTATTGCCCAGAGTGTCAGAGAACTGGGGCTGTGCATAACAAACATCAAACATTGTTAGCTATTGATAAGACCATTCTTGTTGCCACTGAAGTTAGCAGTCCACACGCCAGCCTTCATTTGTCTTTGGGAAGTATTTGTTTACGTTAGTAATCGCAAATGCATACACATCACCCTTTGGCCATACTAAGAAGGCTTTAATGTCTTTAGAATAGAATGGATATTCTTTAACACCCCACCAAAACTGCCTAGGGACAGGGATAGATGAGTGTTGAAACTGCTTCTTTCACGTCCATTTTCAAAGAAGTTGAATATATTCTCACTGAGTCAAAGGTCCCTGTTGAAGGGCATACCCATGACAAACAGCCACTACTAATTCCTGTCTGCCCAAACCTACACAAGGCAAGAGGCATGATGGGAACTCTACCTGGATCCTATTCCCTAAAATATGTGGATTAGATGGGAGACATATCTGAGATCAGCAACAGAGATACCAGCAAAATCAGCGCAACACAATCAACCTGAAGAGAATGTACGGCAGTTTCTTGTTCTAGAAATGTGAGCGATGTCCAGGAGGTTGAGAGTATTGTTCTGGCCTTTGTATCTTATTGGTTTGCAGCATACTTGTTGCATGTTCACTGAGAAGAGTACAGAGATTGCTTGGGTCTGTCTGTTGTCCTTCATGTGATGTTTTGTGATTATGCATTTGGGGTGGTCATGTATGTCATGTCTAGTTGGCCAACTGACCCGTGGTGCACGTCCCCTGCCACAGCTGGCAACAGTCTTGACGCCTCCTGTGTCAACTATTAATGTAACCACCCTGTGCTCCACTTCTGTTGGTTCCTTTCTTCATTAGTCTACTGCAACTAAACACCTAGCAGAGCGACTTAACAGCAGAGAAGCTCTGTTTGAGCTCTGGGTCCCGGAGAGTTGTCAGAAAGGCATGGTGGGGCAAGCATGTGGAAACGCCTCCTGTCAGAGCGAACAGACTGCAGTGATCTGAGGGGGAACAATTTTTATACACTGGAAATATGTACTGATCTCACTGTTAATAAAAAATAAGTTGTTTGGCTGAGGGATAGGCAGGATTTTTGGGGACAGAGAGAATGTTGGAAAAAAGAAGGGCGGAGTCAGAGGAGTTACCAGCCAGATACAAGGAGGAAAACAGGAGGCGCAAGATAGAAGAGAAGTAACACCACGTGGAAGAATGTAGATTAATATAAATGGGTTAGTTTAAATTGTAAGACCTAGTTAGTAATAAGACTGAGCTATCAACCGAGCACTTATAATTAACACTAAGTTTCTGTGTAGTTAGTTGGGAACAGCTGCTGCAGCACAGAGAAACTCTGCTTACACTGTTCAGGTGGGAAATAGTGGTTATCACAACCCTAAGGCCCATCCACACAGACCAACTTCCACCTGATAGATCCCCATAACCTCCCAAAACAGTGCAAACAGCCAGCGGCCAAGTACTAAAACACATAAGCCAGTGTGGGACACTACTGAGTCAAACTATAAATATGCTTCTCTCTTTAATCTTTTAAACTCTTTTTCCTGGTTTTATTTTTTTCAAAATAGGATTTTTCTGTGTAGCCCTGGTTCCTCTGGAACTCACTCTGCAAAATAGCCTAGCTTCAAACTCAGAGAGTTGCCTACTGTTGTGGATTAATTTAGCTGGGCAAACATGTGTTCCATTTGTTTATGTTGTAGAATATTACTTTAACTGTGCAAAGGTGTGTTACTTCTTTATGCTGCATTTGTTTAATTATGTAGAGATGTGTTGTATGTTTTACCTTGACTGTCTAAGACACCTGAGCGGTCTAATACAAAGCTCAATGGCCAATAGCTAGACAGAAGAGGGATAGGCGGGCTAGTGGGCAGAGAGAATAAGTAGGAGAAACCTAGGCTTGGAAGGAACGAGAGAAAAGAATGAGGGAGAAAAGGAGGGATGTGCCTGGGACAAGTAGTCAAGCAGATGCCAAACAGCCAGGCAGAAGCAGTGAAAGTAAGATATCCAGAAGTAAGAAAGGTAATAAGCCCCAAGGCAAAAGGTACATAAAGAGAAACAGGTTAGTTTAAGGTAAAAACTAGTCAGAAATGTGCCTAAGCTAGGTGGAGTATTCAAAACAGTAAGTCTCTATGTTATGACCTGGAAGTTGCTTGGTGGCCCAAAAAGAAAAAGCCTGGAACAACCTGTCTAATCTTTTACATTTTTAACTTTTTTGGGTTTTGTTATTGATGGTTTTTTTGGAGGCGGGGGTTGTTGTTATTATTGTTTTGGTTTTTTGAGACAGGGTTTCTCTATGTAGCTTGTGTAGCTTTGGAGCCTGACCTGGAACTTGCTCTGTAGGATGAGCTAGCCTCAAACTGAGAGATCCACCTACTTCTGCCTCTTAAGTGCTGGGATTAAAGGCATGTGTCACCACTGTCCAGCTAAACTTTTTAATTTACTCTGTCCTTGTATCTTAAGTGAAGTTCTTTTAGAGAGCATATACTTGTCTCTTGCTTTTAACTTTACATAGATAGATAGATAGATAGATAGATAGATAGATAGATAGATAGATAGATAGATAGATAGATATTTATTTATTCATTTATTGACACAAGGTTTCATTATGGATGGCCTGGAACTCACCATGTAAACCAAGCTGGTTTGGAATTTAGAGATCTGTTTGCCTGTTCCTGTAGTGGCATTTCACTTGTATTTTAATAACTAAAACTTGCCTGAGTATCAGAAAAGTAAAACAGCCACACACTGACCAGTCTTACAAACCACACAGCAATAACACACACCTTTAATCCCAGTAGCCACACTAGTTTGCTATAGCAACCGGGCAGTACGTGCTTTTAATCCCAGTGGTGCACGCCTTTAATCTAAGCCTTAGAGAGGATTATAAAATGGAGGAAACAGCTCTCAGACACACTCTCATTCCAAGATTCCTGGAGGCAGGATCACCATTTTCGAACTGAGGTTGAGGTTAGAGCCAGTGGCTGGCTATTTTGTTTTTCAGACCATCAGGTTGAACTCCGACTTCTCTCTCTGAATTTTTATTAATTGTGCTTCATTTGGTGCCCAACTTTGTTGCACAAATTTATGAAAAAGTCATTTTCCTGAGCCTTTTTAGTCACCAGCCCAAGCCAGAGCTGGGATTGGTATTCCAGTTCTAGAAATTGGAACCTAAACTTAGCCACCTCAGTTCAGGAGAAAAACCAGCACTTTCAGCTCCCATCTGCCCCAGTTTAGCTTCCATATAAAGATGGAAAATATACAAAGAATCTGGATACTGTATGTTATTGTGTTGTCTTTGAATTGTTTGATGGCTAAGGAAGGAACAACAGCTGCTAAAAGACATTTGATTATAAATGTTGCTGGATTAATCCAACCTATATATTTTGAAAATGCCTTGACTTCAAAATTTAAGTCAAAAGATACGTTACTTTGGTGAAGAGGTTTTGTTTTTTTTTCCCACAGGAAGTGAGAGGCTATGGATTCACTCTGGTTAAGAAAAATAGGGTTTGATCATGGAAGACCCCTTGAAATAT
Organism: Chionomys nivalis; assembly: GCF_950005125.1. Lineage (NCBI taxonomy): Eukaryota > Metazoa > Chordata > Mammalia > Rodentia > Cricetidae > Chionomys > Chionomys nivalis. The sequence goes on along the minus strand of NC_080087.1, from coordinate 78,340,321 downwards.
CTCTGATAGGAGAAGATGGCCCAGATGATCCAACATTTTAGAGCACCTCTGTTGAAGTTTCCTCTGAGTTCTACATCCAGAGTAGCTTCAAGACTGTTGGCTGAGATGATCCCATAAGATTCCAATGAGGGTTTCCATAAGATTACCAGTGCCCCCAATCAGCAGGAAGTAGCCTAGAAAACTACGCCCACATTCCCCCAAAAATGGATTATATTTATCTTCATTTAGTGTGTTGGTTACAAGTTGCTACAGATAATGGTCAGGAAAAAAATGCTAAGCAAAGGAAATTAGATTCAAGGTTCTGGTTTTAAAAAGAAAAAAATGGGGATATAGATATAAGATAAAAGGGTAGATTATTGAATCTACTCTGAAAAGAAAAAGAGGATATAGATATGATAAGATTAAAAGGTCTACTTTTAAAATGCAACTACTAAATTTAAGTGTTTTACATTGGATTGAGCTTTTGTATACTGTATACAAATTTTGTATGATGATACAGATTTGAGATTAATCTTGTTAAAACATATTGTACATACATTTTTAATCTTGTTCAAGGTATTGTACCTATACAGCTCATTTAACAATGTAATGTAAATTTCTAGTCCTTGAAAATTATTATTACCAACTGTTTAGGACAATAAGGAAATATAGGTTAGTAGTTAATCACCCAGTATAATCAAACTTGTAGTCACATTAGATAAGGTTTTAAGGTAAAACAAAGATAAAATTTAGAGAGACAGGTCATCTTCAGATACTTCAGAGATCTATAGAATATGGCAATTAAGATGTTTTAATAACATAAGTTCTTCTTCTTTTTTGACAGTGAGACATGTCTGCTCCTGGCAGCATCAAACTACTTCAGAGAAGATCATGGGCATCAAAGAAACTCCACATGGAGTTTACTTTCTTTGTGGCAAAAGCAAGCCACTGGGCAAAAAAATGCCCTGCCTCAACTGTTGACAGTATGCTGTCCTAATTAGACAAGCAGGACACAAAATATCCTGCTTCCCAGAAAGTCTGTCAGATATGCTAGGCCTTGGTCTGTAGGCCAAAGATGAATGCCTCAGCATTGCAGAGGAACTTTGGGTGACTCTCTGAAACCTGCTCTTTCTGTCATCGCTCACATTTTCAGTTCCATGCACTTCCTATTCACTTATGAAATATTATTTCTTTCTTGGGTCTCTGAGGTAGATAAAGGCTACATAGTTATAGTTATAATCTCACTTGTTTACGAGACTCAGAAAAGAAATTCATTAAAGAAATATAAGTATATAAGGTTGAGAGATATCAAAAAACAGTTTTGGATGATAATGCAAGTTGTGACAGAAAGTAAATTAGATACAAGACTTTAGACCCACCAAGATAGGATAAATATGGAGTATTTTCTCTGAATTTGTCAAATGCAAATGAAATAGATATTGTTTATACATTTATTGCTAGTATATATTATATATAGTTATTGTGCTTATAATATATAGTTCTTCTTATATTAGTTACAGTTTTCTTTTTTGTTTTAGACAAAAAGGGGAAATGCAGTGGCATTTCACTTCTATTTTAATAAAACTTGTCTGAGGATCAGAAAAGTAAACCAGTCTCACACTGGCCAGCCTTACAGACCACACAGCAATAACATACACCTTTAATCCAGTAGCCACATTAGTTTACCACAGAAACCAGGAGGTGAACCCCAATTTCTCTCTCTGACTTTTTATCAATCATGATTCATGTTCTAAGTGCTGAGATAAAAGGCATGTGCCACCTTGACTAGCCCCAATCTGTAATCTTTTAAAGCAATGTATTTGGTTTATTGGTGTGATGGTTGGCTTTAGCAACTTGGCACAACCTAAAATCACCCGAAAACAGAATCTCATTAATGGACCATCTAACTTAGCATACAGGCATATCTTTTTTTCTTAATTTTATTTATGTACCTTTTTAGGTATGAGTGCTCTGTCTGCACATATGCTAGAAGAGGGCATCAAATCTTATTATAGACGGTTATATACATGGTTGTGAGCTACTCTATCTTTGCTGGGAATTGAACTCCAGAGTCTGGAAGAGCAGCCAGTGTTCTTAACCTCTGACCCATCCCCCAGCCCATATGTAGACATATCTGAACTGGCTGTAGTAAGGCTCAGCCCACTGTAGGAGGCACTATTTCCTAGGCAAGGGGTTCTGAACTGGAGATGAGCAGAGAAGCTGAGTACAAGCAAGCAAGTAAGCAAGCATGCATGCATAAATTACTTCTGCTCGTGACTCTGGATGTGATGCAACCAGCTGCTTCAAGTTCCTGCTGTGACATTTCCACAGTGATGGACCGGCAATGCTGCAGCAAGTATGGGCTGCCCATATATGGCAGCTCTGTTGAACTAGCCCATATTGGGTTTCATGGTCTAAGTTGATGAGGACAACTCGACTGACTAGGTCTCTTCCTTAAGAGGGCACCAGATCTCATTACAGATGGTTGTGAGCCACCATGTGGTTGCTGGGAATTGAACTCAGGGCCTTTGGAAGAACAGACAGTGCTCTTAACCTTAAGCTGAAATAAACTCTTTCCCTTCTATGCTGCTTTACATCACAGTATTTTCTCATAGCAACAGTTGTAAAACAAGAACAATTGGTATCCTATAACTACTAAGGTGGCTAGATTTCAGCCCATCATTGTATTCTTGTGACTTGTACTCCCTGATTTTATTTCTTATTCCCGTCAGTTTTCATTTGGGGCTGTTTATTATTTATTTTTACCATTTCATTCAGTTTATCTCTTAGCTTCTGGCTCTAACTTCAAAATTTGTTTGCCTTTAGTGGTTGATCTTGAATTGCAACAAACACATCTATTTGTTCACCTTCTGTATTTTTGTTTGTTAAAATTAAATTTTATTTGCTTATTATGTGACCATGTACATACTATAGCAAGCGTATGGATGTCAGAGGATAACTTGTTGGAGTTGGTTCTCTCCTTCCAACATGTAAGCCCTGGGAATCGAACTCAGGTCAGAAGGTGCCTTTGCCTGCCAAGCCATCTGATGTCCCTAAGGTGCGTTTAATATTAGCATTTTAAGGCTACAATGAAATGCAGAAACTCTTTCTTGGGTTGCATGTGCTCTGCTACAGACAACAAACTCTCTAGCTAGGTAAGATGTATGTTTTATGCCTACAGGGCTGGGCTTGAACCCAGGGCCTTGCACATGCAATATTTGAATCATTATTTTTAGTATAAAGGTTGAGGACTTCAATGTTGCACTTTATAGTTTAATTTTTTATTATTATGCATATGCCTGCTCATCTATTTGCCCCACGGCACACAGTGTTGTCAGAGGTCAGTGGATCCCTGGGATCAAAAGGTACACTTTGTTATGAGCCATCTAAACCTGGTTAATCATTGAGCCATCTCTCCATCCCCAAATCCATTTTTTTCTTCTATTTGTAAGTGGGTGGGTATATACAGCTCAATAACTTGTGTTTCACCAATGATACAACACTACTTGCTGCAAGTTCAAATGAGCTGCAGGCCATGGTAAATAGAGTGGTGGAAGTCAGAGAAAACCTTGATATGAAAGTAAACATCAAGAAGACTGAGATACAACATATGGGAAGGGTGCACAGGATTTAAACATTGTAATAAAGAATCAGAACCTCAAGCAAACTGTCAGCTTTGTCTATCTGGGAGGAAACTCAGTTCAAAGGAGGGAACTATTTCAGGCATCAAGGATAAGGATAGTGAGGGTTGCATTCCAGGCACTAGGAAAGGTTTGGTCAGCAAGACACATAACGACAACAAAATTACAAATACATGAGACACTTGTCTTCAGCTGCCTTCTTTACAACTCTAAAACCTGAACAATGAAATGCTTCTTAGAACAGCAGCTGAATGTGTTTGAGATAACATGTCTCAGGAGGATTCTAGGTGTCACACAAAGAGTTAGGCTACAGGATGATGACATTAAGAAACATCTCCACCTACAGAAGAAAGTAAACTACAGGATATGGCATCGACGCTTGAGATACATGGACCATGTTATGAGGATGAATGATGACAGAACCCCAAAGATAGCACTGTTTGGAGGAGTGCATGGGATAAGGCGAAGCGGAAGACCCAAAAACAATGGACAGACAGCATAAAGGAAGACTGTGGAACCATGGGCATGACAATAACACAAGCTTCTAGGACTGCCCAGGATAGGAACAACTAGAGAACCGCCATAAATGGGCTGCCCATGTATGTTTAGCATTGCCAGGCATAAATGATGATGGTGATGATGATGATGATGATGATGATGATGATGATGATGATAATGATGATGATGGATGGGTGGATATAAACATTCCATAGCAATTCTCTTCTTCCATCATGAGAGTCCTGGGGATCAAACTTAGACATCAGGCTTGGTGGCAAGTGATTTTACCTACTGAGCCATCTCACCATGCCTCGTTCATATAACTGTAGAAATGATTGTATATTGTAGGGATAAGTCCCGCCCCTTAGGGGGCGTGTTCGCCTCGGGCTAATGTTTACCTATAAATCTGGCAAGCGTGCTGCAGCGCTTGCTTCTGCTTTCCTGGTCTCCGCGGGAACGGTGGTTCTGTAAGTCTATTTCCCCATTAAAACTGTATATATTTTTACAATCTGTCTGCATTCATTTACGCCATTACATTTTGGCGCCCAACGTGGGGCTCGAACCCATGACCCTGGGATTAAGAGTCTCATGCTCTACCGACTGAGCTAGACGGATAATGGTCCTGCTTATGTCTCTAGGAAAATGAAACGGTTTTTTGATTATTACAATATCAAGCATGTTACAGGTATACCATACAATCCTACAGGTCAAGCAGTCATAGAAAGATCAAATCGAACTATAAAGGATATGTTGAACAAACAGAAAGGGGTGGAAAACACCCCCAGAAATAGGTTACATAATGCTTTGTTAACCTTGAATTTTCTCAACGCTAATGAGAAGGGAACAACGGCTGCAGAAAGACATTGGATAATGGAAAAGTCTACTGAACTAAATCAACCAGTTTATTTCAAGGATGTGCTGACCTCACAATGGAAGCCAGGAGATGTGCTGCGTTGGGGAAGGAGTTTTGCTCTTATCTCCACAGGTGAGGAAAAATTGTGGATACCGTCAAAATTAATAAAGGTTCGGTTTGAAGAAGAGAAGCCACTTGGAAAAGATAAATAACAATTCATTCACAAGGATGGTGAGCATACTGATGGTAAGAAATACAGATAGGTTGGGGGCAGGGTTCTTTTCTTATCTCCACAGGAAAATACTCATCTTCAAAGAAATTAAGGGACCCTGAATATTTAATTACTAATGGATGGATACATTTTGTAAGTATTAATTTATATATATATACATATATATATATATGTCTTATTAAACATTTCTTTATAAATATGTAGAGCTGGTTTTGAAGTTGGACTCTGGCTCAGTCCCTCTCCAATTCCAAGCCTGTTAGTAAGAGAAAAACCCAGAGTTTCTGGAGTTTCTGTCTCATGTCAAGAGCCATGATATGGGACAGAAAGAAATATGAGTTTAGAAAACATCTTTGCTTTTCTTCATATCTATCATACTTTTCACTGAGTATATCTATCATGCCTTTCATTGAATATATATATATGTATGTCTATATATGTCTATATGATTAATGTTTAAGTTTTTCACAATGAACAATGAGTTTTTCCTGCAGTGACATTTGAAGTTTCCAGGAAGAAGATGGGGCCCCACAACAACAACTCTACCTGGTTGATATGACGTCATGATACTGATAGCGCTACTACAAGACCTGTTTTGGGTACCAGCTGCACAAGACGATCCCAACTTGGTTAGCCAAAATGGTGCACATCTTGTACAACATTCTGGCCAGACCTCCACAAAATACTCAGAGACTATTTGCAATTTTAAAAGACATTGATCTTGAAATTTAACCATCATTTTACTTTCACAGGATCCCCCAGAAAGAACGTTGCCCCCATGACAGCTGGAAGTAATTCTAGAGGACGACGTCCCCTCTCCCAGTAAAGTTTGCCCCTGGGTTTAGGGACATCATTTAGGGGTTCGGAGATTGGGGAGGAATTTTATAAGCTCAGGGATCATTTTGAAAAAAAAAATAAAGAAGAGGGAATGATGGGATAATAGATTTATAATTGTGAGTTACTGTTTTTAGACAAATATATTGGTATAGATTCTTGTATATCGATACAAAGTTAAATTATATTGACTATTGTATGCATGCATGTTTCTACCTCTGTTTAAAACATTTTTTATGTATTGACATATATTGTATTGATATATATATATTGTATATATTTACCATATTGCGGTGTACATTTCTACCTCTGATTAAGATACTTATATAATGTTTGTGTATTGATATATATTTGCAATGTATATTTGTACAGTGTTTATATTTGGAGGTCATTATCCTCATTTGTTACACAGTTGTTTATTGTCTTAGTCTTTAAGTTAGATAGATATTGAGAATTATATAGATTAATAGTCATCTAAGTTTGTCATTTATAATTAGACTAATCAGGTTCTTTAGATACATAGAGATTATACTCAGTATAGATAGATAATCTTCAACCTCTTCAAAGAGCTGTAGAAAACGGCCTTTAATCTAACTCAGAGTTTCGTGATAGTGAGACACAATTGCTCCTGGCAACACCGCTCTATTCCTGAGAGAATGTTTTTTTTTTTTTTTTTTTTTTTTTTTTTTTTTTTTTTTGGTTTTTCGAGACAGGGTTTCTCTGTGGTTTTGGAGCCTGTCCTGGAACTAGCTCTTGTAGACCAGGCTGGTCTCGAACTCACAGAGATCCGCCTGCCTCTGCCTCCCGAGTGCTGGGATTAAAGGCGTGCGCCACCACCGCCCGGCTCCTGAGAGAATGTTGAGCACCAAAGACACTCCACCTGGAGCCTTTTCTTTTTGGCAGAACTGGCCTTTGGGCAAAGAAATGCCCATACCTCAACCACTGACAGAGATACAGAGCGTGTATCAATGGATAAAACAGGACTGTCATATCCTGCCAAGACAGGGTAAGATAGTTTTGAGAAGTTCCTTGCCTTTAATAATGGTATGTCAGTTATGTTAGGCCTTAGCCAAAGTTGGTTGACTCAACATTGCAAATGAGACTTTGGGTGATTGCCCAGGTATCAGTTGTCTCTGTCAATTGTTGTACATTTTGGATGTATCTCGTTTGTTAAGTAATATTTATTCCCTTCTCAGATCTTTGACGGAGTTGAAGATTATATAATTGTAGTTACTCTCTACATTATTTAGACTCCTTGAGATAGAATGTTTAGCAAAACTTTTGTTCTCAATATTGTTTGTTATATTTATTATTTGTTATTATTGTATATAGTTGTATTTGGTTTAGTTCTGTCTTATTTAGACAAAAGGGGGAGATGTAGGGATAAGTCCCGCCCCTTAGGGGGCGTGTTCCCCTCGGGCTAATGTTTACCTATAAATCTGCGAGTGAGCTCGCAGAGCTTGCTTCTGCTTTCCTGGTCTCCGCAGGAAGGGTGGTTCTGTAAGTCTATTTCCCCATTAAAGCTGTATATATTTTTACAATCTGTCTGCATTTTTTTACGCCGTTACAGTATATTGTATCAGATTAAGAAAATATATAAATTATAAAGAAATACAATTAGCTATGAACACAGGATGTAATGCAAATAATATTCTTCTTCTTCTTTTTTTTTTTTTTTTTTTTTTTTTGTTTTCTGTGTAACACCTGTCCTAGAACTTGCTCTGTAGAGTAGGCTGGCCTCGCTTCACAGGGATCTGTCTGCCTCCTGACTACTGGGGCTAAAGGCATACACCACCATCACCCAACTATATTTTTCTTTTTGGTAGATTAAGTGAACTTGTATCTTCAATTTAAAAACAGATTTTATTTTATTTTTCCCTTAAATAGATGTAATAAAAATAAGTGAATTAAATGAGAACGATGGTTCCACACAAAATAAACCTCTTGTGAGAGTTTGACTTGTTAATTTGTATAAAAGTTCTATAAGTATTTAATATTAAATAATTATGTAGCATCCTTAATGTATATGCCTAAGTAATTCTTCACCACTTCTAGAATTTACTGAAAAAATACTAGGGCTGCTTCACAGCTAGATCTGTCAATGAGTAAAAACCACACCATCGACCATGAGAAGAGAGGGTACTGAGAAAGAAGAATGCTCAATTCTAACCATATGTATTAGTTACATTTCTGCTTCTGCGATAAAACACCATGACCAACTTGTAGAAGAAATCGTTTATTTTGGCTTTTGGTTCCAGAGGGAGGCAGGTGTGGCAAGAGGAGGAGGAAACTGAGTGCTCCCATCTTGAACCCAAAGCACAAAGTAGAGAGAGCAAATTGCAATAACATAAAACCTTATGTCCTCAGACCCCCTCCAATGACGTATTTCCTCCAGCAGAGCCATGCCACCTACACCTCCGCAAATATCACTGTCCCCCTAACTTGGACCAAATACTCAAAGACCAGAGACTATTGGTCCATTTCTTATTCAGACTACGGCACCCCGTTCTCTGATGCCTCCTTCCTCATACGCTCTTTTTCAAATACAGGAAGGCAAGATACAAGGTGAAAACGGTCTTCATGAGCCCGTGTCCCCCTCCCGGTGATAGTGGACACTTCAAGCAACAGCTGGGAACCACTGTCTCAATAACAAAACAAAAACAAAGAAAAAGAACAAAAACAAAAAAGAGTCAGTGAAGATTTTGGTGGAGTGGTCAGATGTGGTCAGGCTGGGGCCAAGGACCCTCCAGCAGGAGCTCTGAGACCATCTGTGACAGGTCACTGGAGCTTCCAGGGACCGGGGCGCTTCCTCGAAATCTGGAAAGCACTAAGAGCAAAATAATAGCTAAGAGCTGGTGCCGCGCGCCCGCTGTCTTGAGCCTTGCAGCAAACACGAGCTCACTCTTCGATAGGTACCAAAGTGTTGGGGAAGAAACGGCGGCACAGACGGAGACGACTGTGCATTTCCGTCAGTGGCTAGAGAGACGGCTGGGGGTTCCCGGCGCCCATGACACCCTCCATCCTGGTGACTGACAGCCCCGGCCAGGCTTGAGTCAATGTGCGCAAGCGCGGCAGGCTCCTTCACAGCTAACTCGCCTCCTGCCCTTCTGAGACGGATTTCCTTCCCAGCATCCACGCCTGCTGCCTATCGCCGGGTCAACCTGAAAACTACCGGGAAGACGCGGAAGGGGACAGCAGAGGGAGGGCTCACCTTTCTGAGAGGAACGCGGGCCACGGCCTCGCACACCTGGGCCGGAAGTGACTCTTCCCGCGCAGGCCCCGGGAGCACACGTCCCAGTTCCCGAGGGGACCAGGACGACACACAGACGCGTGAACAAAAATTAGTCTTAAACCTGGTATTTCCCAAAATTCCCGACAGACTGGAGAGCTCTCTAAACCTCCCGCGCCGGATGTTATTCCAGTAATCTGGGGACGCGACGGTCGTGCACTACATTTCCCACAATTCTCAGTGTTGCTCCTTGCCATTTCAGGGCGGATGTGCCGCCATAAGGAAACTGGATTAAATCTCCACAAATTCTAGGTCCGGAACAGCGTTTTTAGCGTTCCTGTAGACCAAAATCGTCTAACCACGAAGCCTTCCCATCTTTCTGTGGAAGACTGTGTGTTAATCGACGCCTTTCTAGAGCTTATCAGGGACCGCGTGGACCTTCTGGGCTATAGCGCCCAGCCTCTGCAGGGAAGTTCTTTCTCGCCTTCAAGACCATCTGTATAGTCACCTAAGTTTGGGACTTCTTAGTCCGAATCAGTTCTACCAATCGCTATCACCTTCACCTCTCCAACCTTCACCTCCTTTGTAGTCTTAGAAAAGGAAAACTTTTCAAACGTGACACTCAAGTAAACGCAAACAAACTCAACAGAGCTACCATCCACACAGTTTAAGAAGTTATCGTATAGAGGGACTTAGAATACAGAAAGAAGAAAACCAAGTTATACAAAAGAAACTATTCATTTTAAATAGTGTGTATGCACGTTGTTGATTGTATATATCTTCACCATTTGAGGGTAGTGCCAAGGAAGCCATGCGACAGCATTCCGGCTGGGCTTCAGAATGTTAGTTTAGCACTTAGCGCTAATAAATCTTTTGTTTAGCAGACACCCGCTGTTTCTCTTGTTACTCTATTTGAATCTTGTCTGGGAGTTTCCCAAGAATACCGAGCCTATGCAAAACTTGGTTTGAGAAACCAGGAAAACTGCAGTACTTTATGAATTGAGAATTTGCACGTGGCATTCTATTTTTGGAAACTTCATTCAGGTTGTTTTGAGCTTATGGAAATCAACTGGATAAAGCGTAAATATCGAGAAAAATAAAAATGTCCTGAGAAAAGGAAAAGTGCTTCAGTCCTTAGAGGTATTACCCTGCAGCTGTGAAAGGCTAAATTCATTCTTGTCTGAGTCTTCTTGCCACAGACCTGTGCGAACCCAACACCCACACAGCAACCAAGAAGGTGTCAGGTCCCCTGAAACAACTTACAAAAACAGTGATCCATCTAACATGGGTGCTTGTAGTTAGTTGTTATACTCTTTATTCTTTGGGGGCCCACCACCCCAAATAATAATAATAAACACACAGGGATGCTTATTATTACTTATAAATGCCTGGCCTTAGCTTGTTTCTTGTCAGCTTTTCTTAAATTATCTGTCTACTTTTTGCCTTACCTTTCTCTATTTCTGTATATGTTTTCTTTTCTTCTGAATTTATGTCTAGCTGTATAGGTGGGTGGGTGGCCCCTTTTTCTTGCTCCTTCCTCTCTTCCCAAGGTTCTATTTATTCTCTGCCTGCCAGCCCTGTAAAGTGTGATCCTAATTACTCTTCTCAATAAAAGCCCAGAGTAAGATATTGGGGTAAAAACTGAAAAATCAGAGAAGCAGAGCAGCAGCCACCAGAGACTTCTTGCCTCTCTGAATTCTCTGGTCAAAAGGGCTGAGATCCTGTCTCCAACCCCTATCACCTCTGATCTCCCCACTCAGCCTTATTACTCCTGTCTCCTATCTGTACATACCTCCAGACCTCTATGGTTATTTGTTAACTAATGGCTAGCTCCACCCTCTAATTTCCAGGCAAGATTTATTTGTCAGAACACAAAATATCAAACATTTCCCCTTTTTTGTCTAAATAAAAAGCAAAGGTTATAACTAACATAAAAAGCTATATATAAGGTCAACAACTATACACAATATTGAACATCAAGAAGTATATTAACAATGTCCAGTCCATTTGCATTTGACAAATTGAGAGGAAATACTCCATTATTTATCCAATCTTCATGAGTTCAAAAGGTTGTAACTAATTCACCTTTCATCCTAATTTGTATTACCTACCCAAAGCTATCTCTAAACTTTATACATCTTACATTCCTTTGTTTCTAGTCTTCAACTCCATCAGAGACCCTCAAAGGAAATATTACCTGAGTAAACAGCAAGTGCAAGCAAGCAACTTCTAAAACCTGTGAGAAATGACAAAAACAGCAGGCTGCCTGGACAGTCACACAAGGTTCCTTTATAACGTTGGAGCATTTATCTTCGGCCTATAAGCCTAGCATATCTAACATACTTTTCTGTGGATCAGGATTATTCTGAAGGGCTGTTCTACTTTGTCTTCACAAAGTTGAACAGTTGATTTCTTCTGTGTCCTGCCTGTCCAATTTGGACATAACTGTCAGCAGTTGACACAAAGGCAGTTTCTTCACCCTTGGCTAACTTTTACCACAAAGAGAGTAAACTCCATATGGAGTATCCTCAATGCTCATCTTTTCTGAAGTACATTGGTGCTGTCAGGCTATGTTATTAAAACATCATAAATACCATATTCTGCAGATCTCTGAAGTGTTTGAAGACCACCTATCTAAAATATAATTGATTGATCCTGAAAACAACCTAAGATGAATACAAGTTCCATTGTAATAGGTGACTATTTACTGCATTACTTTATTATCATAGTTATAATAATGACTTTACAAGACTAGAATTTTGTATTACATTGTTAAATGAACAGTATAGGTACAATATCTTAAACCAGAGTGATATGTATAAATAGTATGTTCTAACAAAAATAACCTCAAATTTGTTATCAATATACAAAAATGTAATAATATGTAAAAAAACTTATGACTAGTAGTTGCTTTTTTTGGTTTAAAAGTAGATTAAATTCTCTATTATCCTATTACAGCTATATCCCCTTTTTTCAGAGTAGATTCCATAATGTACCCTTTATCCTCATATTTCTATATCCTCCCTTTTTCTTTTTAGAACAAAAACCCTGAATCTAACCTCCTCTGTTCAGTTTTTTCCTGACCATTTTACCACAACTTGTAACCATATCCCTTAAACAATTACAAATATCCATAGCCCACTGACCAAAAACCATCGTCCCACTACTTGGGAATGTGGGTTGCATGTTCTTAAAATTACTTCCTACTGTCTGGCATCTTTAGGGGACCCTGAAAAAAACATCGAAATAATTACCAAGTCCTGGAAGAGGTAGCTGAATCATTTGTGGTTCAGTCTCTGCATAATGGAAACATGTAGGGCTTATCTCAAGTCCTAGCTAGGGTAGTCTGTGAGGCTGGGTTCTCAGCTAGCCATGTTGAAACTGTCTGAGCCATTTGTAATCCAAAGTCAATCTTTGGATGGTATCTGTCAGTTTGGCGGCATTACCACAATCCAGGTAGAATTGTTTTGGAGCCCCATCTTCCTTTTAGAGACTCCAAAGGTCGTGCCTAGGCATGGTCATGGTTCACTATAGAAAACATGGTTCACTATAGAAAACATTTTAAATGTAACAGGCAGAAAATGCCATAGTAGTTAAAGGACCATAATTCGTTGGGTACATCCAGAGTACAAAAACATAAGGGCCATAACTTCTAGCAAATCTGTGACTATAGAATCATCTTTTTCAGAACTCAAAGCAGTGGCCCACTGAAATCCTGAATATGTACCTATGATATGGTGGACACATTTTAACTTTCCAAATTCTGCAAAATGAAACATATCCAGTGGTCAAAGTTCATTTCATTGAGTACTCTTGGATTACTTCCTTCAGGTACTGGATTTTGGCTGTATAAAGAACAAGTAGGGCATTCCGTTATACTTTCTTTGTATTGTTGCCAATGTTGCCAAGTGATAGAAAAATCTTTTTTCAAACTCTTGCTATTGACATGCTGTTTTGTTGGTTTTTTTTTTTTTTTTTTTTAAACTCTAAGGGTTCTACCACATTTGACCAAATAAATCAATTTCATCACTATCTTGTACTAGAGCGCCTGGCAGACCCATATGGAACCTACTATGTGTTATATAGAGGGGTGATTTCTATTTCTGATTATTTCTCGTAACAGAATAATAAAGTCAATTTTGTATCATCAAAACTTACTTTTTAATTGGACAAAGGGGAGAAATGTTGTGGAATAATTGTCTTGCACACTGTAAAGATTTGTCACACAAATTGGTTTAATGAAAGGCTGACTGACGAGTAACCAGGCAGAAAATATAGGTGGGACAACCAAACTAAGAATGATAAGGGATGATAAGGAATAGCAGGTTCAGGAGACTCAGGTTAAACCCAAGAGAGAGCAAGATGTGTGTGCCCTATTGAGAACAGGGACCACCACATGCCAATGCATAATTAAGGAATATCAGTTAACTTAAACTGGAAGAGATAGTTAATAATAAGCCTGAGCTATTAGTCGAGTATTTTTAAGTAATATTAAGCCTCTGCATGGTAATTTGGGAAGCAGCTTCTGGGTCCAGATATTAGAGATCAGTTGGCTCTGAGAAATGAAACTTCCACATATAATCAAACTTTTGCTAATGCCTGCTGACATGATGATAAGTTCTTGATCCTCTACAAGAGCTTGTTGGGATTTTGGCAAACACTTCATGGATCTCTACTCTGTGCTATTTCCCAACAACCACTGGCATTCATGTTAGGTATAAACACTGCTTTTCATTAACAAAAAAGAACAGTATTTGACAGGCCTTCATCTCTGCATAGGTTCTCAGAAGGATGGGAACCATTCCTGTACTCTTCCCTCCTACAGAAACTATCACTGCTATGGACTTTCTGATGCATCAGAAGACCTGAATTCCTGCTGAATCCCTTACCACATGTGTCACACTTGTAGTGTTTCCTTCCCGTATGGACAAGCTGATGAGATTGAAGATTTGACTTCTGGGTGAAACCTTTCCCACACACCTCACATTTAAATGGCTTCTCCCCAGTATGGATTCTGTGATGTATCTGGAGATTGTAATACCTATTGTAGGCCTTTCCACACTCAACACACTGGTAAGGCTTCTCTCCCATGTGGACTCTCTCATGGACCAGGAGACTTGCGGCGATACTAAAGCCTTTGCCACATTTTTCACATTTATAGGGTTTTTCTCCTGTGTGAACCCGCTCATGAATTTGAAGATTACAGTTCCATCTGAAGCCTTTGCCACATTTTCCACATTTATAGGGCTTTTCTCCTGTGTGAACCCGCTGATGAATTTGAAGATTACAGTTCCATCTGAAGCCTTTTCCACATTCCTCACACTTATACGGTTTGTCTCCAGTATGAATTCTCCGGTGACTTTGAAGGTTTGAACTCCGATTGAAGCCCTTCCCACACTGCTCACACTTGTATGGTTTCTCCCCAGTGTGAAGTTTCTGGTGGTCTTGTAGGTAGGAATTTCGACTGAAGCTCTTCCCACACTCCTCACACTTATATGGTTTCTCCCCAGTGTGACTTCTCTGGTGGCCTTGCAGGTAGAAACTCCGACTGAAGGCCTTCCCACACTCCTCACACTTGTATGGTTTCTCTCCAGTGTGAACTCTCCGGTGGGAGTGTAGGTAGGCACTCTGACTGAAGCACTTCCCACACTCCTTACATTGATATGGTTTCTCTCCTGTGTGGACTCTCTGGTGAATGGTAAGAACCCATCTGTCACTGAAGCATTTCCCACAGGTGTTGCATTTGTGTGGCTTAGGTTTCTGCTGATCTTGGGGGCTGGAACTCCAGTTACAGCCATTCCCACTCTCTTTATAAGTAGGTTTCTCAATGACATCAAGTTGTTGATGGCTTGAAATACACAATTTTTGGCCGAAGCTTGTACTGCATGCATGTTTATGTGGTTGTTCCCTGGGGTACATTGCAGAAAAGTCCTGGAAATGTGGGGGCAGACTAAAGTGCTCACCACACTCAGAGTTATAGACAGTCTCTTCCATGTGAACTCTGTGCTCAGTATTAAAATTTGAGCAATGTGTGAAATCTTTTCTACACTGCACACCTAGATATAGTTTCTCTTCAGAGTGGATTTCCTGAGTAGCTTGAAGAAATAAACTCTGACTAGAAACATTCCTAGGCATTTGGTGATCTTTCCATTGACGATTACATGACCCACTGAGATGTGATTCCTGCCAAGACTGCTGGGCTCTCAGTGAAGGAAACTCTTGACTTCTCAGAGAGGCAGAGTCATCATCTACAGGAGGCAACACGTAGTTCCCATCCTCAGAAATCTGAACCAGCCTCCCTGCGCACACCAGGAAGGAAGAATCTCCCTGGTTCTGAGACTCAGTGTTGCTCTTTAGACATCTTTTCATGAAATCCTGATCCCCGGGTAACACGCCTGCACCCTGTGGCCAGGTCTGACAGGAGGAGAGCTCTCTGGGACAAAGGGAGCTTAACTCCATGTCTTCATCATTCTCCACAGCATGTCCACCATGGCTTCCTATAGGATGAGAATCCAGACAAACACACAAGTGAACACCTTACTGAGAGACACTGGTGTGTAACACGTGGCTCACATCAGAAGACAGACAGGCCACACTGCTTCTGTGGAGACTGACAGAACACCTGACACACACAGGAGACACAAACCCAGGGCTCTCTGGGTGCCAAAGATCTGGGTTTTCTGCAGGCAGTAGTGGAGCAACCTTTAATCCCAGCACTAGGGTGGCAGAGGTAGGCAGATTTCTGTGAGTTCAAGGTGAGCCTGCTTTACAGAGTGAGTTTCAGGACACCCAGAGCTACATAGAGAAAAACCCTGTCTCCAAAAAGCAAACCCAAAAAAAATAAAATCAAATAAACAATACCAAAAAAAAAACAAGAACAACAAACAGATCTGGGTTCTCCTAACAAAATCTGGGTATCAAATGTGGTCGCATTCAAAAGTTCTAGTGAAGTACAAGCACTACACTGTGCTTTGTTGTTAGGTGATCCAGTGGAAAAAACAAAAGTGGATATTCTTAATGTGGAAAAATGTTTTTGTCTTTATAAGCATGAATATGAGTATAAGTGAGTGTGACCTGTATTTCTGTATGTGTGTATATGTGTTCGCTCCACCCACAGTATGACTGTGGAGGTCAGAGAACAACCTGAGGGAGTCAGCTTACTCCCCCTGAAAACACAAAGGGTCTAGGGAAGGAACTTTGCTTGGGGCAAGCACCCTAACTCAAGGAGCCTTCTCAGCAGCCCTGCTCTAAGCATTTTAAAAGGCATTATACTATTTGTGAAGTGGGGACCAGTGGAGAGTTAAGGAGAGAAATGCTATGCCCTGTCGCTGTTAGAGAAAGCACTCCCGCCCACTGGTCCAGCAGCATCTTTACCACCTGAGATCTCACCTCCTTGGGCCTCCACCATGCAGAGCTCCTCTTCATTCTCCAGCTGGGCTATCAGACCTAGTGTGAAAGGCTGGTGTGCTAGTGGGGGGGGGAGAAAAAGGAAAGAAAGAAAAGAAAAAAAAAAGAAAGAAAATCAAAAGTTTGATGATGTCTTTTGCAAATAGTAGATAAAAAGAGTAGAAAGTAGAGACAGGCAGAGCAGTTTCAAGATCACCCTTAGCTATATAGTAAGTTTGAGAACAGTCAGGCCTGGGTAATATGAGACACTGAGTCAAAGAAATAAAAACTAAAGAAAGGGAGGAATGGAGAGAGGGAGGAAGGGACAAAAAGAACTCTCAAGCTGGAAAGATGGCTCAGAGGTTAAAAGCACTGGCTACTCTTCCAGAGAGCCAAGGATTGGTTCCCAGCACCTACACAGCAGCTCAAAACCAGCTCTAACTTCAGTTCTAGGAAATATGAAGCCCTCTCTGGCTTCTGTTGGCACCTATCCTCAACACGGTGCATGTGCACGGAGGTACACACACGTACACACGTACAAACACACATACACACACTGAATATATTTTAAACATAACTCCCAGTGAAATGGACTAATAAATAGGAACTACCACACAGCCTATAAAACAAAACTAGCTACAAGCACACTATAAATGGCTTTATGTAAACCAATGTGAAGGCCTCTGTCCCCACTGTCCTACTTTACTTCCTGTACACACTACGACAAAAGGTACTGGGGGAGAAAGGATTTACTTCGTCTTACAGCTTGTACCTCTTCATGGTGGGAAGTCAAGGCTGGACTTATGGCAGGGGCAGGAGACAGGAGCTGGAGCAGAGGCCATGGAGGGTGCTACTTACTGGCTTGCTTCTTACACAGCTCAGACCCATTTGGCAGAGTAAGCACCACCCACAGTGGGCTGGGCCACAATCATAGCAATAACCAATCAAAAAAATTTCCAAACTTGCGCACAGGCCAACCTGGCAGAAGCATTTTCTCAAGTGAGGCTCCTCTTCCCAGACGACTCTAGCTTGTGTCGTTAATAAAACCAAGCAGGACTCCCATATACAGCTCAAAGGACAGATGGACGGAGCCATGAGAAACCTGTGCTTCCAGTTAGACAACCAAGCCCAGAAAACAACTCCAGCAGTTCCCAGGCTCCCAGCAGCAGGTCCCAGTCGCTCATCCGGGACACCCAGACCCCATCCTCACCCACTGAGAGCAGCATCCTGAAGGTCTCCAGCATCACATCACGGTACAGCTTCCTCTGGGCAGCGTCCAGCAGCCCCAGCTCCTCCTCGCTGAAGACCACAGCCACGTCCCTGAACGTCACCATCTCCTGGGACAGCAAACACATGCGGGTTATAACTACAGAAGAGGTGATGCTAAGATGTGGAGGGAGGACCTTGTGGGACTCAGAGCCTCTTAGCTGGAAGTACCTGTCTCTGCCTGCCGTCCATCTGCTGGATCCACCCGCCATTAGGACTGCAAAGAAATCCTCATATTTGCGTATGCTTGTGTACATGTTTGGATACAGGCACATGTGCATGCACAAATGTGTAGTCTGTGAGAATGCATGTGCATTTTGCCTGCACCTGTGCATGTGGCACAGCATGTATCTGGAGAACTTTCAGGAGTTGGCCCTGTCCTTCAACCTTGCAGAAACACAGAGCAGGGCCGTCTCTCTTGCTGTTTCTGCTGTACCGTGTATCCCAGGCTAGCTAGGCTGCCTGCCTCCAGCTGGTTCTCCCGTGTCCTCCGTAGGGGGATTATTGTTGGGCTCCACCACATCTGGTGTTTTACACATATTCCAAGGATTGAACTCAGGTCCTCAGGATTCTGTGGCAAGTGTTAATATCTGCTGAGCCATCTCCCCAGCCCCTTCCACATTGCTTCATAAAATAGTATATTCTCACTGACTTGAAGCTCACTAATTAAGTCAATTTAGTAATTATTATTCTCTTGTCACATAATAAATATTTTTCTTAAAATGTTATTTTTTTATGTATTTGTGTATCAGGGAGCTCATGCATGCCATGGTACATGTGTGGAGATTAGATAAAAACTTTGGGGAGTCAGTTCTCTCCTAATTTGTAGGTCCCACAGATCTAGCTCCGGTCATCAGCCTTCGCAGCAAGCTCCCTTACCACTGAGCCGTCTCAATGTCTCTCGCTCACTCTTACTATTTCCTCTTCTAGAATGTCACTGTGCAGACACGATTGTTCTCACTTCCTTTTACATTGCAAACATTTCGCGTTATTGCTTTGTTATCTGGCTTTCTATAGAAAAATCTTAGATGTTTATGCTGAAGACCTGTTCAAGCCTGTACCTGCTCAACAGGACTTTCTGAGCAGCTTGCCCTTGGCTACAGATGGAGAGATGCAGAGCTCTGCCCTGCCCTCCTCTCCTCTCCCCTGCCCTCCTCTCCCCTGCTCTGCACTGTACTCTGATTTTTCACTCTGACTTTACACTAAACAAGGCTGACATTCCTGACCTAGAAGACAAAGGCCCCAGCACAACACAACAACCTGAATGAACATGGCTACCGCATCCTCACACAACAGCATGAAGGATCCCTGGCTCACTCAGTCCTTCAGGCCTGTGAATGAGATGATGGACGGACAGCGACCACGCCCTGCAGTGGTGAGGACTTTCACGTTCAATATACTCAGGCATAAATGGTGAAATCTCGCAATCCGTCCCACTCTCCCAGAGTATCAGAGACCCTGATAGAAAAGCCTAGAGGTGCTGTGGTTAAGAGCACTGGCTGCTCTTGCAGGGGACAGACCGAGGCTTGGTTTCCAGCACCCACGTGGCAGCTCCCAACCATCTGTAACTCCAGTTCCAGGGATCTGACGCCCTCTTTCTCTTCCTTTGGGATAGACATGCTGTACAGGTGTACATGCAGGCAAGTCACTTATGCAAAATAAAAATATATAAATCTTAAAGTTAAATTTAAAAAAACAAATGAAAAAGACAATAAAGTGTCTCGGCTGTCACCTACGGGATGAGGTATACAGATGCACTAATGTGTATGCTTATGTGCACGTGCGTATGTGTGCATGTATATAAGTATATACAGAACCACAGCTTTGAGTCTCTAGAAGGCTCAGGAGTGACAGGTCTCTCAGACCGCGGCTCATGTTGCATTCCATCACTGTGTGGTACTAGGGACAGACTTGTGGCGTTGGGCTTCTTAAGAACTAAATTTCTGACCTTGGCGGGCAGCCACCCGAGGTGGGTGGGTTACAGGATATTGACATTTGCCAAATGCCATCTGAGTGTCTCACCCTGGGCCACATGGCCAGCCTCAGAGCAGTCTTGTGAGCCAAGGCTCTCCACAGGGAAAAGGACAAAGAGACATCAAACTGTGAGAGTCTCAGGGATTTCCGAATTTGTGGGTGGGGAACAACTTAATGCAATCCACTCAAGAGTTAGAGCGCACACCACTGTTAGTGGAAAACATGCCAGTTCCACACTACAGCACAGCAAACGGAGCTAGGGATGTGGCTTTAAATGGCCATCGGGGACATTGTAAGCAAGATAATCATGCGTGTAACTTTTAAATTTCTATTCTCTTTTATACTGTTCATAGACTTGTGTGTTCGAATGCTTGGCCCATAGGGAGTAGAATTATTAGGGGTGTGGCCCTGTTGAAGTAGGCGTTGGAGGAAGTGTATCACTGTGGAGGCAAGTTCTGAGGTCTCAAGTTAAGGCCAGTATGGCACACAGTCTCCTGTTAGCTGTGGATCAAGATGTAGAACTCTCATCTCCTTCTGCAGAACCACAGCTGCCTGGATGCTACCCCCATAATAATAATGGACTAACATCTGAACTGTAAGCCATCACAAATTAAATGTTTTCCTTTATAAAAGCAGGAGTTGTGGTACCTCTCAGAGCAACAAAAACTCTAAGACAGAGCATGAACAGCACAGTTGAAAATCAACTC
The DNA here is from genome assembly GCF_950005125.1 of Chionomys nivalis. Lineage (NCBI taxonomy): Eukaryota > Metazoa > Chordata > Mammalia > Rodentia > Cricetidae > Chionomys > Chionomys nivalis. Next base: position 78,319,725 of record NC_080087.1, on the reverse strand, counting down.
ACCTGCAATTGGGCCATTTTCTCCTCCTTTTTTCTAGGAAATGGTACAGACCTTTGAAGACAGGACAGGATGATAGACGCCATGAGAGAGGGAAAATACAAGCTTGGCCAGGTGAGATCCAGGTGCCCCCCTTACCTCCAGAAGCAGGCACACACATGCTGCAAATCAAGTCACATTCCAGCTACCCCCAGGATGTCCCACCCTAGACTATAGGCAGGGACAGCCTTCCCAAGCGTTCTTACTTCATACTGGGCATCCCCCAGATGTTCACTCCCATCCTGGGAAACATGGCTAAGAAGGGTATTGGCTCCCAGCAGCATCAAAGACAAATCTCCTGTGTTCAGAGTTTGGTGCCGGGCTGTGATGGTTCGGCAGGTAAGGGTGCTTGCTGCCATGCCTGATGACCTGAGATTAATCCTCAAGACATGGAAGGAGAGAGCTGGCTCCCACAGGCTGTCCTCTGACATGAGCTTCTGTCATTACACACTCGCTAATAACTGTAAGTCATTCTTTCAAAGGTATGTGGTGCTAACGTGTGTGCTCATGGAGTAACCATAGCTAAGTTCATTAACCTTCTACATTTCAAATCTGCCATCTGCAAGAGGGCTGTTAGAGTGCTGGCATTCAGTGTTAAGGGCTGTCACCAGCAGTGGACAGTAAACCTCTCTGTCCCCATGAGTGTCCAGAAGAGTCATCACAGAACTGTCCTTGCACTCTAACCCCAGTGAGAGAACTGAGCATGCCTAGGTGGTAGAGTCCCTACCTAGAATCCCCCAGTGAGGGAATGGGGTGTGGCTCAGTGGTAGAGCCCCTGACTAGAATCCATCAATGAAGAGTTTTGGGCCGGACTCTGTGGTAGTGCCCCTACCTAAAATCCCCCAATAAGGGGCAGCATTATAAGCATGTTGTTCAGCAAAGTCTTCCAAGATAGACCTCCCATTCTTCAGGGAACCTCCTTAGATGGCGGGTGTTCTAAGGGGAGATAAAACATTCCTAGATACTGGGAAACTCAATAAAATTCAGGAAGTGAACAACTCCAAAGCTTCACGAAGTCTCAAACACTGACCAGGTTCACTAGACCTTGCCCTTCACAGACATTTATGAGCAGTAAGGAATATTTAGTGACATCTCAGCAAGCTAAGCTGCCTAGAAGATGCTCACACCTGCAGAAGTCCCAAAGGCACAGACCAGCTGAGCTGACAGAGATTCAGAGGCACCTGGAAATGATGCTCTCCAACTGGCTGACCTGCCTGCAGACTGCAGTGTGCTCCGGGTTTCCAGCTTTGTGAGCTGTCACCATGCTGGAGGGGGCTTTGGTGATCCAGCTGCCTTTGAGTCATTTCTGCTTCTATAAGTAACCCCTCAGCCATATTCCTGTTAGTAATCCCAATAACTGTGTGACAATACTCATGGGGAGACATGACCAAATAAACGTCTACTCGTTCCAGATAGAGAACCAATAATTGCCGAAAAAGTCCAACGTGGTGACCCAATGAGTTTTATGGGGGTTGTGCATAACAAACACCTAACTCGCGTTAGCTATTGATGAGACTATTCTTGTTGACACTGATGTTAACAGCCCGCATGCCAACCTTCATTTGACTCTGAAAATGCCTGTATTTAGGGTAGTAATCACGAATTCATATACATCACCCTTTGCACATTCTAAAATGGCTTTAACATCTTTGCAATGGACATCTTTAACATCCCATCAAATAACAACAGAAAAACCCAGGCATTAAGGATATGGTAAGAGGGGTCAGGTGTGGTCAGGCTGGGGCCAAAGACCCTCCAGCAGGAGCTCTGAGACCATCTGTGACAGGTCACTGGAGCTTCCAGGGACCGGGGCGCTTCCTCGAAATCTGGAAAGCACTAAGAGCAAAATAATAGCTAAGAGCTGGTGCCGCGCGCCCGCTGTCTTGAGCCTTGAAGCAAACACGAGCTCACTCTTCGATAGGTACCAAAGTGTTGGGGAAGAAACGGCGGCACAGACGGAGTCGACTGTGCATTTCCGTCAGTGGCTAGAGAGACGGCTGGGGGTTCCTGGCGCCCATGACACCCTCCATCCTGGTGACTGACAGCCCCGGCCAGGCCTGAGTCAATGTGCGCAAGCGCGGCAGGCTCCGGCAGGCTCATTCACAGCTAACTCGCCTCCTGCCCTTCGGAGACAGATTTCCTTCCCAGCATCCACGCCTGCTGCCTATCGCCCGGGTCAACCTGAAAACTATCGGGAAGACGCGGAAGGGGACAGCAGAGGGAGGGCTCACCTTTCTGGGAGGAACGCGGGCCACGGCCTCGCACACCTGGGCCGGAAGTGACTCTTCCCGCGCAGGCTACCGGGAGCACACTTCCCAGAATTCCCAGGGGACCAGGACGACACAGACTCGTGCAGAGGAAGTTAGCTTTGAACCTGAGATTTCCGGACTACATTTCCCGAAATTCCGCACAGAGTATGCCGGCCCTCTAAGCTCTTGCTATGGAAAGTATCCTAGTGTAATGAGGATGGGACTGTTACGGACTACATTTCCCAAATTTCCCTACAGAGTAGGTTGGCCCTTTAAGCCGCCGGCATCCGAAAATTAACTAGTGTCCTGCGGTTTGGAGTGTCGCGAACTACATTTCCCATAATTCTTTTTTTTGTTTTGTTTTGTTTTGATTTTGGAGACAGGGTTTCTCTGTAGCTGTGGTGCACGTCCCGGTATTAGCTCTTGTAGACCAGGCTGGCCTCGAACTCACAGAGATCCGCCTGCCTCTGCCTCCCGAGTGCTGGGATTAAAGGCGTGCGCCACCACCACCCGGCTTCCCATAATTCTTAGGGATCCTCCTTGCCTTTCCAGAGCAGAAGTGTACCATAACTAGATTGTCTCATAGCTTCTGGTTCTTAGCTTTCCTGAAGATGCAAATCTTCTAACCACGAAGCTTTCCCACCGTTCTCTGGAAGACTGTGTGTTAAACGATGATTTTCTACAGCTTGTCAGGGACCGCGTCTGTTGTAGATTATAATAAAATAGTCCCACAATAGCCCAGAATGGAGTGTAGTAAAAGGTTATTTAGGGGGAGACTCACAGAGCAGCAGTCTTCTGAAGGAGTGGGGAATAGGGAACCAAATTCAGCAGCCAAGTGCTGTGCAAGTGTTTACATCTGTATATATACTACAATTGACCACCCCCAAAGTAAGCTGGTGTCTTAAAGGCTACTGGCTGAATGAGTTCCCACAGCACCTCCCCTTTGGTCTAAAATAAGAGTTCTAAGCATAATACAAAACTATATACAATAAGAACAAATATCAAGTATAAAAATTAGAATTACAACCAGCATAAACAATATCAGGCAAGAAACATAGACTAAATGTTTTAATAGTTATCCTATCCTAAGGAGTCTTGTATTAGAAAGGCTTTCCTAAGTCATGGGAGAAAAGTAACTACGACTTTATAGTGGAACATAAGGGCCAGCTTGGGGTTTCTGTCCCGCCCGGTACACCAGAGCTGGCAAGCCCCAAAGAAAATCACACAAGACTACATTAGGTTATAAACTGATTGGCCCAGTAGCTCAGGATTCTTATTACCTCTTAAAACTTATATTAACCCATTCTTCTTATCTATGTTAGCCACATGGTTCAGTACCTTTCTCAGTCAGGTAGATTATACCTTGCTTCTTCGGTGGTCTGGGCTGGACTGCAGAGAGAGCTTCCTGCTTCCCAGAATACTCCTGTTCTCATCGCCCCACCTCTACTTCCTGTATGGTTGACCTACCTATACTTCCTGCCTGGCCATTCCCTATACTTCCTGCCTGGCCATTCAGCGTTTATTTAAAACATGATTGATATGTTTTAAATACAGACAATTCTCCCACACCACTTCCCCCTCTTTTTTTGGAACAAAGAAAAATATCCATAGTCCACTTTTTGAGAATGTGGTGAAGTATTTCAGGCTACTTCTGGCTGGTTGGGGGCACTGATAATCTAATGGGGACCTAAAGAAAATTTAGAATTATAATCAAGTCCTGACTGGAGTATCCTGTGAGTCTTGATCATCTTAGGCAGCTGTCTTGAATCTGTTCTGGATGTAGAACTCAAATATTGGACCATCTGTTCCTACTGGAGATTTCTCAGGTGGTCTTTCTTGATCAAACCTGATTTTTCTTATCTCAGAATGAATCCACAGCCTCTCATTTTCTGTGGAAACAAAAGCAAAATCTCTTCTCCAAAGTAACATACCTTTTGACTTCAATTTTGAAGTAAAGGTATTTTTATAATACCTATCTTAGATTAATTCAGCCGCACTTATAAGCAAATAACGTTTAGCAGCTGTTGCTCCATCCTCAGCATTCAAACAATTCAAAGAGAGCATAATAACATACAGTATCATTCTCTGTGTATTTTCCATCTTTATGTGGCTTTACTTTAACCTCTATTTCTTTTTATTTTTTGACTTTTTGTGAGAGGGTCTCTGTATATCTTTGTCCTAGAATAACTTTGTAGACCAGCCTGTCCTTGAACTCACAGAGATCCACTTGCCTCTGCCTCCCCAGTGCTGGGATTAAAGGTGTCTGCCACCACACCTTGAATTCACAGAGGTCTGTCTGCCTCTGCCTTCCAGGCATTGGGATTAAAGGTGTGTGCTACCACACCTTGAAGTCACAGAGGTCAATATACCTCTGCCTCCCAAGTGTTGGGATTAAAGGTGTGTACCACCACACCCAAAGTACTTTCTTTCTTTCTTTCTTTCTTTTTTTTTTTTGACTTTAACCTTTAGCCTGCATATATTTTTAACACACTGTAAACCATTTAGAGATTTTCTTTGTCTTTGAATCTCTCTTTACTGCATATCTCTCTTTTTCTGACCACATGAATCTTTATGGAGAGGATTAAAGCCGTGGTTTTGACGGCTGGATCCAGCCCATTCCTTAGCTTTCCAGCCTCATGGTGGAGGGACCGGCCAGAGCCATGTTTATCACCACAACTTTATGGCATTTTATGGTCCTTGACAGCAAGCAAGCTGCAACAGTGTGTCCAGAAACAACAGTCAAGCAGTCAGAACAGCCTGCTTGAAAAAGTCAGAGTTTGTCCTGCCAGGATGGCCCAGAAAGCTGGCATTTTAAAACGGCGCAGCTTTTTTCCTACTATGGCTGAAAACCAAAAATCATGCTTTCATCTTTTCATCAACACCATTTAAGTGTTTCGTAGCAGGACCTCTTAAAGAGCTGCAAAGCTAAAGCTGAGTCAGGAAGCATCTCTTAGATGAGAGCACTTGTTTGCCTCTAGCAAGCAGAACAGATCCGAGAAATTGCTGCTATCAAGAAAACATGCTTTACTCCATTCTTTCCCAAGCTTTCTCAGGTTTTTTGTAGATGCAGTTATCCACATGGACACCATTCTGTAACATGAGGGCCGGCTTGTTGGGGTTTCTGTCAATTATCCTGCACCAATATAGTCTTCAAATAACTACAGCTATCTAGTCTTCAATCCCATAGAAGACCTAAGAAGGAAAATTAACTACTTGAGTAAACAGGAAGCACAATCAAGCAACTTTCTAAAAGTCTGACAGACCATTTTCAGAGGCAGGAAATTTTTTAATATTGTCTTACCCCATCTTGGCAATGTTTGACAGTTTTTTTCCTTGTATCCTTCTTGTCCTGTTTGGACATCGTGCATTTTATCAATGTTCGAAACATGGGCATTTCTTTGTGAAAGGCCAGTTTTGCCAAGAAGAAAACAAGTAGAGTGTCTTCAGAGCTCAGCATTCTCTCGGGACTTGATTGGTGCTGCCAGGAGCAATCGTGTCTCACATCAACAGAACCCTAAATTATTTAAATGTCATATTTTACATTTAAATTAAGTGGTTGAAGATTAACTATCTATGCAGAATACAATCTCAATGTATGTAAAGAACCTGATTAGTCTAACTATAATTATGACAAACATCGATGACTATTGACCTATAATTCTTAATACCTGTATAGCTTAAAGACTAAGGCTTCTTCTTAGAATATTAAATAATCTTTAAACAACTTGCATGAAATGAGGACAAATACCTCAAAATGTAAAAAATGTATAAGTATCTTGGTCAGAGGTAGAAATGCATAATGCAATATGATGTATATATCCTAAAATTGCACCAATATACAAATATCTTAACCAGAGTAAGAAACATGCATGCACACAATATGAAAAAATAAGTTGCATAGATGATCAGATATTGTAAACAGAAATAGGAGCATATTTAATATAACAAATACAATTTGAATTTCTGTCAATATACAAGAATCTATACCAATGTAAATTGTCTGTAAATTATAGCTCACAAATATTTACTCTGTTACTATTATTAATAGTTGATGGAGGTGGGTCTTGTATTAATCTGTTGTTTTTATTGGTTAATTAATAAAGAAACTGCCTAGGCCCATTTGATAGGCCAACCCTTAGGTGGGTGGAGTAAACAGAACAGAATGCTGGGAGAAAGAAGCCGAGTAGGTGAGTCGCCATGATTCTCCCACTCCAGACAGACGCAGGTTAAGATCTTTCCTGGTAATCCAGCTCATGGTGCTACACAGAATATTAGAAATGGGTTAGATCAATATGTAAGAGCTAGCCAATAAGAGCCTGGAGCTAATGGGCCAGGCAGTGATTAAAAGAATACAGTTTCCGTGTAATTATTTCAGGGCATAAGCTAGCCATGCTGGCGGCTGGGTGCTGGGGACGCAGCCCTGCCGCTCTTATTACAACAGAGTGGCACCCAACGTGCTAATGAACTCCACATAAAACCCGAAAGGGCTTGAAAAGGAGAGAGAATTTAAGACAGCTTTTTGCTGTTTCTGGGTTGTGTGCCGCAAAGAAATTGTCCTGACTCAGCAGCAGGAAAAAACTGGCTGTTTTAAAATGCCGGCTTTCTGGGCTGTGCCGCCATCGTGATCTCTGTCTGGCTCCTGCGGGAGACAGAGCTTTTGAATGGAGCATTTGGAGTAAAGTGCTATGGCTTGCTTGATGGCAATGTGGACTGCTGTGTGCCTGAACTGTGTGTGGCTCAGGGGCACCAAATGGCTCTGAGGCACAAGCAACTCCACTGTGCTGAACTCTGCTGGTCTCAGGCAGGAACTACTGTAATTACCATAATAACAGCGCAGTTAAGGTTTAGACTGGGCAGGACACAGGCGGTACAATATTACTTGTACATGGTGCAACTTAAGTTTTTAAGAAGTGCTTAACATTTTAAGAAATGCTCCTGGATAGTAAAAAAATTACAGATTCACAATAGAACTGATTCAGACACTGTTGGATAAATGTACGTAGGCTTGAGAGAGAGAAAAATATATATATAAGGAATAAAGTTAATGTCTTAAAAAAAGGGTAAAGTCTTTAAAGAGACAGAGTACAGATAGTTGTAGATTAAAAGAAATAAAGAAAAATAAGCCACATAAAAATGGAAAATTCACGGAGAGTCTGGATTCTTTGTATTATTGTGTTTTCTTTAAAATTTTTGACTGTAAAGGAGCTAAGTGCAGAGAGACATTTCATTATATGGGCTGCCAAGCTAAACCAGAATGGATACAAGGGTATTATTATTTCAGAATATGGGTCTAAGAATATGATGCTTTGGAGAGGGTCTTCTTTTGTTTTCACAGAGGATGAGACTCTGTGGATTGCGTCTATCCGATATGGTATGATAGACCACGCCCTCCTGAAAGGTTGCTGTGAACACCTTCAGAAAATTACTTCACTCAACTGCCGACTGAGATGACCCTGACACACAGGTTACACCATAAAAGATCTGAATAACAGTGCCCCCATTCAGCAGGAAGCAGTTTGGAGAGAAAAACTGCGCCCATGTTCCCAAATATGGTTTATAAATGTTCTTTTACATTTAAAGGGGGGATATGATATAGATATAAATAATTTGCATTGGTGTGGATTTTAAGGTCAATTTTGTTATATGTATATGTATTTCTGATATTAATTAAGGTATTGTGTAGTTCATTTAAAAATGTAACGTATATAGGTTGTTAATGGATAATCATCAATAATAGTCAAGCTTGTAGTCATGTTATTTAGATTTTCTAGATGTGCATAGATATATTTTAGATAGGCATTCTTCATATCTTTCAAAGACTGCAGAATATGGCATTTAAAATATGTTAATAACTTAGGGCTTCTCATGACAATGAGACACGTCTGCTCCTGGAAGCACCGATCTACTTCAAGAGGAAGATGGGCACCGAAGAGGCTCCTTAAGGAGTTTGATAGCCATTTGGGCAAGAAACTGCTCTTGCCTGGACTGATGTATAAACTGGACACAAAGAACCTGCAGAGAGAGGACTGCTGAACTTGCCTAAAGGTGAGATGGTCTTTCAGGGTTCCTGACTCATGAAAGAGTCTGTGAGACATTCTGCAGGACACAGCAGATAGTGACTGAACTGTCTTTGGAATTTCCTGCTTCATGAAAATGTCTGCTGGATACTATGGGCCTGTAGGCTGAAGATGGATGCCCTAACGGTACAAAAGAACTTTGGGTGACTGTCCAGGCAATGAGATGTCTCTGTCATTTCTAGAGTTTTGGATCTCTTGTTTGCTAAGGTAATATTATATCCTTCTGAAGTCTTTGATGGAGTTGAAGAATGGTTAGTTATAGTTATAGTTTTCCTTAGTTATGATAAAAGATAAAATAGATATAAATATTGTAACTGTAATTCTTGCTTGATAACTGTTTTGCTATTTGTACTCTTACTATGTTAAAGTGAAAGCCTTTCTTTTTTGTTTAAACAGAAAAAGGGGAAATGATGGAGGTGGGTCTTGTATTAATCTGTTGCTTTCATTGGTTAATTAATAAAGAAACTGCCTAGGCCCATTTGATAGGCCAACCCTTAGGTGGGTGGAGTAAACAGAACAGAATGCTGGGAGAAAGAAGCCGAGTAGGTGAGTCGCCATGATTCTCCCACTCCAGACAGACGCAGGTTAAGATCTTTCCTGGTAATCCAGCTCATGGTGCTACGCAGAATATTAGAAATGGGTTAGATCAATATGTAAGAGCTAGCCAATAAGAGCCTGGAGCTAATGGGCCAGGCAGTGATTAAAAGAATACAGTTTCCGTGTAATTATTTCAGGGCATAAGCTAGCCATGCTGGCGGCTGGGTGCTGGGGACGCAGCCCTGCCGCTCTTATTACAACAAATAGTGTGAGTAAGTTCACACTTATCTACTTATTATCCCATCCAATTCCTTTTTTATTATTATTATTTTTTAAACAAGATCCCTGAGCCTACATAATTTCCCCCCAAAACCCCAACCCTACACCACTTGTAAAGAACCCCTAATAGATTCCCTAACCCTGAGGAAAACGTCATTGGGAGAGGATACATAGTCTTCTAGAATTACTTCCAGCTCTCCTGGGAGCAATGTCCATTCTATGGGGTCCTGTGAAACTGAAATGATAGTTAAGTTTCAAGATTACTGTATGGTATAATTGCAAATAGTCTCTGAGTAGTCCATAGGGTTTTTTGGAGATTCCTATTTAGACTACTGGCCAGAGCGTTGTAAGATGCACAGTTTAAGCTAACCAACTAGGAATCATCTTGAACAGCTGATACCAAAAATAATCTTAAAGTAGCACTATCAGCATCATGACATCATTATCAACCAGGTGGAGTTGTTGCTGTGGGGCCCCATCCTCTTCCTGGAAACTTTAAAGATTACTGCAGGAAAATGTGTTGTTCAGTGGTCGTTCCTTCAAGGTCATTTGAATGGTCACCTGAGTGAGAGATCCAGACCTCAGCAGATCCATAGCCTTGGCATAATCCCTGAGCACCCTGGCTCTGATGCAGAGCCAGTGAAAGAAACAGTCTGGATCTGGAAGAAACAATTTATCCCTGGACGCAGAGAAGAGAAAAGCACTCTGGCTCTGAAACTAGAGCCAAAGAAACACACTTTACCCTTAGAACCAGAGCCTGTTAAAGAAATTCCCCTGGCCCTAAAAGAGAAAAAGGACCAGAAAAAGAAACACAGTTTGGTCCTGAAATCAGAGCATTCTCTGCCCCTGGCATGAAACTAGCCAATTCTTGAGCAGGAAAATCCAACCAGTCCCTGAGTAGGGAAGAAGTAACATCCAGTCTGGGGACAGGATTCCTCATAGAACTTAGCAAAGGGGAGGAGTAACATCTCATCTATAGGTGTGACCTCTCCCTGACTCCCGACACCTTCCCCTCTATATAAACCACATCTCCACATCACTCAGGGTCTCTCCAGCTCTGCTCCTGCTGCCACCACTGTTGCCTCCTCCTCCTTTTCCCTCTTCCTTCTTCTCACCTACAGGGAGGCCCATGCTACCTCACAGTAAAGACTCTTTGCTTTGGCATCTGATTCAGTCTTATGGTGATATTCCAGGGATCTGGACTTTGGGAATAGCATGAGTTTGGGGGTTCTTAGTCTGAATCACCTTCAGCTTCCAATCTTCACCCCCTTTGTAATCTTGGAAAGGGAAAACTATTCAAACATGACACTCAAGTAAACTCAAACAAAGGAAACTGAGCAGAGTTATCATCCGTCCAGTTTAAGAAGATATTGAAGGCCAGGTGGTGATGGCGCACGCCTTTAATGCCAGCACTCGGGAGGCAGAGGCAGGTGGATCTCTGTGAGTTCGAGACCAGCCTGGTCTACAAGAGCTAGTTCCAGGACAGGCTTCAAAACCACAGAGAAACCCTGTCTCGAAAAACAAAAACAAAAACAAAAAAAAGAAGATATTAAAGAGATCTAACTTAATATTAGTGCAGTGATGACAGTTATTGAAGAGATCTAACTTAATATTAGTGCAGCGATGACAGGCTGCAGAATAGCAATAATGAGACTAGGCCTCACCTTTACAATAAACAGGAAAAACCACACTCTGTACCCTGCAGGGAACCAATCAGCATTGAGGCAAACAAGTACTAGATGCTCCAAACATTAAGGATACCTTACCTATCTTGTATATAGTTTCCCAACTTCCTTGTAGCAACACTAGTATCAATCCCAGTTTGAGAAGACTTCTGTTACCTCACTACTGCCCTGTCAGGAGTTCAAACCCTATCTGAATCCAGAATTCCTCTACCCCACCCCATCCATTGATCCTTACAAACCATGCCCTGATTGAGCTCAGTGCTCTCCCTGATCCAACCACTGTGACAGAACAGACAAGAGTCTAAACTCAAGCTTTCAATAAAGACCATTTGCCTTCGCATATGAACTAGGAATCCTGGTGGTCTCTGCGGGACTCATGATGCTGAAATAGGAGTTATCCTGTGAAAAGAGCACGGAGGAACTTGGAATACAGAGAGAAGAGGAATAAAACCAAGTTACACAAAAGAAACAAGTTAACAGCTTTAAAGAGTGTATGTATGTGTGTGCTTGAGTGTGTATTTTCACCAGGTGATTCTTACTATTAATTATAAATGCCCAGTCTTACCTTGGCCTGTTTCTAACCAGTTTTTCTTAAATTAACTTGTCTACCTTTTGCCTCTATACTTTTACTTTTCTCTATTTCTGTATATTTTCCCCTTCTTATTCCATGTCTGGCTGTGCAGCTGGGTTGCTGGACCCTAATTTTCTTGCTCCTTCCTCTATTCCCAGATTTCTCCTTGTATTTATTCTGTCTGCATGCCAGTCCCTCCTAATCTTTCTCCTGCCTTTTTATTGGTCATTCAGCTCTTGATTAGATCATCAAATGTTTTAGACAGGGAAAGTAACACAGCTTCACAGAGTTAAACATATGCAACCAGAAAAGAATGTAACATATCTTTAAATCTAATGTTCCACAGATAAACAAAGGTAATACATCTTAATAAATATTTCACAATATTTTGCCATTTTGTCCAAATAAAAACAAAATGTTTTAACTTTAACATAGTAAAACTACATAAAAAGTTATCAAGTAAGAATTATATTTATAATATTCAATCCATTTGTATTTAGCAGATTCAGAGAAAACACTCCACCACCCATCCCAACATAGTGACTCCAAAGTTTTATAGCTAATTTACTTTCTATCATAACAAAGGAAAACTATGACTTTAACTATTTAGTCTTTAACTCCCTCAGTGATCCACAAGGATGCATTATTTCAAGTGTTACAGCTCCAGAGGAAGGGGATACCCACAGCTGTGAAGGGAGGTGCCTGCATACATTCGGCCATGATGAGCAAAGTATCCTGACTTGTCGGGAATCAGGCTATACCTGAAGTTGGAGTCTGGTGGACTATGGTCTCCCCCAAGGATGCAGCAAACCTGCTCCTCTCAGAGAGACCCAGTACAGCTGAGCTGTGCTCCTTTCCCCTAAGGACTTTCCCAGCAGAGGTATCCATTCCTTCTTCAGATCTGCCTGATTAAGGAAGACTCTGCTCCATTGCCAGCAAAAGAAGATCTTCACCCAAAACCCTCTCAAGAAAAAGATTAATTTGGGAAGGAGGTATCCAAGAGGGTCGCTGCCTCTGCCTGGTGTAGGAGGTTCTTCTGCCTTTGTGTTGCTTTCATTGGTTGAATAAAGAAACTGCCTTGGCCTTTTGATAGGGCAGCACTTAGGTAGGTGGAGTAGACAGGACTGTATGCTGGGAAGGACAGTGTAGCAGATGTTATGGTTCTCTTGCCCTAAACGGATGCTGGTTAGACTCATGCTGGTAAGCCACAGTCAAGTGGCGATACACATTAATGGAGACGGGTTAAACTAATATGTGAGAGTTAGCCAATAAGAGGCTAGAAATAATGGGCCAGGCAGTGTGTAAATGAATACAGTTTCTGTGTGATTATTTTGGGTGTAAGCTAGCTGGGCGGGAGGGAACAAAGGGGCCCCGTGCTCCCCACAACATCTGCGGGTGGAGGAGGACAGCTGCAAAATGAACAGGCTGAGGGGCGTATATAGGGCTTCTTAGGGGCAGAGTTTTTCCTGGGAGAAGATTTTCAGGGAGGGAATTGGCAGATTTTGACCCACTTGAGGTTGGACAAGCCCAGATTGACTAGATTTCATGCTCAGGGATTGGCTGGCGTTTTGTATAAAAGACTATGCAGATAGAAGCTGGTTTTAGAATTTCTCAATTATTGTTGTTCCATATCTTAAAGATAAAACAGCTCCAATTATACAATAAAAAAATTTAAATACAAAAAAAAGTGTTTTAGTAAACTGTTATTTATGATGTGAGGCCAAAGCTAAAATTACAAGTAAATGGCATTGAGAATCAGGCCTATTAAAAGCTAAAGCTGATATATTTGGAACTTTTCAAAATTCTTAAAATCTCAGTTGACCTATGCAAGAGGTCTCCACTCAGTTTTTAGACATTGAAATCTTATCTCAGGTGGAGCAAAAATGTGAAGTGGATTGAATGCATAGAACCTGAAGGTCAGAAAAGGAGATTAAAGCCTATGTGGGTAAAATAATGGCCCTTAACTAAAGAACAGATGCTAAGCACATCAAAGAAACTACCAGTCTTTATAAGTTTCCTGTATTTGTAATTTTAAAAAAAATGGGAAAAGTGAAAAATATTCACTGATCTAAGAGCTATTAATAAGACAATTCAGCCTATGGAATCTCTTTAGACTGGAATCCCTTTACAAGAACAGGATGGAGAAAAATTTGCCTTTACAGGGCCTAATTATAATAATCCCAGTCTGTGAAGACATCAATGAAAGTACTTCCTTTAAAAATTGCTAAATAGCCCAGCTTTGTGTCATTATTTTGTAGCTCAACCACTGGAAGTGGTAATGTAAACAATTTCCTCAGGCTCTTATCTGTCATTAGAGGATGAGATTCTATTGGCTGCTTCTGATACAAATACCTCAGAAAGAATGTCTAATGCAGTACAGAAAGATTTATCCTACTGGGGATTACGGATATCTCCTGAAAAAATAAAAAGAGATTATCTTAACTGTTTCTGATTTAAAGTAAATAAACAAATTAAGCTACAAAACATACAGATTAGAAGAAAAATCTAATCACACTCTAAGGAAGATGTCTATTAAACAGAAGGATATAAGGACCCCCAGAGATAGAATATATAATACTTTATTAACTTCTAATTTTAAAATTTTTTATGTTAGTGAAACAGGGACAGCAGCTGCTGAAAGTCATTGGATTATGGGGAAAACTGCTGATTTAGGTCAGCCCATGTAAAAGCAGGGAAGTGTTAAGTTAGGACCAAGGTAATGCTTCCATTTCCATGGGAAAAGAAGATTGTTGATCCCATCAAATCTGATAAGAATCCAGCACAACCAAGAGGACTCTCTCCCATGCTTCAGCTGCTGAGATGCCTCTGGGAAACAACAGGCCTTTGGAGCAGGCGATGACCTAATAATCTGGGGACAGCTAAAGATGTTGTGTGACAAGGAAGGTGGATGACTCCGATATCCCAATGCTACAGATCTGTTCCTTGTTATACTTATTCATGGTAATTAGACAGGTAACGGGGACAAACTATACACATTGGGCTTTCATGCCCAATCCTCCAATAAACACAGCAGTGAGTTGGGGAGATATGGATATTTCTGTAGTGGTTAATCAGTCTTCATGGCTACCTAGTCCTGGGGATTGTGCCAGGTGACTTCCTCCTCAGTGAGGTCCACAGTCACAATCTTGAAGTCTGTGCTTTCCTGGAACAGCACACACACTCCTGCTTAGCTGGGTGTGATTTAGTTTGTTTGTTTCCCAATGTTCATGGACAGAAGCTTTAACCATCGGACAATTATCCTTAGACTATCCGCATCCAAAGCATCCCAACCGAGATTAGAAGAAGCTCAGAGAGGAACGTCGAACAAGACGCATACAAATTCTCTCCATCCGGGGGTCTGGAGAGATGGCTCAGAGGTTAAGAGCATTGCCTGCTCTTCCAAAGGTCCTGAGTTCAATTCCCAGCTACCACATGGTGGCTTACAACCATCTGTAATGGGTTCTGGTGCCTCTTCTGGCCTGCAGGCATACACACAGACAGAATATTGTATACATAATAAATAAATAAATAAATATTAAAAAAACAAATTCTCTCCATGATTCCATCCATCCATCCATCCATCCATCCATCCATCCATCCATCCATCCATCTCAGTGGAGGGACTGAACCCAGACCCTCACACATGATATGCAAGTACTCCACCACCTTTAAGGAAGTTATTTTAGGGCTGCTGGAGAGGTCAATGGTCAAGAGCACTTTTTGCTGCTGCAGAGAACCTGGGTTCAATTCCCAGTACCCAGATGGTGGCTCACAAACACCTGTAACTCTAGTTCCAGAGGATCCAACATCCTCTTTTGACCTCCATAGCTAAGAGGCACACATGTAGTACACATGCATGCAGACGAAACTCTCACATACATAAATATATTTTTTTAGTTTAAAGTTATTTATTTTATTTAGTTTATTATTTTATGCCACTGGATGTCATGCCTGCTAGTATTCATGTGCATCATGTATTACAGTGCCTGCAAAGGCATGGAGATGGCATCAGACAGCATTTATGCACACCATATGTGTACAAAATCTGCAGAGGCAGGGAAAGGGCACAGAGCTGGACAGAGCCAGGAGAATTGCTAGAACCTCTGTCTCCAAGCCTAGCCTACAAAATGCAAGCCACGGGTTCAGGGAATGTGCCTGTTTCAAAGGAACAAGAATGAGAATGAAAAAGGACATCTGATGCAGAGGCACACATGCACACACGACCCAAACTCGATATGTACACAAATGATCCTTTTTAAAAGACAGACAATAAAGGAACTATTGATAGGAATAAACACTATCACAGTTCGGGTTTCTATTGTTGTGAAGAGACACCAAGACCAAACTAAAGCATTTACTTGTGGTGGCTCACTTACAATTCAGAGGTTTAGTCCATTATCGTCATGGTGGGAAGCAGGGCAGCATACAGGCAGACACAGTGCAAGAGAAGGGGCTGAAAGTTCTTACATCTGATCCACAGACAACAGGAAGTGATCTGTCTTCAACAGGGCATGGCTTGAACATAAATGAGACTGAAACCCCAGGTCCACCTCCACAGTGACACACTTCCTCCAACAAGGCCACACCTCCTAATAGTGTCACTCCCTTTGGGGGCCATTTTATTTCAAACCACCACACACACACAGTTGGAGCTAGAGAGATGACTCAGCAGTCAGAGCACTGGCTGAGATTCTAGACAGTTTTTTGGGCACCTCCTAGCCATTTGCTCGTGATTCTGCCCTAGAAATAGGGAACTTGGGAGGTTCTAGGGCATATAAACTGGGGAAATTTAACTAGCAAGTAGCATTATACAAATTGAGCAGGTTTGTATGTAGAAATGTATTATATATATACATACATACAATAATAAGTTGCTTATTTCTTGTTTGCTTAGGTAATATTATATCCTTCTGGAGTCTTTGATGGAGTTGAAGAATGGATAGTTATAGTTTTCCTTAGTTATGATAAAAGATAAAATCGATATAAATATTGTAACTGTAATTCTTCCTTGATAACTGTTTTGTTATATGTAATTTTACTATATTAAAGTGAAAGCCTTTCTTTTTTGTTTAAACAGAAAAAGGGGAAATGATGGAGAAGGGTCATCTGTCTATCTGTTGCTTTTATTGGTTAATTAATAAAAAAAACTGCTTGGCCTAATAGGTCAGAACATAGGTGGGTGGAGTAGACAGAACAGAATGCTGGGAAGAAGGGAAGTGAGGCAGACGCCATGGAGCCAGCCGCCAGGTCAAACATGCTGAATTTTTCCCGGTATGCCACCACCTCATGCTACACACATTAATAGAAATGGGTTAATCAAGATGTGAGAGTTAGCCAGTAAGAGGCTAGAGCTAATGGGCCAAGCAATGTTCAAAAGAATACAGTTTCCATGTATTCTTTTAGCTGGGACTAAGCTAGCTGTGCGGGAGCCGGGCGGGATGAAAAGCAGGCCTGCTCACAGCTCCTTCATCACTACAGTGTAGCTTGTGTAACTTTGGAGCCCGGCCTGGAACTTGCTCTGTAGGCTGAGCTAGCCTCAAACTCAGAGATCCTCCTACCTCAGCCTCTAAAGTGCTGGGATTAAAGGCATTGCCACCACTGCCCAGATAAACTTTTTAATTTACTCTGTCCTTGTATCTAAAGTGAAGTTCTTTCAGACAGCATATACTTGTCTCTTGCTTTTAACTTTACATAGACAGACAGACAGATAGGTTTTATTTATTTATTCATTTATTGATACAAGGTTTCATTATGATTGAGACAAGGTCTCACTATGGATGGCCTGGAACTCACCACATAAACCAAGCTGGTTTGGATTTCAGAGATCTGTTTGCCTGTTCCTGTAGTGGCATTTCACTTGTATTTTAATAACTAAAACTTGCCTGAGTATCAGAAAAGTAAAACAGCAACATACTGGCCAGTCTTACAAACCACACAGCAATAACACACACCTTTAATCCCAGTAGCCACACTAGTTTGCCATAGCAACCAGGCAGTACATGCCTTTAATCCCAGTGGTGCACGCCTTTAATCTAAGCCTTAGAGAGGATTGTAAAATGGAGGAAAGAGTTCTTAGACACACTCTCATTCCAAGATTCCTGGAGGCAAGATCACTATTTTTGAGCTGAGGTCAAGGATAAAGCCAATGGCTGGCTATTTTGTTTTTGAGACGTTGAACCCCAACTTCTCTCTCTGAATTCTTATTAATTGTGCTTCATTTGGTGCCCAACTTTTGTCGCACAAATTTATGAAAAAGTCATTTTCCTGAGCTTTTTTTAGCCACCAGCCAAGTGTTCTAGGAACTGGAACCCAAACTTCGCCACCTCAGTTCAGGAGAAAAACCAGCACTTTCAGCTCCCATCTGCCCCAGTTTAATGCTGCTGGATTAATCCAAGCTACTTTTTTTTTTTTTTTTTTTTTTTGGGTTTTTCGAGACAGGGTTTCTCTGTAGCTTTGGAGCTTGTCCTGGAACGAGCTCTGTAGACCAGGCTGGTCTCGAACTCACAGAGATCCACCTGCCTCTGCCTCCCAAGTGCTGGGATTAAAGGCGTGCGCCACCATCGCCCGGCAACCTACATATTTTGAAAAAGCCTTGGGGCTGGAGAGATGGCTCAGAGGTTAAGAGCATTGCCTGCTCTTCCAAAGGTTCTGAGTTCAATTCCCAGCAACCACATGGTGGCTCACAACCATCTGTAATGGGGTCTGGTGCCCTCTTCTAGCCATCAGGCATACAGACAGACAGAATATTGTATACATAATAAATATTTAAAAAAAAAAGAAAGAAAAAGCCTTGACTTCAAAATTTAAGTCAAAAGATATGTTATTATGGACAAGAAGTTTTCTTTTCTTTCCTAGGAAGTGAGAGGCTATGGATTCACTCTGGGTTAAGAAAAATAGGGTTTGATTATAGAAGACCCCTAGAAATATCTCTGATTGTAGAAGATGGTCCAGATGATTCAAAATTTTAGAGCACCACTGTTGCAATTTCCTCTGAGTTCTACATCCAGAGCAGCTTCAAGACTGTTGGCTGAGATGATCCCATAAGATTCCCATTAGGGTTCCCGTAAGATTATCAGTGCCCCCAATCAGAAGTAGCCTAGAAAACTACCCCCACATTCCCAAAATAATGGATTATGGATGTTTATCTCTGTTTAGTGTGTTGATTACAAGTTGTTATGGACAATGGTCAGGGAAAAAAAGCTAAGCAAAGTAAATTAGATTCAAGGTTCTTGTTTTGAAAAGGAAAAATATGGAGATATAAACATGATAGGATAAAAGGGTAGATTATTGAATCTACTCTGAAAAGAAAAAGAGAGGATATAGATAAGATTGAATGGTAGATTATTTAATCTACTTTTAAAGCAACTACTAATTTTAAATGTTTTACATTGGACTGGGCTTTTGTATATTATATACAAATTTTGTATGCTGATACAGATTTAAGATTAATTTTGTTAAAACATACTGTACATACATTTCTAATTTTGTTCAAGGTATTATACCTATGCAGCTCATTTAACAATTAATGCAAATTTCTAGTCCTTGAATATTACTATTACCAACTGTTTAGGACAATAAGGATGTTGCAAGGAAACACTTGCTGTCCTGGCTGCCCAGAACCGAAATAATCACACAGAAACCATATTATTTAAATCACTGTTTGGCCCATTAGCTCTAGCTACTTATTGGCTAACTCTTATATTAATTTAACCCATCTCCATTAATCTGTATATCAACATGTGGCAGTGGCTTACCGGGTAAAATTCCCAGCATCTGTCTCCGGCGGTTCCATAATATCTCTCTGACTCTGACTCCTTTCCTCCAGAATGCCATTTAGTTTTCCCCGTCTACCTAAATTCTGTTCGACCTTATTGGCCAAGCCAGTTTTTTATTCATTAACCAATGAAAGCAACACATAGACAGAAGGATCCCCCACATCATAAGGAAATATAGATTAGTAGTTAATCACCCAGTATAATCAAACTTGTAGTCACATTACATATGTTTTCAAAGTCAAAGATATAACTTAGAAAGACAGGTCATCTTCAAATATTTCAGAGATCTATAGAATATGGTATTTAAGATGCTTTAATAACCTAGGTTCTTCTTCTTTTATAAGAATGAAACATGTCTCTTCCTGGCAGCACCAAACTACTTCAGAGAAGATCATGGGCATCAAAGAAACTCCACATGGAATTTACTTTCTTTGGGGCAAAAGCAAACCACTGGGCAAAAATGCCCCGCCTCAACTGTTGACAGTATGCTGTCCTAATAAGACAAGCAGGACACAAAATATCCTGCTTCACAGAAAGTGTCAGATATGCTAGGCCTGTGGTCTGTAGGCCAAAGACAGATGCCTCAGCATTGCAGAGGAACTTTGGGTGACTGAAGCCAGCTCTTTGTCATCACTCACATTTTTCACTTGCATGCACTTCCTGTTTACTCAGGAAATATTTCCTTCTCGGGTCTCTGAGGTAGATGAAGGCTACATAGTTATAGTCTCCCTTGTTTGCGAGACTCAGAAAAGAAATTCGTTAAAGAAATATAAAGTATATAAGGTTGAGAGATATCAAAAAACAGTTTTGAATGGTAATGCAAGTTGTGATAGAAAGTATAATTAGGCACAAGACTTTAGCCTCACCAAGATAGGATAATATGGAGTATTTTCTCTGAATTTGTCAAATGCAAATGAACTAGAAATTGTTGATGCATTTATGATGTGGGAGTCCCCTCTATGTACTGTGATTACGATTAATGAATAAAGAAACAGCCATGGTCTGTTGATAGGCCAGACTTAGATAGGCAGGGAAGACGGAACTGAATGCTGGGGAAAAGAAGGGTGGAGTCAGAGAAATAACACAGATCTGCTGGATACAGATGCTGGAAATTTTACCTGGTAAGCCACTGCCACGTGCCTATACACAGATTAATAGAAATGGGTTAAATTAAGATGTAAGAGTTAGCCAATAATAAGCTAGAGCTAATGGGCCACCAGTGATTTAATTAATAGTTTCTGTGTGGTTATTTTAGGGCTAAGCTAGTTGTGCTGCCAGGATGAACAAGCAGGCCCTACTCCTACACATTTACTGCCAGTATAAATTGTATATGGTTATTGTACTTACTATATTATATATATATATATATATATATATATATGAGCTCTTCTTATATTAAAGTTTTCTTTTTTGTTTTAGATGAAAAGGGGAACACAATGGCATTTCACTTGTATTTTAATAAAACTTTCCTGAGGATCAGAAAAGCAAACCAATCTCACACTGGCCAGCCTTATAGACTACACAGCAATAACATACACCTTTAATCCCAGCAGCCATATTAGTTTACCATAGAAACCAGGAGGTGAACCCCAATTTCTCTCTGAGTTTTTATCAATCATGATTCATGTTCTAAGTGCAGAGATAAAAGGCATGTGCCACCTTGACTAGCCCCAATCTGTAATATTTTAAAGCAATATATTTGGTTTATTGATGTGATGATTGGTTTTAATTACCAACTTGCCACAAACCAGAATATCCTGGAAACAGAATCTCAATAATGGACCATCTAACTTAGCATATGGGGATATCTTTTTTTTTCTTAATTTTATTTATGTACTTTTTTAGGTATGAGTGCTCTGTCTGCACATATGCCAAAAAGGGCATCAGACCCATTATAGACAGTTGTATACATTTGTTCATTTGTAGGTGGGGGGGGTATATACAGCTCTATATACAGTAGCGAGAGATGGCTTGGGGCTCCCCGCACCCAGAACACCCTCCATCCTGGTGACTGACAGCCCCAGCCAGGCCTGAGTCAATGTGCACAAGCACAGCACACTCCTGCAGTCTCCTTCACAGTACTCGCCTCCTGCCCTTCTGAGGCGGATTTCCTTCCCAGCATCCACACCTGCTGCCTATCGCCCAGGAAAACCTGAAAACTACCGGGAAGATGCGAGGAGACAGCAGAGGGAGGGCTCACCTTTCTGAGAGGAACACGGGCCACGGCCTCGCACACCTGGGCCGGAAGTGACTCTTCCCGAACAGGCCATCGGAATTACACTTCCCAGAATTACCAGGGAACACAGACTCGTGCAAAGGAAGTTGGTTTTGAATTTACAACGAATCAGTTCTACCAATCGCTATCACCTTCACCTCTCCAACCTTCACCTCCTTTGTAATCTTAGAAAAGGAAAACTTTAGCCGGGCGGTGGTGGCACACGCTTTTAATCCCAGCACTCAGGAGGCAGAGGCAGGTGGATCTCTGGGAGTTCGAGGCCAGTCTGGTCTACAAGAGCTAGTTCCGGGACAGGCACCAAAGCTACAGAGAAACCCTGTCTCGAAAAAAAAAAAAAAAGAAAAGGAAAACTTTTCAAACGTGACACTCAAGTTAACGCAAACAAACTCAACAGAGCTACCATCGACACAGTCTAAGAAGTTATCGTATAGAGGGACTTGGAATACAGAAAGAAGAAAACCAACTTATACAAAAGAAGCTATTCATTTTAAATAGTGTGTATGCACGTTGTTGATTGTATGTATCTTTATCATTTGAAGGTAGTGCCAAGGAAGCCATGCGACAGCATTCCGGCTGGGCTCCAGAATGTTAGTTTAGCACTTAGTGCTAATAAATCTTTTGTTTAGCAGACACCCGCTGTTTCTCTTGTTACTCTATTTGAATCTTGTCTGGGAGTTTCCCAAGAATACCGAGCCTGTGCAAAACTTGGTTTGAGAAACCAGGAAAACTGCGGTACTTTATGAATTGAGAATTTGCACGTGGCATTCTATTTTTAGAAACTTCATTCAGGTTGTTTTGAGCTTATGGAAATCAACTGGATAAAGCGTAAATATCGAGAAAAATAAAAATGTCCTGAGAAAAGGAAAAGTGCTTCAGTCCTTAGAGGTATTACCCTGCAGCTGTGAAAGGCTAAATTCATTCTTGTCTGAGTCTTCTTGCCACAGACCTGTGCGAACCCAACACCCACACAGCAACAAAGGTGTTAGGTCTCCTGAAACAACTTACAAAAACATTGTGATCCATCTAACATGGGTGCTTGTAGTTAGTTGTTATACTCTTTATTCTTTGGGGGCCCACCACCCAGGTCCCAAATAAACACACAGGAATGCGTATTATTACTTATAAATGCCTGGCCTTAGCTTGTTTCTTGTCAGCTTTTCTTAAATTATCTGTCTACTTTTTGCCTTACCTTTCTCTATTTCTGTATATGTTTTCTTTTCTTCTGAATTTATGTCTAGCTGTATAGGTGGGTGGGTGGCCCCTTTTTCTTGCTCCTTCCTCTCTTCCCAAGGTTCTATTTATTCTCTGCCTGCCAGCCCTGTAAAGTGTGATCCTAATTACTCTTCTCAAGAAGCCCAGAGTAAGATATTGGGGTAAAAACTGAAAAATCAGAGAAGCAGAGCAGCAGCCACCAGAGACTTCTTGCCTCTCTGAATTCTCTGGTCAAAAGGGCTGAGATCCTGTCTCCAACCCCTATCACCTCTGATCTCCCCACTCAGCCTTATCACTCCTGTCTCCTATCTGTACCTCAAGACCTCTATGGTTATTTGTTAACTAGTGGCTAGCTCCACCCTCTAATTTCCAGGCAAGATTTATTTGTCAGAACACAAAATATCAAACATTTCCCCTTTTTTGTCTGAATAAAAAGCAAAGGTTATAACTAACATAAAAAACTGTATACAATAAGGCCAACAACTATACACAATATAGAGCATCAAGAAGTACATTAACAATGTCCAGTCCATTTGCATTTGACAAATTGAGAGGAAATACTCCATTATTTATCCAATCTTCGTGAGTTCAAAGGGTTGTAACTAATTCACCTTTCATCCTAATTTGTATTACCTACCCAAAGCTATCTTCTTATATCTCTAAACTTTATACATCTTACATTCCTTTGTGAGTTTCTAGTCCTCAACTCTATCACAGACCCTCAAAGGAAATATTACCTGAGTAAACAGCAAGTGCAAGCAAGCAACTTCTAAAACCTGTGAGAAATGACAAAAACAGCAGGCTGCCTGAACAGTCACACAAGGTTCCTCTATAACGTTGGAGCACTTATCTTCGGCCTATAAGCCTAGCATATCTAACATACTTTTCTGTGGATCAGGATAATTCTGAAGGGCTATTCTACTTTGTCTTCGCAAAGTTGAACAGTTGATTTCTTCTGTGTCCTGCCTGTCCAATTTGGACATAACTGTCAGCAGTTGACACAAGGGCAGTTTCTTCACCCTTGGCTAACTTTTACCACAAAGTAGTAAACTCCATATGGAGTATCCTCAATGCTCATCTTTTCTGAAGTACATTGGTGCTGCCAGGAAGAGATATTTCTCATTGTCATTAAAAAGAGAGAATCTATTTTATTAAAACATCATAAATACCATATTCTGCAGATCTCTGAAGTGTTTGAAAACCACCTATCTAAATATAATTGGTTGATCTTGAAAACAACCTAAGATGAATGCAAGTTCCATTGTAATAGGTGACTATTTACCTGCATTACTTTATTGTCATAGTATGTAATAATTTTCAAGGACTAAAATTTTGTATTACATCGTTAAGTGAATAGTATAGGTACAATATCTTAAACCAGAGTGATATGTATGAATAGTATGTTCTAACAAAAATAACCTCAAATTTGTTATCAATATACAAAAATTCAGTACAATGTAAAATACTTACGACTAGTAGTTGCTTTTTTTGGTTTATAGTAGATTAAATTCTCTATTTTCCTGTTACAGCTATATCCCCTTCTCTCAGAGTAGATTCGATAATGTATCCTTTATCCTCATATTTCTATATCCTCCCTTTTTCTTTTTAGAACAAAAACCCTGAATCTAACCTCCTTTGTTCAGTTTTTTTCCTGACCATTACCAGTAACAACTTGTTACCAAATCCTTTAAACAATGACAAATATCCATTGCCCACTGACCAAAAACTATCTGCCACAAGACTTGGGAATGTGGGTTTCATGTTTTTAAAATTACTTCCTGCTGTCTGGAAGTGATGGCATCTTTAGGGGACCCTAAAAAAAAAATAGGAATATTTACCAAGTCCTGGAAGAGGTAGCTGAATCATTTGTGGTTCAGTCTCTGCATAATGGGAATGTGTAGGGCTTATCTCAAGTCCTAGCTAGGGTAGTCTGTGAGGCTGGGTTATCTCAGCCAGTCATGTTGAAACTGTCCTGAGCCATTTGTAATCCAAAGTCAATCTTTGGATGGTGTGTGTCAGTCTGGTAGCATTACCACAATCCAGGTAGAATTGTTGTGGGACCCTATCTTCCTTTTAGAGACTCCAAAGGTTGTGCCTAGTCATGGTCATGGTTCACTACAGAAAACTTGAACATTCTAAATCTAACAAGCAGCAGATGTCAAAGAGGTTAAAGGACCATAATTCGTTAGGTATATCCAGAGTACAAAATCATAACTCCTAGTTACATAATAGACTCAAACCCAAAATCATGTCCAAGAAACTAGATGAAGCTCTTTTCTAGAATTAGTTAATACTCTATATGACCATTAATATCATGACAAAAACTTTAAAATACATATATTTCAATATTATAAATTAAGATAATACTTAAACCTTATGAAAAACTTTAAAAAGTGAAAGTAAAACTAAAGGGTTATATGATTAGTGGGAAAAGAATAGTTCCGTAATTTGTGTTTTTCTTTTGTCCAATAATAGGTAGCTTTTCTGACATGAAACACAGATTTTGGATTTACTTTAATAATCATGCTTAGGGTTACCAACTCCAAAGCCAGTTTTAAGTTTTACAAAAAAAAAAAAAATCATTTGCATTATATGTCTGTAAAGTACAGCAGAAACAACCATTTGGGAAGATTTATCCTGTTTGATATGATGTACTAATAAGCTAATTTACTTTTTCTTGGGACATTTATTCTTGATTCTTTGTTCTTTTTCTTCAGATGTCTCATATTTCCAACAGTCTTCAGATTCCTTAGCTGAATGCCTTCATTCTTGTGAAAAGACTAAAAAAGCAAAAGCAAAAGCAAACCAAACAAATAAACAAAAAACTGCCCCAACCCTACCTCTGGAAAGGTTCCTTTTGACAAGTTATATCTGATCATATGCAAAGCATTAGCTGTTTGCCTAAGTTAATTGAGATTAGTCACGCAAAACTATTAATGAACCACTTCTGATGAAGAAGTCTCTCTTATTCAAATCTAATCTTTATCAATTTGATGGTATCCATAGCTTTTATTCTCCTGTAGGAACAAAAGCAAAACCACTTCCCCAACATAACAATTATCTTTGTTTCCATTCTGAGGTCAACACATCTTTAACGTATAGAGGTTGATTTAATTCAATATTATTTTCTATTATCAAATGCCTCTCCAAAGAACTCCTTTCTCATTAGCATTTAGATAATTTAAAGTTAATAAAGAATTATTCAATCATTTTCCTGTGAATCATAATTACTCCTTTATGTCTACTAAGCCTATTTTTTAAGAGTTCAATTTGATCTGTCTATACCTGCTTGTCAGGTGATTGTGATGGTATATCTGTAATATACGTTATGTTGTAATATGCAAAAAAACTGTATCATTTTACTAGAGACATATGCTGGAGCATTGTTGGTCTTAATTTGTACAGGTGTACCCATAAGGGCCATAAATTCTAACGAATCTGTGACTATAAATTCATCCTTTTCAGAACTAAATGCAGTGGCCCACTAAAATCCTAAATATGTACCTATGGTATGATGGACATATTTTAACGTTCCAAATACTGCCAAATGAAACACATCCACCAGCCAAAGTTCATTTCATTGAGTACCCTTTGCGTTTCTTCCTGCAGATACTGGAGTTTAGCTGTATAAAGAACTTTGCATTGCCTTATACTTTTCTTGTATTGCTGCCAAGGGATGGAAAAATCTTTTTTCAAACTCTTGCTATTGACATGCTTTTTTTTTTTTTAAACAAAACTCTGAGGATTGTAGCACATTTCAACCAAGTTAATGAATTTCATCACTATATTGTACTAGAGGGCCCAGCAGACCCAAAGGGGATATAATATGTGCTATATAAAAGGGATGATTTCTATTTCTGGTTATTTCTTGTAACTGAATAATAAAGTCAATTTTGTATCATCAAAACTTACTTTTTTTTAAGATTTATTTATTAGATATACAATATTCTGTCTGCATGTATCCCTGTGGGCCAGAAGAGGGCACCAGACCTCATTACAGATGGTTGTGAGCCACCATGTGGTTGCTGGGAATTGAACTCAGGACCTCTGGAAGAGCAGCCAGTGCTCCTATCCTCTGAGCCATCTCTCCAGCCCCCAAAACGTACTTTTTAATTGGACAAAAGGAAGAAATGCTGTGGAACAATCATCTTGCACACTGTAAAGATTTGCCACACAAGCTGGTTTAATGAAAGGCTGACTGGCCAGAAACCAGGCAGAAAGTATAGTTGGGCCAACCAAACTAAGGATAAGGGATAAAAATGGGCAGGTTCAGGAGACTCAGGTAAACACAAGAGAGCAAGATGGGTGTGCCCTATTGAGAACAGGGACCACCACATGCCAATGCATAATTAAGGAATATCAGTTAACTTAAACTGGAAGAGATAGTTAATAATAAGCCTGAGTTATTAATCCAACATTTGTAAGTAATATTAAGCCTCTGCATGGTAATTTGGGAAGCAGCTTCTGGGTCCATATATTTGGGACCAATTGGCTCTGAGAAATGAAACCTCAACAAAATAAATCAAACTTTTGCTAATTCCTGCTTACATTCGTAAGTTCTTGATCCTCTACAAGAGCTTGTTGGGATTTTGGCAAACACTTCATGGATCTCTACTTTGTGTTATTTCCCAACAACCACTGGCATTCATGTTAGGTATAAACACTACTTTATATTAACAAAACAGAATTTGACAGGCCTTCATCTCTGCATAGGTTCTCAGAAGGATGGGAACCATTCCTGTACTCTTCCCTCCTACAGAAACTATCACTGCTATGGACTTTCTGATGCATCAGAAGACCTGAATTCCTGCTGAATCCCTTACCACATGTGTCACACTTGTAGGGTTTCCTTCCCGTATGGACAAGCTGATGAGATTGAAGATTTGACTTCTGGGTGAAACCTTTCCCACACACCTCACATTTAAATGGCTTCTCCCCAGTATGGATTCTGTGATGTATCTGGAGATTAGAATACCTATTGTAGGCCTTCCCACACTCGAGACACTGGTAAGGCTTCTCTCCCATGTGGACTCTCTCGTGGACCAGGAGAGTTGAGGCCTTACTAAAGCCTTTGCCACATTTTCCACATTTATAGGGCTTTTCTCCTGTGTGAACCCGCTGATGAATTTGAAGATTACAGTTCCATCTGAAACCCTTCCCACACTCCTCACACTTGTATGGTTTCTCTCCAGTATGAACTCTCCGGTGACCTTGAAGGTTGGAACTCCGACTGAAGCCCTTCCCACACTGCTCACACTTATATGGTTTCTCCCCAGTGTGAACTTTCTGGTGGTCTTGCAGGTAGGAATTTCGACTAAAGCTCTTCCCACACTCCTCACACTTATATGGTTTCTCCCCAGTGTGACTTCTCTGATGGCCTTGCAGGTAGAAACTCCGACTGAAGGCCTTCCCACACTCCTCACACTTGTATGGTTTCTCTCCAGTGTGAACTCTCCGGTGGGAGTGTAGGTAGGCACTCTGACTGAAGCACTTCCCACACTCCTTACATTGATATGGTTTCTCTCCTGTGTGGACTCTCTGGTGAATGGTAAGAACCCATCTGTCACTGAAGCATTTCCCACAGGTGTTGCATTTGTGTGGCTTAGGTTTCTGCTGATCTTGGGGACTAGGACTCCAGTTAGAACCATTCCCACTCTCTTTATAAGTAGGTTTCTCAATGACGTCAAGTTGTTGATGGCTTGAAATACACAATTTTTGGTCGAAGCTTGTACTGCATGCATGTTTATGTGGTTGTTCCCTGGGGTACATTGCAGAAAAGTCCTGGAAATGTGGGGGTAGACTGAAGTGGTCACCACACTCAGAGTTATAGACAGTCTCTTCCATGTGAACTCTGTGCTCAGTATTAAAATTTGAGCAATGTGTGAAATCTTTTCTACACTCCACACCTGGATACAGTTTCTCTTCAGCGTGGATTTCCTGATTAGCTTGAAGATATAAACTCTGACTAGAAACATTCCCATTCTCCTCACACTTGTTGGGCTCTCCCCTAGTGTGGACCCTAAAATTACTATTATACTGTAAACAACAAGGCAAAGCTTTCCCAGGAATGCCGCTCTTCTGGGAGGTGTCGCCCAGGTGGACACATCCACGAGTGTTGAGAGGGGAGGCATGATGGGTATTCTCACTGCCCTGGCACAGCATTTGCTCTGTACACAGTCTCAGAGGGGACCACAGAAGAGAACTCTCAGCTGCACCTTCATCTCCAGTTTCCACACTCTGATGGATGTGAAGAGCTGACCTGTCCTGACAACCCTCTCCATGTGAACTGCATGGACAGGGCTTCCCTCTTGAGCTGAACTGCTGATGTGTGTGAGAGCCGGGCTCATTGCTGTCACCATGGTCACAGGCTTTTCTATACTCACTACATGGGCAGGGCACGGGCCCTAATTTAATCAAGTCCTGCTTAAGTGAAGATACCTTCATGGTCTCTTCTCTGAGGTCATGGAAACTATAGCTTTCCCCCTTTCTGTGTAACCCCTCATTGTCACTGTGGTATGAGAACCAACTGACGCTGTCACATCCACGGAAATGATTTCTCATGGGCATTTGGTGATCTTTCCATTGACGATTACATGACCCACTGAGATGTGATTCCTGCCAAGACTGCTGGGCTCTCAGTGAAGGAAACTCTTGACTTCTCAGAGAGGCAGAGTCATCATCTACAGGAGGCAACACGTAGTTCCCATCCTCAGAAATCTGAACCAGCCTCCCTGCGCACACCAGGAAGGAAGAATCTCCTTGGTTCTGAGACTCAGTGTTGCTCTTTAGACATCTTTTCATGGAATCCTGATCCCCGGGTAACACGCCTGCACCCTGTGGCCAGATCTGACAGGAGGAGAGCTCTCTGGGACAAAGGGAGCTTAACTCCATGTCTTCATCATTCTCCACAGCACGTCCACCATGGCTTCCTATAGGATGAGAATCCAGACAAACACACAAGTGAACACCTTACTGAGAGATGCTGGTGTGTAACACGTGGCTCACATCAGGAGACAGACAGGCCTCACTGCTTCTGTGGAGACTGACAGAACACCTGACACACACAGGAGACACAAACCCAGGGCTCTCTGGGTGCCTAAGATCTGGGTTTTCCACCGGCAGTAGTGGAGCAAAGTTTAGTCCCAGCACTCAGGAGGTAGAGATAGGCAGATCTCTGTGAGTTCATGGCCAGCCTGCTTTACAGAGTGAGTTCTCGATTAGCCAGAGCTACCCTGTCTCCAAAAAGGATCTGTGTTTTCTTAACAAAATCTGGGTATCAAATGTGGCCGCGTTCAAAAATTCTAGTGCTTTATCATGGGTTGTTAGGTAATGCAGCAGAAAAAACAAAAGCGGATACTCCCATTATCTTGTCTTTATGAGCATGAACATGAGTGTAACCTCTCTTTCTGTGTGTGTGTGTACGCAAACACATGTGTTCCACCCATGGTCTGACTGTGGAGGTCAGAGAACAACAAAAGGGAGTCAATTACTGCCCCTGAAAACACACAGGCAAACAGGTTCTAGGGATGGAACTCTGCTTGGGGCAAGCACCCTTACTCAAGGAGCCATCTCAGCAGCCTTGCTCTAAGCACTTTAAAAGCCATTATGCTATTTGTAAAGTGGGGACCAGTGGAGAGTTATGGAGAGAAATGCTATGCCCTGCCCCTGTTAGGGAAAGCACGCCCGCCCACTGATCCAGCAGGATCTTTCCCACCTGAGATCTCACCTCCTTGGGCCTCCACCATGCAGAGCTCCTCTTCATTTTCCAGCTGGGCTATCAGGCCTGGTGTGAACGGCTGGTGTGCTAATTGGGAAAAAAAAGAAAGAAAAGAAAACAAAATCAAAAGTTTGATGATGTCTACTTTATAAATAGTAGATAAAAAGAGAGGGAAGTAGAGGAAGGCAGAGCAGTTTCAAGGCCACCCTTAGCTATATAATAAGTTTGAGAAGAGACTGGCCTGGGTTATATGAGACACTGAGTCAAAAAAACAAAAAACCAAAGGAAGGAAGGGAGAGAAGGAGAGAGGGAAGAAAAACCTCTTAAGCTGGAAGATGGCTAGAGATTAAAAGCACTGGCTACTCTTCCAGAGAGCCAAGGATTGGTTCCCAGCACCTACACAGCAGCTCACAAACACCTCTAACTTCAGTTCTAGGAAATTTGAAGCCCTCTCTGGCTTCTGTTGGCACCTATCCTCAACATGGTGTGTGTGCACATAGGTACACACACGTACACACGTACAAACACACATACACACACTGAATATATTTTAAACATAACTCCCAGTGAAATGGACTAATAAATAGGAACTACCACACAGCCTATAAAACAAAACTAGCTACAAGCACACTATAAATGGCTTTATGTAAACCAATGTGAAGGCCTCTGTCCCCACTGTCCTACTTTACTTCCTGTACACACTACGACAAAAGGTACTGGGGGAGAAAGGATTTACTTCGTCTTACAGCTTGTACCTCTTCATGGTGGGAAGTCAAGGCTGGACTCATGGCAGGGGCAGGAGACAGGAGCTGGAGCAGAGGCCATGGAGGGTGCTACTTACTGGCTTGCTCCTTACACAGCTCAGACCCATTTGGCAGAGTAAGCACCACCCACAGTGGGCTGGGCCACAATCATAGCAATAATCAATCAAAAAAATCCCAAACTTGCCCACAGGCCAACCTGGCAGAAGCATTTTCTCAAGTGAGGCTCCTCTTCCCAGACGACTCTAGCTTGTGTCGTTAATAAAACCAAGCAGGACTCCCATATACAGCTCAAAGGACAGATGGACGGAGCCATGAGAAACCTGTGCTTCCAGTTAGACAACCAAGCCCAGAAAACAACTCCAGCAGTTCCCAGGCTCCCAGCAGCAGGTCCCAGTTGCCCATCCGGGAAACCCAGACCCCATCCTCACCCACTGAGAGCAGCATCCTGAAGGTCTCCAACATAACATCACGGTACAGCTTCCTCTGGGCAGCGTCCAGCAGCCCCAGCTCCTCCTCGCTGAAGACCACAGCCACGTCCCTGAACGTCACCATCTCCTGGGACAGCAAACACATGCGGGTTACAACTACAGAAGAGGTGATGCTAAGATGTGGAGGGAGGACCTTGTGGGACTCAGAGCCTCTTAGCTGGAAGTACCTGTCTCTGCCTGCCGTCCATCTGCTGGATCCACCCGCCATTAGGACTGCAAAGAAATCCTCATATTTGCGTATGCTTGTGTACATGTTTGGATACAGGCACATGTGCATGCACAAATGTGTAGTCTGTGAGAATGCATGTGCATTTTGCCTGCACCTGTGCATGTGGCAGAGCATGTATCTGGAGAACTTTCAGGAGTTGGCCCTGTCCTTCAGCCTTGCAGAAACAGAGCAGGGCCGTCTCTCTTGCTGTTTCTGCTGTACCGTGTATCCCAGGCTAGCTAGGCTGCCAGCCTCCAGCTGGTTCTCCCGTGTCCTCCGTAGGGGGATTATTGTTGGGCTCCACCACATCTGGTGTTTTACACATATTCCAAGGATTGAACTCAGGTCCTCAGGATTATGTGGCAAGTGTTAATATCTGCTGAGCCATCTCCCCAGCCCCTTCCACATTGCTTCATAAAATAGTATATTCTCACTGACTTGAAGCTCACCTATTAAGTCAATTTAGTAATAATTATTCTCTTGTCACATAATAAATATTTTTCTTAAAATGTTATTTTTTTATTTATTTGTGTGTGTGTATCAGGGAGCTCATGCATGCCATGGGGCATGTGTGGAGATTAGATAAAAACTTTAGAGAGTCAGTTCTCTCCTAATTTGTGGGTCCCACAGATCTAGTTCCGGTCATCAGCCTTCGCAGCAAGCTCCCTTACCACTGAGCCATCTCACCGTCCCTCGCTCAGTCTTACTATTTCCTCTTCTAGAATGTCACTGTGCAGACACAATTGTTCTCACTTCCTTTTACATTGCAAACATTTCTCGTTATTGCTTTGTTATCTGGCTTTCTATAGAAAAATCTTAGATGCTTATGCTGCAGACCTGTTCAAGCCTGTACCTGCTCCACAGGACTTTATGAGCAGCTTGCCCTTGGCTACAGATGGAGAGATTCAGAGCTCTGCCCTGCCCTCCTCTCCCCTGCCTCCTCTGCCCTGCTCTGCACTGTACTCTGATTTTTCACTCTGACTTTACACTAAACAAGGCTGACTATCCTGACCTAGAAGGCAAAGGCCCCAGAACATACTACATCCTGTATGAACATGTGAAGGACCCCTGGCTCACTCAGTCCTTCAGGCCTGTGAATGAGATGATGGATGGACAATGACTACGGCCCGCAGTGGTGAGGACTTTCACGTTCAATATATTCAAGGCATAAATGGTGAAATCTTTCTCTCTCTCTCTCCCCGTGCAACCCTTCCCAGAGTATCAGAGACCCTGATGAAAGAGTCTAGAGGTGCTGTGGTTAAGAGCAATGGCTGCTCTTGCAGAGGAGAGAACCCAGGTTTGGTTCCCAGCACCCACATGGCAGCTCACAACCATCTGTAACTCCAGTTCCAGGGATCTGACGCCCTCTTTCTCTTCCATTGGGATAGACATGCCTCACAGCTGTACATGCAGGAAAGTCACTCATAGGCAAAATAAAAATATATAAATCTTAAAATAAATTTGAAAAACAAAAGAAAAACACAATAAAGTTTCTCGGCTGTCACCTACGGGATGAGGTATACAGATGCACTGATGTGGACGCTTATGTGCACGTGCGTATGTGTGCATGTATATAAGTATATACAGAACCACAGCTCTGAGTCTCTAGAAGGCTCAGGAGTGACAGGTCTCTCAGACCGCGGCTCATGTTGCATTCCATCACTGTGTGGTACTAGGGACAGACTTGTGGCGTTGGGCTTCTTAAGAACTAAATTTCTGACCTTGGCGGGCAGCCACCCGAGGTGGGTGGGTTACAGGATATTGACATTTGCCAAATGCCATCTGAGTGTCTCACCCTGGGCCACATGGCCAGCCTCAGAGCAGTCTTGTGAGCCAAGGCTCTCCACAGGGAAAAGGACAAAGAGACATCAAACTGTGAGAGTGGGTGGGGAACAACTTAATGCAATCCACTCAAGAGTTAGAGCGCACACCACTGTTAGTGGAAAACATGCCAGTTCCACACTACAGCACAGCAAACGGAGCTAGGGATGTGGCTTTAAATGGCCATCGGGGACATTGTAAGCAAGATAATCATGCGTGTAATTTTTAAATTTCTATTCTCTTTTATACTATTCATAGACTTGTGTGTTCGAATGCTTGGCCCATAGGGAGTAGAATTATTAGGGGTGTGGCCCTGTTGAAGTAGGCGTTGGAGGAAGTGTATCACTGTGGAGGCAAGTTCTGAGGTCTCAAGTTAAGGCCAGTATGGCACACAGTCTCCTGTTAGCTGTGGATCAAAATGTAGAACTCTCATCTCCTTCTGCAGAACCACAGCTGCCTGGATGCTACCCCCATAATAATAATGGACTAACATCTGAACTGTAAGCCATCACAAATTAAATGTTTTCCTTTATAAAAGCAGGAGTTGTGGTACCTCTCAGAGCAACAAAAACTCTAAGACAGAGCATGAACAGCACAGTTGAAAATCAACTCACCTGCAATTGGGCCATTTTCTCCTCCTTTTTTCTAGGAAATGGTACAGACCTTTGAAGACAGGACAGGATGATAGACGCCATGAGAGAGGGAAAATACAAGCTTGGCCAGGTGAGATCCAGGTGCCCCCCTTACCTCCAGAAGCAGGCACACACATGCTGCAAATCAAGTCACATTCCAGCTACACCCAGGATGTCCCACCCTTAGACTATAGGCAGGGACAGCCTTCCCAAGCATTCTTACTTCATCCTGGGCATCCCCCAGATGTTCACTCCCATCCTGGGAAACATAGCCAAGAAGGGTATTGGCTCCCAGCAGCATCAAAGACAAATCTCCTGTGTTCAGAGTTTGGTGCTGGGCTGTGATGGTTCGGCAGGTAAGGGTGCTTGCTGCCAAGCCTGATGACCTGAGATTAATCCTAAGACCCACATGGAAGGAGAGAGCTGGCTCCCACAACCTGTCCTCTGACATGAGCTTCTGTCATTACACACTCGCTAATAACTGTAAGTCATTCTTTCAAAGGTGTGTGGTGCTAACGTGTGTGCTCATGGAGTAACCATAGCTAAGTTCATTAACCTTCTACATCCCAAATCTACCGTCTGCAAGAGGGCTGTTAGAGTGCTGGCATTCAGTGTTAAGGGCTGCTGGGATTCTGTGTACCAGCGATGGACAGCTATTGTAAGAAATCAAACCTCTCTGTCCCCATGACTGCGGAGAAGTGAATTCTACTCTTCATCAGAGAACTGTTCCTGTACCCCAGTGAGAGATTAGAGTACGACTTGGTGCTAGAGCCCCTGCCCAGAATCCCCCAGTGAGGGGTTTGGAGCATGGCTCAGTGGTAGAGGCCCTGCCTTAAAACCCCTAGTAAGGGGCTGCATCATGAACATGTGGTATAGCAAAGTCTTCTAAGATAAAACATCTCATCCCTCAGGGACCCTCCTTAGATGGAGGGTGTTCTATGGGGAGGTAAAATATTCCACCATCCAGGGAAACACAATAAAGTTCAGGAAGTAAACAACTCCAAAGCTTCGGGAAGTCCCAGACACTGACCAGGTTCACTAGACCTCACCCTTCACAGACATTTATAAGCAGTAAGGAATACTGAGTGACATTTCAGCAAGCTAAGCTGCCTAGAAGATGCTCACACCTGCAGAAGTCCCCAAAGCACAGACCAGCTGAGCTGACAGAGATTCAGAGGCACCTGGAAATGATGCTCTCCAACTGGCTGACCTGCCTGCAGACTGCAGTGTGCTCTGGGTTTCCAGCTTTGTGAGCTGTCACCATGCTGGAGGGGGCTTTGGTGATCCAGCTGCCTTTGAGTCATTTTGCTTCTATAAGTAACCCCTCAGCCATATTCCTGTTAGTAATCTCAATAATTGTGTGACCATACTCATGGGTAAACATGACCAAATAAACGTCTACTCGTTCCAGATAGAGAACCAATAATTGCCGAAAAAGTCCAACATGGTGACCCAATGAGTTTTATGGGGGTTGTGCATAACAAACACCTAACTCGCGTTAGCTATTGATGAGACTATTCTTGCTGACACTGATGTTAACAGCCCACATGCCAACCTTCATTTGACTCTGAAAATGCCTGTATTTAGGGTAGTAATCACGAATTCATATACATCACCCTTTGCACATTCTAAAATGGCTTTAACATCTTTGCAATGGACATTCTTTAACATCCCATCAAACAACAGAAAAACCCAGGCATTAAGGATATGGTAAGAGGGGTCAGATGTGGTCAGGCTGGGGCCAAAGACCCTCCAGCAGGAGCTCTGAGACCATCTGTGACAGGTCACTGGAGCTTCCAGGGACCGGGGCGCTTCCTCGAAATCTGGAAAGCACTAAGAGCAAAATAATAGCTAAGAGCTGGTGCCGCGCGCCCGCTATCTTGAGCCTTGCAGCAAACGCGAGCTCACTCTTCGATAGGTACCAATGTTGAGGAAGAAATGGGGGCACAGACGGAGACGACTGTGCATTTCCGTCAGTGGCTAGAGAGACGGCTGGGGGTTCCTGGCGCCCATGACACCCTCCATCCTGGTGACTGACAGCCCCAGCCAGGCCTGAGTCAATGTGCGCAAGCGCGGCAGGCTCCGGCAGGCTCATTCACAGCCAACTCGCCTCTTGCCCTTCTGAGACGGATTTCCTTCCCAGCATCCACGCCTGCTGCCTATCGCCCGGGTCAACCTGAAAACTATCGGGAAGACGCGGGAGGGGACAGCAGAGGGAGGGCTCACCTTTCTGAGAGGAACGCGGGCCACGGCCTCGCACACCTGGACCGGAAGTAGCTCTTCCCGCACAGGCTACCGGGAGCACACTTCCCAGAATTCCCAGGGGACCAGGACGACACAGACTCGTGCAGAGGAAGTTAGCTTTGAACCTGAGATTTCCGGACTACATTTCCCGAAATTCCCGACAGAGTATGCCGGCCCTCCAAGCCTCTTGCGACGGAAGGTATCCTAGTGTAATGAAGACTACATTTCCCAAAATTCCCGACAGAGTAGGTTGGCCCTTTAAGCCGACCGCAAGGGAAGGTATCTTAGTGTCCTGCGGTGGGCGTGTCTCGGACTACATTTCCCATAATTCTTAGGGATCCTCCTTGCCTTTCCCGGGCGGAAGTGCCACTGTAACTAGATTGTCTCATACTTGTGGATGTTAGCTTTCCTGAAGACAAAAATCTTCTAATCACGAAACTTTCCTACCTTTCTCTGGAAGACTGTGTGTTAAACGATGACTTTCTAGAGCTTTTCATGGACCGTGTCTGTTGTAGATTAGAATAAAATAGTCCCACAATGGCCCAGAATAGAGTGTAGTAAAAGATTATTTATTTAGGGGGAGACTCACAGAGCAGCAGTCCTTTGAAGGAGTGGAGAATAGAGAACCAAATTCAGCAGCCAAGATGCTGTGCAAGTTTTTACATCTATATATATACTAAAATTCACCACACTCAAAGTGGGCTGATATCGTAAAGGCTACTGCCTGACTGAGTTCCCACAGCATCTCCCTTTTTGTCAAAAATAAAAGAGTGCTAAGCATAATGCAAAACTACATACAATAAGAACAAATATCGAGTATAAAAATTAGAATTACAACCAGCATAAACAATATCAAACAAGAAGCACAGGCTAAATGTTTTAATACGTATCCTATCCTAAGGAGTCTAAGTCTTTTATTAGAAAGGCTGTCTAAGTCATGAGAGAAAAGTAACTACAGTCATATAGTCTTCAACTCCATAGAAGACCTGAGAAGGGAAACAATACTACTTGGGCAAATAGGAAGCACAATCAAACAACTATCTAAAGGTTCATTATTGACAGAGTCAACCAGATACCTGGGCAATCACTCAAGTTCATTTGCAATGTTAGAGCAACCAAATTTGGCTAAGGCCTAGAATTACTGACAGAACATTTGTCAGAGGCAGGAAAAATTTTAAAACTGTC
Source organism: Chionomys nivalis (assembly GCF_950005125.1). Classification (NCBI taxonomy): domain Eukaryota; kingdom Metazoa; phylum Chordata; class Mammalia; order Rodentia; family Cricetidae; genus Chionomys; species Chionomys nivalis. Next base: position 78,282,009 of record NC_080087.1, on the reverse strand, counting down.
TTACTCTGTCTTGGCAAGGATTGGCAGTCTTTTTTCTTGTATCCTCCTTGTCCTGTTTGGACATTGTGCATTTTGTCTGTGGTTGAGACATGGGCAGTTCTTTGCTCAAAAGCCAGTTTTGCCAAGAAAGAAACAAGCTCCAAGTGGAGTGTCTTCAGAGCGCAACATTCTCTCAGGAAAAGATTGGTGCTGCCAGGAGCTATCATGTCCTACATCAACAGAATCTTGACTTATTTGAATGCCATATTCTACAGTTCTGTGAAGTGGTTGAAGATTACCTATCTATGCAGAATACAGTCTCTATGTATGTAAAGAACCTGATTAGTCTAACTATAAGTATGACAAACATGGATGACTTTTGACCTATAATTCTTAATACCTATATAGGTTAAAGACTAAGGCTTCTTCTTAGAATATTAAATCTTCTTTAAACAACTGTGCAGCAAATGAGGACAATAACCTCAAAATGTAAACAATGTATAAGAAACTTGATCAGAGGTAGAAATGTGTAATGCAATATATACATAGGATATATGATGTATATATCCTAAAATTGCATCAATATGCAAATATCTTAACCAGAGTTAGAAACATGCATTCACACAATATGGCAAAATAAGTTTGCATGGGTGCTCAAAAATAAAAAGAAATAGGGAGCATATTTAATATAACCAATATAATTTGAATTTGTATCAATATACAAGAATCTATATCACCAGGCGGTGGAGGTACACGCCTTTAATTCCAGCACTGGGGAGGCAGAGGCAGGCAGATCTCTGTGAGTTCGAGGCCAGCCTGGTCTACAAAGATAGTTCTAAGACAGGCTCCAAAGCTAAAGAGAAATCCTGTCTCAAAAAACCAAAAGAAGCCGGGCAGTGGTGGCGCACGCCTTTAATCCCAGCACTCAGGAGGCAGAGGCAGGAGGATCTCTGTGAGTTCGAGGCCAGCCTGGTCTAGAAGAGCTAGTTCCAGGACACGAACCAAAACCTATGGAGAAACCCTGTCTCTAAAATCCAAAAAAAAAAAAAAAAAAAGAAAGAAAGAAAGAAAAAAAAGAATTTATATCAATGTAAATTGTCTATAAATAATAGCTCACAAGTATTCACTCTTTTACTCACTAGTATTAATAGTGTGAGTAAACTCACACTTATCTACCTATTATCCCATCCATTTTCTTTATTATTATTATTATTTTAAAGAGATCCCTGAGCCTACATATTTTCCCCCAAACTCCCTTTATACCACTTGTAAAGAACCCCTAATAGGTGTACCTAACATTGAGGACAAACTTAGTTAGGAGAGGGGATGTCGTCTTCTAGAATTATTTCCAGCTGTCATGGGGGCCATGTTCTTTCTATGGGGTCCTGTGAAACTAAAATGATCGTTACGTTTCAAGATTACTGTCTGGTATAATTGCAAATAGTCTCTGAGGACGTGGTAGGGGTTTTCTGAAGTTATTATTTGAAGTTCTGGCCAGAACGTTGTAAGATGTGCCATTTCAGCTAACCAAGTTGGAATCATCTTCAGCAGCTGGTACCCAAAACTGATCTTAATGTAGTGCTATCAGCATCATGGCGTCATACCACCAGGTGGAGTTGTTGCTGTGGGGCCCCGTCCTCTTCCTGGAAACTTTAAAGATTACTGCAGGACAATGTATTGTTCCATGGTCTTCCCTTCGAGGTCATTTGAATGATCACCTGAGTGACAGATTCTGGCCCCAACAGATCCATAGCCCTAGCATAATCTCTGAGCACCCTGGCTCTAATGCAGAGGCAGTCACAGTAATAGTCTGGATCTGAGACCTGAGCCAGTGAAAGAAATACTTTATCCCTCACCCAGAGAAGAGAAAAAAAGCACTCTGACTCTGAAACTAGAGTCAAAAAAACACACCTTGCCCCTAGAACCAGAGCCTGGCCCTAAAAGAGAAAAAGGATCAGAAAAAGAAATGCAGTTTGGTCCGGAAATCAGAGCACTCTCTGCCTCTGACATGAAACCAGTCAATTCTTGATCAGGAAAACCTGACCTATCCCTGAGTAGGGAAGAAGTAACATCCAGTCTGGAGACAGGATTTCTTATTGAACTTAGCAAAGGGGAGGAGTAACATCTCATCTATAGGTGTGACCTCTCCCTGACTCCCGACACCTTCCCCTCTATATAAACCACATCTCCACATCACTCAGGGTCTCTCCAGCTCTGCTCCTGCTGCCACCACTGTTGCCTCCTCCTCCTTTTCCCTCTTCCTTCTTCTCATCTACAGGGAGGCCCATGCTACCTCACAGTAAAGACTCTTTGCTTTGGCATCTGATTCAGTCTTATGGTGATATTCCAGGGATCTGGACTTTGGGAATAGCATGAGTTTGGGGGTTCTTAGTCTGAATCACCTTCAGCTTCCAACCTTCACCCCCTTTGTAATCATGGAAAGGGAAAACTATTCAAACATGACACTCAAGTAAAATCAAACAAAGGAAACTGAGCAGAGTTATCATCCGTCCAGTTTAAGAAGATATTGAAGGCCAGGTGGTGATGGCGCATGCCTTTAATGCCAGCACTCGGGAGGCAGAGGCAGGTGGATCTCTGTGAGTTCGAGACCAGCCTGGTCTACAAGAGCTAGTTCCAGGACAGGCTTCAAAACCACAGAGAAACCCTGTCTCGAAAAACCAAAACAAAAACAAAAAAAAAAAAGAAGATATTAAAGAGATCTAACTTAATATTAGTGCAGTGATGACAGTTATTGAAGAGATCTAACTTAATATTAGTGCAGTGATGACAGTTATTGAAGAGATCTAACTTAATATTAGTGCAGCGATGACAGGCTGCAGAATAGCAATAATGAGACTAGGCCTCACCTTTACAATAAACAGGAAAAACCACACTCTGTACCCTGCAGGGAACCAATCAGCATTGAGGCAAACAAGTACTAGATGCTCCAAACATTAAGGATACCTTACCTATCTTGTATATAGTTTCCCAACTTCCTTGTAGCAACACTAGTATCAATCCCAGTTTGAGAAGACTTCTGTTACCTCACTACTGCCCTGTCAGGAGTTCAAACCCTATCTGAATCCAGAATTCCTCTACCCCACCCCATCCATTGATCCTTACAAACCATGCCCTGATTGAGCTCAGTGCTCTCCCTGATCCAACCACTGTGACAGAACAGACTAGAGTCCAAACTCAAGCTTGCAATAAAGACCATTTGTCTTCGCATATGAACTAGGACTCCTGGTGGTCTCCGGGGACTCATGATGCTGAAATAGGAGTTATCCTGTGAAAAGAGCACGGAGGAACTTGAAATACAGAGAGAAGAGGAATAAAACCAAGTTATGATGGAGGTGGGTCTTCTATGTATCTGTTGCTTTCATTGGTTAATTAATAAAGAAACTGCTTGGCCTTTTAGGACAGCAGCTTAGATAGGCAGAGTAAACAGAACTGAATTCTGGGAGGAGAAGGCACTGAGGCAGACACCATGCCTCTCCTCTTCAGACAGTCGACATGATTCTCCCACCCAACACAGACGCAGGTTAAGATCTTTCCTGGTAAGCCACACCTCGTGGTGCTACACAGATTATTAAATATGGATTAAAGCAAGATGTGAGAATTAACCAATAAGAGGCTAGAACTAATGGGCCAGGCAGTGTTTAAATGAATACAGTTTCTGTGTAATTATTTCGGGGCATAAGCTAGCCAGGCGGCCGGGAGCTGGGGCGGCAGGAACTCAGCCCACCGCTCCTTACTACAAAGTTATACAAAAGAAACAAGTTAACAGCTTTAAAGAGTGTATGTATGTGTGTGCTTGAGTGTGTATATTTTCACCAGGTGAGTATAGTACGCTAGGAAGCCAGAAAAGCATGCCAGATCCGTGAAATGACTTATAAATATTTGTGAGCCATCTGACATGGGTGCTTGTAGTTGGTTGTTTTACTCTTTACTCTTTATGCTTTTTGGGGGCCCACCATCCTGCTCCCAAATAAACACATGTGGATTCTTACTATTAATTATAAATGCCCAGTCTTACCTTGGCCTATTTCTAACCAGTTTTTCTTAAATTATCTTGTCTACCTTTTGCCTCTAGGCTTTTATTTCTCTCTATTTCTGTATAATTTTTCCTTCTTATTCCATGTCTGGCTGTGCAGCTGGGTGGCTGGACCCTAATTTTCTTGCTTGCCAAAGCTAAAATTACAAGTAAATGGCATTGAGAATCAGGCCTATTAAAAGCTAAAGTTGATATATTTGGAACTTTTCAAAATTCTTAAAATCTCAATTGGCCTATGCAAGGTCTTCACTCAGTTTTTAGACACTGAAATCTTATCTCAGGTGGAGCAAAAATGTGAAGTGGATTGAATGCATAGAACCTGAAGGTCAGAAAATGAGATTAAAGCCTATGTGGGTAAAATAATGGCCCTTAACTAAAGAACAGATGCTAAGCACATCAAAGAAACTACCAGTCCTTGAAAGTTTCCTGTATTTGTAATAAAAAATGGAAAATGAAAATTATTCACTGATCTAGGATCTATTAATAAGATAATTCAACCTATGGAATCTCTTTAGACTGGAATCCCTTACAAGAACAGGTTGGAGAAAAATTTGCCTTTACAGGGCCTAATTATAATAATCCCAGTCTGTGAAGACATCAATGAAAGTACTTCCTTAAAAAATTGCTAAATAGCCCAGCTTTGTGTCATTATTTTGTAGCTCAACCACTGGAAGTGGTAATGTAAACAATTTCCTCAGGCTCTTATCTGTCATTAGAGGATGAGATTCTATTGGCTGCTTCAGATACAGATACCTCAGAAAGAATGCCTAATGCAGTACAGAAAGATTTATCCTACTGGGGATTACGGATATCTCCTGAAAAAATAAAAAGAGATTATCTTAACTGTTTCTGATTTAAAGTAAATAAACAAATTAAGCTACAAAACGAACAGATTAGAAGAAAAATCTAATCACACTCTAAGGAAGATGTCTATTAAACAGAAGGATATAAGGACCCCCAGAGATAGAATACATAATACTTTATTAACTTTTAATTTAAAAATTTTTTATGTTAGTGAAACAGGGAGAGCAGCTGCTGAAAGTCATTGGATTATGGGGAAAACTGCTGATTTAGGTCAGCCCATGTAAAAGCAGGGAAGTGTTAAGTTAGGACCAAGGTAATGCTTCCATTTCCACGGGAAAAGAAGATTGTTGATCCCATCAAATCTGATAAGAATCCAGCACAACCAAGAGGACTCTCTCCCATGCTTCAGCTGCTGAGATGCCTCTGGGAAACAACAGGCCTTTGGAGCAGGCAGTGATCTCACAACCTGGGGACAGCTAAAGATGTTGTGTGACAAGGGAGGCGGATGACTCCGAAATCCGAATGCTACAGATCTGTTCCTTGTTATACTTATTCATGGTAAGTAGACAGGTAATGGGGACAAACTGTACATATTGGGCTTTCATGCCCAAACCTCCAATTAACACAACAGTGAATTTGGGAGATATGGATATTCCTGTAGTGGTTAATCAGTCTTCATGGCCATCTAGTCCATATGACAACAGAGGTCCTTCTCAGCCAAAGGAGGAGGGTAGAGTGATTGACAATTACAGTGTGGGAGTACAAGGAATTCCTATTGCTTGGGAAATGGAGCACAGTGCCTAAATATAACCTCTCAAGTATGGCTATTCATAGTAATACTACCCGAGATTACCATAACAAGTTTTATATGCTTCAAGCACCTGGTTTTAAAGGTGGGAGATTAATGCTGCTAGTTCCATATGTCTACCATCCTGTGAGATGTGGGTTGCCAAGAAGGAATCTGACTGGGTGCATTGGCAACAGTGTCAGAGTGAGAAGCCTCGGGTGTTCATTAACGTCTCCCAAGAAGACATCATGCACTGGAGCCCTTTTTGCTCTGCTCAAGGAAATGCATCTGCTAAGATGGAAATGGTGTAATTTGAATGGACCCGTGGAAATTAGCGCTTCTGTTAATGAACCTATCCAATGGCATGGAGTTGGAATGGCAAGTCCTCTCCTGCAACTTGGCAATTTACTTCAGACTAATTTGTGGAAATTGGCAAGTGCCTTCCACCCTCTTAAAGCATGGCAAGGAAAATTAAACATTAAGCATGATAAATATAACCTCTCTTTTAGACTAAATCAAGGACAACCTTTTCTGGTATATTCTTAAATTTTACTTTCGAGAGTTTAAATATTCTTAGAGTAAGACCGACAATCTGGATACCCGTGACTTTATCGAGGCCATGGCAAGACTTTCTTGTGACGACTCTGGAGCAGAAGCTTGCTGAGAGAAGATTAAAAAGAACACCTCACTGGGAGGTGAAGGGAAAGTGCTTCAGTTCACTTAGACTGAGCTCCCTGCAACCTCAGGGCTAAGTTCATTCTCAATGTGTGTCTTGAGTCTTCATTTCACAGACTTGCGAGAACCCACACACTCACGCCGCGCCATGCACTACAAACCCTGTCTTATAATTCTGTAGGTATGAAAACATGGCTCAGCAATTAGGAATAATCATTCTTGTAGAGGACCTGGGTTCAGTTCCCAGCCAGCACATGGCAGATCACTACCATCTGTAATGCCAGTTTCAGGGTATGTGGTGCTCTCCTGACTTCCAGGAATACACAATGCACAGACATTCCTGTGAGCAAAACTTACACATAGAATACAGCTTTAAAAATTTAGGCCAGGTATGTGAGTACACGCCTTTAATCCTAGCACTTGGGAGGCAGAGTACACACCTTTAATCCTAGCACTTGGGAGGCAGAGGCAAGCTGGTCTCTGAATTAGAAGCCAGTCTGGTCTACAGAGAGAGTTCCAGAACAGCCAGAACTACACAGAGAAACCCTTTCTCAGGAAATAAATAAATAAATAAATAAATAAATAAATAAATAAATAAATAATACTTTTCTGAGATTAAGGATTGAGGCACACAATAATTTATAGGGTTAAAATTTATCATTTATAGACAAAGATCAGGACAGACACAGCAAATCTTTAGAAACCAAGGGTCACTTTGACAGTTCATTTTGGTAAAGGTACTTGTCACAAAGTTCAATGGCCTGAGTTTGATCCCCAGAATGCATATGATGGAAAGAAAACCAACTTCCTTTGAGATTAAGTTAGTTGTTCTTGGGAGGTGGTAGTGCACACATTTAATCCAGCACTAGGAAAGCAGAGGCAGGTGGATCTCTGATTTTGAGGTCAGCCTTGTCTACAGAGCAAGTTCAAGGACAGCCAAGGCCACATACAGAAACCTTGTCTTGAGAAACCAAAAACAAAAATAAAAAATGAAGTTGCCCTATAACTCATGTGCACAAAGGCACGTGCAATTATAACAATAAATAAATAATGAATAAACAAGAGGAAAACACCTCAAGTGGTAGCTACAAAGCTTACCTGAAAAATTCATTCCTGGATTTATTTTTTATGTGTGTGTTTTGATCGCATGTAAGTCTGTGTACCACGTGTGTACCTGGTGCCCAGGAAGGTCAGAAAAGGGTGCTGGCCCCCTAAAACTGCAGTTATGCATGGTTGTGAGGCACAATGTGGCTGCTGAGAACTGAATCCAGCAAGAATAGCAAGTGCTCCTCCTCACTGAGCCATCTCCCCATCCCCCATTCCCTCACTCTGAAAACTATTACAGGATACCCAGGGGCACAATACCATGGAAAGGGCCAGCAGCATCATTGGGAATGTTCCTTAACATTCCATGGAAACACAAGTGGACAAGCCCACCTGCATTACCCAGGCCCTCAGTCCTCAAACAAGATGCTTGCTAGTGGAAATTCTCCTCGCCAGGGCAAGACTTTCATCTGGAACATCCCAGAGTCTGAGCGCAAGGGAGCGACTGGCTCAGGTGGAGCTCAATGGAAACCTTAAGCCCACGGGGCATATGGTTAGCCATTCTTTAAATGCTCAAACAAGAGAGATGTTTTGTTTTGTTTTCTGCTTCTGGTCATTTTTTATTCTTTGTACCATTTGTTGTAGTACAACATGCATCTCCAAAAGATGACAACATAAGCAACATATTAAATAAATAGATCCATGATCCCTTTTCAACTTCAACCTATACACAAATATTTTTGAAGGCAGTTCCAGAGATTCTCTATACTCTTGTCAAGTATTTCATTTCATATCAGTAACTTTACCTTAGTAATAGAAAATATTCACTGTAACAGAAGTGTACAAAGCAGATTACAAACTAACAATCGGGACAATTATGCAGGTTGACAGTAAAATATTGTTTTCCAATATTAAGTTATAAAAACCACAACCTATAAGTCACCACAGCACACCCACCAGTCAGCATTTCAGACTTTTTGGGAACAGCCATCAATTTTAGATTTAGTTTATCTGAAATTCAGAACTGATTGCTTACTTTATGGAAAAAGTAGCAAAATTTATTGTTTTCAGGAGCACACACAGGGGAAGTTTGTTTTTTCTTCTTTGAGATAGTCTTGCTACATAGTGCGGGCTGCTCTTGAACTCACAATCGTCTTGACTCAGTCTCACTACTTCCATGCTGGTCTAAGCCTGACTCTGCTTGTAAATTTCCTAAACTACACAGCTTATGGTCAGCATACATGGCAATGCTGTGGGGAGCTTTGAGAGCAAGGGAGCCTATTTCTTGGCTCAGATGAGCTTAGCTCAGAGGACTAGGGCCCTGAAAACTCAATGGCCACTTGTAACTCTGAGACAGTGGCTCCTATGCTGTCTCTAGATTGAAAGGAACGACTAGATAGGGGGCAGAAGAGCAAAGCTTCTTGCGATAGAAAAGCAGCTCCTGCCACATGACCGGAGGGTACACAGAGTGCGATTTCCAGCTGGGCTATGACTGGAGCCTGCATAAAGGAGGGACTGAAAAGCACATCTGCCTGCAGTAAATAGGCGTGGGGATTCTGGGTGGACAGACGAGGTGGGAGGACATGGCTCAGTGAGCCGGTAGAACAAAGGGCAAGAGACAGGAAGATGGGACTGCTTCCTCACAGTGGCCACCTTCTGAGCTAAACTTACAGAGTGTCAGCTTTACAAGAGAGAAGCTGTGTCTCAGGGCCCAGCCTAGGACTCTCAAACAAGAGGGCATATGAACTAAGCTTACGATACTTGATCTAAATTCACCTCCTCTGGGTCTAGATTCTGCCTTCTCGAGTGCTGTGGGAAGGCACTCCTGCCAGGCAGTAGGTAGCCTCCTTCTGAGACCAGTTTAAGGATGCTGCCGCACAGAGCTGCGCTAGAAAGCACCTCGGCTGGTGTCAGTTTCTCTTCTCCAGGGGCCTCTTACCCTGGCCTGTCAGAGGAAAGGCCTTACTCCTCTCTACCAGCAACACAGGGGTACCAAAAGGGCCTGTGTGCCTTCTTCCCCTGGGGACAACAGAGAGGGCTGGACTGAGAGGAGTGGACTCAAACTCGGGCTCCCACCTAGTCAGGACTTACAAGACTCATCGCTGTGAGTGGCCTGGTGCCTACTGCGCTTAGAACTGCTAATAAACGCTTTGCCACACTGGCTACACTTGTACGGTTTCTCCCCGGTGTGAGTTCGCTGGTGGACAATAAGCCGAGCGCTCAGGCTGAAGGTCTTCCCGCACTGGTTACACTCGTAAGGCTTCTCTCCAGTGTGGGTTCGCTGGTGCTGAGTGAAGCAGGAGCTCTGCCTGAAGGTCTTCCCACACTGGCTGCACTCGTAAGGCTTCTCTCCAGTGTGTGTCCGCTGATGAACGACCAGAACATAGCTCTGACTGAAGGACTTCCCACACTGCTTGCACTGATACGGCTTTTCTCCAGTGTGAGTTCTCTGATGCATGACAAGATGTGAGCTGCGGTTGAAAGATTTCCCACACTCACTACACTCATAAGGTTTCTCTCCCGTGTGTGTTCGCTGATGTGACACCAGCTGAGAGCTCCAGCTGAACGACTTCCCACAGTAATTGCACTCAAAAGGCTTTTCTCCCGTGTGGGTCCTCTGATGTGCGACAAGCTTATAGCTTTGGCTGAAGGACTTCCCACAGTGACTGCATTCATAGGGCTTTTCTCCAGAATGGATTTTCTGATGTGCGATGAGTTTATAACTCTGGATGAATGATTTCCCACACTGAGTGCATTCGTAGGGCTTCTCTCCGGTATGAGTTCTTTGATGTGCAATAAGTTTGTAGCTTTGCCTGAAAGACTTCCCACACTGGTTGCATTCATAAGGCCGTTCACCAGTATGAGTTCTTTGATGCACCACAAGAACATACCTCTGGGTAAAAGATTTCCCACACAGATTGCATCTGTATGGTTTCTCTCCAGTATGGATTCTCTGATGGGAAACAACGTGTGAGCTCCGGGTGAAGAACTTCCCACACAGGTTGCATTTGTACGGTTTCTCCCCCGTATGAGTTCTTTGGTGGGCAATGAGATGTGAACTCCAGCTGAAGGACTTGCCACAATACTTACATTCAAAACGTTTCTCGTCAGAGCAGTTTCTCATGTTCTGAGGAAGAGATGGACTCGGGGCGGTTTTACTGCATTTCTCCTGGCCCTCAAGAATCCTCTGTTGTTCATTTAAGGGTACATTTTGGCTCAAAACTTGTCCGCGCCCTTTAAAGCCAAAGGTTTTACCTTCTACACGAACCTTTTCCTGTAGATTTAGGGGTGTGCCACCGCCAAAAGATGGAACACGACCATTCAATTCACAGGCTTTATCTCCTTTTGGGGTTCTTGTAAACTGAGCGAGATGAAAGCTTGGAGAGACATTTGCACAATTTTCCTCTTTGGAGAGATCTGCACCATCGCTGACCTTCTGAAGACTGTTTGCAACAGTGCCGCCATGTAACTTTTTAACATGTGCTGCCTGTTTATGGAAATGGTTTCTGACTGGCATCAAGGGGAACGAAATCCTGCCAAATTCATCACTCCTGCAGACCGTTCCAGGAGTGCCAGCTCTCCCTTGGGTAAAGGCTGCTTCCTCTTGCTTTTCTTGTTTCTTTTCCAGCTGCTCCTTGGATGCACACACTTCTTCACAGGAAGAGAGCCAAGGATCTTCTCTTGCCAACCCCTCTGTCTTCACTCCATGGGATGTTTCTTCATCAAAGACAGTCTGCTTTGAGGTGGTTTCTTCTATCCCATGCACAGATGGCAAGTCTGGAAGAGAATAAAACAAGACACCTGTATTGGTCACTTTTATCCCAGTTCTCCAAACACCTGATACAGTGTTAGGAGCTGCATACCCTCAGACCCTGAACTTTCTATGACCTTTTACCTGCTGGAGGTAAACAACTTGTTTTTCTATGTTTGCAGCTGCTCTGAGCACAGGACCCTCAAGAGTTCCTGAAAGCAAGGAAGTGGTTTCTAGAGGGATTGCAGTGGAAAATCCCCAGAGCTAGGGTGTGGCCACTAATCAAGGATAGCACTATATAAGCTCCCTGGGGACATAATAAAATGGGCATTCTTGCTTCAAGAGTGGACCCGTGTCTCTGTGTGTTCTTTATTCCCCAGACCCTTGCCCAAATGTGGTTCCAGATGGTGCAGGTACCACAACAGAGTACAGACCCTGGATTCCTAGAAGTTTGTATAGAATATGAGTGACTGATGTACTACATGGAGAACTCACATGGAAAACATAGTCACACACGGTCCATAAGACAAGGAAAGCAGCAAATACCAATGGCTTTGGAAACAGACTTTCTGCACATGTAATGTTCTCCATGTGCCTGGTTCTTAACTGTTTAATGGAACCACTCCCTCTGGACACAGCACAACAGTCCACCATCAGGAACAAGAGCTGAGATAACTTCCACAACACCTTGATCTGTAGTCACGGTAATGAAACAATGAAATGCACTGATAGTGGGGGTCTATGTTGCTGGTAGTGAACTGGCAACATTATCTCAAACCAAAGAGGTGGGAAGGTCACTAGACCCCTACTTAGACTACAGTAACCACCCCCTTCTACCCAGCTAGACGTATCCTGAAGAGAAGTTCCAGGGGAATGGGAACTCTTCAGTGGTGCCTGGGCTTTTGTAAATTTTCTCCATGCTGGGTGCAGCTTTGATGATCTATTTGCCGTTTATTAACCCTTCTTCTGTAATTAATCCAGAAAACTCAGCAGTTGCCAAGCTGGACATGGTCATGTGAAAAGGAATGACAATGTTCCAGTCCCACCAAGCAGCAGAACTTGGCAGCTTCAGCCACGATTCTGGCTTTAGAGCTAAGGACAGAAAGCTGCTGAGGCCAGGCATGTGTTGGGATGTCCCTGAATGGAGGCCCAGGAAGGTCACTATGGGAAGCTGTGAAGATGAAACCTGAACTGCATGGAGACCCCAAGATAATAGAGATCCAGAGTTGTAGGATGCCTGAATTGCATGGAGACCCCAAGATGTTGGAGATCCAGAGTTGTAGGATGCTCGCTGAAAAAAGCTGCTAACAGGAAGTGGAACCAGTCCAAGAGAAAGAAGTGTGCCGCAGTCAACAAATTGAAAGGGGTTGGAGATCTGAAGAGCACTTTGACAACAGACATAGAAATGCAAAGTTTGAAGTTTGCCCAGCTGGTTTTCAGTCTGGTTTTGGTCCAGTATTTCCTCACTACGCTCCCTTCCCTACATTTTAACAGAATAATTCAGATTCTGTGATGTGGGATTTCCCTCTGTATGCTATGATTACCACTGATTAATAAAGGAACTGCTTTGGGCCTATAGCAGAGCTATTGGGGAACACAAGTAGGCAGGAAAAACTAAACTGAATGCTGGGAAAAAAGAAGGGTGGAGTCAGAGAAAAGCCATGTAGCCCTGCCTGAAACTGATGCCAGAATTTTAGCCAGTAAAACACAACCACGTGGCGGTACATAGATTAATGGAAATGGGTTAAATTTATATGTAAAAGTTAGCCAGTAAGAAGCTAGAGCTATTCGAGGCCAGCCTGGTCTACAAGAGCTAGTTCCAGGACAGGAACCAAAAGCTACGGAGAAACCCTGTTTCGAAGAAAAACAAAAAAGAAGCTAGAGCTAATGGACCAAGCAGTGATTTAATTAATATAGTTTCTGTGGGAGGCTGAGCAGCCAGGGGAAAAAAAAGTGGCCTCCATGCAACAATCCTGTGTCATTATATGTTGGAAGTATGTGATCCGCTTTTTTATTTCAATTTTAAAGGGAAATACGTTTAAGATATAGCATTTGGGATGAATGCATTTCCACATCGTTACGGATACAAGCCTACGATGACCAGCGAGTGGGAGGTGGTGGTTTGAACTGGAACCACTATTAGACTCACATGTTCGAATGTTTCGCCCGTAGGGAGCGGCGCTACTAGGAGTCGTGGCCTTGTTGGAGTAGGCGTGGCCTTGTTGGAGGAAGTGTGTCACCACAGAGGTGAACTTTGGAGTCTTATATGCTCAAGTTACTCCCAGTATTGGTGTGGGAGAATTGTCTGTAATCTGTCAATCATGTTTTAAATAAACTCTGATTGGCCAGGCAGGAAGTAGAAATGATGCAATGAGAACAAGAGAATTCTGGGAAGGAGGAAGTTGATTCTTCCCACTCCTGTCCAGATACCGAAGAAGCAAGATGTGACCTGCCAGCTGAAAAAGGTACTGAGCCATATGGTTAACATAGATCAGAATAATGGGTTAATATAAATACAAGAGCTAATAAGTAGCCTGACCTAATGGGCCAATCAGCTTTAAAACTTAAAGAGAACTCTGTGTGATTTTCTTTGGGGCTTGCCGGCTGTGGGGAACTGGGCAGGACAGAAACCCCAACAAGCAGGTCCCATTCATGCTACAAAATCTTCATGTTACACAGTATGGCAAACAGTCTCCTGTTGCCTATGGATCAAGATGTAGAACTCTCAGCTCCTTCTCCAGCACCACATCTGCCTACACACTGCGATGTTTCCCATCACGAAGGTAAAAGACTGAATGTCTAAACTCTAAGCCAGCCAAAATTGAATGTTTTCCTTTCTAAAAGCTGCTGTGGTAGTGGTGGCACATTCCTTCAATCCCAGCACTCAGGAGGCAGAGGCAGGCGGATGGATCTCTGGGAGTTCGAGGCTAGACAGTCTTCAAAGCAAGTTCCAGGCCAGGCCCCAAAGTTACAGAGGAATCTTGTATCAAAAAGCCAAAAAAAAAAAAAAAAAAAAAAAGAACGAAAGAAAGAAAGAAAGAAAGAAAGAAAGAAAGAAAGAAAGAAAGAAAGAAAAAAGAAAGAATAAAAAGAAAGAAAAGAAACGAAAAAGTTGTCATGGTCATGGAGCTTCTTCACAGCAACAGAAACCAACTAAGACACTGGACTTGGATGTGCTTGCCTGTTGGAGCACAATCTAGGGTGGATAAACATTTCTGCACATCTCCCTGGAAAAGTCACATGAAAAGTGGACAGACACATTGGTAAATTCTTTATATTCTTTACCTTGCTTTAATTAGGAAACTGTGTGGTTTGGAAAACTGGTGAAAGATACTAGACTTTGGGTATTCAGGCTAAAGACAAAAGAAAATCATTGCCAACTTTGGTAGCAGAGTTTGGCCTTTATAATCTGTGAAGTCTGAACAAGCTCAAACCAAAAATTTTACATATGTGTGTATATTTGTATATATAATTATTGTTGTTGTTTTGCTTATTCAAGACAGGGTTTCTCTTGTAGCCTTGGCTATCCTGAAACTCACTCTGGAAATCAAACTGGCCATGAATTCACTGAGATCTGCCTGCCTCTGCTTCCCAAGAGCTAGGATTAAAGGCATGACCACCACTGCCCGGCTAATAAATTTTACTTTATATAAATTTGCATTCCCCGGGTGGAGTGGGGTCACCTGAATTAAAAGTTCTACAAGGCTAAAGAGGATATGAATTATCAATGTTTTCTAAACCAGGTTTCCAAATGACTGATGGTCAGTCTGCCAATGCCCTCAGAGCTCCAAGTACCCAGAGTGCCAGCCCCCAGCACATCCAGGTTTTCAAGTGTCCCCAGGCTTCCAAATGCAACCAAATTTCAAGTGTTCTCATGTTCCTCAGGCCCTGGGGTTCCCTTCCCCAGCATCTCCAGAGTCACCAGCACTCCCTAATACTCCCAGAAGGCAGCACAGGGGTGCACTATCAGCTAGAGAACACCCCAAGAGTTTCCTAGGGCTGCAGAAAGAATCAACATGCAGGAGCACCAGGACCAGGTTTGGCTTGAGAATACCAGAATCAATTTTCTCCGCAGCATCTTAAAGAACATCAGGGAAGACTCCTGAGATGCTCAGCCAGGGAGCCAGTGCTGCAGGTTGCCCTCTGGCCTTCACCTGCATGCTACAGTGTGTTCATGAGCTCACCACAGAAACAAATGAAAAACCAGTAACCTGGCTGCTGAGCCCCTCACCTTCTTAATGGGAAAGGAAAGCATCAGTAGACAGCCCTTTTTGGAGCCAGTTATATACTCACCCCACAGGTCCCTGTGGCCCTCAAGGATCACACTTCTCTCTGGGGTTCTCTGGGGGTTGTGCCAGGTGCTCTGTTCCTCCTCAGTGAGGTCCACAGTCACAATCTTGAAGTCTGCGCTTTCCTGAAACAGCACACACACTCCTGCTTAGCTGGGTGTGGTTTAGTTTATTTGTTTTCCAGTGTTCATGGACAGATGCTTTAACCATAGGACAATTATCCTTAGAATATACGCATCCAGGGGGCTGGAGAGATGGCTCAGTGGTTAAGAGCACCGGCTGCTCTTCCAGAGTTCCTGAGTTCAATTCCCAGCAACCATATGGTGGCTCACAACCATCTGTAATGAGATATGGTGCCCTCTTCCGGCGTGTGGACATACATGCAGGCAGAATGTTGTATACATAATAAATAAATCTTTTTTTAAAAAAAAAGAATATACACATCCAAAGCATCCCAACCGAGGTCAGAAGAACCGCAGAGAGGAACATCGAACAAGATGTATACAAATTCTATCCATCCATCCATCCATCCATCCATCCATCCATCCATCCATCCATCCATCCCAGTGTAGGGACTGAACCCAGACCCTCACACATGATAGGCAAGTACTCCATCACTAAGCCATTTCCCCAACCTTTAAAGAAGTTATTTTAGGGTTGCTGGAGAGGTCAATGGTCAAGAGCACTTATTGCTGCTGCAGAGGACCTGGGTTCAATTCCCAGTACCCAGATAGTGGCTCACAAACACCTGTAACTCTAGTTCCAGAGGATCCAACATCCTCTTTGGACCTCTACAGCTAAGAGGAACATATGTAGTACACACATATGCAAACAAAATTCTCACATAAATAAAATATAATTTTTTTAAGTTTAAAGTTATTTATTTTATTCAGTTTATTATTTCATGCCACAGGATGTCATGCCTGCTAATATTTATGTGCATCATGTATGTACAGTTCCTGCAGAGGCAGAGAGGGGGCATCAGACAGCATTTATGCACACGATATGTGTGCCATGTCTGCAGAGGCAGGAAGAGGGCATCAGATGCCCTGGGATCGGTTTTACGGACACTTGTGAGTTGCCATGTGGGTGCTGGGAATTGAACCTGGGTTTTCTGGAAGAGCAGTCAGTGCTCATAATCATAACCATGTCTCCAGCCCCTCAGTTTTTATCATTTGGAACCATCATGTGTCTGTATAGGACAGAGAAGCGGGAGCCTGTGTGTGCCACATAGGTGTGCTGAGCTCAGAGGAACAGTCTCAGGTTCGCTCTAGCCTTCCACCCTAGGGCAGAGCTTTGTTTCTATCATGCTGCATGCTCCAGGCTAGGTTACTTGGCCGAGTCCTGGCAAATATCCTGGTGGGCAGATTGCTGGGGCTGGTGACATGGATCAGAGGGAAAGGCACTCGCCATCAAGTCTGACAACCTTGGGGCCCACAGGGGAGGAGAGAAGACTCCCAGGAACTGTCCTCTAACCACCACAGACATGCTGTGGCGGTACACAAACTCTTACACACACACACACACACACACACACACACACGGACACACACACACACACAAACCCAAGTCTCTTTGCCTCGTAACCCTGTGCTCTGCTAAGCTGTTCTACTGCGAATCACTGAGGTTTGTGTTTCATCTTAGCAAAATCAGCTGTCAGGCAAGTCTGGCCCACTGCCTAATTTTATCACTGTGAGTTTATTATAATGTAGCCACTCCCTGTGGCTTCTATATTTCAGGTGACTGATTTATTTATACATAGCAGCAGAGACTAACTAACAAGGAGACTGTATGACCCATGAACCCAAAATGTCTCTGGCCATTGACATGAAAACAAAACAAAACAAAAAAATTACTATTGTTTGGTTTTGGAAAATATGGAGGCAATTTCTAAATGGAATTCACTAGTGCAAAATATAGAAGAAACTTTAAGGTGGAAGAGAGAAAAGAAGAGCTGGGGGTGTGGCTCAGTGGTAGAGCCCCTGCCTAGAATCCCCCAGTGAAGGGCTGGGGGCGTGGCTCAGTGGTAGAGCCCCTGCCTAGAATCCCCCAGTGAGGGCCTGGGGTGTGGTTCCATAGCAAAGCACTCACCTTGCACATAAGCATCCTGTTAAGTTAAGAGCGTAGCCCCCAGAGGGCTATATTGTTCTGGACTCCAAATCCCAGCCTGCCAGGTCCTGACCTCAGGGGTTAGGACCACTTCCACCGAGTATTTAAATGAACTCCCAAAAGAAGAACAGGTTGTTCCTTTCCTTTCCTCCTGGCAGTCACATTCAAGGCCTCCCGGTTCCCCCTTGGGGCCACCCCAGAGCACAGAATCCCATTAAACCTGGATATTTCTTAGTTTGGCTTGTTTTGATTTGGCTTGATTGGGACTTTGAGTGGGCAGAGAGCTCGCATTGGGAAATATTCCTAACACATCCTATATTCACTCCCTGGCAGCACCAGTGATAATAGTTAAAAACATAAAGAACAACTCATGGATTGACGACTTTAAATAGGTAAGAAGCTCTAACAAGTCTACAGGGCAGCAATTTTGACCCAAAAAGAAAGTGCTGCTGCTGACCCCTCCTAGTGACAAAAACAGAGTACCACACAATCAGATGTCTTTACCAACAGCTCTGCAAACTGACCAGGCAGTTTTGGGGACCAGGTCCACAAATAGGACATGTGACCAGGATCACAAGAAACTGCATGCACATGCTGTCTCAGTGCATTTTTCTTAGGCTCGTCAATTTCACCAGAGTCTCAAAGGTTTTGAACAATTAGCACAAAACAGGCTTCAGAAATGCAAGCTCCTAACTGCCAGTGGGTTGAACTCTCTCCTTGAAGGGTCTTTAAGTCTCTAATCCAGGCTTCCTTCTAATATCTACACACCCTGTTGTCTAAAACACGTGCAAATATCAAGTAAGGGCTGGCAGGTTGGTTTAGCAGGTAAAGAGGCTTGGTGCCGGCTGGATATGATAATGAATGTCTTTAAGCCCAGCACTGGGGAGTCTGAGGACCTGGATGGCCGGAGATCATAAAGACCTTGTCTAAAAAAAAGGATGCTTGCTGCTAAGCTTTACAGCCTGACTTTGTCCTATAAATTCCACATGGTAGAAGGTGAAGCTTACTCTCACAAATTATCCTCAGACCTCCACATAGTCACTGTGGTGTTCACACACACACCACCTCAAAAAGATGTCAAAAAATGAACAAATAAGTATGATGAGAAGATCAAATAAATCCACAAGGTGGTGACCAGAGAAGGCTAAAAGCAATTCATCTCTTAAACAGTAGACGTGGTGGCTGGAGATGCTCCGTGAATAAAATGCTCACTGCACCAGCGTGTGGCTCAGGGCTCAGATGCCCAGACCCATGTAGAAGTGTGGCAGGTGTGTCGGCCACCTGTAACCCTAGTACACAGACAGCAACACGTGAGCTCTGGGTTCGACTGAAACATCCTGCTGGCAGAGGTGGTTGAGGGAGACACTTTACATCCTCCCCTGGCTTCCTTGAGCACAGCACACACCCAGTAGTGGAGACGCTAGTGTCAGAATTTGTACAACACAGCGGCTGCCCCCGGGGCAGCAGCAAGGATGACCACAGGGAGAGTGACTATTAGCTTTAAAGTTGCAGCTGCTTCTGCAGCTTTTTTCCCCCAGAGCATTTTGTGGTCTGATTTCTGCATTGATGCCACTGGTCCATTTGTTGAAATAGATTAGTGGATTAGAATTGACACATTTAATATCTGCCTTGATCATGCTCACCTCATTCCTCAACAGGGTCAGTCATTGAACCTGAAGCTCACTGTTTTGGGTTGGCTGGCTGGCTGGGAAGTTTTTGGGACCCATCTATCTCTGCCCTACAACCTTTACAGTGGTGCTGGAGATTTGAACTTGGGTGTCCAGGCTTGCATACAAGTGCCCTTACCCACTGAACCATCTTCCCGGCCCCTTGCCTTCTCCACTCTTGTCAAGCATCTTTACACTACAGTCCCAGCCTCCCTCTTATCTGACCACTCACAGGCAGGAATGGTTGTAGAGTTCTGCCCGAGAGAGCCCTGGCTCCTCCTCCATGCAGGAGTCAGTTTATTCCGAGACCAGACCAGCTGAGGCAGGCCTCTCTGAGAAGAGAATGCTTTGCACTCTGCAGTTCAACTCCTGCTTCCTGAGCCTCCACTTCTTCTTCCCCACTAAATCCTTCTCAGAGCCACGTGTGAGCAGAGTCCAGTCTTCTTCCCGCCCTGCGGCACTGGGGATTGAACCCTGGGCCTCATGCATGCCAACAAACACCACCACTGAGCTCCATGCCCGGCCTCAAATCTAATTCTTTCGCATCTCAGCCCCTCAACCTGCAGAATCCGTGCAGCTCTACATTTTGAACCCTTCACTTACCCAAGTTTCTTGGAAAAGCTGCTCACTCTTGTGTGTGGAGGGTGTACGTAGGTGTGAACCCTGGGTCAACTCTTTCTCGATTGTTCTCTATCTTATTTTTTTGAGACGGGGTCTCTATTGAACCTGGCGCTTACCTACTGGCTAGACCTACTGGCTGGCGAGCCCAGGGGTCCTTCTGCCTCCACCTCCCCAGTGCTGGGATTACAAGCATTCAATGCCCAGTTTTCTAGAAATGTGGGTGGCATGTGGGTCCTTGTGAATGCACACCAAAGGCCTCACCCAGTTCTCACCAGCCCGCCCAACCTTGTTTTCATTCTCTCCCACTCTGACCTTGCCCCAGCTCCCTTGACCTCGTCTCTACCACTCACTGCCACACACACTCTCCAGGTAAAGGAATGGCCTTGCCCAACTTACCTGAGGCTTGACGTCCAGTGACCCAGCATCTTCTCCCCCCACTTCGATGATCATCTCTTGGGGTAGAACAAAGTTCTGAGAAACCAAGCAGATGAGACAAAGGGAACCAACCATCAGAGAATAAAGCTGAGCCTGGAACCCCCATGGTGGGTCAACAGGATCTGACCAGCATCCAACTGCCAATCTCTGCTCCCTCCACTTGAGCTCTGTCCTGTCCCCTGCCGAAACTCCTGAGTCACTCAGCAGTAAGCAAACAATGCAGAGCCTAGCATGACCCAAACTAGAAGCAATTCAGAGCAAACACCAGGAGCCATGTCAAAGGAGCGGAAGGTGGCAACTGTAGTTTGGGGTGTCAGTCCACCAGGAGGCGAATCCCTGATGGGTGAATCCCAGATCGGCATGGTCCTGAGACCACAGACCACAGACTCCAGAATGTCCTTTGCTTCTGCTGTGCCTTTACATATTTGTCACTGCCATCTTTCTCTGCTATCTGGCAAGGTGTACACGGGTGTGGGGAGATTCCCACTGCCTGTAATGTAGTGTTTATCTCATGGAAACATCCCATTCTCTTGGGCATTTTTACCTGTAAATTATTATAAAGATGACCTCCTCTGAAGTTGTACTGTCTAACAGATAATAATAATGTTAGTTTAAATAGAGTTCTGATGATTAAAAATATAGGCAAGGAAATGTCACACAGCTCAGGCTCATGAGTTTCACCTAAGGATCTCCATAAATTGCAGGTCAGGTTAATGACTAAGGAAAACCAACGAGTCCCAGGTGTCAGGCTGGTTCGAATTCTTTTAATGTTGAAAGATGCATTCACAAGTTTCTGTGTGCAATACAGCTCAAACAAAGCCTGAAAGTAACTTTGGGTTAGATTAAATGTTTCGATAATAGCCTTGAGGTGAAAAACCCTAGAAAACAATATAAAGTTCACATAGCTGAGCTACAGATTCATTAGGTTAGGGTCAGAAACACAAAGCAGCCCAACTGTTATTAGCTGACGTACTTTCCTTTCTAGGATTGGTGGGTGAGCAAAGATGATGATTAATTTCTTGTGCCCATTTCTGCACTCAATCTCCTGATATAAGAAACTACCAATGAATGGGCAGGAACCCGAATATTTAGAGTAGCGCTAACTGATTGTTTTCATATATAAAAGTTTAGGTTTGTGGTTCCTTTAAGATTACCTTTCAGTAGAAGAAAAATAAGCAGACAGAATATAGCAAGAGAACACAGAAGAAGAACAAAGAAGGAAACTATCAAGAGAGTGTGTAAGTGTCTTTTCCCTTACCCTTCAGATAAAACAGTCACAGTATGTCGACTCCATGGATTTCCCTTTGAGTCCTGTGTTGCTGGAGGCTAGCTCCCCAGGCAAGACAAAGTAACTAACAAATTAACTTCAAAATTAAGCAAGGGATGGTGGTACGTGACTGTCATCACAGCACTTAGGAGGCAGAAGATCAAGAAGTTCAAGGTCATACTCTGCAACACAGTTGGTTACAGACTATCATGGTTTATGAGACGCTGCTTCTGTCTAAGAGCACTAACAACAGAGGGCTGGAAGATGGGCCTGTGATGAAGAAGACTAGAGTTTGGATCCCAGCATCCATGTCAAAACCCAGGCTGTACCATAAATGTCTACGTCAGAGCTGGACAGAGTCAGAAGAATTGCTGGAACCTCTGTCTCCAAGCCTAGCCAACAAAATGCAAGCCACGGGTTCAGGGAATGTGCCTGTTTCAAAGGAACGAGAATGAGAATGACAAAGGACAACTGATGCAGAGGCACACATGCACACACGACCCAAACTCGATATGTACACAAATGATCCTTTTTAAAAGACAGACAATAAAGGAACTATTGATAGGAATAAACACTATCACAGTTCAGGTTTCTATTGCTGTGAAGAAGACAAGACCAAACGAAAGCATTTACTTGTGGTGGCTCACTTACAGTTCAGAGGTTTAGTCCATTATCGTCATGGTGGGAAGCAGGGCAGCATAAAGGCAGACACAGTGCTAGAGAAGGGGCTGAAAGTTCTTACATCTGATCCACAGACAACAGGAAGTGATCTGTTGTTGCGGGAGGTCCTTCCGCTCCTTCAGCCAATAGCCGCTGAGATACCAGCCCATTGGGGTGTGGTCTCTCTCTTTAAAAGCGGCCACTTCCCTCCTTGCTCTCTCTTACTTCCTGCTCCGCCTCCGGCGACTAGACTCCCTTCCTGATTGCACAGAGGGCTGTTGTCTGGGACAGTGATCTGTAAGTTTTTTCCCTTTTAAATAAATAACCATTCTATTAATCATAATTCTAAACTGGTGTGGGATTGTTTGTGACTTACGCCTTCGCCTTCATCTGGTGCCCAACGTTTGGTTTTAGGACCCCTCCTTCCCTGCTCGGCTACCTGCAGCCAGTTCGGCTTGGGCGCGAGCCCTCCCTCCCTCAGCAGCAGCCTGTGCCTTGCGGCCTGTGCCTTGTGCGTGGAGCCAGCAGTTTAACATAAATTATCACGCAATGGCTTTTCTTGCTGCAGTTCTTTATATTTTCCCTTTAGACACCTGAGATTGACTTCAAGTCCCCACGCACCCTATCGTTTGCCTCCCCATGTCGATTTAAACTCCACAGGCCTGCGTAGTCTCTGCCCGCGTGGTTTGCTCTTTTCTGAGTCATTTTTAAATCTCCCTTGCAAGCACAGCGCTTAACCAGAGCGCAAGCAGTTGCCAAAAGCTGCAACCCCTCAGGGCGACTCTGTCACATGGAGGCATAAGCGGCTTCCAGGTTGCTCTTCTCTACCCCTGGATTCTGGGTTTCTGGTTCCGTGTATGGGATTGATTTAATTACATTTACTTTGTTGAGAAACTCGCATTTTCCAGTTTTTAACATCTACTAAGGCGGACACTGAAACAGGACCCTGTTTTTGTCGCGACTCAGCAACAGCGCCACCTGCTGGATAATAGGTAATATGGCAGTTTTCATTTCTAACGCAAATTTTACTGCTTTGTTTACTAATACAATGGATTATATCATACAAGATTTATATGATTATGGGGATACCTTAATTTGCCTGTTACTAGGTTTCAGTTTTCTTTTCCATATTCTATCATTAAGGAAGAACATGGCACTCCTAAGAACGATAGAATCTTTACAAACTAATAATGAACAACTAACTGACAGGATTAAAATTATTGAAAATCAGAGGTTATCTGAACAAGTGGATACTATGATAGACAAAATTGACTCCATATCCAAGGGTACTAGAAAGTTACCTGAAAGGGTTCAGGCTGTTGAATTTGATGTTCAGATGTTATCACAAAGTTTTGATAAGTTAACAGACAGAATGTACCTCCAAGATGGGAATCTACATGATATACAAGAAAAGTTTAAGGAGGACATGTTATCTTTGAAGGAAAAAAAATTAAAGCTTTGAAATCACAGGTGCAGAATGGGGACCAAAAAAATGATACCTCAGTAAAATCACTAGAAACATACACAGGTCAGGAGATTCAGGATTTAAGAGAGACAATGATAAAAAGATTTGAAAAGATTGAAGAAATTATTGAAGCTGGTGAACAGAGTAAGGAGGCACAAGGACAGGATATAATGCCACCACCAGCTATTAGAACTGGCTTACCCAGGGTTTTAGCGACATACCCTATACTTAATTCTGACAAAGCGTCAACTTCTAAAGGCTCAAAGGAAGTCAGAGAAGCTAGATGGACGCCAATAGCAATGATCTGAAAGAAATTAAGCAAGCTATTGTTAATTTTGGCTTGCACTCTGCATATGTTAAGGAAATGATAAAGACCTGGGCTTCTAATGCTAGAGCTACCCCCCATGATTTCCATCAGTTAGTGTCTACAATTTTAGATGGACCTTCCTTGATGTTTGGAATCTATTTCAGAGAAGAATCCAAACATATGGAACAGCAAGGAAAAGCAAAAGGTGTGGAGGTTTCCCAAGATCAAATTCTTGGTGCAGGAGAATATGCTGATCCACAGGTCCAAGCTCTTTATGATGAAGAAGGACTGTGTCTATGTCACCAAGCAGCTTTAAATGCTTGGAATAGGATACAAGATCCAGCAAAAAGGGTTGAATCATATACCAGGATTAGGCAGGGACAGAGAGAACCCTTTATTGACTTTTTGCAAAGATTAATTAAGGCTCTGGACATAGGGGTAACAGACCCAGAAGCTAGACAAATACTTCTTGAATCTCTAGCTTTTGAGAATGCAAACAAAGAATGTAAAAAGATAATTGGGCCTTTAAAGTCTAGATCAGCACCCATGGATGAATGGATTCAGCATACAATGAATGTTGAGATGTTTAGCTATAATAATGAATCTTGGGTAGGAGAAGCGATTTCCAAAGCAATGAGGAGACATCAAACTGCCAGGTGTTTTAATTGTGGCAAATTAGGACATTGGAAAGGGATTGCAGGCAAAGAATTTCTAGGAATAATATCTCCTCTGGGAATGACAAAAATAGGAGACCTCCGCCTTCAGGTATATGTAGGAGATGCGGTAAAGGCCAACATTGGTCCAACGAATGCAGGTCAACAACAGACAGACAGGGCAACCTGATATCATTGGGAAACTCCTTGAGGGGCCTCTCGCAGACCCCCAAGCCAACAGTGGCCCAGTCATTCCCAGTCACAGTGGAGAACGTGCCTCACCAAGAAAATTAAAAGCTCCAATTTCTGCTGTAAAAAGTAATACTGGTCTAAATGATGAATTACACATGGAGGATGAGTCAAAAAACCCAGTAGGACAGAGTAAACATATATTTTGGCCGACTTCTATTAACGATCAAAGACCAAAGCTAAGAGTCTGTATAAATGGCACTTTTATTGAAGGCTTATTAGACACAGGTGCGGGTGTAAGTATCATTATTCCAGAATCTTGGCATCTGAATTGGTCTCTTCAAGAAGTAGATGTTCAGTTCCTGGGAACTAGAACCCTATCTCGTGTAAAACAAAGCACAAGATGGGTTGAATGCATAGGGCCCGTAGGGCAAATAGGAAGACTAAGGCCATATATAGCCAATATTGCAATAAATTTATGGGGCCGTGACCTGCTACAGCAATGGAATACCCAGATTAACATTCCTGTAGTTCCAGGAACTCATAATTCTGGGAAAGATATGAAGAGGTATTATGGAAAAAGGTCACCAGCCATTCAGGCTGTACAAGAACATACAGTAAATAGCAAACCTTTAGAGGTACCAACAGCCCTACCTTTAAAATGGCTAACTGAGAAGCCAATATGGATCAAACAGTGGCCTCTAGCTGAAGATAAATTACAGGCATTGGAACAGCTGGTGCAAGAGCAACTAGATGCTCACCATATTGAAGAATCAACAAGCCCTTGGAATTCTCCTGTGTTTGTTGTAAAAAAGAAATCTGGTAAATGGAGAATGGTGACAGATTTAAGAGCTGTCAACAAGGTAATTCAGCCTATGGGCCCACTACAATCTGGAATTCCTTTGCCTTCTCTATTACCAAAAGGATGGCCTCTTATAGTTATTGATTTGAAAGATTGTCTTTTTTTTTTTTACTATACCTTTACAAGAAAAGGATAGAGGAATTCGCCTTCACAGTGCCTACTTATAATAATTCTCAGCCTACTAGGAGATATCAATGGACTGGCTCCCACAGGGGATGCTCAATAGTCCTACATTGTGCCAATATTTTGTAAGTAAGCCATTGGAAATAATTCATAAGCAATTTCCCAAGACCATAATTTATTATTACATGAATGACATTTTGTTGTCTGATTCAAATAAAGATACTTTAGAAAGGATGTTTGAAGAAGTAAAGAAAGTCTTGCCTAAATGGGGATTACAAATTGCCCGTGAAAAGATTCAAAAAAGGAAATTCTATTAATTACCTAGGTTACAGAATAGGGTTAGAGAAAATTAAAACGCAAAAGGCACAAATTAGGAGAGACTGGTTAAAGACTCTTAATGACTTCCAAAGATTGTTAGGAGACATTTCCAGTCTACGACCAGCTGTTGGGATAACACCTGATCTAATAGTTCATTTAAACAAAACCTTAGAATGGTGACAAAGATTTGAATAGTCCAAGAAAACTGACAGCTGAAGCAGAAAAGGAACTGACAATGATTGAGGAAAAATTACAGGAGGCACATGTGGATAGGGTGAATCCAAATCTTAGCTGCATCCTAGTCATATTGCCTTCCAGAATTTCTCCAACAGGGATTTTAATGCAGAGAGAAGATATTATTTTAGAGTGGATATTTATACCTAATAAACCAAGTAAAAAATTAAAAACTTATGTGGAAAAAGTCTCTGAAATAATTATAAAAGGTAAGCTGAGACTTTGTCAACTAGCAGGTATAGACCCAGCAGAAATTATAGTGCCGTTTACTACTGAGGAAATAAGAAAGTTATGGGAAGACAATGAACCATGGCAAAGAGTTTGTGCTAATTTTTTGGGAGAAATTAATAGCAACTATCCCAAAAGTGATAAACTTAACCTCATAAAGAGAATGTCTTGGATTCTTCCTAGAATTGTATGTGATGCTCCAATAACTAGAGCCCGTACATTTTGTACTGATGCAAATAAATCAGGGAAAGCAGGTTACAAGTCAGATGAATTGAGTAAGGTGGAACAAAGCCCTTATAATTCTGTCCAGAAGGCAGAATTATATGCCATTCTTATGGTGCTAAGGGATTTTAAAGAACCTCTTAATATAGTTACAGATTCACAATATGCAGAAAGAGTTATCTTGCATATTGAAACTGCTGAATTTATACCAGATGACACAGAGTCGACTTCACTGTTTAACCAGGTACAAGACATAATCAGGAACAGGCTTTGTTCGATGTACATAACACACATCCGGTCCCAGACAGGTCTGCCTGGTCCTCTAGCACAAGGCAACACTGAGATTGATCAATTATTGATTGGAAGCATGTTGCAGGCCTCAGAATTTCATAAAAAGGATCATGTCAATAGTAAAGGCCCAAAGAAAGAATTTTCCATTACATGGCAACAAGCTAAGGACATTATAAAGAGATGTCCTACTTGTTCTTTCTATAATCAAACACCGTTGCCTGCAGGGAGTAACCTAAAAGGTACTAAAAGAAATGAAATCTGGCAGATGGATGTGTTCCACTTTATGGAATTTGGTAAATTAAAATATGTACACCACACCATAGACAAGTATTCAGGTTTTCAATGGGCTACTGCCGTGAGCTCAGAAAAGGCTGATTCAGTAATCACACATCTATTGGAAGTTATGGCCATCATGGAATACCTGCACAAATAAAGACAATGGTCCAGCATATGTATCTAAGAAAATAAATCACTTTTTTGCTTATTATAATATAAAACACATTACAGGTATACCAAATAATCCTATAGGTCAGGCAGTTATAGAAAGATCAAATTGTACTATAAAGGATATGCTGAACAAACAGAAAGGGACCAAAAATACCCCCAGAAATAGATTACATAATGCTTTATTAACCTTGAATTTTCTTAACGCTAATGAGAAAGGAACGACAGTGGCAGAAAGACATTGGATAATGGAAAAGTCTGCTGAACTAAATCAACCGATTTATTTCAAAGATGTGCTGACCTCTCAATGGAAGCCAGGAGATATGCTACGTTGGGGAAGGGGTTTTGCTCTTGTTTCCACAGGAGAAGAAAAATTGTGGATACCATCAAAATTAATAAGGTTTCGATTTGAAGAGGAGAAACCTCTTGGAAAGGAGAAATGACAGCTCATCCACAATGATGATATTCATACAGGTGGTAAGAAAAACATATAGAATGGGGGCAGGGTTCTTTTCTTATCTCTGCAGAAAAACACTCATCTTCAAAAAATTCAAGGGACCCTGGATGGTTTGAATAGTGACAGATGGAAACTATTTACAACCCAATAAGAATCAGCAAGAAAATCAAATAGGGGGGGCTGGAGAGATGGCTCAGCGGTTAAGAGCATTGCCTGCTCTTCCAAAGGTCCTGAGTTCAATTCCCGGCAACCACATGGTGGCTCACAACCATCTGGATTGAGGTCTGGTGCCCTCTTCTGGCCTGCAGACATACACACAGACAGAATATTGTATACATAATAAATAAATAAATATTTAAAAAAAAAAAGAAAGAAAATCAAATAGGTCCCGTAAGTAAAATTATTCTACTCTTATCTTTAAATATGTATTAATGTGCATTTATTTATTAATATATAGAGCTGGTTTTAAAGTTGGACTCTGGCTCAGTCCCTCTCCAATTCCAAGCCTGTTGGTAAGAAAAAAACCCAGAGTTTCTGGAGTTTCTGTCTCATGTCAAGAGCCATGATATGGGACAGAAAGAAATAATGAATTTAGAAAACATCTTTGCTTTTCTTCATATCTATCATACTTTTCACTGAATATATCTATCATGCCTTTCATTGAATATATGTATGTCTATATGATTAATGTTTAAGTTTTTCACACTGAACAATGAGTTTTTCCTGCAGGGACATTTGAAGTTTCCAGGAAGAAGATGAGGCCCCATAACAACTCCACCTGGTTGATATGACGTCATGATACTGATAGCGCTACTACAAGACCTGTTTTGGGTACTAGCTGCACAAGACAGTTCCAACTTGGTTAGCTGAAATGGTGCACATCTTGTACAACATTCTGGCCAGACCTCCACAAAATACTCAGAGACTATTTGCAATTTTAAAAGACATTGATCTTGAAATTTAACCATCATTTTACTTTCACAGGATCCCCCAGAAAGAACGTCACCCCCATGACAGCTGGAAGTAATTCTAGAGGACAACGTCCCCCTCTTCTAGTAAAGTTTGCCCTTGGGTTTAGGGACATCATTTAGAGGTTGATTATAATTAGTATACGGTTGAGGGTTGGGGAGGAATTTTATAAGCTCAGGGATCATTTTAAAAAAAAAAGAGGGATAATGGGATGATGGGATAATAGATTGGTACTTGTGAGTTATTGTTTTGAGACAAATATATTGGTATCGATTCTTATATATTGATACAAAGTTAAATTATATTGACTATTGTATGCATGCATGCTTCTACCTCTGTTTAAAACATTTTTTATGTATTGATATATACATTGTATTGATAGTGTATATTTAACATATTGCAGTGTACATTTCTACCTCTGATTAAGATACATATATATTGTTTGTGTATTGATATATATTTATCATACTGCAAGGTATATTTGTACATTGTTTATATTTGGAGGTCATTGTCCTCATTTGTTTCACAGTCGTTTATTGTCTTAAAGTTAGATAGGTATTGAGAATTATATAGATCAATAGTATTCTGAGTTTGTCATTTATAATTAGACTAATCAGGTTCTTTAGATACATAGAGATTATACTCAGTATAGATAGATAATCTTCAACCTCTTCAAAGAGCTGTAGAAAATGGCCTTTAATCTAACTCAGAGTTTTGTGGTAGTGAGACACAATTACTCCTGGCAACACCACTCTATTCCCAAGAGAATGTTGAGCACCAAAGACACTCCACCTGGAGCCTTTCTTCTTGGCTGAACTGGCTTTTGGGCAAAGAAATGCCCATACCTCAACCACTGAGACAGAGATACAGAGTATCTGTGAATGGAAAAAACAGGACTGTCATATCCTGCCAAGATAGGGTAAGATAGTTTTGACAAGTTTCTTGCCTTTGAAAATGGTATGTCAGTTATGTTAGACCTTAGTCAAAGTTGGTTGCTTCAATGCTGCAAACGTGACCTTGGGTGATTGCCCAGGTAGCTAGTTGTCTCTGTGATTTGTTGCATGTTTTGGAAATTGTTTGATTGCACTTCCTAATTACCCAGGTAACATTATTTCCCTTCTCAGATCTTCGATGGGGTTGAAGACTATATAAATGTAGTTACTTTTCTCTCATGACTTGGCCAAGTTATTTATTATACAAGACCTAAGCTAGTTAGAATAGGATATTTGTACTTATTGTATATAATTTCGTAGTAGGTTTAGAACTCTCTTACTTAAACAAAAGGGGGAGGTGTTGTGGGAGGTCCTTCCGCTCCTTCAGCCAATAGTCGCTGAGATACCAGCCCATTGGGGCATGGTCTCTCTCTTTAAAAAAGCGGCCACTTCCCTCCTTGCTCTCTCTTACTTCCTGCTCCGCTTCCGGCGACTAGACTCCCTTCCTGATTGTGCAGAGGGCTGTTGTCTGGGACGGTGATCTGTAAGTTTTTTCCCCTTTAAATAAATAACCATTCTATTAATCATAATTCCAAACTGGTGTGGGATTGTTTGTGACTTACGCCTTCGCCTTCAGTCTGTCTTGAACAGGGCATGGCTTGAACATAAATGAGACTGAAACCCCAGGTCCACCTCCACAGTGACACACTTCCTCCAACAAGGCCACACCTCCTAATAGTGTCACTCCCTTTGGGGGCCATTTTATTTCAAACCACCACACACACAGTTGGAGCTAGAGAGATGGCTCAGCAGTCAGAGCACTGGCTGAGATTCTAGACAGTTTTTTGGGCACCTCCTAGCCATTTGCTCGTGATTCTGCCCTAGCAGTAGGGAACTTGGAGGTGCTATGGCATATAAACTGGGCAAATTTAACTGGCAAGTAACATTACACAAATTGAGCAGGTTATATAGAAATATATTTTATATATATGTAACAACAATTAATGGAAAAGAGGCCATAAATTTGCAAGAGATTAAAGAGAGGTATATGGGTGGGTTTGAGGGTAGAAAAAGGGTAAATGTTGTAATGATATTATAATCTCAAAATTACAATCAATTTTCAAAAGGAAGCTTACTCTCCTTTGCCCTTCATATCACCTGTGTGCTGTACCCCACTTCCTTAGAGGAGAATAAATGAAGGGAAGTTTAAGTAGAGACGAATGGGAGGGGAGGAAAGAGAAGCAGGGAGGGAATAATTAACACAATGTACATATGCAGACCTGGGTTTTATGCCTACAGGTACAAGAATGGCATGGATATAATAGAGCTAACCAACTGCTTTTCTGCCAGAGTTAAGGCCCACTCTCAAGGAGGAAATGCAGGCCTAGCACTGTAAACGTGGCTTACAGCCTGTGGCTGTGGAGCCCGCACACCCTAGAGGTGAACCTATTACTCCAATTGCTGAATGGGTAACCCAACAAACTGCCCTCCAAATCCGAATCTCTATGCCACAGCTCCCTGCAGCTCTCAGACCTCCACAAAGACCTTTGGGTTTCTTTGTTTTGCAAAGTGCAAGGACTGACACAGGAGCTCAGAACTGACCCACGTGCAGAGAGTAAGTCTGTGTCATGCTCAGCACTGCACCGTCTCAGGAACAACTGCTGAGGAGGAATGGAAACTCCGTAGGAGCCACCGGTCAGTGAGGGCCGGAACAAAACACTGTCCTCTAAACAAGACAGAATCGCTGCACACATGTACCACAGAGGTTGTTGTTGCGTGCATGAGACCTGCACCTCAAGCCACAGAGGACGGGGACTAGCTCCTGAGCCACTTCTCCTACCTGAGAAACTGCTGATATAGCATCTTCTATTGGAGGGAAAGTTAGTTTTCTTTAACGATGCAGTTTATGGTAGGTTCACCATAGTCCCGTGGATAGTGCCACACTCAAAGTATATGGTCAGCACAAACCGGGCTCGGTGGATTATTTAAAAAACAAATATGACACAGAGGTGGGAAGGAATGGGGATGCGACGGTGAATCTTGGAGATGTAAGAGGAGCACTGGGAGGTGAGTATGATCGAAATGGTAGTGTGTGTGGATAAAGTTCTCAATAAAAACATAATAAAAATAATAGCATATTGGATTTCAGCATATTTGTAGGAAACAGAGACTCAAAGAAGGCGAAAAACTTGGAAGTGACATAGGCATGGAAAAGGGAAGGAAAGCTGAGATAGTTCACAGGTTAGAGGAAGTCCTTCAGCTATGACTCTGGGTGATGAATGCATCACTAAGAACCTTTCATATTTAAGATTTTTATACCTGTACATGTATGAAATTTTTTCTTGTCCTAATATCTAGAAGGCACTTAAAGTTGTCGCTAAACTGTTTTAACAATAAATACGTGGCTTGGGAATTAGAGACAAGTTTCTCCTGAGCTGACTGGTTGAAGCCTACAGAGACCTTAGTGATTAGCCAGAATATAGTGTGGTTCAAAAGTTCTGCTTATCCGGTAACATGTTGTGCTAGTTTGAATGTAATTGGCCCCCATAGGTCCAAAAGAATGACATTATTAAGAGGTGTTGCCTTGCTGGAGGAAGTGCGTTACTGTGGAGGCAGGCTTTGAGGTCTCATATATGCTCAAGCCACGCCCAATGAGACAGTCCACTTCCTGATGCCTTCTGATCAAGATGTGGCCAGCCACCATGTCTACCTACACACTGCCACATTCCTTACCATGCCATCAATGGACTGAACCTCTGAACTATAAGCTGCCACCTCAATTAAATGTTTTTCTATATAAGAGTTACTGTGGTCATGGAGTCTCTTCACAGCAATAGAAACCCTAAGACACATGTTAATAGGGAAAAGACTGTCAGACTGAGAATAATTCACACAATGTCTTAGACACTATTTCAAGGCGTTACAGAATGAGTTACCTAAAGAATTTAATATAGGTTCTGTATAATTTTAAATGAGGCGTTTAATTGGTTAGGATATTTAATTCTAAATAAATACTGGACCTCTGTATTCTCCTCAGTATTGGGAAAACTGAAAAACATTCTTTTCATGGTGGCTCCCATTCAACCCCAGGAAGTGAAGATAGGAGCGTGAGGAGGTGAAGAAAGGTCATCCTTAGCTATATGTGAGTTCCAGGCCAGCCCTCAACACATGAGACGCTGTCCTGCCTTAAAATAGTTTCTAAAAGGATGGTGGTTGGAGAGATGGGCCAGCAGTTAAAAGCATTCCCTGCTCTTGGAGAGGACTTGAGTGTAGTGCCCCATACCCACAAGAGGCAGCACAGAGCCTCCTATAACTCGAGCTTTGTGGGATTTGATGCCCTATTCTGGTTCTGCGGATACCTACACACGTGGAATACATTCACATACAGACACATACAAATGAACGTTAAAAACAGATAAATATGGGCTGGAGAGACAGTTCAGCAGTTAAAAGCACTTGCTGCTCTTTTGGAGGACCTGGGTTCAATTACCAGCACTTACATGGTAGCTCACAACCATCTCTAACTCCAGTTCCAGGGGATCCAATGCCCTCCTCTGGCCTCCCTAGGCACCAGGCAAGCATGTAGTGCATAGATATACACGCAGGCAAATACCCATGCACATAGAATTTTGAAAGAGGTAAATAAAAATAATCTTTAAACTTTAAAGGGGTACGGAGCTAGAAAGAGCTCAACAGTTAAAAGTTCAGATGCCAGAATTCACACAACAAGCCAGGTGTCCCCTGCACACCTGTCACCCAGCTCCGAGGGGCAGAGAGCAGAGAATCACTAGGACTTACTGGCGTCCAGCCTATCTGGAGAAACGCTAGCTTTTGACGTATGACAGACTTTTCCTGGGGAGATGAAACACACACACATTCATGCCAGAAAGGGAACCCATGCACACCAAAGTAACAAATGTACCAAAGTCCACCTTGGCAAAGCAATGAGTTTGTTCTGGGGTTACCGGCAGAGCAGCTACATCCCGGGGCTCTCTGCACAGCTGGCAGGCAGTTCGGCAGGCCCAAAGGCTCTCCTCTTCAGCCTGCCTCTTCGACTCTGAGACAGGTGGTGTTTGCTTCCATTCCGGCCAGGGAAGGAGCCCTCCCGGCCTTCACAAGTTTCCACTTTGTCAGCCGGTGACATTTTATTTACTGAACTCTCCCTCTCAGAGGAACACTTCAATCTGGAAGAAACTCTCAACATCCCTAGGTTCAAAGAAAGGCCCTCTCTCAAAAGAACAGGTAAAGAGTAACAGAGAACACCAGTGCCCTCTGCACATGCATCTGTAGGCACGCATGAAGATGTGCACATGGTACCGTCTTAGACACTACTTCAAGGCATTGCAGAATGAGGTACCTAAAGGATTTAATAAAGGTTTTGCATAATAATGCATGTGTCTTCTTCTGGCCTCTGCACATGCATCTGTAGGCACAGTGTACATGCGCACATATGCACGCTGGCTAATCTTTTAAAAAAGTGTGTCGCCCATGAGGGACCAAATTCCTTAAAATACTGCAAAGAGAATTGATTGCAAGGCTCAGGCTGTAGGGCCAGGCAGGACTGAGCTGAGGCTACCAGGGAAGGGTGGCTGCACTCACCTCCACACAGGCCTGCGGAGACTCCAGGGACTCTTCATCTTGCTGTTCCATGGTCTCCTCCAGGTGTAGCCAGGTGCCAAGCTGCACAAACAAATGCTCTTGAGCACAGCCTGCACCGCCAACCTCCAACCCAGCCTGCCCTTCTAGAAGTTAAAGCCCCAACTCAGCATTAACCAAGAATTCCTCAGTTCCTCCTCCAGGCCAAATCCTCATAGCTCCAATTTGTTCCTTCATTCCCTCCACCCTGTAAGCCTACCTCATGCTCAGACATGGCCTTCTGCCCACTACCAAAATGTGCAGCTCCAGTGAGGACCTTCGCTGGTCCCTGGGAGCCCCACAAACACCCAGCACACAAAGGACTCCTTTATATTATGTACTTGACTGCCCTGAGTGTGCAACCACAAGCCCCTAGCTCTTCCTAGGGCCAGGAACCACAGTCACTGAGGAAATGGATGAAGCTCAGGACACAGCCCAGCCTTTCCAGGGCCAGGAACCACAGTCACTGAGGACACGGATGAAGCTCGGGACACAATCCCAGCCTTTCCAGGGTCAGGAACCATAGTCACTGACCAAATGGATGATGCTCGGGGCAGAGTCCCAGCCTCTCCAGGACCAGGAACCATTGCCACTGACCACATGGACGAAGCTCGGGACGCAGACCGGCCTTCCCAGGAACTGACTTCACCACAGCCCTTTCATTGGCCAGGTCAGATCTTTCAGCAACCTTCCAGAGTCTCCGCCTTCCTATTCACGCAGGACCCCAGTCCCTCCCTCCACCATCTAACCTGAATCTGGCTCAGATTCTTAGCCAAACCCTCAGACCCTCATTTCTAGACTGAACCTGATTCCTCCATTGATCTGGAGGATGGGGGTGGGGGAGCTCTGGCAGAAACAGCACCAGCACCTGTATCCCTGAAGCTTGGCTGTCTTTGTGCCAATTGGATGTCACGGATACTGAAACCAGGGCAGCACCTGGCCAATCCCAACTAGGCGCTCAACCGCACCCCCATGCTCGCTTATGCAGCACTGAGGATGGAACCCAGGATTCGAAGCATGCTACAGTCTATGCCTAAGGCACATGCCCAGCCAGCACTCTTGTCTTTCTCACCACCCTAGCACTAATGTGGAGCCCCACCCACTTCTCTCAACCTGCCCAAATTCCCGCTCTAACACGTTCCTGGGCACCTGAGTCCCAGGAAGACCCTGTCTTTCCCCAGACTAGGGCATCAACTGGTTGCGATCACAGCGAACTCTACAAAGACCCCAGTACTGTGTCTATAAAATCCATGTCTAGCAGGGAACAGTGGCACACACCTTTTACCCCAGCAGATTCCCACCCAGGATTTGTATTCAGGCTCTTTGTCACTCTCAGGTTCTTTTTTTGCTTTGTTTCGGTTTTGATTCCTTGGTTTTTTGAAGCAGGGCCTCATGTAGTCTACACTAGCCTCAAACTCACCATCCTCCCGAGTGCTGAGTTTATAGATATGTGCCACCAGATCTGGTTTATGAACTGCTAGGGCTTTGTTCATGCTAGGCAAGCCCCTAACCACCCGAGTTCCACCCCGGTCGGGTTCTTATAGGAACCTGAATCCCCTTATGTCTCGAGTCACAGCTGCCACAACGCTCCTGCAGGCACCAGTTCTGCATGCCTGGAGAACTGCAGTTAAAATACAGTATTACCGAAATCTGAGCACACAGCTCTAGAGCCACTCCTCGCACCCCAGTGCTTGGCTCCCTGGGGTTCTCAAGCCTGTGCTGCAGTTGCTCCCACGGGACCTGGTCCTTCCCCATCCTCTACCCTACCCTCCTACAAACCTAAGCATTCTGTTGCTTGAAGGCAGAATAGAGTCCAAAGCAAAGGTCCCAGCAATACTAACTCTGCGCTGTACCCACCTTCCCCCAGACAGCCGTCTATCAGAAGGCAGCTGATGTGAGAAGTCCTTAGGGATGCAGATCCCTCCTCCAAGCGGGAGTCTCTACCCAACCTGAGCACTTTAGAAGCCTGCATTATTCTACAAGGGAGCCAGGATTCAGGTCAATATCCTCTAACTCTGGCACCTGACAAGGGTGCATTCTACCTGGAACCCTCTGCTAGGCCCTGGGACCCTCTCAGTCCAGTACTTGGCTGTTTAAAGGACTGATTTGCTCAAGCAACATTGCCTGTCTTAGGGCAAAAACGGGGAACTCCAGCCTGCTCTCCTGTACCCACTTTCTCCAAATCGAAATGCTCCCTCCTGGACGGAGGTGGGAAGCTAAGACTCAGGAAGTAAATTAAACTTTAAAAAGCGGAAACTCTGAGTTTCACACACACACGCACCATTCCTCAAGGTTCTAGAGGCCATAGCAATGGCTGGGGAAGAGGCAGAGATGCAGTGCTCCTGAGTCATCCCCCATGGGCTTTTCAGTAGCTGAGTCATCCATCCTCCTGTAAGCAACCCCTCACCCATACCTCTGTAAGGAACAACAACAAACCCCCTGGCTCACCAGGCTAAACCGGGGTGTCACCCGTTTCTTTGGTTGGTTGTCATCATGCCTGATCTGGGAACAAAAGCTACATATTATCTCCACAAGCAGGACACCCCCAGATTTGCAAGACCAGTCTCTGCCAGGGGACCTAGAACCACGTTCCCAGAATGTTGGTTGGTGCTTCCGACACGAACACTAGCTCAAGAGTACAGGAACAGTGGCGCCGCCCTGGTCTCTAGGAAAAAGAATCTGGGCACTCCACTAAATAGGCACGGCAGGAGGGGGCTTCTCCGTACTTTAGAAGGCGGATGGGAAATTGCTCAGGTCACACCCACCTCTGCACCAGCGTCTCTCCCTACTGTCAAAGCTGATCCTGCATTCAGACCGATGGCCACCAGACTCAGTTATTAGGAGCGATAGGAGTCACAGCTTATAATAGACTCAGTAGACTAAATAGGCCCATCCTCTCCACATCAAGGTCACACACTCCCTCCAGGAAACACGAGACACTCCGCTCGCTCCCCGAGACAGGCAAGAATCAAGAGGCAGGCAGCCTGGCTACAAGCAGGGACAACTCAACTAGGTAGCTTCGAAGCTCCCTCCTTCCTCCAAAACCAGTAAGGTAACCCCTACCGTGCCACGTAGACCTGAATTCTCCTTACCTCAGAGGCCCCGCCATGTTGTCTTTCCGGGGCGAGAACACCTCGTCTAAGTAACTCCCCCATAACTATGTCTGTGCACTGTCT
Source organism: Chionomys nivalis (assembly GCF_950005125.1). NCBI lineage: Eukaryota > Metazoa > Chordata > Mammalia > Rodentia > Cricetidae > Chionomys > Chionomys nivalis. The sequence continues at coordinate 78,244,362 of NC_080087.1, read as the reverse complement.
TCCATGCTTCTGGACATATTCGGTCCCAAACAAGTCCCACCACTCACCCCACCATCCGCGCATGCGCGCACTGCACAGTCACGGCAGCTCGGTCTCCACAGACCTCCGCCACCCATAGAAGTCCGAACTCAGACGCCGGAAGCCCCATTCTCTGACATAGCCGCGTCCAGCTTCCCGCCCAGGCCTTGCGCATGCGCACACCGAGCACTATCAGCGTCCTCTTAGCTCCTACCAACCTGGGTGTCGACTATCCCGCAGTGTGGGCCGGGCTGTGGGCCCGGCCCGGCCTGAGCAGCGCACGACTCAGCGTCAGAGCAAATTTGGACTCACAGCGTCCTGCCCCGATCCTGAAGCACATCCGACATGACTCAAGTGGTGCAAGTTTGGCCTCCACCTCGAGTCAGCATCAAACTGGTCGCTCCGTGCAGACTGAGCCCAGCCAGGAAGCCGGGCCACAGCCGGCGCCCACACACCACACACATACAAACACATAAACACATTCACACACACACACACACACAAATGGCTGCACTGCCGGCTAAACCCGGAAGAGGGTGGCATCAGCTCAGTAGAACTACAATTCCCACAAGTCTCAGCTACTGGGAGGATTTAGCACCGAGAGGCGGGACCTTGAACGGCTGCGCAGTTCGTCCCAGCGTTTGAGAGGCCCACCAGCCAGTCCAGGGCGGGGCAGGAACGCGTGGGGCGTGGCCAATTGGGGACGTATTCTCTAAGCCAGACTAGAAATTCTCTTGGGCGCTGGCAAAGTTGGCAAAGCTGGGAGACTGGCGGCGTTCCCATTTCACAGTTCAAAAAGTCATGACTGAGCCGGCGGGATGGCTCACCGGCTAAAGGCACCGGCCGCCAAGAGTGATGACACGAGTTGGATTCCCGAACCCACTGGGTGCAGGGAAAGAATTGTTCCATAAATTGTCTTCTGACCACCACGCGCACACACAGACAGACAGATACATAAATGTATTTTGTTTCCTCTCTATATAACTCTGACTGGCCGGGAACTCACAGAGAACCACGTCCTTCTGGTTCTCAGATGCTGAGATTGACTGCATGCGCCACCACACCCATTTTATAAATAGGATCTTTTTTAAATCTGTAATTTTTTAAATCTGTAATTTTGTCAGTGTTAGTTCTCAAAGAAACCTGGGACAATGACCGAGGTGCCTGTTAACATATCCAAGTGGTTGCTGGTCAGTTCCCCCAGTGTAACTCTGTACCTGTGGCTCTTCCAGCCCTTCTCACCCCAATCCCCATCCTAAACCTCTGCCTACCAGGGGCTGGCCTTCACTTGTCAGCCCCCCCCTTCTCTTTCTTATATAAACTCCCTTGGTTCCCAAGCACTCTTTTGGTCTCTTGGTTCTTGGCTCCTCTATTTGTTCCCTCTTCTCTTTATCTCTTGCTCTCCCACTCCCCTCTCTCCACTCAGGTCTGGGTTCAATCTGAACCCTCCCAGATGCCTCAAGCTGTTCTCTCCCTGTAGTTCAAACATACCTAAGGGCTGTCATGCCTTGTTTTTGTTGTTGTTGTTTGTTTGTTTGTTTGTTTGTTTGTTTCCATTCATCTGGCACCGAAACTGGGCATTGGCATAAATGAGTTCCCTGCCCCTCCAAACCAAGCTGCAGATTTGCCTCTCCTAAGGTAGGAGAGGCATTTGTTTGTGCTGGCTTCTGCCACTCATAAAATTTGATTCCAGATTCTAGAGTCTGATTCTTCAGCTGCTGCTTCCCTCCACCTGTTCCAACCATTCGCCTTTCCTTGTCTACTCCATAACTGTCTCTCTAGCTTCTGGAGCCTACTAAGGCCTCTGGGGCCCCATGCGGCACATTTCCTCTACTAAAGACACTTGGCTCCCTCTCTTGGAACCCTCTCTTTTCCCCAAAGCCTCTCCGCCTTCAGCTGCTCTCTCCTCCCCTCCTCTGCTGGGTCAGTATCACCCCGGAGCTGCCTGCTTCGTCTTCTATTACTACCAAAGCCACACCGATTCAACAGGAAGTTCCTATCACCCTACTGGACCCCCATCAAGTGGAAAGGGACAACCTCCTCCGTGATTTCGGAGATTCTCTCTGACAAGTCTCTTTCTGCTTGGGGACGCCTGGGATTGAACACTTATTTCCCTCAGCCTTTTGTTCCCAGTTTCTTTCTAGAGCTTCCTCTTGCCTCTCCCAAGGAGCTGCCTGTTCTCTCTCTTTCTCGATCTCCCTCGGGCGACTCTGTTCCCTCTCAGCTCCCTGCTAAAAGACCCGCAGCTTCTCTATGACCTCTTGGGCTTCTCTCTGTCTTTCAGCTCCCTCTTGAACCTTATAGGAACTCCCTTCAGTAGAGCTAGTTAGCACTTGGGAGGCAGAGGCAGGCAAATCTCTGAGTTCAAGGCCAACCTGGTCTACAGAGTGAGTTCTAGTATAGCCACAGCTACACAGAGAAACCCTGTCTCAAAAACCAATAAATAAATAAACACTTAAAACTGTGTTATAAACTATCTCATGACTTAAAAGTTCATTGGGTATGTTTTTTTTTTAAAAAAAAAACCTGTAAAATCTGTAACAAAATTTAGCTTAACACTTCTAACAAAAGACTTATAGTTAAAATCTATACATGAGTAATCTAAATTTGCCACAACATATAATTTATGTGATTTAACTCTTTTTTCATTTTGAATTTTTTATTTAAAAATGTTTTAATATTACATACTAGCCCCAGTTCCTCCTCCCTCCCCTTCTCTCACCCCCCACCACTCCTCAGAAGGATAAGGTCCCTTGGGGAGTCAATAAAGTCTCGTATACCAAATTGAAGCAGGACCAAACTCCTCCCCCAGTATCAAGGCTAAGCAAGGTATCCCACCATAGAGAATGGGCTCCAAAAAGCCAGTTCATGAACCCAGGATAAATCCTGGTCCCACTGCCAGGGGCCCCTTCCACAAATCAAACCATATAACTGTCACCCACATTCAGAGGGTTTAGTTCCATCCTATGCAGGATCCCCAGCTGTGAGTCTAGAGACCTTGAGCTCCCTCTAGCTCAGGTCAGCAGTCCCTGTGGTTTTCCCCATCATGATCTTGAGTCCCCTTGCTCATCTGATCCCTCCTCACTCTCTTCAACTGTCATGCTACATTCAACTAAGCTCCAGGAGCTCAGACCAGTGCTTGGCTGTGGATCACATCACTGCACCTGCTTCCATCAGTTAGTGGATGTAGATTCTATACTGACAATTAGGGCAGTCACCAAACTGATTACACAGGAAAGCCAGTTCAGGCACCCTCTCTACTATTGCTAGGAGTCTTAGCTTGGGTCATCTTTGTGGATTCCTGGGAATTTCCCTAGCATCTGGTTTCTCCCTAACCCCATAATAACTCCCTCTATCAAGACACCTCTTTCATTGCTCCTCCACCCCCTTGGTCATCTGGAGCCCTCATGTTCCCATTTCCCCATCTGCTTCCCTCTACTCCCCTTCCCAGTTTACCCAGGAGATCTTAACTAGTTCCCTCTCAATGTGTGTCCTTCTTAGGGTCCTCCTTTTTACCTAGCTTCTCTGGGGCTGTGGATATTTATCCTTTCTTTCCCGTCTAATATCCACCTACAAGTGAGCACATACTGTGTTTGTCTTTCTGGGTCTGGGTTACCTCACTCAGGATGGTTTTTTCTAGTTCCATACGTTTGCCTGCAAATTTCAGGATGTTGTTGTTTTTTACACCTGAGTAGTAAAGTACTCCAGTGTGTAAATGTACCATATTTTCTTTATCCATTCTTTGGTTGAGGAGTATCTAGGTTGTTTCCAGGTTCTGGCTATTACAAATAATATTGCCATGAAGATAACTGAGCAAATGTCCTTGTGGTATGATTGAGCATCCTTTGGGTACATGTCCAGGAGAGGTATTGCTGGGTCTTGAGGTGGACTGATTTCCGATTTTCCAAGAATGCGCCATACTGATTTCTAGAGTGGCTGTTCAACTTTGGGCTCTCACCAGCAGTGGAGGAGTGTTCCCTTACCCCATATCTTCTCCAGGATAAGCTGTCGTCAGTGTTTTTGATCTTAACCATTCTGACAAGAGTAAGATGGTATCTCAGAGTCATTTTGATTCTCATTTCCCTGATGGTTAAGAATGTTGAGCAGTTCCTTAAATGTCTTCTGGCCATTTGAGTTTCTTCTGTTGAGACTTCTCTGTTTAGAACTGTACCCCATTTTTTTAATTGGATTATTTAGCATTTTGATGTCTAGTTTCTTGAGTTCTTTGTATATTTTGGAGATCAGCCCTCTGTTAGATGTGGGGTTGGTGAAGATCTTTTCCCATTCTCTAGGCTGCTGTTTTGTCTTAATGACCTGGTCATTTGCCTTATAGAAGCTTCTCCATTTCAGGAGGTCCCATTTATTAATTGTTGTTCTCAGTGTCTGTGCTACTGGTGTTATATTTAGGATAGTAGTTTCCTGTGTCCATGCATTAAAGGCTACTTCCCACTTTCTCTTCTGTCAGGTTCAGTGTAACTGGATTTATGTTGAGGTCTTTGATCCATTTGGATTTGAATTTGTGCATGCAGGCATATATGAATCCATTTCTATGTGTTGACATCCAGTTATGCCAGCACCATTTGTTGAAGATGCTTTCTCTTTCCATTTAATACTTTAGCTTCTTTGTCAAAATTCAGGTGTTTAAAGGTGTGTGGATTAATATAAGAGCCTTCAATACAATTGCATTGATCCACATGTCTGTTTTTATGCCACTACCAAGCTGTTTTTTATTACTATAGCTTTATAATAGAGCTTGAAGTCAGGGATGGTTAGGTTCCTTTTTTGTACATGATTGTTTTTGACTATCCTGGATTTTCATTTTTCCATATTAAGTTGAGTATTGTTCTTTCGAGGTCTGTGAAGAATCATGTTGGAATTTTGATGGGGATTGCATTGAATCTGTAGATTGATTTAGGTAAGATTGCCATTTTTACTATGTTGATCTTAACTATCATCCAAGAGCATGGGAGATCTTTCAATTTTTTAATATCTTCTTCAATTTCTTTCTTTAAGGACTTAAAGCTCTTGTCATACAGGTATTTCTTTTTTTTTGTTAGAGTTACTCCAAGATATTTTGTTATTTGTGGCTATTGTAAAGGGCACTATTTCTCTGATTTCTTTCTCATCCTGTTTATCATTTGTATATAGTGATTTTTTTTTGAGTTGTGATTCAACTCTTATTTAATACATACTGTATTTGGAACTTGGATTCAACTCTTTTTTTTTTTTTTTTTTTTTTTTTTTTTTTTTTTTTTTTTGGTGTTTTGAGACAGGGTTTCTCTGTAGCTTTGGTGCCTGTCCTGGAACTAGCTCTTGTAGACCAGGCTTGCCTCGAACTCACAAAGATCCACCTGCCTCTGCCTCCCAAGTGCTGGGATTAAAGGCGTGCACCACCACTGCCTGGCATTGGATTCAATTCTTGTTTTAAAATTAGATCTAGGGCTAGAGAGCTGGCTCTGTTATGAAAGGCATGGCTCACAACAAAAATAGGTCTACTAAGAAAATAGATGTTTTTAAATAACGATCATGTGACTTGCCTCCATCTTGGCTGATTACCTCATTATGATGGAAGCAAACTTGTGACTGGCAGCCAAATTACTAAACTTAAGAAAGGATATATGTCATATGATGTCATCTTGATTAGGTGACCACATGACATAAAACAACTAAAGCAGCACTATTACATTTCTTAGTCCTGGTGAACTCTTGTATCTTCTTTTCAGACTCACAAAGAAACAACAGGTCTCCAAAATATTTTGGATTAGTATGAACTTTTGTATGATAAATCCCAAAGGTTATGAATATCTGCTCAAAGAACAAAAACTGATTTAGAGATTTATATCTAGCTGCTTATGTCCTTGCTAATATTCAACAACAGGCTTTTAGGAAATTTTAAATAAGAAACAACATACATTTGATAATAATATATACTTAATAAATAAAGTTTATAAATTTATAAATTTATAAAAATATGCTCAGGTTAACAGAAATTGGCTTAGATATGTATGTCTAACCATTTATGTCCTTGATAACTCCTCAAAACCAGGCTTCTAGAAAATTTTAGAAAATAAACAACATACATCTGATAAATAAGGTATATAAGGTTTATAAATTCCTAATATCTACTCAGGTTAACAGTAACTAACTTAAAGATATATGTGTGTAGCCTCTTTGTCTTTGCTAACTTGGTTAAGTTTTAGCTTTTTGGATAAACTGAGTCATACAAATAATTGTGATATTTAATAATCATATACAATAAAAAGTTAGGAAAGATACAGTCTTCCTATGGACTGTATTTATGGTTTAAACTTTACTGCATTTATGGTTTAAAGTTTTATTTTGATGCATAAAGGATCTCCAATTAAATCTTCAACTCAAAAGTTTGAGGCTCCAAGTTCACAGGGATAAACTGTAAAATCCTAATCTTATAAAAGCTGCTGACTTTTTATAACTGTTAAGGATAATTAAGACATGCAAGTTCATGCTCAGTCACTTAATAAATGACCAAATTCTTTAATGTGTTCAGAACTATGTTCACAACCATGCCAAGCACAAAAGTAATTCATTTAGTGACAAGCTTTCTTTATCCTTCTACATGAGTTTTCAAAGTTAAGCCTAAACCAAATAACTAAAAACAAACAAGAATCTGTTCAAATCAGATATATTTAAGAGATAATGGTCCTCAGCCTCTTCAGAGATCTGCTGAATATGGCATCTAAATTGTTCAGTGGGAAAACTTCCCATGATAGAATGTCAGCTCCTCGTGGCAGCCCTAAGATCTCCAAAGGAGACGGAGTACCCAGACTCCATCTGGACTGTGGGGATGCTGACCAGTTGGCAGAGAGCTGCTCCATGTCTTGCTCACTGTGAGGGCCCTGCCCACCCTGTGGACACTGTTGGGTTGACTGCCCTACTCTGCCTCTACCTACACACCTAATCAGTTTTCCCATGTTCCTCCTCCAAAGGAAAATCTCTCCAACCTTTGGGGTCTGTCAGCCAAAGGCTGATGCTATCGTAGGGTAACTATTTAGGTAGTATTAAATCTCTGTCATTTAAATTGATACACTGGCCATTTGTATTATATTTCCAACTATAATTTATCCTTCTCAGCTCTCTGATGGTGTTGACAGCTTGACTGACCGTAGCTTTGTCAGGCTAACAACAGCAAACAACAGCTCCTTCCCCAAGGCTGCAGCTGATAAGCTATTTATATAGACCTGGACAGTGCTGACTACTATTATAATCATTATATTATATTATAAGCTCAACATTTTAAGTTTTCTTTGGTTGTCTTCTAAAATAGAGACTTAAAAGAGCTTCTCGTTGTGCTAAACATATCTTTGTCCAATTTATAGATCCCACCCTATGGAAAGTGTTAATGATTTCAATCCAGAATCTTTGGGGGTCCTCAAGATTTTACTATGACTTAAAGTCTGCTGCTTTTACTATAGTGTAATTATATATAACTATAGTATAAATTGCAAACAGTAGGATTGCTAACATGTCTAAAACGTTTATCTTATTACAAACTTAAATAATTGATGTAAGTTTCAGGGAATCAATTTGACTCTATCTCTCACAGGTCAAACAGACTCTAGATAAATACTCCCATCAATCAACAACCTAAATTTCCCTACCTATTCCTGAGGATGGGATTTCTTTCTCTTTCCCTGGTCTTTGGACTACCCCACTCAACTACCACGACCACGAGCCTGGAAATTTCAAATTTACAAATTTTCTCCTAAAATCCTTGCCTTGACCTTCTGTCTCTTTTCTATATCTGTCCCAGCATATTTCCAGTTTGTAGGGAGAAGGCTGCTAGTTCGTTCCCAGCTGCTGGGCTTCCTGAAATAACCACACAGAAATCTGTATTGATTGCAATACTGTTTAAAATATGCTTAAACATATTTTTAGCTTACTCTTATATCCCATACAAACCTATCTCCATTAATCTGTGCATCACCATGAGATCGTGGCCTACCAATAAAGTTTCAGCAGGAGATGTGGGAGTGCCCTCTGTGTGTTGCTTGTATTGGTTAATGAATAAAGAAACTGCCTTGGCCTGATAGGGCAGAAATTAGTTAGGCAGAGAAGACAGAACTGAATTCTAGGAGGAAGAAAGCAGAGTCAGAGAGGAATGCCATGGAGCCGCCATAGACAGACATGCCGAATCTTTCCCAATAAGCCACTGCCACATGGCAATATACAGATTAATAGAAACGGGTTAAATCAAGATGTAAGAGTTAGCCAATAGAAAGCTAGAGCTAGTGGACCAAGCAGTGATTTAATTAATACAATTTCTGTGTGATTATTTCAGGGCTAAGCTAGCCGCGTGGCTGGGATGAACAAGCAGCCTCCTTGCAACAGGTGGACTCCAGTGGAGGCTTCTGTTCCTGGCAGTGGCTACATGGCTTCTCTGACTCTGCCATATATATATATATATATATATATATATCTTTTCCATCCTGGCTATATTCTGTTAGGCCATTGGCTGAAAGCAACTTCTTTATTTATTAACCAATAAAAGCAACACATAGCCGGGCGGTGGTGGCGCACGCCTTTAATCCCAGCACTCGGGAGGCAGAGGCAGGTGGATCTCTGTGAGTTCGAGACCAGCCTGGTCTACAAGAGCTAGTTCCAGGACAGGCTCCAAAACCACAGAGAAACCCTGTCTCGAAAAACCAAAAAAAAAAAAAAAAAAAAAACTTCCCACACCACCAGTCAACTGCAGACTAATTCAAACACACCAGCTTTTGGATATTTCTGACAGAATTTCCCAACAAGACTGAGCCTCTGCATCCCAAACTGCTCCAAAGCATCCTGCACTTCACTATCCTCAGGTGATCCAACAGAACCAGGGCAGTGAGCAAAACAAACACCCACCAGCCTGTTCTTCTCTCTTTCTTCCTATACTTTGACCATCATTCTAGCCTTCCTGCCCCCAATGATGCCCCAGTTTCAGCAGGAAGTAGTTACTGAAGAGATTACATCACGCCTTATCATCAATGAAGAGGCTGGAATGTTAGGTCTCAAAGAAACCCAGGACAAGCCTCACTCGGTAGCTGTGGCTCCTCCTAGCACCTCTCCCTCCCCAGGCTGGGCTTCTGCTTCCTTTCCTCCAGCTTCTGATCCTTATATAACTCAGCCATTTTAGACATGCAATCTCTTTGGCACTCTTGGTCTCTTAGCTTCTGGTTGGCTCCACTCCTAGATCTATCTCTCTTGGTCCACTTACCCCACCCCTATTTGCCCTCACTCTCCTCCCTTTTCTCTCTTCTCATGGTCTGGTTCAATCTTCTAGATGCTTCTAACTGTACTCTCCTGTTGACAGAGGTTTCTGTCCTGCCCAATCCCACAGCTGTTCAGCCCCAAAGAAACACACAGAGGCTTACATTAGTTATAAACTTGTTGGCCTATTAGCTCAGGCTTCTTATTAACTAATTCTTACATCTTAAATTAGCCCATTATTCTTGTCTATGTTAGCCACGTGGCTTGGTACCTTTTATCAGTGAGGCATTCTCATCTTGCTTATTCTGTGTCTAGCTTCCTCTGTGTCGACTGCAGACCGACATTTCCTCTTCCCAGAATTCTCCTGCTCTCATCATTCCGCCTATACTTCCTGCCTGGTCACCCTGCCTATACTTCCTGCCTGGCTACTGGCCAATCAGTATTTTATTAAACTACAAGTGACAAATCTTTACAAAGTACAAGACCATTGCCCCACAGCTCTCTTCATCATAATTACAATTTTAAAAAAGTGTTCTCCTCAGCCCTACTAGGATTGGTCATATGATGTGGGATTGCCCTCTGTATGCTGTAAATACCATTGGTTAATAAAGAAACTGCCTTGGCCTGATAGGGTAGAACAGAGATAGGTGGGGAAAGCTAAACTGAATGCTGGGAGAAAGAAGGTGGAGTAAGGAGAAGCCATGTAGCTCTGCCAAAGACGGATGCCAGAACTTTACCCAGTAAGCCACAGACATGTGGTGATACACTAATAGAAATGGGTTAAATTAAGATGCAAGAGTTAGCCAATAAGAAGCTAGAGCTAATGGGCCAAGCAGTGATTTAATTAATACAGATTCTGTGTGATTATTTTGGGGCTGAGAAGCCAGGAACCAACAAGCGGGCTCCTACAACAAATTGACACCCAACATGGGGACAATTTGTTTCTCATTTTTTTCATTAGTCATGTCTAAGGAAACTCCATTTTCCCCTAATTCTGTGGTTAGACAAATGCCAGCATTCTTCAGGAATTTGTGAAGCAGGTTTCTCTCTACCAAAAGGAACCACTCTCTTATCACTAGCTGTTGTGGAATTGTTTGTTTAACTAGGCAAAGATGTGTTACACTTGTTTATCCTGCATTTGTTTAAATATGTGAACATGTGTTGTTGATTCACTGTGCCTGCCCAAGGCACTTGATTGGTCTCATATAAAGGTGAATGGCCAATAGCTAGGCAGGAGAGGGATAGGCAGGACATATGGGCAAAGAGAATAAGTAGGAGGAGGAATCTAGGCTTGAGAGAAAGAAAAGGAGAGGAGAATGGGGTGGGGAAGGGAGGCACCAGGGGCCGGCCAACCAGGCAACCACCAGCCAGTCAGACATAGAGTAGGGCATATGGAATGAAAGTAAAGTAAAAGGCCCTGACGTAAAACATAGACGAAGAGAAACAGGTTAAGTTATAAAAGCCAGTAGGCCAAGCATAACATAAGGCTGAGCATTCAGAACTAATAATAAGTCTTCATGTCATGATCTGGTAACTGGTTTGCAGCCAACAGAGAGTCTGCTACAACTGGCAGGAGGGACAACGGCTATCTGTGATACCTGCTAGCATAGCAAAGCATGTGTTGGCCTCCAGGTTCCCTCAGTGTCACGAGTACCCAAGTACCTCTTACACATTTCAGAGTTCATGCTGGCATCCTGGCTCTTCTCACCTCCTCCCTAACCTAAACTCCCCATTCTCCTTATAACCCTGCTAGCTCAGCTATGCTCTCTCTTTTGCCTGCACTCTGTCTTCATCTCTCACTCTTCTCCCACTCACTTCTCTCTCTCTCTCCTCTGCTCCTGCTTCTCTCATGCCAGGTCCAATCCACTGGCCATGTTCAGTTCACCGCTTCCTCTTTCTGCTCTGTGCTCTTCCAGGTTACGCAGGCTGTTCTCTCTCACACATCTATAATAAACATCTCCAGAAAGGCAGAGGTGGTGCATGCCTTTAATCCCAGCACTCGGGAGGCAGAGGCAGGTGGATCTCTGTGAGTTCGAGGCCAGCCTGGTCTACAAGAGCTAGTTCCAGGACAGGCTCTAAAGCTGCAGAGAAACCCTGTTTCAACACCTCCCCCCCCAAATCTTCCCCTTAATTATATCATGGAGCAGTAATGTCATAAGTTTACACAATAGTAAAATAAAAATCCTTTGTTTATTTTAGCTTTTTAAGACTGGTTTTCTTCTAGGAAACCCTGCCTAGTCTATGTTGTTTGAGTTCTTCTTTTTTTCTTAAAGATTTATTTATTTTATGTGCATTGGTGTTTGCCTACATGTATGTCTGCATGAGGGTGCCAGATTCCCTGAAACTGGGGTTACAGGTGTGAGCTACTGTGTCGGTGCTGGGAATTGAACCCATGTCCTCTGGCAAAGAAGCCAGTGCTCTTGACCACTGAGTCATCTCTCCAGCCCTTTTTAAGTTATTCCTGTTCCTGTAAGTCATTATTCATTTGTTCTCTATCCCTGCACTTCCTCGAACCCTCGTGTTTTGGCCCATTCCCCCCACCCTCATCTCCAATCCCTTAAGCAGACTCCCACCGCAGGGCCCTTTCACAAGCTGATGCTGCCTGGAAAGCTATTTCTCTGCCAGTTCTTCCTTTCTTTGTTTAGTCTTTAGAGGAATGCCATCTCTCGTGGAATATGGCCTGATCACCCTTATAAATACACAAATAAATGTTCCCTGTTGCTCTTGTCCTTGCCTCTTTAATTTTTATTAATATTTATTAAATTAGCATACAAGGTACTAGGTCTCATTATGGGTCATGGTGGTGCATGCCTTCAATCCCAGCACTCAGGAGGCAGAGGCAGGCAGATCTCTAAGTTCCAGGCCAGTCTGGTCTACAGAGTGAGATCAGCATTACAGCATTTTCAAATGAAGTGTGTTTTAGTAGGTTCTCCATCCTTCTCATCTCAACCCATGCCGTCCCAAATACCACTTTCAACTGGTCTCCTCCCCGGTCCTTTTCCTCTCTCACGTCCCACGTGACCTTTTGCCCACCCTCCCCCCTATTTTTTTTCTCAACAGCTTTTCATTAATACACTGTACATTTTGGGTACTTCTCTGGTCTTTTGTCTGTCTGTCTTCACCATTTGCCAACTTTATTTTATTTATTTATTTTGTTTTTTTTTTTTTTTGAGACAGGGTTGCTCCCTGTAGCTTTGGAGCCTGTTCTGGAACTCACTTTATAGACCAGGCTGGCCTTGAACTCACAGAGATATATCTGTATGCCTCTGCCTCTTGAGTGCTGGGATTAAAAACATGTGCCACCACTGCCCAGCTGAATGTCAGCTTTATAAAGAAAAGGGTTTGTGTCTATTTTGATTCTCTGTCCCCAGCACAAAAACCAACAACAAAAATTTATTGTCATTGTTAGGAAAAAATCCTAAAATGAGCTGCTCCACCAGCACAAAAAATCCAATTAGGTCAGATCAAACCAAATTAAAATGCTCATTGCTTTATTAAATGTGGTGCTCTCGGGTGGCCAAGTGCATGGCGGGGAGACAGGAAAGCGAGGAGACAGGAAAGCAGGGAGCATGTACAAACCCGAACCCTCCTCTGGATGCCCGCTTCAATACCCTGTGGGAGTGGTCCTGAACCTCCCCCTAGAAGGGTTCAGTACCTGGAATGCTGGGATTTGGAGTCCAGGTCAATGCAACTCCCAGGCCAAGGGGCTGGGATGGATGCCAGGGGCTGGGGTTACACTCCCAATTTAACAGTCATGTCATCATGCCATATATGCCCAGGAATAATTAGTTGGCTATAATAATGCACGCCTGTAATCCCAGCACTTGGGAAATTGAGGCAGGGTCTTGAGTGTATGGCCAGCCTGGACTACATAATGGAAACTGGGTGAACCTGAGTATGTTGGTTTGAATGAGAAATGCTCCCCCATAGACTGGAGTATTTGAGCAGTTGTCCCCCAGTTGGTGGAGCTATTTGGGGAGGTTTAGGTGGCACAGAGTGAGCAGAGGAAGCATGTCACCATGGAAGGGATTTGAGAGTGAAAACTACGCACCATTTCTGGGACCTGGGATTTTCATCCAATGAACAGGATGTGGCACAGAGGATGGGGTGCATGTGATTGTGTGTGAGTTTCTGGCATAATGAGAAAGTAGCGTGGTTAGTAGGGTAGTCATCAAAATGCATGAGGTGATGGTTTGGTCCCCAATACTAAAATGTGATGACTAGTTTGATGTCAACTGGACACAAGCTAGAATCATCTGGGAAGAGGAAACCTCAATTAGGAAAATGCCCCCATCAGATTGGCCTGTGGGCAAGCCTCTGCTACATTTTCTTGATTCATGATTGTGATGGGATTGGTTGACCTGGGTGATTTGTTTGTTTGTTTGATTGATTGGTTGGTTGGTTTTTCAAGACAGGGTTTCTTTGTGTAGCCCTGGCTGCCCAGGAACTCGCTCTGTAGACTGGACTGGCTTTGAACTCAGAGATCTGACTGCCTTTGCCTCCTGAGTGCTGGGGTTAAAGGCGTGTACCACCACCAAACCCGGGTATTATAAGAAAACAGGATGAACAAGCCATAAGAAACCAGCCATGAGAAGCAAGTTAGTGAGCAGCGTACCTCATGGCCTGATGGAGAAGCTCAACTAATCACATCTGGTTAGGGTGTGGCCACCTGGAGCCCACGTAGAAAAACTGGGAGATGCAGGTTCTCTCTCTCTCTCTCTCTCTCTCTCTCTCTCTCTCTCTCTCTCTCTCTCTCCAGTCCTCACCAGACCCTTCTGGATTTCAGACCTCCCACTGTTGTAGCGTGAGTTCCTCCTTTTCCAAATATTGATGAGCCTTCAGATGTACCGACAGCCCTGCCTTTAAAATTGTTGACTGAGAAGCCAATATGAGTCAAGCAATGGCCTTTAGCTGAAGAAAAGCTGCAGACTTTAGAACAGCTGGTACAAGGGCAATTAGATACTCGACATATAGAAGAATCTACCAGCCCTTGGAATTCTCCTGTATTTGTTGTTAATTAACCAATGAAAGCAACACATAGAAAGCAGCACCTACATCATTTCTCCTTTTTCTGTTTAAACAAAAAAGAAGGCTTTCATTTTAACATAGTAAAATTACATATAACAAAACAGTTATCAAGCAAGAATTACAGTTACAATACTTATATCTACCTTATCTTTTATCATAACTAAGGAAAACTATAACTATCTATACATTCTTCAACTCCATCAAAGACTCCAGAAGGATATAATATTACTTAAGCAAACAAGAAATAAGCAACTTCTAAAACTCTAGAAATAACAGAGACATCTCGCTGCCTGGACAGTCACCCAAAGTTCTTTTGTACTGTTGGGGCATCCATCTTCAGCCTACAGGCCCATAGTATCCAGCAGACATTTCCATGAAGCAGGAAATTTCAAAGACAGTTCAGTCACTTTCTGCTATGTCCTGCAGAATGTCTCACAGACTCTTTCATGAATCAGGAACCCCGAAAGACCATCTCACCATTAGGCAAGTTCAGCAGTCCTCTCTCTGCGGGTTCTCTGTGTCCAGTTTATCCAACAGTCCAGGCAAGAGCAGTTTCTTGCCCAAATGGCTATCAAACTCCATAAGGAGCCTCTTCAATGCCCATCTTCCTCTCGAAGTAGATTGGTGCTTCCAGGAGCAGATGTGTGTCATTGTCATGAAAAGCCCTAAGTTATTAAAACATTAAATGTCATATTCTGTAGTCTTTGAAAGATATGAAGAATGCCTATCTAAAATATATCTCTATATATCTAGAAAATCTAACTAACATGACTACAAGCTTGACTATTATTTATGATTATCCATCAACAACCTATATTTCCTATTATACATTATATTTTAAATGAACTACACAATCAAAATACCTTAATCAATATCAGAAATGCATATAACAAAATTGACCTCAAAATCCATACCAATGCAAATTATTTATATCTATATCATATCCCCCTTTAAATGTAAAAGAATATTTATAAACCATATTTGGGAACATGGGCACAGTTTTTTCTCTCCAAACTGCTTCCTGCTGAATGGGGGCGTCGTTAATCAGGTCTTTCATGGTGTAACCTGGGTGCTAGTTTCATCTCAGTCGGCAGTTGAGCGAAGCAATTTTTTGAGGGTGTTCACAGCAACCTTTCAGGAGGGCGTGGTCTATCATACCATATTGGGATAGAAGCAATCCACAAGGTCTGTGGAAACAAAAGAAGACCCTCTCCAAAGCATCATATCCTTAGACCCAAATTCTGAAGTCATACCCTCATGATATCCGTTCTGGTTCCACTTGGCAGCCCATATAATGAAATGTCTCTCTGTACTTAGCTCTTTCACAGTCAAAAGTTTTAAAGAAAACACAATAATACAAAGAATCCAGACTCTCTGTGAATTTTCCATTTTTACGTGGTTTATTTTTCTTTATTAATCTATAACAATCTGTACTCTGTCTCTTTAAAGACTTTACCCTTTTTTATAAGGCATTAACTTTATTTTCTATATTTCTTTTCTTCTCTCTCCCAAGCCTACGTACATTCATCCAACATTGTGATCCATTTAGTGATCTGAATCTGTCCTATTGTGAATCTGTAATTTTTTTACTATCCAGGAGCATTTCTTAAAATGTTAAGCACTTCTTAAAAACTTAAGTTGCACCATGTAGGGGTAATATGGTACTGCCTGTTTACTGCCAGTCTAAACCTTAACTGAACTGTTATTATGGTAATTACGATCATTCCTGCCTGAAGTCAGCACAGTTCAGCAAGGAGCAGCCTCTTCTGCCTCAGATCCATTTGGTGCCCCTGAGCTGCGCACAGTTACAGGCACACAGCAAGTCCACATTGGAGCAGCACTCAGCAGTTTAACTCTGAGACTGAGCGTGCGGCACAGAAACTCTTTTCATCCAAGTTACAGCCAAATCTGACATGCAGAGCACTGCATAGTCTGAAAACACTTCTCTGTATGGCGGCAGGAATCCGCCATGCTCTTCTGCCTGCCTAAGCCTGATTCTGCCATCTGCCCAGGTGCAGGCGGGGAGCGCTGAGCCATCGGCATGGTCTCAGAGCACTCTCCTTCTGATCACAAGCCGAAACACAAACATCCAGTCCCATAAGAGCCATTGAAATGCTTTAAAGCCAGAGTTTGCACTGGTGGCACAGCCCCAGGAAGCCGCGCTTTAAAATGATACAGCTTTTTTTTTTTCTGCTGCTGTTGCTGAATCAGGAAATCTCTCTACGGCACGCCACCAACAAACAGCAAAAATCTGCGTTAAACTCTGTTTTTTCTCTGTTTAAAATTAAGCTCTCTCAGGTTTCACGTGGAGTTTGTTACCACGATGGGTGCCACTCTGTAGTATGAGTGGTGGGCTGTGTGCCGCCACGGGGCTCCTGCACGGCTAGCTTTATACCCGAAATAATTACACGGAAACTGTATTCTTTTAAACACTGCCTGGCCCATTAGTTCCAGCCTCTTATTGGCTAGCTCTTACATATTGATCTAACCCATTTCTAATAATCTGTGTAGCCCACGAAGTGGCTTACCAGGGAAGATCTTAACCTGCGTCTGTGTCGGGTGGGAGAATCATGGCGACTGCCTGACTCGGCTTCTTTCTCCCAGCATTCTGTTCTGTCTACTCCGCCTACCTAATTTTCTGTCCTATCAGGGCCAAGGCAGTTTCTTTATTAATTAACCAATGAAAGCAACACATAGCAAGCAACACCTACATCACTTAGCCTAAGTTGGTTTCCTCAACATTGCAAATGAGACTTTGGGTTATTGCCAAGGTAGTCAGTTGTCTCTGTCATTTGTTGCACATTTTGGAAGTTTCTCAATTGTACTTCCTGTTTACTCGAGTAATGTTACTTCCCTTCTCAGATCTTTGATGGAGTTGAAGATTAGATAATTGTAGTTACCCTCCTCATGATTTAGTTAAACTTAATTTCAATACAATATTTAGATTCCTTGAAATAGAATGCTTAGTAAAACTTCTGTTATGCATTCCCTTGCTTAATATTGTTTATTGCTTGTAATTTTATATTTAGTATCTGTTGCTATTGTATATAGTTGTATTGGGTTTGGATTGATCTTGTTTAGACAAAAGGGGGAAATGATGGGGAAGCTCAACCAATCACATCTGGTTAGGGTGTGGCCGCCTGGATCCCAGGTAGAAAAACCGGGAGATGCAGGCATGCACTCTCGTGCTCTCTCTCTCTCTCTCCATGGTGCTCACCGGACCCTTCTGGATTTCGGACCTCCCACTCTGGTAGCGTGAGTTCCCCCTTTTTCAATTATTAGATTATAACTGTTGTTCTTGAGTTGGTCTGGTTATTTATCGTACCGACCGAATACGCCAACAATGGCCTCTGCATCAGCTCCTGCCCCCAGGTTCATACCTTGAGTTCCTGTCCTGACTTCCCTGGATGATGGACTCCACATTGTAAGCTGAAATAAGCTCTTTCCTCCCCGTGCTATTCTGTTGTTGCAGCAATAGAAGTCTAACTAAGATATACTCTAAAGAAAACAATTATCCGTTGCCGTTGGTTTTTTAAAAATTGTTTTATTTACGTGTGTACACACATGCATGTGGGGCCTTTCTGAGGCCAGAAGTTGGATCCTCTGGAACTGGAGTTGCAGGAAGTTGGGAGCCACTGACATGTGTATGGGAACTGAACTGGGGTCCTCTGGAAGAGCAGTATGCATCTTAGGCAGCGAGATGTCTCTCCGGTGCCTTCAACACTTGCTGAATGTGTGCTACCGGGTGGTGAGCCCAGACTCATGCCTGTCAGCCAGGCGCTTGACCATCTTTGTTTTTGTTTTTAAAGACCTCTTTAGAGGTGGGTGTGGTCATGTGCCTTTAATCCCAGCAGAGGTATGAGGAGTTCTGTGAGTTGAAGGTTATCCTGGTTTCCACAGGGAGTTCCAGACCAGCCAGGGCTACATATTGAGACACTGTCTCAAGAAAAAGGATATACTTTATTTTATTAATTTTTATCTATATGTATCCAGGTGCCCACAGAGGCCAGAAGAGGGTATTGGATCCCTTGAAGCTGGAGTTAGAGTAGGTTTTAAGTCTCCCCACATGAGTTCTGAGAACTGAACTCAGGTCATCTGGAAGAGCCACAAGTGCTATTAACCACTGAGCCATCTCCCCAGCCCAGCTCTGTTGCTTTAAATGAAGTGTGAGCCAAAGGCTAAGATTTGGTGGACTCCAGTGTCCAGAGCCTGACCCAGTCAGGTAATATTGAGGTCTGCAAAGATGGCAAGCAGTGGCTGGATTCTAACGTGCACGTTCAAGGGCATGGAGCATGTGACCCAGGATGGTTTGTCTAAACCTTCCGGAAAAAAGGAGTGTGGTGTCCATTAGGCTGACGGTTAATCTTGCAGTAAAGGCTGAGGTTTGGGTTCGTCAGCTTCTGTTAGACAAAGGAGAAAGTGACTTCTGTTAAGTGTACACTCTGGTCTACTTGACTTACAGTCTGAGACCCACACATCCTGGGCTGTTCCCCCGCCCTCAGAAACTCCTGTTTCATTACACTATAGTCATGATAGTGCCTCCAGGAGTGGCCTGTGGACCTGCCCGTGGTCCTAGACAGACTCTGAGGCAGCCCACAGTTCCCCACCTCTGGGCCTTGGCGCCCTTATATGATTCCCAGGCCTGATGAAGGAACCTTGATAAAACGAACAGGACAAAGACCCAGGACGTGGGTGATTCTGTGGCTATTACAATCTGTCCTGTGAGATCATGACTTCTACTTGACTTTGAAAGAAACACGAACCAGTGTCGTAAGCTGCCCACAGAGAGGAACATATAGAAAAAGGCTGAAGGTTACTTGACAATCAGTAAGAAATCAGGGCCATGCTAGTTTGAAAATGGATCCTCCCTAAGTGGAGCCCCACTTGAAACCTCAGTGGTCCCCAGCACCTCCATTCCAGCTTTGCAGGAGGCCAAGGTGGATGATGTTGACCCTCTGGCCCATAGGGAGGTGACAAATGTGTACTATCTTGAGCTGCTCGGTCAAGGTGACTTCACTGAGGAGACAGATAGAGAAAGCACCCCCAGGAGGCCCTTGCCCTTCAACTTGACACCTCCCCCCAACTCCCTTGACCTAGGTTGCTCTTCTCCTTCCTCCAGAATGTAGCAGATACTGGATCGGATGGAGGGACTCTCTCCTCCATGTGCTGGAGAGCCTGGAAAGCCTAGCCCATCATGTTCACAGCCTTCCCTACAGCAAGAATACCATGGTGGATGGGGGGAACCTCCAAGGGGAGGTCCCAGAAAGAGCTTTTTCTCTAAAGATAAAGGGAATGTCCATGACTCCCCTACTTAGGCCCTGGTGGGGAGTGACTTGAGAATTCCATTCGTGTCCAGATGTGGTGATACACACCTTAAATCCCAGCACTCAGGAGGCAGAGGCAGGCAGATTTTTGTGAGTTTGAGGCCAGCCTGGTTTACATAGTGAGTTCTAGGACAGTTGGGGCTACACAGAGAAACCCTGTCTCAAAAAAAAAAAAAGAAAGAAAGAAAGAAAAGAAAAGAAAAGAAAAGAAAAGAAAAAGAAAAAGAAAAAGAAAAGAATAGAGTTCCATTTGTGAAAGTCAAGGGCTGACTGGAGAGCTCACCAAACTGAACACAGGACAGATGAGAGATAGCATGAGCCAGTCTGATGCTCTCTACAGAGCTTGAACATAGACACACTGAAGCTTGCTCGAGCATGGTGATGCCCGTCTGTAGTCCCAGTGCTGGGAAGGGCAAGGCAAGAGAAGGGTCCTAAGTTCTAGGCCTGGGACGTCTAGAGAGAAGCAGAAGCATGACAGCCTGGCCTATAAAGAGTGAAACTTGTATCAATGAAGCAACGTCAAAGAAATGGGAAAGTGGGGTGAATGAGAAGAGAAAGAAAAGAATGGAAGTGAAGGAGATGTGGCAAGGAACAGCTGGGCAGAAACACGCATGCACGGGAGGAGATGTGGCAGGGAGCAGCTGGGCAGAAACACGCATGCACGGGAGGAGATGTGGCAGGGAGCAACTGGGCAGAAACACGCATGCACAGGAGATGTGGCAAGGAGCAGCTGGGCAGAAACACGCATGCACGGGAAGAGATGAGGTAGGGAGCAGCTGGGCAGAAACACGCATGCACAAATGCACACACACGCAAAGTAGCATGGAAAACAAATGTCGGGGGTAAAGTGAAATGGGAAGACAGGAATGGAGACTAGGTGTGGTGGCACACACGGGCTATCTAGCACTGGGTAGGCTGAAGCAGAAGGATCGTGAGTTCAAGGCCAACATGAACTACACAGAGAGAGACCATAGAACGAAAGAGAGGGAGAAAGGAATTCAACGGAAACAGAACAGTGGAGTAAATGGGGTGAACCACAAGATTTGGAAATGAACCGAGAGTGCTAACAAAGGAAATAAAATGGAATTGAAAAGACTGTGTGTGTGTGGACGTGCACACAGGCACACATTTGTGCCCGCATAGGTGTATGCGCATGTGTGTGCATGTGTGGGTGTATGCGTGTGGAAGCTAGAGTCCACTTCAGGTTTGTTCCTCAGGAATTGTCCACCGTTGGTATTTTGTTTTGCTTTGGTTTTATTGTTGGTAGTGGCTAGTTTTGCTTTGTTTTTGAGACAGAGCCTCCCTGGCCTGGAGCGTGTGATTAGGCAAGGCTGACTGGCCAGCAGGCCTCAGGGTTCCCACCTGTCCCTGACTCCCCGGCACTGGGATTCTGAGAATGTCCCATCATGCTCAGCTCTTCTGCAAGGGCTGTGGCTTGAACTCGGGTCCTCACTCTTACGTGACAAGCACTTTACCTGCTGAGCTATCTTCTCAGTCCCTAGAATGGAGATGGTTCTCAAAGAAAAGCTCTGTTGGGCATTTATCCTACAGAGTCCTCAGCAGGGGACAAAGGTTTCTACCAGCCCAGAGACGAAGTGACATCAGAATACATGGCATCAAATTACCTCATAATTTGATTCTGGGTTTCTTGTTGATACTGGGGGGACCAATGGCTGCTTTGGAATTCGAATTGGGGGCGGTGGCTTCCTGGATCCTTCAGGAGCTACGGAAGGTAGCTGCTTCTGCAAGTAAGCAAAGAAGTCAGGTGGGACCCATAGTCACAGATGAACTGGAAGACGACAACCTATACTCCTCAAAGCCAGAGAGGCTGGGTGTGGGGGCGCACACCTTCAATCCCAATACTCAAGAGGCAGAGGCAGGAAGATCTCTGTGAGCTCAAGGCTAGCCTGGTCTACATAGCAAGTTCCAGGGCAATTATAGTTACATAATAGAGAAACCCTATGTGAAAAGAAAGGGGGGCAAGAGGATGGGGTACAGCCAGCTCAGGGTCCTACAGACAACTGCAATGGAAGAAGAGCTGGAACCCCAACTGTTGCACTTCCGTAAAGTCTTCTCTCTCTCCCTCCCCCATCTCCATCTCTCTCCCCAGTCTTCCACCGCTCTCCCTTGCTACTTCCTCCCACCCATCATGTGCCTGGCTACCCCCAAGGCCTGCTGGAAGGGGTGACTCGGACACAGAGCCCTGTAGGCCATGGGCCATGATCTCCCCGTCCCTGGGATTGTAATGCAGTGAGTCACCTCTCAGCCTTGATGAGCATAAAATCCTCTGGTCACATTTCCCCCATGGTTTCGATAACTGGATGCACCAGGTCCAACCTACCTCATAGTCCTGCTCCGGAGAGACAGATGACAGCACCTGGGGGAAATGAGTTGTGAAGAAGTCAGAAGCTGGGGGTGTGGCTCAGCAGTAAAGAACTTCCTAGAATCCCCCAGTGAGGTACTGGGGGCATGGCACAGTGGTAGAAGCTACTTTAGCATGCTGAAGCCCGAGTTCAACACCTAGCAAGACATAAAGATTGCTGGGAGCCGATTGAGTGGCCGCCATTACAAGATGGTGCTTGGCCCCGGCCTCGCTTGCTGGACAGCTCCATATTAGGCAATGCAGTGGAACCGTGCCTCTCGTATGTGCAGTGACGATGATGTGCTTAGGGCCAATCCCGTGGCCAGGAGCATCGGCAGGCGCGCATCGGCCAATCCAGGCACGACTCATTCCCTTACCCCCTATATAAGCAGCTGCCGTTTGGCGCTCGGGGGCCCCTCGCTTCCGCTCTCCCTTCAACCAAAAGGCTCCAATAAAGCGTGATTTGGGAAGAATCCTCATCTGGTGATCGTCTTTTCCTGCTGGTCAGGGAGTTCGCAGCAAAAGATGAGAGAGACAGACAGACAGACAGACAGACAGACAGACAGAGTGGGAAGGGAGAGAGAGAGAAAAAAATAGAGGAGAAGAGAGAGTCTCTGGCTATGGCAGCCTCTCATCCCAAAAGGTAGACACCCCAGTGGACTGGGGAGGGACCAGTCACAAAGTACGGGAGCAGTGATAGTGTTCAGGGGAAACTCACCCACCTCTTTGCCAATGGCCTTCCACTGGGGCTTCAGCTCATTGTCGTACACAGTCTTTGGCTTGTCTAGAAAAAGCGACCACAGACCGTAGTGAAAGTGAGGCCAACATAGAGAAGGTGCTGGTTTTTTTGGAACCTCCCCTCTTCCCCATCATATCTCAGGCGAGACTAATGAGCCCATTGAGTGATAGGAAGAGAGGAAGTCACCTTGGCTGTGTTCATGAGCCGAGTGTGGCTTGCCAAGACCTCACTCTTTACCCTCTGTCATCCTGTTTCCTGTCTGTAAAATGGAGCAGGGACCCGGGCATGTAGGTTATGGCCTTTAATCCTAGCTACACATGAGGACCACAGTTTAGGGTCTTTCTGGGCCCCAAGAGACTTCAAAGCTACATGGGCAACTTAAAAGACCCTGTTTCAAAGTAAAGAAATTTTTAAAAAAGGAAAAAGTATACCCGGCATGGTGGCACCCATTTTAGTACTAGCACAGGCAGATCTCTGTGAATTCAAGGCCAGCTTGGTTTACAGAGTAAGTTTCAGGACAGCCAGGGCTACATTGTGAGGCTCTGTCTCAAAACTACACACACACACACACACACACACACACACTAACAACAAAAAAATAAAATAAAACCCTAAAACATAGAAAATAATCATGGGCTCAGAACTCACCTGGAATTTACTACAAATGTACTAAGCAGGATAAGGAATTGAGTGACAGAGCCCTTATTTAGCATATACAGGCTATGGGTTCCACCCCCAGTATAATAAGAGAGACGAGAACAATGGGGGAGGAACATTTAAAACAAAGGAGGACAGGTTAGGATGGAATCAGTGCATCGCAGGTAGAGCACAGTGTTCCTGGGACCCAACAGTCACCTGGGGCTAAGCCAGGAGAGTCCCAGGCTCCCAACTTCACTGCCATTGAGTCATTGCATCTGGACTCTGGGGGCCTCTGTGTCGTGGTCTTGAGGGTAGTATCACTGGCTGGTCTCTTGCGGGTCCTGAAAGGTCAAATCTCTTATGATCTCCCAGTGTGGGTTCTTGCCTCTTGCCACGGGTGCTATCTATATCCCCACGCCCATCCCCTCATCCCATCCCATCTGCTCTTGGGCAGTGACCCCAAATACCCTGAATTCTCAAGGTGCTTGGACAGGGTTCAAGACCACGACAGCAGCTATGCCTCTCTTTCCCGCGGCTGGCCCCAACGCCCCTTGCTTATTACCATCTGTCCTTCCGGCTGTAGAGGAAATAAGCCAATCCTATCACCAAAGCAATGGCAGCCAGGATCCCGATGACGATGCCAGCAATGGCTCCAGGAGATAGAGAGGATGACGGGGTACCTCCACAGAGAGAGAAACACTAAGCTTAGCATGCTCTTCTCCCTATCCCCAGCTCCATTCCAGAATTCCTAGACTTATCTTCACTAAATTTGAGTATGTTGTTTTCCAGCCCCTGGGACCCAGCAATTGGTAGTGTGAATGGCATCCTCCCTAGAGTATGATAGCTTGGGTTCGAATCTCCCAGTTATGTGATTTTGGGCACACTGCTCAACCTCTCTGTGCATCAACTGTGTCTCCTGTATACAGGGGAAAGAGGGCCTCTTCTGTAGGGTTGCTGGAAAGATTAAACATGTTAGTTAAATATGTTATGCAGAGTAAAGGCCCTGGAATCCTAGGAAGAGATCAGTAAATGAGTGTGTGTTGGTGGAAATGGTTATGTAGATGATCAGGGCATGGACCAGGGAAAAAGATTTTGGAAACAGAAACCTGGCTCCCCCTCAGATAAGGCCCCTTGACTCTCCGGGGCAGTGTGATCCTGTGCAAACCGGTATTCTCTTATTGGCAATGAGGAAAGCGGTACCCACTACACAAGGTGTCTCAAGGATGAAAGGAGACCATAGCTGGTCATGCCTCACACGGAGCAGATGTCTCGTAAATGGCCTGATATTTGCCCATCCATTTCTATCTCAGCCTTTCTCAGAAAGATAAGGGCCCAGGGTTTGAGAAAGTGGTCCCATTTATGGAACTTCCTGGGACCTCTGTCTGTCTGTCTGTCTGTGTCTCCATATGTGTGTGTGTGTGTGTGTGTGCAGACCTGTTTCAAACTCACTGCTATTGATTAACACCCCTAGCCCCTCACTGGTATGTTCCACACAGACACACTCTAGCTCAGAAATGTCCTTAAACTTGGAGGCCTTTGCCTCTCAAGTAACTGGTACTGCATGCCTGCACTAAGCCTCTAGAAAATCCTTTTTAAAGATTTATTTTTATTATTTTAAGAGCTGCGCACGTGTCTCTGTACAAATGTGTATGTGTTCATGTGAGTACAGGTGTCCTCAGAGGCCTGAAGCCTTGGGTCTCATGGGGCTGGAGGGGCAGGCAGCTGTGAGCCATCTGATGTGGGTGCTGAAAGCAAGCTCAGGTCCCCCGCCAGAGCAGTCAGCGCTTTTGACTTCTGAGCCATCTCTCCGGGTCACTGAGGTGCTTTTGCCCAGAAGTCTAGTGCAGCAATGAGACTTAGTACCTAATCTACTAATGCTATAGACCTTTGAGATCAAGCAGGATCACGCATGAAACTTCTAGAACATTCGAAGATACACTTGTGCACTCATGAACTTATACACACACACACACAAACACAAATAAAATAAGAAAAGAACTCAAGGGCTGGAGAGATGGCTCAGTGGTTAAGAGCACTGGCTGCTCTTTCAGAGGTCCTGAGTTCAATTCCCAGCAACCGCATGGTGGCTCACAACCATCTGTAATGAGATCTGGCTCCCTCCTCTGGCCTGCAGGCATACACGGAGGCAGAATGTTGTATACATAATAAATAAATAAATCTTTTTTTTAAAAAAAGAACTCAAGCGAAAATGCAGGGTTTCTCTACCAGGCATATCTAGTTATTGGCATAACAAATTAATACTATCAACATATTAACTGCTGACCCCATCACCTCACTCACCCGCCCCCCCCACACACACACAGGCTTTATTCAAGATTCTTTGTCTCTCTAAATGTTCAAGAATGCAGCCATCATAGACAGGGGTGGTGATGCACCCCTGTTTTCCTAGCACTGAGGAGGCTGACGTAGGACGGGCAGAAGTTGGGGGCCATACGTCAGGTGTGGTGGTGCACACCTTTAATCCCAGCCAGGCCTTGGGAGGCAGAGGCAGCAGGGTCTACATTCCAGGCCAGCCAAGGGCTATGTAGTAAAACTCTGCCTCAAAAATAAGTCTAGGGTCAGCCTGGGCTACAAAGAGAGAACCTGTCAAACAACAGGTAGCATCATGAGACTGGGGGGATGGCTCAGTGATCAAGAGCACATACTGTTTTTGAAGACACTCCAACCTCAATTCCCCAATATCCATGTCTGGCATCTCACAACTGCCCATCACTCCAGCTTCCGGGATCTGATGCCCCCTTCTGGCCTCTTAGGGTATGTGCATTCATGAGCCATCTCTCACAGCAACACATGCATATAAAGAATTAAGGGATTTTTAAGAAACACCACAAACCCATCTACAGGTGAAAAAAATAAGGCTTAAACAGTTCAGAGAGGCTACACAGTACAAATCCAGGCGATCTGGGCATGAGGTGTGGGATTCCCTGGTGCTGTATTGGAAATCTAGCTAGCCACTGTCATACTTCAGCCGTGCTAGGGGAAGGCTGGGTAGATAGAGCCACACGGGGAAAGAACATGTGGATTCCAGAACAACAGAGCAGGAGCAACTCACCCACCACCTTGACCAGGACAGAGGCGGACCGGGCCAGGCCGGTGATAAGGTTGGAAGCCGTGCAGCTGTAAATGCCCTCATGCTCCCAGCTCAGCGCCTCTATGCTCAGCCGCTCTCCAGTGTGCCCTGCGGAGGAGTGCTCATGGGTCCAGTGATACCTGGCATCCGGATTGGAGTCAGCCCGGCAATGCAGGGTCAGGCTGGAGTTGAGCATCGCCCGGACTGTGCTGGCCTCTCCAGATGCTGACCCCGGGGTGATGTCCACTCGGTCAGGACCATCTGCAAAGCCAGACACCGTGAGTGTTCGGGACCACAGGCAAAGTGACCAGATTTGTCCTCTCCTGCTTTTGTTTTTTGCTTTGCTTGTTTCTGTTTTGCCTTTGGGGTTTGTTGTTATTTGGGGCCTTGGGGCCTTTTGGTTTCTTGTTTTTTGTTTGTTTTCAGGCGAAGTCTCAAGTAGCCAAGGCTAGTCTCAAACTCACTATGTAGCCAAGGATGACCTTAAACTCCTGTCCCCCCCCCCTTTTTTTGTTGCTTTTATCCATTTATCCTTCCAGATCCTGGCTGACCTCAGGCAAAACTCTTGTCTCAGCCTCTTGAGTGCTGGGATTATAGGTGTTACACTGCTGTACCCAGGAAGAAGGGACTCCTTAAAGAAGGAGCGGTGGGGGCGGGATGGGAGAGGAAGGCAAGGAGGAAGAGAAAGCCCAGGTCCCACCACTCACAGTTGATGGCAAGCTTCAGGGGAGCACTGCGAGCGCGGCTACCCCAGTTCCACACCTCACACTCATAGGGCCCCGTGTCGTCCCTCTGGAGGCCATGGATGATCAGGGTCCTGTTCTGAGATGACAGTGTCAGGCGATCACTGGGCCAGAGTGGCTGACCCCTCAGAAACCACTGGACACTGGCCTCCTGGTGGCTGGTTTTGCAGGTCATGGACACAGAGGTAGCGTTTTCCACAAGAGGCAGGATTGGGAGCTCGATACTGGGTGCAGTTAATTTTTCTGGAAACACATGGAGATACAGGTTCAGAGTCAAGGATGTGTCCCAAGTCTACATTAGCCATGAGTGGTGCACGCCTTTAATCTCAACACTTTGGGGGACACAGCTGTCTCTGTGAGTTCAAGGCCATCCTAGTCAGCACAGACAATCACAGGCAAGTCAGTCAGGGCTGTATAGTGAAGCCATGTCTCAAGACAGCAACAAAATCAAAAGCAACCCTGCATTTTTAAGGTGTGTATGTGTGTGTGTGTGTGTTTGGTACAGGGACATATAGTACAGGGGGGACACAGAAATGTTGTGTGTTTCTGGGGGGAAGAAAATGTGGGATTGGGGTATGCTGGAGGGAGGGGGTGCTGATTTTGTGCCTGCTCTATGTGTTGTGTTATGTGTGTGTTGTGAATGTAAACTGTATGAGCAGAACACACATGCACTTTGTGTTACATACACACATACACACTCGTATCTGAATTTGTGTTCTATATCTATAATAATGTATATGTTATGGTACATGGTGGTTCCTTATATGCATTATGGAAAACTGTTGTATGTGGCATATATATGCATATTGTCTGGGTCTGTATTTTTTGTTGTTGTTTTTTACTATCAAGGATTCAACCTAGGACCTCTTAAATTCTAAACAAATGGTCTTCCACCCAGCCCCAGCCCCTCGCTGGGGAATTCTAGGCAGGTGAACTACTACCGAGCCACACCCCAGCCCCTCACTGGTGGATTCTAGGCAGGGGCTCTACCACTGAGCCACCCCCAGCCCCTCACTGGAGGATTCTAGACAGACATCCCATCACAGAGCACCGTGCTCAGTGGTATTCTGAGACAGGATCTCACTAAGTTACACATACTGACCTTAAACTCGCTCTGTAGCCTTGAACTTATTTGTTTATTTGGGTGGTGAGATGGCTTAGCTTCCTCCAAGCCTGATGACCTCAGTTGGAGTCCAGGACCCAAATAGTGAGTAGAAGGAGCCAAACTGTCCTCTGACCCACAGTCACTCTGTGGTACACGCATATCCACTCTCACACACGGTCAGTCAGTGTTACTGTGCATCTATGTGTACACACGTGGTGGGGCGTGCTGTGGCATATTCCCGTGGAGTTGACTCTTTCTCCCTCTACATGGCTCCTGAGGATCAAGCTCATGCCCTCAAGGGTGAGCAACAAACGCTTTATGTGCTGCACCATCTCCCTGCCAACCCTTGAATTTACAATCCCCCTGCCATAGTTTCCCAAATAGCTGGAATTACAGGTTAATCTGTATGTATATGTTGTCTCAACTGTATGTGCATCGAGAGTGTAGAATAGATTTATACTGATTTTTTTTTTTGGGGGGGGAGTGGGTTGAGACAGAATCTCTCTTTTATGTAATCCTGACTGTCCTAAAACTCACTCTATAGACCAGGCTGGCCTCAAACTCATAGATATCCACCTGCCTCTGCCTCCTGCATGCCAGGATTAAAGGTGTGCACCACCATGCCCCGCTAGTTTATATATTTTCTGTTGTATGTCTTAAGTGTCTGTGATGTGAGTTATGATCTGGGGTGGATGCTGAGTCTGTGATGTACATGTCGTGTGTATGTTCATGTTTTATGTGTGTTATGAGCTGCCATGTTTACTGCATATATGTTGTATGTGATATATGTGTATCTGTGTTGTGTACATGCATATTATACACGTATCATAAATATAAGTGGCTAGGACTGACTGGAGAGATAACTCAATGGTTAAAAGCACTGGCTGCTCTTGCAGAGAATCTGGGTCTGATCCCTGGTACCCACATGGCAGCTCACGTCCATATTTAACTCCAGTACTAAGGGATCTGGTGCCCCCTTCTGGCCTCTACAGGCACTGCATGTACATAGTGCAAATCCAGGCAGACAAAACATCCACACACAAAAAATAAAATAAATCTTTGAGAAAAATACATGTGTATTGGGTGTATATATGCTATGGGTCAGTGTCTACAGTGTGGTGTCTGTGTGTGTGCGCACGCGCATGTATGCATGTGTGTGTATGTGTCTGATGAGCGTGCTCCATACTTTGCATTGAGCACTGCATGCATTTGTGTCTTGTGTGTTATATGCCTGAGGTGTTGTGTTGTGTGTATGTGTTGTATGCAAGTTGTGTGTGTGCGAGTAGCCTGGGCACATAATCATTCTTCCAGGGTACGTGGACTGAGGGCTGTGCCAGCATCTGTCTGTACAGACAGACAACTCCTTCCTACTCAAAGAATCAAACCATGGACATGAAGAGTCAAGAAGGTGTTGAAGACATGCCAAGCTGATGCTGTGTCCTTCCCTGTGGTTAGAGCCCCACTCTGTCACCAGCCAAATGAAAGTCACCTTCCTCTGCTTCCTCCTCAAATACTGAGGTGCGCATTTGGATGGTGACTTGACTCTGGTGTTTCCTTGAGAATTTGACAACTGATTGTTTCTTTAAAACATCACCCAGACCCAAGGTGCAATTCCACACCCACCCTGGTAATCACAGAATGTACCTACATCCCAAATTAAGTCTCTGGACCCTTGTAAAACCTCGCCTTCCAGTCCCCCCAAAAAGCAAAGAGAACCGGGAAATAATACTCACCAAGCACTTGGACTTTGACAACACCCAGGCGGGACAGCTGGGTGACACTGTTGGACACCAGGCACCTGTACATGCCTTCATGTTCCTTGGACACAGCCTTGATGGTGAATGTCCCCGTGGTGGGAGGCTGGATGGAGTCAGTGGGGAGATACCAGGTATAGTCAGAGGCAGGGCGAGACTGCGTTTTCACCCTGAAGTTCACAGCTTGGCCTTCTAGCACCTCAACCACATCCCCAGCCTCTATGCCTGAGTCCAGCTTGATTGCTACAGGGTCAGGACCATCTGGGAGGGTGGAAACAAGCATGGTCTGTGTTAGAATGAGCAGCAGATCACTTATGGGGGTACTGTAAGTACAGCTTCCTTCTCCAATCAACTGCAAGGGAGATATGGATCTGATGGAGGTGGGTATCCTGGTGGAGGTGGGTATCTGATGGAGGTGGGGATATGGTGAAGGTGGGGATCTGATGGAGGTGGTTCTCTTATAGAAGTACTATTTGGAACTCAAGTTTTAATCCACTGTATTGGTTATTTCTAATGGAATCCAAATGTGAATATCAGTTTCTTTTTAAAGTCTACATTTGATTTCTGTCCTATGTGATTGTGACTGGGATCAAATCCAGGGCCTCATTAGTGCTAGACAAGGACTTTAATTCTACACTTCACTTTCTTACATAAATCTCTGGACCAGCATTTTAAACCAGGAATGCACTACCAAGGAAGTGAGTGTTAGCCACGAGTAAAGGGAACTGGAGACTCACAGTTCACATTCAGCAAGACAGCGTCGCTGCTCTGACCCTCAAAACCATTCTTCACTTCACACTGGTAGGACCCCGAGTCCTCTCGCTGGACAACAAGAATGATGAGGTTCTTGTGATCCACAGACAGCTTCACACGCTCATTTGATGCTAGTGGGGAGTTGTTGTAGGTCCAGTGGATGGTGATATTATCAACGTCAGTGTGACAGTAGAATGTCACCATATCCCTCAGCTCTACGACAGTGCTCTGGCTGACTGACAGGGTGGGCTTGGCCAGTGAAACTGAGAACAGCAAAAACAAGAAGCAATGACAACACCATAGAGACACGTACTTAGAAGAACAAATCACAAAAGATCTGATGAGACCAGAAAGGACTAGAATAGTCAAAAGGATATTCTGGCAATGAGCTGAGTTCAGCACTATGTTTGGGCACCCAGTGTAAAACCATTGTGTTTGAAGTGTATGTGACTCTCTGAATGTGGCGGACAATGAGAGCTGACGAGAGGCCAAGGAGAATGGCACCGGAACTTTCATCTGGCGATGGATCGAGAGAGAGACAGAGACCCAATTTGGAGCAACGGTCTGAGCTCTTAAGGTCCAAATGAGGAGCAGAAGGAGGGAGAACATGAGCAAGGAAATTAGGACCACGAGGCGTGCACCCACCCACTGTGACAGTGGAACTGATCTATTGGGAGCTCTCCAAGGCCAGCTGGACTGGGACTGAATAAGCATGGGTTGAAACTGGACTCTCTGAACATGGCGGACAATGAAGGCTGATGAGAAGCCAAGGACAATGGCACTAGGTTTCGATCCTAATACATGAACTGGCTTTGTGGGAGCTTAGCCTGTTTGGATACTCACCTTCCTGGGCCTGGATGGAAGTGGGAGGACCTTGGTCTTCCTGTAGGGCAGGGAATTTGGACTGCTCTTCAGTATCGAGAGGGAGGGGGAATGGACTGGGGGGAGGAGAAGAGGAGTGGGGATGGGGGAGGGGAGTGGGGGGAGGGGGCAATGTATGGGGGAGGGGGAGGGAAATGGGAAACGGGGAGCAGTTGGAAATTTTAATTAAAAAAGAATAAAAAAAATAGAGCATGGAAAACTCAAAGAATATAAATAAATAAATAATATTTTTCAAACTAAAAAAAAATAATTATTATTTTTGGGGGTGTATCCCTCTGTGTGTATGAGCATATGTGTGTGCAATGCCTGTAGAGGCCAGCAGAGGACACTGGATTTTCTTGGAGCAGAAGTTACAGGTGGTTGTGAGCCTTTATAAGGGTGCTGGGAATTAAATTCATGTCCTTTGCAAGAGCAGCAAGTGCTTTTGTTTGTTGTTCTTTTATTTTGTTTTTTTTTTTAAGTTAGTTAGTTTGTTTGAGACAGGCTTTCTCTGTATAACAGCCCTGGCTGCCCCATAACTCAGTCTGTAGCTCAGACTGGGCTCAAACTTGCAGAGATCCACCATCTTCTGCCTCCTGAGAGCTGGGATTAAAGGTGTGCGCCACCATGGCCCAGTTCAGAGCTCTTAGTGCTGATCCATCTCACACAAAGTCCCTAGGAGTAAACTTTTGCACCCTCTTTCTGTTCTCCATGCACCACTGAATGGGATGTGTAAGTGAATCCGAGGGTGGGACATGGCAGGGGCATCAGGATGTCTCCCACAGTTCCTGGCTCCCAGCTGCTGGTGCTGGTGGGGTTAGGTGGGAGGAGGTGAATCCCTGGAAGTGTAGTTTAAGGGTTAGAATTTGTTTGGCCTCCCTTACAGAACTGTCTCTACATTCTACTCTGCTATGTGTGAAAAGCAGCTGCTACCCAACACTCCTGCCTCAACACCCTTCCCATCATGTTGGGCTGGATCTCTTTGCATCATGATCTTTATGTCATAAATCCTTTCTCCCTTCAATTGTTACAGTCACAAGGAAAGTAACTGAGGCTGAAGAGATGGCTCAGTGGTTAAGAGCGCCTGCTGCCCTTGCAGAGGACCCAAGTTTGTTTCCTAGCACCCATGTTGGGCAGCTCACAACCACCAGGAACTCCACTTCCAGGGCATCTGCTGTCTGGATGCCACAGGTGTGCACACACACATAAAAATAAACCTTAAATATAGATATAACTAATAAATAAGGCCAGTCTATGTTGATAAAAAAAGAGAATCAAAATTTTTTGTTTTGTTTTTCAAGACAGGGTTTCTCTGTGTAGTTCTGGATGACATGGAACTTGCTATGTAGAGCAGGCTGGCCTCTAACTCAAAGATCCTCCCGCTTCTGCTTCCTGCTGGGATTAAAGGTGTGCACCACCACAGCCCAGTAAGAATCAAATTTTTAACAACAGCAAGGGTCCTTTTCTATCTCTTAGCCAACACTGCCTTGCCCACAGCCATGACAGCTACAGTCCACCCCTTTACTGATGCCTTCAACACAACTGACTACATGCGCCCTCACCAGAGCTTAGCGAGGCCAATCAGCACGTCTCCTCTTAGCACCATGGGCACTGCCCCAGTTAACATCAGCTGTTGACTTGACACAGACTACAGTCATCTGCAAAGAGTCTTAATTGAGTCGTCTGTTTCAGGTTGGTCTATGGATAAAGTCTGTGGGTATTATCTTGGTTCTTTTACTTGACACAGGAGGGCACAGCCCACTATGGGTGGCAGGTGGTGCTGGGCTATATGAGAAAGCGAGCTGACCACAGACCTGTGAGTGAGCCAACAAGCAGCATTCCTTCTTGACTGAGCTCCCCAGTCAGAATAGTGGGCAGAATCCCTTGGATCCTGCCTTCAGGTTTGCATCTTGAGCTCCTGCCCTGACTTCCCTCCATGATGGACTGTGCCCTGGAAGTGGAAGATGAAATAAACCCTTTCCTCCCCTGTACTGCATTTGGCATTTGTCCAGAGTGTTTTAGCACAGCAACAGAAAGGAAACTCGAATAGGCATGAAACCCAGAGGGAGGACCCTATGTTTTATGACAACTTGATACAAACTAGAGTCACTTGGGAAGAAGGAAACTCAATTGAGAAAATAGCCCTAGCAGACTAGCCTGTGGGCAAGCCTGTGCTATGCTTTCTTGGTTGATGATTGGTGTAGGAAGGAAGGGTCAGCTCACTACAGGTGGTGTCTTTCCCAGGCAGGTGATCCTGGAGTTTGTATGAAAGCAGGTTGAGCAGACCTGGGGAGGCAACCCAGTAAGCAGCATCCTCCATGGCCCTGCATCTGCTCCTGCCTCCAGGTTCCTGCCCTGTTTGAGTTCCCACCTTGATGTCCTCAGTGGGCCAGGACCCAGGATACATAAGCCAAATAAACCCTTTCCTCTCTGTGGTGATTTGCGTAAGAATGGTTTCCATTCAGTGCTTAGTCACCAGGGAGTGGAACTCTTTGCAAAGATTAGAAAGATTAGAAGGTGTGACTTGTTGGAGGTGTGTCACTGAGAGTGGGCTTTGAGGTTTCAAAAGCCCATGCCAGGCCCAGTCTCTCCTCTCCCTGATACCTGTAGAACTCTCAGCTACTTCTGCCTGCACGCTGCCATGCTCCCCACCATGATGGTAATGGACTGAGCCTCCAAAACTGTAAGCCAGCCTCCAATTCAATGCTTTATTATAGGAGTTGCCTGGGTTGTGGTGTCTTTTCACAACAATAGAACAGTAACTAAGACAAACTCTAAGATTCTTTTGGGCCGGGAGGTGGTAGTGAACACCTTTAATCCCAGCACTCAGGAGGCAGAAACAGGCGGATCACTGTGAGTTTGAGGCCAGCTTGGTCTACAGAGTTCCAGGACAAGCTCCAATGTTACAGAGAAACCTTGTTTTAAACAAAAAATCTTTTGGTTACAGTGTCTTATCACAGAAATAAAACCCATAACTAGTTTAGGGTCATGGAATATTACATTGACCTGACAATGACCATGTCATTGACAGCCCTGACCGTGTTTGGGTGGAGGATTTGTAAGGACTTTGGAACTTTGGGATAGAAAAGTCATTGATTGCACAGAATTTAATAACCATTTGTGGGAACTTAGAAGGCAATGCTGAGAGCAGAGAAGCCTGACCTTTGGCATTTGAGAGGGAAGATTTAAAAGTCCCCTAGAGATTCTATCAGAGTCAATTAATATTTTAATTAAGAACTACTCAGGTGAAGCCTTTGCTTTGCTGGGTGTCTCAGTTCGGGTCTCATTGCTGCAATGAAGCACCACGACCAAAAGCAAGTTGGGGAGAAAAGGGTTTATTAGGCTTACACTTCAGCATTGTTGTTCATCACTGAAGGAAGCCAGGACAGGAACTCAGACAGGGCAGGAACATGGAGGCAGGAGCTGATGCAGAGGCCATGGAGGGATGCTGCTTGCTGGCTTGCTTTCCCTGGCTTGCTCAGCCCACCTTCTTATAGAACCCAGGACCAGTAGCCCAGGGATGGCACCACACACAGTGGGCCGAACCCTCCCTATTGATCACTAATTGAGAAAATGCCTTATAGCCTGAACTCATGGAGGCATTTCCTCAACTGAGGATTCTTCCTCTCTGGTGATTCTAACTTATGTCAAGTTGACACGCAAAACCAGCCAGTGTACTGGGACCATGGATGCTGGTCAGCTAGGGCTGAAGAATCTGCTGTGACTAAGAAGAGACCAGCACTGTTGAGGTAGAATCTTCTGGGACCTGTTTCCTTCGAGTCAGAGCATAGGAGTGCTGTAGAATAATCCTTTTGCACACTGTGAAGATGTATTACTCTCATTGATTTAATGAAGAGTCAACTGGCCAATAACTAGGCAGAAAGAGGTTAGGCAGAAGAGCAGACTGAGAGAAAGCTAGGAAGAAGGAGAGCAGGGTCACCAGCCAGACAGAGCAAACAAGAGATGAACATGCCATGCTGGAAAAGGGTACCTCCACGTGGTAGAATGTAGAAATAAAATATGTGTTAATTTAAGTTGTAAGAGTTAGTTAGTAATAAGCCTAAGCTATCAGTTGAGCCTTTATAATTGATAATAAGTCTCGGTGTGGTTATTTGGGAGCTGACTGGTGGGACAGAAAAGCCCATCTACAGGAACTGTTGATCAGAGGGGTCTGGGGCTGCATCTCATGCTGGTAGCTGAACTTGGTAACATAAGAGTCACCCAGATGGTTCTGGTTTTAAAGGTCTGAGGGGTAAGAGAGAGTATCTGAGGACTGGTCATTGTGCAGCAGGGTTGGAGTCCCCAACAGGAGGCCAGGAGAGGTCACTGGTGAAGATGGAGCCCTCAGTTGCAGTTAAAGCCCTAGGGGTGAAGGAGTCAGAGTCATGGCACCATGTGGCAATGCTAGAGTCCCTGAAGATAACCCGGGAGGAGCAACCTGTGAAAGTGCAGCCCAGTTGCAGCAGAAGACCCCAGCATTTCAGAGATGCCAGTACCATGGGACGACTGCCAAGAACAGCAGCGACATGGAGTGGAGCTGGCCTGAGCCTAGGAGATGCGCTGTGTCCGCTGTTCCCAGAAGTCTTACACCAGGCTTCACACAGTTGGAATTTGGTTTAACTTTCATCTGATTGTGACCGTGCTCTAGTTTTCTCCTCTTAGAATAAGAAAGTATGTCACTTATTTCTTTTTTATTTTTTCAGGAGCCCACAGTTAAAAGAAGTTTTAACAAGATTATGGATATTTTGGAGAGACTTTGGATATCTTAGAGCAGTATTTCTCAACCTTCCTGACACTGTGACCCTTTGATGCCGTTCCTCATGCTGTGGTGACCCCCAACGGTAAATTTATTTTTGTTGCTACTTCATAACTGTAATTTTGCTAGTTATGATCATGAAAGTATCTGTGTTTTCTTTAAAAAAAAAAGATTTATTTATTATGTATGCAGTGTTCTGTTTGCATATACGTCCGCAGGTCAGAAGAGGGCACCAGATCTCACTATAGATGATGACTGTGAGCCACTATGTGGTTGCTGGGAACTCAGAACCTCTGGAAGAGTCAGTGCTTTTAACCACTGAGCCATCTCTCCAGCCCGTATCTGTGTTTTCTGATGGTCTTATGTGACCCCTGTGAAAAGGTTGTTTGATCACCTCAAAGCGGTTGTGTCCCAGAGATTGAGAAATACTGTTTTAGAGGCTTTTAATATTTTAAAGAAAATGAACTTTTTAAGGTGTTTGGAATTTAAAAGCTTATGGGACATTTAAAGATTAGAATATGTTTTATATTATGATATTACTATTAACAAGCCATCTTGGGGACAAATGAGAAAGGAAAGGTTCTAGTTGAATAGTGGCATGTGTTGTGGAATAGAGCGTTTGTTTAACTATGTAAAGGTGTGTTACATTTGTTGATGTTGCATTTGTTTAACTATGTAAACGTGTGGTTTTGTTTCACCTTGCCTGCATAAGGCACCTTATTGGTCTAATAAAAAGCTGAACAGGCAATAGATAGCTAGGCAGTGGAGGGATAGGCGGGGCTAGCAGACAGAGGGAAAAGGTGAGCCAGCCAGCAGGGAGCTAGGCATCCAGACAGAGAGGAAGCAGGAAAGCAGGATGAACAGTATGTAGATGAGGTAAATGAGCCTCGGGGCAGCACATAGATTAATAAAAATTGGATTAATTTAAGTGAAAATAAAAGACTAGCTAGAAACAAACCTACGCTAAGACCGAGCATTCATAATTAATAATAAGAATCCACATTTTATTTGGTAGCTGGTTGATGGCCCAAAGAAAATGCCAGCTACAGACGTGCTGTGTGACAAGTAAACAAGGGGTTAAGTGTGCCAGCTAGTTCTATTACAGCATTAGAAGCCCTAAGACACTGTGAAGACAGACGCAGGAAAGATGATCTCATTTTCTGTGCTCACGTCACAGTCTGATGTGTGTCTGGGAAGAGAACCCAAAGATAACATACCTCTCCCACTTGGAGTGTTGCTAAGTAGGTCAGCAGGGCGGATGAACTGGGCAGCCACTGGCGGGATCCATGCGGTCAGAAGTGCGACTGGAAGGGGAGAGAGGAAAGACATTGAGGGAAGGAGAGGTGGCATCCCACGACTGGTTAGTCTACATAAGCCGGAAAGAATCACGCAGCAGTGCTGGCCTGTAATCCCAGGACTCAGGAAACCAGACGCAGGAGGATCACAAGTCTGAAGCCAGACTACGATCAATGGTAAGCCGCTGTCTTGAAACAAAAATCAAACGAACAACGGCAACAAAAGCAAATCAGCAGACAAAGGCAGGAAGATCTCTGAGTTCAAGGCCACCCTGTTCTACAAAGAGAGACTCTAAACCCTAACTCCCTTGTTGTGGAATACTATTTTAAGATGTGTTACATTTGTTTATGCTGTGGAATATTTGTTTAATGATACAAAGATGTGTTGCATTCTTTTATGTTGCATTTGCTTAACTCTGTAAAGTCATGTAACTTTGCCTGTCTGAAACACCTGATTGGTCTAATGAAGAGCGGAGTGGCCAATAGCTAGGCCTGAGAAGGATAGGCGGGGCTGGCAGGTGAGAAAAAGAGAAAGAGGAGTGAGAAAAGAAGGAGAGAGGATGCCAGGGGGCAGCTACCCAGCCACACAACCAGCAATGGAGTAAGAAGAAAGACATACAGAATAGAGAAAGGTGAAAGCCCAGAGGCAGAAGGTAGATGGGATAATTTAAGAAAAGCTGGCTAGAAACAAGCAAAGCTAAGACCAGTCATTTATAAGTAAAAATAAGTCTCCATGTATTTATTCGGGAGCTGGGTGGTGGACCCCTAAGAGCAAAGGGTGGAGGGGGGAAAGGCTACATTTCCCTCCACCTCCGCTTTTAAAAAACTGGAAAAGGGGCTGGGGGCGTGGCTCAGTGGCAGAATGTTTACTTAGCATGCACAACACTATAGGTTTGATTTTTATCACGAAGACACAAACACAACACTTCCTCCTTAGCTCTCAGTCACTGCGATAGTTCTGGCTCTTTCCATGTCTGTACTACTCTGCTTCCAATGCCACCAGTCCGAGGGTTTCAATTCCTGCCTTGTTGCCCATTTGGTCTAGTGACTCTCACTCTGAATCTCAGTTGTCCCTCTTGACAAATGGGAATAAAGATAGTTCCAGTCTCACTAAGACTCCTAAGGATGAAGGAAGCCACAAGAGTGAATGAGCCAAAAGTGGACCTTGTCACCAAGCTGCCTGGGTGGAGAAGAACCTCTAGGGAAAGGCCCGGACTTGACTTCCTGCTTCCTTCTCCTGTCCTGACTTTGGTCCCCACCAGGAGACAGCAAACCTTACTGTGAGATTTGTGCACACAGCTGATAACCCAGCCTCTTGAGAGGACCTGGAGTCTGTCCAGCCACCAAGTCAGCCTTGAAGCTCTGACCCAGAGAGGGGAGCATCGGCCTCAGGGTCACACAGCACAACTGAGCTGAGCCCTTCAGTCTGAGGAGGACCCATCACAAATCATCTCCTCACCTTCAAGTGTTTTGCTTTATCAAAATACTCTCGCAACCCTCAATCTGTGCGCGCGTGTGTGTGTGTGTGTGTGTATGCACTCGTATACATGTGGGTGCCCATGCCTGTGCGTGCATGGGTCATGGTCATCTTGCTATATCTTTCTCCACCTCATTTATTTGAGGCAAGGTCTCTCCCTGAATCTGGAGGTCACTTTTTTTTTGACCACCAACAAGCCTCAGAGATCCTTCTGTCTTCATCCCACATTGCTGAGGTTACAGGCTTGCATGAGCCCATGTCTTGCTTGCCACATGGTTCTAGGGTCAGAACTCATCCTCAAACTTGCATAAGTAAAAACAAACAAACAAATTAAAAAAAAACTGTAGACCCATCTATCCAGCCCCTTTCACCTCAGATGCTCAGTAAATGTGAATTTTATATCCATCCCATAATGATGTGTGGACCACTAGGGACTGAGACATTCCTGCCTGTCCCACCCCCATTCATTTAGCTTTGTCAGAGTTTCCTCTCTCTCTCTCCTCTCTCTCTCTCTCTCTCTCTCTCTCTCTCTCTCTCTCTCCCTCCCTCCCTCCCCCCTCCTTTTCTCTTTTCTTCTCTGTTTTTCTTCAGTTTTCTTGATGTCTCTTTGCCCTCTGCCGTCTCCCTCCCTCTCTGATCTATCTCAGTCTCTCCCTGGTTTCTGTCTGGTCGACTCTCTCTCTCCCCTTTACCCTCCCTTCTTTGTCCTCACTTCCTTCACCATCATTCCCTGTCTACTCTTTCCTTCCCCTTCTCCTCTGTCCCATCCTTTCTCCTCCCTCTCTATCTTCCTTTATCTCTCTCCCTTATCAAGAGAAAGGTATTTCTCTCTGGCCTTCTAATCTTTTTCATTTTTGTCTCTTTTTGTTAATGTCCTTGGTGTCTGCTTTATTTCTGCCTTGCCTCTATTTCTTTCTGTGTGTCTCTTTTACACACACACACACACACACACACACTCCAGCCACCCAACCACCCAATGAAGTCTGTTTGCAGAAGCAGGGACCTCACCTGAGAGGAGGATTCCTGTCCTCAGGCAGCCATGGAAGCCAACAGGCCCCATGAGTCCTGACACTGGTGTCAGCGTGCCAGGCTGTCCCTCTCCTGGCTGGTGCACACAGCCTGTGGCACAGTGTAGATAGCGTGTTGGGGGCAGGGGAGGAACAAACTTTGTCCTCGCCTCTGCCCTCAAACCCAGAGTCCTCTCTCTGCAGAGATGGGAATCCCTGGGACCTCAGGGATCAGGAACTAAGACTTCTATGGCCCACAACAATACTAATACAAACAATAAAAACCAGTTACTCTGATCATAGGAAGGCTAGGCCGGTTGCCAAGCTGGCTATGAGCGGCCACAAAATATTAATTAAATGAGCAAGGAGCATGCACATGGGGGTGGGTCCTGGTCATAAAAGAAGGCTGTGGTGTCAGGCTGAGTCCCAGAGGATAAGGAGCCTTCCTGGAAGAAGAGCCCTCTTATGATACGGGAAAGAGCATAAGACAGTATTGTAAAAGAAAGGAAAATATAAGTCAGCAAGGTGGCACACACCTGTTTCCCCAGCACTTGGGAGATTGAAGGGTCAGAAGTTCAAGGCCAGCATCGGTGACATAGTTTTTTTATCTCAGCAATAAAAACTAGAGAGATGACTCAGTGGTTAATAGCACTGGCTGTTCTTGCAGAGGACACAGGTTCAATTCCCAGCACCCCCGTGAGGCTCACAACTGTCAGTAACTCCAGTTCCAGGGGATTTGTCACTCTCTTCTGACTCCTGCAGGCACTGCACACACGTGGTTCACAAACGCACATGCCGACAAAACACCCATACACATGAAATAAAATCTAAACATCTGGAGCTAGGGAGATGCCTTGGTTAGTAGTGAAAGACCCTACAGACCCCCTCCTCAGAACCCGCAGCTAGCAGGCTCCCCGGGAGAACGTCCTGTTTGCTTGAAAGATTCTCAAGATCAGCAGCTAGCCTGCTCTCGTGAGAGGAAAACAGGATATCTATAAGATAGGACATCTACAAAGCAAGATGGCTGCAAAGTAGGATATCTATAAGATAAGAGCAGGATGTCTGCTGCCAGACATCCATGCTGGGAGATGAAAACCATTCATGCCCCCCGCCTCATTCTGATAACCAAGCTTTTGCTTTTTGCTGCCCTCTTTCCTATAAAAAGTCCTCCTCCCAGTCTGCAGGTGCGCAAGTCCTCTGAAAGACTTTGCCGCCCGCAGGTACCTGTGTCTACCTAATAAACATCTTGCAGTTTGCATCCGACTCGTGGTCTCGGCCTGGTCTGTGGGTCCGGGATCTCCACCTGAGGGAAGGTCCCTACCGGGGTCTTTCATTTGGTGCATTGGCCGGGAATCGAGGCCCCCACCCAGGGACCACCGACCCACCATCGGGAGGTAAGCTGGCCAGCACCGATTTGTTAGTCTGTGTCTGCGTTGTTTATGTGCTTTGTTAACTCTGTACACTCAGATCTGGGTGCTCTGTATCTGGCGGGCCCAGGAAGGAGCTGACGAGCTCGGACTTCCACCCCGAAGCCCTGGAAGACGTTCCAAGGGTGTCTGGAGCCCGGAATTAGGTGGCAGCTTTTCCAGAGCTCAATCTGTATCAGCTTTTCCGGAGCTCAATCTGTATCAGCTTTTCCGGAGCTCAATCTGTATCAGACGCAAAGTCTTGCTTTGCTGACTTGGGTCTGAATCTGGAGCCCGAAATTAGATGGCAGCTTTTTCGGTGCTCATCTGGCGGGCCACATTCCAAAGGTGTCCGGAGCCCGATTTTTCACAGTCTCCATCTGAATTTTTGCTTTCGGTTTTGCGCCGAAGCCGTGCTGCGCGTCCATATTGTTTGTGTCTAATTGTTGGATTTTTGTGTTTAAATATGTTCTTTGATTTGTATATCTGTTTGTGCTCGAGCCTAAATCTGGTACCATGGGACAATCGTTAACAACCCCTCTTCACTTAAGAAGGGGGGAAAATCGGAGTTTTAACTGTTTCTCAGAGACTGGAACTGATGGTATTTAACAACAACAATGTCTGTCATTGTACTCTTACTGGAATTGACCTGATGATATTTGTAACTGCTTATAGAAGTTGGAAAAGTTTGACACACCCTGTAAAATGTTGAGCCTCCTCCATATGCAGGATCAGATAGCCCAGAGGGACCTGAAGCGGCGATGGCCGAGGGGCCCCCACAAGAATCCCCGGCCCTCTCACCTATGGCTGGCCAACAGAGGGACAGACGCGAGCGGCCGCCTGATTCCACCTCCCACGCCCTTCCCCTCCGAGAGGGTCCGAATGGACAGCAACAGTACTGGCCATTCTCAGCTTCTGATCTCTGTAACTGGAAACAGCATAACCCTTCCTTTTCCAAAAACCCAGTGGCGCTGACTAATCTAATCCAGTCTATTTTAGTCACCCACCAGCCCACCTGGGAGGATTGCCAGCAACTCTTGCAAGCCCTGCTGACCTCAGAGGAAAAGCAAAGAGTCTTTTGGAGGCTCGGAGAAACGTTCCAGGCGACAACGGTCGCCCAACCCTTTTGCCTAACGAAATTGACGAGGCCTTCCCTCTGACGCGACCTGATTGGGACTTCACCACAGCTGCAGGTAGGGGACACCTACGCCTCTATCGCCAGCTGCTTATAGCGGGTCCCCGAGGGGCGGCACGCCACCCCACCAATTTGGCCCAGGTTAGGCAAGTAATACAGGGAAATGAAGAGACGCCGCAGCCTTCTTAGAGAGGCTCAAGGATGCTTATAGGATGTATACTCCCTATGACCCGGGGGAACCAGGGCAGGCCATTAGTGTTTCAATGTCCTTTATTTGGCAGTCCAGTCCGGATATCAGAAGTAAATTACAGAGGCTGGAAGGTCTGCAGGGATATACAATACAGGATCTGCTGAAGGAGGCAAAGAAAGAGGCAGAGAAATAGGGGAAAGAGAGAAGGAAAGGAGAATTTACAAGTATATTCAGAGGAGCAACCAATAAATGAGGAAAGAGACATGAAACAGAATAAAGAATTAAGCAGGCTGCTGGCCACTGTAGTTCAAGGACAAGAAAGAGAGGGAGGTAGGCTGGGTGAAAGGAAGGGGGCCAAAATGGACAGGGACCAATGTGCTTATTGCAAAAAAAAGAGGCTCTTGGACCAGGGCATCCTCATCCCCTGCCGGTCACCATGGAATACCCCCCCTTTTACCAGTAAAGAAACCAGGGACTGGGGACTACCGGCCAGTGCAGGATTTAAAGGAAATTACAAAAGGGTGGAGGACATGCACCC
The DNA here is from genome assembly GCF_950005125.1 of Chionomys nivalis. Lineage (NCBI taxonomy): Eukaryota > Metazoa > Chordata > Mammalia > Rodentia > Cricetidae > Chionomys > Chionomys nivalis. The sequence continues at coordinate 78,200,913 of NC_080087.1, read as the reverse complement.
CACGGTCCCCAACTCCTATAACTTATTGAGCACTCTGCCACCATCCCACGTACATTGATGACCTCCTTCTGGCAGCCGCTTTGGAGAAAGAATGTCAGGAGGGCACAAAGTCCCTCCTACAGACATTGGGACAATTAGGATATTGGGCATCAGCCAGGAAGGCTCAGATGTGCCAGAAGCAAGTCATTTACCTAGGTTATCAATTAAAAGATGGACAGAGATGGCTGACCGAGGTGCGCAAACAGACTATCACTAACATCCTTGCCCCCCGGAACCCCCGCCAGCTGCGAGAGTTTCTGGGAACAGCGGGATTCTGCCGCCTCTGGATCCCAGGGTTTGCCGAGATGGCTGCACCCTTGTATCCTCTAACTAAACAGGGGACAATGTTTGATTGGGGAGAGGAACAGCAGAGGGCTTTCAAAAACATTAAGAAAGCCTTACCAGCCTCCCCTGCTTTAGGCCTCCCTGACATTACCAAACCCTTTGACTTGTTCGTGGATGAGAGTCAGGGTTACATCAAAGGGGTCCTAACTCAAAAACTGGGCCCTTGGAGGCGTCCTGGAGCCTATCTCTCAAAGAAACTCAACCCAGTTTCTTCAGGGTGGCCGCCCTGTCTGCGAATGGTAGCAGCTATTGCAGTCCTCACTAAGGACGCGGGTAAACTAACCCTGGGCCAGCCACTGACTATCCTGGCACCCCATGCGGTGGAAGCCTTGGTCAAGCAGCCTCCAGACCGCTGGCTCTCCAATGCCAGCATGACTTACTACCAAGCCCTGCTCCTGAATGCGGACCGGGTGCAATTCGGACCTGTGGTTGCTCTTAATCCCGCGACCTTGCTCCCCCTGCCTGAGGACCCGGAACACCACGACTGCCTCCAGATCCTCGCAGAAACACACGGGACCAGACCGGACCTGACGAATCAACCCCTCCGAGATGCTGACTATACTTGGTATACGGATGGCAGCAGTTTCCTGGCAAATGGGAAACAAAAGGCAGGGGCAGCAATGACAACAGAGACTGAGGTAGTTTGGGCAGAAGCCCTACCAGCAGGCACCTCCGCCCAGAGGGCTGAACTCATCGCTCTGACCTAGGCACTCCGGATGGCAGAAGGTAAGAGACTGAATGTTTATATGGATAGCCGATATGCATTCGCCACGGCTCACATACATGGGGACATTTATTGAAGACTAGGGCTGCTGACCTCAGAAGGAAAGGAAATTAAAAACAAACTTGAGATACTGGCACTCCTGAAAGCCTTATTTTTGCCCCCAAAATTAAGTATTATGCACTGCCCTGGGCATCAAAAAGGCCATAGCCCTGAGGAAAAGGGAAATAGGCTGGCAGATAACGCTGCTCGAGAGATTGCTATAAAATCAACCAAGACCTCCCAAGCTCTCCCCTTGACGAACCCAGAAGAGGCCCAAGCCTCCAGTTCGCTACCCTATAGTAAAGAGGACATTGATCTCCTAAAGAAAATGGGGGCCACATATGACCCCGAAAAGCAACACTGGGTTTTCAAGGAAAAGATTGGTATGCCAACAAAACATACTTATAAAATAATAGACTACTTGCATAAATTGACTCATTTGGGGCCAAAGAAGATGAAAACCTTGTTGGACAGACAGAAGTCAGGCCAATACCTCCTGAACAGGGACAGAGCCCTGCAAAAAGTGACTGATGAATGCCAAGCCTGCGCTCAGGTAAATGCAGGCAGAACCAAGCTTGGTCCAGGAGTTCGGGCACGGAAACATCGTCCCGGAGTACATTGGGAGATCGACTTTATGAAGGTTAAGCCAGGTCTCTAGGGGTACAGATACCTCTTGGTGTTCATAGACACTTTTTCAGGATGGGTAGAAGCCTTTCCCACCAAAAACGAAACCTCAAAGGTGGTGACCAAAAAGCTCTTGGAAGAAATATTTCCCAGGTACGGAATGCCTCAAGTCTTGGCACCGATAATGGGCCCGCCTTCGTCTCCCAGGTAAGTCAGTTGGTGGCCAAACTCCTAGGGGTCGAATGGAAATTACATTGTGCATGTAGACCCCAAAGTTCAGGACAGGTAGAACGCATGAATAGAACAATTAAGGAGACCTTATCCAAATTAACGCTTGCAACTGGCACTAGAGACTGGGTGCTCCTCTTACCACTGGCCCTGTACAGGGCCCTCAACACCCTGGGGCCTCATGGACTGACTCCTTTTGAAATCCTATATGGGGCTCCTCCCCCATTTATAAATTTCTTTAATTCAAACATTGCCGATTTTGCTAACAGTCCTTCTCTGGAGGCTCATTTACAGGTGTCTACAGATTGTGCAGAGAGAGGTTTGGAAGCCACTCGCCACTGCTTACCGAGACCAACTGAACCAGCCGGTGGAACCGCATCCCTTCCAGATAGGAGATACTGTTTGGGTCCGCAGACACCAGACCTAAAACTTGGAACCTCGGTGGAAAGGCCCTTACACTGTCCTTCTGACCCCCAATGGCACTAAAGGTTGATGGCATCGCAGCCTGGATCCACGCTTCACACGTTAAGGCCGCCCATACAAGCTGACAAAATGGAGCCCGCTGCAACCCCAGCATGGAGAGCCCAACACACTCAAAACCCCTTAAAGATAAGGCTTACCCGTGGGGCCCTTGGATCATTATATGGGCCCTACTAACACTGGGGATGGCGACATTCCCGGGAGATGACTGCCATCACCCGGGGGGTGGAGGGGGGCGACATGGGACCAGGAACAAACACTTCTATGTTTGTCCAGGACAAAACACACAAAAGGGACTTGGAGGGCCGGGGGACGGTTACTGTGCCCAATGGGGTTGTGAAACGATGGGGGAGGCTTACTGGAAACCCTCCTCCACCTGGGATCTAATCATGCTCAGACGAGGAACCACGCCTGGGTACTCAGGAAGGGGACCCTGGACTTGCGGGGGGGGGGGAAGCTTGTGGCCCCTGCTATGATATCACTACCGCTACCAATGTCCAGGGCGCCACCCCAGGAGGTAGATGCAACCCCTTAGTCCTAGATTATGGAGACCAGCCAATTTAGACAACTTCAGGCAGCCATGCATACTGAGATCAAGGCGCTGGAAGAATCGGTTAGCGCACTTTAAGAGTCATTAACCCCCCCTCTCAGAGGTAGCCCTACAAAACAGGAGGGGGCTAGACATGTTGTTTTTACAAGAGGGAGGGTTATGCGCAGCACTCAAAGAGGAATGTTGTTTCTATGCGAACCACACTATGACAAAGCTTAGAGAGAGGTAAAGACAGACACAAAAGCTGCTCGAATCACAACAGGGATGGTTTGAAGAGTGGTTTAATAAGTCTCCCTGGTTTACGACTCTATTGTCTCCTCTGATGGGTCCCTTGATTGATTATCCTCCTTCTGATACTCCTGTTTGGGCCCTGCATCTTAAACCGCTTGGTCCAGTTTATGAAAGACAGGCTGTCAGTTATTCAGGCCCTAGTGCTGACTCATCAGTATCATATGGTACAACAACAAGAAACCGAGGCTCCCTAACTGCTTAGAGTAAAAGATTTAACTCTGTGATAAAAGAAAAGGGGGGAATGAAAGACCCTACAGACCCCCTCCTCAGAACCCGCAGCTAGCAGGCTCCCCGGGAGAACGTCCTGTTTGCTTGAAAGATTCTCAAGATCAGCAGCTAGCCTGCTCTCGTGAGAGGAAAACAGGATATCTATAAGATAGGACATCTACAAAGCAAGATGGCTGCAAAGTAAGATATCTATAAGATAAGAGCAGGATGTCTGCTGCCAGACATCCATGCTGGGAGAGGAAAACCATTCATGCCCCCCGCCTCATTCTGATAACCATGCTTCTGCTTCTATAAATTGCTTTTTGCTGCCCTCTTTCCTATAAAAAGTCCTCCTCCCTGAAAGACTTTGCGGCCCGCAGGTACCTGTGTCTACCTAATAAACCTCTTGCAGTTTGCATCCGACTCGTGGTCTCGGCCTGGTCTGTGGGTCCAGGGTCTCCACCTGAGGGAAGGTCCCTACCGGGGTCTTTCAGTAGAGGTCCTGAGTTCAGATCCCCAGAGCCAGTATAAAGGCAGACATGGTAGCTCGCCTCTGCGATCCCAGCAGTCCTGTGGTAAAATGAGAGGCTGAGGTAAGCGAATCCTGGGAACTCAAGGGCCAGCTAGTCTGGTGTACACAGCAGCGAATGAAAGGAAACCTCATTTCCAATGAGGCTGTCTGCAGACACACACACCATGGCATCAGTACACACCATACACACGCACATAAACATGCACACATGCTGTGGGATGATCTTTCTGTACACCATGAGTATGTATTCCTCTCACTGGCTATTAATAAAAAGCTGTTTGACCAATAGCCAGGCAGGATAAGGTTAGGCAGAACAAACTGAGAAATTGGATGAGGAGAGGCAGAGCCAAGAAAGATGAGTCACCTGCCAAACAAGCAGGACATATAAAAAAGTGAGGTAACAAGCGTTAGGTCGAGTGGCAAAACATAGATAGAAATATGGGTTAAATTTAAGAGTTAGCTGTTAAGTCGGGAGGGAGCGTAACCCCAACCCCTGGCATCCATCCCAGCCCCCTGACCTGGGAGTTGCCTTGGTCTGGACTCCAAATCCCATCATGCGAGGCCCTGACCCCTCCAGGACCATGCCCACAGGGTATTTAAGTGAGTTCCCAGAGGAGGAACACGTGGTTCCGGGTTTGCATGTGCTCCCCACATTCCTGTCTCCCAGCCATGTGCTAGGCTACCCGAGAGTGCCGTATTTAATATAATGATGGAGATATTAATTCAGTTTGATCTGACCTAACTGGATTTCTTTACGCCAGATGACCCGCCCGTCTTAAGATTTTTTTCCTAACATATTGGACTGTCCCACCAAAGGGCCTTAGTTTGTCCTGCGGAAAAATGGGAAAACGGGACTTCCTGTGCACATGCTCTGCCAGGCAAGTTCGGCTTCACCTTGGTGAGTTCCCCCTTTTAAACTGCATGCAGGTAGGGTTTTGGGGTGACCCATTCACTTTTCAAGCTTTTATTGAAGTCACGGCCATGCCTAACGCGCGTCCACACACACACACACACACACACACACACACACAGAGGCCGGGCCTCCTGCTGAGATGAGATTTTTTGGGGGGATGGGGGGGTGACAGAAGACGTTCCCAACCAATTTCTCATGTACCCAGGCTTCCTGACTCAGCGCCCTTCCAGTGGACGCTCTGCGCGGGGCTCGTGCCACAGGCATGCATTTGAAGTGGGTTTCTCGTGATTCCTAGCTGATTTCAAACACCCTTAAGTGGGCACTTAAAAACCGTTAAATGGGAACAATCTAACTTAAAGCAAATTATGCTCCAAAGCCCGAATTTTTTTTTTCAAGTATGGCGCTCCTGTTCTTTCCCAGGCTTCCGCTTTTCTTTCTTTGTCCATTTGCGACCACACAGTTTGTCCCGTCCCCACTTCCGTCTCTCTGTGTTCATTCGCCAATGGCTCTTTTGTCCCGCCCCCACCTCTCTCTCTCTCTCTCTCTCTCTCTCTCTCTCTCTCTCTCTCTCTCTCTCTCTCTCTCTCCTCCCTCTCCCCCCTCTCTCTCTTTGCTGATTCGTCATCAATGCTTTGCCCCCACACTTCCACCCCTCTGTAGCCCCCCCCTCCCCAGCACTCCACCACTGCACAATGCAACTATTAAGGAGATCTAAACCTGCAAGGCGCATGGCCATAAAAGTGGCCGATTTCCCGCTAGCACTTTGTCCTGCCCCACTTCTGTTCTGATGTGCTCCAACACCACGCTCTCCGCTGCATGCCCAAGAGAGAAGCCAGTTTCGGGGATCTAAATCTGCATCCCTTTTCATTGGCTGAGGACAACGGAGACACAATGCGGCCGGTTCACGGAGCGGCACTTGCCCATCAGTTTCACTAACCTATGTCAACACAGGTTACTATCTGGGCCCCTCCCCCTCTAGCTGTTTTGATTCTGTCTAAAACCGATCCATTTCTTCCCACCCCGTCCTTCCACTCTAAAACTCTACAAAAATGTTTCGTCCTTATGTTTCTGTTCTCTCTTGCAACGCCTAGTCAGCTGGCACAGGTCTCTAAGGCTGTCCTGTCTGTTTCTCTGTTAAAATAACGTGGCCACGATGTATTTAAGTGTGTAACTGTGTTTTTATGATGTGAATTTAAGTTTTGTGTATATGTGTGCTTCCAGATTACAACAGCTCTAAAAATTTAGTTTATATGCCCAGTTTAAAATGCCAGGTAATGGTACCTGGTTGTCAAGTGCCTTTAGAGCTGAGATCATGGCATTTTAAGAATAATAGAGCTTCTAACACAGAGACACGCCAGCTTTTGCAGCACCCTCTATGTCCTCTAAGGAGACAGAAGACCTTCTGCCTTGCCTCTGGGTTTGGCAAAGCCACCCGCACAGAAGCAAAAAGAGACCTTTTACCCAGGGACTCGATCGGCTCATCTTGCCAAGACAGGTAGATTAAATTCTTCCCCCTCACAGGAAAAATCTTTGGGCCTCTCGCACTCAACAGCTAATGGCAAATACTGCTTCTAAGACTGATGTTCTCTAAGGACAAGGAGAGGATTTGAGATTGCCTGCTGGCCAAAAGCTGTCTCATTTTTTGCTCATTTATTCCTCCCAGTTCTGTCTAAAGGCATTTGACAACTCAAGGTACTGTTCTTTAACAGACTTCATAGTCCAAGATTAACAGGTTTTATTCTTCAGAGGGTCAGAGTTCCCAATTTCCTCTAATAGCCTTCTAACCTATGACACCAAGATATAAAATCTGTTCCTGGAAAAGTTCTATCGCTACACAAAACCAAGTCTGGTAAAATCCAAGGTTTTTAATTTTAATCCCTGCCAGTTTAAATCATATTTCGCAGGTTACGCCTGCTGCGTAAGTCAAGACCAACCTACAAGACGCTCCCAGGACAACAACAAAAGTGCCAGCATCTGTTCCTGAGACTTCAGCGTTGGTACTAACTCTTCTGGATCAAGGACATCTGCCAAGTAAAATCTGGCTTCATCTGCTACTGTGTCTCATCCCATGGCTATCCCCATTTCATAGGGCCAATGATGAGAATTTTTTTCCTCCTAGACATCTGTCTTCTTGCCTCCCTCAAGAAACAGATGCCTGGCATCTCCAGGATGACAGTGAGCAGGATGCCTCTCCAGCCACACCTCCCACTGAATGTGGACCCACCAACACCCAGCTCTCCCCTCTCTGACGTTGCCCCATGCCCACAGGAAGTAGCCAGACTTGAGTCTATGCCCTTTTTCCAAAGAGAGCCTAAAATGTTGGTCATAATTATCACCTCAACTTCCTGTCACCCCTATATCCAAAGAATCTGGAATGTTAAGTTGGGAGCATCACCCCAGCCCCTGGCATCCATCCCAGCCCCCTGGCCTTGGAGTTGCCTTGGTCTGGACTCCAAATCCCAGCATGCCAGGTACTGACCTTTCCCAAAGGTATTTAAGTGGGTGCCCCGAGGAGGAACACGTGGTCCGGGGTTTTGCATGTGCTCCCCAGTTTTCTGTCTTCCCTGCCATGCTCTCGGCTACCCGAGAGCGCTGTATTTAATAAAATGGGCATTTTAATTTGGTTTAATTTGTTTTAACTGGATTTTTGTGCATTGGCAGAGTGGCTCGTCTTAGGATTTTTTCCTAACAAGCAGCATCCCTCCATGACCTCTGCATCAGCTCCCGCCTCCAGGTTCCTGCCCTGACTTCCCTTCATGAAGGACTGTTATTGATACTTGTGTAATAAACCCTTTCCTTTCCAAGTCGCTTTTGGTCATGGCTTCTGTTAGACTGGAGGTTTTGGGACAAAAAGATCTCTGCTCCCCTTTCAGCTGGAGGTCCTTGCAGAGAATCTGAGACCCGACCAAAAGATTCCCACCAGAAGCCCGAGCTCTCAAAAGCCCCAGCAAAACACTGGACAAAGCAGACACTTAGCTCCAGATTCCAAAATGACCACTGGACTCAAGACACACCTACGGTACCCCAAATCTAGCCAATACTCCCGATACCTTACCAAGCATGTCACTTCCTCCCATCTAGCTCCCACAAAGTTTCTAACCCTGTCCAGCCACATGACTTCTTGGACCTCCAACTACAGACTGCTGACTCACCCAGGAGCAATTAATCCCTAAATAAACCTGCCTTTTACTCTTCAATTTCGTTCAATTGGGTTTATTGCCATGGCAGGTAGAGAAGTCATTTAACTACTATCACAACAATGGAAATCCTAAAAGAAGATAGGCATTTTCTCAGTCGAGGCTGCTCTTCCCAGACCACCCTAGCTGGTGTTGACACAACCAACCAAGGCATATGAGGGGGCGTGGTAAAGATACTGCCGATGTCCTCTCCTTTATTAGAGAGAAGGTTTATATTGTGAATAAGAGAGAAAATGCCCAAAGGCACCTGGAAGACTCCAGAGTAGAGAGGAAGAGAAACAGACTGGACATGACCAGGGCTATCCATGAGAGAAGGGAAACCTTCCCCCATAAAGAGAACAAACGGGTGTATTAAGGAGTTTGGCCTGGAGATGTGAAAAGAGCCAGGATGCTAGTACGGGTGACAGGCACTTGTGGCACTGCGTATGCTGCCAACAATAACACCACAGACATCCATTTGTTCATTCCTTCTGCCAGAGGGAAGGGAGAGTTTCCTTTTGGCAGGTGGGAACCCGTTTCACAAGTTCGGAGGAATATTGACTTTCTCTAATGACCTCTATAATGCAGTTTGAGCTCATTTCTGGCTGTCAACACCAGGAAGCCCACAGACAGGCCCACAGGCTAATCTAACCTAGGCAGTTCCTCAATTGAGGCTTTCCTGTCTGGCGGCTGCAGGCTATGTCAAACACCAGGATTCACTCCTAGCATTTGTAAGGCCTGGGGTTCAGCCTAGAGAGTCAGGGAGGTTGGGAGGGAGGGAGTAAGGAGACTGTCACCGAGGAGCCAGTTTTGTTCCTGCAATGCCAAGACTTATACCTGACCTTAGAATATTTTTACCAGCATGGCGCCTTCTCCCTTCTGGACTGCCACAGCCACGGCCTCAATCACTGCTCCCAGGAGTCTCATCCCTGCCCTCTGCCCTCACCTCCCACTCTTCCAAGCCGTCCACTCCAGGCACACACACCTCCCCTGAATGTGGGCAGCCGCATCCATAGGCAATGGGTCCAGAATGAATAAAACGAAAAAAGCTAGCTGAACTTCAGGCTTCATCTCTCCCTGCTTCCTGACTGTCGATGCAATGTGACCAGCCGCCTATCATTCCTGCCGCCATGCTTGAACCGCCATGGATGTCCTTGGCCTGGGCTTGTGAATGGGTGTCTAAGACCCACCCCCATCTGAGAGGTGGACTGAACTCAAAGTCAGTGAGGATTTCTGCCCTTTGGGCAGCGGGGCGGTGGCAGGAATGAAGGCTCTACCCAGTGAGCACATTTCCCAACTGTTAGAACCGGGTCCTCTGCCTTCAGCAGCTCAACCCCAGCAGCTACATCACTGCGGCTATGTTATCATCATTGTGCCAGTGCATCATGCCCAGGCGCCAAACGCGATCTGTGGGCCCTTTCAGACTTCCTCTCTCCGTCTGTTTCTCTCTTGTCCCCTCCCCCTCCTCAAGAATCTGTGCCCAGAGGCATTGCTAAACTGGAGCTAAAGGCAAAGGGGGCCTTGTGAAATGCCCCAAGGCACTCCTAAGGGCACAACAATTCAAATGAAAGCTGATTTCCCACTAGAAGTGGCAGGACTTTCAAATTGCAGAAGGAAGAAAACTGGCTGTCACAAATTCTAAATCTAGATCTGGGGAAGATGGTTCATTGGTTAAAAAAAAAAGCATTTGCCGAACAAGGGTGAGAACCTGGTAGTGAATCTCTAGCATCCACATAAATGCCAGGTGGGCCTAGTAGCCTGCCTGTAAATCCAGATCTCAGAAAGCAGATTCGGGGTCCCCAGAACAAGCTGGCTAGTAACCAAAAAAAAAAAAAAAAAAAAAAAAACAATAAAGCCGGGCGGTGGTGGCACACGCCTTTAATCCCAGCACTCGGGAGGCAGAGGCAGGTGGATCTCTGGGAGTTCGAGGCCAGCCTGGTCTACAAAGTGAGTTCCAGGACAGGCTCCAAAGCTACAGAGAAACCCTGTCTCAAAAAACCAAAAAAAAAAAAAAAAAAAAAAAAAACAAGCTGGCTAGCTACTAGCTGGCTGGCAAGCTCTGGCTTCAGTTGAGAGACTGTGTCTTGATAAAGACCGTGGAGAGCTGTTGTAGAATATTCCTTTACACTGTGCGAGGATGCGGTACTGGGATTGGTTTACTGCAGAGCTGAATGGAGGATGCGTCCCTGGGATTGGTTTACTGAGAGGCTGAAGGGAGGGCTGGAGGGGTAGCTCAGAGGTAGAGAGCACCTTGGTGGGACCTCCATATACTAGGAAAATTCCTCTTTTTAAAATAATATTTATTTATTTATTATGTATACAATATTCTGTCTGTATGCCTGAAGGCCAGAAGAGGGTGCCAGACCTCCCTACAGATGGTTGTGAGCCACCATGTGGTTGCTGGGAATTGAACTCAGGACCCCTGGAAGAGCAGGCAATGCTCTTAAACATTCCTAAGACCAGCCACTCCACTGGCACAAAAAAAAAAAAAAAAAAAAAAAACAATCAGGTCAAATCAAACCAAATTAAAATGCCCATGTTTTTATTAAATGCAGCACTTTTGAGTGGCCGAGAGCATGGCAGGGGAGACAGAAAACCAGGGAGCACATGCAAAGTGTTCCTCCTCTGGGCGCCCACTTAAATACCCTGTGGGGTGTTCTGGAGAGTCAGGATTTGGAGTCCAGACCAATGCAATTCCCAAGCCAGGGGCTGGGATGGACGCCAAGAGCTGGGGTGATGCTCCCAACTTAACATTACATTCCAGACTCTTTGGATATAAGGGTGACAGGAAGTTGAGGTGATAATTATGACTAATATTTTAGGCCCTCTTTGGAAAAAGGGGTGTAGACTCAATTCTGACTACTTCCTGTGGGCATGGGACGACGTGGGAGAGGGGAGAGCTGAAAGTTGGCCAGCTCATGCTCAGCAAAAGGGGTGGTTGGGGCGACATCCGGTTTACTGTCATCCTGGAGACCTCAAGGCAGCTGCTTTTTGAGGGAGATGCGAAGGCAGGTGTCTAGGAGAAAAAAACATATTGTTATTATTGGCCCTATGAAATGGGGCTAGCCATTGGATGAGACACAATAGCAGATGAAACCAGATTTTACTTGGCAGTTGTCCTTGAGAGCTGGTACCAATGGTGAAGTCCCAGGAGCTGGTGCAGGTGCATTTGGTGTTGTCCTGGGAGCGCTTTGTAGGTTGGTCTTGGCTTAGGCAGCAGGAGTGATCTGTAAAATATGCTTGAAACTGGCTTGGGTTAGTGTAGCAGTAAAACAGTTAAAGGAACTGGGAACTCTGGATTTAGCAGAGCCGATTCTGATGTAGCAACAGAACTTTTTCAGGAATCGGTAAGGGAACTGGGACAGATTTCATAGCAAAAGGCTATTGCTTTAGGTTAAAGGAAATTAGGAGCTCTGACCCTCTGAAGATTGAAACCTGTTAATCCTGGACCATAATTCTTGTTAAAGAACAGTACCTTGAGTTGTCAAATGCCTTTAGACAGATCTGGGAGGGATAAATGAGCAACACACGAGCCAGCAGGCAATCTCAAATCCCCTCCTTGTCCTTGGAGAACACCAGTCTTAGAAGCAGGGCTTGCCGTTAGCTGCTGAGTACAAGAGGCCCAACGATTTATTTTGTGAGGGGAAGATTTAGTTTACCTGTCTTGGCAGGATGAGCAGATCAATTCCCCGAGTGAAGCCTTCAGAAACCTGGAGAGGCGAAAGGCCTTTTTTTGCTTCTGTGCAGGTGGCTTTGCCAAACCCAGAGGCAAGGCGGAAGGTCTTCTGTCTCCTTAGAGGACACATAGGGTGCTGCGAAAGCTGGCGTGTCTCTGTGTGGGAAGCTCCTGTTAAAATGCCGTGGTCTCAGATTTGTAAAGGCACTTGAGAACCGGGTAGCATTACGTGGTATTTTAAACTGGGCTTATAAGCTATATTTAGGTGTGTGTTATCCAGTTAGTTACGGCTTACCATTGCTAGCAGAATACCAGCACACGTGGGAACTCAACAATGGTGACTCCTCCTGTGTTTGTATTTTTCCAGAGCTGCTGTAATCTGGAAGCACACATGCACATAAAAACTTAAATCCACATCATGAAAACACAATCACACACTTTTATAAACATATTGTGGCCACATTATTTTAACAGAGAAACAAATAAGACAGTCTTAGAAACCTGTGTCGGCTGACCAGACGTTGTAAGAGGGAACAGAAACATAAGGACGAAACATTAGACCAGGGAGACAGCTGATGGAAAATCTCGGCAAGGTTAGGCCTGGCGGGGAAATGGCAAGCAGCAGGGAAGGGGGCGGGGAGTGGGGCCAGAGTGGTTTGGGGCGCACTCAGAGGGAGTTCGAGATCCGTCCACCCTGGGCCCTCATTCTCCGCACAGCACCACCACTATGACCAATGAGGCTGAGTGTGGAGCCCATGGAGCAGGTCCATTGGAGTCCCATGGGAGCCCATCTGCTGCCAAGCCGCGAGGTAGACAGACACACATGCAGGCAAAACATCCATACACATAAAATAATAATTAATTTTTAAAAAGAGTCAAATGGCCATTAGCTATGCAGGCAAAGGTTGGCAGGGCTTCAGGGTGCAGAGAGTTCAGAGAAGAAAGGCAGTGTACCCATCCAGACATGGAGGAACCAGGATGGACAAAGTAGAGATGAGGGCACATGGAGGAATGTAGATTTAAAACTACAGGTTATTTTTAAGTTATGAGTTAGTTAGAAAGAAGCCAAAGCTAAGGCTGAGCTTTCATAATTAATAATAAGTCTCCATGCCATTTTTTTGTATGTAAGCTGACAGCCCCAAAAGAAAAGTCTGTCTGTTAGTATTCAGGCATCTGTACTGGCCTGTCCTTGCGGTCCTGATGGGATACATTCTCAGCTGTAGTCACTGAGAGCACCTTCTGTGCACATTTGCTACGTTCCCTTATAAAAGGTGGACCTTATAAACCTCCTGTCTCTCACTTTCTCTTCCTTTCTCCCCCTTTTCCCCCATCTCTCCATCTCTCCCTCTCTCTCCCCTCTCTCCTCTCTCTCTATTCCTCTCACTTCCCACGAGGTCACTTCTGCACCTCTTCTCTTCCTCTCTCTTCTTCTTTCTCTTCCCCTCTCTCCAGCCTTCACCCATCTCTCTCTTCCACCACTCTTTGTCCCCAGGGACCAGTCTCTGCCCCCCCCGCCCCTTCTCTCTACTCTTCCAATGAACCTCCTATGTGAGCCCTGTTGAGTAAATTATATCAGCCTCATACCTGTATACATACTCATGTACCCACATGCACCTGCACCCTGCTCATGTGCCTTGTACTCATGTGAACAACCATGCATGCTCACACACACATTATACACGACGTCACATGGAAAGAACTCTGAGTCCGGCAAAAAGTATTCCTCAGACATGGAGACAAAACAGAGTGGAAATTGTGGGTAGTTCAATTGCCCTTGACTCTCTCCAGGCCCCAGTGGATGAAGAAATGTACATGCTTTCGTCTGTGTGGCCATCGAAGTGAACGTGTGCATACATACCAGTGTAGAAAACACCCAGTAGGGGCCGGAGAGATGATGGCTCAGTGATTAAGATCTGACTCTTCTTCCAGACAACTCGGGTTCGGTTCCCAGCACTCACACGGTATCTCAGAACCATCAGTAACTGCAGTTCCAGGGGATCCGATGTTCCTGTCTGCCCTTCTGTCTGCATGCACATAGCGCATAGGCATTTATAAACCTGGAACAAAACAACCACACAAATGAAATAAATGAATACAAAATTTAACAATATGTTTTAAATTTGAAACTAAGTAGATCCACCTTTTTTCTTTTGGTTTTTTGAGAAAGGGTTTTGTTGTGCAGCCTTGGCCATCCTGGAATTCTCTCCGTAGAATAGGCTGGCCTCCAACTCAGAGATATGCCTACCTCTGCTAAATGCTGGGATAAAAGGCATGTTCCACCACTGCCCAGCCTAAAAATATGTTTTTAAGTGAGGATGTGTTGGTTGAAGAAAGAGGAGAGGATAGATGATGTAGTAATGTTTTAATTTTTAAAAATGTTTAAAATCAACAAAATGGTCTGGCAGTGGTGGCGCATGCCTTTAATCCCAGCACTCAGGAGGTAAAAGCAGGTGGGTCTCTGAGTTCGAAGCCAGCCTGGTCTACAGAGAAAGTTACAGGACATCCAGACGCAGAGCAACTCTATCTCAAAAAAACAAGACAAACAAACAAACAATAATAATAATTTTAAAAAGTGCTCCTGAGACATGAACTCATACATGAGATGCAGTTCCACAGTTGGACAGGAGGTGGCGCAGCTACGCCGGTTTACAGCTCCCTTGTACCCTGTTTATTGGAGCAAAGTCAAGGAAATTTGTCAAGAATAAAAAAGTTGACAATGTCGTTCGCCAGTTTGGGAGTCACGTACCTGAAATGTTTTCCTTTGCTAAGGAAGGAAATTGACAGTACACTCTGGAAGACTCAAGTTCAAATGTCTGCTAACCCCGACTATTGAGGCGGGAGAGGCAAGTGCTCCAGGAGCGCTGGTGTTTAAGCCTTATTAGGTAACTCTGACTTGTCTAGAACTCTCCACATAAAGCAGGTTGTCCTTGAGTTTGCAGCCGGTACACCTGCCTCTGGAGTGCTGGATTACAGGCGTGCAGCACTCACCGTGTCTGGTGCGCCCTTTATATGTTTTTGTATTTCTGACGGGGTCTCAAACTGACCAGTGCCCTTGAAGTTGTGTTTCCTCCAACCTCCCCAGTAGTGGGGGTTACAGGCCTGGACCGCCTGGCCTGGCTTCCTTTGTCTTTTTGGAGCCCAGGTTGGCCTGGATTTCCCTAGGTAGCCCAGGCTGGCCTTGCTGCTCAGGGATGAAGACCTGATCTCAGATCTCCAACACCCACATAAGTGAAAATACTGTGTCAGCCTCCCTGGTGCTGGGACTGTGGGTACGCACTGAGGATTCTGGGAATAAGAATAGGAATACAGAAATATAGGCACGAGGAATTAGAAGGTGGAAATTGGAATGTAGAAAGACATATAAAGTTGCAAACCTAAACGAACTACCAACAGCTTTCTCAGCAGCTTTAGGATCTATTAACAGCAGTGGGTATTTCATTTTACAACTGGCTGCTCTGTTTACAAGGCTGAAGTTTCCTTCTGTAAAATGAGGGTTAGCCCTAAGATACTCCCCCCACCCCCCCGTCACCTGTGATCAACAGTTACCCTTTAGAAGGTGGGATGTATGGGGATGTATGTGACTTCTGGCATCCTTAGGGGAGTGCAGAGCTTGGGTAAACACCACCAGGGAGTGCCAGGCAGAAACAAAGACTTAAAATACAAACACTGGTCTAACTAAAAACCCTGTTACTGGAAATTGCAAAGAAAGGCAATTTGTATCTAAGTTTCACCTGAAGATTGTAAAAATTTCTTTGTTCATACCTAATGCTTGTTGATTCTTGCTATAAAAAGGGGGAGTTCAAAAACTGTCTTTTGCAGTAGTTACAGAAGCCAGATCTCTGGCTGTGGTCTCGGCTAGCTGACCCGCGGTGGTTTTGTTTTATTTTTTCTTTTTTTCCTGGTATATAGTTTGCTTCCGGTTTGCTAGATTTCGGTGATCTGTTCCCATCTTTGCACGACCCCCATGGAATCAACAAGCACAACCACTCCTAGTTAAAATAAATGGCTTGTGCATGGGCACATGAGCTGTCGTGTGTGTGTGTGTGTGAGAGAGAGAGAGAGAGAGAGAGAGAGAGAGAGAGAGAGAGAGAGACAGAGAGACAGAGAGACAGAGAGACAGAGAGAGAGAGGAGGGCTGGGTCACGAGTGTCATGGAGCCCTTGGGGAGGTCAGAGGACAACTCTGAAGAGTCATTTCTCTCCTTCCACTTTCATGTGGCCCCAAGGACTGAACTCAGGTTGCCAGACCTTCCCAGCAAGCATTTAACCTTTGGAATCACCTCCCTGGCCTAAGAACAAATGTTTTTAGAGAGTTCAGATTTTCTTATCTGAAGCAATATTTTACTTGCAAGTAAATTAAATAAAACTTGCCTGAAGATGAGAGTTCAAAGCTAGCCACCCTAATCAACCATACAGGCCAGATAGTGGTAGCACACACCTTTAATCCCAGCAGCCCCACTAGTTAGCCATAGAGGCCAGGGCGGTGGTGGTGCATGCATTGAATACCAGCACTAGAGAGGAATGTAAGGTGGGATGGGACAGGAACTCGCTCTTTCAGTCTGAAGATTTCATAGAGGTGGGAACTCTCTCGTGGCTTGGCTGCTTTGCTTTTCTGATCTTCAGCTTCAACCCCAGTGTCTGTCTCCAGGTTTTTATGTTCATGCTACACTTACCTGTAGGGAAATCTGTGTCTCAAGGACAGCTCATGTGTCCACGTGATGGCTTCATAGTTCCAGTTTCCAAAGTTCAATGTGCATTGTCGTTGCTTCACTAGAAACAAGCTGCCAACTACTTCCTGCTTTGTTCTGTTCTTTGTTTTGAGATGGCTCTCATGTGTAGCCCCTGATAGCCCCAAATCCATGGTGAACTTCCCATCTCAGGCCCCATTGCTGAGATTAATGGCATTTCTACTCACTCTGGGTATGGAGTCTGATATGATCCGCTGGACTGTCACATGGGTGCCCTGTCCCCTTAAGAGACAAGGCCTGCCCATTGAGGCAAGCAGATCTTCCTCCTCCTCCAGCCTGTACTCTCTTTTTCTGTCCCTCTTCTGAAGAGGTGGCTGCTGTATGTCTCTCCCCCTCTTCTCTCTCTCTCTCTCTCTCTCTCTCTCTCTCTCTCTCTCTCTCTCGCCCTCTCGCCCTCTCGCTCTCTCGCTCTCTCGCTCTCTCTCCCTCTTCTCCCCTTCACTTCCATAGCCCACTAAATAAACTCTTTACCCAAACTCTCTCTCTGCATGGCATATCTGTCTGTCTCTCACCACCATGGTCTCCCACCCACTAACCTGACTAGGCCTCTGGGAACACACCGATGCCTTGGGTGACCTGCCATTACCCCGCTGAGACCTTAGGTGACCCTCCACTATTCCCCCAAGACCTTGGGTAACTTTCTGTGGCTCCACCAAGGCTTCAGGTGACCTACCACAGTGGTGTGGGAGGTCCTTCTGTCTATGTGTTGCTTTCATTGGTTAATGAGTAAAGAAATTTGTTTGGCCTTATAGGGTAGAACAGAAATTTAGGTAGGTGGGGAAAACTAAATGGCATGTTGGGAGAAAGGAGGCAGAGTCAGGGAAACTCCATGCATCCGCCACCAGAGATAGATGTGCCAGAACTTTGCTGATAGTCCACGACCTTGTGGTGATATACAGATTAATAGAAATGGGTTAAACTAAGATGTGAGAGTTAACCAATAAGAAATTAAAGCTAATGGGCCAAGCAGTAATTTAGTTTCTGTGTGGTTATTTTGGTTCCGGGAAGCCAGGACGAACAAGTGGGCTCCTCTTGCAACACCACAGCCCCTCCTGGGAATGGCTGCTCCTCATAGGACCAGCCTTCCCCCTCCCCCGACCCCTATATCTTTAAAAAGAACAACAGAGTCTATTCAGTGGCCCACTTCTAATGGACACAATAGGGCAATTGAATTGAAGCTAAACAGATGCAATCACATCTCAAGTCAGTCAGTGCTACATGCCAAAACTGTGTCTCAAAAAAAACCCATGGATGCATCAGGCATGGTGGCACATGCCTTTACTCCCAACACTCAGGAGGCCGAGGCAGGTGGGTCTCTGAGTTTGATGCCAGCCTGGTCTATAGAGTGAGTTTCAGGATAGCCAAGACTGTAGAAAGAGACCCCATCTAGAAAAGACAAAAATAAGAAAGGAGGGAAGGAAGGAAGAAGGGAGGTGGGGGAGAGAGAGAGAGAGAGAGAGAGAGAGAGAGAGAGAGAGAGAGAGAGAGAGAGAGAGAGAGAGAGATCAGCAGGGGACCAATAATAATATCTCACTATAAGCCATTACTGGGAGGGTAGGGGTCAACTGAGGAGGCAGGGCATGGATTTAGAAAAATGAGTTACTTTAGTTTGGGGAATTATCGTTGTTGAACTGGATTGGAGGAGCTTCACAAAATGATGTGACTGTTAGACAATTTATTGACGCCTCAGGAGCATGAGACACTCTGCCTTTCCTGGGCACTGTGGCAGGCTCTCTCTGCCTCTGTGTGGAGCCTGCCCTGTAAAGCTGATGCTCTTGTTCAGGTCACAGGAGAGTCAGACACCCGGGTAAAAGCAGGAGGAAGGGAAAGGGGAGGACGACATGGGGGGGGCAGGGACAACACCAACAGCAACACACTGTCTTCCAGATGCATCAGAGCGCTCTCCCAGATGAATTCACTGAAGCTGTGGTTCCCAGCACAAAGCAAACCAGTTCACAGTTCCAGCTTGAGTGGGCAGGGGTTTATGAGGCCCTGTTGTAGAAACTCCTTCAACCAGTGGCCTTTAAGATACCAGGCCACTTGAGCATGGCCTCTTATACTAAAGTAGGCACTTGCTCTCTCTTCCGGCTCCTGGATTTGGTTGCTGCTGAACAATAAAGATTATTACACATACAACAATTTACCAAATTCTCATAACAAAGGTAACTATTTGACTAATAAATCAATAAACTTGAAAGACAGATAATGACAGACAATATTGCCATCCTGGTCTTCGGTGGGGTTGACGACTAGATAGTCATAGTTACTCTCCTCTGATGACTTGGTCAAGCTATTTCTAATACAAGACTTAGACTCCTTAGGCTAGGATAATTATTGAAACATTTATTGTATGTTTCTTGCTTGATATTGTTTATTCTAATTTTTATACTTAATATTTGTTCTTATTGTATATAATCTTGTATTAGGCTTAGAACTCTCTTATTTAAACAAAAGGGGGGGTTGCTTTAGGAACTCCTTCAGCCAGTAGCCTTTAAGATACCAGCCCACTTGGGCGTGGCCTCTTGTACTAAAGCACCCTGCTCACTTTCTTTTCGGGCTGCTGGTTCTGTTGCTGGTACCCATTCCTGCAGAGGACTGTGATCTGTGAGTCTACCCCTAAATAAATAAACCTTTATTATACTCAATTCTGAGCTAGTGTGGGATTTCTTTTTAGCGTCCATCTTCAAGGCAGTACCCCTTGCCTAGTTGCTACTGGCAACGAACAGCTGGGGACATTGGGTGAGCAAGGTGGCCCCGGGAGGTTGTCTATATGCATCCAGGTAGTGACTGTATCACAGTGTCACTAGGTGCGGTGTCTCTAACTGTATCACAGCATCACTAGGTGCCGTGTCCCTGTGACTGTATCACAGCGTCACTAGCAGCATCTTCCTTTTTCAGAGCTGGGCTCAGAGCTGACAAGCCTAGAACATGGCAGTGAAGAGGAGAGGGAGGTGGCCCCAACTGCCACCTACCTTATTGACCTTTGGCTGCCTGTCCTTCTGATGGGGGTGAGGGGACAGGGCATATATAACGCCATGCCTTTCTTCCTCGGCATTCACTGAGCTGGTTGTGGGTAGGATCCTTATCCTGGAGACCTGGGTTATCCTGCTCCCCTCCCTAATAGGGGTACAGAGGAAGAGACTGAGTAAGTGGGGTCCTCTGCCCAGCAGGGTAGGAATGCGGCTGAGGCCCCATAAAAGACCCTGCATGCCCTTAAGGTTCTTCTACCCAGAATTCCCTGAGAGGTCCAGGGACAGAGGGCAACATGAACTGTCTTCCAGACACAGGCTGTGGCCTCATTCCTGACTTCCACTAACAGGTAGGCTTCACCTCAGGCTGGGGACAAAGGGACATCCTCAGAGAACGCACATAACCCTACACACAGACCTCCAGGTTATGAAACCAAATTCGCCAGCTTTCTTTTTGTTGTGAAGAAGGGATCTTCTTAAAACAGAGTCACACTAGGTAGCCCCACGCGACCAGAAACTTCCTGAGATCCTCCTGCTTCAGTCCCTCCCCTCCTTCCACCACTGGAATCCCATGTTTGCCCAGAGCACAGCCTGTCTCTACCAGCTGTTCTCAGTCACGCTCTTCCTGCCTCAAGGGCCCGACTAGTTCTTCTTTACAAAGAAGAAATAGAAGATCAGAGAGGGCTGGTCACCTGTCAGTCTCTCCAGACTGGCGAAGATCAGAATTAGAACTCAAGAGCGCAGTCCCTTTCTGGCAGAGTGCCGCCGGGCTCCAACTATGCGAACACTAATAAAATTATCACAGTCCAGCGCAGTAGTACGTGCCCATTATCTCAGAACCTGGGAGGCTGGGGCAGGAGGATTGCTGGGAATTTGAGGGCAATCTGTGTTACTTAATGAAGGCCACACTAGTCAGGATTACATAGCAAGACTCTGTCTCAAACAAATTCATAAATGAACACTCACCTAGCAGATGCTGAGGACTGGTCTCACCTTGCTTGCATAAGGTCCTGCACCAAAATAACCAGGTGTGGTGGTGGTGCACACAGTAATCCCAGTGTTAGGGAGTAGGGAGGAGGCAGGAGGATCCGGAGTTCAAGTCATCCTGGTTACATCGCAAGTTCAAGGCCAGCATGAGCTACATGAGAACTTGTCTTGAAAATAAAACTGGGTTTGTGGTGGGGAGTGAGATAGCTCAATGCTGTGAAATCCTAACAACCTGAATTTGGTCCCCAAAACCCATGTAAAGATGGAGGAGAGGGCCGGGCGGTGGTGGTGGCACACCTTGGGAGGCAGAGATAAACAGATCTCTTATGAGTTTGAGGCCAGCCTCAAACTGGTCTACAGAGTGAATTCTAGGACAGCTAGGGCTGTTACACAGGGAAACCCTGTCTCGAGAAACAAAAAAGAAAAGAAAAGAAAAAATAAGAAAAAGGTGGAATGTTGACTGAGGTTTCTGTCCTACCAGGTCCCACAGTCGTTAAGCCCCAAAGAAATACACAGAGGTCTACATTAGTCATAAACTTATTGGGCTATTACCTCAGGCTTCTTATTAACTCTTATAACTTATATTAGCCCATAATTCTTATCTGTGTAAGCCATGTGGCTTGGTACCTTTTTTGGCAAGGCAGTCACGTCTTGCTTGCTTTGTGTCTGACTTCCTCTGTGTCTGGGTGACTACTGCAGTCTGACTCTTCCCAGAATTCTCCTGTTCTCATTGCCCTGCCTCTACTTCCTGCCTGGTCACCCCACCTATACTTCCTGTCTGGCTACTGGCCAATCAGCGTTTATTTAAAATACAAGTGACAGCATACAGACCATTGTCCCACAGCAGTGGAGGGGAGAACTCACCACACACCTGTCCTCTGACGCACTGGGGCGTGTGTGTGTCCCCCACATCATGCACAGTAATAAAACAATCACGGTAACAGGAGGGTAGCAGCCATCATAGCACGTCGTCGCCGCGACTGAACACATCTACCTGCCAGCCAGATGGTGGCATTACCTCCAACACAGTCTGGTCCTCGCTACACAGCGTGGAGGGTGGTGGGTAGGGGCAGCGTCCACACTGCAGCTCAGAGAGGTTACATAGCTTCCCCCAGGGACAGGGACATTACCTCCTACGCATGCATCCTCGCTACACAGCGTGGAGGGTGGTAGGGTAGGAGCAGCGTCCACACCGCAGCTCAGAGGTTACATAGCTTCCCCAGGTCACACTTGGAGATGAGAAAGAGGCTTTGAAATGCAGCTGTCTGGATGGCGAAGACCATAGAGAAGGCCTCCTGTAACAAGGAAACTGCTTCCTCCCCCAGGCCTAAAGTTCCCAGAGAGATATTGTGTCCCAGGTCTGTAATCCCAGCCCTTGAAAGGTTTGGCAGGAGGATCTCACAAGTCTGAATCCAGTGTGGGCTCTGTAATGAGACCTGATCTCCAAAGAGAACAACAAAAATGTCCAGCTCTGTCCATTTTAAAGCCCTGAGGGAGGCGTGGTGGCACTCGTCTGCAATCCCAGCACGTCCAGGCAAAGGTGGGGGAGGGGCACAGAAAGCTGGAGGCCAGACTGGTCTAGTTCTGGGCCAGCCTGGCTCCACAGTAAGGCAGTCTCAAAAACCAGCAAAACATAAATGAGAATAAATAAAGCCCCCAAATCTACCCAGCTTAAAGCGTTCCTGGTCCTAGGCCAGGGCTTGCTCTGCGGTGGGGATAAAGACCCTCCAATGGTTCTACTCTCTCTGGATAGGTGTCCTTCCTCCACTGCAGAGCTGCTTCCTGAGCCCCTCTGGGCATGAGCGGAGAGAGGGAGAAACGGACAGGCCCAAGCAAGCATTTGCACCTAACCTAGTTTTCAGGGAGACTGTGTGTGTACTAATGAATCTTTCTGGATGGGGTCTCCTTGGAAACCACTGCTCTTTGGAAGTTCAGCAAGATCTCCTACCACCCCTGAGCCTCTCTGCTTAGACAAGTAGGAGCCCTTCTTTCCTATGGGTGTGACCTAAGAGAGACATCAGCTCCCTTCACAGCCCTCTGCTGCTCTTTCCTTTCAGAACGCTGGCAGTGTGGGTCATTTACTAAGGCCCCTCCTGCATAGGCATAATTCCCACCACTGCAATTCGTACAAGTCTAGGGCCCCTCGTCTCTCAAACTCTGGGAGAAGCTTCCCAAGGCCTATACACCAGCCCCATTTCAAGTCTTGACCAAAGAAGCCTCAACAAGCCACCTCAGTCTCCTCCCGACAGCCACAGACCTCCTCTGACCCCGGAGGGGCTGGAGGGGTCATGGAGGGGTCAGCTATTTGTGTTAGGCCTTGGTAGGGCATGTGGATTCTTGCCAAGGGAATATAGATTTTATTCTTGACTTTTAAAAAGGTTGGGGTAGCTGGCCAGCAGTGGTGGCACACGACTTTAATCCCAGCAGAAGCAAGCAGGTCCCTGAGAATTCGAGTTCAGTGTGGTCTACAGAGTGAGTTCTAGGACAACCAGGGCTACATGGAGAAACTCCTTGCTCCAAATACCAAAATAATCACCATCATCTTAATAATAAATTGGGATGGGGTTTGAAGAGGTAGCTCAGCAGTTAAGAGCACTGGCTGCACTTGCAAAGGGTCCAGAGTCAGTTCCCAGCACCCATGTGGAGGCTCACACATGGTCCCCTAAAAACAACATAACTGCAGGCAAAATACCTTTCACACAACACAAAACTGAGAGAATAGAATTTTTAAGTTTGCTGGATGGTAGACAGAATTCTAGAGCCGAGTCACAGATTAAGATTCTGGAATTCTTAGCCAACATGAAAACACATTTTTTATTAGCATGTGTGAGGGGGTTGGGTGCCATTGTGTGCATGCAGAGGTCACAGAACCACTGTATTGACTCAGTTCTCTTCTTCCACCCTTTTCTGTGGGTTCCAGGGGTCGAACTCAGGCCATCAGATAGTTAACAGCACTGGCTGCTCTTCCAGAGGACCCGAGTTCAGTTCCCAGCACTCACACTGGGTGACACAGAATGTTTGTGAGGGGACTTGGTAAAGAAACTGATATAACTGCTCCATATGCTTAAAGCTTTAATTACAGAAATGAGAGAGAGAGAGAGAGAGAGAGAGAGAGAGAGAGAGAGAGAGAGAGAGAAAGAGAGAGAAAGAGAGAGAAAGAGAGACAGAGAGAGACAGAGAGAGCAGAGAGGAAAGGAAGTGGGCTGAACATGACCAGGGCTGGAGGAGTGGGAGAGAGAACAGTGGGTATAGAAAACTAACATAGAGCAGAGAGAGGAGCGAGAGCCTCAGAGAGGAAGTGAGGTCAGAGAGTAAGAGCAAAACAAGGGAAGAAGGGGTAAGAGAGAGAATAGTGGAAAGAGAGAGTAAGTGGGGTGGGGGGGATAGTAGAGAATAGCAGGTGGTAAGTGAGTTACTGGAGAAGGGAAGGGGCAGGAGACTAGCCTGGGACCATGAGATGTCTAACAGGCACCTGGGATTTGACATGCTGATAGGCGCATAGGTAGCCTTCTGCCAGAGGCAAAGGAAATTACTTCTTTTGGCAGGTGGTAACTGGTTTCACAATTTGCTGAGGAATGCTGGCCTGTATCTAAAAATCTTCCTACAGTCCAGGTTGAGAGCATCTCTGGATATTTGCACTGCCTGCAACTGTTGTGGAATAGAATCATGTGTTCCATTTATTTGTGTTGCAGAATAATTGTTTATGTAAAGAGGTGTTAAAATTGTTTATGCTGCAATTGCTTTACAATGTGAAAATGTGTTGCTGTTTCACGTTGACTGCCTAAGGCACCTGATGGTTCTAATAAAAAGCTGAGCCGGGGCGGTGGTGGCGCATGCCTTTAATCCCAGCACTCGGGAGGCAGAGGCAGGCGGATCTCTGTGAGTTCGAGGCCAGCTTGGTCTAGGAGAGCTAGTTCCAGGACAGGAACCAAAAAGCTATGGAAAAACCCTGTCTAGAAAATTAAAAAAAAAAAAAAAAAAAGCTGAGTGGCCAATAGTTAGGCAGGAGAAGAATAGGCGGGACTGTCTGGGCAGAGAGAATAAAGAGGAGGAGGAATCTAGGGGAGAGAGAATGAGGGAGAAGACAGGGAGATGCCTGGGTCAGTCAGTCGGACATGGAGGAAGTAAGACGGACAGTACCTGAAGGAGGTAAACAAGCCCCGGGCAACACATAGATTAATAGACATGGGTTGTTTCAAGTTAAAGAAAAAAAATGGCTAGAAGCAATTAATTATAATTAATTAATATTTGTAATTAATAGTAAGTCTCTGTGTCATGATTTGAGGGCTGGAAGTCCCAGAAAGTCTGCTACATGAGATCTATAACACTTTAACCCCAGATCTAGGGTATCTGATACCCTCTTCTGGCCTTGATGGGCACTTCACGCACACACACACACACACACACACACGTGCACACACACACCAAAAAAAAAATAGCATGAGGGACAAAAAAAGCCTGGTAGTATAGACCTGTACTCCAAACACTCTAGAAGGCTGAGTCAGGAGGATTGCCACAAGTGAGTGCCAGGTCAGCCTGGGTAGCCTTGGCTACACAGTGATGCTCTATCTAAAAACAACAACAACAAAAAGAATCAATCCATTTCTGTTTGAGACAGGGTCTCGTGTAGCCCAGGCTGGCCTCCAGTTGGATGTGGGGTTGGCTTTGAACTTCTGACCCTCCTGTCTCTACCCACCAAGTGCTGTAACCATCACTCCTGGCCTCTCTATCACTTGTATTAATGACCCTCCTGTTGCTGTAGTAAGCACCCTCATGAGCGCGGTAGCCAAGAAAAGGGTTTAGTTTAGCTTTGTCGTGGTCCAGGGCCAGCCCAGACCATAAATTATTTCTCGAAGCAGGGGGGAGGTGTGGGAATAAAGATAACTCACATAACCTTATCAGGAGGAAATTTTCAGGAATCCCTCATGAAATCCTAAGTTCACATCCTGAAAATCACTCGTGTTTATTCTCTAAACAGCGTTTATACCAAAACATAAACTGAGGGGGAAATTCATTAGCATTCTGTTTCCTAGGTAACCAGGAGAATGACTGTGGTCACATCCACACCTTTCTATGCCCATTTTGTCACGTCTTTCTATGCCTGCTCTGTCATGTAGACTGAATTAACACCTCTTTCCCAGGAGACCTCCCAAATTACAAAGAAGGAGCAGAGCGACATTAGTGTATCCTGACCCTTTGTTTAGGATGGCGTCAGTTTGTCTCGAAAGGCCAGGTGACCACCTGTGTGGCAGGTTCAGATTGTGGCCTGAAATTCTGGCTGCCATACAATGTAGAAATATAGGCCTGTATAATACGACACTACAATCCAGTCTCTCTTATTAATTTTAATAAAACGTGTGCTTCTGCAACAGGACAGATGATCACATCTGCCTTAAGCAAAGACTCCTTCATTTACCCAAATTTACCCATCTTTTTTTTTTTTTTTTTTTTTTTTTTTGGTTTTTCGAGACAGGGTTTCTCTGTGGCTTTGGAGCCTGTCCCCTGGAACTAGCTCTGTAGACCAGGCTGGTCTCGAACTCACAGAGATCCGCCTGCCTCTGCCTCCCGAGTGCTGGGATTAAAGGCGTGCGCCACCATTGCCCGGCTTTACCCATCATTTGAACAGGCATTCTATTCATGACTGTCTTAGGCACCTGGGGAGAAGAAGCTTCAAACCTCTGTGAACAAAAGGGATTAGGGGAGAGAGATTCCTTTGGGCTCTGTGTCTCAGAGCCATACTTTCTAATCAGGAGAGATCGTAATGTTTTATGAACATTCATGCTCCTAAAGACTATAGTCTCCTAGTTAAAGGAGAGGAGGGTTGGCTGAGTTGAAAATGTTCCTTCAGCTAGTCTAGAGCACCTCTTAAATTTTTTTTTTTTTTTTTTTGATTTTCGAGACAGGGTTTCTCTGTAGCTTTTTTTGGTTCCTGTCCTGGAACTAGCTCTTCTAGACCAGGCTGGCCTTGAACTCACAGAGATCTGCCTGCCTTAAAGGAGTGTGCCACCCACCGCCCGGCACCTCTTAAATTTTTTACATTGTATCAAAATCTAAAATTCTTAACATATGCATTAAACTCAATCATTTACAGGGCATGTCAAACTTTTCTCTACATCTTATAAGCAATTACAAACGTTATCAGGTCAATAACATAATTAGCAATAAATCCACAATTAACATATCACAATCTTCTTAAATCCATATTAATCAAAAGACAAGAAAAGCTCTTCTGATGGGCGAGAACAATGACATTGCTGCTGTCTATACCAGTTCCAGTCTGCGCAGCAGTTAGACCCTCGGGCTGCCTCCTCTAAAGTGAAGAGGGCTTCAGCCATTCCTTATTGAGTCTTTCTTTCCCTGAGGGGAAAGTTTAGGTCTTAGTTCTCAGGTCCAATATTTTAATCAAAATGAGTTCTGTGTCCAAAAGATTAAAACAGTCAAATGTTCAGTCTACATTTACTGCAAGCATGTTGTAGTCACCACAGTCATCGCAACAGGGCCTCTATGTCTGTGTCACTAATGTCTGGAAGCAGCTCAGCGGCTGTCCCTCAGTGCAGCATGGCACCCTGCAGAGTGGCAGCAGCACTCCTGTCTGTGGGGGCAGGGGAGACTGGACCATGGACTCCTCTCCAGCTCCTCTATGAGGGCTTTATCAGCTACGATGTCATCGGGTCTGCCACTCCTCTGCTGTATATGCAGTCATCTCATCCAGCTTTATTATCTATCTGTGAAAAAAAAACACAAACACATCCTTGACCCCAAATTAATATGAGCTGGGATTATTTCATAATTCACTACAAGAGCTTTTCCACCTTGCCTTAGCAAGATCACCTTGGTGTCACCATGCCAGATCTGTCTGCAGCAGATCTGCCTGCAACGTTGATCCTTTTGTTTTCAAGAAGCCATGGCACACTCCACAATTCCTTTTCATTGTTAACCATATATGCAGTTCTTCCATTGGAAGAGCCACACGTAAAATTTAGCATAACATTCTTTAAGGGAACTCAAAATATAGTTGTGCGAATAACAGCAATGATCATCTAGGAAAAGATTATTACTCTGACCTTTAAACTGAGCAAATACAACTGTCCAAGAATCGCCATCATGGAGGAAGGTCATTGGTTAAAAAATAAAGAAACAGGGGGCTGGAGAGATGGCTCAGCGGTTAAGAGCACTGCCTGCTCTTCCAGAGGTCCTGAGTTCAATTCCCAGCAACCACATGGTGGCTCACAACCATCTGTAATGGGGTCTGGTGCCCTCTTCTGGCCTGCAGGCAGACACACAGACAGAATATTGTATACATAATAAATAAATAAAAATTAAAAAAAAAAATAAAGAAACAGCTTGACCCTCATAGGTTAGAACATAGGTGGGTGGAGTAAACAGAACAGAATGCTGGGAGGAAGAGGAAGTGATCTCAGATGCAGGGCAGCTCCTCTCAGAGACAGATGCAAAGCAGCTCATCGCCAGGGCAGATGCGATGAAGCTCCTACCCAGGATGGACATAGGCTAGAATCTTCCTGGTAAGCGCACCTTGGGGTGCTACACACATTATTAGAAATGGGCTAGTCCAGGTGCGAGAGTCAGCTGAGAAGAGGCTAGATATAATGGGCCAAGCAGTGTTTAAAAGAATACAGTTTGTGTGTTGTTATTTTGGGGCATAAGCTAGCCAGGCTACCAGGAGCTGGGGCGGCAGGAACACAGCCCGCAGCTCCTACTACATCACCACTTTAAAATTGTCAGTTAATCTGCTGCATAGTCAGTGTAGTGGGAGCTGAGGGCCTATTCCCATAGCCCGGCTCCCACATGGTTAGCTTTATACCCGAAATAACACACAAACTGTATTCTTTTAAACACTGCTTGGTCCATTAGCTCTAGCTCTTACTGGTTAATTCTCATATCCCGATCAACGCATCTCTAATAATCTGTGTAGCATCAGTCTTACCGGGAAAGATTCAGCATGTCTGACCTGGCGGCTGGCTGCATCGCGTCTGCTCTGGAGAGCAGCGGCATGGCATCTGCCCCAGAGAGGAGAGGAAATGGCATCTGCCCCAGAGAGGAGAGGAAATGGCATCTGAGCTCACTTCCTCTTCCTCCCAGCATTCTGTTCTGTTTACTCCACCCACCTATGTTCTAACCTATGAGGGCCAAGCAGTTTCTTTATTATTTAACCAATGACCTTCCTCCATCATTTCCCCTTTTTCTGTTTAAACAAAAAAGGAAGGCTTTAACTTTAACATAGCAAAATTACATATAGCAAAACAGTTATCAAGTAAGAATTACAGTTACAATATTTACATCTATTTTATCTTTATCATAACTAAGGAAAACTATAACTATCTATCTATTCTTCAACTCCATCAAAGACTCCAGAAGGATATAATATTACCTAAGTAAACGAGAAGTAAGCAACTTACAAAACTCTAGAAATCACAGAGACATTTCGCTGCCTGGAGAGTCACCCAAAGTTCCTCTGTACCGTTGGGGCATCCATCTTCGGCCTACAGGTCCATAGTATCCAGAGACATTTCCATGAAGCAGGAAATTTCAAAGGCAGTTCAGTCACTATCTGCTGTGTCCTGCAGAATGTCTCGCAGACTCCTTCATGAATCAGGAACCCTGAAAGATCATCTCACCTTTAGGCAAGTTCAGCAGTCCTCTCTCCGTGGGTTCTCTGTGTCCAGTTTATGCAATAGTCCAGGCAAGAGCAGTTTCTTGCCCAAATGGCTATCAAACTCCATAAGGATCCTCTTCGATGCCCATCTTCCTCTTGAAGTAGATTGGCGCTGCCAGGAGCAGAGGTGTCTCATTGTCATGAAAAACCCTAAGTTATTAAAACACTTAAAATGCCATATTTTATAATCTTTGAAAGATATGAAGAATGCCTATCTAAAATATATCTATGTATATCTAGAAAATCTAACTAACATGACTACAAGCTTGACTATTATTGATAATTATCCATTAACAACCTATATACATTACATTTTTAAATGAACTACACAATCACAATACTTTAATCAAGGTCAGAAATACATATACCTATAACAAAATTGACCTTAAAATCTATAGCAATGCAAATTATTCATACCTATATCATCTCCCCCTTTAAATGTAAAAGAACATTTATAAACAATATTTGGGAATATGGACGTAGTTATTTCTCTCCAAACTGCTTCCTGCTGAATGGGGGCGCTGTTATTCGGGTCTTTTATGGGATAACCAGTCTGCTAGGTTCATTTCAGTCGGCAGTTGAGCAAAGTAATTTTCTGAAGGTGTTCACAGTAACCTTTCAGGAGGGCGTGGTCTATCATACCATATTGAAATAGAAGAAATCCACAGGGTCTCATCCTCTGTGAAAACAAAAGAAGAAACTCTTTTCCAAAGTATCATATCCTTAGATCCAAATTCTGAAGTCAAGGTATTTTCAAAATATCTATTTTGGATTAGTTTAGCAGCATTTATAAACAAATATCTTTTAGCAGCTGTTGCTCCTTCCTCAGCATTCAAACAATTCAAACAGAGCATAATAGCATATAGTATCAAGATTCTCATTGTATTTTCCATCTTTGTGTGGCTTTATTTTAACCTCTATTTCGTTTACTTTTACTTTTATTTTATATTTTCTGTATATCTTCGTCCTGGAATAACTCTTTAGACCAGGCTGTCCTTGAACTCTCAGAGATCCGCCTGTCTCTGCCTCCCAGGCATTGGGATTAAAGGCGTGTGCTACCACACCTTGAAGTCACAGAGGTCAATCTCCCTCTGCCTTCCAAGTGTTGGGATTAAAGGTGTGTACTACCACACCCAACTACTTTCTTTCTTCCTTTTTTACTTTTAAGAACTTTAATTTTTAGCCTGCATATATTTTTAACACACTGTAAATCATTTAAACATTTTCTTTAACTTTGAATCTTTCTTTTGCTGTATATCTCTCTTTTTCTGACCACACAAGCCTTGAAATTACTGAGCAATATGGGTAGGATTAAAGCTGTGGCTTTGATGGCTGGATCCAGCCCATTCCTTAGCTTTCCAGCCTCATGGCTGAGGTACCGGCTGTATCCATGTTTATCACCACAGATCTGGAAAGAACAATTCTCAACTTTCTAAGGAAAACCAAAACTCAGGCTGGCCTAAATAATCCTAAACAAGGAACTTTTGAATGTGTCACAATCTCTGACTTTAAACTTCCCTACAAAGCCACAGTACTGAAAACAGCTTGATATTGGCATAAAAACAGATATGAGGACCAAAGGAACTGATGTCAATCCACCTTGGATATCAATCAATACACCTACGAACTACAGATTTTTGATAAAGAAGCAAAAATTGTGAAATGGAAAAGAAGCATGTTTAACCTGCTCATTTATTTTTAATTGTCCTGAATCTGCACCTCTCTAAGGCTACCTTTCTGCAAACCTACCTGTCAGCTTGTAGCTGAAGCCAGCAGCGCATTTACAGGCTCTCTGGTGTCTGCCGTTGTGGCTGCTGTAAGGACGAAGCGTGCCTTTATAAGCTCTGGCGGGTGTAGCCGCGCCGATTCTTACTATCTTTTTTATTTTAACTTGTAATTATAAAATTAGGAGAATTCCTGAATCCTCTCCTCTGTTCTATTGGCTGACTCTGGGTGCTGACTGTAGGAGGTAAAATTTGTTCCCTAAACTTTTTCTCCTGCTTGCTTTCGTGGCTCCACTGCATGCAGGTCAAAACTCAGCTAAGGCGCGCATGTGCGTGGAACTGGAGATCTCAGCCGTAACCTGGGTGATCGCTAGCGGAAAGGCTACATTTCCTTCATTCTTCCCACCCATTCAGCGCTGCGTCTCAGCTACCATAAGGTTTACAGACTCTAATTATCTCAGCCTTTGTTTCTGCTCATTTTAACTTCCTTTAGCTATCAACATATATAACTGAATACTCTTTCCTTATCCCAAATATGTAACTTATTATTAACAAAATTTTACTCCTGATTATTATTTTCCCGCTTCTATGCTTCTTCAAATTTTATATTTCTGAGCGCTCATTACTCACCTTTCCACCTGTGGTACAATTTTCTCTCGGGGGTTCCTCACATTCTCCTCCGGACGTCTGGTCACTTCTCCAGTGTTTTTTGGGGTTCGCCAATAGGTCTCACATTGCAAGGCTCCACTGCCCAGAACATAAATTATTTCTCAAAGCAGAGCAGAGATGTGGGAATAAAGACACAACTCACATGACTTTATCGGGAGGGAGTTTTCAAGGATCCCTCATGAAGCCCTGAGTTCACATCCTGAAAATCACTGTGTTTATTCTCCAAACAGCTTTTATACCAAAATGTATGTAGCCTGAGGGGAAAATTTATTAGCATTCTGTTTCCTAGGTAGCCAGGTGAATGACTTTAGCTATATCCACACCTTTCTGCCAGGTCACCAATACAACTAGTCTAGCTAGTCAGCTTGCTCTAAAATCCCCATTTCGCCCCCCCCTCCCCCATCTCCCAGGTGCTGAAATTAGAAGCAAGTCATCTACTGGATACTTATGTGTGAGTCTGGAAGGTCTTCACACTTGGGCAGCAATCAGGCACTTCATCCACTAGGCCATCTCCCCACCCCACATCAGCCCATTTTACATATGATAGACTGTGGTTCAGAGATGAATTCTACCCTCCCCTCACCCCCCCCCCAATCCTCCCAGCAACCCCTTCACCTCTCAGACACTTTTCCCAGGAGATGTGAACATATGGAAATTGCACGTTCACTTTCCAGCCCCCCCCTCCACAACACCGCTTGGCCAATAGCTTAGGCATATTTCTAACTAGTTCTTACATATTAAATTAACCCATTTCTACTATTTTGTATTTTACCACAAGGCTCGTGGTTTGTTACCTCTTGATTTTTGGGCAGCTGCATGGTATCTTTCTCCTTCAGCAGCTACATGGCATCTCCCTGAGTCCACCTACTCCCTCAATTTATCTCTGTTCAGATTTCCCACTTGACTTTATTCTGCTAAGTCATTGGCAAAAACAGCTTTATTCATTAACCAATAAGAGCACTAAATATACAGAAGGACATGCGACATCATCTCCCCTTTTCTGTCTAAATAAAAGGAAGGTTTTTAACTTTTTTTTTTTTTTTTTTTGGTTTTTCGAGACAGGGTTTCTCTGTGGTTTTGGAGCCTGTCCTGGAACTAGCTCTGTAGATCAGGCTGGTCTCGAACTCACAGAGATCCGCCTGCCTCTGCCTCCCGAGTGCTGGGATTAAAGGCGTGCGCCACCATTGCCCGGCTGAAGGTTTTTAACTTTAACACAGTAAAGTTACATATAACAAAACACTTATCAAGCAAGAATTATATTTACAATGTTTATATCTAATTTATTATTTTTCATAACTAAGGAAAACTATATCTGTCTTCAACTCCAACAAAAACCCAGAAGGATATAACACTACCTAAGTACACGGGAAGTGCATTGTAAGCAACTTCCTGTACTCTACAATTGACAGAGACATCTCACAGCCTGGACAGTCACCCAAAGTTCTTCTATAATGTTGGGATCCATCTTTAGCCTATAGGCCCAAAACATCTGGCAGACTTTTCAGTGAAGCAGGAAATTTGAAGATCTGTTTTGCCTATATTGACAGTCTGTCAATCACTTTCTTCTGTGTCCTGCAGAATGTCTGGCAGTTTCTTCTGTGAAGCAGGAACCCTGAAGGACCCATCCTGTCCTCCAGAAAGTTCAGCAGTCACTTTTTTGTGGGTCCTGCATGTCCAGTTCCTGTAGCATACCATCAAGCAGTTCAGGCAAGAACAGTTTCTTGCCCAAATGACTTGCAAACTCCATAAGAAGACTCTTCGATGCCCATCATCCTCTTGAAGTCATTGGCAATGCCAGAAGCAGATGTGTCTCATTGTCAAGAAAAGTCTAAGTTTTAAAACATCTTAAATGCTTTATTCTGTAGGACTTTAAAGAGCTAAAGAGTATGTATCCATCTGAAATATAGCTCTGTATATCTAGGAAGCCTAACTAATGCAATTAAAAGTTTATTATAGATAATTATCTATTTTAATCTGTATTTCTTAACTATACATTACATTTTTAAATGAGTTGCACAAACATGACACCTTAAACAAGAACAGAAGTACATATACACAGTGTAACAAAATCGACCTTAAATTTCTGTCGATAGACCAAGACCCACACCAATGTAAAGTTTCTTTTATATATCATATCCTCCTTTAAATGAAAACATTTATAAACAATCATTTTGGGAATTTGGGCAAAGCTTTCTACAAACTGCTTCCTGCTGTTTGTTGGGCAAAATATTTTTAGGGTTCACAGAGACCTTTCAGGAGGTCTTATTTCATTAAACTACTTTAGTCTGGAAGGAATCCACAGGTTCCCATCCTCTGTAGAAACAAAAGCAGGACCTCTTTTTCAAAGTAACATATCCTTAGACTCAAATTTTGAAGTCAAGATATCTTTATGTTGGTCTAACTTAGCAGTCCCCCAAATCAAATGTTTCTCTGTAGTCCAAAAATTGAAAGAAAACACAACAATAAACATAATCCAGACTCTGTGTGTATTTTCCATCTTTACATAGCTTATTTTTCTTTGCTCCTTTAATCTATGGCTCTGTACTCTTTTATATTACTTTTATTGTCTCTTTAAAGACTTTATTTTTTAAAACTATTTATTCCTTTTTATAACTGTCTATATTCTTTTTCTTCTCTCTCCCAAGCCTACATACACTTTTTAAACACACTATGACCTGTTCAGAGATTTATTTTTTATCGGAATCTGTCTTTATTGTGTAGCTGTAATCATTTTCTGACCAGGAGCACCTTTTTTTTTTAATGCTAAGTGGGCATGACTAGAACTAACTCTGGAGACCCTGCTTGTTTGCTCTGCCCCATCCAACATGGTGGAGATATGTTCATCTCCCCTGTGAAACATGCTCACCGCCCCATCTCCAGGGATGCAGTGGGTCTGTGTTGCCATTAAGCAACTAGTACCACACTGCTCAAAAATCCCATCTAAGGCAGGACCTCCCAAAAGGGCCAGAGCCAGTCCTGCCAGCAGAACCAAGAAGCTGTTTCTTAAAGATGTCATGCAGTTTTTGCTGGGTCAGGAAAATTTCTCTTAAAGGAGCCGCACCTCTACTCACCACCAACAAACAGACCCTCTTTGAAAAAAGGCAGCTACCAAGAAGCTGCACTTGGTTTCCGTTTCTGTGGGTCTAGAAGCCCTCTCTCTCTCTCTCTCTTTTTTTTTTTTTAAGTTTTTTTAGGTCGTATGCGGATCTATGCCCCAGACATGGGCACCATTATGTAAATGGAGATTGCACATTCATTTTGCAGCCACCCAGACCCAAATAATCACACAGAAGCTACATTAATTACAGTCTTGCAGAACTGACCCACAGAGATAAGGAACATGCAGCTGATGTACTGCTGACCTGTAATCGCATAATCCCAGGAAAGGAATCTCAGGACAGGATGGGAACATGGGAACATCTTGGGGACAAATGACCAACAAAGCAGGAGGGAGGAGGGCCCACAGGCAAAGGAAGAGGTGTTTAATGTTAATTAGGGCAGCCTTTAAAGGAGGGACTTTAATACTCTGATAGTTGGACCTTGATAGTCTGCTGTGGGACAATGGTTTGTACCCTGTCAATCATATTTTAACAAAACGCTGATTGGCCAGTAGCCAGACAGGAAGTATAGGCAGGACTACCAGGCAGGAAGTAGAGGTGAAGCAACAAGAATTCTGGGAAGAGGAAAGTTTCATTTTGCAGTCGCAGAGGAAGCAAGATGTGACTGCCTCGCCAAATAAGGTACCAAGCCACATGGCTAGCATAGACAAGAATAATGGGCTAATATAAGTTATAAGAGTTAATAAGAAGCCTGAGCTAATGGGCCAATCAGTTTTATAATTATTGTAGACCTCTGTGTGTTTCTTTGGGACTGGATGACAGCAAGACCAGGTGGAACAGAAACCTCGGTCAACAATAGTCAGCCTCAGGAGGAGAAAGTGACCAAATAACTGTTTTGGTCAGTTCAGCTAGGCAAACCTCAACAGGTTACAAGCCATCTGGTGGCCCAAATTCAGAACTAGAACATAACCATTTGTCATTCTATTGGTAGGAGCAAGTCATATGACCATTCCAGTTCAAGAGGTGGTGGAGCTGGTTCTGCTTTCTCCAAGGTAAAGAGGTACCTGTGATCAATTTTACAATATGAGACCTCCCAAAGCCAGGCAGAGGTGGCACTCTGGAAGCTGAGGCAAGTGCATCTCTGTGACTTCCCTGGTTTCCTGCTGGGATGGACACAGGGATGCAGGATGCTGAGGTCCAGGGACTGCAGAAAATGTATTGCTTTGCCTTGTAAGCTGGGCAGAAGACAAAATATGTCTTCTGCATGTGCAGCTAATTTCCAAATTAAAAAAAAAAAAGATTTCCCATGCACCCAGACAAGGGGAGGTCATGTTGGACCCCCAGAAATCATGGAGGTCTTGTGGATGGCACCAGTCACCTTGGACGCGGGGCTCTTTAGGTTTGGCTGGTTGGGGTTTCTGAGACACGGTTTCACTTTGTAGCCCAATCTGGTGTCTAATTCATAACCAATAAGCCTGGGCTATGTGAGACCCAGGCTTAGGAGGAGGAGGAAGGAGAAGGAAGAAGAGAAGGAAAAGAGAAGGAAGAGGAAGAGGAGGAGGAGGAGGAAGAGGAGGAGGAGGAGGAAGGAGGAGGAGGAGGAGGAGGAGGAGGAGGAGGAGGAGGAATATAGAAATGGCGCAGCCCTTAAGATCACTTTCTGTTCTCGAAAGTGACCAGAGTTCAGTTCCCACCACTCACATCTGTAACTGCAGTGCCAGGGACTCCACTCCCTCTGCTCAGATCTGTTGCAGGATATTTGATGACATTATGACACCCCAATGATGGGGAAACCACCTTCAGCCAATGACTTTTAAGAGGCTGGACCAAGTTGGGGCATGATGTTTTGGGTACCCAGAGAAAACCACCGGCCCACCCAGCTCTCTCTCTCTCTCTCATTCCTGCATTACACACCTTGAAGTTGGACTTCTCATTTCTGTTCCATGAGTTTTCCCCTTATAATAAAAAATAATAACTAAAATCTTTTGGAATTATCTTGGGATTATTCGACGTGCATCCTCACCCCCTTTTACGTGTTCAGCTACACCATGAGACTGTTAATAAAGTTAACCTTGAATCAGGGACCAGAATCAGCAACTAGCTGACTGGAAATAGTCATAGAGATATTGGAGGACCCAGGAAAAATAGAAGGCACAGGAAGGAGGAGGGAGGAGCTTAGAAAGAATCTCAGTCTTTTCAATCTGGGCAGCGTGGAGAGAGTCTTAGCTAGTCTTACCTCTGCTGTTTTCTTGATCTGTCAGGTTTTTAGCCCAATATCTGGCTCCCAGGTTTTTACTGATAATAGAACAATTTAGATAAACACATCACGGGTCTGGTCTCTAAGAACACCCACACAGGTGGCATGTACTCACACAGACAAGAGCTCATACACACAAGTAAAACAGAAAAATAAAAACAAACCTCTAAGTAAATCCCAACACACACACACAAACACACACCAATCAAACAATTCAAAAGTAACCTACAGAAAAACATAGCTGCAGCTAGTTTCTCCCTCCTCATAGCTCAGTAAGTTCTGAGTAGCCACTGTTTCAGAAGAGGGCAGTGACATATTGAGTTCCAGACCACCCAGGGCTACCTAGTGAGATGTTGTCTCAAAAATAAATTAATAAATAAACAAATGCAGCCAGGCAGTGGTGGCGCACACCTTTAATCCCAGCACTTGGGAGGCAGAGGCAGGTGGATTTCTGTGAGTTCAGAGGCCAACCTGGTCTATAGAGTGAGTTCCAGGAGAGCTGGAGCTACAGAGAGAAACTCTGTCCCAAATATAAATAATAAATACATAAAGTAATTTTTCTTATTCCAACACAACCGGCATTTCCTTGGTCTGCCATCCTCATTTTCACCCACCCAGAGACCCCCTCCTCAATATCTGTCAAAAGCCGCATTTTTTGAGTGGTATCTCCATGATGTCCATCCTGTCTGGTAGGGTCTGAGCTCCCAGGACAGAAGCAGGGTTGGGAGGGAGGCCTCTTAGGGCAAAGGGAAGTGAAACAATAGGGTGTTCTAAGGGAGACGAGACCCCCCATCCTATGTGAGACCCAACTGGGCAAGCTTCAGGAAGTCCCCCAAACTGACAGATATCTGAGGCCCCTCCTCCCCAGGCATATATAGTCAATAAAGACCTGAGAGTCATTCTCAGACCAGCTGGGCCTGGAAAAGACACTCCCCACCCTGCTGAGCTGCCTGCAAGGCTGTACAGTGTGCTCCAGATTCCCAGATCAGTGAGCTGTCACTCATGAAGGGGTGGGCTTTAGTGATGAGCTATCTTTGAGTCATTTCTGCTCCTGTAAGTAACTCCTCACCAATACTCCTGTAAATAACCCACAATAAAACTCATTGGTTCATGAAATTGGACTTCAGTGGTGTGGAAGTTTGAATGCAGTTGGCCCCCATAGTCTCATAGGGAGTGGCACTATAAGTGACTTTGTTGGGGTGGGTGTGGCCTTGTTGGAGGAAATGTGTCACTATAAGGGAGGGCTTTGAGGTTTTCTA
The DNA here is from genome assembly GCF_950005125.1 of Chionomys nivalis. Classification (NCBI taxonomy): domain Eukaryota; kingdom Metazoa; phylum Chordata; class Mammalia; order Rodentia; family Cricetidae; genus Chionomys; species Chionomys nivalis. Next base: position 78,162,744 of record NC_080087.1, on the reverse strand, counting down.
TGCTCAAGATATCACCCAGTGTCTCAGTTGACTTCCTGCTGTCTGCAAGATGTAGCACTCTCAGCTCCAGCATCACTCAGCTCCAGCATCACCCAGCTCTAGCATCACCCAGCTCCAGCATCACTCAGCTCCAGCATCACCCAGTTCCAGCATCACCCAGCTCCACTCCAGCATCACCCAGCTCCAGCATCACCCAGCTCCAGCATCACCCAGCTCCAGCATCACCCAGCTCCAGCATCACCCAGCTCCAGGATCACTTAGCTCCAGCATCACCCAGCTCCAGCATCACTCAGCTCCAGCATCACCCAGTTCCAACATCACCCAACTCCAGCATCACCCAGTTCCAGCATCACCCAGCTCCACTCCAGCATCACCCAGCTCCAGCATCACCCAGCTCCAGTATCACTCAGCTCCAGCATCACCCAGCTCCAGTATCACTGAGCTCCAGCATCACCCAACTCCAGCATCACCCAGCTCCAGGATCACTTAGCTCCAGCATCACCCAACTCCAGCATCACCCAGCTCCAGCATCACCCAGCTCCAGGATCACTTAGCTCCAGCATCACTCAGCTCCAGCACCACAGTTGCCTGCATGCCGCCATGCTCCCTCTCATGATGGTAATGGATTGAACCTCTGAAACTGTAATCAAGCCACCCCAATCAAATGTTTTCTACATAAGGGTTGCCATGGTCGTAGTGTCTCCTCACATCAATGAAAGCTGTAACTAAGACAGGTGATGTGGGATTCCACTCTGTATGCTGTGACTATGTTTCATTATCATTTTTGGTTAATAAAAAAGCTGCTTTGGGCCTATGGCAGCACAGAGTAGAGCAAGGCGGAAATTCCAAGCAGACATAGAGGAGAAAGAAGGCGGAGTGAGGGAGACGCCATGTAGCCACCAAAGGAGAAAGACACCCACTCGCCAGAACCTTACCAGTAAACCACAAGCCTCGTAGTAAAATATAAAATAATAGAAATGGGTTAATTTAAGATGTAAGAGTTAGTTTATAAAAATCCTAAGCTATTGGCCAAGCAATGTTGTAATTAATATAGTTTCTGTGTGATTATTTAAAGTCTGGGCAGTATGGAAATGAATAAGCCACCTCCGTTTACAGACAGCTGGTATCCTTACTTTAGTCTGTCTTTGGATTCCTAACCAGGGTGAGTGGACATTGAAGGGTCCAAGAATAAGAAAATAAAAATGTAGATTCCAGAAATAGGAATATAGGAAAATAAAATAAAGAAATAAAAAGTTGTAAGCCTAGGAGAACGAGAACAGACGTCAGCAGCTTTCTCAGTAGCTTAAGGATTAACTATTAACAGTGGGTTACTCCACTTTACAACCCATAGCTCTGTTCACAAGGCCAAAGCATCTCTCTGCACACTCAGAGCTAGCCTACCGGTACAAGCTGAGTCAACTTTTAAGAGAAAGATATAGGGCTGGAGAGATGGCTCAGAGGTTAAGAGCACTGACTGCTCTTCCAGAGGTCCTGAGTTCAATTCCCAGCGACCACATGGTGGCTCACAACCATCTGTGCTGAGATCTGGCGCCCTCCTCTGGCGTGCGGGCATACATCGAGGCAGAATGTTGTATACATAAATAAATAAATAAATCTTTAAAAAAAAAAAAAAGAGAGAAAGATATAATCTCTGGGTTACGCATTATCCCTGCTTTGTGAACCTGGCAGCATCAAAGGGGAGAGCACAGGGCTTCAGTAAACACCACCTGGAAGTACCAGGAAAAACAATAGATTAAGTCACTAGTTCAACTGAAAGACTCTGTTAATGAAGATTGTAAAGTAAGGCAATCTGTGTCTGAGTTTTTCCTTGAGATTGTAAAAATTCCTTTGTTCAGACCTAAAGCTTGGTGCCCCTACTATAAAAAGGTGGGCTCAGAAACCGGCCTTTGTCACAGCCTTACAGAATCCATCTCTGGCTGTGGGCTCAGCTAGCTGATAAGCTTTTTGTGCCCCGTGGAGATTTTTTATTTTATTTTTATTTTTTCCTGGATTCTGGTTTCTGGAATAAAGTTTGCTTCTGGTTTATTAGACTTTGGTGGTCTGCCCCCATCTTTGCACGACCCTCCTGGACCCAACAGACATTTATTCATGTCTCCTCGGAAAACAGAGGTCTTAGGGAAGCTGAGGGAATGAAGGAGCCGAGTCCGCCAGGCCTGTCCTGCTGTAACTCCAGCTCACAGTCTCTCTCTTCAGTCTTATCTTTCACACCTACTTTGTGCTAGGGGAGACATATTTCTCCTTGGCTACCTTTTCAAAAAGATATATTTTATTTTTAATTGTGTGTGTATATGTGTGTGTGGTGTGTGTATGTGTGTGTGGTGTGTGTGTATGTATGTTTGTGTGTATGTGGTATGTGTGTGTATGTGTTTGTATATGTGTGTATGTGTGTGGTGTGTGTATGTGTGTATGTGTATGAGTGTATTATTATGTGTATGTGTTTATGTGTGTGTGGTGTGTGTATGTGTGTATGTGTGTGGTATGTGTGTGTGGTGTGTGTGTATGTATGTTTGTGTGTATGTGGTATGTGTGTATGTGTTTGTATATGTGTGTATGTGTGTGGTGTGTGTATGTGTGTATGTGTATGAGTGTATTATTATGTGTATGTGTTTATGTGTGTGTGGTATGTGTATGTGTGTATGTGTGTGGTATGTGTGTGTGGTATGTGTATGTGTGTATGTGTGTGGTATGTGTGTGTGGTGTGTGTATATGTGTGTATGTGTGTGTATGTGTGTGTGGTGTGTGTGTATGTTTGTATGTATGTGTGTGTGGTGTGTAGGTGTATGGTATGCATGTGTGGTGTATGTATATGTGTGTGTATGTGTGTGGGGGTGTATACATCATGTTCATGCGTGTGTCAGACACATGTTGGATCAATGCTGCTCGAGTTACCGGTTATGAGCCATTTGATGGAGAACTGGAAACCAAACCTGGGTCCTCTGCAAAAGCAACACAAGCTCTCAACCCCTAAGCGGCCTCCAACTCCCGCTACTGTTTCTAGTGGACCAGTGCTCACTGCTTATTAAGATCTCTGGGAACTCATCTGTGCTCCCTGAGGTCTGCCTCTGTGAGGCCCTGACTTTGCAAACTCCATTTTAAAGCAGGGATTCATCCTAAGCCATATAATGGGGGGGGGGGGATCTCAGTTCCAGAGATATGCTGCGATAGTGGAATTTGAACAAATACCCTGAAAATGGTCAATTGAGATAGGGAACAGGGCCATAAAATTTAACAAAATCCAAATGTTCGTAGGAGGCATCCTGTCCTTGAAAGATACCTTGTCTGTTATTAATGGGTCTTTGATAAGATTTTCTCGCCCAAAACCTGACCAGTGGTTTCAGAAACTACCTTACCCTCTGTTCTTACCCAGTCCCAAGGCAACAGGACATGGCCTCCCCTGATTAAGGCATTTCAAAGTCTTGTCCTTCCCAGGGCTGGGGCTGCATGTCCCTCACCCTCTGCGTTGATGTGTTGGAGGTGTGGTCCAGACTCGAGTTTAAATATTAAGAACCCTCTTGTGCTTTACGTCAGAATCCAGTTCCATGGAGTTCTTTCTGGGGATAACACTTCCTATGCTGGCATCAGGTAGAGTGATATCTGCCACTGTGAATGCCAAAAAGCAGTGTTTGCATTGATTAGTGATGTCTGCCACTGTGAACACCAAAGAGAGCACTTGTATTGATTAATGATGTCTGCTGGAAGCATAAACTAGAAGGCAGAGGCTCTATAATTGTACTTTTGTTTCCTAATCTGCAGCCATGTGCCATCACTCTCTTGTCCCCACAGGGAGATCAGAACTCTCTGGCAAGTTCGGGGCCTGCTTATGGTCTGCTGCGGTGACCAGACACAGAAGGATTTCATTCCAATAGTGAGTTCCTAGGTCCCCATCCACACTCTGCACCTGCGGCTAAGTGGAGTTTGCACACAGGACTCTCAGGGCCCAGCCCTATCCTTGTCTCCCGGTTCTCCCAGCCCCTCCTCTGTCTCCATTCTCCATTCTCAGCCTCTTTTTCTCACCATCCAATCTCTCTTCTCAAGACTCTCTCTCTCTCTCTCTCTCCCTCCCTCCCTCCCTTCCTCCCTCTTTCTCATTTTCCTCTCTCTCTCTCCCCCTCCCTCACTCCCTCTCTTCATCATGAGAAATTTTTATTTAAATTCTAGACTTCTAAAAAAATAATTTAAATCCTATTTTAAATTGTGTGTGTGTGTGTGTGTGTGTGTGCGCACTTGAGTGCCTTGCCTCCGAAAGCCAGACATGGGCGTCGGAGCCTCCTGAAGTTGGAGTTACAGAGAACTGTGAGCCACCTGACCTGGGTGCTGGGAACTGAACTTGTGACCTTTTTTTCTAAGTCAAATTCTTGAGTACCCCCAACCAGCCTTGAAATTGCTGCAGAGCCAAGAGTGACCTTGAACTCCTGATGCTCTTGCCTCCACCTTGCAAGTGCTAGGTGATTGTGAGCAGGAGTCACCACCTCTGTGGGGCTGGGGGTGGGGGTGAGTGATGCCGACTAGGCAAGCACTCTACAATGGAGCCACATCCGCAGCCTCTGCATGAAACTGCCTTGTTCCCTACTGCTCCAAAGATGCCTTGGATGGAATTACAGTTCATTAAGGTAAACACAGTCACCTGGGTTTCAAAAGGTTTACCATAAACCTTTCCCCTGTACATGGAGTTCCTGGAGAGATCCCGAGCATTTCACAGGTGTCCTTGGACCTGTAAACTTCGCCTGCCTTTCCATCCTGCGTTGGGAAGAGTTAGAACAGGGCAGCTGTTGAAACCCACCACGGGTCTTGGAAGGCTTCCCAAAGGAAGAGCTCTGACCACTACAAGCTAACAGAAGTGGAGATTCCCAGCAGCCACAGAGGAGCACCAGGGAAGGGCAGGCGTGGGCATTACCCATGCCTCAGTCTCTAGGGAGGAAACAACACGACAGCTGACTGCTGGGAGGTCCTGGTTAGTCATCAAGGGCGTAGGACTTAAAGAGAGTGTTTCATTTCCTTCTCTGGGCTTTCAAAAGAAGGGAAGTGGGGGAATTGTCACTGTCACTGGGAAGGAATGTGGAGGGAGGGAGTGGGTTCTTTGGAGCTGGCCGCCTTTGGGAAGGACGGCCAACAGAGCTGTTTATCTCCCTCTGAATTCTAGAACTTTCGTGCTCAGCTGCAGAAAAGAAGACAAAAGCTTTGTCCCGAATCTGCCACCCCGATCTCCACCCATCCTCCTGACAGTGTTGAGGAGAGAGACAGGATTGTCACAGCTGGGTCCACACTGGAAAAAATGAGAGTTGGCGGCAAGAAGGTCCCTTGCACTGAGTGGCTCTCTCCTTCCTTCCTTCCTTCCTTCCTTCCTTCCATTGTTCCATTCTGGGGTTGGCTCTTAAGTAGACAAGGCTAAGGACAGCCTTGAACTCCTGATCCTCCTGCCTCCACTTCCCAAGTGCTGGATTTCCTCACCAAGAGCATGAGGTGCTGCGGATGATGTCCAGGGCTTTGTGTACTCTTGGCAAGCACTCTAGGACTGAGCCATGACCCCAGCCTCCGTGGGACTCTCTGTAGAGCCTACAGAAGCAGATCCTAAAGAGGAGTGTCCAGCAAGGTGACCCAGGGTAAGTGACAGTGGGAGCAGGACATGGGTTTTCCCCGACCACCCAACCACCCGAAGAGTTCCTTCAGACCTCCACTAAGGAGAAGCCAGGAGTTTCCTTTCTTCTGTGTGTGTGTGTGTGTGTGTGTGTGTGTGTGTGTGTGTGTGTGTGTGTGTGAGACAGGTCTCATGTAGTCCAGGCTAGTTTTGAACTTTCTTTGTAGCCTGTGCCACCACACCCAAGTGAAGTAATAAATCTGGATATTTATTTATTTATTTATTTGATTGATTGGCTTTTTGAGACGGGGTTTCTTTCTGTGTAGCCCTGGCTGTCCTGGAACTCTCACTGTAGATCAGGCTGGCCTTGAACTCAGAGATTCCTGGGTCTGCCTCATGAGTGCTTTGCATGTGTACGTTCATATGTGTATACATGTTTGCATGTGCATGCACACATGTACCTGTGCATGTCCCTGGCATGCATGTGGAAGCTCATCATTGACACTGGAGTCTCCCTTGTTCCCTGCCCACCTTCATTTTTGAAGTAAGGTTTCTCTTTTAACTCTGAACTCAGCAACCCCACTAGACTCCATAGCCACCTTGCTCGGGGATCTGCCTTCTGAATGCTGGGATTACGGGGCCGCTCCCACCAGTAGGTTCTGGGGCTCCAAACTCCAGTCCCTGTGCCATCTTGCTGGCTCTAGAAAAGATTTCTAACATATTTAACATGGGTATTAAGAGAGAGACTCAGGAAAAAGATCATGCATGCCCAAGGTAGAGGAGTAGGCACAAGAGAAGGGGTTGAGTGAGAAGCTCAGCATTTGTATGACATTTAAAACACTTTTATTATTTACTATGTGTTTGTGCATATGTGTGCAGGTGCCTTGCAGTGGCCAGAGGTGTCAGATCCTCTGGAGTTACAGGCAGTTGTGGGTCACCTGACCTGGGTGTTAGGAGCCCAGTTGTGGGGGTCCTGTGGAAGAGCAAGAGGCTCTTAACTGCCGGGCCACGGCACCAACATACACACACACATGGTTAAGGTGGCTTCTGAAATTACATGGTTTAAAAGACATTTTGGTTTGGGTTAGGTTTAGGTTTTTTAAATTACAATTTAATGTGTGTGTGTGTATATGTATATATATATATATATATATATACACACACACACACACACACACATGTGGAGGTCAGAGGACAGTTTTCAAGGCTCAGTTCTCTCCTTCCACCGGGTGGGTCTCAGGGATCGGACTTGGATTATCAGGCTTGCCAACAGGTGCCTTTCCCCACTTAGTCATCTCACTGGCTTGGTTTTGGCTTTTGGGTCAAGGGCTCGTGTAGCCCAGGCTGACCAAGAACTGCCTGAAAAGCACTGGCTGGCTGTGGGGTTTGGATGAGAATGCCTCCCGTAAACAGACTCCTGGGTCTGAGAACTTGGTCCCAGGAGAGGAACTGTGTGGGAAGTGGTGTAGACCACATTGCTGCTTGGCAGGATTCCAGCATTCTGACATTGTGGATCACTACCTGTTGCGTGTAACTCGGCGCGGGTGTGTGGGTTCGCGCGGGTGTGTGGGTTCGCGCGGGTCCGTGAAATAAAGACTCAGAGGCACACTGAGAATGAACTTAGCCTCTGAGGCTGCAGGGGGTCCATCTCCGTGAACTGAAGGGCCTTCCCTTTGACTCTTGGCCTTTTTGTTCTTTTCCTGTATTTACACTTTAGCTAATAGATTTCCATATCTCAAAAGAAACTGATAGAAGCTTCCAACAATACAATGCCAGGCACTAATACCTGACTAATGAGGTACCACAGTTTGGTTTTCCAGGTTTCCTCTAAACCAAGTTTTGCATAGGCTTTGTATCATGGGAAACTCTCAATCAAGATTCCCATAGGACGACAAAAGGTCCCAACACACAAAAGATGGACTAGGAGCTGAATGAAAACTCCAGAACTACGCCAGGTATAGCCCAGTGGGGTTTCACGGCTAGTGGAGGTTGCTTGCTCTCTCTCACCAGGCCAGGGAGACATTATACCACAACAACCCTCCACCACCTTTTTACTTTCATTTTTAATGATCCTCATGTGTGTTATGGGAATTTCCTTAAGCCTCTTCCTTTGGGAAATTTGTTCAGGGTTTGGTATAGGGTGAAAATGTATTCAGTAGCAGTCTCTTTAAACGAAATAATTCTTTGGAAAAAACAAACCCGGCACCATGGAACTAGGCAGCGTGATAGCTCTACTTCTCCCCACACCGGACTCCCCATTGTACCCCCAATTATATCAGGAATAGAGAAATTTTCCAAACTGGGCACACCTGGTCCCAGGAATGAAACAAAGGACCCCGAGCCAGAGCCTGAGGCCCTTTAGGACATGAATTTAGTTAATGAGTGTAGAATAGTGCCTTGCCTTACTGAATGGATGGTAAATTCTGGTTTGCCCCACAGGGACATATTGTGTTGAGAAACTAGACTGGCTTGATCCCCCTCTTCCAAATACAGGAGCACACACTGAGGAAATCAAATTGGTGTGGTATAGGAAAAATTAGGCTCTCAGTGTTATTATTTCTGTGGGGTTGGAAAGGAAACACGAGACACACGGGGTCCCACGTGGGTAAACTTTAATGGGGGGGGCAACAGGTAAGGGACTGGAGTGAAGAGACGAAAGGAAAAGAGAGAGGCGGGTTGAGACGCCCCATTTTTAAGGGGGCTCCAGGTGTCTGGGAGAAAATGTCCTGCGCATGCGTGGCTTCCCATTGACTGCTGGGGTCTGTAGTTCAGAGAAATCCAGATGTGTCTCGGAGAGTGTCCTGTGCATGTGTGGCTTTCCATTGTGCTGCTGGGATTTGTAGTCCACTGGGAGGCTGTATTCTCTGCGCATGTGCGGCCTTGTCTCCAAAAGAACAGCATTTCACCCTTTTGGTTTTATTAAAAAAAATTGAGGGGGGTTGAGGGTCTTAATGGGTAGGGAATAGGGGCGTAGCCTGGTCTCTCATGACTGCTTCCTGCTGGCTTTGGGCATCAAGGGACCCAGGGAGCGTCCGATTGTCCTGATGATATCCTATTGATTCTGTCCTGTCTGCTGGCGTTGAGTGGCTGATTGAAGAAATCACATCTGTCTGGAAATCGCATCTGTCTGGCTCTTGAATAGCTGGGTCATCGTTAAGATGCTGGAAAACAAAAGTCGCATTAGTAGAGAGAAGAAAAAAATTAAAGGGGAGAGGATGTTTGGGAAATTAAAGGGGAAATTTGGGGTGGAGTGGGGGGGCTGTAGGAGGCCAGGGGTTAAGAATAATAAAAAATTAAATGATACTTATTCCGTTAATTGAATGATACTTATTCCGTTAATGATCCGCTTGTGTCTGCTTTGTTCAGGTGGATCAGGCTGGTGTCTTGGAGTCTAAAGAAAATGTCTTAAAAGAAATAGATTTTAATCATATATTCCTTAACATTCTAGGGGTCACTGCTGCAGTCAGTGACGAACCTGTTATGTCAGGAACTTTGTTAAGAATTTGCTTATCACCTGAACCTCTTGGCTCCGTGTTTGATGATGATTTCTGTAGAGACAGCTGGATGGTTATTTAGGAATTTAGAGAAGGGAGGGTGTGTTAGCACGGGAGGATTAAATGAAAAATGAGACCACTGTTTTCCTTAGATTGGAGTAGAGGGGGTTGAACCTGTTGTCCTTTGGAACTTGAGAGAACACGGTCCTGTCTGAGTTACCATGTAAGGAGGATTGTCTTGAGCCATGGGGATGAACGGTTTCAGATGTGACAGGTGAATCCAGTGAGGAATTCCCTCGAGTTTGGCAGCTGTGGGAGTTAGAAGAATTACTCTGAGGGGACCCTGCCATTTAGGGGAAAGGGGTGAGGGACGTTGACCTGGAGGTGAGAATAAAACCTCATCTCCTATTTTAACCGGTGGTGGACATGTGTTAGCACATGGTTGAGGTAGTGAATGATCTGTGAAGTCCCACAGCAACGAGCGTAGGTGGAAAAGGAGGGGAGTGAGCGGGTGATCAGGAAGGGAAGAGGTTCCCAATGGGAGGCCAGGGGTTAAAACCGGCCGCCCATACATGAGTTCGAAGGGTGAAATGAAAAGGGGGCCCTTTGAGAGAGCCCAAAGCCTGAGAAGAGCCAGAGGCAGAAGCCTTACCCAGTCGAGGTGAAGTTCTTGTGACATCTTAATGAGGGCATCATTTAAAGAGTGGTTAGTTCGTTCTACCTTACCTGAAGACTGAGGGTGGTATGGTATATGAAAATTCCAGGGGATTCCAAGTGCCCTAGACAGATTTTGAGAAATCTGGGAAATAAACTCTGGGCTGTTATCTGACTGAAGAGAAGTTGGAAGTTCAAACCGGGGAACAATTTCTCGGAGGAGAATATCAGAGACTGTCTGGGCTCTCTTGTTAGAGGTGGGGAAGGCTTCAACCCACCCAGACATTGTATCCACCAACACCAGGACATATTTAATTTTCTTGACTGTGGGCATATGAGTAAAATCCAGCTGCCAGTCAGTTCCCAGAAGGGAGCCCCTGGCTTGGTGAGTAGGGAAAGGAAAGCTAGGATATCTGGTCCTGGAATCTGACTTTTGGCTGATCTGACAGGAGGCAGTGGTAGCTTTTAGGAACCTGGTATCCTCAGGCGTGGGTTTGATATGTGTCCTGACAAAATGAAGTAGAGCTTTTTCATTGGGATGGAAGAGCTGGTGTAGGTACGACAGGATCTGTTGGGTGTCAGGAGGTGTCTGCGAGGCTGTGGGCTGTGCTGTAAGGACTCCCTGAGGTAGCTGAGGCAGACCTGGGCTCTGGAGTGTTGCTGTCTTAGTAGCTCTGTCAGCCCGATTATTTCCCTTGGAGACAATAGAACTGTCAGACTGATGAGACCAGCAGTGAATAATTCCTATAGCTTTAGGGAGATGGGAAGCTTTTAGTAAGTTCATGATATGCTCTGAGTTAGTAATAGAGCCTCCCTTTGTCGTGAGAAGCCCGCGCTCCTTCCAGATGGCCGCATGAGATAGCAGGATATGAAACGCATATTTAGAAACTGTGTAAACATTTAAAGATTGTCCCTCGGCCAACTGAAAGGCTCGGGTGAGAGCTATCAGCTCAGCCTGCTGGTTAGTAGTATGAGCAGGGAGTGCCTTTGCCTCAACTATCTCCGTGTCTGATACTATGGCATAACCTGCTCTGCGAGTCCCATCACGTAGAAAGGAGCTGCCATCCGTGTACCAGGTATGAGTAGCCTGGGACAGACTGCCCTCTTGAATATGTGAGGGGTGAGGCAGTAGGTCCTCTAGGACCTCAACGCAGGAATGGGATGGGAAATCATTAACATTAGGTTGAGGTAGAAGATTTGAAATATTAAGGGGTGGGCAGCACTGAAATGTGAGACTGGCGTCTTCCACCAGTGCCACCTGAAGGGAAAGAACTCGAGAAGGGGGTAGGGTCTGTAGGTCTTTGTAAGTTAAGAGGTTGGGCAGGTTATGATGAGAGAAGATTGTAGTGGGTGCTCCGAAGGTTAGTTTCTTTGACTCACAAATGAGAAGTTCAGTGGCCGCCAAAGCACGTATGCAGGGTGCCCAGCCCTGAGTGGTGTGGTCCATCTTCTTTGACAGGTAAGCTACAGGTGCGAAGGAGGGTCCCAGTTGATGACCTAGGACTCCCAGAGCATAGCCCTCCTTTTCTGCTACATAGAGAGAAAAGGGGCGGGTTAAATCTGGAAGATGGAGAGCTGGGGCTTGGGTAAGGGCCTGCTGGAGTCTCCGGAAGGGTTTGGTGATGGGGTGAAGAAGGGGCTCATGCAGAGAGCCGAGAGCTGCTTCGTATAGAGGGCGGGCAAGGAGGGAGGAGGGGATCCAGGAACGCAGGAAACCAGCCACTCCCAGGAATGATAAAACCTCTTCTTTGGTGGAAGGAACTGTAAGAGATTGAATTAGTTTTTTTCTGTCCAGAGTGATGGCCTTTTGGGTTGGGGTTATGGTTAATCCCAAATACGTTACCTGAGTGGTGGACAATTGAGCCTTAGAGGGTGAGACTCTGTAGCCCTTTTTGGATAAGAAATTTAATAAGGCGGCAGTATCAGTCCTGCTGGTCTCCAAAGATGGGCTACACAGCAGAATGTCATCGACATAGAGTACCAGTTTTGATTTAAAGAGGGACAGTGAGAGCAGATCAGAGGCCAGAGCCTGGCCAAAGAGGTGTGGGCTGTCCCGGAATCCCTGAGGGAGGACGGTCCAGGTTAGTTGTGTGGAGAAATTAGTATCAGGATCTGTCCAGGTGAAGGTAAAGATGTTTTGAGATTGAGGGCTGAGAGGAATAGAGAAAAAGGCATCCTTGAGGTCTAAAACTGAGAAGTGGGAGGTTCCTGAAGGAATGTTAGACAGAAGGGTGAGGGGATTAGGGACGACTGGGTGCAAAGGAACAACAGCAGAATTAATGAGTCGGAGGTCCTGAACCAAACGATAAGTTCCGTTAGATTTTTTAACAGCCAGTATAGGGGTGTTAAAGGGAGAAGAGGTGGGGCGGAGCAGCTCCTTCCTTAGAAGGTCAGAAATTATGGGTTTTAGTCCTCTGAGGCTTTGGGAAGAGAGGGGGTATTGAGCTTGAGTAATATACTTGGTGGGATTTTTTAACTGAATAGCGATGGGGGAATGGTGTTTAGCGACGGTGGGATTTTGGGTGTCCCACACGAGAGGGTCCAGTTGGGAGGCTGGAAGAAGAAAGGGCGTGTTAGTGTCAGAAGATTGTGGGGCCAGGAGAAGAAGCAGCTGCGTCATCAACGAATCTGGAACAAAGCAGGTGGGGGGCGCAAAAGAAATGGAGGCCCCCAACTTGGTCAGAAGATCCCTTCCCAAGAGTGGGACTGGGCAAGTCAGTAAGACTAGGAATGAATGAGTGAGAAAAATACCTCTAAATATACAATTGAGAGGTGGAGTTTGGTAGGCTGCCCCCTACCCCAACAATAGGGGAGTTTGAGGGAGAGGTTGGTCCCCAAAATTCCCTTAGAACCGAATACGTTGCTCTGGTGTCCAAGAGAAATGAAATGAGGCATCCTAACACTGTGAGAAGTACCCGTGGCTCCTGATTGCAGATGGGCGTGGCAGTCGGGTTGTCAGTGGAGGAGCCCGGGAACCTTCAGTCCTCCAGGGCCAGGCCCAATAGATCAGCCTGGGAATCCTCTGGGCCCGTTGCCCCCGCATCATCAAACGCACGAGGACAGTCTACGGACAAGTGACCCTCCCTGTGACACCTTGGGCAGGGGCCCCTTGGGCTATGATGAGGATTGGGGCAGCCCTTCGCCCAGTGACCTGCCTTACCACACTTGAAGCATGGGCCTGGTGACTCACGCACCCCGGGAGACAGGGGGGTGGGGGCAGCACGAACAGGACGGGTCGAGTCTGTCACCTCAGCTGGCCGGGTGGGTGCCGTTATCACGTGGCAGTGATTACGAGCCTTGTCATTCCTGGCGTGGTACACTTTGAAGTTCACCTCCAGAGCCTGTGCCTGTGGGGTTAGGGGACCCTTCTCCAAACGTCTGAGCTTGGCTTTGATATCTGAGTAGCACTGGTTGAAGAAATGGGTCATCAGAAGCTGTCTGCCCTCAGTGGATTCTGGATCCATGTTCGTGAACTGTAACATGGCTTTGGTAAGGCGGTCAAGAAATGTGGAAGGATTTTCCTTAGTGTCCTGAAAAATTTCTGCGAGTTTAGAATAGTTTACTGATTTAAGAGCAGCCTTGCGGAGCCCTATCATGAGGCAAATTAGGAACCGGTCTCTGGCCAAAATGCCACCAGGGGAATTATAGTCCCAGTGGGGTTCTTGGTCTGGCACCGCCTCTGCCCCCGAAGGATGGGAGGCTAGGGTTTGGTGAATTTCATCAGCATGCTGTCTCATCTGTTCCCAGACCCACCTGCGCTCCTCGGGAAGCAAGTTATTAGACAGGATCATAAAAATGTCATGGTAAGTTAGGTTATACAATTGGGTTATATATTGAAATTCTTTTGTGAAATTGGTAGGATCAGCTGTGTATGACCCGAGTAACTTAGAAATATGTGAGAGTTCCAATAAGGTGAACGGAATGTGGACTCTCATTAAGCCCTCCACCTTGGCTACCTCCCACAAGGGCAGAACAGCCGCTGGTCTGGCTTGACCAGAATCAGACTCCGCGGCACACGAGCGCGTGAGCGGAGGGGTGAAGGAAGGTGCAAGGCGACGGGCAGAGGGAGAGCCCAAAGGGGCTTTGGAGGATCGGGGGAGAGGAATAGGGCGGGAGGGTGATGGAGAAGAATCCGAAGACATTTCCAGCTGCCTGTGTGACCTGTGGTGGGGGCGGGGGGAAGCCTCCAGCTGCCTGTGCAACCTGTGGTGGGGGCGGAGGGGGGGGAGCCTCCAGCTGCCTGTGCGACCTGTGGTGGGGGCAGGGGAAGCCTCCAGCTGCCTGTGCAACCTGTGGTGGGGGCGGAGGGGGGGAGCCTCCAGCTGCCTGTGCGACCTGTGGTGGGGGCGGGAGGAAGCCAGGTCGGAGGAGCTAGGCAAGGTCCCTGTAGATTTAGAAGGAGAACTGTTAGGTGACCTGGAGGAGGATTTACGCAGGACTCTGTCGAAGGGTCTAGGCAAGGTCCTTGTAGATCTGGAACGGGAGTTTGTTGGGGATCTAGAAGGAGAACGGTTAGGTGAGTCCTTCCTGTGCCTAAAAGAAACTTTGGAGAAAAGAGGAATGAGGGAGCTGTCGTTCGATTGGGCAGAACGGGAAGGGGTGGCCCCTCGAGGCCGGGGAGGTGGAGGTTCGTCCGCGGGGTCCATAGCAGGAGCAGAAGGTTCCTGGGGGGGCAGCATTGCTGAGAACATGTGCGCAGGTGAGCACTGGGAAGCAGTAGAGGGTTCTGTCTTTAAAGCCATGTGAAAAAATGCCATAATGTACGTCATTTCTTTCCACTTAGCGGAATGGTGGCAAAAGTTAGCTAACTCCTGTAGAATATCGGGGTCAAAGGAGCCGTGAGAAGGCCACATGAAGCTGCCCTGTAAGTTATAACGTGGCCAAGTCTTAGAGCAAAGACGGATGAGTGTAGATAATTTAACAGAAGGAATTAAGGCGTGGGGCTGCAGGGCTTCCAACAGCTGTCCCAGGGGGGAAGACGGGGGAACTGTTTTTGAAGGCTTAGCGCCCATAGCTAGAACCGTGAAAATATCCGCAGAAGGCACCCGAAGATGCCACGAACACAGCTGCTCTGGACACAGGCGTCCAAGTGACCAGAGGGCAGTGTTATAGGCTAACTGACCCGATCCTAGTCTCCGACGGGAGACGGGGGTCCCGGACAGGAGGGGACAGTTAAGCCTGAAGGCCCAAGGCTCTTGCACCATAGCAAGCCCGTACGTAAGATGGCAGAGAAAGAAGAGGAGAAGAGAGAACCAGAAGCACCAAACCTCCAGGCAGATAAAAACAGGTCTAGCCGAGGGTGGAAGACCGGGGGAGTGGGGGTTAGCAACCGTACCCAGGACACGCCAGAGGAAGCTGGGAGCTCGGCTGGCCTCCTCCGGGTGAGAGGGGATGGTACGCCAACCCAGGTAAACTCACGAGTCAGCCGCTGATGGTTGGAGAGGGCCACGTTGAGATAAGTGGAGCGCGTGGAGTGGTCGCAGGTTGTCGATTCTGACCTTGTCCCGGGGAGGCCCCAAGCTCCGGGAGGTGCCAAAACCCGGAGCCAAGGCCTCAGGTGAGGGCACCAGGGCGAATAGGTCCCCGAGCAGATGCCACCAAAATGTTATTATTTCTGCGGGGTCGGAAAGGAAACACGAGACACGCAGGGTCCCACGTGGGTAAACTTTAATGGGGGGGGGCAACAGGTAAGGGACGGGAGTGAAGAGACGAAAGGAAAAGAGAGAGGCGGGTTGAGACGCCCCGTTTTTAAGGGGGCTCCAGGTGTCTGGGAGAAAATGTCCTGCGCATACATGGCTTCCCATTGGCTGCGGGGGTCTGTAGTTCAGAGAAATCCAGGTGCGTCTCGGAGAGTGTCCTGTGCATGTGTGGCTTTCCATTGTGCTGCTGGGATTTGTAGTCCACTGGGAGGTTGTATTCTCTGCGCATGTGCAGCCTTGCTCCAAAAGAACAGCACTCAGAACCTTTCCTTTGGCGAGCTTATGATGGGAACAGGCCCATATTATAAGGTTAAGGCACAAAGGAATGCAGTTCAGGCACAAACACCACGCCATGCCCTCGAAGAACGCAAGCTGCTCTGCTGGGTTTATCTCTCACATCTGAGGTCTCCTGGCCACAGAGGCTGAGCAGGTGCAGCAGGAAGTGTTGGGGGCACCTGACGGGGTTCCTGAACCTTAGAGGACAAGAGGCATTTATCTTGCTAAACTTACTAGTTTTTGCTTCAAGAAAAATGCTGTAATGACTTTGATGACCGCTTTCACCCCAGGATTATTAAGTCTGCTTTCAATATTGCTTGTGGTTCAACTATGATGCAATTGTAGAGTACATAAGGGGTAGCCTATTTTTAATAAACAGGCAGCCACCCTGAGTCTCCTTCCCTGGACACTGACTCCACACCTCTTCTTTGGGCTCTGAATCCCTCTGGAGCTGGACTCCTGGCAGGGAAGGATTAGGAGATGTGATCTTGTTGGAGGAGATGTGTTACTGAGAGTGAGTTTTGAGGTTCCAAAAGCCCAGGTGAGGCCGTGTGTGTGTGTGTGTGCGCACACGCGCGCGTGTGTGCGTGTGCATGTGTATGCTGCCTGTGGATGTAAAGCTCTCAGCTCCTGCTCCAGTCCCTTGCCTGTCTGCTCCCATCATGATGATCATGGATTCAGCCTCTAAAGCTGCAAGCAAGCCCCTACTTAAATGCTTTCTCTTGTACCAGCTGCCTTGTGCCTTGTCATGGTGTCTCTGCTCAAACTAAGACACACACCTTGAATTCCTCCCCTGAGTGCCAGGGTCATAAACCTCCACTGCCAGGCTCCAAATTTGGAGGCTGATTTTTTTGGTCTTTTTGTTTTGTTTTATTTTTGGTGTGTGAGATCACAGGATTGTTCTGTGTAGAGCGGGTTAGGAAGGATGACTCATGAGAAACAACCCTGAGTCATAATGGTGAAAATAATCGTTCCCAGCCTAGGCTGTGGTTTCCTGACTTATCAGCTGGGTTATTAACCAAGCTCTGTATCTGGCTTGTGAGATTCCGGGGATCTTTCAGGTTCAAGGGAGGAGGATGGAGAGATGGTTCAGCTCAGAGGTCAGGAGCAGGTCCTGGGCCTGCAGATGCCTTGGGCTTGGTTCCCAGCGCTCACACTGGATGGCTCATAATCATCTGTACTCCAGCTACAGGGGGTCAGATGGCTTCTTTTGGCCTTTTTGGGCCACTGCACACAAATGCATGCCCCCCCCACACGCGCACACACACACATATTTGAATAAGTAAACTTTTGAAAAAAATTAAAGCAAGGATCTTACATGCTTGAGTGTTGTGGAATATTATCTTAAGATGTGTTACTTTTGTTTATGGTGTAGAATATTTAACGATGCAAAGATGTGCTGCATTCTTTTATGTTGCATTTGTTCAACTCTGTGAAGTTGTGTTACTTTGCCTGTCTAAAACACCTGATGGTTGTTATGCCCAAATCCGCGGGGTCCCCACAAAAGCCAACAAAGGAGACCGAGTCCCATATGTAAAAGCAAAGAGCCTTTATTTTAATCAAGTTTGCAAACTCAGTCTCTCCGCATGTCCAATGTATTGAAATAACTGGAGAGCCCCGAGCTCAATTAGAATTGGGTTTTTATAGTAGTAAAGATGGGGGTGAGGGGTCTCTGAGGTTTAGGACCCCAAACTGGATGACATTTGTCTAGGGGTGCCCTGGTGAAGTGCTGGCAGGAATTTCCTTTGAATGGTCTGCTCTTGGGTGGGGGTTGGGTAATCTAGGCCTGTCAGGCATTGTCTCAGGGTAAACTATTGAGACTCCAGACTCCATTTAAATTTATTGAGGGCCAGAGTCCCAGGTGATAATGGTTGGAGGAAGCAAAGAACTTCCTTTCTGCCCAGACTTAGATTATCATGGCTGGCCCTCACAATGGTCTGATAATAGCAAGGCAGGAGAAAGAATGGTTGGGACTGGCAGGCAGAGAGGATAAATAGGAGGAGAAATCTGGAAAGAGGGGAATCAAGGAATGAGAAAAAAAAAGGAGAGAGGATGCCACGGGCCAGCCACTCAGCTACACAGCAAGTCACAGAGTAAGAAGTAAAGAAAGGTATATAGAATAGATAAAGATAAAAGTCCAGAGGCAAAAGGTAGACAGGTAATTTAAGAAAAGTGGGCTAGAAGCAAGCCAAGCTAAGGCCAGGCATTATAAAAATAAACCTAGATGTAATTTATTTGAGAACTGGGTGGTGGGCCACTCAAAGAGTTAAGTGCAAAGAATCAAAGAGTAAAACAACCAACACTTTGGTGTCCCAGCACTGCCCTGTATTTCCGCGTAGGGCCTGAGAAAGTGGCGGGGGAGGGAGGAAAGAAAGGTCAGGGCTCCTTTAAGAGGCTCTGCTGTTCAGCCAGCAGCCTGTGGCAGCTCAGATACTGGCATTCCATAGCTGGGAAGGTTGTGTGCAGTTCCTGGTCATGCTCCTCAGAGCTTTAGGCTTGGGAATCACAGCCCAAGAAGCAGGCAGAGCCAGCACCAGAGCCTCAAGGAGGACCCAGCTGAAGCTTAACAGTTTAGTTTGCTCACACAGTCAAAAAGGCTAAAATAAGCACAGTAAAAGAGAACCAGACAGAAAAAACTCTAAGTGGATTCTAGTGTGTTTTACAATGTGCATAGGCTTAAGGAAAGAATACAGGTATACAGTCATAGAAAAAAATAACTTAAAAAATAATAAAGTCTGTAAAGAGACAGTAAAAGTAACATAAAAGAAAAAAGTCATGTAAGATGGGAAATACAGAGGGAGTCCAGATCCTAGGTTTACTGTGTTGATTTTGAATTTTTTTGATTGCTGGTAAGCAAACCACAGCTGCTAAGACACCTGGAACCAAGAGAGGGTCTGTGGAAGTAAAGCAGCCTAGATACTTCAGGAGTGACTTCACTTTCAATTCTTTGTTTTTTTTTTGTTTGTTTGTTTGTTTGTTTGTTTGTTTGTTTTTTGGTTTTTCGAGACAGGGTTTCTCTGTGGCTGTGGAGCCTGTCCTGGAACTAGCTCTGTAGACCAGGCTGGTCTCGAACTCACAGAGATCCGCCTGCCTCTGCCTCCCAAGTGCTGGGATTAAAGGCGTGCGCCACCACCGCCCGGCCGTGACTTCACTTTCAGATGCTACTTTTGTCCCAACTGCCTGGTCACAAATAAACACACAGAAGCTTACATTAATAACAAAAGTTCAGCTGGTAGCTCAGGCTTATTATTAACTATCTCTTACATTCAAATTAACCCACTTTTGTTAATCTATATATTATCATGTGGCTTCCCCGGTTGCTGGCTGTCATCATTTCTCCCGACTCCACTCTTCTTCATTTTGATTGTCCCATCTAACTGTATCCTGTTCAGCAATGGTCCAAATAGCTTTTTTATTAACCAATGAGAGCAATACAAATTCATAGTGTACAAAAGGATCATCTCATAGTGATGTGTTGCATTCTTTTATGTTGTATTTGCTTAACTCTGTGAAGCTGTGTTACTTTGTCTGCCTGAAACATCTTTAGCCTACTAAAGAGCTGACGGACAATAGCAAAGCTGGTGTGGGAGGTCCTTCTGTCTATGTGTTGCTTTTATTGGTTAATAAAGAAAGAAACTGTCTTGGGCCTGCACAGGGAATAGAGGTAGGCAGAGAAAACTAAACTGAATGATGGGAGAAAGAAGGGTGGACTCAGAGAGAAACCATGTATGTAGCCTCCCCACCCCTGCCAGAGACAGACGCCAAAACTTTAGCCAGTAAGCTACAGCCACATGGTGATACACAGATTAATAGAAATGGGTTAAATTAATATGTAAGAGTTAGCCAATAAGAAGCTAGAGCTAATGGAACAAGTACTGATTTAATTAATACAGTTTCTGTGTGGTTATTTGGGGGCTGAGCAGCTGGGAACCAACAAGCCGCCTCCTCCAACATAAGGCAAGAGAAAGAGTAGGCGGGGCTGGCAGGCAGAGAGAATAAACAGGAGGAGAAACCTGGGAAGAGGGGGATGAGGAACAAGAACAGGAGAGAGGACTCCAGGGGCCAGTCACCCAGCTACCCAGCCAGCCACCGAGTAAGAAGAAAGGTATTTAGAATAGAGAAAGATAAAAGCCCAGAGGCAAAAGGTAGGTGGGATAATTTAAGATAAGGAAAGCTGGCTAGAAATAAGCCAAGATAAGGCCCAGCTTTTTATTTACTTGTTTGGCAGTCCCTCTAAAGAGCTAAGAGCAAAGAGTCAAAGGGTAAAACAACCAACAACACTTGGGTCTTAAGCAAGCTTCATTATTGTTTTATTTTATTTCTCTTCCCTTTTAAAATTCACTTCTTGTAGTTTTTGAGGCAGGGTCTCCTGTAACTCAGGCAGGGCTCACACTTGCTGTGCATGCTAAGGGTGACCTTGAACTCTTGACCCTCTGCCTTCCACTTTCGCAGAGCTGAACTGATGGTCGGTCAGGACCTGGGTTACCATACTCTTTCCTTGTTACACTGTGTAGCCCAGGCTGGCCTCCAACTCACAGAGATGCACTTGTCTGTCTCCTGAGTGCAGGGATTAAATACGTGTGCCACCACCCAGGTCTTAGCTTGCTACTTTACACTCTTGTTTGGAATGTGGGCAAGTCCTGTCTCTATGTAGGCATTCTGCATCACTTCTTGTTTTAGTTTAGTCAAACATTTCCACTCTCAGGTGTCCAGACTTCAACTACACTCTGGGGTGAGGGGCTTCTTTCCAATCACAGCCCTTCAGGTCTTCCGTCTTTCCTGCCCCAAGACTCCGTGAGTATCCAGTATTACTGCTTGATTGTAAGCAGCTATGTAAGGGAAATTTTTTTTTACACATTAAAGTGTGTGTGTGTCTGTATGTGTGTATGTGTATTGTGTGTGAGTGTGTGTGTGTGTGCACATGTGTAGATCAGAAAACAGCCTTTGCTGTCCTTGCCTCCCTCCTGGTTTTGAGGCAGTCTCCTGTTTCCATTTCCTCTCTGTGCCAGCCTTGCTGACTCACCTATGTCCACCCTCATCTGATCTCGGTAGTGCTGTGATCACAGACACACGCTCCGTGTCCAGGAAATACTGTACCCGCTGAGTCACCGCGGCAGCCTGCTTTTTCTAAATAACCTCAACACAGGGCATTACTACCCTCTAGTTTATAGATAGAGGGGTGTGGCTGGTTTGATTTCGGAGTGTTAGAACCTAACTTTCATCTTTTCTGACTGCTACCTTTTGTCTCTGGTACCTTCTGTTTGAAGTATGTAAATCTTATCTGAGTGTTTCCTAAAGGTTCAAAGCCTTTGCAAAACCTGGTTACAGGAGGACTCAGCACACTGAAATGTCCTGTGATTTGGAGAATTTGCATTGGCACTGTCTTGGATAAGAGGTGTGGGTAGACGGAAACTGACTTGCTAAAAGTGTGAACTGTATAACAATTTTAAAAAGCCCTTTGCAAAGCAGCGATGAGTAGATTCAATGGAGGCTGACCCCCTGCAGCTGGAAAGGCTAAAAATTCTTCCAAGAGCACCCCTGTGTCTCCTTCCCATGGACCCGCATGAATCCAGACCCGATACAACAGGGGTGGGTGGCAAGAAACCCGATCCCAGTTGCCCAGGGCCATCAGCTATTCAAGAGTAGAGGTAGAATTTGACAGAGAGAAGTACACCGTATTTCTTCTCCTCTGTCTCTATCTCTCCGTCTCTGTCTCTCTCTGTCTCTCTCCCTCTTTCCTTCTCTCTCTCTCTCTCTCTCTCTCTCTCTCCCTCCCTCCCCCCTCCCTCCCTCCCTCCCTCCCTCCCTCTTTCCTTTCCTCTGGCCACCCTGCAACCCAGGAAAGTCAGTGTTCTAGAAAGCTGGTCACTCCAGGTTGTGTTCCAGGCTCGGAGACAGCTGGGGTCCAGCCTCAGGGAACTCAAACAGTTTTGCAAAGCATATTTATTGATGGTCCCACAAAAGCTGCTTTTGGAACAAGTTCCTCATACCAAAGTCTTGATCTAATCTGTTTCCTGAAGGAAAATGTCACGCACACCCCCCACCCCACAACCGTCCTCATGGGGCATTGATTGCAGCACCACGTTCCAGGTGTGCCGGGACCATCTGCTGACTAAAGCCATGCCAAGGCTGTGCAGCACCTTCAGGGAAACAGCTCCGTAAATCACAGAGAACAATCGCCATTTTCCACCATGCTCTCCAAGGTCTGAGCACTTCTAGAAAACACCAATTTTATTCTGATGTTTACCCGAGATACGACTCTTCCAGAATTCCACTACACAGGACCTGGCTCAGCCCCAAGTGCTAGGATCCAAGCAGTGAGTTGCCACTCAGAGAGTCTCTCCTCCTTTTCTCCTTCTGCCTTTCCCCTCCCTCTCTCCCTCCCTCCTTTTCTCCCCATGCCTTCCTCTGTTTCTCTTTTTTTAATCCCTAGACTCCTGCACCTTTTTGGGGAAAAATCAGATCTGAAACCTTACAAATAAAAAAAAATGACATTTATTTAGTTACTTTATGGTGTGTATGTATGTGTGTGTATATATATACACGCACGTGTGTGTCCCATGGCATGCATGTGGGGGTCAGAGGGCAACTTGCAGGAATCTGTCCTTTCTTTCCACTATGTAGGTCCCTGGAAATCGAACTCAGGTGTCAGGCCTGACTGCAAGCATCTTTCTTTACGTGTGGAGCCAACTCACTGGCCCACGCATCTGAACTTTTTAAGAAAAGCCCTTTCATGCCAGCTTTGAGCACCTGACTTTGCCAGCACAGGCTCCTCCTATCAGCAACTGGGCAACATCTAAAGCCACAAACTCGCATGCCCTTTCACCCATTCAGGAAGCCACAGGACGGATACCATCACATCTGTAGGAAGTAGGTGTACTGTCTCTCGGGCCAGCACATTTTACCACTTTTCTTGGTTTTATCTGGGTGCTGGAGTGCAAACCCAGGTCGTCATGTTTGCACACAGAGCAAACACTTTCCCAACTAAATCGTCTCCCTAGCCCTGAACACAGGCTTGAGAGAAGCACACAGAAGCAAGAGCACATACTGTATGGGTCAGCACTAAGGGGCTATAACAAAATACCTAGGTCGCTAGCCTACCCATCACACACAGAAAAGGTTTCTGTGGCTCAGGTTAGTGGGTTTTTTTTGTTTTGTTTTGTTTTGTTTGTTGTTTTTTGTTGTTTTCTTTCTTTCTTTCTTTCTTTCTTTCTTTCTTTCTTTCTTTCTTTCTTTCTTTCTTTTGAGACGGGATCTCTCGATATATAGCTCTGGCTGGTCTGGAACTCACTCTGTAGACCAGGCTCGCCTCAAACTCCCAGAAATCCTACCTCTGCCTCCTGAGTGCTGGAATTGAAACCACACCCAGCCTCGGAGTGGTTTTTCAAAGCCAAGTTCAAGACAGAGGAACCCCATTGGACCAGTGGTGAGTGGCAGATGGGCCACGATGTGACTGAAACTCTCGCTGTGTGGAAGAACTTGTGTCACAGAAGAGCCAGCCACAGTCCCCAGGGAAGTACAGAACTCCCGGATAGGGAGGTCAGAAAGGCTCAGTGGGCCCAAAGGCTTGCCTCTAAGCCTGGGGACCTGAGTTGGATTCCTAGAGCCCACATGGTATAAGGCAAGAACTCATTCCCACACACTGTCCTCTGACCCTCGCATGTGAACCACAGGGCACACACACAAATGAATGCTATAGGACAGTATAGGGCTGGGAATGGGAGTCGGTGGAGAGACTGTTTAGCACGCAGGAAGTGCTGGGTTCCATCCCCCAGCAGAGTAGGGACCAGTCTGGTGGCGATGCCTGCCTGCTGTCTTAGCACTGGGAAAGAGGCATCAAAGGTTCAAGGTGTTTTCTCAGCTACATAAGGAGTCTGGGACCAGCCTGGGCTACAAAAGAATAGGACTGAAAACTGTTGTTGGTTGTTTTTTGTTTTTACTCTTTAGTCTTTGGGGGCCCAGCACCCAGATAAATCACACACACGGAGGTGTATTGCTTCCTATGAATGCTCAGTCTTAGCTTGGCTTGTTTCTAGCCAGCTTTCCTTAACTTAAATGATAGCATCTACCTTTGACCTCTGGGCTTTTACCTTTCTCTATTTCTGTAGATCTTCCTTTCTTTCTCCAGCTGGGAGGTTGCCCCTGAGGTTCTCCTCTCCTCCTTTTCTTGTTTCTTGATTTTCTCCACTCAGATTTCTCCTCCTATTTATTCCCTCTGCCTGGAAGCCCCTCCTATCTTTCTCCTGCCTGGCTATTGGCCATTCAGTGCGTCACTAGACCACCAGGTGTTTTAGACAGGCAAAGTAATACATCTTCACAGAGTTAACAAATGCAGCATAAACAATGAAACACGTCTTTGCAGCATTGAACAAATATTCCACGGCATGAACAAATGTAACACATCATACAATAATATTCCACAACGCAAACATTCTTACCGATCTTCTGAAATGGACACCGAGAGCCAGTCACCAAGTCATGTATATGGCTACTGTGGAAATGCTCAAACACAGCTCTTCTTGGGAACCCACAGCCAAACTCCCAGGAATACTTCATTCTCTCCCTAGTGTTTTCACCCCACTTAAAACAATTTTAAGGGCAAGAGAGATCTTCCTCCTGAAATTGTACTGGGGACTGACATTCCCCAATGCCAAAAGGCCACATCTACGTGAAGATTCTACAGCCATGACTACTTCATATTGTAGGGAGTTAGAATGTGACAGATCCTGTGCCAAATCGCCACGAGCCGCCTGCAGTCCCTGAATAGCAGCCATTCCTGGCCCAAATCTGCGTCTGTTCTAGTTTCCTTTTGGCCATCACAGGGAACCCCTGGGTACACATTATCTTTACAAATCACCCATTCACACCAACTCCGAAGCTAACGATGCCGCCAGATAGCATCGGAGAGCTGTCTCAGGGCTCTCCCTTGTTTGGTCATCCTCGTCTGCTTCATGCTGCAGTGATAAAACACCACGATCGAAAGCAGCCTGGGAAGGAAAGGGTTTATTTCTGCTGACCGGTCACAGTCCATTACTGAGGGAAACGAAGGCAGGAACTCAAGACAAGAGCTTGGAGCTGAAGCCATAGAGAAATGCTACTTACCGGCCTATTCCCTGGCTCATGCTCACACCTAAGGAACAGTGCCGCCCACAGTGGACTGCTCATGCCTAAGGGTCAGTGCCGCCCACAGAGAACTGTTCACACCTAAGGGACAGTGCCACCCACAGTGGACTGCTCACACCTAAGGAACAGTGCCGCCCACAGTGGACTGCTCACACCTAAGAAACAGTGCCGCCCACAGTGGACTGCTCACGCCTAAGGAACAGCGCCACCCACAGTGGACTGTTCAAGCCTAAGGGACAGTGCCGCCGACAGTGGACTGCTCACGCCTAAGGGACAGTGCTGCCCACAGTGGACTGGGTTTTCCCTACATCCATTAGCAATCAAGAAAATGCCTCCTAGACATGGCTACAGGCCAACCTAATGAAGGCAATACCTTAACTGAGGCTCCCTTTACCAAGGTGTATCATATTGACAAGCAAGATTAGCTGTCACTCATGCCTACCTGATGTTTCCACTACCGTGGAGCCCTGGTTAGCCTGATATTCACTGCATAGAACTCACAGAGATCCACCTGTCTCTGCCTCCCGAGAGCTGGGATTAAAGGCGTGCACCACCTCTAGTTATAGCAGTTGAGCTGGCCAGCATGAACGTGGGAACTGGAGTCCTCTGGAAGAGCAAGAGGCGCTCCTTACCCCCTCACCCTCTCTCCAGTCCCTGGCTTCCTAGATTGTTCAAAAATACTTACATTCTTGCTACTATTTGGCCTTTTCTTCCTCCTGGATCTGTTTCTCCTCCACCTCCTCTGTTTACTGTGGCCTCCCACTAGTTTTGAGATTCTGAGCAATCCAGTCATAGAGTCTGACGCGGCTAAGAGGCACTTTCTGGCTGGAGCCATTGCTCAGTGGGGTGGGGGGAGGTGTCACTTGCAACCAAGCCTGATGACCTGGGTTCGATCCCCAGGCCCCATGTGGTGGAAGGGAAGGATCAACTCTGGCAAATTAACTATCAGAAGAAATTCCTTTTTCCAAATTCTGACAGACAAAAGCCAGCATTCCCTTGGGGACTTGGGAAGCTGATTCCCACTTGCTAATAGGAATCTTTCTCCCTGTCTCATGGAAAAGGGACATATGGCTCTTCCATTAACTATCAACACATCTGATCCAGGCTAGCCTCCAAGCCTTCCACCCCAGCTAATAGGCTCCCTTTCTCCCAGGTTCTCACTCCCTTAGAACCCAGAAGAACCCCCCTTTCACTTCTCCCAGCTTCCCCTCGGGCAGACAACCTTGGCAGTTTGGAATAAATTTTTTCCTTTTCACTCAGGAAGCAGGTATTTCTGTATCAGTTTCTTTACTGTGCCCTTCACACTCATTGACTTCTGACCTCCAGCTGTTCACCATATCCACACTCAAATCAAACACACATATAATAGATAAAATGCAATATAGATTTAATTGATTTTTTTTTTCAAAGAAGCACTTTCACCCTCCCCAGCAGGATGGACACTTCAGGGGGATTACCATAGGGCTGGCAATAGACTTATAAAGAAGTCCCAAGTCAGGCGGAGGTGGCACACGCCTTTAATCCCAGCACTCGGGAGACAGAGGCAGGCAGATCTCTGTCAGTTCGAGGCCAGCCTGGTCTACAGAGCGAGTTTCAGGACAGGCACCAAAGTTATAGAGAAACCCTGCCTCAAACCCTCCCCCCCAAAATATAAAAGGCCTTATCATTGGGTTGGATGGACTTGTGATTAGCTCAACCAGAAAAACACAGGGTAGTACTGATCCCTCAGTCTCCTGACCCCTCTCATGGAATGGGAAGAGCAGAGCTTTGAGTGATAGCCTGGACAAAGGCGGCCATCAGTGGCAGACACCTCACCAAGCCCAGACTCTCTCTTGCTAGCTTCGAGAGAAAGGCTGCCACGGCTCAGGAGTCAAAAGAGACAGAGATTCATAAGAGGAAATGGGAGAGAGAGGAAAAAAAAGACATTTGTTACCTCAGACGGTTTTAGGTTTCATAGTGACGTTATTTTAATTAAGATGTATTTGAGGGAAATGCAAAAATCAAAAACAAAAAAAAAATACCCTGGCTTTCCATTTCCCTCCACGGAAAAGAGTCAGCATTGCCAAGCTTGGTTTGATTTCTCCATTTGTGTGCTAACGGGTATGCACCCACCCTCTGACTGTTCCCACTCCTGCTTGGCCAAGCCCACCTAGACCTAAGCATCAGCTGAAGAGACAATGGCAGCCTCTCACTGTAGTATCACCAGTGAAAGGACATCTAAGGAAGAAATGGTGGAAATCGCTCATGTAGGATAAAACAATTCGAACTGGAAAAGCGGGCATCGTGGCTTAGCAGGCATCGCGGCTCAGCGGGCATGGCGGCTCAGCGGGCATTGTGGCTTAGCGGGCATGGCGGCTCAGCGGGCATGATGCTTAGCGGGCATCGCGGCGTCTCAGGCACTTCTCTCATGAGCTTCACGACTGGGCTCGTAGAGCCCTGATGTGGGAGTGTCATATATCAATCTGTTGATTTCATTGGTTAAGTAATAAAGAAACTGCTTGGCCCTCATAGGTTAAAACATAGGTGGGTGGAGTAAACAGAACAGAATGCTGGGAGGAAGAGGAAGTGAGCTCAGACTCAACAGCTCTGCTCTCTGGAGCAGACGCCATGCTCCCCTCTCCCCGGCAGATGCGATGAAGCTCTGACCCAAGATGGACTAGAATCTGCCCGGTAAGCGCACCTTGGGGTGCTACACACATGAATAGAAATGGGCCAAGCAGTGTTTAAAAGAATACCGTTTGTGTGTCATTTTGGGGCATAAGCTAGCCATGTGACTGGGAGCTGGGGCGGCATGAACACAGCCAGCAGCTCCCTACTACAGAGCCCACATGGTGGAGGGAGAAAACAGATGCCTGAGGGTTGTACCAAGGCATGCATGGGTGCCTGTACACACCACACACACACACATACGTATGAAAGTATGTACACAAGGACACACACATGAACACTATAATACACACACACTACATACACTCATAATCACACATGACACATACACATGAATACTAACACACCATATACACACACTTCATTTATACACACTATACATACATAAAGTCACACATACGTACATACACACTCAGGAACACTCAAGCACTTCATTCATACACACTACATATCCATACACACACACACACACTATAAACACACAGTCAAGTACACACAGTGCATACATACATTGAAAAGAAGTTTAAAGAGACCGGAAAGATGATTCAGTGGTTAATAGCACTGACTGCTCTTCCAGAGGACCAGGGTTCAATTCCCAGCACCCACATGGCAGCTCACAACTGTCTATAACTCCAGTTCCAGGGGATCTGACACCCTCACACAGATATACATGAAGGCAAAATGCCAATGTACATAAAATAAAAATAAATTATTAAAAAAGAAAAGCTGTTTTAGAATATATCAAATTTGGAAACAGATGCTAAAGAACAGAAAAAATTAATAAAAATGTAAAGGTTGGTGTCCACTTCCTCGAGAAACTGACTTTTCCATCTCTTCTTTCACTTCAGTGAGCTCAAAAACTGTGTGCGGCTGGCCAGAAAGAAAGACAAAGGGCCAGAGACCCAGTGGCAGAGCAGCCTTTGTGTGGGAAAGGACTAGAAGAAAAGTTTCGGTTTTTTTACAGGAGGGGGTAGTGGGGGAACCTTTCCCTTTGGCCGGGAGGACAGTTTCTGAGACCGGTTTCTTAGTGTAGCCCTGGCTGTCCCGGAACTAGCTAAGTAGATCAGGCTGGGCTGCCCATCTCTGCCATAGCAATGGGGAGACCCGGAGGAAGGGGAACCCCATTGTCATGACAGCATGGTCAAAGGAGGAACACAGGGACACAGAATCTTAGTGTGGAAATACCACAGAAGGACTCAAAAAAAAAAAAAAATCCAGAGATTTCCAGGAGGCTTGCCCTCAGATTCCATTCAGAAATTAACCCAGAGCGGGCTTTGTGCGCACCCCCGTTATTCCTGCACCCCGGGGGGTGAGGGTGGGGGTGGGGAGTGCCACCCCTTTGGGAGTCGCATATCAGATCTTGCATATCAGATATTTACATTGCAATTCATAACAGTAGCAAAATTACAGTTATGAAGTACCAACGAAAAGAATTTTGTGGTTAGGGATCACCACAACATGAGGAACTGTATTAAAGGGGTCTCAGCATTAGGAAGGTTGGGAATCACTGGCCTAGAATTCAGTTTGAGGCCAACATGTCCGATATGAGAGACCCTATTTCTTTCAGACACAGGGTTTCACTAAGTAGTCCTGCCTGGCCTGGAATTCTCTATGTGGACCAAGCCGGCAGATCTACCTGCCTCTGCCTCCAGAGCTCTGGAATTTTAGAGGCTCCCCCCCCATTAAATTAAATTTATTTTTATTTATTTTATTAACTTTTGTTTTTAAAATAAGTTAATTTATCCTATTTAATTTAAAAAAATTTAGGATGATCTCATATGGCCCAGTTTGGTCTCAAACTCGCTACGTAGTTCAAAATGGCTTGAATTTCTGATCCTCCTGCCTGCGTCCCCAAAGCGCTGAGATAACGGGTTTACGTAGAACACTAGGTGTCTGAGTCAGGCCCTGAGACTTATTCCACAGCAGGCTCCCAAACGGGTTTCCTTTTGCTCCCCCGCCCCCGCCAGTACCCCCCACCGCCTCCCTCCTTATTTATTTATTTATTTATTTATTTATTTATTTATTTATTTATTTATTTATTTATTTATTTATTTAATTGTTGGTTAAGACAAGGTCTCCCTTTAGCTCAGACCCACCTAATGTAACCCGGGCTGGGCCTCTGACTCACAGCGATCCTAGCCGCTCCTCCCTGAGTGCCGGAATTTTAGACCTGCCCCCCCCGCCCCCTCCCGCCCCCCCACCCCGAGCTGGGGCGGGTTTACTGCGCCTGCGCAGTAGTTTTTCCAGCCAGAATCCCTTTCATTCTTTAGCCGGCACCGGAGTCTCGACATTCGCCGTCAGTGTAGCCCAAGGAGGAACTGAATCGGCTCCCGAACTCCATGAATCGACACACCCCTCTCGCCTGGTCGCCACGGCTGCTGCTACCGGGCCTGCTGCTGCTGCTCCTGCCGGACCGCGCGAAAGCCGGTGAGTAACTCCCGGGCCCACTCGCTCCCGGTCCCGTGTGCACCTGCCCCCACCCCAGGCCATCTGGTCCCTTCTTCGCCGCCCAAAGTTTAAGGTCTGGATTCCGGGGCACAGATTCCGGAAAGATTGGGCTTGATGGCTCACACCGGCCACCCTAGGACCGGGGAGGATGAAGCAGGATTGTTCAGAGTTCCAAGCTAGCCTAGGCTCCAGCATAAGCCCCCCCCCTCATCTCCCTTCCCACCCCCAACACAAGCTCTGACTCTCACCCGTCCTTACAGCCTTCACTTGCGGCCACACCCTACGCATGAGGAACGAGTGGCATGAAGTTACCCCGCAGCCCCGCGACTTTCATTCAGTTTTTTAGTTGTGTTGGAGACTGAAACCAGCCCCTCACTCGAAGATTCTGGTGAAGGGCTCTACCCCTCAGGACGTCTGGGTGCTGTGGTTAGAACCTTGGTCCCCACACAAAGCAAACTGGAGCTCAGCTCTGGACCAGCCCCATTCTTTCGGAGGGTGGAGGGTGACCGGGCAGTTCGCCACTGCCCCGAGTGAGGCAGCTCACCCAGAGGGCAGCAACTCAGAGATATTAGTCAGGAGGCGGTGGTTCACGCATTTAATCCCAGCATAGCCGGGGCTACTTTGAAACCATGTGCTGAAAAGAGAAAGAAAAGGAGAAGGAAGAATAGAAAGACTTCTGTATAGGTCCACCTCTGTTTTATTTTTGTATTTTCGAGACAAGGTTTCTTTTTGTAGCCCTAGTTGTCCTGGAACTCACTCTGTAGACCAGGCTGGGCTCGTATACACAGAGATCCATTTCCTTCTGACTCCTGCGTGCTGGGATTAAAGGTGTTTGCTACCACCACCCGTCAAGGTGCACTGCTTAAGGGTTTAAACCTTGGCACGGGTGGACCGTTGGTGGTCGTTTACATCTATAGTAGAGTCCATTTTCAGATGCAGAAACTGATGCCGCAAGAGCAACCCTGTGCAGAGGAGCCCACGGCTCATCATGGCAGTGCTTGAATTCCCAGAATTTAACTCTGAAGTCATTATCCTTGTCACCCAGAGTGCCTGATACTGTTTTCAACTAATGTTGAGAGCCAACTGTGTGTTGCACTGACAGAAAGAGTCTCACAGAGAGCCTACTGGAATGACTATGAAGTCACCTTGTCATCTTATGCCTGTGTGATACCCTAGCAAAACCTTCTGTGCCTCCATTTCCCCGTTCATAAGTGGCACCTCTAGCCCAGGGTAGTGATGTACACTTTTAATCCCAGCATTTAGGAGGCAGAGGTAGAGGTGAGCAGGTCTCTGAGTTCCAGGCCAGCCTGGTCTATATACTGAGACGCTCTCTCAAATAATAATTATTATTGTTATAAATAAGAGTGTAAACTAGGTAGCTGGAGAGATGACTCGGCTGTTAAGAGCACTAGCTGGTCTTGCAGAGGACCTGGGTTCAGTTCTCAGCTCTCACATGGAAACACACAACCCTCTGTAACACAAGTTTGGGGATGGAAATCTGCTGCCCCCTTCTGGCCTCCATGGGCACTGCACACATGTGATGCATATGCATACATTCTAGCAAATTAACATACAAATAAACCTTTAAATGAAGTGAACTAATACGGCCTCTGGTTTCACAGCTTCCGGTATAGCCGTGCAGGTGCTCACTAATGTGACTGGCTTCTTGAATGAGCCTACCACCTTGTTATGTAATCTGATGTCTGCTGAGAATGTGACAGTCACCCAAGTAACCTGGATGAAGAAGAACCCAGATGGCTCCCGCCCTACCGTGGCTGTCTTCCACCCCACCAAGGGACCCAGCATCCCAGACTCAGAAAGGGTGATGTTCTTGGCCCCCAAGCTGGACGGGCATCCTTGGAATGCATCTCTGGTGATTTCCCACGTGCGAGCCGAGGATGAAGGCAGCTATGAATGTCAATTTGCCACATTTCCCACGGGCAGCAGGAGCAACAGTGTCCATCTGCGGGTGCTTGGTAAGTGTTAGGGTGAAGAGAAGAAACCCTGGGGCCAGAGGAGCAGGGAGCTAGCCAAAAGCAAGGAGGCTTGGGTGACACCCTTGGGACATGACATATCCTCTAAGTCAAAAGATCCAGGCAGGATCCATGTAGCCCAGGCTAGCCTGTGGTTAAGGATGACCTTGACCTCCTGACCTTCCAGTCTCTGCTCCTGAGCGCTGGGACTAAAGGTGTGTGCCACCACCACCCAGTGGAGCATTTATTTTTAATGTATTTAAATGTACCAGGCTTCATCTTTTTGGGCCACCAACCAGCTCCCAAATCATGACACAGAACCCTATTAGTGTTGAGTGCTCAGTCTGGCTTAGGCTCATTTCTGGCTAGCTCTTTTAATTTAAATTAGCCTTTCTTTCTCCTTATCTAAGTTTTGCCTCAGGGCTTTTTACTTTTCTTTCCTTCTGTATATCTTACTTTCTTGCTTCTCACATCTGTCTGTTTGGCGACTGCCTGGCTTCTTGCTCCAGGTATGTCCCCCATTTTCTCCTCCTTTTTCTTCTTTTCTCAAGCCTAGATTCTCCTATTTATTCTCTTCCCACCAGCCCCACCTATCCTTTCTCCTGCCTAGCTATTGGCCACTCAGCTTTTTATTAGTCAATCAGGTGCGTTAGGCAGGCAAGGTGAAACAGCAACTCATCTTTACATGAGTAAACATACATCCTTACATCGTTAAACAATGCAGCATAAACAAATGTAACATATCTTTACATAGCTAAACATTTCACAACATATATATATATACATATGCACATAATATAGGTAGATATATACAGTGTGTGTTATCTATACATATAACATACATGAGTGTTTTCCTTCATATATGTCTTTGCACCACCCGTGTGCCTAATGTGGAGGAGGCCAGAAGGGGGTGTTGAATCCTTGGTGTTAGTTGTGAGTACCATATTGGTGCTGGGAATTGAACCCCAATCCTCTAGAAGAGCAGCCAGTGCTCTTAACCATTGAGGCATCTCTCCAGCTCCCTCCCAGAGATCATTCTGACAGCTTGACCTGTGTATTCTTTTTTATTGTTGTTGTTTGGTTGGTTGGCCTTTCGAGACGGGGGTTTCTCTGTGTAACAAGCTGTCTTAGTCAGGGTTTCTATTGCTGTGAGAGACACCATGACCACAATAACTCTTATAAGGAAATATTTAATTGGGATGACTCACTTACAGGTTCAGAGGTTCAGTCCATTAGCATCACGACAGGGAGCATGGCAACGTGCAGGCAGATGTGGTGCTGAACCCGAGAGTGCTTTCAAACCACAACAGCCCTGGCTGTCCTGCAACTTGCTCTGTAGACCAGGCTGGCCTTGAACTCACAGATCCGCTGCCCCTGCCTCCCAAGCGCTGGGATTAAAGTGTGCACCACACAGGCCAATGACCTGTATGCTCATTTTATCTCGCTTAGACCGACGTGTCTACAGATATCTGACTCTTCAGGAGCAGGGTTGAGGTTGCTTTTTTCATTATATTTTATTTATTTGTGTGCCTATGCGTAAGTAGGATGATGTACCTGAGGCTGTCCAGGAACAAGGTGCAGGAGTTGTCCTACCACGTGTGTCCTGGGAATTGAACTCAGGCTGTCGAGCTTAGCCACAAGCACCCTTATCCACCGAACCATCTTGCCAGCCCAAAGCTAGGATTTCAAATTGACCCTGTAAATTATCTTTTCAACACCAAGCATAGTGGCAGGAATACAGGTTCCTGCCACCAAGGAGTTTGAAGCTCATGAGCCCAACCAGGGCTACACAGTGAGATCTTGTCAAAAAAAAAAAAAAAAATCAAGGTTTAGGGGCTTGCTTCCTCCTGCTACTGAGCAGCCAGTAAAATGATGTGTCTTCAATGGTTCTTGCAGCCCGACCTACAAACACTGCAGAGGCCCTGACGCCTTCTCCTACCTGGAAGCTGCAGGACTTAGCTAAGTGCATCTCCACTGGCGGTCGCCCTCCACCGCAAATTTCCTGGCTCTCGGACCTAAAAGGAAGCGAAACGCGTGAAACTACGGAGCTAGGGCCCCAGCCGGGCACCTTCACAGTCACCAGCTTCTTGTCCTCGATGCCCTCGAGCCATGCCGATGGCAAGAACATCACCTGCAGCGTGAAGCATGAAAGCGTCCAGGAGCCGGAGCTGCTACTAGTGACCCTTTCTGTGCCCTGTGAGTATGTCTGCGCATGCGCACAAGCCCCAGGCCGCCTCCATCTCGCTGCTTTCTACGCTAGTTCATCCACCATTTGTTCCCATGCCTTAGACCACCGGCTTGGAGAGCTGGCATTGTCACATGGACACTGGACCCGCTTACCTTTTCTAAGTCACCCACTGCTTACCCATCGTGGTCCCCTTGCCCCATTGTCTATGCCGATCTGCCCGTTCACATTCCACTATCCCAATCATGTAAACTGCTTATGTTGACTACGCCCACAGTTTGACCCTGAGTCCCTGGTCAGTGTTCACACGGTCCTCCAGGGTAGTCTACACCACAGCCTGGCGCTGTCTACACTGGCTCGTCTCTGGGCCGTCTGCGTTCTCTCCACATGTAGGTAGCTGTGATTTATGGATGGATGGAGCCTCACACTCTGTGTCCAGGGTCACCTCCCTTGCCTAGCCTTGTCGACATTGCCACCTGCAGACTTATCCACAGAGAGTCCAGCCAGGTTCACCCACACAGAAGTAGCCTCAGGAAACCTTGAGTGTTTCAGATTTTCTAATGACCATCTTACTTCAGCGCCTTAGAAGACGCCCGGGGATCTGGCTCAGTTGGTAGACTGCTTTTCTAGTGTGCACAAAGTCGTGGGTTTGAACCCCAGCACCCAGGAAGCAGAGGCCAGATGTTCAAGGTCATCCTAAGGCTTGATGGAAGCACATTCAAGTCCAGCCCGGGCTACATGAGACCCTGTAAGTCTGGTGTGATGGTGCACATGTGGGATCCCAACACTCGGGAGACTGAGTTCAGAGCATTCGAATTTGAGTCCAGTCTGGGCTATGATACTCTCAGAAACAAACCCAAACTCAGTTAATGCTCGTAATGGATTTTTCCAAGAGATTAATTTTTTTATTATTTGTGTGTGTATGTATGTATTTGTGTGTCTAAGGGAGATACACTGCACATGTGTGGAAATCAGCCTCTCACTTCTCCCCTTCCACCGTGGAAGAATTGAAGCTTGACATCAAGTCTGGTGACAGGCACCCCCTGAGCCATCTCGCTGGCTCAAGGTCATCACTTTGAAATGTGAATGATTTCTTAGATAGTCTTGGTGAGACTTTTTCCATTCTTGCCAGACTAAATCTTCAGAATTGTGTGTCTTAGACCAGGCATGAAGCCCTGGGAGTCTGTGTGGCTGGTGGTTTATCTACACACATACCCACGCATGCATACATGTACATTCTATCTGTCGGTCTGTCTGTCTGTCTATCTATATATATATATCTTCCTAGCTTTTTTTTTTTTTTTTTTTTGGATTTTTTCAAGACAGGGTTTCTGGGCTGGAGAGATGGCTCAGAGGTTAAGAGCACTGACTACTATTCCAGAGGTCCTGAGTTCAATTCCCAGCAACCACATGGTGGCTCACAACCATCTGTAATGAGATCTGGTGCCCTCTTCTGGCCTGAGGGCATACATGGAGGCTGAACACTGTGTATACAATAAATAAAAAAATCTTAAAAAAAAAAAAAAAAAAAGACAGGGTTTCTCTGTAGCGTTTGGTTCCTGTCCTGGAACTAGCTCTTGTAGACCAGGCTGGCCTCAAACTCACAGAGATCCGCCTGCCTCTGCCTCCCGAGTGCTGGAATTAAAGGCGTGCGCCACCACTGCCCGGCTATCTTTCTAGCTTTACCTTAATATTGCCCCCTAATATCTTTGGTCTTGGTTCCTAGAAATGAGCTATGAGCTATGCACCTACTTAATAATTTACCGTCCCATATTCTGTTTCTACCAAGCCCATCAGCAGTATCAATGCAAGATTGCTTTTCAGAGGATGAGTTGAGTGAGATAGGATCTCCCAATATAGGCCAGGCTGTCTGCGAACTCATGATCTCCTGCCTCAGCCTCCCAAGTGCTACGATTAATACCTGACTCCTATACAAGGTCTTGAGACATCCTACCCTCCTTCCTTCCCGTCATTGCCTACCCTGGGCTCTCCCTTCCAGGATTTCTCGGAGCCTTGAATGTGCTCCTGGGTGTTTGGAGTGTCCAAAAAAATCTTTACGCACAGGACACCCAGGATGAGCCAGGAGCTGTTGCGGGAAACACACAAAGGAAGGATCTGTGGGGGTCCCCTTTGTGTCCCCCTGACTAACGATGCCCTGGGCTAATGCCCAAAGTGCCAAGCTGCCTCCTGCTCAGGAGAAAGCCCTCAGACACTGTCCAGATCTCAGCCTTCATGTCCGTTCTCTCCAGATCCACCTGAAGTGTCCATCTCTGGCTATGACGAAGAATGGCCTGAGGGTCTTACTGGTGTGGCCCTGTCCTGTGACGCTCGAAGCAAACCAGAGCCCACTGACTATGAATGGAGCACGTGAGTGAGGGGACCTGGGGCTGGCTGTGCGGGAGGAGGGCTGGGCTCAGCGCTCACCAGCTCTAGATGGAGCTCTGAGTGAGGGGACCTGGGACTGGCTGTGTGGGAGGAGGGCTGGGCTCAGCGCTCACCAGCTCTAGATGGAGCTCTGAGTGAGGGGACCTGGGGCTTGCTGTGCCGGAGGAGGGCTGGGCTCAGCGCTCACCAGCTCTAGATGGAGCTCTGAGTGAGGGGACCTGGGGCTGGCTGTGCGGGAGGAGGGCTGGGCTCAGAAGCCACAGGTCTGAGAGTGGGAAGGATACAGGAGCAATAAAAATAGAGTTGGGCATGATGGTGGCGCACACCTTCAATCCCAGCACTCGGGTGGCAGAGGCAGGTGGATCTTTGTGAGTCTGAGGCCGACCTGGTCTACGGAATGAGTTCCAGGACAGCCAGGACTACCTAGTGAGACCCTGTCTCGAAAATAAATGAATAGTGGCAGGAGAGATGCCTCAGAGGTTAAGAGCGTTGGCTGCTCTCCGAGTTCAATTCCCAGCACCCACATGGCAGCTCACAACTCCAGTTCCAGGGAATCTGATACCCTCACACAGACATACAGACAGGTAAAAAACCAATGAACATAAAATATAAATAAATTTTTAAAAATATCAAAACAGGTAGAATCATTCTATATTCCCAGTAAAAATTTCTTCTTGTGACTGGGATTTTCTGAGGTGAGCTGATCCAGGCCATGGCCACTAGCTCTCCTGGGATTTTTTTATACCACACCCCTAGGGATTCCCCATCTCTGTGCAGGTTGGCGGTCACAAAGGGCTGGGACAATGGCTTAATACTGGTAAGTCCCTGGGTGAGCCCTCACGGGACAGAAGCAAATGAAAGATGTCTGACTTACCCCCAGACATGGATTCCTGACTGCCCCACCCGGTGCGCAGAGGAGGAAGTTAGCCCCAGAGCTGTGAAAGCTCTGGATTGGAGGCTGAGGGTGTTAGAGATGGCTCGGTCGGTCGAGAAAGTGCTTGCTGTACACGCATGAGTAAAGACCTCATCTCTGTTTATAACACGCTCACATGAACATCCATGCAGACTGCGCTCACCTGAACATCCATGCAGGCTGCGCTTACATGATAATACATGCAGGCTGCGCTCACATGACCATACATGCAGGCTACATTCACATGAACATCCATGCAGGCTGCGCTCACATGACCATACATGCAGGCTGTGCTCACATGACCATACATGCAGGCTGCGCTCATATGAACATACATGCAGGAAAAGGGTGATTTTCTTTTCTTCAGTGGAGGCCGGAATCCGGGGTCATACACACTAGGAAAATACTTTACTACTGAGCCACACCCCACCGCAGCCCTTCACTGGGGGATTCTAGCAAGCTTTCTGCCACCTGCCCAAATGTATAAATAACATTTTTATTAGACTTCTTTTTAAAAAAAAATAATTTGGCTGAACCATTCTAGAACTTTCAAACAGTTCCATTAGAAGCAAAAACAGTGTGTGTACTCAGGTACAGCCACCCATGCCCCCAAACAGCTTCTACTGTGTTTGGTTAGTCACACACACAGACACACAGACACAAACACACACACACACAGATACACACAGAGACACACACAGAGAGACACACAGACACACACACACACAGAGAAAACACACACAGAGGAGGCACACACACTGACACACACAGAGACACAGACACACACACACAGAGACACACACACGCCTGCCCCTGCCCCTGTCTTTTGCTCTGGTTCCCAGCAGCTGTAATTTTTCCCCAGGGGGCAATTTCCACACATTTTCGTCCATCTTAAAAATATTTTTTTTTTAAGAAAAGCACTTAGTTTCACAACCCTCTTTCCTCCAATATCTTGGTAGAGAAATTTTCAAATATACAGTCACAGGAATTTTCCAAATGAGTGCTCAAAAAGCCCAAAGTCCAACCTCAAGGATTCTCCCACTAATATTTCACTTCTCCTAATTTATGTTTTGGAAAATTACTACATTTATTCGTTTATTTTACTGGGAGTAGGTCCCCAGTGCCACAGTGTACATGTAGAGATCTAAGGACAACTCGCAGGAGCCGGTTCTCTCTTCCCGACGTGTGTCGTGGGGCTCGACCTCGGGTCATCAGGCCCTATTTTTGGCCTTTTGAGACAGTCTCTATGCAGACCTACACACGGCTGGCCTTGCACTTGCTGCAGCCCTCCTGCTCCCTGTCCCCAAGGTCTGGAGCTATGGGCGTGGCCCAGAACTTGAAGGCCCTTTTGCCTCAGCCTCCTGCTTGCTAGAATTCCTGGGGTCACCACCAGACCTGCCCAGAGTTTGATGTCGTTGGAGTCTTTTCTGTATGTGTCATCAATTACTTAAGCAGTCCTTGGGGCCAGGTGTGGTGGTGCACGGCACTCCACAGGCAGAGGCAAGTGGGTCTCTGAGTTCAAGGCCAGCTTAGTCTACAAAGCAAATTCTAGGCCAGCCAGAACTACATGGTGGGAGTCTATAAAAATAAAACAAACCAGTCCATATTGTGGGATAAGGTGACTATTTTTATATGTTAACCATGTGGTCATGCCATGGTGGTTGGTGACCAGACCACATTAGCCGGTCTCTGGGTACCAGTTTCCAGCGGAAGGAACTGACATCAAAGATTTGGCATCATTAGAACTGGGAACTTGACTGATGGGGAGAGCACCTGCCTAGAATCCCCCAGTGAGGGGCTGGGAGTTTGGTTTTTTGATTAGTGATTATTTACTATGGGTTCTAGCCTCAATACAAAAGAAAAAAAGGTGATGGTGGGGCACAGAGCATAGAGGTGCCTCGGTGCTTGAGTGGCTGAGGCAGGAGGATTTCCCAAACGCCACAGTCGAGGCTGTCAGACCAGATGGGTGGTTGTGCTTCCTCCTCGCTTCAGTAGAGGGTTCAGGACTCCACACTCCCACATCCTCCCCTCCCTGCTGGGATGTGTTCTCGGGGCTTGGGCCGTCCTTCAACCCTATGTGGTGCCTAATGTTGGTCAAAGTCTAAGCTCTCGGCCTCACCAAGCAAGACAGAGTTATAAAGAAAGTCTGAGAAATGTCTGATATAGATAAAACAAGGGTGGAGATTAGGGAAAGGGAGGTGCTTCGCAGTAGAAACAGTGGGGCGAGACCACAGGAGTGAAGAAGATCAGGCAGAACTCTCTGCACCTGGAGGAATGGCATTGTGGGTAGAGAGAACGACATTTACAAATGCATTTCTGTCCATCAGCTGTTGCTTCTGGAAAGGCCTAAGTGGGGTGTTGGTGCGTGGGGCAGGAGGTCCATGTGACTGTGCACAGGGAGGAGGAGAGAGTGCTGAGGACACTGGTAAAGAGGGGGCGCATCACGTGGAACCTGGGGTTTGCTCTGCCCAAAGCCTGGCTCTGGGAAGTGGAATTGGGTTCGTGCGCCCTCTTGTGGCCATATGAGGAACAGCCACAGGCTAAGAGGAAACCAGAGCCTGGGAGCATGAAGATGCTGTCGGCCTGTTTGTGGCTAGAGCTGGTCTGTGTCCCTGCCACACTGTGGATGCCCCGTCAGCAGAGGCTGCCTGCTCACCATCTTGTCTCCTCCAGGACTACGGGTCCTCTGCCCAACAACACTGAGGCCCAGGGCAATCGGCTCCTAATCCACAAGGTGAACAAGACCACTATCAATAACGTGACCTTTGTCTGCAATGTCACCAATGCCCTAGGATCCGGGCAGAACCAAGTAACCGTCCATGTTAAAGGTGAGCTGTCCTCAGACCAGGAGGGAAGGGTACAGCAGGATGGCCCCCAGGGATGGGAGCTGGGTGTGCGTGTGGCTGAATGACGGCAGGTCATAGGTCACAGATTTCACCAGCCTGGGCTAGGGTGGGTGTGGGATACCTCTGACCTGAGGACTCGGAAAGCCCTCTCCAAGCGTACTGAACATAACTACCGGCTACAAAGACTGAAAGGGCGGTCCCGTCGCACAGGGACGACTCAGCGGCCAGAGGTGCCTACTGCCAAGTCTGACCTGAGCTCAGTCCTTGGCTGGAAGGAGACAGCCGACTTCCACAGTTTTCTTCTGCCCTGCACTTATACCCACCATGGCCAGAACGTGTGCACACATATGCAACGCACACACATAAACAATCGTATTTTTTAATTGGAAAAGAAATAATTTGTTGAAAACACAGCTTCAGTTCTGGTTAGATCCAGGTGCTAGACCCACATCACCCAGGAATTCTCTTTACATCTCTCTTTTTTAAGATTTATTTTATTTATTATGAATACAGTGTTCTGCCTGCATGGCACAAGATCAGATCTCATTACAGATGGTTGTGAGCTACCACTTGGGTGCTGGGAATTGAACTCATGACCTCTAAAAGAGCAGTCAATGTTCTTAAGCTCTGAGCCATCTCTCCAGCCCCTTCTTTACATCTCTTATCTCTGACGCCAGGTGTGGGAGTGCACACCAATAATCTCAGTATTCGGAAGGCTGAAGCAGTGAGAAAGGCAGTTTGGGGCCAGCCTGGGCTAATTGCCTAATTCTGCCTTTTTTATGCTGGGTTAAATATCAGACAGGGTCTTCCCAGGCTAGACAGGGAGAATTGGATGTCCCCCATTGACCAGGCTAGACAGGGAGAATGGGATGTCCCGATTTACCAGGCTAGACAGGAGGAATGGGATGTCCCGATTGACCAGGCTAGACAGGAGGAATGGGATGTTCCGATTGACCAGGCTAGTGTGAAAAAAGAAAAAGGAAATCCCAGTTGCTTGCATAGCATGCAGGAGGTCCTGGGTTCAAGCTGCAGCGCCCCATCTACCTGGTTCACGCCTGGTTGTGGTGCACGCCTGTAATCACAGTGCATGGGAGAGAGAGTGGGAGAAGAAATGGGCACATGGGGTTATCCTTGGCTACAGAGCAAGTTTGCGGCCAGCCTATGCTACAGGAGCCCCCATCTCAAACAAACATCCCCCTGTAGGAATCGTAAAATGTGGCCAACACCTGGACACTGAGGAAGATGTGGTTCCCCACAGAAAATGGAAGGTTGTTTCAAAGATGCAGGGTTAACTTGAAAGCTGAGTAACTTCTCACCTGCTCGTCCATTTATTTTCCAGAGCCTATGTCGTCAGGCCTAGGCACGGCCGCCATCATCTTCATCAGCATCGGCATCAGCATTGGCATCTTAGCAGTTATAGGACTCTGGTATTATTGTGGTGAGTCTCTTCTTCCTCGGTACATTCTCCCACCTGCTTCAAGGCCACTGCAAAGGAGTCCCAGTTATGTGCAGCCCCCAGCCCCTCACTGGGGGATTCTAGGCAGGGGCTCTACCACTGAGCCACACCCCAGCCCCTCACTTTTCTAAGCACTAGCTCTGAGTGCCGCTAAAGTCCGCACAGGAGCCTGTGTTGTGTGCAGGAAGGGACGTGCTGACACTGGCCGGCCTTTGCAGCCACAGAGCTGCAGAGTGGCTCATCCGTCATAGAAGGCCCTGCTTCATGACTGGCTTTCTCCCTCAGTCATGAAACAACCCTGCCGCCTTCAGTCTCTCCCAGGCCAGCTTTCCTCAGTCCTTGTGATCACTGTGTGGGGACTCTAGTCTCTCTTCCAGTGGACTGTGAGCAGGGAGGGCTTGGCAGGGACTGTCGGGGTCAAAGATAGCCTCGGGTACATAGGTCAGCCTGTGCTACGGGGAACAGAAAAATAAAACATAAACAAAACAACAACAACAAGGAGAGGCTAGGGAAGAGAATGAATATATCAGGGTCCCAATAATTCCTTCAGGGTCACATTCCAGTGACCTGCCTTCCTTCCTTCCGGTAGGCTTTGCCCCTACAGTTCACCACCTCCTGACACATTGAATCTAGACCTTTAACACATTGGCCTTTTGGGTGGCATTCAAAAGCCATACTCTAAGATGGGTGTGGTGACTTGGGCCTCTGTCATCCCAGCACTTGGGAGGTAGAGGCAGGAAGATTGTGAATTGGAAGCCAGCCTGGGCTACATGGCAGAGCCCACTCCTCCAAGATGGACCTGCACTATAGCCCATGTTTTAGTGCAACAAACGGCGCCCAACATGGAGAACTGCATCCACATAAAGCCTGAGAGAGCTTGGGAAGTGTTCTAGACAGAAAAGAATAAAGCATGGCTTATTGATAGCAGCACTTTCTCGGGTGGGCTCTGCTTGCTAGAGGCAAGCACTCTCATTTAAGAGAGGCTTCCTGACTCAGTTTTAGCTGCAAAATCTTGCAGCTCTTTTAAGAGGTCCTGCCACAAAACACTTAAATGGTGTTGATGAAAAGCTGACTGCATGCTTTTGGTGGTGGGGCCTCATTATGTCAGGTAAAGAGGATGACTTCATCTCTGTGACTCAGTTTTCTCATCTGTAAAAAGGGTGGAATGACATGTGCCCATGCAGATAACATGGTTAGCATGGCACCTGCTGTATGGGAGCCACGCACTGGGAATACATTAGCTGCAATGATTATCATCATCATTAATGCCCCAGAGAGGCCGGGTTGTCTGCATTGTTCTCAGCTATATTCCCAGTGTCTTCATGTCCCTTATCACAAAGGAGGTTTTTTCCTTTTAACCCCTGCTATAGCTGAGGGAACTGAGACACCAAGAAGTTAAGTAACTAGGCCCAAGGTCACGCCAGCCCTCAAGAACAGAGATGGAATTTGGGCCCTTGAGAAAATAATTTTGTTTTTGAGACAGAGTCTCACTCTGTAGTCCCAGCTGACCCGGAATCCAGTACACAGATCAGGGTACTCTGAACTCACAGAGATCCCCCTGCCTCTGTGTCCTAAGTGTTGGGGTTGAAGGTGTGTACCACCATGCCTGGCTTTATGTTTTCTTTTGTCAGCTTGCATGGGAGTTTTCTGTCTGTGTGTCTGTCTGCACAGCACATTCATGCAGTTCCCACAGCCAGAAGAAGGCGTCGGGTCCCCTGGAGCTAGAGACATGTGGGTGCTGGGAGTTGAATCCAGGTCCCAGTGGAGCCAGTGTGCTTAATCACTGAGCCATCTTTTTGGCCTCTTTTGTTTTGCTGAGACTGGCTTTCATGTAAATCTAGGTTGACCTCAAATTCTTTATGTAGCCTGAGATGACCCTGAATTACTGGTCTGCCTCTAAAGAGTGTGCTACCTCCCTGGCTCCTCCCTGTCCTGCATCAATGCAGAGGCGGAAGAGGATTGACCATTCTCAGATCCTCTTCCACGATTCCCAGTCTAGACGACACCCTCTTCCCACGATTCCCAGAGTCCGAGATGCCTCTTCCATGATTCCCAGCCTAGACGCCCTCTTCCCAGGATTTCCAGCCTAGACGTCCCCTTCCCACGATTCCCAATCTAGACGTCCCCTTCCCACGATTCCCAACCTAGACGCCCTCTTCCCACGATTCCCAACCTAGACGTCCCCTTCCCACGATTCCCAGCCTAGACGCCCCCTTCCCACGATTCCCAACCTAGACGTCCCCTTCCCACGATTCCCAATCTAGACGCCCCCTTCCCACGATTCCCAGCCTAGA
Source organism: Chionomys nivalis (assembly GCF_950005125.1). Classification (NCBI taxonomy): domain Eukaryota; kingdom Metazoa; phylum Chordata; class Mammalia; order Rodentia; family Cricetidae; genus Chionomys; species Chionomys nivalis. Next base: position 78,118,735 of record NC_080087.1, on the reverse strand, counting down.
CGCCCCCTTCCCACGATTCCCAGAATCTCTTTCCCTCAGACAAGTTCTCTCATTTCTCCAGTTCGATCTCGGCGGTCCAGGTCCGATTCCAAGTCCGATTCCAGACCCTCAAAGGAAGCGGTGAGTACAGAGGCACAAGGGAGGAATACAGGGGTCTGGGTGGACCACGGACCTGTTTGTTTTCTGGGACTCTCTCAAGGTATCGGGAAGCCGGGGCTTTCCAGGTGCCCAGCTTATGCACCACTGGGAGGCAGTGGAAACTTCAGGGAATGGGCTCTGGTGGGAGGGACCATGCACACACAACCCACTCAGGTTTTTATTGTTGTTTTCTGCTTTCTGAGGTGGGGTTGAGACAGTTTCTCATGTTCTCCTGGCTGTCCTGTGACTTGCTCTATAAACTGGGCTGGCCTCGAATTCACAGACATCTGCCTGCCTCTGCCTCCTGAGTGCTGGGATTCTTTGGGGGGGGGAGGATTTATTTATTATGTACACAGCGTTCTGCCTGCATGTATGCCCACAGGCCAGAAGAGGACACCAGATCTCATTATAGATGATTGTGAGCCACTATGTGGTTGCTGGGAATTGAACTCAGGACCTCTAGAAGATCAGCCATCAACCTCTGGGCCATCTCTCCAGCCCCTGCTTTTTAGGGTTTTGAGATCAGGCCATCCTTTGAACTCACTGTCTGGCCTTGGCCTCTCAGCCTACCCGTCTCTATCTCTCCAATGGTGGGATTACAGGCATGTGCCACTGCATCCAGCTCACTTAAGTTTTTGAGACATCTCACTGTGTAACCTAGGATAGCCTCTAACTCATGATCCTCCTGCCTCAGACTCCAGAGTGCTGAGGTCATGAGACATGCCTATCTCCTAAGCCCTGCCTGTGGCCACTGCTTAGGGGCCAAAGTGCTCTTTGAACACTTCACTGGGAAAATTGTTTATCTGAGAGAGGCCCCGACTGATGTTTGATGTCCCCCTTCCAGTATTCACCTGTGAACAACAACATCAACTCTACCCAGGACATAGAGATGAACAGCATTAATTCCCATGACCAAAGAACTTGAAGCTTCAACGACTGGAACCCCACAGACAGATGAAGAAGCCTCCAGAGAGACTGACTGCCCAGTGTGGTGATCGCCAAATGTTTGGGGGTCTCCCAGAACCCTAGTAAATTCCACATTGTCAGAAAGCACTCGTGGAGCCCAGTGTGGTGGCCCACACCATCATTCCAGCAGGAGGACAAATGCAAGCTTGAGTCTAACCTGGGCTACAGAGCGAAGCCCGCGCATACACAGACAAGCAAACAAGCAGGCTTGAGGGGTTGGGAAACTGGAACAAAAGCCGAAGTCTTTCCGTTAAGACAAATCCTCCACCTCGTGTTGGACCGTGTAGAATGGTCAAGGAGCTGAAAGACTTCGGCCACTGGGATTCAACGTCAGGATCTCTTTAGCGATTGAGTCATTCAGGGCTCTCCACTCTCTTGCCAAGGTCTCACTATGTAGCCAAGGCTAGGCTCAAACTCACAGAGATCCGTCTGCCTCTACCTCCTGTGCTGGGGTTAAAGGTGTACCACCACACCCTTCTCAGTCTCCCTTTTGATAAAGTGAAGAACATATATTTATTTTTTAAAGCTATATAGTTTTGTATGTATTTTTGAGACAGAGTTTTATATAGCCCAGGCTAGCCTCAAGCTTACTATGTAAGCAAGAATGATCTTACTAATTTATTCTAACTTATTTGTTTTCAAGTGTAAACATACCCCACCCCATCCCTCCCTGTCCTCTCAATCCGTTAGTCTCCTTGATTCTCCCAGGACGCCATTCTGATTTATGTTTTAATTGCAGATATTGTTTTATTTAACCATATAAAAATCTGTGAACAACAAATAAAAGAAAATGTATTTGTCTTTCTGAGGCTAACTCAATTTATTTAATATGATTCTTTCCACTTGTATCCATTTTTCTGCAAATGATGGAACCTTGTTTTCCCTTGTGGCTGAAGAATCCCCAGTGTGTGTACCACCTTTTCTTTACCCACTCCTCTGTGGGCGCACACCCAGGACGGTTCCGTGTCTTTGTTATTGTGCACAGGCTGCAGTAAACACCAGCATGCAAGTGTCTCTGTGATCTAGCGACCTGGAATTTTGTAGACAAATCCCCAGGAATGGCATAGCCAGGTCATGTGGGCTATGAATTCCAGCTCTGGAGGAAGTTGTGTGCTGACTCCCACTGTGTAGGGACAAGTCTGCATCCGCACAGTGATGTGCAAAGGTTCCATTTGTCTGTGTCCTTGACAGTGTTTGTTGTTTTCTTGATGGCTGCCATTCTGGGATGGGATAGAATCTCCGTGTGTGTGTGTGTGCTAGTGCGCGTGTGTGCGTGCGTGCGTGCGTGTGTGTGTGTGTGTGTTAAAGGCTGGGATTAAAGGCATGTGCCACCTCCCCTGACCCTTCAATATACTTTTAACCTGCATTTTCCTGGGAGCTAATGAGGTCGGACATGATGATAGTTTGAATGAAAATGACCCCTGCAGGCTCATAGGGCTTGGCACTGTTAGGAAATGTGAACTTGTTGGTGCTGTGGAATATTCTTTTAAAATGTGTTACATTTGTTTATGCTGTGGAGTATTTCTTTAATGATGCAAAGATGTGTTGCATTCTTTTCTGTTGCATTTGTTTAACTCTGTGAAACTGTGTTACTTTGCCTGTCTAAAACACTGATGTCTAATAAAGAGCTGAACAGCCAATAGCAAGGCAGGAGCAAGGATAGGCGGGGCTGGCAGGCAGAGAGGATAAATAGGAGGAGAAATCTGGGGAGAGAGAATTGAGGAGCAAGAAGAAGGTGAGAGGCTACCCAGCCAGCTACCAGCTACCCTGCCAGCCACGGAGTAAGAGTGAAAGAACGGTATACAGAAGGAGGAAAAGGAAAAAGCCCAGAGGCAAAAGGAAGATGGGATAATTGAAGTTAAGCAAAGCTGACTGGAAATAAGCCAAGCTAAAGCTGGGCATTTATAAGTAATAAGTCTCCATGTATATTTATTTAGGAGTTGGATGGTGGGCCCCAAAAGACCAAAGTAAAGAGTAATCAACAACCAACAACAGTGGGTGCTCCCGCAGACGGCTCTGAGGTTCAAACGCTCGAGGTCAACCCAGTGTCACTCTGTTGATTCAGACGTAGAACCCTCGGCTCCTTCTCCAGCACCATGTCTGCCTGCACGCCACCATGCTTCCTGCCTGATGGTAATGGACTAAACCTCTGAAACAGTAAGCCAGCTCCAGTGTTTCCTTATAAGAGCTGTCTTTTTTTAAAAAAAAAAAAAGATTTATTTATTTATTATGTATACAACATTCTGCCTCCATGTATGCCCACATGCCAGAAGAGGGCGCCAGACCCCATTACAGATGGTTATGAGCAACCATGTGGTTGCTGGGAATTGAACTCAGGACCTCTGGAAAAGCAGCCAGTGCTCTTAACCTCTGAGCCATCTCTCCAGCCCATAAGAGCTGTCTTGGTCATGGTGTCTCTTGACAGCAATGGAAACCCTAAACTAAGACAGACATTTTTTTTCGTATCTGTATCACCATTTGTTTTCCATCTTTGGAGAACTGTGTGTTCGTTTTGTGAGACCATTTATTGACTGGGTTGTTGTTTTTCTTGTTTTAGTTTTTTTTTTCTTTGAAACAGTGTCTTGGTGTAGGTCTGGTGTCCAGAACTCACAGAAATCCTCCTGCCTCTACCTCCTGAGTCCACCGCACACTGTGCCTAGAGCGTACAGTGTTTTCCGTACAGTCTCCTCAGCAGTCCCCGACCCCACACCTATGCTAAGGTCCATGGTGCATTTGGATTTGGTTTCTGCTCAGGGTGAGATAAAGGGATTGAGTTTAGTTCTTCCCCGCCATGGACACCGTTTCCCACGCACCATTTGTTGAAAGAGCTGTCTTTTTTCCAATGTTTATTTTTTAACATCTTTATTTAAAACACACACACACACAAGAAATCATTACCTGGTCATGGTGGCACATGCCTTTAGTCCTAGCTCTCTTGTGAGGCAGGGGCAGGCAGATCTCTGTGAGTTTGAGGCCAGCCTGGTCTACAGGGTGAGTTCTAGGAAAGCCAGAACTATGAAGATAAACCCTTTCACAGAAAGGAAAGAAAGAGAGAAGGAAGGAAGGAGGAAAAGAACAGAAACCATCTGGCTATAGTTGCATGAATTGTAGCCCAGGTTGTCCTTGAAGTTACTGTATAGCTGAGGCTAGCCTTGAACCCTAGTCCCACCTCCACCTTCCAAGTGCCAGATTTACAGGTGTACAAAACAGTGGAGGACTGTCATCTCCGGCAACCTTTTACCAAACCCTGTGTCCCGAGAGGGTCCTGCTGGGGTAGCTGGGACTGGCAAGTTTTTAACTCACCTGTGAATGATGCTGGGGCCCCTGCAGCCATGCAGCACCAGGAGGCACAATAGCTCAAATGTGGCTGCAAGTGACACTTTCAAAGACCTTTGGGTGTGAGGACCTGATTCAGGTCCCAGCACACAGGTCAAAAGCACACTTTCACAAATATATGTGCCTGCACTATACACACAAACACACGAGTATGCCACACTCATGGGGGGGGGTCTCAGGAAACCCCAGGGCAGGCAGAGTAAGAACCCAGAGAGGCAGGAAGGAAATCAGCTCATTACAACTCAGTAACTGGTGTTGGTTCAAACTTCTAGAGTCTGAACATGGGGTAATAGTTTATTTTAGGCAGATTTATATACAGTAAAATTTGGGGAAATGTTTCCTGGTGTAACATAATTCTGTGTGTACAAGGAGACATAATTCTATCAAAACTTCTCAAAGCACATGTCACTTCTTCCATGAAGATGGGTTCTGCAGATAGGCTACATGTGTTATCTAAAGGGCCAAGGGGATGGTCTGGTGTGGTCTTGGTCATACGGATAGTGTAGAGATCCTCTGAACTATTAGCCATGTCTGATCGTGGTTGGGGAGCATGGGGGAGCCCCTGGCCGTACAGAAAGAAAGGATAAACTGATGCAGAAGTAAGGGATTAACCCTGTGAGCCACCGCTCTGGCGTCTGCGTATTTACTAACACCCGCTCGGCTTCAGGTGTCATCATAAGAGCGGTTAGTTTATAATCTCCGAAAGCAACGTGGAGGGCGGAGCCAAACCCTCAGTAGTGATAGGTGGATGAGACCTTGCCCAACTGATGTGGCCCGAAATGTTAAATTTTGCTCTTTTAGTTAATTTCTCGTGAAAGTTAAGCACTCATTTAGGTGTTGATCGGATGAGCAGAAGAGGACGAAGTCATCCATGCAGTGAGTGAGGGAAGTTCATCACGTAATAAGGAAGTTAGCCTCGGGACAGCACTCGGTCGCTCTAGGTCCCAGCTGCCATTGTTCTGAACCAGCAGCCGATCCATTTTAATTTTTCCCCATGAAGGGATCATTGAACAATCAATACTGGGTTGTTTCCACTGTGGGGGTGTAGGGTGTTCCTCAGGCTGATCGAAGAAAAACAAAGCGGGTCACTCCAAGGTGTCATTCAGGCTCGGAGGCAGCAGAGAGGACCGGTTTCAACAGCCGTGCAAAGGCATATTTGTTGACTGTGACACCAAGCTTTCTTTTTGCGAGAAATGAATTCCTCATTCCAAAGCCCCTGAACTAATCTATAGGTTTCCGAAGGAAAACATCACACCCCCGAGACCTAATTGTGTACTGTTTGCAGCACCCAGTAATTCCCGATATCCAGGTGTGCCAGGATCGTCATGCAAAGGCTGTGCCTCTCCTTCAGAAAGGGACGCCATAGAGAACAGAGAACAACCACTGTTTTCTACAATGGTTTCTTCAAGGTCTAAGTCCTTCTAGGAAACGACTGGTCATTCCACGTCTGTTGTAGAATTATCTTTTTGTACACTGTGAAGATGTGTCTCTCTGATTGGTTTGATAAAAAGTCAACAGCCAATAGCTTGGCAGGATTTCTAGGCACAGAGGATGCTGGGAAGAAGAAAGGCAGAGTCACCAGCCTGATAAGAGAATAAGGAAGACCTGAGGAGGACATGTAACAGGCACGAGCCATGCAGCAGCACATAAATTAAAGAAATGATTAATTTAAAGAATTATAAGAGCTAGTTAGAAACAGGCCTAAGCTATCCCCTAAGCTTTCATAGTTAATAATAAATCTTCATGTCAAAATTGGGAACCCTGCAGATGTTACCCTAGACTCAGTGGAAACAACTGTTTCATTCTACTGTTTAACCTCGATACAATGATTCTACTACAGTTCCTCTTCAGCGAGGTGGGAGGGGGGAAACAAACTAACAAAAAGCCAAGCCCTACAGCTGCGGAGCCCTAGCTCCTGCTGAGGTGGCGACTCCACCAGCCCACCCTTGGAACTCTAATGTAGGTGTAGCTCGCCTGGGTGGAGGAGCCGGGAGCTCCAGGGACTCAGTGACCGCTAAGGCCTGGCAACCTGTGTGGTAAAGGCTACAAGTGTTATCTTAAGGGCCTAAGGCGAGGATTTTGTGTCACCCTGGTCTTACAGATAGTGCAGGGTTATCTAGACTGCTAGCCACCTCCAGTTCTGCTTGGAGCCGCTGGCCATTCAGATAGTGCAAGAGTCACCTAGGCTACGAGCCACCTCCATTCCCAGCCTTCTGGGCAGAAAACAGGTTACACGCTTCTGCTGTTGAAGAGACAACCCTGCACATTTAACATTCCTGCTTTCCCTAGTGCTTATCTGTGAGCCCAAGGGCCTTCGCGCTTCCCACAGGCTCACAAACACAAGGCCTTTGGGAGACTAGGCAGCTGCTCAGGGGTAGAGCGCTTGCTGTGTGGAGGACTGGGTTCTACTGCCAACACAACAAAATCTTGTGTAAGATTTACTTAATTTTATATGTTTGGCCTGCATGAATGCGTGTGCACTGTGTGTGTGCTGGTGCCCATGGTGGTCAAGAGAGCGCACTGGAGCCTCCAAAACTGGTATTAAATATGGTCGTGAGCTGCCATGTGGGTGCTGGGAACCAAACGCCTCCAGAAGAGCAGCTGAGTCATCATCTCTAGCCCCTCCATGAAACATCTGTAAAAGGCTTGTGATCACAGATCCAGCAGGCTCTCGCTACCCAGAGAGAGCTGAGACTACAAAACAGCAAGTGGGAAGGAAAGGGGAGGGTGAGGAAGCTGGGGGGACCCCACTGTAGGAGAAGAGACATCGGTAGTTCTGGTAGGTGAGTGGCTCCCAGCACTTGATCAACTGCTACAACTTTCTATACAAGCTGGGTGGTGGTGGAGCACGCCTTTAATCCCAGCACTCAGGAGGCAGAGGCAGGGGGATCTCTGTTTAAGGTCAGCCTGATCTACAGAGCAAGTTCCAGGATAGCCAGGGCTACAAAGAAACCTTGTCTCAAAACATAAAAGCGAAAAAAAGAAAAGAAAGGAAGGAAGGAAGGAAGGAAGGAAGGAAGGAAGGAAGGAAGGAAGGAAGGAAAGAAAGAAAGAAAGAAAGAAAGAAAGAAAGAAAGAAAGAAAGAAAGAAAGAAAGAAGAAAGAAAGAAAGAAAGAGGAGCAGAGAAAGTTATGACCTTGAGATTTCGGCATGCCGATAGGCCAAGCAAACCCGTCAGACCCCTCATAGAGACTTCAGTGGCGGTGGCAGCAGTGGGGGTAGGGAATTCGGGGAAGAAAAGCATATAATATTAAAGTGAAGCCATCATGGCGGGGCAGAAGCTGCCATGGCAGGGGCAGAAGCCACCGTGGCAGGGGCAGAAGCCACCGTGGCAGGGGCAGAAGCCACCGTGGCAGGGACAGAAGCCATCGTAGCAGGGGCAGTCCCCTAGCCAGGTCCCTACCTGCCACATTGGATTAATCTAAGGGTAGACAGAGTTCAGGTTACATCTCCACCTAGAGGTAGGTTCCGGTCTTTACACCTGTCTCAAAAATAAATGTCAGAATTAAAAAGGAATTGTGTGGCTTTAAAAGAGAAAAGCCTTGGCAGAAAAATTATCTTCCCTGTTGTCTGCTACCAGCACAAGATTCAGAAATGGTTCAAATTGGAAAGTTAAAGACTTGGTTTTGTTTTTCAAGACAGGGTATCTCTGTGTCCCTGGCTGTCCTGGAACTTGCTCTGTAGACCAGGCTGGCCTCCAACTCAGAAATCCACCTTCCTCTGCCTCCCTAGTGCTAGGATTAAAGACATGCACCACCACAGCCCACCTCGAAGACCGCTTAATATAAGATGTCATGTTGGGATCCAGCAAGATGGCCCAGCAGGTAAAGATAGTTGCCACAAAACATGAGGACCCGAGTTCAATTCCTGGGACCCAAATGATGAAAGGAGATACCTCCCGCAAGCTGTCCTCCGACTGCCACATACAAGGTACAGCAAGTATGGGTACACACAAAATAAATAAATGTTATAAAGAAGAAGAAGGAAGGAAGGAAGGAAGGAAGGAAGGAAGGAAGGAAGGAAGGAAGGAAAGGAATGTGGTTCTTAGGTGCCTAAACCACCCAGAACTGAAAGCCAGTGATCCGCAGCCTGGGGCTGACAGGATCTGGGCTGTCTGGCTCAGCTGCAGCACCACACGTGGTTCAGCCTGTCTGCTCTTCATCTCCCCTCCATACACTGGTGTCCACCTCAGACTGACACCAAGATAGTTGCTGCATCCCAGCCATCAAGATTCAGACCCGGCAAAGAAGCCAACCCCTTCTTCCATCAGCCTCAGCCTCCAGCAGCATCCACCCTCTGATCTCATTGGTTTGCCTCCTATTCTGTTTTCATGATCTAAATGTTTATAATGAACGTTGGCATCCCCCCCTTCATTTATTTACTAATTTATTTTTGAGGCAGGGTCTCCCTACTTAGCCCAGCTGTCCTATAACTCAGAGATGGGCCTGCCTCTACATCCAGAGTGCAGGATTAAAGGTGTGCATCACCGCACCTGGATATCTGCCTTTATTATTTGTATTGTTTTACAGGGCCGCTTACTGGCCTGTAGCTTGCAATGCAGCTAGGCTGACTAGCCATTCAGTCCCAGGGATCCTCCTGTCCCCACCTCCCCTGTGCAGGGACTACAAGCGCACATTGTAGCACATGACTTTTTATGTGGGTGCTGGGGCTTGAACTCAGGTCCTGAAGCTTGCAAAAGAAGCATTTTACCTGTCCCCAGCCTGACTGTGTGTGCAATGTGTGTGCAAGCCCATGCAGGTGAATGCAGTTTCCATGGAAGCCTCAAGAGGGCGCCAGATCCCTGGAAATGGCGTTAGTAACAACTATGAGCTGCTGTGTGGCTGCTCAGAACCATAGCAGAGTCTTCTGGACTAGACCCGGGCCCTCTCAAAGAGCAGCCAGGGCTCTTAGGAGCTGAGACATCTTTCCAGCTCCTCTAGAAACAGCCTCTAGATGGCAGTTCTCAATCAGGGGGTTGCGACCCCTTTGAGAGTCGCATGACCCTTTCACAGTGGTTGCATATTGATACCCTGCATATTAGATATTTACATTATGGTTCATAACAGTAGCAAATTTACAGTTATGAAGTAGCAAGGAAAATCATTTTATGGTTGGGGGTCACCATCACAGGAGGGACTGTACTAGGAAGGCTGAGAACCCCTGGTCTAGATTGACAGCAACATTGTTTCACTGTCTACAGCCACTCCAGGGCAGACAGAAACTGACAGGACCTGCTGCAAGAAGGATTGCAGGGGGGCATCCTAAGGACCACCTCCAAGTCCTCCATATAGAGAAGATGGGGGGTCTGCAGCTCTTTTGCAGGGCTGGGCATGGGCGGCAGGAGGGTCCAGATGAGTCCAATGACAAAATTAAAACCAGTGACTGCAGGTTACTGGCTGCTCAGCTACGGCTCTGGCGCTACTCCAGGCATGAACAGGAGGGGGCGATGTGCAATGACGTTTCTCAGAGGAGTGGGGGCGGGGCCACTTGCGCCAAGTGCCAGCAGCCAGGTAGGTAAGCAGAGGTGCTGAGGACTCCTGGTACATCTGCCCACCTGGCCCAGTGGGGTGTGGTGACTCTCGCCTGTAACCCGGCGTAAAAAGGCACAATTCCTGACTGCCCTACCTAGGGACTGAATGATGCCGGCCATCATCTCCCGCCACCTCACGACAGGCGTCCTGGAGACACATAAACCCACTGCCCCCATCTGAAACACCAGAAATCTCACTAAGGCTCCCGCCTTCCTCCTGTCTCTAGATCACCTCCTTTCAATAGAACCTTCTGAAAATATTATAATTATGTTGTCCAATGTGATTGCGTGTGGCTTAGTGAGTGCTTGAAGTGGCTGGCTTAAGAAACTAAATCTAATTTTTCTTTGTTTGAGACAGGGTCTCTCTATGGAGCCCTGGTGTTGGGGAAGTCACTCTGTAGACCAGGCTGACCTGGAACTCACAGAGATCCCCCTGCCTCTGCCTCCACTCACAGCATGTATACAGAGATCAGGGGACAACTTGTGTGACCTGGTTCTCCTCTTCCACCATGTGTGTCCTGAGGACATAGCTCAGGTCGTCAGGCATGCCAGCAAGCGCCTTTAGCTGCTGAACCACCTCACTGGCCTGACACACGTTTCGGTCTCATTGACCCTCCATGCCCTCCTGTCCTTCGTCTTCCACCATTTGAACAGTTTAGATTATTTCTATTTTTTCAGTCAATGCGGCTTACTATTTCAGAATCCAGCCGGTCCCGAAGCTTTCACCCCAAACTCGGTCCAGGCAGAGCTAAAAACCTGGCAGAACTGGAGAGCCTGCCTCACCCACCTACGGGCCTCACTCCTTCACGCAGCCCTTCCCGGGGCCTAGCCTACCCCGATTTCACAGTTCCCACGGCGCACCTGGGCGGTTAGCTCAGCCTCAGGCCCTTGCTGAGCAGCCTGGGTCGCCCGGACCCTCCATCATTTCTTTCCTGATTCCAGATCGCCCCCTTCAGGAGTCCTCCGTATCCCTTAGGCTGGGGGAGGCATCCCTCCTCCCCCTTGGTTTTCATCTCTCCTGCCGGGGCGGGGGGAGCGGGAGGGCGGTGCTACACACAGAGGTCTGAAGGCGGCGGCGAGGACCCATCCTAGTTCACATTAGGTCACCGGCTGAGCATGGAGAGTGGACGCTGGATTGAGTGGATGAATACTTTTGAGAAAAGCAAAACAAGAAAAGCATGGACTGATAAGATAGCTCAGAGGATGAAGGTACTTGCCACCAGCCTGATGACCTGAGTTCGAACCCTAAAACCCATATGGTGGAGGGGCGAACCCCCCAGCCCCCATCCCCGCACCAAATGTTAAAAGAAAAGGTAAATATAGTGAAACACACCACAGACAAAACATCTCGGCTACTCACTGACTCCCCGGCTCCCTGAACTTCAGTTTCCCGGTCTTGGCTTCTGCGGGAGGGGAGGTGGTGGGAGGAGGGATTGCTCAACCAGAGGCAATCTTGAAGTTTCAGGGAGCCAGCCGTGCTGAGAATGGAGGGGCTAGGCCTGGCAAGTCCTCTGTCACCCTGGAAGACAGGTCCAACCAGTGTGAGCGCTTCTTCTCGGGACATGGGTGGAGACTCGGAGCCTGGGAGACTGTGGAAGGAGATGCTGGGGCTCTGGGACCTCGCAGCCTGACTGTGTCCTGAGGCTACCCCCCGGATGCCCAACTGGACTTCAAGCTCCAGAGAGCCAGTCTGTGGTTCTCAGTGACTTTGGCCTCTACAGAGAGCAAGATGGAGATTGGTACCCGGACCCCAGGCAGCTTCTCAAAGGGCTTCCTGTTCTCAGGTAAGGAGGAAAAAACCTCAGAGGACCGAGGGACAAGAATGGACAGGATAGTAGAATCCCATCACCACCTAGATTTCATCTATGGACTGTGGGGGTAGGAACTTGTGTTTACTTCCCTACTGGGTTCTAGGGAGAGAGGTGGGGGACTAGAGACGGAGCCAGACTGGTGGTGAGTCAGTCTCACCTAGGATCCCAGTGTTTGGAAGGTAGACCATCCTGAACTATACAGCCAGTTCAAGGCTAGCCTGGTATACTTGGAGACCTTGTCCCAAATCAAAATCTAGGGAAGAGCCAGGCATGGTGGTGTATATATGTAACGGCAGCACTTTGGAGCCTGAGACATAGGTGTCACAACTTGGGGCTGGAATACAGAGTGAGTTCCAGGCTAACCTAGACTATATAGTGCAAACTTGACTCAAAAAAAGAAAACCAAAGCAAACAAACTAAAAATCTAGGGAATCTTAGGCATGAAATTTTCTGATGTAATTGGCATGATAACTAATATAATAGATATGCCTTTAAATATTGGCTGAATGAGTGAATTCAGAGGGTCCAAGTGTTTAGAGACAGACCACATAGCATCTCAGGGGAAAAAACAAAAAACAAAAACCCTCTTCTGCCAGTGGGGTGGCAGATCTGTGGCATCTGTGCCTATATTCCTATTCCTACACCCAGGGCAGATATCACTAATCAATCTCATCACTGAATCCAGTGGGAAGCCCTCTGAATCCTTGCTTCCAGTTGAGAGTCTATAGTGAGGAGGGTTTTGTTATCTGTGCCCGAACTCAGGCCTCCTCCATACCTTCCCACAGCCTTGATCCTGTCTCTCTGGCTGCCCCAAGGCTCCCAGGCAGCCCTCCACATCCTAAAGACTCCAGAGAAGCCCCAAATGAACCAGGACCTTCTCATGTCCCTTCATGGTGTCCCTGGCACCATCCAGGACTTTATCTGGTACCTGGGGGAGGAGACTAATGGAGGCACAAGGCTGTTCTCTTACATCCCTGGACTACAGCGGCCCCAGAGGGATGGCTACGCCATGGGACAGCGAGACATTGTTGGCTTCCCCAATGGTTCCATGTTGCTGAGACGTGCCCAGCCTTCAGACAGTGGCATCTACCAAGTGGCCATCACCGTCAATCCTGCCTGGACATTGAAGGCCAAGACTGAGGTCCAGGTGGCTGGTGAGTGCTTGGCTGTGGTGGGAGGAAAGCCATGTGCAAACAACATTTCATTTGACTTCCTCATTAATATGCACAATGTGCATTGATTGAGCACCTACTGTGTACCAGACCACGGATATCCCCAGCCCTAAGGAACACTCCATTTCATTAGTTCTTCCCATACATTGATTATCCCCATATTTATGGAGAACCTTTAAAAAAAAAAAAAACCTGGCTCAATTTTCAAGCTAAGTGTTTGTTGATGTTGTTGCTCCACGTGAAGGGCTAGGGGACAGGGCATGGGACAATAGTGGCATCTAACACTTCTAGGGAACCTTACCAGACCAAGTATGATAGTAAATATTTTCCATAAATCAGGCTGACTATTAGGTCTGGCTGAAAGCTTGGAGTCGAAAACTGGGCGTCTCAGAGAAGTTAGACAGCCGCTCTGGTCTCACTACACATCACTAGTGCTCGCCACTCTTAGAACCACAAACGGTGGCAGAACCAGAGCTACCCCTGCATGAGGACCACTACAATACAGTAACTTTCCTTCTTAAAGAGGCTTCCGGGCCGTCACCGTTGTTGTATTCATTTTACAAAAGGGGGAACCGAGGCACAATGAGGCTATGATTTGCCTGCTCAGAAAATTAAACAGGCTGACATGACACAGGAAGGGGGGGTCATTAGAGCCGTCTCTAAGAGGACCCTTAGTTAGGTGTCACCCAACACTGGGGAGGCTGAGGCAGTGGGGGTAGGGGAGATTCTGGGCCACCCTGGGCTACATAATGAGTTTCAGTCAGACTGAGCAACCTAGCAGGAACTTGTCTCAAACATGTCAACAGGGTCAGCAAGATGGGTCAAGTGGTAAAGGCACTTGGTGCCAAGCCCGACAGACTGATTCTAATCCCCAGGACCCATGGTAAAAGGAGAGCGCCAACTCCCGAAGTTCCCCTTTAACCTCCACCCGCAAGTGCACACAGACACATGAATAGATAAATAAACTAATGAAAAAGGAAAGATAGGCATGCTTGGGTTTGATGGTTCACAGAAGGACCTATGATCTTGGTACTCCACCACTGAGACACACCCCAGCCCCTCACTGGGGCATTCTAGACAGGAGCTCTACCACTGAGCCACGCCCCAGCTCCCTCAGATGCTGCTAACTCTATTCTTGTATAAACACAGTGTCACTGATGTGGCATTGTTTTGATAACAAACCAGTCAGTGTTCCACATTCAAAAAAGAGCACTAAACCAGGCAATGGTGGCCCACACCTTTAATCCCAGCACTCAAGAGGCAGAGGCAGGTGGATCTCTGTGAGTTCAAGGCCAGCATGGACTACAGAGTGAGTTCCAGGACAGCCAAGAATATACAGAAAAACCCTGTCTAAAAAACAAAACAAAACAAAAAACCAAACAAACCAAAGAAAAAGAGAGGTTTTAGACCCTCCAGCTTCTCAGAATAACTAATCCTAACACAGAAAAGCCAGGAGTAGAAGATACTGTTTCCATCTAGGCTTTGGAAATTAAAATGTTTCACAGTCTCAGCTGCTAAACTAACTATGGACAAGAAAAGTAGCAATTTGTCAGAGGGAGACAATTCACCCGGAGGAGACTGCTCCTGTCTGATGAACACCTTAAACATCAACCTAGGACCTTAATCCCTGCCTGGGTTGAGATGTGAGGCCAATCTGATGACTGATGCAGGAGGATGGAAAATCCAAAGCCAGTCTGAGCAACTTATTGAATGCCTCAAAATTGCAGAAAAGGGGAAGGGAAAGGTAGGGAAGAGAGGAAAAAATAATTGATTTATTTTTCAAGACAGAGTTCCTCTGTGTAGCTAGCCCTGGCTGTCCTGGAACTCACTTTGTAGACCAGGCTCGCCTTGAACTCAAGAGATTACCCTGCCTCTGTCTCCCAAGTACTAGGATTAAAGGTGAGGGCCTCCAAGCCCAGAAAAAATGATTGATTTTTAAAAAAATGATTTACAGGGCTCTCGGACAGACGGCTCACAGACAAGAGCACTGACTGCTCTCCCAGAGGACCAAGCTTTGGTTCCCAGCACCCATGTGGCGCCTTACAATCAGCTAGAGCTCCAGTTCTAGGGCATCCAATGTTGTCTCTTGCCTCTGTAGGCACATGGCATGTACATGGTATGCAGTCATACATGCAGGCGAAAAACACTCATACATGAGGCGAAACACTCCTCATACACATACAGTAAAAATTTAAAAAACCAATTATCTTGGGCTACAAATGTGGCTCGGTCAGCAGAATGTCCCCAGCACACACGAAGCCCTGGGTTAAAGACCCAACACATGGGGGCTGGAGAGATTGCTCAGTGGTTAAGAGCACTGGCTGCTCTTCCAGAGGACCTGGATTCAATTCTGAGCACCCACATGGTGGCTCACAACTGTCTGTAACTCAGTTCCAGGGGATCTGACACCTTCACACCAATGCACATAAAATGAATTTAAACAAACTATTTTTTAAAAAAATAAAAAGAAACTGCACACAGTAGTGCACACCTGTAATCCTGGGAATAGGCAACCCTGGAGGTAGAAGGATCCCTGAGATTTGTTGGCCAGCCAGCTTAGCAAGGGGGTGAACTCCAGGCTGAGTAGGAGACACCATCCCAAAAAACAAGGTAAAAATTGATTGAGGAAGACACTTGACATCAACTTCTGGTCTTCAACTGCATGTACCCACATGTAAACACATGCACACACACACAAACGTGTGTGTGCATGGACAAACACAAAGAAGGTCAAGATCATCCTTAGCTACATAGTAAAGTTTAGGACAGCCTGGGCTATATGAGACCCTGTTTCAAAATAATAACCTTGAAAAATGTTAATTTACAAAAATAGGCTGAGACGATTTAGCTCAGTAGCAGAGCCCCTGCCTAGAATCCCCCAGTGAGGGACTGGGGTGTGGCTCAGTGGTAGAGCCCCTGCCTAGAATCCCCCAGTGAGGGGCTGGGGTGTGGCTCAGTGGTAGAGCCCCTGCCTAGAGTCCCCCAGTGAGGGGCTGGGTGTGGCTCAGTGGTAGAGTGGGTTGTCTAGCATGCATAGCATGGCACTATATAGTAAATAATTAGAGAGGACAGACAGAAGCCATCACTGATACAACCCTCTCTCCCAGATACACGCGAATACTCACTCACATCCCACCTGCCTGTCAATGCTGGGATCATGGCTGCCACCATCACTGGGAGTCTTGCTGTGGGCTCACTGCTTGTAAGTGGCATTGCCTACCTCCTGGTCACTCGAAGACGGAAGGGCAGGAGCCCCAGGTACAGGTCCCAGATCTCCCTTCACGTCCTCCATTTCCTCTCCTTGCCCTCTAGGTGCCCTGTCTTCCCCAGGCAGGGTGAGGGTCAGGTAGTCTCCAGGTTCTCGGGGTTTCCTTCCCCCACCCCAGTATCTCAGGGTTCTTCTATGTACCCCCAGGATTGCAGCTACAGAGCAGCCGGAACTGAACACTATTCCTGAGTCTGGTAAGCCAGGAACACGTGTCTTTCTGTATCACCCCTTTGAAGGCCCTCAGTCCCACATGTAATCAGAGCCCACTGGGACCCTTGGACTCACTGAGGGGACCAGAGACCCCTCCTAAACCAACAGGGTTCCTGCTCCTGACAGGTCCCTGTTCATAAGCCTTCCATAGCTCTCCAGTGCCAGGGACAAACTTCCCTTTCCCTAGCGTGCCTCCCCGGTTCCTCACTCTCTAGACAGCGGGCCCTCTTGCCAGCCTCCGGCAAGCATCCCTCTGGCATCAGCCCAGTTTTCACTTCTCACTGTCTCAGATGACCCCTCCTCCAGGGAGTCCTCCCTGATGTCCAGGGTGGTCAGGCACCTGCTTCTATGTTCCTGCAGCTGCCCCACCCCCGCCCCACTCCCAGCCTTAGACTCCCTGGGCTGTCACTCTTTGGGGATGGGTCTTTCTTGCCCCAGGGGACTTCAAGCACTAGGGAGGGCACTGCCTGGGCCCATTGTCTGGGCTACCACTATGTCCCCAGCACTCAGTTGGCAGGAGGAGGGGTTTGCATAAAATGTTGGTTGAAGGACTGAGTAAGTGAAATGGACAGGCAGGCAGAACGGGCTCACAGGAGCCTTCTGTCATGGGGTCCCTTCCTCCTCTACTTCAGGTGATAGCAATGTCTATGAAGTGATGCCATCTCCAGTCTTCCTGGTGTCCCCCATCAGAGACACAGGGCCAGTGAACCCAGCCATGGTGAGTCTGTCCCCTGAGAGCTTGCTTCTCACAAGGCCCCTTCCCAGAGTTAGCCATAGTGGTTGGGCACGACTCTCCATGGAGAGAGATCTCCAATCCACTCTTCCTTCCTTTCTTCCTTTCCTTCCTTTGTGTGTGTGTGGAGGGGAAGGGGAGGGACACGTGCCACGGCACGACGTGCACACAGAGGTCCAAGGACAGCTCATGGGAGTCAGTTATCTCTGTCTACCATGTGGGTGCTGGGAATCGAACTCAGATCATCAGGATTAGCGACAAGCACCTCGCCCTACGGAGCTGTCTTCCCAGCCCCTCTCCCCAATTCTTGTGTATCTCTTCAACCCAGATAGGGTCCAGTGACAGCCAAGGCAAGGATTCCATCCAAGTCCAGCTAGTGGAGCAGCGAGCTTTCTGAATTTACTTCCAGGGTGTGGGTGATTCTGGAAGTCACACACTGCAGATGACAACTCAAGAAAGCCAAACAATTTGCAGGCAGAGTCACCAGAGAACCATGCTTCCCTAGCGGCCCTCATCCCAGCACCTGAGCACTGGGAGCAGGAGAGTCAAGAATTCAAAGGCAGAGGCAGAGGCAGAGGCAGGCAGATCTCTGGGAGTTCGAGGCCAGCCTGGTCTACAAGAGCTAGTTCCGGGACAGGCACCAAAGCTACAGAGAAACCCTGTCTCAAAAAACCAAAAAAAAAAAAAAAAAAAAGAATTCAAAGTCAGCCTCCAAGTTTAAGGTCAGCCTGGGCTAGACTGAAATCCTGTCTAAAAGAACAGCAAAGTAGGGGAGAGCTGGCTGGAGAGCTGGCTGGAGAGATGGCTCAGCACTTGCTTGCTACTCTTGAGGACCCAAGTTCGGTTCCCAGCACCCACATCAGGTAGCTCACAACCAAATTTAACTCCAGCTCCATCAGACCTAATGCCCTGTACTGGTCCTCAGTGGGCAACCTCATGCACATGACACACACGCACATGCACACGCACACACAATACACACAAACACACATACACACACAGAAACACAGGCATATACAAAGAGACTACACAGAAACACATATACACACACAGAGGCTCACACAAAGAGACACACAGATATGCAAATGTACACATACATACACAGACACACGAAAACACAGACATATATACACAGAGACACAGACACATGACACACACATACACACAGAGAGAGAGACAAACACACCAATATAAATTAAAAGAAATCTCTAAAATAAATCAGGAAAACGCAGAGTCAGGAAATGGCTGTGCAAGCAAAGGCCCTTGCCCCGCTAACCTGAAAACCTGAGCTCCCTCCCTGGAATCCACATGAATACCAGAGAAAATGATTCTATAAAATCATTGCCATGCCGAGACACACACCCCTACATACAATAATATATTTTTTATTTTATTTTTCCAAGACAGGGTTTCTCTGTGTATGTAAATCCTGGCTGTACTGGAACTCACTCTGTAGACCAGGCTGACTTCGAACTCAAGAGATCCCTGCCTGTCTCTGCCTCCCAAGCGCTGGGATTAAAGGCGTACGATACCACTATCCAGCAATAATAATATTTTAAACAACAAAGACAGAGAGAATGTAAAATGCAAAGGCTAATTGTCTAAACCCCAGTGTGGGAAGGAAGCTAAGCTTTAATGGTGAAACTGCCCAGCCCCTGGGCACCCCAAAAGCCCTCATGTCGGGCCAACCACCTAAGGTGCGTTGACCTGCAAGGCGTGGGTTCCCTGCACTCAGGGCCTCATAATCCGAGGGCCAGTGGGGACTCTAAGACCAGGCATGTACATCATAACATCGGCGTCAAAGGTTGGGGGGCACAAGGCACTCCTCACCTTACCCCTCCCTTGCAGAGCCGGCCTCCACTCGCTTCCCAGCAACCGCAGCCTGAGAACCAGTACTACCAGGTATGGACTGGGGAGCAGGGGGGTCAGATGGCCAGGGATAGAGGCTCCTCCTTCCCCCCAGGGACACCTGTTTCAGGTTCCTTGAGACTGACCCCCTGAACAAGCTCCTTCCTTACCTTCCTGTTCCCCGGGCCTCCTCCTCTGTAAAAATGATCCAAGGCTTCAAATCTCTCCGAGGAGATTGATCGGGGTCACACAGCAGAACAGGTCATGCCTCCATTGAGCCCCACTGCATGATAGAACTCACTTCTGGAGTGACTCTCAAGTTTTTCCAGTTCCCTCCTGGGCGTCCCTGAGCTCTGTCTGTCTCCACGGGTGTTTCTCTGCTCCTCTGAGCTTCCCCTGTGCTCCTCCCTCCCCCTCTTCAGCCTCCCCATGTCCTCCTCCTTCTCTTCACCTCCCACCACGTCGTTCTCCATGTCCCCAGTCCTCTCACTCTATCCCATCTCGGTCTCCTGGTTCCATTCTCCGTCTGTCATGTTCTGACCGGCCCCCATGCCCGCCCCATCTCCCTCCTCCTCTTAGGACCTGCTAAACCCCGACCCAGCCCCTTACTGCCAGCTGGTGCCAACATCCTGATGGGCTCGGGGCCAGGCCTGCCCAGAAGACAGAACTCTGCCTTTCCCTGACCGCAGCCTTCAGGGCCTCACACCTGCGGAAAAGACATGCGTGGCACCCACAGGCAAAAGCTGTGGGAGCTAGTAAAATAAGCTCGCCAGAAACCCAATATTACACGGGGCACGTGCCCCACGGCGTGGGAGACAGCCCCAGCTCCCCGGAGTTCCAAGAGGTTGTGCATCTTGCCACGGTGCTGTGGCCACCTGCCCAAGAAAGCAGGCTCCTGCTTTGCCAGGGCCAGGGTCCCCATTCATGGAAGAAGGCCTCAAAGATACTCCACCATGAAATCCCATGGTGGCTCAACCAGTTACCTGAAGTCCTTTTTGGGGGAGAAAACACTACCAGGAAGACTCTGGAGGAGAGATTCTCAACCTGTGGGTGGCAACCCATGGTGGATTTGGGGAGGGGCACCCTTTCACAGGGAGTCGCCAGAGCAAAAGCAGCTGACCTAAGAAGATAGCCCTGGCAAATTGTCAGACCTCAAAATCAGCCACCCAGAGGACTGGGACACCTGCCTAGAACCCGCCAGTGAGGGGCTGGGGGCGTGGCTCGGCAGGTAGAGTGCTTGTCAATCATGCAATCATGCAGGAAAGACCTGGGCTCAATCCTCCGAACCACAGGATTAAAAAAAAAATCAAAATCGGGGCTGGAAGATGGCTTAGAGGTTAAGAGCACTGGCTGTTCTTTTTTTTTTTTTTTTTTTTTTTTTTGGTTTTTCGAGACAGGGTTTCTCTGTGGCTTTGGAGCCTGTCCTGGAACTAGCTCTTGTAGACCAGGCTGGTCTCGAACTCACAGAGATCCGCCTGCCTCTGCCTCCCAAGTGCTGGGATTAAAGGCGTGCGCCACCATCGCCCGGCCTGGCTGTTCTTCCAGAGGACCTGAGTTCAATTCCCAGCAACCACATGGTGGTTCACAACCATCTGTAATGAGATCTGGTGCCCTCTTCTGGCCTGCAGGGATACATGCAGGCAGAACACTGTATACATAATAAATAAGTCTTTTTAAAAAAAAAATCAGAAATCATTAGCCACTGGGAGAGATGGTGAGCCCTGCGCTAGGGAATGGGAGAAGGAAGACTCCAGAAACTTGAAAGCTCAAGAAGTCACACTCCACCCACCTTGCGCCCCAGCCTCCAGAAGCACCCAGCCCTGTGGCCTCTGGGACCAAAAAACAGTGACAACCACTTTGGACTCCATTTTTTAAAGATAATAAACTCGTGTTGTTTTAAGCCACTCATTTCATTTGGTAGCAGTTTGTTCCAGCAAACAAGAGGACGCTGAAGGATCCCAGGGTGGGGAAGTTCAGCCCCAGCTGATTGGCACTATGCAAATGAGCTCCTCGAGGAACTTCCCCAGGCCTAGATCACACACAACCTGTGCCTGGCTAAGTTAGCCACCCAGACAACCATGTGGCCTCAGGTCTAGAGGAGTCAGCGAATGAATAAATGAAGCTGGGCTTCCTTAGTTCTGAAAAAAAGAAATCTTGGTTTTTTTGAGACAATACCTCTCTGTGTAGCCCTGACTTGCCTACAGCTCACAAAAATCCACCTGCCTCTGCCTCTTGAGTGCTGAGCTAAAGGCGTGTGCCACCACACCCGGGGAAATCTGTAATTAAAAAGATGGGGGGGGGGGTTCAGTTTGACGAAATGATGTAGGAACCGTGCTCTTGCTCCCTCTTCTGTCCACAGGTGGAATTGCACTTCCTCAGCTCCTAATTAGGGTGCAACAATGTGACTTGCTTTGATTGATGAAATGTGGGTGGTAGCAGCAGCACATCCGGGTGTGTCATCGGTTTCCCTCCCTATTCCTGTAACAGTGACTGGTCCTGTCATGGTTCCTGAGTGAGCCCACATAATCCTCCTCATCCTTGTCACACCTGTCTACCTGAGACAGGAGTGTGCCCTTAATGAGCCATGCTGTGGATGAAATGGGGCTGCTTATTACTGCAGCACAACCCAGCTCACCCTGACCTCAGGTGAGGAGACCCAGCCTCCTCAACATAAAGCTACATTTCCCAGATGTCCTTGCAACTGGATCTCAGCATGTGGTTAAGTTCAAGTATAATCAAAAATGGAGAGAAGTTTTATCAACAGTTCACCAAGAGGTCTCCTTGCTTGGCAAGAAGCAGAACACGTGAGGGAGTTGGGTGTGTGTGCTGCTGTAGGCAGCATCACCATGCCAGCTGCATAGTAAACAGAATGAGAAAGACTCCCTTGCCTAAGCCATTTCTTTGAGGAATCCATTATTCCCAACTTGCTCTCTCTCCCTTCCTTCCTTCTTTTCTTTTTTCTTTCTTTCTTCCTTCCTTTCCTTTATTTATTTATTTATTTATTTATTTATTTATTTATTGTTTTCCCCTCCCCACAAGTTTGCGTCAGGTGTGGCAAGGATCAGGAAAACTTGGCTTCATGTGTGGACATCTTCGGATCTTCAGAAACCAGGTGACATGGTTAGACTTTTGTTTATTTTTTGTTTTTTGTTTTTTGATTCAGGGTTTCTCTGTAGCTTTAGAGCCTGTTCTGGAACTAGCTCTTGTAGACCAAGCTGGCCTCAAACTCACAGAGATCCGTCTGCCTCTGCCTCTCAAGAGCTGAGATTAAAGGCGTGCGCCACCACCGCCCGGCTCAGGGTTAGACTTGGTAGCCGGGAAAAGCAAGGAGGGCGGACGTGCACGCAGTGACTTTATTTATAAACTCCGAGCAGGAAGCAGCAGTTTCCACTCGTTTTGCCTTGGCGAAGCAAGTCACGTGGTTACAGAGTCCTGCGAAGACTCCAGACGTGCAATTCTACTCTGGCCAGAAGAGGGCTCACGGGAGCACTGTACGAAGACTCGAACCCCGATCCAGGTCTTCTGGCAGAATTGTCTAAGCATTCCTGCCCTGCTTCATTTATTCTTCCCGGACTCCATTCACCGAGCAGACACTGAACCAGAGCACGGCGGCGGCTAGGGACGAGCCTCGAGAATCGATGGATACGGAAGCCCCTAGCAAGGGCTGGTTGTTGATTGAATAGGAAGGGTTGGAGAGCAAGCAGGGTGAAGCATCCATTCATGAATTTCACAAGTCTTTATGAAGCGTCTCCTGCATACATCACTGTTTTGGGTCCCAGGGATATCTATAATCAAAACAGAGAGCTATCCCTAGTGAAGCGGACCTCCCGGAGACTCCGGGACAATCGACGAGGTGGGGACAATACCACAGGGGTAACAATGTTAGGAGTGGAAACAGTGAAACAAATGGTCTTACCACTGAGATATTTGTGCTTAAATATGCACGAACTAAAAACAGGCCAGCAAGATGACTCTGCGGGTAAAGGGGCTTGCTGCAAAACTGATGGCCTGAGTTTTGATCCCCAGAAGCCACACATTGGAAGGCGGGAACTGACTCCCACAAACCACCCTCTGAGCTTTGGCACGCACACAATATTAAATATGTGTAATTTTAAAAACACTACAAGGAAAGAAGAGGTGAGGAGGGAGATGTGTGAAAACAGCCAGTCTTGGATCCGGGAACCTCGCAGCTCCCCCACAGTTCCACGCTGAGCCAGTAGGAGGCAGCAGAGGCCAACAAACAGGCCGCCAGGCGCAAGCCCATCCACTCCCCACCCACCCCTGCTTTTGTCCCCTTCTGCCCGCTCTGCTGCCACGGGCCGAAACACCCAACTTTGATCGGCCTTTGCCTACAGCAAGTGTGCCTGTCACCTCCTAAACTTAAGCCTCCCGTGTCCCGACAGTTCAGCCTGAACCAGGCAGGTCCCCTCCTCTCCGCCTCAGCCTCTGTGTTCTGTCGTTTCTCCCCAACCCCTCCAGGACCAGCCATAGCCCCGGTGCCTTTAAATACAAACTTCTCAGGCCAGGTATCAGGGGACATCCTTTTCATCCCTTTCATCCCAGCACTCGGGAGGCAGAAGCAGGTGGATCTGTATGAGTCCGAGGCCAGCCTGGTCTGCAGAGTGAGTTCCAGGCAAACTACATAGAGAGACCCTGTCCCAAAACAAACAAGCAAAGGACAAAAAGAAAACAAACAAACAAAAAAGAAAATCCAAAAATAAAAGTACAAATAAATGACTATAAACTTCCCACAACCCGCAAGTTTGAATGGGGGGGGGCTTTGATTGCTACCCTCTTAGTGTCCTTCACCTCTTACCCCCACTTTGTGATCCACAGGACGAAATTTCCTCCTGCACCCCAAAACTCGACCTGGGGCTCTCCTCTCCCTGTTCCCGGAAGAATGTAAACGAAGGAAAAGGGTACAGAATGCGAGTTATTGGCCCAAAGCAAGTGTCAGTGAGGATGGGACTGCAGGCAGCGAAGCTCAGCCCAGTTAGATGGGGCTGGGTAGCTCCGGCTGGAACTAAGCACCAGGATCTTCCCACCAGGGGTCCCTGTTGCCTGCCCTGCCACTCTCGGGACAGCCCCAGCTTCTGGGAGATAGTGGCTCCTTCTTGGACAAATGAGGAAGTGGCCCTGGGGAAGGAAGTGGGCTGGGCTCTGACCCAGAGTCTATATGATTCACGGGGAAAACCTGTTCTAAAGTCTGTGGGCGAAGGGGTCAGTGCCCGCTTGGCGGGGTCACAGGATCACCCATTGTAGACTCGTGAGCAGAAGTCTTGACACCTCGACTCAGCAGACCTCCATGAACTCCCGAGGGCGCCAGGGTCTGTGCACAGGCTTTAATGGGCACCTGGGGGGCGGCCTCCTCCCTGTGGGAGGTGGAGGCGGCCCTGGTCTGGAGAGAGCGGCTCCACCAAAGAGCGCCGCGCAGAAGCAACCTGTGGGCTCTACCGCCAAGCCTCTCTAGCCCTTTTACTGGGATGTTATAGTTTCCTTTCCAGTTGTTTTGAGAAATTACCTTGAGAAAAAAGCAAGTTAGGGGAGAAAGTGCTTATCGGCTCACGGCTCCAAAGTCCAGGGTACAGGCTGCTGTGGCAGGGAAGTAAAGACAGGAACAGAAAACAGCTGATGGCTCACATCTCAGCAGGAAGAGAAACAAACGCCGGCTAATGCTCAGGGGCTTCTCTCTCTCTCTCTCTCTCTCTCTCTCTCTCTCTCTCTCTCTCTCTCTCTCTCTTTCTCTCTCTCTCTCTCTCACACACACACACACACACACACACAGCATCTCACTGTTTTCTCTTTCTCTCTGTGTGTCTCTCTCTGTCTCTCTGTCTCCTCTCTCTGTCTCTCTGTCTCCTCTCTCTGTCTGTCTCCTCTCTCTCTCTCTCTCTCTCTCTCTCTCTCTCACACACACACACACACACACACACCTTTGACCCCAGCCCTCCCGAAGATGGGCCACCCTCATCTCCATAGAGAGTTCCAGGTTCCAGGGCCGCCAGGACTGCAGAGTGAGACCCTGCCTCATTAAAAAAAGAAAGAAAGAAAGAAAAGGAAGACAAGAAAAGGAAACCATGAAGAAGGAGCTGGGCGGTGCTTTACCTAGTGTACAGGAGCCTCTGCTTCAACCTCTAGTGCCACAAGGTTAACGACAGCCATGTGGGGCTGGGGAGATGGCTCAGGTTCCGTTTCCAGCACCCACATGGCGCTCACAGACATCTGTAATTACAATCCTAGGGGGATCAAGGACTGCCTCTTTCAAGCACTACACACGTGTGGCGCACACATGTACGTGCAAGCTAACCACCATACACATACAATAGCAATGAAGGTTACTAATAAGAATAGTGTGTTGATCAATTGTGGAGGATACCTGAGAGCCACCTCTGGCTGCAGGTGTAGGTGTACTCCTGTGCAGACACACACACACACGTGCACATGCATGCACACACGTGGGCACACACATGAACACATGTACAAATGCGAGAACACATGCACACACTTGCACATGCATGCAAACACACATACACGCATGCACACGAGCACACAGACACACACAAAACACCGTGTCTCTGATGAATACGTGCAGGTTTCTTCTTGCCGTGTTTTCCCTAGAGCACCAGGGTCACCCACATGGCAGTCTTTGGTATGCAGAGTTAACAGACAGCTGAGGGCACCCAGGACACTGTGGCCGGTCTTGGGCCATCACACCATTTACCAACAGCATTAGTACCTCAGGCTTGGGGCAGCCACGGAACTGATTCCATATCCAATCCCAGAGGGACACCCAGGACCCTCTGCTGGTGGACAGGCAATGTGATTGGCTGTGAGCTGTGATGGGCACAGGAGTGGGAGGGATGACACCACCTTCTGTTTTGGATAAATGCATTCCATTTCCATAATAAAGGACTTTATAAGATTGATTTTATCTGTGTGCTGTATGCCATATGTGTTTGGATGCTCTCGGAGGCCGAAGAGGCCATCAGGTTCCCTGGAGCTGGAGTTACAGATGGCTGTGATGTCGGTGCTGGGAACCCTCTGGAAGAGCAGCAAACACTCTTCACTGCTGAGCCATCTCTCTCCAGCCCCGTAATAAAGTCTTTTTAAGTTCGGGTGGTGACGTGCAGCTGTAACCCCAACAATGGAGGAAATAGGACCGAGGAAAAAGGAGTGTGAATTTGAAACTAGCCTGGACTGTACAGCAAGACTCCGAAAAAAAAAAAAATCCTAAAACACTAGCCTGCCTCAGGACGCTTGAATATATCGTACTGTGCATTGGAAAACACGCCTTCCCTTATACCCTCAAGCTCCTTGTCACCTCAGTCTGGTCTCAGTTTACTTCCTCGGGTGTCTGCTGACCTCCCTAACTGTAAGAATGACCTGTGTCCTCCCTATCCTCTTGACCCATTTTATCTTCTGTCTTTCAGAACCATGACACTAATCTTTCTCTGATAATATAGGGGATTTAAAAAGATTATTGCTCGTGTTCCTCCAATAAGATTTAGCCACATAAGAGAACAAGCTCTATCTGTCGTCTGTCCCCAGCACTTTGGCGTGGAGTCAGCACTCAGTAAATATTTGCTAGGTGATTGGATGACTTGGAAACTCCCGAGCAAGGAGAGGAGTGGGAAGGTGCCAAAGGGGTGGGAATGAGAGGCCCGTTTCTCCAATCCACCTGCCTGTCTAGCTGAGAGCAGGGGTGTGTGCGTGTGTGTGCATATGTGTGTGTGTGTCTGTCTGTCTGTCTGTATGCTGCATGTACCTGTGTGTATGTCATTTTGTTTTTTGTTGTTTTTGTTTTGTTTTGTTTTTCTGAGACAGGATTTCTCTGTGTAACAGTCCTAGCTGTCCTGGAACTTGCTTTGTAGACCAGGCTGACCTTGAATTCACAGAGATCTGCCTGCCTCTGCCTCCCAAATGCTGGGATTAAAGGGGTGTGCCACCACCGCCCAGCGTGTATGTGTTTTAATGTGGATCGAATTGAAGGTTTTGTATGTGCTAATCAACTGCTCTGCCACTGATTCACACCCCCAGCCCCTCACTAGGGGATTCTAGGCAGAGGCTCTACCACTGAGCAACACCCCAGCCCCTCACTGGGGGATTCTACCACTGAATTATTTTCCCATGCTTCTTTTTGCTGTTTATTTTTTTAAAAAGGGTTTCATTCAATTCTCCAGACTGGCCTGGAATATACAATCTTTCTACCCCAGTCTCCCAAATAACTGGGATTGATAGGCCTGTGCCACCAGGGCCGACTGCTGGATGCTGTTTGCGGGTGAAGAATGAAGGGGACTTGGGGTCCTTTGAGCTAACAACCTCCCTGGTCCATTTAGGATTTGAGGGATCTTGCCCTCCGGCCCTTCTTAGGAAGACTGGCTCCCAGGTCAGGTTTACCAAATTCTGCCCTGCCCTGTCCTCAGCTTCCTTGGCTGGCAAGGGAAGGGGATAAGGGACTCCTTGCCTGCTTGGGTGGAGTAAGGGTCCCCACTAGAATCTCCTAACACACTCCAGGCGTCCAGAAGTATTAACAAGTTAGTCTTGACTAGAGGGGAGATGGCTGGGCCCCTTCCAGCCTTGTGCTCCCTAGGGAGCTGGTGAGGTGGCAGATGAGAAAAGAGGACTGGGGAAGGGGAGCCCCACAAAACAAGGTCACAGGACTGTATCCTCAAGCGGCCCCACAGACAAAAGATTGCTCTGTTTGTATGTGCTTGTTTTTATTTGGGTTTGAGGAATTCTTTTCTGTTAGTTTTGTTGTTGATAATTTGTTTTTAAACTTTTGCTACATTCTATCTCTTGGGGGAGGGAGTGCCCCTGTTTTGGCACAGGTGTGGAGATCAAAGGACAGCTCATAGCCAATCCTCTGCTTTCTCTGTGTGGGGCCAGTGACAGAGCTGAGGTCATCCTGGTCTGCGGCCAGTGCCTTTACCCAACACTGACCCTGTTTCTGGGTTTTTGTTTTGTTTTTTGTTTTTGTTTTGGTTAGTTTTTGGTTTAGTTTGGGTTTTTTTGTTTGTTTGTTTGTTTTTGAAACGAGGCTTGTGGAGGCTTGGGGGATAGCTCAGGCTGGCTTCAAACTGGCAGCAATCCTCCTGCTTCACCCTCCCTAGAGTTGAGATTACAGGTGTGTGCTTCTGCCCCAGACTACTCCAGCATGCTATGGAAAGTTGTCCCGAGCGTCACGGATACTGGGGGTGGGGCTGGAGGACTGGAAAGTATCACCATCGTTGGCCCCACTGCATCTATAGATCCAGCTTTTTTGGAAACTAAGGCAGGAAGATTGCCTCATATTCAAGGCTAGCCTGGGCTATGTAGAAAAATTCTGTCTCAAAAAGAAAATGGGCCGGGTGTGGTGGTACAAATCTTTTGCCTTTGATCCCAACCCTCCAGAGGCAGGTAGGTCTCTTTGGGTTCCAGTCTTGCCTGGTCTACAGAGCCTGCCT
Source organism: Chionomys nivalis (assembly GCF_950005125.1). Taxonomy (NCBI): domain Eukaryota; kingdom Metazoa; phylum Chordata; class Mammalia; order Rodentia; family Cricetidae; genus Chionomys; species Chionomys nivalis. The sequence goes on along the minus strand of NC_080087.1, from coordinate 78,090,279 downwards.
ACACAGTGAGATCCTATATAAAGAAGAGAAAATTGAAACCTAAAAATAAGGGCCAGGAACTTCAATCAGTTTGATACAATGGTTGCCTAACCCAGAGCCCGGTGTCTGAACCTCAGCACCAGGGAAACCAGGTGTGTGCCCGCAATTCCAGCATTGGAGAGGTGGAAGCTAGAGGTGGTTCAAGGTTACCCTACAGTACACAGTGGGTTCCAGGCCACCTGGCTTCCAGGAGGCTTTATTTCAAAAACAAAAACGAAATTTACCAAAAAATAAAATAATAAAAAGACCTTCTAATGTAATATTCTAGTCCATCTGTTTGCGTCAACTCCTCAGACAGAAGTTGACCCTGGCGTCATCTGTTCTGTTTGAGACTGGGACCCCAGTGTCCTGGACAATGCTTGTACCAAGTTGGTGCTCCGATGTGTCAAATGGAGACTGACCAACTAGCCCCTCTACGCCCTGCACCTGACCGCTCAGCCTGAAGCGGCCCAGGTGGGCCAGCTCTAATCTCAGAAGACTCAGAGGGAATGGAGGTTTTGGTCACCCACAGCTCTGGTCACAGAGCAGCCTGAGGCCTGGGCATAGCCCAGGACCAAGCAAGTACACAGCAACAGCAGCTTTTGCTTAGGTTCAAAGGGCTCCCACGGGGGCTGGGGGTCACTCTGCCGGTAGAGTCCTTGGCCAGTTTGTGGGAAGCCCTGTGTAAACCACCTACAATTCCAGCACTCAAGAGGTGACTGCAGGAAGGCAAATTCAAGGTCGTCCTCAGCTGCACAGTGAGTTCGAGGCTACTCTGGGCTACGCAGACAAAATCCTGAAAAACAAAAATAGGCTGGAGAGATGGCTCAATGGTTAAGAGCACTGGCTGCTTCCAGAGATCTGGAGCTCGATTTCCAGCACCACATGGTGGCTCGCAACCACCTGTGATGAGATCTGGTGCCCTCACCTGGTGTGCAGTCAGTCAAACATGCAGACAGAACACTGTATACTTTATAAATAAATCTTTTTTAAAAATCAAAAACAAAAAAGATTCTTATTAGAGGAACACCAGGGACGGAGGAGGGAGCAGGAAGGACAGCAAACAGAGACAGTCATGTGATGTTTTGGGGATTCGAAGCCATGACACCAGTTAGGGGCAAAAGGTAGCTCTGCCCAGAAACCTGGGCCTCCCTGGAGACTCCGAGCTCCTTATCGTCCACACCCGGTGTCAACTTCCAGAAGCCCTGTGACCCCTACACAGCCCTGGGGACACTGTGGAGACACAGAGCAGGGAGAAGAGAGACGCAGGTCTGACACTGAGATGAGGGCAAGCTGGGGTCATGCAGGGAGGACCTGCTGAGCGGTACAGACAGGAGGAGGTGGGCAGCTCCGATGCTCTCTGTAGACTGCAAGGAAGAGAGAAAAACTGGGGCAGAGGGTTCAAGGAAGAAAGGAAAGGAGGGGCGGGACAGACCGAGGACAGACAGGGCTGGGAGCAGAACTATGACGGACAGGGAGTGGGGGAAAGCACAGGGCTGGGGGGCGATGATAGGCAAGGCTGGGAGGGGGGAGTTTTCCATGAGGGTTGGCTCAGTGGGCACACAGGGTCTCACAGGCCACCATTACGACGATTCTCTATTCTGCAGAGGGCACAGGGAGCCATGGCAGCCTCTGTGCTAATGGAGCAGGGGAGGTATGAGGACCAAGACCCATGTCCTTCTTACAGCCTCAGGGGGCAGTGGCATCCTCTGGACAAGAGCAGGGGCAGGTCTGGGAAGAGACTAAAGTCAGTTTGGGACAAGGCGATTGAGAGGTATCTGGGACCTTGGGGAAGCATTCTGAATAACAATTTGGGCCAATTCCAGTACTCAGGCGACAGGGTAGAAGCCGGCCAGACAGAGAAAGGGGGGGTGAGATAAGGTCACAGTTGAAGTGGGGCGGGAGGCAGCTGCCCCGTCCCCACCCTCTCCTCTCCTCAGGCCTCCTTCCCCTCTACATAGCCCCGCCTTGTTGAGGGCAATCCAGGACAAAGTAATACTCTGGAAGCAACCAGCACAAGAGAGCTGCACGTATGACTTCCACCTAAAATCAGGCTGGGGGCCTCAGAGTGTAGCATGTTTGTAACATGTTTGTAACATGCTGTCCAAACGTGCAAGGCCTGAACATCCTCCCTCCACCTTCCTGCAAAGGGCAGACCCTCTTTCTGGCTTTGCTTTCTAGAGAAGTGAGAAGTTTTCTGGTTTTGTTTTTATTTGTTTGTTTGTTTTGATTTTTAGATAGGGTCTCACTATGTACTTTAGGCTGGCCTGGAACTCACAGTGATCCTCCTGCATCATACTGTCAAGAACTGAGGTAACTAGAGTAGACCATCAAACTCTAAGCTTTTCTGTTGTTCTGAGACAGGGTCTCGAGTCGCTCAGGCTAGCCTGGAGCTCACTGGGCAGCTGAGGATGACCTCTGGCTCCAACTCTCCTGCCTCCATCTCCTGAGCGCCAGGATGACAGGTGTGTGCCGCCACTCCTGGTGTTTTCAGTGCCGGGATTGAACCCAAAGCTTCAGGCTTGCCCTCTACCAACTGGGTCGTGTTCCCCAGCTGGTTCTACATTTGCCCCACCGATCCTCGCCATGCCTGAGGATTTACCTAAACTAAGCATTTGTCCCTAGACTCTCCCAGCTGCTAGGAAAATGTCAGCACACAGTAGGTGCTCATTCAGTGTTTGTGGAAGGGGGAAGCTCATGTTTTACGGAGCACTTACCGCATGTCAAGCATGACTGTAAGCGCCATATGTTTGCACGCTTGTGTTACAGGCCCATGTGAGGTCGGGACAGCTGCCCCTCATTATTTGGAGGGGATACTGGCTCCAAGAGCTCCTAGAGACACTGGAACTCATAGTTGCTCCAGACTTCCTTACAAATGGCAGAGAGTTTAAAACAGCCTCAGCCAGCAGTGCCTCTAGATGATTGTTATGTAAATGAATGGGTTGGAGCAATGGCTCACTGGTTAGGAACACAGGCTTCTCTTCCAAAGGACCCAGGTTCGATTCCCAGCACCCACATGGCAGCTGACATGTCTGTAACTCCTGTCCCAGGGGATCTGCTGCCCTCTTCTTGCCTCCACAGGCACTGCACAGACGTACATGCAGACAAAAGAGCTATCCATGCACATACAGGAAAATTTTAATTTTTAAAAAAGAGAGAAGAACAGTAAAAGGTCTGAGGAGATGGCCCAGTGGTATGGATCCTTGCCACACAGCCCGATGGATGGTCTGAGCTCAGTTCCCAAAGCCCAAAGGATGGAAGGGGAGAACTGACTCCTGCAAGCTGCGCTCTGGCCTCACAGGCTGGCTGTGGCAGGAGTGTCTCAAGCCCTTCCCTCAGCAGTAAATAAATAGAATGTGATAAAGAAAAGAAAATGAGCCGGGCGTGGTGGTGCACAACTCTAATCCCAGCACTTGGGAGGCAGAGGCAGGCAGATCTCTGTGAGTTCAAGGCCACCCTGGTCAACAGAATGAGTTCCCAGGACAGCCAGGGCTACACAAAGAAGTCTTGTCTTAAAAGAGGAGGAGAAGAAGAAGAAGAAGAAGGAGAAGAAGAAGAAGAAGAAGAAGAAGAAGAAGAAGAAGAAGAAGAAGAAGAAGAGGAGGAGGAGGAGGAGGAGGAGGAGGAGGAGGAGGAGGAGGAGGAGGAGGAGGAGGAGGGGAGGAGGAGGAGGAAGAGGAAGAAGAAGAAGAAGAAGAAGAAGAAGAAGAAGAAGAAGAAGAAGAAGAAGAAGAAGAAGAAGAAGAAGAAGAAGAAGAAGAAGAAGAAGAAGAATCTGGTGTCCACACGAATGTGGTGGCACATGCCACTCACTTCACTTAACAAAAACAAAGAGGGAAGGGGACGGGGACACAAAGTAAGAGGAGAGAAAAGAAAAGACAAACAGAGGGAAGGGTGGCGCTTGGCTCAGGTGGTAGAGGACTCCCAGAGTATTCACATGGCCCTGGGGTCCACCACCAGCATCCCATAAACCAGGTTTGGTTCTGAACACCTATAATATAATGCCAGCACTCAGGAGGTAGCTGTGGGAAAACCAGGTATTCAAAGCCATCCTTTGTTACCTAATAAATTCAAATATAGCTTGAGCTACATGGAACCCTGTCTCAAAAAAAAAAAAGGCTTTTTTTCCCCCCTCTTGATTTTTTTGGGAGAGGGGCTTATGGTTCCCAGGCTGGTCTTTTAATCACTGCATAGCTGAGGTTGACTTTGAACTCGGGATTTTTCTCCTGCCTCTACCTCCCAAGCAAATGAGAGCCCTAAAGATGCCATCCCACAGAGTGGTGCCATCCACTGTGATGACACTGGTCACTCCCTGAAGTACTGAGGCTGGAGGGGCAGAAGCTTCTCTCCTGTGCCCCTCAGTGACCCACTGAGCAGCAGTGAGGCCGTAGGCATGGTGGTCAAGAACAGTCCGAGAGTCTTCTTGTGCCTCTCCTTCCTCCTCCCCGGTGACCTGGTTCTCCTTTGCGGTACCAAATCTGGGCCTTTGGCACAAACTGGATTAGGCAGCTGCCCCAGGAGACCTGGCCGGGTCATGGCCCCTGGCCGATGCTTGCCACACCCAGCCCAATGCCCAAACAGGGCCCCAGATCTTCTGTGACTCGATCCCTCCAAATTCCGGCGATCCGCCCCGATTCCAAATTGCCGAACGATCCCAGGTCCAGTTGCAGACGGAGCCAAGCCTCAACCAGGAAAGGGCCTCTGAGACCGGGACGCCATCACCACCAACCATCTCCGGCATCAACCTGGGGTGAAAGATGGCATTGGCCTGGTGCAGCTGGTTTTTCCTCAGTGGTGAGCAAGAAGGGTTTCCCACCCCACCCCCCAGGTCCTCAGCCCACTCCCTGGACCACCAAGGACCTGAAGACAGAGAGAGGAACCCCCTGCCCCGGGAGGGAACGTGTGAGCCGGAAGCCCAGCTTGCACTGTGTGGGAGCAGCTTTGTTTCAGGCTTGAGAGGGGGGACTGGAGACCGCCCCTGAGAGATGTCAGCAGTGGGGTGGAGGCTTAGAGAGTCCCAGAGCCAGAGAAAAGCGAGGTGACTAGTGGCAGGATTTCCAGACTCTTGTTTGGACTTGGTTTAGGTGTTTTTGAGGTGAAGTCTCCTATAGCCCAGGTTGGCCTGAAACTTACTTTGTAGTTGAGGGTGACTTTGAACTTCTGATACTCCTACCTTCAACTCCCTAGCGTTGGGATTACAGGTATGTGCCATCATGCCAAGTTTATACACTGGAGATTGAACTCAGGGCTTCATGCTTGCTAAGCAAACACTCTACAAACTGAGTTACATGCCCAGCTAATTTATGTTGTCTTTTGTTTTTGAGATAGGGTCTCACTGTTTCCCTGGCTAACCTGGGCTAAACTTGCAATGTTGACCAGGTTGGCCTTGAACTCACAGAGATCCACCTACCTCTGCCTCCTGAGTGCCGGGATTAAGTGTGTGTCACCAAGCCCAGCACTAGTGAAGTCTGTGTTGCTGTTATTGAGACAGGGTCTCACTATATAGCCCAGGCTGGCCTCAGACTTGAGACAGTCCTCATGCCTCAGCTTCCAGAGTGTGACCACTGAGCCTGGTTTGTGTTGCTCTTCCCTCAGCCTCAGTTACTCAGCCGTGAATAGGCCTAGCTGGCAGGATCACTCTAAGGTCCTTAGAAGCAGGACTAATTAACGTCTGCTGTTTACCGACTTGGAATCCTTTTCGCTTGCTAGCATCCACTCTGAGAGGGACATTCGCCTGTGGTGCCAACTTCCTAGGGAGGAAAACCAGGCCTTGAAGAGATGACTTGAAGAGATGGCCAGGGTCTCACCACACAAAGTGGCAGAGCTGTGCCCTAAACCCAGAGCCTGTCACTACCACGCACTTCCTTCCAATCAGGAAGGGGCTGCAGACCAAGCCAGGCCTGCAAGTGTGTGTCATATGAGAAGTGCCAGGGACACCTTGTGAGCCATGCACAGAGGAGAAGGAAGCAGCAGGGACCGGCCCTACTGGTTGAGACTTGTCTGTTTGCCCAGGATGGGGTGGAGGAGGCTGGGGTGTGGCTCAGAGGGTAGAGTGCTTGCCTAACACTGTGAGGCACTAGGTTTGCTTCCAGCACAGTGTAACTGGGTGTGGTGATACGTGCCCAGAGTCCCAGCACTCAGGAGGTGAAGGCAGGGAGATCAGAAGTTCAAGGTCATCCTCAGCTAGAGTTGTGACCAGCACAGAATCCCTGAGTCCTGGATAGAGGAGAAACTAAAGAAAGGAGAGAGAAAGGGAGGGAGAGACTCCACATATCCTGCTCTCTATGTGGGGCCCTCGTGCACACAGAGCGAGTGCCCCTGGATCGGGCGACAGACTTAGGCAGTTCCTGGCGTTCCTACGAGGTCACAGACTCACTGAGTCTCAGCCCAGTGCCTCTCATGGGAAATGTCCTGAGCCCCACGTTGCTCTGCAGAGACACAGTCTGTGTGTGCACAGTGTCAGGTCAGGTGGCCCAGAACACAGAAATCCCCTTTGTATCATCAACCTTGAGAAGATGGAGGTGTGTGCAGAAAGAGGCATCGCCGTGCACAGTGTGCAGACTCTATGAACGCTCAGGTGTTAGAGCCTGACTTGTTGGTGCAGGCCTGCAAACCCTAGCACCGAGGAGACCAAGACTTCCAGATAAGACTTCTCTCCTCCCTGCCTCAAAATTAGGTGATTGAGGGCCAGAAGTTGGATCTGTGTGTCAGTAGCAGAGTATTTGCCTAGAATCCCCCAGTGAGGGGCATGGATGAGGTCCTGGGTTTTATTCCAGGAGGAAGTGGGGTTGTGGGATGCACACATCTTGCTTGTGTCTGATCTTGCAGACACTGGGGATGTCACCTCTGAGTCAATCCTATCCCATCCAACCTGCCCCTTCTGTTCTTCTTCAGTCTGGATGCTGAACACTAGGGCTGAGATCTCCATCACTCCTGATCCCGCCCAACCTGCAGAAGGAGACAATATCACCTTGGTGGTCCATGGGCTTTCCGGGGAATTGCTTGCCTACAATTGGTATGCAGGGCCTACACTCAGCCTGACCTTCCTGGTGGCCAGCTACATTGTCAGCACTGGTGATGAGACCCCTGGACCAGCCCACACAGGGCGGGAAGCTGTGCGCCCCGATGGCAGTCTTGCTATCCATGGTGCCCTGCCTGGGCACACGGGCACCTATATCCTACAGACCCTTAACAGGCAGTTTCAGACGGAGGTGGGCTACGGACACATGCAGGTCTATGGTGAGCCATCCCTTGCAACAATCCGGGACTTTCCACCCTCTTCCTTCACCCCTCCCTTGAAAAGAGAAGCGGAAAAAAAATTCTTTATAATTGCATTTATTGAATGTGTTTATGTGTGTGCGTGTGCGTGTGTGTGTGAATCTGAACGTTCATGTATTTTAAATAAACACATGGAGGTCAGAGGACAGCTTTCAAGAGTCAGTTCCTTCCTTCTACCATGTGGAACCCAGGGATCGAACTCAGGTTGCCAGGTTTGGTAGCAAGTGCTTTTACCCACTGTACCATCTTGACAGCCCCTTAAAACAGGGTGTGGGGGTGCCTAAAATAACACTAAAATGCTCACCTTCTCCATTCTGGCTTCCAGGATAATGTCTGTCTTCTTTGTCACTGTGGCTGGGGGTACAGAAGCACAGCTTGGCGGTGCTTCTTGCCCCGGGGACAGGAGGTGCCCCTCCCCTCCCCCTCTGTCTCTTGCTCCCCCTCATAGAGATCCTGGCCTCTCCCACGGTCATGGCCAACGACACGGCGCTGGTGGAGCGTAGGGACACCCTTCGTCTAGTGTGCAGCAGCCCCAGCCCCGCTGAGGTCCGCTGGTTCTTCAATGGCGACGCTCTGCCTGTTGCTGTCCGCTTGGGCCTCTCTCCCGATGGCAGAATGTTGACCCGGCATGGCGTCCGCAGGGAGGAGGCAGGCGCCTACCAGTGTGAGGTGTGGAACCCTGTCAGCGTCAGCCGCAGCGAACCCCTGAACTTGACCGTATATTGTGAGTCTTCCAAGGCACCCGGTATCCCCATCTCATAGATGGAAACAGAGGCCAAAAGAAGGAGTTCACAGTCACACAGAAAGCAAGTTGGGAAGGTGCATGGTCCCTTTTAAAATACAACTTGACTTGTTGGCCACTCTATGAAGTACACAGATTGTAGCTAATAATGTCAGGTCGATGTAGATGAGTGACGGAACAGGTGTTCCTTATCAGGGTGTCCAGAGGTAGAGGAAGAAGGCTCACCATTAAGGCCAGCTCGGTTAGAAAGATTTGTCTCAAAAAAAAAAAAAAAAAAAAAAAAAAAAAAAAAAAAAAAGCTGGGCAGCTGGGCGATGGTGGCACACGCCTTTAATCCCAGCACTTGGGAGGCAGAGGCAGGCGGATCTCTGTGAGTTCGAGACCAGCCTGGTCTACAGAGCTAGTTCCAGGACAGGCTCCAAAGCCACAGAGAAACCCTGTCTCGAAAAAACAAAAAAAAAAAAAGAAAAAGAAAAAGAAAACAAAAAAAAAAGAGCTGGGCAGTGGTGGCACACGCCTTTAATCCCAGCACTAGAGAAGGAGAGGCAGGCGGATCTCTGTGAGTTCAAGGCCTGGTCTACACAGTGAGTTCCAGGACAGCCAGGAATGTTACACAGAGAAACCCTGTCTTGGAAAAAAGTGGGGGGGATATGTGGCTGGGGAAGCTGGGATATAACTGAGCTGGCAAGACATTTGTCTGGCATGTGTCAAAGCCCTGGTTTCCATCTGAAGAACTCTAAAGTGTTCATGTCAGTATAGATCTACAGTCCTAACACAGGGAAGTGGGGGCAGGATCCTGAACTTCAGCCTTGTCAGCTGTGTATTGTTCAAGGCCAGCCTGGGCTACAGGAGGCCCTGTCAGAAAAGAAAAACATCCCTAAATAAGATGTCCAACAGGGATGTTTGGATTTGACAGGGTGGAGGATAACGTCACCAGGATTTAGGGCTCAGAGGGGACAACACAAAGGCTCATCACAGAAGCACATAGTAGTACCTGGGTAGCAGCTTGGTGGTGTGGAATCCTGAGAAAATGAATCACTACTGTGCCCAGCTTTGATGGAGCAGTCCCTTTAATCCAGGAGGCAGAGGCAGGAGAATCGCTGTGAGTTCAAGACCAGCCGGGGCTACATCATTATGTTAAAAAAAAATCAGGCTGGTGTATAAAACCTGAAGTCCTGGAGCCCTAACCAGAGGATGACAAATGCCAGCACCCTAGCAGAAGAGGCGAGGCTGTGGAGTCTAGACGGCAAAGCCTAGAAACAACCCTAGCAGCAGAGACGAGGCTGCGGAGTCTAGACGGCAAAGCCTAGAAACAACCCTAGCAGCAGAGGCGGGGTTCCGGAGTCTAGACAACAAAGTCTAGAAACAACCCTAGCAGCAGAGACGAGGCTGCGGAATCTAGACGGCAAAGCCCAGAAACAACCCTAGCAGCAGAGGCGGGGATCCGGAGTCTAGACGGCAAAGCCTAGAAACACCGCCAGCTGAAGCGGCATCCTAGCACCAAGTCATGACACCAAAGCGTGTAGACCAGCGGGTCTCAACTTGTGAGTGGTACCTCATTAGGGTTGAACGACCTTTGACAGGGGCCACCTAAGATCATTAGAAAACACACTTATTTACATTATAATTCATAACAGTAGCAAAATTGCAGTTATGAAACAGCAATGAAAATAATTTCATGGTTGAGGGTCACCACAGCTTAAGGAACTGTATTAAAGGGTCGCAGCGTTAGGAAGGCTGAGAGCCACAGCTCTAGAATCTTAGACACACAGATTTCTGGGGTCTGACATAGAATGTAGATTTGTTTCATTTTGTTTTTCGAGACAGGGTTTCTCTGTGTGGCCCTGGCTGTCCTGGAACTCGCTCTGTAGACCAGGCTGGGCTCGAACTCACAGAGATCCACCTGCCTCTGACTCTTCTCGCTGAGATCAAAGGGGTTCACCACCACTGCCCAGCTCCACACATTCTTTTTCACAAATGAGAAAAAAACCTGAGTTCTGAGTTCTTGTGGGAGGGGAAGTGAGTCTCAAGATTCCACAGTGGGTTAGAGATCAAGATGCCACCAAGAGAGGCGCAAGTCCTTTCTCCCTGTACTCAGGCCTGCCAGCCCCAGGGACCCAATCTAGTAGACAAGAAGAGGTGCATGCTTCTGTCCCCTCCCAGCCCACCACCCCGCCCCTCCTGTGTCTCTCCCTCCTGCCCTACAGTTGGCCCTGAACGAGTGGCTATCCTCCAAGATTCCACCACCCGTACGGGCTGCACCATTAAAGTGGACTTCAACACGTCCCTCACCCTGTGGTGTGTGTCCCGGTCCTGTCCTGAGCCAGAGTATGTGTGGGCCTTCAACGGGAAGGCTTTGAAGAATGGCCTGGATCACCTGAACATCAGCAGCATGACGGCAGCCCACGAGGGCACGTACACATGCATTGCTAAGAACTCCAAGACTCTACTCTCCGGCTCTGCCTCTGTGGTGGTCAAGCTGTCCGGTGAGTCAGCCCCAGCCTAATGACCAGATGCTCTCCACAGAGGCCCAGCAGGCCTTTGATGACTGGACCACCATTTTCCCAGAAGAGAATTAGATTCCCAGCACATGCACTGAGCGGTTGGGATAAGGTGGCAGGCATATTGGATTGTCCCCCTCTTGTCTAGGTGTAAAAAGAGTCAGGCAAAATCTGTCACATCAGAAAATAAATGGTGACTCATATCCTGTGCCTTGAGGTTAGAGTGAGTGACATGTGAGCCCAGTGTCCCCTTCGGGGGGTGGCAGAGTGGGACCCTGGGGTCCATGTCCTTCCGTGTAATTATCCCTGTTGGTGGAAAAGGCAGCAACAGCTGGGAGCCCTGCCCAGCCCAGGACACGCAGGCCTGAACTGCACACTCTCACACACCACAGCTGGAAACCCTCGGTTCTACATAAGTGTGTGGGGTATGGGAGGAGGTGTTGGGCATTGAGAAACCTCAGAGAACACTGCCCATGCCCCAAGGACGGTGGCTTTGAACATCAAGTTCTCATCTAAAATCACAGTGTTTGAAAGGTGAAGGCAGGAGGATCAGGAGTTTGAGGCCATCATTGGACACAGACAGTTCGGAGTCAGCTTGGGCTACATGAGACCTTGTCTCAAAAGAAAATAAAAGCATCAATAATTCTACCTGGGTTTCTTTTCAAGCGGCCATTGTCCCCTAGGGACAGTGGGAATCGTCCTCCGCCTCCTCCCTCCCTTCTTCCTCCACTAACAGGCTGGGTCTCATGAAAAGGGTGGGGATGGACCCCTCTTTCACGCAGAACAAAGATGGAAGTCCCAAAGGTAAGTGAGCCTCCTGTATTACCTGTGAGGGCCCTTGGCTGGAGACAAGGTGGACCAGAGGACTTCGGGGACAGCATGGGGGGTGTCCAGGGTCTGCAGGTACGTGTAGGGTGTACCTAATGCAACACCCCGAGTTTGCTTCCTCCCAAGCTGCCAGAAATTGTGTGGCAGATGCTGGGAGTAAGATAGAGGCCAGAGAGACATAACTGTTACCCTGCCTGGGAAACAAGCTGATCTGATGGAGGAGGCACAGTCTTTCTCTGATCTCAGGGGAATCAGGGAGGGGAGCTGCCAGTCAAAGAGAGGAGGCACAGCCTGAAAGAATTTCCAGGTCATTATGAGATACTGCTTTACTTTAAAATTCATAGTCTGATGGGGGAGACACAGGTCCCACTATAACTGTTATAGAAATTTTCTGATACAATTGACATAATTGCTCCCAACTCTTGGGGGGGCAGGTCTCTAACTTGATCAGAGTGTTCCACTTTGATAATTCCCATTTCTCAGTCTGATGGAGGAGACGGGGGCTTCCACCTTGGAGAGAATTTCAAACCAATGGGGTAGTCTTCCCAGCTTCTAGGGTCCCAAACCTGATTAGAAAAAATCTAGACTTTCCCAATCTGATGGAGGAGACATAACCCACACCTTGTGAGGATTTTGAATGCAATACAGGATGCATGGCTTCTTCCCTCTAGAGGCTTCTGATCTGATGGAGGAACTGTCAGCCCATATTCTCGGGTCTGCTACTTTCACAGAAAAGACATGCAATGGGAAGAGAAGTTCCAGACATCCTATGGGGGAGACACAGCCACATTTTCTGGGATTCTCAACCTGATAGGAGTGTTTGGAAGTTTCCACTCTGATGGAGGAGACATGGCCAGATTCTCTAGGGTCTCCTGATTTTTAGGAGGGACAACCTGCACCGTCACCCAAGGCTGAAATCTAGAGAGGGAGATGTGTCCCTGGCAAGCACCACTGAGAGAGTCTATGTGATCACCCATGAAGTCACCTCCATCCTTGGTCTCCCCAGCACCTCATGAGGAGCACTTTCCCTGGAGGAGTTGGCCAAGGGAGGGGGAGGACTCCACCCCACACCCAAAGCAGACCTGGCTGACAGTGGTGGTGGCTCTCTCTCCAGCCGCAGCCATGGCCATGATGATTGTGCCTGTACCGACTAAACCAATGGAGGGCCAGGATGTGACCCTGACCGTCCAGGGCTACCCCAAGGACCTGCTAGTCTATGCCTGGTACCGTGGACCCGCTTCAGAGCCCAACCGATTGCTCAGCCAGCTGCCGTCGGGGAACTGGATCGCCGGCCCTGCACACACGGGCCGGGAGGTGGGCTTTGCCAATTGCTCACTGCTGGTGCAAAAGCTGAACCTCACGGACGCCGGGCGCTACACACTCAAGACCGTCACACTGCAGGGCAAGACTGACACGCTGGAGGTGGAGCTACAGGTGGCCCGTGAGTGAGCGGCGTGGGGGGGGCACAGTCCCACAGGTGGCCTTCTCCTCCCTCACAAGCCTGAGGGACACGGGCATGTGCCTCTCCCATCTAACCTGAGTGTCCCCATGTGTGGCACTTGCCTTGCCTCTCAAACGATGATGAGCACCAAGGGTGGAGGGGCCTCCATCAGACTGAGGTCTCCTTGTCCATGTAAGGTATATGTCAGATGGAAGGCTATAAATAGGGGTGTCATGTGAGGGTGGGCATCTTTTCTTCTCAGGTGAGTGGAAACTAAACCACAGGGATGCAGCTTCTTCACCACACTGGGGAGTTGGGGTGAATGCAGGTATTTTCCTTCCCCATGAGACGTGCTATGAGGGCAAGCCGTTTCCACCTTCTGACACGAGAGCTCCCCCAACCTGAAATGCACAATGTGCATTAGGATGCAGGATGCAGGCTGCTAGGTGTGTCTCCTCCGTCAGACAGTGTTCTCGATGGGAACGACCTCTCCCACAGTGGAGAACCATGTCTCTTCCATCAGACTCAAACCTGTGTTCTCCATCAGACAGGGAGTTCCCAGAGTCAGGGACAGCGTCTCCTCCATCAGACTGGGAAAGTCCCAGAGTCAGGAACTGTCTCCTTCATCAGATTGGGAAACTCGAGTCAGGAAATCAGACTGGGAGCTCCCAGAGTCATGGACAGCATCTCCTCCATCAGACTAGGAGTTCCCAGAGTCAGGGACTGTGTCTCCTCCATCAGACTGGGAACTCCCAGAGTCAGGGACTGTGTCTCCTCCATCAAACTGGGCGCTCCCAGAATCAAGGGCCATATTTCCTCCACCAGAGTCAGGAACCATGTCTCCTCCATCAGACTGGGAGCTTCCAGAGTCAGGGACATGTCTCCTCCATCAGAGACAGGGACCTTGTCTCTTCCGTCAGACCAGAAGCTGCCAGTCAAGAACCATACTCTCACAATTAAAGGCCATGTCTCCTCCATCAGACTAAGAATTCACAGAGATCTTCAAGGCCATGTTACTAGGGCAGGTGCGCTGGACAGGTGCCCTTGACAGAGAATAACAATCTGTAGTCTTGCCTGTCCCAAACCTAGACACCCAGATGTCAAGATCCTGAGCCAGGACCAGTCAGGACCCAGCCACTGGCTATCTGGGTTCGCGCAGGCGCACTCCCAAGCCCGGGAATTCCTTTGCAGCCTCCTTTGTCACAGTCCAGCTGGAGGATCAGTCTACCTTCCTGCACCACCAGACCCCAGATCCTGGCACAGGCTGAGCGGGGCGGAGGGGTCCGCGGGAGGCGCGGTGGGCGGGGCTGCGGGAGGATCCTCCTGCTGACTGACAACCTCCTCGTCCCCGCCCCCGGTCCTCTTGCACAGCCCTGGAGTAGCCGCAGCAGCAGCAACAACAGCAGCAGCAGCAGCACCCACACCGCAGGCCATTGAGACCTGGAGAGAAACGCGCTCTCGCAGCATCTACCCTCATCCACCCCTCAGCCCAGGACCGCTCACCTGTAGTAGGGATGCAGACCGCGGTCCCGCCATCCTGCCTCCATCTAGATTTAGCACCTAGCTGTGGGAGAGCTACCCAGTCCATAAACGTCAGGATGAATGCACGCACGTGGTTGTCAGCCTCTCCTTCCACCGCCGCCAGTTGGGTCAAGTGCAGCTAGGCCCCCCTGCTTTTGGTTGTCACCCCGAGCATGGGCGCATGAGCACCTAAGGATGCTTGACCCACGCCCCCTCTGCTCCAGGGTAGGACCTGGAGCTTTCGCAAAAGTCTGCAGCTCACATGGAGGGGTGCCCTGCTCCCCAGAGGGATAAAGACCAGACCTCTATGGGTACAAATAGAAAGAGTGGAGTAGGGAGGACCCTGTTTGCTGGGTAGCTCCTGCCCTCACCCTTGCCCTAAGGCAGGGCTACTTCCCCTCGGAGAACGTTATTTCTCAAGGGACTGTCCAGCACCTTCTAGATCTCAGCCATTACATCAAGAATGCAACAATCATGGTGGTGCATGCTCGTAATGCCAGCAGAGCTGGTGACAGGAGGATCAGGGGTTCAAAGCACAGGGCAGTCTGTGCAACGAGGTTCAAGACCAACTTGGTTTACATGAGACCTTATCTCAAAAAACATTTAAGGGGCAGAGAGATAAAAGAGGGTTGATACAAGTAGATTGTATGGACATAGAATTACTTCTCTCACACATTTTTTAAAAAATTCTAAGAAGTACATTGTTGAATGGAATCCCCACACAGTCTTCAGTAACAGAACCTTCTGTCTTCCTGCTGCTTCTTTAGCTTAGGGCTTCCAGTTTCTCAGTCACCTCAAGGGCCCTACTGGCTTTAGGTTTCCTAGTTGCAGGGGACTCTGGGAAATGTAGTCTTACCCTTGGGAGTGTTGACGCCTCCAAATGATGTCATCACTGGTCAAAGAGAATTGTTCCCAGGTGGGAAGCAAGCAGCCTCAGCTATGCTGGGTTGAAAATTCTGCCTCTCACGCTGTACAAAATGACCTATTTTACCTATACCCAAGAAGGTAAGAGGCAGCCAATTACCAGGTCTCAGAAAGCTTAGGGAACCACGATGCCAGCTGCGGCTGTGTGGACTGGGCATTGTGTGAGGGGTAGACGCTTAATTAGGCCAGCAGGAGGGGGAGGCAGAGAGGGAGAAGGAAAGGGAGGCCTCTAAAGTTTCTAGGTCAAGCTTGGTTCTGTATCCCTGGTACAGGAAGGCTCAGGTGTCCCCATGACCGAGTCATACCTCCCTCTGGGCATCTCTAGGCGCCATCTCAAGCCGGTACAGTGTCCTCCATTTACAGTCCACGAACAAAAACGACAACCACCATGAGATAGGCTTTGTGGTGAAGGGCACTTAGCTCTGGGTTCCAAACCTGCAAAAGAATAGTAAATGAGCCGGGCGATGGTGGCGCACGCCTTTAATCCCAGCACTCGGGAGGCACAAGCAGGCGGATCTCTGTGAGTTCGAGACCAGCCTGGTCTACAGAGCTAGTTCCAGGACAGGCTCCAAAGTCACAGAGAAACCCTGTCTCGGAAAAAAAAAAAAAAAAAAAAAAAAAAAGAATAGTAAATAGTAAATGAGAATAATGTGGCTAGTTTTATTTTTCATTGCTGAGGAATGAATCTAAGACCTTGTGAAGACTAGACAAGCTCTACCACTGAGCCACACCCCAGCCCCTCACTGGGGGATTCTAGGCAGGGGCTCTACCACTGAGCCACACCCCAGCCCCTCACTGGGGGATTCTAGGCAGGGGCTCTACCACTGAGCCACACCCTCAGCCCCTCACTGGGGGATTCTGGGCAGGGGCTCTACCACTGAGCTACACCCCAGCCGCTCACTGGGGGATTCTAGGCAGGGGCTCTACTACTGGGCCACACCCCAGCCCCTCACTGGGGGATTCTAGGCAGGGACTCTACCACGGAGCCACACCCCCGACACAGTCCACCATTTTATTTGTTTTCCTTGAGACAGGTTCTTACCATCTAGACCAAAATGACATAGAACTTTTGAACCTGCCACTTTAATCTCCCAAGTTTTGAGAGTCTGGGTCTTTTATGCCACCTGGCCAGGTTACTTTTGACCTTTTAGCTCACCAGTTCCTATGACATCTCTTATGTATTGCTGCTGTCAACTCTGTATGTCACAAGAGAGGAAACCAAGGGTCTGTAGTACTGTATACCTTGCTCCAGCTTTTGTAGTTCCCACAGCCGCCGGAAGGAAGCGCAGTCAGTATAACCAGTTCCTCCCAAGGCAGCGCGGAGTGATGGAGCTGACGGACAGATAAACACAGAAACTCCTCTCTGCTGGGGAAATCGACTCTGTATTTCTTCATCCATAAAACAAACATCATCATAGCTCTTCCCTCATAAGACTGAGGATGCTATAAATGTACAAAAAGAAACCCTTGAGTATTGCCAGTAATGTTCGCAACCCTCAGGCAGATAGAAAACAAACACATTTGTCTAAGGCTGAGGGTGTAGCTTCCAGTGTTAGAGCCCCTACTTACAATCCCCCAATGAAGGGTCATGGGATATAGCCCAGTGATAGAGCTCCGACCTAGAATCCCACAGTGAGGGACTGGGGTGTGGCACAGTGGTAGAGCCCCTGCCTAGAATCCCCCAGTGAGAGACTAGGGGTGTGGCTCAGTGGTAGAGCCTCTGTCTAGAATCCCCAGTGAGGGGCTGAGGGTGTGGCTCAGTGGTAGAGCCCCTGCCTAGAATCCCCCAGTGAGGGGCTGAGGGTGTGGCTCCTACCCAGGATGAGTCCTAGGTTCCATCCCCAGTAGAGGGAGAAAAATAATATGTGTTTCTTCCATGCATCTTCCCACATACGTAAGTCTGCCTCATTTTGTGTAGTGCTTAGTAGACTTGTCATGAAAATCACTCATTCTGCCTTCCAAGACAATAATAACCCTAAGCACCGGGCGGTGGTGGCGCACGCCTTTAATCCCAGCACTCGGGAGGCAGAGGCAGGTGGATCTCTGTGAGTTCGAGACCAGCCTGGTCTACAAGAGCTAGCTCCAGGACAGGCTCCAAAGCTACAGAGAAACCCTGTCTCGAAAAACCAATAATAATAATAATAATAACAACAACAACCCTAAGCCAGTCTAAGTCTTGGAACTACACTATTACTCCCAGCAACTTCTGAGACCTGTGATCTCGATGAAGATTCTGACTCCACCATCCAAGCTTCAATTTGAAAGGGGCTCCACTTCCCAAAGCTCCTAAATATGTGTTAAAAAAAAATACAGTCATCAGGGCTAGAGAGGTGGCTCAGTAGTTAAGAGTACTGGGTTGCTCTTCCAGTGGACCAGAGTTCAATTCTCAGCACCCACATGGCAGCTCACAACTGTCTGTAACTCCAAGATCTGACACCCTCACACAGACGTACATGCAGGCAAAACGCCAATACACATAGAATAAAAGTAAACAAATAAATAATTTAAAAATACATCGTAGCTGGATGTGATAGGTAATCCCAACTCTCAAAATGCTGAGGCAGGGGCTTTGCTCTAAGTTTGAGGCCAGCCAGAACTGCATCCTGTATCAGAGAAACAAAAAGAGGGGCTGGAGATGTATTGTGTTAGTGGAATGCTTGCCTACCTTGCCTGAAGCCCTGGGTTCAATCTCCAGCACTGCAGAAACCCAGTGAGGCAACACACACCCTGGAGGTGGAGGCAAGAGAGTTAGAAGTTCAAGGTCACTCTCAGCTCTATATCACAATCCAAGCCAACTTGAGGTACAGAAGACCCTGTGATTGGCTGGGTACCGTGGCACACGCTTTTATTCCTAGAACCTGGGAGGTAGAGGCAGGAGGATCTCTGTGAGTTCCAAGCCAGCCTGGTATACTTAGGTGGGTTCTAGGCCAGCCAGAACTACACAGTGAGAGTCTGTCTAAACCAAGACAAGAGAGAGAGAAATAGAGATGGGGGGGGGGGGTAACTGTCCAGATTTCAGCTCAGAGAGGAGTATGATTCACACAGGAGACAAAGGCAGAGGCCTCTGACCAGAGAGCTCACTGGTTCACCACCACCACCAAAGCTACCAAGCCTAGGTGTCCCTTGGAGCTCTTGGATTCCACCATCCCAGGAGGAGAGGTGGAAATCACCTCCAAGACACCTCTACCTCCTTCAGCCCCATCCCCAGATGCCTTTTTCTGAAGTAACTGACAGAGATGGGTTGGACAGGGAATGACCTCGCGGCCACACACACAGTGACCCAGTTGCCTGTGGAACCCAGCAAAGAAAAGGGAGGAAGCCTGACCCCATTTTTTCTCTATGAACTGGAATGACAATGTGGGGAGGAAATGGGATGGGAGGCAGAGGGTGCCGGGCGTCAGATGACTGCGCTGTCCACCTTTAGAACCAAGGGAAGCATCTCATTCTGGCACACGGTGCTCCCAGAGGGAGTCACAGCAGCCGCTGCCAGTCACTGTTTGGAGCTCTCGGTGCCCCCACCACCACCATAGCGTGTTTTAGAGGCAGGGATCAAAGCCCCTAGAGCTGTGATTTCTTCTCTCTTGGATTGACAGCCTCGGGCATTCTTTGGGTTTCGGATGGTTTGTTTTGTGCTTGGAGGCAGGGTTTTGCTACAAACCCCAGGCTGACCTGGAAGCCAAGTGCCTCCTTCCTCCGTCTCCTGAATGCCGGCAGGACAGGGACACCCAGCCGCACCCAGCCGCACCCAGCTACAGAATTCTTCCCAAGGCATAAATGGCTCCTCACTCTTCATATTCCATTTCCTCTCGTCCATGGCCTTCTCTATGTTCCGGAAACCCAGAGGAGTAAAATAAATACATAAATACATATACATATATATGAGAATTGAGCTGGTGGAGGCGGGGGGTGGGGGCGGTGTGTGGCCAGATGACTCATGGGTAAATGCATTTGCTGTCAAACCCGATGTCCTGACTTCCGTCTCCAGGGTCCACATGGTAGGAGGGGAACTGATTCACAAAACTGTCTCTGACTTCCACATACATGCCCTGTCATACGCACACATGCGCACACACACACACAAACAAAGTTCAAGAACTGAGCTGGGGTGTAGCCCAGCTTGTAGAGTGCCTGCCTCTGCACAAAGCCAGCCCCACATAAACCACGCAGGGCTGTGTACAGCTGTCATCCCCCAGAGGAGGCAGAAGCACTCCAAGTACATATGTTCCAGGCCAACCTGGGCTACAGAGTGACACCCTGAAACAAAAGAACCAGTCTCCTTGACTGGTTGTCATGGTGCACACCTGTAACCGCAGCACTCCAGAGGTGAAGTAGGAGAACCATCAATTCAAAGTCCGTCCTAGGCAACAAAGCCAGTTTGAGGCCAGTCTGGGCTACCAAAGACCCTGTCTCCGGAAAGCGAGAATCAACAGCGTGGCTGAGAGGACCATTTGAATGCCCATAGCTAAAGATAGCTGGCTTGGGCATTTCAAGGCTCTGAACTGCATGACAGGGTCTAGGATGCCAGAAGTCCAAGGCCAAGGGCTAGTTAGGGAGCTCACTCTGTGAGGACCCCTATCTGGGCTGGTAGGGGGCCATCTTGTTTTGGCCTCCCAGGGCCTCTTTCCTGAGAAGGACAGAGAGGCAGAAGAAGATGGGCAAGAGTCCAAGATCCCTAATAAAGGTACTAGTCCCATCAAACCAGGGTCCCATCTTTCTTGAGTTTTATTATTTGTTTATTAATTAATTCATTTTTGGTTTTCAAGACAGGGTTTCTCTGTGTAGCCCTGACTGTCCTGGAACTCACTCTGTAGACTGGGTTGACCTAGAACTTAGAGAGCCGGGATTAAAGGCATGTGCCACAATGAGGGCAGAACCCCACTTTTATGGGGTCTCTGACCCCACCCTTGACCAGTGGTAGAGCCCCTGCCTAGAATCCCCCAGTGAGGGACTGGGGGTGTGGCCCAGTGTTAGACCCCTGCCTAGAATCCCCCAGTGAGGGGCTGGGGTGTGGCTCAGTGGTAGAGCCCCTGCCTAGAATCCCCCAGTGAGGGGCTGGGGTGTGGCTCAGTGGTAGAGCCCCTGCCTAGAATCCCCCAGTGAGGGCCTGGGGTGTGGCTCAGTGGTAGAGCTCCTGCCTAGAATCCCCCAGTGAGGGCCTGAGGGTGTGGCTCAGTGGTTGAGCCCCTGCCTAGAATCCCCCAGTGAGGGGCTGGGGTGTGGCTCAGTGGTAGACCCTGGGTTCAATCTCCAGCACTGAAGTAAAATGAATAAATTAAAAATAGGAATGGCAAGATGGCACAGCTGGTAAAGATGCTTGCAGCAAAAGCCGGAGGACCGGAGTTCAATCCCTGGAGCCTACATGGTAGAATGAGACAACCAAATCCTGAAAGTTTTCCTCTGACCTCCCACAGGGGTGTTTTGGCATACAAAGCAACACACACGTACACACACACATACCCCACATAAATAAAATAAGGTGTGCACAGGTTTCTGCTGTAACATACAGCCACAAGCATGGTGGCTTAAAATAAGTCTCCAAAAGCTAAAATGAAGCTGTTCCAAGACTCCAGAGAAGAATCCATCCCTCCTCTCATTCCATTCATGCAGGCTGTCAGTGATCTCAAACCTGGTCCTCTAAGATCAGAGGTGAGAGAGAAGGAAGGGCATTCCCGACAGAAGGGAACAGCACGAGCAAAGGCTAGGAGGCGCCCAGGAGGAGAAAGCAAGTGGAATATCGAGGAGATGAAATAGCTGTGGGAGTCAGAACACTTGGCTAATCGCCTGGAAGGTGGGAACTGCGGCAGAGGACGCACAGGCTCTGAAGTTGGATGCCACCAGCACCCCTTCGGCTGCCTCTGAAAAACAAGCCTCATTGTAAGGGAAGAAAAGAGGCAGGGACATGCCAAGTGTTGGGGCCCAGAAGCTGCTAGACAAAGCGGGGGGGGGGGGGGGGGCAGAGAATACGGTGAGAGAATACGTTGTTCTGGCCAGCCCTGCCCGGACCCTGAGACACAGGGGCTCTGGAGGGAAGTGGGTGATAAGTGCGGGCTGTGGTTTTTCACCCATCTGCAAAGAAGCCTCGTCCTCTCCCCGACTTCCCCTCCCGCCCCACAGGCTGCCTTGTTTGTTCCCCCATCATTCGTTTATGATGGGAAAGGCTGGATTTCCCCTAACCCAGCAGACTCCTCTTCCCTCTGCCTAGCCCGACCCTCCCACCTCGGGAAGCCCCGTGCGGCCTCCCAGAATGTCCCAGAAGGATGAAACTGCTGGTACCTTCTGTTACCCATTCATCCAGTCAGAGGGGTCTCCAAAAGAGGAAGGAGGTCACCCGCAGTCACCCAGCATGTGGTCAGCTTGGGACACTGGGACTTCATCGCCCTACTGTCCTCCCAACACCCCAAAAGACTGTCTTTGATATGAGGAACAAGTTTGTAGAGGAGGTTCTGCAGGAGAGGGGGTCTGGATTCACACCCAGGTCTCTGAAGGATGACTTTACTGTTAGCTTAGAGGCGAAGGAGACAGGACCTGGCCCTGTCTTCTCACTTCTGTTGGGGAGAAAGAAAGACGTATCCCCAGACAGACAGGCATGGCCCAGCAGACAGGAGAGTTCAGGAGGCTGTAGGAGCTAAGAAGAACCATTGAGGACTTCCTGGAGGAGGGGAACAGCTGCCTGTACCCTAGAGACAGAACAGTGTACAAAGGTGCAGCGCAAACGGGAAGCGCGAGGCCTTGAGAATATGTCCATTGCCCTCTCCGGGTAAACAGTATGCCTCACTAAACAGTTAGGCACAACAAATATTCACTCGTTCATTGAATAAACACTTCCCGGAGTTCGGAGGGACGTGGAGACACCGCGGCGACTACCACGGTCCCACTTGGATTGCGACCTTGACCTAGGAGTCAAGGAGCCAAGCAGAAGGAAGAAGAGGGAAAAAGCAGAAAGAATGTTCCAGGCAGAGGGGACAGCCTATGAAAGGAGGTCGTTTCTCAGGGCGACGTTTTACCAATGGGTCGCCGTTCCTCTGAAGCCTGGGGGTGCTCAGAGAGGCCTGATAACACTGACCCATTGGCAATTCCTCCCTAAGGCACTGGAAGCCACAGAATAGCGAACACAGAAGGAAAGATTGGGCTTGTGTTTCGGAAATAAGCCTCCTCGATGCCCCCGGGGGATGAGCACAGAGAAGCCACAGAACCACAGTAGCAGAGGTGGTCAGAATTTGCACCCGGTGCCAGGGAATGCGTGCAGAGACCTTTCTCAGTTCCCTGGCCGTAGGTGAGACGTTGGCTCGTAGCAGTCTCCAGGTGGCGCCAGTGAGCCGCCCTCCGAGCTTCTCCAGTATCAAAGGTGGGTGGACCCTGAGCAAAACACTGAGGTCCCCCTGTCGCCAGCCCATGCTCCCTGACCCTAGTTAGAGGACCCCAGAGTAGATTCCTGATCGTTCCCTTCTGCCTGGGGCACCTTTCTCCCCTTCAGACTATAGGAAGTCCACGGTGCCACCACCAGACCGCCCCACACTCCTGTGAAACTGTCCAGGCTGGGGTTGTCGGTGTGGAATAGGGATTTGGAGTGGACTGTCACTTCTCACATCAAGAGAAGGAGGCACACCTGTTTCGTTATAGAGAGGGAAACTGAGGTACAGCGAAGCCCTGGCACTCCGCGGTGCTTCAGAGAAAGCCGCAGACGCCTCTGCGCTCACTTGGCCCCCTGTCTGCACCTGCCCCCCAACCCTGCTCCCTGGGTAACTTCCCTGGCACAAGGACCAGGGGAATTTCTGCCCCGCCGGCCTCTGGGCCACTCGCCTGCCCTTCCCGGCGCCAGCCACAGCTTGGGGTTAAAGTCCAGAGCCCTGCCCGGGCTCCTGGCTAATCGGAAGGGAGATGAGGCCCCACTTCCTGCGGGGACTCCCCTGCTACCAGAGGTCTCACACCATCCAGAAAATTATTCTCCCGTTACTGATTTTGTAGCCTAAGCCTGGAGCTCCCCTCCCCACAGCCTCAGTTTCCTCTCGCAGTGAGCTCCAGGGCGCAGGAGAGTGAGATTTCAGCGTGGATGTGGGGTCCCGAGAACTGCTGTGTGAGATCCCGAACCAGCTAGCCGTTGCTCCTTTGTTATGTTTATTTGTGTTGTTGTTGTTGTTTTTCCCATTCTGTGAGAGTGTCTCACTATGTACCCTGACTGGCCCAGAGATCCCCCTGCCTCTGCTTCCTGAGTAGGTTCTGTTGCGGTACTGGGACTTGAGTCCAGGCCCTCTGGCTTACTCTGGGAGGGTTCTAGTATCCAGCCCCTCATTGGTGGATTCTGGAAAAGCCCTGTACCACCAAACTACACTGCAGTATCCGAGATATTCAGGAAACTGAGGCAGGAGGAGCAAAACCCAGGCCAGCGAGGGTATGCTGGGGAGCCTGTCACAAAATGAACACTGCGGAGATGACCCAGTGGGTAAAAGGCATTCCGGATCCCCAGCGTCTACAAAAGGCAGGGCACTGTAGTATACACGTGGGACACAGCAGGATGGATCCCCAGAGCGAACTGGCCAGCCAGTCTGGCAGAAACGACTCCAAGTTTAGCAAGAGTCTCAAAATAAAAAGTGAAAACCAGCAGTGTTGGCGGAAGCCTTGAATCCCAGCACTCAGGAGGAGCAGGTCGATGAATCTCTGTGAGTTCAAGGCCAGCCTGGTCTACATAGCAAGTTCCACCACAGTTGAAGCTAGGAAGAAATATGAACCAAGTTCAAAGGCAGGAGGGAACATGAGGAGACATGAGGGGCTTCTTTCTTTCTCTTCCCATGGCCCTTTAGCCTTCCCTTTTTTATTTTTGGAGGGAGGTTTTGAGGCAGGTTTCTCTGCATAGCCCTGGGTATTTTAGAATTCACTCTATAGAGCAGGCTGGCCTCAAACTCACAGAGATGCGCCTGCCTCTGCCTCCCAAGTGCAGGGATTAAAGGTATGCGCCACTGCATTCCTGTTTATTGTTATTTTATTTTATTTTGAGACAAAGTCTTATGTAGTCCACGCTGGCCTCAAACTCACTGCACCCTCAAGGGTAGCTTTGAACCTATGACCTTCCTGTCTCTCCAGGGCCGGCACCGGATGTGCACCACCACATTACTTCTTGGGTTGCTGGGGACTGAACTCCATGTGTTACCTGTCTAGGTGAATGCTCTACGGATGAACTACATCCCAGCCTTGTTTCTGGCTTTCTGAACTCAAACTCACTATGTAGCCAGGGCTAGCCTTCGATTCTTAATCCAGTTAACTCCACCTCTCAACTTCTGGGGTCACTGCTGTGCCTTGCCATACCCAGCTCAAGTTTGCCTAAATTTATTTTTACTTATCAATTTTTATTATTTTTTCATTCACAGGGTCTGGAGTCTGGAGCATCACACAAACACGCTACCCTGAGCCCCAGCCCCAGAGTGGATATGTCAAATATCTGCCTCTCCCATCAGGACTGTGTGATCTTTCGATACATCTTTAGCCTCTCTGAACCTTGACCAAGGACATAGGGTAAAGCTGACACCTCAGGTGTCCCCGTAGATCTGCCCAGGACATATGTCCAAACCAAACAGGAGAGCCTTATGAGTTTTTAGGGTGGAACTGGCCACAAAGCCCAAAGTAGCTGCCAACATGTCTGTGTTGCAAGGGGTGGGGCTTGTGCCCGGCACTGCCAGGCCCCAGCAGCTTCCTTTCAACCTGATCCTTCTTTGGTGACCTGGGAAAGTGAGCAGAGCCATCCCTGGGTTACACAGGGTATCATCAGGCTACATTTAAGAGTTTTAGTTTGTAAACCAAGCATGGTAGCACACTCTTTTAATCCTAGCACCTGCCAAGGGACAGGTGGATCTCTGTGAGTTCAAGGTCAGCCTGGTCTGCAGAGTGAGGCCCAGAACAGATGGTACCACACAGAGAAACCCTGTCTGTAAAAAACAAACAGAAAAAAAAGGATCATTGTGTGTTTTTGCTTGGGGAATTTTTTAAACATTTACTTAATGGGTGGAAGAGATAGTTTGAGGGAGTCCATGTTCTCCTATTGTACCAGGTCCAGGAATCGAACTCAGATCCTTAGCCTTGGCAGTCAGCTTCTTTACCTACTGAACAATCTCACTGGCCTAGTTCAGAGCACTTAGGAAGGTTTAATAGTCCAACACCATAGCTACATCTCTTATGTTTTGTTTTGTTTTGTTTTCTGTTTGTGGTTTGTTTTTTTTGTTTTTTTTTTGTTTGTTTGTTTTTTCAAGACAGGGTTTCTCTGTGGCTTTGGAGCCTGTCCCAGAACTAGCTCTTGTAGACCAGGCTGGTCTCGAACTCACAGAGATCCGCCTGCCTCTGCCTCCCGAGTGCTGGGATTAAAGGCATGCGCCACCACCGCCCGGCCTCCGTTTGTGTTTTGATTGGGTTTTTTTTTTTTTTTTTTTTTTTTTTTTCTCAATCAAGACAGGGTTTGTCTGTGTAGTCTGGTTATCCTGGAACTCTGTGTAGACCAGGCTGGCCTCGAACTCAAGAGATCCTCCTGCCTCTGGCTCCCAAGTGCTGAGATTAAAGGTGTGCACCACCACCACCTAGCATTGTTTGGCTTTGTTTGACATAGGGTCTAATATAGACAAGACTGATTTCAAAGTACCTTGAACTCCTGATCCTCCAGACACCTGAGAGCTGGCATTACAGGCTAGCACTGCCACACCCGGTTCATGGGGTGCTAAGGGTGGATTCCAGGGGTTTGTGCCTGCTAGGCAAACCCTCTACCTGCTGAGCCACATGCCTGTGCTTTGAAGCTGAGCTCCGCTTAGAGACCATGCAGAAGTAGGAGAGACCTGGCGCTGCAACGCTGCTGGGAGCCTGGACTCTCTCCTGCTGTCTATCCAGGCCCAGAGCAACTACCTAGGAATCCATCCACATGGGCAGGGAAGTCAAGGCAGGCAGGGGCCAGGAGGGTGAGGCCAGGACCTGGGAGGACTCTGTGGGGAGAGTGGAAGCAAGAGTTGCTCCAGGCACAAGAGGAACATGAACCGGAAGTCTAGTCTGTCTCCTCACTTCTCAGTCCCCATGTCCACCCAGGAGGCCAGACCTTCATATTTCCTTGTTTCTCAGGTTCAAGATCATGATGAGGCTGATGCTCACACATAAGACACTTGGGTCATTCCTTCCTTCTAGAGGTCCTCCCCCCAGTCTTTCAGTGCCAGGGAAGAAACCCAGGCACTCTATTACACTAAGCAAGAAGCCAGACCCCAGCCCCTCACTGGGGGATTCTAGGCAGGGGCTCTACCACTGAGCCACACCCCTAGCCCCTCACTGAGGGGTTCTAGGCAGGGGCTCTACCACTGAGCCACACCCCTAGCCCCTCACTGAGGGGTTCTAGGCAGGGGCTCTTCCTAGAGCCATGCCTCCCATCTTCCCATCTGCACTATTCCCCTGTGCAATAACAACTTTCTATGAGCCCTGCTTTCAGGAATGCATTCATTCATCTTCATCCTGTTTCATTCTAAGGAGCAAATGTTGTGGAAAGCAAACCCTCAGCACTCAAGGGCACTGTGACGTAGAGGGGTCTCCAAGCCAGCACTCCCACTCGTAGTCCTACGTAAGTGTCAATCTGAGGCTGGTTCTACCTAAGTATCTGAGGCTATCCCTTAACACCTCAAAGAAAGCAGAGACCCAAGATGTTTGGGATGCTGGAATTCTTTGTCTTAAGAATGTCTTATGCAGGGCTGGAGAGATGGCTCATTGGTTGAGAATGAGGATGCTCTTACATAGAACCAGAGTTGGATATCCAGCACCCACTTCAGGCAGCTCACAGCTATCTCTAGCTCTAGTTCCAGGGGTTCAATGCCCTCTTCTGGCCTCTGTTGACACCCACACATGCAACAAGCCATACACAGAGATACAGATACAGGAACACGTACTAAGACATGAATCTTACTTTAAAAAAATATATATATATTAGGCCTGGCCAGGTGCAGTGGTACAGGCCTGTTATCCCAGTGACTCCAAAGGCTGAGACAAGAGTATCAAAAAGAGCAAGGCCTTCCTGGGCTACAGAGTAACATCGTACGCTAAATTAGAATCAATGAAGAGAATCCCCTGCCTAGAATCCCCCATTGAGGAGGGGCTGGGAGCTTGGCTCAGTGGTAGAGCCCCTGCCTAGAATCCCCCAGTGAGGGGCTGGGAGCTTGGCTCAGTGGTAGAGCCCCTGCTTAGAATCCCCCAGTGAGGGGCTGGGGTGTGGCTCAGTGGTAGAGCCCCTGCCTAGAATCCCCCAGTGAGGGGCTGGGGGTGTGTCTCATTGGTAAAGCTCCTGCCAATTATGCCCAAGGCTCTAAATTCACTCCCTATTGCCTAGCTTCCTGTTGGCTTTGATTTAACTGGACATACTGGAAAAGGTGTTCAATGCCCTCAGTGATCTAGGAAACGCTCCTTATACCTGTGGGAAATTCTGACATACATACTCATACACTAACACTAAGATGACTCACAGATCAGAAGCATCTAGACCTAGCAAGGATGTGAAGCAATTGGAAGTCCCAGCAGACACTGGAGATCAAAGTAGAGACTGACTCCACCCCATGAGAAGACTGGCAGATAAGTCAGTCGCTTGACAGAGCAGCGCCCAGCAAGCTCAGTGATAGCAATGACCCACATGATGGAGGAAGAGAGCAACTCCTGTCCTTTGTGTTCTGACCTCCACGTGAGGGCCACAGAGCACACATGCCCACAGACACACACATATTACCCACAAATACAAATATTCTTTTTTTTTAAATTAATTAATTTATTTATTATGTACACAGTGTTCAGCCTCCATGTATGCCTGCAGACCAGAAGAGGGCACCAGATCTCATTACAGATGGTTGTGAGCCACCATGTGGTTGCTGGGAATTGAACTCAGAACCTCCGGAAGAGCAGTCAGTGCTCTTAACCTCTGAGCCATCTCTCCAGCCCCCACAAATATTCTTTAAAAACTGTGTGGGCTCCAGGAAACAAACGCCCTGGTCAAAATCCAGGAACTAGAAATGGTCCATAAGCCCAACAGCAAAAAAAAAAAAAAAAAAAAAAAAGCAACCAATGAATATTCGCATGTCTCTGTGTAAGGGGCTACTACACTTCAGGAAAGGGGTGATTTGCTGGCAATTGATGATAGAAGATGAGGAACCTGAGGGCTGGAGAGAGGGCTCAGTGCTTAGGAGCCAAACACAGGTTGCCCGGTGAAGAGGGAGCTCCAGGCTCGGAGGGGGACTGTGTACTGTAGAGCCTAACCAAAGCAGGCAACCCTGATTCTAAACTGATTGCTCCTATCATATTTTTGAAATGGTTATGTTGCATTAAAAATATTTGTCTACTTAATAATTTCAGGATTTTGTTGTTGTTGTTGTTGTTTCTCTGTGTTGCCCTGGCTATCTTAGAACTCTCTCTATAGTCTGGGCTAGCCTTGAACTCAGAGATTTGCCTTCCTCTGCCACCTGGGATTAAAGGTGTGTGCTACCTCCACCTGGCTATAAAAATATTTTTTAATTCAAAACTTTGTTTTCAGCCGGGCAGTGGTGGCGCATGCCTTTAATCCCAACACTCGGGAGGCAGAGGCAGGCAGATCTCTGTGAGTTCGAGGCCAGCCTGATCTACAAGAGCTAGTTCCAGGGCAGGCCCCAAAGTTACAGAGAAACCCTGTCTCGCAAAAACAACAACAACAAAAAAAAAAACCTAAATAAACAAGAATCTTCTACTGTTCTAAATCTCCTTTCTTGAACTTCTGGGATATTCAGGACACAAGATCTTTGAGAACATAAGGGCATCTGTAGCCCACAAAAATGCTAATTTGGCATCAGAGACACATAAAAGATTTAATATTCCCAGAAGTGACTTAAGGTGTGTAACTCCACGTGAACACAGGGGCAGACGTGATAAGTTCAAGATTGAGTGATGTGCGAAAGCACCGGCAGCAGCCTGCAGCTGCCACCTCCTGCAAGGTGGGACAATAACCAAGCTCATGAGGTCCCACCTTCTCCGTTCCTCCCCAGCCAGCGCAAAGCCAAGCACTGCCCAGGCAGTACGTATTGTCAGCCATGCCCCAGCCAGTGTCTCCTGTGATGTGCGGACCTGTGGTGGCTCGGCCGAGAAGCTGCTAAACAAATCGCTGCTGCCTACTGGAGACTGGAGTCCACAGAAGCGAGGTAACTCAGCCACACCAGCAGGGTCCCAACCCCACAGTAGTGTGTCGGAGGAGTGTGACCCACAGTCCTGCGTCAGAAAGAGGGGACAACGAGCGTGCTTGCCCTGCCACAGGTGCCAATGAGGAAGAGTTCTGTGTGACCTTGGCTTTCCCAGAAGCCCGGGGAACTTTGGCTTCTGTACTCTGGGGCCCTATGGGGAAGGGGGAGTCTAACTTCTAGGGAAAAGGTGGATGACTAGAAATAGCTCTTCCTCCTGTAAAGGCTCCCACGGGGGTTCTGAGGGATCAGTAAGACGGCTCTACAGATAGAGGTGCTTGCCTTCAAACCTACGAACCTAAATGCCAAGCGAGGGCTCCACACAGTGGAAGGAGAGAATGAACCCCCACAGTTTGTCCTCTGACCCCCACATTTGCTCTAAGGCATGCACAGACACAGACAGACCCTAAATAAGTAATACACGTTATTGAAAACACACACTTAAAAGGGGGCCTCCTTATGACCGGAAGGATGACTCGGCAGTTAAGAGCACTTGCTGCTCTTGAAGAGGACCCAGGTTCAAGTCCCAGCACCCACAAAGCAGCTTGCAACCATCCACAAGTCCAGTTCCAAGGGATCTTGCGCCCCCTTCTGCCCTCAAAGGGCTCTGCACACATGTGGTGTACATCTGTTGATGCAGGCAAAAACACTCATACACATAAACTAAAAATAAATCTAGAAGGAAGGAAAGGGGGCTCCTAGTCTAATGGTGGAGGCTTGCCTGACTCCAAAAACGGCTAGACTGGTGGCAGACACATTTCTTCACGCCAAGGCGTAAGTTGTAGCCACTGGACTGCAGAAAGTAGGTAGAGTTTGTTCAGCATCACGGAGCCGACGGTTCCCTCCCCAGCACCTGCCTAAATGGGCCAGCCGTGCTCGCCGAAGCGCGTTATCTCAGCACTAAGGATTTGAAGATAGGACGACCGGAAGTTCAAGGATCCTCAGATCTTTGCCCAATGCTGAGAATAAAACTTTGCCACGTCACCACAGGCTCTGATAGAGGATTGAGGAGGTCCTGGCTGGTGAGTTCCAGTCTGAGGAAGGAGGCAGGAGCAGACTGCCTTCCTGGGAGGCGTCCTCACTCTCGTCTGGATCTGACCTTCCAGTCACCTGCATGTTCCCTGGGAAGGCATGGAAAGCTTCTCTCTCTCTCTCTCTCCTTTCCTTCTCCATTCCCTCTTTTTTTTTCTTTTCAAATAGCCTCACTTTGTAGCTAAAACTGTCTCATCACCCACTTTGTAGTCCAGGCTGGCATTAAAGTATGGCAATCCTACCTCAATTTCTCCTGTGCTAGGCTTACTGGTACAAGCCCGCACACCCAGTTCCTCATTCTTTCTCTCTCCCTGCTTCCATTCCTTTCTTCCTTTTCATAGGCTTTAACTGTAGCCCAGGTTAGCCTCAGACTCACCATGTCTATTCCTACCTCACCTCCCCAAGTACTGGGATTGCAGGTGGCTACCACCACCCCTGGCTGTAGTTCTTTGGGGGTGGGTGGGCTAGCCTCAGACTGCTAGAAATCCTCCTTAACCTCTTGAGAGCATCAATGGCATGTACCCAAAGAAGGCCACAGCCAACTTTCCTTTTTCATAAAGATTTATTTTTATTTACGTGTGTGTATGTGTGTATGTGTGTGTTATGTATGCAAGTTCATTTCAAGGCCAGAAGAGGGCATCAGATCCCCAGGAGCTGGAGTTACAGGCAGTTATGAGCCAGTTAATATATGAGCTGGGAATGGAACCCAGGTCATCCAGAAGAATAGTGCTCTAACCAATGGGCTGTCTCTCTAGTTCCTCCTTATTTTTTAATTAATTGTGTGTGTGTGTGTGTGTGTGTGTGAGAGAGAGAGAGAGAGAGAGAGAGAGAGAGAGAGAGAGAGAGAGAGAGAGAAACTCATGCCTCATGAACACGGAAGTCAGAGGATATTTGGGGGAATCTTTTCTCTCTGCCATGTGTGTTTTCAGAAGTAAACAAACTCGGGCTGGAGAGATGGATCAGTGGTTAAGAGCATTGCCTGCTCTTCCAAAGGTCCTGAGTTCAATTCCCAGCAACCATATGGTGGCTCACAACCATCTGTAATAAGATCTGGTGCCCTCTTCTTGACTGCAGGCATACACACAGATAGACTACTGTATACATAACAAATAAATAAATTTTTTTAAAAAAAAAAAGAATTAAACAAACTCAGGTCTTAGACTTCATAGCAAGAGCCTTTATCCACTGAGACATCTTGCTGGCCTTGAACTGGCTTTGCGGACAGGGACGACCTAGATCCTCTGCCTCCACAAGCTAAGTGCTGCTGGGATTAAAGCATTCTCCGCCATGCCTGGATTGTGTGGTTCTGAGGACAGAAGCCAGGATTCACGCATGTTAGGCCGGTGATCCACCAAATGAGGCCCAGCCCTGGAACCAGAGCCTCCCTTCTTGTCCTCACTGACAGGATGAACCAGAGTGGTGGCTTCCCTTCCCACCTTTGTGGAGAATCCTAGAATCAGGAACCTTCTATAGAAGCATCCCATGACTCCCAACCTTGGACGTCCCATGTTCATCCCAACCCCAGTCTCCCTGGGGGCACAGCCCTGATTGCCTATCACCCTCGGGTGCCATGACACCATCCGGCTACGGACTGTCCCTGAAAGTGGAGCGTGGCAGGCTCCTAGGGGGTTTCCACTTCCAATCTCATGCCTTACCCAGGAAGGAGGAGTCACCTCACCTTCCAGACAAACTGGGAGGGACAGGACAGGGTGCTGCGGAGGCCACAGTGCCACGTGACACTGGAGCCATGGATCTTCCCACAGGAGGATGAAGATGCTCTCTGGAGGCGTCCTGCTGTCAGGCAGCTCTGCCAGAGGCTTAACTGCTGAATCACTCACCTCGCAGACATCACACACCACTCTCAGTGTCATCATGCTAGTATGCGATGACTCAGGGGGAAACTGAGGCCCAGAATGATCAGATGCCTAGAAGGCAGAGCCCTGCTTCCAAAGGCCACACAGTAGCTTGTGTTCTCCTGGTGTCTGGTACTTTTATGGATCCGAACAGACAAAAGACTGAGTGCCAGTGAACTGGCTCGGCAGGGGAAGGTGTGCCTGTCAAGACTGAAGACCTGAGTTCCATCCCAAGGACCCACCTGGGAAGGAAGAACTGACTCCAAAAGCCATTTTCTCACTTCCAAATGTGTACTGTGACAAGCAGAGACCTGTACACACACAGAAGAAATAAATGCAGTCAGCCAGGCAGTGGTGGTGCACAACTTTATCCCAGCATTCGGGAGGCAGAGGCAGGCGGATCTCCGAATTTGAGGCCAGCCTGGTCTACAGAGTGAGTTCCAGGGCATCCAGGGCTACACAAAGAAATCCTACCTAAAAAAAATAATTTAAACAAAAGAGAGACAAGAAAGGAAGGAAGGAAAAGAAAAGGAAGAAGAGAAAAAAGAAAGAAAAAGAAAGACCAAAAACAAAACTTGAAAAGATGCAGATGTGGGGGTGGGGAGCCACTGGGCAGCAGCAAAGCCTTTTCTCCAAAGAAGCCCCACAGGAGTGGGAAGAGTCACACACCCCTCTCCCCCAGGCACAGCCACAGCGAGAGGCCACAAAGACTGTGCCCTGAGCCAGCCTAGGTGGAACTTTGAAGGAGCCATCATTAGAGTTTCTCATGGACATGTATGTCAAGAATGGTCACAGGTCCTTTTTCTTTCTTTTAGTTTGGTTTTGGTTTTTAGAGACAGCATCTCTTTGCATAGCCCTGGCTGTCCTGGAACTTGTTCTGTAGACCAGGCTGGCCTCAAAGTCACAGAGATCCTCCTGCCTCTGCCTCCTGAGTGCTGGGATTAGCATGCTCCACCACTATCCAGCTCGCTCTCTCTCTCTCTCTCTCTCTCTCTCTCTCTCTCTCAAAGATATATTTATTTATTATGTATACAACATTCTGCCTTCATGTATGCCCGCACGCCAGAGGAGGGCACCAGATCTCATTACAGATGGTTATGAGCCACCATGTGGTTGCTGGGATTTGAACTCAGGACCTCTGGAAGAGCAGCCAGTGATCTTAACCACTGAGCCATCTCTCCAGCCCCTCCAGCTCTCTTTTTTATTGTCTTATGGTGCTAAGAATCCAAACCAGAGTCTGGCTGAGCATGATGGTACACCCCTTTAATCCTAGCACTCAGGAACCAAAGGTAGGTGGATCTCTGGGAGTTGGAGGACAGCCTGGTCTGCATAGCCAGACCCTGTCTCAAAATAAAGCTCTTGAAAACAACCTATATAATAGGCAGTCTATCACTGAGACACTCCCCCAGCCCCTCACTGGGGGATTCTGGGCAGGGGCTCTACCACTGAGCCACACCTCAGCCCCTCACTGGGGGACTCTAGGCAGGGGCTCTACCACTGAGCCACACCCCCAGCCTCTCACTGGGGGATTCTAGGCAGGGGCTCTACCACTGAGCCACACCCCCAGCCTCTCACTGGGGGATTCTAGGCAGGGGTTCTACCACTGAGCCACACCCCCAGCCTCTCACTGGGGGATTCTAGGAAGGTGCTCTTACCACTGAGCCACACCTCAGCCCCTCACTGGGGGACTCTAGGCAGGGGCTCTACCACTGAGCCACACCCCAGCCCCTCACTGGGGGATTCTAGGCAGGGGCTCTACCACTGAGTCACGGCCCCAGCCTCCCACTGGGGGATTCTAGGCAGGTGCTCTACCACTGAGCCACACCCCAGCCCCTCACTGGGGATTCTAGGCAGGGGCTCTACATCTTAGCCATGTCCCCAGATCCCTTTTTGAAATGAGTGTCCCTGTTGTAGCTCCTACCTCTGCCTTCCAAGTGCTGGGATAAGGGGAGTTTCCCACTGCAACCCAGCACTTTCTTACTGGAATTCATACTGTGCCAGACCTGTTCTGAGAGGGGCTGAACTCTGTTGACCCTCATAACCATCTGATAAGGCATGTGCATCACCCCACTGTGCAAAGGAGGAAGCTGAGGTTCGCAGCAGGAGTCACTTACCCAGGAGCAGAGACGGTCGCTTTGGTTTTTGTCTTGTTTTGCCCCCCACTTTTTTTCAAATAAGCTCTTACTATGTGGTCCACACTGACCTCAAACCCATGACCCTCCTGCCTCAACCTCCAAGTGCTGGGGTGACAGGTATCCTCACCAGCATGCCTGGCTCAACCTGATTTGACAGTGTGTCATCCACAGATGAGGGCCTGATGTCCCACATTCATTCCATAGCTTGTCCGTTCACTCTCTGTATCCATCTGATCTGTGCCCATCCCTCGGAGACACCCAGCCACCCACCGAGGGGCAGGTGCCAACCTCCCCACATCCTGATCCCATCCTTCCAGGCTGGTCAGAGTGGTTGGGGGAGGGGCGCATAGGGTGTCACTCTCCCAGGCAGCAGAAAGAACAAACCAGATGTCGCAATGCCTTGACTCAGCTCCTGCGTGCAGACCCAAGAGAGAGAGAGAAGAAAGATAAAGCCTTGGCCGAGCCCCAAGGGGCTGACTCTGCCCAGTGCCAGGGAGTCAGGCGGCTGCCAAGGCCCAAGGGGAGGAGCCGGAGGTCCAGACCTTGCTCCAGGAAGCTGGCCTGCTTCACCTCTGGGGGCAGGGCATCCTGGTGGACGCCAGGAGCCCAGAGAGAAGGCTGCTGGAGATCTCTTCATCTAGGTTCCGGCTTGTCGTGCGACTGAAGTCTAACTCCATTCCTTCTTGTCGCGGTGGACGGTCTCTGTCCACCTGCTCGCCCCTCCCTGTTGCAAGCTGCAGGGTATGGGTTGGGCTGTCAAATCCCTGTAGATGACCCTAAACCCACAGCTTCTCCCTTCCAAGCCTCAGTTTCTCCACCCAAACCAGTCCTTCCTTGGGAGTAGGGACTGAGAATGAAAACCGATTTGCACCCTCTGGGGCTGAGGGCTACCTGGCCAAATCAGCAGGTTGGAGATGGTACCGGGACCGTGGGAACCAGCGCTTACAGCCCAGCTCCTTTCAGTTCCGTGTGGTGTGAGCTGGGGAAGCCGCTTCAGCTGGGAATCTGCTGTGCTTTCCTCTCATCTTGAGACAGGGTCTCGTGTAGCCCAGGCTAGTCTGGGACTTCACAGTGTTGCTGAGGATGACCCTGACCATCTGGCTCTGCTGTGTCCACCCCAGGAAAGCTGCTATGGCAGGCCTGTGTCACCTTGACAGGTTTATATGGTTCTGGGAAAGCACCGTGCCAACACAGCTACGGCCCAGCTCAGGTAGAAATAGTAGCTGAATTTCCTCACAAGGTGTGGCAGAGATTAAGTGGGCTGACCCCAGTGGGAACTTGACCAGAAGGAGCAACCCCTTTCTGTCTCGTTTGTGTGTGTAAAAGGTGACAAGGAGGCCTGACACCTCGGGGGGACAGTTAAGGCAAGCAAGCAGTGTGGCCAGGCAGAGAGACACACACACAGGTAATCCCAGCATTTAGGAGGCACGGTTTGGGTTCAGTCTGGACTACATAGTGAGTTCAGCTACAACTACATAGTGACTTTCATCAGAAGAACAGGAAAGGAGCAGGAGGTGTGGCTCAGCATTTGGGTTCAATTCCCAGCACCCACATGGCGGTTCACAACCATGTCACTCCAGTTCCAGGGGATCTGACACCCTCTTCTGACCTCCATAGGCACCAGGCATGTGCATGGAGCATAGACACACACGTAGCCAAAGCACTCATACACATAAACACAAAACAAATACATCTATAAACTAAATACAATTGGAAAAGCCCAGCATAGCCCAGCATGGTGGCTCAGCCCACAATCCCAGCACACAGAAAGCTTCAGAGGAAGGAGAGGTTGAGGCTAGCCTGAACTACAAAGCAAGACTCTGCCTCAAACAAACAGGCAGATGAAGTAGAGGCCAACCGAGGAAGGAGAAAGCACTGTCAGTAACGTGTTTGCATGGTGGCTCAGGCCTTTAATCCCAGAGCTCAGGAGGCAGAGGCAGGCTGATCTCTGTGAGTTCAAGGCCAGCCTGGTCTACAGAGAGAGTTCCAGGACAGCCTGAGTTACACATAGCAAACTGCTTGCACTGCCAAGCATAGGACCTGAGTTGAAGGTAAATAGATAGGTAGGTAGGTAGGTAGGTAGGTAGGTAGGTAGGTAGGTAGGTAGGTAGATAAATAAGTAGGTAGATAGATAGATAGATAGATAGATAGATAGATAGATAGATAGATAGATAGATAGATACATAGATAGATAGATACATAGATAGATAGATAAGTAGATAGATAAGTAGATAGATAGGTAGATAGATAGATAGATAGATAGATAGATAGATAGATAGATAGATACATAGATAGATAGATAGATAGATAGAACCACTACAAACTCGCGTCATGCTGTGGCACCGTGTATTCCCCCATGAGGAAATATTGACAAGCACATCCCTGGGGCTCGCTGTCCTCTGCTCTGCTAACCCATCCCAATCAAGGGGTCACAGATCAGCGAGACCGTGTCATAAAAAAAGGCGGTGACATCGATGCCGAGGACCAGCACCTGAGGCTGCCATCCGCAGGCACGGGAATGCCAGAACTGTACGCACATTTTAAAAGTGAGGGTGGGGGGAGGGTGTGTTTTCTTGAACTGGTCCACTTAGCAAATAAGAGAATCGAGGCTGAGTGAGGTCAACTCTGGAAGTCACAAATTTTAAAGGTTGGTAAGATTTGCACCTAGGCCTCCAAGAAACAAAATGGAACAAAACTCAGAAACTGAGGTGGACGAGAGAGAATGAGGATGTAATTCACCCTAACTCCCCTTCCAGAAGGGGAATCGAGGTCCAGGTCCCCTTTGGTTCTCCCTCCTTCCTGCTCCCAAGGAGAAATTAAGGATGTATCAGGAGAGAGGAAGAAAAGATCTGAAGAGAGACAAAGAGCTTTGTGTGAGGGAAAGTGGTTAGACAGCAGGCAGGACTTCCCAGTCCTCTCTGGGAAGGTTTTGGGACTCATCCAGGGGCGGCCCCTGCCAGTGGGTGAGGCCTCTAGAGCTGCAGAGCCCTAGAGGAGAGACCCTAGTCCTCCCCGCCTGGGGTTTGAAAAGCCAGGGGGGAAACAGGGGGTTGGCCATCCTGGTTCCGCATCCTCCATTCCCGACACTGGAGGAGAGGCTGTTGTGGGAGCTGGGACTTTCCTAAGCGGCCGAACATTCTGGGAAATCAGAGACAGCTGCAGGGCGGGGCTCGTTCCAGGCCTCTCTCCCTTTCCCTCCCCTCTGTCCCCACAGGGTCCCCAGGCTCAGTACCTTCCAATTTGCCCCAAGGGTAGTCCTCAAAAATTGCTCCCTTGGGCCAGTGAGATGGCTTGGTGGGCAAAGGGGCTTGCTGCCAAGCCTGGCCGCTTGAGTTCGATCCTGAGACCCAGTGGTGGGAGGGGAGACTGCCTTCTGCCCCTTGTCCCCTACACTTGTCCACTCGTGGGCACACACGGTAAGTTAGTAAGCAAATGCGAACACCAGATTTGTAAACACACAAAGGCCTCCTTCCTTAGGCTTCTACCTTCAGAACTGACCTCCATTGCCAGATGCCTCCCAAATACACCCTCACCTCCCCCTCAGACCCTCACCTCCTCCCTCTGACTCTCACCTCCTCCCTCGGATCCTCACCTCCTCCTTCAGACCCTCACCTCCTCCTTCAGACCCTCACCTCCTCCCTCAGACCCTCACCTCCTCCCTCTGACTCTCACCTCCTCCCTCGGACCCTCACCTCCTCCCTCAGACCCTCACCTCCTCCCTCAGACCCTCACCTCCTCCCTCAGACCCTCACCTCCTTTCTCAGACCCTCACCTCCTCCCTCTGACCCTGCTTTTCTTCCACAGATCCTTCTCCCCAGGCTCTTTTGTTCCCTCCTCCATCTTTACACACATACCAGCACCAAACACCAACTCCCCCAGCATCATGCTGCCCCCAAGTGTGACACACACACTTTGTGTCACCCACTCCAATCTTGTGAAAGTCAAGCTGCCACCTTACCTGTCCCAAATCATGCCCCTAAGCCCTGTCCCCAGCTTCCGTTTAGTGGTCAGAGCTCCTCAACTTTCTCTTGGGCCTGGGAAACACAGAGGAGTGGGTTAGCAGATGCTAAATCCACCCTGCTCCTTCCCAGGGTGATCCCTCTTCTCACTTTACGGCCTCCCCCACCCACACGGTGGCAGGCAGAGGTGACGTTGCCTTGCTGAGTCTCGAGATGATGACTTCTCTCGGCTCACACAGAGGGACAGTCGTTGGGGACAGGACCCCAGCACTATGTTTGTGCCATATTTATAACAATTATTTGTCTCATGTGTGTTTGTGTGTGCATACAAGGCAGGGCATGGAGAGGACATGTCTCACGAGGACAGCTTGTGAGAGTCAGCTCTCTCCTTCGACCACGTGGATTCTGAATACAACCCGAGTTGTTCAGCTTGGTGGCTAGCAACTTACTGGCCGCTTGTTCATTTTGGGGATCATGTAGCCCCGGCTGGCCTCAAACCTTCTCTGTAGGTAGCTAAGGCTGGTCTTTGAACTCCTGGCCTTCCTGCCTCAGCCTCCATGGTGGTGGTTACTGATTCATTTTGTTGAGATAGTCTCCACAGGTTTTTCCAGGCTGGTCTTCAACTCATTCTGTAGCCCAGGCTAACCCAAACCTTTCTATGCTCTTGCCCCTCAGCTCTTGAGTAGTTAGAATTACAGACAAACACAACTCCTTGGGGTGGCTTGGAGGTGAGATTTGAACCCAGGTCCGGTCCTCTCCACTGATTCACCTTAATGGCAGGCACACTGTGGGGTGGGGGTGGGGGGTAAGGGGAGACAGCCAGAGAGAGACAAAAGCAGTGGGAACAGGTAAGGTCATCTGGCTCCTCAAATCCCACAGACGAGGTTAACCATCCACTTGGGTGCGGCCCCAGCCGGCCAAAGTCCCCTCACAGGCTCCACACCCACGTTCATGGTTCCAGGACCACGGAGGGTGCAGAGACAAAAAGGGACAGAAAAATGGAGAAGGTGGCTCACACTTGTTATCTCAGCACTCTGGAGGCCCAGGCAGGAGGATTGTCCCTAGTCCGTGGCCAGCCTGCGCTACAGAGACCCTAAAAGAGTGAGGAAACAGGACATGGGACAAGGGACCCAAGGATAGGTTTGTAGAAACGCATGAACATCCGGAGAGAGAACCAGGGGACCTCGTGAATCCTCTGGGCAGGTTCGCAGCGCAGTGCCCATGTCTCTGCCTCCCTAAATCTCCAACCGCCTCCCCCCATCCGCCTCCCAGTGACTCAGTGACCTGGACTCAACCCCAGTGGCCGCTCCACCTCCAGGGATGTCCGGGAAAGCCCCGAACTGCGGCCCCGCCCCGGGGCGGACCCTGAGGAGGCTGAGAGCTTCTGCCCCGCCTCCCCAGCTCCTGTACCTTTGAGTCAGGGCCCCAACCAGCCGGGCCTGTTCCCCACCCGCCAGCCCCTCCTCAGGGTGGGAAGGGAAGTGGGGGAAGCTGAGCGAGTCAGCCTGCACCCCCAAGCTCCACAAGTGACTGGCCTTGAGCCATAACTGCGGCCTGTTGGCCCAACCTCTATCTGCACTTTTCATCTGGCAGGATCTGTCTCCAGGTCTCTTCCCTCTGCATCTGGGATTCATCGGCACTAACTTCTCCTTTGAGATCTCTGGCAGGCAGGGACCGGGCAGACACACACACACACACACACACACGCACACACACACACACACAGACACGCTTGTCCACCCTGTGGCCTGCGAGCCCTGAGGCACAAGGAAGACAGAGGGTGGCTAGGGCCTGGGCTGGGCTTTCCATTCGCACCCTGATGGTGCAGGCTGTCACCCCACCTCCTCAAGAGGCAGCAGAAAGGTTCCAAGTTCAAAGTCATCCTGGGCTACCGAGCAAATCCAAGGCCAGCTTGGGCAGATTGGAAAGCAAAAGGAAGGCTGGGCCATAGCTCAGTGCTAGGACAGTTGCTTGCTGTGCACAAGTTCCTAGGCTCCAGTATTGCAAAAAGTGGGGAGGAGGACGAGCAACTCAGGGGGGAAGTGCATGGTCAAGGTCACCCAAGAGGAAGTAGGAATCAGGATTCGAACCCACGTCCTAGCAACCCTGTGGCCTCCAAGAATTGCACGGTTGGGGTCAGAGGAGGTGGCTGGAAGACTCAGAAACACTAAAGGAAAGATGGGGCCTGTGACAATAGAGTCAAAAAAGGGAGGCTGCTCTTTATAAACGTAGACTCTGATAACCAGACACGCCATGAAACTCAGAGACAGGGACCACAGAAAGGGCTGAGTGGCTGGATCCCAGGCATGCAGGAGGTCCCTGCTCAAACAACAGAAAATTTTGTCGGTTAACGGTGTCCAGATCCACAGCCTCGGCTCCTGGGAGGGAAGATAGGAGGCAGAGGCAGGAGGATTGGGAGTTCAAGGTCATTCTTTGCTACTGCAGCAAATTCCAAGGCTAGCCTGGGCTACTTTATTCCTGATCTAAGAAAAGGAAAGAAAAATCAAGACCCCTTGGAGCAGGTGTCTTCTCAGCACTCGAGGTGAAAACCGGAGGGATCAGTAGGTCAAGACCACCCTCTGCTTCATAGCCAGGTCGAGGCTAGCCTAGGCTACATAAGCTTCAGTCTAAGAAAACAAGGAAGGAGAGAGAGAGAGAGAGAGAGAGAGAGAGAGAGAGAGAGAGAGAGAGAGAGAGACTATCTCTCTAGGACTAGACCCAGCTCCGGGCCAGAGGCAGCTGTGCAGAGCAGCGGGTGGGGACCAGCAGCCCCGGCTCCGCCTCCCAGACGCGGGTCCAGGAAACCCCTGGGGCGGACGGGTGGCCCTGGGGGCCCGGGGGCGGGGAGGCGGGAGGCGGGCGCCGCCCCGGCTGACAAAAGTCCCTTCAGTTCAGTCGGCAGCAGGGGAAGTCCCGCAGCCCGGCGAGACCGCCTTCCCGTGCCGAGCTTGCCGCGCGTCCCGGCGTCTCCGGGCGGCCCGATGCCCCGATGCCCCGCGGGGGCCATGGACGAGGGGCCCGTGGACCTGCGCACCCGGCCCAAGGGCGCCCCGGGCGCCGCGCTGCCGCTCCGCAAACGCCCACTGCGCCCCACGTCTCCGGAGCCCACAGCCCCGCGCACCCTCGCTGGACCCCAGGACCCCCTGCGCAGCAGCTGCGACACCCTGGCTGTCCTTGGGCCCCCTCACGGCGTGGCCAGGCCGGAGGCGCTTTACTACCAGGGTGAGTAGCCTCCCCCGCGAGTGTCAGAGCCGGGTGGGGGCCACCTGAGGTCAGCAGAGCACAGGACACAAATAGATGGGATTCCTGGTAGCTGGGACTCTAGGATGGTGTCTAGGACTCTAAGCTAGTGTCTCAGAGACAGCTCCGAAACAGGCTGCAAAGCTCAACCATGAGGGTGCCAAGAGGTCAGAGGGGTGCCCAAGGGTCAAATGTCTTATGGGGGGCTGTCAGGCGACAGTGTCCAGTGGCGCAGATGTGGGGTCCCATGGTATCCCAGAGGCACAGAATTTCAGACTGGGAGGGACCAGATGTTAAGGACTATGAACAATTAATTGCCACTCAGACCTTGGAAACTGGGTTTCTGGCATGCAGATATGTGGGGGTCCATAGAAACAGAACAGGGATCTAAAGAGACTGATTTAACCTTAGGTTAAATCTTGAGAACCGAGATTTCACGGGGCATAGGGGTTGAGAGAAAGGCACTAGGGTTCTGAGCACCCCGCGTGTTTAGATCACAGGCCTAAGTGATAACACGACACGCAGAGCCTCCAATACCCCAATATTGCAGGTTAGGAGGAATTAGCAAACAGAGCTAGCATTCTACACAGACAGTTGTGTGTGCTCACAAGGGTCAGGTGGCCCTAGGGGCCGACTTGGGGACTGAGGGTTCTAGGAAGGGGAACACAGCTAAGGAATTCGGAAACTGAAGGACTTGGGTCGGAGGGAAGGGATTCAGGGGCCTGGAAAGGTGGGACTGCGGAAAGGGAACGCCAAAGCTGGTCAGATGGCAGAAAGCCAGGTACCCTTCTCCCCAAGCTTTATATCAAGGAAGGGGCATCCCCCTGCAGTAACCCAGAGCTGCCGACCCCCGCTTCCTTGGGCCCTCTAGCTTCTGCAGCTTCTAGCATACCCATGCGTCAGCAGGAGGATGTCAAGCTGCAGAACAGGAGGCCTTCCTCTGCCTGATGAGAACCCTGGCCTCTGTTTTTCCCATCTTTGCGATGGTCCTTCCCAACAGTTCCATCTAAAAGGACTCTGGGGCCAAGTTCCCTGACTGTCCTGTGTTTACCGGGCACCCAACACCAGATCTTTAGTCCACCAGCTACGGAATTACTCACAGTGTAACTTTGCAACTGGGGTACCGCTGCTGGGTGGTGACAGGTCTCTCTCTGCCCTTAAAGGTGTCTTCTGTAGATGGATGGAGGCCAGACATTTGTGAGAGAAGACAATGCATCATACGAGGGAATGGGGATGAGGGATAGGGGTGAGGGACGGAGGGTGCAGGAGCTGGGGAAGAGACGGGAATGAGAACGTCTTTGGGCCTTGAGGAACAAGTTTGAAGAGTTAACAGAACCTGGGGTAGCCAAACATGGTGATGCATGCCTGTAATCCCAGCACTTGGGAAGCTGAGGCAGGAGGATCTCCATGAGTCTGAGACCAGTCTGGGCTAAAAACACAGTGACACAGTGTTTCAATTGAGGGGTGAGGGCTAAAGAGATGGCTGAGTGGTTAAGAGCACTTGCTGCTCTTGCAGAGGACCTAGCTGTGTTCCCAGCATCCAGGTCTGACAGCCCACAAAACCATCTGTAACTTCAGTCTTAGGAGTGCAAGGCCGTCTTCTAGTCTCTGACAGCTAAAGGCAGGCCTGTGGTGCACATGCATACATGCAGGCAAAACATTCATATGCATTAAAAAATAATACAACTTTTAAAGGTAAAGGCTAGAAATAGATCTTTAAAAGAAAAGGGACCTTGGGGCAGGAGAGATGGCTCAGCAATTGAGAGGACTTAGTGTTCTTGTAGTGGATTTGACTTCAGAGCTCTGCATCCATATTGTGGGAACCTATAACTCCCTATACCTCCAGTTTCAGGGCATCTGGCGCCCTCTACTGGCCCCCATGGGCACGTGCACAAATGTGGTGCACATAAATACATAAATACACTCAGGCACACGCACATACAGAGAAAAAATTTTAAATGATTGTATATGGAGGTAATATAGTAAGTGAAGTGATGCAGGTCGATAATTCCAGCACTGAAGAGACAGAGGCAGGGGATCAGGGGTGTGAGGTTCAAGATCAGCCTGGGTTACATGGGAATGGGAGCAGGGGATTTGGGAGGATGCCAAGGCTTGAAGGGAGAAAACCCTAGCCAAGAGTCTGTGGTTGGCTTCACCTGACTCTTCCTTTTTTGTTTCTGCTGTCTTCAGGACCTTTGGTGCCCATTTACCCTACCCCAACGGTGGGACCCCCCTTTCCGCTGCTGAACCTGCCCACGCACCTCTACCCCAGGATGTGCCCCGTGGAACACCCCCTTTCCGCTGACATCGCCCTGGCCACCGGTGCAGATGAGGATGGAGACACGTAAGTGATGGAGTGTGGGGACAATAGGTTCTGACCCCCCCGTTAGAATGTGCCTCCATGGCTCGCTGACACTGAACAATCTGTCCCCCTGAGCTTCGGTTCCCTCCTATGGAAAATGGGCGCTGAAGAGCTATCATTGGCTAGGGCTGCTGTGGGGGTTGGAGACTGAGCCTCGTGCACGCTCCTCGTTTGCTCTAACAGGAAGCCACACCCCCAACCTCTCAATTTTTATCATAATCCAAAAAACAAGAACTGTATCTTTCTTTGTTTTCATTTTTTAAAATTTTATTTATATACATGGATGTTTTGTCTGTGTGAATATCTG
Source organism: Chionomys nivalis (assembly GCF_950005125.1). Taxonomy (NCBI): domain Eukaryota; kingdom Metazoa; phylum Chordata; class Mammalia; order Rodentia; family Cricetidae; genus Chionomys; species Chionomys nivalis. Next base: position 78,045,943 of record NC_080087.1, on the reverse strand, counting down.
TGCATCGTGTGCGTGCCTGGTGCCTGAGGAGACAAGAAGAGGTCACAGGTCCCCTGGAAATGGAGCGAAAGATGGTTGTGAGCTTCTATGGGTCTCCCATTGCTTTTTTGTTGGTTGGTTGGTTGGTTGGTTGGTTGGTTGGTTGGTTTTCCAAAGCAGGGTTTCCCTCTGTAGACCTGGCTGGCTTCGAACTCACAGAGAGCCTCCTGAGTGCTGGCCACTCTGTGGCCCTAACTGGCCTGGAACTCACTCACAGAGTGAGCCCAGGCTCCCTCAAACTTGCATAGATCTGCCTTCATCCACCTCCTGAGTGTTGGGTTCAAAGGTGTGTGTCACCATGCCCAGCTCTGGGAACTGCATTTTATCTGCTGATTTTTTTTTTTGGAGGTATCACACACATATGGGAGGTTTGAGTCTAGTGTGTCATAGGTCATGTGTTGGTAAACTTTGGCTAGAGCTCAGGGTGCCGATGCACATGATAAGCCTTGTTCTGGGGAAGCTAAGGGTAAAGCTGGAGAATCCATGAGTTCAAAGCCAACCTGAGGTTGGGGATGAAGCTCAGTGGGGAGAGTGCTTGCTTGCCTAGCGCAAGCACACACACACACACACACACACACACACGAAGCCCAGGTTCCTCCCCCAGCACCAAAGAAGCCCTTGGCAGCTGTTTTGCGTGCCTGTCACTGTATGGCGAACCCATAGTGCCTGTTTTCAGGGTGGATGCAGAGTAAAGCAGCCCTCACCCTGGCCTCCTCCCAGTCTTGGATCGTTTCTCTTCTAGTCCACGTCATTCTTTCACGGCCATAGCCCACTGAGCTGATTTCCCAACAGTCTGGTTTATCTCTCGGATCAGAGGGCAGTCTAGGCCTGGGCAGAGCATATAATGAACACCCCATGCAGTTGACAGCTGCTCAATTAACCTGGGTGTGAATCCCAGCTGTTTTTCCCTCCTCGGTACCTCAGTTTCCCTCTCTGTAAAAACAGGAATTGTAAGTATGTCCCTCTTTGGAAAAGATGAACTGTTTTGTTTTGTTGAGTAAAGGCTACATGTAGTCCAGGCTAGCCCAGAACTCACTTCCTAGCCTAGGACTACTTAGATCCTGCTCCCAACCCCCAGTGCTAGGATTCCAGACCTGCACCACCATGTCCAGTTTTTTCGTTTACATTGACACAGAGTCTCGCTCTAGAAGTGAGTGGCCTGGAACTCACTATGTAGCCTACATCAGCTTATAACTCACAGCAACCCAATCCTCCTACCTCAGCCTCCCACATACTGGGATTATCATTCGACTGAAATGGAAAATATAAGGAGCCCTCATGTGGGAATTGGTTTGAGATCTGAACTCTCTAGCCAGAGATCAATTGGCCCATTTGTGTAGAGAAGGGTTGGACTGCTGGCTTGATGTTCTGGAGCCTCCGTTTCTGTTTGGAAACCAGGCTTCGTCATAGATCTTTACACAATGGTGTATACACCAGCGTACACAGACCAGGACTGGGCAAACAGTAAGCGCTCAATACTTGAGTAGGTAATGTTTGAACAGAGCTGCCCTGGGGAGGCTGTAGGCTACCGCGTGAGTTCAAGCAGGAGAAAGTGTCAGAGGTCCATTAAAGACTCAATAAAACTCTAGCTGCTTCCCACCCCAGGGGCCAAATGCGGAGGTTTAATTTGTAACAGTCCCCAGGGGTGAGCTGTCTGTGGTCTGGTGGCAAGGTGCAGTCTGCACTCACAGCCCCTCACCCCTCTTCCAGGCCTCTCCCCCACCCCACCCCCTCCTCCCGCCCCCAACGCAAACACTTCTGCCTCAGCTGCCGGCTGGGGAAATCCCTTCCCGCAGAACCTGACCGCAGCCCAGCTGCTCTGCCTTCCCCACGTCAGCACCCTTCACTCCCTCCGGCGCTCCCTCCAACCTTAACCCCTTCCGCTGGGGCCGAGACTTACCGGAATGGGCAGCCGGCCAAACTCTGGCAGCTTGCCTGCGCCACCAACCCCACTTCACACAGGCTGGGGGAGGGCAGGGCAGGAAGGCTGGCCAGGGACCCTAAGTCTAAATCCTAGAGAACCAGAAGCCTGTTGTCCAGACTTCACCTCTTTCAGGGAAACAAGAATCTTAGGAAAAGCCAGCGTGGTGGTTAAGCTTCGAATATTCCCAGCAAGTTCAGGGAGAGTCCTCTCCAGCTTGAGGTTAGCCTGGGCTACAGAGTAAGGCCATCTGGAGTTGGAATCTTTCTGCAAGAAACATGGGGTACATGCCTTAAGTCTCAGGGAGGAACTGGGAATAAAGAAAGAGATGGGGGGGGCGTAGTTTGGGGACCTGACATTTACACAGGTCTCAAAGGAAGGACCAACTGCCCAAGTTTTCAGTCCTTTGTTGAAGAAAGTGAGTATTTCAGCCAGTGGTGTGCACACGCACACTTGTAATCGCGGCACTGGAAAGGCAGGCGGAGGGCTGAGGGTGGTGAGACCTTGTCTCAAAACATGATAGCGGTTCCATGCATTTTAAAGAAAATGGAAGAATTTCAAAACAATAGCAGGTTACAATGGGGGAGGGGCTCAGGAGTCATAGCCCTCGGTTAGGCCCCCATGCACCAGAAATCAAGCAAACTTTATATAAACTAAACCCCGACCCGCTGTAAAAATGTGGTCCCATATTTTAATGAAGCTGCCTGTCTTAGGGTGTGTGTGCCCCCCCCCCCAAAGATGTAAAGATTGGAGTATTGCAGTTCCATGGCTTTCAAGGAACGCGGAAGAAAGAGAAGCCACTTGGGGCGGGGTTGGGGGGTCGTTGCTCAGTAAATTTATGTGTGTTTCTGAAGTCCAAGAAAGACCTTGGTGTGAATGCGGGAATACCGGAAACAGAAGCCAGCTGAGGCTGGGCACAGTAAAGCTGCAAGAGGGGCCCCAAGGCTGGAGGACTCGGGTTCTGTTTCCTCCCCCACTGGGAGAGTGGAAGTTGGGGTGCCAGGGTATGGCCGGGTAGATCCCCAGCTGGCCAGGCTTCCCTCCCCCGGGAGCAGGAAGCCCAGCCCCGCCCCGCAGACCTGTTACTGGAAGTCCGAGGGCTGGGCCGCCCCTCCCGTCCCCACTTCCTCCAGCCCCGCCCCACCCCCTGTGGCCCGCGCATTTATGGGAACTACAGCCTGGACCGTTTCTCTGAAATCATTCGCTCTCTGCCCTCGCTTAACCCCGCCCGCGCCGGGAGGGACCCTGGCTGGCTGCGTCCAGGGAGAAGCTGCAGAGGGACGAAGGGAAGCCAAACTGGGAGGGGATTCAGGGCCCGCCTCTCCCCCAGCATTTTCGATTTCAATCTGCTTCACAACATCTGGATCCAGATTCAGGGATTCGCCGATTGTAATCTGACCTGGTCTGTGGCGCTATAGTGGGAGGGAAAGTCAGGCTCACGCAAGAGGTATTTTGCCCCAGGCATCCGCTGGGGAGCTCTGATGTCCAGTGTGCATTCCTGGTGGAATGTGCCCCTCCTCACACAAGCCCCTCGGACCCCGAGATTTCAGCGCTCCCTCAGAATAATGTGGGGAGATAATTTGAACTGTGGATTCTGGATGCTCACTGTACTTTTCTGCCTTGACAAAGATCTGGTTAGTGAAAGGCAGTTGGCACGTGAGAAAGTAGATGCTTCATTAATGGACTTTTTGCTTTTTTTTTTTTGTAATGGTGAGAATAGAACCCAGAGCCTTGCACGTCCTAGCCTCTACCAGTCACACTCTCAGCCCCTCACTGGGGATTCTGGGTAGGGGTTCTTTTGTACTGCATCCAAAAACCTTTTTGTTGTTGTTGTTGTTGTTGTGCTTATTGTTGTTTTATTTTGTTTGTTTGTTTTTTTAACTTTCGAGACAGGGCTTCACTGTAGCTTTTGGTGCCTGACCTGAAACTAGCTCTTGTAGACCAGACTGGCCTCAATCGCACAGAGATCTGCCTGCCTCCGCCTCCCAAGTGCTGAGATTAAAGGCGTGCACCACCACCACTGGCTCCAAAGGCATTGTTTTGATGATGGAATCTCACTCTGCAGCCCAAGTAGTCTCAAACTTCCCGTCCCCCTTTCAGATGTGCAGCCTCTGTGATTGGCTAGTAAATAGGTTCAATGAAGGTCAGCCAGGGATGGAGAGGTTGCTCCGTGGATAAAGCACCTGTTGCTCAAGCCTAGAGGATCTGAGCTTGGAACCACAGCACACACACAGTGAAAAGCTCAGGCTGCTGATCTCAGCTGGGAGAAAAGGCAGGAAGATCCTGGAGGCTCACCCAGTGAGTGAGTTCAAGGAGAGACCCTGTCTGAAAAAGTAAGGTGGAAGGGGGAGGGAGGACAGTTTCTGACATCACCACGCATGTGTGTGCACACACGTGCACTCACACAAGTGCAAAAACATACCTGCACACCACACTCACAGGAAAAGCAGGAAAAAAAAGAAAATAGTGAAATCAATATGGTAGAGGGATAGGTGAGGTGGCTCAGAAAGAAGAGAGGCCGCAAGCAAGCCTAACAACCTGAGACTGATCCCCGAAACCCGCATGGTGGGTAAGGAGTCCTGACCTCCGCAGGTCCTCTGTCCTCCTCATGTGTGCTGTGGCACATATGCACCTGCTTGTGCATACACAATAAACGCATGCACGCATGAATAATAAAACAAAAGCCAGGTATAGTGGGATGCACCTTTAATCCCAGCACTGGAGATGCAGAGGCAGGGGGATCTCTGAGTTCGAGGCCAGCCTGGTTTCCACAGTGAGTTCCATGTTAGTCAGGAACTGACATACTGAGACCTGGTATCAGAAATTAAAAACTTGAAAGTAAGGTGGAGAGCACAGAGGGAGACACCTGGTGTGTGCACACGCAGCTGCACACGAGGGAACACATACACATGCATGCACCACATTCACACACATGTGAAATAAAGGCCGTGCAGCAGGAGGACATGCAGTCTACCCGACACTGCTCTCCCTCCCTCCCCAGCACCAACAGATGCAAAGCTCCCTCTGAATGGCAGTCTGTGATCCCTGGGAAAGGGGCAAGTGCTTCGGTGGGGAGCACAGTTGAGTCTGAAGGGAGCTTTGGGAAGGGGGTAATTGGGACACTGACAGAATGGCGGTCCTCACACCTCTGCTTTGCAGCTGCTCCCACGGCCAAAGTGAGCAGCAGAGAAAATTGTCAGGTTGTGGGAAACGGAAGGCTTCCTGAGCTGGTGAATGGGTCCTTCACTCTATCAGGACATTCTACACTGCCTGACGAACAGCTACAGAGCCATGACCCATAACCCACGTGGCTCCTTCTTCCTCATTTTATTCTCTTTTGTTTGTTTTTTGCCTTTTTGGGATTTTGTTTTGTTATTGTTTTTTGATTTTTCAAGATAGCTTTTCTCTGTAGCTTTGGAGCCTAGCTCTTGTAGACCAGGCTGGCCTTGAACTCACAGAGATCCACCAGCCTCTGCCTCCTGAGTCCTGGGATCAAACGTATACACCGCCATGCCTGGCCTTGCCCGCTTTTAGTCAAAGCCTTTACTCCTCGGACAGCCCTGGGATGTCTCTGGGTGGAGGCTGAACCCAATGTATGACCAAGACGTGCCTACTTCTCAGATGAGGAAGCTGTGGCTTGGGGAAGGTAGTCACTGCACACCTGTTCTCTGTCAGGTACATCCTCTGGGCAGGGAAAGTCAACCTGCTCAGTACAGCAGACTCTGTCATGGAGAGACTCAGACAGGATGTGACTGCAAAGTGGACGATGAGCCCGGAAGACATGGAGGCAAATATGGCAGGGGAGAGGAGAGGGCATGTGAGTCTGCCATGGTATCTCGGCAGAGGCAGGGGTGAGGGTGGCTAGCCCTATGGATATGTCTCGGGTGCACAGCATGGAGGCCAGTGTGTCCAGAGCGGAGGGAAGAGAGAGCACCGAGATGCTGTCAAAGGAAATGGGAGACGAGAACAAAACAACTTAGTGTTGGGAGGCTGAGGCAGGAGGACTGCCAGTTTGATGCCACTCTGAGCTGCACAGGTAGACACCCACTCACATAGGGTCTATCCATGTGTGATGGTCAAGCCTGTAATCCTAGCATTCAGGAGACGGGAGGATTGTCATGAAGTTGAGGACAGCCTGGACCATTTAGTGAGATCAGGGACATCCTGAGTTATATAGTAACACCTGTCAGGAAAAAAATCATGTGAAGGGGCTGGAGTGATGGCTCAGCGGTGAAGAGCATTGCCTGCTCTTCCAAAGGTCCTGAGTTAAATTCCCAGAAACCACATGGTGACTCACAGCCATCTGTAATGAGGTCTGGTGCCCTCTTCTGGCCTGCAGGCATACAAGCAGACAGAATATTGTATACATAATTAATAAATAAATATTTTTTAAAAATCATGTGAAGACTGGGGGCATGGCTCAGCAGCAATATGCTTGCCTAGAATCCCCCAATGAAGGGCTGGGGGCATGGTTCGGTGGTAGAGCTCCTGCCTAGAATCCCCCAGTGAGGGGCTGAGGTGTGGCTCAGTGGTAGAGCCCCTGCCTAGAATCCCCAGTGAGGGCTGGGGGTGTGGCTCAGTAGTAGAGCCCCTGCTTAGAATCCCCCTGTGAGGGGCTGGGGTGAGGCTCAGTAATAGAGGCTGCACTTATCCAGTAGAAGGGTTTGTTCCTAGCACCCCTAAAGCCAAAAATTATCCAATTTTTTAATAACTCACATGGGACCTTTGATCAAGTGAGGACTAGAGGAGAAGGCATATTTGAAAATATTTCTCTGGCTATGATGTGAGGGACTGCCAGGGCAGGTGGAAGCCAGAGAGCTGGGGAGGGGGTGGAGGCTGTCATGCCAGAGGAAGCCTATTCAGGCTGTCTGTCCCAGGATGGTTATAAATGACTGTACTCAGCCAGGCGGTGGTGTCTCATACCTTTAATCCCAACACTCAGGAGGCAGAGGCTGGCGGATCTCTGTGAGTTCAAGGCCAGCCTGGACTACAGAGTGAGTTCCAAAACAGCCAGGGCTACACAGAGAAATCCTGTCTCGGAAAACAAACAAAGAAGCATCCCACACAGCCCTTTCAGCAGCCTAGTGATCAGTCCCTAATGCCAGCAACTGCTCCTGTGTCCCCTCAGGCCTCTCCACATCGCAGTGGTCCAGAACAACAAGGCAATTGCCCTCAGGTTGGTTATCCTTTTCCAGCAGGGAGGCCGGGAGCTGGACGTCCACAACAACCTGCGGCAGGTGAGGTCGCCCTGGGGCTTTGGGGGGGTTCCTGCTCCTGGGAAGGAGGAGTCCCAGAGAAGAGGTGGAGCAGGGAGCCAACATCCGGGTGGATCTGGGCATGGTAGCATGTATCTGTCACCTAGCATTTGGGAGACTGGACAGGAACTGAGCATGGAAGATAGCTTGAGGCCAGCTTGGGACATACAACAGGCACTGCCTTTTCTTGGGAGCTGGAGAGATGGCTCAGAGGTTAAGAGCACTGGCTGCTCTTCCAAAGGACCTGAGTCCAATTCCCAACAGCCACATGGTGGCTCACAACCATCTATAATGAGATCTGGTGCCCTTTCTGGGGACACATGCAGGCAGAACACTATGCACATAATAGAAATCTTTATAAAAACAAAACAAAACAAAAGTCTGGCCCAGTAAAGGTCCTTACCTCCAGGCCTGACAACTTGAGGTCAAAAACTCACTACCGCGAGTTGCCAATTGACCTCCACCAGTGCGCTGGGGCACACACATACCACATGCACAGAAAGTAAATACTTAAAATGTTTAGAACCGAAGCAAGAATACAAAAGCCATCACGGACTATGATCTCAGCAGTTGGAGGTGGAGGCAAGAACACCAACAATCAGGTCATCCTCATCTGTAGAGCAAGTCTGGTCAGCATGGGCTCCCTGACACCCTGTTTATCTCACATCGCCCCCCACCAAAGAAAGTTCTGTCGAGGTAGACTTTCTGGGTTTTGAGGTAATCGCAGGGGTCTCCGACTCTTGAACTGGGAGAGATGTCAAAGGCTTCCATCAATAGACTCAGAAAACCCGATGTGCATGCGCGGAAAGATTCTGATCTCTCGCGGTCACTGTTCCCCAGACCCCTCTACACCTGGCTGTGATCACCGCATTACCTGATATGGTCCGGCTCCTGGTGACAGCTGGTGCCAGTCCCATGGCCCTGGACCGCCACGGCCAGACTGCAGTCCACCTAGCGTGCGAGCACCGAAGCCCCAGCTGCCTGCAGGCCCTGCTGGACCATGCAACCCCGGGCTCCGTGGACCTGGAGGCTCGCAATTACGAAGGTGAGTCCCCAGAGAGGACAGGGTGAGATTGCCACGACCCAAACACAAGCCGAGGCTTGACTGAAGTTTTCCCTTCCCTCAGGGCTCACTGCCCTGCACGTAGCGGTGAACACCGGGTGCCAGGAGGCTGTTCTGATGCTCCTGGAGCGCGGTGCCGACATCGATGCAGTGGTGAGCCAGGGTGGCCGGCGGTCAAGGGTGTGGCCTTGCGTGCGGGGGAGTGTGGTCTAGGAGGCGGAGCTAGCGAAGGGCGCCAGGGTCGCTGAGGGTTCCAGGATCTAAAGCGCTGGAGACCAGTTCAAAGGGAGGGATGCTCAGAGCCTACTAAGAGGGGGTGACTGAGAAACCTGCCCTCCCGCAGGACATCAAGAGCGGCCGCTCCCCACTCATACATGCCGTGGAGAACAACAGCCTCAGCATGGTGCAGCTATTGCTGCTGGTTCGTACCCACCCTCCCCCTCCCCGTCCTGCCTCTGACTCCAGTCCAGCTGTCACCTCCACCCCTGGCCAGGACCCTGTTTTCCAGTTCAGACTCTAGTTAACTGCTTCATCCCAGGCTCTGACTCTCCCTTCAACATCTTATTTGCAAATTCAAGTTTGCTTTCTTTTCTCTTCTTTCTTTCTTTCTTTCTTTCTTTCTTTCTTTCTTTCTTTCTTTCTTTCAGAAAGGGTCTCACTATATAGAGTTGGCCTCAAACTCAGCGATCTGCCTGCTTCTGCCTCCAGAGTTCTGGGATTAAAAGCATGTGCTACTTCCTTGGTTTTTTTCCTTTTATTGTACATGGTTGGTTTATCTGCTTCCAGATGTGCACCCTGTGTGTGCAGTGTCCTCTGAGGCCAGAAGAGGGCATCAGATAGCCTAGAACTGTCCTTACAGATGGTTGTGAGCTGCCGTGTGGGTGCCTATAATCAAACCCCGTCCTCTGGAAGAGTCGGTAATGCTCTTAACCAATGAGTCATTCCTTCATTCCTTAAGCTTATTTTTTATTTTTTATTTTATCATGTTTTGTTTTGTTTTGTTTTGTTTTTGAGATAGGGTCTCACTACATTCTCCTGGCTATCCCAGAACTCACTCTGTAGACCAGTCTGTCCTTGGACTCAGAGATCTGGCTGCCTTTGCTTCCAAGTACTGGAACTGGAGAGTGTGCCACCATGCCCTACCCCTTTTTAAAATTAGATTTGGTCAGCCACATTGTGGAGATCTGAGGACAGCAAATGTCGCCCAACCCAGCCTAGGCTTTACCTGGGATGACCTTGTTGACCCTGCTTCTGGCTTTTATCTTGTCCTTCTGTCCTTCTGCACTCATTCCATCCACTCTCCAGAACCTTTCCTTAATGATTTCTCCCTTGAATGACTGGACCACAGTGTCCAGCTCTCCTAGCCTCCCTCCTTGGAGTCTCGTGTAGCTGAGGCTGGACTTGAACTTACTTTGTAGCTCAGGTTAACCTTGAACTCTTGATCTTCCTGCACCCACTCTCCAGGCTTACTGGCCTTTGCTGTCTTTGACGCCAGCCCCCTGTCAAGACTCTGGTTGCCAGGTTCTGGTCACCCGTGTGAGCCCCAGTTGTGATCACCTGTCCCCTTCCCCCAGCTGACCCAGGCCAGGTGAGGCCACTAGCTCCTGACCGGAATGTCCTATCCCACAGCATGGCGCCAATGTGAACGCTCAGATGTACTCCGGCAGCTCCGCTCTGCATTCTGCGTCTGGCCGAGGGCTCTTGCCTCTGGTGCGCACGCTGGTGCGCAGCGGGGCTGACAGTGGCCTCAAGAATTGTCACAATGACACGCCCCTCATGGTGGCTCGTAGCCGCAGGGTGAGTGTGGGGGCCTGGGGAGGGGAATTTAGGCAAGAGAGGTAACAGTGCCTGGAAGGGAGGCGGTGAGGGGAAGCTGAGTCACAAAGAAAGGAAGTGCCTGCGGGGCCCTCACCTGGATGCCTTACAGGAGGGGGACCGAAAAAAGGAAGGAGAAACAGACGGAGGGAGGGCTGGGAAGAGAGAGGGAAAGAGAATGAATAAAGATTGGAAAAACCTCACGTGACCCTCATTTTCCCACAGGTCATTGATATCCTAAGGGGGAAGGCCTCTCGGGCCGCCTCAGGGTCACAACCCGACCCATCCCCAGACCAAAGTGTCATCGCTTCCCCTGAGAGCAACAGTCGTCTGAGCTCCAATGGTGAGAGTCTGCACTGGGGGCCTTCAGGACCCTGGAGATGGCTCAGCGGGCACCTCCCCGCCCTAAACCGCATCTCATTCGCTCCACAGGTCTCCTGTCCTCACCGTGCTCCTCACCCCCACTATCTCCCTCGAAGGATCCTCCTGGCTTCCCAGTGACCCCCCAAAACTTCTTCCTTCCTACTGCATCTCCACCTGCCTTCCTGCCCTTCCCAGGAGTCCTCCGAACCCCGGGCCAACCCGTGCCCCCATCCCCAGCTCCAGGAAGCAGCTGAGAGGGATGGGGGGGCAGACCCGGACTCATGAGAAGAGGCCTCCCTGCCCTGTGGGGACCACTTCTCTGGAACCTGTGAGGACCTTGTTCTGCTTCCCCCCAATCTCCAGGATCAGGTTTTGCACCTAAGCACATGCACCTACTACTGAGCACAGATAGCCCTAATCTCACCCCTTGCCAAGGACTCGTAGCCCCACTTCTTCTCAGGCACCAGGTACCCAGTCTGGAATCCACTAGCTGATCAATTCTTTGTTCAGTCCCAGAAGTGGAGGAACCCAAGGACAATCCCTTCTCCTCCCCCATCCTCCACCCTGAGGAACCAGGAGCACCTGGGGCAGCACTGATCACAATGTAAATTATTAGGTTTGGGTCAGATTTCTTTTGTAATAAAGTATTTTTGTACCATATCCCTTGCTTCGGATCTGTCACAACCAGGTGGGTCAGAAGTGTGCTTGTGACATCTTCCCTGGGGATGCTGTAGGGTTCCAGAATGTTCTAGTTGTGGGAGTTTTTGAGGGACTCTGCAATTTGTGGGCCACTGTGGGAACCTCAGCTGATTGGTGTTTGGGCTTTAAAGAAACACTTACATGCATATAAATATATGTGTATATAATTTATGTACATAATATATGATTATAATATATTTGTATTTTATATAATAATATATGTAATGTAATATATACTTATATGTTATAATATATTTTAAACAATATATTATAATATGTAAAGTATATAATATGTAGTAAGTCTTTTCTGTCCTGCCAGCCAGCATCCAAATAATGACATGGAGTCTTCTTATTAATTATAAAAGCACATCTTATAACTGACCAGGCAGTGGTGGCACACGCCTTTAATTCCAGCATTTGGGAGGCAGAGGCAGGCAGATCTCTGTGAGTTTGAGGCCATCCTGGTCTACAAAGAGCTAGTTCCAAGATAGGCTCCAGAGCGACAGAGAAACCCTGTCTTGAAAAAACAAACAAGCAAAAAAGCAGATCTTATAGCTTAGGCTTGTTCCTAACTAGCTCTTATTGCTTAAATTAGTCCATTTATATTAATCTGCACTCTATCATGTGGCATTATCTTTCTTGCTTAGCTGTTGGTAGTTCAACTTTTTATTGCACCAATCACAGCAATACGTCTTCACACAGTGTACAAATATCCCACAACATTTCCTCCCTTTTGTCAAATAAAAAGAAAAGGTTTTAACTGTAACATAGGAAAACTATATACAATAGGAACAATTATCAAGCAAGAATTATGTTCATAATGTTTAGTCCTTATGTATATGACAAACTCGAAGAAAGTACTGTATTATCTATCCTATCTTAGCGAGTCCAACGTTTTATACCTAAACCATTTTCTTTCATAACTTGTATTACCCTCCTAAAAATATCTTTTTAGATAAACAACTTAAGCTTTGATGTTTCTCAACCTTATAAACTTTGTATTGCTTATATGAGTTTTTTTTTCTAAATTTGGTAACAGGGAAAGCTGTAATTATCTAATCTTCAATCCCCATCAAATACCCAAGAAGGATATACTATTACCTGAGTAAGCAGGAAGTGCAGAGCAAGTGTCTTCCCAAAAATGTGAGAAATGACAGAAACAGCTGGCTACCTAAACAGTCACCCAAGGTTTTTCTGCAATGTTGGGCCATCTTAGGCCTACAGGTCTATAACATTCAACAGACTTTCTGTGAAGCAGGAATTTTGAAGGACTGTCCTATCTTGTCTTGGCAAAGTTTATAAGTCACCTTTTTTGTGTCCTGTTTGTCCAGTGTGTACAATATTCTGTTAGCTGTTAAGGCAAGGGCAGTTTCTTTACCCAGTGGCTAAAGTGGCTAACTTTGCCACAAATAAAAGCAAACTCCATATGGAGGTTCTTTGATGCCTGTCATCATCTTTTAAAATAAATTGGTGCTGCCAGGAACAGACATGTCTCACTGTCATGAAAAACTTTTTATTAAAACACCTTAAATGTTACATTCTGTAGGTCGCTGAAGTGTTTGAAGACCATCTGTCTATGTAAAATATATCTGTTTGACCTTGAAAATATACCTAATATGATTGCAAGTTTGACTGTTATAGATAGCTAACTACTATTCTACATTTCTTAACTATCTTAAACAGTTTTTAATAATAGCCTTTAAAGACTAGAACTATATACATTACATTTTAAAATGAGCTGCATAGGTAAAATACCTTAAACAAGAGTGGAAACATATATACAGTATGTTTAAAAATAACCTTAAATTTGTATCAATATACAAAAATCTATACCAATGTGAAAGTTTTAAAACTAGTAGACGCTGCTTTAGTTTGAAAGCAGGCTCAATAATCTACCAAAATAACCTCAATTTTGTATTTGTCTCAATATGCAAAAATCTCTTAAACAAGAAGAGAACATATATATATATATATATATATATATATATATATATATATATATATATGTTAAAACAAAATCCCTTAAATTTGTATCAATACACAAAAATTCATACCAACACAAAATATTTTAAACTAGTAGTTGCTTTTTGGTTTCAAAGTAGACTCAATAATCTACCAAAAATAACCTTAAATTCGTATCAATATATAAAAATACCTTAAACAAGAGTGGAAAATAAATGTCATATAACAAAAATAAGCTTAAATTTATATCAATATACAAAAATCCATACTACTGTAAAGTATTTGAGACTAGTAGTTGCTTTAGTTTCAAAGTAGATTCAATTCAATAATGTGCCCTTCTATCCTGTCATTTCTATATTCTCTCATTTTCTTTTCAAAATGAGATCCCTGAATTTAAAATTTCCTTTGCTTAGCTTTTTCCCTGATCATGACCAACAACAACTTACAACAAATGCCCCTAAAAGATGATAAACTTACATAATCCATTGAAAACCAAAACCCACCCTCCCCACCTCTTGGGAATGTGATGCACGATTAATAAAAACTCTCAGAGACTGATGTTTGGGTTCAGCCTGAAGATCAGAAAAGCAAAATAGCCAGCCACTGGCTCTTACCTCTATCTCAGTCCAAAATGGTGATCCTGCCTCCAGGAATCTCAGGATGAGACTGTGTCTGTGAACTGTCTTCTGTTTTATATTCCTCTATAGAACTGGGATTAAAGGCATGCACCTCTGGGATTAAAAGCATGCACTGCCTGGTTTCTATGGCAACTAGTGTGACTACTGGGATTAAAGATGTGTGTTACCACTGCCTGGTCTGTAAGGCTGACCAGGGAAGCTATTTCGCTCTCTGATCTTCAGGCAAGCTTTATTAAAATACAAATGAAATACCACTACAGGAGTGTGAGGTTGTGTTCTCTAGACTGCTTCCTGTTCTCAGGGGGTGACAACATCTTTAGGGACCCTGAGAAAACTGAGATAATGGTCAAGCCCTGGAGGACCTAGCTGTGCCATTTGTTGTACAGTTTCTGTATAATGGGAAAATGCAGAGCCTACCTGAAGACCTGCTTAGAGTAGTGTGTGAGGTTGGACCATTTCGGCTAGCAGCTTTCAAGTTGTTCTGGATAAGAATTTTGAGGGAACTGCAACAGAGGCATTCTGAGAGGCTGGATCATCTGGACTACTTGTTTTCATGAGTGTTTAGTCCCTCTTTTTTTCATAAAAACACAAATTTTCAATCACTAGTGCCCCGCCCTCCCCGCCCCTACTGCTCCCCTTCCCTGTAAACCCCATTCAAGTGCTCAGTAGCAGGACCTCTTAAAAGAGCCATGCCTCTGTACACCTCAAGCACCAAAACCACTAAGAACTTCTTTTTTTGCTTTTTCAGGTCCTATGTGCTTTACATGCCCTACATTGGGTGCCATATGTAGTAAGTTATTTTCTGTCCCATCAGACAGCTTTCAAATAATGGCATGGAGATTTCTTATTAATTATAAAAGCTAGGCTGATAGCTTAGACTTGTTCCTAACTAGCTCTTATGGCTTAAATTAGCTTATTTCCTTTTTTTTTTTTACATTTTTAATTGATATTTATTGAGCTCTACATTTTTCTCTGCTTCCCTCCTTGCTACTCCCCTCCCCCCTTCAACCCTCCCCTAAGGTCCCTATGCTTCCAATTTACTCAGGAGATCTTGTTTTTTTATACTTTGTACTCCCCGTGTAGATTAGATCTATGTAAGTCTCTCTTAGTGTCCACATTGTTGTCTAAGTTCTCTGGGATTGTGCTTTGTAGGATGGCTTTCTTTGCTTTATGTTTAGAAAACACCTATGAGTGAGTACATGTGATAATTGTCTTTCTGTGTCTGGGTTACCTCACTCAAAATAATGTTTTCTAGCTCCATCCATTTGGCTGCAAAATTCAAGATGTTATTTTTTCTGCTGTGTAGTACTCCATTGTGTAAATGTACCACATTTCCCTTATCCATTCTTCAGTCAAGGGGCATTCAGGTTGTTTCTAGGTTCTGGCTATGACAAACAAAGCTGCTATGAAAATAGTTAAGCAAGTGTCTTTGTGGTACAATTGAGCATCCTTTGGATCTATACACAAAAGTAGTATTACTGGGTCTTGAGAAAACTTGTTTCCTAATTTTCTGAGAAATCGCCACACTGACAGTCAATGGGGTTGTACCAGCTTGCATTCCCACTAGCAATACAGAAGTGCTCCCTTTTCCCCACAACCTCTCCAGCATAAGGTGTCATCAGTGTTTTTGATCTTGGCCATTCTTACAGGTGTGAGATGGAATCTCAGAGTTGTTTTGATTTGCATTTCTCTGATGACTAAGGATGTTGAACATTTCCTTAAGTGTCTTTCAGCCATTTTAGATTCCTCTGTTGAGAGTTCTCTGTTTAGGTCTGTACGCCATTTTTTTTTTTATTGGATTATGTGATCTTTTGGTGTCCAATTTCTTGAGTTCTTTGTGTATTTTGAAGATCAGACCTCTGTCTGATGTGGGGTTAGTGAAGATCTTTTCCCATTCTGTAGGCTGTTGTTTTGTCTTGTTGACCATGTCCTTTGTTTTACAGAAGCTTTTCAGTTTCAGGAGGTCCCATTTATTAATTGTTTCTCTCAGTGTCTGTGCTGCTGGGGTTATATTTAGGACGTGGCTCCCTGTGCCAATGCATTCAAGTGTACTTCCCACTTTCTCTTTTATAAGGTTCAGTGTGGCTGGCTTTATGTTGAGGTCTTTGATCCATTTGGACTTGAGTTTTGTGCATGGTGATAGATATGGGTCTATTTTCATTCTTCTACATGTTGATATCTGGTTATGCCAGCACCATTTGTTAAATATGCTTTCTTTTTTCCATTTGATATTTTTTGCTTCTTTATCAAAGATCAGGTGTTTGAAGATGTGTGGATTGATATCCGGGTCTTCTATTTGGTTCCATTGGTCCTCCTGTCTGTTCTTATGCCAAATTAGCTTATTTCTATTAATCTATGTTCTATCGTGTGGCATTACCTCTCTTCTATCTTGCACCTCTTGTTTCCTCTCCCTGTCTCCTGGCATCCCCAGCAAGTCTAGATTCCCCTTCCTCTTCCTTTCTCTCCCTGAAAATCCTGCCTATACCTCCTGCCGGGCTACTGGCTGGTCAGCTTTTTATTACACCAATCAGCCACACAACTTTACATGGTGTACAAATTCCCATAACAATAATTTTGGTTTTGTTTTTGTTTTGTTTTGTTTCTGAGACGTGGCTTTTCTGTGTAACCACTCTGACTGTCCTGGAACTCATTCTGCAAACCAAGTTTGTCTCGAACTCACAGAGATCCACCTACCTCTCTCTCCTGAGTGCTGGGATTAAAGGCATGTGCCACCACCACTCAACTTTCCACAATAATGATCTATGAATATTATATACTTGTAATTATATATTAATGTAATTATATAATTATAGGTATATATTATATACTATGTAATTATACAATATAATGACAACTATGTATCATATACAATATACCATGCACACAATAAAATGTATATAATAACAGATATATTAATATGTATAGTGTGTGTGCATATGAATGTTGACGTTAGAGAGAAGCTTGCAGGAGTCAGCTCCTTCTTTCCATCAAGTGGATTCTAGGGCTGAACTTAGGGCCTTAGTCTTGGCAACAAATGTCTTTACCCAGTGAACCATCTCACCACTTGCAGTAAACCCCAGTCTTGTTTTGTTTTTTGTTTTTGTTTTTGATTGAGACAGGGTTTCTCTGTGTAACCCTGGCTGTCCTGGAACTCTGGCCTCAAACTCAGAGATCCATTGTCTCTGTCTCTCAAGAACTGGGATTATAGGTTTGTGCCACCACTGTCCAACTTTTTGTTTGATGTTTGTTAAATTTGGTTCTTTTTAAGACAGGGTCTCATGTAGCACAGGCTAGCCTCTAGCTATAAGAACAAGGATGAACATGAACTCTTGATCCTCCAATGCCCGAGTCAAAGAATTACAGACTTGCAGACATATGCCACACACCTGCCTTTGATTTCCATTTACTTTTATTTATGTGTACGTGTGTGCCTGCATGAGTTTACTCATACCATGTGAGGCCTGAGGTGTCGTATCCCCTAACACTGGAGTTACAGGCAGAGGTGTTGTGTCGTGTCCCCTGAATTCTGTTCAAGAGCAGTAAGTGCTCCCAACCACTCAAGTCTCTCCGGCTCCTTCATTGCTGCTTCGGGGGGAGTGTTGAGACAATGTCTCCCCATGTAGTCCTGGCTAGAACTCACAAGTAGACCAGGATGGCTTTGAACTCACACAGATCCTCCTGCCTCTGTCTCACAAGTGCTGGAATTAAAGGCATGAACCACCATGCCCCCAGTTCTTTGTTTTGGGATAGAGGAGGTCTCACTATATAGCCCAGGTTGGCGGGAAGTCTCGGCCCTCCTGAGTGCTGATATTACAGACACAAGCCTCCACACCCGACCAAGGATTTGGATGTTTGAGGGATCTCTATTCAGCCTGCCATAATCAGAGACACACGGGCTTGCAGGTGACTCTGGGTGATGGCACGCACCCAGCCCCCAGGGGGTGACAGGTGTCTTTGCATATGCTTAGACCCCCTATGCCAGTGTTTCTGGCCCTGCAATGTCCAGTAGTCATTTAACTTAAAGGGCAGATTATTCCCTGCAGTTATTATAACAAATAAGACATAGATCAGGGGACTGAAGAGATGGCTCAGAGGTTAAGAGCACTGACTGCTCTTCCAGAGATCTTGAGTTCAATTCCCAGCAACCACATGGTAGCTCACAACCATCCATAATGAGATCTGGTGCCCTCTTCTGGCCTCTTATGTATATCCTGCCAACAGACCACTGTATACATAATAAATAAGTAGGAAAAAAAAAAAGACCATCACGGTGTCAGGCACCTTTAATGCCAGCACTCTGGAGTTGGAAGCAGGAAGAAGAAGGTGATTGTTGACTCCACTCTGAGCTCAAGACAAGCCTGGGCTACAGGAGACCCCCATCTCAGAAGAGTGGAGACGCCCAACGTGTCACACCACCAAAGCAAGTTCCACAAAGGACTCCTCCACCGTGGCCAATGTGAGTTCAAACTCGCCAGACCTTCCTTCCTTCCTTTGTCTCTGCTATGAGACCAGCATCTTCTTCTCAGGGTTGCCACTAGAGTTCTGCACAGTGCTGGCCTGTGTGTTCTGGAAGCTTCTACAGTCTGTATGTGGGTGATGTGCCCATGAGAACCTGGAGTTCAATAGCTGACCTTAGCAAACTAGTTCCCTAAAACAAAGGATCTGGCTTCTCCGTGCATGGAAATCCCCTTTCTGGCCTCTCTGACCTTGGGACTATGTGCGTGTCCTTCCATGTGCCCTGAAGATAGGCAAAGCCAGAGGGGATGGGGCCCTATGCAGGGGTCTGCAGATCAATAGCCTCACTATTCTCTCCAGTCATCGAGTATGAGTGATGGTCTCAGCAGGCTGTGGCCACATCCAGAGTCATGGCTTCAGCAAATTCCCCAGAACCACTGGGCATTGTTAGGAAATGTCACGTTCTCACCAGCCTGTGCACACCTGGACAAGTCACATTCTCACCAGCCTGTGCACACCTGGACAAGTCACGTTCTCACCAACCTGTGCACATCTGGACAAGTCACGTTCTCACCAGCCTGTGCACACCTGGACTAGTCACGTTCTCACCAACCTGTACACACCTGGACAAGTCACGTTCTCACCAGCTGTGCACACCTGGACAAGTAACGTTCTCACCAGCCTGTGCACACCTGGACAAGTGTGCTCCTGACCACCAAGTCCTATTATTAGATGGGATTTTAAAGATTTATTTTATTTTTATTTATGTGTATGTGTGGGTGTCCGAGTGTGTGCCCCATGTGTGCAGATGCCCAAGGAGCCATGAGTTTTAGGTGTGTTTGCACACAGTCTCGTAAACCCACCCCCCTTTCCACAGGCTGAGCTAGATGTGGTGGTACACACCTCTAACCCCAACACTCAGGAGGCTGAGGCAGGAGGATTTTGAGCTCAAGGTTAGCCTGGGCTACAAAGTGAGACCAAGAAGAAAAGCAGAGAACAGAGGGTTGGTCAGGATGGCTCAGCAGGCCCAAGTATTTCCTTTGCAAGCGTGGCAACTGAGCTCCAGTCCTAGAAGCCACATAAAAAAGTCAAATGCAGGGCCACTGAAATGGCTCATCACCAAAGGCACTTGCTACCAAGCCTGAGGATCAGATTTCAGTTTCCAGGACCCATGTGTGAGAAAGAGAACCAGTTCTTGTAAATTGTCCTCTGACCTCCACACAGGTACCGTGTGACATGTACACACAGACAGACATGTGGAGAGAAACATACATACATATGTACTTACATTATACATACATAGATACATACAGAGACAGACAAAAAGCAAATCTGTAATCCCAGCATTGCTAATGCAAGGTGGGAGACCTAGACAGAATCTCTCAGGAGCTCGGGAGCTCCACCTAGTGGCAGTACACAACACAGCGGGGCAAATAGGAGACCCGCCTCAAGGACATGTCCTCTGAGAACCGTCCTTTCTGACTTCCACTTTTACCACGGCTGGGCTGTGCCCACACCCACACACATGCATGCTCATGTGCCCACACACACACACGCATGCTCACGTGCGCACACACACATACACACACATGCTCACGTGCACACACACATAATAAATGAATTAATAAGAAAGGAAAAAGACAGAAAGAGTTGGGAGAGGAAAGTGAGGCACAGATAGGCAGATGCTGGCTTAATGAGGCCCACCATTCGTAAGGGTTTTTATTTGTTTGTTTTCTTAGTTGGTTTTTCTTAATGTGGGGCTCAGTGGAAAGTCCAGGGGTTTCTTGTTTTTTCTTTTCTTGGCTTTGTTTTGTTTTGGGGGTTTTGTTGTTTGTTTGTTTTCAAGACAGGGTTTCTCTGTGCAGCCCTGGCTGTCCTAGAACTTGCTCTGTAGATTAGGATGGCCTCGAACTCAGAGATCCACCTGCTAAGGGTGTGCACCACTATCATCTGGCTGTTTAATCAGAATTTTTAAATTAGGTCCAGGAAGATGGCTCCTGGAACTTGTCGTGAAGGTTAACGAAGTTCAGGTCCCCAGAACTCACGGTAAAGTCAGGTGCGATAGCATCCTGCCTTCACCTACATTAAGTCATCCACAACACGAGCATAAACTTAGTATGTTTTACAAGGATAAAAAAAAAGTCTAACTCTGTCTGCATCTGAGGCCATCTAGACCGTTAGAGCTGTGAGGCAAGGCACGGTGATGCATAAACACATCAGGCCAGCGCTTTGAAGACGGAAGCAGGAGGACAAGAGGTCAAGGCTAACCGGGCGGTGGTAGCACACACCCATAATCCCAGCACTCGGAAGGCTGAGGCTGGCGGATCTGAGTCTGAGCCCAGTTCCGTCCACAGAGTGAGCTCCAGCACAGCCAGGTCTACACAGAGAAACCCTGTCTCAAAACAAAAACAATAAAAAGAGATTGATGTGGTGGGTGTGAAGGTAGCCTGAGCTACATAAAGCAGAGAGGGGAGCCAGGTGGTAATGGCACTCGGGAGCCAGCCTGGTCTACAGAGCCAGTTCCAGGACAGCCAGAGCTACACAAAGAGACCCTCTCTTGAAAAAACAAACAAAAAAAAGGAGGGGTAAAGCATAGGAAAGAAAGACTGAATTGAGGGTGCAAGCAGGGCTTTATGGTTAAGGTTTAGGATTGGTGCCTGCAACTGCTCCAGAGTTTGTAGCCTCAGATCCCTAACCACAGAGGAGGGAAAGCTGTTCTCAGTGTGCCCTCTAGTGGTCAGGATCAATTTTTTTTCTTTTTTTGGTTTTTCGAGATAGGGTTTCTCTGTATCTTTGGAGCCTGTCATGGAACTAGATCTTGCAGATCAGGCTGGGCTCGAACTCACAGAGATCCGCCTGCCTCTACCTTCCGAGTGCTGGGATTAAAGGCGTGCGCCACCGTTGCCCAGAAGGATCAATTTTTGACCCACATTTAATCCCAATGGAGGTCTGAAGCCATAGGACACCCAAAACATGCTATTTCGTTCTCCTCTCAAACTTTCTCAGCACTGCAGAGACACACACCTGTCAGTCATCTCCACTGCAGAGACGCACACCTGTCAGTCATCTCAGCACTGCAGAGACGCACACCTGTCAGTCATCTCAGCACTGCAGAGACGCACACCTGTCAGTCATCTCCACTGCAGAGACGCACACCTGTCAGTCATCTCAGCACTGCAGAGACGCACACCTGTCAGTCATCTCCACTGCAGAGACGCACACCTGTCAGTCATCTCAGCACTGCAGAGACGCACACCTGTCAGTCATCTCAGTACTGCAGACACGCACACCTGTCAGTCATCTCAGCACTGCAGAGACACACACCTGTCTCTTCAGCACTGCAGAGACGCACACCTGTCAGTCATCTCAGCACTGCAGAGACGCACACCTGTCAGTCATCTCAGCACTGCAGACACGCACACCTGTCAGTCATCTCAGCACTGCAGACACGCACACCTGTCAGTCATCTCAGCACTGCAGACACGCACACCTGTCAGTCATCTCAGCACTGCAGAGACACACACCTGTCTCTTCAGCACTGCAGAGACGCACACCTGTCAGTCATCTCAGCACTGCAGAGACGCACACCTGTCAGTCATCTCAGCACTGCAGAGACGCACACCTGTCAGTCATCTCCACTGCAGAGACGCACACCTGTCAGTCATCTCAGCACTGCAGAGACGCACACCTGTCAGTCATCCCAGCACTGCAGACACGCACACCTGTCAGTCATCTCAGCACTGCAGAGACGCACACCTGTCTTTTCAGCACTCCCAATACCAAAAGGCATCAGAGAGAAACGTGAGGCTCAACTGGGCTCCAGTGAGAGCCTTAAAAACATAGGACTAGAGCAATGACCAGTGATCGAGAGCAATGGCTGCTCTTGAAGAGAACCTGGGTTCAATTCCCAGCAACTACATGGTGGCTCCCAACCACCTCCTGTTCCAGGTGATTCACAGACATACATGCAGGCAAAATATGCATATGTATAAAATAAATAAACTATAAAAGTAAGGAAAGAGGAAGATGGAGAGATGGCGCAGCAGGGAAGAGTGTTTCCTGCTCTGTAGAGGACTGGGCTTCAGTGTCCGCCTCTCAAGCTGCCTCCAGCTCCAAACTCTCTTCTCTGTCTCCCTTGGACACTCACACACAGATGTATATAACTCCAGACAGACACACAAGTAATTTAAAATAAAAATAAAATCTTAACGGAAAGGCCGAGGAAAAGATGAAAGTTTGAGGAGACCATTGGAACCTGACTTAGCTCTTGCAGGACACTTCCATGTGTGTGTCCCACTAATGTAATTTTTTTTAGCTGTTTTTGTTTTGTTTCGTTTCATTTTGTTTGTTTGGCTGGCTGGCTGGTTGGTTTCTCGAGACAGGGTTTTTCTGTGTAGCCCTGGCTGTCCTGTAATTCACTCTGTAAACCAGGCTGGCCTTGAACTCACAGAGATCCACCTGCCTTTGCCTCCCAAGTGCTGGGATTAAAGGCATGTGCCACCACAGCTAGCTTTATATTTTAATTTTTAAAAATAATTAACTGTACAACCAGACCACAATTTCCCCTCCCTCCTCCTTATCCTCCCCCTATCCTTACTCCCCAATCCAGTCTTCCTCTGTTTCTGCTCAGGAAAGGCCAACCTCCCATGAATATCAACAAGACATGGTGTAGCAAGTTGCAGTAAGACTAAGCTCCTTTCCATGTGTTAGGGCTGGGCAAAGTGACCCGGTATAAGGAACAGGGTCCCAAAAGCCAGTAAAGGAGTCAGAGGCAGCCCTGTTCCCACTATGAGGAGTCCCACAAGCTACTCAACTATAGCATGTGTGCAGAACAGCCTAGGCCAGTCCCGTGCAGGCTCTTGGTTGGTGGTTCAGTCTCGGTGTGCTCCTATAAGCCTGGGTTAGTTGATTCTATGAGTTTTTTGTGATATCCTTGACCCCACTGGCTCCTACAATCCTTTTCCCCTCTTCTGCAGGATTCCCCGAGCTCTGCCTAGTGCTTGGCAGTGGGTCTGCCTGTTTCCAGCAGTTGCTAGGTGAAGTCCCTGGCGACGCTGCTCTAGGCAGCAATCTCTGTGTATAGTAGAATATTACTAGGTATCATGACACCGACTTTTTCTTCCAGTCATGTTTGGTTCTATCCGAGGCATCTGAGTCATCCAGTCTGCAGGTCCTGGTGCTCCAGGCAGTGTCAGGGATGGGCTGACTCTCCTGGCATGGGTCTCAGGCTGGACCAGTGGTCAGCCACTCCCACAATCCCTGCACCACCTACCCCAGCATACCCCACAGGAAAGACATACTGTAGGCCGAAGATTATGTGGCTGGGTCGGTGTCCCAATCCCTGCACTTGAAGTCTTGCCTGGTCACAGGAGATGGCCAGTTCAGACTGTGTGTCTGCTATTTCTAGGAGTCTTTAATTTTAATTTTTATTTTTTTTTATTTTTTATTTTTTTGCTTCTTTAATTTTTAAAGTTACCTATGCCAGATGTCTCATATAAATGGAATCATATTATACATGGGATTTCTATTTTATTCCTTGGGGAGGGGGATGGATGAAGCAGGTGTGCACGTAGCCCAAAGCCACCTAGAATTTGGTATGCAAATGAAGGCGACTTTGAACTGGTAATCTTCCTGCCTTCACCTCCCAAGAACTGGCTCCGGGCACAGGTCACCACGTTTTGTTCATGTTTGTGTGATGCTGGGGTGGACCCCATGACTTCGTGAGTTCTAGACAAGCACTCACCAACTGAGCTACACCCCCTACTTCACCCCCAAACGCCAACCTTTCCCCAGGTTTCATTTGTGTATATGCATGGGGTGGGGGCTGGTAGAAGTTTTTGGTTTTTTTATGTGAATTTTATCTTATGTTTGGTATAGAATATTTATACGTACTTATTTATGTTTGTGCTTACGTGTGGACACAGGTGGAGGTCAGAGGGTAGCTCATAGTTCATGGGGGTCATTTCTCTCCTTCTACCCTGTGGGTTCTGAGGATCAAATTCAGGTTGTTAGTGTGGGCGGCAGACACCTTCACCCATTGAGCCAACTTGTCAACCCTGTCCCTTTGTTTATTTGCAGAGACAGAACCTTGTTTTGTAGCCCAGGTTGGACCGTAACTCAGTGTCATTTCCTCTTCCTTCGGGACAGTTAGGTTTACTGGTATCTGAACCCACATCCAGCTTCAATTTTCTTTTTCTGTTTTTGTTTTATTTTGAGTTTTTGAGACAGGGTTTCTCTGTGTATCCCTGGCTGTCCTGGAACTCATTCAGTAGATCAGACTGGCCTGGAACTCGCAGAGATTCACCTGCTTCTGCATCCTGAGAGCTGGGATTAAAGGCGTGCACTATCACCCGGCTCAATTTTAAAGGAAAATAATAGTTTTATTACACCCATTTATTCACTTGGGGAAAGCTTGTGTGGAGGCGAGAGGACAGCTTGTGGGAGTCGATTCTCTCCTACCACGCAGTCCTGGAGTTTCAGCTCAGGCCGTCAGGTAGAGTAGCAGGCGCCTTTACCACCAAGCTATCCCACAACTCCACCTTCTTCCTCCTGTTTATCATTGTTATTATTGTGGTTGTCTAAGTGAGAATGGCCCCGAAAGGCAAATATGAGGAATGTTTGGTCCCCAGTCGATCTGTTTGGGAAGAACTGGGAATTTGTTAAAGGAGGTGTGTGCTTATTGGAGAAGATGTGTCACGGAGGTGGGCTTTGAGGTTTCAAAAGCCCAGCAGGACCAGTGTCTCTCTGCCAGCTGTTAGAGGTCAGGATGCAAAACTCTCAGCTACTGCTTTCTGCCATGATGATCATGGACTAAACATCTGAAACTATAAGCAAACCCCCAATTAAATATTTTCTTCTATTAGAATTGCCTTGGTCGTGTACTGCTCTGTGTGTGTGTGTGTGTGCACGTGTGCGCTCACGCACATGTGTGCGCCTTCAGAGACCAGAGGCATCAGATCCTCCTGGAACTGAAGTTACAGGCATTGTGAGCCACCTGAAGCCTGACTTGGGTGCTGGGAATCAAACTTAAGTCCTATGGGAGAACAGTGGGCATTCTTTTTTTTCCTAAGATCTATTTATTATTTTATTCTATGCGTATGTGGTTTTATCTTCATGTGTGGCTGTGTACCATGTGTATGCAGAGCCCAAAGAGGCCAGAAGAAGGCACTGAAGTCCATGGAACTGGAGTTACAGATGGTGTGAGCTGCCTGTGGGTCCTGGGAACTGAACCTGGGTCTTCTGCATGAGGAGCCAATGCTCTTAACCGCTGAGCTGTCTCTCCAGCTCCTCAGTAGGAAGCTCTTAAGTGCCAGGTTGTCTGTTCCGTTCTGCAAACTCTACCACTGAACAACAGATCCAGCACTCTTTGTAAGTTTTTTAAGTGTAAGATGTATGTGTCTGCACCATGTGATATGTGTGCAGTGCACAAAGCAGCCAGAAGAGGGCACCGGATCCCCGGAACCGGAGCTACAGGTGTGAGCTGACATGTGGGTGTCCCTTGGGCGGAGAGGCCCATGTCCACGGCGCCCCCTGGCGGCTGCCTGAAGCACAGTCTGCGCGGACCCTACAGGTCTGACAGGTTGGAGTGTAAACCTGCCTGCAGCTCTGTGCATTCCTGAACTTCACTTTCCCCCACACCACTTTTACCTCTTGAAAATCTGGGTACTTAAACTGCAACCTAATTCCCCTTACTTGCCATGGGACCCAGAGCTCTGGGCGTTCTAGTACCTTCCCTCTGGGACACAGAGTAGGTACGTGACTTTCTGTTCTTAGGAGATTCCACTGCCTGAACTTTGATCCCACGCTACGAGCAAAGACTGAAACCTTCCTGAAATGATTCAGGAAGGGGTGTTGTGCCCCAGAGCCCCTCCCTGTGGGGTGTGGAGAACCAAGCTTCTAACACCCTCCTCCTTTGTCACCTCTTTCCACACACTAAGGAGTCCAAGCCCCAGCCCTCCTCCCTCAGACCCAGAGGTCCAGACCCTAGCCATCCTCCCCTAGACCCAGGGGGTCCAGGCCCCAGCCCTCCTCCCTCAGACTCTGTAGTCGGGCCCCTTTAGGGCAGCTGCCACCTGCAGTCCCCTTCCTTTTTCCAGAACCCGCCCTCTGCTTCCTCCTGGTTCCGCCCCTACCTGGAGCCTTTCCCCGCCTCACCCCTCCATTTCAGGCTAGCCGAGAGACCCACGGCTGCGATGGCATCCCCGCGAGGATGGCAGTGGGGAGAGCCACGAGCGTTCGGCCGGGCAGTGAAACTGCTACAGCGCTTGGAAGAGCAATGCAGGGACCCCAGACTGGTTATGGGGCCCCCGTCGCTGCGGGTCCTTCTGCCCCGCACCGCTCAACTACTTCGAGAAGTGGCAAAAGCCCGGCGCGAGGCTGAGGGAAACCCCGAGGGTCCCGGTGGCGCTGGGGATTATCTGGTCATCTACCTGGCCAATTTGGAGGCCAAAGGCAGGAAGGTGGCCGAGCTGCTGCCACCCCGAGGCAAAAAGGATGCGAACGAGGAGGTTTTCCGGGAGGGCTCCAGATTCAGGTGAGCACTGACCTGCCTCAGAAACAAGTCATGAACTAATGATTTTCGGATCATGCCTCCAGCCACCTCCTCCCTCAGACCCAGAGGTCCAGGCCCAGCCCTCCTCCCTCAGACACAGGGGTCCAGACCCCTCCTCCCTCAGACCCAGGGAAACTATGCCACCCCATTTTTTCTTCCCTTAAGCACCCATACCACCAATACCCCTTTCTTCCTTTTGTGGATCACCTTGCAGGTGGAGTCCAAACGTGAGTCTCTCCTGAGGGCCTTAGATACACACCGCCTTATGAATGTAGGGAACCCAGAGACTTCCTGTTGAGGGGGTGAGTGTGCTCACCTCTGGTGTCTGAACACTGGGTCAGTCCCGGACCTGCGTGAGTGCCATGGACTTCGGTTCCTGAAGCCTAGGCTCTCTCTCCTGAGGAACAGGTGCACGGGAGGACTGGAGCCTGGATGCCAGAGCAAGGTCTAAATCAGTGTTTGGCTTGGCTCCCACGCCCTAGCAGTGGCTTCCCTGGCTTATAGAATCGCCTCAGTTCATGAGGAAATGAAATCAATCGCCTGCCTGCCCATATTGTTTAAATTCTCATTATCCCCAATTATAACCCATGAAAGAAATACTACTCCAAATATATTTATATACACTACATGGAAAATGCACATTTTTTTTATTTCATCAATTTATTTCTGTGTGTGTGTGTGTGTGTGTGTGTGTGTGTGTGTGTGTGTGTGTGTCCCGGTCCCAGGTCAGAAGACAGCTGGAACAGTGTGCTTAACAAAATTGTTACGATTGTTGTTTTCTTTTGGCCTACCTTGTTGCAGGCTGGTGTAAACTCCAAGCACCTGCTGGCCGGGTGGCGGGGTGCTTAGAGGAGCTGTTCTCAACCTGTGGGTCGCCAGCCTGGGGTTGGTTGGTCTTTTTATGGGATTGCTATGACCATCCGAAAACACAAATGTTTACATTCTGATTCATAACTGTAGCAAAATTACAGTTATGAATTAGCAATGAAAATAATTTTATGGTTGTGGGTCACCACAACCTGAGGAGCTGTATTGAAGGGTCACAGCATTAGGAAGGTTGGGAACGACTAGCTGAGAAGTTAAGCGGGCTTATTCCTCCAGCAGAGGACACAGGTTTACAGCACCCAGGATGGATGGCTCACAGTCACCTGTAACTCCAGCTCCAAGGGATATGACAACTTCTGGCCTCCTCAGAAATCCACACTCATGTGCACATACCTACACACACACACACACAAATAAAAACAAGTCTTAAAAAAAGAAAAAAGAGGGGCTGGAGAGATGGCTCAGTTGTTAAGAGCATTGCCTGCTCTTCCAAAGGTCCTGAGTTCAATTCCCAGCAACCACATGGTGGCTCACAATCATCTGTAATGAGGTCTGGTGCCCTCTTCTGGCCTGCAGACATACACACAGACAGAATATTGTATGCATAATAAATAAATAAAATAAATATTTAAAAAAAAAGAAAAAAGAATCAGTTCCTTACTCTGGACTGATTGTGGTAGCAGAGACTTTTGACCCCAGTACTCAGGAGGCAGAGGCAGGTGGATCTCTGTGAGTTCAAGGCCAGCCTAGTCTACATAGTGAGTTCTAGGCCAGCTGAGACTACATAATGAGACCCTCTCTCAAAAAACAAAACAAAAAACAAAAAACAGGAGAACAAAAGAAAAGAGAAGTGTACCTTCCCGTATGAACCAGCCAGAGCTGTGGACGGCAACCTCACTGGGCTATACAGCTCTGCTTTCTGGGAAGCTAGGTTGCTAAGAAACTGCCAGAAGCCCTGCAGACCTGCCCAAGGAAGTTATTAATATAAATGAGAAATATAATAAAATCAGCATGCACTGAGTGTTAACCCAATATGATGTGCAGGTTTTGTTTGATTTTGAGATGCTGGGGATGGAAGCTAGGAACCCGAGCATTGTAAGCAGAGGCAGTACCACTGAGTCACGACCCCACAGATCACTGGGGGGATTCTAGGCAGGTGCTCTACCACTGAGCCACACCCCAGCTCCTCACTGGGGGATTCTAGGCAGGGGCTCTACCACTGAGCCACACCCCAGCCCCTCACTGGGGGATTCTAGGCAGGGGCTCTACCACTGAGCCACACCCCAGCCCCTCACTGGGGGATTCTAGGCAGGGGCTCTACCATTGAGCCACACCCCTAGCCCCCAACTGGGGGATTCTAGGCAGAGGCTGTTGTTCTGCTAAGTGATAGTTCCAGGTCCAGGGACCCCTTTGATGGTTCAAGGCTACTTTGGATATTAGCTTCCACTTTTCCTTCATAGATGAGGAAATTGAGGCTCAGAGAGGAGAGTCCTCAGGACAGAGACTGGCTCCTTTGGTGCACTGACTTATTAGAGGAAATCTGAGGACCTTGCACCTGTAGGAACTCTCCCTACGTCCGGTGTGATGCTCATAACCTTTTCCCGCAGGCGACAGCTGGCCAAGCTGGCCCTCATCTTCAGTCACATGCACGCAGAGCTGAGTGCACTCTTCCCTGGGGGGAGGTACTGCGGACACCTGTACCAGCTCACTAAGGGCTCTGCCCACACCTTCTGGAGGGAGCACTGTGGAATCCGGTGAGTGAACCTTCAAGGCCAGGGAATGGTGGGCTGCAAGTCCCTTAACCACCCTCCCCAAGGCCCCGAAGTGTGTGTGTATGGTGTGTGTGTGTGTGGTGTGTGATGTGTGTATGTGTGGTGTGTGTGGTGTGTGTGTGGTGTGTGTGCAGTGTGTGTGTGTATGTGCGTGTGTATGCGTATGTGTGGTGTGTGTGTCATGTGTGTGTGGTGTGTGTGTGGTGTGTGTGGTGTGTGTTTGTGGGGGGTGGTGTGTGTGTGGTGTGTATGGTGTGTTTGTGTGGGGGGTGGTGTGTGTGTGGTGTGTGGGTGTGGGTGTGGTGTGGGTGTGGTGTGTGTGGTATGTGTGGGCTGTGTGTGGTGTGTGTGGTGGGGGGACCAGTAGCCTCCTGTTATAGACTCTCCCTACATCCGCTGGCGCAACCCCACCCCTTCCCATCCAGGTGTGTGCTTCCCTGGGCGGAGTTCCAGTCCCTGCTGTGTGCTTGCCACCCTGTGGAACCAGGCCCCATCACCCAGGCTTTGCGTTCCACCTTGGACCTCACCTGTAGTGGTCATGTGTCTGTCTTTGAGTTTGACATCTTCACCAGGCTCTTCCAGGTCAGAGAAGGTCAAAAGTGGACCTAGAACTTTGGGTCCGAGGGAGGAGATGGGGCCTAGATCTGAAGGAGGAGGGCTGTTTGGACCGCTGAGTCCTGGGGAGAGAGGGCGCATGGTTTCCTGTGTATAGTGTGCAGGGCCACCGTGGGTGTGAGCATGGTGACAGAGTCTTGAACCTGAAGATCTTCGATCATAGATTACTTCATAGGTCCCTTAGTGACCCTCTCTGTCCCTCCCAGCCGTGGCCGACCCTACTCAAGAACTGGCAGCTCCTGGCTGTCAACCACCCCGGCTACATGGCCTTCTTGACCTATGATGAAGTCCAGACGCGCCTACAGGCCTGCAGGGACAAACCAGGCAGGTGAGCAAAGCTGCTCCGTGGGCCAGGGCTGGGAAGTTCAGAGGTCCAGTCCTGGCTCGAAGGCAGGAGAATTCCTGAGGTTCTGAGAGACCAAGAATCGAGGTTTCTGGGAACCCAGAGGTCAGGAACTCTGCAGCTGGAGGCTTGTGATGTTCTCCTGTAATTCCTGTAATTCTGTAATTCAGGAGGAAGGGGCAGGTGGGAGTTCAAGGTTCAAAGCCCACCTGGTCTACAGAGTGAGTTCTAGGACAGCCAGGGCTACACAGAGAAACTCTATCTCAAAACAAAACAAAGCAACAACAAACAAACAAAACCGCTAAGTTCTGATGCCCAGTCTCTTTTCCTGGGCCCCCCTGGGTCATTCCATGGCTCAGCAACTAAAGCAACAATACCTGGTCCAACAAGGCGTCCTGAAGGCCCTAACCAAGATAAGGCCCATCTCTGACAAGTCAGAGTCTATGTGGTGAGCCTCTTTGTTTGGCTTTGTTTGGAGCTAGGGTGTAGACAGAGTTTTACTGTCCTGATTGCCTGCTTCCCAAATAACTACTCAGAGTCTTAGTGTTAACTATAAACACTCAGCCAATAGATCAGGATTATATTCTTACATTTTAAATTAACTAATACATCTTATCTGCCCCCTGCCATGTGGTGGTACCCTTATTAGCATGGCGTGTTCATCTCCTGTTCCCTCTGTGTCTGGTTGGCATCGTCTCTGACCCCCATGACTCTGCCCTTCTTTGATCCAGGATCCTTTCATCTGATTTTCCCGCCTAGTCTCATCCTGCCCTGCTATAGGCCAGTCAACTCTTTATTAGGCAAGAGAGTAATACATATTCATAGTGTATAAAAAGATTTTTCTGCAGCGATAGGGCTTGCTTCCTATAGCCCAGACTGGCCTCAAACTTGCCGTGTAGCCAAGGATGACCCTTGAAATCCTGATAATCCTTCCTTTACCTCCCAAATGCTAGGGTTACAGATGTTACCCTCACACTCAGCATTTTACTGGGATTTATTTGTTTTCTTTTGAGACAAGGTCTCCCTGTCGCCCAGGCTGGGCTTGAACTTGGGAACCTCTTGCTTTATCTTCCTGAATACTGCGATTATAGGTGGGCAGCATGCTCAGCTTGTCCAGCCTCTGAAATATTTCGAACGTGAGGCCTCATGGGTTAGAGTAGGAGACAGGAAAACTGACATTGGAGAGACCTTACTTCCTTTCAGATCAGGGGCTCCTTAGTGAGCTAAGGATAAGGAGCTGAGCGAACGGAGGAGCATGGAGGTTGAGGGAAGATATCTCTGCAGGGCTCTGGAAGGTCAGGGTAGAGAGCAGCTGCTTCCCAGAGCTCCCCCATTCACTACAAGCTGTGGGTGGAAGAGGAAGGAAGAGAGAGGGGAGGGTCTTTCTCAGTCTGTCCTCTCTCTCCATCTCTGTCAGTCCCTCTGTCTTTGTCTCATACCAGGCATTCTGATCAGTGGTAACATCCTTGTCCAGATGGGTTCCTAGACAAGGTTTCTGTATAGGGCGGGGAGGGATGGGAAATTATAAAACTGAAAGAAAGAACCGGAGTATGGGATTCCAGCACGGAAGGATACAAGCTTTCAAGTCCTTTATCAGGGGTCAGTGTCTGCGTGTGCTTTGCCTTGTTTTTTCCTGTATTAGCCTGATTCTCAGTCGTGACCTCTCCCTACGGTGAGCAATGGCTGAAGCGATGGCCATACACCCTTCCAGTCTATAGTTAGGATGGGGAGCAAAGCACTGCTAGCTACCACAAAGGATGGGAAGATATCTGGACCCCGGGCGCTGCAGACAGCTGGGTGTTTCCATTAGGTACAGCAGCAGCCACTCTCTCGCTCCATCCCACTATCTCCCCACAGCTACATCTTCAGGCCCAGCTGTACTCGCCTGGGGCAGTGGGCTATTGGGTACGTGAGTCCCGAGGGAAGCATCCTACAGACCATTCCTCCCAACAAACCCCTGTTCCAGGTGCTCCTGAAAGGACAAAAGGACGGCATGTGAGTCCCCACCCGAAAGGAAAGGGGTGTCAGCAAAATCCAGATTATGCACAAACCATGACGGGATGGTGCAGGGTGGGCAGACACACCAAACTGCAACGCCACAGGCGCCCAGCAGGGGGCGGGCGGGTTCTCGAGGCAGCGAAATGTCTGCGTCCACACAGCAGGTTACAGGACACTGGATTCCTTACTTGGTCTGGGTTCCAGAATCTGTGTTTCTGAAGGCTATACCCTGCTCTAGGATCTAGATTGGCGGGGCAGGGGTCAGGGAAACAGCTAGACTGGTGGTTTTCCACCTGTAACCTCAGCTTTTTCCAGTTTCCTCCGGGAAGTTGCCCGCAGTAGGGTGAGGAGAGGAGGGGCTGGCTGCTCTCCCGGTTCTCCCTCACCCAGATCTTATCTGGTTTGCGCTGCTAGGGACCAGTGACCCAGCTAGGCAAGGAGCTACCAGGGAACTGCATGGTTAGCGTGAGATAGAGACTGAGATGAGAGAGAGAGACAGAGAGAGACAGAGAGAGACAGAGAGAGAGACAGAGACACAGAGAGAGAGACACACACACACACACACAGAGAGAGAGAGAGAGAGAGAGAGAGAGAGAGCAGACATGTTGCTTCTCATTGTTCCCTGGGGTACTGTTCTATAAGATGGCAAAGGCCTTGAATCATCACAGAGTTGCTCCTCTGGGGAAGAGGCAGGTTCTTGTCACATTCGTGACTGGTCCCATTGCTTTTATTACATTATTTATGTTATTGTTGTCTTTTTTTTTTCCTTTGGCCTTTTGTTCTTTGTTTCAAAAGTTTATTGATCATGAGCAGAGATGGAGTGTATGTTTGGTGTGTGTGTGTGTGTGTGTGTGTGTGTGTGTGTGAAAATATTAAAGGCACAGGAGGATCCTGAGATCTACATTCTAAGCTACGTAGTGAGACCTACTTTCAGCAAGAAAAAGAAAAAGGTATAGGTCATGCTGTGGGCGTGACTCAGCAGTAGAACCCCTGCCTAGAATCCCGCAGTGAGGGGCTGGAGCTGGATCAGTGGGAGAGCCCCTGCCTAGAATCCCCCAGTGAGGGGCTGGGGATGTGGTTCAGTGGTAGAGTCCCTACCTAATCCTCCAGTGAGGGACTCGGGTGTGGCTCAGTGGTAGAGCACTTGCATAACATCCTCCAGGTTAGGTTTAACACTGTGAAATGCAGTAATAATCACAGTAACAACCTTCCAGGACTGGCTTTGAAGAGCCATTGGATCCTGGACTAGGAGATGTTTGGATTTCTTTCTTGGTTCTCAGACTAGAGACCAAGGTTCAATGTGACTTCCTTGAGATGACCAAGTAAACAGCTCTGTCCCAGGGATTGGAGAGTATACTTACTCTGGGGAGTCCCAATGTGGGCTTGTGGCAGGTCCTAACACACACACACACACACACCATGGATAAATGAGGTAGGCAGGTCCTTGTGAGTCCAGCCACTCAGAGCCCAACTCTGTTCTTCTCTCAGCCTCCTCTACCCTGATGGAAAGAACCACAACCCAGATCTGACCGAGCTGTGCCACGCAGAACTCCACCAGCGCATTGAGGTATCAGAGGTGAGTCTCATACCTACACCTGCTACCCACACCCTGTTCCTACCCCCAATTTGCCTCAGCTCAGAGACCTCGAAGGTAGTGCCAACATGGGGCTATTTGACCTCGAGCCAATCCTGGCTTCTCTGAAGCTGTCTGAGTTCTTCTGTTGGGAACTATAGCCTCTGCAGCCTCCTTCCCAGGGGGTTTTATTGGATATGAAATAAAGAAAAGAGCTTCTGAGATAATCAGAACAGCTGATGCAATTGAATGTTTATCAGCTCTGAGTCTGAGCAGACACCCAGGAGAAGAGCCAAAGTGTTTGTCTTTTAGTTTTTAGGATGGAACTCAGGAGCTCATGCATGCTAGGCAGGGGCTCTACCGCTGAGCCACAACCCCATTCTTGTTTTTTGTTTGTTTGTTTGTTTGTTTGAAACAAGTTTTTTTTTAGTAGCCCTGGCTGTCCTGGAATTCACTCTATAGACCAGGCTGACCTCAAACTCACAGCCTGCCAATAACTTTATTGACTATACTGCAAAGGACTGGGAATTAACAGAAGTTCTAGCCAAAGGCACTGCAGCCAAACCTGAGAACCTGAGTTCAGCTCCCAGAATCCTCACAGTTGAAGGAAAGAGCAGAGTCCTGCTGGCCATCCTCTGACTTCCACGCGACTGATGGCTGCATGTCCACAGAGTACCACCAACAGCTCAGCCTTGCCCCCCACATGGTGGTATTATTGTTATTATTATTATTTATTTTGAGACAAGGTCTCTCTTTGTAGACCTGGCTGTCCCTGAACTTCTTATGTAGTGGTCCACCAGGCTGGCCTCAAACTCTCAAAATCCAACTACCTCTGCTTCCTAAACACTAGAATTAAAAGTATGCGCCACCGTGCCTGGCCCTTGGGTTTTTGATACAAGACCTTTCTATGTAGCTGAGGCTGGCCTGGAGCTCCCAATCCTCCTGCCTCAGCCTCTGGAGGAATTACAGTCCTTTGACACCATGAGATTTTTTTTTTTTTTTTTGGTTTTTGGAGACAGGGTTTCTCTGTGGTTTTGGAGCCTGTCCTGGAACTAGCTCTTGTAGACCAGGCTGGTCTCGAACTCACAGAGATCCGCCTGCCTCTGCCTCCCGAGTGCTGGGATTAAAGGCATGCGCCACCACCGCCGGGCACCATGAGATTTTTTTATCCTAAGTAATTTCATTCTATATTTGATATATACTCACTATTCATATTATTTTAATATATATATCTTAAGTATTTATTTTTATTATTTAAAAAATACTTTATGTATATGAGTGTTTGTCTGTAGGTATGTGTAGCCTCTGTGTGTAGTGTCCACAGAAGCCAGAAGTGGGTGTTGGATCCACTGGAACTGGATCTGCCATGTGGGTGCTGGGATTTGAACCTGGGTCCTCCGGAAAAGCAGCCAATGTTCTTAACTGCTAAGCCATCTCTCCAGCACCTATTTTTACTTAATTATGTGTATATGTGTCTATCTACATGTGGGCTTATGCTTGTGAGTCCAGGTGCCCTTGAAAGCCAGAGGTGTCCAATGCCCCTGGAGCTGGAGCTCCAGGTGATTGTGCACTTCTCGGGATGAATGCTGGGGAACCTACCGCGGGTCCTCTGCAAGAGCAGCATAGACCCTTCACTGTGGAGCCATCTCTCCAGCCCCTTCTTCATACTCTAGTTGCTGTTTATCTAAAATTCAAGTGGTATGGAACATGTCGTATTTGCTAAATCAAGTAGTTCTGGGGCTGGAGAGGTGGCTCGGTGACTAAGAGCATTCGCCGTTCTTACAGGGGACCCGGTTCAGTCCCCAGCATGCTCCTGGCAGCTTCACCTGTAACTCCAGTCCAGGAGATTCAATGTCCACCGACACCAGACACACAAGTGATGCACAAAAAATACATGCAGTCTTTCACACATACACATAGAACATAAACAAAAGATTCTTTTAAAAAAATGGCTAAAAACGTTAGCATTCCTGAGTAAAGACAAATCCAGAAATCTTGTCCGGGGTTGAATACATGCTTGGCCTGGTGGTGACTTGTGGCTATAATTCCACTGCCGGGAGGCTTGGGTCTGCCTCTGGGTCACTTAGTGAGATCTCTTGCCCAGGAAAGAAAATGATGACAGTGCCTGTGAAGGCCTTAGGTGCACTGGCCTTCAACCTGGCTATGGTTTTATGTGAGGGGTTTTATTTTGTTGTTGTTTGGTTTGGTTTAATTTGGGTCATGACGGAAGGTGACCTTGAACTTCTAACTCCCCTGTGTGTGCTCCACCCCCAGTGCTAGAGCTAGGGGTGGAAGATGGGGCGGTATCAGCCGTGCTCCACCCAGACTTTGAACAGTGTCCAGGCTGGCACAGATACCGGGGACGTCCTCCCAAGCCTCCCCTCACCCCACCCATTTACCTCCCAGGAGCAACTGCAGCTCTATGAAGCCATGAACTCCACATTTGAGCTGTGCAAGATCTGTGCTGAGAGGGACAAGGACGTGAGGATCGAGCCTTGTGGGCACCTTCTCTGCAGCCACTGTCTGGCTACCTGGCAGGTGGGGCTGCCATTTGTCATCTTTCTGCCCCCATCCCTCCCCTAAAAGCCCGGTCTGGATCTCCCAGGGGCCTCATGAGAGAACAGAGGTTCGGTCAGGCCACTCAGGGCCCTGGCTGTCTGAGTTAATGTCTCTGGACCCACCTCACCCTGAGTCACAGCCTCCATTCCTCCCTGAGCAGCTACATAATGGGTTTTAGAAAGGGCTCCCTTCTCCCTTCCAGCAGGGCTGTGTGGCGTCAATAGCTTTCCCTTACCGGACCTTGACCTCAGCCTCTAAAGGCTAGAACTAAATATTCCATCATCAGTGGTATGAGGAGGGGCCAGCCCTTAGAATCCCTCAGCAAAGACCTGAGCTCTGCTGGCCTAGGCCCTGGCCTGCGAGTCCTTCCTGGATTCAGACCAGGCCAGCCCCATCCCAACCCTCTCCCCATGCCCACCCATTCCAGAGCTCAGCTCTCTCCAGCCTTCCCTCTCTACATGGCTTTGTGTGTTTGAAATCAGAAGGGAGACAAGAGGTAATTGACATTTTTCTTCCTTGTCCCCAGCAGTCGGAGAGCCAGACCTGTCCCTTCTGCCGTTGTCAGATCAAAGGCCACGAGGCTGTGAGTATCTGTCAGGCACAAGAGAGGTCCGTGGAGTTTAGAGCCACTTCAGAGGACGCCAGAGACAACTGTCACCAAGAGACTGCGTGGAATCTGGACCCGGTGAGCAGGGCCAGGCAGGGCCTAGAACCACTGTTCCCAGGATCTGATGGAGGAAGGCTTGGGTTTGATGTAGAGGGCTGAAGACTGGAATCTTGGTCTAAGGGAGGAGGCTGGCCTCTGGGTTTGAGGGAGAGGGTCTAGAATGGGAGTGTCTGCCTGGCTGAGTCTGGCCTGGCTTTCCCTGGCAGTGTGACCTGAGGGTGAGACCCTGTACCCGCGTCAGGGATTCTGCACAGCGCCCCCTGCTGGACACTTTGAGGAATTAGCCCACAGCCGACCTTCTCTGTCTCCTTCAGGTGACTCCCGCTGCTCCCCCACTGTCCCCGGAAGATCCATCCCCTAGGAGACCCCAAGGCAATGGCTGGCTGACAGTGGTGAGTGACGTCTGAGATGGATGTGGCTAGAGTCTCATTTCACCTCCATGTGGCCACAGTCTGGGGTCACAGCGGTGGACTCCTCAGGATGCCCTCCCCGCTTCCTCTGTTTGATGTGGATGAGTGCTTTGGCTCCATGTCTTTCAGTCCACCGTGAACACGTGGTACCCATGGAAGCCAGATTCCCAGGAGCTGCCATGTGAGAGCTGGGTATTGAACCTGGGTCCTCTGCAAGAGCAGCCAGGACTTAACCGCTGAGCCATCCCTCCAGCCCTCTTCTATTTTCTTTTCTTCTCCTCTTCCACCTCTGCTTCCTCCTCACCACCACCCCCTCTCCTTCTTCCCCCTCCTCTTTCCTGTCATCCTGACATCCACGCTGGCTGAATGAAACTCTCCATCTCCCTGCCTCAGCCTCCTGAGTACTGGAACGAAGAACACACTCCTCAATCCAGCTCCCGAGTGCTCACTCCTCAAACGAGCTCTGTTTCTCTTTCTTCCCCCTCCCACTCCACACCCCTGGACCTTCTGAGACCCTCTTCAACGGGGAGGGAAGCTGTCCCCGCAGCCTAGCTCAGTGCACGCTGGCCCCGATCAATACCCAGTGACTTCAAACAAACAACTCAGGAAATCCGGGAACGTTATTCTATCACTGTAAACGAGAGTCAGCAGGAAGGGGGGGGGGCGAGAGCCCAGGGGGAGAAGCTAAAAACAGATCTGGACCCATGGCCAAAGGCAAATGGAAACATTAGGAGGTACTCAGCTGGCTCCCTGAGGACAGGGAGGGGCCGCAGCCAGGACGGCAGCCTGCCGG
The DNA here is from genome assembly GCF_950005125.1 of Chionomys nivalis. Taxonomy (NCBI): domain Eukaryota; kingdom Metazoa; phylum Chordata; class Mammalia; order Rodentia; family Cricetidae; genus Chionomys; species Chionomys nivalis. The sequence continues at coordinate 78,007,627 of NC_080087.1, read as the reverse complement.
TCACCTCCAGCCAGATGGGTGCACCTTGGCCTGGGCTGCGTCCTCCGCCTGGCATGAATCGCCCCTGCTCCTGTTCACATTCCTGTCAACTCCTACTCCTTGGCTCTCCCTACACACCAGGGAAGAGAAAACCCAGAGCCTGCCTGCTTCAGGAAATGTGACCATTCTTTAGAGAGCAGTTCAAAAGTGTGTGGCTTTCCTTACGTCCTTCACCCAATTCCCTCATTATTATTTATTTTTAGTTGATAGAGTTTTTATTTTTTTTTTATTTTTACTTAAAAATCTCCACCTCCTCCCCTCCTCCCATTTTCCTCCCTATTATTTATTTTTTAAAGATTTTTTTTTTCAGGCCAGACGAGGTGGCACAGGTCTTTAATCCCAGCACCTGGGAGGCAGAGGCAGGCGGATCTCCTGGGAGTTCCAGGCTAGTCTGCTCTAAAAGCAATTCCAGGACAGCCAGGACTACACAGAGAGATCCTGGATTTTTTTGGTTTTTTTAATATATATTTATTTTAGTGTATGATTGTTTTGCATGTGTGTATGTCTGTGTGTGTGTGTGTGTGTGTGCGCGCGCGCGTGCACACATGCCTGGTGCCCAGAAGAGGGTGTGAGATCTCCTAGAACTGAAGTTACAGACAGTCCTTAAGCCTCTGTGTGGGTGCTGGGAACTGAACCCCGGTCTCACTGACTACTCAACCATTAAGCCATCTTTCCAGCCCCATTATTTTAATTTGAGACAGGGTCTCACTCTGTAGACCAGGCTGGTCTAGGACTCACAGGAATCCACCGGCCTCTGCTTCCTGAGTGCTGGATTAAAGGCGTGTGCCACCGTCCCTGGCATGTCTCATCTATCTGTGTAGGCCTGACTGTATTTGTGTAGCATGTGTGTACAGGTGTGTACAATGTCTGCAAAAGTCAGAAGAGGGCCCCTGAACCCCTGGAACTGGAGTCGCATATGGTTGTGAGTCACCTTGTGGGTATCAGAAGCTGAATCTGGCTCTAAATCACCGATCCATTTCTCCACATTCCTCCCATCTTTATTTTCAGGTTCTAAGACCTGAACCCAGAGTCTTGTATATTTTAGACAAGTACTCCACTGAGCACGCCCCAGCCCCTCACTGGGGATTCTAGGCAGGGGCTCTAGCACTGAGCCACACCCCAGCCCCTCATTGGTGCACTGTGGGCATGGGTTACCACTGAGTCACACCCATAGCCCCTCCCTCTCTTTTTAAAGGGGGCTCACAGCTTCTTCACATACTCTGTTTCTATGACAGCCACGGATCCAGAGGAGACACCATGAAACCCATTATCCCTGGCTCCAGTTTACGGAGCCTAGGAACCACATGATATTCTATGGTCTGTATGGTGTGTGACATACCTTCTGTATCGCGTGTGATGTGTGACATACCTGGGCCTACCACCAAAGGCCACCATGGGCACTGGATGGGTCTTCTTGTTTTCATGGCTGTAGTTAACATAATGAGGATTGGTATACAGTCCTTCTGCGTGTGCTTTCCAGGCAGAATCTCCCTATGTAAAGCGGGGCTGTGTCTGAACTTAGATCCTCTTGCCTCGGCTTTCCCAGTCCTATTATTGTGGGTCTAAGCTACCAAGCCTTGTCCTTCCAAGGCCAGCAAGCCTCGCCCACCACAGCACCTCCTACCTTGGAGCCTTTCCCCTTGGCTTCTGGCCTGTCATTCCAGTCTCCCAGAGGCCTTTGCAGCTGCCCCCCTCTCTCTGGCCAACATCACTCTCTCCTTGACTTGAAAGGCCTCCGAACATCTGAGCTGCTTCCTTGCTTGGGAACTGCCTTTCGTCCCTCCTCCCTCCACCTCGCCCCACAACTGCAAGAACCCTTCTCCTTGTTTCTCCATGTATGTCAGTTCAACAGAACAGAGCTGTTTTTCTCCCTCATGCTGTGTCTCCAAAGCCTAAAACGATGCTCCAGAGATGTTTGTGGCATGAGTGGATGGGTATTTTTGAGACAGGGCCTCACTTATGTTTGCTATGTAGCCAAGGATGGCTTCCTAATTCCTTTTTTGGGGTTGGGGCTTTTTTGGGTTTTGGGGTTTTTTGTTTGTTTGTTTGTTTGTTTGTTTGTTTGGTGGGGTTTTTTAGTTGTTGCTGTTGTTGCTTTGATTTGTTGGGGGGGTCTTTTTTTTTTTTTTTTTTGAGAAACGGTTTCTCTGTAGCTTTGGAGCCTGTCCTGGAATGCCTCGAACTCACAGAGATCTGCCTGTCTTTGCTTCCCAAGTGCTGGATTTAAAGGCATGCGCCACCATCATCCAGCTGGTTTTGTTTAACAGGTTTTGTTTTGTTGAGACAGGGTTTCTCTGGTCCTGCTGTCCTGAAGCCAAACTGGCCTACAACTCAGAGATCCTCTTGCTTCTGCCACCAGAGCCAGCCCCAGTTGGGAGATTTCTGTTTTCTTTTAAAATTTACTATGTGTGTGTGTGTGTATGCTTCTGCCTCAGCACACTTATAGAGGTCAGAAGACAATTTACACAACTCAGTTTTCTCCTACCACATGGGCCCTGGGGATGGAACTCACTCAGGTCGGGAGGTTTGACAGTAAGCATCTTTACAGAGTGAGCTGTCTCACTGGCCTGACATTTCCTAATTCCTTCCTTCCAGGCACCCCTCACCCTGCCCAGACTCCGAGCTCCCCTTCCTTTACCAAAAATGGCCTCGGTTATGTGGGAGGTCCCCACCAGGCCCCAGACCAGGGAGGGGGCCACAGGGTAAGTAGAGAGGCCCTGCCCAGTATTGTGAGACCTCAAGGTCTTGGAGGGGAGGGCAGAGGGAAAAGATTGAAACAGTGCTGACCAGTGATTCTCGCGGCAGAAGCTCCTGAGTGGGAATTCACCCCTCCAGCTGGCCCTGTGTGGCCCCCAGATGTGTCCAAGATCTAGAGGCCAGGTGAGTCCGGCTGTCCTCCTTTGTCCCAGATGGAACTGGCTCTGATGCCACCAAGATCCTGCCTCAAAATAATGAAGGGGGCGGGGGTTTCAGCAATGTAGTTCTTCCAGACAGGGTTTCCCTGTGTAACAGTCTTCGCTGTCCTGGAACTCGCTCTTGTAGACTAGGCTGGCCTCAAACTCACAGGGATTCTCCTGCCTCTGCTGGAGAGTGCTGGTATTAAAGGCATGTGCCACCACCGCCCAGCCCAACTTATTATTTTTTTAAAATAATGCATTTCATGTGTATTGGTGCTTTGCCTGCACGTGTGTCTGTGTGAAGGAGGGTTTCGGGTCCCTAGAACTGGAGTTACAGACAGTTGTGAGCTTCTGTGTCGGTGCTGGGACTTGAACTCCTGTCCTCCCAGTCGGTGCGCTGAACCACTGAGCCATCTCTCCAGCCTCCTAATTCTTATTCTTTTTAAATTACGTGCATGTATTTCCTTTGTGGTGGGGATATGGCACATGCCACAGCATGTGTAGGCGGTCAGATGGCAGCTTCTGGGAGTCCTAGGAATGGAACTCAGGTCATCAGGTCTGCAGGCAGTTCCTGCTGCACCATCTTGCTGGCTCTCTGTCTCTAAAAAACACCAAACACAGTTTGGGAGAGACAGTTCAACAGTTAAGAGTGGGTACTGCTCTTGCAGAGACCTAGTTTAGTTCTCAGCATCCATATCAGGTGACTCCAGCTCCAGGGGAATCCATCGCCCCCTCTGGCCTCCTCGGGCATTGCACTCTCAAACACATGCACACACACACACAGACACATTAATTAAAAATAAACTATTTTTTTTTCTTTCGAGACAGAATTTCTCTGCTAGCCTTGGCTGTCCTAGAATTCACTCTGTAGACCATGCTGGTTTCAAATTCAGAGAAATGCCTGTGTCTGCCTCCTGAGTGCTGGGATCAAATTGCTGCGATCAAATGCTCTATCACTGCCTGGCTAATAAACTTCTTCTTCTTCTTCTTCTTCTTCTTCTTCTTCTTCTTCTTCTTCTTCTTCTTCTTCTTCTTCTTCTTCTTCTTCTTCCTCTTCCTCCTCCTCCTCCTCCTCCTTCTCCCTCCTCCTCTTCCTCCTCCTCCTCCTCCTCCTTCTTCTTCTTTTGGTTTTTCAAGACAGGGTTTCTTTGTAGCTTTGGAGTCTGTCCTGGCACTAGCTCTTGTAGACCAGGCTGGCCTCGAACTCACAGAGATCTGCCTGCCTCTGTCTCCCGAGTGCTGGGATTAAAGGCGTGCGGCACCACCATCCAGCCTAATAAACTTCTTTTAAAAAATACAAATAAGTCAGGCAGAGGTGGCTGATGCCTTTAATCCCAGCACTTGAGAAGCAGAGGCAGGAACAAGAACAAGTTCCAGGACAGCAAGGGCAGTTACCCTATTTCAGAAAAAAAAAAAGAAATATAAATAATAAATAAGTAAACAAAGCTCTAATGCCCTTTTCTCCTGCCTGACAGGGCACCTGGACTGGAGGAAGGACACCCTGGGGCTGGAAGGGGTGATGAAGCTGAAATAAAGTGAATCCTGGCCCTTCAGTCCTCCAGCGTGTGAGGGACACCAGCAATGCCATGGGGGACAGTCTGACCCCTGACACTTCCCCCATTAACTCAGGAACCTGGGCCCCTTCACCCTCAGACCTTCCCACCCATCAGAGCCATAGGCTCCTCCTTCAGACATGGAGTCCCCTAACTACACATCCAGTCCTGGCCCCCACCCTGTGACCACCTCGTGGGACCAGAAACCCAAATCCAAGATCACTTGTTTGTTTTTCAGTTAGGGACCTGGATTGCTGCATCTGCTCTATCCCTATATAGCCCAGGCTGGACTCCAGCGTGCAACAATCCCCCTGCCAATCCACAGACAGCTCCCCTCCTCCCCTTCTCCCAAACTGGTGTGACCATGGTCTAAACCAGACCGCAGACTCTTCCCCAGCATTGCTTAGGGGCACTCAGGGTCCATTTGCTTTAGGTGAGACCCTGCCGTGTGTCCATCCTCTCAGCCCTTCTCTTACCCATTCTTCACTGGGGCACTTGTGCCATGTGCCCATAATAGGCTGGAGGAGGCAGGCCTGGACCGGCCTAAGGTGGGCAAAAAAAATGTTGCTTTGGAAGGGGACAACAGGGGACTATAGGAAGACAGAGGGAGGTGCCTTGCCTGACCCAGGTAATCGGGGGAGGCTTCCCGGAAGAGGGGTGTCGAAACTGAGACTGTAGAGAATCGGAGTCCCGTGGGAAGGGTGCCGGAAAGTTTGACTCACAGATAAGTTACTAATAATAATAGGCAACAGAAGCCACCTCAGGAACACAGGGGATTTATTGAGAGGAGCTTTTTGGGTCAGTCACAAACTCCCAGGAGCAGCTTGGAGAGCTGGGATTGGAAAGCTGTGAGACTAGTGGCCGCTAGCCAACAACGGTCACCAACTGAAACCTCTCTACAGAACCGGTTTGATGAGGACACCACAGGTTCCCCAGTGACCAGATCATGGTGCGGTCACCTGCTGCCTGCAGTCAATAAGGCGTGGCTGCCCTTCTGTTCGGCACGCACTCTTCACAAGTCACTCCTTAGAGTGGTGGATGACGGCGGCCATGGTGATTTAACTGCTCTGCCTTGCTGCAGGTGGAGAGTGGAGGATGGGGTCTCACTTGAGTGCCTCTGGCTCAATGTTCCATCAGAAGGTGAAACAAAGGGGTCCCTGGACCAGGAACTATCACTTAGCAGAACAGCACTTGCCTAGAATCCCCCAGTGAGGGGCTTAGGATGTGGCTCAGTGGCAGGGCCCCTGCCTAGAACCCCCAGTGAGGGGCTGGGGTGTGGCTCAGTGGCAGGGCCCCTGCTTAGAGTTCCCCAGTGAGGGGCTGGGGTGTGGCTCAGTGGAAGAACCCCTGCTTAGAGTTCCCCAGTGTGCAGGCTAGTTTTATGTCAGTTTACCATAGGCTAGAGTTGTGAGGAGGGACCCTCAACTGAGAAAAACCTCCACAAGATCAAGTCTGTAGTGCATTTTCTTTTTCCTCTTTTTTTTTTTTTTTTTCCTGATTCTTTGATAGCTTCTCTGTGTAGCCCTGGAACTTGCTCTGTAGACCAGGCTGACCTCAGACTCAGAGATCTGCCTGCCTCTGCCTCCTCAGTGCTGGAATTAAAGATATTGCACCACCACCCTGCTAGGCATTTTCTTAATTAGTGATTGATGAGGGAGGGCCTGAGCTGGTGGTCCTGGGTTCTGTAATAAAGCAGAGCAAGCCAGTGAGCAGCACCCTCCATGGCCTCTGCATCAGCTCCTGCCTCCAGGTCCCAGCCAGGCTTGAGTTTCTGTCCTCACTTCCTCCAGAGATCACTGCAAGCGAAAGTCAAGTAAAACCCTTTCCTCCCCAAGCTGGTTTTTGGTTATGGTGTTTCATCACAGCAATAGTAATCATAGCTAAGGCACCCAGGGAGAGGTAGGACATAGCTAAATTGTAAAATATTCCTTCAGCATGCATGAGGTCCTGGACTCCATCCCAGCCCCCCCCACCCCCCCCCAAAAAAAGTTGCTGGAGAGACAGACATGGTGGTTCACAACTGTCAACCCAACACTCAGGAGTCAGAGACAGGATAACCCCAAATTCAAGGCCAGTCTAGGCTAAATTGCAAGAAAAGACTATCAAGCGGCTGGAGAGCGATGGCTGCTTTTCCGGAGCTCCTGAGTTCAATTCCCAGCAACCACATGGTGGCTCACAGCCATCTGTAATGAGATCTGGTGCCCTCTTCTGGCCAGCAGGCATACATGCCGGCAGAATGTTGTATACACAATAAATAAATAAATAAATAAATAAATAAATAAATAAATAAATAAATAAATAAATCTTTAAAAAAAATAAAAATAGGGGGCTGGAGAGATGGCTCAGAGGTTAAGAGCATTGCCTGCTCTTCCAAAGGTCCTGAGTTCAATTCCCAGCAACCACATGGTGGCTCACAACCATCTGTAATGAGGTCTGCTGCCCTCTTCTGACCTGCAGGCATACATATAGACAGAATATTGTATACATAACAAATAAGTAAATAAATATAAAAAAATAAAAATAAAGACCCAAGCTCTCAGATATGGAAAAATGAGCATCCCCATGATCCTGGCAGAAGTTGTGTGATTTGTTTTCCCTCATGATGGCTGGTGGCACTGCTTCTAGTACCTTCTATTGGTTGTGTATCAGCCCCCAAACTACACAGATCTGAGGGGAAGAAACAAAGACCCTATTTTCATATCTTCTTTCCATTCTTTCCTTCTTCCTTGTTTGTCTCATGTGCTAGGATGGAACCCAAGGTCTCTGGCTTGCTAAGCAAGTATCCTGTCATTGCACCACCTGCCCCAGCCCTCACTGGGGGATTCTAGGCAGGGGCTCTACCACTGAGCCACACCCCAGCCCCTCACTGGGAGTTTCTAGGCAGGGTTTCTACCACTGAGCCACACCCCAGCCCCTCACTGGGGGATTCTAGGCAGGGATTCTACCACTGAGCCACACCCCAGCCCCTCACTGGGGGATTCTAGGCAGGAGTCTACCACTGAGCCACACTCCAGCCCCTCACTGGGGGGTTCTAGGCAAGCACCCCACTGCTGGACTATGGAACCAATTCCCACTTCCTGTGCAGGGAATGTCAAGAACTGATTATAGATGGTCTTGTAGGCTGAGAAATTGTTTCCTCCATCTTTAGAAAATCGGATCTTCTCCAGCTGTCATGGCTGGGAAACCTAGCCAAAGCTGGCTCCCTCTGCAGTATTCACTCCTAATTCAAAAGTCTGGCATGGTTTTCCAAGCTTAGATCACCTCGGCTCCCAGTGGCCACAGCCAGCAGCTGTCACTGTCAGTTTCCACAGAGGGTGTGGAACTTCCAGAGAAGGCAAGAGTGAGCAGATAGCAGGTAACTGATGCTCACAGGCAGTGGGTAAAACTTCTGGGGATCAAGTCTGACTGCCTGGACTGGGTCCCTGGAATAGAGTCCAGAAGTTCTCTCTGACCACCATTGAGCTATGCCCCATCTTAATAATAATGTATTTTAGAAAATATATAATTGACCACCCCTTTGGACACTCTATAGACATATACCCTGTCCTGGAACTCACTTTGTAGACCAATCTGGCCTCAGACTCACAAAGATCCACCTGCCTCTGCCTCCCAAGTGTTGGGATTACAGGCTTGAGCTACCACCACCCGACTGGTGTTCACTTTTTTATGTTGGACTTTTTTTTTTTCTTTTTTAATTTCTCATGTAACCAATGCTGGCCTTGAACCTATCATGTAGTGAAAGCTGCCTGAACTTCTGGTCCCCCTGACTCTACCTCCCAAGTGCTAAGGTTACAGGTATGATCTACCATGCATGGCTTTTGTCTTTTGGGGTGTGTGTGTGTGTGTGTGTGTGTGTGTGTGTGTGTGTGTGTGATGTATTTGTGCGTGTGCACACATAGTGGAGTCCAAAGGTGAAGTTGAGCATCTTCCTTAGTCATTGCGGTGGTTTGAAAGAAAATGACACCCAAAGGGAGAGACACTGTTAGGAGGTGTGGCCTTGTTGGAGGAAATGTGTCACTGTAGGGACAGGCTTTGAGGTCTCTTTTCTCCAGTTTCACTCAGTCTGACAGGCAGTCAACTTCCTACTGCCTCTGGTCAAGATGTAGTCAGCATCATGTCTACCTGCCTGCCGTCATGCTCCCCATCATAATGACATTGGACTGAACTTCTGAAACCGTAAGATGCCAATTAAATGTTTTCTTTGTAAGAGTTGCCATGGCCATGTTGTGTCTTTACAATAATAAAAACTAAGACAGACATGCTTCAGGCCCTCTGCCCAGCAAGCACCTGCCATGTCCCTGGGCTCTGCCTCTTGTGTAGGAGTTTCCTCCAAGTTAAAGCACTCCATCCTGGAGAGGAAAGTTCCAGGCTTGTTAAGACTCAGGAAGAAGGCAATTCACAAGTCTCAGGAAGTCCCTGAAACTGACCAACTGCACAGACGCCTCAGTTCCCAAGGTTATACAATCAGTAAGCAATGCTAAAAAGAGGAGATTCCCGACCTGTTGAACTGTGTGCAGGCTGTGCAGTATGCTCCAGGGTTCAGCAACCATGCCTGGGTGCTTTTGAGTCATCCCTGCTCCTGTTAAGTGACCCCAATACACTCATTTGTTCACTTTTCTGTCATTGGCTCTCTGTCCGGGATGACTAGACATTTTCACTTATTTCCCCAGGAATAGCGTCACACAACACTGCCCCACAGATACATGCTACCAGCCCCAGCTTTTATGTGAGTGGATACTGGGGATTCGATATCAGGGCCTTATGCTTGTGTAGCAAGTACTTTATCACCTGAGCCATGTCCCTAGCCCTGTTTGTTTTGTTTTACTCTTTGAGACAAACTTTAACTCTATCTCAGGCCAGCTGTCAGGGACCAGTCTCAGCAAAAGCACCTCTTGCCAGGGTAGGGTGTGGGGACTTAGAAATATTTGTAAAGAATACAAAGACACATGTGAAAATAATAAAACAGAAAACAGAATAGTACTGGGAGGGAGTGCCAATGAATACTGAAATCCCCTGCCTTTCCTTTTCCTTACACTTTTACACCCCAATACCACAGGGGAAGAAGACAAAAGACTGCTTTAACATGAAACGAACAGTTAACCTGCTCCAATACTTTGAGACATCAAGTCATTAGCATTCTGTTGTTTAGGCAGTGATCCCACTCTAGACCAAGCATTCTGAAGGCAGCCACTCCCAAGGTCAAACCTCCTGTTTCAAAAGAAGGAGCAGCAGTACACTTGAATTTCCTGACCATTGGTCAGGGTGGAGAGGATCTAGCTGTATAAGCCATCTTAATGTCAAAAGACCAAGTAACCATATCCTGATTCAGGATGTGTAGCCCTGATTGTTGTAACAATTGAGCAAACTCAAATTCTCTGACCTTCAAATGAGGTAGAAATAGGCTCACATTTTTGGGCCTCCACAGCCAGTCTGAAACCTGTGTTTCTTATGTCTTTGTTTGCTGTTGCTTGAAACAAAGGCTTACCATGCACTCCCCTTTGCGGGCCTAGAACTATTTAAACCAGACTGGATTTGAAGTTTTGTTGGTCCTCTAGCCTCTGCCTTTACATGTATGGTAATACTGCACACAGACACACACCATATACATGCATTTACACACACCATGCACACATATCACACATCACCACACATACCACACTCACCATACACACACTCCCCACACATACATACCACACACACACTTACCATACACACCCACCCCACACACTTACCATTCACACACACTACACACACACACACACACACGCACATGGCCCAGACCAATCTTGAATCCCTTCTCTTATACTCTCCCATGCTATAACTATAATTGTGAGTCCAGCCTGCCCTTGTTTTTTTGTTTGTTTGTTTGAGATTTATTTATTTATTTATTTATTTATTTATTTATTTATTATGTATATATGTTCTGTCTGCATGTATGTGCCTGCACACCAGAAGAGGGCACCAGATATCATCATAGGTGGTTGCTGGGAATTGAACTCAGGACCTTTGGAAGAGCATCCAGTGCTCTTAACCTCTGAGCCATCTTTCCAGCCCTGCCCTTGGTTTTTATATTTACACGTTGCCCCCACCAGAGCAGCTTTCTGAGAGATCCTCACACATGCAACTCTCCACATTCAACCCAAAGTGAACTCACACAACAAAGAATATCAGCAGCTGCTCTCCAGCCCCAAGTCTGGCAGCAGGCAGAATAGCCATCCTTCCAAACACGCCATGGTCCCATGTTCTGTGAGTTGCGAACCGTTGTGCCATGTGTGGAAAGTGGAGAGAGAATGAGCAGAAGCTTCGGCTCCCATCTGTAGCCCCAGTGCACGAGAGGCTGAGGAAGGAGGCTCGACAGAGCTCGTGGCCAGGAGTTGGAGAGAATGCTTACAGCACTGGCGGAGGACCTAGGTTCAGTTTCCAGAACCCATGTGGTAGTTTACAGCGTTCAATGACTCTAATTCCAGGGGCACCCTCACCCTCTTCCTGCCGCCATGTGCACACACACACACCTGGTACATATACATATGTGTACACACACCTGGTACATATACATATGTGCGCACACACACCTGGTATATATACATATGCGCACGCACACCTGGTGATATACATATGTGCACACACACCTGGTACATATACATATGTGCACACACACCTGGTGATATACATATATGCACACACCTGGTACATATATGTATGTGCACATAAAATAAAAGTAAGCAAAAAAATATTTATTTATTTATTTATTTATTTATTTATTTATTTATTTATTTATTTTGGTTTTTCAAGACAGAGTTTCTCTGTGTAGCACTGCCTGTCCTGGAACACATTTTGTAGATCAGGCTGGCCTTGAACTCAGGACAGCAAGGGCTACACAGAGAAACCCTATCTCCAAAAAAACAAACAAAAAAAATTTAAAGCTTGAAAGAGAGAGAGAAAGAAGAGGAGTTCAAAGCCAACCTGGTCACGGAGAGTGAGGAGATCATTCTGTGGATACAACCCTTGGCATACAAGCCTGAAGTCCTGAGTTCACATCCCCAGAACCCTACTGAAGCCAGACAGGAAGCGTGTGTGTGTGTGTGTGTGTGTGTGTGTGTGTGTGTGTGTGTGTGTGAAAGAGGAGATGGAAGGGTCTGCTGAAGCATGCAGGCCAGCTTGCCCAGTGAACATGGTGATAAAGAATGTCTCAAACAAGGTGGAAGGGGAGAACCAACACTCACGGTCATCCTCAAAGTGACCACCACGTTTGATGCCATGTGCACATGCACACACACGTATACACAGAGAACAGTAGTAATAATAATAATAATAATAATAATAATAGCCTGGTGTGGTGGCACACGCCTTTAATCCCACACCCAGAGGCAGGCAGATCTCAGTGAATTCATCCCAGCCTGGTCTACAGAGTGAGTTCCTGGCCAGATAAAGCGATATAGTAAGACCAACCGTCTCAAAATGATGATGACGACAATGATGATGATGATGATGTTGATGATGACGATGTTGATGATGAAAGATTCACTAAGCTGGGACAGTGGGGGCACAAGCTTTTAATCCCAGCACTTGGGAGGCAGAGGCAGATGAATTTCTGAGTTCAAGGCCTGCATGATCTACAGAGTAAGTTCCAGAGAGAGAGAGAGAGAGAGAGAGAGAAAGAAAGAAAGAAAGACCCAGGCGCAGCAGCATCTGTAACCTAGCATTTTGGAAGAGATGGAAGGAAAATCAGAAATTTATGGTCCATTCTTGGCTTCATAGCAAGTTCTAATCCAGCCTTGGCCATGCAAGACTGCATCTCCAACCAAACAGCAATATATTCTGGTAAGAAGCATTTGTGCCAACTTGTGACTCAGCTCTCAGGGACTTACATAGTGAAGTACATGACTGGAGAGGTGGCTGCAGTGGCTTAAATGACAGTGGCCCTCATAGGCTTATGTATTTGAATGATTAGTTACCAGGGAGTGGAACTGTTTGAGAAAGATTAGGAGGTGTGGCCTTGCTGGAGGAAGTGTGTCACTGCAGGTGGGCTTTGAGGTGTCCAAAGCCCTTGCCATATCCAGTATGCCTCTTTTTCTCAGCCTGAGGATCCGGATAGAGCTCTCGGCAACTGTCCCAGCATTGTTGTGCCACCTCTGAAACTGTGAGAAGCCCCCGATTTAATTATTCCTTTTATAAGAGTTGCCTTGGTCGTGGTTTCTCTCACAGCAATAGAACAGTGACTAAGACAATGGCTTGGTGGTTAAGACACCTGTTGCTCTTTCAGAAAACCAAAGTTCAGTTCCCAGCATGTGCGTGGAGTGTCTCAAGATATATGTAGCCCCAGCTCTGGGAGCTCCAGCACCCTCTTCTGGCCTCTGAAGGCAGCTGCATGCACATGCAGACATACACATATACACGTGAATCATTAATAATTATTATAAAGCCTAGGAGAGATGCACACAACTAATTGGCCGTTTATCTGCATTTTATTTAAGGGACAGTGAGATAGAGTCATGAGTCACACAAGAGCCCGTGTGCAACAGAGGACTGTAAGATCGTATCAACTGATGATGTCTTACGTGTGATTTCTCTAGTGGAGCTGCTTTGTGATACTCACATGAGGGCACAATTGCCTAGCAACGCCTTTATCTGAACGGATGCCCATTGTTAGAGACACGTGACTGTCCATCTGCACACACACACACACAAGTCAAGAGGACGGAGTCAGGACATGACTTTATTCAGTACACAGTATTTTTTTGTCTAAAATCAGGGCACTGTCCTAGGCACTAGAGATACAGTATGACCCTTGCAGAGTTACTGCTTCTTGGGGCACAGGTTCTGTGGCAGACAGAATTTATTCCAGTGCGATAAAGGTGATAGATAAGGGAAACATGGGGCGGCTGGGGACTGGAACCTGAAGTCCTCTAATGAGGCAAGTCACAGGAGGGATGAGAAGCAAGCAAGGAGGAAGGCACTCCGTGAAAGGATGCCCTGGCAGTGGGGGCAGGAAGGGCAAAGGTCCTGGGATTGATGGGCTAGCGCGTCAGCAGAGAGACCAATGTGATAAAAATACGGCTTGAGAGGGAGAGTGAATGGCAGATGGGGTCAGGGAAGGGAAAAGGTCGGATCTAGGACCTCACAAACCACAGAGAGAATGATCGCTTTTACTTTCAGCAAGATGGAGCCGTGGGCGGCTTCTAACAGAACAGTGGCCTGAGCTGACTCACATCCCCGCAGGATTCTTCTAGCTGTTGAGTAGGACCTAATTGTAGGGACAATGGGAGGTGACATTGTGATACGAGTTTCTACAAGTCCAGGGCTGATGCCTTTCTTCTCTGCTCTCGCCATGTGGCACTTCTTCACCCAGCACCTGGCCTGCTGACTTCTCATGGTTGCAAAGGAGGTGGTTGATGCCAGGCTCCCATCAGAGTCCAGACCCAGTTAATCAGGTACACAGGACGGAGACAGAACAGGAAAGAGGCCGCTGATGTGCCAGTGTGGAAGAGGGTCCTACAGAGCACTTGGGCACTGTGTGAGAATGCCATCTGGGAGTGTGGATGGCATCCTATGGTGGCTACTCTGGTTTGGGTTGTTTTTAAAGATTTATTTTTATTTGGTTTTTAATATTTATTTTTAAAGGTTCATTTTATTTTGTTTATTTATTTATTTGGTTTTTCAAGACAGGGTTTCTCTGTAGCTTTGGGGCTTGTCCTGGAACTCGTTCTTGTAGACCAGACTGGCCTCGAATTCACAGAGATCCCCCTGCCTCGGCCTCCCGAGTGTTGGGATTAAAGGCATGCGCCACTACTGCCCGGCTTTATTTTATTTTATATGTCCAAATCTTTGCCTATATGTACTTATGTTCATCTCGTGTTTGCCTGGTGCTCTTGGAAGCCAGAGAAGGCATCAAATCACCCTGGAAATGGAGTTACAGGCTGCTGTGAGCCCAACTGGACATGGGTACCAGAACCTGAGCTGAGCCCTCTGCAAGAGCAATAGGTGCTCTTAACTGCTGAGCCAGCTCTCCAACACCTTTGGTTTTTTGTTTTGTTTTATTCAAGACAGGGTTTCTCTGTGTAGCTTTGGTGCCGGTCCTGTAACTAGCTCTTGTGGACCAGGCTGACCTTGAACTCATAGAGATCCTCCCGTCTCTACCTCTTGAGTGCTGGGATTACAGGCGTGCACCACCGTCACCTGACATTTTTTTGTTTTTTTGAGACAGGGTTTCTCTGTAGCTTTTGGAGCCTGTCCTGGAACTCACTCTGTAGACCAAGCTGGTCTCCACCTTACAGAGATTCATCTGCCTCTGTCTCCCAAATGCTGTGTTTAAAGGCGTATGCCACCACCACCCAGCTTGTTTTTGTTTTTGAGATAGGACCTTGTGTAGCACAGGCTATCCTCAAACTCTTTTTTTAAAAAAAAAATATTTATTGCCGGGCGGTGGTGGTGCACGCCTTTAATCCCAGCACTTGGGAGGCAGAGGCAGGTGAATCTCTGTGAGTTCGAGACCAGCCTGGTCTACAAGAACTAGTTCCAGGACAGGCTCCAAAGCCACAGAGAAACCCTGTCTCGAAAAACCAAAAAAAAAAAAAATAAAAAAAAAATTATGCCGGGCGGTGGTGGCGCACGCCTTTAATCCCAGCACTTGGGAGGCAGAGGCAGGCGGATCTCTGTGAGTTCGAGACCAGCCTGGTCTACAGAGCTAGTTCCAGGACAGGCTCCAAAACCACAGAGAAACCCTGTCTCGAAAAACCAAAAAAAAAAAAAAAAAAAAAAAAAAAAATTATTTATTATGTATACAGTATTCTGTCTGTGTGCATGTCTGCAGGCCAGAAGAGGGCACCAGACCTCTTTACAGATGGTTGTGAGCCACAATGTGGTTGCCGGGAATTGAACTCAGGACCTTTGGAAGAGCAGGCAACGCTCTTAACCACTGAGCCATCTCTCCAGCCCTGTCCTCAAACTCTTTTTGTTTTATTTTGTTTATTTATTTGAGACAGATCTTTCTATGAAGTCTTCGCTGTCCTGGAACTCGCTATGTACACCTACCAGGCTGGTCTGGAACCCAGACTTTCCTGCCTCTGTCTCCAGAGTACTGGGATTAAAGGCATGTGCCACCATCCCCAGCTGTCTTAAAACTCAACATAGCAAGGACAAATTAACTTCTGATTCTCCTGCCTCTACCTCTCAAGTGCAGGGATAGATGGTGTGTGCCAGGTAGACTGGGTGCCAGGGATGGAGCCCCAGGTTTCATGAAAGCTAAACAAGTTTTCTACCAGCCCAGCACACCATTCCTTGGTCCCGTTTCTGTTCCTGTGAGGCTCGGCTGGCCTTGAACTCCTGATCTTCCTGCTTCAGCCTCTTCTGAGTGAGGGCTGTTAGAGTGGGTCACTAAGCCCAATTAGCTGTGGAGGGTGATCTCCTGTGACCCCCGTTACAACCCTTTCCTGCCAGCTGTGGGGCAGGATGAGAGGCAGGGCAGCCTCAGCCTTCAGGATGGCCGGGGGTCAGGTGGAGGAGAATGGAGGATAGACGCCTCCCAGAGTGTGGGGGGGCTGCCAGGGTATCCAGAGATTTGCAAGGGGAGGGTTGAAGGAGGACTTCATGAAGAGGAGACAAAGAGCAGCCACAAGCAAAGGTCACTTTTTCTGGTTTCACAGTTACTGTCCTATGTGACAAGAATGCTCAAACAGCCTTTAGCAGAGTAGGGCCAGCACTTATAGCCTTTCATCTGAGGCTGATGGGTAAACCTTGGCTCCAGGGGCCCCCTAAGCTCACTGCTGACGTCCCTTAGACTGGCCAGAGACTGGGGGAGAACTGTTTCTCAGCATGTCCAGTGACATCCCCCACCCCATCCCTACCAGTATCCCCGGCTAGCTTCTCCAGGCTGAACAGTGGCAGAACCCTCCTTCCCAGCCCCCACCCAGCATTCTTGGGATATTGTTCCGGGCTGATTTGGCTTGTGAGGACCCTGGGGTAGAGTAGTCTGTGACCCTAGGCTTTGACCTGTGACCCTCTTTTCCGTCCAGTGGCCCCAGTGGCCTGAGCTCCTTCTCCCTCCTCCACTCACCTGCCGCGAGCCAACCCACGTCTCCTCCCCTCCCCCCAAGGTGGGGAGGGAATGGCGGGGAGAGAAGGAAGAAGGGGGGTGACATTCCTTGGATTCCCTGGATGGGGGGATGTGAGGGAGTCAGGGAGAGCAGAGCAGAGGGAGGGGCTCCCCATCACCAAAGAGGTCTAAGAGGACCTGGGAATTGAAAACCCATTAAAGAGAAGATTGACCGGACCAGTTCCAGGCCACTGCTCAGTCAGAGGAGGGACGATTCCCAGCAAGGCGGCTCTAAGGGGAGGACATCCTAGAGCACCCTGGGAAAAGCCAGTCATGCAGGAGAGACTACAGAAGGAGGCCAACACAGGAAACTAATTGTACCAGGAACCGTTGGTAAACTCCGACAGTTCACAAATCAGAGGCGGTGGGCACTTGGGAAACTGAGGCAGAAGGATTGCTACGAGTTCCAGGCTAGCCTGAGCTACATTGTGACACCTGTCTCCGAAAAGAAAACAAACTAGGAAAAAGATCCACCTGCAGCCGGGAGGTAGGGCTGCCATCGTGGAAATGAGCATCAAGACCCCCGAAGGAGGCCAGGAAGGAAGGGAATGAGGGTCCTCGCGGTATCCCTCAGATCCCAGCTCTGGGCACCAGCTAGCCTGGTCGGTCGGTCAGGCCCCAGGCCACGGAGGACAGCAGCGGGCGTGGGTTGGATAAAATCGGCGCGCGCGCGAGGCGGAGCAGGCGGTGCGGATGGGTCCTTGCACGCGCGGGTGGGAGGTCCTCTCTGGGCAGTGGGAGGTCTTGGCCTTGCGCCCAGCCTGGGGATGTGGGGGGTGGGGGCGTGTCCCGGGGCGTGGCCTCCGCTGCCAGCCTCACCGCTGCCGAGAGCCTCACCCCGGCTCAGTCACCGCCACCACCGCAGGGAACATGGAGCCCCCAGACGCCCGCGCAGGGCTGCTGTGGCTCGCCCTCCTCCTGGCGGGCCACTCAGGTATGAATTGGAACTGAGGGCAGAGCTGAAACCTGGTGTTGGGTTTTGTGGGGCTGGCCCCCGGGGTCCCCGGGAAGACAAGGGGAACAATCTTCCATCTCCCCAAGGAGTACAATCTAAGGATTCCCCACCATGGAGGAAGGCGGGGAGGCCTTGGGATGTTCCCGATCCGAGAGTTGAGGATACCCCAGCTCTGGAGCAGACACAACCTGAGCCAGCTGCCCCTTCCCGTCTCTCTGGGAACTCTGGAATCTAAGCCCTCGACCCCTAATAACCTTGGATACCTGGAATCTGGGCTCTGTTCTCCCTGGTCCCTCAAACTCGAGTCCAGCACCGCCCCCCCTCCCCGCCTTCCTGCTTAGTCAAAGTAGCTTCTGCTAGCATACTAAAGAGCAACATCCCAGAGCTGTTCTCTAAGTGATTAAGTTTGAGCTTCCTCGGGGAAACTGGGGACCCCGCGGCTAAAGCACTTCCTACAGTGTGGGGTTTCCCCTCAATTCAGAGTCTAGGCTGTCTCTAAAGGACCCACCTCTCGGAAAGGGCCGGGAGTACCAAGCCTGGCAGAGAACGTGGAACAGTGTTTCCGACTGAAAGGGCCCCTTTCCTGGAGCCCCTGATAAATCCACACACCTGCACGTGGTGAGGAGGGAGGAGGGACAGAGGGGCTCGGGAACACTGGGAACGGGGCAGGGGGGGGAGGGATAAGGGAGGACAGAGGATATCTATCTGCTTGTTGGCTGTTTGCAGCTCACATCCAGCCCTGGGTACCAGTCTGGCCCCACATTGCTCCCCTGGGACAAGTTGGGGCCAGAGGTGGGTGCCTGGGAACCCAGGCTCCTGGCACAAGCGTGGTATATAGTTAGGAACCCAGGAGTAGGCCTAGGCCAAGCTGGGCGGGTAAGAATGATGCCAAAATGCCATGCCAGGGGGTAGATTCCCAGCAAGAACTATGCTACCCACCAGACCCTGATAGGAGTCTAAGACTTCCAGGTCCCTAGGACCCAGAGGTTCCCGTTTCCAACATCCAGCCTCCAATGCCTCAGGCTGCTTGGGAGTCTAAACTCCAGCCCTTTCTGCCTCAGGACCCAGGCTCACTCCCTGCCCAGGTGACTCACCTTACTCTTTTCAATCTTCTCTTGTAAAGAGATGGGTGGGGGGGTGTTGTCAGGGGGCAGGTAGGGGGCTCTGGCGCCAAGCCGGGCAGGTCTCAGCCAGCCTGGCCCTCCCACATTCCTGAAACCTGCCGAGCCCTGTCCCCCCCTTGCCACTCCCACACACCCATTCAGCTCAGGGCCCAGCTGCAGCCTACACCCCAGCCCCCCACACATCAGAGAGCAGAAGGGCCCCCAGGAGCTACCAGAGAAAACAGGATGGGATCAAGAAATGGAAAGCAAAGATGGAGAAAGACCTGTTCTTCAGCCCCAGGCCACGTCCTGCCCAGGGTGCTAGAGGCCAAAGGGAGAGACAGGCCTGACCCTTCCTTGGGGGGATGTTTGCTAAACTAGGAGAAGCAAGACTTTAGCTTAGAGTGCTGGAGAAGGCTTGACCTTAACCCTTAGAAGTTGAGAGCCTGACCTGAGCAGTCAGGAAGCAGAGGCATCTGTAGATCTCTGTGAGTTTGAGCCTGGTTCACATAACTCCCAAGTTATACAGAGACACTGATGGGTCCCAGACGTGAGGAGGACCAAGGAGGGAAAGAGTAGCTGCATTTGAGGGAGGAGGCGGGAGCCTGGACTCCTGTCTGAGGGAGGAGGCGGGGTCTGGAGTGCTCTCCCTGTTAGTAGCACTGGGTAGACATTTGACGCCACACCCATCCTGCAGGCACCCAGGCTGAGGTGCATGTGTCTGTACCCCCACTGGTGGACGTGTGGCAAGGACATCATATCACCCTGAACTGCACACTACGGGAGCACCCCGAACGATATGTGATGGAATGGTTCCTTGTGAGTGCTCTGTGCTGGGAGCTGGGGATGATGTGGGGAGGAGGTACAGGAGGATCCAGTGGCCTGGTCACATCAGTACCCATCAACTCTTCCTACACGGGATCCCCTGGCGTATCCAGAAGACCCCACATGGAGCTTTCAGAAGCCACATTTCCATTTACAGACAAACACTTGCCTAGATCTACACCTGCCTAGAATCCCCCAGTGAGGGGTTGGGATGTAGCTCAGTGGTAGAGCCCCTGCCTAGAATCCCCCAGTGAGGGGCTGGGGTGTGGCTCAGTGGTAGAGCCCTTGCCTAGAATCCCCCAGTGAGGGGCTGGGGTGTGGCTCAGTGGTAGAGCCCCTGCCTAGAATCCCCCAGTGAGGGGCTGGGGTGTGGCTCAGTGGTAGAACCCCTGCCTAGAACCCCCCAGTGAGGAGTTGGGGGTGTGGCTCAGTGGTAGAGCCCCTGCCTAGAATCCCCCAGTGAGGGGCTGGGGTGTGACTCGGTGGTAGTGATTGCTTAGTATGTGGAAGCCACCAGGTTCTTCCCTTAGGCCCAGAGGAAAAAAATTTTAGAGGGATTCAGTAGTAAGGGAGGGCTCACAATCCAAGCTAAGACTACCCCTGTTCATACCCACAGGTTGATGCTTCTGGGTCCCGACACCTCCTAGCTTCTGGGGAGGCACAGGGCTCAGAGTTCCGGTCCACAATTCACAATTCTCGGGGCCGCAATCCCGCATACAGTCTGGACCCCCATGGGGGACTGGTGATAAATGATACCCAAGTGGGCGATGAGCGGGACTACGTGTGCCTGGTGAAGGCTGGGCCAATGGGAACCTCAGAGGCCACCTCAAGAGTCCGTGTGTTTAGTGAGTGTCCCCAACACTATCCTGAGGAGCGAGGGGTGGAATGGGGGTGGGGAAGGGTCAGAGAAGGCCCTCCTGACACGAACATCTCCCCAACAGCAACCCCCGAGCCTACGGAGGTGTTTCCCAACAAAGGAACGCTGTCAGTGTTGGACGAGTCTGCCCAGGAGGTAATGTGCCCTGGAGTTGAGCAGTGGGTAAAGAGACCCAAGACCTTTGTTATTGCTTTGTTTTGTGGTATGGGAGATTGAACTCAGGGCTTTCTTTGAGCATGCCAGGCAGGTACTCCTTGGGTATTTTCCTTGTTTGGTTTTTGTTTTTGTTTGGTAGGGCGACTTTATGTAGCACAGGCTATCCTGAAACTTTCTGTGTCGCCATCCAAGGACTGAGGTCCTAAGCATGAGTCATTGTAGCTGTTTGGTTTTTTTCTTTGTTTTGTTTTGTTTGCAACACTGTCTCATAGCCCAGTGTGATCTCAAACCTGCTGTGTGGCTAGGATACTTCTGCTTTCCCCACCTCTACAATTGATTCAAGTGCTAGGCTTACCCTAGCTGTGGCTTAGGGTTGTGTGAAATGGGGTCTCATGAGGCTCAGGCTGGCCTGGAACTCATTATGTAGCCCAGGCTAGTGCCAAACTGATGTTTCTATCTCAGCCTCTTGAGGGCTGAAATTACATTTGTGTGCTGCCACACCTGCTTCAGGTTTTTAATTAATTATTTCATTAATTATTTGTTAATTACGTGCCACAGCGTAAATCAGAGGACAGCTTTTGAGGGGCGCTTCCCTCTCTATACCTTTACACGGTTCCAGGGATTTAACGCAGGTCTTCCATCTCCCCCACAAGCACACTTACTGACTGAGCCATCTCACAGGCCTGGGCTCTGGGCTTTTTATTGGGAGGAACTGGAGTCAATGAGATCTGTTTCCTCTCCTGGGGAGAAAGCCCAATGGACATGTCTAAAGGGGAGATCTGGGGAAAAGAGAACCAGACTTCAGAGTCCTGGCACCAAGCCCAGGCCACGCCCATGCCTTTCCCAGATTGCCACCTGCAGCAGCCAGAACGGAAACCCGGTGCCTAACATCACATGGTATCGGAACGGGCAGCAACTGAAAGTGCCCATGGAATTGAACACAAGTGAGCCATCAGGAGCCAAGGGGAATGGGGGTTGGGGTGGTGGCTGGTGGCAGGGGTTAGTCACCTCGTCCTGCTGCCTGCCTCTCTCACAGATGGTTACATGACCAGTCGCACGGTCCGGGAGGCCTCGGGCCTGTATTCCCTGACCAGCACCCTCTACCTGAGGCTCCGCAAGGAGGATCGGGATGCAAGGTTCCACTGTGCTGCTCAGTACAAGTTGCCCTCAGGCCAGGAAGGCCACCTGGACAGCCCTGCCTTCCAGCTCACACTGCACTGTGAGTCCCCATGATCCCCGGCCCCTGACCCAAGATTCTATCCCAGCAAGGTCCAACTCCCAGACCCCGTTTCCAATCTGTGTCCTCACCCTACCTTTTCACCCCTTGTAGAAATAATGAGGGGATGGGCTTCTGACCTTTGACCTCAGCACCCCAAACAATCATACTGATTCTGACTTCAGTATAGGACCCTGTACCCCATGGGACACTCACCTTCTCCCACAGAATTGGTTCCCCATATAACATCTTGTCTTAAATCTCAAATTGTACAATGGCCGCTGACCCTTGAGGCATTCTGTCAATTTACCTAGACCTCTGACCTTTGCTGTGTTCTGAGAATGAGTCTGGACCTCTCAAGCCATCTCAACACTGGAGAAGCTGAGATAAGAATTTAGAGAGTACGAAATCTAGCTGAGTGACAGAGAGGGAGCCTGTCTCAAAAACCAGACAGAAGGAATAGGACATATACACCTCACACACACACAAAAAAACCAGAAATCTCAGCTGGACTTTGGTTGTGGTGGCACACACCTTTAATCACAGCACTCGGGAGGCAGAGGCAGGCGAATCTGTGAGTAGAACAGAGTGGGTTCTAGTACAGCCAGGGCTACCCAGAGAAACTCTGACTCCGAAAAAAAGTAGAACTGACCTTTCCCCTTGATAGATGACCTTACTTCCTGTCTTCCCACAGATCCCACAGAGCATGTGGAATTCTGGGTGGGAAGTCCATCCACCACGGAAGGATGGGTGCGTGAGGGTGACGCTGTCCAGCTGCTCTGCCAGGGTGATGGCAGCCCCAGCCCGGAGTACTCCTTTTTCCGCCTGAAGGTAACTCACTCTGTGGTCCCTTTGGATCCCACCTGATTCTGGGTCATACTAACCTCATCAGCCTCTTGCTGATGAGGGAGATGGAACCCAGGACCTGTCTCATGTTACATAACTGTGCTTCCACTGAACGACAATCCCAGCCCTCACAGGGGTGGGGGGATTCTAGACAGGGGTTCTATTACTGAGCCACATCCCAGCCCCTCACTGTAGGATTCTAGGCAGGGGCTCTACCACTGAGCCACACCCTCAGCCCCTCACTGGAGGATTCTAGGCAGGGGCTCTACCGAAGGACCTCTGACCCTGACTGGAGATGGTTTGGAGACTATACCCACCCAGTATGACCCCTGACCTTTGGCTTGAACAGGCTCTAGTCGAGTATGACATTGGCTTGGTGACCTCTGACTCCACCCCCAGTTGCCCCCACAACAATTCCTAATGCTTGCGTCCCATTTACTTTCTCAGAACAACCAGGAGGAACAGCTAAAGGTCAGCATCAAGGGGAACTTGACCCTGGAGGGGGTGCATCGGGACCAGAGTGGCACCTACGGATGCAGAGTGGAGGACTACGATGCCGCTGAGGACGCACAACTTGTCAAGACACTAAAGCTGCACGTGGCCTGTGAGAGCTTTGGCAGGGAGGGAGGGCAGGGTGTGGTGAGGCTTCACCAGCTCCTCTCCCTCAGGGTCCCCACCCTGGATCCTTCCAGAGTCCTAGTTCCAGAACACACACTTGTCTCCCTCCCCTGTCTGGAACCTGCTGTGCCTCCCCAGTGCTTTATAGAGAAAGATCAATCCCCTTTTAACCATCTGTGTTCCCCAGAACTGAGCGGCTTTGCCATCAACTGACTCCTCCCCCGTGGAGGCCGCAGCTCCAGCACACCGCAGGCTCCTCTCTTCCATACTAACTCCACAGGATTATGCTTGGCTCGGCCCCGGTTTCTAAGTAGCTTTTGCATTCACTTGGCTAGGAAGAAAGTGGTCTTTAGTGTGCACATCTGAGTGCATGTACACACCTCCTGTGCATGCATGTGTCAAGGCTGGAGGTCAACCTTGGCTGGCGTTACTCAGGGTTGACACTTTAGATTTTGAGAAGGATCTCTTTATCTGCATGGAGTTCTCCTGTTAAGCTAGACTGGCTGGCCAGCCAGCATGCCCCAGAGATCTTTCTGCCTTTGCTTCCTTATTCCTAAGAGTAAGCATGCACAGCTACATCGAACCTTTTATGTGGAATCTGGGGCTTCGAGACAGGGGCTCTACCTCTGAGCCATGTCCCCACCCCCTCACTGGGGGATACTAGGCAGGGACTCCATCACTGAGCCACGCCCCAGCCCCTCACTGGGGGATTCTAGGCAGGGGCTCTACCACTGAGCCACATCCCAGCTCCTCACTGGGGGGTTCTAGGCAGGGGCTCTACCACTGAGCCACACCCCAGTCCCTCACTGGGGGATTCTAGGCAGGGGCTCTACCACTGAGCCACACCCTAGCCCCTTACTGGGGGATTCTAGGCAGGGGCTCTACCACTGAGCCACACCCTAGCCCCTTACTGGGGGATTCTAGGCAGGGGCTCTACCACTGAGCCACACCCCAGCTCCTCACTGGGGGATTCTAGGCAGGGGCTCTACCACTGAGCCACACCCCAGCTCCTCACTGGGGGACTCTAGGCAGGGGCTCTACCGCTGAGCCACACCCTAGCCCCTTACTGGGGGATTCTAGGCAGGGTTCTAGGACTCTGGTCTTCATGTTTGCCCAGCAAGTACTCGACCTGTTGAGTTGTTATGTTTTGTTTTAATTGAGATAGTCTCATGAAGTTAGACTGGCCTTGAACTCACTGTACACCCCCCCACACAGTAGTAGAGACAGAAGGCAAGTGCTGGCCCAAACCCTTTTAATCACATTAGTGTATCTTAGAACAGTAGCACTGATAAAACGGAGGTGGTCGGTGACGAAATTGTCACCGCGTGAGTTCCCTAGAAGTGTTCTCTGCCACCATGTCTGCAGGTAGAGTGTTTATGAAAAGTCTCTTGTGCTCTCTGTATTCAGAAGCAGCAAGAATGGGCAGGCGTGAAGTTTGATTGTGATTTACACAAGGTCTAGCAGGGAGGGGAGTGGCCGACGACACTCCACAGTTGCTTGCAGTTAGCACGATGGAACTGGACCTGTCTGTGTATTGTGCAGGAAGGGGGGTATGACCTTGGGTGAGGGGCTCCTTGCAGTTGAGGGCATTCCCACTGAGAGCTGACAGCTGAGGGTTGACAGCTGCCAGCCCCTTGCAGCAGCTGGGGGAATCAGTTGTTGGTGTTGGAACTAAGATCCAGAGATCCGGGTGTCCACAGCGGCCGGGGCAGGGAGGCCTCTGAGAGAAGGGGACACATGGGTAGGAAGCTGAAGAATGACGTGAGAGCCGAAAGCCTCTGCTGCAGGCAGATGACCTGGTGCACGGACCCTAGAAACGAACTTGGTATTCTTGAGAAAACTAAACCCAAAAACAAGGTCTCTGTAACTAAGCAGATAGTGTTCAAAGACTAGGCAGGCTCTTGTAGGCTGGCATAATTTGTCCATGATGCCCAGGGTACTGGGGAACCATAGCAGGATTTTAAGCCAGAGAGGAAGGAAGATGGCTGGACCAGTGTGTTCTTTGAAAGTATTCCTTGGGCTTCTCAGTAGAGGATCGACCAAGATAACCAAAATGAGAAATAGGACTGGCAAGATGGCTCAGCAAGCCAAGGAGCTTGCCGCCAGGCCCAATGGTCCAAGTTTGGGTCTCACATGAAGGAGGGAGAGAATCATCTGACCTCCATCCATGTGCCACGGCACTCACGCATGCATGCGTGCACACACAATAATAAAAATACAACTTTTAGGGGCTGGAGATATGGCTCAATGGTTAAGAGCACTGGCTGCTCTTCCAGAGGACCTGGGTTCAATTCCCAGCACCAACATGGTGGCTCACAACTGCCTGTAGCTTTACACCAATGTACATAAAATAAAGTTAAATTATTTAAAAAAAAAATACAACTTTTAGAAAGTGAGGGATAAGCCAAGCAGTGTAATGCATGCCATTAATCCCAGCACTGGAGAGACAGAGGCAGGCCAGTCTCTGAGTTTGAGGCCAGCCTGCTCTACACAGTGATTTCCAGAACAGCCAGGGGCTACACAGAGATACCCTGTTTTGAAAAACCAAAAAAAAGAGAGGAGAAAGAGACAGCGAGGGAAGACTAGTAGAGAGATGATAAGGACAGGGAGCGGGTCAGGTAAAGGGAAGTAGGGGGATCCTTCTCAGGGCAGACAAATAAAAATCTTAGTTTTTCTGTAAACAGTGTCTTAAATAGCCAAGGTTAGCCTGAATCTCAGATCTTCCCGCCTTAGCTTCCCAAGTGCTGGGATTACAAGCACGGAACCACCAAAACCAGTCAGAATTTTATTGTCTTTTGAGATGCTGGCAGCCGGGCGGTGGTGGTGCACGCCTTTAATCCCAGCACTCGGGAGGCAGAGGCAGGCGGATCTCTGTGAGTTCGAGACCAGTCTGGTCTACAAGAGCTAGTTCCAGGACAGGCTCCAAAACCACAGAGAAACCCTGTCTCGAAAAACCAAAAAAAAAAAAAAAAAAAAGAGATGCTGGCATTTGAACCTAGCGCCTTTTCCACGTAGACAAACACTCTACCTCCTGTGTTTATATACAGCTCGATCCCTTTAAGTTGTCTGATCATTTTAAATTATTCTTACCATTTATTCGTTTGTGCATCTGTGTGCATGGAAGTCAGAGGACAGCTTACAGGAGCTTGTCATCTCCTTCCACCATGTGGGTCTAGAGGAGCGATGTCAGCAGGAGTCTAGCTAGTGAACCTTCTTGCTGGGCCAAACTCATCAAGTTTGTATGGAGGTGGAATGAGGGTGGTACAGAGGAGCAGACATTTGAGCTTGAGATAGAGAGCTGGAGGCACAGCATTGAAGCAGAGCCCCTGCCTAGAATCCCCCAGTGAGGGCTGGGGCGTGGCTCAGTGATAGAGCCCCTGCCTAGAATCTCCCAGTGAGGGCTGGGGCGTGGCTCAGTGGTAGAGCCCCTGCCTAGAATCCCCCAGTGAGGGGCTGGGATGTGGCCCAGTGGTAGAGCACTTGCCTTGCTCATGGCATCCTCAGTACTGCAAAGCCTCAGATAGTAGGTCAGATAGTGCATTCTTCAGAGCTGTTCTCCTAGTGCTGACTGCAGGGCCTGAATGGAAAGTAAAGTTGCTACGGTACTGGGTAGAATTAGAAAGAACAAGGTGTTGTCTGCCCCTGATAGCT
This sequence comes from Chionomys nivalis, assembly GCF_950005125.1. NCBI lineage: Eukaryota > Metazoa > Chordata > Mammalia > Rodentia > Cricetidae > Chionomys > Chionomys nivalis. Next base: position 77,980,800 of record NC_080087.1, on the reverse strand, counting down.
CTCTAGAGGCCCTTGCTGAGTGGACAAGGGCTGGGGAATGTGAGTATGTTTCTCCCCTGCAGACCTGGATCCCCTGGAGCTGAGCGTGCCCGAGGAACTCTTCGTCTTCCTGAACAGCAGTGGCACGGTGGTGGACTGCCCCGCCAGAGGTCTGCCTGCTCCTACTGTGCGCTGGACCAAGGTGACAGAAGGAAGGAGCTGTGGGGCCTCAGCTGCTCTGCCTCAGCTGCTCCGCCTCAGCCTCTCAGCCTCATGGTCCTCCCCGGTTTCCTTCCTGTCCCTGCCCTAGGATTCTGTGACCCTCGCATATGGTCCCACGCTGGCTCTCGACGCTGTTACCTTTGACTCTGCTGGCACCTACACATGTGAGGCCTCTACACCCACCGTCCCCCTCCTGAGCCGGACACAGAGTTTCCAGCTGGTGGTTCAAGGTTTGGATTGTTGGGCGCCTTATGTGGGGGCAGTGTCTCTCTTTCGTTATCTTTCTTTTGTTGTGTCTGCATGTGTGGTGTATGTAGCTAGTCGTGTGTGTCTGTGTGTGCGTGTATGTACATGCCTGATGCCAGAAGTCGACCCTGAGTGTCTTCCTCTATCCCTGTCTAATTTTTGTTGGGGGAGGGTGTGGTGCAGGGGTGCGTGTTGTGAAACAGGGTTTCTCTGTGTAGCCCTGGCTGCCCTGGAACTCACTTTGTAGACCAGGCTGGCCTCGAACTCACAGATATCCATCTGCCTCTGCCTCTGGAGTGCTGCGGTACAAGGCGTGCGGTGCTGAGCCATCCTGCCATCCCCCTCGGCCTTCTTCTTGAGACCTGGAGCTCATTGATTGGCTGCTTAGGGGACTCCAGAAGTCCTCTTGTCCCTGCAGTCCTCCCACCCCAGTGCTGGGGTTCTAACTGTGCACTGCTGTACCCATTTTTTATGTGGGTGCCAGGGAGCGAACTTCGGTCCTGAAACTTGTATAGCAAGCACTTGGTCTGCTGAGCCATCTCCCCAGTCCCTTCTCTATTTTCTCCTCATTCCACTCCTGTGTCTCTCTCCTTTCCCTGGCAGTCTGCCTCCCCCTCACTCTGCTATGGTCCCCACCGCCCACAGGGACACCAGAGTTAAAACCAAATGAGATAAAGCCCATATCGGGGAACAGCTGGATGGAAGGAGATGAAGTCATGCTGGTCTGCTCCGCCCAAGGCTACCCAGAACCCAAACTCACCTGGAGCCAGCCAGGCGATACTGTAAGGGACATGCCTTGCCACTCTGAGCTTACCCCAAGTTCCACAGGGGACCCTGACCCTCATCGATCCAAGCTTCATAGCCCCTATACTCCACCTCAGCCTACACCCCCAGCCCTTGACCCCCAAGGGGCCTGGCCTGACCCAAGCCTCCACAGCCAGCAGAGCCTCCCTTTGAGGGCAAAGGCTGGATGAGCAGCTCGCTGATGGTGAAAGTGACCAGCGCCCTGAGCCGAGAGGGCGTGTCCTGTGAGGCATCTAACATCCATGGCAAGAAAAGCCATGTCTTCCATTTTGGCTCTGGTGGGTAACCAGGAGGGGAGCAGCTGGGTGGACACGCAGGCGCCCTGATCTAGTGAGCCTATGACCTCTTTGTTGTCTCCTCGCAGTGGCCCCTCAGACTGCCCAGGCTGGAGTTGCTGTCATGGCTGTAGCCGTCAGCGTAGGCCTCCTGCTGCTTGTGGTTGCTGCTTTTTACTGCATGAGACGCAAGGGGCGCCCCAGCTGCTGCCGGCGAAAGGAGAAGGGGGCTCCGTAAGTATTTGCAGGCTTCCAGTCCTTCCGCAACCATAGCCCTGTCCTGTCCTCAGCCAAGCCCTCCAGCTCTGCTGCAAAAGGAGTCCCAAACCCATCAGCTACCTGTCCTCCCCCACCTATCTTCACCCCTCGCCAACCCAAGGATGGCCTTGCCTACCACCCGGAATCCCACCCAGAGCCCCCTGAAGTCTCCTTAGTCAGACCTAGTCTGTCTCCATCCATCATCCCCAGTTACAGGCCTCTATCTTTAGCTCCAGTCTTTCATTCTGTCTGAAGTTTTGGAGCTGGGACCCAGACTTTACATCAAACAAAGCCTTGCTCCTGAGCCACGCTCCTAGCAGGGCAATGGTGGTGCAAAGTCTTTTTCATCCCAGCGCTCAGGAGGCAGAGGCAGGCGATCTCTGTGAGTTTGAGGCCAGCCAGGGACACACAGAGAAAACCTGTCTTCAAAAGCCAAAAGAAAAGAAAATGCCCTACAGACTTGATCTTAGGAAGCATTTTCTCAGCCGAGGGTCCCTCCTTTCAAATAACTAGCCTATGTTAAATTGACATAAAACTAGCCAGCACACGGGGGAAGGGGGTTCCAGGGAGTTGCTCTACCACTAAGCCACATTCCCAACCCATCTCTGGGAGATTCTAGGCAGGTTCTTTACATGCATCTCCGGTCCCTTTTGGACTATTCTGAGACAAGGTTACATTGAGTTGTCCAGGTTAGCCTTGAACTTTCAGTCCTCTTGCTTTAACCTCCCAAGGCTGGGCTTAGAGCCCTATGCCGCAAAGCCCAACTTGTCTCCAGTCTAGACTTTGTCCTTCCAAAGTCCCACACAGGGCTGTTTCCACACCGATGCTAGTCACACCCTGACCTGCTCCTTAAAGTCACACTTAAAGTCCGTCTTTCACCATCATAGCTACATCCTCACAACCCCATGTCTGTGTTTACCTCAAACCCCACATCCTGTACGCGATCCTATCTTACCTCATCTCCAACCTCCTATAGCATCCTCAGCTTCTGCCCATAACTGTCCAGGCCTCTCTCTAAAGTTAACCTTGCTTCTAGCCCATCTCCAACCTCAGCAACCCTTCCCTTCCCTCCTGACACCAAACCCACTGCCATTGCCACCCCGACCCCACTCCCAGTTCCGATCTCGAGCAGTGATCTTTCCATGATGCCACTGTCCTCCCCCAGGCCAGCCAGGGAACCAGAGCTGAGCCACTCTGGCTCAGATCGTCCAGAGCAGACAGGCCTTCTTATGGGTGGGCCCTCCGGAGGAGGCAGAGGTGGCGGCGGGGGATTCGGAGATGAGGTAAGTGATGGCCTGGGTGTCCATTGAGGAAGCAACTGAGCACAGGGCCAGTCTTGTGGGCTCAGGCTGAGCTATGGGTTCTGTCACCAGTGCTGAGGCTGAGGACCTCCCAGAGGCTGTTTCTGGATCTGGAACTTTGGGTATCATCGGAGGACCGGCTCTGCGCACACGCCTCCACCTCCTTCCTCCTTCAGTCTCGGCCCTCCCTTCCTTCCTCTGCCTGCTGGGCAGGGACCCACAGTGGCCAGCGGCCTCAGGGAGGGAAAAAAGGAGGGTGGGGGAGGGCTGAGAGGGGGCCCTCCTCCAGGGAATGTAACTCTCCCAGGCACCAGAATAGCTCCTGGAGCCAAGCCCAGGGACCGGCCTGGGACAAGGCGCTGAGGGTCGGCAGGCCGGGGCTATTTTTACCTCCTGTCTCCCTTGCTGGGCACTGCCCCCCACCTGATACCCTGCTGTGTAGTCTGACACTGGAGTCCCCAACCCACCCCATCCCTGCCCCTCGCCCCAGCCCATCATCGTGGACACTGGATTCTTAAATAAATGCTGCCTGTCACGTGGATACCTTCCTATGGCCAGATCCTCTTCTGGGGAAGGGGAGGCGTAAAGGGGAAGGGAGGGTGCAGGCCATTGTCCCCTCCTACTACCATTGGCTGTCTGCCTCCTCACACACCCTCAGGAGAAGCCTAATGTCAAGAAGAACGCAAGAGACAGAAGCTAAGAGAGAGTGAGAGACAGATCCATGGGATGAGACACAACTAGCTGGTGTTGGAAGAGCCCCGCCAGGGGTCCATGCACTAGCCTGGACCCTGGACCAGTGCCCAGTGCCTGCTTAGGGGTGAGGTCCCTATCCCCTTAAGGAAAAATTCCTAGAGTCCCTGGGGAGCTGAAACTAAGGCTAGAAAAATCCTTTCCCCCTCCTGGAGGAGCTGGGGGCTCCCTGGGGAAGCAGGGTTCACAGGAGGAATGCAAAAGGGACCTGGGGCAACGCTGAAACTGACAAGACTTTCTAAGGGTGGGCGAGGACAGAGGCCTGGCATGGTGACCCGTGCTGGTTATCTGAGCAATCGGGATGCTGAGGTGATTGGGTTGTGAGTTTGAGGCCAGCCTGGACTACATAGCGAGTCCCAGGCTGGGGGACTGCAGAGCAAGACTCTCACAAAATAACTGGAGTCAGGTGTCTTAGTGAGCAAGGTCACTTTCTGCCAACCCTCGTGACTTCAGTTGAGTCGTATAGCCCAGGCTGGCTTCGAACTAACACTGAGTAGCTGAAGATGACCCTAAAATCCACGTCCCCCTGCCTTCACTTCACAAGTTCTGAGATTACAGGGGCATGCCACCACTATTTTACTTTTTTTTTTTTTTTTTTTTTTTTTTTTTTTTTTTTTGAGACAGAGTTTCTCTGTGTAGCCCTGGCTGTCCTGGCACTCACTCTGTAGACCAGGCTGGCCTAAAATTCAGAGATCCACCTGCTTCTACCTCCTGAGTTCTGGGACTAAAGCCATGCACCAACACTGCCCAGAAGTTCACATTTTTAATGCAGTAGACACCTTCCCCTTGAGACAAGGGATTTGTCCCAAGATCCCACTAAATTGCAGAAACAGACATCACCAAGCATTCTGTACACCGTTTTTCTCTTACACACATGTGCTTCTGATAAATCTCACTTTATAGCCCAAGTCAGGATGAAATTCATAGCTACTGAGAAAGCCAAGTGTGGGTCATATTTATTATCCCAGCACTCAGGAAGCTGAGGCAGGAGGATGGCCATTAGTTCAAGCCCCTCCTGGGCTACGGTGTGAAAAGCCTGTCTCAATAAGTTAAGGAAAGAAAGAGTAGAAAGAAAAGTGAACAATCATTAGTGAAACGGAAGGCCGAGGAGATGGCTCAGTCAATAAACTATTTTGCAAGCATAAGAATGAGTTCAATCCATAAATCCCTGCATAAAAAGCTGAATAAAATCCCAGTGCTTCGGAAACAGAGACTGGCTTGCCGGCCAGTTAGTCCAGCCTGTTTGGCAAGATTTCAGACCAGTGAGAGACCCTGTTTCAAAAAAACCAAAAGGTTGGGGCTAGGCAGATGGCTCAATGGTTAAGGGTGTTTACTGCTTTTGTAGAAGACTGGAGTTCTATTCCCAGCACCCACATCAGGCAGCTCACAACCACCTGTAACTTCAGCTCCAGGGGATTTGGCACCCTCTTCTGGCCTCCGCGGTCACCTGCACTCATGTGCACATACCCACACATAGACACATGCACATAATTAAAAGTAAAATATATTTGTTTGCCATGGCTGCCAGGTCTCCTGGAACCATAGTTACAGACAGTTGTGAACTGCTATGTGGGTGCTGGGAATTGAACCTGAGTCCTCTGGAAGAGTAGTCAGTGCTCTTAACCCCTGAGCCATCTCTCCAGCCTGTAAAATATCTTTTCGAAAGGTTGATAGTGGCTGAGGAACATCTGAGGTTGTCCTCTGGCTTCCATACTCACATGTAAACACATACATACACATACACAATCACACACACACATGCATACGCACACTAAATAGAATAAATATAGCAACATAAAGTATGGCATTGTTAAAAATTGCTGTTTAAAACTGGGCGGTGGTGGCGCACGCCTTTAATCCCAGAACTCGGGAGGCAGAGGCAGGCGGATCTCTGTGAGTTTGAGACCAGCCTGGTCTACAAGAGCTAGTTCCAGGATAGGCTCCAAAACCACAGAGAAACCCTGTCTCAAAAAACCAAAAAAAAAAAAAAAAATTGCTGTTTAAGATAAAAGTTATTTTAAACTTAGGAAATATTTATATCTGGAATGTTCTGCTGATCACTTTTGAACTAAGGCTGGCCATGGAAAGTGAAACTGGATTAGGGGAGGACACCTCCTGTCAACAGATACCAGGATTTGTTCCTGTCCCCCTCCCATCTCCCTGTCCCTGTTGGTAGAGCTCTGTTGTCCTCTATGGCAGAGTGGAAGATGGCAGTTTTGTCTGTTTGCTGTATTTGCTGGCTTGCTTGTCTATGACAGGGTTTCAAGTGGCCCGAGCTGGCCTCAGACTCTATCCTCCTCCCTCCCACAGTAGAATGCTGGGACAGACAGACAAAGGAAGGCTGGTGAGCTGCCCAGTATGAGGGGGGCTTGTCCTCACATCCCACTTAGTGGAAGGAGAACCTCCTCATACAAGCTGCCTTCTGCCTTCTACACAAGCATCAGAGCATGAGCACACACAATACTAAACAACAAACAAATATGGGGGGTGACATTTTTATTTAAATCCAGATAGGCATGGTGGTTCACGCCTGTATCCTCTTTTTTTTTTTTATTTCCGAGACAGGGTTTCTCTGTGTAGCTTTGGAGCCTATCCTGGCACTAGCTCTGTAGTCCAGGCTGGCCTTGAACTCATAGAGATCCGCCTGCCTCTGCTTCCCAAGGGCTGGAATCAAAGGCGCGTGGTGGTGCCACCACCCAGCTCACACCTGTATTCTCAGCAGGACACTGAGGCAGGAGGATTGCTGCAACATAGAGCTCAGCCAAGGCTGTGCTGTAACGAAACTCTGTCTTAGGAGAAAACAAACAAACAAACAAAAACCAAACTCTGGGAATCAAGCATCTGAGAGGCAGAAGCAGGCAGTTTATTACAAACCTGAGGTTAGCCTGGGGCTATAACTGGAGTTCCTTGGAGTTCCGAGCCCGGCAAGGCTACCAGTTAAGGTCCTATCTGAAAAGTAACCCCCCTCCCTAATAAATTTTAAAAGTTAGATGTATAACCAGTAAGATCAAAGGCAAGCTATCTCAGGCACAGTTGGATCCAGGAGATCAAATCTACTTCCATGGCTGATGGGGCGGGGCAGGGGGCTCAAATGCTGTATTTGATCAAAGGTAGGTGGCTGCGGCTTCCTCTGTGTCCAAGAGCAGGGTTGCTAGGCAGGTGAATGACTTGGAACAGGAAGCCTTTGGCTTTGGGCCTAGCAGGCTACTGCTTTAGAGTGAAGTACTACCTTTGGGACTCCTTGACCCTGGAGACTGACTCCACAGGCATGAGACCCACCCAGTCCTTTGTCAACAAACCAAGCTGATCTTAAACAAGTCTTGAGTCTGCCTCACAGGCATGTAATCTCCACACTCCAGCCTGCACCTCTCTGGCTTCCTTCCTGAGCCGGCCCTGCCCACAAAGACCAGCCAGCGGAAAGCCCAGCCCACTTGGTGGCCATCCAGAAGGGCAGGTGCAAAGGGGAAAAAAAGACCGTCGGACACACAGACTCTTTGACTCATGGGAGAGGGCGGGAGGCAGGATCTTTAGCTGGCCTTGAAAAAGCCAGTGATGGTCGGCAAGTTAAAAGCTATACCATGACCATCTTAGTTTGGTTTCTGGAACCATGACAGCTGGAGAGAAACAATTCCCTAAATCTGTCCTCTGACCTCCTAACATGTGGAGGGTGCGGAACTCATGATCCAGGACCTGTAAGGTGGCTCAACAGGTAAAGGTACCTGCTACCAAGCCTGATGACCTGAATTCAATCCCTGGAGATTTACAAGATTGAAGGAGAGAACTGACTCCTGAAAGTTGTTCACATGTTATAGCACATAGGCCCCTCCCAAACAAAAAAATTTAAAGTATACACATGCACACGCATGCATGCACACATGTACACTCACGCACATGCATGCACACACATGTACACACACGTGCACATGCACACACGCACACACACGCGCACATACACAAATGCCATTGATGACCAAGTGGTTAAGCGCATCTGTGGTTCTTTCTTGTAGAAGACTGGGATTGCTTCTCAAACCCACACAGTAGTTTACAACTCTCCGTAACTCCAGTTCCAGGGGACCTGATGTACTCTTCTGGCATGTAGGCAAAACACTCATACATAAAATTAAATAAATCTCAAAACAGGAAAAAGTCATCAAGGTTCTATGCACGGTGACCCACGCTCTTAGAGGTGGGGGCGGTATCCTTGTGAGTTCAAGGCCAGTCTGGTCTACAGCCACCCAGGGCTACAGAGTTAGACTTTGTCTGGGGGGAGGGGCGGGAGTCACTGAGATCTAGACTGCATTTATTCTGTCCTCACATACACTGGTTCCTAGCCAGCGGCAGCGTCTGGAGGTCCAGGTTCATGCTTCATCCTGCTACTTCTTGGCTGGTGCTTTGAAAAGGTTCCGTGCCTCAGTTTACCTTTCACCAGTGGGGATCATTACAGTACAGTCCCCTTATTAGGATTCTACATAGCCCTGGCTGATTGGAACTTGACTCTGTAGACCAGCCTGTCAGAGAAATCCTCCTGCCTCTGCCTCCTGAGTGCTGGGATTAAAGGTGTTCAGCACCATACTCGACCTTTCCTGAGATTCTTTTGAGCGATGAACAAAGACAAAGGGATTTTGCATAGTGTCCACCCTGGATCTGCCTTTTTCTAACTCTGACTTTGGGACCGAGTCAATTCCTTTCCCCATGACTCGGTTTCTCTACCTCCCCCAAGTTTTGATGGGGGCATTTGCAGCAGGCTGAGTTGAGTGCCTCACAGACAGAAAAGGTTAAGGCCCTTTGTTAATAGTTCTGTTAAAGGGACAAGGTGGCAGCCCAGATTGGAGAGTGCTAGCTAGCTCAGCTCACAGTCCAATCCCGAACGCTCCACGAGGCCAGGAGCCAGGAGTGGCCACCTACATCTGTGCTGCCAGCCTTGTCATCCACAGCTGCATAGATAGTTGGAAGCCACCCTGAACTACGTGGGACTCTTGTCTCATGAAACAAAACCAAGGTGGGTGAACGAATGGCTGGGCAGGTAAAGGTATTTGCCACCAAACCTGACCTTCAGAGTTGGGGCTCCGGCACCCACCTGATGGAAGAACCACTCAAAACAAGCTGTCCTCTAACCTTCAGAAGCAGGCATGGCCTGCAATCACACAAAATAACAAGCAAACAAACAAATAGTATCTGTAACAAGTAGGTCAGAGCCACCCTCCCCTCCTTGGGCGGTGCCACCTGGGAGAGGGAGTTCAGGAATGTGAGAGGCTGGAGATGGGACCCTATCCCAGTCCAGGTGGCTCTCTTGCAAGAAACCTCCTAGTACCTGGCCCTCAGGGAGGATTTGGTTATTGGGCAATCCCGCAGCTGAATCCCTTCCCTTTGCTTTCTGTTCCCCTCCCTCACCCCACCAAATGGACTTCATCAGCTCCCCTCAGGGGCCCTGGAAATGTGAAGAGACAGGTGGGGGTAGGGAGGAGCGGAGCGTCTAGAAAGAGACAAAGGGGCCAAGTCAAAACCACCCACTAAGACCAGAGGAGGCTGGTGAGATAGAGAGAGAAAGTGGGACAAGGACACCGGGAGAGACTGGTGGGGCCAGAGTCGGGAGTGACTGACTGGTCCAGCCCCACCCAGAGGAGCTCGGCCTACCCGGTCGGTCTGTGCTGCCCCCTGGCGGGAGGTTGTGATCTAAAGAAAGGATACTCGGTGGGAGGGACGCAGAGGCCAGATGTAGGGACAGAAATGTTAAGAGTGACACAGAAAGCCGAAAGCAGAAAACAGAAAATGACAGGGATGCAAAGAGAGATGAAGAGAAACAGACGCACACAGTCAAAGGAATGCTACGAGACATGAGGACCAAGTGACACAGACACACGGATAGACAAAGAAATACCAGAAGCAGAGCGACAGAGAAACACGGGGACGCAGAGGGAAGCTCAAAGATGGTGAGAGAGAGGGGGGAAAAAAATCTAGAGAACCCAGGGCAGAGATCAAAAGGAGACCAAGTCCACTGAGAAGTGACCTCGACACAAGACGGCAGCAGGACTAGAGGAAGGGCTGGGGAAAGGGGCGTGGCCTTGTCAAGGGGCGGTGCCTCAGAAAGGGAAGCCCTATGAGAATTCACTTACTCAGGCTAACCAGAGGGCAGTGGGGCGTGGTCTGGGCAAGGAGGCATGGCTTCTGCTGGGGGGGAGCCGACCGGAAGTCTAGAAGGGGGGGTGTGACCGCATCTAAGTAGAATGATCAGTAGGGGGCGCAATGGGCCTTCCCGGAGTTTCTGGGGGCGTGGCTCGTTGACAATGGGCGTGACCATATTGCTAAAGGGGCGGTGCTTAATCCCAGGAGAGGGCGGAGATAGAATCGTGAGTTCGGACAGGTGTGGGACTCGGGAGGGGTGGGGTCATAGCTCCGGGAGAGGGCGGGGCCTGAATCCCAGGGTTGGCTTGGTGAAGAGGGGGCGGGGCATGTGACGTCATGAGTCCGGCCCGCTGGTGCTAAGCGAGGGGCCGGGGGGCGCGGATCCTGAGAGCCAGGCGGGGAAAGCTCGGCCAAAAGAACTGATCCGAGGAGCCGTGAGCGGCGGGAGCCGGCCTGGAGCCGGACACTTCAGGCCCCTGACCGTCCTCACAGCCGATCGGTGAACGCAGAGTGGTCCCTAGGCACCCCCTGCCCGGGCCCAGTCCCTTCCCGGGCCCCCCATGGCCCGGGCCGCAGTCCTCCCGCCGTCCAGATTGTCACCGACGCTATCGTTGTTGCTGCTGCTTCTGCTCCTGCTCCAGGAAACAGGTGAAAACGCGCGGATGCCTTCCTCTGTCCTTAGAGTGAAGGGAGCTGGGACATCGTTCCCCACCTCACTCCCAGGTCTTCGAGGCCCGTTCCCTCGTGCCACCTTCCAGGCTGTCTCTATTAACACAGAGATCCCCTTAACACCCGGTCCGGTCGGTCTCCGACTCGCCTAACCTCCCTCTCTACACGCCCTCTTAATCACAAGTGCCCATTCTAACCCGGGTTTCTGTGCCCCCCCCATCTTCCCCGGGGTGGAAGGGGTTAAATCCTTCCCATCCTGCGCCGATCAGTTATCCTGAATCTGGATTTCCGTCTCTGCTACCCCCCTCAGGAATGTGAAGAATGTTCCCCCCACTCACTAGCTGGAGGGTCGTGACGAGGAGGGACGACACCCGCCTCCCCCCCCCTTTTTTTTTCTTTTGGCTGGGTTGGGCGTCTGAGGCCCGGAGAGAATTGGGCGCGAGGGGACCCTCGGTCGAGGTTCCCTAGATCAAGGGTAGGGAGCTCGGGTCTTTGGGGGCTCCAGCAAGCCAATGATGAGAGTTGGGGGTACTCTGAGGGGGAAGGGTGTGAGTCCTGAGTGCAAACCTCAGGCCTCAGGGAGTTTATAGGCGCTGACCACCGTTTCTGGAAAAATTAAGAGCTGAGGGGTTCTGCCTCCAGGATTTTAGAAGGAGATTCTAACCAGGATCTAGGTAGAATTGGGGGAAAAGGGGATTCAAACTTGTGAGTCTTGGGTTTAACTGGCCGAAGAGCTCGTTCGTTGGGGGTCCAGGAATAGTTGGAGGCCAGGGGCACACTATGTTGGCAGCTGAGGATTTAACTATAGGTAATGGAATTTAATAACCCGGGACTCTGACCTTTAACCCCAGATATAAACAAAGGCTAAAAGGCTTTGCCTGGAATTGGGAACTCCGTCGGCCGTGTCCCGGTACAATCGGAGGCCGGGAGATTTGCAGTTTTCCCTTTGCCTGTGAGCGCCGAGTGGCGACGTCCCTGGGGAAGTTTTCCGGTATCGCTTTCACCTAGTTTGGGAGGGGCGGGGCGGGACTGGAGCGCTCCAGAGTCCCTACTCCCGGTTTCGGGACCTTATCTTTCCTTTGGTCACGCCTTTGTCCTCGAAGCACTTAGAGAGGTAAATGGGAGGAGTCTTTTCCCTAAAGCACGCGCCCCTTCCTTCCCCCACCCCCTCCCCACTCCTGGAGGAGAAAGGCCCCCGGGGAGGCTGGGGGTGGGGTGGGGAAACAGGTGTGCTGACCTCGCCCCGCCCTTAGCAGGTGACCAGGTGACCCGGCTGTCTCTTCCAATGGCAAACTATGGGACTGGGGGGCGAGGAGTTTCCGGAGCCTTTCCTCAGAAAAGGGGGGCAGAGATCAGAGGGATCTTGGGGAGAATGCCTATCACTTCTTTGGCTTCCTTTTCCATTCCAATACCTCCTTTGAGGTCATAGGTCTTGACCTCTAAGCTCCCTGCCTCTGAGTCAGCTACAGTGGGATCAGAACCTGCCACTCTGGGTGAATTCTCAAAACCCAGCGGAACCCCCAAGCCAAGTGTTGATTTGAGTGTGAGCCTACAGAACAGTCCTCAGAACCCCAAAGCAGAACTCTTCTCAGCCTGTGAAGGAGGAAACCGAACAAACACACTCTTTCCCAAGGTCCACTCTGTCCCTGGGAGGCCTTTGAAAGCCAGCAATCCAGTGGCCTTGCTCGACAGGTTCCCCCTAAAGTGCTTCCTGTTTTCTAGACTGTCCCTTCTCTGCAAGACCTGGGGGGGATTCCCAGGTGCTGGGCATACCTGGAGAAAGCTGCAGCCCTTCCTAACCACCTGCTCCTACCTCTCCACTTCCTCATTCTCTCTCTCTCTCTCTCTCTCTCTCTCTCTCTCTCTCTCTCTCTCTCTCTCTCTCTCTCTCTCTCTCTCTCTCTCTCTCTCCCTCTCCCTCTCTCCCCCTCTCCCTCTCTCTCTCCCTCTCCCGTTCACAACTCCCTTCTCCCCATCTTCCTTCCCATCTTCATCTCTACTCTGTTTCTTATCTCCCCTCGCCTTTCCCTCCTTTTCTGTCTCCTGCCCCTGGCTCCTCAGCTCCCCCCCTCCCACACAGGCCTCCTTGGGGAATGGGACTTTCACCACCTGGACCTCCTGCCTGAGCCTGCTCCTCTCTCCCCACTCTTCCCCATCTTTCTCTGCTCATCCTTGTCTGCCAGGCAGCCCCACACAGTGGTGGGGGAGGGGAGGAGAGGAGACTGCAGGCCTGGCTGTCTCTTCTCGTTAGAGAAGGGGCACTGAGCAGAAGAGAAATGGGGGGACAGGGACAGGAGCCAAGAGAGGGAGGACAGAATCAGATCTAAGGATGGAGTCACGCACAAAGAATGAAGATCTGCAAGGGAGGGCAGAGGGGGCAGGGGTGTAGGCAGGGAGAGCCGAAGGGCAGAGAGGTTTGGTGACAGGAGAGAAGACCAAAAGACCCCAGCCATGAGACTGGAGATCCTGTGACCTGGAGAGGTCATAGCACAGGCCAGTCTCAAGGACAGCTAATGTGGAGGGGCCACAGGGAGTTATAGACACAGGAGGGACAGGGAGTCTTGCACAAGGGCCAGCTCCCCTGCCCCCGCCTGGGATGCTGTTACATTTTTAATGTCCCAGCGATGCTGAGAAACAGAACAGGAGGGGGAGGAGGAGAGAGACCCAGAGGGATGGCCCAGGCAGTGAGAAAGTGTGTCAGGAGATGTGGATTGGTGTGGGTGCTGGACACGCAGGGACACGGAGATCCCAGGGTCACCAAAACAGAAAGGCAGGAGTGGTGACCACATACCTGTAACTCCAGCACTCAAGAAGGCTGAGGCAGGAGAATTGCAGGGAGTTCAAGGCCAGGCTGAGTTACATCTAAAAGACCCTGTCTTCAAGAAGAGTGGTGGAGGCTGGCCTGTGTGTAATTTTAGTGCTGGTGTCGGGGAGGCTGAGACAGCAGAATCTGAGCCCCAGGGCGAGCCTTGGCTATAGAGCTGAGGAAGGAAAAGAAAGAGATGGGCTGGCTGGGGCTCAGTTGGTAGAGAGTGCTCACCTAGTTTGCATGGAGCCCTGGGTTCCATCTTCAACTAAAGCAGGCATGGTGGCCCAAGACTGTAGTCCAGACATGAGTTCAAGATTACATGGCTGCATAGTGAGACTGAGACCAGCCTCGGTTACCTGAGACCTTCTCTCAGAAAAGAAGGGCGCAGACAAGCTGGGAATGCCATCCAAGCCATAGTACTTGCCTGACGTGTGAAGCCTAGGGCTCGATCCCCTCGCACCAAATGAATCTCCAGTGGGAGTGTACACCTGTAGTCCCGAAAATGAAAGGTAGAGACCAGAATGGCAGAAGTTCGAGGTCATCTTGGCTATATAATTAAATTCAGACCAGCCTGTGCTGAACAGAGACCCTATGTCAAAAACAAAATTGTCATTTTGTGTTGTGGTGGCACATGCCTTTAATCCCAGGACTTGGGAGGTAGAGGCAGGCGGATCTCTGTTCTGAGTTCAAGGGCATCATGGTCTAACTAGAATTAGACTACATATTAAGTCATATTAATATGACATATTAACTAGTTAGACTACATATTAAGTCAGTCTCTCTCTCTCTCTCTCTCTCTCTCTCTCTCTCTCTCTCCCCATATATATATATGTAGCCCTGGCTACATATTAAGATAGAGGCAGGAGTCTGGTTCTTTGGGAGGGAGAAGGCAAGGGATGGGGAGAGAAGGAACAGATCCCAGAAGCAGGACCTGGACACAGGCAAAGGCCAGAGCCCCCTGGGACTGGGATGTACACTAAGCACTGAGGTGGCCCCTCTTGGCAGGATATGGGAATGGTCTGCCCAGGGCCCAGCCAGATAGAGCTTTGGAGGCCTTTACCCTGATGAGTCTGCACTTCCACAGGGGAAGTCCTCTGGAAGCTGAACCCTGTAGCAAAGGGGCCAGAGGGGCCTCGTGTAACCCCGAGTGTTAAAGCTGAGCTGAGGCCCACGTGAAATCCAGACACAGCCCGGACCATGTGTCCTGGCAGCATGGCTGCATTCTCACCCCTCAGACGGCTCCGGATGTCCGCTGTGGGGGTGGGAACCATGATTAATGTAATTAATTAATTAACCAGGTGGCTGAGGCAGCAGCTGATGCCAGTGCTCCAAGCACGCCGGCCATGAAGGGTTTGCTCCAGGCCTGCCCCACCTTGCCATGGTTGGGGGTAGGACACACCGGGTTTTATAGGTGTGCAGGGCCCAGCGGAGACTTGAGGAGTCAGCCAGCCAGGCAAGAATCTAAGACGCCAGGAATTCAGACTCAAGCCTTCTTCCCCAAGATCCGGGGTTCTAGATCCCCCAGACTCTCTCCTGACCTGAAGTATAGAACCCAGCCCCCCTCCCTCAGGCTAGGAGACCCCAGCTCCAACTCCCCCTGTGTCTTTGCTCACCCTAGGCTTTCCTAATGCCAGAGGCAGTCCCCACTCTGGCCTGCAGGAAACCAGTCCTCAGGGAGAGGAAGTGTGTTTGAGGACCCAGCTGACATCACTATGGATCTGTCACCAGTCAGCCTTGCAGAGGAAAGCAGAGAGTAGCAAGTGTTCCCACAGCCATTTTCTGGCCACTGCCTCTGGGGCATGGTGTTGGCTGTGTCCCTGCAAGGTCATACCACAGCCACCTGCCATGCTGCCCATACATGTGTTTCTCTCTCTCTCTCTTTTTTTTTTTTAGTCTTCTTCTTTTTTTTGTTTTGTTTTGTTTTGTTTTGTTTTTGGAGATAGGGTTTCTTTGTGTAGCCCTGTCTGTCTGTCCTGGAACTCACTCTGTAGACCAGGCTGGCCCTGAACTGTGAACTCACG
This sequence comes from Chionomys nivalis, assembly GCF_950005125.1. NCBI lineage: Eukaryota > Metazoa > Chordata > Mammalia > Rodentia > Cricetidae > Chionomys > Chionomys nivalis. The sequence goes on along the minus strand of NC_080087.1, from coordinate 77,965,343 downwards.
GAGGTCCACTTGCCTCTGCCTCCCGAGTGCTGGGATTAAAGGCATGTGCCATCACCTCCCAGCCAGATATGTTTTTAGCACCGAGTCACACATCTTCCTGACTTCATGACTCCCCTGTCTCCTCACCTGACACACAGAATCCACTCATCCCCCTCACCCCCAAGTCTTCAAATTCCAGGTCCCCAACAGTCTCTTCCCTCCCAAACCCAGTCTCACGCTCCCATTCCTGTTTGGGAGAAAATCTTCCTTCTAGATCCTTCTCCATCAGCACAGGCCTTTTCTTAATTATCACTGATCTTCCTAAACTTTGTCCTGTTCCTTCCCTATGTTTACATTCCCTGGGGCTCCCCACTAAAAGCCCACACACTGTAGTTCAGTCCTGGCCTGTGGAACCTAGCATAGTTTGCTGTTTGTAAGACGGGTGTCCACTGTGTAGGCTTTTCTTAGATCAGCCTCTCCAGAGCAGGGCTTACAGGTGTGGGCCTCCATGCCTGGTAATCCAGCACCTTTGGGATACCAGCACTCATCTAGGCTCTGGGATATGGGATGACTGAAACAAAGACCTCTTCTCCTTGGGGCTCTCCTGGGGAGGTAGATGGTTGGGGCCATGCTGGGGTCAATGAGGAGCCTGGGCGGTGGTGACGTGTAATCCCAGCACTTGGGAGCAGAGGCAGGGCGGATCTCTGTGAGTTCAAGGCCAGCCTGGTCTACGGGAGTGAGTTCTAGGACAACTAGGGCTACACAGAGAAACCCTATCTTGAAAAACCAAAAACAAGAAATCCAAAAAGAAAAATCCTTGTTATCAGTATGGTGATGCAGCTTATCTTACTAAGCCGGGTGAGGAGGAAACTTTGTGGACCTGGTGGGAAAGGAAAACTGCCAGGGCAAAAAGGACTTGCCTGGGCCTGAGGACCAGAGAGGAGCCCCGAGATGGGGTGGGTGTGAGCATGCAGGGTTCGTAGCAAGAAGGGAGCTACTGATGGCTCCAAGCAGAGAAGAGGGGATACCAGCTACCGTAGTTTCTCTCTGGCTGTGCATAGAGACATAGCCTGCAAGGTTACCTAGGAAGTAACCCAAACAAGAAATGCTGTTGAGGTGAGCCAGAGTGGGGACCCTGAGGCATCACACATGTATGTCTGGTTGTGGATAAATTTTAAAGATGGTTCCTGCAGAGATGGACTTCCTGATGGCTTTTCCTCAGGGAGCTGGGAGGGACTGAACCAGCTTCCATCCTGAACCTTTTACAAGGTTTTGGGTGGGCATTTAAATGTGCTACTCAGCTGAGCAAGGGTGGCACACATTAATCCCAGCACTCGGGAGGCAGAGGCAGGCAGATCTCTTGAGTTTGAGGCCAGCCTGGTCTACAAAGCAATTCCAGGACAGGCACCAAGGTACACAGAGAAACCCTGTCTCAAAAAACAAAACAAGCCGGGTGGTGGTGGCGCGCGCCTTTAATCCCAACACTCAGGAGGCAGAGGCAGGCGGATCTCTGTGAGTTCGAGGCCAGCCTGGTCTACAAGAGCTGTTCCAGGACAGGAACCAAAAAAAAGCTACAGAGAAACCCTGTCTCGAAAATCCAAAAAAAAAGGGGGGGTGGGGTGGGGTGGGGGCCTGGCTCAAGCAGGTGACTCCAAGGTCTTGAGTTCCTTGCCAGTCAGACTGTATAGCCAGCCACTCATCTCAAAAACAACAAAACAGGGGCCAACAAGTTGGTCCAGCAGGTGAAGGTGCCAAGCCTAAGTTCTGTCACCTAGACCCACAAGTAGACAGGGGGAGTCAATCCCCACCCCTGTGCAATGGCACACCTAGCCCTGCCCACAAATAAATGTAATAATTAAAAAAAAAAAAAACACTGAACATCCCATTCTTTGTTTGAGGTTTTTTTTGTTTTGTTTTGTTTTGTTTTGTTTTGGGCAGGTTTTGTTTGTTTGTTTTCTGAGACAGGGTTTCTCTGTGTAGCCCTGGCTGTCCTAGAACTCACTCTGTAGACCAGGCTGTCCACAAATTCAAAGAGATCCACCTGCCTCTGCTTACCGAGTGCTGGGACTAAAGGTGTGCACCACCACCACGGGGCCTATTCTTTAATATATATTTAGATGCTTAGTCTGGAAGTCTTGAGGCAGTAAAATTTTTGCTATTTATATGTTTTTCATTTATTAATGATTTGAGATAGGGCCTCCCTGTGTAAAACAGGTTAACTTGGAACTGGCTGACCTCAAATTCATGATCCTCATGCCTCTGCCTCCTTGGTGCTGGGATTACAACTGAAGGCCACTGAGCCTGGTTTACCAACTTTTAGTGTTTTTTGGGGGAGGGAACCACACCACATGTGTGGCCGTCAGAAGACAACTTTCAGGAGTATATATTCTCTTCATCTAATTTGTGGGTCTCGGGGATCGAACTCGGGTCATCAGTCTTGGTAGCCATCACTTTTACCCACTGAACCATCTCACCAGCCCCTCGTTGACACCTTTTTTTTTTTTTTTAATATTTATTTATTTATTTATTATGTATACAATATTCTTTCTGCGTGTATGCCTGAAGTCCAGAAGAGGGCACCAGACCTCATTACAGATGGTTGTGAGCCACCATGTGGTTGCTGGGAATTGAACTCAGGACCTTTGGAAGAGCAGGCAATGCTCTTAACCACTGAGCCATCTCTCCAGCCCCTCGTTGACACCTTTTAAAGCCCATTAAGCTTCCTGTCTAGCTACACGAACCTCTAATCCACATTTGCAAGGATGTGTCATCCCAGTGCTCAGGAGGGTGAGGCTGGAGGATGGATGTGAATTCAAAGAAAACTGGAGCTAAACAATGAGGCCCTGGAAGACCTCTGCCTAGGCTGAAGCTAAACGCAAACTGCAAACCCTGCCAGATGCTGCCTGGTGGGACAGGCGCTGACCTTGTGACCTGGCCTGCAGAGAGTGTCAGATCTTTTACTGGAATTGTCCCAGGGGATCCTACAGGGTGACTTAAATGTCTCCATTTTACACATGGAAGAACTTGGGTTTGAAAAGGTCATCCAGCCTGGAAGTAGCAATCAGCAGGAAGCTCATGTCTATCTGTGTTGCAATTCTTTTAAAAAGTACTTCTGCCCCTGCTGCCCTCTGTGATAGGGCTGGAACCCAGGGCTTTCCATATGCTATGTAGGTGATCTACCTCTGAGCCACATCCCCACACCCCAATCCCTCACTCGGGGATTCTAGGCAGGGGCTCTAACTACTGAGCTGTCCTCCCCCAAGCCCACATTGCTCTGCTCTGCCCCAGAGGATGAAGTCCTTTTGGGCAATGCCGTCTGGGTTTGCAAGGTGAAGCGTGTCTGGAGATAGTGTGACTCTCCAAGTCATCACTGGTTGTCACTTGTCCATCTTCCCTGGCACTGTCTGTCCACAGTCTTATGTTCTGCCAGAGTCCCTCATCAGGGCCACTTGGCTTCTTCTTTTTAAAGATTTTTAAGTATTTTGGTGTAGCGCCTACATATGTCTGTGCACCGTATGTGCAGTGTCTGAGGAAAAGCTGGAGCTGTGGATGATTGTGAGCCCCCACGCTGACTCTGGGAATTGAGCCCAGGTCCTCTCTGCAAGAGCAACAGGTGCTCTTAACCTCTGAGCCACCTCTTCGGTCCCTGACTCTTTATATGTATATATATTGAGTCGGGGTTTAGCTATGTCTCCCTAGCGGTCCTGGAACTCACTATGTGGCCCAGGCTGGCCTTGAACTCACAGAACCCTGAACTCATCTGCCTCCACCTCCTGTGTGCTGGACTTAAAAGCTTTTACTGCCACACCTTGGTTCCCCAGGATTCTTGTGTGTGAGGGGGCCGGGGCTGTCCAGTCGCCACTGTACGGGAGCACAGCTCTGCCCAGCCCTCTCCAGGTGGCTGTCATGTGCCCTGTCATGAGTCCCTCACCTCGGGCTCACCAGCAATGACCACTTGTAATTATCGGCCTCTTGGTTTGTTTACAAATTCAAGCTTCCTGTGGACCCACGCTAAAGTGCTCTTCAAGCACTCCTCAGTCCTCGTAACATCCCTGGAGGGTGCGACACCCCTGGAGGGTGCGACACTATCATTATGGCCTCATTATGCAGCTGGGAAACTGAGGCACAGAGATGGAGAACCTGGGTTTAACCCACACATTATTGTGCCCTGGGTCATCGTGGAGGACTTTCTTGTTCCTGTACTGGTTCAAAGTGGGGGACAGGTGCTGGCGAGAAGTCTCGACAGTTAGTGCAGAGGACTTGCTCCGCTTCCAGGGCCTGTCACTCTGATTCCAAGGCCTCCATAGGTACCTGCACACACGTCACACATAGACACAGACACATAAAATTAAAAAATAATCTTTTTAATGTGAGCAATTGGGAGCTGGAGAGATAGATGGCTTAGTGGTTAAGAGCACTGACTATTTTTCCAGAGAACCTGAGTTCAAGTCTAAACACCCACATGGCAGCTCACAGTTGTCTGTAACTCTAGTTCCAGGGGATCCGATGCCCTCTTCTGGATTTCACAGGCACCAGGAACACATACATGTGCATAGACATACATGTAGGTGAAACACGTGGCACAGAGGCAGGTGGATCTGTGTGTTCAAGGCCAGCCTGGACTACAGAGCAAGTTCTAGGATGATCGGTTCTATGTAGAGATAGTCTGTCTCAAAAAGAGCAAAAGTAAATAAATAAAAATAACGTAGGAAAATAGGAAAAGGGACTGGTAAGACCCCATCCCCTCGAGGAGATATTGGGGAATTAATGCTCACTAAAGGAAGGGGAGTCATTTTCTCGAGTGGCCTGGCCTCGGGCTTGCTGCCCATGTTCCAGTAGATAAGCCCACAGCCATGCTTATGGCACAGCACCCAAAATTAGATTCATTGGATCACAAAACACATGAAAGTCAGGGAGACTTGTTGGCAATAAAGGGGTTCAACAGGAGCCACAGGAGGTGAGAAGTAATAGGGGTGATGGTCAGGGAGAAAGGACTGTAGTTCCTGGGGTAAAACACCCACCCGGCATGTGTGGGGCCCCACATTCACTCTCCAGTGCTGTAAGACAGAGCTGGGGAGACAGACCAATGGACAGAATACTTTCTCTGTTGGTATGAGGACCACATGTCAAAAGCTGGTGTGAGAGGTCCTTCTGTATATGTGTTGCTTTTATTGGTTGATGAATAAAGAAACTGGCTTGGCCTATAGCATGGGGGGAGGAAGGCCGGGTTAGAGAGAAGTGATGGAGACACCACCGGGGACATATGCTGGTTTACCTGGTATGCCACAGCCATGTGACGATATACAGATTAATAGAAATGGGTTAAATTAATATGTAAGAGTTAGCCAATAAGAAGCTAGAGTTAGGGGCTGGAGAGATGGCTCAGTGGTTAAGAGCATTGCCTGCTCTCCCGAAGGTCCTGAGTTCAATTCCCAGCAACCACATGGTGGCTCACAACCATCTGTAAAGAGGTCTGGCGCCCTTTTCTGGCCTTCAGGCATACACACAGACAGAATATTGTATACATAATAAATAAATAAATAAATAAATAAATAAATAAATAAATAAATAAAAAAGAAGCTAGAGTTAATGGGCCAAGCAGAGATTTAATTAATATAGTTTCTGTGTGGTTATTTTGGTTCTGGGCAGCTGGGATGAACAAGCAGTCTCCTTGCTACAAAAAGCTAGATGCAACATCGAACATCTGGAATCCCAGCAACTGGAAAGGCTGAGACAGGGGGATCTCAGGGATTTGTTAGCCAATTTAGCTGAACTGGTGAGCTCCAAGCCAATCAGAGACCCTAAATCAAATATGATGGGGAACTGGAGAGATGGCTCAGTTGTTAAGAGCACTGCCTGCCCTTCCAGAGGATCCAGGTTCTGATTGCCAGCACCCACATAGAGGCTCAGAGCCACCTGTAACTTTAGCTCCATGGGCTCTGACTCCCCCTTCTGGCCTCCAGTGGCACTGCATGCACATGGTGCACAGACATCAGACATACATACATGTAAACTGAAAAAATAAATCTAAAAAATAAAATTAAAAAGACAAGGAGGGAGTCAAGTGTGGTGGTGCATGATTTTAATCTTAGCACTGGGAGGCGGAGGCAGGCAAATCTCTGAGTTCAAGGCAGATTGGGCCACATAGTGAGTTAGGCCAGCCTGAGTTACATACTGAGACCCCGTCTAAATTAAAGCAATTGAGTAGGAAGTTCCTCTCTGCCTTAGCACAGCCTGTCCTGGAGACCACTGCCTTATTCCCTTCCCCACATGACTGACTTCTTTCCTCTTTCCCTAGGAGCCCAAGATGTACGGGTACGAGTGCTCCCAGAGGTCCGCGGCCGCCTGGGAGGCACTGTGGAGTTACCGTGTCACCTGCTCCCACCCACGACCGAGCGCGTCTCTCAGGTGACCTGGCAGCGCCTGGATGCCGCAGTCGTGGCCGCCTTCCACCCATCCTTCGGCGTGGACTTCCCCAACCCTCAGTTCAACAAGGAGCGCCTGTCCTTTGTCAGAGCAAACGAGGACACAAACGCAGACCTGCGGGATGCCACGCTAGCCTTCCGGGGACTGAGGGTGGAGGACGAGGGCAATTATACCTGCGAGTTTGCCACCTTTCCCAATGGGACCCGCAGGGGGGTGACTTGGCTCAGAGTCATAGGTGAGTGGGGAGACAGTGTGAGAGCCCCTTCCCTGCCTGTTTCTCCCTGTCTCAGCTTTCAAGTTGACCGCCCTTAATGTGTTGTCAAAGGGCTTGTTTTTGTTGCGGTTTGTTTGTTTGTGTTTTCGTTTCATTGAGAAGGATAGCTCATGTAGTTAAGACTGGCCTCAAACCTTTCTTTTTATTTTTTTAAAAATTAGGTGCATGCATATGGGTATGTGTGTCCGTTCCGCAGTGTTTGGAGGTCAAAGACAACTTTTGGGAGCCAGTTCTCTCCTCATACCTTGGTAGCCCTGGAGATCAAACTTGGGTTGTCAAGCGCCGGGCTTGGCGACTGTTGCTTTACCGCTGAGCCACTTTTGCCAACTCCAGCCTCTAACGCCTGTGTACTGGGGATGAGCTGGATATTTTGGTCCTGTCTCCGCCTCGACCTCAGAGCGCTGGGATTAAGGATTTGAGCCATCCCATCTAGTTCACTTGGTGCTGGGGACAGAACCAATGCTCTGTGTGTACTAGGCGAGCACTCTCCCAACTGAGTTACAGCCTTAGCCCCAGTTTCTCTCCCTCCCTTCCTCCCCCCTCCCTCCCCCCCTTCCTCCCTCTCTCTCTCTCTCTCTCTCTCTCTCTCTCTCTCTCTCTCTCTCTCATGTAGCCCAGGCTTGCTTGAACTCTAAGCCTCCTGCCTTGGTCTCCCGAGTGCTAGGATCACAGGAACACACCAAGGCTCCTACCCTTGACAAACACTTATTTGTCCCCTACTAAGTAGTACTTGGCAGGCTACAGCATATTTTCCCCTTGAGTTCAATATGTAGTCCAGGCTGACCTCCAATTCAAAGCAACCCATTGCCTTAGGGCTGACTATAGGTGTGTGGGCCACTGCACTCTGCTCTGGCTTTGACCTGAGAACAAGAGCCATGGGGGTTCTGAGCGAGCACAGAGCTGGGGCTTGGGGAAGAGTCCTTGTGAATGTCCCAGAGAGCTCAGAACAACTTCTTTGAATCAAAAAGTGTGACTAGGTGGGGGATTGGAGAGGCAGGAAGCAGGGAGTGAGCCTTGGGATCGCTTTGGCTTGCCGCAGGATGAGGCAGTGTGGGAAATGGAGGAGACAAAACAGGAAATTTTGTTCCTGTGGTGGGGGAAAGGAGGACCAGAACGGACACCATGGGGCTGAAAAGGTGGGTCAGTGGAAAGACTACTGGCTCCTATTTCATAAGTCCCGGGTTTGGTTCCCAGCATGCATATGGCAGCTCACAATCATCTGTAACTTCCTGGGGGATCCATCTCCCTCTTCCCTCCTCTGTGGATACTGCAGGCCTGTGGCATGCAGGCACATACAGGGACAACACCCATACACAGAAAATAATAATAATAAAAAAAAGGACTTGCAGCCTGCTGGCCTCAAAAACAGATGACTGACAAAGCCAGCTGGCAGGGTGGCAGAGATTTCTCCTTAGAGTTGGAAATTCCCCTGCAGGCCACACCATCCAGCCCTCTAGACACCACACTGCCCCGGTTTGTACCTCCTTTCTGGCTCCAGAGAGCTGGAGACCTCCCTTCACACTCTAGAACAGAAGGTTCCCTTTCCAAGGGACACCAGAAGAGCTGCTTCCGTAGATCCAAGCACAGCTCTTGCCAGTTCTGGGGGAGCAGGCCTGTTGTTCCATAAACTCGGGGCTGAGGGCAACCTGGGCAACTTTAGACCCGTTCTCAAAATCAATTTTTTTTTTTTTTTTTTTTTTTTTGAGACAAGATTTCACTGTGAGTTTGAAGCCAGCCTGCCTGGTTTACAAAGTGAGTTCAGGGCTACACAGATTAATTCTTGTCTCAAAAAAAAAAAAAAAAAACCACACAAAGGTCTTTGCTAGGGATGAAGCTCTATCATAGACTATTTGCCTAGAATCCCCCAATGAGGGGCTGGGGGCGTGGCTCTGTAACAGAGCACCTGTCTGACATGCAAAAAAAAAAAAGGGAAGGAAGGAAGGAAATATAAGCAGAGCTGGAAGCTGGAAGTGGGCTTACCTGATAGAGTGCTTTCCTATGATGCATAAAGCACCTTGGGTTCATCCCCAGCACCACATGAAACAAGGGCTGACGGCAGGGCCTGCATTCCCAACAAGTGGAAGGTCATCTTCAGATATATGAAGGAAGAGTTGAGGCCACCTGGGGTTTTTGAGAAAGACAGAAAAAGCGGCGCACACACTCCACAAAGTCCTCCCACACCTCTGTAAAGCCCTCTGCTCTTGTGCAATAGTTTGAACAAGACTATAGTCAAGAAACGCTTCAAGCCAAGTGTGGAGGCATGTGCTTATTCTCCAAGGCTAAAGCAGGATCATGGAATTGAGGCTAGCCTGGGCTACATAGCCAGACCCTCCTTCTACACAGAAAAAATGAATACATAAAAGGAAAACTGGGGTTGTTCAGTAGCAAGTGCTTACCCGCCATGTAGAGGGTCCTTAACTGTGTCCCTAGGCTGTGCTGCACAGTGATCCTGAAAAGACAGGAAAGACATAGGCAAGGGAAGAGGGAAAGGAGGGGGGAGCAGGAAGCGGTGGGGGCGGGGAGCGGCTCAGGAACAAAGCCTTGGCTATCATTCACAAGGTCCTAGGTTACATCAATAATACTGAAAGAGGGAAGGAGGGGTGGAGGGCAGGCAAACTTTAGAACATCAGTCAGGCCACAGGCATTGTGGGAAGAGCAACCTCTGTGGAAAGGCTGGTGACTCAGGGCCACAGAGGCCAGAAAAATCCAGTTGAGGAAGTTAGCCTCCATCTGGGGGTGAGGCCTGTAGAGTATAGAACCCCCAACCGAGAGCCATGTACCATGGCCAGGCTCCACAGTCAAAAGAAATTTCCCAGTGGAAGGATCTGGAAAACCCCAGTGGCCACCGATGGACCGGAGGGCCTGATGAATCAGTGCCCTTTGGCGGTCAGGGGGACACAGGACAGAGAAGGGAGGGGACCGATAGCTCAGGCGATACCTGCTGGGATGGGCAGGTCTACTTGATGCAGGAGACCCAGAGTCCTGACTCCAGGGACAGTACTGGTTAAGAGAAACACAGGGAGTGTGCCCCGCTGTCTCCCTTGGAGGTTTTCCCGTGTTTTCCGGAAGGATAAGGTGAAAGGGCAAATGTGATGAGCAAGGGGGTCCCTGTTGTTTTCCTCCCGGTTTGGAAGCGCGGTACTGTGGTGATCACAGGAAAAGAAACAGAACACTGTCTTCCCTTCTCGTCCCGGGGGATGGAACCCAGGCCTCAGCATCCTAGATGAGAGCTCTGCCACTGAGCCATGCTCAGTCTCTAGACTTTCTTCTTTCTTTCTCCCCCCCCCCATTTATTTATTTATTTATTTGTTTGTTTGTTTGTTTGTTCTTTTTCGAGACAGGGTTTTTCTGTGTAGTCCTAGCTGTCCTAGCCTCAAACTCAGATCTGCCTGTCTCTGCCTCCCAAGTGCTGGGATCAAAAGCATTTGACTTAAACTGGACTTTAAAACTATTTGACTCAGCTAAAGAATTTTCATTTCCTTTTAGGCTATTGCCCTCTGTCTCTGCTTTTGATTTGTTTTTAATTATTGTTAGTGCCTTGTTGTTGTTGTTTTGTTTGGTTGGTTTTTTTGAGAGAAAATCCGTTGTAGCCCAGTCTGACCTTGCCCTCTGACCCTCCTGCCCCCCACTTCCCCAGAGCTGACATACACCACTCACCTCACCCCACTTACTGTTTTTATTATTGATTCAAAGTATAACTGTAGCTGAAGCCCAGCCTCAGACTCACTATCCTCCTGCCTCAGCCTTCCCAGTGATGGGATCACAGGTTTACCCTGCCAGCTTTGGCCTGTATATCTTCCGATGGGGCAGTATGGATATTGTAAAATGTCTTACACAGGCCTGACTTGGTGGTGCACACTTTAATCTCAGCACTCAGGCAAAGGCAAGTGGATCTCTGGAAGTTCAAGGTCAGCCAAGACCACAAGGGGAGTCCCAGTCTCAAAAGGGGAAAATATATATATAGTAGAATTTATATATAATATATATATTTCATATAAATTATATATCCTAGCCTCAAACTCAGAGATCTGTAAATATATGTACATATCTTACACTAAGCTAGAATAACGTGTGCACTGGGTATGTTCTTTGATCCAAACATCAGTCCCGTGGAGTGGGGACTCTAAAGAAAATGGTTAGAATGGCTTGCCCGAAGCCGTGCCCAAGCTAGGCGGATGAGCTAGGCTCTGAAGCCGGGCAGTGGGCCCATGCTCCATGGTCACTGCCTGATCTTTTCAATGACTGCAAGTCGTGGGTCACACACCTTCTTTGCTCCTCTCCCTAGCCCAGCCTGAGAATCATGCTGAAGCCCAGGAGGTCACGATTGGCTCCGAGTCCGTGCCTGTTGCCCGCTGTATCTCCACGGGGGGCCGCCCACCTGCCCGGATCACCTGGATCTCATCTCTGGGTGGAGAGGCCAGAGACATTCAGGAGCCCGGTCCACAGGCTGGCACCGTCACGGTCACCAGCCGATACTCCTTGGTGCCGGCGGGCCAAGCGCATGGCGTCAAGGTCACTTGCAGAGTAGAACACGAGAGCTTCGAGGAGCCGATCCAGCTGCCAGTGACGCTCTCTGTGCGCTGTGAGTGTGATGGGAGGTGGCTTTCCCTCACCAGGTCAAACAAGAAAATAGAAGAATGTGTCACATAAGCTGTTCCACCTCCCAGACCGGGTTTGCCTGTAAACAGTCCCCCCACCTCGCCCCGTTGTCTTTTCGTCCCCTGACAGTCTTCATCAACTGGACCACGGTCCCGGCTGCCCACTGCAGCACTCTTGGCGCGCTTTGTTCATTGATTCCTTTTTGGAGACAGAGTTTCACACCTAACCTGACTCCCCAGAAGGATGAGCAGGGCCTGCTCATCCACAGTCTGGGCCTGTGAGCTCTGGGATTACCACTAGCACAGTGCACGCCTTTAATCCCAGCACTCAGGAGATAAAGGCAGGCAGATCTCTGAGTTCAAGGCCAACCTGGTCTACTTGCTCTGTAGACAGGCTCCAAAGCTACACAAAGAAATCCTGTCTCAAAAAAAAACCAAACAATACAAAACAGTGGTTGGTCCTGGTTCTGTGAGGTGCTGGGAGTGGAGCACAGCCTGGGGGGTGCTGAGCAAGCATTGCCCCCCCCCCCCCCCCCCCGTGCGCTTTAATTTGCCTCCCTAGGGGTCTTAGAGTTCCCCCAGTCTTCCTGTCGGAGGCTAGCATTTCCATAAACTGCCTACAGTGACAACCTCCAGTCACTCTCTACACAAGGCTGGGATTCCACCTGCTTTGTTCTTGTATTGAGTCAGGGTCTTACTGTGCAGACCATGCTATCCTCCAACTCACAGAGATGCGTCCTTCTGCCTGCTGATTGCTGGGATTAAAGGCGTGCATCGCTATGTACAGCAGTTTTGCTTTGGTTTGGGGTTTTTTGTTTTGTTTAGTTTTGGTTTTTGAAGACAGAGTTTCTCTGCGTAGCCCTGGCTATCCAAGAACTCACTGTGTAGACCAGGCTGGCCGTGAACTCAGAGATCTGTCCGCCTCTGCCTCCCAAGTGCTGGCATGTGTCTGTTTCTGCGCTCATGAATGGAGTAGGCCAGAGGTCTTAGATGCCCCAGAGTTGGAGTTGCAGGCCGCCGTGAGTTGCCTGATATGGGTGCTGGAAACAATTCTCAGTAAGAGTTTTACATAGTGCTGAGCCTTCTCTGCAGTCTTTGTTTTTTGAAAGAAGATTTCGTGTAAGGCTAACCTTGAGCTCTGTATAGCTACGGGTAGCCTTGAACTCCTCCTGCTCTTCCTGCATCTACTTCCTTACTGCTAAGATTACAAGCTTGAGCCATGCCATGCAAACCTATTATCTTCAGCACCACCCTGTCCATTCACTGTCGCAACTGACCTAGGACACCAGTGGAATAGCTGTGCCCTTCACTGTGAGATAAAGTCCTCCTACCTCGTCTGCAGTGGCTTCTTCCAGCCATATTCATCCTGAGATCCTCTGTGAGCCTGTCCACCCTGACTTCCTTCTTTCTACACTGGCCGCCCCAAACTGTCTAGATGTACTGTCTCCTGTATGGAGTACTCTAGGCACGTTGAATCGGGAGCATGCACACACAACACACACACACATACACAATACCTGTAGTTGTTTTCTTGGCCCTGCCTGAGCTGACATTCAAGTGGCTTCCTGGGTGGGGTCCACACTGGTCAGAGCATTTACGGTGTGGCCTGCTAACCCCAGTTGGTTATGATCTATGGTTTCCTGCCACCTGTTCTGCTAACTTGTCCCCAGTTAGTTCTGGAGTCTACTTGTCTCTCAGTCAGTCATCTCTTCCTCTCAGACCCTCCCGAAGTGTCCATCTCTGGCTATGATGACAACTGGTACCTCGGCCGCAGCGAAGCCATCTTGACCTGTGATGTACGCAGCAACCCAGAGCCCACAGGCTACGACTGGAGCACGTGAGTGACATGAACCTAGGACTGGGTGTGGGGAAGAGGGCTGGGGCCTAGAACCCTGGGTCTGAGGGAAAAGGCTTGGAGTCTGGGCCCCTAGGACTTAGGGTTGCCGTCTCCAGGACAGCCTGTTCCCCCTGGGTGCCTGCTTCACTGCTGTTCACCTCACCCCACACCCATAGGACCTCAGGCGTCTTCCCGACCTCCGCAGTTGTCCAGGGGTCTCAGCTCCTTGTCCACTCCGTGGATCGAATGGTCAACACTACCTTCATCTGTACAGCCACCAATGCTGTGGGGACAGGTCGTGCTGAGCAGGTCGTCCTGGTGCGAGGTAAGGAGGTCTTGGCATTGAGTATAAAGCCCTGTGGTTTCTCCCTTGGGTGCACTGATGCTGTCCTAGGATGAGAGGGAGTCACAATTCCCTCAGTCTGCACAGATAAGTGTATAGTATAGTTCAGCTTCTCCATCTCGGCCTGCAGGTGTAGGCTGTAATGGGGGTGACCAGAGAGGAGAGCTGGCAAAAGAGTTCCCAAGTGGGGACCTGCACTGAGTTATCTTAAAAGCCAAGGCCTAAGCTGGGTATGAGGTACGTCTGTAGTCCCAGCATTTATTCAAGAGCAGGAGGATTACTGTGAGGCTAGCCTTTGCTACATAGTGAGACCCTGTTTCAAAGAAAGCACCCAAAGTTCAGTGAGAGAAGAGAACCGGTGAGTCTATGATGGACACAGGAGCTAATGACAGCTGTCGAGGTTTGTCCCCAGGAGCAGACAAGATTGTCATAACGTTGCATACATGGTTCTTGTGACTACTGATGGATAAACTCACACCGAGCAAGTTTGCTCAGTCATGAGAACCACAGTCAAGACCCACAAGCTGGCCATGAGCCAAGGCTGGGAATTCTCTTGAAACTTGGAAATCCAGTCACCCAGATGTAACCTTTTATAGTCAGAACCATTGTCACTGAGACACATTCCAAGAAAGAGTGGCACTGACCAGGGCCTATAACGTGCCGCAGGAACCAGGAAAGAACTGTTCTTAGAACACCCTTAACCAGACCTGGTGGGGGCTGAGGCGGGAGAATAAGAAGTTTAGGGCCTACATGGACTACAGAGTGAGTTCTGAGTTAGCCTGGGCTACAGAACAAAACCATAATCTCAGAAAATAAAATATACCATAAAATAAAATATGACAAGAGACTTAGGGAAATGGCTCAGTGGTCGAGCCCCTGCCTAGAATCCCCCAGTGAGGGAATGGGGTGTGGCCCAGTGGTAGAGCACTTGACTAGCATGTTGGAAACCTTAAATTAAATCCTCAGTATGGAATCTGAGGAAGACTTAGAAGTACCACTGTAGATACCACACAGTTTGCTTATACAAATACATTAATCAGCCGGGCGGTGGTGGCGTACGCCCTTAATCCCAGCACTCGGGAGGCAGAGGCAGGTGGATCTCTGTGAGTTCGAGACCAGCCTGGTCTACAAGAGCTAGTTCCGGGACAGGCTCCAAAACCACAGAGAAACCCTGTCTCAAAAAAAAAAAAAACAAAAAAACAAAAAAAAAAAACAAATACATTAATCTGAAATACAGACCTTACCAAGCAGGACCTGAGCCCCTCAGAAACACAGCAAATGGCTTAGAGAGAAAGTAAATAACAGCTCAGCCCTGTGATGCAGTTGGACATGTGCTTCTTGAGAACACATCTTTGCTGAGACACACACAACTTTTGCTCATGCACCCATGGCAAGCTGACTTGCCTGTAGGAACAGAAACTTGCCTCGCTCATCAGCTCTGAACCCTTGGGGACATATACTTGGATGAAAACATTGTCAAACAGGGCCACAGTTCACATACAGAAACATCTTTCCTTACACACCTGAAGAACATTCTAGAAGACACTTCTGCATCCAGAGATTCTGAGTCACTAGGTCATCTGCTAAGCAATTCTTATTGAGGTTTCCTCTTGAGCACAAGTTCTTTTCTTTCTTTCTTTCTTTCTTTCTTTTTTAGATTTATTTATTATGTATACAGTGTTCTTTCTGCA
The DNA here is from genome assembly GCF_950005125.1 of Chionomys nivalis. Lineage (NCBI taxonomy): Eukaryota > Metazoa > Chordata > Mammalia > Rodentia > Cricetidae > Chionomys > Chionomys nivalis. Next base: position 77,950,195 of record NC_080087.1, on the reverse strand, counting down.
CATATGTCTATAGAAGAGGGCACAAGATCTCATTGCAGATGGTTGTAAACCACCATGTGGGTATTGGGAATTGAACCCATGACCTCTGGAAGTGCAGTCATGCTCTTAACCCCTGAGCCATCTCTCCAGCCCCCACAAATTCTTTAGTATTGGTGGTATGATAACAAATACAGGTGCAGTCCTTATGCTAAGGTTCAGCCAGTGGAGCCCAGCTCCACCCACTAGGAAACATGCTTAGCTGGAGCTACACCCTAAAGTCTCAGGAGGCTCAACTGGGTTTGTGACCCGAAGAATGTAGGATACAGTCTCTCTCTCTCTCTCTCTCTCTCTCTCTCTCTCTCTCTCTCTCTCTCTATTTTGATGTTTTCCTAAATAAATAAATAAGTGCTGCTCTTGAGATTTTTATATCAATTACTATTTCAGGCAGTTTTTGTTGTTATTCTGAAGCAATGCTTGAAGCCATCTTCTTTATAAAAGGAGGTTTCTCTCAGCTCAGAGACCCGGGGGTGCAGCTCCTATGGGTCTCATCTAGTCACAGCCTTCTTGCTTGTACATTCAAGGAAAGACAGCGGGGCATCGCATGGCAGAGGTGAGGAGCGCGTGGATACCTGTGTTCCTTTTTCTCATGTTTTGAAACAGCCCAAGCCATCTCTGACTCTGAATAGTCCAGCTTCTGCCTCCAAAGTGCTGAGGCTGTCCCTAGCTTGCTTAGTCCGGGCCTAGTTTAATAAATAGTCTGCTGTACAGTCAGATACTCCTAAACCCCAAGTGCAGAGAGAAACCTGGGTGGGCTGGAGAGATGGCTCAGTGGTTAAGTGTGGCTTGCTCTTGCAGAGACCCCCGGTTAGTTAGTTGGATTCACAGTACCCGTATTGGACAGCTGACACCTGCCTCTTAACTCCAGCTACAGGGAGATCGGATGTCTCTGGCTTCATGGGGTTCTTGCACTCACATGACAGGGAGATCGGATGTCTCTGGCTTCATGGGGTTCTTGCGCTCACATGTTCATACATCCACACACACACACACACACAGTTAAAAATAAAATCTTTGAGAGAAAGTTGGACAACCAAAGAAAAACTGCCATATAAAAAAGTCACCCATGACTCCCATAAAGATAGCCATGAACCCACCTATTGGCGGGACACTGTTGTTGAGATAACTGGAAGATCAAACATCTATTCATCCAAAATAGGGAATCGGACAGGTCCCTGTGTGGATAGCACCATAGACCAACTTGGTGAACCCATGCATTGTGCTGAGGTTACTTACGGTGCATACATGACACAAGGACAGCCGCATCATCAGAGCCCACCCCAGCGTCAGTGACAGTTCAGACTGGAGCACATGATGCAGCCTACGGGCAACTCACTTGTCTCTGTTTGTGGCACTGGGCAGCTCAGCTGGTCTGAGAGTCACTCGGCCTGCCTTACTGCTTCTCTAGGCTTAGAGAGGGAGCAAGGGAGTGACCCGGCCTTGCAGCTCATCACTTTCTGGTACTTTTAGCTGTTTATTTTCTGAGCTTAAATCCATCCCGGGGGATGGACTGCTCTGCCTCCCTTTTAACATTCAAGTTCAGCACTGGCTACTTAGTGAATCCAGACCCAGCCTGTGCAACCTGAGGCCATCTCAGAAATCCAGACAAGCTGGGTGTGTAGCAGTGTGGTCCGGTAATCACAGCACCTGGGAGACAAAGGCAGGAGGATTTCTTTGAATTTGAGGGCAGCCTGGTCAGCATAGCAGCCATATCTAAGCCAGCCATATCTTTTATTTTATTTTTTAAAAATATTTATTTATTTATTTATTATACAATATTTTGTCTGTATAGATGCCTGCAGGCCAGAAGAGGGTACCAGACCCCATTACAGATGGTTGTAAGCCACCATGTGGTTTCTGGGAATTGAACTCGGGACCTTTGGAAGAGCAGGCAATGCTCTTAACCTCTGAGCCATCTCTCCAGCCCCCCAGCCATATCTTTTAAAAGGAAAGAAAGGAAGGGAATAAATCCATTTGGCCATAGTTGGAGAGATCCACCCACACCAGGAAAACGAGGTTTCTAGGTCCAGCTGCCCTCTGAGGACATAAAGCCCTGCTCCCAGGCACATATTCGTGGTTCCAATATATTCAGTCTCACTAGAACATGGTTGTAGATGCTCAACAATTAAAACACAAGTGGGCACACTGTGACACATGGCAGCCTCTGCAGACAACTCACACCTTTGACTCACACACAAGTGACTAGACTCTGCCCGTGCTCCAAAGCTCCTCTCCAGCTTCATGGTTACACCCACATTTCCAAGGAAGAAGACTGAGGGATGCACTGACCAGCACTCAGGGGGCTTCATTCCTGCCTCCAGTACTTAGAGACAGTTACTGTCAATCTCCTTTCAGAGGCCACACCCACTGTCACAGATTCGGGTCCTTACACAGAATAATGTCCTGTTTGCATAGAACTTGCACACAACCCCCAAAACTATTACTTTATTACTATTTTTTATTACTTTGTTTGATTTTGTGTTTTGTTTGTTGTTTTGAGGCAGGGTCGCACTGTGTAGCCCTAGGTTGTGGGGGCTCACCATGTGCACCAGGCTGGCCTTGAACTCAGACACCTGCCTGCCTCTGCTTCCTGCATGCTGGGATCGGAAGCATGCCATAACTGTGCCCAGCATGTTTGAAAACATTACTTAGAAACTGGATGTGGCAACCCAGCTCTGTAATTTAAGCACTTCAGAGGTGGAGATAAGGAGATCAGGAAGCTGAGGATGGCTTGAGATTCATGGAATCCTCTCAAAAACCAAAACAAAATCCAAAAGCGATAGCCCTGTGATTAGGGGAGTAGCTAAGAGGTAGAGCCTCTGCTTAGAATCCCCCACTGAGGGGCTGGGAAATGGTTCAGTGGTTGAGCATGTTTTCATCATGAACAGAGTCTGGATTCCATTCCCAATGCTGTGAAAGAACTCGAAGGTTGGCAGCAGAATCCAGCTTGGCCACCAGACCGGAGGTAGCATAGCTGTCAGGGAATGCTAACTGGTTACATGTGGCCAAACAACTTTCACAGCTGGCCAGCAAGTTCACTGGTCAGGAACCCATTTGTATCTCCATTAGCTGGCTGAGAGCCATCGTGACAGCCCACAGGATTTTTGTATTGTAAAAAAGGCTCCTGGTGGGCCACAAGGCTTCCAATCCCCTGTCCTGTTGACTTCCTGTATGTTCCCCACCAGGCTGAACAGGTGGGGAGGGGCCCATGGGAGGTGAGCATGAGGCAGCCAGGGTGCAGGGAACACTAGAAAGAGCAGTGTGAGGTGGGCGAGGTGATTTGAGATCTCCCAAACCAAGAAGATACCCAGGAATGGTCAGTGCTTCCATTCCTCCTCCTGCCTGCACATTCTGGGCCTGAGTGGGAGGGAGCAGAGGGGCTCTACTTACTCCTGCCTCTCATCCTGAGCTGCTACATACATACAAGGGGCTGGGACCCCACCCCCTGACTACATGTTACCGGCTTTATTGTCTTTTGTTGTTTTGAGTGAGGGGTGGAAACAGCTTGGCCTCAAATGTGGGATCTTAACCTGAGTTTCCCCAGTAGATTCAATTGCAGGTCACAGAAGTGGGTTTAATTCTGCACGCTGGGTAATGTTGGAGATGGGATACAGGGCCTCAGACTGGGCAAGCAAATGCTCTACCACTGAGTGTCCCAAACCCCGCACTGGGAGATTCTACCCCGCACTGGGAGATTCTAGGCTCTACCACTGAGTCACGGCCCCAGTCCCTCACTGGGGGATTCTAGGCAGGGGCTCTACCACTGAGCCACACCCCAGCCCCTCACTGGAGGATTCTAGGCAGGAGCTCTACCACTGAGCCACACCCCCAGTCCCTCACTGGAGGACTGTAGGTAGCCGTTCTACTGCTGACCAACATACTCAGCCCAACAACTTTTCCTCCGAGAATTTTTAAGATCGTCTCACCATGTGGCCTTGATGGCATGATTGCCTTGCCTTATTCTCCCAATTGCTAGCGTGACAGTCTTGTGCCACCACACCTTGCTGTGGTCTTCATTTTTGAGCATGTTGTAGGTACAGATAGCTATCTAAGGCAGCATCAGCTGGCAGCCTCTCCTTAATACAGTTCCCACCCCGGCGTGAGGTGTCATGCCCACCCCTTCATCTTCCACCTCACCTTTCTCCTCCCTCTCCCACATAGTCACCTCGTAAGTTCTGGTCACTAACCCGTGTCCTGGGTCTCCCCCATGCCCTCCCCCCCAGATGTGTCCTCTTGACTCCCTCTCCTCTTTTTCTCTCTCCTTCCTTTCTCTTCAGACACCCCCCAGGCCTCCCGAGATGTGGGTCCGCTGGTGTGGGGGGCCGTGGGGGGAACATTGCTGGTGCTACTTCTGGCTGGGGGGTTCCTGGCCTTCATCCTGCTGAGGGGGAGGAGGAGGCGGAAGAGCCCTGGAGGAGGAGGAAATGATGGCGACAGAGGATCCTACGATCCAAAGACTCAGGTGTTTGGGAACGGGGGTCCTGTCTTCTGGAGGTCATCATCCCCAGAGCCCATGAGGCCAGATGGCAGGGAAGAAGAAGAGGAGGAGGACGAAGAGGCGAAGGCCGAGGAAGGCCTCATGCTGCCTCCACACGAGTCACCCAAGGACGACATGGAATCTCATTTGGATGGCTCCCTCATTTCTCGGCGGGCAGTTTATGTGTGACCCCACGCTGTAGACACCGGACACATAGAGACGCCAATTCCCACCCCCACTGCCAACCACACCAACGCCAGCCAGCAATGGGATGGCTAGGGACCGGTTGGACTGGTTCTTCTTCAGCACACAGGAGTTGGAAGGCCACCTTCCCAGTTTCTGGATGGAGGACAAGTGGAACCACACACCAGACTCCTATCTCCAGGCCCTCATGGACCCCAAGAGCGCCATGGTGCACACTCAGGACTCCTTAGAGCTTTGCTTTCGGCCCCAGCCTGGCCCTGGCCCCGAAACACTCAGGAGCTAATAAATGCCTTGTCAGAAAAACTTAGGGGTGTTTTGTAATACATCAGACCCCTCTCTTTGTGTCCTGGGGAACAAGTGGGTGGGACAGAGACCCTAAGTACTGAAGCTTGAAAGAAAAATACGTGGGGGCCCAGATTGAGAGATGTCACGGCACTTGCGCCCAAGCTCCCCTGTAGCTGCTGGGATTGAGAATGGGGTCCCTGACTTTGAGGCGCAGAGACAGGAGTATGGGGAAGGGAGCTTGAACTCTTGGACAGGTGGGTGAGCAATTGGCTTGGGGCTGAGTTTCCTCAGGGAGAGAAAGGCTAACTCCCTTGATTCTGAGTTCTAATGATCTGTGGGGTGGGGACCTTCCTTTTTCTGTTGTGGAAGGTCCTAGGAATGGAAGGCTGCTTTTCTCTGTATTTGGAGACCTCAAGGATGTAGAGGCAGGTTCCAGGTGTTGGTGATACCCAGATGGTCCTACCTTGATGTCCTCAAAGTGTCCTGTCCTGGAGGACTCCCACTCTCCTAACAGGGTTTGGTCCCATGGGAGTTACCAGAAATTCTGATGGGCCTCACCACCCCCATACCACACACACACATACTCACACGCACAACATATATAGCAGAAACACAATCTGATTCCAAGCGTACCAAACCATCTGCCCCTGGGAGGAGGTGAGCTTAACCCCCGCGCCCCCCCCACCCCCGGCCCATCTGACTTCTTGAGACACTAGGATCAGAGGATGCCTTCTGGGTGGGTGGGGCAGCCAGGAAGCCTGGATATGTGCACTTCCTCAACCGGGAGTCATAGATCCCATAATGCTAAGCCTGTGTCCACCATGCTGAGGACATAAAAGTGGTGCAGATCACAGAGCCCTGTCCTGTGGGAACGTGGCCAGCCAGCAACAATGGCAGGAAGAGTTGAGTGTTTGCGATGGCCTTGTGTCGCGCACTCTTGCTGCCCCCCCAACACACACACACACACACACACACACTGGAAACTTGTGGAGGATGCCCATCAGGAGAGCGGATGCTGAATGCACACCCTGGACAGCTTCCCCTCTGAGTCTGGGAAACACATTAACTAACGTCATTGGTGACACTCTAGAGCTTTGCATCCGTGTCTATTCTGGGTGTTCATGGCAGGTGCCCACCATCTTCTCCGTCCTGAGAGCAGGACCAGCAATTTGCTTGATTTCTGTCTGCACACAGATCACCTCTCACAGGTCTGCCTGTGGCCAAGCCAGGCCTATGGATCCAGTGAGGAGGCAGGGCCTTTGCTCCAGGAACCCTGCCATACTGAACAATTGGGGATGAGAAATTGTGTGAGCTCTCCTGACGGGCCTAAAAACATGACATTCCCTTAATAATGAAGGGTTCTGCTCCTGACACTTCAGCCTGTGCTCCACATCCTTCCCCTTTCTCTTCTTCACTCAATACCACAGTCTTCATGCTGTTCCTGTGTGTATTTTTTTTTTCTGTATGAGACAGTCCTCAAATGCTCTCTACCAAGGTTGAACTTGAAGAACTTCTTCCTACTGCTTCCCCCTTGTGTGTGGATATTGTTTTGTTTTTTTGTTTTTGTTTTTTGTTTGTTTTGTTTTATTTTGTTTGGTTTGGTTTGGTCTTTCTAGACAGGGTTTCTCTAGCTTTGGAGCCTGTCCTGGAACTAGCTCTTGTAGACCAGGCTGGCCTCAAACTCACAGAGATCCGCCTGCCTCTGCCTCCCGAGTGCTGGGATTAAAGGAGTGTGCCACCACCGCCCGGCTTGTTTGTGGCTCTGACTGTCCTGGAACTGACTCTGTAGCCCAGACTATGTTCACACTCTTGACATTCCTCCTGCTTCAACCTCTTGAGTGCTGCAATTATAGGTGCCTCTAAACTGTCACAACTGGCTCTCCTTGTTCCTTAAAAAAAGACCCCAGGCTGCCCCAGGACCTTTACACTAGCTATTTCTCTACAGTACAACACAGAGTACTCAAAATACCCCTTCACAGATAAGCCCTGTCTGCCTGGCTTTCTGTCACTCCTTGCCCCCCCCCCCATTCTGAACATTCTGAACTGTATGTCCAGTTCCAGCTTGACATTAGATAGCACCCAATCTGCTTGTTTGCTGTTGGCCAAGGTCAGCCTGGGCTACCTTAAGACCCTGCCTGGGCAGTGAGCTCCATGAAGGTGGGGACTTTCTGCATTTAGTTCATTTCCATGTCTCTTCCCACCTACACAGGTGAGATGTCCCTGAATCAGGTGCACAGGGCAGTTGTTTGACACAAAGCCCCATCCATGGTGGGGTGGACAGGCAGAAGATGTGCTCAAACACTGAGCACTTGCCTAGCATGCTTGAGACCCTGGGTTTAGTTTCCTGTACAGCCAAAGGAAACAAGGCCAGAAGGCAGAGGCATGCATTCATCCTGGGCTACATAGTGAGACCCTGTCTCAAAACAGCATTTAGAAAGATTGGTATCTGTGGTATCTGAGGAATGAAGCTGGAAGCAGCAGCTATGAGGTCCTTAGTAAGCCCCGTGTTTTCTTTGTCCTAACAGAGTCACCCAGCACAGCAGGCGCAGGGGCCACAGGCGGCATCATCGGAGGCATCATCGCCGCCATCATTGCCACCGCAGTGGCTGCCACAGGCATCCTCATTTGCCGACAACAGCAGAAGGAACAGAGGCTTCAGGGGGCTGATGAGGAAGAAGAGTGAGTGATGGGGTCTTGAGAAGTGTTTGGGAGTAGGGATGTCAAGGTTGGGGAGCACAGGGTGGGGACAGAAGGAAAAATCCTAAAGGTGGTGTGAGACAGAGACCACCATGAATAACCATAACTAACGGTGGTGAGGAAAGATTTTTCTCTTCCTTGTGAAGTATGGGTATTAGAAACTCTCTGAGATGTCATAAGAGCCCAGGCCCCGACTATCTTGTTGCTCCACCTTCTCCTGAGCTTCAGCTCTTAAGGGATGCTAAGTGTGGGTTCCCAGCACTTGGGAGGTAGAAGCAGGAGGATCAGAAGTTCAAGGTCATGCTCCCTCTGTTACATCTGTCTCAAAAAAAAAAACAGCAATGAAAAAAAAAACTAAGAAGAAAGGTACAGGAGCCAGGGAGATGAGTCAGTTGCTAAGAATTTGAATTCCATCTCTACTGCCTTTATTAAAAATAGATAAATAAATCAGCCAGGTGGTGGTGCACACTTTTAATCCCAGCACTCGGGAGGCAGAGGCAGGCAGACCTCTGAATTTGAGGCTAACTTAGTATACAGAGAGAGTTCCAAGACAGCCAGGGCTACACAGAGAAACCCTGTCTTAGGGGGAAGAAAAGTGTAGTGGTGAATACTTGCACCCCATCCCTGAGGAAGCAGACAGGTGGCCTAGCATACCTGCTGTTCCACTCTGTCTTCGTTTCTGTCCTATTGCTGGGAAGAGACACTGTGACCAAGACAGCTTTTTTTTTTTTTTTTTTTAGAATTATTTCTTCTCTGTGAGTTCGAGGCCAGCCTGGTCTACAAGAGCTAGTTCCAGGACAGGACCAAAACCTACAGAGAAACCCTGTCTCGAAAAATCCAAAAAAAAAAGAATTATTTCTTTATTATGTACACAGTGTTCTGCCTGCATGTACACCTGACAGAAGAGGGCACCAGATCCATTATAGATGGTTGTGGGCCACCATGTGGTTGCTGGGAATTGAACTCAGGACCTCTAGAAGAACTACCAGTGCTCTTAACCTCTGAGCCATCTCTCCAGCCCCCGACCAAGACTGCTATTAAAGAAAGGCTTGCGTACAGATTCTGGGGCAAGTCCATGATTGTCATGGTGCTGGCAGTAGGCAGGCCTGGCACTGGAGCGGTTGCAGGGATCTTAAGTGCTAATCCCAGGCAGCAGGCGGAGAAGAATGAGACTGATCCTGGGCTTTTGAAACCTCAGAGTGACAAACCTCAGTGACACACATCTCCAACAAGGCCACACCTCTTAATCCTTCCCAAACAGTTCCATTAACTGGGGAGCCAGCATACAAACATATAAGCTCATGGGGATCATTCTTGTTCAAACCACTACACAGGCTGATGAGAAACAATCTCAACAAAATTAAGATATTGGCCAGTAAGTTGACTCAGCCAGTAAAGATGCTTGCTGCTAAGCCTGATGACCTGAGTTCATTCCCTGAAATCCACATGGTGGAAAGGGAGAGAGCCCTTCCACAAGTTTTCCTTTGACCTCAGCATGCATGAACATGTGTGTGTCACACACAGAGTCAGACAGAGAGACTAAATAAATAAATGTAATTTTAAAATTTAATATACGGGGGCTGGAGAGATGGCTCAGAGGTTAAGAGCACTGGCTGCTCTTCCAGAGGTCCTGAGTTCAAGTCCCAGCAACCGCATATTGGCTGACAACCTTCTGCAAGGAGAAATGAGATCTGGTGCCCTCTTCTGGCCTGCAGGGATACATGCAGATAGAACACTGTATACATAATAAATAAATTTTTTTTAAAAGATTTTAAAAAAATAATAATGTGCACACTAACCAAGGATGATGGTATACGCTTATGATCCCAGATCTCAGGAGGATGAGGTAGGAGGATTGAGAATTCAAGGCCAGTTTCGGATGCCCTATCTCACAACAAATAGTACATTCCCATTTCCGGGCTAACCCCGAAACCCACTGAGCCAGAATTCCCACAAGAAGACTGGGTTTTGAATTAGTAACATGCTTCCTAAATGACTCTGCTGTATAAGTCTACTGTTTTCTTCTTTAACTTAAAAAAAAGAAGAAGAAGAAGCCAGGTGGTGGTGGCACACAACCTAATCCCAGCACTGAGGAGGTAGAGGCAGGCAGATCTCGAGGCCAGCCTGGTCTACAGAGCAACTTCCAGCACCAGCACTGCTAGGGATGTTTGTAAAACCAAAAAAAAAAAAAAAAAAAAAAAAAAAAAAAAAAAAATTTATTAAGATTTATTTTTATGCCGGGCGGTGGTGGCGCACGCCTTCAATCCCAGCACTCGGGAGGCAGAGGCAGGCGGATCTCTGGGAGTTCGAGGCCAGCCTGGTCTACAAGAGCTAGTTCCAGGACAGGCACCAAAAACTTCAGAGAAACCCTGTCTCGAAAAATCAAAAAAAAAAAAAAAAAAAAAGAAGATTTATTTTTATTTTCTCGGTGTGTTTATTTGCTTATATGCCTCTACTTGTTATGCCCAAATCCGCAAAGTCCCCCAAAAAGCCAACAAAGAGACCAAGTCCCATATGTAAAAGCAAAGAGCCTTTATTTTATGCAAGTTTGCAAACTCAGTCTCTCCGCATGTCCAACAAATTGGAATAAACAGAGATCCCCCGAGCTCACTTAGAATAGGGTTTTTTTTTAAGATTTATTTATTATGTACACAGTGTTCAACCTCCATATATGCCTGCAGGCCGGAAAAGGGCACCAGATCTCATTACAGATGGTTGTGAGCCACCATGTGGTTGCTGGGAATTGAACTCAGGACCTCCAGAAGAGCAGTCAGTGCTCTTAACCTCTAAGCCATCTCTCCAGCCCCTAGAATAGGGTTTTATAGTAGTAAAGGTGGGGGTAAGGGGTTTCTGAGGTTCAGGACCCCTGATTGGCTGACATTTGTCTAGGGGTGTCCTGGTGAGTATGTGCTGGCAGATGATCCTATCTACAGTGGTTGGAATGTTAAGACATTTTGTTTGGATGGTCTGTTTTTGGGTGGTGCTCAGGTAATCTTAGTTTATGGTCCTTCCTGTGACCAGGTATGATTGCTTCAGGGTAAACTACTGAGACTCGGGGCTCCATTTAAATTTATCAATGGGTGAGTCCTACTCTGGCAGGTGATAATGGTTGGAAATAAAGAACTTCCTTTGGGTGAGCTGTTTATATTTAGCTTATCATGGCTGATTCCTACATCTGCCAGTATTGGGATTAAAGGTATGTGCCCCCACTGCTTGGCTATTTGTTTGTTTTGGAAATATGGCATATTTATGTTATGTAGCCTTGGCTATCTTGGAACTTGGTCTGTAGACCAGGCTGGCCTGGAACTCAGAGATCTGCCTGCCTCTGCCTCCTCTCCTGAGTGCCGGGATTAAAGGTGTGTGCCTCCATTGCCTAGTTTGAATTCAGGTTTTTCAAAGCATATATCTGCTAGTCAACTTGCCTATATATTTTTGTTTTGTTTTTAAGATTTCTTTTCTTAGTTGGATGGCAGTGGCGCATGCCTTTCATTCCAGCTCTCAGGAGACAGAAGCAGGTAGAGTTCAAGACCAGTCTGGTCTATAGAACAAGCCCCAAGACAGCAGGAATACAGAGAAACATTGACTTGAAAACAAAAAAGGAAAAACTGAAGAAAAAATAGATTTATTCTTATTTGTGTGTGTGCGCGCGCATGTGTGTCTGTCTGTCTGTCTTTGTGTATGTGTGGGTCTCTGTGACTGTGTGTGTGTGCCCCCAGCGGCCAAAAGACCTTGAATATAGGAGCACCTGATAAGGGTGCTGGGAATTGAACACAAGTCCTTTGGAAAGGCAGCCAGTGCTCTTACCCATTGAGCCATCTCTCCAATCTCCCTTTGAAAGTGTGTGTGTGTGTGTGTGTGTGTGTAAGAGAATGTTATCTAGTGGAGGTCAAAGGGTCTCTATTTCCACCATTTGGGTCTCAAGACAAAAAGCTTAGTGGCAAGCCCTTTCACCCACTAAACAGTCTTAACAACCCCATTTTGTTTTTTGCCTATGTGCATGTGAATACAAGCTTAATCAAGTATGTGTTACCGATGTTTGTACACAGAGAGGGCAGAGGATGACCTTGGATGGCATTCCCCAGGCTCCACCCACCTTGGTCTGTTTGTTTTTGAAACAGGATCCCACTAGTACCTGTTGGCCTGGAACTCCTCAAGTAGGCAGGGCTGGTCTTGAACTCAAGATTCCCTCCTCAGTGCTGGGGTCACAGGTCTGCCCCACACACCTGGCTCACTTATTTGAATGAGAATTTTTTGAATTCTTCCCAGAAGGGTCTGGGATGCCAGGTCTCTACCTTACTCAGTTTGACTCCCTCAGAGCACTGGGGTTGGGGGCAGGGACAGTGCTAAAAACCACAGTAAAAAACCAGCATTTTGATACCTGGCCAGATATCCTGTAAAAGAATAAACTGGGGATGCGGGGGGGGCTAGCATCCTTTGATCTGACTCCTACCCTTGACCCCTGCAGACTTGAAGAACCTCCCTCCTATAAACCACCAACCCCCAAGGCCAAGTTGGAAGAACCAGAGATGGTGAGATGTTCCTCTAGAGCCCCAGCTACCCTACTTCCCTGGGGTTGAGTGGGAGGGGGCTGTTGGGCTGGGACAGGGCTGTCTGGGAAGGGCCACCATGAGGGGTCCTGACTTCTTACTCTTATGTCATGCCACAGCCCTCCCAACTCTTCACTCTGGGGGCCTCAGAGCACAGCTCAGTGAAGACGCCATACTTCGATGCTGGTGTCTCTTGTGCTGATCAGGTGGGAGTTCCTGGGTAAACTAGGGTGGTTTTAGGGCTGGGTTAAGAGTCAGGGGGTCAAGGCTGAGTAGAGTAGAGTGACTTAGGGCTTCTGAGTTGCCCAGGATCTGTGCCTGCAACAGAGGTACCATCATGGAGACATCCCCCTAGGTCCCCTCTATGATGGAGACAACATTCCCCTGGGGTCTCCTCTATGATAGAAACATTTCTCTGAGGTCCCCTGGATGGTCAGGAGTTGAGTAAGGAGGTCAAAGCTGCTTGAGGGTTAAAGCCCTGATTGGCACTCAGGGTTAAATAAAGATTGAGGCCAGAGCTTGGTAGCTCCTGCCTATAATCTCAACCCTTGGGGAGCTGAGGCAGGAGGATTGCAAGAATTCGAATCATAGTGCGTTCAACCAACCTGGTCTACATAGTTCAAGGCTGGCATGAGTTAAAGAGTGAGACTTTGTTTCAAAATAGCCAAGGAGACCAGCAGGATTGTTGACTGAGCAGTTTTGCACTTGCTGTGTCATGGTGAGGACCACAGCTGGAGACTGAGGGAGGGTTTGTGTCACGTACTAGGCCATTGCCAAATGCCTGGGACTCCAGCTTTGAGGGTCAGATACCCTCTTCTGGCCTTTGTGTATACACACACACACACACACACATGCGCGTGCACGCAAGTTATTTTCAACAGCCAAAAGAAAAGACTGACTGTCGAGCCTGGTATAGTCTCAGTACTTGGGAGTCTGAGGCAGGATTACACTGTTTGAGCCCATCCTTGCTGCATGGTGTATGTGTTTGAAAATACAAAAATCAAGAGTGCATACTTACCCCAACACTACGAGTTCAAGGCCAGCCTAGAAAAAAGAAACAAGCAAACATACCACAAAAGAAGTCAAGCCAGGCGGTGGTGGCGCACGCCTTTAATCCCAGCACTCAGGAGGCAGAGGCAGGCGGATCTCTGTGAGTTCGAGGCCAGCCTGGTCTACAAGAGCTAGTTCCAGGACAGGCTCCAAAACCACAGAGAAACCCTGTCTCGAAAAACCAAAAAAAAAAAAGAAGTCAAGTGTAAGGATTTGGGTTCAGGGATCAAGGAAGAGGACTGGCAGGGTGAGGAAGCCAGTGCTGGGCAGGATGGCCATACTGAGAAGTTCCATCCAGGGAGAAAGGATGACAGTGGGGTGGTTGAGTCTTTTTAGCAAAGGATGGTCAGGAATCTTGGACCAAGGGGCAGATCAGGGAATGCCATTCTGAGACTGAGGTGACCTTGAATTCCTGCATGCTCACCACTTGTAGGATACGCCTCGGTATCACGAGCTGCCCACCCTGGAAGAGCGGTCAGGGCCCCTGCTTTTGGGAGCCACAGGCCTGGGACCTTCTCTTCTGGTACCTCCAGTACCCTCTGCTGTGGAGGGTGTTACCCTGGATCTTGAAGACGAGGAGGAAGATGAGGAGGAAGAAGACTTCCTGGATAAAATTAATCCTATTTATGATGCCCTGTCCTACCCCAGCCCCTCTGATTCCTACCAAGGCAAAGACTTTTTTGTGTCACGGGCCATGTATGTGTGAGGCACAGGGCCTCTGATCTCTCACCTTTCACCCTTGACCCTGCCCCCCCAGCTTCCCACCAGTGATCTAGGACACTCTGACTTCCAGACAAGCCAGGGTCAGCTATCATCCCTGCAATCCACCTGTGACTTCTTAGTGGCTCCACCGTGACCTCCAACTTATGATTCTGACCCAGACAGACCTGCGTGGCTGGAAACAAGGGAATTTTATCTCCCGAGGCGGGGAGCTCAGAGGGTCCTTCCGCACCACCTCTGACCCCCTAAAGGACTCCTAAGACTGTGACAGTCTGACCTTGCCACTCACTGCCCACCTAGATCTCACCTACCCGTAAAGAAGACTTGGGACCTTGGACTTGCCCTCAGGCAATAGAGTCCCCACAGGTCTACAAGAAGGGGATCAGGGGCCCCCTGCTGCTCAGACCTGAGCCCTCCAGGCAGCAGAAGCTCACCTGATCCCTCCCCACCCTCCTTCCCAAAGGTGAAAAGAAGACTCCCCTGTGTAAGGTAGGACCTCCCCATCTCCACCCACTCCTGCAGGCAGGAATCTCAGGGTTCATACCCTCTTCTCATCACCTGGTACCCCAGTTCCTGTCTCCAGAGCTGGAGGGGAGAGCCTAATGCAAGTGTGCCTTGCCACCCCAGGTTTGAGAGATTTGCTCTCATCTTGAAGACTACTGAATCCTTTTGTCCTCTATCTAATGGAAGGGAATTACACATTCCTCTTTAGGGGGTTGGCATGTGTATGAGATGGGGCATCTGGGTTGGGAGTTTGGGCAATATTATTTTGTAAGCATTTCCTACAAAATATGAATTTATACTTTGATAAAGTCTTGTGTTTTCTGTGAGTTTAGAGTGGGATAAGATATGAGGGAAATGTGTAAGGGCTGGGGCTTGAAGGAATCAGAGAGCTATAAGTCAATACAAAATTGGTCCCCTCCGCAAAGACCAAAGATATCCCAGAAATTGATAATAGTAATAAGTAAAACCGCATCAACTAAAACAAAATGACAGGGATGCAAGAGGCGTCTGACGTGCAGACTATATTGAAAGGACTGGCTACAACAGCTGCCTAACGATTAACAGCTCAAAGTAATGGAAACAGAGATAAGCACACCAGTAACCAGCCAAGGGGGCTTAGGTTTAGTAAGTCAATGGCAATTAATAGGCTAAGGGTACTTGAGACGCTGAGGTCAGCTTGGAAATACATAGAGAGTTGGCGGGGGGGGGGGGGGATGTCATTAAAATAAGTCATGGGGAAAATATTTTCAAAGAAGCCCCCAAGGCGTGATGGGTAATGTATCTAAATGAATGAGCCAGAGGCAAAGAGATAAGAAGAAACAAGGAATGTGTGTGTAATGGTTAAATAGCCAGGAGGTAAAAGATTCCAAGACAAGACAGATAATTAGAGAAAGGCCTGAAGGATGGTGAAAGTGAACGGGCAGAAATGGGCAAAACAGAGTCGAGGAAATGAAGCGCAATGAATGGGAGAATGAATGCTGGGTAATGGGAAAGGAATGAATGGGCCAAAGATAGAAGCTGCGGTGACGCGGGAGCGGCTGGCATGCTGGGTAACACAAGGGGTGGGCTCCGGGGCAGCTGTGGTCAGGGGAAGGCGGGCATTGTGGGTAAGTCAACGCGGACCACTCTTCACAGGACTGCTTGAGGCTTTCCCGAGGCACTGTGGGAAGGGGTCGCACTTCCGGCTTTGCTGTCGGCGACCCAGCCCCTCCACCGCAGTGCCTGGTGGGGCGCCGGACCTGACCTTGCTGCCTAGCAGCGTCTACGGTGCAACGCACCTCGGCCCACGTCCTTTGACCCCGGCACCTTAGCCAATGAGATAACCAATGAAAACGTCACCGAAGTCGGCCCACTAGACATACCGTAGCCAATCAGAGGGCGAGATGAACCAAAACTGCCCAATGGTCACGGCGTTTTCTGGGGCGGAGCTCCGCTCCTCCAGGAGGATGGTGGGGCAATGAGCAAGTGGGCGTTGCGAAGCGAGCGGCATCGACAAATGGGGAGCCAGTTCCAGACCCGCGGGTCGTGAACCAATGGGCATGGGCTATGCCAGCCAATGGGAAAGGCGAAGAAGCGGCACTGACCGATTGACATTGAGAACCAATAGAAATGGGTGTTCCAGCAAGGTGGGTGGTACTTCCTTCCAGAACTCCAATAAAAAGTCCCGCTTTGAGCGTGATGGGCGGATTTTGGAGAAAAATGAGCCAATGGGCTCCATGGGGCGGGGAGACAGCCGCGGCGGCGGCAGTGGGTTCGGTTGCGCTGAGCGCACGGGGTAGGAGCGGAGCCCAGGCCGGGAACAGGCGCCGCTGCCGCCGCCGCCAGTGAGAACCGGGTCCGAGTTGGGTGGGAGGTGGCTGAGGTCGCATCCGGGAGTGTGTGGTCCCTGACCTCTGCCCTCTGACCCTTCCCCTCGCAGATACCATGGGGAACGTGTTGGCCGCTAGCTCTCCGCCCGCAGGGCCACCGCCGCCTCCTACGCCGTCCCTCGTGGGGCTACCGCCGCCGCCGCCTTCGCCGCCCGGCTTTACGCTGCCGCCGCTCGGGGGTGGCCTGGGCACAGGGTCGAACGCGGGCCGCGGCTCGGAACGAACTCCCGGGGCTGCGACCGGCGGCGCTGCTGGGGCCTCGGACGATGGGGGCTGCGGCTGCCTGCCCAACCCGGGCACGTTCGAGGAATGCCACCGGAAGTGCAAAGGTGAGGGGTGCCGGGCCCAGCTTACCTGAGGGAAAGGGGAAGGACCCCGGAGGATTGACGCGCACCGTTGCAATCATTGAACAGAATGTTAGGAGTTGTGGATGGGATGGGACGGTGGGACCTTGGACTTGGAGCTCGGAACTGCGATCAGATGGCGAAGCCCCTGGGGAAGAATGCCACAGCAGGAGAGAGAAGTCTTGGACACTGCGAGCCCCGGGACCAACACCGCCAGACTCTTTAGTGTGTGTGATCAGAAAAGGAATTATGGCCCAAGGTCACAGTGTCAGCAAGGTGTTCCCCAATGTTCCTGTGAGGGGTACAACCCAAGGGATCTGGATCCTGGCCTAGGATCATTTTGATCGTAAGAGAGGTACACTTCTATCTTCGATGCCAAAATATGTGTTAACTTATAAAATACTTGGAACAGTTCTGTGTTGTGAGGATCCGCATTGTATGGATGAGAAGTTTGACCAGAAAGTGAGTTTTCCTAAATCCAGGTGATTGCACTGGGTTTTAGAAACAACCAGAGGACCCAGCACCATTCACTGGACAGTTTCCTTTAGTGGTGGGATGTTCTGTGAGACACGCGTCTCCGGAGAGAGCTGGGGCTGGGAGGAGAGCAGGAGGGATTTGGAGTATAACAGCATCTCTCTTCTACAGAGCTGTTTCCAGTGCAGATGGAGGGTGTCAAACTTACAGTCAACAAAGGGTTGAGTAACCGCTTCCAGGTGAGTCTGTGGCGCCATGACCCTCCATGCATACAGCTCCCCTCATGCTCCTAAAGGCCTGGGCTTTTTGGTAGGTGACAAGTAGCTAGCACTCTAGTGGCTTATGCTTCTGATCTCAGCACTAGCAGGGGCTGAAGCGGGAAGACCCTATGTCCCAGGCCAGCCTTGGGGTGCATAGCAAGACCCTGTGTCAAACATAAAAGGAAAATGAGCACTAAGAGTCTCACACATTCCAGGATGGCTACTCCAGGGGAAGTGGGAAGGTTTGGATTTAGGGGCCCAGAATTCAAAGGTACCTCTTACCCTGCAGCCTTAAGCCGGGGTGCCACGGCAGGTGTGTACCCCACTCTAGCCCCACTTCTCTCCCTAGGTGCCTCTTAATCTTATCTGGCCAAGCCTGGTGTTTGTTTTGTCCAGCTGCTGGGTTGGATGGTTTGCCACCCAGTGTTCACTCCCTGTACCCCTAGTTTTTATTCCCCGCCCAGCCCCAAAACTCTGTCTTTGGATAAGCCAGCTTTGCCAAGACCCCATACATAGCTCACTCTCTTTTCCCAGGTGACCCACACAGTAGCCCTCGGCACAATTGGGGAGTCCAATTACCACTTTGGGGTTACGTATGTGGGGACGAAGCAGCTGAGTCCCACAGAGGTAAGGTTCCTTTGGTCATTCTTCCATTGAGGGAATAATGGACAAGTGACAGACTCGGAGGTGGTGTTAGGACAGGTGATTCCCTCCTGCAGCAGCATCCCTAGTGTACTTGTTCTTTGTTTGGTCCTGGGTTGGGTGATCGAAGAGGGGGACAGATACATCAAGACCCAGTGATGACCTGGATGCTGGGAACCAGGTATAGGATCAGGAATGTCAGGCTCTGTACTTGGACGTCCTCTAGGGGGCGCTGGAGAGCCACGGAAAAAATGTGGCATGGGGAGGAAATGGGATTAGATGATTGCTTCAGGTGTGTTGCTTCTGCTGCCCTAGCAGGGGGTGGAGAGTGGGATGTGGAGTTTTGGGAGGGGTAGGAACTGGTCCTGAGTCTGCTTATGTTACCTGTTCTAGGTTTTTGCTTTTGGAGACAAAGTCTCATGTCCCAGCTGGGCTTGGGCTGTAGCCGAGGATGATCTTAAACTGTCTTTGTCTCCCCACGTGCTGGGGTTTCAGGCATAAGTCATCATGTGTGGTTTTTATCTGGTGCTGGGAATCAAATCCAGGGCATTCTAGGCAAGCATTCTTACCAACTGAATTACATCCTCGACACTTAATGTGTGCACTTTGCGTGAAGTATGCATGCGTGCAGGTACCGGTTCCAGCGTTTGCATTTGCAAAGGCCAAAACGGAACATCTGATCTGGAAGCTCACCGTCTTAGCTGGAGTGGCTGACCAGCCAGCTCACAGGACCCACTGTCTCTGCAGTGTTAGAGTGACGGGCATGAGCAGCCATACCTGGTGCTTATGCAAGTACTGGAGATTTGAACCGTGGTTCTCATCATACTTGTGGTAGGAGAGTGCTTACCTATCCTACCAAGCCCTGGCTGGACTAGAACTCTTTGTGTAAACCATGCTGGTATCCAACTCAGAGATCTTTTTGCCCTTCTGCCTCTGTCTCCCAGGTATTGGGATTCAAGATTTGTGCCTCTGTGCCTGGGACTTTTTTACTTTTGTAAACTCTCTCTCTCCACTATTTACCTCCAGATCAACAAGGTCTGGCCACTGACAAGGAGTAAATGCTTCCTGCAGCTGCTTTAGAGTAGTTAGGGGATCTTGCTTGGCTGCCCATCTATAAGAGGCTCCTAGTGTTGGGAGGCAGAAAAGCCGTGAAGTGCATGCTTACGTTTATTTGTGTGTGAGGAGGCCTGTGGGGGCAGAGTCATTTCTTTGCTTCTACCTTGTGTGTCCTGTGATTGAACTCATGTCCTCGGGCTTGGTGACAAGCGCCTTGACCTCCCTACTGAGCCATCTCATTGGCCCCTTGAGATGTGTTCTGGAGAGTAGAGGGGGTAGATATGTAGGAGTCCAAACTGGACTGTGACATTACTTGGAGATTGGGAAGTCCCCGGGTGTGGGAAGCAAGTGGCCTGTAATAGTTGGAGAGGAAGTATGCCATCCTGGCAGAGAAGACATGGTGGCAGGAATGGAAGACCCCTGAGGAGGTTGTGTTGTCAGTCAGGAAGCAGAGCCTACCTACAAAACATGAGTTCAAGCCCAGGCCACATAGCAAGACCTACCTGCATAAATTAGTAAACAGACATACAGACCAAAGAGCATACTGGTGGATCAGACCTGTAACCTAGCACTTAAGAGGTCACAAGTATCCTGTTGGCATAGCTAGTGTGCTGACTAGTGTGTGTCTGCTTGATGTGAGCTGCAGACATCTGGGAAGAGGGACTTCAGTTGGAAATACCACCCCCAGATTGACTGCAGGGCGTGTTCGTGAGTGATGATAGATGTGAGGGCCCAGCTCACTGGGGCAGTGCCACCCCTGGACTGGTCGTCTTGGGTGCTATGGGCAAGGCTAATAAGCAAACCAGTGAGTAGCACCTGCAGGGCCTCAGCTCCTGCCTCTATGTTCCTGCACTCAGATCCTGTCCCAACATCCCTCAGTGATGCACTGTGCTGTGGAACTGGAAGGCAAAGTCCATCTTTTCTCCCCCAGTTAACTTTTGGTGCTGGTGCTCATCTCAGCAACGGAAACAAAGAGTGTTCCTTTGAGGCTGCTCTGAGCAATGCGAAACCCTATCTCAAAAAGAGAGTAACTGGGCAGTGGTGGCGCACACCCTTCATGCCAACACTCAAGAGGCAGAGGCAGGAGGATCTCTGCATTTGTGACCAGCCTGCTTTACAGAGTCCCAGGACAGCCAGGACTACTCAGAGAAGCCAGGGCTTGAGAAAAAGAAAAAAACAAAGCCGCAGCTAATCAGAACCCAGATTATCGGCCTGGCAGGATGAGCCATGACAGAAGCATTGGGCTCACAATCCAGCAGTTCCAGAGGAGGCTGTGTTGTTGAGGGGACCAAAATGGGCACGGGCAAGCACTGAGGAGGCTTTCTGGAGGAAGGGCTTCTTGCTTAGACTTACTGCTGTGTTGCTTCTCTGACCTCTAAGCTGCCCTCTGCCCCACAGGCCTTTCCCGTGCTGGTAGGTGACATGGACAACAGTGGCAGCCTCAATGCACAGGTCATCCATCAGCTGAGCCCAGGCCTCAGGTCCAAGATGGCCATCCAGGTGAGTCGTGCATGGGTGTGTGTAGCCTGTCACCCTCACAGGTGCTCCCTCATCCATGGTCCTCACACTGCCCCTCCCCCACAGACCCAGCAGTCAAAGTTCGTGAACTGGCAGGTGGATGGGGAGTACCGGGGTTCTGACTTCACGGCTGCTGTCACCCTAGGGAACCCAGATGTCTTGGTGGGTTCAGGTAAGAGGTGGGGGAGGGGCTCACGGGTGGTCCTGAGGCCTTGATCCGATTCCCCCTTCCCCACAAGGCACATGTGACTTTGTCTCTTGCGGTCTCCCATGCTTCCCTTTGAGGGATGGCAGAGTAGGAAAGAACA
The DNA here is from genome assembly GCF_950005125.1 of Chionomys nivalis. NCBI lineage: Eukaryota > Metazoa > Chordata > Mammalia > Rodentia > Cricetidae > Chionomys > Chionomys nivalis. Next base: position 77,929,205 of record NC_080087.1, on the reverse strand, counting down.
ACTTGAGATGCTTGGGTGTCAGACAACCTTGTGATCCCAGTGCTTGCAAGGCTAAAGCAGGGCAGTGTCCCTGCTATGAATCCCTTCCTCAAAAGAAAAAAGAAAAAGAAAAACAAAAAGCCAGGTGTGGTCACACCTGTAATCCCAGGGCTGGGGAGGATCAAAGATGAGGCTTGGAACCCTTTAGGGAGGGTACATGTTCTTTTTAAAAAAAAAAAAATTATTTGCTATGCATGTGCGTCTGTTGCCCTGAGAGACAGAAAAGCATATCCGCCCCCTTGAGCTGGGATTAGACTGCTGCGAGCCACCTTATGGCTGCTGGACATAGGATCTGGGTCCCCTGAAGGACACCTTTAAGGCTAGTCTGCGCTACTTAGTGAGGTGGTCTTTGAAACAAAGAAACCAAAAATAAATGAATAATAAATGTGGGTTTGGTGATACAAACCTATACTCAACCTGTGCTCAGGCACACAGCAGATTGGTGCTGGTGAAGGCCAGCCTGGAGCGTTTGGCTCTCTGCTGCTGTGGTAGAAGCGCCATAGCTTACAGATCCAGAGAGTTTGTCATGGCAGTGAGACATGACAGCAAGTGGCCCGCATGGCAACAGAAACAGGAAGCAAAGAGACCACGCTGGAAATGGCATGAGGCTTTGAAAGTTCAGAGCCTACCCCCAGTGACAAATCCTTAAGCAAGGCCACGCCTCCTGGGCCTCTCCAAACAGCACGACCCACTGAGATGCAGAAAAAGCAGAAATGATCAGGGGAGGGCATGTGGTGTGCTAAAAGACAACCTTGGTCTATCCTCATGGAGCAGTGATGATGAGGGTGAGGACATAGTTCAACCCTGGACTGCTGCTGTCTGCTTGGTCATGTGGACCCTAGTGACACTGGTGAATCTTTATGGGCTCATGGTACTGTAAGGTCAGGCACGTGCTGGGCACCAGATGATGGGAACTATTCTTAGTGTGAGACATGGACTTGGGAGCAATAGCGCGTGGAATGGTGGCACGGGATGGCCATGTCCCGATGAGGAACGACCAGACAGGTCAAAGTGGGTACTGATATCTGGACTTCACTTGGCGGGGGGGCAGGGTTTCTCTGTAGCTTTGGTGCCTGTCCTGGAACTAGCTCTTATAGACCAGATTGGCCTCAAACTCACAGAGATCCCCCTGACTCCCAAGTGCTGGGATTAAAGGCGTGAGCTACTGCTGCCCAGCTTCCATTCTTTTTTGGTTGCAGACAGAAGTTGGCTGCTCGTCTGTCTTGTTCGCGCATTGAATGTGTGCTGAGTGTGCCCCATACAGTGTATTTAAGTACTGATGATGGGGTAGTGAGCAGAGAGTCCACCTCTTTCTGTCCATCCCAGGGACTCTAGATAAAGAGCACAGAGATGTCAGGTATAAATAGGTATGGCTTAACACCTGCCTAGGTCCAGCAGTGAGGTGCTTGCAAGCAAGGTCCTGGGTTCTAGTCCCAGCACCATAAAAAAATGGTTTTGTTCTTGAGGACTGGCTTAGAGTTCAGCAGAGCTTTGACTGCCTATCTCCTGAGTGGTGGGATTAGAGTGTGCTGCTCCCTGCAAGCATGTGTTTTACCTCCAAATATTTGTACAATGCATTTGTTACTGTTAGGATGAGTCCCGCTCAAAGCGAGTTCAAAGGACTGGTTGCTCCTTCTTTTTACTTTATTTATCGTTGTGTGTGGGTGCATGCCACGGGTGCAAGTGCAGGTCAGGACGACTTTCAGGAGCTGATTATCCTTCCGCTGCAAGTACCAGGGGTGGCAGTCAGCGGGCTCTTGCCTTGGGGACCCTCTGGCTGGCCCAGCAAAGGCCCTATCTTTACTGGAGTGCTCAAGACAGCTACTCCAAAAATGGCAGTACCTCAGCCAAGAGGCAAAAGAAGAAGGGGTGATCTTTTAAAAAGGGGGGGCGTTTACTGGCATTTTAGGGGTGGTAGGGTCTCTGGCTGGAACACAGATGCCTGCCCTCCAGGCATCCTACCTGTACATCTGCAGAATGACTGGTATTTTTTTCTTTGGTTTTTTTGAGACAGGGTTCCTCTGTAGCTTTGGAGCCTGTCCTGGAACTAGCTCTTATGTAGACCTTGGACTCACTTTCATCCACCTGCCTCTGCCTCCCGAGTGCTGGGATTACGCCCGATGACTGGTAGTCATTTAAGACGCTGTCAGCAGAGCTGTCCTAGTGGTACACAGATCTTTATGAGTTTCAGGACAGCCAGGGCCATGCGGAGAAACCCTGTCAAAACTAAAAGAAAAAGCTATCGCCGGGCGGTGGTGGTGCACACCTTTAATCCCAGCACTCGGGAGGCAGAGGCAGGCGGATCTCTGGGAGTTCGAGGCCAGCCTGGTCTACAAGAGTTAGTTCCGGGACGGGCACCAAAACTACAGAGAAACCCTGTCTCGAAAAACCAAAAAAAGAAAAAGAAGAAACTATCATCTTTGAGCAGGGTAGAACCTGGTGGGGCCTTCCAGCCTGCCTTCCTGAGACCTGCCCTTACCTTGGTGGTTGCAATTTGGATGATACTAGTCCCTTAGGACATTAGGTTCGTTCATCCATTTGCTTGAAGAAGGTGATTTTATTGGTGACTTCTGAAGTGCCTGGCTTTATGATCCTCGTTCATGCATTTGCAGTGCTAAAGATGGAAGCCAAGACTAGGCAGGTTCTCCACCTCTGTACCACATCCCCAAACCCTCGCTCAGGGAGTCTAGGCAGAAGATCTACCTCTGGGGTGTGTCCCCACTAGAAATTCATTCAAAGCGTTTGTGCGTTAAGCCTCAGGATGTGACTTTGGCTAGACTGTCCTTGGGTGTGCCAAGTTTAGCCGCTGACAACACACCCTCCAAGTTGTGCCCATCAGAAGTATACATTGCGGAAACCAGTGCTATGCTTAAAACTCCTGTCTTTGTGGGGTTCCTACGGTGGGGACCAGTGCAAGCAAGCTTGGGAGGAACGGCAGGGCCTCCTAGGCAGCCTGGGATAGAGAGGTCAAGAATCAGGACTGCAAAGGCTGGAGTTGAGCTTTGGGTCATTGCACATATTAACACCATGGGCTCCGTTCATCTGCAGCACTACAGGCCCAGCATGCACAGAGCCCTGCATGGGTCCTCAGCAACCACACTGACCAAAGTTGGACACCACAAATCCCAGGACTCTTCCCAAGTCCATGGAGAGGCTTTGTCTCAGTCTGCTGAGCTCGGTTCTCACCTGTAATCCTAACGCTTGGGAGGAGGGGGCAGGAGAATCCCCAAAAGTTCTAGGCCATCCAGAGTTATGTAGAGAGTATTAAACAACGGCAAAGAACAAGGTAAGACCAGCAGGGTGGCTTAGCAGGAAAAGGCACTTGCTGCCATGCCTGAGTTTGATCCCTGTGACAAACACACAAGGAAACCAGCTCCACAAGTTGTCTTTTGACCTATGTACACTTGCACGAGCAACGTACACATGCTTGCACAACTACTGATGAAATCTTGAGTAGAGTGCGGTGGCACATGCCTATAATCCAGCCACTTGGGAGGTCAAGGCAGAAGGATTGCCACAAGTTTGAGGCTAGCCAGAACCACATAGCAAGATCCTTTGTTGAAGCAGGGTCTCTATGTAGACCAGGTTGGCCTCAAACTCTCTTCCTGCCTCTTCCTCTGTCACATGTGTTGGGATTAAGGTCGCACCTGGCATGAGACCCTCTGTTTGGTTTTTCGAGACAGGATTTCTCTGTAACTTTTGGAACCTGTCCTAGAACTAGCTCTTGTAGACCAGGCTGGCCTCGAACTCATGGAGATCCGCCTGCCTCTCCCTCCCGAGTACTGGGATTGAAGCCCTGCGCCACCACGCCCGAGAGACACTGAACCAGCCAGCACTGACTAGTTTTCCAAAGGACCCAGGTTAAATTCCTAGGATCTAGATGCCAGTTCATAATCACCTGTAACTGATCAGGCAATTTGATAACCTATTCTGGCCTCTGGGCCCAGGTGTGCATGTCACAGAGACATACGTGTAGGCAAAACACCCATACACATCTTTAAAAAATTAAGTCCAAAACTGGGCTATGGTGGTACCTCTAATCTGGTCATATATTAGGCTAAAGCGGAGGGCTGCGTGTTGAAGGCATGCCTGGCTCACGTGCTGAGACCCTGGCTGGAGGGAATAAAGAGCTGCAAGCTCCTAAGAGGAAGAGGCTTCAAATTCAGCCCGTTAGGAAAGGGCTGAGGAGGACATGTCAGCCAGGTGTCCCATGATGGTCTCAGTTGACGCACTAAAGGAGATCAGATCTGGGGCACGCCTTGCTGGGTCAAGGGAGAGCTTCAGTGACAGGCTGTGTCACACAAGCATACAAAGCTCTGAAACTTGGCCCAGTGCATAGGACACCACAGATTATTGTGAGGGTCTCAGATCCTCCCAGAGCACTGGGGACTATGGCAGGTTCTCGGGAGAGAGCAGTTGGGTTGTGCTGTGATGAGACCCCCTAGCCTCTATGTGCTATGGGGTCTCCTGGAGATAGAGGAGGCTGGGCATAGTGAAATGATTTGTGGGGACTGTTAGAGACACTTAGGGCTGGGTTAGTCCTTACTCCCAGAGGTCCCTACAGCTGTGGTGGAGAGGTGTTCTGCCTTGAAGTTGCTGTCTATAGATGACCACTCAGGACTTTGGCTCCGTTTCCTCTGGGTTGGTTGGTTGGTTGGTTGGTTGGTTGGTTGGTTGATTCATTAATGGTGGTCAGAGGTGTGCCCAGATTGGGTTGATCCTGTCCTGAAGCTGATGGTCCCCTGCTCACTGAGGAAACACTCATACTAGCTCCTGAGGCCATCAGCCCTGGGTACCTCTGTCCTAGCCATGGTCACACTTCTCAGAACACACCAAGACCCTGGCTAAGACTCTGGGCCCCACCTCCCACTTCTGGGGGGAGGGCCTCAATCCCTGCACGTTCTATGGGAGTACACCCCTCTCTGCTGGCTTAGGGAAGCTCCTCAGAAAGGCCGTGACTGTCCTGAGATTACTAGCAGGAGGAGCCCCTGTGGCGAGGTAAATCCAGGCCTGCTGGGCCCTGGAGTCTGAGCGCCTTCTTCTCCTGCAGGAATCCTCGTGGCCCACTATCTCCAGAGCATCACGCCGTGTCTGGCCCTGGGGGGAGAGCTCGTCTACCACCGGCGGCCTGGAGAAGAGGGCACTGTCATGTCTCTAGCTGGGAAATACACACGTGAGCCTGGGGCACACTTGTGGTCTGAGGGAGGAGGCTGTGGCCTGTACCTCGGAATGAGGGAAGAGCTCTAGGCTCTGAACAATGAGGCTGTGGGTTTCCAGATCAGATGCTCTCATCCCTTTGATACCCAGCCCTCACCCAACTCTGTTCTCCTAGTGAACAACTGGTTGGCAACAGTAACGCTGGGCCAGGCAGGCATGCACGCGACTTATTACCACAAAGCCAGTGACCAGGTGAGCTGGAAGGAGTGCTTCCTAATTTGGCTGGTGCTGTTGGTGTGCCCAGGAGCCCCACTGGGCAGCTCACGGGTGCCGGGCCCTCCCTCCCCAGCTGCAGGTGGGCGTGGAGTTCGAGGCCAGCACCAGGATGCAGGACACTAGCGCCTCCTTCGGGTACCAGCTGGACCTGCCCAAGGCCAACTTCCTCTTCAAAGGTAAAGAAGGCCTCAGTTTCCCTCCTGGAAAACACAGGGGTAACTCAGCTGCCTGTGTGCTGGGGGCCTTTGTGCACTTGTGAATTCCTCGGGGCGGTTATCAAACAGAGACACATCTCGTGAGTGTTAGCCTATCTAGCAAGCTCTCTCCCCTTCTGCTGAATGAAAGGCAGCATGTGGAGCTTCTGGCCCTCCCCACTCTCTCCTGCCTTGCTGCTGTGGTGAAACACCACGACCATAAGCAAGGTTGGGAGGAAAGGTTTATTTACAGCTCTCCGGTCACACTTGTGTTACTGAGAAGTCAGGGCAGGAACTGGTGCAGAAGGCTATGGAGACTGCCTAGTGACTTTGCTCCTTATGGCCTCCTCAGCCTGCTTTCCTATATCCCCAGGACTACTAGCCCCTGGGCGGCCCCACCCATAGTGAGCTGGGTATTCCCACCTCAATTAAGAAAATGCCCTGCAGGCTTGCCTGCCACCTAGTCTTCTGAAGACCTTTCAGTCGAGGTTCCCTCAAGTGACACACAAGTGGGGAAACAGCCCATTAGAGTCTAGGGGGTGGCAGGTTCAGACTGTCCTTCTATTCTAGGCAGTAACCCAGTCTTTTCAAACCTGGGTGATCTGAGTCTTAGGTGGTCACAGCTCTCTTTGGGGCCCTGATGCTGGGGTCTGCTTGTGACTCCAATACCACAGTCCCCTGCAGTTAGGGGTCAGTTGAGTCCAGCCCTGCTACCCTTGTCCTATTCATTCTGTCCCTTTCCCTGGGGACAGCTAAGTTGGCACCCAACCCCTAAGGTTCTCATGCACCTGCATATTCAGGAAATCGACCATTCCCAGAGATCAGGGCTTTGGAGAGGAGCTGCCCAAGTAGCTGCTTGACATGTGACAGGGCTGGTGTGACTACCCACGGAGGTGATCAGGCACATCTACCCACCCATTCTCTTCCCCTCTTGGCCCACAGGCTCTGTGAACAGTAACTGGATCGTGGGTGCCACGCTGGAAAAGAAGCTGCCGCCTCTTCCTCTGACGCTGTCCCTCTGCGCCTTCCTGAACCACCGCAAGAATAAGTTCCTTTGTGGCTTTGGCCTCACCATCGGCTGAGCCCTCTCGTCGTTCCTCTGCAGACTACCACTGGGCTGGCCGCCTTCCCCTCCTCTCCGTCCCTCCTGGGGTCTGGGCAGCGGGAAGGAGGGGATCCACCCCATGCCCGAGGATCCCTAGTGCCAGGGGATAGTGTCCAGGGGGCCTGGGGTCCCAAAGGGAGTTCTGCAATCAGAAAGGCACTCAATACTGAGCGCTCCGGCAGAGGCAGCCGGACAGGCTCAGGGACGAAAGACATGACGTGATGTCCCTGTCCTCCCGAGGGCAGCAGAGGAGCGCCCGGCCGCCCGTCACTTTCCTCTCCACCCCTCCATAGAAATCATGTTTATAAGTTATGGAAGAACTGGGACATTTTACAGAAAAAAACTTAAAAAAAACAAAAAATACACATGGAAAAAAAAATCTGAGAGGCCTCGATTTTCTCCACTTGCTGAGCACGGCTGCCAGCAGGGGGCGCCGAGGTTCACGGGTACACAGTAACAGGATAGGGAAAGCCTGGCCCAGCGTCAATCACCCTCGCGTGGTGCGGACATCACAGAAGGGTGCCCCCAGGTCACTTGCCCCTGTGCGCCCTGACCCTGAGAGGTGGCAGAGGACTTTGTCTCTACAAATAGGGTGGGGGCAGGGAGATGGGGCTCCGGAGCCTCCCTGTTCCAAAAAGGGCTGAGGTAGCTTGTGGTGACTTTCTCCGGGTAGGAAGGTCAGAGGTCTCGGAAACTTCAGGAAGAAACTAAGTTCCTGGAAGAAATTCAGCACAATACAGAAAGTAGCTCTCGGGAAGGAAGGGGCCCTTGGACCTTCCCAGACTGAAACAAAGGAAGTGTCCAGCTTTAGTTTTTGCTGGTTGAAGATGTAACTGGACCTCACGTGTCAGGCAGGTGCTGGGTCACCAAAGTGCTTTTTCCATGGGGCTACATTCCGGCCCTTGCTCTGGTGAGGTGTAGTACCAACTTCAAACTGGGTCCCGTCTCTGTGGCTGGAGTCATGCGCTCCTCATGTCTCCCTGCTGGAAGTGCCGGATTTTGTAATGCCAAGCAAGACTCAAATAAACTGGCTCATGTCCCTGTAGACAACAACACCGAAACCCTTTCTTCTGCATGTTCTGGGGATGTTAGCTGGCCAATGGAGTTGACCCTTAATAACCCACAGAAATCTCACCACACCCACTTCTTGCCATGCCAGTGTTCAATAAAGCCAAAGCTAACAGGCCTGGGCCTGGCCAGGCACCCTGTACCCTTCTTGGAATAAGGTGTTCTCCTCTTCCATCCTGTAGAATCATGTGCCTGCCCAGTCTAGTGCCAAACCTTACTGTATGGCTTCTCCTTCTGCCACCCTCTCTGGGCAACAGCTGGAAATAGGAAACTTTGGTGCACCTGGCAGGCCTCTAGCAACCTTGGCCCTACCTGAGACAACCCGGGTGCAGCTGCCTTCTCACTTTGTTAGCATGGGGCTTACCCTGACTCCCTGAGCTCCTGCCTTGGCTTCCCAAATGGCCAGGACTATAGGTGCCTGCCAGCAAAAATAACTGCTCTGATCTCAGGGCAAAGAAGCTGCTCAGAAAGGCCAGTGGCACACACAATCCCGGCTTGTGCTTTTGAGGCCAGCCTGAGGGTCCTGTACTCTGGGAGGGTAGTTCCTTCTCCCAAGGTCACACATCCGGGAACTGGCAGGACTAAAGTCCTGGCATCTGGCCTTCCAGGGCTTGCTTCGGTGTATTGCTTCAAACCCAGTGGAACTGGAGTTTTTGCAGCCCCGGGATACGGAGAGTTTACCTTTATGTACCTGAGGAATAAACAAAAGGGGTGGGGGGCTAAAGTTTACCCCAGAAGTCTAGCCTCATAACAGACTCAGGCCTGGACCCCCGCAGCTCTCCCCACTTTCCACGTAAGCCTCCAACCCTCTTCCTTTAAAGTGCACCAGACCCCATAAGAAAAGTCGGGAAGGATTACTCTGGGCGCCAGCATCCCACTATGGAGAAAGATGCCTGGTTTATTCGATGAAGTGTAAACTCACTTGTGGGGATGGAGGGGGGGGATCACAAGGCCTCCAAACTCCACCTCTTTCCTCTGCCCTGCTCTGAAGGGGGGGGGGAGCAACCCGCCTCGTGACAGGGGGCTGGCCCAGCCCGCCCTAGCCCTGAGGAGGGGGCGGGGCAGGGGGAGCCCTATAATTGGACGAGTCTGGGATCCAGCGACCTGCTCAACCCCCAGAGGCTAAGGACTTGTTTCTGAAGGAGCTGGTAAGACACGCTGGGCTGGGGACTCACCCAGGGCCCTTGGGACGTTGTAGGCTGGGGACCTTGGAATCTCCAGACGTCTAGGAAACGGGCAAGAATTGGAAAAGCAGAAAGCACGATAGAAGCACTTGGGGACAAACTAAGGACATGAGGTGACTAGCCTTTGCCCGAGTCAGGACAGATGGAGGAGCTGGAGCGGCCACCTCCTGGCGTATGTTGCGTGGCATCCAGCACAACCAGAAGGTGGGACCATCCTTCCGCGAAAGAGCTGGGAATGTGCCTTGGACTGCGTTTATATAAACACCTCCTGGTTTCCATCGCAGTCCCCAAGTAACCTGGGCTGGCCTCAAACTGACGATCCCCATGCCTCAGTGTCCCGAGCTCTGGGGTTATGTGAGGGCACCACCTCGCGGGGCTAGAGGATGATTAAGTGCGCGGTAAATTAGCACCAAAACGGAAAGCAGGGCTTAGCCGGGAAGGCAGAACGAGGGATGTAAATTGGACTGCCCGCTGTGTCCTGGTGAGGTGGAATTTGAACCGTAGGAAAGGGAGCTGGAATTTTTGGCAGCGGATCTACCCCAGGGATGCCGATAGCTAACACCGGAGCGGGAGTACTTAGACCTTTGGGAACTGCGGGAGCTCTCTTTGGGAAATGTTTGTGATTGGCTGAGCTCTCAGATCTGAGAAGGGAGGTAGGGTGGGGCTTTCTGGGTGGGCGGAGTACCCCCCTAACTTTTCTAAGACAATTTCTCTCTCCCCCAGACTGGCTACTCACAATCGGGAAGATGAAGGCTCTGTGGGCCGTGCTCGTGGTCACATTGCTGGCAGGTATGGGAACAAGGGTTCACTCTGGTGCCTCTTCCTCTGCTCCTCTCTTGACTCCTTTCTAGCCCTAGGTCTCTAACGCTGGACGCTGGCGGGCTGGGACTGGGGCCTCTCTGAGATTCAATATCCTGAAGCACAGCTGTGTGATTTCCTTGATTGTTAAATAAGAGGATTGACTTGCCATATAGCTCAGGGGATAAAGGTGCTGCCACCAAGCCTGAAGATCTGTCATCTCCAGGACCAATATGGTGGAAGGAGAGAGCCGATTCCCTCTAGCTGTCTTCTGACCTCCAAGGGACACGCGCGCGCGCGCGCGCGCACACACACACACACACACACACACACAAACACACACACAAATAAAAAGTTAAAATATGTTATATATATATATATACTTTTAAAGGGAGGTATATATTTTCTAATTCCACACCTGCCTGGTCTCTGTACTTCTGGGACACCAAGACAATGCATGCTTGTAGTAATGGAACAGACTCCATCCCCTTCGGACCCACTGTTACTTCAAAGAAACCCAAGGGCACTGTAGGTCCTGATCCAGTCTTGAACTTACTCTGCACAGGATGCCTGGCCGAGGGAGAGCCGGAGCTGGAGCCGGAGGTGACCGATCAGCTGGGATGGCAGACCAACCAACCCTGGGAGCAGGCCCTGGGCCGCTTCTGGGATTATCTGCGCTGGGTGCAGACACTGTCTGACCAGGTCCAGGAAGAGCTGCAAACTTCACAGGTCACGCAGGAACTGACGTGAGTGCCCAGCCCTGTACCTTCACCCTCTGCACCCACTGAACATCCTCCAGGCCCTGGGGTGTCTGACTCTCTGGGCACCTACCCCCTTCTTGTTTCTTGTGTGTAACCCTGGCTAGCCTTGAACTCTCTATATTCCAGCCTTATTTAGCCTTCTGGTGCTGGTTGGTTTTGTTTGTTTGTTGTTATTTTCGAGACAGGGTTTCTCTGTGTAACAGCTCTGGCTGTCCCGGAACTCACTCGAACACTCAAAAGAACTCAAACTCACAGAGATCCACCTGCCTCTACGTCCTGAGTGCTAGGATTAAAGATGTGCGCCACCCAGCGGTTTTTGGCTTAAAACAAGAGTCCCAATCAAGCTGGTTTCAAAGGCTCAGCACACCCTTCTGTCTTAGTTTCTTGCCCACCTCACCCCTGTCTTTGGGGCCCTTCTATCTTGGTCCTCATCTTTCTTGTGTTTCCTCTGGGCCTGTAGGGTACTGATGGAGGACACCATGACGGAACTGAAGGCTTACAAAAAGGAGCTGGAGGAACAGATGGGCCCAATGGCAGAGGAGACACGAGCCAGGCTGGCCAAAGAGGTGCAGGCAGCACAGTCTCGGCTCGGTGCAGACATGGAGGATCTACGCAACCGACTGGGGCTGTACCGCAACGAGGTGCAGACCATGCTGGGCCAGAGCACAGAGGAGCTGCGGGCCCGCCTCACCACGCACCTGCGCAAGTTGCGCAAGCGCTTGATGCGGGATGCGGAGGATCTGCAGAAGCGCCTGGCAGTGTACAAGGCCGGGGCACGCGAGGGTGCAGAGCGTGGCGTGGGCGCCATCCGTGAGCGCCTTGGGCCATTGGTGGAGCAGGGTCGCCAGCGCACAGCCAATCTAGGCGCTGGAGCCGCCCAGCCCCTGCGCGAACGCGCCCAGGCTTTGGGTGCCCGCATCCGAGGGCGGCTGGAAGAGGTGGGCAACCAGGCCCGTGACCGCCTGGAAGAGGTGCGTGAGCAGATGGAGGAGGTGCGTGCTAAAGTGGAGGAGCAGGCCCAGCAGATGCGCCTGCAAGCCGAGATCTTCCAGACCCGCCTCAAGGGCTGGTTCGAGCCGCTGGTGGAAGACATGCAGCGCCAGTGGGCAAACCTCATGGAGAAGATACAGGCCTCCGTGGCTGCCAACCCCATCCCCCCCTCCTCAGTGCCCCAGGAGAGTCAATGAGTATCCCTCTCCTACCCACTGCGGCAACACCCACGGCCAGCAGGTGGCCCTGTCCCCAGTACCGCTTTGGCCCTCTGGTGGCCCTTGCTTAATAAAGATTCTCCAAGCACCTGCTGGGTCTCTGCGAGTGAGTGATTCTACACAGTTAACAGCTCCAGTCTCAATTTATCTTCTCTCCCTCACATTAGCCACACATTCCCTGACACTGTCACTGCCCTGCAGGGTAGGGGAGGCTATGTTCTTTTGTTTCACCTATAGTTTGGCTTCTTCTGGTTCTGCAGCAAAAGTTTAAGCCTTGAACCTAGCAACTTTAAGAGCTGATTACCATTGGGCCACACCCCAGCCCCTCACTGGGGGATTCTCGGCAGGGGCTCTACTACTGAGCCACACCCCAGCCCCTCACTGGGGGATTCTAGGCAGGGACTCTACCACTGGGCCACACCCCAGCCCCTCACTGGGGGATTCTAGGCAGGGGTTCTACCACTGGGCCACACCCCCAGCCCCTCACTGGGGGAGTCTAGGCAGGGGTTCTACCACTGGGCCACACCCCCAGCCCCTCACTGGGGGATTCTAGGCAGGGGCTCTACCACTGGGCCACACCCCCAGCCCCTCACTGGGGGAGTCTAGGCAGGGGCTCTAATACTTGTCTATATTACTGCCCTTCTTTTTATTTTGGGATAGGATCTCAACTGAGATTCCTTGACCTCCAGCCCAGGCAGGCCTTGAATATTTGAATCTTTGTCCTCAGCCTCTGTGGGAAGTAAGAAAACAGGTGTGCACCACCCTATCTCTGCTGAGCTACTTTTCCCAACTTAAACATCTGCTGGGCTGTGTTTACTCATCTGCCAGCCTCAGCCCTCCCCCATCCCTCCTCCGCTGTAGTCTTATCTGATTCCTTCTCGGGCTTTGTCTCCTCTCTGTTCACTCTTAGGGCTTCCTTTTCTGCTTCCTGTTTTCCTGAGCCTCTGTTATCTCGCCTCCTGCTGTTTCTTTTGCTCTGGGTCTTTGGTTGATCCATTCCCCTCTAACAGTGTGGCTCTTGGAGCCTCTGCCTTTCTCTTGCACTCTGAAGATAGCTAGGTCTCTGCTTCCTCTGGGTCAGGCTTTGGGCAGCCCCAAGCCCACCCTTTCTCCCCCACTTCTGCTATTTGTCTTTCCCAGAAAGCCTATGGGGATACAAAGACATTTTCTCTGTTGATTGGAAGCTGGCACTTCGAGGGGTCAGGGTGGAAGCTGGAGAGCCCCTGACTGGCTTTCCCTCCCACCCCCTCAGTTCTCAGGAGCATAGCAGGGCTCCCACCAACAGGGGCAGGCCAGGGCTTGAGCTGTTTGTCTCTTGGGTCAGACCATGGTTTCAGTCCCCCACTGCCTCTGGCACACCCTGAGCCTGGAGCTCTTTCTGGCACCAAATTGAGCATTATCTGGAGGCAGGCACCACTCCCACAGATGATTCATGGGACCCAGGGAGAAGAAGGGTCAGTGGGCTGAGTGGCAGGGCTCAGGACGGCCGCACTTCATGCCTAGGGGCTAGGAACACACTCTCAGAGCCTCCAATATCTAGATGAGGGGAGACCATATCAGGCATGACTCCACTAAAGACCTGAATTGTTTTGGTATTATTTGAGCCAGGTTGGCTTTGAACGCTGAATCTGCTTGCCTAAGCCCCAAATGCTGGGAAGGCTGGAATTACAGGTTTGTGCCACCAGATCAAGCTTAGAGCTCAGTAAGAGAGATTTTGTTTTTGTTCATTTGAAACAAGGCCTCAATGTACCCACCCAGAGCTATCTCCGTGTAGCCAAGGATGACCTTGAACCCCTGGTCTTCCTGCCTCCGAGTCCTTGGTGCTGGATAGACGTGCACTATCACCCCCAGCTGTATGTAGTGCTACGAATGGCATCCAGCCTTTCCTTCCATGCCAGGCAAGTGTTCAACCAGCTGAGCCGTGTCGTGTCCTCCTCAGCCCTTTTTGTTGTTGTTGTTTTTGAATCAGGATCTCCTTCTATAGCCCAGGCTGGCCTAAACTCACTCTATAACCAAGACTGTCCTTGAACTCCATATCTTCCTGCTTCCGCACCCCAAGTGAGGGGTTTACAGGAATGTACCACCAAGAGCAGAGAGAGACCTGGTCGTACCAGAGGTGAGACAGGGACCATAGAAAGACATTACAGAAGAAGGTTTGTAAGGGAAGCCATGGAGTGCTGGTTGACCTTACTAAAAATCAGAGCATTATCTTCAAGTGTAAGAATCAGCATTGAAGCCGAGCAGAGGTGGTGCATGCAACTTGGGAGGCAGAGGCAGGTGGATCTCTGAGTTTGAGGCCGGTGTGGTCTACATAGTGAGTTTCAGGACAGCAGGGTTACACAGCAAAACTGTCTCACAAAAAAAAAAAAAGAAGAAGAAGAAGAAAGAAAGAAAGAAAGAAGAAGAAGAAGAAGAAGAAGAAGAAGAAGAAGAAGAAGAAGAAGAAGAAGAAGAAGAAGAAGAAGAAGAAAGAAAAAAATCAGAGTTGAATGATGGCTAGTAGTTTAATGACCTTAGCTGTGCTTCCATGACCCACCTGTGGCACAGAAGGCCCCATTGCCAGGGAGAGGATGAAACTGGAAGCTCCAGGATGGAGCAGGGTGAATCTGTTACATTATTCAGATGGGTGCTTGAGCATTGAGCTGTGTTCAGTTCAGGAAGCAAGAGGGTCAGGCCTGGCGCCCACACGGACAAGAAGCTGTGAGCTGGCCCCAGAGATGTTGCAACCCAGCCAGGGTCGAGTCTGTTCCTCCCCTTTCACAACCATCCCCTGTTGAGCCCCCTCCCTGGAACTGACACGTGGGTTGCAGGGGCAACCGGCCAGCCAACCTAGAGTGTGGGGCCCATAGCCACCAGCTGCCAGGGGGTCACTAGCGGTCAATGACATCTCTGAGGGAGGGAAAGGCCTTGGACTCCAGCCTCAGGGAAAGGATGTGGTGGAGGAAGGGGGCAGGGAGGCCTGTCTGGGGCCCGGAGGGGCTTGAGAGGCCCAACAGAGCTAATAATGTCTTACAGGAGGGGAGGGGGTAGTTTGTGTCAGTTGGGGGGGCAATGTGCAGCTTTGCAAGCTGAGAGGCTCTGCAGTTTTGACTCACTGAAGAGGCAACTCCTAAAGAAGGCAGATTAGGGCGTGACAAGATCCTAGAGGGCCATCAGAGGAGGTCTGGGGTGCCCAGATGCAAAGGTGTTGGAGGTGAAGGGAGGTGGGTGGGTTATGGTCGTGCATGCCTGTAATCTCAACACTCACTAGAGAGGCAGAGGCAGGAGGATCACAAGTCCCAGGCCAGACAAAGAGACTATGTCAAAAAAAAAAAAAAAAAAAAAAAAAAGTAGGTGGGCACAAAGGCAAGAGGGAGGCTCAGGGGGAGGGCGATGAGCCTGCTCCGCCCCCTGCCCCAACCTGTTAAACCCCTGTGCAAGATCCTCCCACCCCTGCGCTCCACCTAACAGATCTGACTTAGATCCAGGTTGGTGCGTGGGAAAGTGCTCCCCACTTCCTACAGCCAAGGGATGGGGGTGGTGGTATAATGGTGGGGGTGGGAAGGTGTTAGTGATGCCCCCCCCCGTCTGCTTCCAGGGTGCCCCTCCAGCCACCATGAGGCTCTTCATCTCACTTCCTGTCCTGATTGTGGTCTTGGCCATGGCTTTGGAAGGTAAGAAATGGGCATGGAAGTGTGGAGCTGGTTGTGGGCCCGGGGACGAGACTTAGAGGACCCTCGCGAGAGCTCTGAGGTGCCCTTCTTTGTCCCCGTTCCGCTACGGCCCTTGGATGGTCTGCCACCCCACCTGTCAGATAGCTTATTTTTCTGTCAAAGTGGTACTGCGGGAGGCTAGTCTGTCCATAAGAGCCCTAGCTACAGATGGCGTGGGACATCTCCCCGCTGGGATTGGCTGATCTTCCTAAAAGAGGTGGAGCGTGGATGGTGGCGGTGGACAGTGAAGTGACACACTAGTGAGCATCGTCCTGAGTCTGGTGGGTCACTCCGATACCCTACCCCATGCTAACGGGTTTGCTTACAACCCTCTCGTTGCAGGCCCAGCCCCTGCCCAGGCGACCCCTGACTTGTCCAGCACATTTGAGAACTTACCGGATAAGCTGAAGGAGTTTGGGAACACTTTGGAAGACAAGGCCCGGGCAGCCATTGAACACATCAAACAGAAGGAATTTCTGACCAAGACCCGGTTAGGCCCTTTCACGGCAGGGCGGGTTCTGAGGGTGTTTGTGTAAAAAGTCCTAGGGGACAATCCGACACTGCCACAGTGGGGAAACTGAGCACCAGAAAAGTGATTGACACTGTCCCTGAGGTCACAGAGCTAGGTCTCAAGGTGCTCGGAGTCTGGGGAACAGGCTGTGGAACTCCTAGCCACCTGGTAGAGGGGTTTCTGGGAGGTAGTGAAGGGCCCAAGCTTGGGGGCTAACAGACCACCTTAGACCCTGAGCTCCCTTAGATCCTGAGATACCTATATGTTCTTGAGACAAGATATGACCAGGAATCTCGGGGACAGGAATAGAAAGAGAGGAGAGTTGGGATGGGCATCATAGTTGGAGTTGTGCAGGTCAGAGGCTTTCCAGTTCACACTAGCCCAAAAGATAACTAAAGAAGGGAGATTAGGGGATGCTGGGCTAAGACCCCAGCCACTAGCTGGGCGCTGGTGATGCACGACTTTAATCCCAGCCCTCAGGAGGCAGAAGCAGGCAGATCTCTGTGAGTTCGAGGCCAGCCTGGTCTACAGAGCCAGTTTTAGCACAGCCAAGGCTACACAAAGAAATCCTGTCTGGGGAGGGGGGAGGGACAGAAAAAATAAAACCTAGCAACTTGGGAGGCTGAGGGAAGGCCTGGGGCACAGGACAAGGCTCTGCCTCAAAACAGAAACAAAAGCGGGAAAAAAAGAGGGGGCGATTTTGAAAGGGAAATGAGAGCGACCGGTGAGGCGTCTGGTATGCTGTAAACAGGTTGGTTTAGCCAATTTCTGCTCGTTTTGGCAAGTAGACAAACCATTCATTTAAAGTGAAGTCTGAATTTGATTACCAATATCCAGCCAGGCAGGCCTAAACTTGGCAAGAAAGTTTCCTGTGTAGCGAAAGTGCAAAGGCCCTGGGGCAGGAAGATTTACAGACAAGAGAGACCTGCCTTTCAGACAAGGGGAATAACTTAGGCCAAAGGAGGAAGGCAAGAAAATGGGTGGTGACAGCTTAGGCAAGCACAGGCCAGAGTAGGCGCGAAGCAAGAGATGGCACGCCTCGTGGGGTGTGGTGGCATGTTTTTAACCCCGACAAATAAAACAAACAAGATTTGGGGGGAAAAAAGCTAACTAAAGATAAGAAGATGGAGGGAGACTGAGGGAAGGCCATTCAGCGTATAAAATGCCTGAAGTTGATACCCAGGCTCCGCGTTTTAAGACAGTCCATCTTGAGGTTCAGCAGCTAAGAGCACTTGCTGTCCCCAGCACCTACGTCAGGTGGCTCACAACAGCCTGTAATTCCAGCTCCAGGGGCTACAATGCCAACTCCTGGCCTCTGCAGGTGCACAAGCACACAAATTTACGTATAAAAGAAAAGCTTTAAAAAACTGTATAAATGACCAGGTAGTGGTGGCGCACCCCTTTAATCCCAGCACTTGGGAGGCATATTAGGAGGCAGAGACAGGTGGATCTCTGAGTTCGAGGCCAGCTTGCTCTACAGAGTGAGATCCAGGACAACCAAGGCTACAGAGAGAAACCCTGTCTTCAAAAACCAAAATCAAAACCAAGAAACAAAATAAAGTGTAAGTGAAGTAAGGTGGTGAATGCTCTTAACCTCCCTGCTGGAGAGGCGGGCAGATCCCTGGGGCTAGCTGGCCAGCCTAGATCAGGGAGATGCTGTCTGAGGAAACCTGAAGGTGTCCTTTGCCCTCTTTACACACCTGCTCGCCAACTCTCACACTGGCGGGCTTTGAAAGAGGAAGTTCTTTGACTTTTGATTTCTTCCTGTCTTTTTTTTCCCTTCCATTTTTTTTTTTTTTTTTTTTTTTTTTTTTTTTTTTTTTGGTTTTTCAAGACAGGGTTTCTCTGTAACTTTGGAGCCTGTCCTGGAACTAGTTCTTGTAGACCAGGCTGGTCTCGAACTCACAGAGATCCTCCTGCCTCCATTTTTTTTTAAGACAGGGTTTCTCTGTAACTTTGGAGCCTGTCCTGAAACTAGCTCTTGTAGACCAGGCTGGCCTCGAACTCACAGAGATCCACCTGCCTCTGCCTCCCAAGTGCTGGGATTAAAGGCGTGCACCACCACTGCCCGGCTGAGCTATTCTCCATCTGAGTGGGGAACGTGGTTCAGTTGGTAGAGTGCTTGCCTTGCATGCGGGAAACCTAAGGTTTGGCCCCCAGCACCACAGAAAACCAGACATAAAAGTACATCCTAGCATCTGGGAGGTAGAGACAGGAGGGTCAGAAGTTCAAGGTCATCGTTAGCTACCTATCAAGGTGGAGTCTAGCCTGGGCTACCTGGGACCCTTTCTGAAAACACACAGAGCTCTGGTCTATGTGAGGAAACAGACAGAGAAACTGACCACAGACAGTGTGGGTGGGGATTAAGGACAGGGACACTAAAGGAGTAGGAAGCAGGGCTCTGGCCCCTTGGAGGGCACAGTAAACAGTGACCCTGTCCTCATCTCTTTCTAAAGGACCTGGATTTCAGAGACATTCAGCAAAATGAAGGAGAAGATCAAAACCACATTTGCCTGAGCACTTGGTGGGCCACCTAGTGCAGCAAGGACGCCCACGTGATGTGGCAGGTCCCTCATCCTACACCAATAAAAAGACTACCGTGAACAAATGCGCCCTGAAGTGCTTTGCGTGGGGGCGGAGCTGAGGGACGATACTGAGAATGTCTGCTTTGTGCGTTTATTTTTACGTGTATGGGTGTTTTACCTGCATGTGTGCATGTGCACCACGTATGTGCGGCGTTCACGGAAGCCAAAAGAGGGTGTGACTGCTCCTGAAACTGGAGAAGGTTGTGAGCCACTGTGTGGGTGCTGGAAAGTGAACCCCGGTCCTCTGGAAGAGCAGCCAGTGCTCTTCACCGCTGAGCCATCTCTCCAGCCCTGGCTCTGTCTCCATTTTTTTTTTTTTTTTTTTAAAGACTTTATTTATTTAGTATACATACATGCCAGAAGAGGGCACCAAATCTCATTATAGATGGTTGTGAGCCACCATGTGGTTGCTGGGAATTGAACTCAGGACCTTTGGAAGAGCAGGCAATGCTCTTAACCTCTGAGCCATCTCTCCAGCCCCTGTCTCCATTGTTTTAACTTTGTGATTCCCCCAAAGAACCTTCTTTGAGAACCATATTCATGTCCTATGAGCATGGAGACTCAGAGAGGTAAGGTCATGCTGCCAGAAAGCAGGAAGCCCGGACTGAATGCATAACCTGGCATGATCGCGGGCTTATGCTCTTCTGGTTTGGTATGACCCAGGTAAGGCTGGGTCGCTTTTACTTCTGCACAGAGTAGGTGCTCATTGAACTGTAAGTGCATAATGAAGAGAAATGGAAAACAGTAGCAGGGACTGGGGAGGGCACAGAAGAGAGCCAGAAAGACAGATGCAGTACTCAGCTACCAGGTTTTAGTATTCATATCCCCTCCTCCAGGAAGCCCTCCCCCACTCCAGGCCTGTTCTGCATTGCGTCTCTGTCAACTCTAGCTGGGAACTGTTACCATGAGCTCCCAGGTAACATGGCCAAGACTGTTGTTGCCTATACATCCATAGGCATTGTCCACCTAGAGCTGATCTCAGGGCCAATGATGAATAATATTTGGTCAAAGCAATGATTGCTTAATTTAAACACATCAGTTTTTGGCTTTGGGCTTTTTGTTTTGCTTTTGTTTGCTTTGCTTTTTTGAAAAGGGTTTACAAGACATGACTCAAGAAGGCTTTTTAGACCAGGCAGGCCTCACTAAACAGTGTCCTGCCTCAGCCTCCTGAGCTTCCTGAGTGTTGTATTGTAGGTCTGTGCTAGGCCTGTTTTAACACACTGTATTCCCACAAAACCCAGAGCCTGACACATGCTAGGCAGGGGCTCTACCACTGAGCCACACCCCAGCCCCTCACTGGGGGACTCTAGGCAGGGGCTCTACCACTGAGCCACACCCCAGCCCCTCACTGGGGGATTCTAGGCAGCGAGTCTACCACTGAGCCACACCCTAAGCTACCTCCCTGGGGGATTTCCTCTTTCCTCATCTCTTTCCTCCTTCTTTTTGAGACTTTTGGGTCTTTTTGGGTCTTGCTATATACTTCCTACATAGACCAGGCTGTCCTGGACCTCACAGAGATCCACCTTCCACTGCCTCCCAAGTCCTGGGATTGCAGGCTTGTGCCACCATGCCTAGTTTTCTGCAATGCTAGAGATGAAAATCAGGACTTGATGTGAGCTAGTCAAGCATGCTACTAACTGAGCCACATTTCCTAGGCCCCCGAAAACCCTTTTACTCCAAACTTTCCTGCCACAACCCCAAGCATACAGCTGAAGAGGTTAGAACCTCCAAAAGAAGAGTAAAAAGAATGAGGGTTGAGGACTCAACGGTAAAAGCAGGGATTATCGATCATGGTGAGATCAGCGACCAAGGGACAGGAGAGTAGGGACCGGGGAGGTTTTGCAAGAGGATCAGCATGAGCTTGAGACCAGCCTGGCTACAATGTGACTCTATCTCAAAAGCCGAAAAGAGAACTAAAAGGAGAGTTTCTGTTTGTTGGCGTGCTTGGCGACTTGAAGGACAGTTTGGGTATCAGGGATGCTCTCAGTCCTCAGGTTTGCACCGTCATGCCACCAACTGTCCCATTCCCTTCACTGATTCCTTTTCTTTCTCCTTGTTTGTTTGTTGCCCCTGATGTCCATCCTGGACGACCTTCAATCTGTTCCTGTCCCCAGGATGAGCAAACATTGCAGGCACCAAACAGCAAACAGCCCACAGACACCCTGTGTGCTGACTTTGGATTAAGGGCAGAGGACAAAGACCTTCCCCAACCCCAGCCCCACTGCCTTAGAATCCCTTATGGGCTGTAGGGTTTGCATGGAGAGGGTCAAGCGTTGTCCCAGCATGGTAAAACGGTGAAGGACAACTAGATTCATTCCCCACTAACAACTACAGTCTCAGTTTCCACATATGTGAGAAAAGAATGCTGGATAGGAGCATGATTCGGTGGAAGACCCCTTGTCTAGAATCCCCAGTGAAGGGCTGGAGCATAGCTCAGTGGTAGAGCCCCTGCCTAGGATCCCCCAGTGAGGGGCTGGGGTGTGGCTCAGTGGTAGAGCCTCTGTCTAGAATCCCCCAGTGAGGGGCTGGGGTGTAGCTCAGTGGTAGAGCCCCTGCCTAGGCACAAAGCCCTGGGTTCAATTCTTAACTCGGGGGGGGGGGATCTCTAAACCTCTGGGAAGCACCAAAGCCACTCACTCTGGGCCTGTAGCACAAGTGTGTGTAAGGAAGCATGTGCCAAAAAAGACGATCACACTCAGGCTCCGTTGGTAGAGTTCTTGTTTAGCATACACTTGACCCTACATTCTATCCCTGTGGTGGTGCAGGCCTATTACCCAAGCACTTGGAAGGCAGATACAGGGTGATCACAGTTCCAGGCACCTAGGGCTACATCGGGAGAACCCTTATTCAAAAAAGTCAAAGTCTGGCCTGGTGCTGGTGGTACACACCTTTGATTCTGGCACTGTGGAGGTAGAGGCAGGTGGTTTTCTGAGTACAAAGCCAGCCTGGTCCACATAAGTGAATTTCAGGTCAGCCAGAGCTACATACTGACCCTATCTTTAAAAAATAAAAATAAAAATTACTGGGTAGTGGTAGCACACACCCTTAGTCCCAACACTCGGGAGGCAGAGGCAGGAGGATCTCTGTGAGTTCCTGATCAGCCTGGTCTACAGAGCAAGTTCCAGGACGTCCAGAGCTACACAGAGAAACCCTGTCTCAAAAAACAACAAACAAACAAACAAGTCACAGTGTGATATGGTGACTTACAACTATCCTCCTGTCTCTGCTTTCTGAGTTCTGGGATTAAATGCCTGGGCCACCATGCCTGGCTATCAAATCTGTTTTCTTTTTCAAAAATGAATAAATAAAATAGCAACTAACTTAGTTACACTGTGGTCACCCATCTCCTGACGCTCTGGCCTGTCTCAGGCCAGCCTACAAGCCAGATAATTAACCAATCCCTTGTCGGTGTGAAGTAATCAGTCCATAGAGGTTAAGCAACCTGCACCAGGTCTCAGTGCTGAAAAGAGGTGGGGTTTGGCTATAAACAGCACGCCCCTCCTGCTCTGGTGGGCAGCAGGGTCTTCCTATGTCACTCTAAATCAACCCAACAGTCCTCCTGCCTCAGCTTCTCCAGTCTTGGATGCCAGGCGTGCATCACCATAACCATGTCCAGCAAGAGGTCCTTTTCATAGCCAGACATGGGGATCTGTGGTTGGTTTGCACTTCTGTTTTCTTTCATCTGCTGTGGAAAAAATAAAACCACAGACCATAAAATTTACCATTTCAGCCACTTTCAGGTGTTTAGGTCAGCAGTGTTGAGTACGTTTACACTGTTGTGCAACCACCCCCGAAGTCTGTTCCTAAAATGTTTGCATCATGGCAAACAGCAGCTCTGCGTGATTTTTTTTTAACTGTCCACGAGAAGCCGACATGTGACAAGCAGTCAGCGTCTGTAGGCAGGCGTCTGGGGCAGGGTTGCTCGTAGAGTGATTCTGGCTGCAGCAGAGAATTCCTCTGGAGAGTCGCTGTATGGAAACAGAGTGTCCTGGGCATGTCATCCCAGCACAGGGAAGGAAGAGGCTGGAGGATAGAAATGTAAGGCCACTCAAGGTTGTCCTGAGAACCTGTCTCAATGAACAGTAAAAAAACAAACAGGAAGCCACAGGGTACACGGTTACATTTCAACTTCAGATGAATAGGTAATGTTTAAATATCTCTTGGTGACGTTCCTAAATCATGCGTAGAACATATTTAAATTAATTTTTTTTCACTCGCTGATGTGGTTTACCCTTGAAATCATAGAACTCAAGAAGCTGAGGCAAAAGGGTCATAATAAGACCCTGCCTCACGCAGAGAGTGAGGAAGGGAGAAGAGGAGGAAGAAGAGGCAAGATGGCAGGTAAAGGTACCTGCGGCCAAGCCTAACTACCCAAATTTGATCCCTGGGATCTACCTGGTGGGAGGGCAGAACTAGCGCCTGAAAGCTGAAGCTGTCCTCTGACCTCCATATGTATTTGGTGGTGTGGACACACCCACAGCCACACAACATGTATACACATACAACACACAGCCACACAACATGCACACATACACACACAACACACATCACATGCACTCACAACACGCACATATATACACACAACACACAGACACACAACATGCACATATACACACACAACACACATCAAATGCACTCACAACACGCACATATATACACACACAAACAGAGACACAAAACATGCACATATATACACAAACACACACATTACATGCATTCACAACACGCACATATATACACACACACAACACACACTTGCAAATAAACATAACTAAAAACAACTAAAGGGCCACCGGAATGGCTTAGTTGGTTAAACCTATCTCCAGAGGACCTGAATTCATTTCCCAGCACCCACCCACATCAGGCAGCTCACATCCAGTTCTAGGGAAATCTGACACCTCTGTGGGCACCTGCACTCACACACTTATGTGTATATACCTCGACACAGGCAGACACATAAACACATAGTTAAAAAGGTTGCCAGGCAGTGGTGGCGCACTCCTTTAATCCCAGCACTCGGGAGGCAGCAGCAGGTGGATCTCTGTGAGTTTAAGGACAGCCTGGTCTACAAAGTGAGTTCCAGGACAGTCAGGGCTGTTACATAGAGAAACTCTGTCTCAAATAAATAAATAAATAAAGTTAAATAAATTATTTTTTTAAAAAGTACATAGGAGAGCCAGGCATGGTGGCACCTGCCTATTGCGCCAATGTCTGGGAGATGGAGGGAGGAGAATAGGGATTCTATATCATTCTTGAAGATAGAGTTCCAGGGCAGCCTGGGCTACATGAGACCCTGTCTCAAAATAGAACAGAACAGCCGGGCGGTGGTGGCGCACGCCTTTAATCCCAGCACTCGGGAGGCAGAGACAGGCGGATCTCTGTGAGTTCGAGACCAGCCTGGTCTACAAGAGCTAGTTCCAGGACAGACTCCAAAACCACAGAGAAACCCTGTCTCAAAAAACCAAAAAAAAAAAAAAATAGAACAGAACAAATTCCACACATGCACCAATTTCTCATGTATAGATTGTAGTCTCAATTCCCATAGTGAAAAACAGGATCCAGGAAAAGTTTGGTGGAGGCAGGATTTGAATCCGCTTTGGTGTCGGAGCTTCTGTCTTCTGTCAGGCCAGGGCAGCACCCTGGGAGGCCAGGAAGGAGGGAGGCAGGCAAGGGCGGACATGGCCTTTGACTGCCAGTGTCAGCAGGCCCATCTCTTTGAAGTTCTGCCAAGAGGAGTGGAGAGGTGGCAGAGGGAGGTCTCTTTCCAGTGTAGAGTGGAGCACAGAGGGACATACGGACAGAGGGATCAAGTCCCCCGAAATGTCCTTCCTGGGATGTAGGCTGCAGGTCCTGCCCTCACTTTGCCTCTCGGTGCTGCTCCTGGCCAGCCTTGTAGGTGAGGAGTGGGGGACGTGCTGGAGGTGGGATTCTCTGGGTGGGGTACCATTTGGTTTCATCAAATGTGTCAGTAGCCATGTAAGACAAGTATAACACACACACACACAGGCACACGGGCACACATGTGCACACACACACATGCTCCTACACACACACAGCCACACACGGGGATAGAACATAGGGTCTAAGGATGATCTTGAACATCTAATGCTCCTGCCTCCATCCTGAAGTGCTCAGATTACAGGCATGCCCTGTGACACCTGGGTTGTGTGGTGCTGGGCATCAAACTCAGGACCTCGTGAGAACTCTGCCAGCAAAGCCTTATCCTTGGCTGCTCGGTGCCAGCTCCAGTGGTGACAAATGTACACATCCCCTGATGGGCATCAGTATGCTTTCTGTTGCTATTGCTGCCTAATTCTGTCTATTCGTGATTTTTTGTTGTTGTCCGGCTTTTTGTTTTGTTTTGAGAAAGGATCTCAGGTAGCCCAGACTGGCCTCGAACTTGCTATGTAGATGAGGCTGGCCTTGAACTCCTGATCCTCCTGATTCTACCTCCTAAGCTCTAAAATCACAGGCATGCAATGCTTCCTAGGTGGACATGTGTGT
The DNA here is from genome assembly GCF_950005125.1 of Chionomys nivalis. NCBI lineage: Eukaryota > Metazoa > Chordata > Mammalia > Rodentia > Cricetidae > Chionomys > Chionomys nivalis. Next base: position 77,904,123 of record NC_080087.1, on the reverse strand, counting down.
GCATTTGTGGTTCTCTACAGGGTACATGTTTGAAAAGTTCTAAGTGTGTGGCTGTTTCTGTCTGTGTGTTCGTTCACACATAGCTTTTTATTTTGCTCAGGTATTCAAAATTCTCATGAGCAGAGTATGTTGGCACAGGTCTGTAATCCCAGTTCCTCAAAGGCTAAGGCAGGAGGATTGATGGTCAGGGTCCTCAGTCTTTTTTTTTTTTTTTTTTTTAATATTTATTTTATTATGTATATAGTATTCTGTGTGTATGCCTGCAGACCAGAAGAGGGCAGCAGACCTCATTACAGATGGTTGTGAGCCACCATATGGTTGCTGGGAATTGAACTCAGGACCTTTGGAAGAGCAGGCAATGCTCTTAACCGCTGAGCCACCTCTCCAGCCCCCAGGGTCCTCAGTCTTTAAAAATTCAGAAAATAGTCAGGAGTGGGGGTGCACACCTTTAATCCCAGCACGCGGGAGGCAGAGACAGGTGGACCTCCATGAGTTTGAGACCAGCTTGGTGTAAACAGTGAGTTCCTGGTGAGCCACGGTTATACAGTAGGACTCTGTATGACATGCTGCGGGGCTGGAGAGATGGCTCAGCAGTTGAGCACTGGCTGTTCTTCCAGAGGACCTGAGTTCAATTCCCAGCACCCACATGGCAGCTCACAACTGTCTATAACTTCAAGATCTCACACAAACATACATGGAGGCAAAACAGCAATGTACATAAAATATAAATATAAATATACATGCTTCTCCTACAGACAGTGCTGGTGGTGCCAGGTCCCTTCCTGTGTATTTCTCATGTGCTTAGCTTAGTGCCCCTTTCACAGAATGGGAGACTGTGTCTTGGAGTAGTGAAGTCATAGGTGAGACTTAGGATAGCAGGTGACATAAGTGTCCTGGTGCTAGAGTACGTGTGCGGTCTGGGTTTGATGGTGGTGCTAGAGTACGTGTGCGGTCTGGGTTTGATGGTAAGTGCCTGGACCCCAGCACTCGGGAGGTGGGGGCAGGAAGATTAGGAGCTCAAGGCTAGCGTCAGTTACATAGGAGGCTTCAGGACAAGCTGGGGCTTCGGCTTAGTTGGTAGAATGCCTAGCTAACACACAGAAAGCCCTGGAGTCCAGCCCTAGCCCTGCACGAACCAGGACAGGAGCACACATCTGTCAACCCATGGCTTTGGAGGCGGAGTCAAGAGGATCAGCAGTTATCCTCAGCCTCATGAGACCAGCCAGGACTGCAAGAGACCTGTCTTGAGTCTCGAAACAAACAAACAAACAAATAAATAGATAAATAATAGGTTACAGTTTGGAGGGATGACCTAGTTGATAAGGACGGTGGTTAAGGACATGTACTGCTCTTGCACAGGCCTGCTGTTCCGTGGAGTTCGGTTCCCAGGCTCACAACTGCCTGGAACCCCAGATCCAGGGGATCCGATGCCTTTGACCTCCATAGGCAGTGCACTTGCGTACATACTCATACAGACAGGAACATACACACACAATTAAAAACAAGTCTTCAAAAAATGTTAAAACAGGTTGGGCATGGTAGCTCACATCTTTAATCCCAGCACTCAAGAAGCAGAGGCAGGCGGATCTCTGTGAGTTTGAGGCCAGCCTGGTCTACAGAGTGAGTTCCAGGACAGCTAGGGCTACACAGAGAAAGCCTGTCTCAAAAAAGAAAACACAAAAACAAATGAAAAAAAAGGGGTTAAAACAAAACAAAAATACAAACATGTGCGCCTATACTTGTGTGCTAATATCCTCGTATGAGTCTCTAGCTAGGTGTGTGGGTGCTAGAGCAAGAGGGGTTGGTGGGGGAAGAACTGGGAGGCAGGGGATGTTCCGGGTCAGGGGTCATCCTTGGGCAGTAGGGTCAGGCGGTTAGAGGAAAGAGGCGCCAGGTGAAGTGAAGGTGCAGACTGAGCAAGAAAATCTCAGGAGACAGAGCCAAGGGAGGGACCAGCAGAGGGGAAGGGAAGATGGTGGCAGGGGCCAGTCAGCCAGGCTGGTGGACAGGGCTGGCAAGGTGTACAAGATACAGGGCACTTCCTGTACTCTTGCTCCTAGGTGGCACAGTAGCCCTCAAGTAGGAAGTCACTGTGCCCCTTTTACAGGATGGGAAACTGAGTGTAGGACTGAGGAAGTGAGGTGTCACCTATGGTGACGGATGACATGGGTGTCTGGGTACAAAGGTGAGTTACACCTGCCCCCAGGAGCAGCACACAGTGGGAGAGGAATGGGGTTCTGGGATCCGGGCCCACTCAACCTCCTCTGATCTTCCCAGCATCCGTGACCACAGAAAGCCTGCTCCCCACGCCTAGCCCTGAGATCAGCCGCTGGAGCCTGGTGAGAGCCAGGGTGATGGAGCTGGTGAAGCCGCTAGTGACCAGGACTAGGGACAGATGGCAGTGGTTCTGGTGAGAGAGTTCTGTCCTTGGCTGGGAAGAAACACCAGAGTTAAAGGAAAGAGAGCCAGAGGCTATACCCTGGGTCTGAGAGAGGAGGAGGCTGGGCCTGGACCCCTGGGTCTGAGGGCCTGAGGGAGGAGGGCAGGATCCCTGGGTCTGAGGGAGGAGGGCTGAGCCTGGACCCCTGGGTTTGAGGGAGGAGGGCAGGATCCCTGGGTCTGAGGGTCTGAGGGAGGAGGGCTGGGCCTGGAACCCTGGGTCTGGAGACTTGAGTCTGAAGAAGGTCAGAAGCAAATGTGCCAAACCCCTGTGGCATCCAGGATGTCAACTAAGATGTCCCCTTTACACAGGGGCCCTGGGGCTGTCCAGGGCTTTGTGCAGACCTACTATGAAGACCATTTGAAAGACCTGGGTCCTCGCACTCAGGCCTGGCTGCAAAGCTCCAGAGACCAGCTCCTGAACAAGACCCACAGCCTGTGTCCCCAGCTGCTCTGCAGGCACTGGACTCAGGGTTAAAGTGCCACACACCTCCCCCCCACCTCCGGCACCCACAATAAAGGTGTTTGTTCTTAAACTGTGTCATTAGCTGAGTAGCTCCACTTGAGGCCAGAGGTCACTGCTCGTCATATCTAGGAGTTAATAAGTGGAAAGGCTGTCACCTGGCAGGGAGGACACTAGGCAAGCTTTAGGGGAAGGGGACAAGGTGATAAGCCCCTCCCCTCATGGTTCTGGCTTGAAGTGAACTGGAGACTTCCAGGCGCCTGCTCAGATCCAGGAGCTTTGAGGGCCGGCATGGTTCAGAGGAGCCATATCTTTATACTGTCCCTTCCTCGACCATACAGACCTTAGACCCTATTCCAAGTGGGTTCCCCAAATCCAAAACCCCTCCATAATATCCAACCCTCTCTCTCAGGGATTGGGGGGTTGTGTCTCTTTCTTTTGGGGGAGGCAGTGGGGGAGGTTCTAGGAATTGAACCCAGCGCCTCACACATGCCAGGTAAGTTCCCTATCACTGAGCCACACTCCCAGCCTTCTTTTAAAAATTACATTTATGTCGGGCCGTGGTGGCACACCTTTAATCCCAGCACTCGGGAGGCAGAGGTAGGCGAATCTCTGTGAGTTCGAGGCCAGCCTGGTCTATAAGAGTGAGTCTAAGATAGTCAGGGCTACACATAGAAACCCTGCCTTGAAAAAACAAACAACAACAAAAAATTACATTCATTTAGGGGATGACAAGGTAGCTAAGGTTAGGGCAATGGTCAGTTAAAAGTTACATTTATTTATGTGTGAGTGTCTGTGTATGCTTGCTTAGGTGTGTGTGCCTTGTGTACTGTAGAGGTCAGAAGACAACTTCCGGAGTTGTTCTCTTCCTTCTTTTGGGGAACTGACTCAGATCCTTGGCACAAGCTCCTTTACATGATGGGTCAACTTCCCAGAATTATTGTTTTTTATTAATTAAACTTTTCATTTATTTTATATTCCCACTGAAACTTCCCCTCCCTCCCTTCTCTCCTCCAAGTCCCAGAATTCTTATCTTTCTATGTATTTTTAGACTGGATTTCACCATGTAGCCCTGACTGTTCTGGAACTTACAGAACAGTTTTCCTGATTGGCTTTGTTTTTTCATTTCAAGCTGGGTATGGTGCTACAAACCTGTAATCCCAGCACCTGGAAGACCAAGGAAGCTCAAGGACAGCAAGGACAGCCTCAGGTACACAGAGAGTTTCGGGGTAGCCTGAGCTACCTGAGACCCTGGATGAATAAAACGCCTTTTGGTCTTCAGATAAAATCTTGCTAAACCACCCAGTGGTTCCTGTACTCACTCTGAATTCATGATCCTCCTGCCTCAGTCTTCTGAGAGAGATTGAGATCTTAGCTCTGCCCAGTTTATGGATAGCTCTTTCAAAACGGGGCTTCCCTGGGGTTTAAGCTGGCAGGGGACGTCACTGGCCACTGCCCTTCCAGCCTTGCCACCCCACCCCCTCCACGGCTCTGTTGGCTAGGACTTTGGCCTAGGACAGAGGAGCTGCCTGATATGGAGGGAGGGGGCCCTCCAGACCTATAAAACCTGCCAACCCACTGGAGTTAGTGAGGACAGTCCCAACCTGCCCGTTACATTCAGGTAAGAGAGGGACAAAGGGGAGGGGGCAGGAACATCAGGGAGGGACAGAGATCCCTAAACCAGAAATTACAGGCATCACCTTCTTAGAAGTTTGTCTTGGAATCAAGAAATGGAAGGATTTTTATTTTGTTTTGTTTTATTTTATTTTATTTGGGACAAGGTCTTTCACTATGTAGCCCATGATAACCTTGAATTTTTGATCCTCCTGCCTCAGCCTAGCCTGCTCTGGTGTGCCTGACTAAAACCGTGGAGTTTAGATTTGTAGTCTGTCTGTTTAGCTTGGCCCTTCTCCCAGGTTTCATCTCTACCTCTTTTTCAAAGGATTTTTTTTTTTCCAAGACAGGGTTTCTCTGTAGCTTTGGAGCCTGTCCTGGAACTAGTTCTTGTAGACCAGGCTGGCCTCAGACTCACAGAGATCCACCTGCCTCTGCCTCCCGAGTGCTGGGATTAAAGGCGTGCGCCACCACCGCCCAGCTGGATCTTTTATTTTTTTATATGTATAGATGTTTTTCTTCCATGTATGTGCACCATGGGCAGGCTTGGCTACCTGAAGAAGAGAGCACGGGACTCCCTGGGACTGGATTCAGACAGCTGTGAGCTGCCACAGGGGTGCTGGGAATTGAACCCAGGTCCTCTGTAAGAGCGGTCAGTGCTCTTAACCGCTGGGCCATCTCTCCAGCCCTGATTTCAGCCTGTTGCTGTCCCAATTTTCCATTCCCAAAATATGGGTGGTGACTCTGTGCTTTGGTTAGACAAACCTCTAGAGTCACAAGTGTTGGCGTGGACTCTGTCCCAGGGTGTCTTTCTGCCAAGCTGGTCTTGAACTCATAGAGATCTGCTTGCCTTTGCTGGAGTTAAAGGGGTGCCCACCACTGCCCAGCTACATTTTTTATTTCAGTTTTCTGTTTGTGTGTGCGCACACACGTGTGCATTGGCACACATGTAGAGGTCAGAGAACAACTTGCAGGAGTTGGTTCTTTCCTTCCACCATGTGGGATTGAACTCAGGTCCTCAGGCTTAGCGGCAGATCCCCTTACCCACTGAACAAATCCACCCAGAATGCCCAGCTTCATCCTTAAGGTTTTAACAAAGAATGTGTTTGTTTTAAAAGGGTTTGTTTATATTTCCTACTAATCCAGACCTGTTTAGGCCTCCTGACAGCTTTCCTGAGTGAGCGAATGAATGGAAAGGTGTTTCTCAGTTTTCTAGTCTGGGCTTCACTGCCGTGTTGAAGGCCCTGAGTGAGATCCCTACTACTTGAGGAAAAAATGTCCCCTGACATTGTGGTACATAACACAGAAATTATCACAGAACTAGAGTTGTGGCTCACTGGGTAGAGTGCTTGCCTGATGTGCTCAGGGTCCTAGGTTCAGTTCCCAGGACCACAGAAACTAGGCATGGTGGGACACATCTGTGATCCCAGCACTGCAGAGGCAGGAGGATCAGAAGTTCCCAGTGAACTTAGTTAATTTGTGGCCAACATGGTTTATATGAGACTCTGTGTTAAAAAGAAAAGTGTGGGAGGGTGGTTGGAGAGGTGGCTCAGTGGTTAAGAGCACTTGTTGCTCTTGCAGAAGACTTGGGTTTGGTTCATGGCATCCACGTGGTGACTCACAAACCTAACTCCAGTTTTAGGGGATCCTCTGCAGGTCCTAGGCATGTGCTCGGTACTGCGTGCAATTACATACATGCAGGTGAAATCCCATATACATTTATTACTATTATTATTATTATTTGGTTTTTTGAGATAGGGCTTCTCTGTAGCTTTGGAGCCTGTCTTGGAACAAGATCTTGTAGACCAGGCTGGCCTCAAACTCACAGAAATCCACCTGCCTCTGCCTCCCAAGTGCTGGATTAAAGTCATATGCCACACTATCCCTGGCTTCATATACACTTAAAAAAAAAGAACCAGGTGTGGTGATACACACCATCAATCCCAGCACTTGAGAGGCCAAGGCAGGTGCCTATCTGATCAAGGCTAGCCTGGTCTACATAGAGAGCTCCAGGTCAGCCAGGACTAGATAATGAGAAGTTGTGTTGCCCACCCTCTTCCCCCAAGAAGCGTCTACAGTGGAACTCCAGAAGACACCTTATCTGAATGAACAGGTTTAAAACCCTTGTTGGGCAGGAGTAGGGACAGAGAAGGGTCCCCGGCCACCCCTAGCAACATCCTGTCCAGTGGCTCTGTTAACATGACACTGTCCTCAGTGCTCCAGGTCACAGACGGCATGGGCTCTCGGTTCCTCTTGGCTCTCTTCCTGGTCCTCCTGGTGTTGGGATGTGGTGAGTGGGGCTTCAAGGTGGTGGGGAGTGGGTGGTGGTCGGTGAGGAAGGGGTGGAGTCGTCTTCAAGCAGGTTTCCACATTCCTCTGCCACCCCTCTTCTCCCTCACAATGCTTCCGCTTACCAAAGCCCCCTGTGTGCCTCCAATCTCACCATCACCTCGGGTTTCTCCCAGAGGTCCAAGCAGCCCAGCAGCCGCAGCAAGATGATCCAGGCAGTCCAGCTCTGCTGGACAAGGTGCAGGAGTCCATCTCCAGTTACTGGGACACGGCTAAGGCGGCTGCCCAAGACCTATACCAGAAAACATACCTGACCAGTGTGGATGAGAAACTCAGGTGCGTCCTGCCTGGTAGAGACAGATCCTGGCACACTCCAGTAGATCAGGGACCATGCCCAGCCTCCTCCTTCACACCATGGGATCCAGACCCCAGGTGTCCTCTCTCAGACATTTTCTCTCAAATGCAGAGGTCCAAACCCTGCTTTGTCTCCCTCAGACCCAGGGCTCCATTTTCTAGGCTCTTCCTCCAATCCCCCTCTGCTTTCTCTCCAGGGACATGTACAGCAAAAGCTCGGCAGCCATGACCACTTACGCCAGCATTTTTACGGATCAGATTCTTACTCTCTTAAAGGGCGAGTAAACCCCGTGTGAGGAGAAGGGAGAACCAGCCCTCGGGCTCTTTGCCCTCATCACCTGACCAGGATGGGTCTACATTCCACTGTCCCAGCAGCCCTTGTCTTCCTGTTCCCATCTCCACACTGAATTCTTTCAGTGAAAGAATAAACAAACCCAGTTCACTGACTTGGGTGTGGCCTTTTTTTCTGAGACTCCCAGAGCCTATGGAATCTAGTCAACATTTGATGGGTGTGGTTTTCTGACAAGATGGTTAGCATCCTGCGTTCTGAACATTTGGTGAGTACCTGCATGCCTGTGCCTTTAACCCCAGACCTGTTCCATTGGAATGAAGGGGTAACTACAAGCCAGGCATGTGGATGTGAACCTGAGCGTGATACCTGAGGCAGGAGGATCATAGCCATCTAAACCCTGGGCTACATAGTGAGTTTTAGTTTTCTTTTAAAATTGCACTTATTTATTTATTTACTTGGTTTGTTTTGAGACAAGGTCTCTCCACGTAGCTCTGGCTCGCTCTGTAGACCAGGCTGGCCTTGAACTCACAGAGATCCTTCTGCCTCTGCCTAACAGTGCTGGGATCAAAGGTGTGCGCCACCAAACCCTTTTTCCTCTTTTTTCTTTTTTTACACAGCAAGATTTTTGAGGCCAGCTTAGGTGGCAATGTAAGATCTGTCTCAAAACAATCATACAAATAATGCGCACACACATACACACACACAATTTTAAAATAACAAATAAATAATTTTAATACCCCCAAAATATCCAGATGTAGCAGCTGGAGCCTATATTTACAACACTCCCGCAGTCTTGAGACGGAGGCAGGGAAATCAGAAATTCAAGGTTATTCTCCACTATATAGTGAGTTTCAAATTAGCCTGGGGTGCATGAGACCCTGTTTCAAAACCAAACCAAACCAAATAGACACACACCGGGCTGGTTAGGTGGCTCTGAGAGTACAGGTGGTCTATCCGCAGAACCCACGTCAAGCGGGAGGAGAGAACCACTCCACAAAGCTGACCTCTGGCCTCCATAGGCATGCGCGTGTATATGTATACACTTATATATACACACATAATGGCACACTCCTTTATTTATTTTATTTTATTTTTTTGCTTTTCAAGACAGGGTTTCTCTGAATAACAGTCCTAGCTGTCCTGGATCTAGTTCTTTTTTTTTTTTTTTTTTTGGTTTGTTTTTTTTTTGGTTTTTCGAGACAGGGTTTCTCTGTGGTTTTGGAGCCTGTCCTGGAACTAGCTCTTGTAGACCAGGCTGGTCTCGAACTCACAGAGATCCGCCTGCCTCTGCCTCCCAAGTGCTGGGATTAAAGGCGTGTGCCACCACCGCCCGGCTTGGATCTAGTTCTTGTAGGCCAGGCTGGCCTCGAATTCACAGAGATCTGCCTGCCTCTGCCTTCTGAGTGCTGGAATTAAAGGCATGCACTACCATCACCCGGCTAATTCCAACTCCTGGGAGGCAGAGGCAGGCAGACCTTTGTGAGTTTGAGGCCAGCCTGGTCTACAGAGTTAGTTCCAGGACAACTAGGACTACACAGAGAAAAGAAACCCTATCTCAAAAAACAAACAAATTGCCCAGATCACGTAGTACCCCCCAAAACCAACCAGGAGACCGAGTCTTGTATGTAAAAGAACTTTTATTCTTACACAAGTTTGCAAACTCAGTCTCTCTGTGTGTCCAACGTATTAGGTAGGTATGGTGGCACACATCTATAATCCCAGCACCTGGGGGGCTGAGGAAGGCAGATCTCTGTGGGAAAAAAAAAGAAAGAAAAAAGAAGCCAACCGCTCAATGGTGGCACACACCTTTAATCCCAGGCAGGCAGATCTTTTATGAGTTTGAGTTCAGCCTGGTCTACAGAGCGAGTTTGAAGACATTCAGGGCTGTTACACAGAGAAACCCTGACTCAAAAACAAAACAAGTCAATAGTTGAAAGCATTTTGATGATTATAACTTCGTCATAAGTTTCCTTTGTTTGTTCTTTTGTTTACCGAAGATAAGGTCTTACATGCAGCCCAGGTCTTCCCCCTCACCCTCTTGAGTGGACTGAGGACAGGTCTGTGTTCCTCTCTCTTGTGTCCCATAGGTGGCGCTGTTGGTCCCGTAGAGGACCCATGTCCTGAATTCTCTTAATTTGTTAGGCAATAACCTACGGGCCAGTCTTTCAATACTCCGGGGCAATTTTCCAGGTCCTGAGGCAGGGCAGCTGTGAGTCCAGTAAAAAACAGGGAGTGGGAAGGAGGGGCGGTGGAAGGCTCCCAAGTCCCCAGGGCCTGGGAAGAACTGAGGCTGCCAAGCTCTGGGGGTGTTTGGGAGGGGGAGATGCAGGGGGAACAATTCCCGCTCTGTGCACTGTTTCCCACAGACTCAAGCCAAAGGGAATCACTGCCCAGGCCAGTTCTGCTCTCAGCCAATCCCGGTACCACCCGCGAATTCCTTTCTTTCTCAGATTCCCAACCACCTCCGTTTAGGACCCCACTGTCCAGGCGCCCAGATTCAGCCTCTCTAAGAACTGAGTGATCGGAACCCTAGATTTCTCCTTTTTCAGACTTAGGACTGTGGATCTTGCGTTTTGTCTCCTGAAGACTTAGAAAATGGGGTGGGTCAGTCCCCCTTCTCCTTTAGAATCTGTAAACACAGTTCCTGGTGGAGTTGGGTGCCCCCTAATGGTGAGCAGAATGAGTCGATTCTGTGATCCACTTAATGGTATGAATCAAATCGGCTCTGAGTGCAGGCCAAGCGAGACCTGTAATCTCAGTTTATGACAATTCCTGGCCAACCTCCACAACATAGTGAGAACTTGTCTCAACAACAAAAGCCTGGTTGTTTGCTTGCTTGCTTGTTTGTTTTTTCAAGGCAGGTTTCTCTGCACAGCCCTGGCTGTCCTGGAAATTGATCTGTAGACCAGACTGGCTTCAAACTCACCTGCATCTACCTGGGATTAAAGGTGTTCAAAAAGCGCCGGGTGGCGGTGGCTGGTGCACACCTTTAATCCCAGCACTCAGGAGGCAGAGGCAGGTGGATCTCTGTGAGTTTGAGGCCAGCCTGGTCTACAAAGCGAGTTCTAGGACAGCCAGAACTAAACAGTGAAACCCTGTCTCGAAAAACAAACAAACAAAACTAAAAAACAAAAGCCCTGGTTTTATAGTGCTGGATATTGAACCCAGGGTGTTGTGAGCTCTATCAAGCACTCTATTAACTACACCCTCACCCTCATTTGAATGTTATAAAAATTTAATTTTGCGTTTGAGTGTTTAGCCTGCCTGTATGTGAATGACTGGCATCCAAGGAGGTCATAAGAGAACATTGGGTCCCCTAGAGCCTTAGCTACAAATGGTTATGAACTTCCATGTAGGCACTGAGAATTGAACCTAGGACCTGAGTTCTCTAGCATCCAGTGCTCTTTCTAAGGATTATTTATTTTATGTATGAGTGCTTTATGTGCACATAACACCTTTATGCCAGAAGAGGGCATTGGATCCCAAGAGACATGGCTATGAACTGCCATGTGGGTGCTGGGAATTGAACTCAGGACCTCTGGAAGAGCAGTCAGTGCTCTTTCACTGAGCCATCTCTCCAGCCTTGCATCCAGTGCTCTTAACTACCGAGCCAACATTCCCGCCTTCATCTGCCTGCCTCTGCCTACTCAATGTTGCACCGCCACACCCAGCCTGGCCACTCCGAATACTTCAGTCTCTTCTTGCCATGTGGTGACGAGAGCTTGGTTTTTTCATTCGCCAGGGATCCTGAAGTCAGTGCTGGGGACACATCAGTGACCACAGTAATCTCAAGCCTGGCCTGCATAGTGCAGGTAGATACATTCAGTCATGGGAATATTGCTACTCAGTAGGCATAGATGGGGGAACTGAGGAGACTAGGGAGCCTGGAGGGCTTTCCAGAGGAAGAAGTACTACCAGAGAGCTGAGATCTAAAGGATAGGAGAGCAAGCAGAGAATAAAAGGGTAGATGCTTACTTTTTTTTTTTTTTTTTTTTTTTTTTTTTGGTTTTTCGAGACAGGGTTTCTCTGTGGTTTTGGAGCCTGTCCTGGAACTAGCTCTTGTAGACCAGGCTGGTCTCAAACTCACAGAGATCCGCCTGCCTCTGCCTCCCAAGTGCTGGGATTAAAGGCGTGCGCCACCACTGCCCGGCAGATGCTTACTTTTTACATTTTATTATGATGGGGGGGGCGTGCGCATGGCACATGTGTGGAAGTCAGAGGGCATCTTTTAGGAATTACCTGTCTTTCATCATGTGAGTTCCAGGACTTGAACTCCCAAGAGCGTTATCTTTACACTTTTGATCTTACTAGGTCTTTACAGTTGCCATGCTGGGGGAGGGGAGTAATATAACTCATAGCTAGGAGGGAGGGAGATGCTGTCAAGCCATTTAGCCTGTCAAGAGCAGATGTGGATCTCTTTTGTCTTTTTGCTAGACAGGGTCTCTAGTAACTCAGACTAACCTAGAACTTGCTATGTAGTGGAGGCTGGCCTTGAACATCTGATTCACTTGTGTCCAGGATTACAGGTGTGCATCACCGTGCCCAGCTGGCTGTGGTACTAGGAAGGGAACACAGGGCCTCCTGCATAGGTTAGGAGTTCCACCGAATTTCATTCCCTGCCACAACCTGATATGAACCCAGGTGAGACTGAGGCAGGAAAGAAAGACAAAAAATTGCCAGTGGTGGGGCACGTCTTTAATCCCAGCACTCGGGAGGCAGAGGCAGGCCGGCGGATCTCTGTGAGTTCAAGACCAATCTGGTCTACAGAGTGAGTTCCAGCACAGTCAGGGCTACACAGAAACCCTGTCTCGAAAAACCAAAAAGAAAAAGAAAAAAAAAAAAAAAGATAAAAAATCCAGGGAACAAAGGGAAAAATGGGAAGAGGAGGGTCTCTCTCGGGGGGTCCTGTTTGCCTTTTCTGTGTAGTCAGGAAACTTGAGAAACCAATGATACAGCAAAAATTGCCTGCAGGAACAACTCATGTCTTCCTAAAGTAGTTTGAATGAGGATGTCCCCTCCCACACAGGGTGAAGAGATGTGAACACCTGGTCCTCATTTGGGAACCTTTAGGATGTGAGGTCGAGCTACAGGAAGTATGTCACTGAAAGTGAGTGTTGACAGAGGCTTCATGACGGACACAGCTCCCTCCCTCTGCTCCATGCATGCATCTGAAGGTCAGCTCTTTGATTCTTGCTCCAGTCACAGTACCTGCTGCCTGTTGCCATGCATCCCTGCCATGTTCCATATGGTTCCCTGGAACCATAGCCCAAAACAAACTCTTCCTTCCAAGATCACTTTTGGCCATGGTATCTTATCATAGCAATGAAAACGTGACCGATACAGACTTCACGTGGCTCGCTGCGACCTCAGAGATCCACCTGTCTCTGCCTCCCGAGTGAGGGCTGAGATTAAATGCATTTGACACCACTGCCTGGCTAATTTATTTATCTTTGTTTTAGGTACATTAGTCTTTCTCCTGCATGTATGTGAGGGTGTCGGATCCCCTGGAACTGGAGTTGCAGTCGGTTGTGAGCTGCCACGTGGGGCTGGGAATTGAACCTGGGTCCTCTGGAAGAACAGCCAGTGCTCTTAACCTCTGAGCTGTTTCTCCAGCCCCTTATGATAAAGATGTGCTGTTGATTGGGTCTGCGGAGATAGCTCAGCTGTTCTTCCAGAGCACCTGGGTTCTATTCCCAGCATCCACATGGACACTCAGAATAATCTCTATGGCGTAATTGGATATCAACATGTAGAAAAATGAAAATAGACCCATATCTATCACCATGCACAAAACTCAAGTCCAAATGGATCAAAGACCTCAACATAAAGCCAGCCACACTGAACCTCATAGAAGAGAAAGTGGGAAGTACACTTGAACGCATTGGCACAGGAGACCACTTCCTAAATAAAAACCCAGTAGCACAGACACTAAGAGAAACAATTAATAAATGGGACCTCCTGAAACTGAAAAGCTTCTGTAAAGCAAAGGACAGGGTCAACAAGACAAAACAACAGCCTACAGAATGGGAAAAGATCTTCACTAATCCCACATCAGACAGAGGTCTGATCTCCAAAATATACAAAGAACTCAAGAAATTGGACACCAAAAGATCACATAATCCAATAAAAAAAAGAGTACAGATCTAAACAGAGAACTCTCAACAGAGGAATCTAAAATGGCTGAAAGACACTTAAGGAAATGTTCAACATCCTTAGTCATCAGAGAAATGCAAATCAAAACAACTCTGAGATTCCATCTTACACCTGTAAGAATGGCCAAGATCAAAAACACTGATGACACCTTATGCTGGAGAGGTTGTGGGGTAAAGGGAACACTTCTGCATTGCTGGTGGGAATGCAAGCTGGTACAGCTCCTTTGAATGTCAGTGTGGCAATTTCTCAGAAAATCAGGAAACAACCTTCCTCAAGACCCATTAATACCACTTTTGGGTATATATCCAAAGGATGCTCAATTGTGCCACAAGGACATGTGCTCAAATGTTCATAGCAGCTTTGTTTGACATAGCCAGAACCTAGAAACAACCTAAATGCCCCTCGATCAAAGAATGGATACGACAAATGTGGTGCATTTACACAATGGAGTACTACACAACAGAAAAATAGCGACAGCTTGAATTTTGCAGGAAAATGGATGGAACTAAAACACTATTTTAAGTGAGGTAACCCAGACACAGAAAGACAATTTTCACATGTACTCACTCATAGGTGGTTTTTAAACATAAAGCAAAGAAAGCCAGCCTACAAACCACAATCCCAGAGAATTAAGAGAGACTTACATAGATATAATCTACATGGGAAGTAGAAAATATAAAAAGACAAGATCTCCTGAGTAAATTGGGAGCATGGGGACCTTGGGGGAGGGTTGAAGGGGGAGGGAAGAGGCAGGGAGGGAAGCAGAGAAAAACATAGAGCTCAATAAATATCAATAAAATAAAATTGAAAAAAAAGTCTCTAAATCTAGTCCCAGGGGACCTGGTGGCCTTTTTAAGCCTTCAAGGGCCCTAGGTACGTACACAGTGCCCATCCATATGTGAAGACATAAAATAGCCAGGCGGTGGTGGCACATGCCTTTAATCCCAGCACTCGGGAGGCAGAGGCAGGTGGATCTCTGTGAGTTTAAGGCCAACCTGGTCTACAAGAGCTAGTTCCAGGACAGGCTCCAAAGCTATAGAGAAAAAACCCTGTCTCGAAAAGCAAAAACAAAAGACATAAAATAATCTAAAAACAATGTAAAGAGTTTTCAGTGGGGCTGAAGGAATATCTCAGCAGTTAAGAGGGCTTGCTTCTTCCTGACCAGCATTCAGTTCCTAGCCCTTTGATTGGGCAGGCTTGTCTCCATCTGACCAGCGTTCAGTTCCCAGCCCTTTGGCTGGGCAGGCCAAACTGCTTGTAACTCTTTCTGAAACAGGGCATAGTTATGTAGCCCAGACTGGCCTAGAACTCAAAGATTTGCTTGCTTCTGCCTTCCAAGTGCTGGGACCAAAGTCGTGTGCCAACACACCCAATCCTTGATTGCAGTCCTTTGGGAGATATTGGAGCTAATCTAAAATTTGATTTTGTAGCTAATTAAATTATGGCATTCTAGCTTAGTGTGCTAGCCATGAACCTGTCCATCCCAGCTCGGGAAGCCGGTGCTGGAAGATGTGGCAAATTCTACGACTGCCACGTTTCAAGGCCGTTTCATTCCCCTACCAGGTCAAAACAAACAAAACACAAAATAGGAAGAGTTATTAAGCTCATGGTTCATGTCTGTATCCTCAGTACTATGGAGGTTGAGGCAGGAGGATCACGAGTTGAGTCCAGCCTGGGGTAAAATATGAGATCCTGTCCTTAAAAAAATTGTGCTGGATGGTGGCACACACCTGTAATCCCAGCACTGGGGAGGGAGAAGCAGACGATCTCTTTGAGTTCAAGACCAGCCTGGTCTACAGAGCGAGTTCCAAAAGAGTCAACGCTAGAGAAATCCTTTGTATCAGGGGAAAAAAATACTCAAAACAAGAAATTCTGTCTTTCACTGGGTGGTGGTGGCTCACACTTTTAATCCCAGGGAGGCAGAGGCAGGCAGATCTCTGTTGAGTTCGAGGCCAGGCTGGTCTACAGATGAGTTCCAGGACAGCCAGAGATAGAGTGTAAAACTTTAAGAAAATTCTGAGGACAATTCTGAGCCCTCTCAGTCTCAGTAGTAGTGCTCCTCCCCCTCCCCTGGGAACCAAGGACCTAACAACTATACATGCAAGTACTGAAATGTTGGGAACTTTCCACCATCTCCCTGCGTCCTTGTGAATGTTCTATGGAATAGGGGCAAGATAACCCTTAGGTGTTGACTCAGTTCCTAGTGTTTTGACTCAGTCCCTGGGAAAGGGGCAAAATGACCCTCAGATGTTCCCTCTTACCTCATTTGATCTGGCAACCGCCCTCCAGCCAATTATTGGTAATAGCCCTTTTGAATAAGCCAATCATAATAGTTAAAGAACAACCCCCAGACACCCCCCCTTGTTTCTGTGGCTTTTTACTTTTAAAGTAGCCTGTACCAGCCTTTAGGGGTCTTTCTGGCTTCTCGAATGCTGAAAAGACCCTGTCATGACAGAATTAACGAAATCCTCATGCTTTTACATCAACTGTGGTGTGAGAGATGGTCTCTTGGGGCGACTCCTCCTGGTAGTTGTCCTCTAGGGTCCAACAAGAGAAACCCCGTCTCAAAAAAAAAAAAAAAATAAAATAAAATAAAGAAATCCTGTCTCTCGGAAAAAAAAACCCTCAAAATAAATAAATTCATTTGAGCCCAGCCGGGCGGTGGTGGCGCACGCCTTTAATCCCAGCACTTGGGAGGCAGAGGCAGGCGGATCTCTGTGAGTTCGAGACCAGCCTGGTCTACAAGAGCTAGTTCCAGGACAGGCTCCAAAAGCCACAGAGAAACCCTGTCTCGAAAAACCAAAAAAAAAAAAAAAATTCATTTGAGCCCAAGAAATGGTGTTTAAAAGCGGGGAGGTTTGCTGGAAAGCATAAAGTTCTATTGGAGTGCACATTAAGTTGCCTAAAAGTGGCTAGGGTCCCATTTCCAGGTGTGGTGTCGTTAAAAACCCTGAAATAGGGCCTCTGAATGCTACCACCTTCGGGGACTTGATGGCGAAAGCTTAGACTAAGGAAAACCACACCAAAAGTGAAGAGCACAAACCAACAACCACCCGCGAACCCGACAACTACGGCTCCACCACGGACTTCCCGTCCGAGCGGGGAGCGGCTCCAGCGGGTTTTCTACGGTGGCCGAAAAGCTCAGGAACTATAACCTGTAGAACTCGCGAAAAACAGCGAGAGTAAGCGGAGCAGATTGCTAGGAACGACCGACCGTACTGTCCGAAAAGACCCGCCAGCTTGGCCCAGGGTATGAGAGGAACAGTTTAGACTAGAAAGAGCACTTCGGAGCAGTTCCTTCCTGTTAGATCAAAACAAAACAAACAAAAACACACACACAAATAGCCTCCAGCGAAATGTTAGGGCGGAAGCCGAGTACGGTGGCCCAATCGGGCCTTCCAAGGGGTGCGGATACGGTAGCCTGGCGGGGCCGGCGAAGTGTGAAATCTCGCGCGATCGCGCTGGCGCCGTCGGAGACGGGGCGGGGCTGGCGGCGGGGGCGGGGACCCGGAGCGGGAAGATGGCGGCGGCGCAGGAGGCGGACGGGGCCGGCAGCGCCGTGGTGGCGGCCGGGGGTGGCAGCTCTGGTCAGGTACGGAGGCCGAGAGGTGCCTGAGGGGGGCGCTTCCCCAGCGGGGGGCACTCCCGCGTGGAGTGTCTTGTCTCTTTTGGAGGAATCGCGTGCACCGGGGGCTCCTTGCCCCAGAGGGACCTTGACTATTGGGCCCAGGCAGCACTCGGCCGCCCAGGAGGCCGGACCGTGGCGGGAACCGGGCCCTGTTGCGCGCCAGGTCTCCTGCAGGCTCGCGCCGGGCGCCCGCCAGACTCCCAGCTCGAGCCAAGGAGAGGGACGCAGACTCGTAAACCCAGACGTCCTAGGTTCTCTACTGTGCTCCAGGCTCCAGCACCGTTCCTAGAGTGCTCTGGTGTTCCGGGTCCGCTCCGCAGTGCCTGAGATACGGGGCAGTATTTGGTTAATCGGGAGTTTTCTAGCTCTGGGGAAATACGGTAATTATGATGGGTAAAGGGCATGGGCTGCGGAGGCCGACAGACCCATTTTACAGACGAGGATCCCAGGGACAGCAAGACGAAGACACTTACGGAAGGTCACCCAGGTTAACTTTGGCTCCCGCTCCATGAAAAGGCTGACTGCGGGTGGTCTGTCCTGAGCTGGGTGCTCCCTGTCTAAACTGACCACATAGAGAAATTGGTCCAGATGCATTTGCCTGCTAACCCAGCACCACTCAAACTACACCGAGACCTCGGAGCACACCAGTTCACTCAGGTTTCGTGCAGGCTTCTGGGAGAATTGATGGAGTGACAGCAAGGTGCTGTCGGCCCACCCACCAGGATGTCACTGACACGTAGGAGGCTGCTCAGGGCTGATGAGTACCGCCTGGGAGGGAGGCAGGAACCTAACTCTGTGTGACCTTGGACAAGTTTCTTTCTGTGGGCCTTCATTTCTCCAGTGGTTAATGGACGAATTGGGTGGGAGGGCTAGCCTTGTGGGCTGTAAAGATGGCTCGAGCCACGTCCCTGCAGTGAGGAGAGCCGGTGAAGAAGCTGCAGTATGCCGGGTGGTGGTGGCGCACGCCTTTAATCCCAGCACTTGGGAGGCAGAGGCAGGCGGATCTCTGTGAGTTCGAGTCCAGCCTGGTCTACAAGAGCTAGTTCCAGGACAGACTCCAAAACCACAGAGAAACCCTGTCTCGAAAAACCAAAAAAAGAAAAAAAAAAAAAAAAGAAGCTGCAGTGTAAACAGAAGGGTAGAGACAGAAATCTGGATAAGAGGCTGCAGGATCTCCCAGGCAGGGCACATATGCTCTTTTGGGGGGAATTACCAGGCTAAAGTTATGAGATAGAGCCCAGCGTATCTGGACTAAGTCTTTCTGGCATTTCCAGCCAGCCCTAGGGTGCAGGCATCTTGGGGAATTGTCATTGGTTGAGTCCTTGCTGGGATGAATGCATTGGTCTGTAGGGACTTCCTAGTCTCTGGACTGTGGTCCTCCTCCTTTAAATGCCTATCAATTAATGGGTGTCAGTGGCATGAGAGATCAAGACTTACAGTGTGTTGAACTTCCAGACACATCTGGAGCCTCTCTGGTTCCCATCTGTGCCCTAAATCTTTTGTCTGTTACTTGAGTCAGGGTCTTTCTATGAAGCTCAGGCTGGCCCTGAACTCGCCACCCTTCTGCTTCAGCCTTCAGTGCTGGGATGATCGGCATGTCACTAATCCTAGTTCATGCTTATAAACTTTTAACATCCTTTGGCCCTCAGGATAAAGTACGCACTGTTTTTTTTAAAGCAGATCAAGACCTGGCATGACTTTTTTTTTTGGACTAGACTAGGCTTTTTTTCTTTTTTTTTTTTTGGTTTTTTTTTTTTTTGGGTTTTTTCGAGACAGGGTTTCTCTGTGGCTTTGGAGCCTGTCCTGGAACTAACTCTTGTAGACCAGGCTGGTCTCGAACTCACAGAGATCCGCCTGCCTCTGCCTCCTGAGTGCTGGGATTAAAGGCGTGCGCCACCACCTTCCGGCTTAGACTAGGCTTTCTTTATTCCTTTTTCCATTTTAGTCCTTTCTCTCTCTCCCTCCCCCCACTTTCTTTTTTTCAAGACAGGGTTTCTCTGTGTGTAGCTCTGGCTGTCCTGGAACCCACTCAGAGATACGTCTGCCCTCTGCCTCCCAAATACAGCCCGGCCTAGACTAGGCTTTTAGCACCCTTGGTTATTGACATTTTGAGTTGGGAAATCTTTCAGTGTGGGGCTGCACCTGCACTTTAGGATCCTTAGCACTGCCTCTGGTGTTTGTAGACTACGTTGTAGTGGGCATGCACCTTCCTGGCTTGACAACCAAAAATGTCTCTAGAAACTTCTAAATGTTCTTGGGGGTAGGGGCGGGCAGAATGACCTGTGCTAGAGAGCCAGAGATTGGAGAATGTCCCCCACTGCAAATCTGGCCTCCTCGCAGTCTCCTTCTCTTGTTTCTCACTCTCGGGTCCTTGTGTCTGCCATCTCACACAGGCCCCAGGAGCATCCACTAAGGAACCTCGGAGGTAGCTGTAATCACAAGGCACCTGCAGGACCCACAGGAGGCAGGGCAGTTTTTGTTTTTGTTTATTTGTTTGCTTGAAGAGTCTCCATGTTACCCAGGCTGGCCTCAGATTCAAACTCCTCTGCCTCAGCCTCCTAACAGGAGCCAGCATACCCCCTACCTGGATGATCTTTACTTGTCCTCTGATCTAAGATTTCCTCTCCCAAGATAGAAGTCCTCCCAGGTTGGGTCAGGTGTGCCCTTTGGGCTCCTGGGGTTCTGCTGGGCCAACTACTCTGTTGGGATTGTCTTCTCTACTATACTCTTGGCCAATACTGTATCACTAGCCCCTCAGCTCAGGGCTGGCCCAGAGAAGGTGCTAAGAGTGGGAAAGTTTGTGTTTGTTTTGAGGCAGGGTTTCTCTGTGTAACAGTCCAGGGCCTCGTTCTGTAGACCAGGCTGGCCTCGAACTTACAGAGATCCACCTGCCTCTGCCTCCTGAGTGCTGGAATTAAAGGTGTGCACCACCACTGCCTGACTGTTCTGTTTTCAACAATGGTATAGGTAGTGGGACCCAGGAGGGTTCCTGCATGCTTAGCCAGCCCTCCACACTGAGCTACACCCTAGCCCATCCCTGGCAGGTGTTCTGTGCCAACTCACTTCTGCAGCAGTGAATGGGACTTAGCCAGAGGCTGGACTGAGTTGGAGTCTGGGTGGTCATGGTGGATCTCAGCGGTCCTTGAAGGCATGATTCTATACAGCCATGGCGGTCACAGCTGTTCCCAGACTGGTTGGAGCCTCGACAGGAGCTGTACTTTCCTCTCTGCTACCTTCACATTCTCTCGCATCGTCCCCTAGCCAACTGGCTTAGTAGGGAGCAGGCAGATCCTTCCCTTGCCTTTGTCACAGCAGCCTGCTCCTCTTCCCTCCGCAGGTGCCTGACTCGCTGGGGACATGGTTGTGGGTAAAATAGGCTCTGCTTTCCCAGACCTTGTGAGCCCAGTCGGAGGTGGGGAAGCATGGATGGGGACACAGTAATAAAAATCTCCCTGATCTCAGATGACAGTGACTTGGACAGATACATTGCTGGGATGTAGTATGGAGTGAGTGGTAGGTAGGTGGGAGAGCTGCCTTTTAAGTAGGGTCATGGGAAGACTTCTCAGAGGAGGTGGCACTTTGTCAAAGACCTAAGAGAGGTAAAAGAATTTCCAGAAAGAAAAACCATTGATGTAATGGAACTAGCCTGTACAAAGGCCCTGAGGTAGAAGATATGTGGCATGAGGAAGGGCATCAGACAGGCTAAGTAAGCACTGTGGCCAGACAGGTAGGGGGAGAGAACAGAGAAGTGGGGAGGCATGACGTGCCAGGCTAGTGAGGATTTGACCTTGACTCCATGGGCAAGGGGAGCCACAGGAGGGTCACCTCTTTGTTGAAGTCCAGCGTAGATACAGTCACAGTTGTTTGAGAGTGTAGTGGCTTTGGATGCACTCTACAGTGTTAGACCACAGGGTCCTGGTTTTAGGATTTCCTTCTTCAGAACCCAAATCTCAGATGCTCAAGTCCCTCTGTAGAGTAGCACACTGTTGGCATGTAACCCGCCTGCCTCACGGTCCGTGCTGGTGGGGTGGAAATGCTCTGCAAGTAGCTGCTGTGCTGTGTTGGTTAGGAGATGTGACAGAAAACAGACTGTAAACGTGCAGGCCAAAAGCAGTTTTAGTTTGTGTTTTTAGTTTTTTTTTTAAGATTGATTTATTTTTTTCATATGGGTGTTTTGCCTGCATGTATGTGTGTACAGCACATGTTTGCCTGTTGCCTATAGAGGTCAGATCCCTTAGAATAGGTGATGGATGGTTGTGAGCTCATAACTGCTCAACCATCTCTCCAACCCTGTTTTTGTGGGTTTTCTTTTTTCTCTTTCTTTCTTTCTTTCTTTCTTTCTTTCTTTCTTTCTTTCTTTTTCTTTCTTTCTTTCTTTTGGTTTGGTTTTTGGTTTTTCTGTTTTTTTTTTGTTTGTTTTGTTTTATTTTGTTTGCTTGCTTGTTCGTTTGTTTTGGTTTTTTAAGACAGAACTCTGTAGCTTTGGAGCCTGTCCTGGAACTTGCTCTGTATATCAGGCTGGCCTCGAACTCACAGAGATCCGCCTGCCTCTGCCTCCCGAGTGCTGGGATTAAAGGCGTGCGCCACCACCACCCGGCACCAGGGTGGCTTTTAACTCAGAGATCCAGCTGCCTTTGCCTCCCAAGTACTGACTTTAAAGGCGTGTGCCACCACCTAGCTTTAATGCTGTTTTGTAGAGAAAGGACCTCATGTATAACCTAGGTTGGCTTCCAACTCAAGGCAGCCCTCTAGCCTTTCCTTCAAAGAGTTGGTATTACAGGTATACACCACCTCACCTGCTTAGATGCAGTTAAAACTCTGGGGTTCGAGAGGCTGGGGAGATGGTTCGGCCATATAAGCCTGGCAACCAGTGTTTGTCCCTAAAGTCTACATAAAAACTAAGGGAGCGCTAACTCTAGAGTTGTCCTCCAGACGCCACACACATCACACACACAACAATGAGAAGTAATTACTCATGTATTGACTTTTTTTTTTTTTTTTGAGACAGGGTTTCTCTGTAGCTTGAGCATGTGTACTTCTTTGAGACAGGAGCTTTCTTTGTATCCTTGACCGACCCAGAACTCACCATGTAGATCAGATTGGGTTCAAACCCACAGAAATCTGCCTGTGTTTGTTTCGTGGGTGCTGGGATTGCGGGATTGCACACCTCTCGGGCTGGAAAGCTGGCTGGCTCAGCCAATGAGAGGCTATACTGCTTTTGTGGGAGACTGCAGTTCAGTTTCCTCACCCACATTGGGCAACTCACAAGTAACTGCCTGTAAGTCCAGCTCAGGCTCGGCAGCCTCCAGGGGCAACTGCATGCAAATGCATATACAGTGTGTATGCACATGCTGACATACACAATTAAAAAAATGCATATACAGTGTGTATGCACATGCTGACATACACAATTAAAAAAGCCAGGGGTATTGGTACATACCTTTAATCCCAGCACTTGGTAAGTTTGAGGCCAGCCTGATCTATATAGAAAGTTCCAGGATGCCAGGCGGTGGTGGCACATGCCTTTAATCTCAGTACTGGGAGGCAGAGACAGGCGGATCTCAGTGAGTTCGAGGCCAGTCTGGTCTACCAAGCAGTTTCAGGACAGCCAGGACTGTTACATGGAGAAACCCTGTCTTGAAAAACCAAAAAAAAAAAAAAAAAAAAGGTCCAGGATAGCTAGGGCTATGTAGACCCTGTCTCGAAAGACAAAAACAAAACAAATCAGTGTTTAGTGATAGATAAGACAAACAGACTGGCAGACAAAAACCTTTGGGTGGCTCAGTAGTTAAGAACACTTGCTGCTTTTTCAGAGGACTAGGTTTGATGCCCATCACTGTGAGGAGAAACAGCCAGGTGTGAT
Source organism: Chionomys nivalis (assembly GCF_950005125.1). Lineage (NCBI taxonomy): Eukaryota > Metazoa > Chordata > Mammalia > Rodentia > Cricetidae > Chionomys > Chionomys nivalis. The sequence continues at coordinate 77,881,028 of NC_080087.1, read as the reverse complement.
TTCAAATCTTGACCTGGCCACCACCTCTCTTCCTGATTCTGAGTCTATCTAGACTTGCTAGAAACCTTAGTTCCACCATCAGCCTTCTCAGTGAGGTCTGGTGGAAGGTTTTCACCTTGTAGCCAGACAGGTCTGTTGGCCCTTATACTTTCTCCACTATTAAAACACCCTTCCCTAAGTTCCCCATGTGACTGCATCTTTCACAGCCTGCGAGGCTCACTGAGTTGTTGACCCAGTCTGTGTGGGTTCCTACACCCCATGTCCTGGTGTCTGTCTCCTGCTTATTTCTCCAAAGCATATTTTCTGTTTATCTTAGTTACGTATTTTAGGAAGAACGTTGATTGTACCACAGAAAGGGCTGGGTAGACGCTGGACTACTGCCTAAATCAGGTCGGTGATAGGCTGGTAGGTCAGCAGGTAGGGAGAAGGTAGAGAAGCAGATGTAAATGGATGCTAGGTCGGTCTGTAGGTGAGTGTCGGCGTGGTAGGCATGTGGCGCTGCACACGGCTCGTTACTGCTTGCTGTTCTGCAGGTATGTTTCCATCTTGATGCAGCCTGGGCCACCGGGCCCCTGAGCTTAGTGGCTGCCACCTAGCTCAGGGCCTGGCACACAGTAGGTATGCAGAGCAGTTCTGGGAACTCATGGAGGGGAGCTTTTCTGTTAACTCTGTGCCAGTATTTTCACAAGTTTGTCTCCAGGGCAAAGGGCGTGACATGCCTAAGGAGTCTCAGGCAAGAACCGTGGGAGAAGCTGAGGTCTACTAGACCCCAGAGTTGACCCCTCCCTGCCACCTCGGTGCTGTCCTGCACTTTGGGTAATAATAAGAAGGGCTCTTGCTGGTAATGGGGACAAGAGGTAACAAATGACACCTGTCCTGCTCCATGGCTGCTTTGCTCTGTTCCCTTTTGGGAATTGATCAGGAAAGATGTGTGAGCCTGGTGGAGAAGGCTGAGCAGTGGAGCCTGGGGACCATGGGTGTGTGTGTGGCCCCGGGACATTGAGGCACTGTATCTGTTGACTTCACAGGTAGATCAGGTGCTGATTCTCCCCAATACCCATGGTGGTGCAGCTCCTGCCCACCCCCTTTTTAAAGATTGATTTGTTTTATTTTATACATCTGAGGACTTTGCCTGCATGTATGTGTATGTACTACATGCGTGCCTAGCACCCGTGGAGGTCAGAAAAGGGTGTTGGATCCCCTGGAACTGGAGTTATGGATGGTTGTAAGCCACTGTGTGGGTGCTGGGTACTGGGGTTCTCAGAGCAGCCTGTGCTCTGAACTGCTGTGCTTCTCTAGAGCCCTCAGGTATGCCTTGAAGGCTGACAGGGTTTGGCACAGCTGGCAGGAGAGATGGACAAGGACAGGACTGGGGAGCCAGCAGGGCCCAAAGAGAGGCTTCTGAGACGGCCTTACCCTAGACTCTCCCTCCTGGCTGTCAGAGTGTCTCTGGTGTGCCTCTGCTTCTGAGGGGTCTTGTTTTGAGATGGCATAGACTGGCTTTGAACTCCTTGTTCTTTCACCTCTCAAGTGCCGGGATTATAGGCATGTGCCTCTCTGCCCGGTGAGACACGATTCTTTCCACATCATCCCTACTTGACCCTTCTCCCTGTTTTCTTGCTCCTGAGTAATCCAGACAAGTGTCTTAACCTCTCTGAGTCTTTGCTCAGTTGCAGAGTGCAGCGGGTCGGAGCTTGGTGTCAGGCTGGGTGCGCTGGGATGGATGTTTGTATACCGGCGCACAGTAGTGAGGTTCTGCTCCAGGCTGTCTGTTTCCCTGCTGGACTGCAGCACTGGAGAAAACCCTCATGCCCGGGGAAGGACCTTCCTTGGTGGCCACCCTCCTTTAATGTCAACTGCAGGGTCCTAGGACAGCTCTGTGAAGAGTGTTCAGCTTGGACTGTTGGACTGTCCCTCAGCTGCTGGCTGCACCTGCGTCTGCTCCCTGCCCCAGAGCACAGTGATTTAGCTCTTAGCACCTGAGCCCTAGGTCTGACCACAGGTTCCCTCTGAGTGCCAACTTCTCGGTGCTGCCACGCTGATCAGTGCGTTTGTATCACCACCATCCCCAGCACAGGTATTCTTGGTAGTAGTATTCAGGCATCTGTACTGGCCTGCCCTTGAGGTCCTGACAGGATCCATCCTCAGCTGCAGCCGCTAAGAGCACCTTCTGTGCACATTTGCCACGTTCCCTTTTAAAAGGTGGGCCTTAACCAATCTCTGTCTCTTCCTTTCTCTCTTTCTGCTTCTCTGCCTGTCTCTGTCTCTCTTTGTCTGTCTCTCCTTTTCTGCCACTCCTGTCCCCAGAGGCTGGTCTCCACTCTACCCTCCCACCTTTCCATTTGAGCTCTGTCGCTTGGCGTCTTTCTCTCACGTGCTGCCTTTTTAAAATTACGATACCTGGGGAGCAGTTTCCTCTGGAACCCTCCTGCCCGGGCACTCCTGCGTGTGCCTTTCCTGAAGATTGGTGAAACCCTTATGTGTTCAGCCTCTGCAGCTCAAGGTGCCCAAATCAGCTCCTTCACCCTACACTTTGTTCCCCCCACAGGTGACCAGCAATGGCAGCATTGGGAGGGACACGCCGGCCGAGACCCAGCCTCAGAATCCCCCACCCCAGCCTGCCCCCAACGCCTGGCAGGTCATCAAAGGCGTGCTTTTCAGGTGAGCAGGTGGGCTTGGGGCTCCCACTCTGCAAACAGCAAGACCTAGGGAGAGGGACTGGTGACCAGGAATGGCACATTGCTGCCTTGGCAGACGGCTTGTGCCCACAGAGGCCTCACGACCTCCATGCCCAGAGAAGTACCTTGTGGATAGGCTCCAGCCTCTCATGTCACCCCAGTAGTCACCTTCTTTAATGCTGGCTTCTGAGCCTTAGAGAGCCCTCCTGGATAGCACTCAGCCTAAAGTAGGTTTGTTTTGAGACAGGGTCTTTCTGTTATGTAGCTCTGGCTGTCTTAGAACTCCATCTGTAGACCAGGCTGGCCTTGAACTCACAGAGATCTACCTGCCTCTGCCTCCTAAGTGCTGGGATGAAAGGTGTTCTTTTTGGTAGTATCAAGAATTGAACCTAGGGCCTTGGGTGTACTTGAGGCACAGGCACACCTCAAGCCCCTTATTTGAATGCACAGTCTTACTAAGTTGCCAGGCTGAATTTGAACTTGCTATGTAGTCCAAGCAGGCCTTGAACTTTTTAATTACATTGTCTTATTAACTTTATGTGCATAGGAAGGTGTGCATTGACAAGGTACACATGTGAAGGTCAGAGGACAACTGGGGAGTTAGCTTACTCTTTTACCCTGTAGGTCCAAGGGATCAAACTCAGGTGGTCAGGCTTCACGGCACACACCTTTATCCGCTGAGCCATCTCACTGTCCCAAGTCCTTGAACCTTTGACCCTCCTGTCTCAGCTTTCTAAATGCTGAAGTGACGGGCCTGAAGCAAGGACTGGCTGAAAACCCCCTCTGTATGGGAAATGGAGTCCTACCAGGCACTGAAAGGGGAGAAGTTTTCTAGAAACAATTAGAGGCTCGGCTTTGGAAGATTTTCCCTTAAGCTTAGAAATGATCTGTGCCCTCACACAACACAGTGCATGGCTGTTGAGCATGTGCCCGTGCCACTCGTGCAGTGACATACTAAGTGCATAGCACACATCTGTGTCTTCTCGTGTAGTTTAGAAAATCTCTTGTCAGCTGGGCAGCGCACACTTTTAATCCCAGCACTCAGGAGACAGAGGCAGGAGGATCTCTGTGAGTTCGAGACCAGCCTGGTCTACAAGAGCTAGTTCCAGGACAAGCTCCAAAACTGCAGAGAAACCCTGTCTCAGAAAAACAAACAAAAAAAGAAAAAAGAAAAGAAAAGAAAGAAATTTATAGAGCTGGTGCTCTATAAATAGGCCTTACATTAACAACAGATATAGGTATTGTGTTCTCTTGTTTAGTATGGGTCTCTCAGTATGTAGTCCTGCTGGCCTGAAACTCACAGTGATCCTCCTGGCTCATGAGACCTACCATAATTGCTTAGGGACCATGCACAGTACACACTTAGTCCTTGAGCAGTAGGGATGCAGGCATGTGTTGTATTTGCACGGGGTCTCACTCTCTAGTCCAGTCCTCAGACATGAGTGAGTACCAGGATTACAGGTGTGAGCCACTAGGTCTAGCAGATGTATCTAATGTTTACAGACATTAGGAGCCTCGTATTTTCCTGGATAGAGGATTTTTTTTTTTTTTAATTTTATGTGCATTGATGTTTTGCCATGGGTGTCGGGTCCCCTGGAACTGAAATTATGCAGTTGTGAGCTACCATGTGGGTGCTGGGAATTGAACCTGGGTCATCTGGAAGAGGGGTCAGTGCTCTTAACCATTAAGCAATCACTCCAGCCCCTGTGGTTGGTTTTTGTTTGTTTGTTTGGTTGGTTTGTTTTGTTTTGCTTTCTTATCTCTGTCTCTCTCTGTCTCTCTCTCTTTCGCATTTTGCATTAAAAGAAAAAGGTTGCCAGACTATGGTGCTGCACATCTTTAATCTCAGCGCTTGGGAGGGAAAGGCAAGTGAATCTCTGTGAGTTCAAGGCCAGCCTGATCTACAGCGCAAGTTCTAGGACACCCAGAGTTGTTATACAGAGCAACTTTGGCTTGAAAAACCAAAACAAAAAAAGAAAAAGATTTTTTAGATTTATGTTATATGTATTAGTGTTTTGCCTGTGTGTACTGTGTGTGTGTACTTGGTCAGAAAGGGACATAGGACTCCTTGGGACTAGAGTAGGCATAGTTGTGAGCCAGCTTGTGGGTTCTGGGGACCAACCCAGTGCTCTTAACTCTCGAGCTGTCTCTCTAGTTATATATTGAATTTTTTTCTTCCTTTTTTTGAGACAAAGCTCAGAGATCCGCCTGCCTCTGCCTCTGAGTGCTGGGATTAAAAGTGCATCACCACTGCCCAACTGTAACTTAAAACTTTGTGTGTATAAGAATTTGGGAGACAGAGGACACCTTTCAGAATCCAGTTTTTTCCACCTAAGACCTGGGATTAGACTCAGGTTCAGGCTTGGTAGAGGCTTGACCTTCACCCACTAAGCCATCTTGCTGGCCCTTATTCTGTTTAGGCAGCTGTTACTCAGGCTGGCTTGAACTTGGGGCAGTCTTTCAGGCTGAGCATCTTGAGCGCTGGTGTTCCAGACGCATGCTACCATGTCTTGCCCTGTTGGAGTTTGTTTCTTTTTAAAGCATGTTCTCATGTGGTTCAAGGTAGCCTCAAACTTATAGCTAAGGGTGACCCTCAACTTCTATCCTCTTCCACCTCTGCAGTTTCTTACATGGTTATTACAGGCATGTGGCACCATACCTGTATGCCACGTATGGTACTAGGAATGCCACTCAGAGCTTCGTGTGTGCTGGGCAAGTCCCTCTGCTAACTGAACTGCATTCCCAGCTGAATTCATCCTAGGGATCCCATGAAAATCTGTCACCAGAGGGAAGGAGGTATATGTGTGACAGAAAAGGGGGTGGCTGCTGTTTTAGAAGGGTAGTCCCTATAGAGGGCATGGGTGTGGCTCGCAGGAGAGCACTTATATAGCATGCTTGAGGTTCTAGGCTCTCTCTCCAGCACTGCAAAAAAAAAAAAAAACATGACTTGCATTGCAGTCTTCAGTCATATTCTGGCGTCATTCCTGCCGTTTGTGCCCAGGCTTCTCAGCCGTGGAATCTGTTCCTTATCCCTTTTTCTCTCGTCTTCCCTTCTTGCCCTGTGCTTTCAGATTTCCTTGTTATTTCCTGTCTGTGTGTTTGTACTTTCATTCATTCATTTATTGCATGGGAATACCTGTTGTGAATGCATGTGTACCACAGCACATGTGTAGAGGCCAGAGGGAACTTGTGGGAGTTTGTGTTTTCTTTCTGCCACATAGGTTCCTGCTGAGCCTTCTGCTAGGCCCTTTTGATTAGTTTAATCCCAGCAGTTGCGGGGAGAAAGGGACAGGCAGATCTCTATAAGTTCAATGTCAGCCTGGTCTAAAGGAGTTCTAGGACAGCCAGGGCTGTTACTCAGAGAACTCCTTTCTTTCTTTCTTTCTTTCTTTCTTTCTTTCTTTCTTTCTTTCTTTTCTTTTCTTTTCTTTTCTTTTCTTTCTTTTTTTAAAATATTTATTTATTATGTATACAATATTCTGTCTGTGTGTTTGCCTTCAGGCCAGAAGAGGGCACCAGACCCCATTACAGATGGTTGTGAGCCACCATGTGGTTGCTGGGAATTGAACTCAGGGCCTTTGGAAGAGCAGGCAATGCTCTTAACCTCTGAGCCATCTCTCCAGCCCCAACTCCTTTCTTGAAAACTAAACAGAACCAAACCTTTACAAGATTACATTTATTGATTGGTTGTTTGTATATGTACATATGTGCCATGGTGTGCATGTGGGGGTCAGAGGATAACTTGGGGTCAGCTTTCTTCTGTGACCATGTGGGTCCTGAGGAGTGAGATCAGTTGTCAAGGTGGCTAAACCAAATTTTCAGCTCCTTTTAAATTTATTTTTCTTTTATATACATTGGTATCTTACCTGAATGTGTGTGTGAGGATGTCAGATCCCATGGAACTGGAGCTACAGACAGTTAGTTATAAGCTGCCAGGTGGGTGCTGGGAATTGAACCCAGGTCCTCTGAAAGAGCAGCCAAAGCCGGGCGATGGTGGCGCACGCCTTTAATCCCAGCACTCAGGAGGCAGAGGCAGGCGGATCTCTGTGAGTTCGAGACCAGCCTGGTCTACAAGAGCTAGTTCCAGGACAGGCTCCAAAGCCACAGAGAAACCCTGTCTCGAAAAACCAAAAAAAAAAAAAAAAAAAAGAGCAGCCCTAACCCCTGAGCCATCTCTAGCCTCTCCAGCTCCTTTTAAAGATTTAATTATTTATTTAGAAGCAAGTGTGAAACTCACTGTGTGGACCAGACTGGCCTCATACTACTAGAAATCCCCCTGCCTCTGTTTCCTAGGTATTGAGGTTAAAGTTTTTATTAGCATATATTAATTATACATAATAATGGCCTTTCTATAACATTTTTATACCTGTACATACGTATTTTGATCCTATTTTGCCCCTCCCACTTCCTTGTCCCCCTAGTTTATACAGTGTTGGGGAGCAAACCCAGGGTTTTCTATGCTAGGCAAGCACTCTGTTAACTGAGCTACATGCCCAGCTCCTTGGGTTTCCTTGTTCATCATCATCCTCTCTCCCTCCCTCTCCCTCCCTCTCCCTCCCTCTCCCTCCCTCTCCCTTCCTCTCCGTCTCTCCTCCCCCCCCCCCCGCTCTCTCAGTTGAGACAGTGTCTTGATATGTAGCCGAGACTGGCATGTAACTTGGGACAGTCCTGCCTCCACTCCCTGAGTGCTGATCACAAATCTGTGCCATCATTTCTGGCTTACTTTTTGCTTTCATGCGCCAAGCAACTTCTAGGACAGGTTAGCTCGCTCAAGTCCTTCCCTTCATTTCCTCAAGGCCTGCACCTCACCCTCCCAGTGCTTTTCATTAGTTCATATCTGGAAATCTGCGCCTTAGTACTGAGCCTTCAGAGGGGGCTCCAATTCAGCCTCTGCAGGCTCGTTTCCTTTCTTAGAACTAGTGGCAGCAGACATCAGGAGGGTGTGGGCGGCTGCTCATAGACCATCTCATCCATTTCAAGTCCTCTGTGTATGTGTCTTGTGTGTCTTGTCTGTATGCATATGTCTGTCTGTGTGAGTCTATGTCTCTGTATGTGTGTGTGTGTCTGTGTGTGTTGCTGTGGTTGGAACTAAGAGCCCCAAATATGCTAAGCATAGAGGTTGTTTTACTTTTTAATTATGTGTTGTTTGTATTTGATGTTGGTGGTCTGGTATGTGCTGCAGTGAAGGTGTGGGGGGGTCAGAGGACAGCTGTGTGGAGTTTTCTCCCACTTTACATGGTCACCAGGCTTGCATAGTAACACACTACATACATCAGTCACACAAGCTGTAGAATTCAATTTTTGTTTCATTTTCTTTACTGAGACAGGACCTCACCATATAACTGCCTGGCCCGGAACTCATAAGAGATCTGCCTGCCTCTGCCTCCCAGGTGCTGGGATTAAAGGTGTGAATCACACACCTGGGCCAGATTCTTTTTTTTTTTCTTTCTTTTTTTTTTTTTTGTTTTAACTTCTTTTATTTATGTCTGCATGAAGGTGTCAGGTCCCCTGGGATTACAGAGTTGTGAGCCACAATGTAGGTGCTGGGAATTGAACTCATGTCCTCTGGAAGAGCAGCCACTGCTCTTAACCACTGAGCCCTCTCTCCAGCCTGGGTGCCAGTTTTAGAAATGAGAACCAAGATTCTGGCATAGTGATGTGATACACAAAGCTCCCTGAAACAGATAATGTGACAGTGGCCCTCTGTGTTAGGATGATGTGCATGATTTAAACTCTTCCTTCACCTGGAGTGGAGCTGGAGAAGGACTGGGGCATGGAAAGGAGCAGAGAGAGACGGTTGGTTCTCGTGCATGCATGCTTGTGCCCACACATACCTGTGTGTGTGCCCGCACACACCTGCAGGTGCTTCTTCTCTTGGCTTTTCTTTTTGACAGTACTGGGGAATGTAGAGCCTGGCTATGCCAAGTTATGCCTACCTCCTGAGCTACAGCTCCTGTTTTTGTCTCGCATCGCACTGTGCATGTGTTTTGTTGCTGTTTTGTTTGTTTGTATATTGAGATAGCAACTTCTTATGTATCCCCGACTGACATTAAACTCACTGTGCTCCAGCTCGCTTTAAATTCCTAGTGATCTTCCTGTCTCTGTCTCCCGAAAGCTGGAATTAACAGTTATGAGCTGTCACACTCATTGGTTTATAAGCTTTATGCACTCGTGACTGTAAAAATAGCACGCCTGCCGGGCGGTGGTGGCGCATCCCTTTAATCCCAGCACTCAGGAGGCAGAGGCAGGCAGAGCTCTGTGAGTTCGAGACCAGCCTGGTCTACGAGAGCTAGTTCCAGGACAGGCTCCAAAGCCATAGAGAAACCCTATCTCGAAGAAAAAAAAAACAAAAAAAACAGAAAACAAACAAAAAGCACGTCTTTGATCCCAGCACTCAGAGGCAGATGCAAGTGGATCTCTGAGTTCCAGGACAACCAGGGCTACACAGAGAAACCCTGTCTTGAAAAGCCAATAAAGAAACAAATAAATATAAATGGAGGCTATTTGTAGTGGGATAGAGGATTTATTGCCTTTTTTTTTTTTTTTTTTTTTTTTTTGGTTTTTCGAGACAGGGTTTCTCTGTGGTTTTGGAGCCTGTCCTGGAACTAGCTCTTGTAGACCAGGCTGGTCTCGAACTCACAGAGATCCGCCTGCCTCTGCCTCCCGAGTGCTGGGATTAAAGGCGTGCGCCACCACCGCCCGGCTCCTTTTTTTTTTTTTTTTTAAGCAAGTTTTTGGTTTGGTTTGAGACTAGGTCCCACTCCATAGTCTAGTCTGGCCTGGAACTTGAGCAGTCCTCTTGCTTGCTACTCTCTCAGGTGTTGAAATCACAGGCATGAGCCACCATGCCTGCTTTACTCAGAGAAGTTTGGAAACCTGGGAAGGCCTGGGTGCATAGAGGAAGAGCTTTTTCCCACAAGCCCTTTGAGAGGGCTCCAGAGGTGATTTTCTGATGGCCTCACATGCATTCCAAGTGACTAGGGCATGAACTCGAGAAAGCGCTGGTCCACACATGGGGACAGAAGGCCTCTCTGACAGGGGCAGTGCTGTTCCCATGCTCTCCCTTGGAGTACTTACTGAAGTGGAAACCGGAGGCCGCAGGGGTCCCCAGAGAGCACGGGTTCCAGACCTTTGTCAGCTTTGTGCACTGGGAGCAGGTGGCTCAGCTGGGCTGCAGCCCCTGAGACCCCAGACCCCAGGGCTCCTTGGCTTCAACAGGCAGAGGCAAGTCCCTGTGCCCGGTCCTGCCCTAATGGGGCCCGGCTAGGAGGTACCAACCCACTGAGCGTTCACTCACAGTACTTTTCCACTTAGTGGGTTTTTTAATTTGTCGTTGTTGTTTTTTGTTGTGTTTTTTGCAGCCTTGCACTTGCCAGGACAGCCTCTGTCACTGAGCTCCACCCTGGGAGCTGTACATGCCTTTTCCCCTGATGAAATAGTTGGAGCAGCTCACACAGGGAAAACATTGATGGTGTGGGCACCATGCTCCATGTATAGTGCCATTAGAACTCGGGGAAGGTGCATGCTTTTCACACCCCAGCAGAGGTCACAAGAGGTCGAGTCTTGCTGAGAGTGGGTGTTGCACTTGTAGTTCTAGCAGTCAGGAGGCTGAGGTAGAAAGGGCTGTGAGTTCTAAGCTAACCTCAGCTATAGAGTGAGACTTACTCAAAAAGCCAACCAAGGCTGGGGCGATGACCCACCCAGTGGTCAAGCATGAGGACCTCAGCTCAGATTCCTAGTACCCACGCGTGGCTGAATAAGTCTGAAACCTTGACCTTGGTTGTGGGAAGAGAGACTACCTGGGGCTTGCTGCTCAGTCAGCCCAACCCCAAATCCGTTGCTTTTCAGAAGACAGGATGTGACAGAATCAGGTTGGCCTTCATTCTCTGGGCTCAGAGGATCCTCCTGCTCCAGCCTCCTGAATTACAAGCTTGTCACCAAGCCCAGTTACAGTTTTTTATTTCCTTAGTGTTTTTGATCTGTAAGTTGGTTGATTCCTCTGATGGAGATAGGGAGGGTCCTTTGTAGCCTTGCTACGTCAGTATTATTAAATATAAAATACATTCGTATAATGTGTGTGTGCGTGCATGTGTGTACAGATTGTGTGAAGTAGCAGAGTGGAACTTAGGGCCTTTGCATACACTAGATAAGCTCCTGACCACTGAACTGCATGCTATTCCTATAGATCTTTTAGCATACAGTAATTCTGTAAAACCAAATTATTTTATTTTATTGATTGATTTTAATTTTTTTTTTTTTTTTTGTCGTTTTTTTTTTCGAGACAGGGTTTCTCTGTAGCTTTGGAGCCTGTCCCAGAACTAGCTCTTATAGACCAGTCTGGCCTCAAACTCACAGGGATTCTTCTGCCTCTGTCTCCTGAGTGCTGGGTGGGATTAAAGGTGTGCGCCACCATTGCCCAGCAGTTTTTTGTTTTGTCTTAATTTTAAAAGAAATTCTGTGTGTACGAGAGAGAGTGAGTATGTGTATGTGTGGTCCACACGGCAGTGTGCGTGCGGAGCCCAGGAGAGGGCATTGTCCTTTAGTGCTGGAGTTAGAAGCGGTGTTAGTTACTTTTCTGTTGCTAAAATACTCTGAGAAGAGCAACCCAAGGTGGAAAAGGCTTATTTGGCGTATTCTTTGGGTTACATTGAGGGAAGTCGGTAGGGCCTGGAGCAGAAACTTAAGGAACACTGCTTGTTGGTTAACTCACTTGCTTAGATACAGCGTTGTTACGCAGCCTGGGGTCACCAGGTACCGCCCACAGTGGGTCCTCTTGTGTCAATTAATGAAGACAGTCGTCCAGAGACGTAGCCATAGGCCAGTCTGCAGCAGCTCCTCAGCCATCTGTCTAATTTTTTTGTTTTGCTGTTACTGATTTGCATTTATATTTTATTTTGGGTTTTTGGGCCTTGAGTTCACTGTGTTGTCAAGGATGATTTTGAACTTCTGTTCCTCTTGTTGCCACTTCTCAAGTGTTGGAATCGTAAGTGTGCACCACAGTTGGTAATTAGCTTTGTCAAGCCTTTTTGATTCGTTTGGTTGGGAGAATGAGTCTGAAAAGGTTGCTCAAGCTAGGCCTGACAGCCCAGGCCAGATGATCGAAGAAGAAATCTCAAGTTCAAGGCCAGCTCAGACACCTTAATAAGAACCTGGCTCGAAATGAAAAATAATAAAATGGCTAGGATATAGCTAAGTGCCAAAGTCTAGAACCCGCCAGTGAAGGGCTGGGGTGTGGCTCAGCGGTAGAGCACCTGCCTAGAATCCACAAGTCAGGGGCTGAGGTGTGGCTCATATGACATATGACAAGCCTTGGTTTAATTTTTTTTTTCTTTTTTTTTTCTTTTTTTTTTTTGGTCTTTCGAGACAGGGTTTCTCTGTAACTTTGGAACCTGTCCTGGAACTAGCTCTTGTAGACCAGGCTGCCTTCAAACTCAAGAGAGATCCACCTGCCTCTGCCTCCCAGGTGCTGGGATTAAAGACCTGTGCCACTACCACCTGGCCTGGCTCAATTTCTTAATACCACAAAAAAAGAAACCACCACCACTGGAACTGGTTTTCTGTGGCTAAAAAGACTAACCGATTACCTCCATCTTTCTTAGTCTGCCATTGAAACTGAGAGTAATTGCACTAAGGTTTTCTGCTAGTACAGTGGGAAGAGTCTAGGTCTTTGGATCTTCCTTAGGCCTCTTGGGGCCAAAGCACCTACCTGACTGCCTTAGACTCCCACCTCTGAGCCTGAGTGTCTGAGCCCTGTTCCCATGCATGGTATGAGGTCCTGGAGAGGTCAAGGTGGTGGCCCTGTGTGGATGGCAGCCTCTGTCCAAGATAGTACCTTGCCTTCACTAGCCCTGCCACCGCTTTCTCACTGCCTCAGCCCTCAGAAAGCAGGGGCTAGTGTGGAGGCTGATCCACTAGATGCTGGCATAGGGTATAGGGCTTTACCTGCTGCTTCTTTCTTCCTCAGGATCTTCATCATCTGGGCCATCAGCAGCTGGTTCCGCCGAGGGCCATCCCCTCAGGACCAGTCAGGACCCGGAGGAGCCCCACGTGTCGCCAGCCGCAACCTCTTCCCCAAAGACACTCTAATGGTAATGCTAGGTGGGAAGGAACTTGAGGGCTGGGAGAGTGGTGTGTTGAGGGCCAGCAGGATGGGACACTTCCTGACTGCTCTCAGCTCTGTGGACACGTGGGACTCGGATGCTCTACCCCATCAGTGCGTGTGACTTGTGCCACCCAAGAGACTGAGAAAACAGGACTCTGGGGACCTCATGTAGCAGTCTTCCTGGTTGTTGTGCACCCGTTGGGAGTTTTCTTCCAGAAACATGTTTTGCCTTCGTGGGTCGTGGGCAACAGGGTGACTGGGTTAATGGCACAGTCACCAGACCGCTCAGCCCCTCCTAGATCCATATTTGCTTTGATTCTGTTGCTGCATTTCCCAGCCTATTAGCAGACTACTACCGAATAGTGGATCCTGATGAGGGCGGAGCCGGGCTGAACAGGGGAGGGGGTCACCAAGCTTGCCTCCCCTTCTGAGGCACTGGCCTTTGACTTGCTTGTCCCAGGTCTCCACAGCCATCTGTGGTGGTCCTGTTTCCCCTTGTGTTTAAGTTCATTATTGCCAATCTGAAGCTCCTTGATGTCATAGCTCAGGGCAGAGCTAGCACAAGACAAAAGCAAAAGTTGAGTTTACCAGTTTGCATTAGGCGCTGTCCACAAATACCGACATCCCATGAATGTCCGACTGGTGATCCCAACACCCTCCTCTCTCCACAGAACCTGCACGTGTATATCTCAGAGCACGAGCACTTCACAGACTTCAATGCCACCTCAGCACTCTTCTGGGAGCAGCATGACCTGGTGTACGGCGACTGGACTAGTGGGGAGAACTCGGATGGCTGCTATGAGCACTTTGCAGAGCTTGATATCCCTCAGGTAACCCCTACCCTGTTCTGGCCTGGGTCCTTGCAGCCACCTGGAGTGTGGTGTGTTCCCCAGCTTTAGCCAGTTAGCCATCGGTCACTGTCCCTGAGGGCCTGCTTAGCACGATGATGCCAAACAGCATAGCTTCAAGGTTATACAAATAAATGGTGATGGGGCATTTGCTGTGCAGGCCCGAGCCAGGCTGATGCATGGAAACCTCTGTACCCCGTAAACTGAGAAGTGTTGCGATTGGGGATGGTAGCACTCCCCTATAGTTCCAGAAACTTGGACAGCGGAGGCAGGAGGATTATCATGAGTTCAAGACCAACCCAGGAATTATGGGAAGATCTGTCTCAAAACCAAAAGCATGTAACTATTACTGTCTCATGTAACTGTCACTGTCTACTGTCAGTGTGATAGGTGAAACTGGGGTTAGTTGCAGCTTGGTGGCTTTCCCAAGGAAGTATCTAGTGGAAGAGTCACTTGACCCTCTAGCTCTGGGTCCAAGGCCTGCCTCCTCCAGGAAGCCTTTCTTAGCTGGTTTAAGTATGTTCTCTAGCCTCACGGCCTGTTGACTTCTGTAGGCTAGGCTTCTGGGTCTTCTGTCTAGGCACAGATCTTTCTCACCAGTCCTTGAGACCTAGGAGGGTAATGTGGGGCTTAGCAGTGTTTGTGTCATCACTGTCCAGCAGAGGACTGGGCACACACAGAACTTCAGCAGTCTTTTATTTTTAATGTTGGCAGTTGAACCTAGAGCATCTATCTTGCACACTATGTAAGTACCATAGAGCTGAGCTAGATCCCCTGCCAGTGGGTTTTAGTTTTTGAGGTAGTCTGTGTAGCTCAGGTGTTAGTCTTGCTATGTAACAGAAGCTGGTTTTGAACCCTTTAAACTTTCTGCCTTAATATCCCAACTCCATGGATTATAAAATGTGCTGTCACACATGACCTCGGCCTCCAGTTTTTTTACTTTACATGTTGAGCTAGGGGCTTGCTGAGTTATCCAGGTAGGCTTTGAACTCACGGTGTGGCAGAGCTCTTGTCCTTTGTGCCCAGCAGGCTTTGGGAATGGGGAAGAGAAATGCCCTACCTCTCAGTGGCTGGAACTGAGCAGACACGATCTCTGTGACTCTAGTGAAACTGCTGACTGTACTATCAATCCCAGGCCCTTTCTTGAGGTTCAGAAAAGCATGGGAACCAGTAAGCTGGTCGTGGGGACTCAGGTCCCACCTCCCAAGAAGCTCCTGGGAGCTTGGAGAGGAGGACCCAGTGTGGGCCAAGCTCACAGACAGAAGACTTGGGCTCTCCTTTCCTTCCCAGTGCCCTGCACAGTTCACCTCCTCCCTTCACAGCTTGGGTTTCCTCCCCTAAAGTCCCCATTCTTGGGCAGTTGGGAGAGCTAAGGTGAGGAAGCCTTTGGCCAGAGGGCCAGCAGGAGATGGCCCATGGAGTTTGGGGTAGCAAGGAGGGTCATGGGCTCACAGTCTGGTTATTTTCTGTTTTATCATAATGTGATCTTCCTTTGTGGCCCAGACTTGCTTCAAACTCTCAATCTTCCTGCTATAGCTAGAATTAGAGGCATATACTGCCACAGGTGGCTTTCAAACAACTGGGTTCTGACTCTGTCTGCAAACCCTTGAGTATGTGAGCACCCAGAGCCTTGTCAGCAAAGCAGGATCATGTCATGACCCTGTCACAGTGCAGTGCAGTGAAGTGTAGTGATGGGCATCCTGACGCACTAGAGCAGGCCAGTGGGCAAGTTCCTTGGCTGGATGCTCTGGGAAGGCCTTGCTGCGGTGATGGGATGACCTGCATCCCACAGTTGAGGCCCTGAGTCCTGTGAAGGAAACCTGAGCTTATGGAAGCCAGGACCAACTCTCAGTGTTCGGTCCCTCTGGGACCTGACCTTCAGTCTATCTTGCTCCAGCACTTGAGGCAGAACCAGTCAGATGTCTCTATGCCCTGAGTCCTCAGGAAGTAGCTGGAGAGTCAGAAGTAAATGGAAGCTGCTGTAGGCAAGTGACAAGCAGCTTTGGCATTTTCTACTCCCTTCTCTTGTAGAGTGTGCAGCAGAATGGATCCATCTATATCCATGTCTACTTCACCAAGAGTGGCTTCCACCCAGACCCTCGGCAGAAGGCCCTGTACCGCCGACTTGCCACTGTCCACATGTCCCGGAGTAAGTTGCCTCCCTTCTGATCCTGGTGGACCATGTCTGGAGTGTGACATGCAAAGTCTCAGTCCTATAGAGCGGGCAAGAACCCTGTGCTTTGCTGGGCGGTGGTGACGCACGCCTTTAATCCCAGCACTTGGGAGGCAGAGGCAGGTGGATCTCTGTGAGTTCGAGACCAGCCTGGTCTACAAGAGCTAGTTCCAAGACAGGCTCCAAAACCACAGAGAAACCCTGTCTCGAAAAACAAAACAAAACAAAAAAAGATTGGTGAGACAGGTACTGGCCTCATTTGTCTGTTCCTAGCTCTGGGACACTCAGGGACTTGCAAGTGAGAGCCGGTGAATCTGGGTGTGATGCATGCCTGGCATCCTAGCTAGGGAGTTGAGGGCTAAGACTGAGGCAGAGTGGCGAGTTTAAAGCCAGCCTAGGCTTCTTAGTGAAACTGCCTCAGTAAAAGCAAAGAGTAAGAAAGGGCAGGTGGCCAGGCAGTGGTGGTGCATGCCTTTAATTGTAGCACTTGGGAAGCAGAGGCAAGCGGATCTCAGTGAATTTGAGGCCAGCCTGGGCTACAAAGTGACTTCCAGGATAGCCAGGACTGTTACACAGAGAAACTCTGTCTTGAAAAACAAATGCGCAAACAAATAAAAAAACAAGGGGGTGGGGGACTGGGCAGGTGGAGCATAGAACTGCTGGACGAAAGGTGACAATAAGCTTGGCTGGAGTGGAGGGAAGGAGCTGATCAGAGTCAGACACAGAGCAGGGGCCTTGAAAGCAGCTGCATCCTAAGGCTGGGGCTCAGTTGGCAGAGTTCTTGCTTAGCATGAGGAAGCCCTGGATTGGATCCTTTGTGCAGCAAACCAGGTATGTGTACACCCAGATTCCGGCCTCGGAGAGGTAGAGGGAGCAGAAGTTCAAGGTTATCCTTGCTTACTTAGGGAATTCAAAGCCAGTGTGGACTGTGTGATACCCTATGCCCACCCCCCCCAAAAAAAGGAAAAAAAAAACAGCCCTCTTTTCTCCCAAGATCTGGGGCAGCACTGTCTGTGGAGGAGGTGTCTATAACTTAACTGCTATAAAAAGACTATAGGGAAATAAGGAAACTACCTACCTATCAACAGTGACAACAGCCAGGAGTGGACTGGAGTGGACTGAGCCACACGTGCTAGTGAATACCTTAATCCCAGCACTGTGAGGCTGAGGCAGGTGGGTGGTGAGCTCAGGGCTATCCTGGAATACATAGTACGTTCTAGGCCATATAGCCAGATCACAAGCAAAGATAGTAGCCAGGTAGATGGCTCTGTAGTTAAGTGAGGACCAGAGTTGTCTCCCCAGCATCCATGTAAACTGCCAAGGCAGCCTGGCAAGCCCTCGCTTCCAGTTCAAGGCCACACCTTGCTATATAAAATAGAAAGCAATCAAAACAGCTGGTATCTTTCTCAGGCCTCCACAGGCCCACAGTCACTCATGTGCTTCCACACACAGGCATGCATTCACACCAAGAGAAAAATGAATGCTGAACTCAACATTGTTTCAACATGGAATTGACAGAAAGAACAAATATGATACTTCCCATTGGGAACAAATGTCATACTGAATATGTGTCACACCCCAGTTGTACTAGGCACCTGTGACGCCATACTGGATGGAGCAGCTTTAGAAGCTTGGCCTACCAGAACAGGGCTTCTCTGTTCCCATGGGACTGAGGCATTTCTTATTAGAATCCTTTTTTGTTGTTGTGTTGTTTTGTTTTCAAGACAGAGTTTCTCTGTGTAGCCCTGGCTGTCCTGGAGTTCGCGCTATAGACCAGACTTGCGCTGAACTCAAAGATCCTCCTGCATCCTCGGCCTCTTAAGTACTGGGAATAAAGGGCTTCTCACACACTAGACAACTGCTGTGCTTTCATCCACACCCCAGCCCCTCACTGGGGGACTCTAGGCAGGGGCTCTACCACTAACAGTCCTGAGCCCATTTTATCAGTTTTAATTTTTTGTTATTGTTGTGTTTGGAGACGGGGTCTCTTTGTTTTCCTGGCTGTAACTCAACCAGGCTGTCCTCAAACTCACAGCCTGCGTCTGCCTTCTGAGTGTTGGGAGTAAAGGCGTGCACCATGCACGGCCACGTTTGTTCTTTTTGATTATTTGAGTTTTTGTATTTGAGCGTTTTGCCTCTGTAGGTGTACTTGCACACTAGTGCTCTACTCACAAGCCATCTCTCCAACTGCTGTTTTTATTTTGAGAGGATCTCACTAGGTTGTTTGGGCTGGCCTTGAACTTAATTTGATCCTCTTGTCTCAGCCATTAACTCTCTGGGATTGCTGGACCACTAGGTTCCTTCTCAACATTAATTAGAGCTTGGCGGTATCCAAATTGAGAGGGTGTGGTCAGCTCTTTGCTCTTGTCTCAGGCAAGGTGGCGGGAATTCTGGCCAGCCTAACTGTAGCAAGGGGAAGTGAGTCTACTTGTGGTTGGGGATTCACAGTGTCGGAGTTCTCATGTTTGCTTCTCACGTTGCTGGCCCCAGGCCTTCTTTGAAATGGTCCTCTGACTCCCCCGTGTGTGGCCTGCCCCTGAGCCCAGGGCATAGAGCACATGCGTGAACTAGAGGCAGGTGGGTGTGTGATGATGGAGGGCCATGAGGAATGACACTGTCCAGGAGAGGAGGCTTACACCTGTAACCCCAGCTGAAGCAGGAAGATGGCCTCAAGTTTAAGGCTAGCCTAGATTACATAGTGAGTTGCTGTTTCAGAAAAACACAGTGGCCACCACCATTCAGGAAGGAGACCTTGAGGAAGGGATCAATGGCCTGGTGTGGGTTTCAGGCAGATGGATGTCCCCTGCTGGCCTAGGGAGTGGCCCAGCAAGTTTGGAGAAGGGAGGCTCTGTTTTCTGCTCAGATGACTCCAGCAGTCTTTCTCTGTAAAGGTGGAGTGATGGTTCCCAAGATTAGCGGGTGATTGGGGCTGCCCAAGTGAAGTCAGCAGCAACAGGGAAGCCAGGACACAGCAGCCATGGGACAGCATTCTGGAATCTAGGCTTTTAAGTATTTCCAGGTCTCACCCACCTCTCTCTGTCTACAGTGATCAACAAATACAAGCGTAGGCGATTTCAGAAAACCAAGAACCTACTAACAGGAGAGACAGAGGCTGACCCGGAGATGATCAAGGTAAGCAGAAGGGGCTAGTGTCGTCTAGTTGCAGACAAACCTTGGTCAGGCCAAGTGGCACACACCTCTGTTACCTTCCCTGGGAGGAGTCCAGGGATGTGACCACCGCAGCATGAGCCCATCTCAGTTGTAGGGGCAGCAAATAGAGAGGCTACATGGACACTGTGCAGCTGGCACAGAACAGGCACTGGAGATGGTGGGCTGAGCAAACCAGGGCATTTTTCTGAAGGCACATGAGCTCGCTTTACCCCATGGTTTTGGGCAGGAGGCATGGTCCCAGAGTGGAGTAGAACCACGCTGTGAGAGGGGATGCGAAGGTGCTTTTTCTGGGCCAGGCGTTGTTTCCTGGCAGCCTGCCTCTCCTACCTTCAGGTGAGAAGGTAGAGAATGGTTGGATCTCAAGTCTGCTGCAGGCTTAGTAGCTGATGGGCTCCAGCGTGAGCCTCCCAGACATGGCTGTAGGGTTGCTGTTCTACCCCATTTGTCAGGGGAGGGCATGAGCAGTGGTAGCTGTGGGGCCACTGCCTGAGGCCTGCTGTTCATTTCCCATCTCCCTACAGAGGGCTGAGGACTATGGCCCTGTGGAAGTGATCTCACACTGGCACCCCAACATCACTATCAACATCGTGGATGACCACACCCCATGGGTGAAGGGCAGCGTGCCACCCCCACTGGACCAATGTAAGCCTAGCCAAAAGCCCAAGGCCTTGTCTTCCCCAACCCCATCTGAGACCCTTGTAGTTGTACGCTCTCCTGACCACGCTGTGCCTCTGCCCTCTGGCTTGTCTCTCATACTAATCATGGGCAAGGCCTGGCCACTACAGGGAATGACCCGCAGACTGTCCCTGAGTGTAGGTTCACACCTGGTTTCTTACTACTTTATAGAGCTGGGGGCACATGACTTCTAGTGTAAGCTGTACCAGAGACAAGCTTTAGTGGCCTTCATTCAAGGCCACTGCCTTTGCCACTACGTGCTTTCCCTGGAGGTTCAGGGAACCCTTTGCTCCTCATGGCACAATCAAGAAATGCTATATGTTGCCGGGTAGTGGTGACACACACCTTTAATCTTAGCACTCAGAAGGGAGAGACAGGTGAGTTCGAGGCCAGCCTGGTCTACAGAACAAGTTCTAGGACAGGCTCCAAAGCTAGAGAGAAACCCTGTCTCGAAAAACCAAAAGAAAAGAAAAGAAATGGTATGTGGTGTCTAGGCCAGGCTGAGCAGTGCCCACCACCCTGTGTGCCCACAGATGTGAAGTTTGATGCTGTGAGTGGCGACTACTACCCCATCATCTATTTCAATGACTACTGGAACCTGCAAAAGGATTACTACCCCATCAACGAGAGCCTGGCCAGCCTTCCACTGCGTGTCTCTTTCTGTCCGCTGTCACTGTGGCGCTGGCAACTCTATGCTGCACAGAGTACCAAGTCACCCTGGAACTTCTTAGGTGACGAGCTGTATGAACAATCAGACGAGGAACAGGATTCGGTGAAGGTGTGTGGGGTGGCCATGGCCCAAGGGGAAGTGAGGACTCCCACCCAGTGCTCCCCCAGACCTGGTTTCACAACTGCCTAGGCTCCCCACTCCAAGCAACAGGCAGGAAGTGGGTCCCCAACCCTGGTGACATGGCTCCCTGACTGGAGTTCCTTGCTTTCTCCTCATGTCTTTTCAGTCCCTTTCTGTCTCCTATCATCATCTTCTGTGCTCTGGGTCTAGGCTTGGCTTGTCTGGGCCACCATTCCACTGTTCTTTCCTGTTCTCTCTTGTACCTCTCTGTCTGACCCCTGTGTTGGCTCATTCTCCTGTGCCTTTCCCCTGGCCTGCTTTGGTCTTGAGCTAATGCTGTCTCTCTCGTGGTCCCTAGAGCAGGTCTATAGTGGTCTTACCAGGTCCTGCCTAGGGTTTCCAGGGACATAGGGGAATGGCTTTTGAAAGTGAGGTGCCGTAGCAGTGACAGGGCAATGCTCATAAGCTCCCCTCCCCAGGTGGCCCTGCTGGAGACCAGCCCATATCTTCTGGCACTCACCATCATCGTCTCCATCGTCCACAGTGTCTTTGAGTTCCTGGCTTTCAAAAATGGTAGGCATGGGTCCTGGGACATCAAGGTAACTGCAGAGGCAGTATCTCCTCCCTGTTTCTTCTTGTGCCTGGGGTCTCTCACCTGTACTCTAGAGGCCTCATGGGCTGGAGGGATAGTGACCCTACCAGGCACAGAGCTGAGGGAGGGGCTGGGCCTGCTGCCTGGGCCAAGGCCAGGGTGGCAACACCAGGAAGCAGGGCGGGGAACTCCAAAGCCAAGGGAAAGGGAAGCCCCGGGGCTGCTCCCGGTACCCTGCCTGTCAGGAAGCCTCAGCATGCGTCTACCCAGTTACGGAACAGCCCATCGCTCTGTTCAACTCCAGGTGAGGAAACAGAGGCTTAGTGACTGGAACTGCTGGCCTGCAGCTGCACAGTTCTGCTGTGGCAGTCATTCCAGGTGCTCGGTCAGTTTTTAGGCCTGTGGCCCACAGTGCAGGGAGCTGGGAGATGTCCTGAAGCTCCTGGGATTGGCAGGAGTGATGGGAACCTGACATTGCACAGTGGAAGCAAGAGAAAATGGTGGGCAAACTGGAGGAGTTCTCGGTGTGGCCTCTCCTGGAAGGCCTTACATAGGGAGCTTTCCTGTGCTATGCTGCCTTGGAATAGAGAAGAGGGTGGGCTGGCCTATCTTGTGTGTGTGCTGGGTTCGTCCCCAGTACTACAAAACAAACCCTAAACAACAAAACCGATACAGCATAGAGATTAGTGGGGTACAGGTGTTGCCACACATCATGGCAGCAGACGTGAGCCTGGCTTTGCTCCCTGTACCAGATCCCCCACTGTCCTGAGGGATGGATGACCTTGTGAGTGGGGTGTGCTAAGCCCCACGTTTGGTCGTGTGAACCAGGGTCCATGCTCCTGTGTCACAAAGGCCTGGGGTCCTATACGTCTGTGGTCTACTGTGACCTAGAAGCCAGACACCAGGGGGAGACTAGGAAATAGAAGGATGTCATCAACTCAGCTCCCCCACGTGTCCACATGGAGACCAGAAACCAGGGCTTGTCTCTGCCCCAAGGAAGCCATAGTTGGAGTGAGAGGCCAGAAGAGAAGGTCCCCAAGCATGTACTTTGGATTTTCCTGTCCAGGAAGCAGCATTGTGTGATACTGACCTGGTGTCTGCCCAGGTTCTGCCATACAAGACTGTACACCTCGGGGTTGTTAACTTTGTCTCCTTACACCTGAATGTCCTCACTAGAAAACAAGGGACCAACCCCATGGTACAGGGTGTTCCTGTCCCATGTGACCATGGAAAAGGTCCCGTGTGCCCTCTGCTTTTGTGAGAGAGAGAAAGTGCAGCCCAAGGAAGGTTGCTAATTGCCTGTGCCCACACCCTCTGCAGACATCCAGTTCTGGAACAGCCGTCAGTCCTTGGAGGGGCTGTCAGTGCGCTCTGTCTTCTTTGGCGTTTTCCAGTCCTTTGTAGTTCTCCTCTATATCCTGGACAATGAGACCAACTTCGTGGTACAGGTCAGCGTCTTCATTGGGGTCCTTATTGACCTCTGGAAGATTACCAAAGTCATGGATGTCCGGGTGAGTCAGGCACCATGTTGCTGTGGGGCTTGCAGGTTGGGAAGGGGGTCGCCTGCCCAGCCAGGCCTTGCCTTGGTCTCTAGGGGTTTCCCGACGCCTGCCTGGCTCCCAAGACCTAGGGGATTTTTGCAACAGGGGATTTTTTTTGGGTCACATTAGGGCAGGGGAACTGGGAGGAGTGAGGAAGGGCAGGGGCCTTTCTGACTGGGGAGTGGCAGGAGTCAGATCCCAGCTGACCTTGACCTCCTTCCCGGTTGCAGCTGGACCGGGAGCACCGAGTGGCAGGAATCTTCCCCTGCCCAACCTTCAAAGACAAGTCTACCTACATTGAGTCTTCAACCAAAGTATATGATGATGTGAGTGACCCCTTGGCCCTGGGGTGGTCTCCAAGCACTCACACTCATGAGAGACAGGCTGGGCCATTGGTCCTGCCTGCCAGATCACTGCCAGGCCCATATCACACCCTGTATTCCCCACCTGCCGCATCTACTTCCTGGCTGAGTCCAGAGTTCCCAGAGTCACCTGGAAATTCCCCTGGCCCAGCCTGCTGGACCAGGTGTGGGTGGAAGAGGACAAGGAGTAGGGCCACTGAACAGGGCCTGCAGAGCCAGTCCCAGCCCGTCCTGTGACCCCCACAGATGGCGTTCCGGTACCTGTCATGGATCCTCTTTCCGCTGCTGGGCTGCTATGCTGTCTACAGCCTTCTGTACCTGGAGCACAAGGGCTGGTATTCGTGGGTGCTCAGCATGCTCTACGGCTTCCTGCTGACCTTTGGTGAGCAGGCTCAGCTCTACCCTACCTGGAGGGCCTGCCATAGTGTCAAGCCCATCATTCTTGTAGGCCACAGCCTTGAAGCTGGCTGCCAGGCCTGACTTTGCCCCACCTAGAGGGCTGGTACCAGCAGACCATCTCAGGCCCATGTTCTCGAGCTATAGTGAGCATGGCAGCCAAGTCTTGTCCTGGGGCTCACTGGTCAGTAGGGAAGGCAGACCCATTTCAGACAATGCCCATCTAGTGTAGGCAGGCATGGGACTAGGAAGCCCTAAAGAGGCTTCTGGCCTGGTCAAAGAGAGGCATTCCTGTGTTGTGGGGACCCCAAAGTACAAAGAGAAGCCAAGCATTCACAGCAAGTGATACGTACGGACAATAAAGGGTGCACTTAGGGGGGGCTTAGGAACCACTCTGAGGAAAGGATGTCTAAACAGTCCCTAGAGGTGACCAGGGAGACAACATGAAGATCTGGGTGTGATGACTCAACCTATACTTTTAAACTTGAAAGGCTGAAGTAGAAGGATCTCTGAGGTCAAGGCCATCCTGGCTATAGCCTAAGACGCTGTCTCAAAAAACAAAACAAATTGTTGGAAAGAAAATGTAAAGACCCTGGAGTAGACTGTGCTGGAAAAGCAGAGTGAGCCGGGGTGACTGGTCATGGTGTCCTTTGTCTTCCCTCAGGTTTCATCACCATGACACCCCAGCTCTTCATCAACTACAAGCTCAAGTCTGTGGCTCACTTGCCGTGGCGAATGCTCACCTACAAGGCCCTCAACACCTTCATTGATGACTTGTTTGCCTTTGTCATCAAGATGCCTGTCATGTATCGGATTGGCTGCCTGCGGGACGGTGAGGCCCAGGGGACATAGGGACGTGGGATGCAGAGGGCAGGAAAGAACCTCATTCTCCGGTGGGGTGGGCCATGTACCTCACACAGCCCCTTCCCCCAGATGTGGTTTTCTTCATCTACCTCTACCAACGGTGGATCTACCGCGTTGACCCCACCCGTGTGAACGAGTTTGGTATGAGTGGAGAAGACGTCTCAGCAGCAGCATCCAAAGCCCAGGCGCCCACTGCGGCAGGGGCTCTCACACCTGTGTCCAGCACGGCTGTCACTGAAGAGGATGCCTCCACAGTCCCAAAGGCCACTCCTGAGGCCAGTACTGCCAGCCAGCCCCAGGAAGCCCCTCCAAAGCCAGCAGAGGACAAGAAAATGGATTAGCCACTTGGGTCCTCATCTGCTCCTGGTGACCACCACCCACCTCCCCGGCCCCTCCCCTCCCCTCCCTGTCGCCCTCTTCCTGGACAGATCGGGCCAGGGCGGCAGGAGGCCCCCTAGGGCCAGGGCCCAGTGTGTGAGATGAGGGCCAGGCGGGCCGGGGCTGGCTGTATGTATGTGAAGACACCATGGGTCGTCTTGTCTGTTCGTCTGTTCCTGTGTATTTGCAGACATCTCGCCCTGCCAGCCCAGCACCATCGGGAATCATGATGAAGCCAATGTGGCGCCGAGGGTGGGCCAGGCGGGGAAGGGGCCAGGGCTCCTCTGTGGGATGCCTGTGGTCCTCCATCATCTTGTCCCTCATCCCCTGACCACCCCGCTCCCAGACCGCCACCCTTTAACACAGTCTGGATTTAATAAATTCATATGGGTGTTTAACTTAAGCTCAACCACTACACCTCCACTGCCTTCCTTGCCTGGAATGGGCAGCTGGCTCAAGTCTGGGAGGGAGACCTGGAGGTAAATGACAGGGAATGCAGATGTGGGGTTGTTTCTTAGCTTTTTAAACACTGCTTACCTAGCATGAGCAATGCCCAGCACTGCATAAACCGGTCATGGAGTCAGAACTAACCTGAGCTGCAAATGGCGGCGGCTCGGTAGGTGAAGGCATTTGCTACATAGCCCTGACACCCTGGGTTTGTACTACTGTTGTGCAGAAGGCCGCACAGTCTGAATTGATCACTAGGACACACATAAGGCAGAAAGGAGGGAACCAGGTGCAGTGTTGTCTGCTTCCATGCACATACATGGTGGCACATGTACCCAAACACATGATACTGCCCTGCAAGGGGCCTCCCAAAGGATTCTTCATCTTAGACTCCCATGAGAGTGCTGGCTGAAAACATCTAGTGTCCCTGAGGTTCAGCTACATGAAACCAGGCAGGGTTGGAACACTAGACACTACCAGTATAGAGTAAAGAGGCCACCCCCAAGAGGAACAGGTCCTACTCAACACTCCTCAATGGGGATGCCTGAATGGGTCTTGTACCAGTTTACCACCTGGACTGCAACAGTACAGAGTGAATTCTTGGTTGGCATTGCAATGTCCCTAAACAATGGCTTCAAGAGCCAGCTGAGCTGTCAGTACCAGGAACTGGGTTTGCTCACTCTAGAGAAGTGATAACCACTTGGCTATTCACCCTATCTTCTCAGACACTGTAGACTCATCCATGTTGTGAGGAGACCCTGGACCAAGGACCACCCAAGGTTCCACCTGCTTCCCCACCCTGCTGAGTCAAGCAAGGAAGTCAGAGGTCTTTCGCTCAGGGTAGTGGTAGTTGGTGTACCCATTTTTCTTGCTGGGCTCCTACTCAACCTGCCATGGCTCCCCAGGGTCCTCAGAAGAGTACAAGACTCATAGGGCGGTGGTGGTGCATGCCTTTAACCCAGGAGTCAGAGGCAGATGGGTTTCTGTGAGTTGGAGGCCAGCCTGGTCTTCTACAGGAACTAGTTTCGGGACAGCTAGAACTGTTACACAAGAAAAACCCGGTCTCAAAAAACAAAGAAGTACAAGACTCCTACAGGTGAGATCTCAGGGGCTTTTGCATGCCCCATAACCTCCCCTACAGGGGACCCAAGTACCTGCAGGATGCATTGGTGTTTCTTCCAGGAAACCTCTTACCCCCAAATCCTGATGCTCTCCCAGCAGCTCTGCCCACTGGTACATCATGGCAAGGTCCCTTTCCTGGACCAAGACTTAACTTGTGAGAACATGGCTAGGGTTGTCTTAGTGACCGCCATGTCCGTTTGCTTTCACAGACATTTGAACATGTCCAGAGCCCTTACTGGTGTGCTGGTGGGTGGATGTATGTTTGGTTAGCAGTTCCTGAGACCCGGGCAGATACAACACAGGACAGTTCTATATACATCACAGGGACCAACATTCCATCACAGCCCTCTGAAGCTCGCAACCTGGCAGGAACCCTAGAAACTTCTGTATTCTACCACATCCTTGATTTTGAGAGGTTGAGGCAGGAGGATTTGATGGTTTTGGCCAGCCTGGGCTACAAAACAGGACTTCGCATGCTGGCACTCACTTGTAATGCCAGCACTTGGGGCAAAAGGATCAGGAGTTCAGGGTCATCCTCACTGACTATAAATGGAGTCTGAGACCAGTCTGGGTTACCTGACTGAAACAATAAATAAAGGGAAACACCATGCACGCGCCTTATGCTGTCTCCAGTTGTGAGAGCAGGGCACAGCACTGTTACGTAATAATTGTTTTTCATGTTCATGATAGCCCTTTGAAGTTTGTGCTGTTGTTTATCTGTACCTCCAAATGAGAAATCCAGAGTTTTTCCAAAGTTGGGTATGGGGATACACACCTTTAATCTCAGCACTCAGGAAGCAGAGGCCAGCTTGGTTTATGTAGCCTGACAAGGAGTTAGAAATTTGAATGGTGCAGGCACACGAAAGACTATGACAAGGGTCAGCTGTACTGTGTCTTTATTGAAGCCTCACAACATCCTTGGGGATGTTGGGGAAACTCAAGTCCAGAGTGAGTGGGGAAATCAATTGCCTGGGGTTATATAACTGTCCAGAAAACCTAGGATTTGAGCACAAGAAATTGATTCAGGATCCTGAAATTACAACTTCTTTTGAGACACTGCTTATTTTTTCTTTTTTTGGTTACTGCTTATTTTTTGAGGCAGGGTCTTGCCATCGGTAGCCTAGACTAGCCTAGAACTCCTGGCAATTCCCTGCCTAAGCCTTCCAAGTGTTGAAATTACTGATGTGAGATATCTTGCCTGGTGCCCAGATTTGCTCTTGAGTTCACAGTCCTGCTGTGTCAGATCCAAGGCTGGTGTTGGCACTTGCTTTCTTGATGCTGGGCAACCAATCCAAGTCTTCTTGCTAAGAAGGGACTCTCAGTGAGCTATGCCCCCAGTCCCTCACTGGGGGATTCTAGGCAGGTGCTCTACCACTAAGCCACACCCCAACTTCTCACTGGGGGATTCTAGGCAGGGGCTCTACCACTGAGTAACCCCAATCTTTCACTGGGGGATTCTAGACAGGGGCTTTGCCACTGAACCACACCCTATTTCCCTTATTTTTCTCCTTTTCCTCTCCTTTATGCTTTGAATTGAGACAAGATCCTGCTGTGCAGCCATTGTCCCAGAATTCACTACTTGATTCACTACTTGAATCTCCTGCCTCTTCCTCTCCAGTACCTGGCTACGATATTTTTGTGTGCTGCTGATGGTACAACCTAGGATCTCATACGTGTTAGGCAAACATTCTATCACAAGTCACATCCTCAGCCCGACAGTAGGAAAAACCTAAAGGAAAGCACTGGTATGACTGGTAAATCCAACTCTGAGGCTTGTATTATAGATGTCCACCCGGACTTACCTACTACACCGGTATATGACCCCTCTGGTGCAAAAAAAAAAAATACACAGAAAGTTACTTGATGTTCCCATTTTCATATTCATCAAATTGTGGTCTGTTAGAAAGCAGTCACACTCCTGATTATTTATGGACTGTGGCTGTTTATGTACCTTGGCATAGCTGAGAATTAAGAGCATTTGGTTCTCAAAGTCTAGGTGTAATGTGTTCCATTGCAAGAAAAATGTTGCTCTTAGCTGGGCATGATGGTAGGTCCCTGTGATCCCAGCACTCAGAAGACCAAGGCAGGAGGACTGCTATGGGTTCAGATGCCAGCCTGAGCTCCACAGCAAAACCAAAACTATCTTTGCTTTGCTGTGTAGTGGGAGCTACCGCTGTCATCCCATTCAGTGCTGCAATTTCTGTCTCCTGGGAGCAGGAACTGGGCCTGATTTTCAGCATGCTGTGTCCTAGTGTTCATTACAGGCTGCAGCATGCAGCAGGTGCTGTGCCCTAGTGTTCATTACGGGCTGCAGCATGCAGCAGGTGCTCAATTAAGCATACAGCATACGTTGCAGGAATCATTGGTCACACAGACTGAGAGAAATGGAATAGAACACACAGATTTTTACAGAAGCTGTCAGAAAGAGATCACCAAGGGGCTAGCGCAGAAGATAAGAGTGCTTGTCTAACATGCAAGAAACCCTGGGTACAATCCTCAGTACTGCATAAACCAGGTGGTGGTGCATGCCAGTCATCCCAGCACTTGGGAGGTGGAGGCAGAAGGATCTGAAGTTCAAGGTCATCTTTAGCTATGCGGAGAACCGGAAGCCAGTCTGGGCTAGATAAGATCTTATCTCAAAAAAATTTAAGTTAAAAAAAAATTATCAATTGTTGCTAACTTCCCGCTCCTGACTTCCTTCCTTTTCCAGCCTGAGAAACAGCAGGTTCAAGTCCTAGTGAGGGAGTAAGGGTATCCGTTTCTCAGCTTGTTCTGCGAATAGGGCGCGGGTGAACTCTGGCAAGCCTCAGTGGTCTCGGCCAGTGCAATGGGCAGCGACAGGCACCAGACCCTGCGCAGTGCCAAGCCTGCTCTTCCCGGCCGGCCCCGCCCCCGCCATCACGTGACCAACGGGGGTTTTCCCATTCCCTTTGTCGTGACGTCACGGAGGAGTGAAAGCCAATGGGTGCGCAGGCCGGCGGCGCCGGGGAATTCCGCCGCCCCGCCCCCGCCCGCCGCCCGCCCGGCCCGGCGCCCCCCGCAGCCCCGGGCGCCGTGCGTCCAGCCCGGCCTTCGGCCCCAGCCTTGCGCCGCTCGCCCGGTCCGTGATCGCCCCAGCAAATCGGGCCGTCCGGCGCGCTTGCCCTCGTGCGCGCTTAGCCCTGAGCCGGCCTGAGGGCTGTCCGTCCCTACGGGCCGGGCCATGCCGAGTCGCCGCGCTACCAGAGCGTCCGCGCCCGAGCTGGGGGCCTTGGGTAAGCGGAGTGGAACGTCTGGGGCGGGGCTCGGGCTGGGGGTGTTCGGGACACTCGGAGTTATCTGCAGCTTCCCGCAGGACTCGCGCTTCGGTACGGAGAGTACGAGGGTGGCGGGGACACTGCGTGGGAGACGAGGCAGGAGGCAGAGGATGGTGAAGGGTCCTGCCCGAGGTACGGGCTAGGCGTCCCGCAACGGAGTGAGAAGGGGGCGGGGCCTGAGCCTGAGGCAAAGAAGGGGGCGGGATTCGGCCACCAGCGAGGGGAGGGGCGGAGCCTGACTCTGAGGGGGAGGAGCCGGGTAGGCCCAGGGGCGGGGCAAACTCCGAGAGGTCCGAGTGGAGGCTCCCAGTTTACCAAGCGGGTAATGGGCGGAGCCTAATTAAAGAACTGTCTCTGTGTTCTCCAGATTAGGGGACCAGGCGAGGCCTAAAGGCAAAGAAGGAGGCGGGGCTCAGCGACAAACTAGGGGAGGACGGGGCCTGACTTCGAATGGGCCGAATCAGGCCGAGTTTGACAGGAAATAGGGGCGGGGTCAGACTCTGAAAGCGCGAAGAGGAGGTGTGGGGCTCAGTGAGTGGGCGGAACCTACCCTGAGGAGAAGGGAAAAAGCCTGACCTGAAAATAAAGGGCGGAGCCTGGCGCAGGGATTGAAAAGGGGCGGGGCCTGCACGAGAGAGGAGGGGCGGGTTCTCCAGCATTAGGGCTGGGATGTCGCTCAGAAGGCGGAAAGAAGATGGGGTTTTCCTGGGGTATTCCTCCAAGTCTGACCTTAACCGGGAAAGTAGCAGATGTTGAATGGTGATGGCATAATCAGTGGCAGAATCGAAAACCCAGAACTTTGTCAAGAGTTAGAGAGAGAAGCCCGGCCTCACCGGAGCTCAGCAAAGAGGACGGGCCTCATTCAAAGGGCCGAGTCCAGGTGAGGACCGGGCCGGCTGAGTCTGGTCCTCTAGCTGCCCTGCCCTGTGTCATCTTGTTCATTCAGGTCTCCCTCTCCCAGGTTCCAGTGACCCTTCCTCGCTGTCACTGACGGCCTCCAAATCCGCAGGTGAGCTACCCTCCAGTCCCTGCCCATCTGCTTGTAGGAAATGGAGGGACCCCTAGAGAGGGATGATGAGCGCACCTACTTTGTAAACTGTGCCCCTCCATTCTGGTTTAAATGACTCCCTACGTGTCCATACTTCCAAGATGGTTAGAAACTTGTGTAGTGCCGGTCCCCTTTTCGAGGTTCCCCACCATCCAGAATCTGGGACCTTGGAACTGAAGTTCACATGTGATGTTACCACCCTCTCACTGGGTGAATGCACAAGTGACTTCCTAAACGCTCCTCAGTTTTCCTCATCTGTGTGATGGATGATGTACCCATTTGTTCTTTTGCGGGGCTGGAGAAAGTTGGATGAACTGATACTTGTAAAGCCAGAGGGAGCATTCCACTTAGCAGTAACTGTTAGTGGCATAGTCATGCTGAGAAGAACATAATAATAACTGTGTTAGTCATAAGTTCTCAGACCACGTGTGTTCAAATTACCTTGTTGAAAGAAAAAAAAGGACTGCTGCCCAGAGTGACCATGCATGCCTGTAACCCCAGTGCAGGAGAAGCTGAAGAGGAAGGTGGACACAAATTTGAAACCATTAAGGACAATGTAGTAAGCTGAAGGCCAGCCTTCAACTTCTCACTATAACTGAAGGGTTATAGTGAGACCCTGAATCAAAACACAAAATAGCCAGGTTGTGGTGACAAACACCATTAATCCCAGCACTCAGGCAGGTAGATCTCTGAGTTCGAAATCAGCCTGGTCTACAACATGAGTTTCAGGACAGTCATGGCTGTTACACAGCTCCGTTGGGAGAGAGCTTGCCTAGCATGCACAACATCCTTGGTTTGGTTCCCACCACTCTATAAAATGGGGTCTATTGGTTTACACCTGCAATTCCAGTACTTGAGAGGTAGGAATGAGAGGATCAGAAGTTCAAAGCCAGCCTGAGTTGCTTGTCTGTTGCTGTGACAAAACACAAGACCACGGCAACTTCCAGCAGAAAGTTTACAGTGTTTTGGAGGGTAAGTACATGACCATTTTAGCAGGGAGAATGGCAACAGGCAGGCGGGCATGGCGGGAGTGGTAGCTAAGAGCTCCTGTCCTGATTCCCCAGCAGGAGGTGGGTGGAGGGGAAGACTAGGAGTGGGTATGTGCCTCCTATGCAAGGCCACACCCACTGATTTCTCCCATATTGATTCACCAGTTGGGGACCAAGTATTTAAACATACAAACCTAGAGGAGCTGTTATCATTCAAACCACCATGGTGGGCAACATAGGAGACTCACCAGCACTCAGGAGGCAGAGGCAAGAGGATCTCTGAGTTCCAGGACAGCCAAAGCTGTCTTAAAAAACAAACAAAAAAAAGTTTTTTAAGAAAAAAAAAGACTGTCTCAAAGTGAACTAAATAAACAACAACAACAAACCTTAAGCGCTGATGTGTGGCACAGTGGTAAACTTTCGTTTAGCATGCACTAGGCCCTGCTTTCCACCCTGTCTTAGTTAGGGTTTCTAATGCTGTGAGGAGACACCATGATCATGGCAACTCTTTTTTTATTAATTAATTGATGCATACCGTGTTCTTCCTGCATATATGCTTGCAGGCCAGAAGATAGCACCAGATCTCATTACTGATGGTTGTCAGCCACCATGTGGTTGCTGGGAGTTGAACTCAGGACCTTCAGAAGAGCAGGCAGTGCTCTCTTAAGCACTGAGCCATCTCTCCAGCCCCCATGGCAACTCTTTTTTTTTTTTTTTTTTTTTGGTTTTTCGAGACAGGGTTTCTCTGTGGTTTTGGAGTCTGTCCTGGAACTAGCTCTTGTAGACCAGGCTGGTCTCGAACTCACAGAGATCCACCTGCCTCTGCCTCCCAAGTGCTGGGATTAAAGGTGTGCGCCACCACCGCCCGGCTCCCATGGCAACTCTTATAACGAAAAAGATTTTATTAGGTCAGGCTTACAGTTGCAAGGTCTAGTCCTTCATCCTCGTGGCAGGAAACATGGTGGCCTGCAGGCATACATGGTGCTGGAGAAGCAGCTGAGAGTTCTACATCCCAGTTGTCAGGCAGCAAGAAGAGAGAGTGATACTGGGCCTGGCTTGAGCATTTGAAACCTCAGAATCCACCACAGTGACATCCTCCAAGGCCACACCTACTCCAACAGGCTGCACCTCTTAAAAGTGCCACTCCCTAGGAACCTATGGGGGCCGTTCCCATTCAAACCACCATACGCCTTGAATATGGCAAAACATACACAGACAATACAAACACCTTTAGGTGTAACTTTTAGAATTTTTTTAAAGATTTATTTATTATATATACAGTGGTCTGCCTGCATGTGTCCCTGCAGACAGAAGTTGGCACCAGATCTTATTACTGGTGGTTGTGAGCCACCATATGATTGCTGGGAATTGAACTCAGGACCTCTGGAAGAGCAATCAATGCTCTTAACCACTGAGCCATCTCTCCAGCCCCCAACTTTTAGAATTTCTGAGTCTAAGTTTGGAACAACTTCTGAGAGTTTCAGTTTCAGGAACTTCCTGGGAGATGTTTTTCTATTAGATGACTATTCTCATAGGTCCCTCAAGCCAATCATGGTGCTGAATGCCTCCCGTCCCCTTGCTTAGGAGGCTGAGGCAGGAAGTTCTCAAGTGTGAAGTCATACCGTTTACATAGAGAGAGCCTACCTCAAACAAAACAAAACATCAGAGACATGATTTATTTTCTGAGATTTGATGACAGAGCTGGGTCTCACATGTGTGATACTCAGTAGCCTCAGTGGTTGGTCAGGTCTGGACTTCTCTCAGGGTGGACACTGGAAGCCTGGAGTGAGCATGAGAGAGGCTGAGAGTTTTAGAGGTGTAGAAAGGTGGGGGATGGCTTTGGAGACAGGGGTGACCCCAGTGCTGTTTCTGGACAGGAGCAAGCTGAGACTTGTGTGGTCCAAGACACATCTCTGATGTTTCCAAGGAGAGTCATTCCTGGCGTCATCTGTCCAGCGAATGTTTACTGAATGCCAGTTCTGTTGAGAGCCAGTGTGGGCATAGTCTCAGCCCTGTCCTTCAGGGCTCCCTACCCAAACGAGGAGGCAGGTCTATAAACAATTAAAGGCGGGATTATAAAAGGCAGTGAGGGCTATGAAGAGATCATGGGGTCAGTGATATTGAACAGCAGGGTGGGGAGAGGATGATGAAGTATGGCAAATGGAAGGGCAAATTCCTTCATTCTGATGGGCAGACACAGACCGAGCTCTGGGTACAGTGACGACGTGACAGGCACGGTCTCCTCTTCAGGATTCACAGTTGATAGTGTCACTTAGTAAGAGAGTCTCATACATAACAGGCAAGCTCTGAACTTCTGAAGCCCATGCCCCGCTTGGAAGTGATTGTGTTTGCTTCATTGTTGGAGATAAGTATCTAAGTTACTCAGGCTAGCCTGCAAGAGTTGCAATCCTCCTGCCTCAGCATCCTGAGTGCTGGGATAACAGCTGTGTACCTCCATGCCCAGCTCCCTGGATTCTGTTGAGGACCCCTAGGTAGAATTTATTGAGTATGGGTTTGGTTTGGTTGACACAAGGTCTCACTCTTTAGTGTAGGCTGTTCTGGAACTCACTATGTAGCCCAGGCTGGCCTCAGGCTCTGAGTCACATGCCTCAGCTCATTTGTCTTAGGATCTCTAGCTTCGTCCAGCATGGTTATCTGAGAAGGGCTTTTTCAAAACAGAGCGATTGAGCCGGGCAGTGGTGGCGCACGCCTTTAATCCCAGCACTCAGGAGGCAGAGGCAGGTGGATCTCTGTGAGTTCGAGACCAGCCTGGTCTACAAGAGCTAGTTCCAGGACAGGCTCCAAAACCACAGAGAAACCCTGTCTCGAAAAACCAGAAAAAAAAAAAAAAAAAAAACAGAGCGATTGGAGGTTGGCACTGTCAGGTTCCCTTTACTCTCCAGGCCTCAGTACACCCCATTTCACGGGAAGGGAGAGACCTTGGCATCTACTGATCTCACAGATCAAATGAGATAAGGGGTACCTGAAAACTGCTTTCTAAGGAGCAAAGTTCTGCTTCCAGGAGCCACTCCTTCCAGGAGAAGGGAAAGGGGAGGAGGAAAGACCTGGCTGATACTGGGATACTACAGGATCAGTCCTCAGCCAGTAGCCTTCAGAACTGGGTGGGACAGTTGGGTGACCCTCCTTGCTGCGGACTTCTGGGCTTGTTTGCTTCCTCTGACCTTCCCCTGTCCAGTCTGGGGAATGATGGGAAGTTGGTTTCGATTACTGAGTTTTATTGGGGAAGCGGCAGGACTTCTTCACTGGGTACCTAGTATGGTTGTTACCCTCTTCTCCTTCTGGGAAGTATGGGTAAGCCAGAGATTTGGGGAGCTGGACTATGGTGCAGAGTGGGCAACACCCTGGGTTTGGGCAGCTTCATGTTCAGACTATAGCAGTGATCTCTGGGGCCCAGGGTAGATTTTCAGGATGGAACCTGTTCATAATTTACCTAGATTGCCAGATGGGTCTCTGTGAGTTTGAGGCCAGCCTGGTCTACAGAGCGAGTTCCAGGACAGGCTCCCAAGCTACAGTGGAACCTTGTCTCTGAAAACAAAACAAAACAACTTGTGTTCATCATCTACCCCAGCCCCCCATTCCCTCTGTTGCTTTTCCACAAGTCTGGATAACAAGTCTGAGTGCTTTGGGAGGTGACCTTTGAGTTTCTTTGGGGATACCTTAATACTGGGCCCTCAACATTAAGAACTGAAGGGATAGCCCAAAAGAGGTAATGGAGATTGGGGATGGGAGCCCTAGCAAGTCCTCCTTGGGGACAAGGTGGGAGAGTCTATGTTAGAAGATGTCAAGCCTGACAGTACCTGAACTTCACCTTTCTTTTCTCTTTCTTCCACAGATGAACTGGGTGAGTATCAGGAGGCAGGTGTGTGGGAGGCTGAGGGTTCTGGGGAGAATGGGGGCAGGGCTACCTTGTTTGATGGGAGCAGGTCCTGATGTGATTCCAGGACTATTGAGGACTTGAGCAAGGTCATACTCCCAAGATCCAGAGCATTACGTGTTTGTTATATTTGTTTCTATTATCTATAATCTGTAATGGTCACTCGTGGATGTCATTGACCCTTCTTGGACCAGGCAGTGGGAATCTAGCATTGAACAAAGCTAAGTCACTGCCCCGCAGGAGCTACCAGTGTGCACTGGGGAGTTGGGAGACAAGAGAACAGAGAATGAGCAGGAGAAAGTGAGGTTGAGTGGGGCTTGCAAAGGGAGAAAGACACAGTTCAGGCAGGCACGCCTGCATCATGCCTGGAATCTCAGCACTCACAAGTCTGAGGCAGGAGGATCCAAGAGAATTTGAGTCCAGTCTGAGCTACATAGTGAGTTTTAGGTTAGCCTGTCTCAGAAAAGGGGGAGAGAGAATGGGGCAGAGAAGGGAGAGGGAGAAAGGTAAAGAGGCATGGCTTTCATAGAAATGGCAGCATAAAGTGCCTTACCGGTTGAATGAGGGGAAATCTAGAAACAAGGAAAGAGGAAGAACAAGTTCATGGACCAGAAGGTGACCGAGCTAGGTGGGAGCAAGAAACAGGAGGGGTGCAGCTGTTTTATCTGAGAGAATCATTTTAAGGAGTGTTTTGTAAGTTTGTTTTTGAGACAAAGTTTCAAGCAGCCCAGACTGAAACTGCAGTGGTGGTGCATGCCTTTAATCCCAGCGCTTGGGAGGCAGAGGCAGTGGATCTCTGAGTTCCAGGACAGCCTGTTCTACAGAGTGAGTTCCAGGACAGCCAGGGCCACACAGAGAAACCCTGTCTCCAAACAAAAGACTCAGGCTGGCCTTAAATAACAGACTACCTGAGGATGAGAATGACCTTGAACTTCTGATCCTTCTCCTCCTCCCTCCCTAGGGCTGGGATTGGATGCAGTGCTGAGAGTGGAACCCAGGGCTTCATGCCTTGGCATGCTGGGCCAGCCTTCTGTTTATGTGAGGCAGGATCTTGCCACATAGACCAGGCTCACAATTACCATCCTGTGGTCTTAACCTCCCAGTGATGGATTTACACATGTACACCTTCACACCTAGATGATGATGATGATGATCATGATTATCATTAAATACTAGGCATTGAACTAGGCCTCCCCCATGCTAGACAAAATTCTACCACTGAGTCACATTCCCAGCCCCTCACTGGGGGATTCTAGGCAGGGGTTCTACCACTGAGCCACACCCTCACTCTTTACTGGGGGATTGCAAGGCAGACTCTGCTGATGAAGTATATCATCACATTTGAGGCAAATTTTTTGTGGGGGACATTGTTAGCCTTGACTACCAAGGAATTGGGAGCCGTGGGAGGCTTCTAGGCAAAAGAGGTACAGGTTAGTACTACTAAAATCCCTCTGACTGGATGAGATGGACAAATACAAGAGGCAAAAGGCAGGAGAGGAAGAGAGCTGGCAACTGCCTCAATCCGTGAATGGAGCAGGGGCAGGAGGGGGAGACCACAGGGAAAGTAAATGTGGTTTTGAAACAGGCGCAGAGGTGGAAGTGCCCTGTGGAGTTCTGCTGGTAGCACTCCAGAGGTGGAGGCAAGAGGATCGCAGATCAGAGAGCAGCCTTGTCTGCACAGTGAAACCCTGTCTCAAAAACCCAAGTGGAAGGACTAGGGAGCCGGCTCAGTGGTTACGAGTACTTGTTCTCATAGAGACCCAAGTTTGGTTCCCAGTAGTCACGCCGAGGGTCTCACAGCTCCAGGACAGGCTGGGCACTCTTTGGCACACACCTGTATAAATACACAGACACATAACTTTAAAGATTTTTAGAGGTCTGGAGAGCTGGCTTAGCAGTTAAAATGATTGTTCTTCCAGACATCCCTGGTTTGATTCCCAGCACCCACATGGCAGCTCACAATTACTTATAACCCCAGTTCTAAGGGCTCAGATGCCCTCTTGCTTCTAAGGGCACTCGACCTTCCTAATGGTGCACAGACATATATGCAGGCAACACACACACACACACACACACACTAAATCTAAATGGGGTGGAACTTAAAGAAAATAAAGTGTGAGCCAGAATGGTGGTGCATGGATTAATCCCAGCACTCTGGATGCCAACCTGGTTTACATAGTTTGGGGACAGCCAGGCTATGTAGAGAGAACCTGTCTCAAAATACCAAAACAAACCACACAAAAACCAAGAGTGGTATGCAGTTATGGTGGTAGATCTCAGCAGAGGAAGGTGGTTCTCTGTGTTTGAGACCTGCCTAGTCTATATGGCAAGTTCCAGTTCAGTCACAGCTATACAATGAGACCCTGTCTGAAAAGAATAAACCAAAACCAGGTGGAGAAAGTGTGAGAAGAAAGGAAGGGAGCTTAGTCCCGTCCTTCACCGCCCTCACCTATTTGTCTGTCTGTCCTGCAGAAATCATCGACGAATACATTAAGGAAAACGGTTTCGGCCTGGACGGAGCACAGCTGGGCGAAATGCCTCTTTTGGTGCCCCGCGGGCAGGCCCCACTGAGCACTGTCACCTTGGGTCCAGCCGCACCACCTACTCCTGTCACACTGTCGCCATGGAGCTGCACCCTAGGCCGGCTGGTGTCACCGGGCCCGGGCCCACGGCCGCACCTGGTCATCACAGAGCAGCCAAAGCAGCGCGGGATGCGCTTCCGCTATGAGTGCGAGGGCCGCTCTGCGGGCAGCATCCTTGGGGAGAGCAGCACCGAAGCCAGCAAGACGCTGCCGGCAATCGAGGTGTGTGCGGTACTGCCCGTGCCGCTGTTGTACCTGGGAATAGGATCGTGGTGGTTCCACCCTGAAACCTCAAAACAACTTGGCTCATACTTATAAACCTCAGCACTTCGGGAAATTGGGGCAGGAGAAAAATCAGGCCAGCCTGAATCATATAGAGTGTAACCTTTTAAATATAACAACAGCAAAGACGAATTATATGATATGGGGTGGTTGTGTGAGGCTGTTCCAATGACAAACTAGTATTTATGGCCCCGAAGACAAGCCATCCAAAGTTACTTTTGCCGCTAGAGGGCAGCACTCACTCAAACTCCTGGGTGAAGTGTGTCACTTCAGAACTGCTTTCAGAGACTTGACGCCAGCAGGCCCAGCCACTGATCCGGAGCAAAGTTGTGTGTAAGAGATCAGTTTCTCTGTTGGATTTTTTTCAGTAATGGGCATTGAACCTAGGTTTTCATACTTGTTAGGCAGGTGCTCTACCGTTGAACTGCACCCCAGCCCCTCACTGGGGGATTCTAGACATCACTTAGTCATGGTCCCAGCATCCTCTTCCCCCTCCCCCTCCCCCTCCTCCCCCTCCACCTCTCCGTTTTTCGAGACAGGGTTTCTCTGTAGTTTTGGAGCCTGTCCTGTAAGTAGCTCTTGTAGACCACACTGGCCTCAAACTCACAGAGATCTGCCTGCCTCTGCCTCCTGAGTGCTGGGATTAAAGGCACATGCCACCACTGCCTGGCTTACGTTTTACTTTTTATTATGAGTCACATCCTCACTCTTTGCCCAGGTTGGCACTCATCTTTTTATCCTTCCTCAGCTCCCGAGCATCTGGAATCACAGGCCTATACTACCAGGCCTGATTTTTTTGTCTGTTTTGGTTTTTTTTTTTTTTTTTTTTTTTTTTTTGGTTTTTCGAGACAGGGTTTCTCTGTGGTTTTGGAGCCTGTCCTGGAACTAGCTCTTGTAGACCAGGCTGGTCTCGAACTCACAGAGATCCGCCTGCCTCTGCCTCCCGAGTGCTGGGATTAAAGACGTGCGCCACCACCGCCCGGCTGTTTTTGGTTTTTGAGAGGGTTTTTCTGTGTCTCTTTGGCTGTCCTGAAATTCAGCCTGTAAACCAGGCTGGCCTTGAACTCACAGAGATCCACCTGCCTCTCCTTCTGGATAGCTGGGATCAAAGGCATTGCATGGCAGGAGAGCAATCTCTAGCAGGGCCTTTTCATGATTTGTCTCTGCAGAAGAAATAGGGGTAGCTACAAGGGAGCCCCAGGGAGCTTGAATAGGGACAGGGGTCCAGCAAACACCTAATAAGGCCATGTCTTCCTACAGCTTCGAGACTGTGGCGGGCTGCGGGAGGTAGAGGTGACAGCATGCCTTGTGTGGAAGGACTGGCCTCACCGGGTACACCCACACAGCCTCGTGGGAAAAGACTGCACCGATGGCGTCTGCAGGGTGCGGCTGCGGCCTCACGTCAGCCCCAGGCACAGGTACCAGACCCTGACTCAAACCCCTGACTCTTTTTTTTTTTTTTTTAAATATTTATTTATTTATTATGTATACAATATTCTGTCTGTGTGCATGTCTGCAGGCCAGAAGAGGGCACCAGACCTCTTTACAGATGGTTGTGAGCCACCATGTGGTTGCTGGGAATTGAACTCAGGACCTTTGGAAGAGCAGGCAATGCTCTTAGCCACTGAGCCATCTCTCCAGCCCCAAACCCCTGACTCTTGACTCCAGCTTCTTCCCTCTGCTTGAGGAGACTCCAGAGGTGGACACTGCTCCCTGGGAAAGCCTGGGGCATAGGCATCTTGGCTGGACCTTCCTTGCTCGTCTCAGATGAAGGAGGAGTGTTAGGTGTGGAGACAGCAATGGCCCCCTCTGAAAACCTGCCACACCTGTCCACATCTGTTCCATTTTTGCTTTTTGAGACGGTCTTGCTGTGTAGTCAAAACTAACTTTGAACTTGAGATCCTCCTGCCTTGGTCTCCATAGGCAGGTACCAGCAGACCCATTTATCTCCGTGCTGTAGGGGGTCAGAGAGGAGACAGCGCAGGTGCACAGCTGCCCTGGCCTCCAACCTGATTTCACAGAGAACAGCTCGTGGGGATCAGTTCTCTCCCTCCACTGTGGGTGTCCTGAGGGCTGAGCTCAGGTAGTCAGGCTGCCTGGCAAAGACTTTACCTGCTGAGCCATCTAACCAACCCTAGTTTTGTTTTCTTTTGTTTTTTTGAGCCAAGGTCTCATGTAGGCCAGGCTAGCCTCAAATTCATGTTCGTAGCTGAGGATGACCTTCATTTTTTTTTCTTTTGACAGTCTCACTGTGTAGCCTGACTAGCCTGAAACTTGTTGTCTGGGACAGAGATCTTCCTGTCTCTGCCTCCCCAGTGCTGGGATTTAAGAGTATACCACCATACTTGAAATTGTCTCTGTAGATCAGGCTGGCCTTGAACTCAGAGATCCACTTACCTGCCTCAGTCATGACTGAGTGGCTGACCTTAAAGACCATTTTTTTACCTTGAACCTTTGACCCTCCTGCCTTTACCTGAGAGCTAAGAGCACCGTTGTAGCCATTTATTGAGTTTTTTACTTAATTATTTTGGAGGCATGTTTTCCTGTGCACAACAGGCTAGCCTCAAATTCTGGTTCCCCTGCTTCAGCTTCTCAAGTATAGAGAATACAGGCTTCCTTTACATCTTCTTTGATATAAAGGACCCTGGCGGGCATTTTCTTTTTTTCAAAGCAGGGATCTCTGTGTATCCCTGGCTGTCCTGAACTAGGCCTGTAGACCACGCTGGCCTCAAATTCACAGAGGTCTGCCTGCTTCTGCTTCACTGGTGTGCCACCATTGCTCACCGGCTGGTGTTTTATGTGGTAAAAAAGGCACGTTCTTGGTCTCACCTGACTCCTGGTGGCCTCTGAGAGATTCGAATCCCAGGTCTTTCCCAGTGCTCTCTGAGCCCTGTGCCTGCAGCATCTCTGCACATCCTGCTGTGTCCAGGGGAGGCTGCCTCTCAGTCTCTCCTCTTGTCTCCCTTTCAGCTTTAACAACCTGGGCATCCAGTGTGTTCGGAAGAAGGAAATTGAAGCTGCAATTGAGCGAAAAATCCAGCTAGGAATTGATCCCTACAATGGTTAGTGCCCCACCTGCTTCCCTAGCCACTTTCCTTTAGTTGGTGTTCTTTGCTTTCTCTTCTTCCTACTTTCCTTCCTCTCTCACTCTCTTCCTTTCTTTTTTCAAGACAGGGTTTCTCTGTGTAGCCCTGACTGTCCTGGAGCTCACGCTGTAGACTAGGCTACCGAGAATCCCCCCTGCCTCTGCCTCCTGAGTGCTGGGATTAAAGGCGTGGGCCACCACCACCCGGCTTCTTTTCTTTAAAAAAAAAATTACATGTCCTTTTTGTGTGTGTTTGTGTGTGGGTTTTGTGTGGTATAAACATGCCTGTGGAGGTTAAGGGATACCCTACAGATGTCGGTTTTCTCCCTCTACCGTGGGTCCAGCAGATGAAGTCAGGTTCTAGGGCTCTGCAGCAAGCGCTTTTACCTGCTGAGCCTTCTCACCAGCCCTTCACTTGGTTTTTCCTTTTGGTTTTCAAGACCAGGTCTCAGCATAGACCAGGCTGTCCTTGAACTCCTGTGTAGCTGAGGGTGACTTGAAATCCTCCTCAGTGCTGGAGGGACAAGTGTGCGTCTCCCTGCCTTGGTCCCCTTCCCTCCATCAGCCTGCTCCAGCAGCTCAACCGACTCCAGCCTCCCTTTGTCCTCCCCCAGCCGGCTCTCTGAAGAACCATCAGGAGGTAGACATGAATGTTGTCAGGATCTGTTTCCAGGCCTCCTATCGTGACCAGCAAGGACAGTTGCGCCGCCTGGAACCCGTCCTCTCTGAGCCTGTCTACGATAAGAGTGAGTCAAGGCTGCCATGTCTCTTGGGATTAACTTGTCATGGGTATCAGAAAGCCCGGATGAGCAGGGCATCATTGAGGTTTCTGGGTTTTCATTTTCTACATTTGCACAGTGGTTCAGTGTCCGCAGTCTTAGGGAAGCTGGGTCTGTACTTCTTCCATTCATTCTCTTTCCCTCCTGGACACGTAGTGAGGGCCATGACTCCAGACATCACATATGCAGATGGGCAGTGCCGTCATGTGTGCTTGTACAGTTTGCACCTTGTCTGGTTCTACAGTTATTTCTCTTTCCTTTTGTACTTTTTATTGAGTAAATTTGCTCCTTGAAATTCTGTACATATGGTGCATTAGGACTCCTCACCGTCCCTACCCCCATCTTAGCTCCTCCCACAGGTCCCTTCTACTTTCACTTCTTTGTGTTTTATTTTGTAACCCACTGATTTTAATTGGGACCCCTGTATGACCACAGCTTGGGAACTGTCCGCTGAAGCCACGTGGATTCACCTTTGGATACACAAACAACAACAAAATGACGGTCCCTTCCCCAGAACCCATCAGTAGCCAATAGTTCCTTTTGAGACAGGCCTCAATTGGCCTCAATTGTCCTTGTAGCTGGAGATGACCTTGAACCCTTGACTTCCTGCCTCCACCTCCTGAGTGCTGAGATGACCAGCCTGAACTACCAGGACCCATTTATTGAGACTCAGGCTTGTGCATGTTAGGGAAGTACTTGAGCCAAATCCCCAGGCCTGTGTTTATTATTTTAAGACATGATACCACTATGTGGCCAAGCAAATCAGCAATCCTCCTGAGTGGAGGAATCACAAGCATACACTACCATGCCTGACATCATACAGTTTGCTCTCGGCTTCTGCACCTGCTCTCATTGGCAGGAGTTTGGTCATTTGCTCCTCAACCATTCAGCAGTGTCCATGGGGAGGTACTGCTCTGATTGACGAGGTCTAGGCCATAGGATTACTGCTGACCTAAAGGATGGCTCATCACTCTGAGCTCCGAGTTTTCAGAGCTGCTAATAAAAGAAGGACCAGGAATATTGGTCAAGCTAAAGGAGTGTGCACTCCAAGATGTCAGGTCAGGTGACAGATAGACATGTGACAGGTGCTTGTAATTCCAGCCACTGGGGGAGGCTCAGGCAGGGAGAGGGTAAGTAAATTCAAGGCCAGTTTGGGCAGCTGATCAAGATTAATTTAGGTGTGATAAAAGATGAGAGCTGAGCCGGGCGGTGGTGGTGCACGCCTTTAATCCCAGCACTTGGGAGGCAGAGGCAGGTGGATCTCTGTGAGTTCGAGACCAGCCTGGTCTACAAGAGCTAGTTCCAGGACAGGCTCCAAAGCCACAGAGAAACCCTGTCTCGAAAAACCAAAAAAAAAAAAAAAAAAAAAAATGAGAGCTGTAGGTGTGGCTCAGCAGTAGAGCCCCTGCCTAGAATCCCCCAGTGAGGGACTGGAGTGTGGCTCAGAGACAAAGCACCTGCCTAGAATCCCCCAGTGAGGGGCTGGGGGCGTTACTCAATAGTAGAATTCTTATGTAGCAAGATCCTAGGTTCCATCACTTCCACTGGGGGGAAGCATACAAATAAACACAGTATTTCAGGTTGTAAACCCTCATCTGGGGACCTTGTGTCACCCTGGACAAGTCTCCCTGAGTCTGGGGGGTCTCCATTTTGGATAGACTCTAAGCAGATTTCAGAGGGGAGTTCTGGTCATTGTACGTTGTACCTGTCTGTTTGAGCATTCTGTGTCCCACCTGGAAAGGATGTCTTCCCTTTCTGTCTCTCTCACCTGTCAGAAAGCCCCATGATGTGATAACTGAATTGTTGATTTTCCTTCTGCATTCCTCCCCAGAGTCCACCAACACATCAGAGCTGCGGATTTGCCGAATCAACAAGGAGAGCGGGCCATGCACAGGTGGTGAGGAGCTGTACTTGCTGTGTGACAAGGTGCAAAAAGGTGAGAGGTCCAGAGACAGAGGGGGGTGCTGGTTTACCAGGGCAGCACTCTGGAGGGAGTCAGAGCCTTTGCTGCAGAGTCAGGCAGATGCAGGCAATGGCTTTGTTTGCTAGCTCATCTCTGCCAGGTATGGAAGCCATTGAGCTGACCAAGGGTATGCAGTGCTCTTTCAGGATGCTGCCACACTAGAAATGCAATTGCTCAAATGTTTTAAGAGGAGCTAGGGATATGGCTCAGTGGTAGAGCCCCTGCCTAGAATCCCCCAGTGAGGGGCTGGGATGTGGCTCAGTGGTAGAGCCCCTGCCTAGAATCC
Source organism: Chionomys nivalis (assembly GCF_950005125.1). NCBI lineage: Eukaryota > Metazoa > Chordata > Mammalia > Rodentia > Cricetidae > Chionomys > Chionomys nivalis. The sequence goes on along the minus strand of NC_080087.1, from coordinate 77,836,684 downwards.
CCCAGTGAGGGGCTGGGGCGTGGCTCAGTGGTAGAGCCCCTGCCTAGAATCCCCCAGTGAGGGGCTGGGTGTGGCTCAGTGGTAGAGCCCCTGCCTACAATCCCCCAGTGAGGGGCTGGGATGTGGCTCAGTGGTAGAGTCCCTGCCTAGAATCCCCCAGTGAGGGGTTGGAGTGTGGATCAGTGGTAGAGCCCCTGCCTAGAATCCCCCAGTGGGGGACTCAGTAATAGGGTAAGTGCTTGTCTAGCATGGGTGAGACCTGAATTTCATTCCTAGGACTGTAATATATAATTAAACCAGTCTGATGGCACATGTCTGTAATCCCAGCACTCTGGAAGGTTGGAGCAGGAAGGCTTCAAGCCAGCCTGTTCTACACAGTGAGACTGTCTCAAAGGTCAAGCAAACCAACAACAAAAGAAGGAAAGTGTGAATGGTACAGAACTGACAGCCAGAGAAAGGAGGGACCCTTGCTTTGTCCCCAGTGGAATGGTCCTGAGTAGAGGATGGTTTTTCATTTTTGGTAGTTGGTTTTTCAGTTTTGTTTCCAAGCCTATTTGAAGAAGGGGCATTTAAAAACAAGCAAATGACAGGACATTGTCCCATCTTATTTGCTTTCTCTCCACCTGTTATGATGATGATCATAAAGCAAGAGGCTTCCTGGGAGTTTTCCAGTTCTTTGCTTTATGTTTTTATTATTGTTGTTATTATTTATTTTGTATATGGGTATTTTGTTTGCGTGTATGTCTGTGTGCCAGGTGAGTGCAGCGCTTGAAGGTGTTGGATCCCCTGTGACTGGAGCAATAGTTGGTTGTGAGCTGGCTTGTGGGTGCTGGGAACCGAATCCTAGTCTTCTGGAAGCAGCCAGTGCTCTTAACTCCTGAGCCCTCTCTTCAGCCCTTGTGTTTGTTTTTATTAGGAATGTTTGGAATCACAGGATGTGGTACAGGGTAGGCAGGGGCTCTATCACTGAGCCAGACCCCAGCCCCTTACTGGGGGATTCTAGACAGGGGCTCTACCACTGACCATGCTCCCAGACCTTCCTGGTGGATTTTATACAAGCTCTGTACCACTGAACTATGCCCCTAGTTCTTTTACACCAAATTTTGAGAGAGAGTCTCACTTAGTAATCTAGGCATACTTTGAATTCACAGTCCTGCTTTAGTCTCCCAAGTGCTGAGATTACAGCTCTTTGTCACCATACCTGTGTGATTTTCTTTTGTGTAGAGACCCTGGGTAGTTGGGTTTGTTGGTTGTTTTATACAGGGACTAACTGTTTCTCTTACTGTCCTGAAACTCACTGTGTGTACCGGGCTGCCTTCAAACTACAAAGGTTCTCCTGCCTCTGCCTCCTGAGTGCTGGCATTAAAGGAATGCACTGCTATGCCAAACGTCCCAGGGTAGTTTTATTATTTGAAATACTGGTTGGATTGGGAGGAGACTGAGTGAGTAGGGGCTCAGTCGCTTGACTTAGCTGTGTCCTCACCCTGACCTAACCCCACCAGAGGACATATCCGTGGTGTTCAGCACGGCTTCCTGGGAAGGCAGAGCCGACTTCTCTCAAGCTGACGTGCACCGGCAGATTGCCATTGTGTTCAAGACGCCACCCTACGAGGACCTGGAGATTGCAGAGCCTGTGACTGTCAATGTCTTCCTGCAGAGACTCACGGACGGGGTGTGCAGTGAGCCACTGCCCTTCACATACCTGCCTCGGGATCACGGTAACCACTCTACCCACAGCTACCCCCAACTCTGGAGACTAGGTCTTTGGCCTTGCTTGAGGAAGTATATCTCGGGAAGAATTAGAGGCAGAAGCCAGACCTGGGGGCAGTAGCTCTGTCAGTAAAGTGCTTTCTCTGCAGGCATGAGGACTTGAGTTCAATTCCCAACACCCACCCTGGTAGAAAGCCAGGCAGAGTTGCTTGTTCCTAGCACTGGGAAGATGGAGTCGGCTGGGTTCCTGAGACGTCTAGCCAGCAAGACCCAGGCTGACCAGAAAACTGCAGGCCACTCGGAAATTATCTCAAAACAAAAGAACATAATAAAGCAAAAAGTTAGATGACAAATGCGGAATGGCAACCAGGGTTGACATTTGGTCTCCGTACATGTATAACTGTACACACAGAGAAAGGTGAGAGAGAAGGTGAAAGCAACTGGGCTAGCCAGTACGAAGGCCTCAGGAAGGATCTACAGAAAACTGTGTTGAGCTTTGATCCTAATTAGGAATATAGAAACCTACTTGTATAAGTTGGTGAAGACCCAGTCCTCCTTTTAATGACTCCTGTGATCGAGTGTCATAGTGACTTCTATGACAGACTGTTATGATGACCTCTGGTTGTCATAGTGACCTCTGTGACTGTCACAATGACCTCTCTGGTTGTCATAGTGACCTCTGTGACTGTCACAGTGACTTCTGAGATTGTCATAGTGACCTCTGTGACTGTCATAGTGACCTCTGTGACTGTCATAGTGACCTCTGTGACTGTCACAGTGACTTCTGAGATTGTCACAGTGACCTCTCTGTCACAGTGACTTCTGAGATTGTCATAGTGACCTCTCTGACTGTCACAGTGACTTCTGAGATTGTCATAGTGACCTCTGTGACTGTCACAATGACCTCTGTGACTGTCACAATGACCTCTGTGACTGTCACAATGACCTCTGTGACTGTCACAATGACCTCTCTGACTGTCACAATGACCTCTCTGACTGTCACAGTGACTTCTGAGATTGTCACAGTGACCTCTGTTGTGGTTGTCATAGTGACCTCTCTGTCACAGTGACCTCTGAGACTGTCATAGTGACCTCTGTGACTGCCATAGTGGCCTCTGTGACTGTCATAGTGACCTCTGTGACTGCCATAGTGGCCTCTGTGACTGTCATAGTGACCTCTGTGACTGCCATAGTGGCCTCTGTGACTGTCATAGTGACCTCTGTGACTGCCATAGTGGCCTCTGTGACTGCCATAGTGACCTCTGTGACTGCCATAGTGGCCTCTGTGACTGTCATAGTGACCTCTGTGACTGCCATAGTGGCCTCTGTGACTGCCATAGTGGCCTCTGTGACTGTCATAGTGGCCTCTGTGACTGACTCTCATAATGACATCTGACTGTCACAGTAACCGCTGTGACTATCATATGACCTCTGTGACTGACCATCACAGTGACCCTTGTGGCCAGTCGTCATAATGACCTCTGACTGACTGTCACAGGGACCTCCATGACTGATTGTCAAAGTGACCTCTGGCTGTCATAGTGACCTCAGTGACTGATTGTCCTAGTGACCTTGGTGGCTGTCACAGCGACCTCTGCGATTAACTGCTGTTTGATGTTTTGATGCTTCTGCTCTCTCCTGAACAGACAGCTATGGTGTGGACAAGAAGCGGAAGCGAGGACTGCCCAATGTCCTTGGGGAACTGAGTAGCTCTGGTGTGTTCCTCTACCCCTGCCCACACCCGTCCCCAGGTTCTTGGGAGGGCCAGATGATCTGCTTGGGGAGGGTGGGTCGTCAGGGTAAGGAATCCTTACCTTCACCTTCCCCCAGATCCACATGGAATTGAAAGCAAACGACGGAAAAAGAAACCAGTGTTCTTGGACCATTTTCTTCCTGGCCACAGCTCAGGTGAGTGTGGAGTCTGCAGCCTCCTCCTCTCTTTGTGGGCAACAGGAAGTTCTTCCCGTCCTGTTTCTCTGTGTCTTTCTTCTTGTCAGAATTTAAAAAGAATATTTTATCTTATATGTATGGGCATTTTGCTTGCACATACATGTGTGTACCATGCGCATGCCTGGTGCTTACAGAGGCCAGAAGAGGGCATCACATCCTCTGGAATCATAGCTACTGACAGTTGTCAGCTGCCACGTGGATGCTGGGAACAGAACCTGGGTCCTCACCAAGAGCAGCCAGTGCTCTTAACCACTGAGCCATCCCCTTCAACACTTCTGATTTCTTCACCTCCTCTGAACACTTTCCCAAGGTCAGCAGCTGACCACACATCTAGCAACATGGAGTAAAAAGAATAAGGGTCTAGGAGCCTGGTAGTGGCTCACATCTATGGTCCTAGCACTCAAGAGACTGAGGAAGGGGAATTACCAATAGTCAGAGGCCAACGTAGTCTGCATACAGTTTCAAGACAAACCCTGTGTCAAGCATTACATCTCATGAAAGTGTAATTGGAAGGCTTTGGAGACAGAACAGAGGCTATGATCTCTTCAGGGAATATTTGCTATGTGACTTTTTCCAAGTCTCTCCACCTCTCTGAGCCTCAGGGATCCTTAGAAAAAGTCTTTTAAAAATTACCTTTTAAATTTATGTTATTCATTTCTGTGATGATGTGTGTATAATATGGGTGCATTGTGTCACAGCACATGTAGGAGGCAGACTGGATATGGTATTGCACACCTTTAGTCCAGTACCTGGGAGGCAGAGACAGGTACATCTTTGTGAGTTCAAGGCCAGCGTGCTCCACACAGCAAGTTCCAGGTTAGCCAGGTCTACATAGTGAGACCCTGTCTCAAAACCAACCAACCAACCAACCAACCAACAAAAATCTTAAAACAAAATACACAACCCCAACTTTGTAGAGTCAGTTCTTTTACAAGGGGATCCAGGGGTTGAACTCAGGTCATTAAGCATTTGTCGGAATATTCCCATCTGCTGAATGATTGCACCAGACCTGGAAAGATCAGCACAGATCTAGGCTTGGACATTGTCTTCTGCTCCGGGCTTGGCTGTAGCTGACTTGGCAGCTAGCTGGTTGTCTGGCATTCATTCCCAGGACCACACAGTTCAAATGTGCTGACACCTGTGTGGGGACCTCAGCTCCTGGGAAGTAGAGGCAGGAGGGCCAGAAGTTCAGGGCCATCTTAGCTACACTGTAAGTTTGAGACTCCTCTGTGCTGAACGGAAACCTCATCTCAAAAGACAGCATGATGGGATTACTGACTCTGGCATACAAGTGTGTCTGATCCTGTCAGGAAGCTAAGCAGGGTCAGGCCTGCTCAGTCCTGGGGATGGGAGCTGTCACTGCAATACATGATGCTGTTTTTTGTTTTATTTGTTCCAAGAAACTCTCTCCTTGAAACCATCCTGTTGGGGGCTGGACAGACAGGTGGCTTCCACTGTTAGAGCAAAGGCTGCTCTTTCAGAATATGGGGGTTCGATTCCCAGCCCCCACATAACATCTCACAAACACCTGTAACTCCAGCACCGAGGCTCTATTGCCCTCATCTGGCCTCCTTGGGCACTGCATGCATGTGGTGCACAGACAAAACACTCATGTACATACAAAATAGAATTTTCAAAAAAGACAGCCATCTTGCCCCAGGCTCTCCAATGCTGAGATTACAGGCTGCCATACTCAGCAGAAATAGTTTTTAAAAAAATTTTTTTTGAGACAGGGTTTCTCTGTAGCTTTGGAGTCTGTCCTGGAACTAGCTCTGTAGACCAGGCTGACCTCGAACTCACAGAGATCCTCCTGCCTCTGCCTCCCAAGTTCTGGGATTAAAGATGCGCTTCTCACCACCTGGCTTTGATAGTTTAAATTTTTCAACTAAATTAAACTTACCATCGTCTGCGTGAGTGCACATTTGCAGGACAGGGACAACTGTCAGGAGTTTTTTTCCTCCTTCCATGGAGTCATCTCTCCTGCCTGGGTGTGTTTGTGTGAGACGGGGTCAGCTTTAAACTCCCAGACATCCTCCTGCCTCTGCCTCTTGTTAAAGAAGAGTACCACCACACCTGGCCCTAATTTTGTTCTTACTTTGAGCCAGCATATCTGTCTAGCCCAGGCTAATCTGTAACACGTGGAACCCTGTCTCGGCTTCCGAAGCTGGGATTACAGGTATGAGCTACCCGGGCCACCAGAGCCAACTCAGTTATTTTATTTATATACTTTTAAAGTCTCTCACCCAGGCTAATAGTAGAGAATTGGCCTTGAGCTTCTGATCCTTCTCCCTCTACCTCCCAAGTTCTTGGGTTATAGGCATGTACTATTATCTGGGTTTATGTGGTCCTAGGGATCGAACCCAGGGCTTCAGGCATGCTAGGCAAGCACTTTCCCAACTGAGTTATATCCCCAGACCTAGATGAGTTTTTCCTTTTTCAGTTTTTAATGATTAATTTATTTTTATTATGTTCATTGGTGTTTTGCCTGCATGCATGTCTGTGTGAGAATATCAGGTCCCCAGGAACTAAAGTTACAGGTGTGAGCTGCCATGTGGATGTTGGGAATTGAACCTGCGTCTTCTGGAAAAGCAGCCAGTGCTCTTAACCAGTGAGCCATCTTTCCAGCCCCCCTAGATCAGTTTCTTTTTACAGACATTCAGTGACAGGCCCCTTAGCTGTGTTTGTGCTCACTCCTTAGTTTGCAGACCATTGCTGTGGGCTGCTTATCACAGGCTTTAAAAACCAGAGGCGCAGACAGGTGCCATGCCTCCCGCGAGATCTGTTGCTGGGGAGGGGAAGATGGACATGCAGGCCATCTGTATGGAGCAGCAGTGGTGAGTGTGAGCCTGGCAGCAGCTGGCACAAGGATGGAAGTAAGCTCATCTCTAGTTCTGAGCCTTTTCTCAGCATAGCCACCTGCTGGCCTGTTTTGACTATACACATATGTATCCATGTGCACTCGTGTGCATACACATACACACAAAAAAGAATAATGAGAGCTGAGCAGTGTTGGGAGGATTGTTTAATCCAAGTACTTGGGAGGCAGAGGTAGGAGGATTGCTGAGTTCAAGGCTAGCCCGGTCTACACAAAGAAATCTTGTCTTGAAAACAAAACAAACAACAAAAAGAAAAAGATGAAACAAAGGAATTTCTCCCCACTACCTCAACTTGCTTCAGGGCATCCAAATCCCAGTCAATTCTTAGTCACTCAGGGGCTGGAACCAGAGCCATCCCATCCTGGGGTTGCTGTACCATGACTGTCTCTGGTTTTCATGCAATTGGTATCTGTTGCACAATGACTCTGCCCCTTGTAACCACCAATCCTAGCCATCTCCCCAGCTTCTCTCATGGTTCCCAAGTCTCATGGCCCCACCCTCATTCCAGGTTTGGGGGTGAGGGGGCAAAGTCGCTAATGATTAAAAACGGGATTCTGAGCACAAAATCTGTTCAGACACAACCTCCAGGACGGCCGACGGGTTCTGGCACATGGACTCGTTTCTTTGAGACAATCTCATGTAGCCCAGGCTGGTCTTAAACTCACAGAGCTCCACTTGCTTCTGCTGGGATTAAAGGCATGGCCACCAGGCCAGGCCTTGGCTGAGGGCATTTCATTTTTAGGTATATTCACTCCAAACTTGAGAGAGAGTAACAGGCTGGAGTGTTGTTTCTCCCCAGGAGCTGTGGTGCTTGCATGTGCATCAGAGCCTTGGTCCCTTTTCATGCAATTTCTACCTCCTGGCCAAAGGTGGCTGCTGCAGCTCTTGCCATCAACTCCATGTTCCAGTTAGCAGAACATTAGTGAGCTCTGCTCTCCTTGTGCTGCTGTGAGAAACACGAAGACCAAATTGCAGCAACTAAGGGGAGGAGGAGGCAAGTATTTATTTCAGCTTTAGGTCCCAGTCCGTCACTGAGGGAAGTCGAGGCAGGAATTGAAGCAGAAAGCATGGAGGAGCACCTATCGCTGCTTGCTCTCTGGTAGACACTTAGCTAGCACTTTTTTTTTTTTTTTTTTGAGACAGGGTTTCTCTGTAGCTTTGGTGCCCGTCCCAGAACTAGCTCTTATAGACCAGGCTGGCCTCGAACTCCCAGAGATCCGCCTGCCTCTGCCTCCCGAGTGCTGGGATTAAAGGCGTGCGCCACCACCGCCCGGCTTAGCTAGCACTTTTATTTAGCTCAAGACCACCTGCCCAGGGAATGTAGCTGGGTGTCCTATGTTAATTAACTATCAAGACAATTCCATACAGTTATGACCCTAGGCCAATCCAATCTGAGCAAACCCTCCTTTAGAATTCCCTTCTCAGGAGACTCTGGGCTGTGTCAAGCAGACAGTTAAAGCTGACTGCTACATATGGCAGCATTGAACTCCAAGAGCTGGCAGGCATGGTGGCTCACCCTGTAAACCCAGCACATGGGAGACTGAGCTAGGACTGTGGTGAGTGTGCTGAGTTCTACAGTGGCTGCCAGGGCGTCTCTGTCTCTCTGTCTCTGTCTGTCTATCTCCCTTCCTCCCTCCCTCCATACCCACTCCACCATAGCTATACCCTTAGCCCTGCTCCTTTTGAGAACCTGGATCCTGCTCTGATTCTGTGAGTAGACAGGCTGTGACTAGCTGTTATTTCACTCATCGCCTTTTTTTTTTTTTTTTGGTTTTTCGAGACAGGGTTTCTCTGTGGTTTTGGAGCCTGTCCTGGAACTAGCTCTGTAGACCAGGCTGGTCTCGAACTCAGAGAGATCTGCCTGCCTCTGCCTCCCAAGTGCTGGGATACTCATCGCCTTTAATAATTTGCTTATTGGGGGCTGGAGAGATGGCTCAGAGGTTTTAAGAGCACTGGCTGCTCTTCCAGAGGACCTGAGTTCAATTCCCAGCAACCACATGGTAGCTCACAACCATCTATTGGTGTGCAAGCATACATGCAGGGCGGAACACTGTATATATAATAATTTTAAAAATAATAATTTTATTATTAAAGAAGAATGATGGACTGGAGGATATAGTTCCATTGTGAGAGGCAACTTAGCGTACAAAGCCTTGGGTTCGATCCCCAGTACCATGTAAAAACTCAGATGTGGTAGCACTTGGGAGGTAGAGGCAAGAGAATCCAGAGTTCAGAGATATCCTTGGCTATTTAGCACATTTAAGGTTAGCCTCGGCTACAGGAGACCATGTCTTATTTTTAAGGATTTTTTAAACGTGTTTATTTTGCATGTATGTGGGAGCACACATGCTCCACTCAGATTGCATGTGGAGACCAGAGAACATCTTACAGGAGTCAGTGCGTGGGTTCTAGGACTCCACTTGCACAAGTCATCAGGGCTGGCAGGATGTACCTTTCACCAGTGAGGGGTCCGGATGGCCTGAGACCCTGCCTTTAGTTTTGCTTATTTACTTGTATGCAGGTCAGGGTGAGTGTATGGCACAGGCATGCACCCCATGGAGGCCAAGAGAGGGCATCAGATCCCCAGGAGCTGGAGTTACAGGTGGATTTTGAGCCACTGGAAGTGGGGATGAGGAACCCAACCTTGTTCCTTTGCAAGAGCAGCAAGTTCTTAACCACTGAGCCATCCTTCCACCACTGCCTCCTTAAAGACAGGGTCTTGTGGAACTTGCGTGTTACACACACACACACATTTTGGGTTTTCTTTATTTTTTTTATTTTTATTTTTTTTGGTTTTTCTTTTCTTTTTTTTTTTTTTTTTTTTTTTTTGGTTTTTCGAGACAGGGTTTCTCTGTGGCTTTGGAGCCTGTCCTGGAACTAGCTATTGTAGACCAGGCTGGTCTCGAACTCATAGAGATTCACCTGCCTCTGCCTCCCAAGTGCTGGGATTAAAGGCGTGCGCCACCACCGCCCGGCACACATATATATATTATCTACAAAGGCAAACACTCATAGCATTAAAAAAATATGTTCTAGTGTGATGACTCAGTGGATAAAGGCAATTGCCATATGAGCTTGGACCTGAGTTCTGTCTCCATATAAAGGTAGCAGGAATGAAGTGACTCCACAGAGGTGAACTCTGACCTCCCATTCACAATGGCAGCAGGTTCGCCCACTCACACACATCATGCACACACACCCATACACACAAAATAACATGGAGTGGTGGCACTTCCTTCCTACTCAGGTTAGGGTTAAAGGCCTAAGATAGAATACATTTGCCAGGCGGTGGTGGCACACGCCCTTAATCCCAGCACTCGTGAGAAGAGGCCAATAGATCTCTATGAGTTTGAGGCCAGCCTGGTCTACAATGCGAGTTCTAGGACAGTCAAGGCTACACAGAGAAACCCTGTCTCCAAAAACAAGACAAAACAAAAATACATTCAGTACCATGGGGTCCAGGTTTCTTACTGCCTGGCTCGAGGTGGGTTCTAATCCAGCCATCCTCTCTTCACCAGGCCTGTTCCTCCCACCATCAGCTCTGCAGCCGCCAGACACTGACTTCTTCCCTAGTGCCATATCTCTTCCTGGCTTGGAGCCTCCTGGTGGCCCTGACCTCCTGGACGATGGCTTTGCCTATGACCCTTCTACCCCTGCGCTTTTCACCATGTTGGACCTGCTTCCCCCAGCACCACCACTTGCCAGTGCTGTGGTGGGTGGTGGGGGTGCAGGGGCCACGGTTGTGGAGTCTCCTGGCCCGGAGCCCCTGACGCTGGACTCATATGCAGCCCCGGGTCCTGGAGATATTGGCACCGCCAGCCTTGTGGGCAGCAACATGTTCCCCAACCAGTACCGAGAGGCAGCTTTCGGGGGTGGTCTCCTGTCCCCAGGGCCTGAAGCCACGTAGCCTTTGAGGTGCCAGAGGAGGTACTGGGTGAGGAGTGTGCTATAGCACACCCCATTCCCTGAGGCCAGCCTTGACCAGTCTTCCAGCTTCCTCATCCTGAATCGGACATCTACAGTGCTGGCAGGAAGCTAGAGAGAGCTCCGGTTCTCCTTGAGCCCATTTTACAGATGAGAGCGCCAAGTCCGAAGAGGAAAAGGGGCTCCTGCAGGAAGGCCCCTTCTCAGTACAGATTCTGAGAGATTGTACATAGGGGAGGAGGGAGCAGATCCCTGGCCCTCTTCCCTGATCCTGAAGGTGGGGGTAGGTTGTTTGTGCAGTTTTCCCAATAAAAATTAGTTTTTTGAGGCTTGGGGGTCTCCTCTTCTTTGCCTGAGAAACACTAGGTTAATTTGGAATTAAACAGTTGTGGCTGAGGGGCTGACAAGTTGGTTAGGCGGTGAAGAGCTATTGCTGCTCTTGCAGAGGCCCCAGGATCAATCTCTGCACCTACATGGCAGCTCCGAATGTGTGTTGGTTATTCTTGGTTATCAGCTTGACTTACATCTGTAACTAAAACCCCAAAATGGAGGGCACACATATTAATTTTAAGTAAGTAATCTGAATATAATCTGGGCCACACTTTCTGCTGGAAGCCTACATAAGGACATGAACGAAGGAAGCTTTTGTTCTTTGCCTTCTTGCCCTCTCCTTGCTAACAAGGCCATTTTTTACTGGCAGTGGAATTCCTGTGTCCATCGAAGTCCAGCTGAGACATTCAGCCTTGTGGACTGAACAACTACTGGATGTTTAGACTTTCTGCTCATAGCTAGTCATTGTTGAATTAGCTGGACCACAGCCTGTAAGTCATTCTAATAAAGCATCTTTCTATGTATGTAGAGAGATTCATTCTATAAATTCTGTTGTTCTAGAGAACCCTGACTAATACACAACACATTTGACGCCCTCTTCTGGCTTCCAGGGGCATCTACATATACAGGCATGCACATACATCTTTTTTGTTTTGTTTGTTTTTGTTTTTCGAGACAGGGTTTCTGTGTAGCAACCCTAGCTGTCCTGGAACTCGCTTTGTAGACAAGGCTGGCCTTGAACTCAGAGATCTACCTGCCTCTGCCTCCAGAGCGCAGGGATTAAAGATGTGCGCCCGGCTAATAAATCGTTTTTTTAAAGGCTTTTATTTATGTGTTTTCTGCGTAGGGGTGTTTTCTTTGCATGTATGCACACCAGAAGAGGGCACTGGATCCCATGGGACCAACCAGAGTTATAGACTCCTGTTGTGAGCCATTTGGGTGCTGAAAAGTAAACTCAGGACTTCTGGAAGAGCAGCCACTGTTTTAACCGCTTAGCAACCTCTTCAACCCCTAAGATAAAATAAATCTTTAAAAACGACAACAAAAATGTGTCGGGAATACTGTGTTTCTTTGCTTGCGCTTCCAGGCCACAGAGTCCCTAGGACCCGCCCCAGATCGTGCCACCATACAGGTCCCGCCCACAAGTCGAACCAATCCACTAGACCACACCCAGCTCCCCCTGATCCCTCCCTCGCGACTGCGGAAATGCCTACCGTGCGGCACCGCCTCCTTCGCTCAACCTCTGACTTCCGTTTCCGGTGTGAGCCGTGAGCGCGCGCGAGCGCAGCAGTGGGAGGCGGCGACCAGCCGGTGAGTGCAGGCGTCGGACCCCGACCTCCCGGCTGCCGAGCGCTGGCAGTCAGGCCTCATCCTCGCCCGGGGCGTTTCTGGGATTGCCGTGGGTGACTATCGGGCCCTGAGGGCCGCCCCACCTGCTTCCGTCCTCACAGGCCTCAGGCTGCGCCCCTCGCCCCTCCGCGGGCCCGAGTCCGCGCCGTGGGGCTCGGCCGGGACCCTGACTCCCAAACGGAGCTCCGCCCCTGCCTCACGCCCACCGCGCCCAGCCGGGCCGGCACTCTTCTCAGTTTCGCTTGCATGCTTGACCCGCTTCACATCCCCTCGTTCGACCTCAGCCGCTTGGCCATCTCAATCGTCTGTGCACGCCCTTCACCTGGCCTCACCCTCCAGCAGCACATCGCTGCTGTGCTTCGGAGAAGCTTGCCTTCCCTCCACCAGCCTTCATCTTCCTACTCTGCTGTAGCCCTTCCCCCTCATGCATGGCTCCTGCAGAGCGTCTCTCAGGTTCTGTGAGCCCAGCCCTGGCAGCTCAGGATCAGACACTTCTTTCATTCCAAAATTTCCAATTTCTTTTTTCCAGACGGGCCTCACTATATAGCCTTGGCCAGTCTGGAACTCACCACCTAGACCAGGCTGCTCCGGACTCAGACTTCTCTCTGCCTCTGCCTTCCCAGTGCTGAGATTAAAAGTATGCACCACTAACACTGGCCAGTTTTTTCTTTGCTTTTTTTCTTCTCTTTTCTTTTTTTTTATTTTAATTAAAGCGGCTGTCCCCATGTAGGCTACACTGGACTGGTACATATAACCCAGGCTGGCCTTAAACTCAAGGCAATTCTGCATCAACCATCCAAGGGCTGCCTATTCCATAATCTTTCATCTGGACTTTAGCACATTATCTAGGACAATCCCTTTCCCAGGAGAGGGTCTTTCTCGTAGTGCCCGAGCTACCACAGCAGGACTGTGTACACATCCTTCTCCACACTCACCCTCCAGGTCTGCCGCATAGCCTCTCCCAGGAAGCCATCAGGGTCCACACCAACTTGTCAGAGGACTGTGGCTCTGCCCTGTGGTTTTTCCAGTCTGTCTGACGTGTCTGGTGCCCTTGTCCCTCAGGTAGAGAGAGGCCTCACCACGATGTGGCACGAGGCTCGGAAGCATGAGCGGAAACTCCGAGGCATGATGGTGGATTACAAGAAGAGGGCGGAGCGGCGCCGGGAGTACTATGAGAAGATTGTGAGTGACCATATTCCAGCATGGGTGGGAGGGCCCCAGAGGGAAGGGTCCTGTCAAGGCGAGAGCCCTGTTTCCACAGCATCCTTCTCGTTCTTTCCACTATGACTGCTTCCTGGGGCGCTGGAGGAGGAGCTATGGGCTTTGCCCACTCTAGACAAGCCCTCTACCATCCTAGCTACCCTGTATCCCGTCTCTTCTTGAGAAACGTGTTCTGTAATTCTCTGGCTCAGTCTTCCTGCCCTGTTTCTCCTGGTTTACAGGTGTGTGGCCACACTCACCAGACAGTCATTTCTTCAGCCAAGTCGTTGGGGTTTTTGTCAGCTTCTTGTATCTGGTGCAGCCCTGTGTAAAACTGGCATTGAAGTTGGAGGACCCTGTAGCTCCAGACATAAGACTTTACCCCTGGAAAACGAAACAAAACACCCCAACAAACTCCATGGTTTGGCCCAAAAGGCCCTTGTGGCCTCTGCTGCCCTCTCAGTGACTTTCCTGAGTATCTTCCCTGGCCTTTTCCATATCTGCCACCAAAGATGGGCATTGGTTTATGACGCCTTCCTTTGTCTAACTATTGTTTGTTTTGAAGACCCCCAGCTTGAAATGACAGTTGCTTACCTGGCCCAGTCTTTTAGATTCCATTCCTATAGACATTGTACTAACTATAGTGTCGCTGCCTAGCCTTTCTGTTCCCCTTGTCTTCAGTCTTGTCCCTTGCAACCCATCCAACAGACTAGAGAGATCTTTCTGAAGTGCAAAACTGGCCCTCTTCCTCCCTTGCTCAGAATTCTTTGGCTCCTGAGTGTCTTTGGGAGAAGGCCAGGCTCTTGACCGTAGCTTTCAATGGTCTACATAGTTTGTGTTTTGTTTTTTTTTTTGGGGGGGGGGATTCCCCCTAGGAGGTTTTGAGAATGGAAGCCAAGGCAGGGCTTATGCCAAACAGATTTGAGCCACACCCCTAGGCCCTCACTGGGGGATTCTAGGCAGGGGCTCTACCACTGAGCCACACCCCAGCCCTTCACTGGGGGATTCTAGGCAGGGGCTCTACCGCTGAGCCACACCCCAGCCCTTCACTGGGGGATTCTAGGCTGGGGTCTTCCACTGAGCCACTTGACCCTTAGTCTGAATTTTACCTCTCCTCCAGATTCATGCCATTCCATGGTCTGCCTGACTCCCCTGTTCACGTTATCCAGGCCTTCTGGCTATCCCTAATATTTCCTTGTGCATGCAAATTGATGCACCATGTGGAATCAGTTTGGCTCTAGGCGGAGGAATGGAATATGAATGAGAGGCAAACATGACAGAAGTTTTTCTCTTATCTCTGGAGAGTTTTGTTGTGAGGTCTGAGAGAGCTGTGGAGGCTCCAGCTCTTGTGTCTTCATTCCACCCAGCAGCAAGGAGGAAATGAGAGAAGGAGGACAGAGGCTCTCGTGCCTGTTGTTGAGAGGGTTTCTGGGTGTTTTCCTGTGACCCTTGGCCCCTGTCCTGTTGACCTTTCATCCTCAAGGAAGCAGACATGCATAGACTCCATGCTGGGTGGGGTTCCACACCAGATTATGAAGTGACCACTGAAGTAGGAGCATGGAGGTGTGTGGCCTGTCGGTGGAGAGCAACTGCCTGAGATTGTCTCGCAGGCTGGTTGGAGGATTGGATGTCTAGATCAGTATGCCTTGCCTGTTGGGTGTTTTGTGGCACGGCAACATACCAAAGAGAATTCCTTGAAAGTCAAGCCTGGTGACCCTTTGAGTGTATTTGGAGTTATGTTCAGATCATGGAGGACTCAGGCATCTGCATCACCACAAAGCCCACCCCAGCATGGGTGACAACTCATAAAAGCTAGAGCTCCCTGCCGTGTCTACAGGTGGCTCTACCAGTGTCTTTGGCCTTAGTCAGCACTTGTGTTGCTGTGGCAACAGCTTTAAGAAGAATGTTGTCAAATTAGTAGTAAGTGTCAGAGCCTTTTAAGAGGCCTTAGCTTCCTGAGCCAGGAGGGAATGTCTAAGCGGGCAGGAGACAGCCACACAGCTTGTGTGTCACAGTTTGTGTGACCTGTGCTCGGGAAGGGTTAACTTGTGGGCTGGGATGTGGCTCAGTGGTGAGTGCTTGCCTAGCCAGCACCCTCTCCCCCACATACACATAAAGAAAAGGAAAAATAACAGACTCACAGTCCCTGATATTGCTGGGTACAGTGGAATTGGGATTCAGACCGGTGGATGAATGCCACAGAGAGAGCCTGAAGAGTAGTGTTCAGGCTCCCCTTCCTGACAGTGCCTAGGAACAGCCCCTCACTGGGTGACAAGTGTCTGTGAGGCTCTTTGTCATGGGGACCATATAAGCAGCCAGTGTCCTGCCCTGGAATGTGATCTGCATTAAGATGTGTGGAGCCTAGCTGTGAGAGACACCAGCCCACTGCCGGTGGCTGGGGTGGCCTGGGGGAGTTATGGAAGCAGGGGTGAGCAAGCCACGGTGGACTGTGGCTGCTTGAGTTGAGTTTGTCTATGAGCTGCTGGTTTTACATCCCTGATCGCTGATCATTCTTGGTGACTGCTTTTCTTTGAGTTTTGTGACTTTTCTGTCATTGTTCCTATTCTTGACATCTTTCTTTTTTTTTCTTGTTTTTTTTTTTTTTGTTTTGGTTTGTGGGTTTTTTTGTTTGTTTGTTTGTTTTTTGGTTGGATCTTGCTAAGTTGCTGGCTTAGAATTCGCTGTGTAGCTCAGTCTACCTCAACTCACATTCCT
Source organism: Chionomys nivalis (assembly GCF_950005125.1). Taxonomy (NCBI): domain Eukaryota; kingdom Metazoa; phylum Chordata; class Mammalia; order Rodentia; family Cricetidae; genus Chionomys; species Chionomys nivalis. Next base: position 77,820,629 of record NC_080087.1, on the reverse strand, counting down.
TCTACCTCAGCCTCCCGGGTTCTGGGATCACACGTGTGTGGCTCCATGCCTCTTCTCTAATCAGTCCTGTCGTTTGGATAAAGAAACGTAATCTACAGGACATGGTGCTGTACACTTTTAATCCTTGTATTTGGGAGGCAGAGGCAGGCGAATCTCTGTGAGTTTGGGGTCAGCCAGAGCTGCATGAGCAAGACTATCTGAGAGGGAAAAAGAGAAAGAAAAACAATCCCTGTTAATACACAGGTGAGATATAAACAAGTCTTACTCTAGAAGGCCCATGTCAGCCGTGCCCTGTATGTAAGGGTAGTCCTTGGTGAAGGCAGGGATGTCCCCTACACTGAACTGTGAGGCTTAGTGGGTGGAACTTGAGCTGTTGGCCTTGGACATCCATTGGTAAGTATTGGAGTTCACGGAGGCAGTGCATGACAGAGCATGCGCGCATGGACTCCGGGCCTATCTGAGCTCAGAGGCAATACAGCCTGGTTGTAAGAGTGGATTCCGGCCGGGCGGTGGTGGTGCACGCCTTTAATCCCAGCACTCGGGAGGCAGAGGCAGGCGGATCTCTGTGAGTTCGAGACCAGCCTGGTCTACAAGAGCTAGTTCCAGGACAGGCTCCAAAAACCACAGAGAAACCCTGTCTCAAAAAACCAAAGGGGGGAAAAAAGAGTGGATTCCGTTGATTTGTTTGCCTCTGGTGCCAGGGATGGAGCCTAGAGATTATTATATTTTATCTATCTATCTATCTATCTATTTATTTATTTAGGTTTTTCAAGACAGGGTTTCTCTGTAGTTTTGGGGCCTGTCCTGGAACTAGCTCTTGTAGACCAGGCTGACCTCAAACTCACAGAGATTCGCCTGCCTCTGCCTCCCGAGTGCTGGGATTAAAGGCGTGCGCCACCACTGCTCTGGTGAGCCTAGAGATTATTTGTGCTAAGTATACATGCTATCTTCATGCACTACTCTCAGCCTGGATTTTACATCTTAGGAAGGGACAGCCTGGTTCTTTGCAGTGTATCTCACAAAGCCAAGAGTTAGAAGAACGTCATTGTCTATGGATGAATGAATAAGGAAATGGTGGACTGGGTAATGTCTCGGGGATTAAAACACTTGCTATGCAAGCATGAGAACCAGAGTTTGCTTCCCCAGAACCCACGAAATGCTGGGTAGGCATGGTGGCTCACTTGTAGTTCAGCCTCAGGAGGGCAGAGGCTGGATCCCAGAGAAGCTGGCTAGCTAGACTAGCCCTGTCAGCCAGCTTTGCATTTGATTGAGAGACCTTGCCTCAATGAATAAGGTATAAGGGAGATGGAGGGTGATTCCTGAGCCCAGGGCCTCCACGTGCATGTGTACCCATCCAGGTGCACACACTCCTGCAAACATGCACACACATGAAAATGGGAAAAGGAAAAAATGTGACTATGCATACACTGGAGGTGTGTATCCTCACATCCAGTGTGGAACACGGAGCCAGTACAGCAAAACAGTACCACACTCTGGGTATGGAGCTCTGTGAATTCCTGGTCAGAGTAAGTTACATGTGAGACCCTGTTCCCAACCAAACAGGAAAACCCAAAAGGCTATTGTATGATGCAGCTTGATCCTGCATTCCAGTTGATGTAGTCAAACACTTACCTAGAATGGCGGTTGTTAGGGGCGGGGAGCCGGGAAGGGCATTCTTTAGTGGGTAGAGTTTGCACTTTGCAAGAGGAGGCTGTAGTAGAGATGGACAGCCTAATTCACGCTGAGAACCTCTCCTCGTTGGTTGAGGCTTCTACACTGTGCTTACCCAGTTAAGGGCGGGGTGGGGCTTTGGTCAGTGAGAGAGCACTGAGTTTAATCTACTGCGCAGCAGAAAAGTTCGAATGAAAATGGTTGAGCATAGATTCTTCACTAGGTGCTTTTTACCACAGTGGCAATTACCCTAATATTAACACCTTAGAAAGGAGCTAGGTCGGGCTGGAGAGATGGCTCAGCGGTTAAGAGCATTGCCTGCTCTTCCAAAGGTCCTGAGTTCAATTCCCAGCAACCACATGGTGGCTCACAGCCATCTGTAATGAGGTCTGGTGCCCTCTTCTGGCCTGCAGACATACACAGAGACAGAATATTGTATACATAATAAATAAATAAATAAATAAATAAATAAATAAATAGATAAATGTTTTTTTTAAAAAAAGAAAGGAGCTAGGTCCATCTAGGGACAGATGAGTTCTGCTTGATGTGGGTGTGATCTTGAGTGTGGTTTTGCCTCACTTTCCTCCTGTAGGAAATGGGTGTTTCTGGGGTTGCAGAGGTTGAGTGGAGGATGTTTTCACAAACTGCTTAGCTCAGATCCTGGCTGTTAGGATAGCTTGACCTTTCCATAGTGCCACTCCCCAGGCATGCCCTGGCGTGGGGGCGCTTACTTGGGCTCTGTGCCTGTCACTTCTGGGATACAGATCCCTCCAGGGGCTCTTGCAGACTTTATGCTGCACCTGGTGTCCCTAGAGGCTTGGCCTCAGACTTGCTGGAGGCTGTGTGGCCTGAGGACTGAAGGAGGCAAGCAGGTGTGGAGCAAAGGGCTTGATTCCACAGCCACCTGCTGCCCCCTGTGATCTTGGGTAGGCCCTCTCTCTGTCAGCTTCACTGTGAACTGAGGGTCTTGACAGCCCAGTGCTGGGCAGAGTCATGTGAGCAGGGGGCCAGCTGTGGCTGCTCTGGGCCCCTGCTCCGACCTACATCCACCCCTGCTGGGCGTGAGAGGGGAGCAGACAGAGCTGTGAGTGGAGCTGGGATGGCAAGCAGGTGAGGCTGTTTCTGTAGGAAGAATTCTTTTCTTCTCTTGCTTAATTTACAGGCCCTGGGGACATATCCAGCAGTGAGCAAAACAGATCCCTGCCCCTTGGGATGTTCATATTCTTGTGGGAGGCTGGTGGCGATGGAGCTAGCTGAGCTAGAATAGCAGGTGCTTGTAGGCGCCCTGAGGAAACAAGTGGGCCCAGTAAGGCATTTATGTGGAGCGGATTAGGGATGCTCTTGAGGAGCCATGAAGTAAGTGAGAGAGCAGCCCTGCTGAGGGGGAACAATAGCACAGAGCCTGGAACTTTCTGGAAGTAAAAGCAGGGAGACCCATAACCTGGACCAGGATAGCCAGGGGGAAAGTCAGGAAGACACCCAGAGCACGCAGAGGCTCTGGGGAGAGGAGGTCATGGCTTGGAGGGACAAGGAAAACATTGCAGAGGGCAGGGTAGCCACATGCCCCAGGAAGAGGCGACCGTGGAGAGCAGGAACCAGCAGAGCAGAACTGTGGGAGCCAGCTCAGGATTTATGGTGCAGCATTGAGCCCCCGTCCTCTCCCCCAGTGATGTGATGTGATGTGACCACAGGAACTGCCAGGCCAGAGCTCTCTGCCTTCCCTGCCACCAGGTTTATGCTTCCCATGGTGCTTCTGTGATTTGGATTTGTATGTCCTCCCCTAGGCTAGGACCCAGGGTTGAGTCTCCAACTTAGGTATCCTTTTGGGGGACTGGTTTTTATTTTATTTATTTGTTTATTGTTTTTCGAGACGGTTTCTTTGTGTCACCTGGGCTCCCTAGAACTTGTTCTGTAGACCAGGCTGGCCTCAAATTATAGCTCTACCTCCCTTTGCCTCCTGACTGCTGGGGTTAAACGCCTGGGCCACCATCCCCAGCTCTTTGTTTAGCTTTTTATCTTCTGTAGTTTCCTTTTGGTACTAAGGGTAGAGCTAGGGCTTCCTGCACTGTCCCACGGCTACAGCCTCAATCCAGGGTCACTTGTGTGCAGTTCAGTTTCCTTGTGCTTTGCCTGTGCTGGCTGTCAGTTCCACCACCCTAGGGCCCTAGGGCGTATGGAGCAAGACTTTGTCTGCCTGGTATCTCCCTGGAGCCTGCAGACATGACTGCCACTGCTCTTGCTCGAGTGATTTCGCTGCCCTCAAGGCTGCTGCAGGCCAGTGCTCACATTGTGCTCTAGATGAATGGCCCCAGATAGGTACAAAGAGTTAGGGGCAATACTTTAGACAGTATGTCTGTAGCCCGGGTAGGCTATTAATTTACAGTCTTCTGCCTCAGTTTCCCAAGTAGCCAAGAGAGATAGGCTGGCTGTCAGGATGGCTCAGCTAGAGCAGAGTTCAGCACTGCTGGCCACATCTGGGAGGGCAGAGTTCCCTGTCCCAAACGGTGGTTCGGATGCTGGCTGTGCATATTGGCTCACCTATAAGGTGTGGCCAGGGACTTGACCCAGAGACCAGCTGACCACTAGGCCTGCTTGTGGAGGCATGGTGGGCCTTGGCTCCTTGGTGACCTCTGACCTGTCCCTCCCTGCAGAAGAAAGATCCCGCCCAGTTCCTGCAGGTGCATGGCCGCGCCTGCAAGGTTCACCTGGATTCTGCCGTTGCCCTGGCTGCTGAGAGCCCTGTGAACATGTAAGACTGTTGAGGGGTGGTGTAGTGTCAGAAGGGACTTGGGGGGTACTCTTGAGTCTGCAGTAGAGTTCGGGTAAGGACTGGCTTTTGTGTGATTGGGCTGGGAAGATTGTGTGTGTGAAGTTGACTGTTAGAGGTTCTGTAGACAATCACGGTGTGGGGAAAACTTAGCGCTGACTGAAGCTCACAGGGGCAGGGGGTAGAGGGGATGTTTCAGGGTGACTGTGGTTCTTTTAGTGGCCTCCTTGACCTGGTTTAAGTTCCTTGTTGTTGCCTGGCCCTGAGAAGTGGGCCAGCAGATGGATGGCTTTGTTGTTGGGACCAGATCTTAGGTGTAGTTTGGGGGTGCAGCATCGAGACCTGAGCTGGAGATGAGAGTGAAGTGACACTGGGGGTCAGAGGGGACTTGAGATGGTAGGGACCGGGTGCTTGGATTCTGAGTCCTGCCTCTCTGCCTCACCCCTCCCACCTCAGGATGCCTTGGCAAGGGGACACCAACAACATGATTGACCGCTTTGATGTTCGCGCACATCTAGACCACATCCCCGACTACACCCCCCCACTGCTCACCACCATGTAAGTCCTCGGAGGCGGGGCTGCCAGGGACCCCATAGCAGCTCTCTGCCTCAGTGTACCTGTCACCTTTCTTGGGTAAGAAGAGCCTTGTCCATTCCTCCCTTCGTCAGAAGCCTCCCCACTTCTCTTTGGTTCACCTTTCCTTTAACCTCTCCCACCAAAAGCTCCCCGGAGCAGGAGTCGGACGAACGGAAGTGTAACTACGAGCGGTACCGAGGCCTGGTGCAGAACGACTTCGCCGGCAGTGAGTGGCGGGGCGGGGCATGGGGCGTGGGGCTGAGGCTCGACGACCTAGACAAGGCTCACCCAGGTACTCGCTGCTGGTTGCCTTGGTTCTGTCCCAGTCTGTGTGCTCCTCTCCCGCCTGGGCCTTGAGACTAGCACAGGGCTCTCTGGAGGTTCTGCCCAGGCCGCCTCCCATCCCTTCCCCCCGAGTCTGTAGGGTCCTTTAACTGAAAAGGAAGGAGAAGGGTGCACATGCACTGTGCCCACTGCATGGGCGAGGGTCGCAGGAAGAAACACTGCTTTGTTGTGAGCAGGACCTCGGACAGTTCGACTGGCCTTCACTGAGGCTCCAGAAGGCGAGGGCTCCCCGCCCCCAGCTTCCCCTGGAAGGCACATCCTCATGGGAAGGCTTTTCTGTTAGCTCGTCTGGCACACCTGCGTATGACTGGGGGTGTGATTTGTGTAAGGCTAGGGAACTGGCTCAGTAGTTAGGAGTACCTGCCATGAAAGCCTAACAACCTGGATTTGATCAGGAGACCCCACTCCTGAATTGTCCCCTGACCTCCACATGCAAGCCTTGTTGCATGTGCGCATGGCATGCGTGGACACATGGGTGTCTGTTTGAGAATCTGTTTCTGTCCCTAGCATTGCAAACATAAAACAAACCCCTCCTGTGACCCCGCACAGCTTCCAGAAGGGCAGAGGACTCCTTAGTTTCCTTTTCCCCGTCAGTGCTTTGTGCTGGGGATGATGCAGGGCCACACACAGAGACGCTAGGGACCTGCTCTCCTGTCTTGCTGCACCATTAGATCTCGGGTTATGTTTCTTACTGTCTACATGTTTGAGACACAGTCTTACTCTGTAGCCCAAGCTGCCCTGAAACTGGTGATCCCCTCCCTCCAGAGCTGCAATTATAGGCAAGGATCACTGTGCCCAGCTTGACGCCCATTTTACAGACAGGACTCAGAGGTGTCTATGGAAGTGAAGTCTTCACTATGGATACAATTGTCCAGGGTCACCTACACACAAACCCCTTTACTGGCAGGTCTCGGGTGTCTGCTCCGGGGGTCAGCTTGAGAGTTCAGGGATTACATATACAAATCTTGTTTCACGCTGGCACAGGAGGCCTGCACATGGGCTTGATAGTCCCAGATTTCCGTGTTTTAAGATGCGTTTATGTATTTCTTAATATCATTAATTTATTTATTTTTTTTGTTTTTGAGACAGGGTTTCTCTGTAGCTTTGGAGCCTGTCTTGGAACTTGCTCTGTAGACCAGGCTGGCTTTGAACTCACAGAGATCTGCCTGCCTCTGCTTCCCGAGTGCTGGGATTAAAGGCGTGTGCCACCCCTGCCCAGCAGTGCTGTCATTTTTGCCCAAGCCTTGATTCCTTAGAGCTAGAGCCCGGACTTCCCTTACTTCTTCATTCACTCCTACAAGCAGTGTGTCCTCTGCTGTCCAGTGGTGGACAGAGAGCCACGGCATAACCACACGAACAGTTTAAGAACAAGCCTAGGTAGTGTAAGAGACCGCTTGCTAAGCGTTCCTGAAGGGAAGTAAGGCGGAGCTGGGTATACATGCTTTCTACTGAGCCAGGGAGAGGTGTGGATTCCAGTCCCTGGAATAGGGTGCATAGAGGTTCTGAGGTGGGTGTCTGCCACGGCCAAGAAGGGGCCGTGCTGTGTTACCTAGCCCAGACACCAGGTGTCACTGGTAGAAAGCTGAAGTGCTCAGGTTGGTACAGTGACCCAGCACCAGAGGTGCTGCAGAGGCTGAGGCGGGGGAATCTCAAGTTCAGGGCTTGCCTGGGCCAGCCTGAATAACGTTGTGAGACCCTGTCTCACAAAGATGGGGATACAGTTTCAGGGTAGAGCACTTACTTGTCGTGCATCCTCGGTGTCCCTTCACCCTCGCCCTTCAAAAGAAAGGAAAGCTGGGGCTGGAGAGATGGCTCAGCGGTTAAGAGCACTGACTGTTCTTCCAAAGGTCCTGAGTTCAATTCCCAGCCACCACATGGTGTCTCACAGCCATCTGTAATGAGGTCTGGTGCCCTCTTCTGGCCTGCAGGCATACACACAGACAGAATATTTATACATAATAAATAAATAAATATTTTTAAAAAATAAAAAATAAAGAAAGAAAGGAAAGCTAGGCAGAAGCCTGCAGAGGATAGGGAAAGCTGAAGGGAAACCATGCTGCCTAAGTACCCTGGGAAGTTCCTGAAGTGGGTGCCGGGGTGTAGGAGAGCATGATCTTCAGACACCCCACCAGTACAAACCAAGCCACAGGACCTCATGGGGTGGTGGCCAGTGGGGTCCACATGATACCCAACACTTACAGGCATGCATATGGTTCTGGAGGCCAGAGAGGCCCCATGACAGCGGTAGGACCCCTAAGTCGCTAGTGCTCACTCTGTCAGTGATCCTACACAAGAGGGAACTGAGGCACATTACCAGGATCACAGGGAGAGTGAATCATCTAGCTGATGTTGTATACCATGGTCACGGGGTCTCGATAGAAGAGTGATTTGAAATAGGGGACCCTGCCTTGGCTGCCCACTCCCGTCTTTGCACTCCACTCCACACGCACATATGCTAGGCTGTGCTGACCTCTGACCTCTCCTTGCCAGTCTCTGAGGAACAGTGCTTGTATCAGATCTACATTGATGAACTGTATGGAGGCCTCCAGAGACCCAGCGAGGATGAGAAGAAGAAGTGAGTCAAGGGCTGGTCTGATGGGTGGGGCCAGCCCTCCCACCTCACCACCGCAGTCTATGGTCTATATGTGGAGAGGAAGAGTCAGCAGCAGAGGACAGGCTCTGATTGAGCTTGTTGCTCCCACTTTGCAGAGTAGGAGGCATGAGCCCTGTGGGGAAACTTCCTGAGTGTGAGTCCTGTGGAGAGGGCCGAGGGAAGGCAGCCTCTTGGAGTCAGCCTTAAGTCAGGAGCTGTCAGGAGCATGGGTGATGGGGGTGTCATGCACTTGTCCCAGTGCCTGCATGCAGTAAGCTTGCCACCTAGAGATGCTGATGTCACTTTGCAGAGGTTGGGGTCCTAAGCCCAGGGTTGCCAGCCATCTCAAAAGCCAACCTGGCTGGGCACTGTAGTTGGAGCCCTGATCATATCTGGGAGCACCCACTGTAGGATCTGCTTGGACATGCTTGGGTACTTCCCAGACACTCAAGCCTTGGCTTCAGGATAAGGGTGCTGGGATGAAGCAGGGGGTTTGATAGCAGAAATCAGTAGTGGCCTCTCAGTGTGTCCCCTGAAAGCAAAACTGGGGCACACTTTGTAAAGACGGCTCTGGCTCTGCACTCAGTGAGACTTAAGGCCTGTGCATGCAGTCTTGTCTCCTGACAGGAGTAAGCCAACATGGGCAAGGTGGGGCAGCCCAGGACAGTGCCTGGGTCAGGAGGCCAGGAGAAGAATGGGAAGGACCAGGCCATAGGCGGGAACTAGAGTGGAGTATCTTAGGTGGACATATGTTGCCAAGGACTCAGGATCTATCATGGGGCTTGCCTGTGGCCCTACTCCTGCTAGGTAGCCCCTGGCTCATGACTCATTTCGCAGGCTGGCAGAGAAGAAGGCTTCCATTGGCTATACCTATGAAGATAGTACTGTGGCCGAGGTAGAGAAGGTGGCCGAGAAGACAGAGGAGGAGGAGTCACCAGCTGAGGAGGAGAGCAATTCGGATGAAGATGAGGTCATCCCCGACATCGGTGGGGTCCCCTCTCTGCCCTCCCCACCTGCAGCCCCTAGGCATCGATTTTGTGTCTTGTCCCTCACCCTCTGTAGCGTACCCATGCTTACAAGGCCTTCCTCTGCCCCAGCTATAGGACCTTAGCCTTCCCCTGCTTCCCTGGCCCACTCCCAGCCTTCTCTGTCCCTGTCCCCTCTCCCAGTCATTTCTGGGCCCTGTTTCTATAAGATTTTCCCACCTTGGGGCTGGCTTTCCTAGAGCTGCCCCCATCCTCCAGCATCTGTCACTCATCCCCATGCTCACCGCCTTTCCTCCTATGGAAGTCCCGAGTGAGAAGACTGCGGCTGCCACCTTTCCAGCCTGCTCTTCCTGTACATGTGGGCTTAGCCTCAGGCAGAGCTGATATCTCCTGCCCTCCCTCCGTGCGCTGCTCTGATGCCCGCCCCACGCCTGTCTCTGTCCACCTCCCATCCTCTTTTTCCTGCACTCCATCTGTAGACTCATCCACCCTTCCTTATTTGTCCCCCTTGTGCAGTATGCTGTCCTGACCAAGCCCCAGCTTGGGCCTCAGCAGAGCCAGCACAGCTACATCCTCCCTGAAGGTGTTCTACCTGGTAGACCTGTCCCCACTTGGGGCACTACCCCCTTCTATCTTCTCCTGGGACTAGGGTCCCTGACAGCCTTTCTCTTGCTGCAGACGTGGAGGTGGATGTGGATGAGCTGAACCAGGAGCAGGTGGCTGATCTCAATAAGCAGGCTACAACCTATGGCATGGCTGATGGAGACTTTGTCAGGTGAGACCATGCCGGCTGACATGCTGGACTCTGTCCCTGCCCTGACCTCCGAGGCACCTCTCTGGTACCACAGCTATCCTTCTCAGCCTGTGAGCAGTGCACTGGTGGAACTTGCTGCAGAAACAGATCCTGTCACACAATGTGACCTAAAAACTACTAGGTTCCTTGGGGACAGCACCCTCTTGTGGGGTGCAGCTTTATGCATTATTCTTTATATCAGTGGCACCAACAGACCAGAAACTGTTTTCGTGTGGAACCTAGGGATCAATCCCAGGTCACTACCCAAGTCTGAACCCACAGCTCTCTAGCACAGTGATTCTTTATTGTTTGTTTGTTTTTGTTTTTGAGACAGAGTTTCTCTGTGAAACATCCCTTGCTGTCCTGGAACTCATTCTGTAGACCAGGCTGACCTTGAACCTGCCTCTGCCTCCCAGGTGCTGAGATCAAAGGTGTGTGCCACCACTGCCCAGCTAGCACAGTGATTCTTATTACAGTTCCTTGGTGTTACGGTGCTACTTCATAACTGTACTTTTGCTACTGTTATGAATTGTAATGAGAATGTGTTTTTGGCAGTGGAGGTTTGTCAAAGGGTTTGACCCATAGGCTGAGAGCTCCTACTCTAGCAGTTTGACCGCTGTCAGGAGCACACGACCATTGGCCTCACCTACCTGGGTCCCTCTCCCTTTCCTGACCGCAAGCCCCTGTGTGGCCTCCTCACTGGAGTTGTCCAACGCCTAGTCTGTCTTCTGAGCCCTGTTGCTATTCACCTTGCCTCACCCCTGGGCACCCTACTCCATGATTTCTCAGGCTTTCTGTGTGGCTCTTACCTCTGTGCTGAGGTTTCCTGTGCAGTTGGCACTATCTGAGGGACCCTATACTCAGTCTCCTCGTGCTTGAAGTTCCCCAAGCTAGAGCCCTGAGCACTCTTTGAAGTCTCCAGTCACTGGGATTACAGGCTTGCACTACCAGGCCTAACCAGGCCCGGCTGGGTTGGTTGCTTTCATTTGTTTTGTTTAGTAAAAGTAGCAAGGATATTTTTATTTGCAGAATGTGAAAAAGGGATGAAGGTGTCCCATCCTGCACCCTCTCCCTGTTCATTTGGTTTTTATTTTTCTTGTTTCTTTGTTTTTAAGTTTTTTTAAAAAATATTTATTCATTATGTATACAGTATTCTGTCTGCATGTATGTCTGCAGGCTAGAAGAGGGTGCCAGATCCCATTACAGATGGTTGTGAGCCACCATGTGGAAATTGAACTCAGGACCTCTGGAAGAGCAGTGAGTGCTCTTAACCTCTGAATCATCTCTCTAGCCCCGTTTGTTTGACTTTGAAAAGGGTTCTCAAAGTATCACCAGGCTATCCTCAGTCCTCTAGCAATACTGGGACTTCAGGTGTGAGCCACCATGCCTGGCTAGTGCGGAATGTGTTCTTTCTCTTTTTACTTATTTATTTGGAGATAGGGTCTTATAACTCAGGGCCTCAAACTTGCTATATAGCTAAAGATGGCCTTAAACTTCTGATCTTCCTGCTTCTACATTGCCAGTGTGAGGATTTAATGCTGCATTGTTCTTCAAAAAATTTTATGGGCTGGAGAGATGGCTCAGCAGTTAAGAGCACTGACTGCTCTTCCAGAGGACCGGGGTTCAATTCCCAGCACCCACATGGCAGTTTACAACTGTCTGAAAATGCAGTTCCACAAGATCTGACACCTTCACAATCAATACACATAAAATAAAGTTAAATAAATCATTTTTTTTAATTTTTTTTTTTTTTTTTTTTTTTACCTTTCTTTGGTTTTGCGAGAATGATTTTCTCTGTCTAGTCCTGACTGTCCTCTGTTGCTCTGCAGACCAGGCTGGCTTCTAACTCACAGAGATCCACCTGCCTCTCTCCGAGTGCTGGGATTAAAGACGTGTGCCTCCACTGCCTGGTGGGTTCTGTTGTGTTTTGTTTTGGATTTTATTTCATTTTATCTGCATGTAGTTAGTTCCATGTATCATGTGCATCTGGTATTTGCAGAGGACAGAAGAAGGCATTAGGTCCCCTGGAGCTGGAGTTAACATGCAGCTGTGAGCTGTCAGATGTGGGTGCTGGGAACTGAACTCAGGTCCTCTGGAAGAACAGTAGGTGTTCTTAACCTGTGAACCGTCTCTGCAGCCCCAGGCGCTGAGCTCTCACTCCTAAAGCAGCACCTGTCTTTCAGAAGGTTCTTCAGGAGAGTGCTTGTGGTTATGTTGTGGTTGGGATCCCAGCACCCACATGGTACCTCACAGCCAGTTCCTCCAGGGGCACCAGGCACACGGGTGATACACAGACACACTTGCAGGCCAAATACCCATACACATAAAACAAATGTAAAAACAGATTTTTTTTTTAGGTGCTCAATAAAATCTATTGAATATTCAAAGAAATTTGGTGTAGTGGCACACACCTATGATCCTCAGATCCTCTGAGGCAAGAGGGTCTTAAGTTCAGAATCAGCCTGGGCTATAGAACAAATCCCATGAAAGGGAAAGTCAGGAAAAGAAAAGAAAGGGCAGGGATGCATGCCTGTACATCATTTAGTTAAGAGGATTACTTTAGTGAATTCAAGACTAGCCAGGCCTGGCTGGAGAGATGGCTCAGTGGTTAAGAGCATTGCCTGCTCTTCCAAAGGTCCTGAGTTCAATTCCCACCAACCACATGGTGGCTCCCAACCATCTGTAATGAGGTCTAGTGCCCTCTTCTGGCCTGCAGACATACACACAGACAGAATATTGTATGTATAATAAATAAATAAATATTTAAAAAAAAAAAAAGCCAGGCGGTGGTGGTGCACACCTTTAATTCCAGCACTTGGGAGGCAGAGGCAGGCGGATCTCTATGAGTTCGAGACCAGCCTGGTCTACAAGAGCTAGTTCCAGGACAGGCTCCAAAACCACAGGGAAACCCTGTCTCGAAAAACCAAAAAAAAAAAAAAAAAAAAAAAACCCGGGCGGTGGTGGCGCACGCCTTTAATCCCAGCACTCGGGAGGCAGAGGCAGGCGGATCTCAGTGAGTTCGAGACCAGCCTGGTCTACAAGAGCTAGTTCCAGGACAGGCTCCAAAACCACAGAGAAACCCTGTCTCGAAAAACCAAAAAAAAAAAAAAAAAAAAAAGACTAGTCAGGCCTGTAACTGCCCTTCCTCAGGGAGAAAGAAGGAAAGAGTTGTATCCAAGAATCCCGAAGTACCATTAGGTCCCTGCTGTCTTTGCTAGGGCTCTGCTCACCCTGTGACCTTTGCCCTCTGCAGGATGCTGCGAAAAGACAAGGAGGAGGCCGAGGCCATCAAACACGCCAAGGCCCTGGAGGAGGAAAAAGCCATGTACTCGGTGAGTTCTGGGTAGGATGAGGGGGCAAAGGTGTGTCTCTAGTGAAGGCACACTCCTCACCATCCTGGCACTTCCTATCTAGGGCCGTCGTTCCCGGCGACAGCGAAGAGAGTTCAGAGAGAAGCGGCTGAGGGGCCGCAAGATCAGCCCTCCCAGGTAGAATTTTTTTTCCTGGGCAACTTTACTCACAGCCAGGGGCTCAGGAGCGTAGCCTTGGCTTCAGGAAGGAGTTGCTCTAAGGACAGTTACTAGTGAGGAGTAGCATTGTATGTTTTCCTCTGCCACCTGCCATCTAACCCTGCTGGCCTGGGGACTCTTGGGGAATGGACAGGAAGCTACTGGCGATGGCTAGAGGAGCTGTGGCCAGAGCTCAGGGCCCCAGTCATAGTGGATTTGTGCTGCTCTGTGACCTCTGCAGAGTCTAGAAAAATGATTCCTCTCTTCTAGCTGGGCTCTTCCTCTGCAAAGTGAGGAACCCTTACCTCCGAGGAGAGGGGCCTGAGCCACTTCCCACATGGAAGTCTTGAGGCAGGGTTGGATAGAGTGGTTGCACATGAGGGGAGGCTTGGCCTGGTGACCCTAGGCAAGTCTCTGATAAAGGAAAAGGATTGGATGTGGCTCTAAGGTTTAAACTGCTCAGGGCTAGGAAGCCCTGGATTCTCATTATTCCTGCTTTTAATAATAATAACTCAGTGGCTCTGTCAATATATTGACTCAAAATTCTAGATGCAGGCCACATACCTGAGCTGGGATCTTGGCTCCTTCACTTTTGAACAGTGTGACCCTAGGCAAGCCACTTGCCCTCTCTGGGCCTGTTCCTGTCCTATGAAGAGTAATCAGAATTCTTGAAGAGTCGCTGAGTTAAGTTAGGCACTCTGTTGTTTTCACACAGCATCGATCAGGGACTGGTTATGGGGAAGTTCTTCCAGTGTGGGGTTGGAAAGCCGGGCAGCTTCAGGGCTGCTCATGCTGTGATAAGGAGACAGGTGTGGGTTCCCCATAGTCAGGGTGCATAGGCGTAGTCTGCAGCACTGGGGATCTGGGTGGGAGAGGCCCAGAATTCACGCCAGCCCACTCTCAGCTCTCCTTTGTTTTTCCTGTTGTCTACATAGTTATGCCCGCCGAGACAGCCCCACCTATGACCCCTATAAACGGTAAGTGTCAGCACCCAGGACAGAGCCATCATCATGGCTGACCTTTTGGGTCACCCCTGTCACAGATGGCATCTTGTGGTCTGTGGGTGGTTGTTGAATCCATATCAGTTTTGCTTTTCCAATTTATTTTCCTCAACACCGTCAACAGAACAGGCTGTGGTACACACCATCAAATACGGCATAGGGGATCTGGAGATTGGGTGTCTTTAACACACACTCCCAGAAATAGTGAGCAGTGCCAGGCACTGACAGTCTCACCCAAAAAGCATGGTGCAGGTCCCATGGTGTTGGGTGGTGGAGGGCAGTCCAACTTAACTTCTGCCTGCTCCTCTCTTAAGGCCAAGGGTGGGGCCTGGTGGGGCTTTTGTGTTGGCTGCTTTGCTCGAAAGGGTGTTCCACTAGGCCCCGGTATCTCAGGATGAAATTAAACTACATGGAACAGCTGAGAATTTATTCTCCAGGTCAAACAAGAAGACTGCAATATTTTCATTGAGTGTATTGAAGCCCAGAGCCTCATGCGTAGGCAGCGGCTGTCTCTGAACTGTACCCAGCCCTCATTTTCACTGATTACGTAAAGCCAGGCATTTTCTTTTTTATATTCGTTTACTGAGACAGGGTTTCTCTGTGTAGCCCTGGTTATCCTACAACTCTATGTAGAGTAGACAAGGCTAGCCTTGAAATAGTCAGAGAACTGCTGGCCTTAGCCTTCCCAGTACCAGAATTAAAGGCATGCACCACTACCACCCCCAGGCCCATTTTCTGTTTTGAAAAATTACATTTGTGTGGGTGGGTGCAGTGCATATGCTCCAGGGCTGGGGGTAAAATGGCAGCTTAGAGGAATAAGGTCTCACTGTGTGTGGGTTCAGGGGTTGACCTGAAGTTGTCACGCTTAGGAGCAAGGCTTTACCTGCTGAGCCTTCTCACCAGCTGCAAACTTACTTGGTTTTTCGAGACAAAGTTTCTCTGTGTAACAGTTCTGGCTGTCCTAGAACTTGCTCTGCAGACCCGGCTGGCCTTGACTCAGTAGTAGGATTAAAGGCATGTCCCATGACCAATTAATTTATTTTTGAGACAAGGTCTCTCTGTAGCTCTGGCTGGACTTGACCTCTCTATGGATGTTTACCTGGCTGGCCTCTAGCTGACACAACCCACTAGGGCCCTGGTGCAGCTGGGGTGGGTTCTGAGTGCTGGCCTCCCTTTTGCCCACCCTCTGCTGCAGGTCACCTTCGGAATCCAGCTCTGAGTCCCGCTCCCGCTCTCGCTCCCCGAGCCCAGGCCGCGAGGAAAAGATCACTTTCATCACCAGTTTTGGGGGCAGCGATGAGGAGGCAGCTGCTGCGGCCGCTGCGGCTGCCGCATCGGGAGCCACCCCCGGGAAGCCCCCTGCACCCCCCCAGCCCGGCGGCCCCACTCCAGGCCGCAATGCCAGTGCCCGGTCGGTAACGCTTGTGGGCACCCTAGCCGGTTCCCGGGGGGTGGGGGGTGGGTGGGGAGTTTCTCTAAGGGCAGTGGTGCTGATGGCTCCGTGCTCCCACAGCCGCCGCTCCTCCTCGTCCTCCGCCTCCAGGACGTCCAGCTCGCGCTCCAGCTCGCGCTCCAGCTCGCGCTCACGCCGTGGCTACTACCGGTCTGGCCGCCATGCGCGCTCCCGCTCGCGTTCCTGGTCCCGCTCGCGCTCCCACTCCCGGCGCTATTCGCGCTCCCGCAGTCGCGGACGGCGGCACTCCGAAGGCGGTTCCCGAGAGGGACACCGCTACTCGCGCTCGCCAGCCCGGCGTGGCGGGTACGCGCCTCGCCGCAGAAGCAGGTCCGCACTCGAGCTCGCATTTGGGCGGTTGCTGGCATTGGGGAGGCAGGCTGGGGACAGATTGCTCTTTTTCAGCAAGCACCTATTTGGAAGCAGGACGGGGTAGGTGCCCAAAATTTGGGGTGGGGCCTGATCATTCTTCAGGGATACTGGACATGGAGGTGTCTCTTTGACTCCTGCCTGGACTATCCAGTCTACAGGACCTGGGAATCTGGTGGGTGGGGCTATAACCTTTGTGGAAGGGTCAGGTTCCCAGGGGGCAGTGGAATATGGGCTGTGGCTGCTTTTAGGTTTGGTGGGGAAGAGCTCAGAAGCAGGGGCAGGCTTACTGACCCAGCTGGAGTTTGTTCTTTCGTAGAACGGGGGCAGCGTAAGTGTTGAGGGTAGACCCTGGCCCTGCTTATGATGTGTTATGTTGCCGTGTTACTGCCAGTCCGCTGGTGTGTATCAGTCATAGCGCCGTCCATCCACCTGTGGGAGCTGTAACTGCCAGGCTCAGTCCTGGCTCCCTCATCCTCCTGTTGCTCTAGAGAGGCTGAGAGTACTTGTTTCCTGATGGCTGTGGTCACTCAGGACTGTGACAAGCACTAGTCAGCCCGAGCAGATTTGTTACATATTTGGAAGTTGACTTCTGAATCTTTTCTGTAGCCCAACCACAGGAGAAAGGCTGGGGAGGGAAACGGAGCCTATCACAAACTGGATGCCAGCCCGAGACTCTCACTAGTACCCCAAGCAGGGAATCTCTGGGACTGTGCAGCCTGTCCAGGGCTTGAGCGCTGGTGCTGGCTAATGTGTGGGGTAGGGAGCGCCACAGGTGTGGACCAAAGTGGGGCACTGAGTGCCCTGAGCTAGGCCACCCCCGGATGTTAGCACCTGGGTATCCCATGAGATAGAGAAGTGTGGCCAGCATACTCAATGTTCTAGAATGTGCCCAGGGAGCAGCAGGAGCTTTCGGAGGGAAGTATGGGGGAGGAGGAAAGTGGACTGAATATACTCAACCCTATTGGAGACCCGTGGACTTGGAAATTGAGGTGACAGTCCTCTCCTCTGCTACACTGCTAGGAGCCGCTCCCGTTCAGGTGACCGCTATAAGCGGGGTGCCCGAGGTCCCAGGCACCATAGTAGCAGTCGTAGCCGCAGCAGCTGGTCCCTCAGCCCTTCCCGAAGCCGCAGTCTGACCCGTAGTGGAAGCCGAAGCCAGAGCCGGAGCAGAAGCCACAGCCGCAGCCAGAGCCAGAGTCACTCGCCATCGCCCCCGAGGGAGAAGCTGACCAGGCCAGCAGCGTCCCCTGCTGTGGGCGAGAAGCTGAAAAAGTGAGTAGGGGCCTGGCTGGAGCTGAGGGAGCCCCCACTGGGTTCATTTTGTGGGGAGGTGTGCGCACTGCCTTATAGAGGCATTGCCATCATGGCCTCGGCTGGGGTAGACTGTTAGAGAGGGGTGTGATCCTGCCTAGGTTCTGTGGGTCAGGAACACATTCTGAAGGTTCTGGAGC
Organism: Chionomys nivalis; assembly: GCF_950005125.1. Taxonomy (NCBI): domain Eukaryota; kingdom Metazoa; phylum Chordata; class Mammalia; order Rodentia; family Cricetidae; genus Chionomys; species Chionomys nivalis. Next base: position 77,803,112 of record NC_080087.1, on the reverse strand, counting down.
CCATGGCTAATGGCTGTCCTGAGGCCCATGGTAAGGGTAGCACTCCCATCTCCTCCCACCCAGGACCGAACCTGCCGCTGGTAAAGAGACAGGAGCTGCCAAAGTCAGTAAGAATTTGGAACTCGCCCGTCTAATTCCTGTCAGCAGCAGTGTCCAGAGCTGGGCCCGGTGGGCCTGCAGGGGGCCCAGGGGGAGGGAGAACCAGCCCAGGGACTACTCTGGGGAGGGGCTACCCAGGCAAGCTAAGTCCCATCCCTGACTCCCACGGGGCTCCAGCTGACCCCCAAGTCCCAGGCTCTTGGCTGAGGTGGGCTGGACGAACTCTGGGCACCCACGCCTATCCCGCCCCTTCTCCCGCAGCCCAAGCTGACCCCACAGGAGAGGCTGAAGCTGCGGATGCAGAAGGCTCTGAATCGCCAGTGTAAGTGTCCCGTGTCGTCGTCGTCCCTCCCCCCCCTCCAGCCAGAGCTGTGGGAAAAGTGGGATGACCTCTGAGCCTGCCAGAGCAGGTCAGGTGGTGGTGTGGGGAACCCTGAGCACAGCCCTCAGCCCCACATCCTTCCTCCACAGTCAAGGCGGATAAGAAGGCTGCTCAGGAGAAGATGATACAGCAGGAGCATGAGCGCCAGGTCAGGCCAGGCTCAGAGGGGTGGGGCACTTGGGTGCAGTGGGGGGGCTGAGCCACCCCTCACAGCTGTTTCTGCTGCAGGAGCGCGAGGATGAGCTGCGCGCCATGGCCCGAAAGATCAGAATGAAGTAAGGCCCTGGCCTGTGGTCAAGGCAGCCCTGCTGCAGGAGGCCCCTCCCCCCTTTCATTGGTTTCCCCAGCCCATTGCTGTCCTCATGTTCAGGCGGCTCTTCCTGATGGCCTAGGCTCCTCACCTTCTGACCTCATGTCTGAACAACATCCCCATACTCTCTGGCCTCCCCACGTCTGACAACCGTGTCCTTGGTGTTTAATGCTTAATAAGTGGTAAAGTGAAGCCCACCCCATGGTGGGTCTCTTAGGTTAGGGGCTTTTCCTTTCCCCTTTCTTCTCCTGCGTTAGATGTTGGACTGTGGTCAGAGTCCTGGGCCTAGATCATAGGCTTGGGGTTTTGTCTTAAGTCTCTCTGATCAGGTGAAGCCTGAAGTGGCTCGGTGCCCACCACACTCACCACACTAGACAGCTAGGATTAGTACCCAAGTCCTCAGTTTGCCTGGGGCCCTTAGGAAAAGCCTGGGCTGTTGTACTGTGTAACAGGGCAAGGAGGGGAGCCAGTCAGGGATGGGGTTCTGGACCTGTCGGTTCTTTCTGATTTGTGCTATGGGTGGGAGCTGACATTTTGCGCTCTCTGAGCTGGGCTGCCTTTCTCTGTGGGGCAGTGATGGGAATGGCCCTGCCTCTATATAGTTAGGCATGTGACCTCCTGGGCTGTGGGGGACCTGCTGCCGCTCCTGCTTTCTCGTTTTCTAAAAACAGATACACACACGTGCACATATATACATATATATTTGGCTTTTGGTTTTTATTTATTTATTTATTTATTTATTTATTTATTTATTTATTTATTATGTATACAATATTCTGTCTGTGTGTATGCCCGACCCCATTACAGATGGTTGTGAGCCACCATGTGGTTGCTGGGAATTGAACTCAGGGCCTTTGGAAGAGCAGGCAATGCTCTTAACTTCTGAGCCATCTCTCCAGCCCCCTGGGTTTTTTTTTTAAAGATAGGTTTTCACACTGTAGCTTTTGGTGGCCTGGAATTCACTAAGTCGCCAGGGTATCTCTGAGTTCATGGCAATCCTCCTGCTTTATCTTCCCAAGTGCTGGTACTACAGGCATGAAACACCATGCCTGGCTTGCTGGAAGAAGGAAGTGAGCAAGCCAGCAGGGCACATGAGGTGGCGCATGCGTGGATGTCAGAGGACAAACTCCAGATATCAGGACTCTCTTTCCAGTGTAGGACCTGAGGATGGAATCCGGGTTGACACAGTGCTCCCCTGAGCTGTCCTGTCACATGTCATTCTTGTTTGCCGAGTTCCTTTTACTTCTTTTAATCTTTCCTTGCTGCACGCCTGTGTTGGATTAACATTTTAGGTGTAGGTTAATTTTATTGGTGCACCTTCAGAGACTGCTGTCAGGTGGAGGAAGAGGCCAGGCCTGGTGTTTCCCCTCACTGTCTGCCTCATTCCTGCCTGAGCCTCAGTGTATGCTGCTTCTCACTGGATAGGAGCACGTTAGGCCTGGCTTTCCTGGTAGATACAGGGCAGCCCAGTCTGCACCGGCAGTGCCTACAGCCCGCAGGTGCTCACTCCTCCCTGTTGGTTGCCTCCCCTCTCCCCCTGCAGGGAGCGGGAGCGACGAGAGAAGGAGAGAGAAGAGTGGGAACGCCAGTACAGCCGCCAGAGTCGCTCACCCTCTCCACGCTACAGTGCGTATTTTGCCTACCATTGCTACAGTTCTCACATTGCCAGGGTCAGGAGAGTTAGGCTGCTTCTCGGGACCATTAGAAAAACTGGGGCTGGGCGGTGGTGGCGCACGCCTTTAATCCCAGCCCTCGGGAGGCAGAGGCAGGCGGATCTCTGTGAGTTCGAGACCAGCCTGGTCTACAAGAGCTAGTTCCAGGACAGGCTCCAAAAACACAGAGAAACCCTGTCTCAAACCCCCCCCCCAAAAAAAAAAAGAAAAGAAAAACTGGGTGTGGTGGTTCTTACCTAAAATCCAGCACTCCAGGGCTAGAGATCAGGGTTACCTGGAGAAATCCTGCTTTAAATAATAAAGGAAGAAAACAGTTCTGATCTGGCGGCGGAGAGTGGGGCAAGAGAGTCCAGCCAGATTTCACACACACCACATATACACATGCCACAAAAACAAACAAACAACCCCCCCCAAAAAAAAGGCCGGGCGATGGTGGCGCACGCCTTTAATCCCAGCACTCGGGAGGCAGAGGCAGGCAGATCTCTGGGAGTTCGAGACCAGCCTGGTCTACAAGAGCTAGTTCCAGGACAGGCTCCAAAGCCAGAGAAACCCTGTCTCGAAAAACCAAAAAAAAACAAAAACCCAAACCCACAGCACTGTGGAGTCTCACACAGGAGGCTCACTTGTTTTGTTGTTTGGGAGCAGCCTATATGGGGAATTCATCTTATTGTTTAAAAAAGTTCTAGACAGTTTGGCAGACACTGGGAAGACAGAAGGATCTGAGTTTCTGAGTTTGAGGCCAGTCTGGTCTACACAGCCAGTTTCAGGCTAGCCAAAGGCAACATAGTGAGACCCAATCTCAAAACAGTAGGACCTTGCTTGAGGCACACACAGACTGCAGGTGCCCCATCTGAGCTGAGAATGTGGAGAAGGCTTCACCCTCACAGAGGTGGCCTGCAAGGTCGAGGCAAGGGCTCCAAGATGGCCAGTGGAGGCTGACTGGCATCACTGTCCTTTTCTTTCAGGTCGAGAGTACAGTTCTTCTCGAAGGTGAGGCTGCTGGTCCAGCTACCAGGGGTGACTCTTCAAGTCTCCTTTGCCTCTTCATTTGGTGTGGCTGGACTTGTTCCCTGGGGAAGACACTCCTCCTTCCCTCAGCAGCCCAGTCTCCAGGCCTGTTGGTGCATGTGTGCTTGGGAGAGGTTCCCAGCATCCCACCCTCATAGTTTTCTCCCTTCTCCGCAGGCGCTCAAGGTCCAGGTCCCGAAGCCCCCATTACAGGCATTAGACGGAGGACTGAGTGGGGGCTGCGATGCCCTGGGTTTCTGTAGTGAAATAAAAGCTAACATTATTTAATGCCCTTTGCTGTTTGCTGTCCTGAGTAGGTGGGACTTGCAGGCTACATGCAGCTGAGGACTGCCGCAGGTGCGGCCTAGCCTGCAGGGTGTGGTGAGGGGGGCCTGCCCAGGAGGCAGGGGCCAATCCAGTCAAGGGCTCAGGCTGTGTGGCATGTGCGGACAGGGCCAGTGGATGACGGGCTAGGACTGGACTGCGCCCAGGGGCCTCTGGTGACAGGTCCAGGCCTCTCCTTGCCCTTGCCCGGCCCCTGGCCTCACCCACACCAAGAACCGGGAGCACGGCTTTCTGTGCCAGTCCTCCAGTGCCGAGGGCACTCACCCCACTCCAAACCGGTCTGTCCAGCCAGCCACACTATGGAGGGGGAGCCTCCCACCTCAGACACCCCAAGAAAGCCAGAGTCCAGGCACATCATGAATAAGATGATTTATTCACATAATGGGAAGGATGAAGAGACAACAGAATTACACTGAGACCATCTCTGGATGGTTCTGGCACAGGTGCTTATTCAGGGTGGCTCGGAGGACAAACAGAACAGAGCAGTGTGGGCACTTATAGCGGGGACTGCCAGGCCCCAGACCATGCATGCGGCGGTGGCGGTTGAGCTTGCTACTTTGGGCACAGGTGTAAGGACACTGGTCACAGGCGTAGGGCCGTTCACCAGTGTGTGAGCGCCGGTGTACTGTCAGGTTACTGCTGTTGGCAAAATACTTCCCGCAGAACTCACAGCTGCTCCCAGGTCCGCGGCTCTTGCCCGTTGACTTGGGGGTCTTCTTGGGTGTTGGCTTCTCACCCTTTATAGGGTCAGTCCTTTGTACTTTGGCAGTGGCTCCCCAGTCCATAGCATCTGGGCCTGCTTGAGCCCCACTGCCAGGGGCCCCAGGTTCCTGTATTCCTGCTGTGGCTGCAGCTCCAGCCTTCTCCACCTCCTGGTGTGGGAGTGTGCTAGATGGAGCAGCTGCATGGTCAGCTGGTTCTGGAGGGGCTGTTGGGGAGACCCCCCTGCTGGTGGCAGGGGTGCAGGGACTCCCAGGTGTCAGCTGTCGGTGGGTCTTCTTGTGCCTGTTGAGCTTGCTGCTCTGAGCACAGGCGTAGGGACACTGGTCACAGGCGTAGGGTCGTTCACCAGTGTGTGAGCGCATATGGACCTTGAGGTTGCTGAAAGAGCTGAGGGTCTTCTTGCACACCAAGCAAGTGGGGCTCCGCCGGGCAGCACTACTCACTGTGGGGGACTTGTCCTCAACTGGTCCTACCACTGCCACTGCCGACACGGCTGCAGCTACCTCAGCCAGGCCCAACAGTGGGGATTCTGGGGTCTCCGATTCTGTTTGGTAAATGGATAGCCCATGATCCCACTGGGCATGGCATAGCAGCTTCCATGCTCCGGTGAACTGTCTGCCACATCGCAGACAGCTCAGAGCCTTCATCTCCTTGGATTCTGGAAAGGGGAAGAGGGAGCAGGGAGTCAGTGCTTGTAGGATGGTTAGCAGTACCAACCGGGCCAGCATCTTCCTTCATTGATAAAGAGACACAGATGCTACTCTCTGGAAACTTCCTCAACTGTGAAGATGGCTTTCTGTTTCATAGTAAGGGGAGGTCAGCGAGACACTGGAAAATTAGGGACAGGAGCTCCAAAAGCAGATCTGCTGAGACCTCAGAGCTGGGGCCTGGCACAGACAGCCGCTTACTGGGGAGATGGGCTAGCGTCTGCTTTCCAAATAGGAAATTTCCCTAGACCCATGGTATACAATTACAGGACACTTCCTAGAGCCACCAAAGACCCAGACTCTGGATGGGAGCCAAAGCCAAGCAGAAACCTGTTATACTGAAGACCTCCTTAGCTGCGTAATCCTGGGCAAGACCTACCCTACACTACAAGCCTCAGTTTCCCAAGTTGCTGGACCGTAGGAATCTGAGGCCCTTTCCAGGGTTTTAACTTCAGATAGGGAACAGCTGAGAGTCCTGGTCCCTATAAGCCCTCAAACATAAGATGAGCCGCTGATACCAAAAGATCCACAGCTGAGCCAGGGTGGTGGCACACACCTTTACTCCCAGCATTGGGAAGGCAGAGGCAGGCAGATCTCTGTAAGTTGTAGCCCAACCTGGCCTACTTAGAGTTCCAGGTCTGCCAGGGCTATTTAGAGACCGTGTCTCAAAGAAGAGCACCCACAACTATCCAGGCTGCCTAAAAGGCTAAACTCTACACACCAAGTGCCCACTCTGGTAAATCCACCTTAGCCCCTCCCTCAACTAAAGCTGATTGGATTACAGACCCTCCCTGGCCCATCCCTAAATATTAATCTAGTTCCCAAGTTCCAGGCAGGCACAGCAGGAGCTGGGGCTGGAAATTCAAGTTCCGGTCGGATCAAGTACCTAAATTTTGCGACCACTCACGGAACAAAGTATCACACATAGTTTGAATTCCTCTTTCATATATTCGACTCTGGAGTATCCAGCGCTCCGACTAGGGGCTTCCCAGCACTCAGCTGGGAGATCCCAGCAAGGGAACACGCCAGAAGCCCCTACCCTGCCTCTGAACTGTCTTGATTAGAAGGATCGAAACACAGTAGGGGTGCGGGCCTCCAACCCTCTCCCGGAGGCCACTGTCCCCACCTCCTCCAGGTCCCTCTACTGCCAACCCTGGTCCAGCCACCTGGCCAGTTATTTCTGTCCGTGGGGAAGGAGAAGTGAAACTAAATTGGGGGTGTATGGCAAAACCCCGGGCCGGTCTTCTGAGGATGGCCACACCTTGTGGGTGGCCTTCCTCTGCTGCCCAGCCCCCGCTCTACCTCTAGTCCCTGCCCTAGGACAGACAAGCCCAGGCCACGCCTAGGTTCTACCCTAAGGGGAGCAAGGAGAAAGGGGAAGTAACGCTTAGTGCCCCATCTGTCCACCTTAGCCCCTTCTCCGCAGGGCAGGAAGCCCAACCCTGGATCAGAGGGGGCACTGCACTGAAATTACCTGAAATGGGGCCGACGTCCTGGAGGATCTGACAGCCCAGTTTTTTGTGGTCCATGAAAGCGATGATGGCCTCCAATGGGAAGGTCTGCAGGCAGCGGCCGCAGGTCAACAGATCTGGGTGCTTGTTGGTCCAGGGCTGGCGGTCTGCAGGGAGGAAGCGGGTGGTGAGCGGTGGGGTGGGGCCCGGCTAAGGGTGAGGACACCAAGGTGGAGAGGGGAAACCCGGAGGTCAAAAGCGAAGGCTGGGGAGGCCAGGCCGTCCGGGGCCAACCCCAGGAGAGAGGTACCCACCGGAGGGTTCCGGTGCACGCTGGAGCGAGGGCTGGGGACGCCAGGTGGGCCCCAGGGCAGAGAGGTACCCACCCGAGGGTCTCGATACACGCAGGGGCGAAGGCTGGGGACGTCAGGCGGGTCCCGGGGCAGAGAGGTACCCACCTGAGGGTCTCGATACACGCAGGGGCGAGGGCTAGGGACGCCAGGCGAGTCCCGGGACAGAGAGAGACACCCACCGGAGGGTCCCGATGCGCACAGAGAGGACTGCGGACTCACCGGAAGGTTCAAGGCTCAGCGGTATCCACGGGGCCCACGGGCTGCGCGCGCCGAGGGGCAGCGGGGCAGTGCCGAAACGACGCTCGGTACTGAGGGGTCCCGGCATGGACACGTCCTTCGGGGCCAAGGGCCCAAGGGCCAAGGCCCCCGCGTCGCGCTCTGGCTTCACATCAATGACGAGCTCTGGCGTCTCCATGTCGTCTTGGTCGGGCTCGGGGTCTACACGGCGCGGCACGTAGCCGGCCTTGCGGCGGGACATGGAGTAAGGCGCAGGTCCAGACAACCCGCTCGGCCGCCGGACGCTCAGGTGAGTGGCCTGCGAAGACCCGCGCCGAACTTTTACACGTGCTGGTCCTGCGGTGGCTCCGCCCAAAAGGGGCGGGGCCTTGCAAGGCCAGTCGCGGAGGCCAAACCCGACCTTCCTGGCCCTGCCCGCTGCCCCGGGGTGAGTGCGCGTACTATCCTATCCGCTCCACTGGAGTCGATTTCACTCCAGTGGGAAAGTGCTGTTTCCAAACCACCACAGCGCTGGTGTTACCTGAGGTTCGGGATGTCTCACCTCATACCCCAAACGAGAGGTTGTGGACACCTCTTAGCAGATGGGAAGAAAATTCGCTCTTTAAACATTCATTTTCCTGCCGGGCGGTGGTGGCGCACGTCTTTAATCCCAGCACTTGGGAGGCAGAGGCAGGCGGATCTCTGTGAGTTCGAGGCCAGCCTGGTCTACAAAGGGAGTTCCAGGACAGGCTCCAAAGCTACAGAGAAACCCTGTCTCAAAAAAAAAAAAAAAAAAAAAAACCAAACATTCATTTTCCTTTCTTTCCAATATTTTTTTTTTCCTTTTTCTCTAAGACAGCCCTTGAGTAGCTCAAGATGACCCCGAACTGGATAAGTAACAAGTAATGGATGACAGCTTAGGGCTTTTGATCTTGCCCCTGCCTCGGCAGTGTCAGTTTTACAGGGATACATCACTACACCTATTTTATATGGTGCTGGCCATTGAACCCAGAATGTGCATTCTAGGGCACGTATCCTACTCATGGGCTACATCTCCAGACTTTGGAACCCCATTTCTGAGCACCTACAGTAACAGCAATGAAGAAACCGTGCCATAATCTTACAATGTGGAGATGCGGGGAGTGGGGGGGGGGGCTTCTGGTAATCCAAGCTACCCAGGAGGCTGAGGATCACAAATTCAAGACCAGCTGGGATTATTTCATAGTATATGGAATGCTGTATGTTTTGACAAGTGCTGTGGGGGAAAAAATCAAGCTGGGCAGGGGGCAGGGTTGCAGCCCAAAAAGGGATTTGGTTTCCTACTCTGTACCAGGACTGAGAACGCAGGTCAGTATGGAGACCTTGGAAGGCAGTGGTAGCCATTGCAAACTGGTAGTCTCAGCATATGGAGTGTGGAAGCAGAATCAGCAGTTCAAAACCAGTGTCCATCAGCTACATAGGGAGTTTGAGACTCTGACAAAAAATAAATTTTAAAAAAAGCTGATTTTGGTGGTGGTACACTGTGTAATCTCAAGTGCTTCACTCGGAGTTGGAGGCAGAAGGATTGCCCAAGAGTTCCTGACCAGACTGGCCTACATAGTGAGCTCCAGGCCAACTGGGGTGCTACTTGGGGAGATCTTGTCTCCAATAAGTCTGAAGATCCGAGGTTTGTGAGGGAGCAAAGGGGAGTCAAGAGCCTGAGCATTCAGGACTAAAGGAAAGGGGAACACACCCGGAAAGGTCTTTTGGTAACTTTGAGGTCTGTTGCTTCTGCTGGTACCAGGGGCTTTGAGGATTCGAGTCAAACGGAGCACTAATCATCCACCTCTGCTTTCTTTGTAACCCCAGGCTACTCTCAAAACTAAAGAAATGGCCAGCAAAAAAAAAAAAAAAGGCGGGTGGTGGTGGCACACACCTTTAATCCCAGCACTTGGGAGGCAGAAGCAGGCGGATCTCTGAGAGTTCGAGACCAGCCAGGACAGGCTCCAAAACCACAGAGAAACCCTGCCACTACTGCCTGGCAAACAAGAATTTTTTCTGCTGCATTGTTGGAAGTGGTAGGACACGCTGCCCCACCCTCAATCACACATGAGTTTCTTTGCTTCCTGGCACACCACAGGTCACAGGAGAACTGTTTACTGCTCCCCCATTACAAACTCCCCTAGGTTAAGGCCAGTAGTCCCTGCCCCAGGTGTCCTGAGGCTGAACTCTGAAGTCCCTCACATTGTTATTCAGGCGTGGACTCTATTGTCCTCTTGCAGGTCCAGGACCTCCCTGGGCAGTTTATCTAAAGTAGCCACACCCTGCCGTAGGCCTTGCAAATTAGTCCTGATGACCTCCATCTGTTCCTAATTCCTTCTGGATCTCAGCTTCCTAAACTCTAAGAAGACCTAGAGAGTCACCAAAGGTGACTTTATTTTATTTATTTATTTACTTGTTTACTTGTTTTTGAGGCAGGGTTTCTCTGGTGGCGTTGCAGCTGGTCCTGGAACTCGTTCTGTAGACCTGCCTGGCCTCGAACTCACAGAAATCACCTGCCTCTGCCTCCCCAAATGCTGGGATTAAAGGCTTGTGCCATAATGCCCGGTCCAAAGGTGAATTTTTTAAATGTACTTTTAAAGATTATTAAATCAGCCGGGCGGTGGTGGCACACACCTGCCTTTAATCCCAGCACTCGGGAGGCAGAGGCAGGCGGATCTCTGTGAGTTCGAGACCAGCCTGGTCTACAAGACCTAGTTCCAGGACAGGCTCCAAAAAACCACAGAGAAACCCTGTCTTGAAAAACCAAAAAAAAAAAAGATTATTAAATCAATTTATTTATTATTTATCTTCAAAATATGTCTATTTGTTTTCTCTCTCTCGTGTGTTTGTATACGCTGCAGCATGCAAGTGGGGGTCCAGTCCCTTTCCTTCCTATGTGGGTCTAGGGAATTGAACTCCAGTCCTTAGGTTTGACAGCAAGCTCATTAATATTAATCCATTGAGCTATATCACCAGTTCTTTCTTTCTTTCTTTCTTTCTTTCTTTCTTTCTTTCTTTTTTTTGAGAAGTGTGAAGGCTAGGGTTGGGTTTTTGTTTTTGAGATAGGGTCTCTCTATGTAGCCCTGGCTGTTCCAGGCCAGCCTATTTCCCTTCCTTCCCTCCCTCTTTTCTTCCTTTCTTTCTTTCTTTCTTTCTTTCTTTCTTTCTTTCTTTCTCTCTTTTTTCTTTTTTTCCCTCCCCCGCTCCTGTTTCTTCTTTCTTTCCCTCCCTTCTTATCCTTATTTCCTTTCTTCCAGGCTGGCTCCAAATTCACACCAATTCTCCCTCTGCAGATGCCCCATTTGATCACTGAATTTTAAGCCCTTCTTAACTTGCTAAGATTATTCCTACTGTCCTTATTGTCTCCTTTTTGAAGGATGTAAAGGGACCAGAACCCAGGGCCTTGCATTGGTTAGCCCAGTGCCCTGTCACAGAGGTATATGCCCAGCCTCATATCCTTCTCCCTTTGTCTGTTCTAACAGGTCCATGCTCTGTAGCACAGGCTAGCCTTCAACCTCAGATCCTCTTGCTTCAGCTTTATCAAGCATCAGATACAATTTAGCTTTATTTCCCCTCTTGTGCTAAGGATGGAACCCATGGTCTTGTCATGTTAAGTAAGCCAAACCAAATCTTGCCCCAGTCCCTCTGAAAGATCTTGGTTTATTTTTACTTTTTTTTTTGTGAGAAAGGGTTTCCTGGAACTCACTTTGTAGACCAGGCTGGCCTCGAACTCACAGAGATCCACCTGCCTCTGCCTCGGAGTGCTGGGATTAAAGGCGTGCACCACCACTGCCAAGCAATTTTGGTTTGTTTATTGCTCACTTTTAGCCTCTTTTACTTCCCCAATTCGAAAGCGAATGCAGGTTCTGAGAGAGCAAGATCGGGGTGACCAGTTCCATTCTTTACTTTTTCTCAGTGATGTAGGACTCTCTGATTCTGCTTCGGAAGTCCTCCAGCTTGGCCTCCCTGGTAGCTCGGACAGGCAGGCGCCCGGTACCCAGCTTCTGCTTTCATGCTTTAATCAACAACTGTGTGAGGACGGGCACTCTTTCCAGGAATATCTGCAGAGCACCTGTGCACCAGGCAGTAATGGGAATGCCACCGTCCTCCCCTCCCTCAGAGGAACTCTACCTGGACCGAGGTCGGTGAGGTTTCCCATTCTCCCCTGCAGGACATAGGGTTTTCTCACGTTGTAAACTAAGTTTGCAGAAAGGGCTAAAGGACAAGATGAACAACCTCTGTCCATCCAAGATGCAGCACACTGTAAGCCTCTTCAGGGTCTGTGGAGGCTGAGAGAATAAGGTTCCTCCTGGAGGGGAAGGGAGGGGACAGGAGAACTTCTCAAGTGGCTGAGAAGAAATCTAGTCTCTGAGCCTTGGTCTTTCTGTCCTTCCTTCCTTCCTTCCTTCCTTCCTTCCTTCCTTCCTTCCTTCCTTCCTTCCTTTTTTCCTTTCTTTCTTTCATAGTTTCTCTGTGTAACAGTCCTGGCCATCCTGGAACTCTCTCAGTAGACCAGGCTGGCCTTGAATTTACAGAGATCTACTTGCCTCTGCCTCCCAAGTGTTGGGATTAAAGACACCGAGTCGGCAGAGCCTTGGCTTTTTTTTTTCCTTTTTGCCTCCTTAGCTTGCTGCCATCTCCTTTTTTCTTTCCTCCTTTTGTCTTTCTTCTTCCCTTTTGTCTTTCTCTTCCTTTCTTTCTTGTGGGCTTTCTTTTTTTTTTTTTTTTTTTTTTTTGTTTTTCGAGACAGGGTTTCTCTGTAGCTTTGGTGCCCGTCCCAGAACTAGCTCTTGTAGACCAGGCTGGCCTCGAACTCCCAGAGATCCGCCTGCCTCTGCCTCCCGAGTGCTGGGATTAAAGGCGTGCGCCACCACCGCCCGGCTGGGCTTTCTTTCTTTATTCATTCATTCATTCATTCATTCATTCATTCATTCATTCATTTTTGCGCAGGCTGATCCTGAACTTTTGAAACCTGTTTCTGCTCCCAAGCACTGAGAATACAGGTGCGAGGCACTACTCGTTTCTCATTTCTCCCTTTTCTTTTTAAAAAATTTTTATTTATTTATTTTTTATTTAACTTTATTTTATGTGCATTGGTGTGAAGGTGTCAGATCCTTCCTTCCTTTTCTTTTTTTAAACCTTTTTCAGACAAGGCCTTGAACTTTGACAATCCTCCTGCCTCATCTCCAGAGAGCGGTGGGGATTCCAAGCCTGGGAGTCACCATGCCCAACTTTTTGAGCTTCAGTTTCGTGCTCCCTAAAGTGGGCATCTTAGACTTCCCTAACTCGCAAGCTGGCAGAGCCCAGCGCTGGCCCGGCGCCCACAAGTGGCCAACCAACACGTGGGGAAGCGGCGGCGCGGGCGGAACTCAGGCGCGTGGGGCTCGGTGCCCACCCGGACCCGTTGGCGACTGCGCTAGCGGAACCCAGGCGGTCCGGGCTGGGTGCCTGCCGGGACCTGTGCGGCGGTGGCGGCAGTGCGGGCGGAAGTGCAGCGTCTTCAGAGACGGCCTGGGTGAGTGCGCAATGGCCTTGAGCCTGTCAGCCGCCTGCTCTACTGCCCAGAGGAGGTGACCTGGAGGGGGGACTATGCTCGGACGACGGGCGGGGTGGGAGGTGGCTATCCTGGGCCTGGAGGACACGCTTAGAATTAGAAAGGAAGCTGACCTGCCCACGGGCGCCTGGGAGAGAACAGATCCGCCCTCCGGCGCTTATTCTCTGAAATGGCCCAGTTTATCGAATTTGCACGGCGGCGGGAGTGGACAGTTATCTCCTGGTGTGCGTGAACAAATAAACACGTGCCTCCTCGCCTAGAAGCTCAGCCAATTACTATCCTGATAACGCTAGGTGGACCTAATGCCCTCCAAGCGGTAGCCCCTGGCTTGTCTTGAACTCACAGTGTGATCCAAGATAACTCAATTTTCCATCCCGTCTTCACCTGCCAAGTGCTGGGATTATAGGCCTGCTCTACCACAATTTATGCTAAACTATTGATGGAACTCGTTTAATGCTTGCTCCACAAGTCCTCTACCACTTGAGCTATACCTCCACCCTTCCCTGTCCCCATTTCCCCGTCCCCTTCATACATAATTCACCCTTCCCTGTCCCCATTCCCCTGTCCCCTCCACTACCAAAGGCTGGCCTTGGTCCGAGGTGTTCCCTGTCTCAGTTGCTCAAGTTCTGGGGTTATAGGTGTTGGCCACTATGCCTAGCTCTGCTCGCCTTGAGACCCCAAAGAAAGACCTGTGAACTGCTGCCTCTTGACTGACCAAAGTCATGGGACGAATTCGCCAGGCACTGGGATGGATGGGTTTGGATTTTAACCTCTGGGCATGAAACCCAGGATCTCTGGATCAAGGACTCTGAGGTCAGGCCAACAGGGAAGATGAGTAATTCTAGGTGTCCTTACTAGAGATTCTAGACATTAGCACATAATCTTCCTTATTTCTCTCAAGTCTTTTTTATTGCCCTTTTTTTCCCTTTTTGTTTCGAGACAGGGTTGCTCTGTGTAACAGTCCTGACTGTTCTCGAATTCACAGAAATCCCTACCTCTGCCTCCCAAGTGCTGGGATCAAAGGTGCCGCAATCAAAGGTGTGCACCACCACCTGGTTGTTGCTGTTTTGTTTGTTTTTCTTTTTTTTTTTTTTTTTCTCTAAGAGTGTGTTTGACACAGGATGTCTTGTAACCCAAGCTGATCTACAAATTGTTTTGTAGACCTTGAACTTTTCATCTTCACCAGAGTCTGGTGTTTATATGGTAATGGGGATGGAATTCAAGGCCTCCTGTATATTAGGCAAGCACTGGGCACCAATTGAGCAATATTCGTAGCTTTTTTTTTTTTTTTTTAAAACTATTTATTTCATATGCATTGGTGTTTTTGCCTGCATGTGTATCTGTGTAATGGTGCCAGATCCCCTGGTACTGGAGTTACAGACAGTTGTTGGCTGCCATGTGGGTGCTAGGAATTGAACTCAGGTCCTCTGAAAGAACAGCCAGTGCTCTCCACTCCACACCCACCCCCAGAGACAGGGTTTCTCTGTGTATCCCTGTCCTGGAAACCACTCTGTAGACCAGACTGGTCTGGAACTCACAGACAGTTCTGCCTGCCTCTGCCTCCCAAGTCCTGGGACTAAAGTTGTGCACCACCACTACTGGGCAATATTCTTATCTCTTAAGTCAGTTTTTGTTTCTTGTTTTTTTTTTTTTTTTTTTTTTTGGTTTTTCGAGACAGGGTTTCTCTGTGGTTTTGGAGCCTATCCTGGAACTAGCTCTTGTAGACCAGGCTGGTCTCGAACTCACAGAGATCCGCCTGCCTCTGCCTCCCGAGTGCTGGGATTAAAGGCGTGCGCCACCACCGCCCGGCTCAGTTTTTGTTTCTTTTTCTTTCTCTCTCTCTCTTTTTTTTTTTTTTTTTTTTTCTTTTTTGGTTCTTTCAAGACAGGGTTTTTCTGTAGCTTTGGAGCCTGTCCTGGAACTAGCTCTTTTTTTTTTTCTTTTTTTCTTTTGGTTTTTCGAGACAGGGTTTCTCTGTGGCTTTGGAGTCTGTCCTGGAACTAGCTCTGTAGACCAGGCTGGTCTCGAACTCACAGAGATCCGCCTGCCTTTGCCTCCCGAGTGCTGGGATTAAAGGCGTGCGCCACTACCGCCCGGCCAGTTTTTGTTTCTTAAATCAAGTCCCACCTTGTGTCCAGAGCCTTCAGGGCCCAGGCTGTTAACAGAACAGAACCAGCTGAGGAGAAAGCGCTTGCTCCAGCAGTCTTTCTCTGACCTCTGACAGCCTGGACCTAGCAAAGGAACAGCTAGCCTTGTTCCTGTAGCAAGGTGACTCAGTGCGCATAGAAGCACTCATCATGTGGTCCTCTCCCAGGGACTCACGCAGTGGAGGACTCCTGCGACCTCTCCTCTGACCTCACCTTCACATGTGCACCGTGACACACCCACAAAACCCAAGACACTGCAAACACTAAAAAAAAATTTGACAGTTTCTTTAAGCCCAGGCTGCTTTCATACATTAGTTGCAGTTCCTCTGGACCATTCTGGATGTGGCTGCCAGGCCTGAGTGAGGCTAGAATGGAGAGGCTGTATGTCAGAGGGGCTGGGACTCTTCTTAATGACTTATCCCCAGAATCATAGAAAGCTGTGATAGAGGTAGACAGAAAGGGACAGGGATGCAGTTTGGTTAGTAGAGAGCTTGCCTCTCATGCAGGAAGATTTGACTACCATCCCTAGCATGCACGCTGTAAACTGAATGTGGTAAGCAAGCCTGTAATCTTGGCCTGCGGAGGTCAAGGCATTAGGGTCAAAAGTTCAAGGTTATCCTGGGCTACAGGAAGTTAAGGCCAGTGTGGCCTAGGACCCTCTCTCACAAAGAAAAAAAGCTCCCCCCCCCCCCCGCCAAAAAAAGGCAAAAGAGCCCCATCTGGTGTCACAAACCTGCTGCACACCTAAGAGGCAGGCTGGGTGCCTGTATATTCAGGGTCAGTCTGAGCTACTTAGCTAGGATACTGTCTCCAAAACCATCTAACAACAGACAAAATTCCCTACCTGGGGTGGGTCGGGGGTTGGCTCAGGTTTTAAACAGTAGAGCTGTGGTGTGGAGGTGAAACACTAGTCTGTTTCTATTGGAGCTGTGTCGCCTTAACCCCTTCTACATTCTTCCTTAGCCAGGGCCATGCAGACCCCAATGCCCATTCCTATGCCAGTGCCAGTGCTCCGCCTCCCTCGGGGCCCTGATGGCTTTAGCCGAGGCTTTGTCCCTGATGGACGCAGGACCCTCCTGAGGCCAAAAATTCCAGAAGTTGGAGGAGAAGGTCGTATTCAAGACCCCTCAGAATTGCAGGAACAGCGGGCCAGAGCCACTCTCCGAGAGCGCTACCTCCGCAGCCTCCTAGCCATGGTGGGGCACCCTGTGAGCTTCACGCTGCATGAAGGTGTGCATGTGACCGCTCAGTTTGGAGCCACAGACCTGGATGTAGCCAACTTCTACGTGTCCCAGCTGCAGACTCCCATAGGCGTGCAGGCAGAAGCCTTGCTTCGATGTAGTGACATCATTTCCTATTCCTTCAAGCTGTAAAGACGGGTGTCTCCCTGGTAGGCATTGCCACAGTATCCCCAGTCTCCAGCTGTTCTTGGGCCACAGAGCTCTCCGCACCTTCTCAGACTTCGACATCCAGCTCCAAGGAACTATAGCTTCACTCCAAACAGACACCTGGTACTGCGTGCTGCTAATCCCAGCTCTCAAGAGGCTGTGGTGGGAAGATTGGAAATTCAAGGCCAGTTCATGCTGCATTGGGAGATGACTGTACATTCTAGATCTCATTTATTAAAAGTACCATTCTACCTCAGAACACTGAACTTCACAGCAACAGGGCCCCGAGGCCAGTCCCTAAGACCAGGGTGGATGTGGGAGGTGGGCTCTAAGAACAGCTGAGGTGGGTGGGCACTGAAGAGCTCTGAAGCTGCTTCTCCATCTCCCCTCCTGCCAAAGAAACCATCATCCAAGGAACTCTGGCTCTTGTTTCTTTCTCTATTTTATTTTTGTTTTTTTGTAACTTACTCTGTAGACCAGGCTTGCCTTCAACTCAGAGATCCGCCTGCCTCTGCCTCCTGAGTGCTGAGATTAAAGGCATGAGCCACCACTGCCTGACTCTTGTTTCTTTTTAAAGTTTTATTATTATATGTGTGTGGGTGTTATGCTTACATGGATGTCTGTGTATCACATGCATGCAATGCCGGCCGAGGCCAGAAGAGGGGCCCAGTTCAGTGGAGCTGCAATTAGAGACAGTTGAGAGCCACTCTCTGGAAACTCTGTGATAGCAGCCAGTGCTCTTAACTGCTGAGCTATCTTCCCATCCCACCCCAAGCTTTTTTTTTTTTTTTTGGTTTTTCGAGACAGGGTTTCTCTGTGGTTTTGGAGCCTGTCCTGGAACCAGCTCTTGTAGACCAGGCTGGTCTCGAACTCACAGAGATCCACCTGCCTCTACCTCCCGAGTGCTGGGATTAAAGGTGTGCGCCACCACCGCCCGGCACCCCCAAGCTTTTTTTTTTGTCTTGTTTTGTTTTTTTTGTTTTGTTTTTCGAGACAGGGTTTCTCTGTGGCTTTGGAGCCTGTCCTGGAACTAGCTCTGTAGACCAGGCTGGTCTCGAACTCACAGAGATCCGCCTGCCTCTGCCTCCCAAGTACTGGGATTAAAGGCGTGCGCCCCCAAGCTTTTTTTTTTTTTTTACTTATTTATTTATTTTTATTCTTTTTTAATTAAAATTTCCACCTGCTCCCCATTTCCCATCCCTCCTCCCAAATATTGCCCTCCCCCCACTTCCCTCCCCCTATCCCCACTCCTCTTCTCCTCCCCCCACTCCATTCCCCCTCCCTCTCGATACTGAAGAGCAGTCCAAATTCCCTGCCCTGTGGGAAGACCAAGGTCCTTCTATCTACGTCCAGAAAGGTGAGCGTCCAAACAGGCTAAGCTCCCACAAAGCCAGTTCATGTATTAGGATCGAAACCTAGTGCCATTGTCCTTGGCTTCTCATCAGTCTTCATTGACCGCCATGCTCAGAGAGTCCGGAATCAACCCATGCTTATTCAGTCCCAGACCAGCTGGCCTTGGTGGGCTCCCAATAAATCAGTTCCACTGTCACAGTGGGTGGGTGCATCCCTCGTGGTCCTGATTTTTTGCTCATGTTCTCCCTCCTTCTGCTCCTCATTTGGACCTTAAGAGCTCAGACCGTTGCTCCAAATTGAGACTCTGTCTCTACCTCGATCCATCGCCAGATGAAGGTTCCGTCCCGATGAAACTTCTTGGCACCTACACAGGAACTCCTGGATGCCCCAATGAGCCAGGGACTAATGGAAGTAGGGCGCAGGCAGAGCAGGTCCAGCAGATCACAGCAGAGACTGCAGCCCCAGCAGCAGGGGCCCGCTTTCCCTGGCGGGGACCTTGAGGCCTGCCCTCTAGTCAGGGACTCACTGCTCTGGGTTGGTAGCCTTAGTGAAATGCGCCCCCAAGCTTTTTTAAAGACTGGATCTGGCTATGTAGTTCAGGCTGGCTTGTAATTCACAATCCTCCTGTCTCCTCCCAGGTGCTGGGATTTCGAGCCAGGCTACCTTGATTTTCTGTTTACACTTTAGTTGTGTCCCATGGAGTAGAGTCCCATATTTAACATTTTTTTTGTTTTAAGATTTTAAAATTTAGGTGTTATGTCTGTACTTCGTGAGTATAGGTGCTTGAAGAGGTCAGATGAGGGTGTCTAGTCAGCAGGACCTGGGGTGATAGGTGTGTGTGAGCTGCTAGACATGGGTGCTGAGGCCAGGATTCAGCTTTTCTGGAACATCATAGCAAGTGCTCTTTACTGCTGAGCTGCTTTTCCTGGTGTAGTATTTAAAAGTTAGTAGGAGGTAGAGGCAGGTAGATCTCTGTGAGTTTGAGGCCAGCCTGTCTACGGATTGAGTTCCAGGACAGTCAGAGCTGTTACCCAGAGAAATCTTATCTCAAACCAAAAAAACAACACAGGGTAAGGTAAAACCTGTGGGGCTCAGGAATGCTCCTGGTCTCCCCAAATGGTCCACATTCTCTGTTCTCTGAACAAGAGATCGGCAAGGGTGGCCCTTTACCACGAAGAAGCGCTCCCTTTCCTCACAAGGTTGTGTCTCTCAGGCTTCTGGTCCAGGGCGATGTGGTCTGCTGCAGTAAGCAGCAGTTTTGGTTTCCCATAGCAGGGGACCGCAGTGGTGGTGGTGTTCACACGCTTCTGCGTGACAGTGCTGCACATTCGCCAGTTAGCATGAAGCTTTGCCCTTCCTCAGTGTGCTCCAGCCTGCTGGTGAGGCAGTCAGGGTCGCCTGTTTCTGTCTCCTGTCACTAGAAATCCTTCAGTAAGATGGTATTCAAAAGCAGTCCCCAGCTGGGCATACGGGCACGTCCGCAATCCCAGCACTTGGGATGGGGAGGGGTGTAGAAGAGGAGCAGGAGTTAAGGACAGTGTTTCCTGCGTAGTGAGTCTGAGGATAACCTGGGTTAGGTGAGAAGCTGGCAACGAACAAAACCCATTTCATGCCTTTTTAAGTTCAGGTAAATGAAGAATACATTAATTGTAGGGGCTTTTGGTACTTCTCAGTCTCCAAAGTGCAGGCTCCCACAACTGAACAGGAAAGCCTCAGCCGCCACCCCTCGGTTCACAGCGACGCTTCCAGTTAGGGTCTGCCTAGCTCTCTAGTAGTCTTGGCAACGCCGTGCTCGCCCCTCCCTGAATCCCCTTTTTTGGTTTCAGTCTCACTAGCCCCGGCCTTGTTTGTCATGGGCTGGGAAGGCGGAGCGAAAGTACTGAGACGAATCCTGAGCTATGGTATCATTCCTTGGAGGCGTGGCTTCGGCTTGCTCAGGTTTGGGTCTGTTGACTTACCTACCTCTTCGGAATGTCTTCCAATTTTGTTTTGTTTTAATCAGGTTCATGAATACCCCCACAGACGCGTGTTCTCTGTAGCTTTGGTTCCTGTCCCGGAACTAGCTCTTGTAGACCAGGCTGGCCTCGAACTCCCAGAGATCCACCTGCCTCTGCCTCCCGAGTGCTGGGATCAAAGGCGTGCGCCACCACCGCCCGGCTAATGTTTCTGATTCTTAATTTATATTTTCAATTTTTATTTCTTACGGTCGTGCGTGTGAAGATCAGAGGACAATTTTGTGGAGGCGGTTTTTTCCTTCCACATTTACATGGGTTTTGGGTATCGAACTCAGATGGCATTAACAGCTGACAGCCCTTTTGCAGACCCCGGTGATACGATTTCTGTCGAATTCATTCCCGAATTACTTGGGCTCCTGACGAATGTGCAGGAGCCTGAGTGTTGACAGCGAAGTTGAAGGGGGGGGGGGAGGGTCTGAGACTCGCGCATGCGCGCTGCTCCGGGAGACGGCGTCCACCTGGCCCCGCCCCTGGTGTTCTGCAGTTCTTCCTCTGCAGATTCGTCGCTCACGTTTCTCTTTCCCGTGGATCCTACTGCTCTTTGTTTCGATCGTCGTGTCTCTCTCTTTACGATCCTTTCAGAACAAAAGCTTGAATCTGTGTTGTGCTTTTCTCGGTACGCAGCGGGCGCCTCGGACTGTAACGAAAGTGTGGCTGCGGACGAGCAGGTACCCGCGAAGCTAGGCAGAGGCGCGTTGGGGCTCCCGGCGGCGGCGGCGGCGACGACGACTACGACAGGAGCGGACGGAGGCGGCGCCTGAGGCAGCAGCTAAGCCCATGCCCCGGAACGGCGGGCGGACCCGGAGAGACGAGTCTGGGGCCCGGGGCATGTCCCCGGGGCCCCCGTGAGGAGGAGGCGGCGGCGATGGAGATCCCGCCGCAGGAGGCTCCGCCCGGTCCGGGCGCGGACGCCGACGCGGACGCCGACGCCGAGGAGGCCTCAGCCGAAGCCGGGTCTCCTAGCGCGGCCTCGCCCCCGGCCGATGGGCGCCTCAAGGCTGCAGCCAAGCGCGTCACGTTTCCGTCGGACGAGGACATCGTGTCCGGAGCGGTGGAGCCCAAAGACCCCTGGAGACACGGTAGCTACGGCGAGGGTCGCTTGCGTGGACGAACCGAGGGGCGGGTGGGACCGCGACAGCGCTGACCGGCACGGAGGTGGCGCACGGAGACAGCGGCGTCTAGTTTAGAGCTGGGGGCGGGGAGAGCTTGGAGGGAGAGTGGGGAAGATGCACGGGACTGGGTTCTCAAACCCTGACCGTCTGGGACTTTGGGAGGCTGGCAGCCAGCCTTTGAGTTCAGAGTACGTCCAGTGATAGTTGGAGAGAGCCGGGCCACAGAATTGGGGAAAAGGTAAGTGTCTGGGGCCGCGGGGTGGCGAGAGTGAAGCTGCTGGTCTGCAAACCTCGAGCGAGGCAAAGAGTGGCTTTGGCCATTGCTGTCCTGGCACTGGACTGCGTAGGGAAGTAAACCCTCGGACTGGGAAAAGAGGCCCAGAGGCAGTAGACAGGAAAGCATAAGATGTGGTGTCCAGTTTGCGGGTGGAGAGGAATTCCACAGGAAAGTTCAGTAGCAGAACGTGGAGCCCGGTTTTTGGCAGGGTATTTCTGGGGAAGGATTTAGAGATTTTACCGACTCGGGCTTCTCTGGTCAACAGAAGGTGAAAGCCAGGTGGCTTGTTTTTTGGGAGCTAGGAAGATCTGTAGGTCTGGGTCTCTTGGAAATAGTTAGTGGGGGTGGTGGAACCAAAAGGGCACTTCAAGGAGTGCATTAGCTTCAGTGGCCAGGGCAGGTGAAAGGTTGCTGGGGAGATGGACACAGGTGAACCCCGTTTCTGTGCTGAAGAATTCTGTTTTGCTGGGGTGGAGCCAGTGAACTGAGGGCACCCACTGGTCGTGTTCTTTAGAAACCAACCTGCGTGTCCAGGAACAGACAGATACTACTGCCAGGCCGTGGGCAGCTGGTGGCTTTGATGTGTGTTAGGGTGGGGAACTGGATTGCAGGAAATGGTACACTGGGAGCCCGCCATATGCCAGTTTGACTAGTAATTATCAAAGAGACCAAAGTTAATTTAGTCTCAGCCTGGGGAGCCAGCCAGGGGCCGGGTGGTCTGTTTTTGGGTTCTGAACTTCTGGGAACCAGTGCGGAGGACCCGGAGAGTCAGCTGGGCCCCAGCAGCAGCCTGGTGACCAGTGTGGAGAGATCAGAGCAGGAAGGGGAGAGGTGGAGCAGTGTGGCCGTTCAGAAGTGGGTAGGAAACCTGGTGTGGCTGTCTGCAGCTGTGACCCAGAGAAGGCTGAGTCTGGAAGGTCGTGCCTTCAGGAGGGTTTGGGCTGAATGGTGAAACCCTGTTTCACTATAAGAAAGCAAAAGGAAAAAAGAAAGGAAGAAAAGACAGCTGGATTGAATTCTGTCTTCCCATTTACTCTCTGCAACTGCAGAGAGTTTACTTAGCTCCCGTGAGTGGCAGGAGTTTACTGGGGACTAAGAGAAGTTACACGTGAACAAGTGCCTGGTGAGGTTGAGCCCCCCTAAATCTGTGATAATTGCCAAGGCAGTCTTGGGGCCTGGAGAGAGGTTGCTCATTTAATGGGGGCCAAAACGGACTGTGTCTAGGTCTTCCAGGATGAGGGTTCAGGTGGTGGGCTTGGAGGTGAGGGCACTTAGAGAGTTGGGCATACTTCTGGACAAAGTTTCTGACCCACAGTTTTCCTGAAAAGGCAAAGTCTTTCGTTACTTTCTGAATTAAATTTAATTGTTTTGAGACTGTCTTATAGCACAGGATCACTTTCAACTTCTGACGCCCCCCCCCCCTTGCCTCTATATCCTGAATGATGGGATTTCAGGTATGTGCTAACGCTTATGCAGGGCTAGGGGTGGAGCCCAGGGCTTTCTTAGTGCCAGGCAAACACTCTACCATAGAGCCACACTTGTAGCCTCTTTTTGGTTTTTTTTTTTTTGTTTGCTTGTTTTGTTTTTGAGATTGGATAGAATTTGATAGTCCAGGCTGGCCTTAAATGCATGACAGTCCACGTGCATCAGTCTCTGTCTCCAAGTTCTAGGATGACAGACACGACCCACCATGCTCTGCAAGATTTGTCGCTTGTGAAAGCTGTTTTCCCCTCCTTTGTTTGTCTCTGAATGGAGGTGCTAATTTTTTAGTTGTAACTATTAAATAGCTCTTGTAAATACCTGTCCCTTAAAGCAGCTAATTGGATTGCTACTGGTAAGGGTGACAGGTACAGGTGATGATGACTCCCAGGCCAGAAGGCTGCCATTCCCCCAGCCTTTCAGAGTGACAGCAGGAACTACTCAGTTCTCACTTTTGGAGGAGAGGGTAGAGAGACAACCTTGACTGCTGACTGGGAATAAGCTTGAAAACTTGGTGTCCATAGGGGCAAGAATGTGAAGGTGGCCAGTTTGGACAGAGCCATCAGCCACCAGGTGCACAGGGGTACAGCAGAGTTGTCCATTGCCTGGGAAGTATGGGGAATGGGAAGCTCAATTGGCTCAGGTTAGTGAGAGCCCAGTTGAGAGATAGGGGTGTCTGAGGGAGTGGTCTGACCTGGATCGGGGCAGCAGATAGTGAATTACAGTTGGTCTCTGAGCCCTGTATAGCATGGGGTATATAATTTATGACCTCAGACAGTTCCCGAGTGACAGTCATTGGAATGTCTGAATTGAGGGACTGAGTTGTCTCAAATCCACTCTTCACAGGGAGACATGGAAGAACTGACTGGGCCTGGGGGTGTTGGGAAGTAAAGGGAGCACGGGGCAGGGGAGCAGCTCTGAAGGAATCTGCCAGCACCAGCTCCCATTTAGCCTAATTCAAGGGGTGGGAGTGGGGTGTGTGTGTGTGTTAGCGGGAGTAGGATAGGGTGGGGCTCTAGGTGCCTGTCTGAGATCCAGAGCCCCTCAAGCATTGCAGGGACCTGGGGTTGGGGGCCCCTTGATGTGAGGTGATCTAATGACCCAACTGTTTCCTTGTCAAACCAGGGCCATTGGTGATTTATTATCTGTTTTCTCCTTGGTGTTCCCAAAAGGAATGGAAACTGATTCTGGCCTTTTAGTCCCACTTTCCTGGGCCCCACCTGGAGCCTAGTAGCAGTGTGACCAGCCTGAGGGGAGGTTTGTGGGGCCCTGGCAGAGCGTGTGTGTGTGTGTGTGTGTGTGTGTGTGTGTGTGTGTGTGTGTGTACTGTGCTTGCTCTATGAGTTCCTCTCTAAAGTAGGGCCAGTGGGCTTTGCGCTGTAGTTGGCTGGGGTGTCTGGGAGGATGGGATGACCATGACTTGGGAGCTGGAGCCAGATGTGGGGGTGTGAAGTGAGACTTGGAGAATAGGGAGGTGGTGGAAGTCGTGAGCAGAAGAGGCATGTTGGCATGTGGGTACTGGGAGAGGGAGGGAGCTAGGCAAGTCTCCTCTCAAGAGAGGCAACCCTTGGGTCCTAGCTTTTCCCGGGAATGAGTAGCCTTTCTAGACCAAATCACAAGCAAGGCCTCGGCAGCCACTGCTGGATTCTGGGCTTTGCAGGCTTGTGAGAGGGACTTGTGATCTAAGCACATGATGTCGTTCCCCACCCTGCAGTTCTGACAGTGGCATCCGGCCAACCTTCACTCAGTCCTGGTGCTGCCCACTAGGAGATTTTTAGTGAAGTTCCATGTGACCATCCCTAGCCACCTGGGCTTTAGGGGAGAGGCTGGAGAGGGCCGTGGCTGTGCTGAGAACAGCCATACTGTTTATTCTCTCTGTCCTTTACTCCTGGAACTGGTTTGGCAGGTAGAAGCCTTGTGACAACAGCACATGGGGAGTAGGGCAGGGAGGGCCACGGGCCACGGGCTGGATCTGTGTAGAGTACTGCTGTGGGACCCAGGGCCACAGCACAGGCCACAATCTACCCTACTGCTCTTGCTCCATCCTTGCCCTGCCCACAGTGTGCCTTTCAGCCCTGATACTCTTCTCTTCCTCCACTGCTTGCCAGCCCCTCCCCCGCACTGTCCTTCAGGCTCACTCCTCAAGATCAATGCCCCTACTTTGGGGTAGGTCTTGGCCTCCAGGTCCAGCCTTGTCTGTGGGCAAATTACCCAGTCTCTGAGTAAGTTCAATCGAGAGTGTAGGGGACAGCAGGAACGTTACTGGCCTGTGCACAAGCCTGCTGAGGACTTTGGGCCAGTCACTGCTCCCATCACATGCTTCGTGATGCCACTCTCTGACCTGTGGGCCCAGGTGCGCCCAGCTTCTCAGACCTTCAGTTCTTTTTTCATTTGTTTTGTTTTGTTTCCCAAGACAGACTTGGTCTGTATAACAACCCAGGCTAGCCTGGAGCTCACAGAGATCCGCCTGCTTCTGCCTCCCGGGATTAAAGGTGTGTTGTGCGCCACCACAGCCCAGCCCTAACCTCAGTTCTTGATCGTATTCCTGTGCTGCCTCACTTCAAAGATGAAGCATTCGTTGCTGATTGCAGTCTGGTTCTAAGTACAAATGTGGGAGGTCATGAGGGTTTTAGATCTGATACCCTGTGGTGGCACTTGGAGGAAGCTCTGGAGCAGTTAATCCAGTTTGTGCCAGGACAGAGCTCTTCCTCCAAGGTGCCAGGCAGGTATTGGCAACACTCCTGAACCCCACTGAAGCACTCAGAGCTGGCACTCGGCACAGTCCCTGAACAGATAGTGTCTCTAGGGCATTGCTCCAAAAGGATTAAGATCTGGAAGCCACAGACCTGGGCTGGTCCTGCTGCATGCTTCAGGGGCTTGGTTTTGCACAACAGACCTTCTTTCCAGGCTGTTCTGACCTCCGGTTTGGCTCTCCTGTGCTCATGCCTTTCTTAGCAGACTGCAGGCTAGCAGGGTGACCTTGGTTGGCCTGCAAGTGCACAGCAAGGTGAACGCTGACATGTCTAACACAGGTGATGGCAGCAACCTTCTGCAGTAGAGCATGGGGCTAGGGCTGCAGTGTCTGCTTTCTGGGTGACTTCACAGGTCCCTGCTCTCCATGACCGGGTGCCTACCATGTGCTAACTCTGTTTAAGTCACACAGCTACCCCAGTGGATAGGCCTGTGGCCACGAGGACTAGAGCACTGAGAAGTGGAGTGACTTACCCGTCTTTTTCACACAGTTCCAAAAAGGGGCTGGTCTGGGACACAGACCCACGGGATCAGCTACTAGAGCCTGTATTTGTGGCCCTTGTACTGTCTGCAGGACCAAAGGCAAGTGCATTTAGGCCAGCAGTCCGTGTCACTTCATCTAAACAGAGGTGACAGTCGTTGCCTTGCAGGGCCTTGACTTTAGGCACTCAAAGGGAAACTGGCTCCTGGGTGACTTCAAAGTCCCTAGAGGGTTGGGCTACTGCTCTGCCTCTGGTAGTGATGACTTGTCCCTACCCTTGGCCCTTAGGACACGCTTTTATAGTGCTGATGCATATTCTTGTTGCATAAGTGACTCAGTGGCAGTCACCCCTGCTTGGTTCATTCAAGTGCTACATGCTAGGGAAAAGATGAAGGGAGATCACAGAGTGACCAGTAGATGCTTAGACTGGGTGCTGAGGCCTGGAGTAGGGGGATGGGATGGGATGGGATGGGACAGAACTGGGACATCTGCTAAGAAGTCCTCAGAGTCAGCTTGGTATGGAACAGCTGCAGGTGTGTGGGGACTAATGACACAGCCAGCCAGATATGCACAAGGGCAGGAAAACTGGGACGCCACAGGTGAGGCTGAGCAAGGCTGCAAAACACCCTAGTATACAGGAGATGGGGCTGCAGGGGTTGGTTTGTTTGGGGGTATGTGTGTGTGTGTTTATATATGCAAATTATTATTGTTTTTGTTTTGTTTGAGACAGGGTTTCTCTGTGTAGGCCTGGCTGTCCTGGAACTCGCTTTGTAGGCCAAACTGGACTCAAACTCACACTTGCCTCTGTCTCCCAAGAGCTGGGATTAAAGGTGTGTGCCACCACATCCAGCCAGATTAGTTTTTAAGAGTTTTGACTGGCTGGCCTGCAACTCTATGTAGATCAGGCAGGCATCAAAATTCATAGATCGCCTGCCTCTGTCTTTTCAGTGCTGGGGTTAAGGGGGTGCAGTGCTGCACCTGCCCTCTGTGTTTGAGGCATGCTCTCACATTGTAGCCCAGGCCAAGCCGAGGCTCACTGTGAACCTTCTGCTTCATTCTTCAGCGCTGTGTGCAGGAGCCACCACGCCTGGGATTTTGTGTTTCTTTTCTCTCTCTCTCTCTCTCTTTTAATATTTATTTATTTATTATGCAATATTCTGTCTGTGTGTATACCTGCCGGCCAGAAGAGGACACCAGACCCCATTACAGATGGCTGTGAGGCTGTGAGCCACCATGTGGTTACTGGGAATTGAACTCAGGACCTTTGGAAGAGCAGGCAATGGTCTTAACCTCTGAGCCATCTCTCCAGCCCCGATTTTGTGTTTCTTATTGAACCCAGGGCCTCTTGAATGCTAGGAATGTACTCCTCTTCCAGGTTGCCTCCTCAGGCAACAATAATTGACTCTGATCTGAGCCATTGCTGGTGATTTGTTATACCTGTCCAAGATCCCTGTGACTTTCCCGTCTCATCCATTCCTTCATTTTTAACAGTACAGCCCACTAAAGCCTGGGGGCTCTTTTGCTTTAGGATATACCACCCTCTGACCTCTTCAGGTAACTCCACAGTCTCCTCAGGTATCTTAGCGTCCTGTGCAATAGTGATATCTTGTCACTCGTTAAATCCAGAAATTCTTTTTTTCTTTTTTTGTTTCTCAAGACAGGGTTTCTCCATGCAACAACTCTGGCTATTTTGAAACTTGTTTTGTAGACCAGGATGACCTCAAACTCACAGAGATCTGCCTTCCTCTGCCTTTCAGTACAAGTGTTGGGGTTAAAGGTGTGGGGCACTGCTGCTTAACCAGAAAAATTCTGGCTCAAGGGTCTCTGGTAAGAAAATAGGGAGCTTGAGGGGGGCCTCCTTTTGCATATTTTTTAATGTTTATTTATTATGTATACAGTGATCTGTCTACATGTATGCCTGCAGGCCAGAAGAGGGTAGATGGTTGTGAGTCACCATGTGGTTGCTGGGGACCAAACTCAGGACCTCTAGAAGAGCAGCCAGTGCTCTTAACCGCTGAGCCATCTCTCCAGCCCCTCCTTTTGCATCTTAAGAGTGTCTGTAGCAGCAGAAGTAGCATGGGACCCAATGGCCATCAATCTGTTGTGGTCATGGCATGTGCGCTTCTTCCCTCAGGAGCTGATTTGTTTGTGGACTGAGGATGATGCTGATCTATACTAAAACAAGCAAACCTGCTGTAGGGACTACTGTGGCTCTGGTGCTGAAAGTGAAGTGATAGTCTTCGCTGCCTTCTCTTGCTGTAAGGAAAGCAAGTGCAGTCTGCCTGAGGGTGACACCAGCTCCTCCACTCCTAGGCTACATGACCTTGGACAGATATTCTTGTGCTTTTGTTTCCCTGGTTGGCAGATAGTTTTGGAGGTTTTTGTTTTGTTTTGTTTTGTTTTTGTTGTTGTTGTTTTTCAAGACAGGGTTTCTCTGTGTAACAGTCCTGGCTGTCCTGGAACTCACTTTGTAGACCAGGCTGGCCTCGAATACACGGAGATCTGCCTGCCTCTGCCTTCCAAGTGCTGGGATTAAAAGCGAGTCTTGGAGTTTTCTGTCAAGTTGTTTTGACTTTGGGAAGGGGAAGTATGCAGCTGGGCACAGCCTGCCTATGCTGTGGGTGCCCTCTGTGAGGTGGCTCACGGTGCCTTTAGATGCTACTGTAGGTTCAGGTCTGTCCTCTGAGGGCTACGTCTGCATAGGCAGTGGGGGTGGGTGTGCAGAGCCCCTGATTCCAGGAAGGAGCTCGAGGCTGGGTGCCAGAGTCCTTAGAGAGATGTACAGGACCTGGCTGTGTCCCCATATTGGGAAAGCTCCTTGAAGGCCAGGTTCCTCCGAGCTTCTAGCCCTGCATAGTTTTGGCCTCTGTCATGGGCAGGGCTGGGCGGTGATGGTGGTGCACAGTCAGCCTCACACGTTGCCCTCACCTCCTTTCCTTTTCTCTGGGCAGCTGCAGGAGCTGTTGCCTGAAGCTGGAGGTGGCAGTTGGGAAGTGTCTCTGCCACTGCTAGCTGTGCTCATGTGACTGGCCCAGCATCCTCTCCCTTCCCAGCAAGAGCTTGCAGGCTGGTGATTCAAGCAAGGCCACGGCCTCCCAACTTGGTTTAGGTGGATGGGGGTAGGCCCACCTGCATGCTTCAACTTGAGACCCGAGGTCTCAGACCTGTGGCCATCTCACACCCACTCCTCCTTTCTTCCTTTCAGTCTCAGAGGCTGCAGCTGCCAGCAGTGCAGTCATAGAGCTCCTGTCTGGCCGCCTTCCCCTTCCCTGTGCTGTGCAGAGGACCATTGGGGCTGGTTCCCTAGAGAGGAGAAGGGAGGAGCTAGGGAAGTGGAGTTGCCAGAAGATGCTGGCAAGCCTCCAAAGCACCGGCCAGCTTTTCCTTGGAGGGGTGGTGATGGTGGTGATTGGGGAGCAAGGGGTACACTCAAGGCTCCCTTTTACTCATCCCCTACCAGGTTTTGGCTCTGTGTTACTGACATAGGTCATCTTCACAGTCGGCAGCAAGGGGGTAGAGACTCAACTGGAGTGCCAGGGCCACATAGGCCTCAGGGGAGGGGCTGGCTCTTCGGGAGAACTCTGATACTTTGCCCTGTCCAGGGCGAAGTCTCCAGAGTTACAGGATGAAGCCCACATAGATGCCCAGCCTCCAGCCCCAGACTGAGATGCCCCTTATGGTCTTCCTGCTCATCCTCCCCAGTTGGCCCAGACGGCAGGCACCACTCTAGACAGAGCCCTGCTCTCCCCTGGTAGCTATGATACCTCCTCACATTGGTTTTTGTTTGGGTCCATTCTCCCCCACTAGGCCAGAAGCTACCAGGGGACTCGTACCTGTTCTTCTGGCTTTTGGAAGGAGCCATAGTCTTGAGCCTGGGAAAACCAAAGGATTTGGGACAGTGTATTTGTTGGTACCTTGGAGCACATAAGCTCAGAACAGGGCTGGAGGGGGTTGTGATCAAGCCTGCTTGTCCACTCTTCCCCCATTTATGCATGTGTTTATTTAGTGTTCTCTAGACCGGGTCTCACTGTATCCCAGTCTGGCCTTGAACTTTTATTTGCCTGCCTGCCTGCCTGCCTGCCTGCCTATCTATCTATCTATCTATCTATCTATCTATCTATCTATCTATCTATCTATCTATCTATCTATTTTGGTTTTTTTGAGACAGTATTTCTCTGTGTAGCCCTGATATCCTGGAACTCACTTTGTATACCAGGCTGACCTCGAACTCAACTCATGGGGATCCGCCTGCCTCTCTGCCTCCCAAGTGCTGGCATTAAAGGTGTGCACCACCACCTCCCAGCTGACCTTGAACTTTAGCAGTCTTCCTGCCTGAACTGTGCCAGGATTGTAGGTGTCCTTCTAAGTATCAATTTGTTTTAAAGGTAGAGTTCTGTAGTCCTGGGTGGCCTCAAACTTTAATAAGTAACTGAGGATGGCTTTGAATTCCCGTTCCTCTTGTCTTTGTCCCTCAAGTGATGGAATTACAGCCTGGTAAACCATACTTGGCCCTTCTGTTCCTTTTGAGACAGTCTAACTGTGTGGCCCAGGTTGGCCTGGAACTCAAGATCCTCTTGCCTTAGGCTCCCAAGTGCTGGCACTCAATGTGTGCACCTGGAGGTGGACTTTGTTCATGCCTTTGTTTGTCAGTCTTCTGGCCCCTACCAACCTGCATGCAGAGTAGAAGCAAGTTATGCTCCCATCATGCACTCCAGAGGTCTTGAAAAGCAGCCTGGGGGCTGGTGGGATGACTCAGCAGTAAGAGCACTGGTTGCCTTTTCAGAGGACCCCGGTTCAAGGACTCTTAGCACCCACGTGACAGCTCACAACTGCCTGTAACTCAGTTCCAGGGAATCTGATACTGTCTCACCAATGTACATAAAATTAAGTAAATTATTGAATAAAAAAAGAAAAAGAAAACACCTGTTACTCCCTTTATCTCAGATCACACTTTGATCCACTACTCAAGGTCTAGGATGACTTGTCTCTGCCTCCCTTCCTGGCTGCCACTGGACTCACCTGACCCTGTACCACCAGCTTGCTTTTAAGGCTTGAACGTATAGGAGTGCCCCACATTGCATCTGTCTGGATTGGTAGCCCTGAGCACACAGCTCCCAGGGTTCTTTGTAGATCTGCTTATGTGCTCTCCTACCTGAGACTGTGTCAGACAGAAGGCCAGAGTACATTTTCTCTGATACTACTGTTCCTCCAAAGTCCACACCACATGGCACCATGCATGGCTTTAACCAGAACTTGATAGGACATTGGGGGAAGGAAGTGGTGAATGTTGCTGATCTCAGTGGTCCCAGGAACAGCAGGATGGGTCAAGAAAAGGCTGTAGACAGGTTACCCAGCCTTCCTCTGGCATCTCACCATGCTTCTAGGAATGCAGTTTAGACCCGAGGTGCCGGGGCTGGAGAGATGGCTCAGTGGTTAAGAGCATTGCCTGCTCTTCCAAAGGTTCTGAGTTCAATTCCCGGCAACCACATGGTGGCTCACAGCCATCTGTGGGGGGTCTGGTGCCCTCTTTTGGCTTGTAGAATATTGTATACATAACAAATAAATAAATATTAAAAAAAAAAAGAAAAAGAAAAAAAATAGACCCGAGGTGCCAAGAAACAGGCCATCTGTTCTTAATTTGCCTTGTGTTAGAGGTCAGGGTGCTGGCCCACTGCAACAAGGTAGTGTTCAAGGCCCTTTGCCAGTATGTGGTTCCAGTCCTTCCCTGGGAGGAGGTTCTGGGAACTCCACCTTGGTTGGTCCACCTGTAGGGCAGAGATCCAACTCTCGCTGCCCTCCAGCATCACTCAGGGCAGCAGCTGCCCAGCTCCAGCCTTTCCCCCCCCAACCCTGTCCTGTAAGCCCCTCTGCAATCTACTGGCTCCCCTGCGTACACAGCCCCAGAGCCAGAGCTGAGGTCTGACACTGCTCCACCAAAGACCCAGTTTTCACCTCCCCAGGAGTGGACCTGTGGGCAACTAGGCAGCCTAGAACTGCTTGAGGAATGGCTACACAGTCTTCCCATCACAGCCCCTGCCAAGTGACCTCTTCCTGGCAGTGTATGAAGGACAATAACTCTTGAAGCTGTCTGTCCTTCTGATTGTGGTTCTGCCCTAGGGCAAGAAATGGGACCTCACTGTGTTCTGTCCTGTTCTGTTAAGAGTCTCTTAGCTACCAGTCAGTGGTGGCACATGCCTTTAATCCCAGCACTCAAGAGTCAAAGACAGGCGGATCTCTTGTGAGTTCAAGGCCAGCCTGGTCTACAAGAGCTAGTTCCAGGACAGGCTCCAAAGCTACAGAGAAACCCTGTCTCAAAAAACCAAAAAAAAAAGTCTCTTAGCCAAGGTTGACCTCATTAGGTGAATCCATCTTCCTCTGCCTCCTATACTGGGATTACAAGTGTATGCCATGGCTCCCGGCTTCACTGTGCTCTTGATTTGTGTTTTTTGATGGTTCATGAGCTTTGTGTGTGCTTTTTTAAGATGCTTGACCATCTTCAGTGGAGAAATTTTTGCTTTTCACATCTTTGCCCATTTATAAGTTGTGTTGTCAGAAGACACAACACTGTCTGTCCAAGTTCTCTGTATATACCTGGGTACCAGATTATTGTGAGGCGGGTGTTGTTTCCTCCCAGCATCTCTGGATGGCAACCAGCCACACAGAGATGCAGATGACACTGCCAGTCTGTGGCAGGAAAAGTTCAGAACTGCTCCTTTTCGTGGCATCTTCCATTTTGAATGTTTTTACACCTTGAGGCAGGATCTTATTATGCAGCCCTGGTTGTAGATCGTGTTGGCCTCAAAGTCAAAGAAATCTGCCCGCCTCTTTCTCATGATTTCTTGAATTGAAAGCATGTCCCACAAGGGCAACCTCTCTTCCCATTTTTAAAAAAGCATGGCTGAAAGGCCCAACATGATAGCACATGCCTGTGATCCCCACTTTTGGGGGTGGAGATAGGAGGATCAAGGCCAGCCTGGGCTAAGTGAGCTGTGACTCAAAACTCAGGGGTCAACCAGATGTGGTGGTTCATTCCTGTCATCCCAGCATTCAGGAGGCTGAGGCAGGGGGATTGCCACAGTTTAAAAACAACCTGGTTTACAGAACTTGACCCCCCCCCAAAAAAAAAACAACAAAAAAGCATGCTTTAAAATTCATCGTGGGCTGTGATAACTCACCCAGCTGTTTCCGTTTCCTCATTGCTGAGCCAATATCTTCCCATTTTTAAGCCACAGAAACAACCAATGCTGATTGTCCCTAAATCTTCCTAAACCTCCTGAATGGCTTTCCCACAAGTTCGTAGATGGCTTTACAAGGTCAAAGGGTGGGAGCATTTGAAGCTGTGGGTTCAGTTTGTGTTTGTGGACTGAGGCTTGAGTGGGCCCAGGCTCCATGGTCATGGTCACCAAAGTAAGCAGAGTATGCTGGACTCCTGGGGCTGTTTTCAGTGAGTGAGTGAATGCTGACTGCATTGGGGTGTCTTGGGGGGAGGGTGGGGTTTGTTTTTGGATTGAGAGTCTCACTCTGTAGCCTAGGCTGGCCTTGAACTCTCTGAAATCCTGCCTCAGCCCCCTGACCAGTTGACACCAGCATCTCTTGTGACCAGCAGCTTTGTTTAGGAACTAAAAGATACCAATACCCACTCACTCATTACTGATGAGGTGAATGGACAGAGGGGAACAAATCAGGTCTGTTAGGACAGTCACAAAAATTCCAAATCATATGACAAATCACATGACAATACGAGGAGGCCTGGTGACACAGGCCGGTAGTCCCAGCTACTTGGAAGCCTGAGACAAAAGAATCATGAGTTCGGCACCTCCTGAGGCTGCAGAGTGAGTTCTAGGTCACCCTGAACACCTCCATTGGAGCCTATCTCAAAAACTATTGTAAACATGGGATGGGGCTGGACAGAAGGACACAGGCCTTTGATCCCTTCACTCAGGAGGTAGAGGCGGCGGATCTCAAGGCCAGCCTGGTGTACATAGTGGGTTGCAGACAGTCAGGGCTACATAATAAGACCCTGTCTCAACATAACAAATAGGCTGGCCTTGTGATGTGGTACTTGCCTGGCCTCAGACTCAGCATCAGATGCTTTAAGAAAGTTACAGGAAAACGGGTAACACAGATGTAGAGTTAAGTGATTACTGAAGATCCTTTAAGAAGAGGAATGAATAGTTAGGGACTGGAGAGATGGCTCAACAGTTAGCACCTTTTCCAGCTGGACCTGGGTTTGATACCTAGCACCCACATCGTTCTGCTCACAATTGCCTGTAACTCCAGTTCCAGGTGGATTTGGTGCCCTCTTCTGACCTCTGTGGTCTCCTGCACATGTATGGGACATAAATCACAACATACATATACACTTTGTTTTTTGAAACTGGGTTTTCTCTGTGTAGACCTGACTGTCCTAGAACTTGCTCTGTAGACCAGGCTGGTCTCGAATTCAGAGACCCACCTGCCTCTGTCTCCCAAGTGCTAAGATTCAAGGCGGCGTGCACCACCACTGCCCAGCAATTTTTTGTCATTGTTGTGTTTGTTTGTTTTTGAGACAGGATTTCTCTGTACAAAATTTTCTTTTAAGTTTTCAGCATGAACTGGAGAGATGGCTCAGTGGTTAAGAGCACGTACTGCTCTTCCAGAGATCCTGCCTTAAGCTCCCAGCATACATATCAGACAACTTAGAAGGGTTTCAAAATCCAACTTTGGGGATCTGAAGTCTCTGCCCGTTAAGGTACATGCAGTCATGTGGGACCCATGTACCAAAATCACAAGCACACAGAATTTTAAACAGTAAGTCTTTCTTTTGAAGTGATTTAGCAATAGCCATTTATCTGTTTGTGGTGAGCTGAAAGGGGTCCCTAAAGGGCCCTCCATCTTCCTTTTTGGTAATGAGATAATGGCAGTCTCCTAAGGTTCACTGGCTAAGATCTTAAGCTGCTAAGAAATGCAGGGTCGTGAAAACTGCTCAAGGGAATGAGATGCGACCACTGCACGGGTCCTGAGGGTGTTGGTTTGGGCAAGAGTGAGGTCACACACAGGGGATGCTTAGGCCTCAGCTTATTTCTTTTTGAAATACTGCATGTAAAGAAGTGCCAGCTTTGCATGGTGACTTGTGTTGGAGTTGTTTTCTTTCCAGTGTTTATAATTGTAGTAGTACAGTGTGTGTGTATGATGTGGAGGCACATGCATGGTACACATCAGACGCTTTGTGGCATCTCTATACTTTCATTCCACTATTAGCTGGGCCTGGGACCGAATTCTAATTGTCAGGCTTGCCTGACAGGCACCTTTATTGAGCCACCTTCCTGGCATGTGCCACCACATGTTATGTTGGAATTCTTGACTCTCAGCTGTCAAGTGACCTCACTCAGGCTCCAGCATGAGGGGCTCCTTTACCTTCCCATGCCCCCATTTTCCTATCTTTCTATGCTGCCTCAGGCCCACCTGCCTTTTCTTCAGCTGGACTTAGCAGGGCACCTGCTCCCTCCTGGGCACCTGAGACACCAACCTCTGTCCTCTGGTGGCCTGTCCTTCCTTAACCCTAAACCATGTTAGGTGCTTTTCTGGACTGCATTGCGGGTCATCACTGACTGGGAATGTCGTATAGATATTGCCTGCCATGACACCTTATGGGGCACAGTAGGTTTTCTGGTGAGGTGTGGGATTAAGAGAAGAAATGGGTTTCACTGTCCTATTTTCCTTGGAGTTAGATCTGTATCAAGGAATACATGAGCCTCAAGCTCAACCATTTTCTAAAGATCTGAGCCCCTGTGGTGTCTGTGCTGAGCTCTGGCAAAGAGAGCAGACAGGTCCCTGCTGTCAGAACCCAGAGGTGATGGGTCACTGTCCACTTCTGACTACCTATCCTGGCAGGGCTGCCGTCTAGAAGTGAGAGGCCCCAGGCCACAGAAGCAAGAGGGGATGACAGGTTGCTCTGCACCCCCTTACTGAAGGTGGACAGGACCAGTGTCATTGCATGGAACCCTACAGAAGTAGTTAGGGCTGCATGAGCTGCCATGGGCCTTAGATGACTGGCAACAGGGGTTTGGGGGCAAGGCGCAGAGTACAACCTCAGGTGCTGGCTACCTTTTTTGCTTTTGTTTTTTTGAAACAGGGTTTCTCTGTGTAGCTTTGGAGCCTGTCTTGGAACTTGCTTTATAGACCAGGCTGGCCTTGAACACACAAAGCTCCACCTGCCTCTGCCTCCTGAGTGCTGGGACTAAAGGTGTGTTCCTGGTTTTCATTGGCCTGAAATGTGACACGTAGGCTAGGTCGGGTGGCCAGTGAGCCCTACTGTCTGCTGATCTCTGCCTCCCCAGCACTGGGATTACAAAGGCATGCTGCCATACCAACATTTGGGGTTTGTGTGTGCGTGCATGCATGCACTGTGTTTGTGGAGCCTGAAGTTGACTCATCGAGTCAATCTCACTGACTCCAGTTAGTCCAGATGCCAGCTGGCACCAGGGATGTCCATCTCTGCTTCCTGAGTAAAGGATTACAAGCACCCGTCACATCTGTGCAGTTCTGTGTGAGTGCCATGGTCCAGGTTCCGGCCCTAATGCTTGTGAGGCAAGCCATATCCAGCTCACCTCAGCTTTTTAACATTAGTCTAGGGATTGAGCCCAGGTCCTCGTGCTTGCCAGCAAGCATTTTACTGACTGAGCTGCTACCCAGCCCTGCCCCCACCCAGACTTCGCACAAGTACATTAGTAGCTGACATGGGTGTGAGCTGTGTGTAGCTTGTGGCTCAGCCCTCTGTGTAGCAGCCAGTTCTAGGCATCCACATGTGTAGGGGGTGTGATGTTTTTGCCCCATTTTGCAGATGAGGGGAGGTTGCAAGCCATCCTGTCTCTCTAGGCAACTGAGCCCTCCAGAGCCTGTTACAATTTTACCTCCTGGGGCTGTGCATCTACTTTGCTCATGGACAAACTGAGGGATAGTTCCAATTCCAGGTCTGAATGGATGAGCCACCCTGGGCTGCAGCCTACTCCTTATACTTGCATCCCTAGCCCTGCCCGCGACTCCCTAATGTGAATCCTTGGGAGGCTAGCTCCCACCATCTGCTCCACAGAGTAGTCTTTGGTCCTGCTATTCCTCTCTCCCTGGTGGTCACCCCTTGCCTATCTCCAGGTTGTCCCCTGTGCACCCTCAGCTACCCAGCCCTGGGTAAATATTTAAGGGTAAGCAGTGGGTGTGTGAGGAGGGTTTCCGGGATGCAGTTGGGCTGGAGCAGGTGCTGTGAGCCTCTCCCTCTGCAGCCGGGAGCTGTTTGCTCTACTCTCCTGCCACCTAGTCACCAAGGTGTTTGGTCTTGAACTGTGATGAGAGCTGCTGCTGCTGCTGCTGCTGCTGCTTACAAAGCTTGAGCCCCTTGCTGCCACTCTGTGTTAGCTGGTTTACTCGCTGCTTCTAGAAGTCTGTCTGTCCTTGCTTGTTTTCTGGGCATAGAGACCTAAGCATGAAATAAGAGGCAGGGCCTGAAACATTTGAGGTCCCCTGGTTGGTCATCAGGGATACAAGGTAAATGGGAGTGGTCCATACCTTACCTTTGGGCCGGCCACACCTCACTCGTTCTGTCTCTGGAGCCTCCTCCCTGCTGATGTGTCTTAGGGCACACAAGCCTGGCCATTCTGACTAGTCCAAGAAGTCCCTGCCTCCGGTACAAGGCCTGACTCCCAACTCCATGCCCTCACTAGTCACTGTTTCCTCTGTTGTCACCTGTGTCCTTTGAGGATCCCCTTCCTGCTGGGGCCATAGAGGAAAGCCTGCAGAAAGCTTTAGGTCAGTGACAGTCCCACGGGGACCTTACTGTCTTCCCAGCACCGGGCTAGATGTGTTCTCATAGTTGTTCAGACATTCGTCCACTCCGATTTAAGTTCTGTGCCCAGGACCATGCTAAGGGTGCAGCAGTGGCCAGGATAGACCTATCCTGCCTCACTGTCCAGAAAGGGAAGTGTGAGAGACAGGAATATGGGGTAAGGGATCAACAACAGCTCCATAGGCACCTGAGAGGAAGATCTGAAGGAAGCCAACACATACAAATGCTGGGATAGGTCATGTGACACTGTTGAACCCACCTGTGAGGGTCCCAGTGACTTTCCCGGCGATTTCACCTTCATCACCACTGCTAGGAAGCAGATACTGACTTGGAAGCCTGGCCTGATGAGGACCTGATGTTTACCTCTCAGCATTGCTGGTGGCCGTTCCTGTGCCCCAGGAAGGAGGATCCTTTAGGCAGGGAAGCAAGCCATGAAGAGATAAGAACAAAAAACCCTGTGCAGATTGACTTAGTCAACCTGGATCAGACTGTCAGCATATTTCAAACACAGTGCAATTTGGGAAAAGGTTTCCAGGCAACAACAGTCCAGTTTCAGGTGCACAGTAAAGCTTAAGTTTGACTACTTAGAAACTCCGTTGACAAAGACCATGTGACCCTGAAGTCTACATAGACCTCTGTAGTCCGTGAGGGTTCCATAGCTAAAAGGCTTGCTATCTGGTGTGGTCTCTGATTGATAGCTTGAAGGTCAGCAGGCTGTAGAACACGAGTGACGTCCCCCTCAGGATTGGTTCTATTAACTGGGATCTGGGGAGGGAAAGTCTGGGTAATCATTCTGGGGAATTTGGGTGAGATCTTATATCAACAGGAGGGTGAGGTCTGCCACCAGATAGCAAAAAGGCCGCTCCCAGCCTTCTGGGCAGGAGAACAGGTGTTTTATCTCCTTCTTGAGGGAGGCCCCTGCATGTTTAACATTCCTAGTTCAGTTCCCTAGTGCTCTGGGCACAAAGAACTTTGTGCCTCCAACACACAGTGGTGGCCACTGAGAAAAAGCAAGGTTTATCTTTAATTTTTGTGTATGTGATTATGCGACCATATGCTATATGCAATGGTGTGCTTGTGGAGGCCAGAAGAGGACACTGAGTCCCTTGGAACTGGCATTATAAGCAATTATGGACCCATGTGTGCCCTGGGAATTGAAGTCTAGGCCTCTGAAAGAGCAGCAAATACTCTTAACCACTGAGCCATCTCTCTAGCTCCTAAATTGTTTTAAATAACTTGAAAAATTAGAACAAGAGCCAGTCGTTGATGGAGCACACCTTTAATCCTAATACTCGAGGCAGAGGCAGGTGGATCTCTGTGAGTTCAAGGCCAGCCTGGTCTACAGAGTGAGTTCCAGGACAGGCTTCAAAACTACACAGAGAAACCCTATCTTGGGGAAAAAAAAAAAAAACAAACAAGCAAACAAAAAACTAAAACAAGGCACACAACATGGCTTAGAGGGTAAAGTCATTTGCTGCCAAGCCCATTGACTTGAGTTTGATCCTCAAGACCTACCAGGTGGAAGGAGAAAACCAACTCTCTTTGGTTTTTCAAGGCAAGGTTTCTCTGTAGATTTGGAGATTGTCCTGGAACTAGGAAGCAGAGCAAGATGCTCCCGTAGAGGAAATGAAGCCCCTCCCCAGCTCAGGCCACACCTTATTTTGTCGCGTCAGCCTGTGTGCAGGGGACTGGTCATCACAGTGGCCATGTGCGGCATCAATCATGACTGCACACAATAATGATAGAGCAGGTAGGCTTGCCTTCCTAGAGGAGATCCTGGGGTCTCTCATCTTCTGAAGCACCCAGTACTGGTGGAACCCAGTACTTGGGCAGGGCTGGGGAGCTTTTGGACAGAGTGGCAGCAGTGAGGCTGTAAAGTTGTCAGTGCTCCTGTTGGTCGTTGTTGGTATCTGCTCTTGCTCTACCTTTACCCAGTCTCGGAAATTGTTACTGGGGCTCATCCTCCATGGCACCTCAACAGCCATCATGCCATGAGTGATGGCCTCCTTGGTGCTGGTTGATGTGAACAGACATGGTGTGGTAAGTTACCTTTTCTGTTAGCCTGGGCAGGTGAGTCTTCAGTGTGCACACAGGATTGGGATCTGGATCAGAGGCTCTGTACCCTGGACTGGCTTTACCAAATGAAAGGGCTACTACCTGTTTTCTCCAATCTGTCCAGCTTCTGATTGTTAGCCCACCCTGCAAGTAGAGGTAATAGCTCAACCTTCTCCCTTATAAGATGTAGTACCCAGGCGTGAAGGCAGGATTAGGAGCCCAAGGTCAGCCTCAGAGGCAGTGGGTTCATGGCTACTGGTTTAAAAAAGTAATGGACAGTCAGTATTGAAGAGACCCCGTCAGAAGCCTAGGGTGGGAGTTAGAAGAGAGCCTCCCCACCAAGGACTTGCATC
Source organism: Chionomys nivalis (assembly GCF_950005125.1). Classification (NCBI taxonomy): domain Eukaryota; kingdom Metazoa; phylum Chordata; class Mammalia; order Rodentia; family Cricetidae; genus Chionomys; species Chionomys nivalis. The sequence continues at coordinate 77,763,041 of NC_080087.1, read as the reverse complement.
CTGGCCACAGCAGCCCTCCTCACTGCTCCACTTCCCTTTGTCCTTGGGGTTCCAGAAGTGGCCCATGCCAGGTTCCTATAGACCCAGCCCAGTGTGTGTTAGAAAGCAGCTCTCTTTCGCTGGGGGCTACGGATATCTCCCATTTGCAGTGCCACTGGCAGCCGTCCTGGCACGCCCAGAGGAGACAGCTCACAGGAGGCAAGTACACAGTCTCAGCACTGCTGTTTTGAGACCCACCCAGCTGGGAGTGTTGCCATACTGTTCAGGACTTGCCCACTCTGTTCTTCTGTTCCCTCACCCTGCGGCAGGCGAGGAGCCCTGGTGTTTCTAACTCCCACTGCACACCTACTGAGGGCAGAGTGTGCAGGTGCTCCTGGGAGAGGCAGGGTGTGCTCTGGATGGCCAAGGGAAGCCAAGGCCGTGGGCAGAGAGCAGTCCCAGCCTGAAGGGCTTGCTGAGGAACCTGGGCCTCCACTGAGAATGGTGCCCTACTGCACCCCACCTTCCTCCCTCCCCTGGAGCCCCACCATGCGCCTCCCCTTTCTGTATCGCATCTCAGACACTCTGCCAAGAGCCTGGCCTCTTGACAGCAGCTCTGGGCTGGGCACAGGAAGTTGGTTTTTCTGTTCTCCCTAGTTTACTGATGTGAAGTTGTTGATCCCACCAGGTGAGAATAAAACCACTATGACAGTTTTTGAGAAAAATTTGAAGCAAGGTGTTTTAAATACTGGCCAGGACAATGGACACTGGCCAGGTCCATACCCAGGATTTCCAGAGAATGGCACCAAATTACATTAATCAGAGGCTTATAAGGGCAAACCCCACTTTGTCCAGTCAGGGGCAAGCATACATCCTGATTACTCCTGCCTATGTACCTCCTGCTTGTGTGTGGTCAAGCACGTCCTGTGCAGTTGGCGCAATCAAGCTTGTTTACAGAAGCAAAAAAGAAAAAAAATGTACAGGACTTGTTATCTTACATGAACTACAGCCCCCAGTATTCCAGGAGTTTATCTATCCTTGGGCTAGTGGGGCTTACAGGTTAGAGGTGGGTTTTTTTTTTGTTTGTTTTATAGATCAACTAAACAGTAATTTAAACCTAAAACACAACTTTAGCTACCACAGTCTCCTTGACTAGCCAGGAATTCAAGTTAATTCTTCTGCCTCAGCTCCCCGCCCCCCATGTCAGTGCTGGGAACTTAGACAAGCCTGGTGGTACACACCTATAGTCCCGGGATTTAGGAGACTGAGGTGGGGGAATCACCTGGGTGTTTCAGGATAACTAGGGCGATATGAGTGAAAACGAGGATATGATCACTCCCACGTGTGGTTGGAGAAGATATGAGGGAGAATGCAGCCAGAGGTATCTGGAAGAGTCCAGACTGAACATGGCCAGCTGAAGAGACTGGCACTCTGGGAGGGAGAGGGACAGGAGAGGAAGAGGAGAGAAAACAAAGACTCTGAAGCTGGAGGGAGGGGGAAGCCCAGCCCTTGGAGAGGTTTAGGGTGGAGGTGTGGTGAGAAGTGCTGAGAGAAACCAGATTTCTTTGGTACTCTGTCACGCTTAATCTTGTCTGGCTAACCTTCCTAGGAAGCAGCCCCCTGTATTTCTTTCCAGAGATGACTGAACTACAGCTGTGTGTGCCCAGTTGCTGGAGTTTGTAAATAAAGTTTCCCCCTCAAGACAGTTTCTCTGTGTAACAGTCCTGGCTCCTGGGACTTTGTTGACCAGGCCGGCCTCGAACTCAGAGATCCGCCTGTCTCTGCCTCTGCTGGGATTAAAGGCGTGCGCCATCCTTTAAATGCCCAACCGTGAATACAGTTTTCTTTTTTACATATATAATTTATTTTTATTTTATTTGCATTTGTGTTTTGCTACATGTATGTTGGTGTGAGGCTGTCAGATCTTGGAGTTACAGTTGTCAGCTGCCATGTGGGTGCTAGGACTTGAACCCAGGTTCTCTGGAAGAGCAGTCAGTGCTCTTAACCACTGAGCCATCTCTCTAGCCCCATGAATACAGTTTTCATTTGAGCATAGAATTCAGTTTTGCACTGGGTGGTAGTGGCACACGCCTTTAATCCCAGCACTCAGGAGGCAGAGGCAGGCAAATCTCTGAGTTCGAGGCCAGCCTAATCTACAAGAACTAGTTCCAGGACAGACTCCTCCAAAGCTACAGAGAAACCCTGTCTTAAAAAAACAAACAGAAAAAGAATTCAGTTTTGCTCCTTCTCTGAAGTGGAAGTATTTGTGGAGTTGACCCAAGTGTTCACAGAGGGCACTCTTAAGGCTGCTTGACATGGCTGTGTCCATGCGCATGTTCACTTGCTGCAGCAACAGTGCTCTACAAGCCTGGCCCTGCCACCTGGCTGGCAAGAAGCACTTCCTGGCATTGATGTAGCTGGGCCTGAAGTTCAGGACTTTCCCTCTCAGCCCTGGAAGTGGGCCTATTGGAACTGCCAAGGCTTCTATGGGCTCTTCCAGGCCTGCTCCTCACCCGTGCCTCAGGCCACTTGGTAGCCACCAAAACCAAGCGTCACATGAGGTGGCCTCCTCTCTCCCCACAGAAGAGAGTCCTCCCTAGAACCTCAGCAGTGCTGCTTTTGCTACCTGCCTCTGCGGTTCCTCTCCACCATGCCCCTCCCTCTGCGCTGGTCTCCCCACCCCCACCCTACAACAGGCCATTCTAAGGATTGCTACTGCCAGCTGCTGTGCCGTCCTCTGTTCCCCACTCTGAGGCCCCCACGGGGCTGGGGTTTGGTGCCTGCTAAAGGAAGGGGAAGACCTGCTCCCTATAGTGGTTGCCTGGGGGACCAGCCCTGCTCCGTTTGCCAGCTGGCCTCTTCCTCTTTGTTCCATAATAGCAACATATTATCTACGTTGCCAAGTGTGGGGGCTCTCAGGATGGTGTCCGGGGATCACCTCTGGGCTCATTAATACCCAGCCAGGCCCTAACTGAGACCTCCCAGGTGAGATAGCACTTTCTGAGCCTGCCTCCAGATCTCCTTGTCCATGGTAGGGACCAGGGAGGTTGTTCCTTGTTCCCAATAAGGACAGCATGGAGTTAGGGGTGCAGGTGAGTAGCCCTGCTTCTGGGCTGTGTGCACCCCACCCTCAGTATTATTCTCTGGTGGGAACCCTTACAGGATGCCCATTTCCTACCAGCTCCCAGCTGCTAGGGATGGCTTGAGATGCTGCTGCCCCCTTGTGCCAGGCTGATCCTGCATTCCATCCACATCCTTGCACCTGTGTACAAGTGAGCTCAAGCCTCCCGGTGGTGTCACCTGATGCTTGGCATCAGATTTCTCAGTGTCTCTGTGAGAGCCACAGCAGCCTGTCCCCAGGGTGAGGTGGGCCCCAAGACTGAGGCCCTGCTTGGCAGCCGCGCTGTTTGTTCTCTTATGGAACTCAGGTCTGTCCCTGGTGGCTGCTCCTTGAGTGACAGATTTGTACCCCTACCCACCCACCTCCATTGCTGAGGCAGTGAGAAGATGGGGCTGCCTTCTTGTTTCAGAGGCTTGCTTCTTCTGGCTTAGTGACTAGGCAGATGCCCTACACTCTGGTGGGCTTCCTGTATAAGTTGGAGATGAAGGTGTACCTGTCTCTGGGATCAGTCCCAGGCCTGGCTAAATGAAGTTGTCTGTGGAAAGGCCTTAGCCATGCATGGTATCCCAGTGTTTGTGGGGCCAAGGCACAAGGGTCATGAGTTCAAGGCCAACATGGGCTTCTAAGTGAGCGCGTTCTGAAGACTGAGTATAAACCACTGCTCCTGACTCTCCAGCTGTGTCGCTGCTGACAGCCATCTAATTCTCTGGTTTCCTCATGTCACTTATCCCTGAATCTGGGTGGCTCTTTCAGAGAGGTTGCTGGGGTCATTTGTCTAGTCTTGTCAGAGCAAGCATCAGAATGTGGTCTTTAGTCATTTGTCACTTCAGTGGGTCCATTCCAACGTAGCTTTCTTTGGAACACACAGAGATGCCACTCTCCTTCCTCTCTGACAACCATTTCACTTGGCAGCTGTTCCTCCCTTGGTACACAAAAGGTTGAGCCTGAGTTGAGTGGGCACACTGAGGTGTGCTCCACAGAGCCCTTCACGGCACACCTGCTGCACTGCCTCTCTCATCACAACAAACACTGTACCAACTTACAGCCCCAGTGTCTTTTTTTCTCTCCTAAGATTTATTTATTTATTTAGCTGGCTTGTGGTGGCACAGCGCTTTAATCCCAGCACTTGGGAGACAGGCAGGTGAATCTCTAAGTTCAAGGTCAGCCTGGTCTACAGAGTGAGTTCCAGGGAATTAGGGTTACACAGGGAAAACCTTTCCTGAAAAACAAAAACCAAAGTAACAACAATAAAAGATATATTTATGAGTATGTATGTGCTTAAGTGAGTATGTATGTATACCATATTTGTGTAGGTACCTTTGGAGGCCAGAACAGGATGTTGAATCTCTTGGACCTGGAATTGCAAATGGTTTGGGCTGCCTGTTGTGGGTGTTGGGAACGGAACCTAGGTCCTCTGCAAGGATAACAAGTATTCTCAACTCGGAACTGTCTCTCCAACCTTGCCTCTCTCTTCGTTATCTTTAAATACATACAGGTTCATAATGATTAATATGCTCGCTCCCAAGCCAGTTGTGCCTTTAACCACACCGGTGGTGTTCCAGGTCTTGCTCACACTGATGACTCTGGAAAGAGACTGGGTTACCACAGCATAAGCATCACGGGGCCAGCTTTGAGCCCCTACTCTTATTTCTTTTTTTTTTTTAAATATTTATTTAGAGCCGGGCGGTGGTGGCGCACGCCTTTAATCCCAGCACTTGGGAGGCAGAGGCAGGCGGATCTCTGTGAGTTCGAGACCAGCCTGGTCTACAAGAGCTAGTTCCAGGACAGGCTCCAAAAAAACCACAGAGAAACCCTGTCTCGAAAAACCAAAAAAAAAAAAAAAAAGAGTTAAATATTTATTTATTTATTATGTATACAATATTCTGTCTGTGCATGTCTGCAGGCCAGAAGAGGGCACCAGACCTCTTTACAGATGGTTGTGAGCCACCATGTGGTTGCCGGGAATTGAACTCAGGACCTTTGGAAGAGCAGGCAATGCTCTTAACCACTGAGCCATCTCTCCAGCCCCCTACTCTTGTTTCTTTACTGTATCTGTCACCATTTAGAAAGTGGAAAATTGATAAAATGTAATTGTCATTTTTATTTTGTTATGTGTATGGGTGTTATTGCCTGCATGTATGTCTACATATCACATGCATGCCTGGTGCTCACAGAGGCCAGAAGAGTACATCAGATCCCCTGGGACTGGGGTCACAGACAGTTGTGAACCACCATGTGGAATTGAACTCAGGCCCTCTGGAAGAGCAGCCAGTGCTCTTAAGTGCCAAGCCGTCTCTCCAGTCCAGTTTTAGTATTATTATTATTATGACATTAGGAGCTGTATCTCAGCACTTTTTTTTTTAATTTCTTTCTTTTCTTTTTTTTTTTTTTTTTTTTTTTTTTTGGTTTTTTGAGACAGGGTTTCTCTGAAGCTTTTGGAACCTGTCCGGGAACTAACTCTGTAGCCCAAGCTGGCCTCATACTCACAGAGATCCGCTTGCCTCTGCCTCCCAAGTGCCCGCCTAATTTTTATTTTTATTTATTTATTTTTATTTTTTTTATTTTTATTTTTTTTGGTTTTTCGAGACAGGGTTTCTCTGTGGTTTTGGAGCCTGTCCTGGAACTAGCTCTTGTAGACCAGGCTGGTCTCGAACTCACAGAGATCCACCTGCCTCTGCCTCCCAAGTGCTGGGATTAAAGGCATGTGCCACCACCGCCCGGCCCCTAATTTTTATTTTGAGTCAGGGACTCACCATGTTGTCCAGACTGTCCTTGAGTTATATGCCTGCGTCCCTATACCAGGCTGCGCTGTCAGTCTTCTTGTTGACTAGACAAGACTGAGAATTGCCAGCGATGACAAAGCAGCCCATATTAGTTTAGGTCCATTTCACCCTAGCTGATGTCACTGGCCTGGACCTGTGGCCTTTGATTGAACCAAGTGTCTATTTGGAGCCCTACTGGTTCCCACTGCTAAACCCTGGGACTCCTGAGATCTTTGAGACAGGGTTTCTCTGTAGCTTTGGCGCCTGTCCTGGAACTAGCTCTTTTTTTTTTAAGATTTATTTATTATGTATACAAGATCCCATTTCAGATGGTTGTGAGCCACCATATGGTTGCTGGAAATTTCTGGAAGAGCAGCCAGTGCTCTTAACCACAGAGCCATCTCTCCCGTCTCCTGGAACTAGCTCTTGTAGACCAGCTTGGCCTTGAACTCACAGAGATCTACCTGCCTCTGCCTCCCAGAGTGCTGGGATTAAAGGTGTGAGTCACCACCATCAGAGGGATCTTTAGAGACAAAATACTAAATAGATTTACAAAAGATGCCAATTAGATACAAGTAACCACCTTTTAAAATTGTCACCTGCTGTTTGTGCTTCTCTTCATGGTCACCTCAATAGCCCGGTGGAAGTGGCTGTAATTGATTTTGTTGCAGAGTTGTTGTGAACTTCCCAAATATTCAAGTATGTATATGATATGAGAACATTTGTTGTTTCATGTTTTGTGGGGTTCATGGGGTACTGGAGATGTAAAATAGGACTTTTTGTAAACTTTCTACCACTGAGCCACACCTCAGCCCCTCAGTGATGGATTCTGGGCAGGGGCTCTATTAGTGAACTATATATTCAGCTTACTTTTTTATTGTAATTTAAGACAGAGTCTCACTAAGTTGCCCAAGCTAGCCTTGTACTTACTCTGTAGCCCAAGCTGCCTTTAAACTTTGGGTCCTTCTGCCTCAGCTCCCAAGTAACTGCAACGCCTGGCTTAAATGTATTTTTCTAAAACATTCAGAAGCAAAAAATCTGGGCAGACAGAAATGTAGATGGAAGTTTCTGTCCCATCAGCAGCTCCCAAGTAAACATACTGAGGCATAAATTAATTACAAATACTCAGCCGGTAGCTTAGGCTTATTACTAACTAGCTCTTACCAATATTCCTTATTTACACTCTGTCACAAGGTGGTACCTTTATTAACATGGCATGTTCATCTCCTGTTGTTGTAATAAGAGTGGCGGGGCTGTGTCCCCGGCACCCAGCCGCCCTCATGGCTAGCTTATGCCCCGAAATAATTACACAGAAACTGTATTCTTTTAATCACTGCCTGGCCCATTAGTTCCAGCCTCTTATTGGCTAGCTCTTACAATTGATCTAACCCATTTCTAATATTCTGTGTAGTACCACGAGCTGGCTTACCAGGAAAGATCTTAACCTGCGTCTGTCTGGAGTGGGAGAATCATGGCGACTCCCTGACTCGGCTTCTTTCTCCCAGCCTTCTGTTCTGTTTACTCCACCCACCTAAGGGTTGGCCTATCAAATGGGCCTAGGCAGTTTCTTTATTAATTAACCAATGAAAGCAACAGGTTAGAAAGAAATCACTCCCACATCATTTCCCCTTTTTCTGTTTAAACAAAAAAGAAAGACTTTAACATAGTAAGATTACATATAACAAAACAGTTATCAAGCAAGAATTACAGTTACAATATTTATATCTACTTTATCTTTTATCATAACTAAGGAAAACTATAACTATTTATTCTTCAACTCCATCAAAGACTCCAGAAGGATATAATATTACCTAAGTAAACAAGAAATAAGAAAATTTTAGAAATGACAGAGACATCTTGCTGCCTGGACAGTCACCCAAAGTTCCTCTGTACCTTTGGGGCATCCATCTTCAGCCTACAGGCCCATAGTTTTCAGCAGACATTTCCATGAAGCAGGAAAATTCCAAAGACAGTTCAGTCACTTTCTGCTGTGTCCTGCAGAATGTCTCGCAGACTCTTTTATGAGTCAGGAACCCCGAAAAACCATCTCACCTTTAGGCAAGTTCAGCAGTCCTCTTTCTGCGGGTTCTCTGTGTCCAGTTTATGCAACAGTCCAGGCAAGAGCAGTTTCTTGCCCAAGTGGCTATCAAACTCCATAAGGAGCTTCTTTGATGCCCATCTTCCTCTTGAAGTAGATTGGTGCTGCCAGGAGCAGATGTGTCTCATTGTCATGAAAAGCCCTAAGTTATTAAAACATTAAATGCCATATTCTGCAGTCTTTGAAAGATATGAAGAATGCCTATCTAGCTGAAATATATCTATGCACATCTAGAAAATTTAACTAACATGACTAAAAAGCTTGACAATTATTGATGATTATCCATTAACAACCTATATACATTACATTTTTAAATGAACTACATAATCACAATACCTTAAGAGCAGAAATACATATACATATAACAAAATTGACCTTAAAATCCATACCAATGCAAATTATTCATACCTATATCATATCCCCCTTTAAATGTAAAAGGACATTTATAAACAATATTTGGGAATATGGGCGCAGTTATTTCTCTCCAAACTGCTTCCTGCTGAATAGGGGCATCGTTAATTAGGTCTTTCATGGTATAACCTGTGTGCCAGGGTCATCTCAGTTGGCAGTTGAGTGAAGTAATTTTTTGAAGGTGTTCACAGCAACCTTTCAGGAGGGCGTGGTCTATCATACCATATTGGTATAGACGCAATCCACAGAGTCTCATCCTCTGTGAAAACAAAAGAAGACCCTCTCCAAAGCATCATATCCTTAGACCCATATTCTGAAACCATAATACCCTTATATCCATTCTGGTTTAGCTTGGCAGCCCATATAATGAAATGTCTCTCTGCACTTAGCTCCTTTACAGTCAAAAATTTTAAAGAAAACACAATAATACAAAGAATCCAGACTCTCTGTGAATTTTCCATTTTTACGTGGCTTATTTTTCTTTATTTCTTTTAATCTATAACTATCTGTACTCTGTCTCTTTAAAGACTTTACCCTTTTTTTTTAAAGACATTAACTTTATTCTTTATATATATATTTTTTTCTCTCTCTCAAGCCTATGTACATTCATCCAACAGTGTATGAATCAGTTCTATTGTGAATCTGTAATTTTTTTACTATCCAGGAGCATTTCTTAAAATGTTAAGCACTTCTTAAAAACTTAAGCTGCACCATGTACAGATAATACGGTACCGCCTGTGTCCTGCTCAGTCCAAACCTTAACTGCGCTGTTATTATGGTAATTATGGTAGTTCCTGCCTGAGACCAGCACAGTTCCGCATGGCCGCTCCTGCCTCAGAGCCATTTGGTGCCCCTGAGCCATACACAGTTCCAGGCACACAGCGAGTCTAGTTGCCATCAAACAAATCGTAGCACTTTATTCCAAATGTTCCATTCAAAGACTCTTTCTCCCGCAGGAGCCAGACAGAGATCGCAATGGCGGCACAGTGCAGAAAGTCGGCATTTTAAAACAGCCAGTTTTTTTCTGTTGCTGAGTCAGGACAATTTCTTTGCGGCACGCAACCCACAAACAGCAAAAAGCTGTCTTAAATTCTCTCTGTGTCCTTTTTAAGCCTTCTCAGGTTTTATGTGGAGTTCATTAGCACGTTGGGTGCCACTCTGTTGTAATACAAGAGGCGGGGGCGCCACTCTGTTGTAATAGGAGCTGCGGGGCTGCGTCCCTGGCACCCAGCTGCCCTCATGGCTAGCTTATGCCCCGAAATAATTACACAGAAACTGTATTCTTTTAATCACTGCCTGGCCCATTAGTTCCAGCCTCTTATTGGCTAGCTCTTACAATTGATCTAACCCATTTCTAATATTCTGTGTAGTACCACGAGCTGGCTTACCAGGAAAGATCTTAACCTGCATCTGTCTGGAGTGGGAGAATCATGGCGACTCCCTGACTCGGCTTCTTTCTCCCAGCCTTCTGTTCTGTTTACTCCATCCACCTAAGGGTTGGCCTATCAAATGGGCCTAGGCAGTTTCTTTATTAATTAACCAATGAAAGCAACAGGTTAGAAAGAAATCACTCCCACATCATCCTGTCCCTCTGCATCTGGCTGGCCACTCTAGACTCCACCCTTCTTGTTCCCATCCTCAGTTTAGCTCTGTTCAGTTATTGACCAGTCAGCTTGTTTATTAAGTCAATCACAGCGACATATATTCACACAGTGTAAAGGAATATTCCCCAGTGTTCCCCCTTTTTGTCTAAATAAAAAAGGAAAGTTTTAACTTTAGCATAGTAAAATTATATACAACAAAATAGTTATTAAGTAAGAATTAAAACTACAATATCTAGTCCATTTGCGTTTGGGGAAAATATTTTATTATATAATAATATATTATTATCTTTGTGACTCTGAAGTTTTATACCTAACTTATCTTCTATCATAATTAAGGAAAACTTTATAGTTAGAGTTTTTCTTAGTCATAGTTAACTATGACTATCTAGTCTTTATCTCCAGAAGGGTGAAATGTTATCCAACAACAGGGATATGGACAGTCACCCTAGGTTTTTTATAATGTTAGGGCATCTAACTTTGGCCTAAGGGTTAAACAGTTTTTTGAGAAACAGGGAATTTTGAAGGGCTGTCCTACCTGGGCTTGGCAAAGTCTGGCAGTCATGTTCTTTTGCATCCTGCTGGGCTAGTTTGAACAGTATACTGTCAGTAATTGAGGGAAGGGCAATTTCTTGCCCAAATGGGTAGCTTTTACCACCAAGAAAGCAAATTCCATATGGAGTTTTTTGATACCCATTATCTTCTCTGAAGTAAATTGGTGCTGCCAGGAGCAGATGTGTCTCACTGTCAAGAAAAGTATTATGTTATTAAAACATTATAGATGCCATATTTTATAGATCTTTGTTTGGAGACCATTTATCTAAATATATCTGTTTAGCCTTGAAAACATATCTAACATTACTATAAGTTTGATATTATAGATGATTAACTATTAATCTGTACTTCCTAATTATACATTATACATTTATGAGCCGCATAAACACAATACTGTAAACAAGAGTAGAAACATAAGTACAGCGTAACAAAATTAACCTTAAATTTGTATCTATAAACCAAAATCTATGCCAGTGTAAAATATTGAGATTAGTTAATTTTTTTGTTTATAAGTCGATTTAATAATCTATCCTTTTATCCTATCATTTCAATATTCCCCTTTTTCTCCTCAGAACAAGATTATTGAATCTAACTCCCTTGAGCAGCTTTTTTTCCTGACTATTACCAATAACAACTTGTAACCAACCCCTCTTAAATAATAATAGCATCTATATATGGGCATAGTTCTCTGGACTATTTTCTGTTATCTGTGGGCACTGTTATATTTGAGGGACCCTAAGAAAATTGAGGATTATGGTTCAGTCCTGACTGGAATTTTCTGTGAGGCTGTATCATCTCAGCCAACAGCCTTGAAACTCTTCTGGGTGCAGAATTTTGAGGAGACTGAAACAGAGGCATTTTGAAGTACTGGTTCGCCTGGACCATCTATTTTCATTGGTGTTTGGTTCCCTTGTTCTAAAAATACATAAAGTTTTAAAGGTAACATACAATATAAATATAGACTGCATTGTACACATGTTAGCCAAAGATGATTTTTTTTTGTTATGTGTTTGAGCAGTAAAATATACATCACATGTCTTGTAGTTTTTTAAAGTTTTTTCTTTATATCTGTAACCAGGATTTCAGGAGGTCTTTAACTCGGAATGAATCTACAGCCTGTCATTTCCTATGGAAATAAAAGCATAACATCTTCCCTAAAGTAACATATCTTTTGACTTAATTTTTTAAAATTTTTTATTGCTTTATAAATAATACCATTCAGCCGGGCCGTGGTGGCGCACGCCTTTAATCCCAGCATGCGGGAGGCAGAGGCAGGCGGATCTCTGTGAGTTCGAGACCAGCCTGGTCTACAAGAGCTAGTTCCAGGACAGGCTCCAAAACCACAGAGAAACCCTGTCTCGAAAAACCAAAATAGAAAATAAAAAAAAATATATAAATAATACCATTCAAAATTTTCACTTCCTCCCCTCCTCCCATTTTTCTCCCGCTCCCCCACTCACCCTCCCCCCTCCCTCCTCTATCCAGGCTTAGGAAGGTCTGCATCCAAATAGACTAGGATCCCAAAAAGCCAGTACATGCAGTAGAGACAAATCCCAGTGCCATTATCATTAGCTTCTCAGTCTGCCCCAAATGTCAGCCACATTCAGAGGGTCCAGTTTGATCCCATGCTAGTTCAGTCCTAGTACAGCTGGCTTTGGTGAGCTCCCATTAGATCAGGCACACTGTCTCAGTGGGTGGACTAACCCCTCGTGGTCCTGATTTCCTTGCTCATACTCTCCCTCCTTTTGCTCTTCAACTGGACCTTGGGAGCTCAGTCTAGTGCTCTGATGTGGGTCTCTGTCTGTATCTTCATCTGTCGCTGGACCGAAGGTTCTATGGTGATATTCAAGATAGTCATCAGTCTGACTACGGGACAAGGCCAGTTCAGGCACCCTCTCCTCCACTGCCCAGGGTCTTAGCTGGGGACATCCCTGTGGACACCTGGGAACCCCTCTAGAGCCAAGCCTTTTGCCAACCCCAAAATGGCTCCCTTAATTAAGATATATTCTTCCCTGCTCTCATATCCGTCCTTAAATTTTTAAGTCAAGACATTTTTAAAATATATAGGTTGGTTTAATCTAGCAGTTTTCATAATCAATGTGCCTTAGTTGCTCCTGTTTCTTTAGTAGCATTCTAAAAAAATCAGAGAAACCCTGTCTTGAAAAACAAAACAAAAAAAGGTTTTGTTTTGTTTTTCGAAACAGTTTCTATGCATAGTCCTGGCTGTCCTGGAACTAGCCTGTAGACCAGACTGGCCTCGAACTCACAGAGATCCGCCTGCCTCTGCCTCCTGAGTGCTAGGATTAAAGGCGTGCACCATCACCGCCTGACTCTAAAACAAACCTTTTTAAATATTTTTTTAAACAATTATTTATATTGTTTTGGGGGTGTCATTTGTACCCGGCACATATATGAAGCTGGAAGACAACCTGGGAGAGCTGGTTCTCTTCTTCCACCATGTAGGTTCCAGGGATCCGCTCAGATTGTTAAACCACCCAGTGTGTGGGTTAGTCTGAGGAAGAGAGTTTTGATGAGGGATCACCTAGATCACCTAGTGGAGCTGTGTTCATGTCTGGGGGTTTCTGATTGTCACTTGAGGTAGGATGGAAAGTCCATGCTGAATGTGTACATGGTTTATGGACTGAGCGAGCCCTGAGATGTGCTGTAAAGCAGGAGGAAGCTAGCAGGCAGTATAGGTCCATCTGCCTCTCTCTTCCTGACTCCGGGTGCGGAGTGAGCAGTTGTCGAGAGTTCCTGCCTGTGTGACTTTGTTGCAGTAAAGGATTATAACCTGTAGCTGAGGCCAAGAATAACCCCAGGGGGGCTTTTGGTCAGGATGTTTGTCACAAAAATGAAACCAGAGCACCCACTGAGCCAAATCCCTAAGCCTGGCCTTGTGCTGGCATTGCTGGGGACCTGGTGGTGACCATACCCAGCTACCATATGGTAGGAGAGGGGTTTTAAGCAAAAGTCTTGAGCTGTGTATGTTTCTGCGACTGCCTGACAACCCAGCACCTTGTAGAGGGCCGTGCTAGTTTGTGTGTGATGCCCATGACCCGGAGCTCTGTCATGCTGCTGTTGGGAAGGAGGGATGGATGGAAGGCCCTGCAAGGCAGCAAGCAAGGGCTGTGGAATCTGAGCCTGCTCCTTTGCCCACAGCCCAAAACGTGACCGTGGATGAAGTGATCAATGCCTACAGGCAGGCCTGCCAGAAGCTGAACTGCCGACAGATCCCCAAGCTCCTCAGGCAGCTGCAGGTATGAGGGATGGGGACACTCACCAGTGCCTGTGCATGCTCACGTGCATGTGTGTTTGTGAGTGTGTAGGTAGCACAGCCCTGGGGCCTGCTCAGCCTGCTCCCCAGCCAGGGCCTGTGTAAGCACAACTGTAGAAATCTTTCGTTTAGCTGTGAAATTAGCAAGGATCCAGAATCACATTAAGTGATAACCTCTGGCTCTGTTAGCCCCAAAGAAATTCTGTCCTCAGAAAAAAGTCATCTTGTCAATTTATTCAAGTCTGAACTCCAAAATTCAATCCTAAAAGTGTGAATTCTAAGGTGAGCAAGCATCAGTCTGGGCTCCATATTGAGGTCTGACTCAACAAACAATAAAACAGCAAAAACCCAAGTTTGGACCTCAGAAGTGATATGCACTCCCCACTGTTTAGGAAGCTAACATAAACCAGCATTGCCCATCATCCCAGTACCTAGAGGGTGGAGGCAGGAAGATGGAGTTCAGGGTCATCCTCATCTACTGAGTGTGAGGTCAACCTGGGCTATATGAGACCCTGTCGACCTGAGTGTGACCAGCTGGAGCCTACATGGTAGATAGAGGTAGAGGACTAAATTTTTCTTGTGTGCACAGTGATGTGTGCGTGCACTCATGCGCACACCTGAAAAAGAGTTTAAATATAGACATGGAAAGCAAAATTGACTTCTCATTTCTTCCCTTTCCCCCTAGTCCCAGGAGGCTCCTATCCTCAGCCTGTTAGAGAATTTGTAGAAGAGATTGCTTGCTCAGAAGTGCCGGCACCAAGCACTGTCTGAGTTAGTGTGAATGTGGGCAAACTCTGCCTGTAGCTTTCTGCTCTATGGCCACCTCTGGGCCCCATCTCTACACAGGGTCATTTGGAGTGCCTGGGTCAATGTTCTGTCTGTGTTCCTGAACTCTGTCTGTTCTGCAGTTAGCAGAGCGGGGGCTTGTGCCTCCCAGGGAAAGAGCCACTCCGTGTGGCATCTGAGGCAAGGATGAGGGCTGACTGGACCTGCACCTTACTGGCCAAGTATGTTGTTACGCCAGCCTTAGCCTGTCTGTCCTGGGGCTTTGTCACAGTGCTCAACCCTGGAGTGACAGTGAAGCCCAGAGACTGGCACCTGGCATGTCTGTGGGTTAGATGTGCCCTACAGGAAGGGGCAGGAAAAACAATTGAGCCAGTGCTATTTTGTCTTTAGCTGAGAGCCACAGTGTGACTGTCAGCCTGCCCATCTCAGTTCCTTGGGACAGACTTCCCTGAGTCTGGACATCTCTCCAGTGATGATGGATACCCTCGCCCTCAGCTCATCAGCTGGAGTGACGGGACTGTGGCTCCCTGGCTCCAGGCAGATTTATCTCATGCCCTGTGTGCTCAGAACCAGCTCCTGTTCTCCCCTGGGCCTTTGTCCAGCTGCCCTGCCCAATCCTATTTCAGATGCCATCTCACTGCAGGGCATGGCAGAGCCCATTGAGCTTGACTGCCCCACTGGTAGACCACCCCAGTTGCTGGGATGTCTTACCTGCCTTGACCAGCCCCATCCTGCTTTCTTAGGAGTTCACGGACCTTGAGCAACGCATCAATTGCCTGGATCTAAAAGGTGTGTATCCCCAGGGAGAACAGAGTGCCCAAGGGATCAGTGGCTTCTGCAGGAGATAGAGACTGGTGGTAGTGTGGACTCTCCACATAAAGGTACCTGTTCCTTCCCAGGGGAGAAGCTTGACTACAAGACCTGTGAGGCTCTGGAGGAGGTCTTTAAGAGGCTGCAGTTCAAGGTTGTGGACCTGGAGCAGACCAACTTGGATGAAGATGTAAGAATCCTGCTGCCACTAGGCTCCTAGACCCTCTTGAGGCTTGGGTAGGGAAGAGGGCAAGGGCAGGGCCTCATGAAGAACAGAAGGAATATCTATGTAACCAGGGTGATCCCGAGGCCCTGAAGGTGAGGCCTGTGGAGCTGAGTGAGGGGCAAAGGTGGCCACCAGGAGCTTTCCTGGCTGTCAACGCTGCAGAGCTGAGAGGCACCTGGAGAGTTGCAGCCTCTGAGGGCTGCGTGTTCCTGAACGATGTAGAAGATCTCCACCCTCCCGGGTTATCTAGGGCGTGTCTGTCATTCTGGGGCTCTGGCCTGGCCAGCACTCCCCCTATGGTACAGTCCATGTGTTTCCCTTGGCCATCTGACCTGAGGCCAAACCCACATGTCTATCCCCAGGGTGCCTCAGCCCTCTTTGACATGATTGAGTACTATGAGTCGGCCACCCACCTCAACATCTCTTTCAACAAGCACATTGGCACCCGGGGTTGGCAGGCTGCTGCCCACATGATGCGCAAGGTAGGTACCTCACAGGCTGGTAGGAAACAATGTGGGGAGGTACCTACCCCAGGCCCATCTGCTTTCCTACAAAGTAATGCACCCCCTTCACTCCTCCCTAGCATGACTCTTGGAAAGTGGCCTTGTTGCCAGCCCTTGTTTACTCCTTTTTGCAAAGACTGGGGCAGGAAAGGAAGTGGAACTGTTGGGAAGGAGGGTCCCAGCAACAGGAATCAGGGAACTCAGACACAGGTGCTAACTGTGACTACTAAATGACCCATCTCCTGACTCGTCCCCACCAGACAAGCTGCCTGCAATACCTAGACGCCCGCAACACACCCCTGCTGGACCACTCTGCACCCTTTGTGGCCCGTGCCCTGCGCATCCGCAGCAGCCTGGCAGTGCTGCACCTAGAAAATGCTAGCTTGTCCGGGCGGCCCCTCATGTTGCTGGGTAAGTCTATGTCCATAGGCCTGCCGCTGAACAGGTGACCCAGGGCAAGGGCTGGCCACTCACTCCCACCCACTCCCCAGCCACAGCTCTGAAGATGAACATGAACCTACGAGAGCTGTACTTGGCAGACAATAAGCTCAACGGCCTGCAGGACTCAGCCCAGCTGGGCAACTTGCTCAAGTTCAACTGCTCCCTGCAAATCCTGGACCTGCGCAACAACCACGTGCTAGACTCAGGTGCGCCTGTCCACACTGTCGCCCAGCACCTTCTGTGCCCAGCCCTGTGCTTGGGGGTTGGGAGTGCTGGGCACAGGTGTGGCCTGTCCCAGAACTGCCTCTCAGGCTCACAGCTGGCAGGGCAGACAGATGTACCTCTGACAGTGACAGCCCTGATAGGGAGCCTGCGCAGGAGAATCTCAACCTAAGGATCAAGAGTCCTCTGGGTCTCACTGGTACAGCATCAGCAGAGATGCTCTCCAGGGTGGAAGAGGTGCTAACCTCCTGTATCCCCTAGGTCTGGCCTACATTTGCGAGGGTCTCAAGGAGCAGAGGAAGGGTCTGGTGACCCTGGTGCTGTGGAACAACCAGCTCACGCACACAGGCATGGCCTTCTTGGGCATGGCGCTGGTGAGTCCAGGGGCCCTGTTCATTGGCCCCATCCTACCTGGCCCCAACACATGTTTTATTTTTAATTTTTTACTACATTTATTTCTTTGTGTGTGTGTGTGTGTGTGTGTGTGTGTGTGCTTGCACGTGGAGGTTGGAAGACAGCTTACAGGAGTCAGTTTTCTCCTACCTTGTATACATATCTCAGGTATAGAACTTGGATCTTTGGGCTGGCTAGCTAGCCCTGGGCTGTTTTTTCTTTTCTCTCTCTCTCCTTTTCTTTCTCTTCTTTTTCTCCTTTTCTTTTTTTTTTCTCTCCCCTTCCTCCCGCCTACTCCCAAAACAGGGTATCTCTGTAGACTAGTCTGGCCTAGAACTCAGAGATTCACTTGGCTCTGCCTCTGAGTGCTGGGATTAACGGCGTGCGCCACCTTGCCCAGCTGGACCCTGTTTCTTTAATTGGTTTTTTGTAGCAGACTACGTAGGACAATGCTTTGCACAAACTGAATATGTTGACCTAATGGGAAGCAGTATGTTTTTAGTCTGTCTGTCTGTCTTTCCTTCCTTCCTTCCTTCCTTCCTTCCTTCCTTCCTTCCTTCCTTCCTTCCTTTCTTTCTTTCTTTTCTTCCTCTTTTTTTTTTTTTTTTTTTGTTGTTGATGTTTGTTTTTTTTTCAAGACAGGGTTTTCAGTAGCTATGGAGCCTGTCCTGGAACTTGCTCTATAGACCAGGTTGGCCTCAAATTCACAGAGATCTGCCTGCCTCTGCCTCCTGACTGCTGGGATTAAAGGTGTGCGCCATCACCGCTCGGCAAGTTTTTAGTCTTTTTATTATCACATAATATATAAAATCATTCCAGCAGATACTAGGGGAGGGGCACTTTTGTGCCCAGTGCCCAGGTTCCCTCCTACAAAAAGGCTGTCTTTCAGGGTCCTTAAAGCCATTCAGAGACAGGCTATGGGTATAGGGGCCACCTGGACTCTGGTAGGGAGTGGGCAGTGTGGGCTTTGGGGAGACCCAGAATGGGAAGGACTTGAGTTTCCCAGATCTGTGGTAGGATTGTGCTCTGAGAGGCAAAGCAAACGGAGAAAAGGATGCGAGCCTCAGCTCCTTTCCTGGCTCCTGTCCTGACACCCCTTTCTGGCCTTTCCTCCATCATGGCCCTCCCTCACCCTCCCTGTCCCTTCCAGCCGCACACACAGAGTCTGGAGACACTGAACCTGGGCCACAACCCCATTGGGAATGAGGGTGTGCGCAACCTCAAGAACGGACTCATCAGCAATAGGAGCGTGCTGCGCCTTGGCCTGGCCTCAACCAAGCTCACATGCGAGGGTAGGATGCGGGCCAGGCGCGCAGGGGCCAGCGGGGCTCGACAGGGCGGCCGGCCAGCGGCCAGGCGTGGGGCCCGTGGCCAGCCCCTGCGGTCCCCCTCCCAGGCGCCGTGGCCGTGGCAGAGTTCATCGCCGAGAGCCCCCGCCTCCTGAGACTGGACCTCCGGGAGAACGAGATCAAGACAGGCGGGCTCATGGCACTGTCCTTGGCCCTCAAGGTGAACCACTCCCTGCTTCGCCTGGACCTGGACCGAGAGCCCAAGAAGGAGGCGGTGAGGGTGCTTGCTTTGTACCAGTGCTGTCTTGGGCAGGGCAGGTGGGAGGGTAAGTGGACCAGGGTGGGGCAGAGGCCACACAGAGCCCTAGCAGGCCGGGTCCCACAGGTGAAGAGCTTCATCGAGACGCAAAAGGCACTGCTGGCTGAGATCCAGAACGGCTGCAAGCGCAACTTCGTGCTAGTGCGAGAGCGGGAGGAGAAGCAGCAACTGCAGCCGTCGGCCTCCATGCCCGAGATCACCATCACCGCGCCCCAGCCCCTGGAAGAGCCTGGGGACCTGCCAGCCATGGGGGCGCAGAATGGGGCCCCTAGCCCTGGCCCTGGCCCTGACTCAGACTCGGACTCAGACTCTGACCAGGAGGAAGAAGAGGAAAAGCAACAGGATCAGCAGAGGAACGAGGGTGGCGCTGACCAGAGCCCCTCAGCCCCCTGCCCTGCCCTCATACCCTCCACGGACTCCCTAGGCCCTGGGGCTAAGAGCCCCCCAGGCAGCCCCTCCTCCCCCACTGAGCAGCGTATTTCTGTCTCCAGCCCAGGCCGAGGCCACAAGGTGTTTGTGGTCACCCGGGTGGAGAGTCCACCTGAGAGGCCAGAGCCCCCTGTTCCTCCCACCTTTATCTCCTCTCCTCCACCCTCTCCTCCCTCCCCACCTGCCTCTCCACCATCTCAGACCATGGACATCCAGCACCCAGAGTTATCAGAGGCCCAGCCCCCGCCGGAGCCATCTCAGGCAGGGCAGCCTCTTCCCAACGGCCTGAAGCCTGAGTTTGCCCTGGCACTGCCCCCAGAACCACCCCCAGGGCTGGAGACGAAGGGGGGCAGCTGCAGCCTGGAGCACGGTAAGAAGAGTGAGAGGCGGAGGATAGGCCATCAAGAAACACTACCCATGGGTTGGCTTCAGCTTCCCTTTCTTCGGAATGGCCCGTAAAGGGATAGGAAAAAGAATTTGTCCGCTCCTACCCTGGGCCCCAGAGGTCTCCCTGGGGTGGGGACTGTGTGGTCTGGAGGGGCAAGGCTGTGCCCCACCTGCCTCTGAGGGAGCTGCCACCTCCTGCCTATAGCACTGAGCCGCCCCCAGGGTGCCAGCAAGCTGGAGGAACTGCTGTTAGAGGCCAGTCAGGAGGCCCCGCGGGACACACTGTGACACTGTAAGTAGGTGACATCTGTGGGAACTGGGGGAGAGCTAGGAGCCTGCTCTGACCACCCCACCTCTGTTCCCTAGTTCTTTTGTTCCGGCTGATCTGTGATGAGCTGAAGCCATCCCCAAGGATCTGCTGACTCCCCGCCTGGTCCCCTAGGAAACCAGGCAGGGTATCTCAGGCCTGGCTACAAGGAACACTACAGCCACAAGGGGCACAGGGCTGGGAGTGGCTTTCCGGACTCGAGCACGTATTTATGTGTCTGCAGCTCCCCATCTTGGGGCTGGAGAGGACAGGAAGAAGAGGACAGGAGGAGCTCTCCAGGGTCACTGGCCACAAGGCTGCCCCAGTCCTAGATGGCCCACTGACCAGCCTGCCCTGGGGGAGGGGTAAGAGGCAGGGCAGATGTAGGATGGCCTTCTGGCCCCTTTCAGGACCTGGCTGGTGAGTGTGGTGGTGGAGTTTGCCAGCCCCTGTGGGGTGGGGCCAGCTGACGGGAACAGAGCTTTCTTTCTTAAGTGCAATAAACTCTATCAGGGAGCTGGGCACGCAGCAGTGGAGTTCGGGGACCCTGCGCCCTGGCAGGCACTACAACAGTGGGCAGTGGGTAGGTGGACGGGTGAGGGTGAGGGTGGGCGGGGCTGGGCCTCTCCTGCTGGTGCAGCTGTCACGCCTTCTCTAATAAACGGAGCTGGGTCCACCACCTGCCTCTGCTTTGTGCTGGGCTCAGCTGCCCGGCGGGCGGGAAACAGGGTGGGGAGTCACAGAGTCTCTGCTGGCTTGGTGCTGGTGTCCCCAAAGGAAACCCAGAAGGCTGGACAGACCTCCCCACTTCCTCTTATCCATCCACACCTCGAACAGCACATTAAGGCCGCTCATTCTCTCCCCCGCTTGCAGCCAGCCTGGAGGTTCCCAAGGTGTGTCAGGTGAAGGTGTTTCTGTGGCTGAGATAGCGGGTCCAGCCTGTCCTTTCTTGTCTCCATCTGTTGCGGGAGGGGGTGCACACAGGGCCTGTGAGCAGCCTGCTCTGTCACTAGCACTTGCCTGGCTTGTGGACCATCTTTAGGAGAGCTTTTCCCCTGCAGAACACCAGAGCACTGCCAGGTCCGTGACACAGGCTTGTCAGCCCTGCCACCAAAGATTCTGAGAAGGGAGGTCACAGTTCAGGCCACCCTGGGCGACCTAGAAAGTGAAGAGTGTTAGTGGAATACTGTTTACTTGTTTTTATATACATACATACATATAACTTATTATTTACAAATTTTTACTCCCGAATTGATTTTCTTGCTTCTCTATACTTCTTTAAATTTTATTCTCTATTTCTGAGCACTCATTACTCACGTATCCACCTGTGGTACAATTTTTTCTCCTGGGTTCATCACATTTTTCTCCATATATCTGGTCACTTCCGTGTTTTGGGGGTGTTCACTGATCGGCCACATGTTAGGCGCCACTATGTCGTGGTCAGGGACCAGCCTGAACCATAAATTATTTCTCTGAGCAGTAAGAAGTCGTGGGAATAAAGACACAACTCATATGGCTTTATCGGGAGGGAGTTTTCAGGGATCCCTCATGAAATCCTGAGTTCACATCCTGAAAAATCACCTGCGTTCATTCTCCAAACAGCTTTTATACCAAAATGAAAACTATGGGGAAATTCATTAGCATTCTGTTTCCTAGGTAACCAAGAGAATGACTGTGGTCACATCTACACCTTTCTGTGCCCATTTTGTCACGTCTTTCTATGCCTGCTCTGTCACACAGACTGAATTAACACCTCTTTCCCAGGTGACCTCCCAAATTACAAAGAAGGAGCAGAGCGACATTAGTGTATCCTGACCCTTTGTTTAGGATGGCGTCAGTTTGTCTCGAAAGGCCAGGTGACCACCTGTGTGGCAGGCATGAACTGTGGCCTGAAATTCTGGTTGCCATACCATGTAGAAATATGGGTCTGTATAATATGGCCCTACAGTGAGCCCTGGCCTAGACTCCATCAGTGAGGGGCCAGGTGGGCCTCAGCAACAGGGTACTCACTTGCTTGGATGTGGCCTTGGTTCAGTCTTAGGCACCACCAGAAGTGAAAAGTAAGGGGAGCCGTATATAGGAAATGCCTGCCACCTGCCTGTATGGGTACAGGCTGAAGCCTCATGGTGTCCTAAACCTGGGAGTCATTCTTGATTCAGCAGCACTAAAAGTTGCCGGGTGTGGTAGCTCACTAGGTGGCACTAGGGAGTCAGAGGCAGGCGGATCTCTGAGGCCAGCCTGATCTAGTCTACGTTCCAGGACATCCAGAGCTACACAGCAAAACCCTGTCCCGAAAAATTAAAACCAAACAAAAACGTGGGAGTCCTCTGTACCCCACAATTGTATCTGTCAGAGACATTTTAAAACTAATTTTTAGGCACATGGATGTGTATACAAATTAGTGTTTGAATATGGTGCATGCCTGCCGTGGCACACTCACGGAAATCAGAGGGAGCCCTGGGTAGATTCTGCATTTGATTTGAGTCAGGATCTTTCTCAGCAGGCTAGCTGGCCCAAGGACTGGAGATTCTTCTGTCTGCTCCAGTCTCCTCATAGGAACCTTGGGGTTACACTGTCTGGCTTTTACATGGATGTTGGGATTTGAACTCGGGTTTTCAGGCTTGTACAGCAAACTTTTTTTTAATCCACTGAGCTATCTCCCCAGCACAGAAGCCTCTTTCTTTCTTTTTTTTTTTTTAATATTTATTTATTATGTATACAATATTCTGTCTATGTGTATGCCTGAAGGCCAGAAGAGGGCGCCAGACCTCTTTACAGATGGTTGTGAGCCACCATGTGGTTGCTGGGAATTGAACTCAGGACCTTTGGAAGAGCAGGCAATGCTCTTAACCACTGAGCCATCTCTCCAGCCCACAGAAGCCTCTTTCTTGAAACACTAGAGGCTTGTACTTCTGTCACCAACTGCTGCAGACGTCACCACTCCTTAGGACTCATTGGACATGGACACTTGTTTGGGAAGCCACACAGAGGCCACTGCCAACAAAGTCACCATCTGTTGCGTCCCATCTCTTAAGTACGCAGAAGACACCTGTACAGCCACCCTGCTACGGGCCCCTTCTGGGCTAGGCTGGGGAGGAGCTGAGGCATTCTGGGTTCTGCGGAAAGCCTGCCTGGTGGGGTCTTAATAGTATAGTCCCCAACCATCTCAGGGACTATGGTCAGTGTATTAAGTCTCAGCAGCTCTGGCCCTGTACACACCCTCCATGGGCCTGGGCAGGGCTCCTCCTGTTCTCGGCTGTGTCTCTGCTTGTACCAGCTCTCAACATGGCGTAAGAAATTGGTCCTTCCCAACTGCTGCAGAGACGATGTCCATCTCAGAGAGATGCTGAGGTCCAAAGTCCCAGGAGCTCGTTTCTGAGATGATCACATGAAAAGGAGCCCTTAGGATGGGCCCCAACTAGCATGCAAAGGGTACTTATGAAAGTGAATTTGGGGGCCGGGGTGTGGCTCGGTGGTACAGTACCCACCAAGCACGCCGGTTCCACCCTCAGCACCTGCGTCCATCTGTAGTCTCTGGTACTCAGGAGGCTGATGCAAGGCTTATTGGAGCCCAGGAACTCCAAGCCAGGCTGGGAAATGCAGCAAGAGCCTGGCTCTTACCAAAGAAAAGACGAGAATGTGGATACAGCCATAGGGCTGACCTTGTGACAGCTGGATTGGAGTGAATCTCCATGTGCAGGAAACAAGTCTGTCACTGTTGCCACAGCCTTGCAGAGCAGAAGTGTCAGCTCTGGAGAGCTGGTTTCCAGGACCTTGGCATTGCAGGCTGGAGATGATCGTCTGGCCACATACTTCTTCCCTCTGAAAACTCAGCCATTTGTCCCTCTTGCTTTTGGTTGTGTTTTGTTCTGAGACAGGGTTTCTCTGTGTAGCCATGGCTGTTCTGGAACTCCCTCTGTAGACTGGTTTGCCTGCCTTTACCTCCAGAGTGTTGGGATTAAAGGTATGCAGTGCCATGCCCACCTGGTTTGGTGGTTCTGAAGCTGTACCAGTCTTAGTGACCCCGACACCCTGACACAGGAAATGTTCCTTGATAGACTTCTTGGAGCTCAGCTTGAGGGGCAGCTGCTCTCCACAGTGTCAGGGACACCACCCCTGCAAGCTGGCAGTCAACCCCAAGGGCTACAAACATCACTGGTTGTGGGACAGACTGAGGTTCTCATCTCAGCCATTGCAGTAGCAGAGATACACATGGCTCTTAGAATTCTGCTTGGTGGCAGCCAGCTCTTTGGCCTGTGTGAGATCACACCGAAGCCCTGTGGTGTATGGGGGGATTGAATCCTAACATTCTGTTTGGGTTTAGCAGACACACAGTCAGTCTCAAGATAGAGTAGGCAGGATGGAGTGAGGCATCCAAGAAGTGGAGGCTGGAGGATCGCAAGCTAAAGCTCATCTCTGCTACGGGTCAGTCTGGGCTGCGTAAGGGAGGCCCTGCCCAAGAAACAACCCGGCTGTGGCACTCAGCAAATGCTTCAGCTTTCTGTGGTCTTGGTCCTCCAGCTCCAGTTAGGGTGGTCTTGGCTGATCCTGGGATACACCTGTTCCAGCCTTAATCTTGTGAAGAATCAAGTGCAGCCTGGCAGATGGGAGGGGAGACATCTGGCCCCCACAGCCTGTGCATCAGTGGGACCTGGTGGCGTCAGGAGGCCCTGTCAATACAGTGGCTTCACCTTACTGTGTGAGAGCAGTGGTCACAGGGATCAAAAGAGGCATAGGATTCCCTGGAGCTGAAGTAACAGGTGGAAGTGGTTGGGACCTCTGTTGACTGAGATTTCTGTCCTGCCCAGTCCTGCAGTCATTCAGTACTAAAGAAGCACACAGAGGCCTACATTAATTATAAACTGGTTGGCCTATTAGCTCAGGCTTCTTACTAACTAATTCTTACATCTTAAATTAGGCCATTATTCTTGTCTCAGCCACGTGGCTTGGTACCTTTTATCAGTGAGGCGTTCCAGCCTTGCTTCCTCTGTGACTGACTCTTACCTCGTCCTAGAATTCTCCTGTTCTAGTTGCCCCGCCTATACTTCCTGTCTGGCTACTGGCAATTGACGTTTTTAAAACAATACAATATAAACAAGAGGGTACAAGACCATTGTCCCAGAGTAGACCTCCTCCTGACATACATAGGTTCTGAAAACCAAAGATGGGTCTCCTGGCTGATTGCAGAGCCTTTTTTTTTTTTTTTTTTTTTTGCTTTTTTTGAGACAGGGTTTCTCTGTGGTTTTGGAGCCTGTCCTGGAACTAGCTCTGTAGACCAGGCTGGTCTCGAACTCACAGAGATCTGCCTGCCTCTGCCTCCCAAGTGCTGGGATTAAAGGCGTGTGCCACCACCGCCCGGCCGCAGAGCCATTTTCTAAAACATAGATTTTTAGTTAATTTAATTTTTAGAGAGGGTCTCACTATGCAGCCCTGGCCGACTTGGACCTCTCAAAGATTTGCCTGCCTCTGCTTCTGGAGTTCTGGGAGGAGGAAAGGTTTGTGCCACCAAGCCCAGCACTATGAAACGCCAAACATGAGCTTAGCCACAACAAGGCTGAAAGACACATTTCCTAACAGTTACAGGGCCCCTCCGACTTGTGTTCACTCAGCCAGTAATCGTGAGAGACCAAGGAAGTCGGGTGGACTGGCTTAGCCCAAGACCTAAGGGATGTGAAGCCAATACCAACAACCAATGAACCACACAGCCTGAGAGTGGGTGAGCTCTTGGTTCCTGCGTGAGGGGTACTGTCCTCTTAGTCCTCAGGGTCCTGGCTCAAAAGTCACTGATTGGTCAGGAGTGTAAATCATCAGTAAGCCCCTCCTAGAGCCCCCTGCCTAGGAACTCCCAGTGAGGGGCTGGGGTGTGGCTCAGTGGTAGAGCCCCTGCCTAGAATCCTCCAGTGAGGGCTGGGGGTGTGGTTCAGTGGGAGAATGCTTGTCTATCAGGCAGGAGGGTCTCATAAATCCTTAGCACCACAAAACAAAGTCATCCCTTTGACTGCAGGTGTCTATGTAATTCAGGGCTGAGTTCTCTCCACACTATAGTGGATGAGGGACCCCAGCCTGAGTGTAGCATGTTTGACCACTGAGGACTCAGGAGCCACCCACAGTTGTGACACTCATCGCTGGTCTCTGATCATGCTAGCAGGGAAGGGCCCAAGCCAGCCAGTCTGTTCCACCTGGCTTTGCTCTCTGAGTCTGTATTCCCCTCACGTCTCAATCTCTGTTCCTCAACTTCCCTGCTGGTGACGTGGCTTCACAGTCAGTAACCAGCCCCAGCCAGTGGCCCCGGGCGTGACTCGTAAAACAGGCATATCCTTAATAGTTCCTCTTGGACAGTTACCTGCCTATCTGGGGAAGGCAGTTCACACACCCATCTGGCTGAGGCCTATTTAGCCAACATGCTGAGGGGTGGAGCCACCTGGTGAGGTCATAGGCACCGCCCTGGGAAATGTCAGTTCCTGCTCTGCCCACAGAGGGCAGGCTAGGGTGTGGGGAACAAAGGCCTAGGATCCCCTGAGGCCTGGGTGCTCCCCTTTGCCTGAGTCAACTTGGCGTCTGTCCTTCATCTCCCCTGCCCCCGCAGCCTCACCCACCACCCCCGCAAGTCTCCTACCACCTGGGATGCCAACATCAGTTTTTAGGATGCAGTTCAGAGGCCTGGCTCCCTGAGCAGGAAGTTGGTTGAGGCAGGTGGCATCCTCACCTAGCCAGAAACCCATGACATGAAGGCCAGCCCTGGCTTTCCAGTTTCCTTTATTGCTTTCTGACTCCTGTGTTCCTCACTGGCTCAGACACTGGTGCGGTAACAGCCTACTCCAGGAAGCTACTACCTGCCGCCCTTTGGCTTCCAAAGTCACTAGGGTGTATGCCATCCTAAACCCCTTTGGTTTTGAGCCCAGCCCTACCTTCACACTCTCATCAGGGCAGGTGGGATGTTGCAGCCACCAGTGGCTGCTGGTATTCACCATACCAAACCCAAGCAGCCTCTACACCCCTGAAATTCAAGGACTTTTAGGCCATCGGCCTTGGCTTGCCCGTCTGGTCCCCAGGGTAATGTGTCTCTCTACTGTGTCCTGATCCATGGGCCACCTGGGATGTCCCTGCGGTGTTATTGACTCGGTGACTGGCCTGGGGATCATCCCGGGATGGGGACTTGGGCGGGCTGGGCGGTTTGAGCGCGCTGACGGCCCTGATGAGGCCCATGCGGCGGCGGATGGAATGGTCCAGGTTGACTGTACAGCGCAGCAAACTCTGTGCCTCGGCCACGGTGAATGGGAAATCAGTGCCCAGAAAGCGCTCAAAAAGCTCGGGGTCGCCATCCAGGTCCAGCACATTCTGCAAGGCCTTGGTCATGGTATGCAGCTCGCGACTGTTGTCGCAGAAGACGTCCCAGAGACGTGCGCGACCCTCGGGTGCGCCCCCCGCCTGCTGCCGGTCCTCCAGGCATTGCAGCACCCAGCTGAGGCGACAAGGCCACTGGTTGGCGAGCACCACCCAAGCCACAGCGTGGCGCGGGGTGGGTCCCACGCGGTCCGGCTGCTGGTGCTGCTGCTGCTGCAAGAGACGGACGGTGATGGGCACAGTGTTGACGATGCGCCGCATGGACACCACGTTGTCGGGTACGTACTCGTACAAGCAGTCGTGCTCGTCGTGCAGGCAGCAGAGCGCCTCCTGGATGCGCCGCGCAGCCTCCGCGTCCAAGCGACCCTGCGTGCGCTCCCCGTCTGCCTGAGTCTCCACCGCCAGCAGTTGAGTTCCCTCGCCGGAGCCCGAGCCTTGGCTCTGCGGCTGCAGCTTGCGTGTCAGCTCCCGGAACAGCAGATCGTCGCGGCTGCGCACCGCATCGTGCAGGAATTGCAGCTTGGTGCGACGGCCCATGACTGGAACGGAGAAGGGCAGCGTGACTGTGCGGTTGAGGAACAGGTAGCCGTTGTCTGCCGTGCCCTTCATGTTGCCCGCGCTCTCCAGGCACGCGGCCAGGATGCTGGGGTCCACCACCAGGATGAAGATGAAGGGTGCGTGGCTGTCTGACAGCAGCGTGTTGATGGCGTTCAGCACGCCCACCACGCGCTCCGGGTAGCACGTGTCCAGCCCCGTGACCTCCAGGACCACGCGCAGCCGGCGTCGCTGGTAGATCTCCAGGAAGCACAGGAAGTCGGTGAGCAGCTCCACCTCCTTCTTTACCTCGCACATGAAGCCCAGCTGGCTGCCGAACTTCTCACGCGACACCAGACGCTCGATCTTTTTGCGCTGGCTCACGAACAGGTGCTTGCCCACGGAGTACACGGCCATGAGCAGCCCCGAGCCCGACAGCGTGGTGGCTGCGCCTCCCAGAGCCTTAAGCACGCCACGACCCGAATGGCCCGGCGCATGGCCCCCCAGCGACAGGTACAGCAGCCCCACGCCCAGGCACAGCGCGGCCAGCAGTGCCAGCAGTGCCAAGCACACGCGGCGTCGGCAGTGCCACTCGCGTTGGCAGAGACCCTCGCGTGGGCCACCTGGCTTGTTGCCCAACACCGAGTACACGCTAAAGGGCAGCGCGCCGTAGTGGTGGCGGATGCCCTCGCACAACGTGGTCACCAGCCCCGCCCACAGCTTGTCGGTGCCTGCGTACTGCCAGGCGCTAAAGCGGATGAACAGGAAGCGCACGTTTCTGCGCCTCAGGTGCAGCTCGGTGATCACCGGCTGCAGAAACACCAGGAACCACAACAGCTGCGGGACGCCCCAGCCGCGCACGCGCCGCGGTCGCCACTGCACGCGCTGCAGCTCCTCGCTCTCGCGCTGCGCGGCCTCCTGCTGCATCAGCGCTGGGGGAGGGGAGGGAAGATGTTAAGATGTTAGCGGAGATGGCACGGAGGGGCTGGGCCCAAGGGCACATAGGTGGAGGTGGGAGGCCTGGAGAGAGAGACTGGGAGGTCGAGGACAGAAGTAGGGACCTCCCTGGAGAGAGGATGGGACAGAGGTGGAAAGAACTGGGACCAGGCAAGAGGGTGAGGCAGCCTGGAAGTCCCATCCATCCATTCCCCATACCAACAGGAAATGGATGGATAGGTAGACAAATGAATGGAATTCCCAGATACAAGGAGATGAATGGATGGATAAACGAATGAATGAAACAAGATGAATGAATGGATTATGAATGAATGAGTTAGTGAAATATGGGAAGAGGACAGACCAGACAAGGCAGCGGGAACACAGCCTGCATCTTTCTCTGGCTGACTGTACCTCCTCCAGGGAGCCTACCACCATCAGACTGGGTCAGGCAGGAATCCACTCTTGGTGTTACTGAGGACAGATGCGTGTGTCTCTCAGAGAGGGCAGGGCCATCCCTCCATCCCCCAAGCACCAA
Organism: Chionomys nivalis; assembly: GCF_950005125.1. Classification (NCBI taxonomy): domain Eukaryota; kingdom Metazoa; phylum Chordata; class Mammalia; order Rodentia; family Cricetidae; genus Chionomys; species Chionomys nivalis. The sequence goes on along the minus strand of NC_080087.1, from coordinate 77,733,776 downwards.
GGAGGTGCTGGCAGCATCTGAACAATGGGTGTTGAGTCCTCTGGGACAGGATGTGATGAGTGAAGGGGACTGTCGCCTCGCCCACGACCTAGCCCAGGGCTGGAACTCAGAGCACCCTTTTCTGTGTCCTCATCTCCTCTCTCGCTGCACGCTTGGAGCAATGCAGGGCCAGCAGGAGTTAACTGCAGCCATGACAGGGCGTGGCAAAGGCTGTGTCCAACAGCTGGCTAACTTTCTGCTGGCGTCTTCAGTGTACATCGGTGTGCTTGGGGTCTTGGGGACACCCCCAACCCCCACCAGAGTGCAGGGCTTGTATCAAAAGCAGGGGTGTGACTTGCAGCCTTAGTGAAAAGCCCAGGCTTTCTCCTTAGGGCACTAGGGAGCAAGGAGTGTTCTTGAGCAGGAGTGGGGAAGGGACAGAGTATATTTCAAGAAGGTTCTTCAGAGTAGATTTGGTGGGGAAGAAGGGGACAGGGAGAAGATGGGACTTGGAGAACAGGAAAGGGACCAGGGACCGTGTTTCCTGCCCCACCCCCACCTGCCCTCGATACAAGCAGACACTCACTCATGATCTTGTCCAGCATCATGTGAAGACGGCAGCCAAAGGGAGCATAGAAACCCACAGTCACAGGGACAGGCACGTGACACAGGGTTTTAGCCAGACAGCTGCAGTAGACATCATCCTCCGTCAGGATGTCTAGAGGTGGGAGAGGGAAACTGAGTCAATGAGGCTGCTTAGGTGCCACCCTCCCTCATTCCATGTGCCCTCCACGCCTCCAGCCAGCCCTGCTCTGCCACCAGCATCCTCCTCCCTGAATCCCCAAGGTGACTCAGGTCCCGCCCCTCCATGGAAGGGCATCTGTGCCCCTTCTAGGCTCTGCCCCAGTCCTGACCCAGAGATTTGCAGAATCTGGACTTCTTGACCCTAGATCAGTAGGCCTGCTCAGCCCGTGGTTCTCAACCTTTCTTGAGGCACAAGGCCCGCAGAGGCTACAGTACTCTCACACCCCCCAAAAGCGTCACACACTTCCTAATTCCTCACAGGGACTTAGGAACTGAGCGAGGCCTGTGAGCCATTTGTCTATTCTGTGACAAAGACCCTGGGGAGTAAGGAGGGGAATTAGGCTGACCCAGTCGAACAACAATTCAGAACACAAGTTCCTCATCCCAGAAGGCCCTGTGCACAAGAACCACTAAGTCCCCTCTGCAGGGGCCCCTGTCCCCCTGAGCGTTACTTCTTAGACCTAGAATTAGGGTGTCCACCCCAATCGTGGAAGTCAGTGCAGTGGGCTGCCGGGTGTGGCTCTGCCTGGTAGCAGAGCCAGGAAGAGCTTAGGAGAAGGTGAGCTGAGGTGACAGTGGCCTGGGTGGACCTCGTCCTCAGCCATACCTAATCGATGGGTGGCCTCACCTTACTAAGCCTCCTTTTCCTGAGCGTGAAATGGACTTCCCGGCCCCGGGCGCCATGGCAAGGTTGTACATGCCCAACCTTGTCATGAGTGCCCACTCGTTCCTGTTGCTCTGCTTTCAGTCCTGACAGCTGTGCGTCCCCACCTTTGCTATCGCCACCCCAAACCTTGGTCAGGAGCCAGCCCCTCGCTCCTCCTGATGGACTCTGTAGCTGCCTCCTCCCAGTGTCCCCTTCTCTGAGGGACACCCCAAGCCTATGTGCCTGTCTCGCCTTGACTGTCCCTGGAGCAGGCCACCTCAGTGCCTAATATGACCCTGCTCTAACGATGGCCCCATTCCAAGCCAGGTTCCCCTTTCCTGCCTGTCTTATTTGTCCTCAACGTGACTGTCACCTCCTCACTGAGCGTCTTCCTATGGCCCACTGCACCAGGTGACCATGCCCCCCCTCCCCGAGTGTTCTCCCCTCCTCCATGCGATCCCCACATCTTCCTCAACCTTCCCTCTCCGTCTGTGCCCTGCTCCCAACACCACAGCTGACCAAAATGCTGCCCCAGGTCCTCATCACCTCCTACCTCACAGCCCCTCTGGCCTTGTGAGCCACGGAGGGAGGGCTAAGAAAAGAGAAAGCAGAGGCAGGGCACCGGCCGAGGGACAGGGCAGAGGCACGGGCCTGGCCCAGAAATCAGGGTCCCCAGCAGTTGCGGAAGAGACCAAGGGGTTGGGATAAACCCTCTCCTGACAGGAATCACAGTGTGTGTAGAGTGAGGACAGGCCCAAGGCACCACCAGCCAGGGAGCAGAAGCGAGACAGACGGGGACACAGCCCCAAAAGGAAGGCCTGGGCTGAGCACCGGCGCCATAGGAGGTGAAGGAGCCACAGGCTGGGGGCGCAGGCAGAGGCCGCGCCTCGGTGGGCTCGCTGGGCTCCAGGAGGGCACTGGCTGCAGAGGGCAGGGCTGGGCCGCTGCTGGCCATGGCTGATACTGCTGTGGGTGATGAGGTGGCAGGCTGGGGGGCGCTGGCTGGTCCTATGCGGGCAGCGGCGATTGCAGGTGACCCCTTCTGGGCCCTGCGAACTGGACAGTGCCGCTGCCGCAGCGGGCTGGGAGGGAGGGGTGGGGGTTGTCGCTGCTGCTGCTGCCGCTGCTGTTTCTGTAGAATGAGGGGCTGGGGACACCTGCGACAGCCGCTGCCACCCCGGTGGCTGCGGTAGGCCTGCTGCCAGTGAGCCTTGGGAGGCAGCTGACAGGGCCCATGGGTGTGAGTGGCCACCGGATCCTGGTACCACTGACGACAGCATCCTGGAAGGAAGGAAGTGGAGGTGACTGGGACTGGGTCCCAGCCCCCCTAACGACACTCCTGGTTTGAACCAGGCTGTGCTATTTGGTAAGGCTGGACTGGAGCATCCGTGGGAGCCCCAGAGGCTCCAGGAGTGAGAGGTGCAAGAAGGACCCAGATGAGGCCAGACACAGGACACACAGGGTCCGTGCTTCCCGGGGAGACGGAGAGAGGACACTACCAGACATTCGTGCATCTTGGCACCCCAAATCCTGAGACTAACTTCCTGCATCCCTAGGGGGTCTTAGGGTGAGGATGGTTGAGGATCTACTCAGAAGTGGCTGGAGTAAAGGGAGGTGGCATGGAGAGGGGACAGGCCAGGGGCTGAGAAGGCAGGTGGGCCTGAGCTGTCAGACTCCAGCAGTCTGTGATAACTTTAGAAGGAGGTCATTGCTCCCTTCCTGCTCCCCTTGGTCCTTGTGGGAGACTGAGCCACTCCCTCAGATGCACTCAACCGGGAGGGGGGGCGCGCTTCCCCTCCTCCCACCTGTGATTCCTCTGGAAGTCGTCCCCCACCTCCTGGAGACTTTCAGAAGGGAGTTCCCTGCTCCCCCTCCCCCCAAAGTGAACACTCCAGCCTTTGGGTTCTACAAGAGCCAAGCATGGCCGTGGATGCCTGAGTGTCAGATTCGCGGGAGGCTGGGGTAGGAGCCGTGTTTGAGCCGAGGAGGTCAAGGCTAGCCTGGGCTGTAGAGTGAGACCCTGTCTCAGCTCTTTTCAGTAAGATCAGTCTCACTTTGTAGCCCAGGCTAGCTTAGAACTTGCAGCAGTTCTCCTGCCTCAGCCTGGAAAATGCCGGGACTACAGGCATGTGCCACAACCATTGGCTCTTGTGGCTTTGCAGGTGCACATAAATTCAGCACCCACCCACCCCACCCACCTCTCTTGCCGCAGCTCCACCCCCTCAAGACTGAACTCGTACCTTTTTGGTGCCCCGAGTCAGGATCCAAAAAGTATTGCTCATTGGGGGTCCGGCCTCTTTTGGTGAAGTGGACATTGCAGTTCTTCTGCATGGCGGGCCGTGACGTCAGTGGCCGGGTCCTAGATGGAAGGCTCAGTGATCAGCTTGGTGGGGCCCCTGGCCTAGTCTAAGATGACTCCTTGTGACCTTGACAGGCAAGAGACACAGTTCAGGTTTGGGGGCGGGGGGCTTCCCTGGGTCACTGGAGTGGGCACTGAAGTGAGAAGCTGGCATGGCCCCATGAAGGAAAGCCAATAGCCAGATGACAAGGGGTTACTGTGCGGCCAGGTAGGGAGTACAGAGCTTGGGGCATGCCGGGGGGGCGGGGGGGGGGCGCTATAGGAGGCTGATGCAGCCTGGTCTGGGGAGCCACCAAGCAGAGCCAGAAAATTTCTAAAATCTAAGAGTAGGGAATTGCCCGGCATGGTAGCACACACCTTTAATCCCAGCACTCAGGAAACAGAGGCAGGGGGATCTCTGAGTTTGAGGTCAGGAAGAGCTACATAGCGAGACCTCTCACAGAACAAAAGCAAGCATAAGTAAATAAATGTGGGAACTAAACACGGGGATGGAGAGAAGGAACATCTGTGACAAAGTGAAACTGGTTCCTTCTGAGGAGACTCAGGCAGTGGGGTGGGGGCGCGCAGCGTGTTAAGAGGTTCAGAGGAGTCAGAGATGGGCTGGGGAAGATACTGTCTGCCCAGGGCAAAGGGAACCTGGGTAATGAGGGTTGGGGATCAGACCAGCGGTTCAGCCCACCACCTCATGCTCCCCCATCCCAGTCAGGGCTCCCAGTACCTACCTGGTGGTGGCCCCGCGGCCCCAGCTCCCTGCCGTGGCCGCACGCAGGCCTGGCTGGAGCCCAGTGGCGCCCGCTCGGCCGGTTCTCCGGCGTGTGTCCCCGCCCTTTGAGCAGGCGCCTGGCCTGATGCTCTCTAGTACTGGGTACCTCGGACTGGATGAACCCAGGAAGGGGTGGAGAGCAATCCTCCCACCGGGTTTCTGCGCACCTCTGCTGGGAGGGAGGAGGCAAAATGAATTCCACCAGTCTGTGGCACAGCTGTGTGACCGTGGGTCAGTGACTTCATCTCTCTGGGCCTCGGCTTCCTCATTGATGAATAGGCCAGATTGGCACCTGTTTCTTGAGGTTGTCAAAGGGATGAGTCCGTCCAGCCCGGGGCTGGCCCTTAGGGCTAGCACAGCTGACCCATTTACCAGGCGCGGCTCCCCTGGCAACAGCACACGCGGGGAGCGGCTCCCGAACCTGGGCACTCGGTAGCCCCTTTATCATCACAGCCCACAGAAGTCGTGCCCACTTCACAGATGAGAAACCTGAGGCCCAGAGACACAAAGCCCCTTCCTTGCCCCGGACCACACAGAGTGGGGAACTGAAAGGAAGTGCCGACTTCCAGGATTCTGCCCTGTGCTTGGTCAGGCCAGGGTGGTGCTGGGAAAAGGGTGCCCCATACTGTGGCATTCTTTCCCTGCATCAGTGGGGGCCTGGGTGGCCACGCTGCCTCCTGCTGTCGAGGCCAGGCTACTTTCTTCCCACTGTGAAGTTTCTTTTCTGCCAGCTGTCCTTCAAGCCCCTTCTTTGGGGAATGTCCCCTGGCCCACCTGGGAGGTGGAGATGTATCTAGAGGGGAACCGTGGAGGAGTGCCAGTCCTGCCCGCTAGGCTGTGTAGCAAGGAAAGGGCAGAAATTCAAGGCTGGACCTAGAGAGGGGACTAGGGTGGGGCCTACCAGGCAGGGGGGTCATGTATGCAACCTGTGGTACTGGGAGTTTAGTTGTAGGGAACTGGAGCCAGGGACAGGCCAGGGAACACAGGGGACATCTGGACCTCTCTAGAGGTGGATGCCCCAACCACAGGGACCCAGCTGAGCCTGGTGACACTTATCAGACATTGCTTGGGAGGCTGAGGCAGGAGGACCACTCATGAGTTCAAGGTCAACCTGAGTTACCTTGTCTTGTTATCTTATTGTATGACTTGTTTTGCTTGCTTTTATGTGTGGGTACCTGGTGCCCACAGTTGTCAGAACAGTGCATTTTGCATCCTATGGAAGTGGAGTTATAGATGGTTGTAAACCACTGTGTGGGTGCTGGGAATCAAATCCCAGGCTCTCCACAAAAGCAATAAGCACTTTTAGCTTCTGAACCATCTGTCCTGTCCAGCCCAGAGAGACCTTGTCTGGGGGTTGGGGATTGGAGCGATCGAAAGCTCAGTAATTAACGCATACTGCCCTTGCAGCAGACTGGATTCGGCAGACATACACATAATTAATGCATACTGCCCTTGCAGCGGACTGGATTCGGCAGATATACACATAATTAAAAACTAATAAAGAGCCATTGGCCCTTGTTCCTTCCCCTGCAGGTTGCAGTCCCTGGGCCTGGGTGCCTACCCACACAGCAGTGGGCAGCAGAGCCCAGGTTCAAGTCCAAGTGCAGCCTCAGATGCTACAAATACAACCAGAAGAAGGTGGCAGGGTGCGGCTGCGTGCACCATGTCCCGCTGGGCGGAGGGCAGCCCCGGACGCGTTCATTGGCAGAGCCGGTGAGCTGGGCCAGGTGTTCAGGGTGGGGGTGGGAGCAGAGGGACTTGTGACAGCCACTGCACAGGTCTGTGCCCATGTAAAGAACCTTTATTGAACACCTGTCATGTGGGTGATGCCCCAGTGTCCCTCCATGTCCGTTCTGAAGTCATGGGACCGTCCTGCCCCTCAGGGCCCTCCGACTCCTTCCATTCCCTCGTCTGAAGCACATGATGAACTCTGAGCCTGTGAGCTCCAGCTTCAAGACCACCTGCAGAGGTGACTGCTGAGACAGGGCCACAGGGGCACCGTCTCGTGGGCTGGGGTCCTCAGGACTTCTGGATCACCACCTGGAACTTACCTGGAAGGGAAAAGCCACGCCACTTTTAACTGGGGCTGGGACAGAAAGCCTGCCAGCAGGCTGGGGAGCCCTGGAGTAAGTGGGTTATAGGGGACTGCCGCCACCCAACTGGCCCAAATCCAAGACCAAGAGGGAGCCTAGGGACAGGTGACTGAACTTGTAGGAGGTAGGAGGGCTGGCCCGAGCTCCTGTCTGCTCATTCATCCCAGGTCCCCACAATGGTGAGGAGCAGGACTCAGGCCCAGCAGTGCCCTGTGGGTTAAGGTGACAGCAAGTGGCCAGTAGGTTTCCACACTTCGAGGTCATCAGGGAACCTGGCCAGGTGGCCTAAGATGCCCCACTGCTACACTTCCTTAGAGGCCCCAGGTGGCAGGCTGGGTACATGGGTATGTTCATGTTAGCTGACTCTGGGCCTCAAATTCCCTGTCAGATGTGGTTTGGTACTCTGGTTCCGCTTCCCAACACTGAGGGACCAGGGATGGGGAAGCCCCAAAGCCTACACCACATTTGAGGGCTCCCGAGTGACTTACAGGCAGGCAGGGCAGCCACAGAGGCGGTGACTAGGCTCTGGAAGCCCAGCGTATGGAGGGCGCCGCACAGGAGGCCGCAGGTGAAGGCCAGGAACTAGGATGGGGGACACAGACCACTGTGGGGGGAGGGGACACCAGGCAGGGGGGTGGGCAGATGGGCATTTCCTGTATTCCCCAGTACCTTGGGAGCTTCCTCTAGATACTGTGACCCCGAGCCCATGGTGATGAGGAGGGGGAAGCTGTTGTCCTGCAGCACGTAGGTCCCCTGGTGACAGGAAAGAGCCTGGTGAGGCTGGGCACTGACAGAAGGGAGAGAAGACCCAAGGAACAGACCCAAGGACCCCAGCACCCAATCCTTCAGTGCTGCTGGGGGCCTGGGCACCCTTCTGGACACGTGGCTTCGTAGGAAGCAGTCGCTGTCTGGCAGGAGTGCTGGAAGCTGAAGCCCTGGCCCATGAAACAGCGGCAGGGAATGGGCAGTGTGGGCGTTCAATGGGGACTACCACAAGCCTGGGGCAAGAATCATCATGTTGAGGCCACTAGCTAGCTCACCCCTGATAGGCAGGTTGAAGTTGCAGAAATAGCCCTGCCACCCGACTGCAGCCCTGGCTTCCCTTTGGGGCTCCAAGGAGAAGGTGTAGGTGATTATGGAGAATCTATGGTTCTTGCTTCCCAAGTCCCCAGTGGGGTTTCCACTGCCCCCAACTTGGAGGCCAGGTGCTGGCGCTGAGCCAGGCCAGCTCACATACTCACCTGGTGGTTGGTTCGGAGTCCATCCATGTGCTTTTGGAACATGGCTGCCCACAGATCTTTGCAGAGGAACTTGAGGGCATCGAGCTCCTCTCTAAAGGCCAGTGTCTCCCGGGGCAGCCTAGAGGAGGATGTTGATGGAGTCAGGCCATCTGGTACATGTGTGGGCCCACAAAATGTTCCCCACCCTAGGTCTTCCAGCTGAAACCCCAACATCAGGTCTGCCCACCCTCCCAGGCAGGTGGAGCGGGTTCTCACCTCTCACCCAGAGCCTGGCCCACGCGGAAGCCCAGGCCCTCCAGGACTGACAGGCTCTTCTTCTTTCCCTAGAAGGTCAAGAAAGGGAGGTTCAGGAAGACACTGTGATTGTTTCTTCCCCAGCTTTCTCTTCCCTCGGCCAGGAAAGCTCAGCTTCTAGAGCCTTCTACCTGATTCCTGAAAGCTGTCCTGGTCTTCCGCCCAGGTGGAGTCTCTGAAACCAGCCCTCATCTGTCCCCAGCCCCATGTCATCCCTGAGGTTGGGGCCTAGCTACCTAGGCTGGGGCCTAGCTGACCTAGGCTACTTGGAAGGCTGAGGCAGGAAGGTCACATGGTGCCTGAGCTAGAGTGTATTCAGGGTCAGTGTGGGCAATTTGGCCAAACCCTGTATTGAGAAAAAATTTCAAGGCACCTGTGGTGAGGTACTCCTATAGTCCCCAAACTTGGGAACAGAGGTGGGAGGACCAGAAGCATGAGGGTCGTTCTCAAACACAGCGAACTGAAACCAGCCTGTGCTACATGAGGTGCTGTCACACAGTTACAGGAAAAGGTTGGAGGTGAGGCTCAGCAGTAAGGTACATCTTGAGACCTTATATTTGATCGCACCTCAACACGCCACAATCAAGGGGCTAGCTCAATGCAGGGGGGCCTGGGTGAAAGCACCTACATTTCAAATCAAGGTGTTAGCCAGGCATGGCAGTATGATCTGTGACCCTAGCACTTGGGAGGCTGAGGCTGAAGAATCACAAACTCGAGGCCAACTGTGGCTACATACTGAGACACCCTGTCTGAAACGCTACCCCCTGGGCGTGATAGTACACACCTTTAATCCAGAACTCCAGAGACAGAGGCAGGTGGATCTTTGTGAATTTGGGGCCAGCCTGGTCCACATAGTGAGTTCCAGGACAGACAGAGCTACATAATAGATCTCATCTCAAAACACCGATATAAAGAATAAAAACAAAATGAAACATTAAAACAAGCCAGCAAAACAGCTCAGTGGGTAAAGGTGCCAGCCAAGCCTGAAGACCCAAGTTACATTCTGGGGTCTCACATGGAAGGGGAGAACTGACCACCTAGGGTTGTCCAGGTGTGGTGGTGCACACCTTTAGTCCCAGCACTCCAGAGGCAGAGGCAGGAGGATCTCTGAGTTCGAGGCCAGCCTGGTCTACAGAGTGAGTTCCAGGACAGCTGGGGCTACACAGAAAAACCCTGTATTGAAAAATCAAAACCAAACCAAAATAGACTACAGGACAGGTAGCATATGCTGATCGTTTTACTGTAGGAACAGCTCTGAGATGGGATGAACATGATAAATCGTGTTGGCTGCAAGGTCCTTGTGACTTATTAGTGCATGCTGTCCTTTGACATGGGTATGGTGGACTTATTAGTACATGCTGTCCTTTGACATGGGTATGGTGGACTTATTAGTACATGCTGACCTTTGACATGGGTATGGTGGAGAGACTTACAAAAACCATCTTTAGCTGACTTGTGATGTTACCGTTAAAAGTTTGTGTGTTTCTGAATTGGGCAGTGGTGTTGCACACCTTTAATCTCAACATTTGGGAGGCAGAGGCAGGCAGATCTCCGTGAGTTCAAGGTCACCCTGGTCTACAGTTCTAGTTCCAGGACAGCTAGAGCTGTTATACAGAGAAACCCTGTCTCAAAAAACCAAAACCAAACAAACAAACAAATAAATGAAGTTTGTGTGTTTCCAGAACAAAAGGACCAGACACCAATAAAGACAAGACAAGTAGCCCAGGTGACCCAGCCTCTCAGAATGCCTCTGTTGTAGTTTCCTCAAAACTTTACATCCAGAACAGCTTCAAAGCTGCTTGCTGAGATGGTCCAGCCTCACAGACTATTCAGCCAAACTTCAGATAAGCCTGCACCTTCCCATCACTCCAAGACTGGACAACAGCTAGCTCTCCCAGGACTTGACCATTATCCCAATTTTCTCAGGATCCCCTAAAGATGCCGTCACCCCAGACAACAGGAAACAGTCTAGAGAACATGATGCCCATATTCCCAAGAAGTGGGGTGGGTGGGTTTTGGTTACTTGGTGGGTTATGGATGTTTGTCATTGTTTAGGCGGTTGGTTACAAGTTATTACTGGTGATGGTCAGGAAAAAAAGCTGAACAAAGATTAGATTCAGGGATCCAGATCTGAAAAGAAAAGGGGGGAGGGATATAGAAATGATAGGATAAGAGAGGAGATTATCGAACTGAATCTGCTTTCTTTTCTTTTCTTCTTTTCCCTTTTGGTTTCTTTGAGACAAAAACAGTCCCCGATTGTCCTAGAACTCACTCTGTAGACCAGGCTGGCCTTGAACTCACAGAGATCCGCCTGCCTTGCCTCCCGAGTGCTGGGATTACAGGTGTGCGCCACCACCGCCCGGCTGAATCTACTTTCAAACTAAAAAACAACTACTAGTCTCAAATGTTTTACAGTGGTATGGAGTTTTGTGCACTGATACAAATTTATGGTTATTATTGTTATACTGTACATGATTTCTACTCCTTAAGATATTTTTGTTTGGCCGGGCGGTGGTGGCACACGCCTTTAATCCCAGCACTTGGGAGGCAGAGGCAGGTGAATCTCTATGAGTTCGAGACCAGCCTGGTCTACAAGAGCTAGTTCCAGGACAGGCTCCAAAGCCACAGAGAAACCCTGTCTCAAAAAAACAAAAAAAAAAAAAAAAAAAAAAAAAAAAAAAAAAAAGATATTTTTGTTTACTGATACAAATTTTAGGTCACTTTTGTTATACTGTTTATATGCCCCAACTTTTAAGATGTTTTTGTATATTGATATGTATTTAAGGTTATTTTTGTTACATGTATATATGCTACTCTTGTTTAACGTATTGTACCTATGCAGTTCATTTAAAAATGCAATGTAAAGTTCTAGTCCTTAAAAACTGGTATTATAATGCCAGGCAGTGGTGGCATATGCTATTAATCCCAGCATTTGGGAGGCAGAGGCAGATGGATCTGTAAGTTCAAGGCCAGCCTGGTCTACAAAATGAGTTCCAGCACAGCCAGGGCAAGTGAAACCCTGTCTCAAAAAAGCCAAAAACAAAAAAATGAAAACAACAACAAAAAACTATTATTATAAGCCAGTTAGGGTAATTAAGAAGCACAGGTTAGTAGTTAATCAACTGTAACAATCAAACTTGTAGTTATGTTAGGTATGTTTTCAAGATCACATAGAGATATATTTTAGACAGTCTTCAAACATTTCAAAGACCTACAAAATATGGCATTTAAAATATTTTAATGACATAAGGCTTTTCATGACAATGAGACACATCTCCTGACAACACCAACTTACTTCAGAAAAAGGATGACGGGCATTGAAGAACCTCCATTTGTGGGAAAGTTAGTCACTGGGCAAGAAACTGCCCTTGCCTTAACTGTTGACATTATGCTGTCCAAACTGGACAAGCAGAATACAAAAGACAGCAGCTGCCAAACTTTGCCAGATAGTGTAAGACAGTCCTTCAAAAATTCCTGCTTCACAGAAGTCTGTCAGATAGTCTAGGCCTGTAGGCCGAAGATGAATACCCCAATGTTCCAGAGGAACTTTCAGTGACTGTCTAGGCAGCCAGATGTCTCTGTCATTTCTATAGTTTTGAAAATTGCTTGCTCTGCACTTCCTGTTTACTTGGGTAATAGGTATATCCTTCTCAGGTCTCTAATGGGTATTGAAGACTAGATTAGAAATGGAGAAAGCTTACATAAGAGGTATAAAGTGTTTAAGGTTGAGAGACATAATAGTTTAAACTGTTTATCTAAAAATGTTTTGAGATCTAAAAAGATAGTTTTAGGATGGAAAGTTTGGATAGAAAATGTTTATGTATAAACTTTAAGTTAATCAAGGTAAGATAAACAGTAGAGTATTTTCTCCACATATGCCAGATACAAATAGACTGAGCTTTGTGAATATAATTCTTACCTAATAATTGTTCTTACTGTTTATAATTTTACAATTTTATGTTAGAGTTAAAACCTTTCCTTTTTATCTAGACAAAAAGGGGGAAATGGCATGGAATATGTGTACACCATGTGATGATGTATTGCTGAACAGTCAATAGCTAGAATATAGACTATAGGAGGTACAGGCAGGACTTCCAGGCAGAGACAGGAAGTAGGAGGTAACTGAGGTACAGAGGAGACATGAAGGGAAGGAAGGAAGCAGGACAGGCTGCACACAACGTATCGTAGATTAATAGAAATGGGTTAATTTAAGTGATAAGAGCTAGTTAAAAACAAGCCTAAGCTAAGGTAGGCTTTCATAATTAGCAAGTCTCTATGCCATATTTGTGAGCGGAGCTGACAGCCCAAAGAAAAAACTCTGAGTATAGTGAGACAACAGAAAGCAAGGGAAGGCCAGGGAGGTGTGCAGAGAAGCCCCCACCACAGCAGCGCCTCCAAAGGCTCTTTGTCCTGGAGGAGATAGAGCAGGGACTCTACTGCCCTATGAACAGACCAGAGCCTGGCCAGCCAGTGTGTTTTTAGGGCTATCCCCCCTGGCCACATGATCATGGGTAGAAGGAACAGGGGGTATAATACACAGAGAGGATGCTGGGAGAGATGTCACCAGTACTGGGACAAAAGGCATACAGTACAAAGCAAAGAGCAGCTGGGTCAGGCAGATTCCCTATCTGGAGCTGAGGGATTGAGTTTTTGTTTTTGGCTGTCCCCAGAGCCTGTACAGCTTCCAAAACATGGTCCTTCTTCCAAAGTCCCAATCCTGAAAATCAAAACAAGTTGTCTGCCTCAGGTGCTGTTCTAGGACCTGAATATTTAACATCCACATAGACTACAAAAGTCCTTCTGATGAAATGGAGTGTTTGCAATAACCCACACACTCTTCCACAGACCTTGCTTTATTTTGTTGTGCTGAAGATAAAAACCTAGACTCTCACTGGGGGATTCTAGGCAGGGGCTCTACCACTGAGCCACACCCCAGCCCCTCACTGGGGGATTCTAGGCAGGGGCTCTACCACTGAGCCACACCCCAGCCCCTCACTGGGGGATTCTAGGCAGGGGCTCTACCACTGAGCCACACCCCAGCCTTCTTATAGACTGCAAATCCCTTCTATATGATTATAATACTAAATGATTATAATGCTAATACAATGTCACTGTTATCTAGTTACATCATACTGTTTAGGGAATTAGAAAAAAATTTCAGACAATCATTACAGACATAATTAAGAAAAATCTGTGCCTCAAATCCTAGTACTTGGGAAGTGTAGGCAGGAGGATCATGTGTTTAAGACTAGAATAGCTGTATCACACTGGGAGCACAGAGTGCAAACCAGACACACAAGGGCCCGCATTTGATGCAGGGGTGCTTTTCCCAAGTCAGAGAAGGAAGAGAGTTGTTTGGAGTCTGCACACTTATAATCCCAGCACTTTCCAGCCAGAGTGGCTTCATCAGAAGCCAGCCTGGAATAGACAGTGAAAACCTGCCTCACGACCACATGCTCAGGAGATTGGGGGTGGGGGGTGGGGGTCAGGGAAGAAAAGCGAGAAAATAATGCGGGGGTAGAGCAGTCTCTATGCAGGCCTTGAGCTCCTACACAGAAGGATCCAGAGGAAGCCATGAGAGCTGCCATGTAGCTTAAAGTCAGGGAAGTTCCTGAGCCCTGATGCTCAGGCCTCACCCCCACCAACTCTATTATCCCAGCTGTGGAACCCCAGCGGCAGTAGTAGGAGCTTCTAGAAGAGGGCCCGGCAAGCTCACATTTCTGCGGACTCGGGGAAAGCTATTTGTAAACCTTTTATTTGAGAGTCAAGGTGACACAGAGCAGTCTCTTCATGGCCCAGATGGAAGGGTCAGGCTGACCTGCCTGATGGGGTGGAAGACCCAGGAAAATGGGAGTGAGACATCCAGGGCAGCTCAAAGGAACACGTAAGTGGTAGGAACTATTATGGGTTACAATATTTCAGTGACCCCAGCAACACCCTCCACATCACCGGGTGGGGGTCTTTACTCATTACTGGAGCCAATCCCTACTAAAAGACCCACTGTGTGCTGGGGCATAAAGCGATCAGCACAGACTTCACCCGGGGCACACAGGCAGCGGGGACAGATAAGACGGGGTACGGCTAGGGTGCATTTTCTAAGGAGGAAACGGAAGGATAGGGAGATTAAGATGTTGAGTTGCACAGTGGGTAGCGAGGCGAGTCCTCATCCGTCCCTAGTAATAGCCAATTACCCTAAATACCAACGGCTCACCAGGACCAGGCCCCGAACTGAGCCCTTGTCCCGAGTCATCTCACGCCACCTCAGCAATGACAGGTTAGGAGGGCTCGATCGCACCCCACTTCTCCACCGAGAAGTCACCCCCGAGGCCACGGCGTGCCGCTCACCCCCGAGCCAGGGTCTGGGTCCCGGGCCCACAGCTCCGCCACCATCTCGGTGTGCAGAAACTCGAACAGCACCGCGTCCGCCATGCACCGCCTCGCGCCCCACGCTCCCAGACAACGCTTCCGGCTCCCATTGGGCAGCTCAGGAGGTAGAACTGACCTGATTGGTGCTCTGATATAGCCACGCCTCCTCCGCAGGCGCAGAGCGCTCTGAAGACGCGGAAGCGAGGGGGCGGGTGCATCGAGCCCCTTCTTGGGCCTCCCACGCTAACCTCTTCCGCCCTTACTTCGCTTCTCTAGCTGTTTCCGGGTCTTCGGACATTCCCATTGGCTGAGTTTCTGATTCAAGTGACTTTCCCAGTTTAAAAAAAAAAAAAAAATTCAAGTGTCCTACAGAATTTTCCAAAATATTAAAAAATACGACACGAAAACGACTTGTCTAACCGCTTTCCTATTGGCCGGAGCTTGACTCATGTGACTCCACACGGAAAAACCGCCTCACTTCCGCCAGGCGGCGAATCCCTCGGGTTCGGAGCTTCGAAGACCTGGTATGGCCGTCTGGGACTGTGGTGTCGGTGTCTCCCGTGAGCATCCCCCCCGTGAGCGTCCTTCCGTTAGTGTCCTCGCGTTAGTGTCCCCCGTGAATGTTCCCCGCGTGAGTGTCCCCCCGTTAGTGTCCCCCGTGAGCGTCCCCGCGTTAGGGTCCCCCGTGAATGTTCCCCGCGTGAGTGTCCCCGCGTTAGTGTCCCCCCATGAGCGTCCTCCGTGAGTGTCCCCCGTTAGTGTCCCCCCATGAGTGTCCCCCCGTGAGCGTCCCCCCGTGAGCGTCCCCCCGTTAGTGTCCCCGCGTTAGTGTTCCTCGTTATTGTCCCCCCGTGAGCGTCCTCCGTGAGTGTCCCCTCGTGAGTGACCCCCCATGAGTGTTCCCCCGTTAGTGTCCCCCCATGAGTGTCCCCGCGTTAGTGTCCCCCCGTGAGTGTTTCTCCGTTATTGTCCCCCCGTGAGCGTCCTCCGTGAGTGTCCCCTCGTGAGTGTCCCCCCATGAGTGTCCCCCCATGAGTGTCCCCGCGTTAGTGTCCCCCCATGAGTGTCCCCGCGTTAGTGTCCCCCCGTGAGTGTCCCCCATTAGTGTCCCCCGTGTTAGCGTGTCGTCTCCCCCCCCCCCCCCCCGTTAGTGTCCCATTCGAGCGGTTGTGCTTTCCGCGTCCGCCCTGGCGCCTGTGTTGGCTGCGAGCTGGCCAGGAGGACAGTGGAGGATGTGGTCTGTGCTGGAGGACTCTGGGACTTCTTGGTTACAAAGCGTTTTGTAAACATTATTTTGTGTTACACTGAAACAGGGTCACTGTGTAGTTCTGGATGAACTCACAGAGATCTACCTGCCTCTGCCTCCCGAGCGCTGGGATTAAAGGCGTTATTTTATAGTTACTTAGTTATTGTGTGTGTGTGTGCGTGCGTGCGTGCGTGCGCAGAGGTCGCTGGACAACTTGACCTGCCTCAGTTCTTGAGCCTTCCACCATGTCCATCCTGGGGGCGGGGGGGCGGGGAGGGAGTCAGGCTTGGCTGCAAGCGCTTTCTCCCCTCGCTGAGCCATTTCTCGGGACCTAGTTCCGAAGCTTTGCTTGGGCGATCCTCGGTTTCCCCAGTGTACACACGAATGATACTGAGATGCAGAATTCCAACCCATGTGTACACCAGAGGAACCTGAGGCTGAGCCGGAACTGGCTGGGGGTGGCGGTGGAGGGGCTGGTACTTCGGACCTCACGTCCCGGCGCTCCTCTTCTCCAAGCTCCGCGCCATGGCATCGTCCCAAGGTCGGCGGCGGAGGCCAGGGACGGTGGTACCCGGGGAAGCGGCTGAGACCGACTCGGAGCTGTCTGCGTCCTCGTCGGAGGAGGAGGAGCTATACCTGGGTCCCTCGGGCCCGACGCGCGGCCGCCCCACGGGGCTCCGCGTGGTCGGAGAGGCAGCGGAGACCGACTCGGAACCGGAGCCAGAGCCCACGGAGGCGCCGGGAGACCTACCCCCACTCGTGGTGCAGCGCGAGGCGGAGGAGACCTGGGGCACGGAAGAGACCCCGGCTGTGGCGCCTGCGCGCTCGCTCCTGCAGCTCCGGCTGGCGGATAGCCAGACGCGTCTGGACCACGACGTGGCGGCCGCGGTGAGCGGCGTGTACCGCCGTGCGGGCCGCGATGTGGCCGCCCTGGCCGGGAGGCTGGCAGCTGCTCAGGCCACGGGATTGGCGGCCGCCCACAGCGTGCGCCTGGCTCGCGGGGACCTCTGTGCGCTTGCCGAGCGCCTGGACATCGTAGCTGGCTGTCGCTTGCTGCCGGACATACGGGGGGTACCAGGCATCGAGCCCGAGCAAGACCCAGGACCGAGAGCTTAGACTGACTCGCTGCTATCCCCCTCCCGCACACACACCTGACTGTCCTTGATCCCGGATCACTGCGGTCCCCAATGCCTCGTAGCCGTTGGTTTATGCCAACAGGAGCCAAGTCCTGGCATCTTCATTGATTTGTCCCGATTTTATTTATTCTTAGCACAATTCTGGGATCCCCACCCCCAAAACTGGGTCCAGGTTTTGTGGACATCAACTCTGGTGAATTTCCTAAATCAAGCTTTAATTATGGGCTTTGATTTCTTTTGTGTGGTCCAGGCGTGCAGGGAAGGGGCTCCCTCTACTTTACATGCCCAAATGGTGGCCACACCTGACCCAAGGAGACCTTTCTACACACCCCACAGACCCCTGCAGGACCCAAGCTGGGCCTTGGTAGTAACCCTTAACCCTCTTCTGACACCCATCAGGTCCTTTGGTCTGGCGCAGCGCCCCCAGGTGTTTTGACTGCTATATGACATGACTCCACACAGTAAAAACCTACCACTCACTGTGTTGGTTTCTGGATGCTAAAGGGGACATGGGTTGCTGACCTCGCTGGGCACTGAGGACAACAGTTTCGTTTTTGCTTCTTTGGGTCCTGACTTTACTCTCTTGGCTCTATTTACATTCTCTCCCGTTGTCTTATTGCCTGGTCCTCCTAGGATGGGGAGGTGGGAGAGAAATTCTCTGACTGACAAGGCATTTCCCCATGAAGTCACTTCCGCTGTCTCCCTTTTGACCAAGGGTGAGTGAGATGGTGATTTCTCCAGAGAAGGGTCTTAGAGGCACCTGCCTGACCTGTTTAAGGTGAAGCTGGGGCCTGGAGAGCTCTTGGAGCAGACCTCGGTGGCAACTCACAGCCAGCTGCAGCTTCTGCTCCAGTTTATCCAAGCTGCCTTCCCGCCTGCACTCGGTGCACAGGCACATACATACACAAAGAAAAACCTCACGGTAAAGCTCTTAGAAGATCAGAGCCAGGAATGGAGAGATGGCTCAGTGGTTGAGAACACTGACTTCTCTTTCAGAGGATTGGGCTTCAATTCCCAGCACCCACATGGCAGCTCACAATCGTCTATAACTCCATTTCCAAGGGATCTGGCACCCTCCTAGAGGCAAACATGCAGGCAAAACACCAATGTACTTAATATTTTAAAAAACAAGATAGAAAAGAAAATTGGGCTGGGCGGTGGTGGCGCATGCCTTTAATCCCAGCACTTGGGAGGCAGAGGCAGGCGGATCTCTGTGAGTTCAAGACCAGCCTGGTCTACAAGAGCTAGTTCCAGGACAGGCTCCAAAACCACAGAGAAACCCTGTCTCGAAAAAACAAAAACAAAAAAAAAATCGGGGCCTGTCATTTTTATCTTGATAATACATTTAGTATATTAAATTAATCCACTTCTTTTAGGGGTGCCTGTGTTAGAGTACAATATAGCAATCCCTGTCCAGTAGGAGAGACATTAATAAAATTGTCTATAAATAGGTTTCAGGGATTGGTTTATTTTTATTTTATTTTTGGCACTGTGAGTAGAATCATGAAGAATGTCATGCACTTTGGGGAGGTGTGAGCTCCAGGTGGCCTGGTCTTGGAAGAGGGTGATCATGGCCTCCCCAGGGAAGGGAGGTGATGATCCAGGAGGTAGATGAAATGGGGTGGGCCCCAGAACAGCACATGCAAAGGTCCTGGGCCGCAAGACAGCATGATCTCCTTAGCTTTGTATTGCTCTGACAAACTTTCCCTAAAAGCTGACTTCTGAAGAGGACAGGTTATGGGCTAGGGAGATGGCACATAGGGTAAGGTGATTACCACAGGCCGATGATGAGATTGAACCTAAGAACTCATAGTGGGAGGGAGCCAGCCTCCAAAACGTGCCCTCTGCCTCTACACACATGCTGTGACACGTGTGTCTAAACCCATGCATTGCACATACACAAATACATTTTTCAAAGGAAAATTTACTTATTTATTAAAAAAACAATTCTGTTTGCTTGTTTTTTAATTTTTCAAGACAGGATTTCTCTGTGTAGCCCTGGCTGTCCTGGAACTCACTCTATAGACCAGCTTTTGGAGCCTGTCCTGGAACTAGCTCTTGTAGACCAGGCTGGCCTTGAACTCGCAGAGATACGCCTACCTCTGCCTCCAGAGTACTGGGATTAAAGATGTGTGCCACCACCACACAGCTGTATTTATCTTTAGTTGTGTATGTGTGTGTCTGTGTGTCTAGGTGAAGGGTAATGGTGCCATGGAAACCAGAAGAGGCATCAGATTCTCTAAGACTGGAGTCAGAGGGTTTGTGCGTTGCCGTGTGGGTGCCGAGTCCTCTGCTAGAGCAGCGGGTGCTCCTAGCCCCTGAGCCATCTTGCTAGCCTTGGCTATTCACTCTTACCATCCTCTTTAACACAACTTGGAGTTCTTTGCTGTGGCAGTAAGACATGAGAAAGAAATACGCGGAGCAATCAGTGTACAGATTTTGGGTAGCAGGTCAGTTCTACCTTCATCACCACCATCCCTCACGTTCACTCCCTCCACCATGACACCATGTCTGCTCAGAGCTCCCTCCTCCCACGACCTCACTTGGTAAATGTGATCTCTCTGTGCCATTCCCCCCTAACACAATCACACACCTGGTATACCAAAGTGACACAGTGGTGGCCTTGTCCCCCCTCTTTCCGCCAGCAAGCAGTGCTCCTGACCTCAGGCCCCAACTCAGTCTTTACCCTGGAGACCTCTGTTCTCAATTACCTGTGGGACTTTGTTCCTCACCTCTGGTCTTTTCTCCATCTTTGCTTGCTTGTTTGTTTTTGTTTCTCAAGACAGAGTTTCTCTGTGTAGGCACGGCTGTCCTGGAACTCACTCTTGAACCAAGCTGGTCTTGAACTCAGAGATCATCCTGCCTCTTAAGTGTGAGTGCTGGGATTAAAGGTGTGCGCGACCAGGCAGAAACACCCTGTGTCTTAATGAGGAGTCTCTGACCTTATATGGAAGGAAAGTTGGGGGATGGGATGAGACTGTAGTTCAGCGGTATTGTGTATGCTGAGAGTCTGGACAGCCCTGGGTTCAACTCCTAGTTACACTCCACTCCAAAAGAAAGAAGCATCCATTTAGTGGTGCATGCCTTTAATCCCAGCACTCAGGAGGCAGAGGCAGGTGAATCTCTGTGAGTTAGAGGCCAACCTGGTCTACAGAGTGAGTTCCAGAAAATCCAGAGAAACAGAGAAACCCTGTCGAGAAACCCACCCCCAAAAAAAGAAAGAAAGAGGAAGGAAGGGAGGGAGAGAGGGGGAATGGAGGAAGACCACCACAGCTGGGCTTCTTAACCTTCGGCTTTCCCCACAGGAGGGGTGGGGAGGGCATGAGACCCTCACTTGAGTGTCCAGCCACTCCTCCCATGCAGCTGTTTGCAGCTCTGCCCTAACTGCACCTGTGTCAGGGAGGGCACAAGCCTGCAGGCTCGGAAGGACTGGGGAGGGGCTCCATCCTCATAGCCACGGGGAAGCCATCCTCCCCCTGTGTGCAGACCTTCCTGTGGGGCGGCTCCTGCACATAACCCCTCACCCTTGCTCTGTAACTAAGTCTAATAAACTCTCTGGTTCCTATAAGTGGAGACTTTTTCATTTCCCGGCCACGCAGACCCAAATAATCACACAAAAACTACATTAATTACAACACTGATCAACAGCTCAGGTGTATTCATAGCTAGCTCTTATATCTTAAATTAACCCATTTCTACAAATCTGTGTATCACCATGAGGCTGTGGTTTACCAGTAAGATTCTGGAGTCTTTCTCCTTTGGTAGCTTCATGGTGTCTCCCTGGCTCCACCTTCTTTCCTCTTCTATCTCTGCTTGGATTTCCTGCCTGGCTATATTCTGCCCTGCCATAGGCCAAAGTAGCTTCTCTATTAACCAATAATAATAAAACATATTCACAGCACACAGAGGGGAATCCCATATCATCTTCCACTTTCTGTCTAAATAAAAAGCAAGGTTTTAGCTTTAACATAGTAAAATTACATATAACAAAACAGGTATCAAGCAAGAATTACAGTTATAATATTTCTTTGTAAATCTAAAGTTTCATATCTGATTTATCTTTTATTATAACTAAAGAAGCTATAACTATCTATCTTTAACTCCACCAAAGATCTTAGAAGAATATAATATTACCTAAGTAAACAGGAAGAACATTGTAAGCAACTTCCAAAACTCTAGAATTGACAGGGATATCTTACTGCCTGAACAGTCACCCAAAGTTCTTCTGTAACATTGGGGCATCCATCTTCAGCCTACAGGCACATAGTATCCAGCAGACTTTTCCATGAAACAAGAAATTTGAACCTATATTGGCAGTTTGTCAGTCACTTTCTTCTTATCCTGCAGAAGGTCTGGCAGTTTCTTCTGTGAACCAGGAACCCTAAAGGACGATCCCGTCTTTTGGCAAGTTCAGCAGTCACTTTTCTGTGGGTCCTGCATGTCCAGTTCATTCAGCATACCATCAAGCACTCCAGGCAAGAGCAGTTTCTTGCCCAAATGGCTAGCCTTGTCACATTGAAGACAAATTCCATAGCAAGTTTTCTTGATGCCCATCAACCTCTCTGAAGTAATTGATGCTCCCAGAAGCAGACATATCTCACTGTCGAGAAAAGTCTAGATTCTTAAAACTTTTTAAATGCCATATTCTGTAGGTCTTTGAAGATTAACTAACTGAATTATATCTTTGCATATCTAGAAAACCTAACTAACATGACTACAAGTTTGACTATTATAAATGACTATCTATTAACCTGAATTTTAAATTATACGTTACGTTTTTAAATGAGCTGTATAAATATAATACCTTAAATAAGGGTAGAAATATACATATGACAAAATTGATCTTAAATTTGTATGAATAAACCAAAGTCCATACCAATGTAAAAGGTTCCCCTGGGTAAACTTTGGTGGAATGGTGTTTCGGTTTGCCCCTTGGGCCCTGGGGGCGGGGTAGACATTGTGTAGTCTCCCCAGGGAAAGAATCTGAGCATGGGGTTGATGTAGGCATGCCATCCTCAGTCTGCATGTTAGTGATGTTATTATCAGTTGTTACTACTATTCTTGAGACAGTCTCTCACCAAGCCTGGAGCCCAGGGTTTTAGCTGGACTAGGTGGACTGGGAGCTCTGGGGATCCCCTCTCCCTAAACCTGGACAAGGCTGGAGGGCAGTCAGCCCCTTGGTCCTCCTGGCTCTGTGCCCCACAGAGCTTTGGCTATCAGAGCATGCAGCCATGCCTAGCCATCTTTGTTTTTTGAAACGGTCTCTCACTGAACCTGGAGCTTGCTGTTTAGTTAGACCAGCTAGTCATGTGGTCCCTGGGGTTTTTCTGTTTCTGTCCCCAGCACCAGGGTTACAGGCATGTATTGCTACACCCAGACTACCTGGGTGCTGGGGACCTGAACTCAGGTCTACATGCTGAGGCATCTTTCCAGTCCACTTACTAAAGGAATCTTTTTCCTTTTTTTTTTTTTTTCTTCTTTTCGAGACAGGGTTTCTCTGTGTGTAACAGCCCTGGATATCTTGGAACTCGCTCTGTAGACCAGGCTGGCCTTGAATTCACAGAGATTTGCCTGCCTCTGCCTTCCAAATGCTAGGATTAAAGACATGCGCTATCACTGCCCGGTTTATTAAAGGAATTTTAATATAGACTTTAACATGATGGTGAGAGAAAAAGCCATGCAGGACATGCACGTGGGTCCTCTGAGACCTGTGGCTGATTGTCACCTTGACAGAGCCTGGGATCATTCAGGAGACTCCCCTCTGCTGTGCCTGTGGGGATTATCTTAATTTTCCTACCTGAAGCAGGAAGCCCTGCCCACTCTGGGTGGCACCATCCCCTGACTGGGGTCCTGGACCAGGGACAGAAAGGGGCCTGAGTGACAGCTTGGCTTGTTCTTTTCTGCTTCCTGTTGTGGATGCAGCTTGACCAACGACTTCCAACCCTCACCACCTCGACTTCCCTCCATGATGAACTGCACCCCCAAACCATGGCCAGGATAAACCCCTTTATCTTTTTATCACAGCCACAGGAAGAGGGACTAGACAGCTGCCCCCATACCTTGTGTCTTATTTATTTGGCTTAGGTTTTCTCTCTCTCTCTCTCTTTTTTTTTTATGTATGGAGCCATCGCACAGAAAATCTGATAACTATACAGACTCTGTCGGCAGGAACCAACTGTTCTGATGTATGTGACCGTCTACGGTTGCATTGTACAACTAACAAATGCAATCAATGCCAGAACAGTCACGTATTGGCTTAGGTTTAAATTGTCTCCTTCACTAGCACACATAAGCTCCATGGAGAGGGGTGGTGGGGATTTGCTTTGCTTTGAGACTGGGTCCTTTATGCCACTGTGTAGCCTAAGGTGACTTTGAATGCCCTGTGGAGCCCAACCGGCCATAAACTCTCAGCAGTTCTTTTCCCTCCACCTCCCAAGTTCTGGGCTATAGGCAGAGCCACACTGCAGGAGGTGGGAAAACTACTGAGTTCAGTTGGTCAAGAGCAGAGGTGCGGGGGTTGAGAAGATGGTTCAGTGGCTAAGAGCACTGGCCTTGGAAGCATGCAAACCTGGGTTCCAATCCCCAGCCCACGTATAAAAAGCCAGGCATAGCTGAGCATGCTTGTAACCCAGCACTGGGCGTGGGGAAGACAGTGGATCCCAAGAGCTTGCTAGCCAGCACACACACAGACACACACACACACACACACACACAGAGGCTGGGGGTTAGACAGAGTCTCCAACCAGGATCTGACTGGGTCTAAGTTGGAAGAGAACCAACCAACGGGCAGAATCTGTAATTGGTGCAGGCAGTAGCTGCTACTAGGGATTGGCAGGTGTGGGGCTGAGGGCCTGACACTCGCTCACTTCTATCCCTTCTCCAGAACAAGAGCACAAAGTACATGCCAACTTCGCCTGATACAAGGGGACGTATGTACCTATCAGAGGCCCTGGGATGTCCTCATGGCAGCCCCATGCCAGTCTCTCGCGTGAGCGCAGTGTCTCTGAGCCAGTCTTTGGATGTCTGGAGAGACCCAGCACAGTGAACACTGTATACAGGCCTGCAGATTCATAAGGGTGATTAAGCCAGAGCCCACTTACACTATCCTTAAAGTGGAAACTGTTCCCGGCCATCTGGCCGTCTCTCTGGCTCTCTGCTGCCCTCTGTTGGAAATCCTAAGAAGATGGGATGTTGTTGCCTGTGGGAATTCCCTGTAACAGTAACAAAGTACTGTCCTGAGTGAGCCACGGTCCACAGGATATGCCACCCAACACCTGTCTACCTTGAGCCTGGTTCTGATCCTTCATATTCTCCGGTTCCAATTTTTCAAAGACTACTTTTCTGGGCTGGTGGGAGCGGGCAGTACTGCCACCTAGAGCTTATGATCCACATTTTTATTTGATTTTTTTTGGGAGGGAGGAGCAGGGACTACCCAGAAAACTCCCTGGGGATAACTTTGAGCTCCCGTTTTCTGGGACTATAGACCTGCGCCAACGCTTCAGACTTTTTAAAATTTTTGTTACATCATATATTTTGTCTTTGTTTCTTTCTTTTCCTATTTTCTTTTTGGTATTTCGAAACAGGGTTACTTTGTGTAACAGCCCTGTCCTAGAACTCACCATGTAGACCAGGCTGGCCTTGAACTCACTATGTAGACCAGGCTGGCCTCGAACTCAGGTCACCTTTTGTCCCAACCTCTGAATGAAATTAGAGGTGTTCACAACCACATCCAGTTTTATTTAGTTTTTAAAAATATTATCTGTGTGGGTGTTTTGCCTGTGTGTATGTATGTATTTATTCAGTGTGTGTGCCTGGTGACTAAGAAGGCCAGAAGAGGACATCAGATTTCTTGAGACCGGAGTTACAGATGGTTGTGAGCCACCATGTTGGTGCTGAGAAACAAACCTGGGTCCGGAAAAGCTGCCAGTGTTCTTAGCTGCTGAGCCATCTCTCCAGCTGCAGGAGTATATCTATTTTAAAAATAGTTTGCTGAGCACACCTGCCTATTTTTAAAAAGATTTAGTGTGTATGTGTGTGTATGCATGTGTGTATGTGTGCACATGTGTGTATGTATGTGTTTGTATGTGTGCATGTATGTATGCGTGCATTGTGTGCATGTATGTGTATGCACGTGTGTGCATATGTATGCATGTGTGTATGCGTGTGTATGCGTGCACGTGTGTGTATGTATGTGTTTGTGTGTATGTATGTACATGCATGTGTGTATGTATGCATATGTGTATGTATGTGTATGCATGTGTGTGTGCGTGTGCGTATGTATGTGTGTGCATGCATGTGTGTGTGCGTGTGTGTAGCCTCAGAGGCAAGAAGAGGGTGTCAGACATGGTGGCACTGGTGTCACATGTGACTTTGCTGATGTGGGTCTTGGGAACCAAACTCTGATCCTCCAGAAGAGTAACAAGCAGGCTTACCCTGGAACCAGCCCTGCAGTCCCCATTTGCACACCTGTAGTTTTAAAGTACATACGTCTTTTTTCTTTCTTTCTTTCTTTTTTTTTTTTTTTTTGGTTTTTTCGAGACAGGGTTTCTCTGTAGCTTTGGTGCCTGTCCTGGAACTAGCTCTTGTAGACTAGGCTGGCCTCGAACTCCCAGAGATCCGCCTGCCTCTGCCTCTTGAGTGCTGGGATTAAAGGCGTGCGCCACCACTGCCCGGCACATCTTTTTTCTTGTATGTGTGTGGGCACATGTGCTGCGACCTGCACAGGGTGGTCAGAGGACTACCAGTGGCAGTCAGCTCTCTCGTTCCGTCACATGGGTTCCCAGACTAAACTCAGGTCATCTGGCTTGATTTGGCAGCAAGCTCCTGTACCTGCTGAGCCCTCACCCTGGCCCTCAGGTAGGCTTTATGATGATTCCGCTGTATTTTCACCTGGTTCATACCTGTGACTCTTTTTAAAAACTGTGTGGCCGGGTAGTGGTGGTGCACACCTTTAATCCAAGCACTCGGGAGACAGAGGCAGGAAGATCTCTGTGAATTTGAGGCCAGCTTGGTCTTCAGAGGGAGTTGTAGGGCAGCCAGAGCTACGCAGAGAAACTCCGTCTTGAAAAACAAGCAAACAAAGAAATTTGTGTGTGTGCTTGTGTGAGTGTGTGTGCATATATATGTGTGTGTGTGTGTGATTGTGTTCATCTGTGTGTGTGCCTGTGTAGAGATCAGAGAACAGCCTTGGGTCTTTGCCTTCTACCTTGTTTGAGACAGTCTCTGGTTCACTGTTGCCTACACCAGGCTAGTTACCCAAAAGTTCCTGGGAATTCTGTCTCTGTCCCCGGTCTTACCGAGGGACTCCTGATTACAGATGTCCTCCAGTGCCCGGCTTTATGGGTGATTCACCCACTGGGGCCCTTAGTTCTGACATTCTAGAAGCCCTTCTCCATCTATTACTCCTCAGAGACGACCTGCAGTGGACATAGCCCTGATTCACACAGGGCATGGGGACCTCAGGAAATTGAGACCACAGTCTGCATGCTTAGGCTCTGTCCCTCCCTAGTGTGCATCTCCCGCTTTCCCCTGCCTCTGCCCAAGTGCTGGGGCACCGCCATTCCTCTGCCTCAGCCCCAGGGCTGGGGAGATGGTCCAGCACCGCCATTCCCCTGCCTCAGCCCCAGGGCTGGGGAGATGGTCCAGCACCGCCATACCAGGTGCGTGTTTCTGGGTGAATAGTTAATGTCGTGTGAGAGAAACTTAATTCGAAGACTGAAGACTGGCTTATGTTTCTGCCTGTGGAAATCCACATTCCCAGCTGGTAGCTCTTCCTCTGGCCCCAGGCCTTCCTGCGACATTCCATCAGCTGTCACTAAAGATATGTTCCTGAACTTTGGTATGTCTGAATATCCTATTTTGTCTCCTGTTTCAAATTTTTTATTTTTTTTAAATTGGGTCATCCAGATGGTTCAGTAAGAAAAGCCTCCTGCCGCGTCTGAGCTGGCCCTCTAGATCCCACACGATGGATTAGAGAACCAGACTCTTGTCCTCTGACCTTTGCATGTGCTGTGGCACAGACGTGTTCGTGTGAGTGTGTGCGCGCACACACACACACACACACAAATAAGCAAATATCTAACACAAATATTTAAAGGGTAGGGTTGGAAGGCTGGGTCAAAAGGCAAGTCGTAGCTATTGTTTATAAGATTGAAATATCACAAAGTATTTTCTCGGACCACAGCGGAAATCAAAATCAAGTGGATATCTCAAAACACCACAAGTATTTGGAAAGTAAATATCCCAGAGGTCAAAAAAGGAAGCTAAAAAATAGAAATTATATAAAGCTAAAATGAAAAAGAAAATAGGAATGGGGGGGGGTAGTGAGAGGGCTCGGTGGGTAAAGGCGTTTGCAGCCAAACCTGATGCTCAGAGTTAGCTTCCAGGAACCCATGTGCCAAAAGGAGACACATTGGCTCTGATCTCAGTCATTTGCACATGACACATAAGGAATAAATAAATATAAAAAGAAAGAGAGAAAAGAACCAGGCTTTGAGGTGCATGGTTATAATCCCCGTGGAAGGCTGAGGCAGGGGGTGAGAAGTTCAAGACCAGCCTCAGCTGAGTACAGAACACCAATGGATGATTCTCCATGCAGCATATTCCTAAACTTACAGACCTGAAGGGTGGAGCATCTCCTCCTTCCGTGTGAGTTCTGGGGCACTGTGAGCACACATCAGGGATTGTCTTTAGGGTTCTTCAGGTAGGGACGATGACATACTCACCTCCTTACAAACAGGGAGTTTGGGGAATATTCTAGATCAGAACAGAAAGGTCACTTCCAATTTTTAAAATATATATTTGTTTGTTTACTTATCTAGTGCATGCATACACGTGGAAGTGTTTCTAAAATCTCTTCCTTTGGGGAGCTGGGAACAACGTCTACTTCCTTCCGAGGTCCCCAGACAAACTGAGGCTTATTTACCGAGGAACCAGAGGATTCGTTAGATTTCCTCATAGAGCAGGGATGAGGGGCCACAGGCAGCAGCCACACTGGAAGGTCTGTACCCAGCAGGGATGATGGAGCCCGCCCCCCCACCATGTCCCCGCTCCGTTCCAGCCAGATGCCACATGCATTTAGGGTAGAATTGTAGTCAGATGGCTAGGAGAGGTTGCCAGACACTCAGGGCAGGGCCTCGTTAACCTGTCTTCTGCAAGAAGGCCAACAGTCAGCAGACCCAGCCGTGGGGTGTTTTGTGTCTGCCCAGCCCAGCTCCTGAATATGGCAGTAATTTGGTTTGTTAGATGGTCCAACAGATGGAACCAAAGGTCAGTGGACAACTGGTAAGAGCTATCTCCTCCTGCCCTGTGATTTCCGAGGATCAAGCTCACGTTGTAAAAACTTGGTGCTAGTGCCATTATGTGCTGAGCAACTCACCAGTCCCTGGTCTCCAATCTTTAATTCCATACACAATATTCCTTGGGGGCTACAGCAAACCCCACTGTACCCTTTGCCCATTGGTGTGTTGTGATTCCTCCAAAAATCTTGATGTTATGCAAGTTCTCTACCACCGAGCCACATCCCAGCCCCTCACTGGGGGATTCTAGGCAGGGGCTCTACCACTGGGCCATACCACAGCCCCTCACTGGGAAATTTGAGGTGTAGCCACTGAATTACACCCTTGACTTGCTTCTTTGAGATGAGGCACTATACACCCCAAGCTGGCCTTCAACTCCGGCCTCTCATCTCAGCTTTTGGCATCCTGTCTTTGGATCCTAGCTCCAGTTTGTGGATGGAATGAATGACTGTGATCCCAAACCCTGTCACAAAGTCTTCCCTCTTCTATCCCTGCTCCTGGCAGTGGTTGGTCCATCTGAGCGAAAACCCACTCTGTACCCAGCTTCATCCGGTCCCATCTCTGCCTGTGCCATCTTCAAGGCTGCTCTGAATCACATCTGACACCAAGGCTTGCTCTCTATTTGCTTTATGTGTCTGGCCAGCAAGTATGTACGTGCACCACATGCGTGCCTGCTGACTGGAGGTTAGAAGGTGGCATCAGGCCCCCCGGAACCGGAGTTACAGGCAGTTTTGAGCCACCATATGGGTGCTGGGAACTGAACCCAGGTCTTCTGGAAGCACAACAATTTCTCTTGACTGCCAAGCCATCTTTCCAGCCACGTTTGATTCATCCATTCATTTATAATTACGTAACTGTTTGTGGGTAAATGTGTAAGTAAGTGTTTACGTCAGTCTGGGTATCTGAGGATGCCAGAGACACCGAATCTCCCTGAGCTGGAATTACAGGTAGAGAGCTGCCCAATGTATGGGAACTAAGCTCCGATCTGGAAGTGTTACAAAGGCCTTTAACTCCCAGCCTTCTCCCCAGCCCACCCTTTCACTGTTTGGAGACAAGGTCTAGCTTTGTAGCCCAGGCTGACTTGGAATTCATGTAGATCAGGTTGGCCTCCAATCATGATCCTCCTGCAGCAACATCCCAAACTGAGTATTAAGCACGTGCCACTGTGCCCACCGCTGGGTTGTCATGCCTCTTATTGACTTATGGGCACTGCGTGGCCCATCTGTGCACCCCAGTGTCAGTTACTGGACATTTATTAGGTGGTTTAAACTTTCAGTGCAGTGTCCCAGGTGTCATCCAGAGCTGGGCTGACCAGACGGTGGCTGCTGAGTTTCAGGCCAGCCATGGGTACATACAGAGCTGTCTCAAAACAACAACAACATAATAAACCACTGGGTGGTATGGCACACACCTTTAACCCAGCACTCAGGGAGGCAGAGGCAGGTGGATCTCTGTGAGTTCAAGGCCAGCCTGGTCTACAAAGTGAGTTCCAGGACAGCCAGATATACACAGAGAAACAAACCCTATATCAACAACAACAACAACAAAACAAAACAAAAATAAAAGCAAAAAAAACCAGGGCAGTTCATGTCCCTAATCCCAGCAGCCAGAAGCCTGAGACAGGAGAATTGAGAGTTAGGCTAGTTTAGACTATAGGCAGGATCTTGTCTCAAAATAGCCAGGCATGGTGGCGTACACTTTTAACCCACTTGGGAGGCACATGCAGGTGGATCTCTGTGAGTTTAAGGCCAGCCAGGGTTACATAGTGAGACCTTAACCCAAAAGAGAAGTAGGAGTCTACATTCCATTTGTTATATTTGTGCATGTGTGCATGCGTGTGTATGTATGTTTTCTCTATCATGTGGTTCCAGGGGCTCAAACTCAGACTGTTAAGCTTGGTGGCAGGCACCTATACCCACTAAGCCATCTCACTAAACCCACCCCATTTTGTGGGATGTGATCTTGAGATGCAGCCCAGTCTGGCCCCTTCTTGAGATGCAGCCCAGTCTGCTAGGATCACCGTCCTGCTGTCCGCGAGCATGAAGACAAGGAACGCTGCATTTGAACGATGGACTACCAAGTCAGAAAATGACGAAACGTGACCACACACAGATTAAATACATGTGTAATTGTGCAAGCGGCCACCAACGCAACAGACTGCCCTAGTCAGTTCCCCTCTCCTGAACGTCAATGACATTGAGGTGTCACTTTCAGAAGGTCAAGGAAGGAGGAGGGACATCCTCTGGGCCTCTTATGGAGGCCTGGGCAGAGAGAAGTTAAGCAATTTCCCAGGAGAGACAGGAAGTACAGCCCAGAGACTAACAGCTTCCCCTCTGAAGCACACAGCGGGGAGGCTCTCAAAGTCTAGAGCCCCCATGTTGTTGCCAATGTCCAGACGTGCGTGAGGTTCCAACCCTGGCCCCTGTGCTGACCCCTGGCTGCCTCCTCTTTCTGACTTCTCAGGGAAAAAAAATAAAATAAAACCCAACCCAGGCCAGGAAGCATCCATCACGAGCTGTCCAGCTGAGGCCGGAGGGGCAGAGGTCAGCAGGGAGATGACCTCAAGGATTCTGTGGGGACTGGGATCCGGCTGGGCTCCAGCCTGAGAGGCTGGAAACTTCCCACCCTGAGACTTTTCCTGCATCAACCCAGGAGGGCGCCCTGGATGCCGCCGGCCCAACCCCCCAGCTCCTTCCTCTCTGGACCAGGTTCCCCCACTAAGCATGGACAGGGAGGGCCGTGCCAGGGTGGCAGCCGCAAATCCAGAACGACGGCAGACACTGCGGTAAATAAACTAGCGGTGTCTGGCTCAGAGCGGTCAAGAGGCTGCCTCAGAGCCACACGGAGCAAGGACTCAGTATCAACGGGCAACCGGGCAGTGTCTGGCCTCCTACGGCTTCTGTCCACGTTCACTGTCCTCCCCAGGAGTTGGACCCCAGCCCTGGTGGCCTTGGGTGTGTGCAAAGAGTGCTTGGCCCTGGGCCCTGTCTTCCCTCCCCTGCACTTGGGACTCAGCCCTTCCTAGTGTTAAATAGAAACCTCTTTATTCTAAGTATCTACCGTTCCTTAGTACGTTGGATTGGGGCCAGACCTTGAGGTGAGGGGAAAGGAGGTGGGCGGGGATATTTGTGTAGAGCCTTCCAGAAGGCTCTCCGCCATGCTGGGCTATGGGGGAGGAGGGTGCTGGGAATGACCTCGGCAGCCTTGGGGAACTCTTCACTCATCCTGGCCTCTGTTTCCCTTCTAGAGGGGACACTCCGGGCTGGGTGGGAGATCTAAGGCACCTGCCATCCCGGAGGTCTGTGTCTCAGGCAAGGAGTCACGTGGAAGGGAGGAGGGTATCTCCGCAACAACGTGGGCACCAGGAGCCTCAGCGTTGGGCTCGGGCTCTAACTGACGATGGAGGACGAGGCCGTAGGGGCAGACAAGCGAGGCTGGGCCTGGCCAGCCGCGAGAGAGGGAGGCGCCCCAAGAAGAGAGGGAGGCCGAGGCAGAAGGATGAGCGGGGCACCGGAATGTCAGCAAAGAAGGCGCGGTCCCGAGCTGGTGATAGGGTACCACCTTCAGATAGTTCCAGGTCCCGGGCCACCGCCAGAATCTCCTGGCGGGCAGCTGTGTTCCGAAGTCCTCTGATGTCCAGGAGGGCTGCCACATGCTTCCGCCTGGCGAGAGAGGAACACAGAGATACTTACTGGAGTGTCCTGGGATCCTGACAGGTACCCAGCCCATCCGTGCACCCTCTTGAATTCTGTCTCATTTCCTGTGCCATCTCTTGTTCCAATCTCCTGCAGCCACTTCCAAATTTTCCATGTAGAATCTTCCAGAACTCTCACCTCCAAGCTCAGTAGTAAAGTCTTTTTGTCCTACGTCTCTAATCCCATTAATTTAGCTTTCAGTCTTCACTCTAATTTACCTCAGAAGTCTCTTCTTTAAAAGATTTTTATTTTAAAAAAAATTTTCGAGACAGGGTTTCTCCATAGCTTTTTGGTTCCTGTCCTGGAACAAGCTCTTGTAGACCAGGCTGGCCTCTGCCTCCCGAGTGCTGGGATTAAAGGCATGTGCCACCACTGCCCAGCTTTAAAAGAATTTTTACAGTAATGGAGACTGAAGCAAGAATCTCACACCTGGAGGGGTCTAAGCAGGAGCTCTACTGCTGAGTAACAACTCAGCCCCTCACTGGGGGATTCTAGGCAGGGGCTCTACCACTGAGCCACACCCCAGCCCCTCACTGGGGGATTCTAGGCAGGGGCTCTACCACTGAGCCACACCCCAGCCCCTCACTGGGGGATTCTAGGCAGGGGCTCTACCACTGAGCCACACCCCAGCCCCTCACTGGGGGATTCTAGGCAGGGGCTCTACCACTGAACTGCATCTCTAGCCTACTTTTTAGGTTTTATTTTCAGATAGCGTCTCTTCAAATTGTCCAGGTTTGCCTTGACCTTCTGATGATGCTCTCCTCCCAGTCTCCTGAGTAGCTTGGTTTACACAGCTGTGCTGCGATGTCCTGCCTGGCTCATGTACTCACTTGGTGCCTTCATCTCTTTCCTCACTCAGCCTAGGAGGTTCACTCTGTTACATCCCCACCCCCTTTCTGTATGTAGGTTTGGAAACTTCCCCACCACAGACAGCCAAACCTCAAGTCACTGTCTCTTCATGTAGATCATTCCAGAGAACTTTCATGCCCCAGAATGCTCACTTCACTAACATACCCCCCAAGTGGGCACCTCCAAAAACTCCGCAGCAGGGCTACAATTCACACTCAAGTCATCTTTGAGTTCAAAACTCTCTTCTGTAAGCCCCCACCCTAAATCTGAGCTGTGGTCTCAACTCTACCTCACTGAGCCAAAACAAACCTCCTAAACTGGTATGATAGATAGCACCTGTGATCCAGCTGTGAGGCAGGAGGATTGCCATACACTGGAAACCAACCCCAGGCTGCCTCAAAACGAGCCCTCATTAGGTCTGGCAAGGTGTCTCAAGGCACCTGCTGCCAAGCCTGAAGGCTGGAGTTCAATTCTCACTCCGCAGACCAGGCTGGTCTCAAAAACAAGAGATCCACCTAATCTCTGCCTTCAGAGCACTGGGACTAAAGGCGTGAGCCACCACACCTGGCTGGACTGTCCTAGATAAGAGGACGATGACGGGGTAATTCCTGCAACCAGTCCACAAATAGGGTTTTACCATTCCTGGGCAGCAGACAAGGAGAATGAGACTCAAGGAAGGTCCCATTAAAAGGAAGTAGGCCCACCTAGATTCGGACGTGCCCGTTGCTGTCCCCTGAGTGTGCGCCCGCATGCCCATGTGTCCCCCGTGTCCCCGGCGGTTCCCTGCACGGCCAGCCCTTCCTGCCGCCGGGCGGCCTGCGCCCCCCTTGCCCTGGGCTTCCTGTGGCTGCTTGTTTGTTTGTGAGCACTGGTGGCGGTGGCGGCCGAAGGAGGGAAATCGTATTAAGAATGCCCTGGTTCCAGCAGGAAACGGCCGTCAGACACGCTCGCCGCCACCCTGCCTTGGCGCGGGCCAGGAAATTCTGGGACGGATGCCAAGGAGACCCGGGCCTGGCGGCATCTCACCTGATGTCTGGGTAGTCGCGCACCAGCACCCCGACCTCCACCTGGATGCTCGGAGTGTCCTCCAACTGCAGGATCTCGGCCAAATGCGGCACCACCTGGTCGAGCCAGGAAGCCTGGGATTCCTGCGGGAACAAGGGCTACAGGGTCACCCAATGCAAACACCTAGTACCCTGTTTGTGCTGAGCCCTGCTCCTACCTAGGCTCTTCCCCAAAGAGCTCAGACGGCAGACTCTGGCCAGCGGTTAGCTAGAACCTTTGCTTATGTGAATCCGGGGTTGGGTAACATGATTTAAAACTTGCCAGTTGGCGGAGCAGTGGTGGCGCATGCCTTTAAATCCAGCACTTAGGAGGCAGCAGCAGGCGGATCTCTGTGAGTTCGAGTCCAGCCTGGTTTACAGAGTTCCAGGACAGCCAGTGCTACACAAAGAAACCCTGTCTCAAAAAACTAAACCAAACAAACAAATGACCAAACAAACAAACAAAATAAAATAAAAACCCTGCCAGTCAGAGTAGCACAGTGCTTTAGTCCCAGCACTTGAGAGGCAGAGCCATGAAGATCTTTGTGAGTTCAAGTCCAGCTTGATCTACACTCCCAGACAATCAGGGCTACATAGAGAAACCTGTCTCAAAACAAAACAAAAAGACCTAACCTAATTCATCCAGGTTTGGTGGCAAATGCCTATAATTCCAGCATGTGGATGCAGAGGCAGGAGGGTCTGGAGTTCAAAGTCATTTTCAGCCATAAGGAGTTTGAGGCCAGTCTCAGTTGCGGGAGACCTTATCTCCAAAACTAACCAACAATAACAACAAAAAAACACCAGCACTACGTGGGAGGGTGTGTGGTGTGGCTGGGGGGGGGTGGATTGGGGCTGTATAGCCAGAGGCCATCTCAAGAGACAGGATCAAGTAGATATAGTTGTGTGGTAAACTGAGGTCCTGTGTCAACTCCTCATGGGGGAGGGAAGCATAAACTAGAACTATTCCAAGTGGGGGGGTTGAGGGCCAGCATATGCAAGGTTGTATCTTAGACACTGTCACCCAAAGGGAAGAGTGCAAAAATGTTACCGTATAGAGAACGCTGCAAAAATGTCCCCAGGGAGTACTCTGTCCTCTTTCCTGGGACTGCCTGCAAGCCCACAACAATTATCTTGAAACTGTTTCAATAAATGAAACTAAACACAAACTCCCAAGGACACAGGCAGCAGCTGTGGAGTTCCTGGGCCCCTCTCCCAGTCCCCCCACGACAACTGCAGACACCTAAGATTTGGGACTTCAAATTCTTGGCTTTGGTGACACTTGAATTCAGAGGTGTTTTGTTTTATTTTTTTGAGACAAGGTCTCACTATATAGCCTTGGTCGACCTGGGTGGCCTCTAAATCATGACCCTCCTGGCTCATCCTTCACAGTGCTGTTATGACAGGGTTCATACCCAGTATATCTTTTTTTTTTAAGAAACTATCTTAGCCAGGCATAGTAGCTGCACATCTTTAATGCCAGCACTCAGGAGGCAGAGGCAGGAAGAGCTCTGTGAGTATGAAGCAAATTTGGTTTACATAGCAAATTCCAGGGCATCCAGGAGTGCATAGAGAGACCATCTCAAAAACAAAACAAAACAAAAATTATTTTCTATGGAGAGGTGTTCTTTTGTGGCTTTGGAGCCTGTCCTGGAACTAGCTCTGTAGACCAGGCTGGTCTCCAACTCACAGAGATCCGCCTGCCTCTGCCTCCCGAGTGCTGGGATTAAAGGCGTGCGCCACCATCGCCCGGCGAGAGGTGTTCTTTCTGCACCGTGTGGATGCCTGGAGCCCCAGAAGCCAGAATGTAGTGTTGGATGAGCTACAGGCGATTGAGAGCTGTGGTGTGGGTGCTGGAAAGAGAACTCGAGTTCTCTGGAGAAGTAACCAGGGCTCTTAACCCTAAACCATCTCTCCAGTCTCCGCGCCCCCCCCCCGTTTTGGGGTGTTTTTCTGACCATAAATTTGCAGTCCTCCTGTCTCAGCCTCCCTAATGCTGGGTGGCAGGTATGCACCATCATGAACCCGGTTTCTGTTGAGGGTCCCTTTCCCAGAGCCTCTCCTCATCCTGCTTTGGTAGCCAAGCAGCCCCACCCCCACTCCGCGCCTCGGTTTCCCCAACCCAGCCTGGCACTCACCAGCCTCCGAAATAGCCGCTGCAGCTGCGCTGCGTCCTCACGGAGCCTCCCGGCCACTCGACTGCGGGTCCTCGCAGAGCGACACCGCAGGCGCCCGCGCAGCAGTGGCCGCACGTACTCCACGAGCGCCCGGCGGTGCAGTTCGGCGACCAGCACCTGGGGACAGCGAGAGACCGGGATGCTGTCTATATGCTCCAACCCAGCAGGTTCATGAGGCACCCCGGTTCCACGCTCTGCGTACCCAGACAGAACACTCATGACATCCGATGGGAACCCGCCCATTCTCTCAGAGTGCCCAGCCCCTCTACACTCAGGCCCTCTCCGGGTCCCCTCATCCTATCAGACCCTTAATCAGATATGACACACACCATTCTCCCTAAAGCATGCCCCACCCCAGGCTCCCCACAGTTTCCCTTGAAGAGGACCCCACCGGTCCCTGCACCTTAGTTTCCAGGGGGCACGTCTCCCATCTGCAGCCCCCAGATATTCGAGGTGCCACCAGACAACCGACACCCCACTTGCTAGGGTCTCCCCCAGAAGGAGAGCATTCGGATCAACACACCTGGTAAGGCTCATCCTGCATTCTGCGCAGGGCCAGGGCCTGGGCGCCGAGTGTGCCCACGATGCCATCCAGAGCCTCAGAGCTGCTCAGCCACTTCCTGCGCATCAGTTTGTTGAAGTGCGGCTGGGTAGGACAGTGTGGAAGGGCGGGTTACAGCTTCCTCCCCCCCCTTCCCACACCTCTCCTAGGCAAAACTTCTTATCCTTTTGACGCACAGTGCACGGGCTGGCCTTGAACTCTTGATCTCCTGGCCCCCATCTCCCAAATACTGGGATTACTGGTGAGTGCTGCCACTCTGGGCTAGGACCACTTCATTTCAACTCTCCCCAAGGGAAGAACAAAGGCAGTGTGGTGATTGTGGACATATTGGTGAGGAGCCTTGTTGCCTTGCTGGGACTTCGAGCCAGCCAGCACAGTTTCAAAAATGGCTTCCTGGAGAAGAAAATCCACGCTCAGAGGATATGAGACAGGCTGAAGAGGAGGGACGAAGTGCCCTGACAGGTGCGGGATTCGAATAGCCACGAGCTTGTGAGAACCCGTATGGAGTTCGACGTGGCTAGAGACGCCATATGAATCATTTTCTTTTTTTTTTTTTGGTTTTTCGAGACAGGGTTTCTCTGTGGCTTTGGAGCCTGTCCTGGAACTAGCTCTGTAGACCAGGCTGGTCTTGAACTCACAGAGATCCGCCTGCCTCTGCCTCCCAAGTGCTGGGATTAAAGGCGTGCGCCACACAGCAAAATGAAAACCGGGAACCCATAGCTGGGTGTGGTGGTACATGCCTTTAATCCCAGTACTCTGGAAGGATTTCTGAATTCTAGGCCAGCCTGGCCTACACAGGGAGTTCCAGATATAGTAAAACTCTGTTTCAAAACAACAAAAATTGGGGACCCTCCTTCAAAAAACAGGACTGTCAGAGCCGTGTTTCTTTTTTTTTTTTTTTTTTTTTGGTTTTTCGAGACAGGGTTTCTCTGTGGTTTTGGAGCCTGTCCTGGAACTAGCTCTTGTAGACCAGGCTGGCCTCGAACTCCCAGAGATCCGCCTGCCTCTGCCTCCCGAGTGCTGGGATTAAAGGCGTGCGCCACCACCGCCCGGCCAGAGCCGTGTTTCTTATCGTTGTCATTATCACTGTTGTGCTGGGTTTTTGGTTTTTTGAGACAGGGTTTCTCTGTGTTGCTTTGGAGCCTGTTCTGGAACTCTCTGTGTAGATCAGGCTGGCCTTGAACTCACAGAGATCCATCTGCCTCTGCCTCCCGAGTGCTGGGATTAAAGGTGTGCACCACCACCGCCTGGCATGTGCTGGTTTTTTGAGACAGGGTTTTTCTGTGTAGCTCCGGCTGTCTGGAATTCCCTCTGTAGATCAGGATGGCCTCAATTCAGAGATCCACCTGCCTCTGCCTCTCAAGTGCTGGGATTACAGGTGTGCGCCACCACGTCAGGCTTTATCATCATTATTATCAGTTCAATTGCTCCGTCGCTGAATAGTAGTCTGATCATTTTCAAACAGTCTCATGTACCTCAGGCTAACCCCCAACTTATGTAGTGGAGGATAACCCTGAGTTTCTGATCCTCCTGCCTCCATCTCCCGAGGTCACAGGCAGATACCACTATAACTTTCTATGTTTAATTTTGGAACAGGGTCTTATTGTGCAGCTCAGGCTAGTCTCCATCTTGGGATGCTCCTGCCTCAGCTTCTCAAGTCTCCAGACTGTGAAAATGTGCTGACTGAGACTTTGAAGAAAACAACCAGAGAGAATTAGTCCTCACTCGCCTCCAGTGAGTGTGTGCTGCGAGTCGTGTGATTCCCTGGTGGCTATTCTCAGTGCGTGATGGAGAGACACTTAATGGTTGTGTCTGGTCCATTGGGCAGGGCTGGAGCAAACAAGGTCTCCTGGGACGTGAAGAGGGTCAGCTTTCCCTTGGCAGCAACAGGGGACTTGTGGGAGGTTGTAAGTAGGGAAGGGAGAGGGTCAGGTCCCCACCCTGCTTGGCATACACCAGCATTTGCGTATGCACCCCCCATATATACACACACACACATACATATACACACATGTAGATACATACACACATATGTACACACATGCACATACATACACTCACACACAGTCACGCATACTTAAACACACATATATACATGCACACATATACACACATGCAGATACATACACCCACACTTACACTTATATATACACATACAAACTAATACACATATAGACACACATACATATATGCATGCATACACACACAGGCACACACACACACAGTTACCAGTACTGAGGACAACGCTACCAGGGTACAGACTGAATATTCATGGCAGCTCTGACTCCTTGAATCTCCCTTTCAGCTGTCCCTCCTCTGTGGTCCCATGACAGTTGTTCCTCCCAAACTCCTTCCCTTCCTCTCTCATCTACCAGCTTTCTCAGACCTTCCTATGCCTCTAACTGTGCATCTCAAAACCACAGGCTTCTCTGGGCATGGAGACTCGTGACTGGAAGCCTGGTATTGGGAAGGGTGAACCAGGAGGTCTTGGGAATTTGAGGCCAACCTGGACTACATAGTGAATACTAGCTAGCCAGAGCTACAGAGACCCTGTCCCAACGCCCCCCACCTTTAATCCCACCCTGAAGGTGCAGAGGCAGGTAAATTTCTGTGAGTTCCAAACCAGCCTGGCATTATAAAGAGACTATATCTAAAATAAACAAACAAAATAAGGGATTCAGTGGGAGGAGAGTTGGAGAAGTGGCTCAGTGGTAGAGCACCTGCCTAGAATCCCCCAGTGAGGAGCTGGGGGTGTGGCTCAGTGGTAGAGCCCCTGCCTAGAATCCCCCAGTGAGGGGTTGGGGTGTGGCTCAGTGGTAGAGCACCTGCCTAGAATCCCCCAGTGAGGAGCTGGGGGTGTGGCTCAGTGGTAGAGCCCCTGCCTAGAATCCCCCAGTGAGGGGTTGGGGTGTGGCTCAGTGGTAGAGCCCCTGCCTAGACTTCCCCAGTGAGGGGCTTGGGGCATGGTTGAGTGGTAGAGCCCCTGCCTAGTATGGGAAGTGCTGAGCTTGGTCCCCAGCTCCTTAAAGGTGCAGGAAAGCAAAGCCCTGGCACATCTGGCTGCAGTAAGTGCTTTGGGAGAGGAAGCAACAGGGAATCAGTGCTAGAATTCTCCAGGACCCCTACTCTTCCTCCTCCTGCAACAGATGTGGGTAGAGCTCCCCTGGACATGTTGACTCTGAACTCCTAGGCTCAAGGGATCCTCCTGCCTCAGCACTCCTACTAGCTGGAGGTACAGGTGTGAGCTGGTACACGCAGCAATCTGGGTCCAGTCATAGTCCTGTCATATTTTATTTGATTTTTATCGAGACGGGTTCTCACTCTGTAACTCTGGCTGCCCCAGAACTCACTGCAGACCTTCCTGGCCTCAGACTGCCTCCAGAATGCTGGGATTAAGGGCATGTGCCACCACAGCTCGTGGGCCCAAGGTATTATGTTTTTAAAATATTTAAATTATTAATTTTTTTTTTTTTGGATTTTCGAGACAGGGTTTCTCTTTAGTTTTTGGAGCCTGTCCTGGAACTAGCTCTTGTAAACCAGGCTGGCCTCGAACTCACAGAGATCCTCCTGCCTCTGCCTCCCAAGTGCTGGGATTAAAGGCGTGCGCCACCACTGCCCGGCTAAATTATTAATTTTTATTTTATGTGCATAGTTGGCTGTGTGAGGGTGTCAGATTACCTGGATTTGGAAAGCTGCCATGTGGGTGCTGGGAATTGAACCTGGGTCCTTCTGAAGAACAGCCAGTGCACTTAACCACTGAGCCATCTCTCCAGTCCTAGAGATTGTATTTTAAGTGGGAATGATCAGAGAACATCTGCCTAAGAATGAAAGAATCTGGGGCTGGAGAGATGGCTCAGAGGTTAAGAGCATTGTCTGCTCTTCCAAAGGTCCTGAGTTCAATTCCCAGCAACCACATGGTGGCTCACAACCATCTGTAATGGGGTCTGGTGCCCTCTTCTGGCCTGCAGGCATACACACAGACAGAATATTGTATACATAATAAATAAATATTTAAAAAAAAAAAAAAAAAGAATGAAAGAATCTGGTCAGTGGTGGTGCAAACTAATCTCAGCACTAGGGAGGCAGAGGTAGGTGGAGCTCTGTGAGTTCGAGGCCAGCCTGGTGTACAAAGAGTTCTAGAACAGTCAGAACTACACAGAGAAACTGTGTCTCGAAAATTCAAAATAAACAAGTAAACAAATAAATAAAAAGATTTGAAAGAAGGGAGGAGGGCAAGCCACGGGGCTAAGGGAGGAGGAGCATCTGAGCGGAGAGAACAGAAAGGCCCAGGGCCCGAGGCAGGAAAGCAGTAAGGAGTAGGAGTTACTGTGTGAGTGGAAAGGGGTCTCGGAGGTGGGAGGATATGAGGTCCTAGAATAGCTGACTAGGGGGCCTGGGGCACAGCGAGGCTCCTGGCTTTTTCTATCGGGGATCTGGGAGTCTAGGCTGAATTCTGAGCATAGAAAGGGTGTGTAGGGTTCCTTTATACTGCTACTGAATGGCTCTTTGCCTCCCTGTGGTCCACAACACAGGACCTAACCCACTTATTACCTCACCCCCCCCCCCACACGACATTTAAAGAGGCTCTGGGCCATAAAGAGGCATGACTTTGGGGGACCTCAGTAGGGAAAGTACTACATAAGCCCTCTTTTGCTGGCAGCTCTGCCCACCCCATTCTACCACATCCTCCCACCTCTTCCTTCCTATGCTCCCTTTCCCCCCAAACAGTTCCAACATGGCATCACCCCAGCCTTCCCTGTTTCCCCGAACACTGAATCATGGGTTAGAAGGAACTGTGGGGTGTGGGGGCAATGCCAATTCATCCTGAAACTACCCCACCCCCTCACACTCACTTGTAGTTCCTGGAATAACAACTCAGCAAGGACACGATGGCAGAGTCGGGTCACACGGTCCAAAGCGATGGCCGAAGCTTCCCGGGCCGGCTCACTTTCAGGGGGCCCCACCCTGGCCAATCGCTCAGCCAGAGACCTGTGGGGATCAACAGGGCT
The DNA here is from genome assembly GCF_950005125.1 of Chionomys nivalis. Taxonomy (NCBI): domain Eukaryota; kingdom Metazoa; phylum Chordata; class Mammalia; order Rodentia; family Cricetidae; genus Chionomys; species Chionomys nivalis. Next base: position 77,692,220 of record NC_080087.1, on the reverse strand, counting down.
CAAGAGTCCAACCTTCCAGCATCTGAGTGCCCCTGCCAGAACCAGAAGGGTCTGGGGTAGCAGGTCTATGATCCCAGTGATGGAGGAAGCTGAGGCAATGGGGATATAAAGTTCAAAGCCAGCCTGGGCTGCAGAGTGACTTTAAGACTCGCTTGAATGGGGCTGGAGAGGTGGCTCAGTGGTTAAAAGGACCCAGGTTCAGATCCCAGCACCCACAAGCCAGCTCACAACCATCCATAACTCCATAGGACATCACAGCCTCTTCTGACCTCTGAGAGGACTGTATTCATGTACAAACAAGCACACATGCGCATGCACACACACGGAGAATAAAATAAATCTTTTTAAAAAGACAGAAAGAGAGCAGGGCAGTGGTGGCACACACCTTTAATCCCAGCACTCAGAAGGCAGAGGCAGGCAGATCTCTGAGTTCAAGTCCAGCCTGGTCTACAGAGTGAGTTCCAGGACAGCCAGGGCTACACAGAGAAACCCTGTCTTGGAAACAAACAAACAAAAGACTAAAAGTCCATCCAGTTCAAGGATAAAACTCCTGCCTAGCCTGCTAGGTCTTGGATTAGATCACCATCAATGAGAACAACAGAAAAGGACCAATCCAGACACTGTCAGAACACAGGTCAAGAAGAGAGCCCTGTGAAGAGAAGTCTGCGAGCTTGTGAGAAAACCCTAAGAAGCCAAGACCAGAGTCTGTGACCTGAGTTTCTTCAAAATCCACAGAATTGCTCCTGCTTCTGTGCTCTTCCCAGGCGTAGTGGGTAGGAGAGAGTCTGTTTCAGATCAGTCGTCGCCATGGCTACTGATATTTGTTTATATGTCTCTATGGAAAAACACGCTTTTGTTGCATGCGGCTTGTCTGCCATGCGTGGCTTGTCCTTGCGATTTGGACACTTTACACGTGACTCCTCCTACCGCCAGAGTACAGACTGTCTGATGCTCTGAATAAAGTCAGCTATTCCCACCTCATTCATCAGCTCCACTCTCCCAGGTTCTACCATCTCTAGAACTGAGACAGGGTGTCTCTGTGTAGCCCTGGCTGGCCTAGAACACAGAGATTCACCTGCCTCTGTCTCCCGACTGCTGGGATTAAAGTCATGCACCGCCACACCCAGCTGTCTTTTTGAATGCATTGGTAATTGTTCAAATACCTGTCAGAGTATATGCAGATAATACTAATGGTATGGATTTCTCCCAAACGGCCAGACCGTGGTGGTAAGGAGGATTATTATCACCATTATTTATTATTTTATTTATGGGGGCGTGCCTGCCACAGTGCACGTGTGGAGGTCAGAGGACACCTTGAGAGTCAGTTTTCTGTTCCCATCATGTGGGCCCCAGGGATGAAACTCAATCTGTTGTCACCACTGAGCCATCTCACTCATTGAATTGAACTCCCAATTTTATAAAAGCCGCCTAAGGGGTGCAGCTTGGTGGTAGTGCAGTAAGCAGGCTGAAGGTGCTGGGTTTCATCCCAGTCAGCGACAATAAATCAACAAAGCCAGCGATGGCCACGCTCACCTGAACTCCCAGCACGCGGGACGCAGGCTCAGGAGGATCAGAAATTTAAGTTTGTTTTCAGGGATACGTGAGACCCTGTGCTAAAAGCCCAATCAATAAGTGAAACTTTAAAAAATTATATATGGCCTGGCGTGGTGGCACACCCCTTCAATCCCAACACTCTGGAGATGGAGGAGAGCGGACCTCTGTGAGTTCAAAGCCTGTCTGGTCTATGTCTACACCGTAAATTCCAGAACAGTCAGAGCTATAGAGAAACCCTGTCTCAAAAAGTAAATGCAATTTAAAGTAAATTAATAAAAAGAAAAGTTCCTTTGCATGCACATGTGGGGGCCACAGGTAAAAATCATGGGCTGTGGAATATTCCTTTACACTGTGTGAATATATGTCACTGTGATTGGTTTAATAAACAAGTTGACTGACCAATAGCTGAACAGGGTAAAGCTAGACAGGAAAGTCAAATTGAGAATGCTGGGAAAGAGAAGGGTGGAGTCTTGGGTCACCAGCCAGATGCCAAGGGTCAGGAGATGAACGTGCCATGTTAATAAAGGTACCACCTCATGGTAGAGCGTAAATACGGAATACCAGTTAACTTAAAATGTAAGTGCTAGTTAGTAATAAGCCTGAGCTATTGGCCGAGCATTTGTAATAAATACAAGCCTCTGTGTGGTAATTTGAATGCAGCTCCTGGGATGGGAAAACTCCATCTACAGTTAGGTGTCATCATCAGTTGTTTAATATTATCTTTTAAAATGTGTTATGGGTGTTTGCCTGCAAGTATATCACTGTACCACTTTTGTGTCTGTAGCCCTTGGAGGCCAGAAGAGGGCATCAGATCCATTGGAGTTGGAACTACACACAGCTGTGAGCCTGATAAAATGGGTGCTGGGAATCGAACTTTAGTCCCATGGAAGAACAACCAGTGTTCTTAACCTCTGAGCCATCTCTCCAGCCTCCACCTTATTTTTTGAGAAAAGAGTTTCAATAACTTCTGGGAATCCAGACTCAGGCCTTCCTTCTTTGACTATACCCACTGTAGTTCTCCAATTCTTTTTTTTTTTTTTTAATTTATTATGTACACAGTGTTCTGCCTGCATGTATGTCTGCACACCAGAGAGGGCACCAGATCTCATTACAGATGGTTGTGAGCCACCATATGGGTGCTGCGAATTGAACTCAGAACCTCTGGAAGAGCAGCTTGTGCTCTTAACCTCTAAGCCACCTCTCCAGCCCCCTATTTCTCCAATTCTAACACATCAATATTCGCCTTATATAGATGGATGCTGCAGTCCAGACATCCCCCAGATCCGATGCCTCTGAAGTTGCACGTCTGTGCTCCCGGCCCTAAGCTCAGTGACACCCACCCAGAGGCCCACTTGCTCAGTTCAGGTGTCACCCAAGCCTCCCACACTCTGTCCCCATGGGTGTTCTCACCTCAGGGGGGGCCCACAGTTGACCAGCGAGATAGTTCTACTGACGTAGGTTTCAGAGGGCAGCTCTCGGATCCCTGGGTTCTCGTGGAACCGCTCCACTCGCTGCTGAAAGCTGACAGGAGAGGGGACAACGGGCACAACTCATGGCACGTGCTACTGGGTCGGAATCCCGTGACAGACGCTCAGCCTGTCAGTTAAAGCAGATCCTACTCCCCGGCATCTCTGATGCTCCTTTTCTTATTTTCTTCTTATTTTTTTTTTCCTTTTCTTATTTTCAATCACCCAACCCAAGAGCTGGAGGTTGAACCCAAAACTCTTAGGTGCTAGGTAATCCTTCCAGGACTGAGCCACACCCCAGCCCCTCACTGGGGGATTCTAGGCAGGGGCTCTACCACTGAGCCACACCCCAGCCCCTCACTGTGGGATTCTAGGCAAGTCTTCTACTGGTGAGCCACACCTCCAGGATTATTGTTGTTTTTCTTTTCTTTTCTCCTTTTAAAGATAAATTTTATTTCAAATTATTCATATGCACGTGTCTCTGTGCACACGCGTGATGGTGCCTGGGGAGACCATAGACATTGCATCCCCTGGAGCTGGTGTTATGGACAGACACCAGCCATCTTACATGGGTTCTGGGACTGAACTTAAGTTCTCTGGGGCACACTTCCCCAGTCCTCCTCTGCCTTTCACCCCGACTGTCTCAATGTGAACCAGATCCCGGTGGCCAGCCCCCTCAGACCCACCCTCTCCCTATGCCCCTTACCTCTGCAGGAACTCTGCCAGCCCCCCCAGGCAGCAGTGTGCCATCCTCTCCACAAACTCCTGACTGATACGGGGTGCTCTCTCTGTGTGTTCTTCTAGAAGCTGTGTGGACCAGGAGGAGGCACAGAGACACAGTAGAGGGGTTGGTCCCCCTCCCTCCCCTCCCACACCCCAGGCTATCCCCTTCCTTCCCTCCCTCCCATGCCCCAGGCTATCCCCTTTCTTCCCTCCCTCCCATGCCCCTTCCTCCCATTACCTCACAGACATCTTGGGCCAGGTTGCTGGGCCGGTAGTCCAAGCTGCCCCACTGTTCCTCGTCTTCCTGTAGCACTTGAAGGAGAGCTGCTCGGGTCTGAGTCTGCGACAGGTGGTGGACCAGCAGAAGTCAGAGCAGCTGGGGCCTTACCATCCTCTCACCACCATCTAAGTACCTTCACCAAGAAGTTCTGGGCTCACCCCACAAACCCCAAGGTCAAGGAGATACTTGGAACCCTCCCCACCCCACCCTTGCCTCCTCCTTTCCCGCCTGTGGTCTAGGACTTAATATTAAAACCATGTGGGGTTTTTTTTTTAAGACATAGATAAGGCAGTCGGTAGTGGCACACACCTTTAATCTCAGCACTTGGAAGGAAGAGGCAGGCAGATCTCTGTGAGTTCGAGACCAGCCTGGTCTAGAGTTGCAGGACAGTGAGGGCTACACAGAGAAACCTTGCGCGCGCGCAAGAGAGAGAGAGAGAGAGAGAGAGAGAGAGAGGAGAGGAGGAGAGGAGGAGGAGAGGAAAGAGGAGAGAGAGAGAGCATGTAGGTGCTCAGAGAAACCAGAAGGTGTCAGATTCCTCTGGAGCTGGAATTACAGGTGGCTATGGGCTGCCTGATATGGGTGCTAGAAACTGAACTTGAGTTTCATTTAGGTGCTGAACTTGAGTTTCATTTAGGTGTGTGTGTGTGTGTGTGTGTATAGATATATATCTCACATATGTACATATGTTTATACACACACATAAACATCTATATATTTTTTTCATTTGTTTTCGAGACAGGGTTTCTCTGTCCTGGAACTCCCTCTGTAGACAGGCTGGCCTTGAACTCAGAGATCTATGTGCCTCTGCCTCCTGAGTGCAGGAACTGGAGGAGTGCACCACCACAGCTGACTACACCTTGTATTTTTAAGCTTTCTCTTGCAGCCGAGGGCTTAAAAGGTGTCCACGTTACTGTTTGAGGGTGGAAGGCTCTTCTACTGGGTTCTGCTGAACACTTAGTTTAAAGCACTCACATTTGGGCTGGGAAAGTAACTCAGTGACAGAATCCTGACCTCACAAGAGCAAGGCTCTAGGTCACTCATGGCACCATACACAGGAAGAGACACATCTAAAAGATCTGTGTTCTGATTCAAGAATGCCAAAGGCTGGGGGCTGGAGAGATGGCTCAGCGGTTAAGAGCATTGCCTGCTCTTCCAAAGGTCCTGAGTTCAATTCCCAGCAACCACATGGTGGCTCATAACCATCTGTAATGAGGTCTGATGCCCTCTTCTGGCCTTCAGACATACATGCAGACAGAATATTGCATACATAATAAATAAATATTTTAAAAAAAAAGAATGCCAAAGGCTAATGGACAGGTATTTAGCTCAGCGGTAGAGCCCCTGCCTAGAATCCCCCAGTGAGGGGCTGGGGTGTGGTTCAGTGGTAGAGCCCCTGCCTAGAGTCCCCCAGTGAGGAACTGGGGGTGTGGTTCAGTGGTAGAGCCCCTGCCTAGAATCCCCAGTGAGGGGCTGGGGTGTGGCTCAGTGGTAGAGCACTTTCAAAAGGTCCCTGTTCCATCCCAGGAATATGTGGGGGGCACAAAAGGAATTTTCGAGGTTTGCCTATCTGATTCGTTAGTGTCCTCAATTGAGTAAGCGGGTGTAGCTTTACACGTGTGGTTCCATGTACATGAGGTAAGACCTATCATTAACCACTTGTTTCTGAGACAGAATCCTACTATTCAGCCCTAGCTGGCCTGGAACTCCGCATATAGACCAGGCTGGACTCATCGGCCTGCCTCTGTGTCCCAAAGCCATGATGAAAAGGTGTCGCCACCTGTCTTGGCCATTCCCTGCTTCTCTTCTCAGCTGTGTGAGCATATTGTCAAGATGCCTACATGCCGGGGTACTGTGAGTATTGGGGTCTTGCAGTGAGACTCTGGGACCTGGGTCTGAATCTCTCAAACCTTTGTGTGTTGGGGGAGTGCTTAGGAGGTGACATAAAATGTAGACATGGTCAAGAATGGTACCACAGGCAGTGATCTCGGTGCTGGGGAGACCAAGGCAAGGGGATTATGAATCCTAGAATGAGACTGTGTCAAAAAAAAATTCTAAGAAGAGAGAGACAGAGAGACACAGAGAGGAAAAGAAGAAGAAGGAGAAGAGGAGGAGGAGAGGAGGAGGAGGAGGGGGAGGAGGAGGAGGAGGAGGAGGAGGAGGAGGAGGAGGAGGAGGAGGAGGAAGGGAAGAAGGGAGGAAAAGAGGTAAAGGAAGAAAAAAGAAGGAAGGAAGGAAGGAAGGAAGGAAGCTCTCCTGTGGATTTGCGTGTCAATGGCCTTTGGACGGAACTCAGGTCACCACAGGGAAAGGGAAATGGAAACTGAGTTGGGGAGGGGAACCTGCCAAGCCCCTTGTGACTTCCAGAGTCCGTCCCCACCCGAAGTGGCCAAGTCCTAGGTACCTTCACATCAGTGACACATTCATCTTCCAAACCACGCAGGGTGCCAGCGGAAAGGAGGGGCCCCAGCTCCCCGTTCTCCAAGGCGACCATGTCTACCAAGCCCAGGATCTCCCTGAGGTGGAGAAATAAGAGACAGAAGGTCTGTGAGAGATGGGGCTGAGCCCCAGAGCCCCTCCACGTGTCCCCACAGTCTGGGTGTCGGTGACCCTAGGCCACTCCCTTCCTCCCTCGAGCTGCCTTTCTCATCTTTCAAAGGAAGTGTTTAGAATTATGTTTCCCTTGGCTCCAGTGCTCTGAGTCAGCTCTCCTGATGGATGGTGTCCGGGCAAGACTTAGCTGTCAAGTTCAGGCTTGATGAGCAGACTTGAGCTTCACGGGCGGAGGCTCCCTTGGGCCTCTAACTTTGGGAGCTTCACCTCACCTGGTTGGAGGGTGCTTTCCAACTTAGCTGCGCACGTGCCCCTTTCAGGTGAGGCTAACATCCTCACCATCGCCCACCCCGCACCTCCCATCACCCACCCTCACCAGATTTTTCTCGTGGGATCTGCTTGGTCAGAAATGCCATCTTCCTCTGATTCAGACTTAGCCCGCATTGATTCAGACTTAGCCCGTGTCTTATCTTTTCCAGGAGCTTTCCAGACCCATATCCTGCTGTTACCTGTCATGGGTAGTCTGAGACCTCCCGAACATGAATTCAAAGGGCTCTGCCTTCCTTTTCTTTTGATGACAGCATTCTGATCTTTTAAATATTTTTTAGGGACTAGGTAGCCCAGGCTAGCCTGGAGCTCACTGTATAGCCCAGGCTCAGTTTGAACTCCTGATCTTCCTGCTTCAGCCTTCCAGCTGCTTGAGAGCACAAATGTGTGTGACTAGGCACCTGCGTCCTCATTTGGTACATTCCTTCATTCTCTGACATGTGGTTTGGAGATGGCTAACTTCTTTCTTCCCAGGGAAGAACAATGGAGTTATCTCCATATCACACCCTTCAATCCCCTCACAAAGTATAGTCCATTTGGGGATTCAGAGGCTCAACAGATGTAAGATTCCAGAATTGGAAGGAAGGGCCCGTGGCGCTGAAGCTCCCAAAACTGGATCAGAACTCAGCGATCAGCAGAGTGGGGACAGTCAGGGTCAACAGTGACAAAGTCCAGTGACCAAAAGGGAGTGGAACAAAGGTTTAGGCTCCTTAGCACTAACTCACCAGGCTGGAAGAGTTATAAACCTACCAAGCCTCAAAAAAATATATGAGCCAGGCAGTGGTGTCACATGCTTTTATTCCCAGCAGAGACAGGCGGATGGATCTCTGTGAGTTCGAGGCCAGCCTGGTCTATATATCAAGTTCCAGGACAGTTCCAAGGCTACACAGAGAAACCCTGTCTTGGAAACAAACAAAAACAAGAACAAAAAATATCTGGGGGTTGGAGAGATAGTTAAACTGCAAAGAGCACTTGCTGCTCTTGCAGAGAACCTGGGTTCAGTTCCCAGCACACACACTGGGTGGCTTACAATCGCCTGTCAGTCTAGCTTCACCATATCCACCCCCTCCACCTGTGGCTGCCGTTGGCACCGGCACACAGATACACATGCACAAGCACATGTATGCGCACACACATGAATGAAGAATTTAAATCTTTGTAAAATATCTGCCCAGCTGGGCAGTGGGCGCATGCCTTTAATCCCGGTACGTGGGAGACAGAGGCAGGCAGATCTCTGTGAGTACAGAGCAAGTTCCAGGACAGGTTTCAAAGCTACAGAGAAATCCTGTCTCAAGACAAAACAAAACAAAAATCTACCCAGCAGGCTTGTCTCACTAGATACTTGGGAGGTTGAGAGGGGAAGATTGGAACTTCAAGGCTTGCCTGATGTACAGAGTGAGTTCAAAACCAGTCTGGGGTACAGACTAAGACCCCGTCTCAACATGAAAAGATAAAGGGACTGAGGCTGTAGTTCAGTGCAGACTGCTTGTCTAGTATGTGAAAACATGCAAGACCAGGGGTTTAATTCCCAGAATATAGACAGACAGAGACAGAGAACTACTATTTTTGCTTGTTTATTTTATTTTGTTTTGAGACCGTGTTTTCTTGTGTAGCCCTGGCTGTCCAGAAACTTGTTCTGTAGGCCAGGCTGGCCTCAGACTCACAGAGATCTGCCTGCCTCTGCCTCCCGAGTACTGGGATTAAAGGTATGCGCCACCACTGCCTGGCAAGAGAGCTGCTATTTTTTAGACCATTGCATGTAGCATGATCAAAAGGGGCAGGCTCTAGGGTTCCACCTCACATTGCCATATGCATGTGGAGGCAGAAGACAGACATCTTTATGGAGTCTGTTCTCTCCTTCCTCCCTAACACGGGCTCTAGGGTTCCACCTCACATTGCCAGGCTTTCACAAGTATCTTTACCCCTGAGACACCTCACTGGTCCCTCCCAATTTTATTTTATTTATTTTGAGACAGGGTCTTTCTATATAGCCCTGGCTGTCCTATGTAGACCAGGCTGTTCTGGAACTCACAGAAATCCACCTACCTCTACCTTCCTAGTGTAGGAATACAGGTGTGGGCTCTCACACTCGCTGCCTTCTGGAATTCTCTCAGACTGAGGGTCAGTGGGACAGAGATCCATGTTGCTAACGTCCTGGGACTGGAAGGGTAGACAGCTCATCCCTTTCCAGAAGGTCCACAGCACTGAGCTGCTAGGCCCGCTGTGGATTAAACAGTGCTGAGAACTCAGAACGAGAACACTGATGGTGTTCTAGGTCTGGAAGGACTGCAGAGTTAAGATTTGAAGTCCCCAAGAGGCAAGCCACTAAGGCACAGGGACTTACTATGGACGGTGCTAACTGCCCTGGGCCAGTACGAGGACCCCACGGCCATCAGCGTTGAGTTTACAGAGGTTCTGGGACTGGAACAATCAACAAAGCTGGTGCAGGGAAGGACACGAGTGATACAAGGGTCAACGCCATAGACGGCCCACATTTGCTAGGGTCTAATATGACGATCTGGTAGTGTGCACCTCTAATCCCAGCACCAGGGACATCCTACTTAGCTTTAATTACCAACTCGACAAAAACCGATCTAAGAGAGAATCCTCAACTAAGGAACCCCTCAGATGAGTCCCTGGGGGAATGTCATAGGAGGGTGCAGCCCATTGTGGGTGACCCCACCCCCTGGCCAGGGCATCCTGAGCCATATAAAGAAGCTAGCTGAGATACCTGCCAGCCAGCCAGCACCACGCGCCCATGGTTTCTACTGTGTTTCCGTGGCTGTGAGTTCCTTGGTCCTAGGACACCCTGTGTGGAACAGCTAGCCAGACTGCCGTCAAGTTTCTGCCTAAGTTCCTGCCCTGATGTCCCTCAGTGAGAGACAGTGCAGACTGTGACCTCACTGAATGAGTCCTTTCCTCCCATAAACTGCTTTTGGGCAGAGTGTATTTTTTTTTTTTTATCACAACGAAAAGGAATGAAAGAATAAGGGAGGCAGAGGAGGATCGGAAGGAGAGCTTTGCAAAGTGTCAAGTGTCAATACTGCAGGTGACGAAATTTATCTGAGGCTTGATTATTGTTAATTGGTGGAAAGAAAGAAGAGGAGGAGGAGGAGCTGGAGCGATGGCTCAGCGGTTAAGAGCGCTTGCTGCATTTTTTTTTTTTTTTTTTTTTTTTTTTGAGGAGGATCTGAGTTTGGTTTCCAGCATTCACACTGGGCAATTTACACCCGCCTGTTACTCCAACTCTAGGGGGAACAGTGTTTCTTTCTGGTCTCTTTCAGGCACCCGTATGCCTGGGCACATACATATACACAGATAGGCATGCCTATAAGTAAAAATTTAAAAAAAAAAAAGGAAAAAAGTTCAAGTTAGCCTGGGCTACATGAGCCCCTTCCCCTAAATCCAATAGCTCAAAAAGGTATCTGGGGTAAGGTGCGTACGGCCCGGGGCGTTCCAGGCTCACCTGGGGTACACCTGATAGTGCCAGTGGAGCAGGGCGTAGCGATCAGCGAGCGGAAGCCTGCGGCGCGCGGCCGCCCCGAGCCACTCGGCCATGGCCTCGTGGTAGCCGCGCAGGTAGACGGCGCCGGCGCGCAGCCCCGCGGGGTAGGCGGGCGCCAGACGACCGCGCACGGCGGCCACGTCCTCCAGCAGGCGCGCGCGCAGAGCCTCCAGCTGCCCCGCCAGCGCTCCGCGCGCGCCCGGCGCCGCCGCCTCCTCCAGCCGCTCTCGCGCCGCGTGCGCCACCGCCTCGGCCCAGCGCGCGCGCAGTTTGCGGGCCGCCGCGGGGCCGCGCCGCGCGTCCGCCGCCTCCTCCTGCTGCAGCACGCGGCCCAGCTGCGCCACCGCGCCCGCGCCGGGCCCCGGGGCCGCCAGCGCCTCGCGCACCAGTGCCCAGAGCTCGCGCTGCAGCGCCTCGTACAGCAGCGCCACATCCCGCGCTCGCCGCCCTGAGCCCGCCTCGGCCTCCGCCGGCGCCTCTGCCTCCAGCTCCAGGATGTGCTCGTCCGCCCGTGCCAGCTCGCGCTTCTGGATCAGACCCAGGATCTCCAACACTGTGGAGGGGTTTGGGTGGGGGAGAAAAGGGGGTGTCAGGAAGTGGGGCAGGTGCCCCAGGACCCGCAAAATCAGAGAGTGGAGAGATGAGGAGAAAGAGCGCAGGACACCAAAACTGAAAGGTGAAGGATGTGGAGAGGGTGTCAGCGCTCGGGACGTGGCCACTAGTTCCCCCCCAAATGAGAGAGTGAGTGTGATTGTTAACCCTGGTGACACTCGCCCTTAACACCAGCTCTTGCACACAACAGAGCAGCCTGGGCTACAGAGAGAGACCTTGTCACAGAACAAAAAGAAAACAACAAACAAAGTGAGAGGGCACCGTGGCAAAGGTGCCTGCTGCCAAGTTTGATGACCCGAGTTCCATCCCAGGACCCACATTTCCTGGAAAGTGTTCTCTGTCCTCCATCTATGCATGTGCACACAAGAGGTAGGGGAGACACAGAGAAGAGAGATACAGAGAGACAGAGAAGAAAAAGAGGAATGGGGCTGCCTGCAATCCCAGCAGGAGGCTGAACAGTTCAAGGTCTTGGGGTTGAAGATCTGATCCCCTCTTCTGGCCTCCTCAGGCACACGTGTGGTGCACAGAAATACATGCAAAGCACATACACATAAAGTAATAAACTAATTTAAAAATGAATTCAAGGTCTACCTAGGCTACATAGCAAGTTTGAAGCCATTTCTGAGATACATGAGTCTCTGTCTCAAAAAAGAGTCAGTAATAAGTCCCCGGAAAGGACCAAGACAAGGGAAGGAACTGGAGAAGTAGAGGTTGAGAGGGAAGATGGAGGGCTAGGGCCAGGAGCTTTAGGGCCAGGAGCTTTGGAGAGAAACCTGCCTATGGAGCAGAGGCCACAAGAACAGCAGGTGACACAGAGAAGACAGATGTGTGGTCTCACATCAGTCATCTTCCCACTTGGGAGGCTGAGGCAGGAGGATTGCCTTGGGCTCCGGGCTGTCCTGGGCTATGTTCTGAGCTTCATGCTAGGCGGAGCGACAGACACAGAGAGGAATGTGATGAGGGAGGAAACAAGAGATGAGAGGGTTCAAGGAAGGAGAGGGGGTGGGGGAGAAGAGAACAGTTAGAGATGCAGCCAAGGATGGAGGTTCGCAAGAGAAAACAGTGGGATTGGAGGAAGGGGCTGGGACAGAGAGGAGGGTCTGAGTGCGACTTGTGGGGTTGAGAGATGTGCTCAGATCCAGTTAAGTAACTGATGGCGAGAGCCATGGGGGGGAGCAAGGGGCAGGCTGGTTAGGGGTCTTTGGGGGTAGGATGGCTGTGATGGTAAGGCCACGCTCTACAAAGGTGGGACCCACTGTGAAAAGGGGCGTCATGGGTTTGAGAGGCTTTAAGTAGAGGCCACAGGGGAGGAGGGTCCCGTTGGCCAAGAGTTACCCTCAACACCTCCCCCCCTCGCCGTTTCCTCCCTGGCAGAGAAGCTATTTCCTGAGCAGCGCTATTTCTGCCCATCCGTTTCCAGAAGGCGGGGGCTCCAGTCACCCCCTCCTCACCTCTCTGCAGTGCCCTCCCAGTCCCCAGGGAGCCGGAGCTGAAATAGCCTCTGTCCAGGATGTGGAGGGCATCAGAGGACAGGAGAGGCTCCAGGAAGGTCCCCCGACGATTCATGAAGTAAGGGGTGGGGCTGAAGCTAAGAGAGGGTGGCACAAGCTGGGGAGGAGGACGGAGTTTGGGGGAGGCTGGGAAAAAGACAGAGCGAGGCAGAGGGCACTTTAGCATCCGAGTGAGCTTGGCACCACGATTTGCAGACTGAGCAAGAAAGCCAGGCACAATGAGGCAGACATAGCCTACCTACCAGGGCAGAAGAAACCTGAAGTTAAGGCTAGTTTGGGCTACTTTAGAGACATTGTCTCAAGCTGAGGGAGAAAAAAAGAACAACAAAAAAAGAGAGCCAAGTTTGGTGGCACACGCCTGTAATCCCAGGACAGAGGCAGAAGGATTGCCCTAGAGTTGGAAGCTAGTCTCATTCATGCAGATCTACAGATGGAGCCAGGGCTATAAAGTGAGACCTTCTCAAAAACCATACAGAGCCTGGAGAGACCACTGGAAGAGCAGAGGACCCAGGTCCAGTTCCCAGCACCCACATGGTGGCTCACAATGGTCTAACTCCCTCTCCAGGGGATCCAGTGCCCCCTTCTGGCCTCTAGGGCATTGCACACACACGGTGCACATATATGCACACAAGTTCATAAACTATCAATAATAAAAACAAAAAATTCCCAAATACAAAACGGTAGAAAGCCATGGGTTCAATCCCCTTCCCCCCACACACAAAAAAGGAAAGGAATTGAATTTGTCCGTTTATGTTTTGGGTTGTGAGCCTCACTGTTAATGGTTGAACCATCTCTCCAGAACCCATTTATCCATTTTTATTGTTTATATGTGTGCGCATGATCGGGGAGGGAGCAAGCACACATGCACTGATGCAGGTATGGAGGTCTTCTGACAGCTTTGTGAGGTTGCTTCTCCCTTTCATCTTTCCCGGGGTTCCAGAGATGGAGTTCCAATTTCCAGGCTCTCCCAGATAAGCTGCCTCACGGGCCCAGGCATCGAGAACATGATGGTGGCTCAGGAAGAGAGGGACACAGAGGAAGCATGGGTCGTGGCATGGGGGTGGGGTTGAGGATGAGGATGGGTTGGTAGTATGGGTTGGCTGTGTCCCCTCAACCAAGCTGTGACTTCTAGTCTTCCAGTATTACGAATGTGACCTCAGTTAGAAATACGATCTTCCCAGACATCATGGGCACAGCTCCTAAGCCAAAGGTTGGTGTTCTTAAGAACAGAAAACTGGGGGTAAGGACAGGGCTCAGCAGGTAAAGGCACTGGCTACCAAGCCTAACAAACTGAGTTTGATCTTCCGGATCCACACAGTGGGAGGAGAGAATTGACTCTTGCAAGTTATTTTCAGTCACACACACACACACACACACACACACACACACACAGAGAGAGAGAGAGAGAGAGAGAGAGAGAGAGAGAGAGAGAGAGGAACGAGAGGGGGGCAATTCCACACAAGGATGAAAGATCGGAAGGATGAGTCTCCAGTTCCAAGGCAGGAAGACTTCCAGCAGCCAGCCAGAGCTGGGAAGAGGCATAGAAGAGTCCCCTGCAGGACGCCTGTTGTGTGCGTCCTGGAACCAACTATCTCTACTCTCTAAGGCACCCATGGTGGCCATAGGAAGTAACCCAGGTACTGCGGGACTCGGGGTGAGCAGCTGGGGCGGGAGTTTTTGAAAAGCAAGTCTGAACATGACATTGAAGCTGGAGGTGGAGGGAGGAGGTGAGGTTCAGAAAGGAATGGGTGGGAATGATGCTATGCAGCCTGAGCTAGGGCTGGGGTGGGGTGTGGGGTGAAGCTCAGGGCCAGGCGGTCTTAGGCTGGGGAGGAAAAGAGACTGGGGGCTGGGGAAGGGGGAAACGGGGCCTTAAGAGTTCAGGAGCATGGGACATGCTAGCTGGATTTTCACTTGGTGTCAGACATGGACATGAGAAGTTGGAAATGGCCTTTGTGGTCGTTAGCATTCATCGTGTGTGTGTGTGTGTGTGTGTGTGTGTGTGTGTGTGTGTGTGTGCAGTTATTTGGGTTCCAAGGATTCAACTCGTGTCGTCAGGATTGTGCAGCAAGCACCTTAACAAACTGAGCCATCTTACTGACCCAAATACGGACTTTTGGAGGGAAGGGTGATTGGACATGGGCTGTGTGACACAGAGGAAGACTGGCATGAGATTAGGTAGAAAGAAAGGGGACCCCACCCCTAAGGGTTGATGGGTGCAGCAGTGAGCCCCCTACTTCTGCATCAAGAGTCCCCACTCACTCACCAGACAGTGGTTCCTTCATCTTTGGGGGCTCCGGGACTTTGGGTGGGGGCTCAGGGGCCGCCTCACCTGCAGGTACCACTCTCTCTGCCAAGGATGCCCGTCGGGGCTTGGGCCCACGACCAAGTCTCAGGAATGCCAATCTTCGAGCGGCTTCTCCAGTTGGCTCCTCATCGCCGTGGGTTCGGAACCCCTGAAGTCGGGTCAGGAGGCCAAAATCGGCTGAGCTCCTTCGTATGCCTGGTGTCAGCACACGGCCCAAGAAAGAGCGGCCTTGCCCATCCCCGGGGCTGCCTGCTCGCCGGCCCGAGGTCCAGCCCAGTCGGAAATGGGCCAGACCAGCGAGCTTCTCCAGCGTGGCCCGCCGGCCGCACGACGTCCCATTGGGCAGTGTCCCCGGCTCCCGAGCTTCTTCTTCCAGCGCTGGAGCATCTTCAAAGGGGTTGCGAGAGGACCGCAGGGGCAGGGTCCCTGCCCGTGGCACCTTAGGGTCTCCCACCCCCAGACTCTTCAGGATTGGCATTTTGACAGGCTGGTACCTGGAGAAAAATAATGACCAAAGTGGTGTGGGTGACGGTGTCTGTCCTTGTGTGCTGAGGGCTTTGATTAGACGGTGCCAGGCACAGGTCTGGACACTTAGAGGTTACAAGCCAGGCATCCTTGCACCTCCTTAATTCCAGCATATGGAGCTGAGCAAGAGAATCGAGAGTCCTAGGCAAGCCAGGGATGCCTAAGGGCAACTGATCTCAAAACTTTGAAGACAAAGACAGGTGTGGCAGTGACCCTTGGTACTGAGCACTGGGGAGGTGGGGGCAGAAGGATCAGGAGTTCAAAGCCTTTAATGGCTACACTGAGGTTTTAGGGCAGCTTGAACTAAACCACGTGAAACTCTCCCTGTGCCACACACCTCTCTTTCTTGCTCTCTCTCACACACGCACATATATACACTCTCTTACACACACACATATACACACTCTCTCACACACATATACACACTCACACACACACATATATACACTCTCTCACACACACATATATACACTCTCTCACACACATATATACACTCTCACACACACATATATACTCTCTCACACACACATATATACACTCTCTTACACACACACATATATACACTCTTACACACATACCCTCTCTCTCTCACACACACACAAAGCTGATGATATTAAGATAAAAAGGATGGATGTGGTGACACAGCCCTATAATCCCAGCAGTCTAGAGACAGAAACAGGAGGATCGACACCTGTGCAGCAACACGGTCATTGGGAGCTGCAGGCCAGCAAGACTAGATAAAACAACAAACAAACAAACAGCAACTAGGAGCAAAATAAAACAAAAACTGTAATAGGGGTGTGGCTCACAGGTAGAGCTCCTGCCTAGAATCCCCCAGTGAGGGGCTGGGGTGTGGCTCAGTGGTAGAGCCCCTGCCCAGCTTGCACAGGCTCTGGGTATGATACTCAACACTGCCAAAAGACAAGAAACTTAGTGGGTCTTGGGATCCACTCTTGGCAGCCTGTGGGGATACAACTGTGACAGTTAGGCCAGAGCCAACCACACAGGGCTCAGTGTCCTGCGTCCTGTCCATCTCTATGTCTCCATCTCTGGTCCTTTGTCCCTCCCTATACCCTCCTCACAACTGGAAACTATGACCACTTCTCTGCCCCAGACTCAGGTTTTTGTTTTGTTTTGTTTCAGACAGAAGCACAGGCTGACCTAAGACTTGTTATGTACCTTCAGATGGCCTCAAACTTGAGGTGATCCTCCTGTCTCAGTCTTCTAGGTATGCCTACAGCTATGAGCCACCATATCAAGCTTATTTTAATTTTCGAGGTAGAAATCACATAGTATAGGTTGGCCTTGAACTCCCGATCCTCTTGCCTCCACTTCTGGGATATCAGTATTGCACCACCATGCCCTTTCAGCTTCTTGGCACTTGTAGCTCAGCTTTGAAAATTTCCACATAGCATAAACCTGATCCTTCCCCTCCGGAACCTTCCATAGCTCCCCAGTGCCATTGGTACGACGTTCAGGTCCCTCATCAGAGCCCTGGGGTCTGCGGGCTGGGCTGCACACCTCCCTGGAGCTAATAAATCCCCTGGTTCCTCTTCTCTGGGCTGTGTCTCCAGGTCTCCCCACATGGAGCCAGGTCTCCATGCTTTGGAGCTCAGTTCCAAGGCTGCCTCCTCCAGGAAGTCCTTCTGACCCTTGGGTCTCTTGACCCTGGGCTCCCCATGGTTCCCTCTATGGTGGTCCTGTCTGGGGACAGGTCTGCTTCTGGACTAAGAGCCTGGGGCAGGCAGGGCAGGGCTTGTGTCCTCCGTCACTCCTGTGTCCCTGGCTCAGAGCATGGGTCAGGCACTCTGGAATGGGTGCTAACAGGAAGCAAAGGAAGGAAGGAGGCAGACAGTTCATTCCTTGGGGGGGAGGAGGTCATGAGGAGCGGGCCACACAGGACCTGAACTCTGTGACAAGGGACTTGGGCTGTTTCCCAAGGGAAACACTGTGACCTTACCTTGTTGTCAGCATTGTGCCCAGAACTCAGGGCCTGGTGGATGAGGGCCCATGCCCCACCATCGAGCTATACCCTGGATTATCATTCTAACTGTATGCATACTGTGTGTGTGTGGACGCGGTCTGGAATGTCACAGCACATATGAGGTAGCCAGTTTCTCGATCTCAGACCCTCAGTCTTGGCCGCAAGCACCTTTACCCACTGAGATTTCTCAGGGACCCCTTGTTTCTTTTCTTTTCCTTTCCTTTTTTTTTGTAAAATGCACCCTTCAGAGTCAGCAAGATGGCAGAGACAGATAAATCTCTGTGAATTTGAGGCCAGCCTGATTTATATAGAGGTCTTTATAGTTCTAGCCAACCAGAACCTCACTGTATAGACTGTATCCAAAATAAATAAATAAATAAGATAATGCCGCTTCCCAGGGCAAAGGATGCAACTCAACAGCAGAGCTCTTTCCTGGTACACGTTTGTCCCTGGATCCCATCCTCAGCACCACAAAAACAACAAAACAAAACAAACAAAAACCCCCAACAAAATAAATTAAATGATTGATGAAGTACTCCACACATTTAGAAAAGTATTAAAAACAAAATTAGTAGTCCCGCATAATAGCTCAGAGCTCAGGAGTTCAAAGCCAGCCTGGGCCACACAGTGAGTTCCAGGATAGCCTGGAATGCAGAATGAGACCCTGTCTCACAAAACCATAAAAGATGGAGGTTGCAGAGTTGGCTCACTGGTCAAGAGCACTGACTGAGGTCCCGAGCTCGATTCCCAGCACCCACACGGCAACTCACAACCATCTGAAACTCCACCCCTGTTCCTATTCTGGCTTCTTCAGACACCAGACATGCAAGTGGTGTGTTGATTACATGTGGGCAGACCATGAAAACAGAAATGGCCTTGCAGTGTCTGTGTCTCGCAGCTCAGCGCTTCCCTTTCCTCTGCATATGTGATGCACCCGTGACGTTTACTGATGTATAGCCACACTGTCTGGTTCACCTGCTTTAAGGGCTGCGTAATATTCCAGACAAAACTGGGTAAATAAACCACTGGATGCTCATTATATTTATATTATATATTATAAGGGCTGGACCCATAGCGAGTTTGTTCAATATTACATTATATATTACATGGGCTAGACCTATAGCGAGTTCGTCATTATATTATATTATATTATATTATATGGGATGGACCCATAGCGAGTGTTCATTATATTATATATTTCATGGGATAGACTCATAGCAAGTTTGTTCACCATATTATATTACATATTACATGGGATGGTCCCATAGCGAGTTTGCAAAGGGATACTGCAGAGCCGTGCACCTTGGAGAGAGGCTACGGCTAAAAGTGCTGGTTTTCGTGGTAGAATCTGCATTCCCACTCTCATCCTCCACTGTTTAGACACACCGTTTTCTAGACGCACCGTTGTCAACCTCCCTCCAGTTTCCTCGGTCCCTATCCCTGAATGAGGCAGTCACCATAGCAACCCTTTGCTTTTGGAGCCCCCACGGCGGTGTACAATCGATACACACTCTCCCATGGGCACACACTATTCACACACCGATTTATTAGTCTTCCGTCTTGTGGAAGGCTCTACATGCCTCACCCAAAAAATGGCTCCAGGGGCCGGTGGGGTGGCTCAGTGGGTAGAGGCACTTGCCGCGGAGCCTGACAACCTGAGTCTGATGCCTCATCTTCACACGGTAGGAGAGAATGAACTACTAAAAGTGTCTTCTGACCTCTACATGTGCACCGCGGCACACGAACGCCTGACACACACGCACACAAACCAACTGTAATGAAAAAGTGGCTCCGTTCCTCCCAGTAACGGCTCCAACGTCCCCCAAACTACCTCCAAGTCCTGTAATGACTGCGGCTCCCAACTGCACCTAGCAATGCCCAGACTTCGTCGGCCACTCACTCTCTGGTACCCCTCAAACCATTCCCAGCACATTCCCGGCATTTCTAAACTTAAGCAGCATTTACCACAACCCCCCCACCTCTTTCCCCTTCCTGACTCCGACACCTCCCTCTGCAACCTGGCTCCGACATCCTGCCCCCTCCAACGCTCTCCGCTGCCTCCCGGTG
Source organism: Chionomys nivalis (assembly GCF_950005125.1). Lineage (NCBI taxonomy): Eukaryota > Metazoa > Chordata > Mammalia > Rodentia > Cricetidae > Chionomys > Chionomys nivalis. The sequence goes on along the minus strand of NC_080087.1, from coordinate 77,672,805 downwards.
CCCAGGCCCCTGACTCACTTCCGAGCCTCTCTCAAGCCCCTAGCCTCCGGGTTCTGCAGGATGTCTAGGCCACCAGTGTTTCCCTCTCCCGGCCCCTCCTCCTCTTCCTCACTGCCAGCCTTTCCCCAAACCCTCATCAGTAATCCTAACACTGTCAAGCCCTCAGCATCGAGCTAGGTATGGTGACACAGCAATCCCAGCACCTGTCCCAGGAGGCTGGGGCGGGAGGACCACAATGCTTTTGACACCCTGGGTACAGACAACCCACAAACCCGGTGTGGTAAGAGCATGCCTTTAATCTTGGCACATGGGAGGTAGAGGCAAGAGGTCAATCTGAGGCACTTGAGATCAAACATCAAAAGCCAAGGCAGGGGATGTGGCTCAGTGGTGCAGCCGGCAGATGCCCGGGGCTTGCAGCTTGCCCGAAACTCCAGATTCCCAATCCAGCATAGGGGGGCACCAGCGGTGCAGACCTGTTTTCCAGGCACTCGAGACACCCATGCCGAGGACCAGAGCATCAGGATCATCCTTGGACATATAGGAGTTTGAGGCCAACCTGGGCTACATGAGACGGGGGAAAATCTCTCTCTCTCTCTCTCTCTCTCTCTCTCTCTCTCTCTCTCTCTCTCATCTACCTACCTATTTATTTGTTTATTTGTTTATGTGTGTTTCTCGAGACAGGGTTTCTCTGTGTCGCCCTGGCAGTCTTGGAACTCGCTCTGTAGATCAGGCTGGCCTCAGATTCACAGAGATCCACCAGCCTCTGCCTCCAGAGTGCTGGGATTAAAGGGATGCACCACTACTGCCCAGATGAAAAATAGTGTTGTTTGTTTGTTTGTTTTAAAGCTCTCAAAGCCTGCATTTGGGAAGTGTTCCTTCCAGGCTAACCGTCCTAAAGCCTGACTCTCGCGGACCTTGATTCCAGCATCTGTGAGCAGCCTCCCTAGCTAATCCTAGCCTTGCTCACTCTCTCTCTTTTTAATTTTATTTATTGATTTACTTATTTTGTGTGGGGGAGGTCCACACATGTCATGGTCTATATGTGGAGGTCTTGTGTAAATTTTGACAGTCAGCTCTCTGCCTTGCAGGTCTCTGAGGTGGAATCCAATTCCTCACGGCAGCAAGCACCTCTAACCACTGAGCAGTCTTGCTAGCCCTGTCTTTTCTTTCTTTTTTCCTTTCTTTCGTTCTTTCTTTCTATTTATTTATTTATCTAGACAGTCTTGATCTCTAATCCAAGCTGGTTGGAAGTCACTATGTAATCCAAACTGGCCAGCCTCCCGCCTAAGCCTCCTTAGTCCTGGGATTGCAGGTATGTGCCCGTAGCCAGGTTTTCTGGGTGCTACCACCCTCATCTTTTGGGAGGCAGCAAGAGCTGGACCCCATCATGCTTCAGCCCCAATCAGAGTCTGTTAGTCCTCCAAGAGCGGCCACAGACTCTACCAGTCCTTCCTCCCTCTCTGGAACCCAGAGCCCTCCAGGCCTGGCCGGCGTGCTGCCTTCTGCCTCTCCCGCAGCGGCCACCAAACTCAGCCTTCAGCCTCCCCCTGCCCATTGAACCCTTCTGCTTTCTAGTCCTGGGTTCTGATGGGGCCCCCATCCTTGGGAGAACCTGGGGGCATGTATTCTTCACCCCCAGACACTCACCTTCTGCTTTCTGTCCGTGCCTGTCCCTCTGTCCCCTCTTGCTGTCCAGTCTTCAGACTACTTGGGCCAAGACTGCTGAGAGCTTGGATCTGAGGAGGGGGGGCTTGGAGGAGGACAGTTTCCTGTCAGGAAGCCCCTCCCTCTCTGGGGCCAGGGGCTGGAAGGCCCCATTATCTGTCTGTCCTCCTAGGCCAGGCTGTGGTTGGGCCCTGCTGTGACAAGGGCCACAGCCCCCTGTTCCCCCTTAGCCCCCCCTCCTAGCTTTGCCGGAATCTGCCCGCCCTTCTGCCTGCTTTTCACGCCTCCCAAGGTAACAACACCATCCTGTGTACCCAGGGGGGGACACCCTGAGCTGGACAGCGGCCACAACTGAGCTCTCGAGTAATGGAGCTGTGGATGGGGTCTCAAGGGAGCATACGTCCCTCTCCCCCACCCCCCGAGACAGAGTTTCTCTGTGTAACAGTCCTGGCTGTCCTAGAACTTGCTTAGTAGACCAGGCTGGCCTCCAACTCACCTCAATCCACCTGCCTATGCCTCCCAAGTGCTGGGATTAAAGGCACGCGTTGCCACTGCCCAGCTTGAATGTGTCCCTCTTGTATTCCATAGTAAGGGACAGGACTCGGAGGAACCCCCGTTGGTCCCAGAGGCTGGGCTTGAGGACCCAGTGGGACAGCCCTGGTGCAGTCTTAAAAATGTAGTTCTTGCCAGGCGGTGGTGGCGCATGCCTTTAATCCCAGCACTTGGGAGGCAGAGGCAGGCGGATCTCTGTGAGTTCGAGATCAGCCTGGTCTACAGAGCTAGTTCCAGGACAGGCTCCAAAGCCACAGAGAAACCCTGTCTCGAAAAACAAAAACAAAACAAAAAACAAACAAACAAAAAAAAAACAAAAAAAATGTAGTTCTTGCTAGGTGGTGGTGACAAACGCCCTTAACCCCAGCACTCAGAAGGAAGAGGCAGGCAGACATCTGTAAGTTCAAGGCCAGCCTGGTCTACAAGAACTAGTTCCAGGGCAAGCTCCACAGCTACAGAGAAAAGAAAGAAAGAAAAAGAAAAAATGTAGTTCTCGTCCTCTGTCCCTGCTGTGGGCCAGTCTCCCAGAGGCCTGGTAACACTGTGCCACGTCCCACAGAGACAGGGTCACTATGTGGCCCAGGCTGGTCAGGAACTCAATACATAAACCAGGCTAGCCTCGAACTCCCAGAAACCCTGCTTCCCAAGTGCTGGAATTAAAGGCATGTGCCACCCTGTCTGACCCTTCTTTGTGTGTGTTTGGTTGGGGTTAGTGTGCTGGAATCGAACTCAGGGCCCTGCACAAGCTGGTCGTGTGCTCTGCCATGAAACTGCTTCCCAGTCCGTGTCTGTATTCTTTACAGATTCCCCGATTCGCCCAATCTAATGTGGATGCAGTGAATCTGACTTTTTTTTTTCTGAGATGGGGTTTCTCTGTGTTGAGTCTGACTCTTTAAAAGAGTGTAATATTGACTGGGGTGGTGGCTCACACCTTTAATCCTAGCACCCCAGCTCTTGGGAGGCAGAGGCCAGCCTGGTCTACAGAGCCAGCTCCAGGACAGGCTCCAAAGCTGCAGAGAAATTCTGTCTCGAAAAACAAAACAAAACAAAACAAAAGTGTACTATTTATTTATTTTATGTGTGTGAGTGACTCAGAAGCATGCAATGCCCAACAGGCTAGAAGGAGACAGAGCCCCTGGAACTGAAGTTACAGACGGTTGTCCCCACTGTTTGCCCACCACTGTGTGTGTTCTGAGACTTGAACCCAGGTCCTCTGCAAGAGCTGAGCCATCTCTCCAGCCCCAAATTCACCCTTTGATGTCTTGCAATTTAGTGGGTCCTGGTGCACTCACAGGGTGGTAGCAGAAGACGCCAGCATCTGAGTCTCGGATGTCTCCATCACTTTGAAGAGAACCCACAGACTCTGACAGTCATTCCACCTCTTCCCAAAGCCGCGGGAACCAGGAATCCAGGGCTTGAGTTTCTCGGCGGCGGAGCTCCTTCTTTTGAACATTTTGTAGAAAACAAATTGTATGATGTGACCTTTGTGTCCTGCTCCTTTCACTAAATGTTACATTTTCAAGCTTCATCCACTCAGTCTGTGCGTCTAGGATGATAGTGTGTAGGAAGGACTGGAAAGTGGGGGCAGAGAGACAGACCCTAAGAGCGAGTAGGAAGACAACCACCTGCCCCCTGGTGGTGGATGTGGGAACTGCAGCTGTCAGAGCTGGGACCGGGAACGCTTTCGGCTGGATTAGGGTGGGGTGTGCGCTCCACCCTGGGGGTCTCCATTCTACCTTGAACAGTCTTTGGGGAGTCACAAGGCTCCTAGGAACCCACCCAGAGCTCCTCCCTTAACATTATCTAGCTCCCACTTTTATTTTTTTATTTTTATGTATTCATTTTGGGTTTTTTTTTGAGACAGAATTTCTCTGTGTAGCCCTGCTTGTCCTTGAACTCACTTTGTAGACCAGATTGGCCTCCAATTCACAGAGATCCTCCAATTCACAGAGATCCACCTATCTCCACCTCTCGAGTGCTGGGGTTAAAGGCATGGTCATATTATATTGCCCAGGTTACCCTGGAATTCTCTGTGTAGACCAGGCTGGCCTTGAATTCACAGAATCCCTCCTACCTCAGGCTCCCAAGTGCTGGGATGCCAGACGTGTACTACAACTTGAGTTGAAGCTTTTTTTTTTTTAAATATTTATTTATTATGTATACAATATTCTGTCTGTGTGTATTCCTGCTGGCCAGAAGAGGGCACCAGACCTCATTACAGATGGTTGTGAGCCACCATGTGGTTGCTGGGAATTGAACTCAGGACCTCTGGAAGAGCAGGCAATGCTCTTAACCTCTGAGCCATCTCTCCAGCCCCGAAGCTTTTTTTTTTCCCCCGAGAACGGGTTTCTCCGTAGCTTTTTTGGTTCCTGTCCTGGAACTAGCTCTTGTAGACCAGGCTGGCCTCGAACTCACAGAGATCCGCCTGCCTCTGCCTCCCGAGTGCTGGGATTAAAGGTGTGCACCACCACCGCCCAGCCTTGAAGCATTTTATTTATATATGCAGTTTGGTTTGTAGTGTCATCTTGGCTGCATTATTATCGCTGAGAAAAAGAGAAATCATCGCAGTTAAGAGACCAGGGTCCTGAGTTCAAATTCCTAGCACTTGAGAGTCTGGGACAGGAGGATTAAAAGTTGGAGGAGGGCTTGTGCTACATGGTGATATCATGCACAAAAAGAAAAGTGTTTGTCTCGCATATATAATTTCAGGAGGCTAGATGGGAGGATGGCCATAAGTTCAAGGGCAGCCTGGGCTTACGGAATGGAACCCTGCCTCAAAAAAACAAACAACACTTACCTGCCGGGGGAGTTAGTGTGATTGGCAAGGTGGATTTCATTTCTCAAGTGAGGTTTGCCTGGATATGCTGACCCCTCAATTTCCCCCGTGTGGGAGTTGACTGCATAATTTGTGGTAGTGGAAGCTGTGTTCTAGCTCTCCCCTGTTCAAACAAAACCAAACCAACATTCCCAGCACTATAACTGGGAGTAGTGGCTCACCCCTTCCTGAGGTGCACCTCAGCCTCAGCACTCCCTGAGGTGGAGGCAGGAGGATCAAGACCAACCTCAGCCACTCAAGAACTTCCAGGCAGCCTGGGTTATGAGACTCAGTCTCAAATTACCTAAATGCATAGGGCTGGAGGGCTGGCTCAGGGTGAAGGCACTTGCATTTAAGGCTGACTGCCCAAGTTTAGTCCTGGGGACCCAGAGAGCGGGAGGAGACAAATGACTTCCAAACGTTGTCCTCTGACCTCCACATGCACACCCCCAAATTAATAAATTGTTCAATTGTAATAAAAAATAATCTCTGGCCTGCCACTCACTGTTGCTTTAGTCTTTTCTTTTCTACCTTATATATTTATTTGGTGTTGGGTTTTCTGCCTGCATATAAATATGTGCACCGTGTGTGCAGTACCTGTAGAGGCCAGAAGAGGGCATCAGGTTCCCTGTGACTGGAGTTACAGACAGTCATGAGCTGCCATGTGGGTGCTGGGAACTGAACCCAGGTCCTCTGCAAGAGCAGCCAGTGCTCTTAATTGCTAAGTCATCTCTCCAGCCCCGCAACTTGAATATTAATATAATTCACTTACTTGCATAATTTAATTTTTTAGTAATATTTGTGCTTAACAGCTAGTTCCGTAATAATATCCAGTGGGCTAGCTCTAGCACTCTGTCTCTTTCCCCCTCATTCTGTCTGACAGGACCTCATGTAGCTGAGGCTAGTCCCAAACTCACTGTGTAGTTGAGAGGATGTCCTGGAACTTCTGAAACTTCTAGGACACCACCATGCTTGGCAACATCTAATTTTCACAAAAGGAAATTGAGGCTCAGGAAGGCTTTCAAAGACAGTGGGGCAGAGACCTTCCCCCAGCGGCACCTGGCTCTGGACCAGGATTATGTCACCCCCCCCCCCCTTCCCTTCAGCCCACTACGCACGCACGTGCCCTCAGCACGGTTCTCACCGTCTCCAAACCGACCTGGCAGGCCTACATCTGTTTGGGCGTCCAGCCAGGGAGGAAAACGAGGCTCCCGCCCCCCTTAATGTGCACACTGGGAAAGTGAAGCCAGCAAGAGCTGCCTGTCATCCTCAGGGTGAAGTCACTGCACTCCCTACTCCTGGTTCGAAGCTCAGGATGACTTTTTCCCCATGAGACAGGGTCTTGCTGTGTAATCTAGGCTGGTCTCAAGCTCACAGCAATCATCCAAATCTTGGGATGACAGTCACCTCTCTCTCCCCCCCCCCCGCTTTCTCCTTTCTCTCCCTCTCCTCTCTCGTTCTTTATTCCTTTTCTCTGCAGATTTAGACTCCTTGAGTTTCTCTTTGTCTCTTTCGTTTCCTCCCTCTGCCTTGGCTCTCTCTGTCTCTCTCTCTGTCCCCCGTTCTGCCCTCAGTCCTTTTGTCTCTGTCCTTGGCTTCTCTCTGTCCCTCTCTTTGTGACTCTGCTTCTTCCCACCTCGTGTCTGTCCGTGTGTCCCTGTGTCTCTCCCATCTCTCAACGTCTCCCTCTGCTCTCCTCCTCAGCATCTCTCTGCCCTTCTCTTGGCCAGTTACTCCCGGTTCTCCTGTGAGAACTTGCTGGAGAGCGGCGCGCCCAGACCTGCCTCCGCCCCCAGAACTCTCGAGCCAGCCCGGACCTGTACCTTTAAGAGCCGGCAGCGGGGGCGGGGTCTCCCTGGGCCCCGCCCCTCCCATCCCTCCCCCTGACGTCCCTTCCTCCCCGGCCCCTTGGTCGCCTCCCTCTGCCGCCGCCCCGGGCCGGCTCCGCGCCCCCTCCCTGGCCCCCGCCCGTGCACCCTCCCGCTTGCCCGTCGCCCAGATGGCGCCCCGGGGTCCCCTTGCACCTGGCCACTAGGACCCTCGGTGTCTCCTCCCCTCCCCCGTCCTGCCCTCGCTCTCTCGTTTGCTCGCTCAGCGAGGACTCGGGCGTCCACGGCGCCCAGCTTTTTTGAGCTCGCGTCCCCAGGTCGGCTGGGGGGGGAGGGGAAGAAGGGGACCCCAGGATCCCCACCCCCCCCACCCGGCCACCCCTTGTCCCCTTCCCTCCTGGGACCCCAGAGAAGATGTCTTCGAGGACGGCGCTGGCCCCGGGCAACGATCGGAACTCGGACACGGTGAGTGGGGCCCAGCCCCTTGGGGAACCTTGCTTGGGTCCGGCCACGGAACCCCTCATCCCGCCGGGCCACCGGCCCCGCCAGTCCTCGTCCCCTTTCCCTGCTCCGCAGCCCCCACCGACGTTTCCCATGACTTTGAGGCCTCTCTGTTACCTCCTCCCCGCAGCCCCAGCCCAGCCCAGCCCGACCCCTAGGGGCGCCCCTGTCTTTGGACCCTTCTCTTGTCCCTCTGCAGAGCGCTTCCGCCCGGTCTCTTCCCTCCAGGAAGCCCCCTCCCCTGCTGGCCGGAGCCCCTCCCTTCCCCGGCTGCCGTGTCTGTCCCCTCCTGGCTAGTCCGCAGCCTTGCTGGGCTCGACCCTTCCCGGCGCTGCACGTCCCCGGGTCCCCGAAGCGCAGCCCTTGCTCTCCCCCACCCCCCCAACCTCCCACCCAGGCCCGACCCGACTTGGCCCAGCTGTCCTCCCTGCCTCCTGCTTGTCGGGGTGCTGGCTCCCCCTGCCACCCCTAGTCAGTCCCCAGGAGCCGCCTTCCCAAGGAAGCCAAATGCCACCTGGGCCCTGCATGGCTCCTTCAAGGTGTCTGGGCTCCCCGGCTTGGCCCTGCTCGGCCCGGCAGCCCTGTCCTTGGACCCTTGGCTCTTCTGGGCTCCCCTAGGTGCGACCTAGACTCGGCTGGTTTTTCTGCAGGAAGTCTTGGCATCCAAGCTGCAGTCTTCCATCCCGGGCTTGGGTTTCCAGGCCCTGGACCAGGCTGACTCCCGGCCGCCTCAGCTCGCAGGCAAGCTCCAGCCGAGTCTCCCAACTTCACGACCCCTCCTCACCCCCTTCCTTGCCTCCTGTTCACTGGAGCCCTCCCCCTTTCCTTATTAGGCTTTTCTCCTCCGCTTCCTGCCCCCAGGTCTGCACCCCTAGACTTTGGACTGGACCCCAGGCTCTAAGCCTTCCCAAGGTTGCTCTGTCCATGCCTTTGACTTCCTCATGCTGGACCCGTAGCCCCGACTTCTGGGAGTTCTGGGACTCTTGGCTGTTCCCTGTCTCCCATCCCAGGACTTCCTTCCCTCACAGCACGTCCCCCCTCCCCGCTTTTCCCATAATTCATGACAGCTTTCCAGATCCCTCAAAAACAACTCATCAATGCATTCTCGCTGGGACGTGGGTTCCTCCATCACCCTCTCACTGCCAGAGCCCAATCAGACACTTGTTTTGAGACAGGGTCTCATATTGTAAACCTGCCTGTCCTGGAACTCACTCCTAGACCAGGCTGGCCTTGAACTCACAGAGATCCATCTGCCTCTGCCTCCTGAGTACAAGTGTCTCTAATGCCAGTCAGGAATACTTCCCTTTGTCCCTCTCCCCTATTGGCCCAAGTTTCAAGTTGGCGGTTTCAGCCAGCCCCACCCACCTTGGTTCCCCAGTCATTCCAGAGAGGTACCCGCTTCCCGGTTCTTGGGTTCAAATGCTGCCTCCACAGGCCAGTCCGCGTTGTGTCTTCGGGCTCCTGCCCCCACCCCATTCCTGCCTTGGAAAGTGTATTGTGTTGGGGGGGTGGGAGTAACGACTGAGTCCCGCAGTGAATTACTGGAGACATGTGGGTGAAGGCTGGTACATAGGCGGCGCTCACGGCTGTTGGCATGGCTGTGGATCTGAGTCAGGAGGCGGTGCGTTCTCAAACTCCAGCTGTCCTTAGTTGTCAGGGAAGCTTGCAGAGCCTGCTTCAGCCTCAGTTTCCCTGTCAGTGGGTTGATGGCGGCACCTCCCTGGCAGGGACTTCCTCACATCACGTGTTGTGGTTATTGCTACCTTAATTATTCAAATAGACTCAGATTCACATCTCATTGCTGTGTGACCTCAGGCCAGTGACCTCACCTCTCTGAGCCTTGATTTCCAAATCTGTACGATAGCGGCCGGGCCTTCCTCTTTCCTGCGTTCCTAAGATTGTTGGCATGTAGTGGGGATACTCGAATGGGTGGTTCTGTCCCTGGTTCCATTCTGGAAGGATGACTTATGACTGAAGTGACACCCATCTCTTTCTATAGTCTGATGTTACCTGGTGACTGGTGACAGCCACGTGTGGGCATGCTCCTCCACCCGAAGTTCTAGGGCTTGCAGACCAGGGGCCAGCAGTGTTAGGGCACTGGACCTTCAGGAAGGACCCAAGCCAGCTGGTGGTGCTAGCCCATTTTAGCTCCTGCCTCTGACCCCCCCGGGGGGGGGGTCCTCATCCCTTGACCCAGCTACCCTCCCACAGGGGTCCCTGCCATGCAGCTTTCAATGGAATGCCTTCCTGTGTGTGAGGGAGCCCCCTGGCAACATCCAACAGGGATTCTTCTCCAGGCTGTTGGCCCGCCTGCCCCTTGGGGGTGAGGGGGGCGACTGAGAGCAGCCACTGGCATCTGTGAGATCTGGGAGGCTCAGCACTCAGGAACCTGGAGCTCAGGAGCCTGCTCACCCACTGGCCTTGTGCCCTTGAGCAAGGCCTTCTCCCTGCCTGAGCCTTAGGGAAGCTTGAGTCTGGGTTTGAGAATGCTCATAGTGACTGGACCCACCGTGGAGTGGGGTACCAGTGGCATGGGCCGGGACGTGTGGAGGCACCAGCAGTGGAATTCAGAACCACCTGGCCTGAGATAGTCTTTTTTTTTTTTTTTTTTACTGGAAGGGCTTCTGCCTACCATATCCACAGCACTGTGGTGCTGAGGGTAACCAGGGGCTCTACCACCGAGCCACGCCCCCAGCCCCTGATTAACTGCTGAATTATCTCAGCTCTTTCACTATCCCTGAGGCAGGAGCTCACTGAGTTGTTCAGGCTGGCCTTGAACTCACTGCATTATTCAGACAGATCTAGGATTTAAAATCTGATGCCTCTGCTTCCCTAGTTTTGGGGATGACTGACAGACCTGGTGGGCATCGACCTCTTGCCCGTTGTGAGGAAGATGGGTGATGGTGGCTGGTCCCTATCCCATCCCAGCCGCTGTTTCTCCCTGGACTGTGGGAGCACAGGGACCTTCCTCACTGGGCTCTGCTAGGGACTGAGTGTGGGTGAGGTTCCTGCCTGCACAAGCCTTGGCCAGTGGAATCATCCACCTGGTAAACACCACGTTCCCAGGCGTGGTGGAGTAACCAGTAAGCTTAGCTACTTGGGAAACTGAGGCAGGAGGATTTCAAGTTGACAAGACCTTATCTCAAAATTAAGATTAAAATGAGAGTTGGAGGGAGGGATGGGGAGGTGGCTTGCATGGTAAAGTGCTGACTGGGCGAAAACGAGGACCTGAGTTCAGATTCCAGTACCCACGTAAAAGCCAGGCATGGCGGAACATGCCTGTCACCCCAGCACTGGGTGGGGGTTGGGGCGTAGAGATGAGCTGATACTAGGCACTTGCTGGCCAGCCAGTCTAGCTGAAATGACCATCTCTAGGCTCAATGAAGAATGAGTGTTTCCTTTTGGATATACCCAAAGGATGCTCAATCATACCACGAGGATATGTGCTCAGCTATGTTCATAGCAGCATTATTTGTCATAGCCAGAACCTGGAAACAACTTAAATGCCCGTCGACCAAAGAATGAATAAGGAAAATGCGATACATTTACACAATGAAGTACTACACAGCAGAAAAAAATAATGACAACTTGAAATTTGCGGGCAAATGAATGGATCCAAAAAACATTATATTGAGTGTGGTAACCCAGACCCAGAAAGAAAAATGTAATATGTACTCACTCATAAGTGGCTTTTAGACATAAAGCAAAGAAAAACAAGCCTGTATACAATTCACAATCCCAGAGAACGTAGACAACAAAGAGGACCCTAAGAGAGACATGCATGGATCTAATCTACATGGAAAGTAGAAAAAGACGAGATCTCCTGAGTAAATTGGGAGTGTGGTGATCATGGGAGAAGGGTAGGGAGGAGGTAGGGAGGGGAGGGGAGAAAAATATATAGTTCAATTAAAAACAGTTTTGTTATTTTTGTTTTTGTTTTTAAAAAGAAAGTGTTTCAAAAACTAGTGAAGAAAGTAACAGAGGAAGAGTCCCAAAGCTGACCTCTGACCTCCACAGGGGAGCATACCTGCACACACATACAACATACAAGAGAAGGGGTACTAGGGACATAACGCAACGATGGAGCCCCTGCCTAGAATCCCCCAGTGAGGGGCTGGAGTGTGGCTCAGTGTAGAGCCCCTGCCTAGAATCCCCCAGTGAGGGGCTGGGGTGTGGCTCAGTGGTAGAGCCCCTGCCTAGAACCTTCCAGGAGGGGCTGGGGTGTGGCTCAGTGGAGGAGCAATTCTCTAGTACCTGAGAATGAGCCAAAGACAAGAACGGGTGTAGAAGTATGGGTCTGTCTAATGTAACACATGTAAAAAGATGTCAGTTTGGCAGAAATGACTGGGTTCAGATCCCCTCTCCAGATCTCAGTTTCCCCTGACTGTAAAATGGGGACGATGATTCATGGGCTGTCCATGCTTGTGAAATGCTGGTGGCTGCTGTAGGCCTGGCACAGCTTCCCTGCCACGGGAGCCCAAGCCTCAGCTCTCTGGCTGTCCGGCCTTCTCCCTTCCTCCGTGTCCTGTGTCCTGTTTTCCTTCAGCCGTGAGGACGACACAGAGGGAGATCTGGCCAAGAAAGGAAGGCCCAGTCCCTGGAGGTTCCCAATCAGGACAGGGCAGCTGGGCCTGAGCAGGTCACCTCACTGGAGAGGCTGGGGAGGGACAGAGGAGTTGATGGCGTGGGAGATGGCAGGGCAGGGCGCTCGTCCCTCTCAGGCGGGGTGGCGGAGGGCAGTCAGGATGAAACAATGTTTCTTGGAGAGGTGGACAGAATGGCCAGCACAAGACGTTGGGGCAGAATGGAGAGTTCTGTTGTCTGCAGGAGCATCTGGGGCAGCAGGGATGACGAGACAGCCCCCACCCCATCTAAGACTCTCCCAGAAGCTTCCCGAATCTCACCCATTGCAAGTTGATTTCTCTCTTCACATCTACATGTGGGGTGATCAGGAAGGTCAATTAATTAGGTGCAAGCTGGGCGTGGTGGCACAGGCTGGTAATCCCTGCATTGGGAGGCTGAGGCAGGAGGATTTGGAGCTCAGGGCTAGCCTGGGCTACGGGAGACCCTGTCTCAACTGCAACATAAAGTTCAACGTGCATGTATTTCCAGCCCTTGGGAGGCAGAGACAGGAGGATTGTTACATGTTCCAACCCAGCTTGGGCTAGAGAATAACATCCAGGGGCTGGAGAGATGGCTCAGCAGTTAAGAGCACTGATTGCTCTTCTGAAGGTCCTGAGTTCAATTCCCAGCAACCACATAGTGGCTCACAACCACCCATAATGAGATCTGGTGCCCTCTCCTGACCTACAGGCAGGAGGATACTGCATAAATAAATAAATAAAATAAATAAATAAATAAATAAATAAAATGAAAAAAGAGAATAAGATCCAGTACCCAAAAAAAGAAAGAGGAAAAAAAAATGTCAATAAATAGGGTACCACAAGAGAGCCAAACACTGTTGAAATAGATCCTGTGACAGTGGTTTAAGCTCACTTCCAGGTACTTGGTAAGTTCAAGGCCAGCCTGGGCCGCTTGAAGCTCCCTCTCAAAAAAAAAAAAAAAAAAAAAAAAAACAAAGAAAGAAAAATGCAAAAAATGTGTTGCTGGAGGGTTTTTTGTTTGTTTGGCTTTAGGTTTGGTTTGTTTTGGTTGTTCAAGACAGGTTTCTCTGTGTTGCTTTGGAGCCTGTTCTGGAACTCTGTAGGGAAGACAGCCTGGTCCCCAAACGGAGATCGGCCTGCCTCTACCTCCCAAGTGCTGGGGTTAAAGGCTTGGGCCACCACCCTCGGGCTCATTGCTAGAGTTTTCTATGTAACATTTTCAAACCCTGGAAAGCTGGGCATTGGGTAGTGAGGCGACCACCATAAAAATGTCCGGACGGTCAGCTGGGAATGAGGTAAGGACATGTTTGCGGGGTGTAGAATTGAGGGGCTAGAAGGCCGGGTGCGGTGACTACGGGCCTGTAATCTCAGAACTTGATGGGCCAAGGCTGAGTATCAGGAATTCAAAGTCAGCCTTGGCTACATAGCAAGTTGGGGAGCAGCCTGACCTATGTGAGACCCTCTCTCAACTTCCCCATTCTCCACCCCAAGGAAAACAGACTTGGGGCTGAACCAGGGGTGTTGACGGATGAAATGGGGTGTTTGGAATTTGTGCTGGCCAGAAAGGGAGTGTTGTGTCTGGATGGAGGTTAATGTTCATTCGGGGTTGAGGTCAGCAACGTTTTGAAGAAGAATGTAGTCTGAGGGTGCTGGCGGTCGCATGAGTGAGAAGGGGAGAGTGGGGCTCTTTAGAAGCCCCCATTTTGTGCGTTGCTAGGCATAAAACCCTGAGCCGTGCGCTAGGGCACCAAGCACTCCACCTACCATTGAAATCCTTCCCCAGCACTTGGTTTTTCCTTAGACGAGGCCATGTGGAGCCCAGTGTGGTGGTTCATGGTGGCCATCCGAGCCATTGAGACGTGGAGGCAGGCGTCTGGGACGTCACCCTTGGCTACATAACCACTTTAAAGCCAGCCTGGGCTTCAGAAGAGCTTGTCTCAACAAAACAAAGGAGTAGCTTGCTATGTAGGTAGCCCAGGCTAGCCTGGAACTCAGCCTGTAAGGGCTGGGTACTCCTGATCCACCTACCTGCACTCTCCATCCAGAGTGCTAGAACCTAGGGTGTAATGCCTGCCATCAAGCACAGCCCTACTGGAGACCTTTGTGGGAAAAGGGGGTGCCCCCAAAGCATAGTTTTTATATGGCCCGAGTTTGCAAAGGGGCAGGAGGGCACACTGGCCAGAGCTCCAGAGAGCTACCCACCCTGGCCCTCGGGCGCCACTGTAGTGGGGTGGACTGGGATAATTCATATGCTTCTCTACCCACAGCATGGCACCTTGGGCAGTGGCCGCTCCTCAGACAAAGGGCCATCCTGGTCCAGCCGATCCTTGGGTGCCCGTTGCCGGAACTCTATCGCGTCCTGCCCCGAGGAACAACCCCATGTGGGCAACTACCGCCTGCTGAGGACCATCGGAAAGGGCAACTTCGCCAAAGTCAAGCTGGCCCGGCATATCCTGACAGGTCGGGAGGTAAGTGTGGGTGACCGAGGGACGCAGGACATGGGAGTTCAGGAGGTGTGAGGTCTGGACTGGTCCCGCTTGGCCTTCTAACCGTAGAGAATTCCCCCATGTGCTCTGAATTAAAGTTGGTTTTGTTTTGTATGGAAACAGGGTCTCTCTACAGAGCCCTGGCTGCCCTGGAACTCCCTATGTAATCTAGGCTGGCCTTGAACTCCTGGAGAGCCACCTGCATCTGCCTCCTGAGTGATGGGATTAAAGGCGTGTGTCACTAGGCCTGACCTAAAATTTAAAGTTTTTTTTTTTTTTTTTTTAAGTTTTGGAGCCTGTCCTGGAACTAGCTCTTGTAGACCAGGCTGGCCTCGAACTCACAGAGATCCCTGCCTCTGCCTCCTGAATGCTGGGATTAAAGGCGCGTACCACTACTGCCCGGCTTAAAATTCTTTTTAATGTTATTTTTATTTTTCATTTTGTTTTTTGAGATAGGGTTTTTTCTGTGTAGTCCTAGAACTTGCTCAGAACTCGAAGATCTGCCTACCTCTGCCTTCTGAGTTCTGGAATTAAAGGCATGTGCTTGCCATGCCTGGCTTTTAATGTTATTTTGAATTTCATGTGTGCATGCGTGCACGCACATGGCCAGAAGCGGGTGTAAGATCTTCTGGAGCTGGAGCCGCAGACCCTTGTGAGCTTCCTGACATGGTGCTGGGACAGACACTTTTCTCCTGGAGAGCAGTAAGCACTCTTAAGTACTGAGCTGTCCAGCCTCAGCTTGCTCAGATTTTTCCAGAACAGCCCCAGTAGGAAAAGAGGGTTACAAGTTTCTTGCCTGCCTGCCTTCCTCTTTGGGTTTTGCATGTTTTTGTTGTCTTGTATCTTTGTTGTATATATGTGTGTAAGAGGGAGGGACCAGACATGACATCAGGTATCTTTGCCCCCTCACCTGTTTGCCTTGTGACAGGTTCTTTCACTAAAATGGGACACGCTACTGGCATCCGCTGTCCTGCCTCTCACTCCGTCCAATGCTGAGGGGCTGGGGTATGGCTCAGTGGTAGACCTCCTGCCTAGAATCCCCCAGTGAGGGGCTGGGGTGCGGCTCTAGGTAGAGCTCCTGCCTAGAATCCCCAGTGAGGGGCTGGGAGTGTGGCTCTGTGGTAGAGCCCCAGCCTAGAATCCCCCAGTGAGGGGCTGGGGTGTGGCTCAGTGGTAGAGGGAGTTGCTTGGCTTGTACAAGGCCTCAGGTTTGATGCCCAGGACCACATAAACAATACAACCCAGAACTCTAAGAACCAGGTCGTGGTGGTGCACATGCCTTTAATCCCAGCACTCAAGAGGCAGAGGCAGGTGGATCTCCATGAGTTGGAAGGCCAGCCTGATCTACAGAGTTCATTCCAGTTCGTCGGGGCATTTTTTTTTTTTTTTTGGTTTTTCGAGACAGGGTTTCTCTGTGGCTTTGGAGCCTGTCCTGGAACTAGCTCTTGTAGACCTGGCTGGTCTCGAACTCACAGAGATCCACCTGCCTCTGCCTCCCGACTGCTGGGATTAAAGGCGTGCACCACCACCGCCCGGCTCATCGGGGCTTTTTAAGAAGCAAAACAAATCCTAAGAAACAGACCAGCAGGCTGATCATCAGTGTAAATTCAAATTAAAACCCTTTTCTTTTTTGCGATAGGGTTTTCTAGATTGACCAAGGCTTAAGTCAAAGCTCCTTTTAGTTTTAATTTCATTTATCTGTTTTGTGAGTGCACATTTGTCCAGAGAGGTCTGAGGACACCCTGCAGGAATGCATCCTCCCCTCGCCTCCCCCCACCCCCCAGCATCTCAGACACAGTACTGGGGATGGAATCCCGCAAAAGCCTTAGCACACCAGCCCTGTGATGGCAGCGCTGGGCCCCTCCCAGGAAAGCCAAGTTCTTTGTCGTTCCACAATTTATTCCTGTGCTCCATCACCTTCACACATGAAAGGCACCATATGATCGTCTCAGTGCTGGCATGGAACGTGCCTGACAGAATTCTCAAAAACCCGTGTGTGCGAATCCCGCAAGGGCACGGGACCCACTCCCGAGGCGCGAGCACAGGCTGTTCTCCATATGTGGGTGTGGACTCCATTCCAGAGGTTGTATCCCCCCCCATTATATTTATTTTAAATTTAAATTTTTACTTTTTTTTTTTTCCTTTTTGAGACAGGGTCTCACTGTGTAGTCTTGGCTGGCCTAGAACTTACGGAGATTCCCCTGCCTCTGCCCTCCAAGTGTTCCACCACACCTGATATAAAATTCGTTTGTTTACTTACTTATCTAAATTGTGTGTTTGTGTTTCTGTGGGTGGATGTGTGCACAAGAGGGCAGGGGCCCAAGGAGGCCAGAAGATGTTAGGCGTCTTGTCACTAGACTTGCTGATGGTTGGGAGCTGCCAGGCGGGTGCTGGGAACTGACGTCGGCGGGGCCCTCTGCAGGAGCAGTCACGGTGCTGAATGCCTCTCCAGCCCCTCCTGGCCTGGAACTTGCTGTATAGACCAGGCTGGTCCTTCCCTCTGCCTCCACATTGTTGGTGGTGATAGGCATGGACCACCATTCTCAGCTCCATTAAGGCTTTAACATTCGATATTTCAGAAAGTTTGAAATAATGCTGCATGCCTCTCGTGTAGACCAGGCTGGCCCCAAATTTGCTATGTGATCTGAGCTGGGGGATTTTGACTTTCCCGCCTTCTTCCACCTCTAGGTCGCTATCAAGATCATCGATAAAACCCAGCTAAACCCCAGTAGCCTGCAGAAGGTGAGGCCCAGGGAAGGGAATGGGGCGGGAAACACAGTTTGGGTAGAACTCAGACTTAACCGGGACTGGGGGGGATCCCCAAAGCCACCACCCCTCACTACTGTCTGTTTTTCTTTTCTGGCCTTGCCCAGCTGTTCAGAGAAGTCCGAATCATGAAGGGACTCAACCACCCCAACATCGGTGAGGAGGTCGGAGCCGGCCTGGGAGCCGCCGTGGTGGGGCCTTGGGAAGGGGGAGTGGGGCTGTATTAGAGACCCAACTGCTGTGGCGCCGTCGTTCCTGTGTGACTTAGCTTCTCTGAGCCTGTGTTTTGTCTTCTGAGTACGGATCTGCGGATCTGTATCAAGGCTCGCACACTGCATTCGGGTCTATGTGAACCGCGCATACAGTGTCATTAGGCAGGGGGGAACACACGTTAGCTCCCCTGGAGGTGGCCCTGACCTGTATTTACTGCTTAACTGCTGATTGCTGGCAACGTGGGCACAGATCCCAGCCTCATCGAGCTGAAACTGTCGTGTAGAGAAAGGCAGGCTGAGCAGCATAGAAAACCTGGCCACAAGTAGGGAGCCACTGAGGGTTCCGGGGGAAGGCGTGTGATGATTGGCAGGTGGCTGTGGGGTCTGGGAGAACGGCCGCCCTTCCACTCTCACCTAACCCTGCCCGCTCCTCCTCCCCCTCCCAGTAAAGCTCTTCGAGGTGATAGAGACGGAGAAGACGCTGTACCTCGTGATGGAATATGCCAGCGCAGGTGAGGCCCCACCCCCACGCCCTGCTCCCACACCCCTGCACCCCACACCCTGCTCCCACACCCCTGTACCCCACGTCCTGCTCTCACACCCTCTGCACCCCATGCCCTGCTCCCACACCCCTGGATCCCAAGCCCTGCTCCCACACCCCTGCACCACACGCCCTGCTCTCACACACTCTCTACACCCCAATGTCCTGTTTTTGCACCCCTCATGCCATCTGGCTCCAGCCTTGACCCCTGTCCCCCCATCTGCAGGAGAAGTGTTCGACTACCTCGTGTCGCACGGCCGCATGAAGGAGAAGGAGGCCCGGGCCAAGTTCCGACAGGTGAGACAAGGCGCCGCCCACCCCAGCTCCTGGGAAGAAGGTCTGAGTGAGGACCAAGGAGGGCACTCTGCAGATGCCTGTGCACAGGGGTGAGGTGTGCAGGGGCTCAGGTGGGAGGAAGCTGTTGGGGACCCAGGGAAGCTGGTGATGAGCGTGGGTATACAGGTGTGTGGATGTGGAGACTGGGGTGAGGGTGGAAGGATGGGAAAAGTACCAGAATATGGATGGCAGAGCTGGGGTGTCCCAGCACTCAGGATGGGGTCAGTGGCTCAGGAGCTCAAGGTCATCCTCAGCTACCTCAGCTCGAGGCTAGCCTGGGCTGCATGGGACCCTGTCGTGAAAGAAAGGCTGGGGAGCTGGCTCAGCAGGTGCAGGACTGCTGAGCCAGCCACAGACCAGAGTTTGGCTCCCTGACACCGGTGGGGTGAACAGGAGGGGTGGGCATGGTGGCTAACCTCCGTCCCAGCACTCAGGAGACAGACGGGCTCACTGTGGCTGGGGAACTGCACTAGCTTGATTGACAAGCTCTGAGTTCAGCCAGAGAGACACCTTTGCCCAGTAAATAATGTGGAAAACAGTCGAGGAAGACCTCATGTCCACCTCTGGCCTCCACACTCATGTACACACACGCGTGTGTGTGAGTGTGCAGAAACACACACACAATCTCAGAAGACACAGAAAGGTCTGTGGGCCCTTTATGAGGTGCGTGTGTATGTGTGTGGGGGGGTGATAGCTGCGTGTACTGGAGGGCAGGGTGGGAGTGGGGCTTCAGGGCAGCAGGGCCTGCAGGTGCTGTGTTGGGTGGGTCATGCAGTGCCCTGGTGTGGAAGATTCCATGAAGGGCACAAGTCGGGGTGTGTACATTGGTGGGTGAGAGTGTATCTGGAGGGAGAGGACACACCAGAAGTCAGTGTGCAGTGTGAGGATATGCAGTGTGAGGCCTGGATGCGCAGATGTGAGGGACAGATTCAGGGTGCAGAGATCCAGTACAGGTGTGAGACACACAGGCATGTCAGCCCGTGTGACCTGCGAGTGAAGCGTGAGAGCGCCCTTTGTACAGGGTAGGACCTCCTTCAGGGGCTGCCTTTTGGGGGTGAGGATGGTAGCCCTAGTGACTTGGGCCCACACACCTGTTTCCGACAGGGACACTTGGGGAGTTTCCACACATGGCCTAGTCCCATAGACGTGTGTGTGTGTGTGCGCGCGCGTGTGCGTGTGCGCGTGCGTGTGATCTGACTGAATTTCAGGTGTCAGGTGCTGGAGTTTGCCTGGGTCCCCTGTTCTCTGACCTGACTGAGGCCCCAGGGGGGTGTACCGGGTGTGGCGGTCAGCCTCGGTGGTGGCTTCAGCGCTGCCAACTGTCTTCTACCGCAGATCGTGTCCGCCGTGCACTACTGTCACCAGAAGAACATTGTACACAGGGATCTGAAGGTAAGCCCCTCCCACCGTGACCAGGCACCCCAGCCCTGCCAGCTCCCCGGCTGCCACCCAGTGCCCAGGGTTCTTTCCCAGGCCTTTGTGAGGTGGGAGGACTGGGACCAAGTGTCCTGGGCTGGTCTCAGAAGGGCGGGTGAGATAAGGTATCAGTATTGGGCCTTGGGGCCTTGAGGTGCCTCTGACATTGTTCCTTCTCCCGTCCGCTGGCGTCTGTGAGAACTTGGCTTTCAGGCCCAGGTCAATTCCACAGGGTCTTGGGATCTTAGGGTGACAGAGAGGCCACAGCGCCAGCACCAGGGCATGGGAAAGCGACCCCTAGGGCCCAGCCTCCTGCTGCAGCCAAGCCTGGCAGCCTCTCTGGCTTTTCCTCAGACCCCAATCAAAGCACACAGAAATCTAAGACCTGATAGTCTGGTAGGCTCCATGCAAGCCGGTCTGGGTTACCCTTCGTCAGCACCTACCATGTGCTGGGCTGGGCACTAAGGGCTTTAAAGACAAACCCTGAAGTCTGAAGACCCTGGGGGAGGGTCCAGAGGTGGCTTAGTGGATAAAGATGCTTGCTGTTCCCGCCCACCAGCCCTTCAATCCCCAGGGACCCATGTGCTGGAAGGAGAGAGAACTGACCCTGTAGTTAACCTTTGACCTCCGCAGGTCATGTGCACCTCCCATCCCACTCCCTAGTCGAGTGCATACAATAATAAAAAATCAACACCAGAAACCCTGGGGCTAGCCCAGAATAGCAGCGCCTGAGATCCCAGAACACAGGAGGCAGAGGCAGGAGGAGTTCAAGGCCAAGGGCTATGAACTCAGTTTGTCCTAGAGTGTTTTGTTTGACACTTGCAAGGTCCTGTATTCAGGTTCAACCACAGGGGGCAAAAGGGGTCAGCAGAGTTTAAGGCCAGCCTCAACTCTGTGAGACCCTGTCTCAAAATAGTTAACAACAACCAAGAAAAAAAAAAGAAAAAAGAAAAAAAAACCTCTGGGAGAAGTTGGGTGTGGTGGATCTCACCTGTAATTCCAGCTCTCGGGAGAAGGAGGCAGGACAGTTGGGAGGGTAGTCTTGGCTATGTAGTGAGGTCAAAGCCACCTTGAACCACATAGACCCTGTCTCAACAACACAAAAAGGAATCCCCCTTGCAGACATTTTAAATAGTCTTCAAAGACATGAAGCCCACTGTGGAATGGCTTTGGATACTTGTACTGTCTGTGACTGGATGCTTGCTCCATGAGGCAGGGTGAGGCAGGCACTTTGCCAGCATCACCTCCTAGGTTGATGAGGAGAATTAATCTGGAGGTTGCTCGCCACCTAGTGGAGGAGACTGGAATTGACCAGAGTGGTTTCCCAGGTCCTGCTGGTGGCAGCCTCATCCAAGGCCATCAGAACTAAGGTGAAGGCTGGACTGTGGCGCCTCAGATGTCAGGAAAGAAAATGTGACCAGGCTGCGGGCACGGCTCAGTATGAAGAGCGATGACCTAGCGTTGCCAGAACCACAGGCTGCATTAACAAGCGCACATAAACTGGGTGTGGTGACTCGTGCCTGTAATCCCAGCCTTGGGGAGTCAGAGGCAGGAGCAGGGCCAGTTAGGTCAGCCAGGCTCAGAGCGAACCTCTGTCTTGATCCGCTGGCCTTCTCTTCCCTCTCAGGCTGAGAACCTGTTGCTGGATGCCGAGGCCAACATCAAAATCGCCGACTTTGGCTTCAGCAATGAGTTCACACTGGGGTCGAAGTTGGACACGTTCTGTGGGAGCCCACCGTACGCCGCCCCAGAGCTGTTCCAGGGCAAGAAGTACGATGGGCCAGAGGTGGACATCTGGAGCCTGGGCGTCATCCTCTACACGCTGGTCAGCGGCTCCCTGCCCTTTGATGGGCACAACCTTAAGGTGCCAGGGACAGGGCGGGCAGGGGCAGGGGTGACTTGGGTGCCTGCCTACAGGCCAAGCCCATGGGACCAGTGATATTGGGGCTCAAGCTGTGAGCTGCTCAGCTACTGGATTTGAGTTCTAGTCTTGGCCAGCTCTGGGGAAAAACAAATCATTAGAAACTTTGGGTCATGCCCCATCTAAGGCTTTTCAGATCTATTGTGTGTGACAGGCAGAAACACAGCAGGAGGGGTGAGCCTCAAGACCTGCGACAGAGGCCAGGGTAGGGTTTCATTTCTGTGCAATGCCCAGAATAGGGAAGTCCATTTAAAGTGGGAGCAGAGTGGTGGATGCCTAAGGTCAGGATGGGGGAGGGGAGAGCAGCTAAAGGGCTGCTAAAGTTTGCTGTGCGTAGGATGGAACTGAGGGTCAAGTGCTCTACCCCTGAGCCACGCCTCAGCCCCTCACTGGGGGATTCTAGGCAGGGGGTCTACCCCTGAGCCACGCCCCAGCCCCTCACTGGGGGATTCTAGGCAGGGGCTCTACCACTGAGCTACACCCCAGCCCTCACTGGGGGGTTCTAGGCAGGGACTCTACCACTGAGCCACTTTCATAGGGCTTCTTTTAAAATGATAAAAAAAAAAAATACTCTGAAATTATTAGTGGTGATGATTTTGCACTCAGCAGACACACTACAACTCCTCAGAGTTGTGCTTTTACGAATGGTTTTTGTTGTAACATTGTATAGAATGGGATATGCCTGTCATTCTAGCCCCGAAGAGACTGAGGCAGGGGCTGACCTGCATCTTAGTGACACACTGTCTCAACAGAAGTCAAAGGGCGCTGAGGCTGTAGCCGGTTCAGGAAGCCCTGGGTTGCTCCCTCAGCACCACAAAAAACAAAAGGTGCACAAAAAGATTTCATCTTAGTTTACCGGACATTTCTACAGTGGATCTCAGCAGAAACAAAAGGAATGAGCAAAATAGAAAATCTTTATCAGTGGCTGCCCGGTTCTAGGGAGGAACCCAGAACCCAGATAACTGGAAGTTACTGGAACTGTGGGGAGGGTGTCATCAGATTGATTTGAAGCTTTTTTTTTTTGCCCCCTTTGAAGTTTTGCTTTGAAACATTGCCAAGACACAGAAAAGCTGCAAAGAGAGAATAGAGACGGCCAGTCCTTTTCAGGAGGGCCATGCTGGCTGACATCCAGCCGAGGGCTGCTGCTGTCACTGCGTACGCACGTAGCTATTGTCATTATTGATGGCCTGCTGGACAGTTCATTGTAGACACTGTATCCCTCCGTCCTTCAAGGCTGAGGCAGTTATCTCCTCAGACTATGGACATTTTCCTGTGGCTGGTCACACACAGGAAATGCAACATTGAAACAGTGCTGACCCTCATCCTACCAGCCACAGTTAGAAATCATTTGTCTGAGGAATACTGAGCCACACCCCAGCCCCTCACTGGGGGATTCTAGGCAGGGGCTCTACCACTGAGCCACACCCCCAGCCCCTCACTGGGGGATTCTAGGCAGGGGCTCTACCACTGAGCCATGACCCTAACCCTTCTCTGGGGCACTAAGTGATCTGACTTGTGATTGGCTTCCGGTCAGTGATTTTCAGAGTGTCCCTCAGTTGGTCTTTTGTCTCTTGTTGAGTAGTTCCTGGAGGAATTCCTCAGCAGCTCCCTGTGCCAGGGAGGACTGGCCGCTGCAGGAGAGTGTGTGGGCAGGAACTGTTTTTAACTTTTTGTCCCAGCATAAAGAGCTGAGCCCTTTGTCCCTCGGTCAGCCCCTCCTTTTGTCCAAGACTCCGTAACAGCAGCCTCCCTCTCCCTTGTTGAGGCAAAGCTGCAATGTGCTTGAGGGGTCCCGGAGCACAGAGAAGGAAGTTTAAATATAAGCCAAACCTTTTCAAAGGCTCAGGCTAACAGCTCAGCTGCTCCAGGCCCTTTTCATGCCCTGTTGTGTTTGCTCACATTTGTGTGGGTGCCAACAGAGGCCAGAGGGGGTGTTAGATCCCCTGGAACTAGAGTCACTAAAGGAAGGTATGAACTGCCCCATGTGGGTTCTAGGAACCAAACTTAAGTCCTCTGAAAAAGCAGCAATCACCATCAGCCACTGAACCCATCTCCAGTCCTGCGGATGCTGTGGAGATCCAGCTCAGATTTTCTTCCACACTGCTCCGTGAGGCTGCATCTCTTAGTCACACACAGAGCTCTCTGGTGTGGCTGCTCTCGTTGGCCCGCTTGCTCTGGCGACCCGTTCTCTGTCTTCTGTCTTCAAGGCTAGATGGACAGGCATCCGCCATGTGCAGCTGGCATTTTGGTGGGATTTAGGGATTGGAATCCCTATCCGCACAGATGCAGACAAGCTCTTGGCCACTGAACCATCTTCATGGCTCTGTCATGTTCTTTATGAATCCCTCAGGCAAGTCCCTGGAGAGGTGGTCCAAACGTTGAGAGCACTCGCTGCTCTCCTAGAGACCCAAGTTGTATTTCCAGAACCAAGGAAGATCAAACATCCTCTTCTGGCTGCTGTGGGCACTGCACATACATGCCCAGCTAAACACTGACGGATCTCTGTGAGATCAAAGTCTACAAAGCAGTTTCCAGGACTGGTTCCATAACTATTGAGAAACCCTGTCTCTAAAAAACCAAAAAGAAAAACAAAAACAAACCAAAAACCAAATAAAAGAATATCCCTTTGAATGTGGTGGATTGGGATGTTTGGGGGACTAGGGCAGGAGGGTTGTGAGTTCATGGCTAGCCTCATCTATAGAATAAGATTCATTTTCCCAAACCCCAGAATAAATGGACATTAATAGTATGGCTGTGTGGGAGACAGGTACTAGGTGAGGATAGTGGCGGGGTCCCTTCCCAGTGTAAGCCTGGTCTTCACATGCTGTTACCTCTATGACTGAGCCTCTACCTTTTTTGAATGAGTACTTGCCTAACTCACAGGAAGCCCTAAGTTCAATTCCCACCACTGCATCAATGGAATGTGGTTCCTTATGCCTGTAACCCCAGCACGCCAGAGACAGGATCATCCTTGCCTATACAATAGGTTTGAGGCCAGCCTGGACTGCATGAGATTCTGTCTCCATACAGTAGGTTTGAGGCCAGCCTGGACTGCATGAGATTCTGTCTCCAGAATCTGAAGGGGAAAAACAAAATTAGACTTAAGGCTGGGTATAGTGAAACATTCAATCCAGTGCTTGGGAG
This sequence comes from Chionomys nivalis, assembly GCF_950005125.1. NCBI lineage: Eukaryota > Metazoa > Chordata > Mammalia > Rodentia > Cricetidae > Chionomys > Chionomys nivalis. The sequence continues at coordinate 77,648,017 of NC_080087.1, read as the reverse complement.
ACAGCCAGAGCTATATAGCAAAACCCTGTTTATCTCTGTTACAGCCCTGGCTGTCCTGGAACTCACTCTGTAGACCAAGCCGACCTTGAACTCACAGAGTTCCTCCTGCCTCTGTTTAAAGCGCCACCATGGCCCTGCTTCAAAAAAAAATTTTTTTAATAAAAAATTCGACCTAGAAACTGCTCAGGGCCTGGGGATGCGGCTCAGCTGACTGCCTGTCAAGGTGCACAGCGCCACATAAGCTGGACATGGCACCTCACACCTGTGGCCCCACATTCTCGAGGTGGGGGGGAAGCTCAGAAGTGCAGGGTTTGAGACTTGCTCTGTGAGACCCCATCTTGAAGTTGGGGAGGACTTTTAAATTCCTGCTTTTCAGGTACCCCCATCTCACAGATGAGAGAGTGTAGCCAGGAGAGTGGAGCTAAGCGTCCCTTACTGTTGGGGCCGGAACTTCTTCCAGAGGTCTGGGTGTAAGGGTGGGGAGCAGGTGGTTTGCAGAGGTGGGATGAGGGGTGAGCCCTCTCTACAGAGGTGGGGTAAGGCGGAGTGGGGGGGGATGAGGGGTGAGCCTGTCTGCAGAAATGGGATGAGGTGGAATGAGGGGGCTGAGGGGTGAGCCCTTTCTGCAGAGGTGAGGTGGGGAGGGGTCTGATCCCTGTCTGTAGAGGTGAGGTGAGGTGGGGCAGGTGTGGGGCCTGTCTACAGAGGCTAGCATGCCTTCTCCTATCCTGTCCTCCCAGGAGCTGCGGGAGCGTGTCCTCAGAGGAAAGTACCGAGTCCCCTTTTACATGTCTACAGACTGCGAGAGCATTCTGCGGAGATTTCTGGTGCTGAACCCCGCAAAACGCTGTACTCTAGAGGTCAGCCCCATGCCCTCTGCCCCTTCCTGTCTCCTGATCCCTATGGTTCCATCCATCCTGCCTGGGGCTGGGCCCCAGCTCTAAGGGGAGAGACAGCAGAGAGGAGGCCCTTGGGCGGGTCCCCTCCATGTCAGTAATTAAGCTAATGAACTCCTAGGATGATTACAGGGTTCTGGGGACCCAGATGATGTGGAGGAGGGTGGTAGGGAAGACTTTGGGGGTGGGGGATGGAATAGCTGGCTAAGCCTCAACAAGCCCTAGTTTGGGGGTGGTAGACTCTGTGGGGAGTCCCACTTGGAAGATGGGAAGCCTTATGTCACATTTCTGGTCCCTTCTGACACCAATCTCCCTTGCCCTCAGCAAATCATGAAAGACAAATGGATCAACATTGGCTATGAGGGTGAGGAGCTGAAGCCATACACGGAGCCTGAGGAGGACTTCGGAGACACCAAAAGAATTGGTGAGCGTCTAGGAAGCAGGTTCCACCAGCTCGGGTGCAGTGCCGCAGAGCCAAGGCTACCATCGCTGCCTCTCTTGCTGGGCAGCGTTTTGCCACAGCTCATCACTGAGCAAGGGGCAGCAGTTGAGGAATGTATTATTCCTGCAGCACGTTCGAGCTGTGTAACCTCAAGTGTTGCCCTCTCTGCATCTGGTCCTTATCTAGGAAATGGCAGTGTTCACACAAGCCAGCTCAGCACTGATCATATAGGGAGGGAGTTGATCTACATACAGTGCCTGGCTTTGACTATGAAGGTCAGAAAACAAACCACTGACTGCTCTTCCAGAGGACCCAGGTTTAATTCCCAGCACCCACGTGGTGGCTCACAGCCATCTGTAACAGTCCCAGTGGATCCAGTGCTTTCTTCTAGCCCCCTAGGGACCAAGCATTAAGGTGTACACAGATATACATACAGACACAGCATCCATACACATAAAATAAGTAGGTAAATAAATAAAAAAAATAAGCCACTGATAACCCAGCATGGTGGAGTGTGCCTGCAATCCGAATACTTGGGTCATCCTTACCTATATAACAACCTGAAGGCCAGCCTGCTGATCTGAGATCCTGGGTATTTAGATAGATGGATGATAGATAGATAGATAGATAGATAGATAGATAGATAGATAGATAGATAGATAGATCCTGGATATTTAGATAGGTAGGTAGATAGATAGATAGATAGATAGATAGATAGATAGATATAGATAGATATAGATAGATCCTGGATATTTAGATAGATAGACAGACAGACATATCAAGAACCTTCTGTTCCACTGCTAAAGAAATGGACCACCAGGGGGCTTGGGAAATGGCTCACAGGTTAAGAGCACTGACTGATCTTCCAAAGGACCTGGGTTCAATTCCCAGCACCCACGTGGCAGCTCATAACTGTCTGTAACCCCAAGATCTGACACCCTCACACAGAGATACATGCAGGCAGAGCACCAATGCACATAAAATAAGAATAAATAAATTAAAAAAAAAAAAGAAATGGACCACCATAGGAGCATGACCACATAGTCAGCTTTTATGATTGCAAACCATAGAAAATACCACTAATACTAATACTTCAAAGTTGGGGGTGTGGCTCAGTGGTAGAGCCAGTGCCCAGTGAGGGGCTGGGGGCGTGGCTCAGTGGTAGAGTGCCTATCATATAACTCTTCTGAAGCTATCAGTGTGGTCTAGTGGTTTTGATTTGTCAGAACTTGGTGGTGTGCATGTGTTGACCTAACCATTATGTCTTTGTGGCTTGAACAATGATTGGTCCGACCTGGGTCACACACCTACTCTGGGTAGGAACGGGTGGTGGTTAGCAAATTGGACCCATTAAGGAAGGAATATTCTTCCCAAAAAATTCCTATGCCGCTGGAAGAGGGGAGAGGAGCAGACACTGTTGAGAGACAGGGGTGGAAGCGATGGCCTGGGGAAGGAGACTGACTCTTCTCTCCGTCCATCTCCCAGAGGTGATGGTGGGTATGGGCTACACACGGGAAGAAATCAAAGAGGCCTTGACCAGCCAGAAGTACAACGAGGTGACCGCCACCTACCTCCTGCTGGGCAGGAAGACTGAGGTCAGAGGTCGTGGGGCCTCAGGCCTGGGGTGGAGGGACTTGGGGTCGGCAGCTTGGACAGAGGGCTGAGGTGTCGTTTGTGTTTTCTCTTGTAGGAGGGTGGGGACCGGGGTGCCCCAGGGCTGGCCCTGGCACGGGTGCGGGCGCCCAGCGACACCACCAACGGGACAAGTTCCAGCAAAGGCAGCAGCCACAACAAAGGGCAGCGAGCTTCGTCCTCCACCTACCACCGCCAACGCCGGCACAGCGACTTCTGTGAGTGCCCACGCCCCGGAAGTCCAGCCCAGCCTGGACTGTCAATCACAGCTACAGATGCTGGGGAAAATAGATTTTTTTGAGGAGTTGTGAATCTCATTAGATAATCCCGGCCAGCCTCAAATTCACCATCCTCCTGCCTCAGCCTTCCAGGTGGTGGGATGACAAGTGGGCTACGTCACCCCACTCGAGAGGGGAGGAATGCTAGGTGCCATGTGGGTGCTGGGAATCAAACCTGGGCCGCCTGAGATCCTGCCTCTCTGGGCTCAGAAAAAGCTGGCATCTTAGAAAAACATGCTGACCTAAGCAACTGATAATATCTTTCTTGCCTCCTTGTTTTCCTGAGTTTGTCTTCATCTCACCTTATCTTTTCCTTGTCCTCTCACAGAGTACGGTCCAAATGGGAGCCTAGCCCATTAATCAGAGACAGAGCTTTGATAAGAATTTAGTTAGAGGGCAGAGAAGTGGCTCAGAGCTTAAAAGCACTGGCTGCTCTACCAGAGGTCCTGAGTTCAATTCCCAGCACCCACATGGGAGCTCACATAATGAGATCTGGCGGCCTCTCCTGGCTTGCATGCATACATGCAGGCAGAACACTATGCATAATAAATAAGTTTTTGTTTTTTTTTTTTAAGTCTAGTGGGGATGGGCGCTCTGTAGCTGGAGCACAGAACATTTTCACACTGCACTGCCGAGAACCTTCTTGTCTCTCCATAATGATGTGGTGCGTGGCCGTCCATGGAAATCTGAAACTTAGTTTCTTTGCTGTGAGAAAAGTATCCTCGGGAAAGCAGTCTAAGGTAGAAAGGTTGTATTTAGCTCAGGGTTACAGTCTGTCCTGGTGGGGATGTCACAGCTGCAGGAGTGGTCACCTTGTGTCCAGTCAGGATCCCAGAGCAGTGACTGTGGGCGTGGGTATTAGTGCTCAACACACTTCTTCCGCCCTTACACAATTCAGTCCCCAGCGTGGGGCCTGGTGCCGCCAGGTGGGCGGGGTTTCCCATCCTAATTAACATAATGACCTCACAGACAGACACACACATACATACACACACACATTGACACTTCCACAGGCAAACTAGACTGTCCCTGGCTGGACTCCCCAAGTGGTTCTAGACACTATCACTGTTACCAACAATTTACTTTTTGAAATAAGGTCTTACTATGGAGCCGTGGCTAGCCTGGAACTCTCTGTGTAGAGCTGACTGCACCAGAATGACCTGAAACTCACAGAGATCTGCCTGAGGCAGACAATGATGTCAAATACTTCACCCTTAGCAACTGTAGCCAGCCGGGCAGAAGTGGTGCACACCTTTAATCCCAGCCCTTAAGGCAGAAGCAAGAGGATCTCTGAGTTCCAGGACAGCCAGGGATACTCAGAGAAACCTTGTCTTAAAAAACCTGCCCCCCCCCCAAAGGAAAACAAAAGGAAGTGCAGCTATTATGAAGTGCCCCCTCTTGTGTCTCTGGGGACCCCCTAGATCCCCTCTTGTGTCTCTGGTAACCTCAGCTCTAACTGCTCCCATCCCTGCACCAGGTGGCCCGTCCCCTGCCCCGCTGCACCCGAAGCGCAGCCCAACCAGCACCGGGGAGACGGAGCTCAAAGAAGAGCGGCTGCCGGGTCGGAAAGCAAGCTGCAGTGCAGCCGGGAGCGGGAGTCGGGGGCTGCCCCCCTCCAGCCCCATGGTCAGCAGTGCCCACAACCCTAACAAGGCAGAGATTCCTGAGCGACGGAAGGACAGTACAAGTACCCCTGTGAGTGACGGGCAGGAGGGGAGGGATGAAAGTCCTCCCCACCCCCACTGCTGAGAGCGTGCCCCATCCCCAGACCCCTCCTACACACACACACACACACACACACACACACACACACACACGCCCCTTACCACAGAAGTCATCCCTCAAGCCGGCCGGGCATAGGACATTCCTGTAATATCAGCACTCAGGAGTCTGAAGCAGAAGAATTATGGGTTCCATGCCAGCCTGGGCTAGAGAAATCTGTCTCAGAAAAGAAAAAAAATACAAGTATAAAAGAATAAGGAGCCAGGCAGTGATGGTATACACCTAAAATCCTAGCACTTGGGAGGCAGAGGCAGGCGGATCTCTGATTTCAAGGCCAGTCTGGTCTAGACAGGCTCCAAAGCTACAGAAAAACCCTGTCTTGGGTGAGGGAGGTCATTAATCTCAGTGTTGAGGGCATAGTTCAGGGCAGGGCACATCCCTGCAGTACCAAAACAGGCCAGAAGAGGGCGCCTGACACCCCACTCACACCCCTAGCACACACACAAACTGGAATTAACTCGCAGTTGTGAGCCACTGGGAGTGGATGCTGGAATCAAACTCAGGTCCTCTGGAGGAGCAGCAAATGCCTTTAACCCCTGCAGTTCCAACTTTAGGCAAGTCTTCGCTAAGGGTACTAGATGGCAAGGCTGGTCTGCCGCTGTCTGGAGTGTGTGGGGAGCCTGCTGCTCTCTGGGGGTGCTGTGTGTGCACACCCGAGCTAGCACTGACAGCCACCCATGGAACTCTATCTGAAGGGATCTGTGGGGCTGTGTGGGGAAGTAGGGGGCGCTTAGGGCAGGTGACAAACCCACAGGAGTCCCAGGGAAGGGTGGAAGAATGGAAACGTAGCTCAGCCAGTAGGTGTTTGCTTACCCAGCAGGCAGCTGCACAGACCACTCACCCCACACCTGGGAGGGGGACAGGGGGATCAGAAGTCCATTCTCAGCTACAGAGTTTAAGCCCTACCTGGGATACATGAAACCATCCCACACAAAGGAGACCAAAGAGATGGTTCAGTGGTTACGAACACTGGCTGCTCTTGCGGAGAACCAGGGTTGGATTCCTGGCACCCACTTGGTGGTTCACAAGCATCTGTAACTCCAGTTCCAGGGAATCTGATGCCCCCTTCTGGCTTCTTGAGGTCACTGCATGCAGGTGGTGTACAGACATGCAGGCAAAACAGTAGTATACATAAATTAAAAATAAATTATTAGGGCCAGGCACACGCCTTTAATCCCAGCACTCAGGAGACAAAGGCAGGTGGATCTCTGAGTTTAAGGTCAGCCTGGTCTACAGAGTGCGTCCTAGGATAGCCAGGGCTACGCAGAGAAACCCTGTCTCAAAAAAAAAAAAAAAAAAAAAGAAACAGCCTAGTGGTGGTGGCGCACACCTTTAATCCCAGCACTCGGGAGGCAGAGGCAGGTGGATTTCTGTGAGTTCTAGGACAACCTGGTCTACAAGAACTAGTTCCAGGACAGACTCCAAAGCCACAGAGAAACTGTCTCCAAAGACCAAAAAAAAATTTAAACAGAAATATCAGGCTGAAAAGATGACTCAGTGGTTAAGAGCACTGACTGATCTTTCAGAGAGCCTGGATACAATTCCCAGCATTTACATGGTGACTAACAGCTGTTTGTAGCTTGTGTCCCAGGAGATCCAGCGCCTTCTTTTGGCCTCTTTGAGAACTAGGCACACACCTGGTACATAAGCATCCATGCAGGCAAAACACCCATATACATGAAATAATAAAATAATAAAAATAAATCTTTGCAAGGGAAAGAAGTGTGTCGTGGCAGAATGCAGCAAGGTGGGGAGGCTGGGAGGCGTCTTCTCACCCTTCATCCCCTCTCGGTGTGCTTTCCACAGAACAACCTTCCCCCCAGCATGATGACCCGCAGGAATACCTATGTGTGCACGGAGCGGCCAGGGGCTGAGCGCCCATCCTTGTTGCCAAATGGCAAAGAAAACAGGTACGCGAGACAGAGCCTCTGGGCACGAAAGGGAACATAGGGAGAGGGTGGATATGTCCAGCCGCATCCCCCTGCCCTTTACGGGCAGATCTCGGTGCTGTGAAGGTAGGCCACCCTGTCCTCAGCCAGGAGCCTGGGAACCAGGTGGAGTTTTTAAATAAGAAATGAGTGACTGCGTGCACATACACACGCACACACACGCGCACGCACGCATGCACGCCATGATACCACACACCTGAAAGGAAGGACCAGAGTTAAGGGTCAACCTTGGTTACATAACTAGTTCAATGCTAGCCTAAACTGCATGAAATCCTGTTTTTTCTTTGTTTGTGTTTTTAAATGAGTGCTGGAGGAGTGGTTAAGTTAGTTAGCGCTTGCCCGACTGCCCAAAGACTTGGATCTAACGCCTGTCCTACACCAGGGGAGGTACCACGTGCTTATAACCCTGGCTAGGTGAAGGCAGGAGGAGCAGCTGTTTAAGGCCAACCTGGGCTATGTCTCAACATGAAAAGAAAGAGGGCTGGAGAGATGGTCGGAGGTTAAGAGTGCTGGCTGCTCTTGCAGAGGACCCAGGTTTAATTCTTAGCGCTCACAGGTGACTCGCCGTGTAACTCAGTTCCAGGACATACGGTATCCTCTTCTGGCCTCTGCAGGCACCAGGCCCGTGTGCACAGGCATACATACATGCAGGCAAAGTACCCATGCACATTTTTAAAAAAATTGTTTTGAAGGAAAGGGAAAAGAGAGGAAGCATGAATTGCTCCACTCAGACCCTACATTTTGCTCCCCACTACCAAGCTTTGGGTACCGTCTTCACTGGTACCCAGTGCATTCTAGGACATAGCTGTGGATGCATGTGTGTTACGATTTGTGGGTGTCAGTGTGAACCTGGGGATGCTCAGCACTGGGTTAACGGGGACATTGCAAGTTTTTCTTCTCTAAATGGGACTGGCAGGTCCCACAATCCTTTTCCCAGGGTTTGGATGACATTTAATGACAAGGAGATTATTTGGTAGTTACTAAATTAAAAACCAAAATACCAATCAAGGGGGTTTGTCAAGCAGCGGCTCTCTGGGTGGCCTGACCGTGTCTAGAATCTGGGTAGGTCCTAATCCCTCCATTTTGCAGCAGGGAAGAAAAGAGGCAGGGAGAAGTTAAGTTCCCTGTCTAAAGTTGCTCAGCCAGTGAGTCCTTACTTGTGATCAGCCTGAGATGTGACCTTCAGGTTCTCACAGGGAACAGGACTAAGCTGCAGAGAAAGCCATGGCTTCAAAATGATTTCTGAGACAGAATCCAAGAACAGGCTCTTCTTAACCTGTCGGTGTCCCTGTGGGCGCCTGCTCAGGGTTGAGGTCTGTGCCAAGTGCCGGTCTCCCATCAGCCACTTGAGGGCATGGTCCGGAAATGGTATAAAGAACAGTGGCTAGCAACCTACTGGGTGGAGGCCAGTCACGTGACTCCTCCTCGCAGCACTGAGTGCTGGAAACTAGTCTCCAGGAGGAGACTTCATGTGTATGACTCCTGCTAGCCCTAAGGGTTTGGATGCTAAGAGAGAAGGGGGCAGATGGATTCTAGGGAAGCACAGTAGCCTCTGAGATCTGGGCTGAGCTTGGGGGTCGCCGGGAGCGATCGCATTGGAGGTCTGGTGTTACAGTTCTGGAAGCTAAGCAGAGTCAGTTCTGGTTAGAACTAGGATGAGAGAATATGGAGGGTGAATTTAGACCCCGCCTTGACGTGTCATTCTCTGTCCACAGCTCGGGTACCTCACGGGTGCCTCCTGCCTCTCCCTCCAGTCACAGCCTGGCTCCCCCATCGGGAGAGCGGAGCCGCCTGGCTCGAGGCTCCACCATCCGTAGCACCTTCCACGGGGGCCAGGTCCGAGACCGGAGGGCAGGGGGCGGGAGTGGTGGGGGTGTGCAGAATGGACCCCCAGCCTCACCCACGCTGGCCCACGAGGCCTCGCCCTTGCCCTCCGGGCGGCCTCGCCCCACCACCAACCTCTTCACCAAGCTGACCTCCAAACTGACCCGAAGGTGAGCTGCCCCGGATGTGGGGTGTTGGTGTGGGCGGGGTGGAGGGGTGGGGCCTAACCTGTCTTCTTTGCTTTGCCTCCTGCATCTGACCTCTTGGTCGTCTGCTCCTCCCGCCACCCCTTCCACCCCCTGACCCCACAGGGTTACCCTCGATCCCTCTAAACGACAGAACTCTAACCGCTGTGTCTCGGGCGCCTCTCTGCCCCAGGGATCCAAAATCAGTAAGTCTCGCTCTGCTCTGGCTCCCTCTCTCTGTCTGCATGGTTGGCTGAGTGTGTGGGACCTTGGGAGGAGCCCTGTGGGTAGAAGCCGGATACAGGGTCTGTATGTAGGATTTGTGGAGTGGCAAAAAACAGTGTTGCCAGCAGAGGGGTGCGGCAGGTATCAGCTCAACTGAGTGACCTAGACCGAGCCTTTTAGCTTCTCTCTGTCCTCTTCTGCAACACGAAGCTAGTGACCACAGAAACTGTTTCCAAGGGTGGTTGTGCAGACTCAGAAAGGACATCGCTCAGACAGCCACTGTCCTTTGTGTCTCTGTCACCTGTGGATACCCACTGTGTGCCCGCATGGCGGGAAATGTGAAACATCTCCACGGTGACAGAGCCACCCTTCTAATAGAGGACGGAAGGAACACGCGTGTGCCACGAGTTAGTGAGGGTTCTGACAGGAAGAGACCCGGAGTCTCAGCTCTAGAGAGGCTGAGGCAGGAAGATCCAGGTTCAAGGCCAGCCAGGATATAGAAAGGGATTATGTCTGAAAATTTCAAAAAGAATAGAGCTGATGGGGTATTTGAGGAAGAGAAAGACATGATTCAGCTGTAAATCTCCTATGTAGAATCCCCCAGTGAGGGGCTAGGATGTGGCTCAGAGGTGGAGCCCTTGCCTAGAATCCCCCAGTGGGACTGGGGTGTGGCTCAGTGGTAGAGAGCTCTCTAAGGAACGTGTCTTGTCATTTGAACATCTGTGTGTGAGTGTGTCTATGCCTTTTTCTGTGTATGTGTATCTTCCTGCCCCTTTTTTTCATCTTTCAAATCCTTCAGTATTTCTCCAACCTGCACTAACCATTTACGTGTGGACCCCACTCTGGATGGAAGGGATCAAACCCAGACTACAGCTCTCGCCTGAGCTGCAGCAGGGGCTGCCTGGAGTCTGGTGGCAGTGGGGAGGGGCTGCTCATGTCCAGATGTACATTCTGTCTCTTCCCTCCTCCGCTAGGGTCGCAGACGAACCTGAGAGAATCGGGGGACCTGAGGTCACAAGGTGAGTGTGGTCCCCACCCTGCCTGTGTGCACGCACCCTTTCTAAGGCCCCATCTCTTGCTCTAAACACCAACTTGCTGGAATATCTTGGGACCCCTCCACCTGTGCTGAGACTGACTTCCGCCACATCACATCTGCACACCGTTCCGTAGTTGTCAGTGTTTTGAGCCCTGTCCCACCTGCAGCCTAATGTCCCTCCAATATTGTCCTCTTATCTGCTACCCGCATCTTCAATCCACTGCCTACAGCACATAGGCAAATCCAGTGACAGAATAGCTAAGTGTCCGTGGAGGCCCAGCCTTTCTCATTTACCTCTACTGGGTTGTGCCATTCTAGGGCAAAAGAAGCCATAGTGTCTGTAAAATAAATAGATTTCACTGTGCCATAGTACAGTGTTACATCCATACTGGCTGCAGTCACACAGGTCTGCCGATCCAGCACCTTGGAGGCTGAGGCAGGAGGAATGCAGTTTCAAAACCTGCCAAAGCTACAAAGAGTTCAAGGCTAGCCTTGGGCAAATTAGTAAGAGGCTGTCTCAAAATTTGGGGGTTGGGAACTGGGATGTAGCTTATTGGTAGAGCCTCTGCCTAGAATCTCCCAGTGAGGGGCTGGGGTGTGACTCAGTGGTAGAGCCCCTGCCTAGAATCCCCCAGTGAGGGGCTGGGGTGTGCTCAGTGGTAGAGCCTCTGCCTGGAATCCCCCAGTGAGGGCCTTCAGGTATGGCTCAATGGTGATTGCTCACCTGGCCTACCAAACTCCAGACCTACAATTTGGAAAAAATTAATTTGTATGTGTATATTCCAATAAAACTTTATTTACAAACACAGGCAGCGCTACAGTTTACTCCGCCCTGCTTAATTTGACACACCACCAGTTCAGAATCCACCAGGGTGTCTCATTGGCTGGGTACAGGTGACGTGTCTGTCTCTAAGCTGATGCCTGTAGCCAGAAGAGTGCAGAGCTCTGATTTGCCTGCTTTGGTCCTATGCGCATACCTGGCATGCACTTATTAGCCAGAACATTGACTATTCCAAACCGAAGAGAGATGAGAGGCCCCCAGACCCGTGAGCTACTGGGATGCCGTGCCATGGCTCAGACTGCGGCCAGCATGGGCTACACAGTGAGATCCTGTCTCAAAAAAAAAAAAAAAAAAAAAAAAAGTCGGGTGGTGGTGGCGCACGCCTTTAATCCCAGCACTTGGGAGGCAGAGGCAGGCGGATCTCTGTGAGTTCGAGACCAGCCTGGTCTACAAGAGCTAGTTCCAGGACAGGCTCCAAAACCACAGAGAAACCCTGTCTCAAAAAACTGAAAAAAAAAAAAAAAAAAAGGTTTTGTGGGTGTGCACCCGCACATGTGCGTGCATACATACATACACATACATAGCTAGGCATGGTGGCACATTGCGTTAATCTCAGCACTTTGGGAGGCAGAAGCAGGCAGATGGATGGGGGGGGCTAGCTGCATGGGACATGCAGTGCAATCTTCGGTAACACATTTGTGTCCTTGTGTGGGTGGGGTTGGGGATGCATGACCCCCTCTGCCATGTCTGATCCCTCCTGTCCCCTCCTCAGTTGCCATCTACCTTGGGATAAAACGGAAACCGCCCCCAGGCTGCTCCGATTCCCCTGGAGTGTGAAGCTGACCAGCTCTCGTCCTCCTGAGGCCCTAATGGCTGCCCTGCGACAAGCCACCGCAGCTGCCCGCTGCCGATGCCGGCAACCGCAGCCGTTCCTGTTGGCCTGCCTGCACGGGGGTGCGGGCGGGCCCGAGCCCCTGTCCCATTTCGAAGTAGAGGTGTGCCAGCTGCCCCGGCCCGGCCTCAGGGGCGTCCTCTTCCGCCGAGTGGCGGGCACCGCCCTGGCCTTCCGCACCCTCGTCACCCGAATCTCCAACGACCTCGAACTCTGAGCCGCCACCACCACCACCACCGCCGCCGCCGCCACCATCACAGCCTGGGTCCCTTCCTCATTTTCTGGTCCCTTTTACTTCTCCAAGAGGAAAGGGGGACAGAGGAGAGGGTGCCCCGTGTCTTGACCTCAGTCTCCTCGGATTATATTGGTGGACGCGGGGACACATGACATGATGAAATAAGGCTCGGCAGGGGGAGCTGGCACCTTCCCGGGGCCTCTCGTGCTCCACCCCCATCTTGCTCTGCTGCAGGGAGCTTAGGAGACTTTGGGAACAGGAGTGATAAGGGAAACTGAGGAAATTATCCCATTCAGGGAGACTTGCCAGGCATAATGACGAGACAGAACTTGGGGGTGCAGGGAGTGGGGGGGTCACAGGCAGAAACTTTCCCCTCCCTCCCCTTTATGCTCTAACCCCCTTCCGCCCCAGGCTGGCGCGGGGCACTTTGTACAAATCCCTGTATATACTCCTGTCCCTCTGCAGAGGTCTCTCGGGGAGCTGCCACTGTCACCTCTGGTTTTTAAGTTATTGCCCCCTCACCCCCTGTCAGCTCCTCATTTGCAGCCTGTTACCCAATAATTAGTAGGAGAGTCCCTCTCGTTCCCAAAGCCCTCCCTGGCCGACCTGGGGTTTTCCTTCCCGGCCCTTGGCCTGCAGGTGAGCCAGGGAGCTGGGGACTTGACCCCAACCTGTGGTTCTGCTTGCTGAGCCTTGGTTATCTCATCTGCAGAATGGGAACAGTGGGGTTGGAGGTTCAAGGATGACTACGGAAGAGGCACAACAGAACTCAGCCTCTCCCCATGAGGCCCCAGCGTTCTGTCAAACCCCTCCTCTTGGCCACTCGCTCCCCTCTGCCGTATTACACTGGACTCAAAACCTCTTCCTATTCAGTAATACATGTATTCAATAAACAATGACTGGTGCCGACTCCACGCTAGGCCCAGTTCTGGACACGAGCACGGAGCCCGTGTGGGTTGTAGCTGGGCTCAGCTGGTACAGTGCTTGCTTGGAATCCCAGATTCCATCCCTATTCTGCAAAAGTCACTTGTGTTGACAGTGGTGGCACATGGCTTTAATCCCAGTGCTCCAGAGGCACAAGCAAGCCTGGTCTGCAGAGAAAGTCCCAGGACAGCCAGGGGTACACAGAGAAACCCTGTCTGAGAACAAATCCGTGTGTGTCTGGCCTGTAATTCCAGCATGTAAGAGGTAGAGGCAGGATAAGGGCCAGCCTGAGGTACATGAAACAACCCACAAAAAAATGCATTCGCAGAAACCTGCCAGTGATTAGTTGAGCAGCCTTTGGTTTTGCGCTGGGTCCCTGAACTAAGCCCTTGTCAGTTGTCCAATCTGTCGAAGTAGCAGTGGTCGGCTTTTGACATTTGAAAGCATCGGGCTCATCTCACTGTGTAGCCCAGGCTAGCCTTTCACTTGCGGATGGTATCTTATGTGGGGACAGCCCTAGCCGTACCTTCTGGGACCTGAATCCCCAAAGAGGCCTGACTGGGATTCTTTTTTCAAGGGTACTAGGGAGCCATAGCATGGCAAGAGGCTGGGTGGGTCAGCGGGCAAAGCAGGCACGTGACAGACTAAATCCTCTGAGTCTTTGTCTTCAACAATAAATCAGTGCTGGGCAGTGGCGGCACGTGCCTTCAATCCTCACCTTAGCAGAGGTCCAGGGCTGTCTGTCCTCTGACACCACGGAATGTCACAGAAAGCGGAGGTGACAAAGACAACTTTACAGATACTAGACCTTCCTGAGCAATACCATCCCTGTTTGTAAACCTCTGCTGGTCCCAGCTCCACTCTGCCATTATTATTTCATTGGTTTTTCAAGACAAAGTTTCTCTGTGTAACAGCCTGGCTGCCCTGGAACTCCCTCTGTAGACCAGGCTGGCCTCAAACTCACAGAGATCCTCCTGCCTCTGCCTCCTGAGTGCTGGGGTTAAAGGCGTGCACCACTCCCGCCTGGCGAGCCATCTTTAAGACCTGGTCTTGTTTGTCTCTGACTGCCACTGGGCTTTTGAAAATCTTTCTGCCTCAGCCTTCCGAGTGCTGGGGTTACGGGGTGCACCTTCTGTGCCTACCTCTAAGCTTCTGAACGTGTGTCCTGTTTTGAGACAGTCTCTGACAACTCACATGTGGTTACAGATACTTGACGCAGTGCCCAGCTTTTGGGTTGTTTTCGGCAGGATCTCATGTGGCCCAGACTGATCTCAAACTCTTTGTAGCTAAGGCTGGCTTTGAACTCCTGATCCTCTTGTCTCCAGCTCCCAAATTCTGGAATCATAGGTATAGGGCACTCACTATGTAGACCAGGCTACCCTCAAACTCACAGAGATCCAGCTGCATCTACCTCCTAACTGCTGGGACTTAGGGGTGCACCACCATGTCTGGCAATAACGAACTTCTGTTACCTACCCCTCTCAGTTCAAATACTTACCCTCCCATTTGCCCTCTGGCTCTTTTTCTTGGACCCAAACCCCAGCCCCAAGGACTTCCTAGTGAAGGTCCAACCCACACCCTCTACTTGAAAGCAGAAACTCTACCACTGACGGATCCAAGTTGGGAGTGGCTGAGCATAAAGGGGCAAGTGACAAAGGTCACACTTGGTAGAGTGTTTGCCTGGCATTCAGGAAGCCCTGGATTAGGTGCAAACCTGATCTCTGTGAGTTCAAGACTAGCCTGGTCTACAGAGCAAGTTCCAGGACAGCCATGACTATGTAAAGAGACCTTGTCTAAAAAAAAGTTCAAGGTTCTTCTTGGCTCTATAATGAGTTGGAAGCCAACCTGGACTACATGAGACCCTGACCTTGAAGGATCATCAACCACAGACAGAAATTGTGGCGGATTTTTTCATTTATTCCACTTGATGTATTATTTATGTGTATGATGTGGAGGGAACGCCTTTGTCAAGACTTAGCTTGGGGAGTTGGTTATCTCCTTCCATCTTGTATGGGTGCTGGGATCAAACTCCCATCGTCAGGCTAGTGCAGCCAGGAGTTTTCACCTGGTGAGTGCCTCCTCTGGCCACCAGCTAAGCTGGGTGTAGTGGGTCTGCCATCATCTCAGGATTCAGAAGACCGAGGCAGGAGGTTAGTGCAAGTTTGAGGCCAGCCTGGGCTACATGTCAAGTGCATACACCACACACACACACACACACACAGAGCCAAATGTGGTGGTGCACTCCTCTAACCCCAGAACTTTGAAAAGTGGAAACAGGGAGATTAGAATTCAAGGCTCTCCTCAGCCACACAGGGAATTCGAGGCCAACCTGGACTGCCAGAGAGGCTATCTCAAAACAGCAGCAACAAAAACCTGACAGCTAGAGAGGGCCGAAGACGGAACAGACAGTAAACCAGTGAGACGCATATAAGGGAAGCCACGGTGGCTAGATGCCGAAGTCCCCGCTCCCTCTCCCTCAGTAGCTGTCACACTCAATGCTAAGGCCACCACGGACTTTTATTAAAGGCGGGGCGTGGGGAAGCAGCCAGCGCTCCAGACGCGCTCGGGAGCGCCCGGGTGGAGCTCCAGCTGGTGGGCGGGGCTCCGGAGAGGTGGGTTGTCATTGGCCAGAACCCCGAGGACAGAGCCCACTGATTGGGCTTCCGGGGAGGCGGGGCTCCAGCGGCTGCCGCTGGCTGGTGAGCTGGAAAGGTGTCTACTTCTGTGCAGGGATCATGTCGTCGATGGACTGGCCCTTTTCCAGCTTCTTCTCCATCTCCACCATAAGTTTTACGCCATCCACCACCAGCTGCACCTGTTCAACCTCGGATGAGCCCAGCCGATCGGCGTTGGAGATGTCGAACACGGCGCCCACGGCAGCCGTGTCCACGCCACCTGCGCGGAAGCAGAGGCCACGGAGGCATGAACAGGGGGCAGGCGTGTCAGGACTCCCCCGTGCCCAGCTGCAAACGCTTCGGGAATTCGCTGTACTCAGATCACCGGCTCTCAATACTGGGAACCACATGCCTGGGTTTAATGGTGAAGTCCTCGCTCAACCATCCAGCGTGAATTATATATAGTACAGGCCAGAGAAATGGCAGAGCGGGTATAGATGCTTGCTGCCAAGCCTGGACCCATACGGTGGTCTACCGAGAAAACTGACTCCCAAAGTTGTTCTCTGATCTCCACACACGTGCCGTGAAATGGGATTGCCCGCTCTCACACAGAATAAATTTAATTTTAAAAACATGCCGTGCATGGCAAGGATACTGCGTGCCTTTAAATCCCTGCACTCAGAAGGCAGAAGGAGGAGGATCTCTGAGTTCGAGGTCAGCCTGGTCTACAGAGCGAGTTTCAGACACCACAGTTCCAAGGTGAGACTGTGCCACCGCGCACGCGTGTGTGTGTGTGTGTGTGTGTGTGTGTGAGAGAGAGAGAGAGAGAGAGAGAGAGAGAGAGAGAGAGAGAGAGAGAGAGAGAGAGAGAGAGAGAGAGAGAATATGATGGTTAATAGTGGCTGCCTGTGGTCACTCCATTTAGTGATTGAGAATTAGAGGCCCCAAAGGTAGGGTCAGGGACGTATGTAAAAGGCACATCAAATAGCTTGGACCCCGGAACTTGCAGAGTGCCCTCTCTTCAGGAATGAGCCCTCCCTCCCCAGATGCCGCGGGGCCGGACGCACCTGTGCCGCGTTTTTGCAGACGCAGGCGGGTGAGAATCTCCTCGAACTTGGCATGCTTGCTCAGGTTCGCCAACTTCACGTGCACGCCTCCGCGCAGCCCGGTGCCCAGGTTGGAGGGGCAGGTGAGAACGTAGCCCAGGTGCTCATTCCACATGAAGGGGTGACCAGCCTTCTTGAAGATCTCTTCAATCTGAGGAGGGGAGAGGGCAACAGGGGTTAGGCTCCAAATGCTGCCTGCCAGGGTTTTCCTAGGGACCAGGTGTTAGAATATAGGTAGGGGCGGGGTTCCCCAGGGGCGGGAGTGGAGAGCCAACCTTGAGGAGCTTTGGAGAGAGGCCTATGGCAGAGATAGGGGCGGGCTTCAGACCCTCGGTGTGGGGATGGGGCTTAGATTGGGTACGGGGGGGGGGGAGGGCTTCGAAAATGGGTGAGGTGGCTCTGAGAGGTGGGGCTCAGGCTAGGGCTGGGGTTAGAATGTTGGTAGGATGGGTTGGGGTGTCTAAATGTGGGGAAGGGTTGGGACCTTCTTGGGGAGGTTGGTAGGGTGGAATCAGAAAGCAGAGCTTGCTCTGTGTGTGTGTGTTTGTACGGGCGCGCATGTGTGTATGCATGTGTGTTTGGCTGTGTGTATGTGTGTGTGCGTGTGTGTATGAGTGTGTGTATATGTGTCTGTTTGTGTATACATGTGCGCACGCATGCATGTGTGTATGCCTGTGTGTATGTGTGTGCATGCATGTGTATATATGTGTCCATGTGTGTGTATGCATGTGTATATATGGGTGTGTATACATGTGTGCTCGTGCGTGTGTGCATGCATGTGTGTCTATATATGCATATATTCATGTGTGTATTTATGTGTGTGCATGTCCATGTGTATGTGTGTGTCTCTGCGTGTGTATACCTGTGTGTATGTGCGTGTGTGTACGTGTGTATGTATATAAGAGGTGGAGACTGGGGGGGCTGAAGAGATGGCTCAGAGGTTAAGAGCACTGACTGCTCTTCCAGAGGTCCTGAGTTCATTTCCCAGCAACTACATGGTGGCTCACAGCCATCTCTAATGAGATCTGGTGCCCTCTTCTGGCACCCAGGCAGACACGGAGACAGAATGTTGTATACATAATAAATAAATAAAATACACGTTGTGATTTAAAAAATAAGTTTAAAAAAGAGGTGGAAATTTAAAAAAACAAAAATGATGCGGAATTGGAAAATGAGTGGGGAAAAGTCAGAGGGGTCTTGGTATTTGTGGAAGGAGAGGAGTCTTGGGCACTGGGCTTGGTGGTTGGGAAGGGCGGGTCTGGGTCTAAGAAGGGGCGTGGCTTTACAAAGTGAGTGTTGTGGTCAGGATGCAGTCACAGATACCCACCTTCTGCAAGCCCACGCAGAAGCGGCGGAAAACCTCCTTCATGTTGCCTCCCTTCTCCATGGAGATCACGCGGAGATGGTCCTCCTCGTTCACCCACACCAGGAAGCTTTTGTTGTCGTTGTGCCTAAGAAGGGGCAACCCAAGGCCTAGAAGTCAGCAGGAGTGCCATGGCCCAGGAAACTAAGGAGTTCATTTGTCCAAACACAGTCTTTTTCTTTGGGCACTGGGGGACGTGAATGAGGTCCATCGGGTACGCAATCACACATCTACAAAACTTCAGTCTTAGCTTGACTCCTTACTTCCCGGCACCAGTCTTAGCACCCAAAAGGCTGAGGTGGGAAGATCTGGAGTGTGAGGCCAGCGTGATGGCAATGGACTTCCTGTGACCACAAGGTCATATCGAAAATGTTTATCCATTCTGGCTCCAAGCTTTGCATCCCAGGATTCTGATATTTCAACTGTCTTTAGTTTTTCGAAATTATTATTAATGTAGTAATTTGACTTGGTATAATTTTTTATTCAGAAAGGGGGTGTTGGTGTGAAGCCCAGGCTGCCCTTGAATTGGTTGCTAATCCTTCTGCCTCAGTCTCTGCAGTGTGATGATTGCAGGCATGCGTCACCAAGCCTGGTTTTATTATTATTAAAACTAAATTTTCATACATGTATTTTGTTGTACAATGGAGTTTTGTAAACATGATCTTTGTTCCGGAATGGTTCCTGCCATCAAGTGAACCTCCTGCCTCAGGCTGCTGGAGTAACTGTTGCTACAGGTGTGTGTAAAAGAGCTGAGATTTCAGCTGAGAAAGTGGTTCAAGTATGAACATTTTGTTTTCTTTGTCGTACTGAGGATTAACCCTGGACCCTATGCATGCCAGTCAGATGCCCTGCCACTGAGCCACATCTCCAGTTCCACATGGGGGGAGGGGCACGGGCTCTATCACTGAGCCACGCCCCAGCCCCTCACTGGGGGATTCTAGGCAGGGGCTCTACCACTGAGCCACACCCCACTCCAACGCTCTTTTCAGGTTTTTGTTTTGTTTTGTTTTAACTATATTTTTCAAGAAAGGGTTTCTCCATGTAGACCAGTCTGGCCTTGAACTCACCGAGATTCACCTGCTTCTGCCTCTGGAGTACTAGGGTTAAAGGTGTGCATCACCATCGACTTCTTTTGTTTTTATTTTGAGGCCCATTCTGGCTTCAAACTCCCTGTAGTTTTGCTGGCCCTGAACTTGGAGCCTCCCACCTAGACCTCCCAGGGGCTGCAATGAGAGGCCTATGCAGTAGGCCTGGCTAATGTCAGTTCCTCGCTGGACTTCTTTGGTCCAAGGTTTGTAAACTCTGCCACCTGACCAGGGCTAGACAGGCTTGGAAGGCAAGGTCATGGTCTCATCCAACAGAGAAGGGTCAGAGGGCTGGAAAGAGAGGGAGGGACTCACCAGATGCCACGGGCGTCAGGCCAGTCCCGGGCCATGCCTGAGGCCAGCAGCAGAGGGGACACAGGCTTGTCAAACAGGAAGTGGTCATCAATGAGCTGCTGCTGTTCCTGCTCCGTCATGCCCTTCAGAGGGTAGTACTTGCCCTTGAACTCACCCGTCAGGCTGTTGAGAGCTGAGGGGCCGCAGGAGAGGAATAGACATCCTTGCTTTAGCTGGGGTGTCCAGGCTGGGGGGCCCCACATTGCTGCCCCTGATACCCTGGGTCTGGGCATCAAAGAGGTCTCCAAACCACTACACTCCATGTCTAAACCCAAACACATGTCCTGTTTCAAGAATTCATGGGCCTCCCCCCTTGTCTGCCCATGCCCCCCCATATGCCCATGCCCCCCCCCATATGCTCATGTCCCCAAGACATAAACTGATACTCCAACCCTGCCTACTTGCAAGAGAGTATGATTCCTGGACCTGGCTTTTAATGTTTTTGTTTCTGAGCGTGGGCCTCATGGTATAGCCTAAGCTGACCTCAAACTCACTGTGTGTGACTTAATCACAGAGGGCCACTGTAAAAATGGCCACTATAGAGCTGGGAAGCAGAGGCAGGTAAGTTTGTGGCCAGCCTGATCTACATAGTGAGTTCCATAGCAAGGACTGTAGAGAGACCCTACCTCAAAAAAAAAAAAAATTCCATTGTAGAATTTATGCCTTGTGCCAGCTACGGGCACACACTTGTAATCCCAGTATTTGGGAGGCTGAGGCAGGAAGATCACTAGTTGGAGACCTGCCTGGGCTACACAAAGAATCTTTGTCTCAATGAAACAAAAGAGATGTTTGCACTACTACAAACATTTGGTATTATTTGTTTTGATCTCTTAGTTTTGTTTTTTGGGGTTTTGTTTGTTTGGTTGGTTGGGTTTTTTTGTTTTGTTTTGTTTTTGTTTGTTTTGTTTTGTTTTTCAAGACAGGATTTCTCTGTATAGCCCTGGCTATCCTGGAACTCACTCTGTAGACCAGGCTGAACTCACAGAGATCCTCCTGCCTCTGCCTCGGAGTGCTAGGATCAAAGGAATGTACTACTGCCTGGCCTGATTTCTTGTTTTTGAGGCAGAGTGTCACTATGAATTTGCGGTAATCCTCCTGCCTCAGCCTTCCAAGTACTGGGATTACAAGTATAGGGTGCCAGGCCCAGGTCAACTAACAGGAGCCACCCTCTGAGGTTCTCTGCCACACTGGCCAGACTCGGGGCCTTGTCACCTCGCCCATTTTGAGAAATCTCAGCCGGAGCAATGTTTGCTGAATTAATGAATCAATGAGTGAATGAGCTATGAGTGAACACTGAGCGTGAAGAGCCTGAGGCAGCTGAGTGCAGGACTTCCCAGACTGCCTCCGTGCGAGGCGCCCCCAAACCGGCAGCACAGGTAATGCAGTCAGCCTTCTAGACAAGGCCAGCTCTAACGGAACCGGAACCAGAGCTGGGTGCAGCTGTTGGGGACCTCACCTTCCACAGACAGCTTCTCCACGGCTCGGCGCTCTCCGCGGGAGCAGTGCGGAGGCAGCGTGTAGCCCTTGATGCTGCGGCCAGTGCGCACGCGGCTGCTCAGCACGTAGTTGGGGTCCAGGTCGTCTCCGCCCTGGGGGAGCGCTGGGGTGTCAGGGAAGGCAGACCTGGCCAGCCCTGGTCTCCCCAAGAACCTCGTGGGGCTCTCACTCCAGATCCTCCATGAGTCTCTCTGCAAACTGTCCAGGGCATCCCCAGTCCTCCCGGGTGTCCCCCATGTCCTCCAGGGTCTCTCCACTTCCTTCTGGGTCTGCCCTAGCTGCTCTAGGGTCTCCTTAGATCCCCTTAGATCTCCCCTAGATTCTCCCAGGTCCCCAAGTTGACACTGAGCTCCTTCCTGCACCCCCACCCCCACCCCGCCCAGCCTCACTGCCCACTCCCCACACCTGCCCTCAGGACGCTCCAAGTGCCAGTTCCCAGGGAGCCCGCTAATCTGACTGTCCCTCCCTCTATCTGTACTTTTCTCCCCATCTCTGTGCCAACCCCCCTCCTTGGGGGCCACTGACCTTGAGGTTCTCGTGATTGAGGTCAGTCTTATGCTTGTCTGTGGGTTTGTAGCCGCCATGGCGGTCCTGGATGATGGGGTCAAACAGGTCCTTGAAGACCGTGTAGGACTCCTCATCACCAGCCACACAGCCTACCGTCATGATGAAAGGGTGACCTGCGGGGTGGGGCTGAGGTCAGCATCGGAAGTTTAGGTTTGTAGGTGTCCAATATGGGAAAAAGAGCCATTTCAGGGACCAGGTAAATGGGGCCAAAGTGTTAGAGCTCCGTGGAGTCCCCAAATCGTAGTGTCTCAGCTCAAAACGTTGAGAAGCTCACACATCCATTTCCACTGAGGATCCAGGTAACAGACTTGAAGGACCCACGCATGCGCAGGGACTGCAGCTCAGAGGTAGAGCCCCTGCTAGGATCCCCCAGTGAGGGCTGGGGTGTGGCTCAGTGGTAGAGCCCCTGCCTAGAATCCCCCAGTGAGGGGCTGGGGTGTGGCTCAGTGGTAGAGCCCCTGCCTAGAATCCCCCAGTGAGGGGCTGGGGTGTGGCTCAGTGGTAGAGCCCCTGCCTAGAGTCCCCAGTGAGGGCTGGGGTGTGGCACAGTGGCAGAGTAGACCTAGCATACAGGAAGGAAGTCCTAGATTTCATTAGAAGGAAGGGAGGGTAGGGGGATCCCATACTCCCTGGGATAAGCAGGTGACCTCCAGTCCTCTGGTCTGTCTGTCCCACTGTAGGCTCACCTGGATTGTCCACCCCAGTCTGGATAACATCGTCCAGAGTGAAGCCGGAAGGGGTCTCCTTATCTCGAAGCTTCTTGTAGAGGTCAGGGGTCAGCACCTTGGCCATGTGGTTGTTGTGCTTGCTGAGGTCGGGGTATTCCTCCTCAGGCTTGTAGTTCAGTTTGAACTTGTTGTGAGTGTTGCCGAAGGGCATGGTGGCGGCTTGTGGGACCCTGCGCGGGCAGCGGAGGGGATGTGAGCTCAGACTGAGGAACCCAGCTGCCGGCTCGAGGCCAGTCAGACCAGGGGCTTGAAGCAGGAGCCCCTCCCTGAGAACCCAGCCTAGGTTACCTGATGTGACCAAATGCTGGCTGTGTGACCTTGCTAGGGACCGAGGGTGGAACACTTTGTCTGCAGCCAGAGAAGTACAGGGAGAGACATAGAAGACCTGGGTGCTGGGGCTCAGCTGGCAGAGTGCTTGCCCAGAACCAGCAAGACCAGATGTAGTGGCTCGTGCCTATAATCCCAGCAGTTAGAGGGTCAGAAGTTCAAGATTATCCTCAGCTACTTAGAGAGTTGGAGGTCTGCCTGAACTACAGGAGAGTCTGTCTCAATCCAGAGAGACTGAATATAGGCTTTGGCTGGGCACGATGGCCCATAGCTGTAATTCCAAGACTCTGGAGCTGAGGCAGCAGAATTTCAGTGAGTTCAGGGGCAGCCTGGGCTACAGAGTGAGACCCTGCCTTTAAATAAATAAAAATAAATAAGTAAAATGAATAATAAGAGTAAAGGATCTGGAATCATATGGCCTGGGTTTGAATCGCAGCTCTGCTATTTACAAGCTGTGTGACTTTGAGCAACTTGTTTGATGTCTCTGTTTGTTTACTTCTCTATAAAGCGGAGGCTATGACAGTGTTTACCTCTATGGCGGGATTAAGGACAGGTAAAGTACCCGGGCCGGTGCCTGGCATGTAACATGCATTATTTTATTTAGTTATTGTTCTCAGGTGCATGGCGGTTTTAACAAGAACGGCCCCCACATGCTCACGTTTGAATGCTTGGTAGCCACATGGTGGAACTATTTAGGAAGGATTGGGAGGTGTAGCCTTGTTGGGGGATGTTTGTCACTAGGGATGGGCTTTGAGGTTTGAAAAGTCCACCCCATCTCTGCCTTTGGTTGTGGATAAAGATGTAAGTTCCCATTACTGCTCCAGCACCATGCATGCCTGCCGGCTGGCATGTTCTCTACCATGATGGTCATGGACTCTGACCCTCGGGTACTGTGTGAGCCCTAAGTGAATGTTTTCTTTTTTAAGTTGCTTTGGTGGTGTGCGGTGTTTTGTTGCAGAAATTAAAAATCAATGCGAACAAGCTCTGTGTGAGGACCAGGCAGAGATTATATGTGCACACCTGAGGAGGGATAAAGGCTCTGTTGAGTTACCCAAGCCAGATCAGTCCAGGTAAGGGCACAGGAAAGGATTCCGGAGGCTCCTGGGTGCTGGGATTAAAGGTATGTGCCACTCTGCTGGGCACCAGCTTTTTCCGTTTGTTTGTTTGTTTGTTTGTTTGTTTTTTGGTTTTTCGAGACAGGGTTTCTCTGTGGTTTTGGAGCCTGTCCTGGAACTAGCTCTTGTAGACCAGGCTGGTCTCGAACTCACAGAGATCCGCCTGCCTCTGCCTCCCAAGTGCTGGGATTAAAGGCGTGCACCACCACCGCCCGGCTTCCGTTTGTTTTTTGTTAAGGGGTGTGGACTCTGGTATTTGGACTGAGTCCTGAAGCTTACAAGATAAACAGTTTACCACGGGAGCCGCCTCTCCGCCTCTCCAGTCCCATCATTTTTAGTCTATGCTATTGTTTTATTTTATTGCTTTTATTGACCAGATCCCTGCAGTTCTGACAATGGGGGACATCAGAGCTGAAAGGCAGGGTGATGACAGGCCCAGTTGGGAGAAGAAGGTGGGGCAGGACAGAGACCCAAGCCCTTGCCGCTGGTGCTCTGTGGCTATTTTTAGATGCTCCCCAACCCCCACTGCCACCTGCCCCTCTGCTCACACGCTTGCCTTGCACTAAGTCAGCATAGAGACAGGTGGGCTGGAGTGGCCAGGAGGATACACAGCCAGGCCCCAGGGCTCAAGGACACCCTGGGCTTCCATCCCAGACCTCTCCCTTCAGAGGATGACCCCCCCCCAGCATGTCAGGGACACCCCAGGAGACAGAGACAAGAGACAGAAGGAGAAAGCGCCTCATAGTTCCCCAACATGACCCATGATCTCTAAGATCACAAGGTAAACCGAGGGACTGAGTCAGGAGAGCCAGGATCAGGAGAGCCAGGGGACCGCGAAGCGAGACAGCTCGTCACAGGACACTGAGAATTTGAATCTGATCCCCAGACACACAGGGTGGTAGGAAAGACTCGATTCTCCAAAGTTGTCCTCTGACCTCTGTCAAAGGTGCACTGGGACCCGTTCCCCGAACCCCCACACAAAATACATGTAATAATTCTTAAAACTTAACAACCAAAGAGAGAGTCAGGGACGATGAGACACAAGGACACAGGAACAAAACACAGACCCATGACAAAGTTAAAGGGCCACTGACAGGTCTCCTGCCTCCTTTGCTGAGCACTAGCCCCAGACTTTTCTACCTTGCTAGCAGGGACCCTTGGCAGCTGAGACCTCGGTGGCCCAAACATTTGTCCCCACAACTTGTGCTGCAGAATTCACAAGCATAGCACTACAGGGTAAGTGGCCCCTTGGACTCCCCACTCCCAATCCCAACCCTGACAACTCCCCCACGACCAGGCCCTACCTGACTGGGTGGCTTGGGAGAGGTTGTCTCTGTCGTGGAGGGAAGGCTGACCCGGGGGCAGAGCCTGCAGCCCCTGGGTTATATAGAGGAGCCTGTAGGGTGTCATTGGTCAGGAGGGGTTGTCCCCAGGGAGGAGCCCCTGAGGGCAGCTGAGCTCTCTGCTCATTGCCCGGGCACTGTGCCCACCCCGAACCCAGGCGTGCTGTGTGCCCAGCCCCATGGCCTTGTATGGGCTGCCCCAGGGGCTGGCCTGTTCACTGGTTCCCAGACCAAGTGCTGAGTCGAGCTGGCGGGGGACAGCTGGCCCCCAGCCGGGAACATGGAACAGTAATACTTTGGGTGCCCCAGGCACGTAGAAACCCTGGCCCCCAAGCCTGTTGTAGCCTGCTTCAGGCCCCGTAGCCTTGACGGCAGTCAGCACCCTCCCCTGGGCCTCATTGCTTCTTAGAGTCAGCAACTAAGAGAAACATTTCATTTTGGTTTTGTTTGTGTTTTTGAACTGGGGTGTTACTCTGTAGCCAAGGCGTCCCTGGAACCCACTATGCAGTCCAGGCTGACTTTAGACTTGTGGTAATCCTCCTGCGCCTCGGTCTCCCAAGTGGGATCACTCTGGTATTTATTTTGACGTTTTAAGACAGGGTTTCACTATGTGGCCCAGTCTGGCTTTGCACTTGTGGCAATCCCCCTGCCTCAGCCTCCCAAGCATTGGGATTCCAGGTGTGTGTCATTTTTTGCAGTCATGGACCTCATTTGTACCAGGCAAGCTCTGTCCCTCGGAGCCACGCCTGCAGTACCTGGGGGGAGTTTTGCAGTGAGAGCCAAGGGCCTCCAGACTCTGGGGACGACACAGGAGAGGCCTGCGGTCATCCAGCTGCAGAGAGGGCAATGACTATGGCCAAAGTTCTAGAACCAGGCGCAGTTTTACCCCCGGAGCCTGAGCTGGCTGCTCCCACTACTGTGGAACTGACAGGGAAAGAAGCAGAAGCAGAGAGCTACTCTTCTAGAGTGAAGGCAAACCTGGGGCTGAGGGAAGTAGTGGCCACCCTCGGCCTGCCCCCTCACCCTGATCCACTGGGGACAGGGTTATTTTTAGAGAGAGCTTCTCCGCAGTGTCTACAGAGTCCAAGGCCCAGGCACTGGGATGGGGGGGCCCAGGCAGCAGGTGTTGGGGGGGCCACCACGTGCCCGGGTTAATTATAGCCAGGCATCTCGGGTGTCCCCAGGCCTTGCCTCCATACATGGGCAACCTAGACCCCTGGAGGCTGCTCCATCCCCGGTGAAAGGCGGGCTGGGTGGTCCCTGAGCCGTGGAGGGCAGACTGGAACAGGTCATAGTATGACAGGAGCCTTTTCCACCTCAGCTGTGACCAAGGACCTCAGCGACTGAGCAGGGGACACGTGAAGCTTCTGGGAGGCACCGGGATTGCAGGGACTGGACCTCTTTCTTCAGGATTGCCTCGGACTCCTTCTTTGGATTCCTGCTCGGTGGCTAGCATGGTTTCACCCCCATCCTTCCCCATTTCTGGCCTGGCTAACAAGGGTAGCCTGCTCTGGGGGGCAGAGAAGGGAAGAAGTGCTTAAAAATGTACTTGGGGTTCAACCTCTGGCCCTGGCACCCTGTGTTCCTTGCCAGTCATGGTAGATGGGCAAAGGCTGGAAGAACTGAAAGAAACCAGGTTTCAAGCATTTGAGGCCAGCTCGGTCTACTGAGCGAGTTCCAGGACAGCCTGGGCCACACAGAGAAACCCTGTCTCAAACAAAACAAAACAACAACAACAAAATGCCTAAGTTTATTGAACACTTACTGGGAAAACAGAGGGTACATGGTGTGAACTTCCAACCTCCTGACTGGTACAGACAGGTCAATAGACCTTTGAAGGGTAACAGATAACAGTGCTCTTTCAGATGAGGTAAATCAAGGCAGGCCTCCGAGGGGGAAATATGACATCTGGTGTGGAAGCCAGCTGTGGAGGGAGGGAGCTGAGGGAAGAGCAGGTGCCAAGGTCCTGAGGCAGTAGAACTGAGGGAGACAGGAACAGACACCGTCGGGGAAGGGACGGCTGGGAAGAGTCTCTGCTGTCTGTTTGCACCTGATGGGAACCCGTGAAGGCTATAGGCAGAGAGGTGGGCTCTGGCCATCTCACACACTCCAGGCCCCTGAGGACCCCTTACAGGACATTCAGCTTTTTGTTTGTTTGTTTTTCGAGACAGGGTTTCTCTATAGCTTTGGAGCCTGTCCTGGAACTAGCTCTTGTAGACCAGGCTGGCCTTGAACTCACAGAGATCCGCCTGCCTCTGCCTCCTGAGTGCTGGAGACATTTTTTAAATTAATTAATTAATTAAAAAGATTACATGCATCTGTTTGTTTGTCTCTGAGGGCAAGTGGGGAGGGACACCGTGGAAGTCAGAGGATAATTCCTGGTATCTGGCTCAGGATATCCTGGGGTTCTGTATCACCTGTCTTTTGAGATGCTCTGAGTGTTTACACAGCACTCAGTCAACACTCTCACCGGTAATGCCCAGAGAGGTTAAGCAAACAGCCCAAGAGCAAACAGCTAGGAAGGGGTTAAAACTGCCTACCAGAGGGACACAGGGCAGCCCAGAAGGTGGAGAGCTTTGGTGAAAATGATGTCCTGGTCTCTCGGTATCATGAGGCTGTGTCCCTAGTCCTTAGTCCCTCACAACTGGTCATGTCCGCCCTCCCTGTGTTAGGACCTGAGGGTTAGTGGGTGGAACTGGGATTGGTCAAGAGCTGGAAGTTTTGAGAAGGTTGGGGGCCCAGGCTGTCCTGACCCCACAGAGATCGTCCTGCCTCAGTTTCCAGAGCAATACCACCATAGGCAGGAGCCACCACGCTGTATTTTGTTTGTTAGCAGTTTTGAGGTCTTGCTACCGTGTAGCCCAGGCTAGCTTAGAACTCCCAGACACTCATCCTATCTCAGTCTCCTAGTTGCTGGGATTACAGACATGAACGACCTTCTCATCTGAGCCTCAGTTTCCCCATCTTCACATGACCCTGGCCAGGGAGCACACCTTGGGGTATGGCTGTGTGATCCTGAGAAGTCACCCAGCCTCTCTGTGCCTCATCTTTACAGTGGAGAGAGTGGACGGAAGCAATTTGCACAGAGGATTTGGCACAAGCCCTTGTTTGGATGTGCAGCTGGGACTGAGGCCGCCCTAACAATGCCTCCCTGGAGGTTTGCTTCTAATCTTTATCTCCTGTAATCCTCCGATGCTGCTTTGTGCGGGTAAGGAAACAGGTCATGTGCAGAGAAGGCGGCCAGGTTAGGATGTGGACACAAATCTACCCAACCTGATTTGTAGGAGAGTCAGTTCTCTCCTTCTGCCAGATGGGTCCCAGGGATCAAACTCAGATGGTCAGGCTGGGCGGCAAACCCTTTAGTCGCTGAGCCGTTTCACCCACCCCATTCAAAGACCTTTGGAGGAGCTGCTTACAACAACGTCCGAAAAGTAGGTTTCCTCTCTGGGTCTGGTTCTGTAAACCAGGAACAGGAGACCAGAGATGGGGTGTATGCTAGCAGATGACTTCTGGGGTCTGCATCTACTTCATGATGACCGTGGGACAGATCCATTGTTAGTGTCTGGGTGGAGCTTAGCTGCCTCTTCAGTCCTGGGCCCTGGAAATAACTAGAAACGAAACAAGATGAGTTTGGATTTATGTCAATTACACTCAGGTTTCAGGACTTTGCCCTGCGTTCCGTACTCACAGTTTCAATGTGACAGACACCTGTCCCCCGAGTGTGCAGGGGTGAAAACGCTGGAGGTCACGAGGCTGCGAGTCCCAGGAGGGGGTTCGCAGAGGGCTTCCTGAGGGAGGGACCCCTTGGCCTGGGCTCCGGAGGATGCGCGCACCATGGGCTGCTCCGTGGACCCGCAGCGCCATCTGGCGGCATCGTTGCGCACTGCAGGGGCCTTTTGTGACGGTTCTAACCCGATGGGCTCAGTCAGTCACCCTGTTATATGGGTACCTAAATCGTGTCAATGCAGTCTTGCCCTTGAGAAAAGCAAGAAAGACAAGGCGCCTGTTGTAGAATATTATAGACTCAAGAACCAACATTAAGCGATTCTTAGCTGCTGGACCCTGAGAAGCGTGGCATGGGGGCAAGGGCTTGCATTCCCAACTCTTCAGGAGGCTGAGGCAGGAGGATTGTGAATTTGAGCTCAGCCTGCGATTTATAGATAAACCCTGTGACCACAAATAAAACAAAGATAACTTAGGGTATAGTGGTTGTAATCCCAGCACCAAGGGAACCAAGGCAGGGGGATGGCCATGACTGTGAGGCCAGACTAGGGTACATAGTGAGACCCTATCTCAAAAAGGGGCGAGATTAAGCCGGGCGGTGGTGGCGCACGCCTTTAATCCCAGCACTCGGGAGGCAGAGGCAGGCGGATCTCTGGAAGTTCGAGGTCAGCCTGGTCTACTAGAGCTAGTTCCAGAACAGGCTCCAAAACCACAGAGAAACCCTGTCTCGAAAAACAACAACAACAAAAAAAAGGGGGGGGGGGCGAGATTGAAAATAAAATTAAAAATTGTGGGGTGGCGCTGGCACGCACCTTTAATACCAACACTCGGGAAGCAGAGGCAGGCGGATCTCTGTGAGTTCGAGGCCAGCCTGGTCTACAAAGCGAGTTCCAGGACAGCCAGGGCTACACAGAGAAACCCTGCCTCAAAAAACAAACAAAACAAAACAACAAGAACCTCTGTGCGTCTGTATGTATGCACAAATGCCCGTGTGTGGGTGCACGTGCTCCGTGAATGCATGTGGAACTTAGAGAACAACTTCCGGGAGTCGGTTCTCTCCTTGCCCCATGGGGGTCTTGGAGATGAACACCAGGCTGCCAAGCATGGCGGCCAGGACCTTTACCAAATTCTGAGGTTGTAACTATGAAAACAATATTTTTGGAGATTCTATCTTTATTGGGTGTTTTGCCCGCATGTCTGTGTGTCATGTGTGTGCTATGCCTGTGGAGGCCCTGGAAGAGGTTGGAACTGGAGTCACTGACGGCTTTGAGCCGTCATGAGGGTGCTGGGAATCGAGCACGGATCCTCTGCCAGAGCAACAAGTGCTCTCGCCTG
This sequence comes from Chionomys nivalis, assembly GCF_950005125.1. Taxonomy (NCBI): domain Eukaryota; kingdom Metazoa; phylum Chordata; class Mammalia; order Rodentia; family Cricetidae; genus Chionomys; species Chionomys nivalis. Next base: position 77,617,778 of record NC_080087.1, on the reverse strand, counting down.
CTGAGCCATCTCTCCAACTCTTCAAGTATATAAATAAATTACATTTGTGTGTATTTATTTCGTATGCGTGCATGTACGATTGTACACATGTGGAAAGTCAAAAGACAACTTCTGGGTCGCCTTCCACCCTGAGGGTCCCAGGGATCGAACTCAGGTCCTCAGGCTTGGTGGCAAGCACCTATACGGCCTGAGCCCGCTCGCAGTCCCCAAATAAAGTTTTGAAAAGTTCTGTTTCTCAGTGTGCGGCGGCGGCGGGCGTGACCAGCGCACCTGTGTGGGCGTGGCCTCTTCCTGGCCCGCCCTCCCGAAGAGTAGACGGGACTGGCTGCGGCGGCGCTGCGGGAGAAGCGGCGTTTCCGTGCAGCGAGGCGGTTCGGATTTGCAGCCGCCAGGTGAGTGCGAGGGGTCGGCGGCAGCCGCTGCGGGGTCCCTGAGGGGGCCGCGGGGATGGAGAGGGGGCTGCAGGCCTGGCGTCGGGGATGAGCTTCGGGGTCCCTGAGGGCCCTGCCCCGCCCCGACCAGCCGGCTAGGAAAACAGCTGGGGGCGGGGCGGGGCCTTGTGACGCGGAGTCGGGTTCGGGGTCCCCGCAGCCGCGGGGAGGAGCTGGCCGGGCTCTCGGAGGGTCGCCGGGCTGTCAGAGGGTCTCTGGCTGCAGCCTGCGAGTGCAAGCCGTGCATGGTAAGGGACCCTCTGCGGCGTGTGCAAAAGAGTGTGTCAGAAAGGCATGGCGCACTGGAGAAACTGAGGCAGAAGGAGCGGAGTTGGAGGCTAGTCTGGGCTACGTAGTGAGGCCCTTTCTGAAGAGCTAGAGACAGAAGGACAGATTGTGGGTACCAGTGTCAGAGAGAGAGATGAAAAAGAAAAGGAAAGAGAGCCAGCGAGATGGCTCAGCGGTTAAAGGTGCTTGACTTCTTGAGTTTGATCCCCAGGATTCACAAGGTGGGAGGAAAGAATTGACTCCCTCAAGTTGCAAGTTGTCCTCTGACGCTCCATGCACATCTGTACACACAAAAAGCATACAAAGGAAAAAAGTGTTAAAGACCAGGCATCATGATGCTCACAAGGCAACCGAATCCCAGAAATTGTCTTTTGACTGTAATCATAACACTCGAAAGCAGAGACTGGTGGATCTCTGGGCTCAAGGCCAACCTGGGCTACACAGTCAATCCCAGGCCAGCGGGGCTGCATAGAGAGAGCCTAACTATACATATACACATAAATATTTTTGTTGTTGTTTTTAGAGACAGGGTTTCTCTGCATAGCACTGGCTTTCCTGGAACTCTCTTTAACCCAAGAGCTGGGGTTAAAGCCGCATGCTACCACTGCCCAAATTATAATTTTTTAATAAGGAAGAGAGTCAGATTGTGGGTACAAGTGTAAAAGGGAGATGAGCTACTAAGCCATCCGATGATGGGGACAGACGGAGTGAATGTGGGTGACCCTGATTGTGTGTCTGTCCTATGTGTGTTAGGTGTGGACTGTACACACTCCTTAGCGTGGTGACTGTGATGCGGGGTCTGTGGTCAGCTCTGTACTTGTGGCTGACTTATGTGTGTGGCAGGGAGTGAATCTCTTATGGTGTTGGATCTAGGTGTTGCGTGGTGGGGGGATGGAGTGTGTGGAGTTGTGTCAGTGATATGTGACTGTCACAGAATGTTGTCAGTCTGATGCGTGTCTCTGATACAGAGGTGTGGGGGCATGCGTGTGACTGTGCCAGCAAGCTGAGGGTTTGCATAGGTCGTGTGTGCATGTGTGTGCATGCTGCTGCCTGCTTTATGGACCAGTAGGAGTGCAGCCGGAAGCTCACTTGTGGCTGTGGAGTGTGTGTGTGTGTGGCCAAGATGCTCCTCTGTGGGGTAATGGCCATGGAAGGCTGGCTGTGGTTATCACTGGGCTGGCTCTGCACTTGTGTTAAGACTGTGTGTGGTACTCCTGGGAGTCCTGGGGACAGCCCGAGTGGCAGATGGCTGTGGCTAAGCTGCGACTGTCCCTGTGGTTGTTGTGTGGGTATCTGGCTGTGGTGTGGGGGAGGCTGCATCTGGGACTTCAGACTCAGCTGGGTTTGAGATTGTGCCATGGGACGGGAAGTGTGACACTGGCCATGCTGGGGGCCACAGAGACTGACCACTTCTGTGGCTTTTTGAGGATGCACTTACATGGGTTCCACACACACCTGTTATCGATATCTTTTGTTTGTTTTGGTTTTTCGAGTCAGGGTTTCTTTGTGTAGCGTTAGCTGTCCTGGAAGTAGCTCTGTAGACCAGGCTGGCCTCGAACTTTTAGAATTAGGATTTTGACATTAAACGCTTTGAAAATGACACCCACCGAGTAGAAGCTGTACTTTATGTTTAAAGTTTGGTCTCTTTCTGGGCGAATTCTGCAGCATGAGCTGCTTGCGAGGCTGAGACATGGAAAAGGCTGTTTTCGGCAGCGCCAGGATCACCAGAGGAAACTGGCGTCAGGGTGGGGACTCACTGTGTGGCAGAGGCTTATCTCTTTTTAAATTATATTCATTAAGCCAGGTGGTGGTGGCACACACCTTTAAGCCTAGCACTCGGGAGGCAGAGGCAGGAGAATCTCCGTGAGTTTGAGGCCAGCTGGTCTACAGAGCGAGTTCCAGGACAGTCAGAACTTGAGACACATCTCTCATTTTAGCCATTGTGGTGAAGGCAGGATTGCTTCCAGCATGAGGCCAGCCAGAGTAATAGTAATTTTGAGGACATCTTGAGCCACCTGAGACCCTGTATAAAAACAGAGCCCTAGATTGGTGCTGTCTGCCTGTAACCAGCACTTGGGAGGTGGAGGCAGGAAGGTTTAGCCAAAGATAGCTTTGAACCCTTGACCTTCTGCCTCTGGAGAGCCCAGACCTCAGGTCTGCAACACATGCCCGTCCCTCAACTTTTTTTTTTTTTTTTCCCTTTTGGTACATTGGATGGAAGCAGGGCCTTGGCTATGCTTGGCTGGCTGTGTCCCCAGCATCCACCTTTTCTTTTAAGATTTATTTTTATTTTATGTACATGAGTATTTTTCTGCATGCATGCATGTGTACCATATGTTCAAATGTATGCAATGCCCATGGAGGCCAGGAGAGGGTGAGATCCCCTGTACAGGTCGGGAACCACCGTATGCCTTATGGGTGCAGGACTTCTGCAAGAGCAACAGGGGCTCGCAATCACCGAGCCATCCCTCTGGCTTTTTCTTTTTCTTTTCTTTTCTTTTCTTTTCTTTTTCTTTTCTTTTTTTTTTTTTTTTTCCCGAGACAGGGTTTCTCCGTAGCTTTTGGTTCCTGTCCTGGAACTAGCTCTTGTAGACCAGGCTGGCCTCGAACTCACAGAGATTCGCCTGCCTCTGCCTCCCGAGTGCTGGGGTTAAAGGCGTGCGCCACCATCGCCCGGCTTCTTTTTCTTTTCTTAAGATTTTATTTATTTCATGTATATGAATGTTCTGGCTGCATGTTTGCATTTATGACAGAAACGGGCATCAGAGCCCACTAGAGGTGGTTGTGAGCCACCATGTGGGTGCTAGGAATTGAACTCAGGACGTCTGGAAGAGTAGCTGGTGCTCTTAACCACTGAGCCATGTCTCCAGTTCCTAGTTTTTCTTTTTTTAAAACAGAGTTCATGGGTTCTCAGCCTAGGATCCCTCAGCCTCTAGTGCCAGACTTACGGGTGTATGCTGCTATGCCTGACTCTGTGTTCCGGAAAGGAGAAAGTGTGGTGTGTTTTCTATGATGGGAGTGTATATTGTGCTGTATTTCTCTCCCGTTGTTTCTTTTCCTATGTTGTCTTTCTAATGAGGTAATACATGTTGACGTGTTTGTTTAGAGAGGGCGTGGGGGCGTGCGAAAAGGGAGCGTGCATTGAGCTCTGTCTGAGATGGGAGTCTGTCTGCCATTGTGTCTTTAGACAGAAGGACCTGGGATGGAACTCAGTTGATTAGAATGCTTGCCTAGCTTGCCCTCCCTGGGTGTGCATAGCATGTCCGGGACCAGTTCATCCCCAGGACCCCATACGTGGAGTGTGGTGGTTCATGTTGTTTAAGGTCATCTTCAATTATATAGCAAGGTCAAGACCAGTCTGGGCACATAAGACCCAACCTTAAAAAATTAAAAAAAAAAAAAAAAAAAAAGGCTAGGTGTGGCAGCACATCCCTCTAATCCTCTGGAGACAGGGAAGGGTGGGTTTCTGTGAGTTCTAGCCTAGTCTGGGATACATAGTGAGACCCTGTCAAAAAAATAAATAAATAAAAAATAAATAAGGATGAGAAAGAGTTTTGTGTTTGCTGAGGTGTGTTTGAGTAGTGTATGTCTGTGAGATTCACCACCTCTGCCCCTGACTTGGTTTCCGCCATATACAGACACAAAACCCCACTTGGCGGATCCTCACCCCTTAACCAGCAGAGGTGTCACGTGGCCACTGCCATCAGTGAGGCATGGCACAGGTGTGTCTCATCCACCCCTGGGCTGTGGAGCTTGGCTGCTGGGGTTGGGACCCTGGTCCTGGTCCCTCAAGGTCTTGCCAAGCTCAGAAGCCAACTTTGAGGTCCCTCTTAGACACCCCACCCCATCCCACCTCCAGGCTCCCTGCTTTCAGGGCTCCATCCCTCATCCCTCCCCTCTGCCCCCCCTCAGTGGCCTGACTGGTTCCTGACAAAAACACCCTAAGAATGACCTCACCAGGAGCCTGCCGCCTCCACATGCCCCGCCCCCCAGCCTGGCAGAGGTGGCGCCTCCGGTCCCAGGGCGCTTAGCAGGCTGGGAGCTCTGAGCTAGGGTGTCTGGGGACCTGGGTGGGGGGCCGGGCCAGGTGAGCGGAGGGAGGCGGGGTGAGGGGCACTGGGAACCTCAGTTAGTATTCTCAGCTAATTAGGCCCAGTTTAGAGTTGTCCTCAGGGTAGAGCCCTGGGTTTGCAAAGGTAGAGGAGAATGTTCCCCGACGAAGACTGCCTGGGATGGAAAGGGCTCCGGCAGGGAGCTAGCCAGGATGGGTGGGCAGGGGGATGGCGGGAACGAAGAGAAGCTGTGAGTCTGTGTGGCTCAGACCGTGACTCCCTCAACCTCACCGCCCCCAGGAGAAGCCATGTCTGTGCAGGTGGCAGCCCCTGGAAGCACAGGGCTGGGCCCAGAGCGCCTGAACCCCGAGGAACTGGTGCGGCAGACACGACAGGTAGTACAGGGGCTGGAGGCCCTGCGGGCAGAGCACTACAGTCTAGCTGGGCACTTGGCGGAGGCTCTGGCTGGACCGGGGCCTGTGTCTGGAGGGGAACTGCTGGAGGAGAAGCAACAGGTCGTGAACCACTCGCTGGAGGCCATCGAGCTGGGGTTGGGCGAGGCCCAGGTATGTAGGACCACGAGGGGCTCGAGAGGGAGAAGGACCAGGGATGAGGGGTGTGTGTGTGTGTCATGGTGGGGAGGCTCAGGGGGTCCAGGGATGAGAAGTGTCTGTCTGTCTCTGAGTATGTATATATAGGGTCAGGCCTGGTGGGGGAGGCCCAGGGATGAGGGATCATAATGCAGGGAAGTAAGTATAGGTAGTAGGAGGTCTGGAGGAGCCAGGCCTGGAAGGCCCTCTTCTGCAGGCCAGATTGCTTCCCCGACAAGCATTAGGAATGAGATTTTAGTGTGTGCCATATGTAGTTCTATTGTAGAACTTGGTCCTGGAGGGAGTTTGGGGTTTCCATTATGAATGGAACCCTGAGATTCACTCATGGTATGCAGGGGCTCTATCACTGAGCCACACCCAAGTCCCTCACTGGGGGATTCTAGGCAGGGGTTCTACCACTGAGCCACACCCCAGCCACTCACTGGGGGATTCTAGGCAGGGGCTCCACCACTGAGCCACGCCCCCAGCCCCTCACTGGGGGATTCTAGGCAGGGGTTCTACCACTGAGCCACACCCCAGCCACTCACTGGGGGATTCTAGGCAGGGGCTCTCCCACTGAACTATGTCCCTGTTATTTACAGATGACTTTTAGGCAGGCGCTGGGTTAAATAGACAGAACAGGAATTAACCCTATGCATAATTTGATTAAAATCAGGGGGTGATGGAAAACTCCTGTTTTCAGAGCCACACTGGACTGTCTTCAGAATCTGGGGGACCTGTGTAGAATATGTCTGGCCTGATATAGAGACGGGCCTGGGGCTGTACAGGGGTGCACCCAGCACCCCCTCCTCATGGTCCCAATGCTTCGCAGGTGCTGCTGGCCCTGTCTGCACATGTGGGTGTGCTAGAGGCCGAGAAGCAGAGGCTGCGGGCGCAGGCACGGAGGCTAGCCCAAGAGAACACCTGGCTTCGAGAGGAGCTGGAGGAGACACAGAGGCGACTGCGGGCCAGTGAGGAGGCTGTGGCCCAGCTGGAGGAGGAGAAGAGCCACCTCCTGTTTCTGGGTCAGCTGCGGCAGTATGATCCACCCGAGGAGAGCCAGGTACCAGGGGTGGGTGAGGGGGGTACACAGCCCTTCCCAGAACCCCTGGAGACCCTCAGGTCTTTCTTAGTACCCCATAACCCTTCACGTACATGTGGGATCCCTAAATCCGCACACCCTTTTGAGCTTTCAAAGTCCCCTCAATGCTCCTGTAAGATCCTGTGTCTTCCCTAGCTCAACTGTAATCTCTAAGACTCCTGGCTCACTCCTCTGTCAAACTCAGAGCTAGTGTGGCTGAGGCTGGAGGGAGGAGGTTATGAGTTTGTGGTCAGCCTGGGCCACATAGTGAGACTCTCCTGAAGCCTGGCATGGTGGCAGGCCTTTAATCCCAGCACTCTGGAGGCAGAGGCAGGTGCATCTCTTTGAGTTCAAGGTCAGCCTGGTCTACAGTGAGCCCCTGCCTAGACAACAGAGCTACACAGGCAGGCCTGAAGTAGCTTCAGGGCACTGACACTTGCTGTTCTGGGAACTACTCTTTCCTCTTCCCCACAGAGGCCCGAGTCCCCCCCTCGCAGAGACAGCCTGGCTTCTCTGTTCCCCAGTGAAGAGGAGGAAAGGAAAGGTGGGTGTGTGGGAGCCCTGGGCACAATATCAGAGGGTAGTCACCCAGGACTACAGGCTAAGCCTGGGGCAGGAGCCTTGACCTAAGGGATGGCCAAGGCCTCTGAGCAGGGCATGGGGAGGGGAGGGCAGGGTCTGGAAGATGAAGCAGATGGCTCTGGTTAGCAGTGAGGCTGGAAGCTGGGAAGTTAGGCAGGTTCAGTTCTGGCACCTAATATCCCACCAGCCGGTTAGAGTCCTTTAATCCCCATTTCTTGCACGAGGCCCTAGTGCAAGAGGTGGCAGTGGGGTGCAGGCTGAGGCCGCAGTGGGGGATTCCACACCACCTCCCCCAGGTCCCGAGGCAGCTGGAGCTGCAGCTGCGCAACAGGGTGGTTATGAGATCCCAGCTCGCCTGCGGACCCTGCACAACCTGGTGATCCAGTATGCTGGCCAGGGCCGCTACGAGGTGGCGGTACCACTGTGTCGTCAGGCCTTGGAGGACCTGGAGCGGAGCTCGGGCCACTGCCACCCTGACGTGGCCACTATGCTTAACATCCTGGCACTGGTATACAGGTGAGGTTGTGGCTGGTTGGAGGGGCCCCATCTGCGGTGGTGGGGTACACTGCCGATCCTCTGACAGGGCATCTGAATAGGAACAGAATGGGGAAGGCACAGGGTAACAAAAGGAACAGAGATCTGGACAGTGGCGAGACTCAGAGTCTGGGCACCGGGGCGAGCCAGGGACGTGAGACCGATGTGTGGCAGTGTGGGGACCCGTGCTCAAGGCCTGGGACACGTGCGAAGACGAGGAGACCCCTGAAAGATGCCAGGCAGTCCTGGCTCAGTCCAGCTGGTGACCCCAACTTAACCTAACCTTCAATTCCTGTTCTGCAGGGACCAGAACAAGTACAAGGAGGCCACGGACCTTCTTCACGATGCCCTACAAATCCGGGAGCAAACACTAGGGCCTGAACACCCTGCAGTGAGCAGCAATTCAAGGAGGGAAGGCTTGGGGGTGGGGGTGGGGCTGCACAGGCCCTCTACCTCGGCTAACTCTCCCCCTGCAGGTGGCTGCCACCCTCAACAACCTGGCTGTCCTCTATGGGAAACGCGGGCGTTACCGGGAGGCAGAGCCCCTGTGCCAGCGTGCCCTGGAGATCCGTGAGAAGGTGCTGCACCCAGCCCTTTGCCCCGTCACTGGCTCCGCAAGCCATAACCCTTGGTGTACTGTGCATTTGGTGGCAATTTCTCCCATTTGAGCCCAGAGTACCCAATCCCAATCTGTCACCCTGATGAGTTTAAGTGCCATCCTAACTTTGACCTCCTGACCTACCTAATACTCTAAGCTCATTTGTTAAGACTCAGCACCCCATGACCTCTGACATGGCTAATTCCCACCTGCCATGTTAACCTGTGGCATCTCATGGGCCACCCTACGTGACAGATAAGGTTTGTGTGCATCCCAGGTCCTCGGTGCCGACCACCCTGATGTGGCCAAGCAGCTCAACAACCTGGCCTTGCTCTGCCAGAACCAGGGCAAGTTCCAGGATGTGGAGCGGCACTACGCGCGGGCCCTGAGCATCTACGAGGCCTTGGGGGGGCCGCATGACCCCAACGTGGCCAAGACCAAAAACAACCTGGTGAGGCATCGGTGGGTTCTGTCCAGGGGGCACTGTGGGTAGGGGGACCTCAGAAAAACAGGAGAAACCCAGTTCACAGGAGCCTGTGTCAGGCTTTATTGTCATAGCGGATGCCCCTAACACTTCACGCACTAAGGTAGGAGGACCAAGGCACAGGGTGGAGCAGGGAGGGTTCTGGTGTGGTGTCTGCTCTGTAGTCAGCTGAGGCAGGATGCTGGGGAAGGCAGGCAGGTCTGAGAAGTTCCCAGGCCTAAGCAAGATGCCCACACCCTGCCCCTGCCCTCCCCGCAGGCCTCAGCCTACCTGAAACAGAACAAGTACCAGCAGGCAGAGGAGCTGTACAAGGAGATCCTCAGCCAGGAGGCCCTGCCTGCCCCACTTGGTGAGTCCACCCCACTGCTCCTGCCTACCCTCCTGCGTGGTGCTTGTTACCCCACTACCATGTCCCTCTGTTCCACAGGCGCCCCCCAAGCAGGCACAGCAGGTGATGCACAGCAACAGGTACACAGGCTCCACCCTGGGTCCTTGTGGGCCGGGTCTGGGTGGGCCCACCATGTCCCCACATGTCACTGTATCCTCCCCAGGTCCTGCGCAGAAGCAGCTCCTTCTCCAAGCTCCGAGAGTCCATCCGGCGGGGTAGTGAGAAGCTGGTTTCCCGCCTCCGAGGGGAGGGTTTGGCAGGGGCTGCAGGGTGAGTGCTGGGTGAGGTCAGCAGCCTGTCAGCCTTCGGGGGTGCCTGTCTGTGACTCTGTGAGAGCCAAGGCCCTGCAGTCCTTCCTGACTCACTCTTGTCCTCTCGTCCTCTGAAGGATGAAGAGAGCCATGTCACTCAACATGCTGAACGTGGATGGTCCAAGGGCTGCCAGGACGCAGGTGAGGGGCCTGTGATGGAGTAGGGTGCTGCGGGCAGGCTCAACCAGACAGGAAAGGTGGGGCTCCCTCCTGGGGACTCAGGATGGGGGGAGTGAGTGGGTGGGGTATGACATGGCCCCAGTGTCAATGGAAAGGAGCTCTGACCACTCCTGTGCCTGCCCCCAGCTCTCAACCCGGCACTTGAGTGAGGCCTCTCGGACCCTCAGCGCCAGCACCCAGGACTTGAGCCCGCGCTAAGTGGACTGGCTGCAGTGGCCACAGCTGCTCAGGAATCAGGGAAGGGCGGGCCGGTGGTTATCTGGTGCCCTGCCTTGGTGGCACCTGTGGATCGGGACCCTACTATCCTCCCTGTAATTAAAGGCTGTACACTGGTCTGGATATTCGCCTGAGGGTCCTGAGACCTCCAGCACCTCCTGCGGAGCCACGGGTGTCACCCATAGTCCTGTGCTCAGAGCTGCTGCGCGATCTGCTCGATCCGCTGTAGTGTCTCCTCTGACTGCAGCTGCTCCAGACTGAGCAGTGACAGGCCCAGCTGATCTTCCTGGAGAGGACAGAGGTAAAGGACAAGTGTCAAACTGCACATATCAACATGACCCTGGTGTTCGGTGACTGGAGTGCATGGCCACACTAGGAAGAGGACATTAGGGCTCCATCAGTGTCCCTAATGTCCACTCTTCCTTCCTTCCTGGCTATGGGGACCCTGAGGTAACTAGGAAAAACACGTGCACCTGGGAGGGAGAAGAGGCACGGGGCCAAGGGCTCACCCTGTGAAAGGGCTGTGCCATCTGCCGCAGGAAGTACTTGGCGACCTGCACACCCTCGTCCACCGTCAGGTTGAGGTTGGAGTCAGTCAGGTGCTCCTGGATCCATCGAGGCAGCTTCCCACGCTTGTCGGCCCGAGCAAACCGCTGTGAGGAGGGAAGGGACGGCAAACCCAGGTTGGAATCCAGGCTGCCCACCACCCTGTCCCTGTGATGAAGTGGGATTGGGTAGGCTGGGGTGCCCAGAAGTGCCCTGAGCTCCACCTTGTCAGCAAAGACCATGAGACCATAGTCTGTCTTGCCCCTGATGGCACGACCCACACACTGGGCTGCATGGCGCATGGCATCAAAGGTGAGAAAGTCATTCTCGCGGATCTGGAACTGGTCCCGCAGGTACTCTAGTCGGGCCTGGGGGATGAGGGAGGAGTCTAAGGTAGGGAGCTAGCTTTTCCCATGTACGACTCCTGACTCCACTGCTCCCCAACTCACCTTGAGAATTCGGCTCTGGGTGTAGACATAGGGGACTCCAAACATGATGACAGCCCGCCCATAGTGATGCACTGGGGAGGACAGCAGGGTCACAGTGCATCCTGGCTGGTGCTGGATGTGCTGAGGGCCGCCCGCGCAGTGTGGAAAGGGGACAGGACAGGAACCCCCCCCCAAGGGAGCAGCCATGATAGGCTGGGCAGGTCCACTCACCAAAGTCAATCCCTTCTGACACTTTGCCCCGAGCCACTGAGAGCAGAATGGCCCCACGGCCGTTCTCGCATGCCTAGGGAAGTGAGGCAGTCTCCTCAGCCCTTCCCATGCACCTGCTGGCAGCTGGCATCCCTTGCCTGTCCCAGGCACCCACCTCCTGGTACTTCTCCAGGGCCACACTGGTCTCCGCCCCATCCTGGGTCTCAATGAAGAGCAGCTTGTTCCTCTGGATATTCTCAAGGATGCCCTGGGGTGACAGGGAGGTCAGGCCACAGGGCCATGCATCCTGTTTCAGCCCACTGCTGTGGCTTCCCATGGAGCTCCCTCTCTGGGGCCCCAGCTGTCCAACCTCTTTGGCTGCCCAAAGTGGGGAGCCAATCACCAACCAAGTGGACGGCCTGCCCATGATTCAGGCAGGACCAATCAGGGTTATCCTGAAAGTTCAGATCTGTCACTGCAATGCTAAGGGACCGAGGCAAAAGTCAGGCTGCCCAGGACAGGAAATGGGGTCCAGAGCACCAGTCAAGTTACCTGTGCCGCTCAGTGAGAGAGCTCTTTATGAAAAATACACCTCCACCCTACCTCACCGAGTTCAGAAGATGAATCTAAAGTGCCTCCGAGCACAGTTAAGAACCTGCAGCCTCAAGACTCCAGGCCATCAAATCTCTATTTGTTTTCTTCAGTATTAGGGATCGACTGCAACAGCGACCCACACACTTGCTCTCCTGCTGAACTAAACTCAAGCCACACCCACAGTCTATAGTGCCTGTTCAAACCTAGGTCTGAGAGCGGGGCTCAATGCAGTCACAAGACAGAAGGCCAATAGGCCCTGTACCCCTGGGGGACCAGAACTCCCACGGCCTCGTCCACACACAGGAGAGCTCCTAGACGGGAGTTCTGGTCCAGCCGAACTCCCCAGAGACCCTGCCCCTCCCCCTACGGGCTCCAGGCCTGCTTAGTCTGCAGCATATGTGCCCCAGAGGTGGGGTGGGTGGCCCCTCTGGTGGAGGGAAGCACTGAAGACCCTGTAGGCTTCTGGTGGGAATGGGTGGGGTGCTGGTAGTACCACTGTCCTGTCCTGTGCCACGTGTCACCAGTGGAAACATGAGGTCTGAAGCCCTACAGCAAGAGCAAAGCTGAGGGTTTGGGCAGCCGTGGCTAGGCGCACCTACCTGCTCATACCAGGAGGCCACAGTGCTTTCCATGTATTGGTAGCTGGTAAAGAAGGCCACAATGCCGTCAGGGACCACAGCAGACATCTCCAGCAGCAGGTTGCCATAGTTGCGGATTACAGCTAGGGAGAGGGGGATGGAGTGAATCCTCTCGTGGTGCCCACTGAGGCTACTCACCTCTATCCCCGACTCCTCCTCCCAAGCCTATTAGAGGGCTGTCTGCCACCCCTGAGTTCATCAAGGCCATATGACAAGTCACAGCACAAGAAACCTGTAGAAGTGGCTGTGTTTCTTCCAGTGCCTAATGTCCCAAGGGCCCTGTGCTATGTGTTGAGGCTCAGTAATGTGCCTGGTGGTGCAGGGACCCAGGAAAGCCAAACCCACAGTGGCCTGCTGAGGGTAGGAAGAAGGTCTGTGTTAGCCACAGAGGCTGGGGTCCCACCTGAGACCTACCCCAACCAAGCCCACAGGTGACTCACCAATATCTTCCCTGGTCTCAAATTTGGAGCTGATGGCCACCTGGTCATTACCGCGGCCAATGATCTGGAGGGTCAGAGTGAAGATGATGTGACACACGTGACACCAAATGCCCCCTTTTTGGTGTCTCATGTAGCCCAGGCTGGCCTTTAGACTAGAAGCCTCACTGAGGTTACCCATCCTCCCAAGCCCATGAAGGTTGTGCCCTAACCTCTAAGTTCTGTGTAACCAAGGTGATCCTGAACTCCTGGTCCTCCTGCCCACTTCCCAAGATCACAGGCCGGCCTCACCACACCTGTATGTACTGCTGGGCGTGGACCCCAAGGCCTGCTGTGTGCTAGGCAAGCACTGTATGAAACAAGGCCCGGGCTCAGGAAAGGCTTATGCAGACAGTAGATTAGATGACCCCAAGCCTATGGTTGCTTCTGCCTGGCCAAATGCCTGGAGCTCAGCCATGAGCTACTGGCCTACAGCCACACAGCAACAAGCCCTAGGGACGGGACCTCTGTGTTTCTAAGCAAGGTTACACTCCAGCCTTAGGTAGTTCCAGAACACAGGTCACCACAGCATACACCCATTGGCAACCCTCCCCAGTCCACCATGACTGATGGTGGCCAGAGGGAACGTTCCTAAAAGCCCACAGCTTTAAAAACAGCCGCCTAATCCTGCTGCCAGGAGAAGGCATGCAGACAGGTTGGTCCTTCTGGCGTGGCCCTCCACACAGTTGGTGCTCTGCAAGCATGCAATCAGGCTACACACCTTACATAAGGGTTAAAGTGTCTGATTCTGTGCCAGGCAGCCTCCCAGTCACAGTTGGCTGCATGTAGTGCACGGACTGTGGGGCGAACATGCCTAGCACCTTGCAGGGCTCTAAACTCCAAGGCAGAGGTCAGGAGGTGAGAGGACACAGCTCTGCTCCAGGCTTCAGAGAGGCGCATGACCCAAGTCAAAGCCAGATGACACACGGCAAACTCACCCTGACCAGGATGATGACCAAGCACCAGGCCTGCACTGCCCAGTGTATACTTCGCATGGGTGCCTAAGCACTACGGCCCGGGTTGCTGGGAAGAAGCCTCCCAGGCGCCACTGAGCCCCAGCTGAGCAGCTGCCCCCCACCTGTCTCACCCACTCACCATGGGGCAGAGGCAGACTCGGGCCAGCGTCATGGTAAAGGTTGCCATTGTGACAGGGTGGAAGTCCAGGATCTTGGGGTAGATGTCCAGAGGGGACAGTGTCTACAACAGACAGCAAGGGAGTCCTCAGCAGGATGGGGGCAGGGACCAGGACCCCACGGAGCAACAGCCCAGAGTCCTTACCCCAGAGGTGATGATGACAGACTGGAAGCGTTCAAACACAGGCTTGATGGCCAAGGAGGCGTCCATACAACTGTGGGACAACACAGCAGTCACACAGGGCAGAGGGCAGGGCCAAGGCCTGTACCATCCACACAGGGTAGCATCTCACCTGAAGTGCAGGATGGGGTTGGCGATGGTGGGGGTCCTGTCGTCAAAGGGCTCGATGATAATGGTAAAGCCTGGTAGAGAAGGAGGCTCGTGAGCCTTGCTGTGGTCACCCCGGACACTCACCATCCAAGTGCAGAACCAGGCACCAGAGTGCATGACAGCCGCAGCCTGCCCACTCCTCTGCACGGCCAGACCACGACTGGGCTGTGCCAATGCTCAGGTATGGAAGCAGGGTGAGCCAGGGCTTCCCTGCAATTCCTGCAGGGAGGTCAGGACTACCCTTTCCCAGGTAGCTGTGCACCCCTGCCTCGCCCATCCCTGCTTCCCACAAAGCAGCCAGGAAGACACTGTGGAACCTCAAGTCCCTCCTCCCATAACCAGAAATGTGTCCGTGGACTCTGCGGTGCACCCTTGCTCTCAGCTGCCATGTCAGCTCCACCCCCCAGGGCCCACTTGGTTGGTTGAGTCCTTGCTCCAGAGGCACCCTGGGAGGCCAGTGCTACTGCTCCTCACAGCACCGCCACACTTCCTAGTATCCCCTTCTGGACTGATCTTTGCTCCTAGCCCCCAGGCTGTGGAGGGGTGGGAGTGGATGGGGGAGTGGATGGGGGAGCGGTGGCTCTGGTAGGCCCTACTGTTTCCACAGGGCCGGGCCCTTTGTTGACTGAACAAATGATCACATTCACAGATTGTTTCACTTGGCAAGAAATGATCAGGTCCTGTGTCGTCTTGTGCTGAGGACACAGCAGGGACCAACACAGCCTCGGTCTCACCTACAAGGGCTCCCCTTCCACTGGGGAGACAGCTAGCCAGAGACTCAGCTGGAACAGAAGAAGGGGCAGGCCCAGCAAGGGGTGGGGTGGTGTTGATTTTCTGAGAGCTAAAGGACTCGGGGAGATGATGGGGGCACAGGGAAGGAGGTTTCAAGCAAGTATGTGGAATATCGGTAGGTGGGGGCAGGGAGAACAGCGAAGGCCAAGAGAAGGGGCTCAGTGAGGGCTGAAAGCAGAAGGAAGCAGACAGCTGCCAATAGCCCTGAGGTGGTGCTGATGGCGGGGTATCCTTCCGAGGCTGGCCCCGTTGCAGGATGCCAGCTGACCTGGTTTCCTGGCTACGGCAGTAATCCCCAGGGATAAGCTTAAAAACTCAGTGTAAAGCTAGGGGCAGGGCGCACATGGACACCAAGCAAAAGCCCCCAGAATGCTGGGTGGGTGGTGGTGCTGCACACCTTTAATCCCAAAAAACAAAAAACAACAAAAAAAACTTAAGAAAAAAAAAAAACAACCAGGAATGTCTCCCTCTGCCTCTGTGTATGAGCTTACATCCCTTTCCCTCAAGGTCTTCATGCCCAGCACCATGCTTCTACCCCCTGGCCTCTTCTTCCCATAGCTCCCCCTAAGCCTCCCTTTCCTGTCCCCAGGCTCTATGGCTCCCCCTCTCTACTAGAAGAACCTTGGAAACAACAACCTCACCAAGTACATCCCTTGCCCAGAGCCTGCCATGGCTCCCAGTGCCCTCATCACACACGAGGGGCCTCACCCAGCTGAAGGGGAGCTGACCCCACAGCACCCTCTGGCCCGTCCGTGTCACACCACTGCCCACTGGCTTTCTCCACTCTGCAGTCAGAAGAGCCTCTGGACATATGGATCTGAATACAGGGCTTGCTCAGGAACGTTGCATGGCACCCCAGGGCTCTCAAAATAGCTCAAATTCCCAGAACCTCTAATATCCCACCCTACTTGGCTGGGTCCCCACGTCGTCCTGTCAGGGCCCAGCAGAGGCAAGAAGGGAGCTTACCCTTGGCATAAGTGCTGACAAGAGTGGCAAAGTTAGCAAGGAGTGTGAGCGGGGAGAAGTCGGCCAGGTCAGCAATCTCCAAGGTGTGCAGCAGGGACCGCAGGCGCTCAGCACAGAACCTGAAAAGCGATGGGGTCGGGAGAGGGAAGCCACATGTTTCCCTGAGCACCTGAGCATTGTTTGTGGCCAGCCTGTCCCCACCCTGTGCAAGAACCCAGAGCTACCACTCCAGGACAGGACGGCATACAACACCACCACGTGGGCAGGTTCACTGCCTGTATGCAAATTCTTGTCAAGCAAGACCCATGGCCAATAGTCACTCTGCTTCTGCCCTGCCACGCTCCTCAGCCAGTATCATGGACCCCCACGCTCAAAGACAAACAGCTGCACACACTTTCCCAGGCTCACAGAGACTGTTACTCCTCCACCCGCCCCCCTACACACAGGGACACACGGACACACGGCTGCAGAAGCACCAGGTTGTCCTGCAGCGTTCCCCACCAAGAATAACCGACCTCGGCTCCACAGACCCCCTACACCCCGCTCTGACCTGACCCCTGTCACCAGCACATGGTCTGGACATGTGGTTCACCTGTGGGCCGCACCTGAGGGGCTTGCGCTGAATGCACACGCGCTGGGCCAGGCCGCTCAGGAAGGCGGGTGGACTCTCCTGCACCACATGCTGCACGCGCAGCCGCCATTTGACGTACTCCAGCAGCCTCCGCAGGAAGCCCAGGAAGTGCTCAGCAGTGCGGATGGAGCCTGGCACTGCCTCTGCAAGGACACTGAGTCAGCTGGTACAGGAAGGGGGCATGAGGGGCAGGGGTGGGTGGGTCATGGCTCACCCTTCAGCACCTCGTCGGGCAGCACAGGGTTGGCTAGGTGGGCATCTGTCTCCCGTGCTACACTGGCCTCCCGCAGCCCCTCCACCAGGCGCCGGTACTCGTCCCGCAGCCGCTGCTCATCTGTCTCCTTGATCCTGACAGGGACATGGACAGGAGCTGGAATGGGGCAGGTGTCTAGGGTCACTAAGGCAGACACAGCATATGGAGCAGGAGCAGAGCAGGCACCTGAGCACGGTCTTCTGCAGGGTGTCTAGGTTGCTCTGGCAGCGGTCCAGAGTTCTGCGGGTGAGATTGACACTCATGGAATCAATGCAGACATTGTCTAGGGAGGAAAGCAGAGAGAGTTGGGCTCAGCCAGGCTTGGGGGCAGGGCAGAGGGGCTGCCACTGTCTGCACACCCTGGCACTCTCCTCACCGATGTTGTGGGCTTCATCGAAGACCACTACGGCCTTGCGAGCCAGCTCTTTGGACACCAGGTCCGCAATCTTGGGGTCCAGGAGGTAGTGGTAGCTGTAAACCACCACGTTGGCATGCAGGATCTGGGCATATGGAGGGAAAGGTTGCCCTGGGCCCTGCTGCCCGCCCCCCCATACCACTCCTTCTCAGGTTCACAGAAGTGACCCGACACAGCAGATGGATGGACAGATAGACAGGAACACACAGAAAGGTATAAACAGGGGAAGTAGGACGGAGACAGATGGCCCAGGCACCAGGACAACAGATGCAAGCAGACAGATGGGCTGACAGACAGGCGGGCACAGTGCCCATGTCTATGTCCACATCTGAGAACCCGAGGGAGATTATTCCAAGTCTGAGGCCAGCCTGGGCTACAAATGAGATCCTGCCTCAGAACAGAACAAAACAACTCTTCACCGAGTATCGAGCCAGGAAGTAGGGGCACCAGCCCTGCCGCTGCCCTAGGGCCTTCAGGTCATCCAGGTTGTAGATGCCCGCAGAGAGGGGCACCTGACGTCCATGGGTGTCAAACTCCTGGAGCAAGGAATTTGCCAGAGGATGGCAGGGTCAGAGCCAGCTGTTGTTCAGCGAGCCTCTACCCTCCCCGGCCTGGACCCTTCCCTGTACCTCATAGAAGCGGCAGTGAGGCAGGCTGGCATCCTGCTGGTATTGCGCACGCACGTATGAGGCTGTGAGGCTGTGGCACTTGCCATCCACGTCCTTCCCAAAGCGCAGTGGTGTCACCTGAGGGTTCAGGAGACAGTTACATCAGAGTCAGGAGAAAGTCATGCCAGTTATGCCAACCTGGTCCTCCAAACTCGGACACCTGGAGTGGCATGTCAGCTGGGCTTTCTGGGCAACTGGACCTGATCCACTATTAGTTAAAAGCACTTCCTGCAGAAATGTCAGAGTGGGACCACTGCTAAGACTCAAAACTGTCCCAAAGCCGGGCATGGCAATCCCAGTTACTAAGACAGCTGAAGCAGGAGGACTGCACACTCAGGGAGCCTGGGTACAAACCAAGGGCCGACCTCACAATAAAACGTGAAAGGGAGCTGGGGGCATAGCTCAATGGTAGGCAGAGGGCTTGCAGAGCACACACAAAGCCCTAGGGGCAATCCATAGCACAGTACAACCAAACAACCAGAGGGCCAGCTGGATGGCTCCGTGGGCCTGACCTGATTTCAACCCTTGGGATCCACAGACTCGCATAAATTGTCCTCTGAGCTCCATACATGTGCACTGCACACATACCCTACTTCTGAGCATGCACACGCACACACACATACACACAGAATATATACGTGTGTGTGTGTGTGCCTAAAAAATAAAATCCTAAGTTTCTCTAGAAATCAAGCTGGACAGGGCTGGAGAGATGGCTCAGAGTTTAAGAGCACTGGATGCTCTTCCAGAGGTTCTGAGTTCAATTGTCACCAACCACACATTGGTTCACAACCATCTGTAATTAACTTATGCTTCATGTATACAAAAATCCCAATACTTCGAGTAAGCTCCCATAGGTTCAATGTGAAAGTCTGGATGTGACATTCAAGTAGTTGCTGAGCTCAAACGAGCCAGGACCTAACAACTGAAAGGGGCGCTCCACTGGTGGCTACCTCACACTGGCAAAGGGTTTCTCTGGGGCTTGGACTGGGGAGCCCAGGGCTGAGGGCGAGGCCCGAGTCTCACCTCGGGATGAATGCACAGGTTCTTTCTTGAGCTCAGAGCCAGTCCTAAGAACGGCAGCTTCTCCCCCTCCTGCTGCTCATAGAAACTGAGCAGCTTGCGAAGCTCTTCTATGACCTGCTTGGACGATGGGAACATTGGGTGGGGACCTCAGGACAAGCATAAGCCCCAGCAGGCCAGTGAGGGCAGCAACTGGGAGGGGACAGAGCATGGGGTTCATCCACACTGCCCACCTTCTCAATCTCTGGCACAGTCCGTGAGCAGTAGATAAGTTTGGTCACCTCCAGTGGAAAAGCCTGTGGGTGACAATCAGCTTAGCCCCATGCAGCCCTTCCCAACTCCCCAGTCCAGACACTCAGGACAGTCACTTACCCTCTGGTAAGCCACTATCAGCGCCAGCAGGGATACTGTCTTCCCGGTGCCTGAGGGCATCTCCAGGACTCCATGACCCTGAAAGTTGGGTGCAAAAGAAACAGGACACAGGCCATGAGAACCCCAGGGACATAAACTCTGGGGACCTCCCTGACATGCTACTACCTGGGGTCACAACATACACAACGGTGGAACTGCCATCAGAGTCCCAGGAAAAGCGGGCTTTAGCTCTGCTTCTCCTTTTGCTGGAATTTACTTTTCTTTTTCTTTTTTTTTTTTTTTTTTTTTTGGTTTTTCGAGACAGGGTTTCTCTGTGGTTTTGGAGCCTATCCTGGAACTAGCTCTGTAGACCAGGCTGGTCTCGAACTCACAGAGATCTGCCTGCCTCTGCCTCCCGAGTGCTGGGATTAAAGGCGTGCGCCACCACCGCCCGGCTGGAATTTACTTTTCATTCTTAATTTTCACCCCAAGAATTGCTATGTAGCCTTGACTAGTCTAGTACTTGCTATGCACCTCCGGCTGGTTTCAAACTCTTGGCAATCCTCCTGCCTCTACCCCTGAGTACTGGGATTACAAGCTGAGCCCTATTTCACTGTCCTTGCTGAGCAACAGAAGGTAATAACCTTCACCTCTCTGGGTCACAGCACCCTTGCTTCTAGGCGGCTCCATAGCTCTTACTTGGAGCAAGATTGTGAGGACTGCTGGGTGGTGGTGGCACACGTCTTTATAATCCCAGCACTAGGGAGACAGAGAGGCATTGTGGGTCAGAGAGATGGCTTAGCAGGTAAAGAAACCTGAGGTCAAGCCTGATCCCAAGTTCAGGACCTACACGGAAGGAAAGAACCAACTGCCTCTCAGAAGTTGTCCTCTGACCTCCTCATGCATACCATAGCGTGGATGCACACACTCTCAATACATAAGTATAATTTTAAAAAAAAATTAAAGAAAGTTTGTGGGGAGCTGGAGAGATAGCTCAGAGGTTGAGAGCACTTCTGACCTCCTCAGTACAGGAGGTCCTGAGTTCAATTCCCAGCAACCACATGGTGGCTGACAACCATCTGTAATGAGATATGGTGCCCTCTTCTGGCCTGCAGGCATACATGAAGGCTGAACACTGTGTACATAATAAATAAATTTTAGAGAAAGTTTGTGGGCTGGAGAGATGGCTCAGAGGTTAAAAGCACTAACTGCTCTTCAGGAGGTCCTGAGTTCAAGTCCCAGCAACCACATTGGTGGCTCACACCCATCTGTAATGAAATCTGGTGCCCAGGACACTATACATTTAATAAATGAAACAAAAGAAAGAAAGAAAGAAAGAAAGAAAGAAAGAAAGAAAGAAAGAAAGAAAGAAAGAAAGAAAGAAAGAAAGAGAGAGAGAGAGAGATGCTTGTGTTCAGGGTTGTGGAGATAGCTCAGTACATAAAGGTGGTTGTCACCAAGCCAGACAGCCTGCGTCTGATCCCCAGAACCCATACAAAAGTGGGAAGAGACAACTGAGTCCACAAGGTTGTTCTCTGATCTCCACATACCGAGCCCCTTCCCTCCACTACCATGACTGCAGACACACCAAACAGCCTCCGTGAAAGTCTGTCACCCAAGCTACCCAGGAAGCTAAGGCAGAGGGCCTGCTAAGATCAGTATCAGCCTGGGCTACAGAGCTAACTTGGACAATTTAGTGATGTCCTGTCTCATACAAAAAGGAAAGAGAAGGCTAGGATGTAGCTCGAGCCAAGGGTACTTTGCCTAGCATGTTGCTTCAATTCCCAGTAAACACACACCAAAGAAACAAAAAGGGGCAGCAGTTAAGAGCACTGACTGCTCTTCCAGGCAGAGCACTGACTGTATTCACAATAAATAAATCTCTTAAAAAGCAAACAAACAAGCAAACAAACCACCCTGAGTTGGAAACTGCTGCCTTTCATGTGTGAATTGACACAATCCTCACAACAACCTAGGAAGGCAATCATCAGCTCCATCTTAAAAAAATAATTTACATGTGTGTATGCTATGTGTATGTGTGTATGCTATGTGTATATGTGTGTATGTGTGTATGCAGTCTGCACAAGTGGCCGGATCCCCTGAAGCTGAAGTCACAGCTGGCTGTGTGAGAGACAGACACGGGCATGGGTAATGGAACTGGGTCCTCTAGAAGGGCAGCAAGTCTTCTTAAGCACTGAGCCGCCTCTCCAGTGCCTCCTCATCAGGCATGGTCTCATATACCCCAGGATGATCTCCAACACATTAGTTTTTTCTTCCTCTTCCTCAAAACAGGGCCCTAAGGTAGGAGGGCTGCTAAATTCAGTGTCAGAGACTGTAGAGTAAGTCTGGGCAAGTTAGTGAGGTCCTGTCACATAACAGAAAGGAAAGAGAGGACTCTGGTGTAGCTGGAGGCACAGGCCCAGCACACTGGTTCAATTCTTTCCATGAAACAGGTTCTCTCTATGTAGCCCAGACTGTAGGCACAGGGCTTCTACTGTCTCTGCTCCAGTGCTATAATTAAAGAGATGCCCCACCAAGCCTGGTCCCCTACACACTATTGTACCAGAGAATGAATTTTGATCCCATTGCCTCCATGTTCTGAGTGCTGGGATTACAGGCTTAGTTTTACACTGTGCTGGAAATGAAACCAGGGCCTGGTGCACGGACCAACCAAACTGCATCTCTAGTGCCCCTCCCTAGAGAAGCACAGCCAATATTGACGGGGTCGAAACTGCAGCAAGAGCTTAAATGATGTAACCAAGAGTGCACAGCTAGAAGCCCATGGATCCTGGTTTCCAAACCAAGCTGACAAAAAAAGAAGTCCCTGTGTCCCTAAGGCCAGGACTACTCAGCCTTGATTATACTATCAAATCTGTTATTACAATTATTAACTGTGTGTGTGTATGTGCATGATGTATGTTTGTGGGTAACCAGGTCAAGGTCATAGGGCAACTAACTTTGTGGAGATGGTTTTCTCTCTCCACTTTTACCTGGTCCCTGGGATCCAATTCCACACTCACACAGCAGACACTTACCTACTAAGTCATCACACCGATCCCTACTATTTATATTTTTAAAGGTCTTATTATATCCGGGTGGTAGTGGTACACACCTTTAATCCCAGCACTCGGGAGGCAGAGGCAGGTAGATCTCTGTGAGTTCGAGGCCAACCTGGTCTACAAGAGCTAGTTCCAGAACAGGCTCCAAAGCTACAGAGAAGCCCTATCTCGAAAAACCAAAAATAATTGAATAAATTAAAAGGTCTTATTATATAGCCCTGGCTAGCCTGGAATTCCCCCAGACCGGCTGCAAATTCCCACTGATTCTCCTGCCTCAGCTTCCCCAGGGCAAGGGTTACAGGCATGCATCATCTTATGCCTGGTTAACTCAGTGTTGAGATTCGAGTATGCTAAGGCAAACATTCTACCAACTGAGCTACATCCCTCCCTCCCCAAATTACCTAGCTATTTTTGGAAGCAGAGTCTCTCTATATGTAGCCCTGGCTAGCCTGGAACCCACTATGAAAGCCAGGCTGGCCTTCAAACTCGGGTCAGTCCTGATTCCTCAGCCTCCCTGCTGCTGGGACATATATACACCGCCACATTCCATTTATGTGGTGCTGGGATAAAACCCTGAGCTTTATCCGTGATGCTACTAGACAGGCAAGAACCCTACCAGCTGAGCTACAGTCCCAGACCTATTTTTTATTTTTGTTCTTGACACAGGGTCTCACTATGCAGCCCAGGCTGATCTCAAAACTCGCAGCGATGCTCCTGCCTGGGCTTCACAGCGTGCTGGGACTGCAGGCCTGGGCCAACGTGCCCGGCCCCCGACCAGGACGTTAGCTAGAGAGCCGCGGGCGTGCAAAGGAGAGCACCCGGGGCTCCGCCACCCACCTTGGCGTCCAGCGTGCGCTTCAGCTCCAGCATGTAGGAGAACTGCTCCGGGTAGATGTAGTCGTACGGGAAGTAGACCAGCAGCCCGTCCACGTTGAGCCTGGCGGCGGTGAAGCGTCAGTGCCCGATGCTCTCGGGCCGCACCGGCCTCCGTGCCGCCCGCCCGCCCCCGCGGCGTCTCCCCGCCACGGACCCCGAAGCTACCCGGGCCGTTTTCCGCAGCCTCTCCG
The DNA here is from genome assembly GCF_950005125.1 of Chionomys nivalis. NCBI lineage: Eukaryota > Metazoa > Chordata > Mammalia > Rodentia > Cricetidae > Chionomys > Chionomys nivalis. Next base: position 77,594,465 of record NC_080087.1, on the reverse strand, counting down.
CGCCGCGCCCCGGCCCCGGCGACGCCCACCGGCCGCCCCATCGCCCACCGCAGCGAGGACCTCTCTCCTCGAACCCGAACCCCCGCTTCTCACTTCATGGCGGCTTGCCCCGGCGTCCACTCGCCAGCCTCATGAATATTCAACGAGGGGGCGTGAGCTTAGAGATTCACCTTCCTCGCGATGCTATTGGCTGAGCCTGCTCGTCACTCCGCCAATCGGATAATTGGCGCGTGCGCATGGGGGCTAGAGGGCGGGCCCCAGGGAGAGGCGGTGCCCGAGGCATCGCCGAGGATGGCCGACTACTGGAAACAGAACGTGGAAGAGAGCCGAAAGAATCGATCCAGCTCCTTGACGTTAGCTCTTCCAGATTCTGTCCTGGTTGTCGAAGAAGTGAACAGAGTTTAGGAGAGAATAACAGAGAAACAGGAGGCTTCTCGGAGCCCTTCAGCTACAGTGGTTTAGTTGTACCAGACAAGCACGGATTTATAAAATTCGTGTCCAGCCGGGCGGTGGTGGCGCACGCCTTTAATCCCAGCACTCGGGAGGCGGAGGCAGGTGGATCTCTGTGAGTTCGAGGCCAGCCTGGTCTACAAGAGCTAGTTCCAGGATGGGCACCAAAGCTACAGAGAAACCCTGTCTCGAAAAACCAAAAAAAAAAAAAAAAAAAAAAAATTCGTGTCCAGACTTAACGCAAGAAATCTAAAAACAGGGGCTGGAGAGATGACTCAGAGGTTAAGAGCATTGCCTCCTCTTCCAAAGGTCCTGAGTTCAATTCCCAGCAACCACATGGTGGCTCACAACCATCTGTAATGGGGTCTGGTGCCCTCTTCTGGCCTGCAGCATACACACAGACAGAATAGTGTATACACAGAAAGAAAGAAAGAGAGAGAGAGAGAGAGAGAGAGAGAGAGAGAGAGAGAGAGAGAGAGAGAGAGAGAGAGAGAGAGAGAGAAAAGAAAGAAAGAAAGAAAGAAATCTAAAAACAGCTTCTCCCATATGTTTGAGCCCCTACGCTAGCCAGACTCTAACATTTATTAAGGGGGGGGGGTAAACCACTCAGTGGTTAAGAGCACTTTCTGATCTCAGAGAGGACTCCCAAGCACCCCACATCAGGCAATTTACAATCGCCAGTCAACGCTAGCTCCAGGGGATCCCACACCTCTGAGCATAACTGCATTTAGGCGCACATACGCTCTCTGGAGGCAGAGACAGAAAAATCATCCTTGGCTACTTAGTGAGTTCAAGGCTAGGCTAAACAGTATGAGAATATTGTTTCAAAAAGAAAAATCCAAAAACCAATCAACCACCAACAATAAATACATACATAATAAGAAAGCACTTTACCAACCGCGCTATCTCCCTCAGTGCCTTCTTTTAATCACGGTTTATTATTTATTTATTTATTTATTTATTTATTTTGGTTTTTCAAGATAGGGTTTCTCTGTAGCCCTGGCTGTCCTGATACTCGCTCTGTGGACCCAGCTAACCTCGAACTCAGAGATCCATTAGCTTCTGCCTCCCAAGTCTGGGATTAAAGGTGTGCACCACTGCCACCCGGCACGTTTTCTATCTTTATTGTGTGGGTATGTGTGTGAGGGAAAGCATGTGAAGGCGCATGTGGAGGGAAGAGGAAGCCTGCAGAAGTCAGTTCAGCACTTTCCTTCTCCCTTGTGGAGGACTTGAACTCAGGTCAAAAGGCAAGAGCCATCTTTCGAGCCCCCACCTCCACCCCATCCCACATCCCACCCTCTTTTGACATAGCCTCAATATGTAACTAAGTCTGGCCTGGAGCTCACTGTGTAGCCAAGGCTAGCCTCTGTCTTGTGACTCACCAACATTAGATTCCTGAGGACTGGAATGACAGGTGGACAAGGTCGTCTGTTATTTCTCCGCCCTGGAAAGCTGCTTCACTTATATCCACACCAAGTCGCTCAGACCCCTGTTCAAATGGCACCTCACTTCTTTTCTTTCTTTTTTTTTTTTTTTTTTTTGACACAGGGACTCTACTTAGCTCTGGCTGTCCTGGAACTCACTCTGTAGATTAGACTGGGCTTGAACTCACAGAATCCATTTGCCCCTGCCTCCCTACTGCTGAGATTAAAGATGTGTGCTATAATGCCTGGCTATTTTTCTAACTTTTATTTTAGGTGTATGAGTGTTCTCAGAGGTCAGAAGAAGGAATCAGATCCCCTGGTACAGGAGCTATGGATGGCTATGAGCCACTATAGGGGTGCTGGAAATCAAACCCACGTCCTCTGCAAGAGCAACAATGCTCTCAACCACTGAGCCATCTCTCCAGCCCTATATTCTATTTCTTTTTGAGCTACATGGGTGTGTGCTGTGGCTGTCTGAGAAGAACTTACAGGAAGCTTCTTTCCTTCCACCGTGCAGATCCTGGGACATAAACTCAGAGTTTTGGAAGTGGTAAGTGCATTGACCCACTGAGCCATCTCGTCAGCTTGCAGTTGTCTTTTTTTGTTTTTTTGTTTATTTTAGAGACAGGCTTTCTCCCTAAAGCTTTGGAGTCTGTCCTAGAACTTGCCCTGTAGACCAGGCTGGCTTCAAACTCAGAGAGATCTGCCTGCCTCGGCCTCCCAAGTGCTGGGATTAAAGGCCTGAGCCACCACCGCCCAAGTCCCCAAATGAAACACATCCTTTGCACACACACTGGTGGCAGTCAATGAAGAAACTTGTCTCTTGGTTTGAGATTTCACAGTTCTTTTTTTTTTTTTTTGGTTTTTCGAGACAGGGTTTCTCTGTGGTTTTGGAGCCTGTCCTGGAACTAGCTCTTGTAGACCAGGCTGGCCTCGAACTCACAGAGATCCGCCTACCTCTGCCTCCCGAGTGCTGGGATTAAAGGCGTGCACCACCACCGCCCAGCTGCGGATCACACCTTTAACCTCAGCACTCAGGAGGCAGAGGCAGGCGGATCTCTGTGAGTTCGCGACAGCCTGGTCTACAGAGTGAGTTCCAGGACAGCCAGAGCTACAAAGAGAACCCGTGCCTCAAAAAACTTAAAAAAATAAAATAAAATAACCTGCGTGTGGTTGCATTCATCTTTAGTCCAGGTAGAGTTATACAGTTAGTTTTGTCTCAAAAAATTAACAATAAAACAAAAATATTAGACTTCCGTGTGACACTCTGTGAGAAGTACCTAGCTGAGGTTTGTGGCAAGTTAACAAAAGCTAAGCGGTCCCTCCGGAGCACAGACAGCATTCTTGGAGTCTGAACATAATCAAAATGAAGTTCATGTCTGTGCAAACAACCTTTATTTGTAAAGGAAACAGTTCCCATGTCATTACAAACATAAGCCACATGGGTGTGAAGGCACTTGGTTGGGGAGGTGGGGTGCTGACATCCTGCTAAGGAGCCATGAGCCTCACCCAGGCCCCAAGGCTGCTGGGAGGAATGGGGAAGGGAAGACAGCAATAAAGGGGTGGGTCACCCTGCCAGCGTCAGCTGTGACAGTGCAGTGGCTTGCTGGTAGTTAGGAGGTTCTTTGAACCAGATCTGATTTGGCAAGTGTGCATGTGGGGTCTCCTGCCCACAAAGGTCCTCAGCCCCACCTCACCCCAATGCTAAAGGTGGCTTCCTAATCTTAAGTCTGGGGCTGCCCTTCCTCGAGCGTCTGGAAGAACGAGAACTTCTGGTGCAGGCTGCACCCCTCTGGAGATTAGGGCGAAAGTAAACTCAGCAGTAGCTGGATTAGGAAGGTCCGGGTGGAAGGCAGGCTGGCTTGCACTTTTCTCCTTGACAATCGTCCTTCATTCCTGCTAGATTTTGCTCCTCTGAGACTTCACCCTAGGGAAGAGCTGAAGGGAGGGAGACCATCAGACACCAGGAGCCCAGCCCCATTTATCCCACCCCCAAGAAGGGGGCTGCCATCACACCACCAGTCACACCCCTGGCAAGGAGCAGGAAGACATGCAGGAACATGGATGTGGTTGTCATCGACTTTCCTGAGTGATACTTTACCCATATCATAGCACACCCAATAATGGATTCTTCTAGAGTCCATCACAATGAACTGTGTGTACGTATGTGTGCAGATGTGACAGAGAGACTGGAGAGAGAGAGAGAGAAGAGAGGAGGGGGGGGGAGAGGAGAGAGGGAGGAGAGAGAGAGAGAAGCCTATTTGTAGCTAAGGCTGACCTAAAACTTACTATGTAGCCTAGGCTGGCCTCGAACTCTTAGCAATTCCCCTGCCTCAGCTTCCAAAGTAGTAGGATAACAAGAAATGCCTGGCTCTTTCTCTTTCCTGAGAGCAGCCTGACCAAACCCATTAATAGGAGGCTCCCACTGGGTCCCCTCTGGCTCACCCCAAAGTAGTTGCGTGGCACATAGCCCTCCTGGCCATGTAGCGAAGCCCACCACCAGTCGGTCTCCTCTGGCCCGTCCCTCCGTAGCACGGTGACTGACTCGCCTTCCCGGAAGGACAGCTCATCCCCAAACTCGGCGCTGTAGTCCCAGAGTGCGTACACAACGCCATTGTGCATCAGTCCCATGCTTTGCTCGACGTCTGAAAATACATAAAGTCAGGCTAGGGCCAGGGACACAGCCACACAGGGGCCGGGGCCAGGGCATGACCCCTGCTGTAGCAGAGCTAAGACACCTGGAAAGCTGCCTGCCTCTGCCTGTGGGTGGGGGTGAGGTTGGAATGGGCAGCGTGCCTTCACTCAGAGTCAGCAGCTAGGATCGCTTATGTATGTATTTTATGTAGATGGGGGCTTTGTCTGCATGTACATCTGCACACCAGAAGAGGGCATCAGATCCCACAGAACTGCAGTAACATGGTTGTGAGCCACCAGGGAACTGCCAGTGCGGGGGACTGAACTCAATCCTCTTAACTGCTAAGTGATCTCTCGAGGACCCCCCCCCCCCCCCCGTTCTCTCTAAAGTAGGCAAGGTCAAATGTGTCTCAGGCTCTCAGGCTGACCTTATACTAGGTATATAGGCCAGGATGGCCCTGAACTTCTGGTCTGTCTGGCTCCACCTCCCAAGCCGTGGTATCACAGGTGGGATCCACCACGCCCAGTTTACGCAGTACTGGGGACAGAACCCAAAGCCTCTGTCACGCTAGGCAAGCACTCTACTGGCTGAGCTCCATCCACACACGCCACCACCACCCCCGTTAGAATCTATTACTTTTTTATTTTGTGTGCATTGGCACATCTGTGTGAGAGTGTCAGATCTCGGGGTTACAGACAGCTGTCATTCATCCCACCCCAGCTGGTTTCCAACTACGATCCCCCAGCCTTAGGAACGGGCTTGCGTGCCTGGCCTCTATCTCCACCTCATGCAGTGTTAAATCCTTCTGCTCCATGATCCCTAATGTCAACCTATGACACGATCTGCCTCTCCAGGTGTCCAAGAGAGACTACGGGCAAGCCTCTGGCACGGTCTATCCTGGCTGTTCCCCCTCTGGTCCCCGGAGCGACCTGATGTGAGCTCGGGCACATCTACGAGTGTCCCAGCCTCTAAACAGCTTCCCAGAACAGTTGTCAGCATGTTTGTCTTCATTCTTGAGACAGGGTCCTGCTCTGTAGTCCTGGCTAGCCTGAGCTTGCTATGTAGACCAGGCTAGCCTCCAACTCATAAAGATCTACCTGCCTCTGACTCCCTAGATAGGGGAATACAAGTGTGTGCCAGCACAGCAGCAGGTTGGCATATTTGCTACCTCGACTGCTCGCCCCTCAGGTGGAATCCAGGTGAGTTGTACAATCTGAATGATACAGCTCCCAAGTCTCTACCCACCCATGTGCATCTGCCAGGTGGGTTACGCAGCCCCTAACCCCCCACCCCCACCTCAGGCGCAGCCTCGCACCTGCCAGGTAGGTGGCACAGTCTGCGTAGCCCTCTCGGTAAGGGTCGCACTTTTCTATGGCAGTGGCGCCGTCACTGAGAGTGGTGGCAAAGATGGCCGCACCGTGCTGTACCAAGGCTGTGCAGATGGCAGTGTCGTTGCATGAAGCCGCACAATGCAGCGGTGTCCTGGCGGCAGAGGAATGAGTGAGAGGAAGGTCTCTGTTGGTAGCGCCACCCCACTGCAAGTGCCCATGCCAAAGTCCTGTCTACCTCCCAGCAGGGGCATGTTGAGGACTCACCAGCCATGACTGTCAGGGGAGTTAACATTGGCGCCTGCGGCGATGAGGAAGTCCACAATGGGGTAGTTGGCACCGCAGATGGCGTTGTGCAGAGCGGTGATGCCCTCCTCATTGGGCTGGCTTGGGTCATTCATCTGGGAACAGAAGAGAAGGACTCAGCCCCGCCTGTCACCCTGTGCAATCCTTATACTGTCACGTGGTGGTGGGGGGCAACATCTTACCTCCTTCACCGCCTGCTGTACCACATCCAGCTCCCCAGTCAGTGCTGCGTCCAACAGCAGCACCAGCGGGTTGAGCCGTGCACGCCGGGCCTTGCGCGGGGACCCTACTTTGCGCAGTACTGAGCGCATTTCCTGCAGGACAAAGTGGGGCTTCAGTGATGCCTGCCCACCCACACCTCAGTGGGAGAAACAGACCAGGGGCCGGGTCACCCCAAAGTCAAGAGGATCCACACCTAGGCAGGGAGGTGTGAAGGTACAAGAGCTGGCTATGCCCTTGTCCATCAGTCCTTTACAACTATCAGGTCCTCCTATGACTTTGGAATCCAGAATCCTGAGAGCTTAAAGCAAGTTAGGAAGGCATGGAGTAGGTGGTCTTCACAGCAATTATTCCTATAAGACAGCATAATAGTGTATGTCCACAATTTCAGTACTGGGTGGCTGAGGCAGGAGGACAGCCTAGAGCCAGGTGGTGGTGGCCCACTCCTTTAATCCCTACACTCAGGAGGCAGAGGCAGGCAGATCTCTGTGAGTTCCAGGCCAGCCTGGTCTACAAGAGGTAGTTCCAGGACAGGCTCCAAAGCTACAGAAAAACAAAAAAACCAACCAACCAAACAAAAAAAAAACCCACAAAAAACACAAAGAGAGTTCCGGGACAGTTAAGGCTATACAGAGAAACTCTGTCTTGAAAAAAAAGAAGAAGAAAAAAAAGAATATCTTCAAAGAAACAAAAAACCCACAAAAGCACTGTGATGGTTAATTTTGATTGACAACTTAATGGGATTTAGAATTCACCACTGGTTTAGAGCACCGGCACTTGCAGAGGACCCAGGTTCAAGTCCCAACACCGACATGCTGGCTCCCAACCACCTATAACTTCAGTTTAATGGGATCTGAAATCCTCCCCCTTCTGGCCTCTGCACACACATGGTGCACAGACACAAATGCAGACAAAACATACATACACATGAAAATAAATAAATAAGTCATGCCATGGGGGCACACGCTTTTAATCAGAGCACTCAGGAGGCAGATGTCTATGAGTTCGATGCCAACCTGGTCTAACATAGTAAGTAGGACAGCCAGAGCTATTAAACAGAGAAACCTTATCTCGAAAAACCAAAAAGTAAATAGATAAAAATAACAACGTAAAATAACCATGGAAAGAAATCTCTGGCTAGATCTGCAAGGGAGTGTCTAGATTGGGTTAATTAAAGTGGGCCCACCTGGATTGGTGCCACCATGCCACGGGTAAGGGTGCTAGACCGAATGAAAAGGAGAGGAAGCCGAAACACCAGCATTTATCTGCTTCTTGACGGTGGAGCCGCCTCCCATTCCTGCTGCTATACCTGCCCTGCCACGATGGACTGCACCCTCAAACTGAGCCAAAGATATCTTTCCTTGATTTGCTATTGCTAATAATATTGCAAATTGATTAGCAATTGCCATTAGTAATTGAATTGCCAATCAATAAGAGATGGGACAAACACACACAATGACAACAAACAAAACGGAGTAGCATGAACAAATTCCTGGGTCGTGTTCACGATGGGAGGGTCAAGGTCACATCCCAGACAGCAGTCTCTCCTCACGGCAAACTGATGGGGGGTGGGAACTGCTGTTCTCAGCCCACTTCACAGACACAGAGTGGCTGTGTCTGGTCCCAGGACATACAGCTGAATAAATGGGGACAGGAGGAAAACTCTATAGCTGGTGCATATAAACACTGAAGACCAAAGTCTTGGGGACCAGAGACTCTCTCTTCACAAGGAGACAGAATACGCAGGCACCATAGACTGGTCTCCAGGTCTCAGATAAACCCATTGTCACACGGAAAACTCAAATCAACTGCAGGTATAAAATTAAGATTCACGAAGGAATGCTAGGCATAGGCATAGGCAAATGAAACCAAGGTGTCAGCCAGGTCATCCCTCCATCCATCCAGTCTCTCCCTTTTCCCCTGCACCCAGCCAGCCCTGTCTACACAAAAGACTACATTTCCCAGGTTCCTTTGCAGCACGGTGGGTGCCATCTTGGGTCATGAAGCCAGGGTCATCTCCATAGACAGTGGTGTAACCGAGGCGACAGGGTTCTGGGTGCAACACTAGGTCTCATTTAAACCACTATACGGTGAAGACTTTCCTTTAGACAGCCGTATCAGAGGTGAACACATACTGTCGTCTCCTTCTGTGACTTACCACGCTCTGAGGCTGCTCTGGAAGACTGCTCTGGGGTGGTGCAGGGGGTGGGACGGGAGCTGGTGGGGCAGGAGCAGGGGGCCCTGCCCTGGCTTCGGATCCCTCTGTGATTGTGCCCAGCTCCGGCTCGGGCCCGCCAGGCCCTGGGCCGCCGTGCCGATGAAAGAGTCTATTGATGATCAGTTGGTACTGTTTCTTGTGGGTGGGGGGCAGGGCTACGGCAGGGCTCTGCTCCATGGAGCCTCTGCGCTTCAGGGGCCGAGGAATCTCTGCCAGAACGCGGGCCACCTCCTCCAGCTCAGGCACGGTCTGTGCTTCGGGTGGCAATGCTGGCTGCAGCCTGGTAGGGCTGAGAGGCCGAGTGACGGTGCCTTCATCTGTGTCGCCGGCCTCCAGCACGGGAGCCAGTAGCCCCTCTAGCTCCGGCTCTGGCTCCAGCTCGGCAGGGCACTTGAGGAGGCCTAGCGAGAACAAGAGCCCCATCAGAGGAAGAGTAATTAGGAGTCTCCCAAAACCTACAACTTAGAGGGTGCAACCAGCTCCTGTGCTGTGTGACCTCAGGGCAGTTACTTGCCCTCTCTAGACTACACTTTGCCTGGGCTGTACATGATATATAATGTTATGGTAGGTTCCATTTACTGAGCATTTATTTTTTTATGGTGCTGAGCAGTGAACCCAGGGCACATGATAAGCATTCCACCCACAGAGCTACATCCCCATCACCCTTCTCCGTCATGGAGAAGATCAGTGACATCTCCATTTTACAAAAAGAAATCTGAGGCTCAGAGAGGGAAAGCCACTTGTCCACAGTCCCACAGCTAGTTGTCTCTGGAATCTGCATTCCTACCATCAACAATAAACTCGGTTTTCTAGGTTCCTAAGAATTTCACTCCCTAACATCTCACGCAGAAAATTCCAGAGTAGAAGCCTGGTGTTCAAGGGCCTCTTTTTTACTGGTCTTTGTCCATCATCCCAATGGCCCCCACAATCCTACAAGGTAAACATTGGTACGCTCTTTTCACAAGTGGAAAAAACAGGTGCAGAGAGGTAGAGCGAGTTATCCTGAGTCACACAGCAAGTCAGCAGTTCGGAGAGGCTCAAGCTCAACCCCTCTGGCACTGAAGGAGACGGTGGGCAATGTGCACTTTCTATGCATTGCCTTATTTTCAAGACCTGGTATGGTGTTAGTGCCATGTCCCAAAAGATAGGATTGTACTGGGATTCAGCGTTTATACTCAGGGAACGCAGGACTCTGAGAGGCTAAAGCACAAGTCCTAACCCTCCCAGGGCTCTGCTCAACCCCTCTGTAACCCTGGCACTGTGTACATTCCCATGGTTATCTGGGCCGGCTCTCTGTGGGCTCAGTGTCTGGACTCGGGCTTGGCTGCAGCTGCGCAGCTGCTCTGGTCCCCAGCGTTTGTGCCGGAACCCTCTCGGCCGACTCACCTTCGTTCACGGGAGGCCAAGTCTGTTGAGGCGCTGGAGTCTGAGGCTGGGCCTGGGCCTGGGGCTGGGGGGGCATCTGAGGTTGGGCCTGGGTGGGTGGCTGTGGGGGTGGCTGAGGAGGCAACTTAGGTGGGGGAGCTCGGGAGAAGATGGGGGATCCCGGGAGCACAGCCCTGCTGGCTCCATGTTCCCAGAAAGCATTCTGGAGCTTAAAGATCATGCTGAGGGGTATGGGGCGCTGGCGCAGGGCGTTGCGGGGCTGGGGGCTGGAGGGGGGCATGGGGATGCGGCTGACGGGCTGCCAGCTGCGGGGCAAAGTGCCTGAGGGTCCTGCTGAGCCCATAGAGCGGCGGTAACTGCCGAGGTCAGAACGCCTGTCGGTGGCCAGAGGGGACACCTTGTAATTGCGTGGCAATGTTGCACTGGTGAGGTTGTCCTGGGGCAGGGGGAGAGAAAGGGAAGATGAGGGAAGGTGAGAGAAAGGAACTTAAGACAGGTAAGGACAAGGGGGTGAGGGGAAGGGTAGAACCTGTGTGTGATAGCCCACACCAGTAATCCCAGCAGGAGAGGCTGAAGCAGGAGGACTACCCCAGTGAGGGTTGGCTCAGTGGTAGAGCCCCTGCCTAGACTCCCTCAGTGAGGGGCTGGGGTGTGGCTCAGTGGTAGAGCCCCTGCCTAGAATCCCCCAGTGAGGGGCTGGGGTGTGGCTCAGTGGTAGAGCCCCTGCCTAGAATCCCCAGTGAGGGGCTGGGATGTGGCTTAGTGCTATGCACTCACCTAGAATGAGAATGAACTAGGTCCTAGATTTAATCCTCAGACTCCTACCATAAAGAGCATGAGGAAAGGCGCACACACACACACACACACACACACACACACCCTGGACCCTCCACCTTCACCCCCTGCTGCCCACCTGCACCTCACCTTGCCACTGCCCCCCAGCCCGTCCAGGCTGCTCTCTCTCCAGGGTAAGAGCTGCAAACCGGGGGAGGCAGGTCGTGTGAAAACATCCAGCCCTGCAAAACACACATCGTTAGGATGGACTTCAGACTCCTGTAGTCCAGGTGTCCCCTATCATTCGTCACTCACGTTCATAGCTTGCTGTCTGAGAAGACTTTTTCTCATAAGCTACGTCCAAATCAGACTCGTTCCAGGCTTTCGGGGGCCTCCGGCGCAGCGTCAGGTCGTCTGGGGAAAGAGGTGCGTGAGTGAGGGTGTAAGCATAGGCTAGACCCGGCCAACCTCCCCAAGAGTGGGTCCCCGTGCACCTTGTGCGCGAAGCGGTGGGGCGAAGGCACTACCACCCGCGCCCAACAGGGGGCTCCCGAACGCGGCCGGTGAGTCATAGCCAGCAGTGGTTGGACGTGGGGAAGGTCCGCGCTCCGGGAAGAAGGCTTGGGGTCCCTCAGCTAGAGGGCTGCCCCGGGGGGACCCTGCGCGACCCAGATAGTCGAAGGGCGTCGAGGGACCCGGCTGGCGTAGCGAGCTAGCTCCAGGCCGCGGAGACGGCGCCCGGCCATGGGGACTGGCAGCCCCGTCAAAGGCACGGGGTCTGGGTGATGGCGCACGCTCCAAGCTACTGTAGGCATCGGGCTGCAGGTAGATGGGGGTACGTGGGGAGGACGGCCGGCCTTTGGGGGACAGAGGGCTGTAGGGGTGCAGGGACGGGGCACTCTCCGAGCGTCCAAAACGGGTCTCTGTGCTATCCGTGGATGTCTTCTGCGGGGACCCTCTGCTGCCAAAATGCTCTGGGACAGGGCTGGTGCTGTACCGGGATATCTGTGGGTAAGTCGGCATGGAAGAGTCAGAGGAGACAATAGGGGGCAAAAGGGGAAGATCAGCGTAGATAATGGAAAGTCAATGTGGAGACGTCAGAGTAGGCCTGCTGATTGCACGTGCGGAGTGTGGGCAAAGCCTGGGCGCGAGAGACTCTAGCTTGTTACTGGTTCTTTTATATGATTTAAGAAAAGGCCTTTTGCTGCATGTAAGCTTTCCCTCTTTTTTTTCCCACGTTAATCCCAGCAAAGGTAAGTGGGAGTTCGAGGCCAGCCTGATCTCTAGAGAATTCCAAGACAACCTGGGTTGTTACACAGAAAAATCCTGTCTGGAGCGTGGGGGGAGTTTAACCTGGCTTGATGGTGCATACCTTTAATCCATGCACTCAGGAGGCAGAAGGGCAGAAGCAGGCAAATCTCTGCGAGTTTGAGGCCAGCCTGGGTTGTTGCACAGAGAAACCCTGACGGGGGTTACATACTGAGACCCTATCTTAGAAAATAAATTAATGTAAAATTGCCTTTTTAACAGGGTCTCACAAAGCTCAGGCTACCTGAGGGTCTCCATGTAGCCAAGCGTGGCTGTGAATCCCTTATTCTCCTGCCTCTACCTCTCCAATGTAACAGGTGTGTACCACAAGCCCTGAATTTATATGGTACAGGAGATGGAACCCAGACCTCCATTCATGCCTGGCAAGCATTCTACCCACTTAGCCAGCCTCTGTGTAGCCCAGGCTGGCCTTGAACTCACTGTGAAGGAGTGAGGCTGGCATTGAATTGATCCTTCCGCCTTAGTTGCCTTTAGAGCAAGGAAGAGCCTACTCTCTATGCCTACATGCCCCTCTCTTCTAGATGGCCTTGCAGAGCTCACACCTACACAACCTTGGAAACTCAAGCCTCCCCTAGGGCATGGAGAGAAGCTGGCTTTGGGGGGTCAGGGCGGAGGTCACCAAGCTCACCCTAGGGGGGACTCCAGCCTGTGGGCCAGGAGGCGCTGGCGAGTCTGACCACCAAGACTCTAACTGCTTGGTCAATTCATCCACTTTGGCGGCCGCGGTGTCCAACTCCATCTGTTTCAGGTCCATGTGCTTCATGGCCAGCGCTGGGTGTGGGAGTGAAGGTCAGGACCACGCCCTCTACACCCTGTCCCCTTTCCGGGCCCTGCCCATCCGCCCCTGCCCCCAGCTCACACTGGAAGTTCAGATCCAGAAGATCACTCGCATTCTGGAAGGCTTCGCTGTCCATGGTGCCGGCCGGAGCAAGGTGCCTGCCCGGGTGGAGAACTTGCTCAGACCCTCAGGCCACGCCCCTCCAGGCCCAAACCCAAGGAAGGCGCGCAGGGTGGGGAGAGGGGGTTTCTACAGTCATTAAGGTTCCAAAATGCCAATTCCTTCAAAAACCCTGTCCATGTCCACTATCTACCTAGAAGTCTTAAGGCCATTCTAGAAAGTTGGAGACAAAGAATCTCTCCGTCACCCTTCATAGGGTATTGAACTGAGGCTAAAATAATTGTTACTTTAATGAATGTCTACTAGGGACCAGGAGACACCACCAGACATTTTGTTGTTGATTTTTTTGTTTTGTTTTGTTTATTGCTGTAATGAGGATTAAAGACAATGCCACATACATGTCAGATAGGGGCTCTACCACACCCCCAACCCCTCACTGGGGAAGTCTAGGCAGGGGCTCTACCACTGAGCCACACCCCAGCCCCTCACTTGGGGGAGTCTAGGCAGGGGCTCTACCACTGAGTTACTCCTCCATCCATCCTTTTACTTTCCACGTTGACATAGGGTTTTGTTGTTGTTGTTTTGGTTTTTCTGGATAGGTTTTCTCTGTGTAGCTTTGGTTGGTGCCTGTCCTGGAACTCACTCTCTCTGTAGATTAAAGGCATGAGCCACCACCACCTGGCCTTTTTTTTTTTTTTTTTTTTTAAATATTTATTTATTATGTATACAATATTCTGTCTGTGAGTATGCCTGAAGGCCAGAAGAGGGCGCCAGACCTCTTTACAGATGGTTGTGAGCCACCATGTGGTTGCTGGGAATTGAACTCAGGACCTTTGGAAGAGCAGGCAATGCTCTTAACCACTGAGCCATCTCTCCAGCCCCCACCTGGCCTTTTTAAAAAAAAAAATATTTACTTATTATGTATACAACATTCTACCTTCATGTATGTCTGCAGGCCAGAAGAGGGCATCAGATCCCATTATTGATGGTTGTGAGCCACCATGTGGTTGCTGGGAATTGAACTCTGGAAGAGCAGTCAATGCTCTTAACCTCTGAGCCATCTTTACAGTCTGTGTTTTTTTGTTTTTTTGTTTTGGTTTTTCAAGACAGGGTTTCTCTGTAGCTTCGGAGCCTGTCCTGGAACAAGCTCTTTTTTTTTTTTTTTTTTTTTTTGGTTTTTTGAGACAGGGTTTCTCTGTGGCTTTGGAGCCTGTCCTGGAACTAGCTCTTGTAGACCAGGCTGGTCTCGAACTCACAGAGATTCACCTGCCTCTGCCTTCCAAGTGCTGGGATTAAAAGCGTGCGCCACCACCGCCCGGCTGGAACTAGCTCTTGTAGACCAGGCTGGCCTCGAACTCACAGAGATCCACCTGTCTCTGCCTCCCAAGTGCTGGGATTAAAGGCGCGCACCACCACTGCCCGGCGACACAAGGTCTTTTTAAGGATTTAGGGTGACCTGAAAAATTTATGTACCTAAAACTACGGAGGCTTCAAGATCCTTGGTCTGCCTTGACCTCCAAGACTCTTGATTTGTAGGTCTGTACCTGTACACTGTTTGCCGTGTGGTTTTACTTGTGTTTTTAGATTATTTATTCTATGTGTATGAGCATCTGCACAGCTGCATGCTTGGTGCCATGGTGATCAGAAGAGGATGCCAGATTCCCTAGAACTGTAGCTACACACAGTTGTGGGCCACCTCTCCAGCTTGTTTTCATTGTTGCTCTTTGGGACAGGCTAGTCTGAAATTGGTATGTAGGTTAGAAGTACCTCAAACTTCTGCTCCTCCGGCCTGAGTGCTGAGATTATATATAGGCTTGGAGCACCAAGTGGGTTTGTGGTGCTGGGAATGGACCCAGGGCGTCATACATGCTACGAATGCAGGCCACCAACCGAGCCACAGCCCTAGCCCCACTCTTCCCTTTAAACAACAGCTATGAGCCAGGCAGGTGCCTTCCTGTAATGTCAGCTCTCAGGAGGCAGTCGTAAAGGGTTTCTAGTTTCAGACTAACCTAGGCTAGAATGTACTCAGTCTAGCCTGGGCTACAGAGTGAATTCCTGCCAGGCAGTGGTGACACACGTCTTTAATCTCAGCACTTGGGAGGCAAAGGCAGGAGGATCTCTGTGAGTTCAATTCTCAGCACCCTCATGGCAGCTCACAACCATCTGTGACTGCAGTTCCAGAGGACCCAACACCTTCTTCTGGCCTCCACAGGCATCAGGCACACATGCCTGATGTGTGCACACATCATGTATGTAAAACATGCGTGTGGTGCACAGATATACATGAATGTAAAACACTCATATACATAAAACAAAACAAATCTTAAAAAACAACCACACATAAAGTGGATGGTGGTAGTGGAGGGCACTGACCCACGGCTTTCATGTGTAGGGACACACCAACACACGATACATAGTGACATACTCCACAGTGACATACTCCACACACGATACACAGTGACATATTCCAACATGCAACACGGTGACATACTTCAATACACAATACAAAATGACATACTCCATACACATGATACATGGTGACATATTCCAACACACGATACACAGTGACACATTCCAACATACGAGACACAGTGACATATTCCAGACACAGAAATACACAGAGAGGGAAACACACAATACGCACCGCACACACACACACACACACACACACACACACAAAACCTTACTAATAAGCAAAGAAAATACAATTCAGACAGGTTGGAGTCAAGTGCTCACACGTCTGTGGTGACCCCTCCCTCCCAGCGCTTGGGAGGTGCAGGCAAGAGGATTAAAACTCATTCTTGGGCCGGGCGGTGGTGGTGCACGCCTTTAATCCCAGCACTTGGGAGGCAGAGGCAGGTGGATCTCTGTGAGTTCGAGACCAGCCTGGTCTACAAGAGCTAGTTCCAGGACAGGCTCCAAAACCACAGAGAAACCCTGTCTCGAAAAAACAAAAAAACAAAAAAAAAACAAACAAAAAAAGACTCATTCTTGGCTACTCAGCAAGTTGGAGGTTAGTCTAGACAATAAGAGACCCTGTCCCAAAAAACAAAGAGAAAAAGGAAGAAATAAAATGAAAGAAAAGAAAGAAGCCTGGAGTGGGATTGTTCAGTAGCCTTGGGCACTTCTGACTTTCACAGAGCCCCAGTTCAGTTCCCAGCACCCATGTAGGGCGGCTCACAGCTGCCTGGAACTCCAGCGCCAAGAGATCCAACACCTCTCCAGCCCCAGAGGGCACGTGCACTCATAGTAACATACATACACATACTTTTTATTTTTTTTTTTGAAGACGTATTTATTTATTATGTATATAATGTTCTGTCTGCATGGATGCCTGCAGGCCAGAAGAGGGCACCAGATCTTATTTATGGTGATTGTGAGCCACCATGTGGTTGCTGGGATTGAACTCCCAAGCTCTGGAAGAGCAGCCAGGGAACGTAACCTCTGAGCCATGTCTCCAGCCCCCACATACACATACTTAAAAATAAAGTTAATCATCCAGGTGGTGGTGGCACACGCCTTCAATTCCAGCACTCAGGAGGCGGAGGTAGGTGGATCTCTTGAGTTTGAGGCTGGCCAGGAAGACATTACTGCTGTCAACAAGAGGCCCTGTTCACTCTGACCCATTGTTAAGGGGGGGGCGGAGTAGTCAGGGCCAGAGATGCAGCCTTGGTCACCAGCCAGTAGGAGGAAGCTAGGCTGGGAACCGGTTACACCAGCCATCTTTATCCCCATGGCAGCCGCCACGCCCGCCAGCTCTGTCAACTTTTTAGCTTTGGCGGTAAAGGTGTAGGCCGTGGGGCCAGCTCGGACACGTTGACACCAGCCTGTCTGGGAAGCCACAAGGAACAGAACTTGTTGGGGTTGGTGGCTCGTCTGAGCATGCGTGACCTTGAGTCCTCTCCCCTCCTAGGGCAGGAGACTCCCCGGACTCTGCCTGAGACTCCCCATGAGGCAGGAGGATGTAAACTAAGTTCCCCCAAAGGCCCTTCTGATCTCAAAGAGGGCTCCACTCTGAAACCTGGTTCCAGACTGTGCAGGAACTTTATTAATGGGTCCTCTTGCCTCTCTGTGGCGGGAGCTATGGACACGCATCACCATACCCAGTAAGGACTCTGAGATGGTGAAGATCTACAAAGATGGACCTGAAAGCTTAGGTGTCTACTGAAAGAAACGTCAGAACTGGAAAGGGATCTAGCTTAATGGTAGAGCCCCTGCTTAGAATCCCCCAGTGAGGGGCTGGGGTGTGGCCCAGTGGTAGAGCCCCTGCCTAGAGTCCCCCAGTGAGGGGCTGGGGTGTGGCCCAGTGGTAGAGCCCCTGCCTAGAGTCCCCCAGTGAGGGGCTGGGGTGTGGCTCAATAATGGAGCTCTGTCTATTTTTTTTTTTTTATAGGAGACTGGGTATCATAGTATACAACTTTAATACCACACTCAGAGGGAAACATATCACATTGAGTTTGAGGCCCATCAGGAGTACACAACAAGTTCCAGGTCAGCCAGGACACACACAACCCCACCATTTTTTTTTTTTTGAAAGGCAGGCTTTCTCAGTGAAAATCTTTTTTTAATTTTTATTATTAATTGTGCTTCAGCATCAGATCCCATTATAGATGGTTGTGAACCATCATATGGGTGCTGGAAATTGAACTCAGGACTTCTGGAAGAGCAGTCAGTGCTCTTAACCACTGAGCCATCATTCCAGCCCCTGCTTTGTCTATTGTTATTGAGTCCCTAAATTCAATCTCTAGTAGAAAAATGGGCTCCAAGTCCCAGAGTCTATCTCTTTCTAGTCTACCTCTATCCTACGCTAGAATTCTTTCACTTGTTCTGCCCACAATTTCTAGTTTCTGCCGCACTTTCTGACGATCCCAGAACTGCGCTCTCCTGGAGTCTGTCACAAGCCAGAAACCAGAGGCGAGGATGTGAACTCTGGAGCGCCCAACAAGAGTACATCGGCTGCTGAACTTGTAAAACAAAGATAAATAGGTTACCATAGGTTACCTCGCTGGACCAGTGCAAAGATCTGTCTCAACAAAAGATACAAGAGGAAATCAGAGATGTGAGAATCCCGGCCTCAGAAAGCAGAGTATAGTCGGGCCTGGCCACACACCTGTAATCCCAGCTTACTTGGGAGGCTGAGCCAAAACGAGGGAGAGTTCAAGGCCTGATTGGACAGCAGAGTCCATTGAAGGGGTCAGCCTGGGCAAGCCTGTCTCAAAATAAAAGTTTAAATAAAGGGCCGGGCATGGTGGCACATGCCTGCAATGCCAGCTTTCAAAGGCAGAGGCCTGAAGATAGCCAGGCTTGTTTACATCTCATGCTCCAGGCTGGAGAGATGGCTCTGCCATTTAGAGTGTGGAGGACCAGTTCCAGCTGCGGCCTCTGCCTCTGAAGGTGTCAGCCCTGTGTGTGCACAGAGGACTGAGAACAGCTCAGCAGGTAAGAGCCTGTTCTTCCAGAGGACAAGAATTCCTCCATTCCCAGTACCCGACAGGAAGATCTTTTGGCAAATGTACCACTATCAAACTGGGTTCTGAGAGCAGGGCTGTTCCCAGTGCAGGTATGGGTGGTAGAAACACCTTGACCGTCAGGGGGCGCGCGTTCTCCGCGAGCGCAAAGGTTGAGCTCAGGCCTGGGGAATGCGAGGCGGGCCTGGGCAGGTGCACAGCTCCAAGCCAGGGAGCTGGGCGGGCCAGGCGAGGCAGAGCCTCTGTTCCCATGCTCCTGTTCCTGCCCTCCACCCTCAGGTCTTCTTCCGTGGGCTGCCCTCCAACTCTAGCTCCCCCTTCAACTGGCTCCCAGCTCTGCTCCACCCTTAGGTTCCTTGCCCGCCTTCTCTGTACCGCAGCCAGATGCTCAGAGGCGAAGGATCCTATTGGGCTTCCTGGAACAGTCAGTGGGATCCAGGTCAGGGCCTTGGGATGGGTTGGGAACACCCAAAGCGTAATCCTTCACTCTACCTGGGTCAGCCATGCCTCTGTGGGATGGGCTAGGGGCTTCTCCTAGCCAAGTCTTTGCCTTCAGCTGGTCACCACAGCAGTTTCTCTGTCCCGCAGTTTCTCATGTATACTGTGTGTGTAGGGGATTAATGCCTTCACCCAGATGAGGTGTGAGGTTCGGGGGAACTAAATTATGCAGTGTTTACAAGTGCAGTGTAAGAACTGAATGTCTCACATCATGACTGCTATTTCACCAGCCTTCCTCTATGGTCCTCTAGGGTAGCACAGATAAGTGTCTGCAACCCTAGCACCTGCGACCCTGAGGCAGGAGAATCTCCAGTTCAAGGCCACCCTGGCGACTTAAGTGACGCTGTCTCAAACAAGAGCTGAGCTTCAGCTCCCAGCAACAGGGCGCTTATGTAGCCTGCACGTACGTGGCTTGGGTTCAGTCCCTGAGGCCAGGGGGATCAATCGCACATGGGCAGGCTCTGAGCCAGGGACAAAAGCCCAGGCGCCATAGATTCTCCCAGAGAGTCTTTTGTGAGAGCTCTTGGTCGGTTGACTTGTCTGGACCTACGTAGACCAGGTTGACCTGGCACTCAAGAGAGCTGCCTGCCTTTGCCTCCCTGTGCTGGGATTAAGAAGCATGTTCGCCATGCCCCACAGCGGTTGTTTGGGTTTCCTAACAGTGCCTCGTGTAGTCCATGCTGTGCTTTTTGTTTGTTTTTTGTTTTTCTAGACAAGGTTTCTTAGTGTAGTCTGAGCTACCCTGGAATTCACTCTGTAGACCAGGCTAGCTTTGAACCCAAAGATCTGCCTGCCTTTGCCCCCACCCAAGTGTTGGGATTAAAGGTGTGTGTCACCACCACCTGGCACCCATGCTATACTTAAACTTCCAATCCTCTTGCCCCCACCTCTCCAGCACTAGAAATACCGACATGAAACTTGACAGTCTGCTTTATTCAGTTCTGGGGAATGAACCCCCGGGATTCCTGCATGCTAGACAAGCATTCTACCCTCTGAGCCCACGTGCCTCTGAGCCCCTTCTTTCTGAGATCCTAAGAGCCCTGGGTTCTGTTGCCAGTGGTCTCAACTGCCTGAGCTTTTGGACCACAGAACCCCAAATTTCCCACCTGCCACAGTGATTATCTTCAGGAACGCAAGACTACTGCAGGGTGAGAATCCTGGAAGATTTCAGACAGAAACTGGCAAGATTCCAGGGTGTGGGTGGTGTCTGTTTGCCAGCCTCAGTTTCCCCATTGCTAGGGAGGAGTCCTCCCTGGGGTCAACAAACTCCACTGAAGGTGGAACTCGCTGTTCCTACCTTTGGGTGATTGCCAAACGCCTCTGTGGACGTGGAGATCCATCCTGACCTGGACCTGGCAGGACAGTCTGTGTTGGCAGCTGTGGCTATTTTTTTTTCCTTTCATTTCAGGTTGTCACTAGTGTTCTTGCAGTATTAACCGCACCCTCCTTCAGGTCCTTGTCCCTCCCACCCCCACTAGCTTCTTAATCCCCAACATAAGGGCCCAGAGGTGGAGAGACAGAGCGAAAAGCCTTCCTGTTCCTGCCCTCTCTCAGGCTCAAGGGCAGACACCTCCAGAATTAGCCTCTATCCCTCCCTTATCTCCCACAATACCTCAGGTCAGACAGATGGAAGTGGAGGTGACATTTCTCACCTCTGGGTCAGTGCAAGGAACCCCACCACGGAAAGAAGACTAATTAGAAAAATCTGGTGAGAGTGAAGGAATTCTCACAGACAGCTGTCACAAGAGCGAAGGCGACGTATGGCTCACCAGCCTCAGTTTACCCTTTTCATTCTGTGTAAATGCAGCAGTACACAAGCCTCCGGGATTCTGCCCCGCAGTCCTGCTATTCTGGCCTGGGCTCTACAGTGACCTCAGCAAACCCCAGTTATTTCCCACCCCAATGGGGCAAACAAGAGGTACGACCCCATCTCCGCTAGGGGGTGCCCTTGGTCAGATGTGCCCCCTCTGGTTAGGCAGGTCTGACGCCCCGGTTAATGACATGTTGGGGTTGGCTCAGCGGCACAGAAGAGGTTGGAGAGCTGCCCCGATTTCTCATCCCCTGCCCCCATCCCAAAACCAGAAGTGGGGTGTAGCGCCAGGACATAGCTTTCTGAGGGACCCATGACCCCACCCTCGTGTCTGTCCCACTCTTTCCAAAGACCAGGATCCACTATCCCAGGGCCACGAATTTGATGCAAAGACCTAGAGTGGCTCGGTGTTGAAGGCTGCTGGAGGGCGACCGGGTACCCAACCATTCCAGAACGACCTAACCTCCCACATCCATCCAAAAGTCAGAGATACGAGACTCACAATATTCCTCCGAGACACCTCCAAGAGACCCCAGTTAAAGTATCCAAGAATTCCAGTTCCAATGGCTCCCCGGGACCAAACGCTCCGAGTACTATTAAGATCTCAGTCGTCCAAGCCCTCATCCATCTACCCAGTAAAGCCGGCACCCCAGTTCTCACTTTATAGGGACCCAGGCGTGAGTGTCCCACAATTTGCCCTGGGACCTAAGGTTCGAGGTCCCACCAAATCCTCCCAGGGACGCGGTGTCAGGTTCTGGGATGGCTAGACCCCAGGTGGGGTGGAACTCACGCGTCCGGGGCAGATCCTGGCACCAGGGGGTTTTTCCTCGGGCTCCGGCTCCGGCTCCGGCTCCAGCGGCGGGGAGCGGAGGACGGGGCGGGGCAGTCGCAGGGAACAGGTTAGACGACGGGACTCTGACTGGAGGAAGGCGTGTCCCACAGGGGAGGGAGAGCTGCGATCGCCTCAAGCACCTTGGGATTTGTAGTCCCGGAGGGGCGGGGCGCAACCGGGGACATTTCCATTTGGAATCAGGCGCGATCCATTTCACAGACAGCAAGAACAAGGACCAGAAGTTCGAGGGCGCCCTGGACGGTGACATGCACAGGAGTCCAGACCTCCACTTCACTATGGGTGCAGGGGAAGAACTCCTGAGCCCATCCCCACACCTCTAGTCTCAGTTTCCCAGGAGGGGAGAAATTTACACGACCCAATACTGCTGCGAGAAAAGGACCCACCTTAATCAGGACTCGGAGCCCCGGCTTACCTGTCTAAATGAAATAAAAATAAGGGGCCTTTTATCATAGCACTCGGGAGTTAGAATCAGGGGCATCTCTGCAAGTTCGAGACCATCCTGGGCCACATAATGACACCACGCCTCAAAAACAAAACAACGCAACACAAAAACCCGCCTTGGTGCTTTACTGGAGAGTCTAGCAACAGGCTGGACTACAATCCCCAGCAGCACTCCTGGGCGAAGTCCCCCACTAGCCACCCGCGGGTTCTCTGGGAATTGGAGTCTTGGAGCCCTCAAAAGACGAGCCCGAGTTTCTAGCCCACGAACGAGGGGGGGGGGGGGGGCACATAGTCTGGTGATCCCTGGCGGAGGAACTCTTCCCTGTGCCCTTGGCCTCCTCTGAGTTCTCGAAAGCCGCAGGATAAGGGGCAGCATCACAGTTCTGGAGGAGTCTCCCAAACCTCCGCGGAGGGGCGGGACGCGACGCTGACACACCGGCCAGGAATGCAGTCGGGTCACCCTGTCTCGCCGCGGTCCCGCGGCTCCACCCGCCGCCCCACGCGCTGCAGTACTGCTGGGAAGGGGCGTGGGCGCGTCCCCCAAATCCCGCGTCCACGTGCAGCTGTTTACTTGGGCCGCGGGGCAGGGAGGGGTCGGCCAGCTGCACTTCTACCTCCCTCGGAGAGATGGGGAATATCTCCCGCTCAGGACCCTAAGTCTACGAAGGCATATACGAGTTTCACACGACCCACTACCCCTCACTCCGTTTGGAGCCACGCTCCGCGCTTTGGGGTCCGAGACTCCTCCCCTGATCCAAGGACTCCTCCCCCTCGGTTTCCCGCTTACGCCAGACTCCAGAAACTCCGCCTCTCGTTGGTACTTTAAATCCTCTGAGTGCCCGCTCTTTTCTATTTTCCGATCTCGTCCACTCACGCCTTCCTCTCTTTCGCCACATCAGAGACTTCCCAAGACACACTCTAGCTTTGAAAGCACAACCCTGCCAATCAGAATTCTCACCTGGCTCTTACAGGAATGTCTGCACAATCGGCCTTCTGTCTCTTTAAGACCGTGGGCGGGCTGGGGTCACTGCCTCATTAAGACAGTGTTGGAAGAAACCACATGAGCAAAGTTGGCGGGGCGGACCCTCCGAGATCCGACCAGGCTTGCAGTCCCGACAAACAGGGAAGTGATTTCCCCGGAGGTAGATCGTTGAAAAATTAGTCATTCCTTCGCTGAGTACTGTTCAAAAGCGGGGATCGGCCCGGTTCCGTAAATAGAGTGACAGCGGCCCGGCCACGCCCCCATTCTCGCACGCGACTTGGACGCTTCCGGGTGCGACTCCACCTCCAGGGTCCACGTGGTGGGCAGCGTTCAGCGCAGGTCGTTGGGATGGCGGGCACCCCGGCCTCTGGTGAGTGGAGCGGAGGGTCCGGGTGCAGAAGGGACTGGGAGGGGGGCTCCAGGAGGGAAGGGACCTACGGGCACCTTGAGAGGTTGGCAGTGTCAAAAGGAGCCCTACACCCCGTTTTTATCACAGGCGCTACTCGGTTCTCCTGCCCCCCCAATTTTACGGCAGTATCTCCAGGCTCGGATCCCCCTCGTTTCTCCTTGGAGGCGCTGACGTTTCCAGATACAGAAGTGTGGCTTATCCAAGCCCCTGCAGACTTCGCCCCACAGTGGTGAGTGGTGGCTCCCACCCCACCTGCTAGGAGTACCCACACACACACCCTGGAAGCTGACCCCACCCCACACCGTGAACCTAGAACTGTAGACAGCCTTTCTGACAACCCAGAGAAGCAGCCTTATTCTGTCTGCGCAGGCTGGTTTCCAAGTCCCAGCATCGTCTAAGCCTCAGTTTCTTGAGTTCTGGAACTACAAGTGGGTGTCACATATTCTTTGTTTTGGAGAATCTTTTTTGTTTGTTTGTTTGTTTTGTTTTTCAAGAGAGGGTTTCTCTGTAGCTTTGGAGTCTATCCTGCTGTCCTGGAACTAGCTCTTTTTTTTTTTTTTTTGGAGACAGGGTTTCTCTGTGGTTTTGGAGCCTGTCCTGGAACTAGCTCTTGTAGACCAGGCTGGCCTCGAACTCACAGAGATCCTCCTGCCTCTGCCTCCCGAGTGCTGGGATTAAAGGCGTGCACAGCCACCACCGCCTGGCTTTGTTTTGGAGAATCTTAACATCCTATGTAGTATTTAAACTTGGATCTTTCTGCTTCTACCTCCCAAGTACAGCTACTGTGCCCAGTTTTATACAGTGCTGGTGATCAAATCCAGGGCCCATTCATGCTAGGCACACACTCCATGTCTGAGCCTCGTCCCTCGCCTGCCTGCCCTAAACATTACTTAGCCGTTAATGATGGGGATTAGGTTTAATCTCAGCACTCAGGAGACTGAGGCAGGAAAATGGTAGGCTTCACGGCCAGCATGAGCTAGGGAGTACCAAGCTAGCCTCACACACAGAGAGTCTGTCTCAAGAAACAGGAGCCGGGTGGAGCCGGGTCGTGACATGAAGCACTTGGGAGGCAAAGGCTGGTGGATCTCCGAGTTCCCCGCCAGCCTGGTCTACAGAGTGAGTTCCGGGACAGCCAGGGCTACACAGAGAAACCCTGTGAAGCAAGCAAGCCAGGAGCGGTGGCACATGTCTGTTTGCAGTACCTAGGAGGTGACGCAGGCTGATCAGGAGTTCTAGGCCTCACACAAATCCCACACCACAGAAGTCAGTTAAAACAAAACTCAGGGCTCTAGCACTGAGTTGCACCCTAGCCCAGAAAAGCTGCTTCTAGCCCCGGCCTCCCGCTGTGCAAAGAATCTAGCCAGCCTCTGCCTTCTCCCTTTCTTTCCTCAGCCTCAATGGGCGGCGTGTACCTCTCTCTGGCTCGAAGACTGTTAAGGGCAAACTGGATGGCAAGAGGTGCCGATACCGGGTCCTTACCAGCAGCCCTCGGGCTGGAGAAGCCACCTTGCTGGCATCGTCAACAGAGGCAGGAGGAAGACTCACTTGCGCCCCAGCCCCCCATGGGAGCATAAGGATCATGGAGGGTCTTCAAGAATATCTTATCTCTCGGGTCCCCCTGCAGCCCATTCCCACAAGCCTGCCACCTCAGATCCCTGCCGGCCTGCGGCCTCGCTTCTCTGCCTTTGGAGGCAGCCCTCCGGTCACAGGGCTTGGGTCAGTCATGGCTCTGAGGTCACCCTCTTCAGGGAAGAGGAAAAAGAAGAGGAAGGTCGCAGAGGCCTCAGATATTCAGGAGGCAGTCAACGGGCATGGGGCCATGGAGGTGGACACAGCCTCGAGTGCTCTAGAAATGAGGAAGAAGAAGAAAAAGAAGCATCAGGTGGGCAAGGTAGAGATGTTGGAGGCTGAGGCAGTAGAGTCCATGGCAGAGATGGCGGAGCCCATGGGAATGCCATTCCCATCTGCCAGCAGCAGCAAGAAGAGGAAGAGCAAGTCCGTGGGAGCAGAGACGTTCCAGCCAGAAGAGGAGCTGGAACACATGGAATCTGTGGTGGAAACAGAGCCTCCTGATGGGACCATCCTGTCCCCCACCAAGAAGAGAAAGAGGCAGAATGAAGCTGAAGGGATGGAAGCAGTGGAGGCCACCGTGGCTGGCTCTCAGCCACAGATCACTGTGGAACCCCAGGAGGAAGCCATCCCTCTGTCCCCCACAAAGAAGAGGAGAAAAGAAAAGAGGCAGAATTTGGTGATGGAGTCAGATATGGGGCTCCCCAGAGTGACCACAGAGCCTGAACTTTCTGAACATGGGCTTCAGGCTGAGGCAGCTCCTGTGTCTCCCAAGAAGACCAAGAAGAAGAAAAAGGAAAAATGGCTGGGCGAGACGCTGGCTTTGGAGGCAGAGGTGTCAGAAGCTGTGCTTGCAGCTAACTTTGAGCCCCAGGTGGCTCCAGCACCCAGCAAGAAGAAAGAGACAGGACAGGTGATAGATCCCCCATCTGAGATGGCTGACCCAAGAGAATCCGAGGAACCTGAGGCTGGAGCAATTCAAGGATCCACAAAGAAGAAGAAAAAGAAGAAGAAGGATCAGGAAAGTGGAGTGTAAGACACCGTTCCCCACTGAGAGATGTCTCCCACGGGACAGTAGAAAAAGCAGAAGGGCCCTACTACCATCCTGGGGAAACTGAGGAACTAACAGAGCCGAGGAAGGCTGACAGAAACCAGCTTCAGGTGTCCCCCCTCAAACAAACACGTCAGCACACCCAGCAGGAGCCTGGGCCTGGAAAACGCTTTATTGCAACACTGGGGCTTCGGTGGCAGCGGGTCGCCGGGGCGCTTTGAGGAAGGGTTCATGGAGGACGTCAAAGAGCCTGCGAGCCTAAGGGCAGGGGAGAAGAGCTTGTCATTAAAGGCCGTCTGCTTAGACTGTGGTTGTGGCTCTTTCCTCCTAGGTTGTCATTAAAGGCCGTCTGCTTAGACTGTGGTTGTGGCTCTTTCCTCCTAGGTTGGAGGAGCTTTGCAGGTCTGGGCTCTGCTTGAGACTGTCCAGGAGGCTGGTCTCTCCACTCTTTGTAAGCGGGCCATTTAGAACCATAATACTCATCCATTTGTGGTGGCCACATCTTTAATCCCGCACTCTGCACGCCTTTAATCCCAGCACTTGGGAGGCAGAGGCAGGTGAATCTCTGTGAGTTCAAGACCAGCCTGGTCTACAAGAGCTAGTTCCAGGACAGGCTCCAAAGCCACAGAGAAACCCTGTCTCAAAAAACCAAAAAAAAAAAAAAAAAAAAAAAAAAGAACAGAGTGAGTTCCAGTGCAGCCTGGGCTATGTAATAACTAGAATAAGGCAGGAGGCTGGCAGGATAAGGATCTCAACACTTGGAAGGCTGAGGCCAGAGATCAGAAGTACAAGGCCAAACTCAGTTTGAGCTACTTGAGAAAGTCTCAACACAACAAGTAAAAGAAGCAAACATACAATTTGAAACATGGTGTCAAGAGTCCTAGGCTGAGCTGGCCGGTGGGGTGGTGGCGCACACCTTTAATCCCAGCACTCAGGAGGCAGAGGTAGGAAGATCTCTGTGAGTTTGAAGCCAGCCTGGTCTATAAGAGGTAGTTCCAGGCCAGGTAGGCTCCAAAGCAACAGCAAAACCTTGTCTCAAAAAATAAATAAGAATAAAAAATCCTAGGCTGGCCCGGCTAGCTATTTAGCCAAGGATGACTTTGAACCTTGGATTCTCCTGCGTTATCCAAGTGCCTACCACGCTCAATTTACGCAGTGCTGGGATCAGTCAGGGCTTTCTGTGTGCCACGATGGCGCTCTACCAACTCAGCTACATTCTCAGCCCCCCAGAAAAATCCTACAGAGCCTTTTAAACCAAGCATGGTGCCTCATGCCTGTGATCTCAGCAGGGAGAAACCCGTGGAGCTGAGTTCAGGCCCAGCCTGGTCTATAGCAAGATTCAGGCCAGCTAGAACTCTTAAGACCCTGTCTGAAAACAACCACCACTTAATAACGGTGGTTCTCAACTTCCTAATGCTGCAACCCTTTCATACAGTTCCTCATGCTGTGACCCCAACCATAAAATTATTTTCATTGCTACTTTGTAACTGTAACTTTGCTACTGTTATGAATCGTAATGGAAATATCTGTTTTCTGGTGGTCTGAGGTGACCCCTGTGGAAGGGTCATGAGAACCTCTGATTTTATACCGCTTCCTTAATCTGGGACCTATCCTCACCCCAGTCCCTGTAGCAGCCCCCTGAGTGCTCACCTTCTGGGGGCCCAGGCCTGGGCACAAGGCTAGATCTTCCCGTGAGGCAGTGAAGAGCTGTTCAAGGGACTGAAAGGTGAAATGGAGGAATCAGGGGCCATGTGCTCTACAACTTAGCTTGTCCCTGCTGCCTGGGATGTCCCCAGGGAGGTGTGGGACCGTGGGGAAGTGAGGAGGGGACGCCAGGGGGTCTCTTACTCCAAATGTAGCCAGGAGGGTCTGGCTGTCGGTCTTGTTGACTGACTTCACAGTGGTCAGACACTCGGTAGCCTGGAGGAAAAAGACAGGATGTTTTCTTGGGCCTGGGAGTACTGCTCAGACTGCAGGGGCAGGGGGAGCCCCGAAAGTGAGGGCGGCCTGGTCCACAGCCGTTTTCAGGCCTTGTGGGCATAGGGAGATACTGCCTCCGCCTCCAGAAACAAAACTGGGACTAGAGAGATGGCCAGTGATTAAGAACATGTCTCCCTCCCAGAGGCCCCACCCTGGGTAACTCACCTTTGAGACAGGGTCTCCTGATGTACCCCTGACTGCCCTACAGTTAGACCAGGCTGGCCTGAACTCATGGATATCCACCTGCCTCTGCCTCCTCTGTGCTGGGATTAAAGGTGTGCGCCACCACTGCCTGGATTTTAGCATGGCTGAGTGGGCAGGGCCAGGTGACACTGGCTCCCTGTTGGGTGAGTCTCTCCTCTCCCTCTGCTTCCCTTAGGATAAGGTCAGCTCCTTCCCCCGGGCTCATACATGTCTGTGGAGCCAATGTGTCCAGTGTGGGGAGTGTAGGTGCAGCTATGGACACAAGACCCTGGGGCTGGATCAGTCCCCAGGAGAACACCCAGAAAGACATGGAAGCAGAGTCCCTCATTAGCAACGTAAATCATCAACTGATTACACAACAACATTCAAGTGGCCATTGAGTGCCAGGTGGTGGTGCGGTCACAGCAGCATCATGACACTGGGGTACTAGGCTGAGAGGATGAAGGAGGGCTTCCTGGAGGAGGAGGCATCAGAGCTGGCATAGGACATGTGGATTCTAGCAGAGGGAATGGGATAGTAGATGCCGAGGGCAGGCTAGGAGGTCAGAGCTAAGGGCACAGGTCTAGTTTGTGCTTAAAAGACCCTCCGGACGGGTAGATGCCGAGGGAGGGCTGGACGGGGAAGGAGGGCAGCAGTGTGAATGGACTTGCTAGCAAAGGAACAAGCCACCCCAGGTCAGGGGTGCAGAAGGACAAGGGAGGCAGTCTCACCCGGGACAGGAAGTTCTGCTCCAACTTCTCCATGAGGAGGTCAGCAGGCTTCTGCTCATAAGCCTTGTAGGTCTCCAGGTACCGCCCTGCTTCCTCCGCGCTGGGTACAGGACACAGGTCAGCCAGGGTGAGAGCTGTCATTCAGATTTTCCTTCATAGGACTGCTGACAATTCCAGAAACTAGGCCAATCCCAGCCCCAACTCCTGTCAGCAGTGAGCCCTGTTGGGTAGGTTCTCACACAGTCGTTTAGTCAGGCTAGGGCTGGAGCTCAGGAGACCTAACCTCTGTGGATGAGCCACGCCCCCTCCCCTCACTGGGGGATTCTAGGCAGGGGCTCTACCACTGAGCCACGCCCAGCTCCCTTTTTCCTGTGTCACCTCCACCACCACAGGCCTTACTATGTATTCCTGCCTGACTTTGAAATGACCCTCCTGCCACCAGGGTTACAGATGTCCATCACCTCACCCAGGCTAAGATTTCTTTTCTTTCTGGGACAGGGTCTCACGTATCCCAAGCTGGCTTTGAACTGCTTACTTAGCTAAAGATTGCACTGCCCTTCTGATCCTCCTGCCTCCACTTCCCAAGTGCTGGAATTACAGGTGTGAGCCTCTACTACAGGTTTATTCAGTGCAGCAACAGAACTGGAGCTTCCTGCATTGTCAGGAAGCTGTCAATGAAGCCAGCCCCAGCTCTTGCAAACCCTGAGTGTCTCTTTAAAAGTTGAAAGCTATTAATTTACCAGGGTTTAATTTCACTTGTGGTGTGAGGAAGGGGTGTTTATTTTTTTTCCTGAAATGGACTATCTACTTGTAGTTTTGTTGGTGAGCCAATATAGAGCTCTAGAGAGAGCTATACATGGACACCAGGTGTGGTGGCACACAGGAGGCTGAGGCAGGCAGACTGCAGTGTTCTAGGATAGCCTTGGCTATGGAGATTCTGGGAAACAACAAACCAGAAGCACTAGACACAGACTTCCTTCAGTCATTTATTTGGTCTAACCTGGACAAGTCTGGTCTGTCATCTGCCTTGGTGCTTATAACTCTACAAAAAAGCTTGCAGGATGGTGGTGGTGCACACCTTTAATCCCAGCACTCAGGAAGCAGAGGCAGGTGGATCTCTGTCAATTCAAGGCCAATCTTATCTACAGAGGGAGTTCCAGGACAGCCAGGGCTCTTACACAGAGAAACCATCTTGGAAAAATAAAACAAAACAAAAAACTAGAGAAGATACCATCTTACACATGAGAATGTTGAGGCTCTGAGAGAGGCAGTGCCTGTACCAGGCACCCACGGAAGTAGGAGACCCTGGGTCTCATTAGCCCAGATTGCCCTTGAACTCTTGACCCCCTGCCGTGGACTCCCCAGAGCTGGGATTATAGGCTTGTGTCCCCATGCCTGGCTTAGCAACCACCTACACAGGCTGGATGGGCTGGCACGGTGGATGGATGGGGAAAGCGGGGTCTGTGTCTTACCTCCAGGCCAGGACCAGGGTGCAGTCTGCTAAAATGCACATCTTAGCCAGCTGCTTCAGGGCCTGCTGAGGGTCTTTCTGGAAGAGAAGAAAGGCAGAAGTGGAGACCTAGAAGATCGAAGGGATTTACAGCATAAGAATCCTATAGCTGAGCCAGGGAGAGGCATAGCCAGTAAAGTCACAAGGGCCCGAGTTCAGGCCCTGGCGTGGACCAAAAAGCTGGTGTGGTGGTATGCTAATCTCATTGCTGTGGTTCCCAAGTCTCACTGTGGAGCCCTGCCTCAATCAACCAATCACAGTGGATGTGCAGGGCTTCATGGGCATCTTCACCCTTGGTGCCTGTCTTCAGGCCCAAGATCACAAGAGGGGAGAGAATCAACCCACTAAAAGTTGCCCTCTGACTTTTGAGTGTGTGTGTCCACACATATGCACACACAAATTAATAAATGTAAAAAATACTTCTCCAATTCTTTAAAACAATATCCAATAAAGCAGCTTAGACAGGAGCCTGGGAAGCTGAGTGGAGGTCACGTCTCACCGGCTCTCACTCACCATGGAAGGGAGGAGAAAGCAGGGCCTAGGGAGCTAGGAAGAGTGAGCAAGAGGAGGCCGACCTGAGATCCATGCACGGTGACCCGTCCAGTGGCTATTATGAAAGGAGGGTTAAGATTGAAGGCTGATGAATCATACCACAAGGACATGTGCTCAACTATGTTCATAGCAGCATTGTTTGTCATAGTCAGAACCTGGAAACAACCTAAATGCCCCTCGACCAAAGAATGGATAAGGAAAATGTGGTTCATTTACACAATGGAGTACTACACAGCAGAAAAACAAAAACGACATCTTGAATTTTGCAGGAAAATGGATGGAGCTAGAAAACATCATTTTGAGTGAGGTAACCCAGACACAGAAAGACAATTATCACATGTACTCACTCATAAGTGGTTTTTAAACATAAAGCAAAGAAAGCCAGCCTACAAACCACAATCCCAGAGAACTTAGACAACAACGAGGACCCTAAGAGAGACTTACATAGATCCAATCTACATGGGAAGTAGAAAAAGACAAGATCTCCTGAGTAAATTGGGAGCATGGGGACTTTGGGAGAGGATTGAAGGGGAGGGGAGAGGCAGGGAGGGGAGCAGAGAAAAGTGTAGAGCTCAATAAAAATCAATACAAAAATAAATATAAAAAAGACTAAAGGCTGGAGAGGTGAGCACACTGGCTCAAGCTTCTAATGCTAGCACTCAGGAGGCTGCCATGAGTTCAAGGCCAGCCTGGGGGAGGGAGGGAGGCGGAACTGGGACTAGTATGCAAGATTTTAAAAATTTTAAATAAAAAAATTAAAAATTAGTTTTGTATCAGACTTAAATAAAATAAAAATCAGAATGAGCCAGGTGATGGTTACACCTTTAATCCCTGCACTCGGGAGGCAGTGGCTGGCGGATCTGTGAGACAGAGAAATCCTGTCTCCAAAAAACAAAAGGAAGGAAAGAAGAAAAGAAGGAAGGGATGGTTTCTAGGTCTGCAAGCAGGGAAAAACTGTGGATCTGACATGACAGGCTGTGGTAATAGATGAGGAACAAGATCTAAGAGATATTTAGGTAAAGGCCAGGAACTAGGTGAAGAGGCATGGTGCAAGCTTTTCCTCCTATAATACTGTAACTTAGTGCATGCCAGGCAGGGGCTCTACCACTGAGCCACACTCCCAGCCCCCCACTGGGGGATTCTAGGCAGGGGCTCTACCACTGAGCCACACCCCAGCCCCTCACTGGGGATTCTAGGCAGGGGCTCTACCACTGAGCCACACTCCCAGCCCCTCACTGGGGGATTCTAGGCAGGGGCTCTACCACTGATCCACACCCCAGCCCTCACTGGGGGACTCTAGGCAGGGGCTCTACCACTGAGCCACACTCCCAGCCCCTCACTGGGGGATTCTAGGCAGGGGCTCTACCACTGAGCCACATCCCCCCCCCCTCCCAGTCCCTCATGATGGGGTGGGGTGGGGGTGGGGTTGTATGTAGTGGCTCTCCTGCTGAGCTAGGAATCCTATCTTTTTTTTCCTTTGGATCAAAGTCCCACTCTGTAGCCCAGGCTGGCTGGGGAACTCTTGATTCTCCTGCCTGAATCTCCAGAGAGATGGGATGGCAAGGATGCATCAGTAAGGATGGTTCTAGCAACCTTTCCTTCCCACCTTCCAGCCCATGCAGGCTCTGCGGGAGACCTGTAGCAACTTCAGATAAAAATCCATTCTTCGTTGAGGTTTTAGGTGCTTTGTCTTACAGGGGATTCAGCAGCCCATGTGTTAATTCCATGAAGAAGCTGCATGGAAAGAGGAGGCCAGCTGGAAGCCCTGCTTACCACGTCCACTTGGACCAGCAGCACACGCAGGGCAAAGGTCTTCCCCAGGCTCTGCAGCCGTTCATGGATGTAGTCTGGATGGAGGTTGTGGTAGCGGAGGCTGGTGGAGACAAGGAGGGACAGGTTGAGGGTCTCAGTGTCCCCGAGGCCCCAGGCATCCTTATGCACCTCACTGGCATGCACAGCAAGGGGGACAGCACTGCCAGGGGCCCAGGGAAGTCAACCAACAGGGATGACTTCAAGGAAGGGTCCTGACAGGAAAGGGCAGCCTGGCTATGGTGTTCTAGGAGGCTGGACACTAGGCTTCTTCCTTCAAGTCAGGACCCTGCCCTTCTCCTCAGACCCAGGAAAATAGACCCCAGGTCTTCTACCTCAGATATAGAAATCCAGCCTCCCTTCAGATCCAGGGTTCAGGCCCCAGCCATCTTCCCTCACAACCTGGGGTCTAGCCCAGCGACTGTTGCTCTGAAGAAGGCCACAACTCCTTCTTCAGCACAGCCATGCAGAGGCCCAGAGCCCACAACACTGAACCACAGTTTCCCCCACAGAATGGCTCAAAATGGCAAAGCTGTGGGCAGGACTCTAACCCTCAGAGCACCCGAACTCACCTGAGGAAGAGGGCACAAGTGCTCTGGCCCAGCACATAGTCAGGGGTCACCTCGCTGAATTCCCAGGGAACATTGCGCACAAACTTCAATACAGGGTTGCCCCTCTGCGAAGGGAGACAGGCAGAAGCCATTAATGGGGTGATCCTTGCACTAGCCTGTCCCCCACCTCCCACCCCAAAGCCTGGAATCTGCATGTTAGCCCCCACTCCTCAGGCCCTCCCCACGGCCCTCACACACACACTTCAGGCTCAGTCCCAGCATCAATCTCTCTTCCTCTCTTCTGGATCCCAGCCCTCACTGCAACCTCACAACATGCATGCTTGCCCCTCCTAGAGAGGGCTCAGCTTCCAGAACCCCACACCTGTCCCGCACCTCTCCTTCCCTTCCTCTGGTGGAATCTGCACCCTGCCAACACCTTCCTCCAGCATTACAGCACCTCTCTGGCCGAGGTCACCATCACACTACCTCGTGGCCACCCTGCAAATGATCAGAGGCATCAGCTAAGCTCCGCCATGGCTCCCCAGGCCCGAAGGAAGCAGGCAGTTTCCCCTGTGCTGCCCTGACAACATCCTCAGCAATCAACAGCCCAGGGCTGAAAGTGTTCAAGAAAACCAGCTCTAACTCATGCCGGGAACACAGCTGTGACCTGCTGTTGTGGTCACCTGGACTCTGACCTCCTGGTTCCAGACCTGGCCCTCCTGAAGCTCTTGTGGACAGGACACAAAGATAGTCTTTGGTTCTGCTGCATGCACCCTGACCCCGATTCTTAAGACAACTGGAATTTCCTGAGTGACAGATAGCATCTGGCACAGACTTCCTAAGCCCTGTGGGATGCCTGAGGGATGGGAACACCTTGTGTTGTCCCGGTGACTCATGGTGCCTCCTGTTTGGTCCAGAACAGATACTGGTACGCAGGAAACCCAAGCTCAGAATTCAGGGTTGGGATTATCCGCCCCACCCCCACCTCCACAGAAGGGAGGAGCTCAAAGCTGAGTGTTCACCAATAGCTAGAGATGGCACCAATCCGAACCTATGATGTAATCTACAGCAACCCCAAAGGACCAGGTTCAAGAGCGGCCCTGTAGCTGGGGGCATGGTGAGTCCCAGAGGGCAGGAGTGTGGAAGCTCCAGGCTATGTCCCCATGCCATGACACCCCAGGTATTAAATGCACAGAAGAGTTAATGCATGGACAAAGGAATGAATGAAGTAATTCATTGAAGGTACCACAGACATCAAAATCCTCCATTATCACACACCACTGGGTGTGGCTGCACACACCTTTAATCTCAGCACTCAGGAGACAGAGGCAGGCGGGTCTCTGTGAGTTTGAGGTCAGCCTGGTCTACATAGTGACATAGTGAATTCCAGGCCAACCAGGTTACATAGTGAGAACCTTTCTCTAAATAAATAAATAAATAAATAAATAAATAAATAAATAAATAAATATGGGGCTCATTTGGTACAGTGGCAACAACAGTAAAATGCAGCCCTTCGTGGGGGTTCCCAGCACCCACACCAACAGGCAGGCCTCGTGCTTAGGCAGAATTTCATCGAGTACTCTCCCTATAGGTGCTGACTAAATGAACAAACCTGGGGTGAGGAGCTGAGTGAGACAGCCCTAGCAGGCAGAGCTGGGGCACTCTCAACCCACAAACCATCAGTGAATGCATGAATGGTGAGGTACCTATATGAAGGAACGGATGACTTCATCAGTGAAGGGATATGTATGCATGCATGCATGTATGTATGTATATACATATATATTCACATAAATGAATGAAGAAACAGGATGCATATAGGAATTAATGCACATAAAGGAATAAATGAATGCATGAATGGCGGAACCTACATACAATGAAGGACTGCAGGAAGGAATTAAGGAATGAAGTGGTGAATGCATGAATGAAGGCATGAACGAACAGTATTTGTGAGAAGAGAGTGTGTGAACCTCAGACCACTGATCCGCTGATCCCACACTAACCCCTGCAACAGGGTTTCCCACCAGGAACCCCCAGAGCTCCATCTCCTTGCTCACCTGCCGCGGGCTCACCAGGATACTATTGGATTTGGCTCCTGTTTTCAGGGTCTGGCTGGGGTTCTCTCCCTTCACAGGTTCAGAGCCTGTGTGCCCTGTGGCCCCAGCCCCTCTTGGAGGCTGGGCAATGGCATACTGGGCGTATGTCTGAGGAGCCACTTGGGCTGAGCTTGCTGTAGTGCTGGGGTCTCGGGAAGATCTGAATAAGGGCTTGACCTGTGGAGAGAAAGGAAGGGTGGAGGTTGCAAAGGAACACTGGAACCCCCTCCCTCCTCTGACTCTCACCCTTCTTCCAGATGTGTTAAGAACTCAAAACAGGCTGTTGGCTTAGTGAGTGCCTAGGCATGCGCAGAGCTCTTAGTGAGCCCAGCAGAGTAGTGTCCACGCCATCCTAGCGCATGGGAAGCAGAGGCAAGAGGATCAGAAGTCAAGTCATACTCACTCACACGGGAAGTTTAAGGCCAGCCTGGGCTACCTGAGACCCTGTCTAAAAGAAAAATAAACTGAGTTGTGATGCGGGAGGTCTGTCCCTGCAGCCCCACAACACTTGCTGTGTGAACTGCCCCTGCCTGATATTTATCACCATGTCTGACTGAGACTCCTCTCTTCTTTCTTAAGATTGACTTGTTTTTATTTATGTATGCCACTTACAGGCATGTGGGCTGCCTGGTATGGGTGGATGAACGAAACTTGTGTCTCCTGGGAGAGAAGAAAATTCTCTCTTTTTTTTTTTTTTTTTTAAGACAGCAGCAAGCACCCTTAACAGATGAGCCGTCTCTCCAGCTTCCATATTTCCTTTAAAAATGTTTTGTTTTGGGCCGGGTGGTGGTGGCACACGCCTTTAATCCCAGCACTTGGGAGGCAGAGGCAGGCGGATCTCTGTGAGTTCGAGACCAGCCTGGTCTACAAGAGCTAGTTCCAGGACAGGCTCCAAAACCACAGAGAAACCCTGTCTTGAAAAAAAACCAAAAAAAAAAAAAAAAAAAAAGTTTTGTTTTGCTTTCGAGACAGGGTTTCTTTGAGTAGCCCTGGCTGTCCTGGAACTTGTTCTGTAGACCAAGTTGGTTTTGAACTCACAGAGATCCACCTGCCTCTACTTCCTGAGTGCTGGGATTAAAGGCGTGTGCTACCACTACCTGGCCCTACACTGAGTGTTTTGCCTGTATGTGTATACGTGTACCATGTACATTCCTGGTGCCCTTAGCGTTCAGAAGAGGGTGCTGGATCCCTGGAACTGGAGTCACAGCTGGTTGCGAGCTGCCATGTAGGTGCTGGGAACTGAACCTTCATCCTCTGCAAGAGCAGTCAGTGCATTTAACTGCTAGGTCAATTGTCCAGGACCCCGATTTCCCTTTCTTAAAGTATAAAAGCTTTCAATTCTTTTCTTTTTTTTTAAAAAAAGATTTATTTATTATGTGCATAGTGTTCTGCCTGCATGTGTCCCTGCAGGTCAGAAGAGGGCACCAGATCTCATTATAGATGGTTGTGTGCCACCATGTGGTAGCTGGGAATGGAACTCGGGTCTGGAAGAGCAGTCAGTGCTCTTGACCTCTGAGCCATCTCTCCAGCTTTCAATTCTTTTTTTTTTTTTTTTAAATATTTATTTATTATGTATACAATATTCTTTCTGCGTGTATGCCTGAAGTCCAGAAGAGGGCACCAGACCTCATTACAGATGGTTGTGAGCCACCATGTGCTTGCTGGAAATTGAACTCAGGACCTTTGGAAGAGCAGGCAGTGCTCTTAACTGCTGAGCCATCTCTCCAGCCCAGCTTTCAATTCTTAAATGTCAGATGGGGGCCAGGGAGATGGCTCAGCAGACAGTAGCTCTTTTTTTTTTTTTTAATATTTATTTATTATGTATACAATATTCTGTCTGTGTGTTTGTCTGAAGGCCAGAAGAGGGCGCCAGACCTCTTTACAGATGGTTGTGTGCCACCATGTGGTTGCTGGGAATTGAACTCAGGACCTTTGGAAGAGCTCGCAATGCTCTTAACTCCAGCGCCCCCAGACAGTAGCTCTTGACAACCTAAGCTTGATGCCCAAGGGCTACGTGGTGGGAGGAAAGAACTGACCCCCAAAAGCTGTCCCCATCTCCACACAAGTGCCATGCATGTCAAGTACACCCTGACACATAGACACAGAAAATATAAAGACAAAATAACAACAAAAAAAAAAATGTGAGATCCAAATTTGTACCTTGACAATCCAGAGACTGGTCATACAAAACACGTCGCAGAGTTACTGTGGTGAAACACACGTGTAATGCCCTAGTACTTAGGAGATGGAGGCAGGAGGATTGCTGCAACTCCTAGGCCAGCCAGGCCTACATAGCAATGCTCTGTCTTTAAAAAAAAAAAAAAAAGGAGGGGGGATTGCCGCTGGAGAGATGGCTCAGCAATTAAGAGCACTGGCTGCTCTTCCAGAGGACCTGAGTTCAATTCCCAGAAACCACATGGTGGCTCATAACCATCTGAGATACAGTGTCTTCTTCTGGCCTGCAGGCATACATGCAGGCAGAATACTGTATGCATAATAAAACTTTTAAAAGAAAGAGAAAGATGGGGCTGGAGAGATGGCTCAGAGGTTAAGAGCACTGACTGTTCTTCCAGAGGTCCTGAGTTCAATTCCCAGAAACCACATGGTGGCTCACAGCCATCTGTAATGGGATCTAGTGCCCTCTTCTGGCCAGCAAGCATACAGACAGAACAATGTATACATAATAATAAATAAATCTTGAGAGAGAGAGAGAGAGAGAGAGAGAGAGAGAGAGAGAGAGAGAGAGAGAGAGAGAGAAAAGAAAGGCTGGCAAGATGATTTGGTGGATAAAGGTGCTTGCCACCAAACTTCATGACCTCAGGTCAGTCCCCAGGCCCAAACCGACTCTCACAAGCTATCTATCTGACCGTTACAGGTGTTCCATGGCACATACCCATACATATACACACGCCATAAGGAAACAGTTCAGGGGCTGGAGAGATGGCTTAGCAGTTCAGATCACTGACCGCTCTTCAAGAGAACCCGCGTTCCATTCTCAGCACCAAAACACTATCTCTCCAGTTCCAGGGGATCCAATGCCACCCTCTGGCCTCTGCAGGCCTACATGCATGTAGTACTCAGACATATGTGCAGGCAAAACATCTACACACATATAAATAAAATTATATATTATTATTATATATTATATATATTAAAGTAGGATGGCCCATTGCTGCAATCCCAGCACTTGAAAGGGATAGACGGGAGGATCAGGATTCAAGGCCAGCCTCAGCTACGTATAAATTACAAGGATAGCCCAAGAAATATGCAATCCAATCTCAAAGGCCAAAACTAAACAAAAACCATCACTGGCCAATGGCTAGCCCTCTTTTAACCACCCTGTCATCCCGTTTTACAGAAGGGGAAATCGAGGCTTTCAGAGGACAGCAGGCTATTTTTCCAAAGTAACCCAAACCTCAAAGTTCGCTAAACTCACACCGTGATCCCAGGGATCTCTTACTGTCCCCTTTACTCCCAGCAGCCCCCAAGTCCTCGCCCTTACCCCTGCAGGAGGGATCTCGACTTCCTTCAGTGGGATAACAAACTTCTTCTTAGTGGGCGGCCCCGAAGACCGCGGCAGACTTCCCTCGTCCTTCCCAGTGTCCATCTGGGGCCTGGGAGGCGTGAGACACCGGCGTTGGCAATTCCATCTTCCAGAGGGGATTCCGTTTATACCGGTGCCCCCCAAAAGATTGCCAGGTTCCTAAAGCCGAACCCGTGGCCCCGCCCCTTTCAGCCTTCCCACTCCGGATTGGCCCACGAAGCCTCTAGCCCCGCCCAACCGACCTATTGCCCCGCCCCAAGTCGGTCAGGGATGGTTGGCCCCGCCCCCAGAGGCACACCTGGACGCGCTCGCCCCGCGCGGTTTCGGCCTTGTCTTAGCCTCAGCAATGATTGGCTTCTTCCTCTACCAATCATCAGCCCGCAGCCTCCCCTCCGCCCCCGCCCCTCGCCCCCCACCCCTCGCCCCTCGCGGCCTTACCTCTGGGTCTCAGCGCTGTCAAACTCACCTGCTCTTCCCGAGGCCCACAAGAAAGCACAAAGGAAATAGAGTCGACACACCGCCAGCCCGGCCAGCGCGACCCCCGGCTGGCTTCACTTCCGGCCGCTCTGGCCCTCCGCTCGTCTCGCTGCTCCCTGGGGGAGGTAGCGCGGAGAGGAGCTGTCTTCGCTCTGCTCTCTATGGTCCTGGAGGACCGTGGAAGTTTGGGCCGGAAAGAGGCGTGGATCTTGGTACCTAAGAGTCTGTGAAACCATGTGGTTCTGTTACAAGGCCCTGTTGAGCGCTTTCTGTGATCCCAGATTCCAGACAGGGTTCAATGAAGAAGAGATCAAACGAGAGAGGGGGAGGGGAAAGGGAAAAAAGAAGAGAGAGAAAGGAGGCGAGGTATCAAAGGACGCCCTCCCTTTGCATGTGGGCTGACTTGGTTTGAACCTCAGCCCACTCACGCTGACTCACTCAGCTAAGCCATTCCCCACCTGCGTGCCAAGCAGCGGCTGCTAGTGACAGCTGTGACTTCCCTGGGGCTTACAGTCCAGTGGGACAGTCAGACGTGGTCCCACCCAGCAGAGACTACCTAGAGTGGGCAGGGCCGGGATGGAAGAGTCCAGAGGACAGTGAGACCTGGTTAGGGCGAGCACCTGATCCAGCCCGGGTGTCAGAACGGGCTTCCTGAAGGAAGGGACATCTGAGCCCCAGACCTGGGGCCCGGTGGATGACTTAGTATTACTCACTTCCTGAAAGGAGAATTTCACCCTGTTCCCACTTGCGGTTCTCGGATTGCTAAGGAAATAGGGCATCGTTTTGTGAATTTAATGGTCTTATATGTTCTACGTTCTTGCTCATTTCCTTTGCCCATTTTTTAAAGGTTGGCTCATATCCTTTGCCCATTTTTTTCAAAATGAGCAATTCAATTCAGCAGTTTGTA
This sequence comes from Chionomys nivalis, assembly GCF_950005125.1. Classification (NCBI taxonomy): domain Eukaryota; kingdom Metazoa; phylum Chordata; class Mammalia; order Rodentia; family Cricetidae; genus Chionomys; species Chionomys nivalis. The sequence goes on along the minus strand of NC_080087.1, from coordinate 77,554,077 downwards.
AAATTAAAAAGGGGGAGGCAAAGGAGATGAGCATCTTATTACTGCCCATTTAGTGGAGGAATGCTTGGGTGTCGGTTCTGTTAGTCACTTCCATAGAGTGTTTCCTCCCGGTTCACGCTTTGGGAATTCTCCGGTTTTGCATGTATTTACCCAACATGTCCTACACTTTCCTTTGGTCTTGGTGGATTAAGGGAGGACATGCCTCAAGGTTATATAACGTGTAATCCGCTATATATTTTAAATGTTTTCCTTTTTATGCTGTGAGCCACTGAGCCACACCCCAGCCCCTCACTGGGGGATTCTAGGCAGGGGCTCTACCACTGAGCCACACCCCCACGCCCTTGGAAATATGATACACAGCAGAACATATTAACAGTTAATAGCTGGGCATGGTGGTTCATATCTTTAATCCCAGCACTCAGGAGGCAGAGGAAGGCTGATCTCTGAGTTCGAGGCCAGCCTGGTCTACAGAGTGAGTTCCAGTCAGAGTTACAAAGTGATATCCTGTCTCAAAAAAAAAAAAAAAAGTAGCCCTACCAGTACAGGAAAGGAAAAGGGCTGAGCGGCCACCGATCAGAGTGTCCTTCACAAGCCTGGCCTCAAGAGGGCGCGCCTGAACCGTGTGTTGTGTGAAGGAGCCACAGGAACCCAGCTTTTGCAAGGCGAGTTCCCACTGTGCTCCTTGGTTTCTCACTGGAATCATTTGCTGAAGTAAAACAGCAGTGTGTGGTGGCATCCATCAGCATACCTTTAAACCCAGCTCCGAGAAAGCTGAGGCCTTGTGCTACATAGTGACTTTCAGTCCAACCTGTGCCACAAAGCAAGACCCTGGGGAGAAAAAATAATCCAACACTGACGTATCGGTGCACGCCTTCAATCCCAGCACTCGAGAGGCAGAGACAGGCGGATCTCTCTAAGTGTGCAAGGCCAGTCTGGTCTACAACAGTGACTTCCGGATCAACCAGGGATACATAAAAGGACCAGGGACTGGAGAAATGGCTCATCGGTTAAGAGCACTGATGCTCATTCTTCCTTAGGACTCGATTCCCGACATCCACAGGGTGGCTCACAACCATCTCACACTCCCGTTCCAGGGGACCTCCACAGGCACCAGGCACACAAAACCCTCATGCACATAAAACAAGATAGAAGTCCGTGCCATTTTTTTAAAATTAAGTACCAGTTTACGTGTCTCTGAATCCAAATGAAAACTCAGAGCGTGTAGAATCCTAACTCAGTTTCTCCCACGGGGGAAAAAAAGAATCCCAAGCCTTGAGCCTGCAACTCTCAGGTCTACCACCAGGGGTCGCCGGCGCCCCGCTAAAGGATTCCCGGGCGAGTTGGGCTGAACCACGCGGAATGCTCAGGACCCGGCGAGAAGGCGATGCGCATCCTTCCTGCAGCCAACCTGCGTCCCGGCCGCCCACGGCTGTGACTTTGAGTCGTTTGCCTTAGTCAAGGGCGGGAAAAGTTGTTCTTAGTTCTTCATCATTCCTAAGTTTGCTTTCTCTGTTCAATTTGTGCACTGAACCTTGCATGCCCAGATCCAGAGCCTCCCACTCCTGGTGCTTTGAGTTCAAATGATCCCACTTTCCTCACTCAGCATCCGGGTTCAGCTCTCCTCCTGAGCTTGTTCCTCCTGTATCAACTTAGGATGCCCTCTGCACTCCAGAAGGGATGGAGAATTGAGGGGGGGGGGATGTGCTTGGACCAAAATGTAACTGGACAGCTGGAGACCCTCAAAGGTTCCGCCCTCGGCGGTGGGGAGATGCGGGGGGAGGGGGCGTGGGGGACGGGACAAAGTGACCAGGCCGACGTCCCCACCCTCCTCTAAACTTAGCTGTGGTGACGGCGATCGCGGCGGGCTGGGGACGCAGGGGGCCCGAGCATAGAGGGGGGCGGCTCGCCTGGGCTGTGAGATCCTCTATTTATAGTGCCCGGAGCCCGAAATAGCGTGGAGCAGAGCGGCCGGGATGACGTGGGAGCCGCCCGGGGCTGACTCACCCGGCCCGGAGTGGAGGCCCCAGGATGGGGGACAGTGGAACATACCGGACCGGACCCCGCGCCTTCATGGACATCTCTTTTACTAGGCCATCCCAATGTGTCTGCTGGGACTGGCAGTGGATGGATAGATACACAGCAAAAGATGTCTGTAGCATGGGACACTGCAGTTGGATTAGCGGTAGGATTTCCACCAAAAAAAATTTCTACCAAAGGAACTGAACCAGGTATGCGCACCTGCTTGTCACCAGAAAGAGTACTGAAATAGTTTAGAGTTGGAGGTATGGACACACTGACCACACACAGCCATTATTCCATAACGTGTCTCCTATTCTATTCCCCGCCTCCTCCCTCCCGCATGTTCCCTCTGCCTGGAATGCTTGTCCCTGCTTCCAAAGACTTGAGAACTCATACACTTAACTTTAGAGCACCGTCCCTCTGTGACCTACTGGCCTGGGATAAATGAGTTGTGCTCAGTGTAGCCAAGACAGAGATAAATATAGATTTCATTTAGCTGATTAGCATGGATTAAAAAGTGTTGGCAAGAGGAAAAAAATGGATCCAACAGCAGCTTACTTTCTGTGCTGGCAGCAGGTGCGATGCGCAAACATGGCCCAGGAGCCTGGTTACAGCCCCAGGAGGGGCACACTGCGATGATGCTTATGGGGGCAGTGGGCACTGTGCTGCCTACACCTAGGCAACCTGGTCCCGAGGTCATGCAGGTCCCAGCATTGGGGCGTAGGGAGCCCAAGAAAGGTGTAAGGACATCAAAATGATTGCTGTGCTCATACTTGGGAGACTTTATTGTATTTTTCCTGAGTTTAGTGGAGCCTGGATGGAATCGCAGCAGACCAGACACAGAGGTAAACGTGAGGAAGAAGGGTGATGTCTCCCTGAAGCCCAACTGGATGGCAACTTGCAAGGACTTAACAATCCTAAACCGCGTGTGGAGACCTGGACCCATATGCTAGCCCTCCAGGGTTTGAGGCCAGAGGACAAAAAGTTAGAGGCCAGCTGGGATATTCAGCAGGGCTCTGTCTTAATAAAAATAAAACAATGGCTGTAGAACAGCTCTGTGTTCGATCCTCCACCATTACATAAACCTTGCATGCTGGTTCAGACCTGGGTGGAGGTTGAAAGATCAGGAGTCCAAGGTCATCCAGGGATACTTAGGGAGCTTGCTGCCAGCTGGGCTACCTGAAACTGTCTTAAAATAAACAGTTAAGTAAGAAAACCAACAAGGGGGGCTGGAGAGATGGCTCAGTGGTTAAGAGCATTGCCTGCTCTTCCAAAGGTCCTGAGTTCAATTCCCAGCAACCACATGGTGGCTCACAACCATCTCTAATGAGGTCTGGTGCCCTCTTCTGGCCTTCAGGCATACACGCAGACAGAATATTGTATACATAATAAATAAATAAATATTTTTTAAAAAAGAAAACAAACAAGCAGGCTGGGCAGTGGTGGCGCACGCCTTTAATCCCAGCACTTGGGAGGCAGAGGCAGGTGAATCTCTGTGAGTTCGAGACCAGCCTGGTCTACAAGAGCTAGTTCCAGGACAGGCTCCAAAGCCACAGAGAAACCCATTCTCGAAAAACCAAAAAACAAAAAAACAAAAAAAAAAAACAAGCAAATACTACTATGCCCTTGTTTATATCTATAGCATATTAAAAACATCAAAAATGGGCTGAAGAGATGGCTCCGTGGTTAAGAGCATTAGTTACTTTTCCAGAGGCCAGGTCTAATTCTCAGTGCCCACATGACAGCTCATACCTGTCTGTAACTCCAGTTCCAGGGAACAAACAATAAAAATTCGGCGACAAATATTGGGGTTCAAGCTGAAGATCAGAAAAGCAAATAGCCAACCACTAGCGAGACCTTTTACCTCTAACAAATCTTCAGAGTGAAAGGGCGAGCGAGATCCTGTCTCCGGGAATCCTCAGACCACACTTCAGTGAGTTCCTTTCTGCCTCTTCCCCTTTATATTCCTCTCTCTGCCCAGCTATATCTTCCTGTCTCCACCTCCCTAGTGTTGGTATTAAGGTGTGACTCCCAAACACTGGGATTAAAGATGTGAGCTACCACCACCAGATCTTTTTCTGGATCGATCTGTGTAGCCCAGGGTAGCCTTGAACTCACAGAGATTCTTCTGCCTCTGTCTCCCAGTCCTGGGATTAAAGATGAGTGCCACCACTCCCTAGCCTCTAGTGGCTTAGCTTTGCACTCTGATCTTCAGGCAAACTTTATTTATTAAAATACAAATAAAGTATCACTACAGGACTCAACACCAGTGCCCATAAAATAAAAACAAATAAGTTACAACATCAAAACTAGCGACACCTTCTTAAGACTTCTGAAGAATGTTATGTTTTATTAAACTGTACAGCACAGGCTAGCAAGAAATTTGTTTACTATTATTATTTTAATAAGTTGTTACATGTCCCTTGTATTTATCCATTTTCTTTCTTCTTTATCTAGAGACAGAGTCTCTCTGTGTAGTCCAAGCTAGCCTGGAACTCACTATGCAACCCAAGTTAGCCTTGAGTTCACAGAGATCCATCTGCCCCCTGCTTACCAAGTGCTGGGCCTAAAGGTACACTTGGCCCAATTTCCTTTTATTTGTTTAACTCTTTTTCTTTCAAATTTGTGTGTGTGTGTGCAAGGATGGAGGTCAGAGAACCAGTTTGTAGAGTCATTTCTCTCTTTCCATTTTTACACAGCTTCCAGGGATAGAACTCAGGTTGCCTGGCTTGCATGGCAAACACCTTTGCCACTGGGCCATTTTGCCAGCTCAGCTTCTCTCTCCCTCTTTCTCTTTCCCTCTATCTCTGTCTTCTTCCCTCTCCCTCTTTCTCTCTATCACCAGTGTCTAACATAAAGCAGACTAGCCTCAAACTTAATATGTAGCTGAAAATGACTGTCAACTCCTGATCCCCCTGCCTCCACTTCCCCAGGGAAGACATATTCAACCACCATATCTAGTTACACAGTGCTTGGGACTGGGAGGAGACCCAGGGCTTCAGGCATGCTCACCATATCTGGTTGTGCAGTGCTGGGGACTGGGACCCAGGGCTTTGGGCATGCTCACCACATCTGGTTGTGCAGTGCTGGGGACCGGGACCCAGGGCTTTGGGCATGCTCACCACATCTGGTTGTGCAGTGCTGGGAACTGGAACTGGGATCCAGAGGTTGGCTCATGCTCACCACATCTGGTTGCGTAGTGCCGGGGGTGGGGACTGGGCTTTGAGAATATTGGTTCAGCTTTCTATCCACTGAGCCCAGCCTGGGACTTTAGAGGAATAAACTGAGGTGCAGAGGGGTTAAAGTCACAGCTGAGTGGGTCCAGGCTGATACCAGAACTAGAGCAATCCACAAGACTGTGGTCTCCTGTCACTCATAACAGTAGGCCACTACTGCCTCTGAGATTATTATTATTATTAACTGATGTTTGTGATTTCTACATTTCTCTGGGAGGGAAACATGTATACAGTATTCATATGGAGGTCAGAGAACAACTTTCAGAAATGTTTCTCCTTCCTTCCGCCATGAGGGTCCTGGACATTGAGGTCAAATCATCAGACTTGGTGACAAGTGTCTTTACCAACAGAGCCAGCCGTCTTGCTATCCTGGTGACTTTTTGTATTTAATTTTACCCAACCATCCATTCATTCACTAAGGATAGGGTCCCTTGTAGCTCAGCCTGGCCTTAACCCTTGCCCTTCTGCCTCACAACCTGACCGGTGTGACTGGCATGGGCCATCAGGAGTAGCTGTGTTTTGTTTTGTTCGCAGCAGGGGCTCTCTATATAGGCCAGGTTAGTTCAGGAATAAACTAAATCCTCTCAAAAAATATCAGCAAGGGCTGGAGAGATGACTCAGTGGTTAAGAGCATTGCTTGCTCTTCCAAAGGTCCTGAGTTCAATTCCCAGCAACCACATGGTGGCTCACAACCATCTGTAAAGAGGTCTGGCGCCCTCTTCTAGCTGTCAGGCATACAGACAGAATATTGGATACATAATAAATAAATAAATAAAGCAATTTAAAAAAAAATATCAGCAATACACGTGCCTCGGTTTCCCAGAAGGTGAGGTCATATGTGGGAGCCAACATACTTGGCTTGAGTGTTAGGTTTCTTTTTTTTTAATATTTATTTATTTATTATGTATACAATATTCTGTGTGTATGTCTACAGGCCAGAAGAGGGCACCAGACCTCATTACAGATGGTTGTGAGCCACCATGTGGTTGCTGGGAATTGAACTCAGGACCTTTGGAAGAGCAGGCAATGCTTTTAACCACTGAGCCATCTCTCCAGCCCGAGTGTTAGGTTTCTTGACAATTTTACTTGTATTAGGAGGCAGCAGACACGTGCATGCCACAGCACACATGTGGAGGCTGGAGGACGGCTTCACGGAGGCAGTGGGCACGTGCACGCCACAGCACACATGTGGAGGCTGGAGGACGGCTTCACGGAGGCGGGGCACGTGCACGCCACAGCACACATGTGGCGGTCGGAGGACGGCTTCATGGAATCAGTTCTCTCCTGTGTTTACAAGGGCTCCAGGATCTGCTGCTGGTTGTCAGGTTTTCGAGGCCAACCCCTTTCCCTGCCAAGTCATCTCATAAGCCAGAGTCTGAGGTTTTAATTGGGTTTGCTTCTCCTCCCCACCCCACCCAAAACAGGGTCTTGCTGTGTGGCCCAGATTAGGCAGGAACAGGTGACAATCAGTCATCTCTCAAGCTCTTGAGAGCTGGGTGAAGCTTAATTTTTATTCACAAAATGTACATAAATGTGACTCTTTTGAGAATATTACAGAAACTTAATACCCTGAGTCCCCAGGAGGTGTGGCTCAGTGGTAGAGCCCCTGCCTAGAACCCCCAGTATTGTTACTCCTGATGCACCTTATGTGCTTGCTCAGTGTGGCTTGGTACTCTTTGGGGATGCAGCTGTGGAGGAGGCTCAGGTGTTCTTTGAGATCACGAAACTCAAAGAACAAGTCATACCAAAGAACGCGATCACACCAATCGATGGTGGCAGGATGAGTCGGTGAGGCCTTTTCAGCAGCGTCTCTAACAAACTAATCAAACACCAGTGAGGGCCTGAGTGTGTGGCTGATGGTGCAGCGCTTGTCTATCTCGCTGAAAGCTCTGAGTTCCACCCCAGCAACAGAACAAAAAAGAAAGAAAGAAAGAAAGAAAGAGAGAGAGAGAGGGAGGGAGGGAGGGAGGGAGGGAGGGAGGGAGGGAGGGAGAGAGAGAGAGAGAGAGAGAGAGAGAGAGAGAGAGAGAGAGAGAAAGAAAGAAAGAAAGAAAGAAAGAAAGAAAGAAAGAAAGAAAGAAAGGGGCTGGATGTGGTGGTACAAGCCTTTAACCCCAGAACTTGGGAGCCAGAGGCCAAGGAATCTCTGAGTTCAAGGCCAGTCTGGTTTACCCACCAAGACCCCATCTCAAAAGGAAATAAGTACTAGTGAATAAAGGCAGCTCAGGAGAGCAGTGCACCCCTGCAACCCTAGGACTCCGGAGCAAGAAAGGCAAGCGCAGATATTCAAGGCCATCCTCCTTGGCAGGCAAGCTGATCTCTCCAGCTTCTGCCATCCCATCCACCCATCCCAACCATCCGAGGGAGACCCCCAGAAGGCTCAGTGGCTGTCCTCTCAGGTGTAGAGACTGAGCTTCCATCTCGGGTTTGCTCAGCATTGGCTTGGCTCCCTCTTGGGCCAGGGAGCTCATGAACCCCAGCCTTCACACGCTGCTCCTGAGAAGCTGAGAAGCGGAGGCAGCTGGCTTAAAGAGGCAGTCTCCTGTCACCCGCCACCGCTCCGTGCCTAACTGTAGGCTGAATGCCTCCACCACAAATGCTCACCCTAACCCTAGAAGGGAAGGTACTGTTTGTTCTCGGAAACCTGTCCTGCCTCCCCCTCCTCCTGGCCACATGGGCGTGGAAGCTGGGGCTCCCTTCTGTCAGCGCCACCCAACTCTGCAGGAAAGGCTCCTATTCCACACCTCTTCCTTGGCTTCAGCCTATCTTTTTTCAGGCAAATTCAACCCATCCAGGCCCAGTCCAGGCCTCTGCCTGCCTGTGACCACGATTAGTTCAGGGGTGGGTACTTGACTCTGTTGGGGCTGTTGATGGCTGAGGCAGAGGGCTTGGACAACTAGGTACCAGTTTGGAGGGCATAGTGAGCGCTTTTCTAAAGTAATCTTAACATGGATGAAATAAGGGCTGGTGAATGTGGCTCAGTGGGTAGAGTCCTTGCCTAGCAACCATGAAGTCCTGGGTTCCATCCCCAGCACCAAGTGGCACACACCTGTTCTGTAATCACTTGGGAGATGGAAGATAGAGGATTAGAAGTTTGGTGGCTCAAGCCTTTAATCCCAGCACTCAAGAGGCAGAGACAGGTGGATCTCTGTGAGTTCCAGGACAACCTGGTCTACAGAGAGAGTTCCAGGACAGGCTCCAAAGCTACAGAGAAACCCTGTCTCAAAAAGCAAAACCAAAACGAACAACGAAAATAAAACAACATGTATTTGAATCTTTGGTTTCTAGTTAGTGGAACTGTTTGAGAATTAGGAGGTGTGGCCTTGGAGGAGGAGGTGGCTTGGAGGAGGTGTGCCACTGGGAGTTCAAAGGCCCAAGCCAAGCCTGTCTTGTTCTCTCCTCCGGCAACTTTTGTCCAGATGTGAGCTCTCAGCTACTGCTCCAATGTCATGCCTGCCTGCCTGCCTGCCTACCAGCCTGCCTGTTACCACACTCCCTGCCATGATGGTCATGGGCTCTCACCCTTTGAGACTGTGAGCAAGCCCCCAATTATCCTTCCTTCTCCACGTTGCCTTGGTTACGGTGATCCAACACAGGGATGGAATGGTAACTAAGACAGATCTCCAGGACTCACACGGGGACTCAGCACCCTCTCGTCCTCCTCCTCCTTGGGCACTGCACAACGGTGGTCCGTATACATATATGCAGGTCCAGTAGTCATACACACAAAATAAAACAAATTATATCAAAATACATTCAGAAGTCATCCCAAATACTATGCAGCCCTAGGGACTCGAGTTTAACCCCCAGGATCCAGGTAAAGATGAGAGGGAAGAAGTAGTCGGGCAGTGGTGGCGCACGCCTTTAGACTCCACACTTGGAGGCAGAGGCAGGAGGATCTCTGTGAGTTCAAGGCCAGCCTGGTCTACAGAGCGAGTTCCAGGACAGCCAGGGCTACACAGAGAAACCCTGCTTGAGAAACACACACACACACAAAAGGAAAGAAAGGAAAGAAGCAGCTCCACAAACCATCCCCTGATCACCACACACACGTGACACCTGTGTCTCTCAGCGTGCACGTGAGATACAATAATAAATAATATGGAGAGCATGCCTTGGGGAGTCCCAGAGAAACAGGGAAATGGAGGCAGTGACTTCGTGGCATTGAGCTGTGACCAAAGCTGATCATCATTTTCTTCTCTCTTTCTCCCTTCCCCCACTCTCTCTGTCTTTACTTATTTGGTAAGCCAATACATTTCCTCAACCGGTCTGCAGCCAAGGCTGAGATATTCCTAATTAATCCCTTGTTTGTCTCCAAGGCGGGGACAGCATCATAATACTCTGCATTATAGCTGGGACCCTGCGAGGCCCAGGCTGTTTGGCCTCTCTGCATCTCCTCCAGGTGCTTGTTCAGCCTCCCTCACAAGGCAGGCTGTCTGTGGTGACCTGGGATATTCACCTCCATGCCCATAGACATAGACTGAGCCAGACCCTGGCCCAAAGCTTCTCCTTGTGGTCCTTGCTGGCTGATGGGGCCTCTTAGCAGTTCTTACAAAGCGCTGTGGGTGAGGTACTGGGGTCTGTCCATGTCCCATACCACAAACAGCATGAAGGTTAACACTGCATCCCAGGGCCAAGCCTGGCACATAGACAAGTCATAAAAATGTATATTGAGGATTCGGCAGGTAAGGTATTTGTCACCAAGTCTGACCATCGAGTTCCATCTGGGGACCCACTCCTCAAAGTTGTCCTCTGACCTCCACATGACTTCCACAGCTGAAAGGTCATGCAAGATAAACAAACAGGTTTGGGTTTCTTGTTTTACTGCTCTCGCTCTGTGTGTGTGTGTGTGCATGTGCGCATGTGTGTGTGCATGTGCGCGTGTGTGTGTGCATGTGCGTGTGTGTATGAATGTGTGTGCTTGTGCGTGTGTGTTGAAAAGAGGTCTCATTACAAAGCCTCTACTGGCCTGTAGCCCGATATGTAGACCAGGCCAGCCTTTCTTAGCTATATCTGCCTGCCTCTCCTCCTGAGAAGACCCCGGGGAGCAGGGGGCTTCTGGGACTAAAATGTGTGCTGTCCTACTTGGCAAATAAACTTTTTAAGTGTATGATGAGCCCATCGAGATGGTTCAATGGGTAAAGGTGCTCTTGGAACCCATGTAAAAGCTCACAGGCTGTGTACAAGTGCACACACACACACACTAATTAAAAAAACATAAAAGCCACTTTTAATGGTGTAAGCCATCCCAGCACTTGGAGGTCAGAGGCAGGCAGATCTCTTGGAGTTCAAGGCCAGCTTAGTCTACATAGGGGGTTCCTGGCCAGCCAGGCAGCATAGTGAGACCCTATTTCAAAGGAAGGAAGACACACACACACACATACACACATACACACACACACACACACACTGAGACATAGACAGGCAGGGGAGGTGAGGAGGGAGAAAGAGACAGAAAGAGACAGAGGGAGAGAGGGAAGGAGCGAGGAGGCAAGTAGTCAGATCTCTGTGAGTTCAAGTTTATCCTGGTATGACCTATCTCAAAGAGAAGAGAGGAGAGAGGGAAAGGGAGAGAGAGACACAAAGAGAGAGACAGAGGAAGAGAGAGACAGAGAAATACACACATAAAGAGAGAGATTCAAGCCGAAGTTGCAGGATGCTACCTTGTAGTTAGCCCATTAGCCACACTGCCAGCACCCCTGGGGCGCTGGGGGTTCGGCTTGCCTCGGTTTCCTCCTTCCGCGATGCCCGTGCGTGGAGGGCCCCCTCCTAATTGCGCCCGGGGCTCCTGGAAGGTTCTGCGCGACGGTGACTCAGGCGCGTCCCCGGCTCCCCGGGCGCGCACGGCCTCGGCCACCCGCGCGCGCGGCGGCTCCATTTTTACCCGAACGCCGCTAAAAATAGTCACCGCGCTGCGAGCGGAGCCCGAAATAGCGGCCGCCTGATAAGGCAACGACGACTCAGCGCTTCCGGCGAGCGGAAGGCAGCCGGGAGGCGGCCCCGCGGTCACTCCGGCCAGCCCGGATCTGCTCCCCCACCCCGTCAGTCAGATCCTGGATCTGTCCGTGCGACCTCTGCACCCGTCCGTGCATCGCGGCCCCGTGGCGGTCGCGGGGCCCCGGGAGGCAGCCAGGCTGAGCGCTGAGAGAGGGTCGGACATCTTTTTGTGTTGGGGTGGGTCTCCTGAGATGGCCTGAGCTGGGACTCACCCTGGGCCTGACTCGGGCCCCTTATTTATTTTTATTTTTGTTTATTTATTTGTTTATTTGGTTTTAAGACAGGGTTTCTCTATGTAACCCTGGCTATTAAGGAACCCGCTTTGTAGACCAGGCTGGCCGTGAACTCAAAGATCCACTTGCCTCTGCCTCCCGACTGTTGGGTTTAAAGCCGTGTGCCACCACTGCCCAGCTTTCGTCATTTTAAAAAATATTTCCTTGTTTATCTTTTAGACAGGGTCTCAAACATGCAGTCCTGACTGGCCTGGAACTTGTTCTGTAGACCAGAGATCCATCTGCCTCTGCCACCTCACCTGAGTGCAGGTATTAAAAGTGTAGCATGCCTGAGTATTTTATTTATTGGCTTTAAAAGATTTTAAATATACACTTATTTATTGTGTATGTACACTTGTGGAGGCCAGAGGTTAAAGTCCTATCTTCCTCAATTGCTTTCCACCCTGGAGCTAGCTCACTGTTTGGCCAAACCGGCTGACCATGGAGCGCCAGGAATCCTCCTGTCTCCTCCCTGGGATTAACACTGTGTGCAGCCACACCCTGCTTTGAACTCAGGTACTCATGACCAAGCCCTTGATGTACTGAGCCTTCTCCCCAGTCTCTCCAATCCACACTTTCTTGGGGGCGACTTGCTATGTAATCCCGGCAGGCTTGGTACTTGCCGGCTTATTTTTTAAAGGACGTATTTATTATTTTTTATATGTGTGCGTGCCTGAATGAGCTTCCGTGCATCACATGCAATGGGGGATCCTCTGGAGGCCAGAGAATGGCGTCATATCCCCTAGAATTGGAGCTGCAGATGTTTGTAAGCCACTATGTGGGTGCTAAGGACCAGATCTGGGTCCTCCACAAGAGTAGTAAACTTGTTTAATTGCTGAGCCATCTCCCCAGGCCTACATTTCTATTTTATTTACTTTTTCTTGGGGGACTGAGGCTCTTGTTTTGCAGCCCAGGCTTGCTGTGAACTCTCAGTCCTCCTGCCTCAATCTCTTCTGTGCTAACATTACAAGTGTGTACCACCACACCAGGCTGTATTTTCTTTACTATTCCCTCTGTCTCGTATTTTCTTTACTATTCTCTCTCTCTCTCTCTCTCTCTCTCTCTCTCTCTCTCTCTCTCTCTCTGTGTATGCGCGTGCACGTGAGTGCCAAAGCTGGTCCAGCGTCAGTCCTCACTCTCGCGCGCGCACGTGTGTGTGTGTGTGCGTGTGTGAACGTGCACGTGAGCGCCAAAGCTGGTCCAGTGCCAGTCCTCAGATTCTGCCTTATTTATTTAGATTTTTGTTAATGGGTGTTTTCTCTGCCTATGGACTTCATTGGAGGTCAGAGAAGGGCGTGAGAGCCTCTGGAAATGGTTGTGAGCTGCCATGTGCCATGTGCATACTGGAATTGAACCAGGATCCTTTGGAAGAGCAGTCAGTGCTCTTAACCACTGAACCATCTCTACTGGGCTTTTACTTTTGAGACAAGGTCTCTCGTTCTCCTGAAACCTGCCAAGTTGGTTAGCCAGGGATCTGCCTGTCTCTGGCTCCCCCGTGCTGTGCATATAAGTACATACCACCAATTCCAGATTTTGTTTGTTTGTTTTTAAAGTAGGTTAACTCAGGTCCTTCCTCTTGCAAGGCAAGCACTTTCCCAATTGAACTACCTCCCAGGTCCTTATTTACAACTTTTGACTGACGTCATAATTTACATATTCATGAGGTACTGTATCTTCTTTTTAAACCTCACTTGTATTGGACAATGATCAGCATAGGCTAATTAGCATAGCTGCCATTTTAAACTTTTATTTTCTTTACTATGCCAGGGCCTTCCATAGCCCAGGATGGATTTAAACTGATTTTGTAACCTAGGATGACCTTGAACTTCCTTCCTGCCCATACCTCCTGTGTGTGGGAATGACAGACCCCCATACCTGCCCTGTCACTTCTCTCTCTCTCTCTTTTTTTTTGTTTAGTTATTCGAGACAGGGTTTCTCCTGTCACTTCTCTTGTGAGTCTTAGTAAGTAGGATCTACCCAGCCCTCACCATGTCTCCACTGTGGTGACCTTGCTAGAACCCCGAGCCAATAGGGCCCAGGTACTGCTAAGCCCCTCCCATAGGAGTTATGGAGCATGCCAATAATCGCAGCCCTAAGGGAGCTGAGGCCAGAGTTCTAGACCAGCCTGAGATATATTCCTGAGATCTTATCTCAAAGGAAAGAGGGGGACCCTCAGGCTTGGAGAGGCACAGGAATACTGCCTTTAAAGGGGATGAAGCGTTTTCAGAACGTCAGGTGGAAGCCAGGGTAATGGCATAGACCTGCCACCCAGAGGCAGGAGGACTCACACACCGCAGACCAGAAGGAGCTTGTCCAGTCAGTGTGATGCTTTCTGTACAAGCTCAAAGTCCTGATGTCAGTCCCCAGGACATACTTTACAATGTCGGGTAGGTACGTGTGCTGGAAAGATGGCTCAGCGGTTAGGGACACTAGCTGCTCTTGCAGAGGACCTGGGTTTGATTCCTAGCACCCACATGGTGGTTCACAACCATCTGTAACTCCAGTTCCAGCAGGCCTGATGCCACCTTCTAATCTCTGTGGGCACCAGTCACACACATGGTGTACATACATTCATGCAGGCAAACTGCTCACGTATGAAATAAAATGAATAAATATTTTAAAAGTAAGATTAGCCAGGTGGTGGTGGCATATGCCTTTAATCCCAGCACTAGGGAGGCAGAGGCAGGTAGGTGGATCTCTGAGTTCAAGGCCAGCATGTTCTACAAAGTGAGTTCCAGGATAGGCTCCAAAGCTACACAGAGAAACCCTGTCTTTAAAAACCAAAAATAAATAAATAAATTAAATAAAAAATCCAGGCATGGGTACTGGAGAGGTTCTTGCAGAGGACCAGGGTTGAGTTCCCAGTACCCACACAGCAGCCTACAACTGTTAATTCAGTTCCAGTGACCTGATGCCCTCTTCTGACCTCTTTAAGCACTACACACATATATACATCTAGGTATTCATATACTACACACATAGTATACATATAGGCAGGCAAAACATTCATATACATAAGACATACAATAAGAAATAAATAAAATTTTTATTTTTCCAACCCCATCACTATGGAGACAGAAACAGACACATGGGGTGTGTGTGGGGGGATCTGGCCAGCCTCGTTTGTTCGTCTAGCTCCAGGCCAGTGAGGACCCTATCTTACAGAACAAGGCAAACTGGCACCTGAGGAATAATACCAGATGCCAGTGCCCAGGGTTCTACATTCATGTACACGCGTGTGTGTGTGCACGCATGTGCACTCTTATGTACACATTCATATGTGCCAGAGCGTGCACACACGTGCGCACACACACACACGCACGCACGGACGCACGGACGCACGAACGCACAAAGTAGATATGCTCAGAAAGAGCGAGATTCGGGTTTAGGGCACAAAGGAAGTCTCCTTAGAGGATCTTCCGTATCATCCTAGGGAGCTTTGCCGGAAGTCCTCCCCGCTTGGGAGGCTGAGATGCCACTAGAATGTCAGTTTCCCCCTTTCTGTGGCCCTGAGGCACAGAAAGCAGGAGAATGAAGCTACTAAATGACACCTGAGGGACACACTATGGTGCCAGGATAGCCAGCTCTATGGCATCAGAGTGATACGCCACCTGTGGGCATAGCTAGTCATGCCCTGGAGTGGAGATGAGGAAGTCCAGGAACTCAGTAGCTGAGAGACATATAGTCTGCGCTCAGCTCCAGGAACAGTCTCTCCGAGGGCTGGTGGGGGTCCACCGTTGGAAGCTGGGTCTGAGCAAGGAGCCCAGACTTGGAGGAAGTCTACCTGGAGTCAGTGACAACAGGACAGGGTTAGCTCAAGGATTTCTGGTTTCCTGGCCCCCCGGTTTTGATGACTGCTGGATAGCACTCACTGTAATGGGGACAGAGTAAGCGCTCAATAAATTCGTTGCTGTTTTCGAGATGGGGGCGGAGGGGGGTAGGGGATGGGGGTGGGCTCACTTTCTGGCCCAGGCTAGCCTTGAACTCGAGACAGTCTCCCTGCTTCAGCTTCTAGAGAGCTGGGATTACAAGGCAAGGGCCACCAAGTCTGGCTCTCAACCAGCACTCTGTGGGAATCAGTTTATGAGTTAGTTTATAAACTAGCTCAGTTTATCCTCCTGGTGGATTGCTTCGGGCATGATAATAAGTACCTCCCACAGGGTCATCACTAAGCCTCGGGTCCACCTGGGCCTCAGGTCAGGACCTGGATTCTCCTGGACTTGCCTGGGCAAGAAAAAGCAATTGCCGCCTGGCGGCATCCCGCCCACAATGACGTAATTAGCATCAGCGGGGATCCCGACCCAAGCCCCTCCTTGGGGATGAGGGAGGAGACTAACCCGGATCGGTGGCCCCGGCGGGGTTACATAACCGGTCCTCTAGTCCCTTGGGAAGTTGCCGGACGTCCTGGTCTGGCTTGGGACAATGGACGGGGAGGGACTGTCCCTCCTGGCGCCTGAAAGTGGCCAGCACCCCCTTTCTGATTCACCCGAATTTCCTGCTCTTTATGACCTTCCCAGGAAGGTATTCTGATGCTCCTCAAATTTCCCTCGCGATCCCATACTGTACAATTCAGCTCTCACACACCCTGCGAATATCTGTCCTTTACTCCAGCCCCCCGGTTCCTACCCTTACAACCATCTTTTGTAGTTCCCCCTAAATTGCTAGTCCCGCTTCCCGCCGCCCCCCCCCCCCCCGCCCCAGCCATCCTTAGTCTTTGTCTTTCAGCACCTGATGTTGCTCTGACATCCCGGTTGCCCTTTCCCGATATTCCCCATTATTTCTGAATTGTCCCCAAACTCCTCTCTTCCTTCCAACTGACCTCTAGAAATCTTTCTAACCCTCTGTTCCTAGATTCCGCCTATCTCCTTGAAACGGTCCCAAAGTCCCTATCTTGCCTCTCCCCCAACCTGATCTCCTATCTCTCTTTTCTCAAGTCAAGTCACTCCTGGCCTCCCGGATGACAGCCCGGCCTGAGGTGGCCCCTGCACTCCTCCCGACGCGCTCCCAAGCCATGCCCGGGTTCCCAGGCCTGTGCTCGGGTTAGTGGCCCAGAGACCCAGTTTGCAACTGCAAAACATTGGTCTCCAAGGCTACAAACCCCGCCCCGGGGCGGCTCCTGTGGGAACCCGGCAGCCAGGGCCAGGGGAGGGCGCTGGTAGAAAGGCTGGGTTGGGACCTGAGCCCAGAGTGCACGGAGCAGGGTTCGTCCCGCATTATCCCTCGCCCCCCCACCCCCCGCCAGTCCTGGCTCACACACAGACCCGGACACCGGGACAAAACAAGGTCAAACAAACCTTGGGACCCTAGAGCAAAAACAAAAAAACAAAAACAAACAAACAAACAAAACCTTAAGATACACGGAGACTTCAGCCACTGGGAATTGTCAGGGATGCAAAGATAAGGGAGAGCCAATACCCAGCTTCAGGAACGGACACCGAGCTAGTGCAATTAAACACAGGCAACTCCAAATCACGCAGGGACGACCTTGCTATCAGGATAATCTATTTCTTCTCTCACCAGGGCCTTTGAGTCCTGTTTCTGGGACTTCCCCCTTCATCATCTCGGTTTCACATCTGTAACTGTAGGGACCTTCATACGCAGGCCTTAGGCAACCGCACTGTGGTGACGATGAGGGGACTCCTAAGACCTGAAGACGAGCCATGGTCACCCACACACCGTTCCTAACAGAGTCATTCAGCATTGAACGTCTACTACAGGCGCCCTGCGCACCCAGCCGCAAGTTCCAGGTCAGCCGGGGCTATGCAGAGGAACGTGTCTCGAAAAACAAAACAAAATAAATAAGCAAAATAGAGATGAGCAGATTAAATTATAGGAAAGATTACAAAGTAATGAGGGCTTGTCAAGAAGGTTGGAGTTTGTAACTGTCAGTGGGGTGAACAAGAAAGGCCCGGGAGATGGTTCCCAGGGAAAGGGTTCCTACTGTCAAGCCGGATAATATGAGTTTGATCCCAGGGACCCACACTGAAAGGAGCTATGGTGGGTGCGTGCGCGTGCGCATGCACGCACATGTACACACACACATAAATAAATTTCCAAAATGTAATCAAAAGTACTTTTTAAAGGAAAACCTAAGTAAGAAGGCAATGTTTCAGTAAGTATGGGAGTTGTCAGGGGCAGAGACAGTAGACATCCGGACAGAGCATGAGCAGTCCAGAAGAAATACAGGTGCATAGCTGTGAAAAGTAGTCCAAAAATAGAGCCCCTGCCTATAGTCCCCCAGTGAGGGGCTGGGGTGTGGCTCAGTGGTGGAGCCCCTGCCTAGTATCTTCCAGTTAGAAGCTGGGGTGATTCCTGTGGAGTTTGGAAAGCCCTAACATGGACTAGGGGAGCTTAGCGAGTGCAGAGAGCTTATAAGAATAGGGAGGATGTGGTACAGCAGAGGGAACTTGAGGAGGGCGGTACAGACAGGACAGGCCTGTTCTGCAGGCCTTGGTGAAGCCTTTGACTCTTTCCTAGTATAGAACACTGAGAGTTTTGGGCTAAGTGCTCCATGTGACCGGAATTGGTAGCATATATCTACAGTCCCAGTAATTGGAAGGTGGGGTTCAAAATCATCTTTGGCAACACAAAGAGTTTAAGGCCACCCTAGGCTACATGCGACCCTGTCTCAAACATACACACACACACAAACAAAGGACTACACGGGATGCTTTTGGTTTTTACAGACCCATCTGGCTATATGCGGGGCGGACTGCAGGAAGGCGGCAGAGAGAACAGCGCAGGGAGAGCAAAGGTCAACCCAGCAGTTCTATTATCTTAGACTGTAGCACAGATCAGCATCCCGAGGTTGTCAGGCATGGTGGTGAACAACTGGGACTCCAGAGGGAAGAGGTCTCATTGAAGGCCACCCACGGCCCCATGGTGGAGACCCTGTCAAACACGACGGACTCCGAAGGCGTATGAACTTTGAGCTGCAGAATTTGCTGATGGTCACATTCCTGGCAAGTCCTTCGCAGAGAACAGCAGCCACTATTTTTTTTTTTTTTTTTTTTTTTTTTTTTTTTTTTTTTTTTGGTTTTTCGAGACAGGGTTTCTCTGTGGCTTTGGAGCCTGTCCTGGAACTAGCTTTTGTAGACCAGGCTGGTCTCGAACTCACAGAGATCCGCCTGCCTCTGCCTCCCGAGTGCTGGGATTAAAGGCGTGCGCCACCACCGCCCGGCAACAGCAGCCACTATTATGTCAGATGGTGTTCTTCCGGTCCCCACGGACGTCATTATCAGAGCCAGTGAGATGACTTAGTGGGTAAAGGCACCTGTCAGGCAAGCCTAGCAACCTGAGTTCAATTTGGGAGTCACATAAAGGTGGGGGACAAAAGAGATTTCACAATCGTGTCCTCGGGTCTCCACATCACTGTGACACGAAATTCCCCAAAAACATAATTTGCACATGCGCACATATTTTACATGCACACACATATCACATTCACGCAAGCATAAACACATACATACATACACTAATAACACTTTAAAAACATTTTTAAAAGGGAGAGGGTCTGGGGAGATGGATCAGTGATAAACAACACTGGATTTTCTTTAGAGGACCTGAGTTCAATTCCCAGCATGCACCATAGCAGCCGACAGCCACCAGCACCAGGGTATCTGATGCCTTCTTCTCGCTCCTTAGATACCTGCATGCATACAGCATACACACATACATACACACACACAAGTAAAAATAAAGAATATATTTTAGGGGTTGGAGAGATGGCTCAATGGTTGAGAGTATTGGCTGCTTGTGCAGAGAACCTGGGTTTGATCCCCAGCACCCACATGGTGGCTCAAAACCAGCTCAACTACAATTCCAGGGGTTCCTATGCTTTCTTCTGGCCCTCAAAGGAGCCAGGCAGCTGGTATGTACATGGTGCACAGGCATACATGCGAGCTAAACACCCATGCACATAGAAAGTTGAAAATACAAATCTTCTGAAAGAGATGTTATATGCAGAAACTAGGGTTCCCAAAATGTCAGTCACCTCACACAGGATACCCAAGCTCAGACACCAAGATATCACAAACACTCTCAGTCCCCAAAGCTAGCCGGTGCTGCACCCCTCCACGTGGGCATATCCCACAGCTTTAGGGCCAGGTTCTCATGCCAACCACACCCAGCAGGGAGAATGTTGCTTGACTGGTGCTAGGGTTGTCAGGCCAGCACCTGTGCCAGCTTGGGTCACTTGCTTACAGGCAGGCTGGCACATGCCAAGGGGAGGACCCACAGACTTCCACTATCAATCACGGCCCTAAACTAGGCACACCCCACACTTCCTGCAGCAACCTGCTAAACTGAGATGTTGCCCTGGGCTCGTGGAGGTGCATTTTCTGATGGTGCGAAAACAAAAGGTTTGTATCTGTCGCTTCTGTTTGTCTGTGCTAGGAATGGAATTCAGAGCTTTCTATAGGTTAGAAAAGCACGTAAAGTCTAAGCCATGCCCCCAGCCCCTCCTGGGGGATTCTAGGAAGGAGTTCTACCCACTGAGCCACGCCCCCAGCCCCTCACTGGGGGATTCTAGACAGGGGCTCTACCACTGAGCTACATTCCCAACTATTTTATTTTTATTTGAAAACACACGTTTTGCCTAGTTACTGAGGTTGGTCTTAAATTTGCAGTTTAGCCAAGGCAGGCCTCAAACCTGTAATCCCCTACCTCAGTCTCCTGGGATTGCAGGCTTGCACCTCCTCACCTAGCTGCTATGGAATGAACTCTTGCTTGCACCCACACATCTCTGCAGAACCTATCCTACTAGTGTGGCATCAGGACTTGGCTTTTGGACAAGTATCACACACACACACACACACACTCCTCATAAATATAATTTAAAATTAAGCCCATGACTGAGAAAGGCATGATGATTAGTGGTACAGAGGGCACCCAGGAGGAGTGCAGCCTCTCCCAACAGTGTGCATAGCCGTGGCCCATGCTTGCTAGACACATCTATTGCCATGCACGGGTTGGCAGTCTGAGAGCACCGGGCTCTTCTCTCCAGGCCTTCTATGTAGGATGTACAAAAGACATCGTTTACATAACCTGCCCTGCATGCAGAACCCAAGAGCTTTACATAACATAGCGCAGTGAGTCACCACACAGATACGGGACAGTGACCTGACAAGCCCAAGGAGGGGAACCCCCACTCAGGACCGTTACCCGGAAGTGACTCTGGGACACAGAGAGAAGATGGGTTCTCAGAGAAGCCAGCAGGGTAAGGGTCAGAGAGGGCAAGGGTTCCGGTCCCATCTGCCAGTCAGTGGAACATAATAAAAACATTATTAATAGAGGCTGGAGAGACGGTTCAGTGGTTAGGAGCAATTGTTGCTCTTGCAGAGGACCTGGGTTCGATTCCCAACACCCATATAGTGGCTCACAACCATCTGTACCTCCCACGTACTCAGGTGGTACACATGCATATACATAAAATTAGTAAATCAAGAAATATATTTTAAAAAATCACTAATATGTAAACATCTGGTTATTCACTATGTCACACTGCATGAAGTACAGTTCATTCTCATTCTTCACTTATTTTAATTTTTATTAATCTGTTTTGTGTGGGGTGAATATGCATGCTATGCTCCGTGTATAGAGATCAGAGAACAGCCTACAGGAGTAGGGTCTCTTTTTTCACCGGTAGGTCCCAGGGATCAAACCCAGGTTGTCAGGCTTAGCGGCAAGCGCCTCTGCCCACTGAACTATCTCACTCATTTATTCATTTATCTCAAAATCAGTGAGGTCAGAACACAGGTTATTTTTTATTAACATTTATTTACTTATTGAGTAGGGTAGGAGGTGCAGGTGTCAGGGTGCGTGTGGAGGTCCGAGAAGAACTTGCGGGAGTTTTCCTTCCCTTCCACCAAGTGGGGCCCTGGGACTGAAGTCATTTCCACAGGCTTGGTGGCAAGCGCCTCTGCCCACTGAGCATCTAGGCGGCCCGTGGTACTTACTACCCACACACTACCTCCTTTACAGAATTTAGCGAGGTCATATGTCTCATGGTGAGAGATGTTTTCAATCCACCCCAGGAAGGAAATGGACTTACGGGTCAAAGTCATAGGGAGGGTACTGGAATCCAGAAGTTTTATTTTTCTCACCTCCACGTACATACCTTGGTAACCTGCTGCGAGCGAACCTGCCCACAGGAGCAATCAACAAACACTAACTTCTCAAATACTTGAGTTGAAATATCTACAGCTGCAGCCCAGTGTTCTCTCTCCGTCTCGAGAGCGGGGATACTCCTAACCCAGCCTCCAAATCCACTGACTGTCCCGTGGTTGGAAGGAACTGTTTTTTCTCCCTGAAGTTCCCGGGTCTCCTCGCGGGACCCAGGACTGGCTCCGGCTCCTTTAAGACAGGGAACAGTCGGCCCTCGTTGCCCTGGCAGCGCCGCAAGGTTGCCTGGCAACGTCAACAAACCGCGGCGCCGCCGGCGACTCTGTGCGCCCCGCCACCCCCGCCCGCGCAGACGTGGTGACGAGACGGCCTGTGGCACGCCGTTGCCTAGCTACCGGAAGGTTGTTTGTCCCCCGGCCAGGCGGCACGACCGCGCATAGCAGCCAGGGCTGACCGGGGCAGATGGCCCGACCCTGGGATGACAACTAGGGGACACTTGGGTCCCCAAATTACCGCCGTCTGCACCCCCTCCCCCCCGGAGTGCCCGTCTCTCCAGAGCCTCCCGCGCGTTGACTGTTTTCTTCCCCCAAACCATAACACACAAAAACAAGAGAGGTGGCCCTTCTCAGACTTGACACTGTGACCTCAGACCCCAGGTTTCCGGGTGCAATGCTGAGGCAGGGGGTGCAGTGCACGACCTGTACACACGCACACAACCTAGGGCCACAGGCCGTGCTTCCCCTCCCTCCCCTGTGGTTTTCTTGCCTACCTGTCTCCTCCACCGCCTCTGTCACCAGTCTGAAACATCCCGGCTGCATCTAAGATGCCATCCACGAACTGGGAGGGTTACCCATTGGCCCAGCACACCTCCTCCCAGGGCCCCCATGCCGCAGCCTCATGTGACCAGGGTTGGACTGAATCTCTGAGCTGAGAGAAGCAGGGTGTGACCGCGTGAGTGGAGTGAGTTCTGGGGACAGTGCCCAGCTGTGTGATAGACAGCAGGTTTCCCAGGCCCACTGTTGTGTGTGAGAAAGTCCGAGTGTTTTTCTAGGTGCGTGTTTGTGTGTGTGTTGGGGGGGTGATTGTAGCTGGGTTGATTGTGGAGGCGTGTGTGTGTGTATGTGTGTGTGTGGCTCCCCAGGTGATCTGTGAAGCCGATAATGTGAAAGTGTCTGTGGGTGGCTTCCCCTCTAGCGATGCCTCCTGTTTGTAACTATATGTGTTCAGACAATCCACTCAGAGATTCCCTGGGGTTGTATAGCTCACAGAACAGCTTGCTTAACATGCAGGAGGCCATCGGTTCAAATCTCAGGACTGAGAATTGCCTCTGATCATTAAATGCAATTTGCTTTCTTTTTTGACTGGATCTAATGTTGTGCAGACTGCTTTAAACTTTATAGTCAAGGAACCCCTCAAACTCCAATATTTCTACCTCCACCTTCCAAGTGCTGGAATTATAGACATAGACCCCTATGCCCAGTTTAGACAATATCAGGGCCCAAGTCCAGGACTTCATACTTGCTGGACAAACATTGTACCAGTGGAAACAGACCCAGTCCTTTTTCTTTGTCTTCTTTTTCTTCTTTTTTTTTTAAAAAAACAAAAACAAAAACAAAACAAAACAGGATCTTCTTAAACCCAGGCTGGCTTTAAATTCCTAATCCCCCTGCCTCATCTCCCAAATGCAAGAATGATAAACCTGTACCAAGATAGTGCCTACAGTTCCTAGTGTTGCCTGTCTTCTGCAGTGTACTGTGTCCTTTATGGGAAGGACACAAGTGTCACACACGCCCCGGGTCCCCAACATTGCCCTACACACAGTAATTGCTCTGACCTGAGTGTCTGCATGTAACCACACCAGTTCTTCTGGGGGTCTGTATGCTGTGAGCTTGTCTCCAGAGTTGTGATGGACTAAGACACCCACAACAGGGCCAATGCCCATGGCCTTGAACCGTGTGTCTCTCCCTGCTTTAGCACTAGGGTCTCTATGCTTGGTCTCTGTCATTTGTTAAATGGGGTTATATGGCCAAGTGAGGTGCCTCATGCCTGTAATCCCAGCGCCCATGCAGAGGCTGGAGGGCAGACACAATTCATAGTGAATTCCAGGCTAGAATGAGACCCTGTTCCAAGGTTTCTCCTAGAGAAGTGGGGTGTGATTGTACCCACTCATGAGACTGTCAGCCATAAACAAGTTCATACAGATAATGTTTACAAAGTGCTTGGCACAGCCAGGCGTGGTGGCACACACCTGGATCCCAGTACTTAGAGATCAGAGCCAGAAAGACTAGGGAAAGTTCCAGGCCAGCCACGCCTACATATTGAGACCTTGTCTCAAAAAACAAACACACACACTGCACACAAACACACGCATACACGCGTGCGCGCACACACACACACAATGTCTATAAGGTCCATTTCAAAGACCTCTTTCATGTTTCGGGGAAGGCAGATGAATGGTAAAGTTTGGGGAATAAGAGTAGAGACTGGAGTGAGTCCCTCTGTGAGACCAACAAGGTGTAGAAAAGAGGAAAAGATAGCCAGCTGAAGCAGGATCACCTAAGGGCAGACTCCTGAAAGAACTTGCTCCAAATGACTGCTGAGGGTAGAGGATTCTGGGAAACTAGAATCGTGTGAAGAACTCTCGGGGAGTGACAGAAGCCAGCCTGCAGATTGGTAGGATTTGAAAGCAAGGACCATAAATATAGGGCAGGTATAATAGACGGGCTAGTCTTGAACTCATAATCCTCCTTTCTCAGCTTCCCAGTGATTACAGATCTGTGTCAACAGCTGGATGTCTTGTTTCTTTCTGTGTCCCAGGACTTGTCTGAATGGGGATTAAATGCCTGAAAGGCTGAATGGATGACTGGATGGATGGACGGATGGATGGATGGATGGATGGGGTCCACACTCTCTGGTCTTTGGGAAAGTAGGGAAGTATTGGTGGCCAGCACAGACTGGCCTAGAGCTCTGACTCTGGGGACCCTCTCTTTTCCTTTGTGTCCCCAGCTTGGGGGGGGGGGCATGAAGGGTGTGGAGGGGGCTGGGAAGGGAGTGTCACAATCAGTGGCTGCCTGCCCTGGACACTAGCCCAGAGTGTCTGGAGGAAGAACAGGGTATCTCAGGCATCTGAGTCACCTTGGAGAAACCCTGGTCACATACCTGACTGCTGACATCACACGACCAGGGCAACCCTGGTGGCCTAGGAAAGGAGACTGAATCATAGGCTGAATTCAGTCACCTTGGGCATGGGCACATGGCCACTAGTGACCCCCTGAGACGCCCCAAGTGGCTGTCTGGCTGTGGGGGTGTGCAGGCCACATCAGGGCCAGGGAGGGAGCACCAGCCTGAGTCAGGGACAGGGTGGCTATTGCCAGAGACCACCGACCACAGCATCCACGGCAACAGGAAGAGAAAGTTGAGGGAAGAAAGCCAGAGGGAGGCCCCAGCCAGGGAGAAGGAAGTGCCTGTGGGCGTGACAGGAAGCTGTGGCTTGCGGGCAGTGGCCTGGAGACCTGAGGCAGGGATGTGGAATGGGGTCTTGGTATTTGCGCACAGAATGGCGAAGTTGCAAGAGATGGAGAGGGTCAGAGGACAAGGGAGCCAGCAGACAATGGGCTCTTACACACACGCACACGCAGGCACTTGCGCACAAAAGCCAGCACACAGCCAGCCAGCCTGCAGTCACCCGGGGCTGCAGCTCACCACACACAAGCCTGTCCCCCACTTCCTCACCATGATTTTCCTTATGAAGATTGCTACTCACAGTATTCGATTATCTCATTTGATATGAGTAATTCACACACATGAAGGGCCCGCGTCTCGTCAGTCACTGTTGTAGCCTTTTGTTTATTTGGCAGCGGTGGGGATTGAACCCAGGGCTTCTTGCACGTGAGGCAAATGCTCTGAATCTGGCCCCAGTCCCTCCCTCACGGAGTCTAGCCAAGGGCCTTGCTGTTTGTCTCCAGAACCCTGCTTTAATTCTGAAACAGTCTCACTGTGTGTTCCTGGCTGTCACTCTATAGACCAGATTGGACTGGAACTCACAGAGACCCGCCCGCCTCTGCCTCCAGAGTGCTGGGATTAAAGGTGTGCGCCACCATCTCCCAGCTGGCTGTGTATAATTTTAAGGAGGGAGAGAGAAATACTGAATCCAGAGAAACATATGTGCAGATGCACGCAATTGGCCGGGCAGCTGCCCGAAGGTACACAGACACTCACGGCAGGCATTTGGCCGTGTCTAGCAGTCATGCCTTAATCCCAGCACTCAGGAAGCCAAGGCCTGGCTGGGTAATAGAGTGACCAGAACCTGAGACATTGTAGACCCGAAACACAGGCTTTTCCCCAGTAACTTGGGCAATCAGGTCTGACACACACAGTGTCCCTGCCACCAGGTGGTCCACTAGCTACATATTCCAAATCCCAGAGAGGTCCCTCACCGTCAGCCCTTATGAATAAATGAATGAATGAATGAATGCTTGTGGAGACATGAATGAGTCAGGCATAGAGGCTAATGTCTGTAATTCCAGAACTCAAGGGGCTGAAGCAGGAGGATTGCAAGGATTCGGAGGCCAGCCTGTGCTACAAAGTAAGATGCCTCAACTGAAAGAAAGGAGAGCTGGTAAGGTGGCTCAGTGGGTAAAGGTGTGTGCCTACAAGTCTGAGTTCCCAAGTTCAACCCCTGGAATCTGCAGGATGGAAAAAGAGAACCAGCCCCACACGGTGTCTTCTGATCCCCCACAAGCACACACACACGCACATGAAGTAAAAAATCATTTCTAAATGAAAAGAACAAAGAAAACAGAATACATAGCTCAGGTGTTTTGGTTGCCTGGTATAAATGAAGCCTGTTTTCATCTTCTGGTGCTGTACAAGTCAGGTGATCCCAGTGCTGGGAGCTAGAGCCAGAAGAACCAGAGAAGTTCTAGGTGGGTGATCCTTGGCTATATAAAACACTGGATGCTAGCCTGAGATACCTGAGCTACCTCAAAAATGATAAAGTCAAAATGAAGTAAATTCATGGCTTGGCAAAAATGTCTGCACACCTACAGGTTTCCTTCACTGTGCTGGGACACAAGAGTGAACAGGGTCGTCTCAGCCCAGCTCGGAAGGGGACACCTCAGAGACAACACTCTTGGCGAGGGGGCACTGGCTCATCTGAGGCCAAGGCTGCTGTGGGAGCTAAGCAAAACAGAAAGAGTGCTCCTGGCAGAGGGGAGAGATACACAAATATCAGGAACCTGAGGCAGAGCAGGAGAGGGGAAGCTGCGGCAAGGGTCCCCGACAGGTACCATAGCTCATTCTATTCCATCTCCATGAATTTCCACAGGCACCACCTCCGGGATGCCTCCAGGATTGCTACCAATGTGTGACGGAGCCAGCCAATTCTGCCATGCATGCCATTGTCATGGCATTCCCTCTTCTCAAGCCATGGGGATGTCCACAGATATCACCGCTCACAGGAGTCCTCAGGGCTAATGCTGGGGTGTGGCCCGAGGGTTTGGGGGAAAACGGAGGAACACGTAGTGATGGTTTGGCTCAGAGAGGCCCAGGGGGCTCTGTATGAGTGAAGGTCAGGGTGATGTCATCTTAATAAATAAGCACAATATTGGGCGTGGTAGGTAGCCGGGAGGCAGAAGCAGGAGGGTGGGCAATAGTTTGATAGTTCAAAGCTAGCCTGGGCTACAGAGTGAGAGCCTTTTTCAGAAAACAGGGAGAGAGTTAGGTAGACTAACTCATGCTTGCCACCCAGTGAATTCTAGGCCAGCCTGGGTTGCACAGGGCTGCCCTGTCTCATTATAAATGAAGTTGGAGAAGCGGCCCAGCAGTTAAGAGTGTGTGTCTAAGCACAGCTGTAGCAAGGTCCAGCGGCCTTTGCACACTTTGTGTTCTGCCCCCGTCCCATTGGGAGCCTCTTTGACCCCCGTGTATATAAACACTTGACACAAGGTCATGGTGGTGCGAGATGCCTTTCTCCACTCAGGTGTGTCTGTGAAGTAGCACTGGGCAGCTGTGGGCAGATGTCTGTCATCTGAGGGCCTTGAGGCAGCCAGAGTGGGCGTTTGTGTGTCTCCTTTATCCCCAGGAGAAGGAGATGAGAGGCTAAGATGAGAAGCCCGAAGGGTCACTCCCTGTCTGATGCCTGAGCCGAGTCATTGCCTACTGGTGGCTGTTGTCTCTCCCTCCTGACTGGAGCAGACTGAGGGGGTGTGGGGAAGCAGGTGGAGGGTGGTGTGAGGCACAGCTTCTGTCTGGTCACCTCTAGCATCACTTGTCACCACCCCCCAAGTCCCTCTACCTTGCATGGTTTCCCCACTCGCTCTCCACTATTGGTGAAGAGAACCAAGATTCTTCTGGGTGTGAGACACCTTGTCCTCGGTGTCAGCTCTGAGTCAGAGTCTTTCTTCTCTGGATCTGGGAGAGTCAACTTTATTATTATTTTTTTTTCTTGAGACAGGGTCTTACTGTGTAGCCCTGGCTGTCCTGGATCTTGCTATACAGACCAGTCAGGGCTTGGACTCAGGGAGATCCACCTATCTCTGCCTCCAGAGTGCTGGCTTTAAAGGCGTGTATCACTGTACCTGGTGAGATTCAATGTGTTTAATGCGCTTCTTGGGGCTGGAGAAATTGCCCAGTGGTGAAGAGCAATGACTGCTCTTCCAGAGGACCTGGGTTTGGCTCCCAGTACCCACATGGTGGTTCACAACCATCTCTAACTCCAGTTCCAGGGAACCAATGCTCTCTTTGGACCTCTCTGGGCACCAGGTACACACATGGAGACAAAATACTCATACATATAAGATTAATATTCTGAAAAAAATAATAACGCTGGGCGGTGGTGACGCAGGCCTTTAATCCCAGCACGCAGGAGGCAGAGACAGGCGTTTGAGGCCAACCTGGGCTACAGAGTGAGTTCCAGGACAGGCTGCAAAGCTACACAGAGAAGCTCTGTCTCGAAAAAAAAAAACAAATATAATAATAATAAAAAAGATGTGCTTTTTTTTTTTTTTTTTTTTTCGAGACAGGGTTTCTCCGTAGCTTTGGAGCCTGTCCTGGAACTCGTTCTTGTAGACCAGGCTGGCCTCGAACTCACAGAGATCCACCTGCCTCTGCCTCCCTAGTGCTGGGATTAAAGGCGTGCGCCACCACCGCCTGGCTAAAGATGCTTCTTTACTGTCTCCTCTGGGTAGTCTGGGCTGGACCAGGAGTGTGTGTAACAGTTTCCTCCAAAACTGAAACATCCTATCCTATAGAGAAGCTCTTTAAACAGGAAGCTGAACCACTCAAAATAGGTAGTCCCTGAAACTGACCAGGTTTATCAAGCCCCTTCCTGGCAGAGTAAGCAATAAAAGCCAAGAGTCCCTGCTAAGAGGGAAGGAAGACAAAATGCAAAGAAGACCCTCATGCAAGCCAAGTGGAAAAGGTACTCAGACAACAGATGAGCTGCCTGCAGACTGTGCCATGTGCTCCAGGTTCCCAGTTTTGTGAGCTGTCACTCATGCAGGGTTGGCTTTGGTGATGCAGCAGTTATTTCTGCTCACCAATGCATATTCCTGTAAGTAATCCCAATAAAACCACTGGCTCATCAAAGTAGGCCTTGGTGGTATCCGTACTTTGGACTGCCATGAGCTGGCTCCCTATCTGGGGTAAGCGGACATGTGTGTGTCGCACATGTGTGTGTTACATCTCCCCTAGAAGCCGGCGGTGGTGGCACACGCCTTTAATCCCAGCACTCGGGAGGCAGAGGCAGGTGGATCTCTGTGATTTCGAGGCCAGCCTGGACTACAAGAGCTAGTTCCAGGACAGGCTCCAAAAGGCTACGGAGAAACCCTGTCTCGAAACAAACAAACAAACAAACAAACAAACAAACATCTCCCCAAGAAAAGTTTTGTCACACAGGCTGGGTCTGGGGGTCTCCCAGGCTTGTATAGTTGCTTGTGGCACCTTCTCAGTGAGTGCTGAAGAGGCAGGCCTCTGGCCCAGTGATGCGTCTCAGTTGGTAGACTGCTGGCCTGCATGCAGGAGGCCCTGGACTCCATCCCCAGCAGCACACAATCCAGGCCTGGTGACAATATGGAGGGGGACAAGAGGTTCAGAAGCTGATGGTCACCCTCAGCTACATAGTAAATCCCAGACTGTGTTTTAAGAAGCAAACAGGCTATAAGATCAGAAATGTCTGCTGTTTGTCATGGTGGCACATGCCTTTAATTCCAACACTCTAGAGGTAGAAGGCAGCCTGGTCTACATCACCAGTTTCAGGCTAGCCAGGGCTATATAACGAGGCCCCATCTCAAAAACAGACAGAGAGAGAGGGTTGAGGGAGAGCAGGGAGAAAAAGGAGATGTTCAATACACACATGTGCATGCGCACACACACACACCACACACACACACATACACACACACATACACACACACAATGAGACAGTATCACATAGCCCGGGCTGGCCTCAAACTTTATATCCAACATACTTTATAATGGGATCCCTATGGCTTTTTTTGTGCTAGTTAGGCCTCTACCAGCTAAACTTTATCCCTGTCCTCCCAGTGGGCACTCAAGCCTATCTATTAACCTAACATCCTTTCTTCCTGTTTTCTTTCCTTCCTTTTCTTTCTGGGTTAGGAATTAGAACCCAGGACTTCACACATGCTAGACATGGAGTCCACTTGAAGCTACACGCCAGCCCTCATTTCCTCTTTTGTTTAAACTGTTATTCTCCTTTACTTAACATTTATTACTACTACTACTACCTGTTTATTATTATTATTGCTGCTATTATTATTATTATTATTATTAGTGAGTACTGGTTGGTATGCACCTTGGCAGACATGTGGAGGCCAGACAACAATTTTTAGGAGCCGTTCCTTTCCTTCCATCCTAAGTCCCAGGGACGGAACTCAGTTCGGCAGATTTGTGTGGCAAGCTCTTTTACCTGTGAGCCATCTTGCTGGCTCCCACTTTCCTCTGCTATATTGCTCTCTTAAAATGCTCAAAAATTTTAAGGTTTAGAAATCTTTCCCTTCAAAGGCTCAGCACTGGATCTGACACTTGCTGATTGCTAAATACATGCCACCAATGATTATAATAAATATTAATTAACACGTATTAATTATTATTAAACATTTGATTTACTTATTATAATAAAATAGAATAATAACAACTTTTTTCAAGACAGGGTTTCTCTGTGTAGCCCTGGCTGTCCTGGAACTCACTCTGTAGGCCAGGCTGGCCTCAAACTCAGAGATGCACCTGCCTCTGCCTCTGGAGTGCAGGGATTGAAGGTGTGCGCCACCGCTGTCCAGCTACACCTATTATTGTTGTTCTTGATTACACACACTTTCCTTTCTATCTCCGTAAGAGATACAAAGTTTTTTGGGTAAGGCCAGAAGAACTCACTGCGTGTAGGTTCCTACCTGATCCAATTCTTTAGGTTCCCAGATGCAGGGCACCCCCTACCCCCGGAAGCCACCCATCATCGAAGTTTTGGCTCAGGAATGGAGCACCTTTTCCAAGGTCAGCGAGTCAGGCCGAATCTGGGACAAAGGCTATTGGGGAGGGGACGCCATCCGTAACCTCTACCTACACCTGGCAACATCACAGCCCTTCCAGCCCCGCCTAAACCTCAGTTTCCCCCGCCTAGACTGACTACATCCCTCTTATTAGGGTCTGCACTAGGGACTTGCTCTCTTCCGCCAGCCGGGGGCGCTGCACCGGTTTGGGGAGGATGATAGTCTCTGGGTAAGCAGACCTTGGCATCTGGGGTTGCACCTTCCCTCGCTGGGGTCAGCAGGGGCCTTCCCCGGGAGTTCAGGCGCCTGTCAATCTCAGCCCCCGAGGCGGCATGGAACTGCGCAGGCGCGGGCGGGTTCCGCACGGCGCAACGGCGGGCGCGCGCGGGAGCGAGGGATTCCCTCTGACGTCATTGCTAGGATACCAAACAAACACTCGGCCGCGCCGACCGAGCTCCTTATATGGCTAATTGCGTCACAGGAACTCCGGGGAGGGCGGGGCGGGATCCCCTCCCGCGGAGACCCTCAGAACGCAGCTTTGGAGACCCCCGAGACCACTGGGGTCACCCTATGGGTAGGTGGAGGGTGCACGAGACCCTGGGGGGCGCCACAAGGGGATATGGTGCCGGGGAGGGAGAGTTTGGAAGATTTGTGCATGGAGCTGAGGGTGACGCAAGCGGGGGGGCGGGTCCCCGGACGCATAAATTCTGCCCGGCAGCTCCCGGCTTCATTCATAAGACTGGAGCAGCTACGCCAGGGACACGCGGAGCCGGGGCTTGCGGGACTTGACTACTGGTGACTCTTCTTCTTCTTCTTCTTGACGGCCGTGAAATTTATATATATATATATATATATATATATATTATTTTTTTAACTGGAGAGAAAGTTTTGTGGGTTTCTTTTTGCAAGACTCCTTCTAGATCGTTCTTCCGTTCTGTCCTGAAGATAGACTTACTTTCTGTGGGCTTCTGGATCGCGCCCTTCTGCCCTCCCCCATTTCGTGGGACGCCTGGAAAGGAAGAAAACCGCGTCCGAAGCGCACGCTGAACGGCGGCACTGCACGACGGGTCACAGGGCGGGGAGCGATCCCCGCGTCGCCCCCCGTGAAATCGGCGGAGCCTGGACTTTCAGGAGGTACAGCAGCGACCTAAAGGGGACCTGGGCCCTTGCAGAGGGGACTTGTATCGAAACTTGGGGCAGCTTTTCGTGTCGGACGCGTAGCTCCCCCAAGCAGCGCACTTTGGGGACGTGTCCGGTCCACTCCGGACTCGCATCTCATCCCACTCGGCCATAGCCTTGGCTTCCCGGCGACCTCAGCGTGGTCACAGGGGGCCCCCTGTGCCCAGGGAAATGTTTCAAGCTTTCCCCGGAGACTACGACTCCGGCTCCCGGTGTAGCTCGTCACCCTCCGCCGAGTCTCAGTACCTGTCTTCGGTGGACTCCTTCGGCAGTCCACCCACCGCCGCCGCCTCCCAGGTAAGTTCTCGATCGCAAAGATAATACTTTGGTGGTCATGTAAAAAGATATTTCTTTAAGTCTAAAGTGTGGATTAAGTATCCTCTCAAATAGAGACGCGCCAGAAACTCAGGATCTGGGAAAGCAAGAGGCTTGCGTTGCACTTTGGTTTTTTGTTGTTTGCAAACTGCAAGGAATGGGGAGACGTTTGCAAGAGGTTGTGTACGCGGAGCGCGGGAAATGAATGTAGTTGGGCAAGCGTTGGCGATGCCCGGTGCAAAGTATCGCTGTGGCTAGCAGAAGCTGAGAACTTTTAGCTGAGCTCAGGCTTCCTCACCCAGAGCTAGGCAAGTAGGGGAAGAAAAAAAACAAAACAAAAATACAAAAATCCCAGAGAAGCTTCCAGTAGCCTTCTCCTCTGCCCTTCTCCTTCCAAGCGCGGACTGCACGGCCGCGGTCGCCCGCCACCCAGCGGGAGTTTGGGCCTCGAACCCCGATCACGCTGCCTCCGCCTCCAGCGCGGAGACGTAACGGGGGACCCGTGCGTAAAGGCTGACGCGCTGGAATCCTCCGTCTGACGCGGGGCACGCACAGCGCACGGCGCCCCCTCCGCCCGCCCCGCCCCTGACGTCCCGGGCACGTTCTATTTTGGAACGCCGAGGCCACGTTGCTAAGGGAGGGGGCAGCACGGCTTTCTGATTGGCTATCGCGGAGCGGGCTTTAGCCAATCAACATCTCCTTCCTATTTGTAGAGCGTAGCTCCCTTCCCTGCTCTGCTTTTTGTGGTTTTTCCGTGCTGGGGGGTCTCCAATAGGCAGAGCTAGGGATTCTTGTTGTGACTGGGGTGACTCTGTCAACTCATGGGTATGCGAGGACCTTGTGGGAACCTAGTCCCGCTGCTTTTAGAAGCAGGAGGCTGCTGGCTGAGTGCTAGCGCCTCTAAGGGGGAACTGGAGACCGTCACCCCCTCTCCAGGCGCACGTATAAGCGCTCTCTGCACGCTGAACTCCCGGTCCTTTCGAGGTGTCTAAACACTTCATGAGTACCCCGAGAGGAGGCAGCCAGGTGGTCTCTAAAAGGTCCGCCTTCCCTTAGTTCCCAGGATCCTGATTGGCCAGAGATTCAGCCCTTCCCTCGCCACGCCCCCCAGAGTAGTTAAGCCTCTAGGATTCCACTTGCGGGAGGGGGGTGGTGATGGACGCTTCTTGGGTTTAGGGATGCAGATCCTATATCGCCCCCATCCCCTGCAAGACAGTCTGAGGGATCCTCACTGTCACTTTTCTCTACCTATCGGTTCACTCAAACCTGTCACTTGTCAGTCTCATTTGGAAAGAGACAGAAATTCGGAAGGGATGCTCTCAACTCTTAGGCCAGTCCCACAACACCATTGGATCTGGGATCTCCGCCCCTATGGGAGCCCTCATACAGTGGGGGTGTGTTTGTGTGTGAGTGGAGAGGAAGGCTTGGGTTAAGGCCTCTCCCTCTCCCTCCCTCTGGGATGGGGGTGGGGTAATGTGACTCTGTGTGTGTGTGTGTGTGTGTGTGTGTCTCCATCCCGGGAGGTTCTGTCACCAGGCTCTGTCCAGCCTCCTCTCCACCCCCCCACACACCTAAGAGTCACCAACCCGGGGTGTGATTCACCACCCGCTGGAACCGTGCAACCTTTCCCCGAGGAAGAAGGAGGAGGTAGAAGGCAGTTGAACAGAATCCTCTCATTAACCACTGCGTCACGGTGTAGTGGAAGGGTGGGTGTTGTGGCTTTTTGCCTGTGACACACACATCCACACCCGCTCACCCTGTGCTCACTCACAGGGGTCGGTGTGTGTTATGTGTGTTGGGCGTGTGTGTGTCGGTGGCTTTGTTTGTGTGTCTACGCCTGTGTGTGTATGTCTCACCCCGTAGGAGTGCGCCGGTCTCGGGGAAATGCCTGGCTCCTTCGTGCCAACGGTCACTGCAATCACAACCAGCCAGGACCTCCAGTGGCTCGTGCAACCCACCCTCATCTCTTCCATGGCCCAGTCCCAGGGGCAGCCCCTGGCCTCCCAGCCTCCAGCTGTTGACCCTTATGACATGCCAGGAACCAGCTACTCAACACCAGGCCTGAGTGCCTACAGCGCTGGTGGAGCAAGCGGCAGTGGTGGGCCTTCAACCAGTACGACCAGCAGTGGCCCCGGGCCTTCCCGTCCAGCCAGAGCCAGGCCTAGAAGACCCCGAGAAGAGACGGTAAGAATGAGCCTCAGGAGTTGATCTGGAAGGGCCTAGGAATGTGAGCTCAGTTGGTAGAGTACTTGCTAGCATGCATGACGCTCTGGGTAGATATCCAGCATAGCATAAACCAGGAGTGCTTGTGCAGGCTGGTAACCCTAGCTCTCCATAGGTAGAGGTAGGAAGATCAGGAGTTCGAAGCCACCCTGTGCTATTTATTGAGTTTGAGACCAGCCTGGACTGCAAGAAATCATTATTTAAAAAAAATAAAAAAGTTGGCCTGGAGATGAGAGAAGTAATTCTGTCGCCATAAAGTTTGGGGGACTCTGAGGTCTCAAGGTTGCAGGAGCTTTATCATTCCTTCATTCCTGCCCCTGAGGAGTAGTGGTTGTTGTTTGGGGTTCTGGAGGCAAAGGCGTTTTGTCAGGGATGGCAGAGGTATCCCCAAAACTAATAATTCTCATCTCTTTGACTCAGCTTACCCCAGAAGAAGAAGAGAAGCGAAGGGTTCGCAGAGAGAGAAACAAGCTGGCTGCCGCTAAATGCAGAAACCGCAGGAGGGAGCTGACCGACCGACTCCAGGCGGTAAGGAGGAGTTCTGGGGTGTCTCAAGGCTATGCAGGGGTTCTCTACCTCGCTCTGCCCCCGACTTCTCACTCTGCCTGTGTCCTGAACGAGGATTCCCACTCAAGAAACAAGGGTCAAGCCGGGCGGTGGTGGCGCACGCCTTTAATCCCAGCACTTGGGAGGCAGAGGTAGGCGGATCTCTGTG
Organism: Chionomys nivalis; assembly: GCF_950005125.1. Lineage (NCBI taxonomy): Eukaryota > Metazoa > Chordata > Mammalia > Rodentia > Cricetidae > Chionomys > Chionomys nivalis. Next base: position 77,518,493 of record NC_080087.1, on the reverse strand, counting down.
AGTTCGAGACCAGCCTGGTCTACAAGAGCTAGTTCCAGGACAGGCTCCAAAGCCACAGAGAAACCCTGTCTCGAAAAACCGAAAAAAAAAAAAAGAAACAAGGGTCAGTGCGGGCCTGATGGAGTCGCTGTATACGCATGCTCAGACCCCTACCCGCTTACTTCCCTCTTTCTCCACTTTCCCCATCTCTTTCTCTCAGTTTAAGAGGACAAGCTGGAGGAGGTCATTCTCTTTGTCTCGGTTAAGGAATAATCCATTTTGCCGCAGTACCTCTATTTTTTTTTCTGAGACGGGGATCTTGCAATGTAGCCCACCATGGCCGCCACAACTTGACAGCCCTTCGTCTCAGTCCCTGTGAGTGCAGAGATGACGCAGGGACCGTCATCCTGACTGGCTCGAAACTAAATTATTTTATGCTATGTCCGTTCTTTACCTCCTGCCCCAACCACCTACAGTTCTCCAGAACTTGAGCTGGGGGCACCCACCAAACCCACTCTTTTCTTCCTTCTACCCCAGTGTTGAGGGTCCCGTCCTTAATGCCTGCAGAATATTCTCCTGCCCCTTGAAACCAGGGCGCATCTCAGCTTTTCTACTGGGAGGCCGAAGGAGGTGGGAACAGAACCACACTAAAAACAATGCATAACCATTGTTGGGTTTTTGTTTTGTTGTTGGTTTTGTTTTGTTTGTTTTTTGGTGTTGTTTGGTGTTGTTGTTGTTTTTTTTTTTGGTTTTTCGAGACAGGGTTTCTCTGTAGCTTTGGTGCCTGTCCTGGAACTAGCTCTTGTAGACCAGGCTGGCCTCGAACTCCCAGAGATCCGCCTGCCTCTGCCTCCCGAGTGCTGGGATTAAAGGCGTGCGCCACCACCGCCCGGCATAACCATTGTTTATGCACACAGAAAATTGCACTGTTTTTCTTTGTCTCTCTTTTAAAAAATTATTTCATGTAGTTATTTATTTGCTTATGTTTGTCTGTGTGTAGATGGGTCTACCCTTCCATCTTGTAGGTCCTAGGAATGGAGCTCAATTTGTCAGACTTGCTGACAATCAACTTTACTCACTGAGTCATATTATCCCCTTCCTCCCCTATTAAGACAGAGTACTCCTTAGTACAGGCTGGTCTCAAACAAGCCTTCCTCTCCCTGCCTCAGCCTCTGAGTGTTTGGATTTTACAGGTGTTCACCATCCATCAGGCTTGGAGTTTTTGTCCCACACCAGAGTCTTTCATTCCTGCCTGGCTTTCCCCTAATATCTCTTGCTCAGCTGGGGAATCTGAGGCTCCAACGGGAGTCCCTCTTAGGGGTCATGGGGCCTCTGTATCAGCAGCTAGAATGTGTGTGTGTGGCAGGTGAGCCACTCGGTAAGGTCTGGTCGCTGACCGTTGTCCTTCCTTTCTGTCTCCTATGACCTGGCCCTCCTGGGCTCCATCAGGAAACGGATCAGCTGGAAGAGGAAAAGGCAGAGTTGGAGTCGGAGATCGCCGAGCTGCAAAAAGAGAAGGAACGCCTGGAGTTTGTCCTGGTGGCCCACAAACCGGGCTGCAAGATCCCCTACGAAGAGGGGCCGGGGCCAGGCCCCCTGGCCGAGGTGAGAGATTTGCCAGGGTCAACATCCGCTAAGGAAGACGGCTTCGGCTGGCTGCTGCCGCCCCCTCCACCACCGCCCCTGCCCTTCCAGACCAGCCGAGACGCACCCCCCAACCTGACGGCTTCTCTCTTTACACACAGTGAAGTTCAAGTCCTCGGCGACCCCTTCCCCGTTGTTAGCCCTTCGTACACTTCCTCGTTTGTCCTCACCTGTCCGGAAGTCTCCGCATTCGCCGGCGCCCAACGCACCAGCGGCAGCGAGCAGCCGTCCGACCCCCTGAACTCGCCCTCCCTTCTTGCTCTGTGAACTCTTTAGACAAACAAAACAAACAAACCCGCAAGGAACGAGGAGGAGGAAGAGGAAGAGAGGGGAAGAAGCAGTCGGGGGTGTATGTGGACCCCTTGACTCTTCTGTGTGACTGCCTGCCGCCTCTGCCATCGGACATGACGGAAGGACCTTTGTGTTTTGCGCTCCGTCTCTGGTTTCTGTGCCCCGGCGAGGCCGGAGAGCTGGTGACTTTGGGGACAGGGGGTGGGGCGGGGATGGACACCCCTCGTGCAGATATCTAATGGTCCTGTTAATTCAACCCAACTTTTGGGGATAGATGGATGGGTGGATGGGTGGGTGGGTGGGATGTGACGCCCACTTTTGGCGTCTTGCGTGAGGCTGAAGGGGAAAGGGTGCTGGGTGTGGGGTGCAGGGTGGGCTTGTGGACAAGCTGGCATGCACCCCCAGAAATACCCAACGAGGAATGACAGCCCCTCCCCTTCTCTCCACCCACCCCCCACTCACCCACCCTCCAGGGTGCAGGGTGACCAAGATAGCTCTCTTATGCTCCCTCGGGCCTTAGCTGATTAACTTAACATTTTCAAAAGGTCACAACCTCACCTCCTCCGGGACGAATTGAGCCCCCCGACTGAGGGAAGTCGGTGCCCACTTTGGGAGTCCGCTAACCCCACTTCCCTGATGATTCCAAAATGTGAACCCCTATCTGACTGTTCAGTCTTTCCCTCCTGGAAAAACTGGCTCGGGTTGGATTTTTTTTTTCTTCTCTCATCTGCTACAGAGCCCCCTCCCTACTCAGGCCCGAGCCTACCCCTGTGCAGTATTACGCCAAGTCCCTCTCACCCCCACTCCGAGCTGCCCTTGGCCGTCCTCGTTGGGCCTTTCTGGTTTCAGGCAGCAGGGGGCGCTGCGACGCCCGTCTTGCTGGAGCGCTTTATACTGTGAATGAGCGGCCGGATTGCGGGGTGCGCCGGGTGCCCCAGCCCTCCAAAGCCTTCCCTGGGTCTCCCCTTCTTCCAACTGTCTCCTTCCTCCCCTCGACAGGGAGTTAAACTCAAGGAGTGACGGTGATGCATCCTGGTAGCCTTTTTGCTCAGGCCCCAGACGAGAGATATCTCCAAGGTCTCCCGCCTTCCCCAGCCTAGGACGCCAACTTCTCCCCACCCTGGGAGCCCCGCATCCTCTCACAGAGGTCGAGGCAATTTCCAGAGAAGTTTTCAGGGCTGAGGCTTTGGCTCCCCACCCTTGATATTTGAACCCCCAAATATTTTTTGGACTGGCATACTTAAGAGGGGACTGAGTTCTCACTATCCCCCACTCCATCCCATTCCTCCAGCCCCAAATATGGGTCCTGGCTCCTCCCTCCAGCTTTCACCTCGTGAAAATTCCACGAGTCAGATTTCTATTTTTTAATATTGGGGAGACGGGCCCTACCGCTCCCCCGCTCCCCTGTGCTGCATGGACCACATTCCACGCCCTGTCCTGGGTCCTCGGTTCCAGCCCTAACCCCGTAAGCTATTTATCCCTTCCCTGGTTCCCGAAAAGCACTTATATCTATTATGTATAGATAAATATATTATATATGAGTGTCTGCGTGTTTGTGTGCGTGTGTGCGCGCGAGTTTCCTCGTTTGCAAGTGTGCTGTGGAGTTCGAAATCGCTTCTGGGAACTCGAGTCAGGCTGTCTAGCTGTCCCTCCATAAATGTCACGTTTTTGTTGTCCCAGCCACTCTGGCTGTTGGAGACAGTCTTTTCTCGGTCTGTTCCTCTCTGACCGCTTCCAACATGTCTCCTCTCTCACTGGCCCTGATCTCCCTTCTGTTTGTCAGCTCCGGGTTTGATGGGGACATGCAGTTTTACTTTTGTGGGTAAGTGTGACTGGGTGGTAGATTTTTTCAGTCTGTATCGATGAGAATCCTGGGTGGGAGTGTGTGATCAGAAGGGCCTGCCGCTGCCGACCACAATTCACTGACTCCATAGCTCCACCCATACTGTGGTTGTGATTTTGTTGTTGTTTTGTATTTTGCACCTGACCCCGGGGGTGCTGGGGCAGTCTAGCACTGGGCAGCTCCCCTCCCCCCTTGGTTCTGCACTGTCGCCAATAAAAAGCTTTAAAAAAATGTATCCACCAAGTCAAAGTGTCTATTTCCCCTGGGCACCGATTACAGGGCTTCCTTTCAGCCAGACAGGATGAATTCGGAAGGCTGGGAAGCCTTCACAAGCCCTTATTGGGGCAACTAGCGAAATCAGGAAAGTGGATCCTTGGGAGGACTTCCCTGTTTCCAGGCCGTGTCACCTTAAGGAAAAAGGAAGGGGCAGAAGGTCCAGGTGTGAGGCACTGACGTGGTGAAGGGTCCAGGAGACTTCATGGTTGGGAAAGAAAATATTCAGAATACTGAATGGCCAACGATTTCAGCAAGAGTTAAGAGGGAGTAAGGCTGGGTGTGGTGGGGCACGCTGGCAATCCCAGCGTTTGGGAAATGGAGCAAGGGGAGAAGATGGTAGATAGCTGCTGGGGCGTTGGGGAGCTAGAGGCTCCCGGTGAGAGACGCATCAGGCATCTGGAGAGTGGGAATTAGCCCCCAGGGAGATTCTGCAGGCAATGACATTTTAGAATAGAGTTCCCATGGTCTTTTGCCGGCACTAGGGATCCATAGCAGGATTTGAGCAGTTGAGCAGCAGGTAGTGTTATTTTAGGTGGACTCTTCTATTCCCCAGACTGAGAGTGGCTAGAAGAGACAAGCTAAAGCTGAGGAAGACCCAGAATGGGAGAGAAAGGATCCGAGAGACGCGGAGGAGGCAGAATACCTGACATTTCAGGTGCACCACCAGTCTGGCCTGAGAGTTCTGGTGACCTCAGAAAAGAGAAGGCATTTGTTCCAGCCTCGGTTTCCCCATTCTCGTATGTCATCCCTCAAGTGTGTCTCAAGGTCACCCTGGTTAAGTCTCCTTGCGATATAGCTTTTTTTTTTTTTTTTTTTGTTTTTTTTTTTTTTTTGTTTTTCGAGACAGGGTTTCTCTGTGGCTTTGGAGCCTTCAGAGTGCTGGGATTAAACGCGTGCGCCAGCACCGTCCGGCTGCGATATAGCTTTATATGCTCTACTTTTCTCTCGGGTTCATTAAATACATAATTGCCTGGTGCTGTCTTCTCCACTGTCCGGGTTATCTCCGGAGACCAACGCTAAAGGTGTGGTCACAACTGTATCCCCCTCACTGCTCAAATACAGAGACAGGGCTGAGCCAGATTGAACAAATGAACAAATACGTGACTAATAACTGCATGCGTGATTAAACACATATGCGAGCAAAATGCCTGGATGAATAAATAGTTGAAGGAGAGAAATCGGAGATATAAAAGAACCTCCTAGAACTGTAGAGACAAATTTAAATCCACTTTTGAAATGCATTTGATCCTTCCGGGAGGGACAAAAAGCAACTATGAAGAGAGAATAAGTAAGAATAGAGGTAAATTTAAAGACATATCACATAAGATTATGATGCAGGAGCAAAATGGGATAGATACTCCCGCCCGAAAGGTGGAATTGAACCACTCTGTCGCTAAACAGCTACAGGTTTGAAGCCTGCACCCCAGACCACTGAGGATCATCCGGGCAGAAGCTGCTATTTTCGGACAGGTATATAAAGGCCAAATATCAAAAATCTTTTGACTTATGGTTATTATTTTTGTGTTGGACAAAATAAATTATAATGTTTCCGATAATATTTTTAATTTTATCGTAAATATATTTTCTTCTTCTTTGCAACATATATGAGTAGTCCTTATTAACTAAATATGAGTAGCATCATTTGCATAGCGCCTTGCATTCTGGGAAGCAGCGCCTAAAGCGCTTACCTCCCTGGTTGTACAGGAAAAGCACTTTTTGCGAAGTGAAAAGTCAGTTTTATTTTTTTGTTTGTTTTGTTTTGTTTTTAAAATAAAACTCGTGCGGCACTTGGAAGCCTCTTCGTGGCAGAATTTTTCACGTTTTTCTGAGAGGGAGACGCGAGCTTCTCGTACGGTTTGACGGCGCATGGCCACAAGGCGACACCTGCTGTTGCTTTGTGGAACTGCACGCATAAACGGAACCCTGTTAATCCGGCGTCCACTGTGAGCTCCAGGCACTGAACCTAGGTGATGAGGTGAACAACCAACTGCTCCTCCTCGCGGTTGGATGCTGGAGACCATCCCTTTCTACACCTGTGTTTGGGCCAGGGAAACGGAGGCACAAACATGGACAGTATCATAGCCCCGTTCTTAGCACCCAACTCCCTAGGAGAAATGAACTCTACATCATCGTAATTACACTGTTCTTTTCTTTTTTCTTCCTTCTTCTTTTTCTTCTCTTTCTTTCTTTCTTTCTTTCTTTCTTTCTTTCTTTCTTTCTTTCTTTCTTTCTTTCTTTCTTTCTTTCTTTTTTTTGAACAGGGTCTCACTCTGTAACCCTGGCTGGCCTGGAATTCACTATGTAGCCCAGGTTTGCCTGAACTTTGAAGCTATGAATCGCCTCAGCCTCCCGAGTACAGAGATTGTCACAGGCGTGAGTCACACACGCAGTTTGACTTCCATCTCAGATGATAGAACACTGAGTTCTCTAACTGCTTCGTAGAGCCCTATAATCTAACCCCTTATTACCCCATAAACGGCCCCCACCCCACCCTCCTAGAACTGGCTTGAGGGGTGCAGCAGACTCGCCGCACGACCCTCCTCGGGGTCTTTGTAATGCTGATTCCCTCGGCTCGGTTGTCTTTCCTTCCGGTGTCCACAAAGCCTCCTTTTCACCCTGGTCTCAAACACCACACCACCTAGTAAAACCCACCGCACCTGACCCTGATTTGAATGGTAATAATTTGCCTCTCTCTCTCTCCTGCCACACACAACCAAGTCACCACGTGATTAAATGAATAGATGATGTCACCATCTTTCTCTGAGCCTCAGTTTCCCCAACAGCATGTGTTTGAGATACTCAAGTCCCTACAGCAGTGGTTCTCAACCTTCCTAAAACTGCAACCCTTTGATACAGTTCCTCATGTTGTAATGACTCCCAGCAATAAAATTCTTTTCTTTGCTTCTTCATAACTGTAGTCTTTCCACTGTGATAAATCATAATGTAAATATCTGTGTTTTCCGATGGCGTTAAGTGACTCCCGTGAAACCATTCGATTCCCAAAGGAGTCGCGACCCACGGGTTGAGAACCGCTGTCCTAGCGCCAGGACAGAGAACCTAAGAAGACGTTGCTAGGGGGCGCTCGATGACAGCTACTTCAATTCTGAAGCTGCCCTAAGGTCGAGGTGCAGTGATAGGCCTGGGGCTTTGGCTTTTCTTGATCTATTACTTACTAGGACTCTCTCACCTCCCCATACTTTGCTATGAACATTACATCTTAGCAAATATGTGAACGAATGCATCTTTTTTATTTATTTATTTATTTTTATTTTTCGAGACAGGGTTTCTCCGTAGCTTTTGGTTCCTGTCCTGGAACTAGCTCTTGTAGACCAGGCTGGCCTCGAACTCCCAGAGATCCGCCTGCCTCTGCCTCCCGAGTGCTGGGATTAAAGGCGTGCGCCACCACCGCCGGCACGAATGCATCTTTATAAAGCTTTGTTGAAACATTCTAGGCACCAGGTGGTGGTGGCACATACTTTTAGTCCCAGGTCTTGGGAGGCAGAAGCAAGTGGATCTCTGTGAGTTCGAGGCCAGCCTGGTCTACAAAGCGAGTTTCAGGATGGGCTCCAAAGCTACAACAGAGAATCCATGTCTCAAGAAACTAAAAAAAAAAAAAAGAAAGAAAGAAAGAAAAGTGTGTATATAGTTTTTTTTTTTGTTTTTTTGTTTTTTTGGATTTTCGAGACAGGGTTTCTCCGTAGCATTTTGGTTCCTGTCCTGGAACTAGCTCTTCTAGACCAGGCTGGTCTCGAACTCACAGAAAGTATGTATATAGTAGAAGGTATTTATATATTTGTTTTTTCCCCTCATACTCATACAGATGCGTCCTGAGTGCCGGGAGTACAGGAGTGCGCCACCACGGTCTGGCGTATTTATTCTTGTCGGTGCACATGGGCGACCTACAGAGTCAGCTCCCTACCTCCACCATGTGGGTTGAAGAGATCACCTTTACCCACTCGTTCACCTCTCCATTTTGAGAGCATGTGCATGTATGTAGTATTGGGGTGTGACCTATGCAAGTGCCCTGTGGGGGAGGGGAAAGGGGCTCAGAGGTTAAGAGCACTGGCTGCTTTTCAGAGGACCCCAGGTTCGATTCCCAGCATTCACATGGCAGCTCACACCTGTCTGTAACTCCAGTTCCAGGGGCCCTGACACCCTCACACAGACACACATGCCATCAAAACACCAGAGCACATAAAAACAAAACAGACAAACTAAAGAAGGCAACCGTAAATTAAATTTAAAAAGTAGCACGACTTGACTAGAGATATAGAAATTGCTGTTTTGGTGTTTTTAGTATTGTTTGTTTGTTTGTTTGTTTGTTTGTGTCCCCCCCCCCACATATCCCTGGCAGGTCTAAAACTCACTACCTAGACCAGATTAGGCCTCTGAAAGAGATTTGCCTACTTCTGCCTCCTGGATGCAGAGGGCAACTTTAGGGTCTGGGTTCTCTCTTTGCATCTTGTGGATTCCAGGGATTGAACTCAGGTCATCAGGCTTGGCGGCAAATGCCTTTAAACCCTGAGGCATCTCCCAGCCTCTCTGTGGTTTTTTGGGGGGGGGCGGTTCAGGACAGGGTTTTTCTGTTTAACAGCTCTACCTGGCCTGGAACTTGCTTTATAGACCAGGCTGGCCTTGAACTCACAAAGATCCACTTGCCTCTGCCTCCCGAGTGCTGTGATTAAAGATATGTGCCACCACCGCCCACTGCCTCTCTGTTTTCGTAGCTAGCTGTTGCACTGCACAGCATAGACACTGCAAACCCTGCGTCTGTAACTCCTCCTTGGCACCTCTGTCTCTGTCTCCACAATGACATGCACAGCAAGAGGAAAGCGATACAGTGATGAACAAGCAAGTCTTAAAATTTTTGTGTTTGTCTTTACTGTAAGCTATTTCTTTCTTTTTTTTTTTTTTTTTTTGGTTTTTTCGAGACAGGGTTTCTCTGTGGCTTTGGAGCCTGTCCTGGAAGTAGCTCTGTAGACCAGGCTGGTCTTGAACTCACAGAGATCCGCCTGCCTCTGCCTCCCGAGTGCTGGGATTAAAGGCGTGCGCCACCATCGCCCGGCTTACTGTAAGCTATTTCTGACAAGTAACATTGGCTTGCTTCCAAGGTGGCAAGTAGCATTTTCTTCATAAAAGATATTTTTCTATTTTATGCCACTTGTTTATGGTGCTGAGGATGGAACTCAGGACCCTTTGCAAGCTAAGTTAGTTCTCTACCACTGAGGCGCACCCCAACCCCTCACTGGGGGATTCTAGGCAGGGGCTCTACCACTGAGCCACACCCCCAGCCTTTCACTGGGGGATTCTACCACTGAGTTGCATACCTAACCTTTGATTTTTTTTAATTTCATTTTTATTGTATGTGCATTGGTGTTCTGCCTGCATGTATGTTTGTTTGAGGATGTCAGGTCCCCTAGAACTGGAGTCACAGATAGCTGCGAGTCACCATGTGGGTGACAGGAATTTAACCTGGGTCCTCTGAAAGTAGCCAGTGCTCTTAGCTACTGAGCTATCTCTCCAGTCCCACCTTTAATCTTTTGAGACAGTCTCGCTATAGCTCCATTTGGCTTTGAATTTTGTAGCTGACCTGGAACTCAGTCCAGGGATTACATATATGTGCCATCATGTCTGAATGTCCATTGGGCATTTCTGTGCCAGGCAGTGCTGGGTATTAAATGCAGGACCTTATATATACTAGACAAATGGTCTTCCACATTAGCATGAGCCATTAGTGTAAAGATCTCACAAGAGAATGACTGACATTTGGGAAACAATATCGTTATCGTAACTAACCATAGAAATTTCAGCCAGGTCGCACTTGGAAAATATACTTATTGTTATTATGTGCATGAGTGTACATGACAACATCAGTGTGGAAGCCAGAGGACGGATTATGGAGACAATTGTCTTTCAGTCTTCCCTGTTATTTTCTGCGATGCCTGCATGTGCGGCTGTGCTCCATTCGTATGCAGTGCCTGAAGAGGCCACAAGAGGGCATCAGATCCCCTGAGATGGGAGTTAAAGGTGACCGTGAGCCACTGTGTGGAAACTGGGAAACCCTGGATTTCTGGAAGAGCATCTGGTGCTCCTAACTTCTCTGCAGCCCCTCATTTCTCTACCTTTATGAACCTTCCACAGGTTCAGCTCATACCACCACGCCTGTGTAGCAAGAACCGGCTGAGCTCTCTCATTGATCTTAAATCTTTTATCTTTTCTTTTTTTGAGACAGGGTATGATGATTATAGATTATAGGCAGGGTCTGATGATAGTCCAGGTTGACCTTAAACTCACGGGAGTCCACCTACCTCCGTCGTTTGGCTTTCTTTCTTTTAAAAAAAAAAAAACAAACATTTATTTATTTATTTATTTATTTATTTATTTATTTGAATGCATATGTGAGGGTGTACAAGAACAACTTGATGGGGTTATTTCTGATTGTTCACAATGTGGTTCCCAGAAATGAAACTTGGGTAATCAGCATGGAGGTAGGTACTTCTCGTCAGCCACAATAATTCATTTTCTAACTTTTATTTGGAAATCATTAAAGTGACACTTTCATGTTTATTGTGGGTGAGTGCAGGTATGCGTGGAGCACATATGAAAGACGATGAGGGTCAATTCTTTCTACCGTGGTGGATTCAGATGATCCAATTCAGACCTTCACGGCCTTTCCCAGGTGAGCCATCTTACAGGCCCCAATCATTCTTTGTGTTGTTGTTTGTTTTAAGGCAGGATCCCTCTATATAGTCCTGGCTGTCCCGAAACTCATTGTGTAGACTGGTCTGGTCTCAAACTCCAAGATTCACTCACCTCTGACTCCCGAATGCTGGGATTTAAGGATTGCGCTACCACTAGGTTTTTGTTTGTTTGTTTGTTTTAATGCTTTTCAGTGTAGGAAGGTGTAAGTGGAGGGGCCTTAAAGCACAGAAGGCCGTGGATTTTCCACAGGAGTCTTTATTACAGTGTAAATCCAAGCTCAGGGCTCCTCTGGGCCCCATGCAAAGCCCCAGTTTAGGGGTTGGTGGCCTCAGAGACACCAATCCCTCACGGCGCCTCCAGCGATGGGTCATGGAAGTGAAGAACAGCGTCCGACTACGCGACTACAAGTCCCAGCAGGCTCCGCGGCTAAGGAGCCTGGCCATTCCTGTACTCTCAGAGCAGAGCTTCTTAGGAAATGTAGTCCCAGTCGTTCCAGCACTTCCCACTGGGAAATGGCTTGGCGGAGTGGGCGAGGGTGTGGATGCACGGGGAGTGAAGGGGAAGTGGGCTGCTGGGGTGTGGGCAGGCGTCCCTCGGGCAGAGACACCCCTCTCATTCGGCTTTGGCTTTGGATCCGGAGACTGCAGATGCTGCTGGGGTTCCGGTCCCAGGGATTTTAGCTCGGATCCTAGGGAGCATAATTAGGGGCCATGAGGTGTGACAAGAGATGGAGGAGGTGCAGAAGATTAGCTAGCCCCTATCCTCAGCCTGAGGACGGGCTTTGAGGAAGAGATAATGCGCCCAGGAAGATTTGGGGAAGTGTAACGGGACAGGGACAGGGAGAAAGAAAGGAAGAAAAAGAAAAACCCACAAACAACAACAAATACCCCAGGCTCCACCATCCTCCCTGTCATCATCTCATGAACTTACTTAGTTTTGATGTGGCTCAGCTGATTGGTCACCAACCCCACATACTGGTCGATCTGGGCCTGGGGAGACCGAAGAGGCAAGGGATTATGGGTAACTGATGTAGGATTCTGCCTCCAGCTCACATAGCCAAATCAGAAGAGGGTTGGGGGCCCATCGGTCCCATTTCAACTGTGAGAATCATAACTGGCCTTCCTGCCTTTGCTGTTTTGAGATGGTCTCACGTAGCTCAGGCTGGCCTTGAACTTCCGGTCTTTCTGTTTCTAGCTCCCACGTGTTTGGATTAGAGGTGTGCATGACCACTCCTGGTTTTATACACTACTAGGGATCAAGGAGGACTCTACTAACTGAGCTAAATCCTCAGCCTGTGTCTGTTGTAGCACTGCTATTAGACCAGTGGCTCTCAGCCTTCCTAATGCTGCAGTCCTCGAATACAGTTCCTCAGGGTGTGGTGACCCCCAACTATAAAACTACTTTTGCTGCTACTTCTTAACTGTAATTTTGCTACTGTTATGAATTGTAATGTAGATATGTGTTTTCCCAATGGTCTCAGGCCACCCCTGTGAAAGGGTCCTTCAACTTCCCAAAGGGTTCCGACCCACATACTGAGAGCCAAAGGTCTAGACTTCTGCATTCGAGGTGTTTTACCTCCCTTCCTTCAGCCATGCCCCCAGCCCCTCACTGGTGGCCGCAGAGCTCCCGAGTCTGCCTGGGACTTGTCTGTGGGCACTAGCCATTTCTGACTTCCATGTCGACAAAGAGAGTTTGCCACACTCACCTGGTGCTGTCTGTACAGAAGGGGGATGGTGAACAATGCGACCACTCCTATAAAGAAGGGGGGGTCAGGTTTTCCTAGCAGATAGGGACAGGTCCACGTGGAACCCTATCCCTCCCCCATCCGACCTCAGCAAGCCCCTTCCCAGCTCACCCAGGATGACAAGAGTCAAGCCGTTGAAGATGGCTCCCACGAAGGTCAAGATATAGAAGAGAAGGGCCAGCTGTGGGTTGAGGGTCAGTGTCAGAGAGACCTACAGGCTGTGAACCCTGCTCCCCACCATGGGCAAGGAGGAGAGGGGTGGGAATACAGAAGCAGTCTTGGGGGGGCTGATGTGGTATGTCCTTCTGCACACTACAAATATGTGTTGCTTCTATTGGTTGATGAACAAAGCAGTTTTGGCCTATGGCTTGGCAGAACATAGCTAGGCAGGAAAGCCAAGCTGAACACAGGGAGAAAGAAGGCGGAGTCAAGAGATGTTAGCAGCTGCCAGAGGAGCCAAATGCCAGAGCATTCCCAGTAAGCCACAGGCCACATGGCGATGCACAGATTAATAGAAGCGGGTTAATTTAAATGTAAGAGGCTAGCCAGTAATAAGCCTGAGCTATCAGCCAAACAATTATAGCTAATATTAAGCCTCTGAGTGATTGTTTTATAAGTGGCTGCAGTACCAGGCAGGAACAACAGATAAGCTTTGGGCTACAGGGGGTACCTTGAGAGAATCCACCAGGTCTTCTACCAGGAAGAAATGCCGCAGCTGTGTGGCTGTGGAGACCACTTGGGAGGCAATCTGCTGGGACAAACGCTCTGTCTGCTCCCGGGTCAGGGTCAGGTCCATGTCCAGGTAGGCCCTGATGGGGTCAAGGAGTGCGGTGTGACTCAGTGGGGGAGGGCGATGGGGGGGGGCTCAGACTGGGCCGAGTGACTTTAACATGGGTGTAAATGGGACGTCTGGTGGAAAAACAGGGTTAGGAAAGGGAGTCGAGGATAAAGGAAGGAATCAAGGCTGGGGACCAGGGTTCACAATGAGGAGAGTGGGCCGTGCATGAGCTGAGGTCGAGGACCATGGTGCATGGTCAGCTGAGCCGGGTCACGAGTTCTCACTGGAAAGGGTTGGTGCCATCACCCCGGTGCACGGCCTGGAGCACTTTGCGGTAAACCCTGAGAGAGATGGTGGCGCAGAGACCCAGCAGGGCTAGGTGCGCAGCCACGGACACGATGCTAAAGTGCAGGAGGCAGAGGAGAGAGGCCATGAGGCCCGTGAAGACGGCTCCAGACGTCCTGGTGTCCTTCCAGTAGAGCAGGTCTGCCACTGTGGAGAGGAAGTCAATGAACGGCTGGGACTAACCCGACGGACTTCGTTCTTGTTCTTTTTTTTTTTTGCTTTTTCGAGACAGGGTTTCTCTGTGGCTTTGGAGCCTGTCCTGGAACTAGCTCTTGTAGACCAGGCTGGTCTCGAACTCACAGAGATCCGCCTGCTTGTGCCTCCCGAGTGCTGGGATTAAAGGCGTGTGGTTTTGTTTTTTTTTGTTTTTTTTTTGAGCTCTTGTTCATTTTTAAGAGACAAGATTTTTTCACTGTGAGGTGAAGGCTGACTTTAAACTCTGAAGCCCTGGTTGGTCTGAACTCATGATTATTCTAATTCTTTCTCTTTCTTAGACCGAGTTTCACTCTGTAGCCCAGGCTGGCCTCAAACTTCAAACTCAAGGCAATCAATCCTCCTGCCTCTGCCTCCTGAGTGCTGACTCTACCAACTGACGTATCCCCTGACCAGCCTTGTTTATTTATGTGTTGAAGACTGGGTCTCACTACATAGCTCTGACTACATAGTCCAGGTTGGCCCTGAACTCACAGAGATTCACTTGCCTCTGCCTCTGGAGTGCTGAAATTAGAACTGTGTGCCACGAAGCCTGACTCTGGATTGAGGACCACACAATGCTCTATTGCGTCTGTGACATTCTCCATTTTATTCAACTCTGAACTCAATGTGTGTGTGTGGGGTCATTCACTTTATTTTGTACCCTCTCCCCTCGCCACAGCAGTGTGGCAAGAGGCCTCGGTCTATGGATAGCCTCACCTCTGCGTACACCTATTTCTGAGATACACTCCCAGTTTGGAAGCTACTTGGGTGGAACTGTTCCATATTCTTTTATTTTCTTGAGACAGGGTTTCTCTGTGTAGCACTGGTTGTCCTGGAACTCTTAGACCAGGCTGACCTCAAGCTCACAGAGATCCGCCTACCTCTGCCTCCCGAGTGCTGGGCTTAAAGGCATGTACCACCACTGCCTGGCATGTTCCCTGTTCTTTAATGGTATACATTTTGTCAAATTGGTCACAGGGAAGACTAACAACTTATTTGTTAGTGGTGAGTCTGTTTTCTGTGGCAGGGTCATGCTACATAATAGTTTTGGCTGCCCTGGAACGTACAGCCATCCTCCTGCGTCTGCGTCTGCCTCCCAAGTGCTAGGGTTGTGTCACTACGCCTAGTTACCAAAACATTTTTTTAAAGTTCTAAGTGTATGATTACACCATCTGATATTCTGAACCCTGACCGCAAACTACTGACCCCTCCCAGAGATGGTGAACTCACTAACCAGGCTAGGCCAGAGCCCATGGTTGCGGATGTCCAATCTTAAAGGGTTCCTCCTATTCACCTAAACCTCTACAGCACTCCAGTGAAGTCACACCCATTTGAGCCCCAAATTTTGATTTCAGTATCCTTCTATTTCCTTCCAACTGATCCACTGGCGCCCCCACTGTCAAAACAACCCATTCAACTTGCCAAGCCCTGGGCTGCTCCCAGAGTCTGATCTCACTTCTGTACACTCCTTATATATTCTAAACAACACTAAAGAGGAATCCTCTTTCCCTAATGCGGAGGGGGGGGTTGAGGGGGGTCCTCCCAGTCCGTCTCCCCAGACACACACCAGGGGGTGGGGGAGGGGCCGGGTCGCCTGAGGCGGGGCTAAGTTTAGGCTCGCTAGGGGGAGGGGGCCTCCGCAGCTGTGCTGGCACGTCCAGTCTGAGTGACAGCGCAGGAGCCAGTACTCCCAGGCTGGGGGAGGGGAACGTCCCTGCTCCTGGGCCCCAAAGCTCTCTGGCTTGAAAGGGGACCCCATGTTCCCTCAACGTCCTCTCAAGACGTCCCCTGATCCGCCGCCCCAGCCCTAGCATGCATATCTGACAACTCTAAATACCCAGGTGGAAACCATGCCCCAGATCGCAAGGAAAAAAGGGCAAATCTGAACCCCTTTGCTGTTCCCGGACCCCGACTCTAGGCCGCCCGACAAGCCCACCTTTACTCCCCATCTCGGCTCCGAGAGAGCGGCTGCAGACGCCCGGCTTCTGGGGATTTTGCCCACTTCAGTGAGACCCGAGGGAAAGAGCAGAGGGGAAGGGCCCCTTTGTACCCAACCAATGGCTGTCCAGAGAGGTGGGGACAACTCCCAAATTGGAACTTTGTAAACAGACAGGAGTCGTCTTTAACCAACTGCTTGCGGTTCCTGGAGGCCCAGGCTTTTTAAACTAGGCTGAGAGTCTGTTAACAAAAGACTGAATACAGTTAGGGAAAAGTAGACCTTTTTGTTCGTTGCGAAGCCCGGGATGGCCTGGAACTCACCAAAATGCACCTGCCTAATCATCTAGAGTGCTGGGATTTAAAGGTGTCCATTCCCCATCATGCCAAGCCTCAGTAAAAGTTTTTAGTTTCATTATGTTTTTGGGGTTTTGTTTGTTTGTTTAAGTTTTTCATTTTATTTTATATGGGCATTGGTGTTTTGCCTGCACGTATCCCTGTGTGAGGATGTTGGATCTTAGAACTGGAGTTACCAACAGATGTGAGCTGCCATGTGGATTTAAACCTGGGTCTTTGGGAAGAGTGGACATTGCTCTTAACCTCTGAGCTATCTCTCCATCCCCCTTGGTTTTGTTTTCTTAACACAGTGTCTCAGGTAGCCCAGGCTGGCCTTGAACTTCCAATCTTCCTGTCTCTGCCTCTCAAGTGCTGGAGTACAGGTGCGCACCACCATACTTGGTGAGAGGAAATCCATTTAATATTTTATGGCTCTTTGTGTGAATGTGCCCAGGACGTGAGTTCAGGTGACAAAAGTGGCCAGAAGAGAGCATCAGATCCCTGTAGCTGGAGTTACAGGCAGTTGGGCACCACACCTGCTCTCTGCACGAAGAGTCAGTGCTTGTAACAGCTAATCCATCTCTAGCCCACAAGGAAAGTTTTTGTAGAGGCCCTGGGTATGTGTTGGGGTGGGGGTGGTTCAGCGCATAAAAGACCTTGCGTACTGCATCAGGCCTCCAGGAACCAGGGAAAGAGCTGGATAGGGTGCTGAGCGTCCGTAATCCCAACAACTTCTATAATGTGATGAGAGGCTGAAACAGGAGAATTGCCTGAAAGCTCTCAGCCACCTAGCCTGGAGCAGGCAATGTAGCAACAGAAATCGGATCTTTGTGAGTTCGAGTCCAGCCTGGCCTATACAGTGAGTTCTAGGACAGCAAAGCTCAAGCCCCACCCCACCCCCAGATGCTGTCTCTACAAGGTGAAAGGTGAAGATGGGGTCCCAAAAGTTGTCCTGAGAGGGCCTGGAGAGGTGGCTCAGTGGGAGCACTCAGTGCTCTGCAGAGGACCTGGGTTCAGTTCCCAGCACCCACCAGGTAGCTCACAGCCCCCCTAGCTCTAGTTCCAGGTGATGTGGGTCCCTCTTCTGACCTGCACAGGCACCAAGCACGCACTTGGTGCACAGATATACACGCAGGGAAAACATTTATACACCTGAAATAAAATAAACAACACCAGGCAGTTTAACCCCACGCCTTTAATCCCAGCACGTGGGAGGCAGAGACAGGTGGATCTCTTGTGAGTTCAAGGCCATCCTGGTCTACAAAATGAGTTCCAGGACAGCTAGAGCTATACAGACAAACCCTGTCACCAAAAACCAAAGCTAAAATCAAAACCAAACAAAACAAAAATTGGGATAGGGTCTCACTATATAGCCTGAAATAGACTGGAGCTTACTATGTAGACTAAGTCAGTCTTAGGCTCACCAAGATACACCTGCCTCTGCTGCCCAAGCGCTGAAATTTAAGGTAGATGCTGCCAGGCCTGGCCTGAACCTTTAAAAAAATTTAAAAGTCCCCATGGACACATTCAACTTCTAAATGAAGTCCTCTGAAAAAGGGAGGATTAATTCCTTACATCACCCAACCCAGTGCTCCATGCAGCATTAATTCCCAGTACAAAAAGCCAAGGGAGTCGGGCAGTGGTAGCGCATGTGTTTAATCCCAGCACTTGGGGGATAGAGGCAGGCGGATCTCTGTGAGTTTGGGCCAACCTGGTCTACAGAGCAAGTTCCAGGTCAGGCTCCAGAGCTACAGAGAAACCCTGTCTTGAAAAACCAAAAAAGAAAAGAAAAAAATTGAAAAGAGAGAAAGGAAGAAAGGAAGAAAGGAAGAAAGGAAGAAAGAAAGAAAGAAAGAAAGAAAGAAAGAAAGAAAGAAAGGAAAGAAAGAGAAAAGAAAGAACCCAATGAATCAATGGATGGGATGGGTCGGGTCTGGTGGCTGCAGGCCTGTGATCCCAGCTGAGGCTGAGGCAGGTGGATGGAGTTCGAGGCTGTGCAGAACAAGCCCTGGAGTTAGTTACCAGTTTGCATATGCATTGTGGGGGAGAACCCCAAAACCACAGACCCTCAGGTAAAGGGGATTTTTGGGGGACCCCCTTCTCCATTGTTCTTAGGTTCTGTGCCAAGCTGGTCCCGTTACACTTGAAAGTGTCAATCTCCCTAACTCTGTCTAGTTGAACAAGGTCCTCTACAGCCCAGAGGAACCATCTGCTCACAAACCACTTACCTAGAAGGAGCGGTTTCAATATGAATTCTGATTGGTCTGTGCTATCGAGGCCCTGTGCCGTGATTGGCTCCTGCTCCAGCAGTCGCCAACGCTCTTCTTCCTCGTTCAGCAGAGGTTCATCAGGGCCGGAGTTCGAATCTTGTGATCTTGATGGGGATGGAGTATGAGCCTGGGGGATCC
The DNA here is from genome assembly GCF_950005125.1 of Chionomys nivalis. Taxonomy (NCBI): domain Eukaryota; kingdom Metazoa; phylum Chordata; class Mammalia; order Rodentia; family Cricetidae; genus Chionomys; species Chionomys nivalis. The sequence continues at coordinate 77,500,017 of NC_080087.1, read as the reverse complement.
GGGAACTGGGGCTAGGCTGAGGAGTCAGGACCTCAAGTTGTGAACGTAGAGCCTGAGCAAGTTGGAGTTCCAGGTTCGCCTCTAGTGTCATTGAGAGAGAGAGAGGCCATGAGCTTTCTGCTTGGAGGTATCCTGGTGTGCCACACACCCTCCGAGCACCTCTGAGATCTCACCTTCCTTAGGCTCGATGGCCTCCAATCCATCAGGTTCCTCGTTTTCCAGTGGGGTGGAGCTGCTGGTAGCCGAATCTTCCCCGGATCCCGCACTCCGGGCAGCCCAGCCCAGCTGGTCCTCCAGCTGGTCCTCCAGCGGGTGCTCAGCCGGAGGCACGGTGTCAGGGTCACCTCGGCGCCCCGGCTCTGGCGACTGGCTCAGGCTAGGGATGCTCTCCAAGCTGTCCCCCAGGCCGGGCTGTGGGGGTGGGTCTCGTGGTTCTGAGACAGAACGTCCCTGGGGCCGGGGTCGACGGGCAACTGAGTCCCTACGGCCCCCAGAGCCCACTATGCCGTCGAAGGCAATGTACGAAAAGGTCAGCTCCCTTGGGGTACCCCAGTCCTGCGATGTGGTCTCCTCCTCGTCGTCCTCTGAGAATTCCCGGGCTGTGTGTAGCTCCCGAAAATCCGAATCGTCATTCCCTCCTGCAGTGGAGAAGGGTTCTCAGCCTCTCCAAATCACCCAGTCGTGAGGACACCCCCACCACCACCAACCACCACGTCTCTCCGCTGCACTTACCTTCGGTGGAATCGGGGGTAGAAGAGGCTGTAGACGGAGCTTCTTCTGCAATGGGAAAGAAAGAAAGATTCTAGTGGCTCGGACTGTTTAAACCACAGATAGGAGCTATCACGGCTTGCACCATACATGTGCAAGGCGCCGACCTGGTCAACCTCACTCTCTAAAGTTGACCTCTGACCTCCACACAAAGAACCCAGAATTCATGGGGCACCCCCCCACACACACACACACACATGATGCGCATTTAATCCCAGCATTTGGGAGGCAGAGGCAGGAAGATTTCTGTGAGTTTGAGGCCAGCCTGGTCTACAAAGCGAGTTCCAGGACAGCCAGGACTACACAGAGGAACACTGTCTCAAAAATAAAATAAAATAATAAAAGAATAAAAGCAAAACAAGAAAAAAAAAAAGAATAATCATTTAACCACAGAAGTGCACCAGAGCTGGGGGCCTGGATGGCTGGAACTAAGAGAATTTTAGAACATTTGAACACAGGACATTTTGCCTTCTGTATACAGACCGTAAAACTGTAGGGACATTGAGAACAGAACCTCAGAGCTTCAGGCCTGATGGCACAGGCTTGTACTTCCAACTGCTGGAGATTGAAGTAGGAGGACCACAAGTTCAAGGCCTGTCTGGGCAAGTTAGCAAGATTGTTTCAAAATGAAGAGCAACAGGCGGGATTATTACACAGATAAACCCTGTCTTGAAAAATCAAATAAATAACATAATAATAAATAAAAATAAAAAGCAAAATGAGGGCTGGGGATGCTCAGGAGTAAATCACCTACCAGCACAAAGAAAGTCCTAGATTCAGTGTGAAGAGGGGATAGGAAGAATGAGGAGGGGAAGAGGAAGAAGAAAAAGAAGGGAGGAACTCGAGAGATGCCTGCTTCACTTGCTGCTCTTGCAGAGGACCCCAGGTTCAGTCCCAGCACACACATGGAGGCTCACAACCATCTCTAGCACTAGCTCTAAGGAACCAGTCGCCCTCTTTTGGCCGCAGAGGGAAATGCATGCATGTGGTGCACAGCCGTACATAAAGACGGGCCGTTCTCTGTTCAAAGACAACCTGATCTACAAAGTGAGTTCTAGGACAGCCAGGGTAGGTAGTTTGTGACACAGAGAAACCCTGTCTCGAAAAAAATAAAATAGCTGGGCAGTGGTGGTGCATGCCTTTAATCCCAGCACTCAGGAGGCAGATGTCTGTGAGTTCAAGGTCAACCTGGTCTACAAGAGGTAGTTTCAGGAAAGCTAGGACTCTAACAGAGAAACCCTGTCTTGAAAAAAATAAAACAAAACAAAAAGGATAATAAAAATTAGGGACTTGGAGAGAGAACTCAATGGTTAAGAGCACTGGCCACTCTATCAGACATCCTGAATTCAATTCCCAGCAACCACATGGTGGCTCACAACCATCTATAATGGGATCTGATGCCCTCTTCTGGACTGCAGGTGTATGTGCAGATAGAGTCCTCATATACATAAGATAAATAAATCTTTTAAAAAACTAATTAAAGACACAGAAGAGGAGAAGGACAATGGGAAGCTCTGCTATATGGCCAAGGATGTAGATCACCAGGCTGAGTGCTCACTTACAGCGAACAAAGCCCCAGGATCAATCCCCAGCATCCAATAGAGGGGGTGACGGTGCATGCCTGGTGATCCCAACTCAGGAGAGGTGGAGGCAGGAGGATCAGAAGGTCAGTGTTAACCTTGGATTCCTACATATACAACATATACAGCCCCAGTTCCGCCTGGGTTACAGGAAACAATATCAGCCTTCAAAGGAGGAGCCTTGGGAAGTTTCAGTTCATTCACGCATGCAACCATTATCCATTAAGCACATATTATGTGGCCGGCACTGTTCTAGGCCCTGTTATGAACAAATTAGACAAAACTCCTGGCTTCATAAAGTTACACCCTGTGGAGAAGTCCATAAAACATAGAGTCAGACAAGGTAAGGGAGGCCGAGCGCTGCTTGACACAAGATAGTCTTCAAGGCTTTTCTGATGGCAACAGATCTCAGACCTGAAGGAAGCGAATCATGCAGATGCCTAGAGAGAAAGCCTGCCAGACCGAGGTGGGGGGGGGACTGTGATTAGAAGAGGAATAGAGAGGTACAAAGGGGTGAATCGGGGAGAGTAGGACTGGGGATAGGCGTGCAGGGTCTCCCCTCGTAATTTTAGCTAAAGACAAGATCTTTGGACACTGGGGAGGGGAGTGAAACTAAAAATGTCCAAATCACACATTCTCAAGAACTTGGGCATCTGGATACCCAAGACGTGCAAGTGGCTAGATCTGCTAGCGTCGGCATCCCCAGCTGTCAGAACCACCCTGTGTGGGATGCAGGATGGTAAACACGGACTGCCAGAGCCAATGGCACAGAGTTGAGCAGGATCAGATGAGGGGCTTGGAATGAGAAGCCAGCCCCTCAGAGTCAGCCTGGGGCTCTGCACACAGGAGAGCCTCGAAGCCTTCGAAAATCGAAAGCGGACCACCTGCCCCCACCTCATTTCCTCACCTGAGCAACCGGGAGGCCTGCCGAGGAATGGGGTCTTCGGCAGGTTACTACTGAATGGAAAAGCCCGCTAAAGACTCAGTAGTGTTGGCACCAACCCAAGGATAGTGTTTTTGGGGGACAGGGGTCGGACATTCAGGGTGACATTAGAAGTGCCTTTTGGGCAGATTACGAGGGTGAGATGCGAAAATGGATGATGAAGGGAATCGAATGCTTCTCCATCCTGACTCAACCCGTCAGCTGCGGCCAGCACCAGAGCTAGGGACAGCTCCCCACGCTCCTGCTCCTCCGACTGGGCGGGGCGACCCAATCCCGCTCCCCGAGAGCCCCCCCAACAGGCGATCTCCATGACCCCCACCTCCGCCCCATTGCAGCGGGTTCTCCAGGTCAGGATGTCCCAGTTGCCGCCAAAGCGCGGGGTGGGAGGGGGGAGGGGAGGGGAAGGATTCCTTTGTCTCTTTCGGCTCCTTCCCTTCAACCCGGCTCTAGCTCGAGCCCGCGGCGCGCGCCGAAGATGGAGACCCAAAGAGGACCCCACGCGGGTTTCTGCGCCCCAAACCAGGCCGGATCCTCTCCATACTCACTGCAGTGGGCGAAGACCGGCAGGACCTGCCCCATGGCCCCCCTCGGGCCTGCATCGGGACCCCCGCCCACTCCGGCCGCGCCGCCCTGGGCCTGGGGCCACGGGCGCTCATCTCCGCCGCGTCCACGACGCCGCCGCCATCCTCCTCGGCTGCTCCAGCAGCCGCCGCCGCCACCACCACCGCCGCCGCCGCCGCCCTCTGCTAAGGAGCGGGAGGGCGGGGCCGTGGAAAAGCAGGCACTGCAGCGCGGGGCTCGGGGGCGGGGCCAGGAGCTTAGGGGCGGGGCTTGTGCGCATAGGGGGCGGGGCCACTGTTCTAAAGGGAGGGGTCTCGATCTCGAGGGCGCAGCCTTTAGAGGAGTGGGGCGGGGCTTGAGTGGAATGAGGCTTTGGAGTGAATGTCCAGAAGCGCTTTGGGTTGGGGGCAGATCTAGGGGTGATGGTATTCAGAGATGGTGGAAGATGATGTTCTGGGGTAGAATCTGAGCCAAGACTTGCAGATGGCGTGGAAAAGGAGGGCGGAAAAAAGGTACTCAAACTTAAAACTTTGGGGATGGGTGTGTGTGTGCCATGGAGCCTGTATGCGGTCAGTCTCCTCCACTCACACGTAAGTTCCCAGGAAGTTTATTCTTACAGTTTTCAAAGTAGGAGCCTGGGGAAGTTTCAGTCCATCCTCACAACAATCATCTACAGGGCACGTGTCGTGAGACAGGCACTCTCCTAGGCCTCAGAGGGATATGTGTAAACAAATTAGACGCCGGGCGGTGGTGGCGCACGCCTTTAATCCCAGCACTCGGGAGGCAGAGGCAGGCGGATCTCTGTGAGTTCGAGGCCAGCCTGGTCTACAAGAGCTAGTTCCAGGACAGGCCCCAAAAGCTACGGAGAAACCCTGTCTCGAAAAATCCAAAAAAAAAAAAAAATAAATAAATAAAAACAAATTAGACAAAACTGCTATTCTACTCTGACTCTATGACTTAGCCAACCCCTCTTCTGGGCAGCTTCGGCCAGCACCAGGTCCCGGGGTTCCTTCCTTCTGCCATGTGGATTTCAGGAATTGAATTTAGTAGATGGGGTCTGAGCTAGAGATGTGGTCTGGAGAGAATAGAAAGGACCCGTAAAAGGAAGGTTATGTCGGTAAACTGATCACATGTGGGAGTCGGGACAGCTTTGTTTTGTTTTCTTTGTTTGTTTTTTAAGTTTTTTTAAGACAGGGATTCTTTGTGTATCCCTGGCTGTCCTGGAACTCACTCTGTAGACCAGGGTGGCTTTGAGCTCACAGAGATCCGCCTGCCTCAGCCTCCCAAGTGCTGGGATTAAAGGCGTGCACCACCACCGCCCGGCTCCCGGCCCAGTATTTTTTAAAAGGAATTATTACAACAGTTTTTTGTTGTTGTTGTTTTGTTTTGCCTTTTGTTGTTGTTGGGTTTTTGGGGGGGGAGGGGGACAAGGCCTTATGTAGCCTACAATGGCCTTGAACTCCTGATCTTCCTGCCTCTACCTCCCAAGTGCTGGAATTACAAGCCTCTTGGCTGGGAGGCCACCTTTGACTAGCCAGTACCCTGAAGGCAAAAGCAGGAGTAATCAAGGGTTCAAGGCCAGCCTCAGCTACTAAGTGAAGTTTGAGTCCAGCCTGGGCTACATGAGTACTGTTAGTATTCAGGCATCTGTACTGGCCTGCCCTTGGGGTCCTGACAGGATACCTCCTCAGCTGCAGCCTTTAAGAGCACATTTGCTACTTTTCCTTATAAAAGGTGGACCTTGCCCACCTCCCATCTTCCCCTCTCTTCTACCACTATTGTCCCCAGGGACCGGTCTCGGCCACGGTGCCTCATTCTCTCCCCCTCTCTCCTCTCCAAATAAACCTCCTATGTGAGCCTTGTTGTATGACGCGACTTCTCTTCACAGCGTTTTTAAATTACAAGAACTTATCTCAAGAACAACATAAAATGGTTTGGGAGCTGGCACATGGGCCACTAAAGTGGTTGGCGCTTATGCTTAGGCTACTGTCTGAACGAGATCTTTATGTTGAGGGCAAGGGTTCTAGAGTTCACTTCTCGGCCACACACCTTCCTTTTTTCTGTCATTCAGCTTCCTGTTTTCTAAATTGGTCACATAAAAGCCAGGCATGAGGGTCAAGAGGTAGCTGGGTAGTTAAGAGCCCAAGTTCAGTGTTGGCGAGATGGCTCAGGGGTTAATAGCACCGGCTGCTCTTCCAGAGGTCCTGAATTCAATTCCCAGCACCACATGGTGACTCATAACCATCTATATGAGATCTGGTGCCCTCTTCTGGTGTGCAGACATACATGCAGACAGAACACTAAATACATAATCAATCAATAAATCTTAAAAAAAAAAAAAAATCCAAGTTCAATTCCCAGCACCCACATGACAGCTCACAACAGTTATGCAAATCAAGAACTCAAGTCCTGGAGGATCTGACGCCCTTTTCTGACCTCCAAGCATACATATAGTACATACATGTATGCAAGACACCCATACACATAAAAAAAATTAATCCAAAAATAAATTACAAGAAAAAAGCCACGAGTGGTGGGAGGGCAAGCCTTTTATCTGAGCCTTCAAAAGGCAGAGGCAGGCAGGCCTGCACGTTTGAGAGCCTCATGTATGAAGCGATTTTCCAAGCCAGCTGTTGCTATATAGTAAGACCTGATAATAATAATAAGTCATGTAAAATAGTGTATGTGGCCTGTGATAGGGCTCAGAGGTAAAGCGATTGCTGCCAAGCCTGATGACTTGAGTTCGATCCCCAGGATCAACAAGGTGGAACCGACTCTCACAAGTTGCCCTCTGACCTCCACACACATTAAATGAGTGTGATAAGTTTTCAAATAATGTGTTACACCTGGAAGCAGAATGCAAATAATTTGCTCTTATCGTCCCACTCCCAACCCAGCGCTTGACCCAGGCACTAAGCCCCTGTTTTTGAGTTTTTGAAAGTGTGAGAAAGAAGAAACACATGAATGCACCTCTTAGTGAGCCGACTTCAGGCCAGGTCAAGGGATAGGAAAGAGATTTACCTGGTTTAAAGAAGAGAGATTAGGGGAGACGGGGCGGGGCGGGGAGGGGGCCCAGACACTGGACAAAGGCGGTGAGATGGAACCTTCCTGACCCCGCAGCAGGAGAATGGCGGTCTTTGCCCGCCTGCTGGAGCGTCTCGGGTGGTTCGCTCGAGCTCAAGAGGCAGCAGAGCAGGAGGCAGAGGTGGAACACAAGGTCCCCGGCGAGCCTAGGGGTCTCCTGGAGTCGCCCCGATGCTCGCAAAGGCTACACGGGGGTGCGGCGGCTGCACCCGGCCTGCGCTTCGGGGCGAGTGCGGTGCAGGGCTGGCGCGCGCGCATGGAGGACGCGCACTGCGCTCGACTGGCTTTGCCCGGGCTGCCGTCGGGTTGGGCTTTTTTCGCAGTCCTGGATGGCCACGGGGGAGCACGGGCTGCACGCTTCGGAGCGCGCCACCTCCCAGGTCACGTGCTGGGGGAGCTGGGTCCCGCGCCCCGAGAGCCGGAGGACGTGTGCCAGGCTCTGCGTAGCGCCTTCCTCCGCGCAGATGCGCATCTGCGCTCGCTCTGGCCCCTCAGCGACCCCGGCGGCTCGACGGCAGTGGTGCTGCTCGTGTCCCCGCGCTTCCTCTACCTGGCACATTGCGGGGACTCGCGCGCTCTGCTGAGCCGATCGGGCTCCATGGCTTTCTGTACCGAGGACCACCGTCCTCACCGGCCTCGGGAACGCGAGCGTATCCATGATGCTGGTGGCACCGTTCGTCGCCGGCGTGTTGAGGGCTCCCTGGCCGTGTCCCGAGCCCTAGGCGACTTCGCCTTCAAACAGGCACCCGGGAGGCCTCCTGAGCTGCAGCTCGTGTCAGCTGAGCCCGAGGTGGCTGCGCTGGCACGCCAGGCCGAGGACGAGTTCGTGTTCCTGGCCTCCGATGGCGTGTGGGACGCCCTGTCTGGTGCGGACCTGGTGGGGCTGGTGGCGTCGCGCCTCCGTCTGGGCTTGGCGCCAGAGCATCTCTGTGCTCAGCTGTTGGACACGTGTCTATGCAAGGTCCTGGGGCCACTGCATGTGGGGAGGAGGGGGTCTTTTATGATAAGGGGTGGGGCCGAGCTAGAGGGTGTACTAAGGGGCTTGGGATCCAGAGCAAGGATGCTTCGAACCCATGATGAAGCATAGTACATAGGCACAGATAGCTAAGTGGCAGGGATTTAAGAGAAGGGGCGTGGCCTCTAAGAATAGAGTCCAAGCTAGGATTTCAGGCCCTCCTGAGATGTATCCAAAATAGGAAGATCCCCTTAAATAGGAAGAATTTAAAAGACTTTGGACTGGCTTTTTTTTTTAAGTTTAATTTATTTAATTGCACTACATACTGTATTCTGTGTGCGTGTTCATACATCACATGTGTGTAGGTCAAAGAACATCTTATATTAGTCAGTTCTCTCCTTCCATCATATGGGTCCTGGGGATCAAACTTAGGTTGTCAGGCTTTGTGGCAAGCCTCTTTTCCCACTGACATCTTGCTGGTTCGTGGCTGCTTTCTTTAATAAAGCATGGTGGCTATGATCTGTAATGGGAATGGTCCGAGAGATGGGTCCGGATGGAAGAGAGAGCTTGGATGAAATAGTAAGATTGGCGCGGGGGACTCCCAACACCAGGACTGCTGGGAAAGCCATGCTCTCAAAGGCGTGGAACCCTGGGAAGGTTTTTGACTCTCCCACCAGGCTTCTCTTTCTTCACCTTATCCAGGGAAGTTTGGATAACATGACTTGCATGGTGGTCTGCTTCCCAGGGGCCCCCAGGCCTTGTGAGGAGGCAATCAGAAGGGAGATGGCTTTAGACACAGCCCTGAGCCACAAAGTTGCCGGTGAGCAGTCTTCAAATGGCCAGTGGGAGGGGCGGTTGGCAAGTATGGGCTCTCTACTCACCTCCTCCTCAGAGCTGTATTCCTCCGCTCAGGAACCCCCATGCCTAAACACAATTTTCAGGACCCTGGCATCAGAGGACATCCCAGGCTTGCCTCCCGGAGGAGGGCTCCATAGCAAGTGAGTTGGAGTGAGGGGGGATGAGGCAGGGTGACAGGACCAGATCTCCTCTTCAGGGCTTCCCTATGCTCTCTAGGGCCACTGTCATTGCCGAAGCTTACTCAAAACTTCGTCAGACCTCAGAGGAATGTCAAGAGGTAAGGCTCTGTCTCTTTGGGTCCCTCCTCAACCTGCGCTACAACCCTGCCTGCTGACCACACCCCTGCCACTCTGGCAAGGACATGGCCACCAAGCTCTGGCTCTGACCCTAGTCTAGACCTGTGCTGCTGTTTTAATATTCTTTATAAGTTTTACCCTTTTTATTTATGTGTGTTGGGGGTGTATATATGTGGGCGTGTGTGCCACGTTGCACTTATGGAGACCTAAGAACTACCCCCTGGAGTCAGTACTCTCCTTCTACCATGTGGATCCCAGGAACTGACCTCACATCATTAGGCGTGGAGACAATTGTTTTTGCCTGATAAGTAGCCTCACAGCCCCTTTAAATTTTGGAGGGGTATTTTTTAAATTTAAGACAGGCATAGTGGGCCGGGCGGTGGTGGCGCACGCCTTTAATCCCAGCACTCGGGAGGCAGAGGCAGGCGGATCTCTGTGAGTTCGAGGCCAGCCTGGTCTACAGAGGGAGTTCCAGGATAGGCTCCAAAACCACAGAGAAACCCTGTCTCGAAAAACCAAAAAAAAAAAAAAAAAAAAAAAAAAAAGACAGGCATAGTGTCACAGGACTTTAATCCCAGCACTTGGAAGGCAGAGGCATGGGTATCTCTGTGAGTTTGAGGCCAGCCTGGTCTACAGAGCAAGTTCCAGAACAACCAGGGCTACACAGTGAGACATTGTCTCAAAAAAAAAAAAAGGCCGGGCGGTGGTGGCGCACGCCTTTAATCCCAGCACTTGGGAGGCAGAGGCAGGCGGATCTCTGTGAGTTCGAGACCAGCCTGGTCTACAAGAGCTAGTGCCAGGACAGGCTCCAAAACCACAGAGAAACCCTGTCTCGAAAAACCAAAAAAAAAAATAAAATAAAATAAAATAAAATAAAGGGCCATATGTATATATGAATCGGTGGTGGAATACTTCCCTAGAATGTCCAAGGCCCTTGGTTCACTCCTCAGTGCCTCAAAAACAACAGATAAGAGCAAACGAGATGCTCAGTGGGTCACAGTACCTACTGTTCTTCCAGAGGACCCGTGGACCACAGCTGCAGCTCCCGCACTCCCGAGTGAGGAACTCAGGGGAGTGAGTTGAAGTCACCCTGGAAGACATGTGACCCTGTTAAAAAAAATGAAAGAAAGAAAAAGAAGGGGGAGGGTTCTGCCGCTCTCAGTGGCCTCTGCACACATGAAATGTACAAATGCAAAACACCCATATACTTAACATTCTATTTATTTAGTTTTTTTTTTTTTTTTTTTTTTTGAGACAGGGTTTCTCTGTAGCTTTAGAGCCTGTCCTGGAACTAGCTCTTGTAGACCAGGTTGGCCTCGAACTCACAGAGATCTGCCTGCCTCTGCCTCTCGAGTGCTGGAATTAAAGACATGTACCACCACCACCCAGCAAAATTCAAATTGTTTTTCATTTTTAAAAAGAAAAACAAGCCAGGCAGTGGTGGCACATGCCTTTAATTCCAGCACTTGGGAGGCAGAGGCAGGCGGATCTCTGTGAGTTCGAGACCAGCCTGGTCTACAAGAGTTAGTTCCAGGACAGGCTCCAAAACCACAGAGAAACCCTGTCTCAAAAAACCAATAATAATAATAATAATAAAAAGAAAAACAAAATGGGGTAGAGAAGGCTTCTAGAAGGTTGAGGGGGTGCTGACAGGCAGCTTCACCCTCCCCCACGTTTTGTCTTACAGAAGAGGTAAGATGGTGTGGAAACCACTAGCACCCATTCAACCCTTGACTTGAACTCAGACCTCACAGCGGCTATCCTCTGGGGACCATCTGCATAGCTCAGGGGAAATCTGTGCTTCCCTACATGAGAGGCAGAGGAAGGATGGCCAGCCATGGAGGAACCTAGAATCTTCATTTCCCCTCTCGTACTTCCCCCACACGAGTCTCATGAGGGGGGAACTCCACCGTCACCCAACAGTGACAAAGAAAAAAAAAAGCGTGGTTCCTTTTTTTTCACCCTTAATATTTAAAGCTAAACAGATCTTAAGTGATTCATGTATAACAGTCTTTCTGTTTTTTTAAAACCTGTTCTATAAGGAAGTGGTAAGAGATCTGAATATTAAATTTTTTGAATCAATAAAGCAGTTCCAAGTGCATCCCCTTTCTTTGTTGTTTTCTTTTAATTATTCCTATTTGTTTTGTGTTTATGTGTGTGTGGAAGCTCATGCCACAGCAGGCACACAGCGGGTAGAGGAAACCTCTGAGGAGGTGGTTCTGGGGATGAACTCAGGTCCTCAGGATTGGCAGTAAGCTCCACTGCTGAGCCAACTTGCTTCTTTTGTTTTCTCCCCCCCGCCCCCCCCCCCCCGCGTTTCCCTTTCAGGCATTTGTTTATTTTTCTGTATAGGTGCGTTTTGCCTGCATTTATCGACATGTATTGCATGTTGTGCCTTGTGCTGGCAGAGGCCAGAAGAGGGCATCAGATCCCCTCTGACTGGATTTACATAGCGTTGGGAACTGTACCAGGATGCTAGGAACCAAACCAAATTCCTCTGCAAGACCAGTAAGTTCTCTTCTTTCTCTTCTTTGCCGAGCCATCTTGCTGGCGACCCTTTAGTTTTTGTTTTGACCATTTCAGGAGAACCTTGAACCAGAAGCCTTCCTGCCTTAGCCTCTCAGGTGCTGAGGCCACAGGAACACACTGTTTCTTCCAGTTCCATGATTTCTTTTCTCCTTTCTTTCTTTTTCTCTTTCCTAATTAATTAATTTATTTATTTTCAAGACAGGGTTTCTGTATAGCTTTAGAGCCTGTCCTGGAACTCGCACTGTAGACCAGAGATCCACCTGTCTCTGTACCTCCTAAGTGCTGGGATTAAAGGCAAGTCATGCGCCACCACCATCTGGCTCAGTTCCACATTTTCTTATAAAAAGTGGCTTGTTGCCAGGCATGATGACACCAGTTTGTGATTCCAGTACTTCCAGGATTGATGCAAAGATGATCCAGGAGCTCAAGACCCTCGCTAGCCACATATGGAGTTTGAATTGCACGAGACCCTATCTCAAAAAAAAAAAAAAAAAAGTCGGGGAGGCTCATTGGTTAAGAGTGCTTGCTGCACAGTCATGAATGAGGACCTGAGTTTAAATTCACATAAGCAGACACCCTGAAAATGCCTGTAATTCCAGCTCCAAGAGATCTGACACCCTCTCTGACCTCCATAAGCGAGCAGGTGCATGCACCACCACACACTCCTGTATTTACGCCCGATATATCAGTCAATTAAATTAAAAATTAAAAAGTGCACACCTTTAATCCTAGCACTCTGAAGGCAGAAGCAAGTGGATTTGTGAGTTCACGGTCAGCCTGGCCTTCAGAGTGAGCTCCAGGACAGCCAGGGCTACGTAGAGACACCCTGTCTCAGAAACAAAACAAAAAAGTGATTTTCTTAGTCCCTGGTCAGCAAATGTGCAGTGAACAAGTGCTGTCTCATCAAACCCCGTGCATAGCTGGGAGCCAGCCCAGTGCACTGAGATCAGGAGGTCCAGTGCAGCCGACTACCCTGTTTGGGGAGACAGCACACAGGGGGACTAAAAAGTAGAGTCATCAGGAAACAATACAGGGAATAAGAGGAGAAAATGACCAAGGAGGTTCACTTGACATTAATTTTTCTTTTTTCTCAAAATCTTCGGCTGGGTAGATGGCTCAATAGATACCACCAAGACTGACAGCCTGAGTCTGATAACCCGGAACCCACGTGGCGGAGGTCAGAGGATGACTTGTGGGCATTGATTCTCTCCTTCCACCATGTTGGTCTCAGGAATTGGACTCATATCCTTGGGGTCAGCGGCAAGTATATTTACCTGTTGAGCCATCTCTGTGGTACTGATTTTATATTCTAAAGGTGCTGTAGGAAAAACATGTGAGCCCCGGGAGGTGGGTGGCACACTCCTTTAATCCCAGCACTCGGGAGGCAGAGGCAGGTAGACCTCTGTGAGTTTGAGGCCAGCCTGGTCTATAAGAGCTAGTTCCAGAACAGCGAGGCTGATTACACCTTGCAAAACAAAAAACGGCTCAGTGGTTAAGAGCACTGGCTGCTCTTCCAGAGGACCTGGGTTCAATTGTGGCAGCTCAGAGCTGTCTGTAACTCCACGATCTGACACCCTCACACAGACATACATGCAGGCAAAATGCCAATGTACAGAATAGTAAATAAATTATTTTTAAAAAGGCAAACAATAAAAAAGATGCTTGGGGCTGAGCATGTGTCTGAGTGGTATCGTCTTGTTTCATGAGCTGAAGGCTTGGGCTGTGTCTCCCAGAAGTGCTGCGTGTGCACACACACACAAGTGGAACAAGACTATGCCTACTATGCTTAAAGGGATTCCACCAGGACTTTTTGTCTGCACCTGTCCGTGTGTGCAGGTGGCCATGTGCAAGTGTGTGGTTAGAGGTCAGTCACTGCAGGAACATTTTCCTTGACTGTCCTTAGCCTTATTTTAGAGATAGCGCCTCTCCAAAGCTGGATGTCATTGATTCAGTTGGCCAATGAAGCACAAGGATCTTCCAAGTCCTGCTGGCCCAGGGCTGAGGGGTTCAGAGCTCTACTTTTAGATGGGTACTGTGGACCCCAGACTAGTCCTCGGGATGCAGAGCAGGCACTTCACAATGTACCCGTCTTGCCAGCCCTGCTAATGAGACTTTCATAGAGAAAGTGTGCTAGCTCTTGCTCCGGTGCAGGTGGTACAGAGCTTGGCCCTTCCCACTTCACAGATGGGCAAACGGGGGAACTCACATGCAACCGGGTTCTCCCTTGGTTGTAACTGTTGTCCCAGACTGGCCTCTAATTCACTGAGATCTGCTTTTGCCTCTGCCTCCTGAGAGCCAGAATCAAAGGTGCAAAACTGGCTTATTTGTGTTTTATATTTTCAAAAGATTTACTTGTGTGAATTTTAATTATGTATGTGTGTGGAGGGGCGCACACGTGTGTTTGTCTGTGTGGGGTATGTCCACGAGTGCAGTGCCCTGGAAAGGCAGAGACCTAGGATACCCTAGAACTGGAATTACAGGCAGTTATGAGTCTTGTGAGTGCTGAGAATTGAACTGGGGTCCTCTGGAAGAGTGGCAAGTGTTTGTAACTGCTGAGCCATCCCCACACCCATTTTGTGTTCTGAAATATGCAACCTCAGATGACTTTGAACACTCTACAACCCTTTGAGTTGGCCTTAGACCCGCGATTCTCCTGCCTCTGTCTCCTGGTTTGTGGCACCACAGCTAGCTGACTAGATTTTTCAGTAGACAATTAGACGAGTTTGGCGTGAATGAAAGAGGTTCTTGCAGGTGAAGGCCAGCAAGGAGCGAGCATCGAGGAAATGGACTGGCTAAAGGCCACATGGGTTTGATTCTCCGTGAGCCATCGGGGACCCAAACAAGACTATCACAGGCTGAACCCATTCCCCACCTCCATGCCTCAGTTTCCCAATTTGTAAGGCAGGAACTGGTGCTTTCCTGAGGTTAACGCTATTCACCCTGCCAGGTGGAGCTCTATGGGAGGGGCGTGTCCACATGATGATGATGTAACCCTGGGTGGGGCCTATGGGACTCACTGCGGAAGCCTTGGAGGGTGTCTGGGCTCCACTTAGCCCGGGTGTGTGGGGGGAGGGGTCCTCAAGAGGAGGGTCTTTGGGCCTCTGAGCCTACGGGGTTGCTGGGACGATCCTACTGTCTTCCGTGGGTGAAACTAAACAGTAGCTGAGCACCAGTGGGGAGCAGATTAAGGGGTCCCATCCCTACTCCTGTGCATCTAGTCGATCCCCACCTTCACCCCCGCCCCCACCCCAGCCGCGACCCGGCGGCGGTGAGTCAGCGGCCCCGCCGCGCCCCCTCGCTCACTTCCTCCACACCTTCCCCGGGAGGGTGGGGGGCGGCGAGGGGTGGGGCCCGGCCTGAGAAGCGGGATCTGGGGAACACGGAACTTGCCAAAGTGTTACTTAAAGGTGGAAATTGAAGCGATCCCTTGCTTAACCAGGGAGCCTCCCCGCCCCCACCCCAAACTGAGCAGAAGTCCACGGAGCGAGCAAGACGCGAAAACCTGCACCCCCAGATCTATACCTAAGAATTCAATAGTGGAGACAGCTAGAGATCAAAGAAAGGCCCCTTCTCTTCCATCACACTTCCCATTCCAACTCGGGGGTGAGGCTCAGGGTGCACCCCCACGCCACCAAGCTGGGGAAGGAGTGCAATTGCGGAAGCCGAAGGTTCCGCGTTGCCTTTTAAACGCTCTCCATCCCCCGCCTGGAGGTGTCCACGGCCCCTTTAAGGCGCGGGGCATTGTGGGTGCGGGGAGTGGAATTTTGGAACGAAATGTAGCAAAGAGAGTACAGTAGTAAGAGTAACCGCGTAGGTGCTGTCGGCCGAGGGGGTGCGCCGGAGAGGTCCGGACTTTCCACCCCGCTTACCAACGCTGGGGATCTCAGTCCAGCAGAGCACCAGAGGGAGGAGGCGCCCGAGGACCCGCCCCGGCCCGGTCCACGTTCTCCCCAGGAAGCTGGACTCTATGGGGCGGGACCCCGAGAGACACTGAGCAGAACCTGGAGCCAGCCCCGCACCCCTGCACTTCTAATCAGGGGCGCCCCGGGAGCACTCCCCGTGGGCGCGCCGCCCGCCCTCCGCGCAGCCATGAGGTGAGCCCCGAATCCCCCAGCCCGGTTCCATGCCAGCTCGGCGCCCCGCCTTTGTCCCCCTCACCCCAGCTCGTCCAGGGCTGGATTTAAGGGGCACCGGGCTTTGGGCGTCCCAACTCTGAGCCGATGCCTCCTGGAGCGATCTGTAAATATCGACACCCACTTTCTCCGCACTACTCCCCAAAGGCTTGAGGCGGCGCCGGCTGAGGTTCTTCTGGTGGCTTTCAGGTTTAGGGACGCTCTCGGGACTCAGAATTTGAAGACTTTTGAGGGAGCACCTCCGAGTTGGCCGATAGGTAGAACCATCCGGTTTAAGCGGGACTCACAGTTACCGCCCCAAACTCAAGTCCAGGTCTTGGGGAGGTTGTGGGAGGCTGCCTTGAGAACCCGAGCCCTGAAACTCTGAACCTCGGGTAGTGGTCTTCGGACCCCTGCGTCTGGAGCGCTGGATGAACGTCTTGGAACGGGACCGCGGTCCTTAACTTCGGGGTTACTTCTTGATGCCTCTAAATTTGGGGGACACGGAGATTCTCCTGTGGAGGGGGTTTGCGAATCTGACCCACGGACCTGGAGGGTCTGGATGGGACTTCTCTCCCGCTAGGTACCCCAGCTGGGTCCTAGGGCCCGGGAGCACTCCAGGCCCAGGACGGCTCTGCCTCCCGCCCCCCTCCGCACCTGGCGGCTCGGGTAGGAGGGGGCGCGGCAGCTGGGGGAGGGGGGCCTTTGTCTTCCTGACTCACCTGTCGAGACAGCTGGTGTGGGGGGCGGGCCCCCGAGTGAGCACTGTGGGCCAGCTGCTTTCCCCACATCACGGCCCCTCCCCCTGGGCTCTCAATGTCGCCCGGTGTCACCCCCTTTCCCCAAGCCGTGGGATTGGAGGAGGGGGCGCTGGAAAGCGTCAAGGTCACAGCCTTCTCCCTCAGGAACCCAGGTTTACCAGCTTCTTCCAGCTCTCTTCTCTGGAATTTAATCCTGGGGGTGAGGGAGACCTAGGGATTTAATTTATTTATTTTTTTAATGACTTCTCTGGACGTGCCCTGAACTCCAGGGCTCACCTGAGGGCGGGGCCTGAGCCGGCAGAGGCCTCCCGTCAGCGCCCCCATAATCTCTCCCTTGGGGCTACATCTTGACAATACTATCTCCCTTCCTCCACTTTGGCTGGGACTTCCTGCCCCAAAGCCCCTGGCTAGGGGAGGAGTCTCCTGGGGACATTTTGGGCTTAACCCCCCGTGTGCACATCCTCCACTCTTGCCCTCTGACATCAGGGTGACTTTCCTGTCTAGGACCCTGAGCGAGGACCCCTCCCACCCTCACACGTCTGTTCCTTGGTATGTGGGAGTGTTGGGATCTGGAGCTAGAAGGGACATCGAGACACCCTGGAGACTTCCCGTCTGTCCTTCCCTCCCCCACGGGAGTGCTGTCCCCCGAAAGGGGGTCAGTTCCTTCACTCGTTCCCCCCCCTTCTTCTGCTGCCCCCAGTCCCGCCCCTCCCCCACCCGTTTCCGGTCCCAGGCCCGGTGGAAGGCGGATGGCGGATGTCCGAGTTAGTGCCGCCTCACTCGCTGAGACCGTAAAAGGGCAGGAGCAACGTCTAGGCCGGCCCCCTGCACCCCCACCCCCAGCCCCAGTCCTCCCGAAGCCCGCCCCCCTCTGGCTGTGACAAACCTCCCTCCACTGAGGGTGGAGGGTCCTGGGCTGTCACTTTAATCCTAGGACAACTAGGAGTAAAAGAAAGTGCAGGAGACCCATCTCCTATTTTCAGCTGGGTAAACTGAGGCCCAGAGACTGAGAAACCTGGGTCCAGGGTCCTCAGAGGTTCTTGGGCTGCGTTGGGGAAGAGGGCGGACTGGTTTGACTGGAGACAACCCTGGGGGCAGTGGGAAGGGAGGTAGCTGAGATGGAAAATTACAAGATATGGTTCTTTTTCTCCCAGTTTGACAAATATTTGTCGAGTGTCTGCTGCATCCGGGAGCTGGAAAGGCAGAGCAGGGGTCAGAGGTCTGAAGGCTCTTGGGCAGACAGAGTTCTGAAAGCATTTGGGTTCATTCAATAACAGAAGCAGCAACTGTTATTTTATTTTGAAATGATGAGGCGGGTTCAGCCACACGTCTTTGTGCCAGGCGCTGTAATATGGGGCTGATTCCATTTTAAACCTCCACCATAGTTAAGTGTGATGCTAGTGCAAGCTTGTGTCCTGGTCTTGCCCCCATTTTACAGGTAGTAAAACAGAGGCACAGAGACATTAAGGAAATGACCAATTAAAGTTTAGCAGTTTGGGAGTTCAGTGCGGTGACTCATGCTTGTAACGGTAGCACTTGGAGGGCAGCTTGGGCTACTGAGTCCTTGTATCAAAAGTAAATATATAAAAATCAAAGAATTTGGGAGGTGGTAATGTTTGAATTTGTGCCTGGGACTGTCTAAGTCTAGTGGTATTATAGAAAAAGGAAAATAGAATCTTTGTGCAGGGCTTTTGTTTTGTACAAGTAACACACTTTTACGATTAAATAAACATTTCCCCCTAAGTCATCCTCTGCTATGGAGCAAGTTTGAGGTCAGCGTGGGCTACAGAGGAAGTAGGTTCTTGGTCAGTATGGGCTGCACTGAGCCTGTTACAATAAATCAACCGCCTTTACCATCCTTTTCACTTAGGAGAAACTGGGGGAGGCCTGGACGGAGGGAGTAAAATGAACCCCCCAAAACTCCATACAGAATGTGACCTGCTTCAGGATGGTTGTAAGCAGCAAAGGGAAGGGCCAGACTGAATGAGGAAGGTGCCCGCCCTTGGTCACCTCTGTCCCCTCCACCTTAGGACTCCCAACTGTGGGGTGGGGGTTCAGTTGCAGGGTTGTGGGTTCAGGCCTCTGTTGACCCCTTTTATTTTTATAACAGACTCAGTGAGTTGGGGATTCTCAGGCTGGAGGGAGACGGAGGGTGGGATCGGGGACTGGCTGCCCAGGGAGGACAGAGACCCCGAAAGAAATTGCAGTCACTCACCCTGCCATCCTCCGTCCATGCCGAGTTCCTAGCTGTGTAATTTTCTGTTCTGATTTTTTTTTTTCTTAGAAAAAAAAGTTGTTTGTTTTTACATTTCTTTATTTTGGTGAGGGTGTGTGTGTGAGGGATGTGGAATTTAGAAACAGCTATGTGAGTCGCGTCTCCTTCCATCCACCATGTGGCTGCTGGGAATCTAACTCCGGTCCTCAGTCGTCGGGGTTGGTAGCAGTCACCTTTACCACTGAGCCATCTTCCCAGCTTTCCACCTCCCAAGAGCTGGGATCACAGGTGTGTCCCTCTTGTGGGGATTTTCCATTGCAGCTCCTTATGGGTACAGAGTCTCGCCACGTGGCCTAGGCTGACTGACTTGAAGCCATACAAAGATCCTCCTGCCTCTGCCTCCCAGAACAAGATCCCAGGCTTATGCTGTCTAGCCCAGAATAGTTAGCCCTCCTTATTTCCTCTGCTCAAACATCGAGTCCCCAAGGATCCTTTTGGCTCCCTTCGCATCCCGAGGACCCGGAATGGCACTGGCACTTAGGAGGACTCAGCAGTTGTAAAGAGCAGACTCCACAGTAGCTGCTGACATCCGAAGGTCAGCGACAGCGCTGTTCCCAACTGGCTGCATTGAGCAAACTGATGAGCTAGACTGGGGCTAGCCTGTGACACGTGATGAAATGCAGACACAGAGGTGAAGACACTTGGCAGAGATCACACAGCTAGGGAGATAGCAAGTGAGCCCGGGAGGCTCCCATTTGAACCAATGCTTAACCTCATTGAAAGATGAGAAAACAGTGGGGGTTGATATTTTTACAAAGGCAAAGGACTGTGGCTCAAAGGGGTGCTGCTTCAAAAAAAAAGGTGGCAGCTGACACAGGCAGCTTCTGAGGTGACAAGGGCCTGAGAGGAAAACACACTTCCAAATTTTCATGCTTTTGACCTGATTCACTATTTCTTAACCTTTTCTGTTTTAAGCACTTTTTTTTTTTTTCTGGAGGCAGGGTTTCTCTGTATAACAGCCCCGGCTGCACTGGTCCACCTGCCTCTGTCTCCGGAGTACAGGGATTAAAGGCTGTGCCACCACTGCCTGGCCTGTTTGTTTGTTTGTTTGTTTTTTGTTGTTTTCCCTTAAGGTTGTGAGCCACGATGTGGGTGCTGGGAATTGAACTCAGGACCTCAGAAGAGCAGCCAATGCTCTAAACCTTTGAGCCATCTCTCCAGCTCCTGCCGGCCGGATTTTGATTTTGGTTGTGTGGTGGCGTCCGTCTGTTCTCCCCTTCCGCCAATGTGTGCTTCCGGGATTGAACTCGAGTCCTGAGGCTTGGAGGCAGCACCTTGACCATCGCGCCAGCCGTAGTCTGGTGTCTTTATCTGTGACAGGGTGGCACCGTGTAGCACAGGCTGGCCTCTCACTTGAGATTTTCCTTTGCCTCTGCCTCCTGAGTGCCGGGGTGACAAAGGATTCAGGCCCCATCCAGCTGAGGCTGGTTCTGGTTTTTGTTTTTATCTTGGACTTGAGCTGCAAGGGTGTCTCCAGCCTGCCAAGCATGAAGGATTGCTGGTGCAGATGAGGTGGAGGGCTTCTGGTGGGGACGCCATCTAGACAGGGCCGGGGATGAGCCAGGGGAGAGGGGATGCAGGAACAGAATGAAGGTTACAGCCGCGAGCCCTTGGAGCCACAGCGGACCTGGCTTTGGAGGATGAGGACACTGAGATTGGGTCTTAACAGGGTCCGGGTCTTTCTATAAGGTCATTCTTAAAGCCTCGTTGAGGGTTACCCAGCCAGCAGTGTTCTCTCTGGACCAGAGGACCACCTGGGAGGCCAAAGTGCACCTGGGTGGGGCAGTGATAACTTGGGCATCTGGCCAGAGTCTGCCCTGGGTGTGGGTGGCAGGTGTGGGTGAGGCTTTAACCCTGCCCTGCCAAGGGTGCCTGAGATCAGAAACAGTCCCTGAAGCTATGCTTGTTTCAGACGACGCCTGTAATGTGCGTAGGACACACAGCTCTGTGGTTAAGACTAGGACCTGGGAGACATCTGGCTTCAGAGCCTCGCTCTGCCACACAGGGACTGTGTGGCTATGGGTGGGATACGCAACCTCTCTGGGCCTCTCCTAGAGGAACAGCATCCATCCTGAAGGGTTACAGGGGCACAGAGTGAGACTCGGGAAGGCTCAAGGCCTGGGCCTGGCTAAAGCGCTGGTGATAGCGAAGCAGCATACATGCAAAGTTGGGTGCTAGGCGCAGTCTGCAATGCCGGGGCCTGCCAAGGGGCTTTCCCTGCTGAACTCTACCGCATGGCATCACACCCCAGACCCCAGACCCACCATTGTGGGGTGCAGTTTCTCTCCCCTGGAAACCACAAACTTCTTCTTTTGAGGAAAAAGCCTGGTGGGGGTGGGGTGGGCTTCCCCCCACTTCCCCTGTCTGGTGGGAGTAGGTGGGGCCTATGCTCCTCCCACTTCCCCTGTCTGTGTGTGTGACCTTGGCCAAGTTACTTCCTGTCTGGAGCACTAGTGCCTGCCCTGGAGGAGAACTGAACCTCCCAGGACAGGACAGGTGTATGAGGGGGAGTCTTGTGTGATGGAGATGTTCGGGGCACCCTAGTACTGGCAGTACTGAGCACTCAGCACCCCAGTACTGAGTGACAGAGTACTCAGTAGAACCATGCCCAGTCCTTTAACTAAGCTCATTCCCCCTCCTCACAGCCTTCAGGAGGTGGGGCCCATCATGTCTTCCCTGAGTGAGGAGGGGAATCAGCTCTCTGGGTCATGTGGAAGACAACTTCAGTGGGGGGGTTTGAACCCAGGTCTGTGGTGTCAGACTCCAAACCTGAGCTGACTTATCACAGCTTCGGATCCCCAGGCTGGGCCAACTATGCCATGCCATGAGGTAGGTGTTCCTTAGCTCCTGAACACACTGGTCTGTGTGGGCCTCCCTTGTGTCTCCATCCCCAGCCACAGGGCGTGACAGCGCAGCCAGGAATGTAAGCCAAATGGCTGTTTGTGCCTTGGGGAACCAGAAGGACCAGGTGGCCAGTAAAAGCAGCCCCTGGGGAAGCGCACCAGGAAGGATCCAGATCTTTCCTTTCCTCACACTTCCTGCCCTTCAGTTGCAGCTTCCTCTTCTGATCTGAGCAGAGAGCAGAGGTGGGGCTAGAGGAGGGAAACTGAGGCCAGACAGGAGCTGTTATAACCTCTCTTCTTGGTTGTCTACTAGTTCTGGCATCTCTGCCTTTTCTAGTCAACCTGTATTCGCTTTTGATTGAGACTCTGGAGGCTGAGCCCAATACCCTGAGCAAGCCGCCTGGTCCTCACCTCAAGCCTTTGGGCCCTACTTATCTCCCTTTCTGCCTCTTCCTGTGTACGGCCTGCCTGTCCATCTCTTTCCCATAGCGTCCTCCTCTGTCAGTCTGTATCTTTTTAAAATAGTACTGTGGATTCCACCAAGGGCCTTGGGAAAGCTGGGCAGACAAGCATTCTACCTCTAAGCCACACCCCAGCCCCTCACTGGGGGATTCTAGGCAGGGGCTCTACCTCTGAGCCACACCCCACCTCCTCACTGGGGGATTATATGTATAATCAGTTTTCTGTTTCTTCTTTATGGACCTAGGAGATTGACCTTGAGTCCTCAGTTTGGCGTCTGGTAACCCCCCCCCCCTTTTTTTTTTTTTTTAAATCGGCTGAGCCACCTCTCTGGGTCATGCTTTGTTCTTCTGTCTTTTCTCACTTTTCTCCATTTGGTATCTTCTGACTGTGTGTCACGCTCTGTCTGGGTTTCTGGGAGTATGTCTGTCCCCATCTCTCCGTCTCCCTCTGTATGTTCTTCCTCACATGCTTGTCACGTCCCAGAGACCCACTAGGAGAATGTGACTGGCCCTCTCTCTCTCTCCTGGCAGCGAAACGGTCATCTGTTCCAGCCGGGCCACTGTGATGCTTTATGATGATGGCAATAAGCGATGGCTCCCTGCTGGCCCTGGTCCCCAGGCCTTCAGCCGCGTCCAGATCTACCACAACCCCACTGCAAACTCCTTTCGAGTTGTTGGCCGCAAGCTGCAGCCAGACCAGCAGGTGCGGGCTCCTTCTGTCCTGTCTTCTGTCCCCCGTCTCCCTGCCACCCAGCACTTGTCACCCTCCACCAACCTGTTCCCTCTTGTAGGTGGTTATCAACTGTGCCATCATCCGGGGTGTCAAGTACAATCAGGCCACTCCCATCTTCCATCAGTGGCGCGATGCCCGCCAGGTCTGGGGCCTCAACTTTGGCAGCAAGGAGGATGCAGCACAGTTTGCAGCCGGCATGGCCAGTGCCCTAGAGGCCTTGGAAGGTTAGATGGGCAGGTGGGATGGTGCTGAGGCTCACTTGGGAGGCTGAGGCAGGAGGATTGTAACAAGTCCCAGGTGAGCCAGGATGACATAGCAAGACCCTGTGACAGATGAATAAATACATAAAATCAGATTGGGAACAGCAGTCTGTAGGTAAAGAGCTGAACTAGGCCTGGTGGCACATGCCTGTCACTAAGCCCTAAGCCAGTGGAGACGGGAGGATAGTGAGATGAAGGCCATCCTCAGCTACCCAACAAGGCAGAGACTAGCCTGAGCTATGTAAGATTCTATCTTTAAAAAGAAGTATATGTGCATATGTGTGTGTACACATGTTGGGGGGCTGGAGAGATCGCTCAGTGTTAAGAGCATTTCTGCTCTTCTACATTTCTTCTGGGTTTGATTCTCTGCACCCATGTGGTGAATGGCTCACAGTCCCTGAGGATTCTGACATCTTCTGGCCTTTGTGGGGACTCGGCACACATGACACACACACATAGCACCTATACATACAACGTTTTTAAATGGGGGTTGGGGTGAGCAGAGGGGACCCTTCAGCAGTGCAGTACAGCCTGAAGCTGCTATCCTGCCCTTTGGGGCTTGGGTCTACCTATCTAAGTCAGCTAACCCACGGATAACATGGAAATTCCCGTGAGAATTGTCCATGCCGGGTGTATGCCGAGGCGAGATAGCATGTTCGCTATGATCGTGTGCTAGACCAAGATGTCTATCTGTCCAGCCTCCACTGTGCTCCCTGTGTTGGTCACGGTGGCACGTACTTGTAATACGAGCCTTTGAGAAGGTGGAACGTGGGAGGATGGAGAGTTCTGGGCTACATAGCCAGATGTGATGTATAGCAAAGGCTCCGTGATACAGGCTTGCCTCGTGTATGCCAGGCCCTGGGTACCATCCTAGTATGAAATAAAGTCTCCCTGTGCTATTTCTACTTTTTTTTTTTTTTTTTTTTTTTTTTTTTGGTTTTTCGAGACAGGGTTTCTCTGTAGCTTTGGAGCCTGTCCTGGAACTCCCTTTGTAGACCAGGCTGGCCTCGAACTCACAGAGATCCGCCTGCCTCTGCCTCCCAAGTGCTGGGATTAAAGGCGTGCGCCACCACTGCCCGGCTATTTCTACTTCTTTAAAGGTTTTAAATTACATTTATCCGTGTAGTGTGTGCACACTGGGAGCTGGTGTTTGTGCAGAAGTGAGGACACCTGGTAGGCGTCTGTTTTTTCCTTCCACCTTGTGGACACAGGGACTGAGCTTGGGCCTTCAGGCTCAGCCACAGCTGCCTTAACCCCCATAGGCTTCTTTTTTTTTTTTTTTTTTTTTCCTTTTTTTTTAAATATTTATTTATTTATTATGTATACAATATTCTGTCTGTGTGTATGTCTGCAGGCCAGAAGAGGGCACCAGACCTCAATCCAGATGGTTGTGAGCCACCATGTGGTTGCCGGGAATTGAACTCAGGACCTTTGGAAGAGCAGGCAATGCTCTTAACCGCTGAGCCATGTCTCCAGCCCAAAGAGCTTTTTTTTTTTTTTTTTTTTTGGTTTTTCGAGACAGGGTTTCTCTGTGGTTTTGGAGCCTGTAGACCAGGCTGGTCTCGAACTCACAAAGATCCGCCTGCCTCTGCCTCCCAAGTGCTGGGATTAAAGGCGTGCGCCACCACCATCCGGCTTTTTTTTTTGTTTTTCAAGACAGGGTTTCTCTGGTTTTTTGGAGCCTGTCCTGGAACTAGCTCTTGTAGACCAGGCTGGTCTCGAACTCACAGAGATCCGCCTGCCTCTGCCTCCCAAGTGCTGAGAACAGGGGCCTTGGACTCACTAAGCAGGGGCTCTACCACTGAGCCACACTCCAGCCCCTCACTGGAGGATTCTAGGCAGGGGCTCTACCACTGAGTCACATCCCACCCCCTCACTGGGAGATTCTAGGCAGGGGCTCTACCACCGAGTCACACCCTTAGCCCCCTCAGACAGCCCTTTCAAGGTTGTGTCCTAGGCGGGCACTCTGCTTTCTGTAGAATGAAAACTGCCCAGAGGCTGAGGCGTTGGCTTCCCAGGGCCTAGTCGGTGCTGATGACCCACTCGCCCACTGTGTGTGCGTGGAGAAATGGAGAGATGCAGTCGGTAGTGCAGGCCTGTGTTCGGTTCCTCGGGCTGCAAAAGTGATCGTTCCTGCAGATTTCCAACCTGCACGGCTTAACGACTAGTGTGGCACCTCTGTGTCCCTTGGGTGTCAACAGCACCCACCTGACAGCAGCTCAGGCCCAGGGAGGCTGCTCCTTGCTGTCTCTCCTGCATGCTGCCTGCTATGGAGGGACAGAGATGGAGGGAGGGTGGAGCTGCTTCTCA
Organism: Chionomys nivalis; assembly: GCF_950005125.1. Taxonomy (NCBI): domain Eukaryota; kingdom Metazoa; phylum Chordata; class Mammalia; order Rodentia; family Cricetidae; genus Chionomys; species Chionomys nivalis. The sequence continues at coordinate 77,474,688 of NC_080087.1, read as the reverse complement.
CTGTGTGTTTCCTTTCACCTTCCAGGAGGTGGGCCTCCCCCGGCCCCAGCACCCCCTGCCTGGTCTGCGCAGAATGGCCCTTCCCCAGAGGAGGTGGAACAACAGAAAAGGTGGGGACCCTCCCTTTAGGATGTCCCATAGCTCACCAGGTTCAGAACCCTGCACTTTTGCCTTCTAGAAAAGTCCAACGCCCAAGAGTCTAGAAGCATGCAGCACTCAGACACCACTCCCCAAGCTCCTGGAGTTCAGTAAACATACTGCAAAGCTGGGCCTGGTGCCAGTATACAGGATGCTGAGGCAGGAGGATTGCCAAGAGTTTGAGGCTAGCCTGTGTTACATAGTGAATTCAGCCTGAGACCCTGTTATAGTAAACCCTTTGCCTGAAATGCTGGAGAATGCCTTTAATTCTAAGCATTTGAAAGGCAGAGGCAGGCCGGTCGGCAAGTCAGACTCCACACTGGCCTACAGAGTGCATTCCAGGCTAGCCAAGGCTACCCAGTGAGACCCTGTCTCAGTAGAAAAAAGAAAAAAACTGCCACCCCCGCATCCAAGAATCTGATAAGTGAATGCACCATTCTGGTGCCCCCGACTCCACACTGGGGTTCCACAGCTTTCTGAAACCTTTGGCCACTTTGTAATCAGCTGGAAAGAATGCTTGCACCCAGGCCCCGCTGGTGCCTCCTGCTTCCCGTTCTCATCCTTCCCTCCCTGGGCCCTCGGAAGACATATGTAGGAGGCAGGCACTGGCCTTGCTGGTGACCTACCTCTCAGCGAGGAACCAGAGGCTTCTGGCCCCATGGTTAGCCTGGCCTGGGCGCTGAAGGAAGCTTCTTTTCCCCTGCACAGGCAGCCTGAGCACATGGAGCGCCGGGTCTCCAATGCAGGTGATGACTCAGCCGCTGGGTCGTGGGGACCTCCCTGGAGGACCGGGTTGGGCAGGCTGGACAAAGAAGAAGGCTTCTCTCTCCGCAATGCTGTTGTGTATTTATTGCAGGAGCCCCACCTACTCCTCAAGCTGGGGGTCCCCCTCCACCTCCAGGACCTCCCCCGCCTCCGGGTCCCCCTCCACCCCCGGGTCTGCCCCCCTCAGGGGTATCTGCTGCAGGTCATGGAGCAGGGGGAGCCCCACCCCCTGCACCCCCACTCCCTACAGCTCAGGGCCCCAGTGGTGGGGGTTCCGGAGCCACGGGCCTAGCTGCTGCCATTGCTGGAGCCAAACTCAGGAAAGTAAGCAAGGTGAGCCGCTGGGAGTGCTGGGAGATGAAGCCCTGAGGGGACAATGGGCAGTAGTCAGAGTCCCCTAAAAGGTGTCACAAGAGAGCTGGGATGTGACCTGGCCTGCCTTTAAAGTCCTCTCCCCCTTTTCATTCCTACAGCAGGAGGAGGCCTCTGGGGGGCCCTTGGCCCCCAAAGCTGAGAGTAGTCGAAGCACTGGTGGGCTCATGGAAGAGATGAACGCCATGCTGGCCCGGAGGTGAGTCTGGGTTCCTCAGAAGACAGCCACACGTGACAGTTTTGGGGTGCTGATGGTACCCCTCCCTCTCATGGGTAGCCCATGCAGAACCCCATCCTCTGCCTCTCAGGCTTGAGTTCTAGGATGGCCCAGCTGTACCTGGCTTCTTTGTTTCTTTGGGTGGCAGTCCTGCCTGCCTATGACAGCCATGTCTGGGACACAGTGCTGGAGACTGTCCTCCTCTGAGGTGGCTCACAGGTCCCTGACTCAGTGCTACAACCCTAGGCGATTCCCCTTAAATGTTCCGGAAGCTCGGGTTCTTAAGAATCTCAGCTTGCTGATCTAGAAACCTTCTCAGCCTTACAGTTCTTATGATTTCCAGACATGAGAATTATAGGAAACCCCTCCAAATTCTAGAGGAACAGTGTGTAAGCTGAGTATTTTTATATATATATATAAAATGTTTGTTTGTTTGTTTGTTTTTAATTTTTTGAATTTTACTTAATGCACATTGGTATCTTGCCATGGGTGTCAGGTCCCTTGGAACGAGAATTCTGGACAGTTGTGAGCTGCCATATAGGTGCTGGGAATTGAACCTGGGTCCTCCGGAAGAGCAGCCAGTGCTCTTACCCACTGAGCCATTTCTCCAGCCCCCTAAAATGTTTTATATATATATAAAAGTTATTTATTTTTATTTAACGTGCATTGGTGTTTTGCCATGGGTATCAGGTTCCCTGGAACTGGAATTACAGACAGTTGTGAGCTGTGTGTAGGTGCTCATTCAGTTCACAATTTGAATCCGGGTCCTCTGGAGGAGCCATCTTCCCTTAAGTTGTTGACTTTTCCTCATCGTCTGTATGAGTTTTCCCTCGGCACCCGGCACCCGGCACCCGGGAGGAGTCATTTCTCACCTTTCACCATGTGGGTTCTGGGAATCGAACTCATGTTATCAGGCTTGGCAGCAAGCACCCTTAAGCACTGAACCATCCCACTGACCATAGCAGGATTGTTGTTGCTGGGATTACAGGCTTGTGCCATGCTGTTTCCATCTGTCTTTGTTTAAGACACTATGTAGACCAGGCTCGACTTTGAAGTCAGAGATCTGCCTGGAGCTCCCCCCCCCCGCAAAAAAAAATTACTACATTTATTCTCAGTGTGTGTGTGTGTGTGTGTGTGTGTGTGTGTGTATGTGTGTGTTTATTTATATGTGTGGTTACAGATTTGGAAGTTAGAGGATAACCTGCAAGATTTAGTTCTCTACTTTCTTTTTTCTTTTTGGTTTTTTGAGTTTCTCTGTATATCTTTGACGTCCTGGAACCCACTCTGTAGACCAGACTGGCCTCAAACTCAGAGAGATCCGCCTGCCTCTGTCTCCCAAGTGCTGGGATTAAAGGCGTGTGCCACCCTGCCTGGCTAGTTCTCTACTTTCAACTTTACATGAGTTCCTAGGGTTAAGCCAGGTGATCTGGCTTAGTGGCAAGTAGCCCTATCCACTGAGCCATCTTGCAGGCCCCTTCTTAGCTTCAGATTACCCTGGAACATAGCAGTGGGAAGGGTGCTGTTGAGTAGCAGAGCGTGAACTGTGGCTTGTTCTTGCTTGCCCCTCTGCAGAAGGAAAGCCACACAGGTTGGGGAGAAGCCCCCCAAAGACGAGTCGGCTAGTGTAAGTCGGGGACTCTTCCTGCTCTATATTCTTAAGATGTACGCTCTCTCGGGCAGGGAGGAGGTGTGACAGGGTTGTTCTGGCTTTGGACCTGGAAGAGGAACATTGGCATATAAAGGGTGGCTTATGACACTTTTATTTACCGCCAGCAGGAGGAGCCAGAGGCCCGGGTCCCCGCCCAGAGTGGTGAGTGACAGCCCTGTCTAACCATAGAAACTACAAATCCCATGGTGCATTATTCCTGCTTTGAAAGCATTTGCATCAGAAAGTTGTGAAAATAATACTTGGGGATTGTAGTTTTCTAAAATAGTTCTTTGACCTAGTGGGTTGGGTGGTGGTATATTGAGGGGAGGCAATGATTACCTCTGAGCTTTCTGATTTGTTGCTTCCCCCATCCACCCAGAACCTGTGCGCCGACCCTGGGAGAAGAACAGCACAACCCTGCCAAGGTAGGCCATCCGTATTGGGTATCTACCTCTCAAAAAAGTTGAGCTTTTCCCTTGTACAAGGGAGAACATGCCGGGTGGTACATGCGTTTAATCTCATTACTCAGGAGGCAGAGGCAGGCGGATCTCTGTGAGTTTGAGGCCAGCCTGGTCTACAAGAGCTAGTTCCAGGACAGGCTCCAAAGCTACAGCGAAACCTTGTCTCGAAAAACCAAAAATAAAGAATAAAAACAAGGAGGAACACACCGTGACCCCTAGACCAGGAAAGGGGAGCAGTGCGCCTTTAACCTCAGTCTGCTTCATACCCACTCTTCCAGGATGAAGTCTTCCTCTTCTGTGACTACCTCCGAGGCCCACCCCCCTGCCCCCAGCTCCAGTGATGACTCTGATTTGGAGAGAGTGAAGCAGGTAGCTTGGGGAAACAGCTCTCTTGATGCTGAGAGACAGACCTGGGTCCAGAGTGGTTCTAGAGAAGGCTTAGAGACCTCAGTCTGCCAGTCTGAAAAGGGAGATGGTGGGTGGGCCCCTGGGGGGGAGAAACACCGATTTCTAGTGCCTGTCTCTCACTGTGAGTACCCAGACTCCTCAGTTCAGTGGCTCCAGCTATCCACCTCTCGTCGGAGTTGGCAGGAGACTATGCACATTTGGCAAGCTTCTTACTGGATGTTCTGCTGCAATCAAAGATCTAGATTCTCCTATACAACATCCCCATCATTTTGTGACCTTGGCAATTTGTGTCAAAGGATGAAGGTGGGAAGGGTTGTGGAACCAGCTTCCTGTCTTTTTAGTCAAGAAGAAAGGGAGAGAGGGAACCCTGCTTAGCAGAATGCCTAGAATCCCCCAGTGAGATGCTGGGGTGTAGCTCAGTGGTAGAGCCCCTGCCTAGAATCCCCCCTCTGGGGGTGTGGCTCAGTGGTAGAGCCCCTGCCTAGAATCCCCCAGTGAGGGGCTGGGGTGTGGCTCAGCAGTAGTATTAGGTAGCATTCAAGATGCCCTAGGGGGGCTGGAGAGATGGCTCAGCGGTTAAGAGCACTGACTTCTTTTCCAGAGGACCCGGGTTCAATTCCCAGCACCCACATGGCAGCTCACAACTGTCTGAAGATCCAGTTCATACCAATGCACATAAACTAAAATTAAATAAACTATAAGAAATATTAAAAAAAAGATGCCCTAGGTTCTACCTGGTTATGAGGGCTCAGTAGCTAGAGGTGCTCCTGCAGATCTTGACGACCTAAGTTCCATCTTCAGAGCCCACATGGTGGAGTGAACTGACTCTCTCAAGCGGTTCCCGATACACGTGCAGTATGGCATGCGCTCATGCACGGACAGGCACAAAGCACGCAACTAAGTAATTTTTAAAGAACTTTAGAAAAGATAAAATAAGAGAGGGGTCACTGTTTCTGCCAGTGCAGGGCCTCTCTGTTTCTATTCAGGAGCTTCTGGAAGAGGTGCGGAAGGAGCTGCAGAAAATGAAAGAGGAAATAATCGAAGGTGAGGAACTTTGGTTCTGATGCAGCGATTGCAAGGGCCTTGAGTTTGTAGAAAGAACCTGTCTTAGAAGGGAAGGGGATGGAGACTGGCCTGAATTCTTCCTCTTCCCTCCTTCCAGCCTTTATCCAGGAGCTGAGGAAGCGGGGTTCTCCTTGACCATGGGGACCCAGAAGACCTGTCTCCTTTCTGACTTCCCGCCTGACGCCTGCTTTCCCTGCCTCAACTTGACCAGAATACACCAGAAGGAATTCTCCCTCACTATCTCTCTTGGAAGATTCCAGAGGGTGTGGCTCCCTGGTGCCATGACCACACCCAAGCTGGCTGCTGATTGGCTAAGGAGGTCCCACCCCTTTGTTCCCTTTGCTCCTTCCCCTCCACCATCCCCTTGGGGCTGGTTCCTCTGCTGGGGATGTACTGAGTAACCCCACAGTAAGGGAAGGAAGAGGGAATCTCACCTTCCCTTGTTCTGGATTCACTTTAACGCTTTAATGCCTTGGATTTTTTTTTAAAGAAAAAGTATATATATATATTTGGGTTTTGGGGGGAAGGGAAATTTTTTTCTCTTTGGTTTTGATAAAATGGGGTGTGGGAGTTTTTAAAAGCCATAACCCCAGGCTTGTCCCATAGGAGGCAGCGTTGTAAGGGGAGAGGCTTCCCCGCAGGTGGGCGGACTTCCCCCACCCCAGGAACACCACCCCCTTTACCTTGGCTCCTCCCTCTTTTCTATGAGGAATTAAGATTCTTTAACTTTTTTGGAATCTCAGTTTTGTGGGGGTTTTTTTGGGGTTAGGATTTTAGGGTCCAGACCATTTTTGCCCTCTGGGAAGATGAAGTGAGAGGGAAGGAGAAGAGGAAAAATAGGTCCTCCGACTTTCACACCTTAGCTTCTTGGACACGGCCCTCGCTGAATAAATCTGCGGTTTTTATAAATGTGAAGACCTCTGGAGTCACTTGGGAGGCGGGGATTGCTCCCAGCTGTGGGAACCCTTGCAAGGATGCCACTGCCCTCTGCTTCTTTCTTCCCCGTTCTGCATACACACTCCTATTTCCGCCAGGCACTCTGCTATGGTGGTCCTGTCCGTGGTCCTCACCAGCCTGCTTCATCCTACAGTGTGGGGTTGTGTGGCCCTTAAGTCTTATCTCAACTCTGGAATGCTTTATGTACCTGGGAAAGGTCTCAGAAGATGGCTGCCCCCTTGTCAATAGAAGTCCCCTCCCAATTGGAATGAATGACACTTCCACCCACTCAGCATGTAATGATTTGAGACACACTCTTTAACCTGGGGCTCCTTTAATTATAAAACGTGTAGTAAAGTCTTAAAAAAATAGAAGTCAGAGCTCATAGGCCAACGTTTGTGGCCCAGTGTGTTAGTAAATTAGTGAATAAGGGAGTTTATTGGTCTTCTGGAATGTTCCATTTGGTCAGAGGTAAGGCTGTTGGCAGACGGGAGGTATAGCACTGGCCCACGTGGTAAGGGTGCAGATGGTTCCAGCAAAGAGGCTCTCAAGGGAGCGGTGGTGGGCAATGAAGGGGCTGAATGGAAACAGGGAAATGGGATAAGAACCAGCTTACCCTCTCCTGAGACATGAAGAGGAAGATGCACCCAGCCAGCTTGTGGGCAGTGCCCTGGATTAAAGGAAGAGGGTCCACTAGGGGAGAATGCCAGGCAGAGGCAACTCAGACTAAAGGCAGGAGGAGCCAGCCGGACTCTTTCCCTTAAAAGTGAGGTAGACGGACACTAGGCAGGGAGTGTTCCAGTGAGATGGGCCAGCGCCCTAGGCGAAGGGCTCTTAGGTGGTTCCCCAACATGCTGCACCAGTGGGTGAGAGACCGCCGTGGAAAGTAACACTCACACCATTCCCGGCCTAGGATCGATCCCTCTGTCCCCAGAGACCAGGACATGTCAGCTGGCTCAGTTCGCAGTGGGCCCACGCAGAGAAGCCAGGCGTGGAACAAGCCCAGACAGCAATCCATATCCAAGGTCAGAGTCCAAGGCCTCTACTCTGGGCCCTCAGAGGGCTGGGGCTCAGGTTCCTGGCGCTCCTCGCAGATCTGGGTTCTGAATTCCTGCAGCTCCGCCCGCAGCTCAGCCCGCAGCTCCTCCAGCGCGCTCCTCGACACTGCCGCCTGCACCTGCACTTGTAGCTCATCCAGTGCCTGCTCCAGGCGGTCCACGTCTGCCCTCAGGGACCGCAGCGAGGCCACGCGCTCCACTTCCTTGCGGTGCTTCAGTGACTGCTGGCGCCAGAACTCCAGCAGTAGGCAGCTGCCCGCGCAGGCGAAGATGATGGCCTCGCCCAACAGATTCGCGCCCAGCTCGGCTGCTGCTGCCTCGTTCAACGGCTTGATAGCCTCAGCGTGGAAGCCCATGATGCGCATCTTGGTCCGCATCTCTGCCCAGTGGTACACTGCAGGGGAGAGAGGAGTGTAGGGTTTTCTTTGGCCTGGTACAGCCCCTTACCGGACGATGCCTCCTGTTCCTTGTCTTGGGACCAGAGCCAGAATGGCCTGCCTAGGGGACAGTCACCCAGTCTGCAGTTAGAATAAGGACTTAGCTGGCCTAGGGGGACCCGGGGACATGGTTTAAAAATGGTTCAGGGGTTGAGGATGTGACTCAGTTGGTAGAGTGCAAGCCTAGCACGCGGGATCCCATGGGTGCAATCCCCGGCACCACCTGGAACCCAGTTTGATGGCATAGGCCTATAATGTCAGCACTCAGGATCAAAGGGTCAAGCTCATCTTTGGAGAGTGGCCTGGACAACATGAGAGCCCCCTCCATTAGGCAGGTCATGGTGCTTCAGGAGGCCATCTCGAATGAAGCAAGAGACCACCTGGGCTAGAGGTTTCAACAACAAAAATTGAATGAAATAACATCCAAAGTCAGCAACGGTTTGGTGATAGGTAAGGGGACCTGCTGTGCAGGTCCAGTGACCCGAGTTCTAATCCCAGAACCTGAGGAAGCCCATCTAGAGTTGCCCCCTGACCTCCACACACACACACACACGAATTAAATTAAAAAATAATAATGTCCAGACAATCCAGAGTGGGTATCAGTGAAACTGCTGCCCTGGTTGGGGGGTGAGAAACTTTCAGTCTGGGAACTACTGCAGGGGTAGGGTCACAAGGAGGTCCCAGGGTACAAGACCCCCAAAATAGTCATACAAATAAAAATAATCACCAGGCAGTGGTGACACATGACTTTAATCCCAGCCCTCGGGAGGCAGAGGCAGGTGAATCTCTTGAGTTTGAGGCCAGCCTGGTCTACAGAGTGAGTTCCAGGGCAGCTAGGACTACACAGAGAAACCCTGTCATGATAAAACAACAAAAGAAACAAAATAAACAGTGTCCTCAAGTAAATTCTGGGAGAATCCCCTATTTACCATCTTATGCTTCTGCATTCTGGGTAAGCCTGGCCAAAATCATGCATTATGGGGCTAGAGAGATGGCTTAGCAGCTAAGAATACATCTTCCTCCTGCTCAGGACCTGACTGCAGCTCTCAGCTCCCACGTTAGGCAGCTGACTACTGCTGCACCCTAAGGATCTGATGCTCTCCTCTAGCTCCCATGGCACCCCAACACACATGGCACGCACAGACACATGCACATAAACACAAATATTTTAAAAATTAAATTATATATTATGGGACAGTGCATGCTTAGTAGAGAAATGATTGTGACCTAATGATTGTGACCTAAGAGAACTACCCACAGTGCACCCTTAGTAACTAAACTCCCTTGGACCCCATAAAAGAAAGCCTTGAAAAGAACCTGAGTCCCCTGAGTGCTCCCTTTCCTAGGGCAGCTGCAGATCTTGACACGGTGCTCCTCCCTACCCTGCACTGCTGCTCTGCTCTGTAAATTAGGTTCCTTTCACAAGCCCGCCTGAGCCCTTACCTTATTGTCAATTCAATGTGTGTGTGTCTGTTTGTGTGCGTGCATTAGTACTTAGTGTGCGTCTGTGTGTGTGTGTTGAGACAAGGTCTCACAAACATCCACCTGTCTCTGCCTCCCGGAGGCTCAAACCCATCCAGGGCTTTGTGGGCAGGAGACTAGCTTACCACCATTGGAGCTGCTGCCCTGGGCCTTCATTTGATGCAGAAGCTTTTGTTTTCCCTCAGCCATGGACACACTGACTGTCTCTGGGACTGCAGGGCTGTCTTCCCATGACATCTTTCACACCACCCCTCCACTTTTTTTTCAATTCTCCCACACACACACCTTTGAGCTAGGGTCTTGCTATGTAGATAGAGATCCTCCTGCCTCTACCTCCCAAGTGCTGCGACTGAAGGCATACTCTACAACCCGGGCTGTATTCTATCGTCTACTTGAAATTTGTTTCTCTTTGGATCTGGAAATCTCTCTCTCTCTCTCTCTCTCTCTCTCTCTCTCTCTCTCTCTCTCTCTTTTGAAACAGGGTTTCTCTGTAGCTTTGGAGCCTTTCCTAGAACTAGCTCTTGTAGACCAGGCTGCTCTCAAACTCACAGAGATCTGCTTGCCTCTGACTCCCGAGTGCTGGGATTAAAGGTATGCACCACCACCTGGCTTTCATTTTAGTTTTTAAATTGTATTTTTATTTATTTATTGTATGTATATGTGTAGATGTCAGTATGTATACGTGTGGATGTCAGGGGACAAATGAGGGAAGCTGGATCTCTCCTTCCATTACGAGGGTCCCAGCTACTGAACTCAGGTCCCTAAGTTTGGCCATTATCCGGTGGGCCACCTTGTTAGTCATGAGTCCAATTTTTGGTGTAGCTTCTGGAAATTTGAATTCAGGTCCCCATGTTTAGCAGCAGACCCACTGAGCCATCTTTCTAGCTTTCCTTTTTTTCTTTCTTCTTTTCTTTCTTTCTTTCTTTTTTTTCAAGACAGGGTTTCTCTGTAGCTTTGGAGCCTGTCCTGGAACTAGCTCTTGTAGACCAGGCTGGCCCCGAACTCACAGAGATCCGCCTGCCTCTGCCTCCCTGGTGCTGGGCTTTACTCTCTACTCCAGAAGGGCCGCAGACTCATGACAAGTCTCTGGTCTCAGTCTCCCAAAGGCTGGGAGCACAGTTATGCATGAGCCAGCATGCCCAGATCTTTACTCCTATTTTTGACAGACTCTCAGGGAGCCTAGGCTTGACTTAAGCTATGTGGCTGAAAATGACTTTGATGCTATCCTTGCATAGCTGACATCGTTTCTACCTCCATCATGGAACAGACACAGGAAGACATGCTCATTCCTCAGGGCTTAAGGGCTGACTCCATTGGTGACGGAGCAGTCTGTGCTCCACAGGGTAGCTGAGGATATCTGTTGTCTCCCTACTTCCACCCTTCTCTCTTCCATCCTGGGTATAGTCAAGGACTAGCCTAGTTAGTGACAGAGGTCTGGCCTTTGCCCTGGGATCCTGAGAGACCATCTTTGAAAGTCCTTGGAATGTCCACTCCATTAAGCTGTCCAGAGGCACTGGCAGCACACTAGCAGTTTCTGCTGACGACAGAATTTCTGTTCTCCCTCATTTATGCATTTTTTCTTCTTCCTGTGTGTGTGTGTGTGTTTGCGCGTGTGTGCTTATGTGCACATGTGATTGCAGGAATGCACCACCATGCCTGGTTTCTCTTTTATTTCATTTATTTTTACATTGAATTCATTATCAGTGTGTGTGTGTCAAATGTGCCACTTTGAGAATGTGGAGTTAGAGGACAACTTTTGGAAGTTGGCTTTCTTCTTCCACTATGGGTTACTTGCACCATCTTGCCAGCCTTCACTTGATCTTATATTTATCTTTGACATTTTATTCTTGTGCGTGCTAGTGCTTATGTCCCATAGAACTTGTGTGGAGCATTTGCAGGGAGTCTGTTCTCTCTTTCAACATGTGTGATCCAGGGATTGAACTCAGGTCTTCAGGCTTGATGACAGGCAGCTTTATTCTTGGAGTCATTTTGTCCTACCTCCTTGTTTTAAGACAGAATATTGCAACTATGTAGCCCAGGCTATCCTGCCTCAGCTTCACAAGTACTGGAGTTACAGGGAGCCACCACTGCAGCCAGCTAGAGTTTTTTATTTTCTTTCTTTTCTTTTTTTTGGGGGGGGGCGAGATAGGGTTTTTCTGTATAACTGCCAAGGCTGTCCTGGAACTAGCTCTGTAGACCAGGTTTGCCTCGAACTCACAGAGATCCACCCACCTCTGCTTCCTGAGTGCTGAGATTAAAGGCGTGTACCACCAGCGCCTGGCTCAGCTGGAGTTTTCCATCATGGTTGGTTCCTGATTAGAACTGACCTCCTCCCTCCTCACGCTGACCAGAGAAACTCTGTTCTGGTAACTCTGGCTGGTCATTTAAAAAAAAATCTCATGATGGCTCCTTCCTTGTGCAATAGCAGGTCACAGGACTCCACTCCCGAGGGTGCTGCTCCCTGCCCTGGAGGGAGGGACATTGCAGAGAGATCCAGAAGAATCCAAAGAAAACAGGTCCTGCCGGGTTTCCCCACCTGGTCTGGGAACTCTGGGCGAGCAGATGTGTTCAAGAGCATTAACTCACACAGGAGGCTCTGACCCTCCTCTAGGATCCCCTCACCTACACCCTAGTCAGAGGCCTCAGCAGCAGTCAGTAAGCAGAAGTGTTTCTCTAGCTCATCAGTGGCAAGGGGCCCACCTGAGCAGGCATAATAGGGAAGTGGAGTTTGATTCTGTAACCTGAGGTCACCACAGCAGCTGCTCCATTCCCTGTTCCTCCCTTACAAAAGGCTGTTGTTTTCTTTCTGAGATGGGCTCTCATCAGGTAGTCCTTTCCGATTTTGAACTTGGCACCCTCCTGCCTAAGCCTTCTGAGTGCTGGGATTATCGGGGTTTGCCATTACACCTGGCTGTATGGGCTCCCTTTATGAAATCCAGTCTGGTAGAAAGCAGTGTGCACTTTACCTGGGAAAGGTGACTGCAGTGAGCACATTTTTTTGGGGGGTGGGGGGCGTATCAAGACAGGGTTTCACTGCAGCTTTGGAACCTGCCCTGGACTGTAGACCAGGCTTGCCTTGAACTCACAGAGATCCACCTGTCTCCCACGTGCTGGGAGTAAAGGTGTGCACCACCACCGCCTGGCAGCACTTCTCATTTTAATTAGATTCACACCATGCCCGGCACGGTATTAACCTGGATCCACTCTTCCGCTGTGGCTGCTCACACCTATGCAGAGTACAGACATGGTACATACCTGGAGCTCTGTGCTCCCCACGCTTTGGCAGAGCCAGGTTCTTGCTTTGTTCCCCAGGCTGCTTGGGACTCCCAGGCTCTGGTGACCTCCTATCTGTTCCCGAGTAACTCTGCAGGCACACCCACCCAAGCATGTTAGTTTTGTTTGGTTTGTTTTTTCCTTTTGGTTTTTTGAGACAGGGTTTCTCTGTGTAGCTTTGGAGCCTGTCCTGGAACTCTGTAGACCAGGCTGGCCTTGAACTCACAGAGATCTGCCTGCCTCTGGCTCCACCACACCTGGTTTTATATAGTTTTCTTTTTTTTTTTTTTATTTATTTATTATGTATACAATATTCTGTCTGTGTGTATGCCTGCAGGCCAGAAGAGGGCACCAGACCTCATTACAGATGGTTGTGAGCCACCATGTGGTTGTTGGGAATTGAACTCAGGACCTTTGGAAGAGCAGTCAGTGCTCTTAACCGCTGAGCCATCTCTCCAGCCCCTAGTTTTCTTTTTGATATTTATTTGTTGTGTAATTCTTCCTGTGTGAAGATGTATCACTCTGACTGGTTTAATAAAAAGCTGAATGGTCAATAGCTAGGCAGGATTTCCAGGCACAGAGGACACTGGGAAGAAGGTGGAGACACCAGGACTCAGAGTAAGCAGCAGAGGCATTACAAGGTCAAGGTAACACATAAAAGAACATAGACTAACAGAAATGGGTTAAGTTATAAGAGCTAACCGAAAACAAGTCTAAAGCCAGGCGGTGGTGGCGCACGCCTTTAATCCCAGCACTTGGGAGGCAGAGGCAGGCGGATCTCTGTGAGTTCGAGACCAGCCTGGTCTACAAGAGCTAGTTCCAGGACAGGCTCCAAAGCCACAGAGAAACCCTGTCTCGAAAAACCAAAAAAAAAAAAAAAAAAAGAAAAGAAAACAAGTCTAAGCCATCAGCCAAGCTTTCCTAATTCATAGTAAGTCTCCATGTTGTACTCTGGGAACTGGCGGGCAGGACAAAGAAAGACAACATTTATTTATCATTTTATGTGTATGAATGACTGACGTGTAAGCCTGGAAGAGGGTACTGAATCTCCTGGAACTGGAGTTAGGAATGGCTGTGAACCTCTGTGTGGATGTCAGGAACTGAACTTGGTTTCTCAGCAAGAGCAACAAGAGCTCTTAGCTGCTGAGCCATCTCTCCAGCCCAATGTAGTTCTTTATGAACTGGATTATCACAAAACAGGACATAGTAGGAAGCACTGCTGGGTGATGACTGCATCAACTGTCATTCAGAGACACATATACAGCACCACACACAACTTCATTACATAGACATGCACCCTGAATTACACAACACTGTGATCTGCATACAGGGAGAACCGAATTATTATTACACAATGTGTTCTTGATGGATTACACAAACTTCCTTCTCAAGGATTTCAGGTCCTTCCTCGGTTGCTGGTAGTGGCTTCTGTGGGGACTGGAGTGGGGGAGGGGCTAATGTGTCACAGGGTGGAGGTGGGTAGGCTTCAGAAACTCTTATGTATGATCGTCTGTTCCAGAGCGAGTTTTGTTTTGTCATGTTTTTGAGACAGGGTTTCTCTGCACAGCCCTGGCTGTCCTGAACTATGTACATCAGGCCGACCTAGAACTCACAGAGATCCGACAGCCTCTGTCTCCCCAGTGCCTAACTCCTGTGTGACAAGAGGGTGGCCTTTGTGTACCCTTACTGTATGGCGTCAGCCAACGTCTTCTGTGAAGGACCAGTGGGTGACTGTTTTCAGCTCTGAGCCTCAGATACTCAAATCCTGCTTAAGTGGGTTTGATGCAACGATGTGAAAGTGAATGAGCACAGCTGTTTTAACAAACCTTTATTGACCAATTCGGCTCAGGGGCCTAATCTGCTAAGCCTTGCAGTTGTGATTGTTTGTTCTGACCCGGGTCTCCCTATGGAGTTCTCAACCTTGAACCTGCGGTCCCTGCAGTGAATTAGGATGACAGGCATATGCAGTTTATGCAGTGCTGGGTACTGAACCCAGGGCTTCAGTATGCCAGACAAGAGCCATCCAAGCGGCACCATTTCCCCAGCATCAGGTCTTTGCTCCAGCACTGGTGTACGAGCTCCATGGTGGTGATGCTGGGCTTTGTCTTGTTCCTGGTGATCCAAACCCAGTACCTGCTCAGTGAACATGTGTCCACTTGGTGGGTGACGGCACCCCAGCTGCTAGGCAGGCTTTTCCTGTTAGTCTGCATACAGTGCTCAGAGGCTGGCCCACGGATGGCCTTGGGGCCAGGAGAACTGGCTGGAACTTGTAGGAGATCCATTCTCCTCTGGGGCAGCTCTCCAACAGGTTGGTTCCTCCAAGCAAGGGCTTGTCCGACAATGAAACCTACGTAAGGACAGTAGGCCTGCCAGGGATGGGACATTCGTTCAGGTTGTGTGAGCTGGTGTGAACGGGGTTCTGTCTGCTCTATCCGGCAGCCCAGAGTCACTCAGGAGGGAGGAGTTTGTGTCCAGTCCAGCCCCACCTACCCACACACACTAAGAACAGAGTGAATGCAGCTGCTTCTCACTGGGCTGGAAACCCAGAGGCCGGGACTGCACTGATAAGGGCTCTGCTGGGAACCCATGTGGCAAAGGAAGGACTGGGCATGCAGTGGGCAACTCTATGAATCTTCCTCAAGTGGAAGAATAACAGGCAGCTTTTCTGGATTATTGAGATAGAGTTTCTCTGAGTAACTCTGGTTGTCTTGGAATTCACTCTGTAGACCAGGTTGGCCTCGAACTCAGAGATCTGCCTGCCTCTACCTCCTGAGTGCTGGGTTAAAGGCATGTGCTACCACCGCCCAGCTAATATGAATTTTAAAATTAATTTTTTGGTTTGTTTTTGAGACAAAGTCTCACAGAGCCTAGACTAGCTTCAAACTCACTTTGTGGAGGACAATGACCTTGAATTTTTGATTCTCTTGCCTCTACTTTCCAAGTGCTGAAACTCAGGCATGTGCCACCATGCCACCTCCAAACTGGGTTGGTTTAGACAGGGTCTTTCTATGTAGCCTTTGAACATGAAGTCTTCCTTGTTTGGCAGGAATGCCAAGTATTGGGATTACAGGCATATGATGCCCCCAACCTGGACTTTAAAAAGTGCTTATTACATTTTATTTATATATTTATTTATTCTTGTGTGTGTTTATAGTTGTGTGAATGTTACAATATGAACATGGAGGTTTGAGGACAACCTGAGGGAGTTGGTTCTCTCAGTCTACCATGCAAATCCTGGGGATCCAATCATGTCATCAGGCTTGGCAGCAAATGACTCTGTTGAGTCTATTGGATTTTTTTTTCAATTAAAAACATACACAAGTACACTTGAAGACAACCAGCTTCAGTAATAAATTTATTCTCACCCTTCTCCCTACTTGGGAAATATATAACACTGCAGTGAGTAGGACAGCAGAGCCGTGAGAGCTGCTCCGGCCTTCTGCCTTGTGGAAGCGTCTGGAACCACACACCCCCTCACACTTGCTTCCCACACTGCTGTCCACTGGGGTAAGGCTGTCCACAGGTCCCAACATGTCCACATGCATTAGGACCATGTGAAGGCTCCCCCGGGTCAGCATGGGCCCACAGGCTTACTCATGCTTGGGTGGCCTGAAGGTGACATTTGTCTCAGGGAAAATTTTCTTGGGAGTTCTTCAGGGAACTCAGAACAGTGAAGTTGCTTTGCTGGAGTAATGACTGACCTGAGCCCAGGGCCCTTGGCTTGTCCTGGCTTTGCCATAACTGCGTGGACTGACACCAGGCAGGGTGGCCAGAACTGGTCTCAGAGCTGTTGCTGGTGCCGGATGACTGTCAGGGGTAACCATGGCAATCGGGCACTGAGCTGCTTCCCTGCTCTGTCCTCTGTCCTCCATCATGCATTCATGTCTGTCCTTGGCTTTGTCCCTCAGTCAGAGCCTTACCTAACTCAAAATTTAAAGACACCAACTTCTGCCGGGCGGTGGTGGCGCACGCCTTTAATCCCAGCACTTGGGAGGCAGAGGCAGGTGGATCTCTGTGAGTTCGAGACCAGCCTGGTCTACAAGAGCTAGTTCCAGGACAGGCTCCAAAACCACAGAGAAACCCTGTCTCGAAAAACAAAAACAAAAACAAACAAACAAACAAAAAAGACACCAACTTCTGGGGGCTGGAGAGATAGATGGCTCAGTGGTTAAGAGAACCAGCTGCTCTTCCAGAGGATCATGGTTCAATTCCCAGCACCCACATGGTGGTTCATAACTGTCTGTAGCTCCAGCTCCAGAGGATCTGACACCTTTGTATCAATGCACATAAAATAAAGCTTTAAAAAAAAAAAGACACCAACTTCTCCCTCCTCTAGAAGTTGAGATACAGTCTCAGAAGCAAGTCTCGGGTTTCCACCTGGAGAATACTGGGATGGGTCCTTCTCACCCCTCTGACAAAAAGCCCTACCAGGCCCACCGCTAGGGACAAGGGCCAGGTGAAATGAATCTGTTCCCTATATTCAGAGATCTCAGGTGTGGCTGGCCTAGGGCTCCTCTAATAGGGGACAGAAACTCAGTGCCTCTGGCCTCTGGGAAGAGGGGTCAGCCCTCCCCTCGCCTTGCTTTACAGCCAGAACCATCTGGTTCTCCCCACCTCCTGAGCTGTGTGATCTTGGCCAAGTCCCTTAGCATTCCTTCTCCAGGGCCTCAGTTTCCCAATATGGGAAAGACCTCATAGGATGAGTCATGGCCCCTTTCCCACCAAAGCCAAAACCTTTTCTGTCTTTTCTCCAGGATTTTGTTGTCTTTTCTTTCTTTTTTCTTTCTTTCTTTTTTTTTTCTTTGAGACAGAGTCTCTCTGTGGCCCAGAAATCTGTCCTGGGAGTCACGATGGAACTCAGGCTCACTCCTGCCTCAGCTCTGAGTATTGGGATTCCAGATGTGAGTCACCACACCCAGCTTTCTGTTACTAATGACCACTGGCCCAGTTTGGAGGTCCATATTAATTATGCCACTCCTATATCCTTGAGATGCCTTCTTATTCTGGGGCTCCTAACAACAGGAACTGACAGCCATGGCAGTGACTGCTGCAGTCACACCCTTCTGGAGCTGCAGTGCTGAGCCCAACCCCAGAAACCAAGTGAAGGATGTCAAATGGCCAAGCAGCACAGCAGGGCCTTGTGCACTCCTAGGAGGGCAGAGTGTAACAAGCTCCAAAAGATAAACCTACGTCCTAACTCTGGGACCTGTTAGTGTGTCCCCATTTAGAAAAGGGTCTTCAGAGATGTAGTTAAGGATCTTTCAATGTGGTCACCCCAGGTTTAGGGTGGGCCTTGTATTCAAGACAGGTGTCCAAGAGAAGACAGGTGTCTAAGAAGAGGGAGGGAAGGCCACATGAAGACAAGACAGAGTCCACAAGTCTTGAAGCCCTGACGTCAGAAGAGGGAGTGGAGTCCCCAACATCCCGACCTTCGCTGCTGGCTTCCAGAATTGCGGGAGAACAGGTCACTCTGTGCCCAGCATCACATTCCTAGTGACATGTCATGCCTGGGGAGACCAGGGCTCCAGAGGTGGGGAGGGGCAGACAGGACAGACGTGTGTGGATGGCATCTAACCCATCGGCCTGAGAAATGCCACTGAAGAAGGACAGGAGGAAATACGGTGTCAGTGGAAACAAGGTCCAAGGACCCTGAGGACAGGGGAAGTGGGGCTGCAACTGAGACAGCTAGGAGGGGTCTGCACCAAAGATGGGGGAGTGAATGTGCGCATCAGCTGCAGGCTTCCTCCACAAGAACAGAGGCTTTGCTGACCAGAGGGCTTCAGCCATCAAAGGAAGAAGGCTCTCCAATAATGGCAGGTGACTTTGTCTAACCAGGTCCTGATCAGGTTGGAGCCCTGCTTTCATTTTTGCCTTTGCCAGAGCAGTGGGGAGATAGGCTGGCAAGATCTTGAAAGTCCAACGTGGTTCCTGGTTGGGGCTGAGCACTCCCAGTCAGCAGCTGGCGGGCTCTGAACACTTTTGCTGCTGTATTCCCTGGGGGAAATGCCCAGATTTTGTCAGTAAGGGGTGACCACCACAGGTCACAGTTGCATCAAGGTCCCTCCCGGGACAGGAGGCCAGGTCATGTTGGGGGCCCCAGCAGCCGACTATTTCTTGGAAGATGCTGCTTGGCACTTGGGAGTGGAGTGCTCGTTGCAGACCTGGGCGCGCACCTCCTGCAGCTCTGCTCGGAGCTCCTCCAGGGCGCTCAAAGAGGGCATCGCCTGTGCCTGTGCCTGTAGCGTCTCCAGCGCCAGCGCCAGGCGGCCCACCTCGTCCTGCAGTGCATTCCAGGCTGCCTTCTGTTCCTCCTCCTTGTTGCGCTGCTGAGTCTGGTGGCGCCAGTACTCCAGAACCAGGCAGCCTCCGCCCACAATGAAGATGGTGGCCTCGCCCAGCAGCTCAGCACCCAGCTCTGCCGCTGCCTCTTCATTTAGCGGCTTGATGGCTGTGCCCCGGAAGCCCATGATGCGCATCTTGGTCCGCATTTCCACCCAGTGGTACACTGCAGGGGAGAGAGGGGTCAGGTGTGCTCCGAAGCACCCCCCCAAACACACACACACACCCGCATTCTCTTGTCCCAGTTGGAGTCAGAGACCAAGGAGGGAGTAGGTTACCTTATGCAAGATCTGCCCCTTGCTTCATCCAGGGAACACACGATCTCCTCCACCTGAAGCTTTCTTAACCCAGTATTAAGATCAGAACCCAGGTCTCAGGCATGCCAGACAGACCCACTATGGCTGAGCCACACCTGTCTTCCTTTTGTTTATATATATGTGAGACAGGGTCTTATGTAGCTCATACTGGTTTTCAACTCCCTATGTAGCCAAAGATGACTTTCAACTTGTGATCTTTGTGCCTTCACTTCCCCAAGTGCTGGATGACAGGCATTTTTCTTCTCTCCAGATGTACCCAGGCTGGCCTTGAGTTCCTGATCCTCCTGCCTCTGCCTCCTGGGTAGCTGGGGTATAGTCCTGCACCACTAGGATCAGGCCTAGCTCCAGGATATTTTTGAAAGCACAAGAAGATTCCAGAGAGCAGCTACTAGCAGAAACCTGCTAAGAGCAGAGGTCCCAGGTGGGAGGACATGCCCCAGGGGGCCACAAGCAGCTATTCCCTTAGTGTCAAGAACACTCAGGTGCAAAGGCCCAGCAGCCATACCCAGCTCCCTCTGCAGCTCTTTAGGTCACCATGCAGAGTGGCTAGCTGTCATCGCCTGCTTCCCGTGCGAAGGGGGTTGTGGTGGTGATGGTGGGGGACCTCACAGAAAGGCCAGCTGAGACATTAAGTGCCCTTTGTGGGTCTGGAGGCACCAATCCCAGGTTCTCAGTACAAACTGGAAGGAGCCAAGTGGGGAGCAGTGCTCCTGAGGCAGAGCTCTCTCCTCGCTGATCCTGCTTCTCCTCAGCCCTAGAGAGCGCCTTGAGGAGCATGGGAGATCAGGTGCCACCTTCACTGGCCAAAGCATCATGGATGGGAGAAGGTGGAGGGGGAGCCCAGGCTAGCTCCTTTCTGAATGCACTTCCAACAGAGCCTTTTCTTTTTGAGATGGTCTCACTATGCCTGGCTCACCTGGAAGTCACCATGTAGAGCTCTGCTGGTCTTGAACTTGTAGCAATCCTCCTGTCTCAGGCCCTTAAAACTGTGGGGATCATAGGCATGCACCACCATGCCTGCCTTCATTTCAGTTTTTTATTATTGTTTATTAGGTTGTTTTTTTTTTTTTTTTTTTGTTTTTTGTTTTTTTTGAGACATGGTTTCACTGTGTAGCCCTGGCTGGCTTGAAACTATGTAGATGAGAGGCTGCCCTTTTCTTTCTTACTTTCTGGTTTTTTCCTATGAATTTATTTATTTATCTTTATTTTATATGCATTGGTATTTTGCCTGCATGTATGTCTGTGTGAAGGTGTCAGGTCTCCTGGAACTGGAGTAAAGATAGCTGTGAGCTGCCATGTGGGTGCTGGGAATTAAACCCAGGTTCTCTGGAAGAACAGCCAGTGCTCTTAACCACTGAGCCATCTCTCCAGCCCCTACTGTGTTTTTTTTTTGTTTGTTTTTTGTTTTTTGTTTTTTTTGGTTTTTCGAGACAGGGTTTCTCTGTGGTTTTGGAGCCTGTCCTGGAACTAGCTCTTGTAGACCAGGCTGGTCTCGAACTCACAGAGATCCGCCTGTCTCTGCCTCCCGAGTGCTGGGATTAAAGGCGTGCGCCACCACCGCCCGGCTCCCTACTGTGTTTTGAGACAAGGGCTCACTGTATAATCCAAGCTGGGACTGAACCTGGGACAGAAAGCCTCCTGAGAGCAGCAACTGCAGGACTATGCCTTCAGGACCAGTTCCCTGTATACTCTGGACATGCCCTTAGTATTAAATGCATGTTATATCTCAAAACAATACACATCCAGGGTTGGCAAGACGGTAGAGTATATAAAGGTGACTGCCAACCAGCCTGATGAAACAAGTTCAATCCCTGAGACACTCCCAACTCAACAGAGACCCACATGGTAAGGGAGCCAATTCCTATGTTCTCTTACCTCCATATGCACACTGCAAAAGTAGACAGACACACACCCACCATATATATACATATATGTTATATATCTATAACACATAGTTGATATAAAATATATATATCAACTTTAAGCCGGGCATGGTGGCATGCACCTTTAATCCCAGCATTCAGGAGGCAGAGGCAGGCAGATCTCTGTGAGTTTGAGACCAGCCTGGTCTACAGAGCAAGTTCCAGGATAATCAGGGCTGTTACACAGAGAAACCCTGTGTTGAAAAACCAAAACACTTTAAAGAATATACATTCAGGGGGTTGAAGAGATGGCTCAGCGGTTAAGAGCATTGCCTACTCTTCCAAAGGTCCTGAGTTCAAGTCCCAGCAACCACATGGTGGCACACAACCATCTGTAATGAGGTCTGGTGCCCTCTTCTGGCCTGGCATACACACAGACAGAATATTGTATACATAATAAATAAATAAATAAATATTAAAAAAAAAGAATATACATTCAGGGGCTGGAAAGATGGTTCAGCAGCTAAGAGCACTTGCTAGTCTTCCAGAAAACCTAGGTTCAATTCCCAGGCCCCAGAAGGTAGCACACAACTGTCTATAACTACAGTCCCACTACTGCAAAGATGTATGCAGACATCCATCATTCAGGCAAAACATTAAGTAGTAAAAATAATTTTTTCCCCAGGGGAGAGCTCGAATGCAGTCCCCACTACCACACATTATGTGGTCGAACTTCCTGCATTTGGGGGATCGCAGGGGTTAGCACATCCAGAGTATGATGGAAAACCACCTTCGTGATCATGGTATCTCCCCTGCCAGGTAAGTATATAAAAATGAATCTTCTTTTTATTATTAACATTTTATTTATGCATATTTTTATGTACTAGTGCTCTGTCTGCATGTAAGCCTGCATCTCAGAAGAAGGCATCAGATCCCACAATAGATGGCTGTGAGCTACCATGTAGCTACTGTGAATTGAATTCAGGACCTCTGGAAGAGCAGCCAGTGTTCTTAACTTCTAAATCATCTCTCCAACCTTAAAAATAAATTATAGGGGCTGGAGAGATGACTCAGTGGTTAAGAGCATTGCCTGCTCTTCCAAAGGTCCTGAGTTCAATTCCTGGCAACCACATGGTGGCTCACAACCATCTGTAAAGAGGTCTGGTGCCCTCTTCTGGCCTGCAGACATGCACACAGACAGAATATTGTATACATAATAAATAAATATTAAAAAAAATTATAAAAAAGCAGAATATACAAACAAAAAAAATCAAATATTACTAACTAAACCCTTCTGGGCCCCAGACCCAGAAGGACTTATTTTTCAGGCTATGCTGTCTTGGGGACTCAATTCTCTACGAAATATTCCTCACTCAAAGCCAGGATCACCATAAAGGCCTAGTAACATCTGTCAAGATAATGTACAGCATAATTAAGTAATCGCTGTTGTTACTGGATGGTAAATTAGCACCATGGCTCCAAGCAGTCCCTGCCTTGGCTGTCCCTCCCTAGATGTGTCCCAGTTAGCTCAACACTTGCTTTAAAGCCTGGCATGGTGGCACAGACCTTTCCTGCAGGAGGATCACAAATATGAGTCCAGGCTTGCCTCAAGAAAACAAAAGACGGGCTGCAGAGATGGCTCAGCTGCTGCTCCTGCAGAGGACCTGTGTTCAGTCCCCAGCACCCACAACAGATGGCTTAGAACCACCCTAATTCCAGCTATAAGGGATCCAACACCTGCTTCTCGCCTTCATGGGAATTGGCATGCATGTGGTGCACAAACGTGTGTAGGCACTCATACATTCACATAAAAATAAAATTCAAAATTCAGGGGGCTAGACAGACGGCTTAGTGGTTCAGAGCACTGGCTACTTTTCCAGAGGACCTGGGTTTGATTCCCAGCACCCAGTCCCAGAGGTTCCCAAGCCTTTTTCTGGCTTCCACAGAAATCAGGCACACAGGTACACAGACAGACATGTGGACAAACTCCCTGCGTGGCCAAGGCTGACCCTGAGGAACTCCTGAGCCTCCTGCTCTGGAGGCTGGGACCACAGGTGTGCACAGCACATCCACTGCCTTGTGTCTTGTTGGAACATCAGACCTTCCTCCTAGAGCAGCTCCTGGCACACGGAGGCACTAATACAGGAGTGACTAATGCAGGCTCCTGATGACCACAGCACAGAATGAACTCTGCCTATACTCCCCACCCAGACTGCTCAGGGTAGCTGGGCTTAGCAGAGCGATGCCTGGGCGTTCTGGAGCAGAGAGGCCAAGGGCTCGGTGTGCTTGGAGCTGGGCGGTCCAGGGTTCCAGTCTCGCACCTGATGTTACTTGCCTCGTGTATGGTCAGAGCTCCAAACAGCATGGTATGCTCCCAATTTTGTAAACAGGAGCAGCAGGCAGGGGCGGGGTTGCTCCAGCTCGTGGGGTGTTGGCTGAGTGAGCAAGGACTGTAGCAATCTGATTGCAGATAGCAGAACTGCCTGCAGGACTACAGCAGGAGCTGAGCCCTAGAGCACTGTGGTTAAGGCCACCAAGGAGTCAGACTGTCTGGTTTGGAGCTCCTGCTGAGCCATGCACTACCTCTTCCCCCAGGCCATAGTTTCTTCAACTGTGGGGCTTAAAATGGCCACTGTAGAGAGCATGCTGGTTCATGCCTGTAATTCCAGCACTTGGAGGCTGAGGGAGGAAGAGGACTGCCTTAGACTAGCTTGAGCTAGTAAGACCCTATCGCAAAACAATGGGCCAGTCTCTCTTTCCCACAGTGGAGGCAGCACACGACCAGGAAACAGTAGTCTCTGAGGGGCTTTCCACCTTCAGAAGTGTCTCTTATCCCCCCCCCCCCCTTTAAAACAAGTTCTCACATAGCTTAGGCTGGCCTGGAACTTGCTGGTAGCTGAGGAGGACCTTGAACTCTTAATCCTACTGCTTCCAGCTCCCAAGGGCTGGATTTACTAGCACGGGTTTCCACACCTAGCCAACTGCTGCTGCTTTTCTTCCCCTAAGTACTGGGGATTGAACCTAGGGCCTAATGCACACTTTATCACTAAGCGACATCCACAGGTCTCTCCTAACATAAAATGCATGGTGTGGGACTTCAGAGACAGCTGTGGGTAGTTAAGAGCACTGGCTCTTCTTCCAGAAGACCTGAGTTCAGTTCCCAGCAACCACAGAGCAGCTGACAGCTGTAACTCCAGTTCTAGAGGATCCAACGTGGGCTTCTAAACTGTCAGGCATCAGGCATGCATGTGGGGCACAAACATACATGTAGGGAAAACACTCATATGCATAATATAAAAAACAAATCTAAAAGAATTTTCAATTAAAAGAAAAGAAAGAAGAAGCATGGTGCTCAGAGCTCTAGCAGCCTCATGAGGTCAGGAGGAGAATTGTCTGAATTAAAAAAAAAAAAAGTCAGGAAGAGGAAGACAGAACAGAACCACCAAACCACCTCGAGCTGTTTTCCGACGGACTTACTGTTTAGCCAACAGGAGGTATGATTTCAGGCTTGGTTAAGATTTACTGGCTGCCGGGCGGTGGTGGCGCACGCCTTTAATCCCAGCACTCGGGAGGCAGAGGCAGGCGGATCTCTGTGAGTTCGAGACCAGCCTGGTCTACAGAGCTACGTCCAGGACAGGCTCCAAAGCCACAGAGAAACCCTGTCTCGAAAAAAAAACCGAAAAAAAAAAAAAAAAAAAAAGATTTACTGGCTGAGCCGGGCGGGCGCACGCCTTTAATCCCAGCACTCGGGAGGCAGAGGCAGGCGGATCTCTGTGAGTTCGAGGCCAGCCTGGTCTACAAGAGCTAGTTCCAGGACAGGCACCAAAGCTACAGAGAAACCCTGTCTTGAAAAACCAAAAAAAAAAAAAAAAAAAAAACAAAAAAAAGATTTACTGGCTGGCTGGGTGGTGGTGGCACACACTTTTAATACCAGCACTTGGGAGGCAGAAGCAGGCGGATCTCTTTGAGTTCGAGGCCACAAGAGCTAGTTCCAGGACAGGCTTCAAGGCTACAGAGAAACCCTGTCTCAAAATTAAAAAAAAAAAAAAATTTACTGGCTGATTTTCAGTGAACCTGAGAGTGGTAAAAACACCCTCAGCCTTCCATGCCTGCCATCCAGGCAGCTCAGCTGCTGAATAAAGCTGAAGAGCTGACTTGGGTGCCCTCTCCTGTTAGTTCCAAGTACTGTTAGCAACCAGGGCAAGGAGAGTCTGACACCACTGTAAATCAACCAGCCCTTACAAAGACAGCGGAAGGGGGTTGCTTGTTTTTGTAGCAAAAGAGGTGGAAGCCAGACATGCCGGCGGGATATAGACATTTAGCTATGCCCCACCTCTGTGGTTTTGAGACAGTCTCACATAGCTCAGGCTGACCTTAGACTGGCTAAGTAGCTGAGGATGACCTTAAACTCTAGATTCTCCTGCCTCCACTTCTCAAGTACCAGGTGTGTGCTCCACGCCAACCTCCAGTTGGTTGAAAACTGTTTATTTTCAGACAGGCCCACTAGCCAAGCTGAGTCTTGAACTCACAACCCTCCAGCTTCAACCTCTTGAGTAGCTAGGATTGTAGGAGTGGGTCTACCACCCAGTCAGGCAGCAAGAGTTGGGTCGGGGCATCCAAATACCAGCTCAGCCCACACTGAGGACTCACAGTGATCACCTGGGTTTTTGTTTGTTTGTTTGTTTTGAGTCAGGGCTTCACTTTTTGGCCCAGGTTGGCCTTAAACTATCAGCAATCCTTCTGCCTCAAGCCTTCTGAGGTTTGGAATTACAGATATGAGTCACCATAACTGAAGGAAAACATGGTCTTTGTGTAAACAAAAATACTGGGGTGGGTAGCATAGATAAAATTTAAAAATCGCTTTTAAAATACAATTAATGAAGCACATGCCTTTAATCCCAGCACTCAGGAGGCAGAAGCAGGCGGATCACTGAGTTTGAGGCTAGGCTGGTCTATAGAGAAAGTTCCAGAACAGCCAGGGTACACAGAGAAACCCTGTCTGGAAAAACAAAAAACAAATAAAAAAGTTAATGTTACCCCTTCTAATTGGTTTTCTAAAATACAATATAGCCATATATTATGTTAGCAAAATACATAACTAGTAATTATGATAAATGTGCGCACACGCTCACACATGCACACACAGACAGGAAAATGCTCGCAGTTGTTTCCTTTAGGAGAGCATCTTGAATGTTTGGAGGTCACCAGCCACAGTCTGGCTGCCACACACAGGAGCTGATGTGACACTCTCAAGACTATAAATAGACCTGGGGAAGTGACTTTCTATGGAGACCAATAAAAATAAAAACGCCAGTGCCTCCCCAGGTCGGCCAGGACACGTAGACAGCACCCCAGGCATCCCAGGCAAGCACCCCACAAAGCCACATTGTTCCTACAGGTCGTCTACCTGTTACTCAGCCAACTTTTTGGCAGCTGTCCTTAATCTGGTGTTTGCCTGTCTTTTCCTCTCTCCTTCCTTCCTTCCTTCCTTCCTTTCTTTGAGACAGGGTCTCACCATAGAGCCCTCGATATGTAGACCAGGTTGTCTCCCAGCTGTCTCTGTGCTGGGACTAAAGATGTGCAAACAGCATACCCAGGCCCCTTCTATTTGTGAGTGTGTATGTCACTGGGGATGGGACCCAGGCCCTTGTGCATACTAAGCAAGCACCCAACCACTGGGCTATGCCGGCACTAGCCTTTCTTCTCTTTTTCTTTCTTTTGATCTTTCAAATTTGTTTATTAAGATATCAAGTAGCCTAGGCTGGCCTTAAATTCCTGAGCCTCCAGCCTCCACTACCAGATGTGAGACACCCACCTGGCTCTCTTCCTTTGGTTTTGAGATAGGATCTCACTGTGTAGTCCAGGATTGCATGGAATTTTAGTTCCTCCTGCTTGACTGTCCAGGTGCTGGGATTGCGGGCAAGTGCCACTACAGCTAGCCCTAGTCTTCAACAGAGGATGGAGCTGTCATTTCAAGATGCTCTATTGGTTCCCTTTCCCAATTTTCTGGTAACTTTCAATTTTACTTGTGTTTATTACTCCTCTCTTTTATTCTTTTAATGTATACACATAGGTATTCTCGTTTTTTGTAGTCTCATATAGCCGGCTTAAAACTCAAAATATAGCTAAGGATGACCTTCAGCTTCTGATTTTCCTGCCTCCACCTCCAGAGTACTGGAGTATGTGGTAAAGCAGTATGTAACCACACCCTTTATGTAGTGCTGGGCACAGCCAGTCGGTGGTGGTACCAAGATTCAAACCCAAGAGTGCCTTCAGTGTGGTCAACTTCGCCACAGTCTTCATGTGGCAGCCAGTGCAGTCTCTTCCTCCACCTTATGTAGCCTGCACTCCAGACTGCTCTGACTGACAGAGCCATGGTGATGACATGATGCAGTTCCAAGCCCTGCCACCCTTAATGGCCTAGCATTCACTTCCTATCGAAAGGTGAACACAACAGGGTTTTTGTTGTTGTTGTTGTTGTTTTGAGACAAGGTTTCTCTGTAGCTTTGGAGCCTGAGCTCTTGTAGACCAGGCTGGCCTCGAACTCACAGAGATCCGCCTGCCTCTGCCTCCCGGGTGCTGGGATTAAAGGTGTGTGCCACCACTGCCCAGCCTAGGGGTTTTTTTTTTGTTTTTTTTTTAAGATTTAATTTATTTATTATGTATATGGTGTTCGGCCTGCATGGATACATGCAGGCCAGAAGAGGGCACTAAATCTCATTACAGATGGTTGTGAGTCACCACATCATTGCTGGGAATTGAACTCAGGACCTTCTCTCCATCTCTCCAGCCCCACAATAGGGTTTTGTGAGTTCAGGGCAGTGAGTCAGCTGGGGCCTGTTGGAAGAGGGAACCAGTGCCCCATGGTGGCTCCTGCCACCTGCAACTCAGCTCTTGTACTTTGTCAGAGAAGCCTTCCAGCAGACCCCAGACAAGTCACAGACTGAAGAAACAAAAGGGTCAGCTATGGTGGTAGAAGCTTGTAATCCCAGTACTCTGGAGGCTGAGGCAGGGAGGCAGGAAAGTCACATGAGTCTGAGGACAGCCAGACCTATAGTGTGTATGTCTCGAACCCCGTCCCCCTCAAAAAAAATAAAAATAAAAAAAACAACCCTCCAGAGCTGGAAGGTTGTCCTGAGGTTAAGGCATTTCCTGCTCTTGCAGAGGACCTGCTGCGTTCCCAGCACTGGCGTTCCCAGCACCATCAGGCAGTTCACAACCACCTGTGCCCCAGCTCCAGGAGATTCGACTCCCTCTTCTAGTCTCCTAGAGAACAAGAACACACGTGGCATATACAGACACATGTACAGCTGTGTGGATAAGGGGCAGACAGCCAGGTGTGGGGACACACATCTGTACAGGAAATCTAGTGAGGCATTGTATCTTAGGTAAACATTATAATGAAATAGCTGTTAGACCTTGAAGTCATGGTGGAAAACAGTGGCTGTTCTGTTATCTAGGGAGCTGTTTCTCTGAAGGAGCTGCACAGCCTTGCGTGACTTTAGTCAGGAGCCTGGCACACCTGGAAAGTCTTGCACTACTGAGTACAGCAAACTGTGCACACTAAGAACTAAAGCTGCAGGGGTGTGATGTTTTAAACCTATAGATCAGACTAGGGACTTTGGTATGAGGAACTTGCTTTACCCAAAAACCAAATTTTGAGTAACAATCAATAAATACGTTTCTATACAGCTGTTTGAGGTGCAGGTCATCGAGGCTGGACCTCCCTCCCAGCTGCCTGTAAGGCCTAATTTCATCCAAGAGTGACCCTCTTTCTTTGATCATCCGAGTAACTGTGAACAACACACACAAATAATACTAGCACTGAGGATGCAGAGGCAGGGAGATCTCTGAGTTTAAGGCTAGCCTAGTCCACATAGTTCCATACCAGCCAGGGCTACATGGTGAGACCCTGTCATTTTTGCTTGTTTTTCAAGACAGGGTTTCTCTGTGTAGTCCTAACTAGCCTAGAACTTGCTCTGTAGACCAGGCTAGCATTGAACTCAGGGAGCCGCCTGCCTCTGCTTCTGAGTGCTGGGATTAAAGGTGTGCGCCACCACCCTGTCTTAAAACAAAACAATGTACAACACGATACAAGGGGCGAGCCTACCCTGCTGACTGCCAGGAGCCTGACCTGGAGAACCGTCTGGGAATTCTGAGCCACAGCCACAGGCACTTGGCAGTGAGAAGACAGGAAGAATGGAATGAAAGAAAACAGGACCCTAGCAGGGGGCTCTCCAAGCTCAGAATCAATGGAGTGGCGGGTCCTCTCTGCCTATCTGCCCTCTCCTACCTGACTCCTGCCAGCTTGACCTTCAGTCATCACCGAGAGGAAAGGAAGGGTTCTTTCAAGGTTTTTGTTTTTTTTTTTTTTGGTTTTTCGAGACAGGGTTTCTCTGTGGTTTTGGAGCCTGTCCTGGAACTAGCTCTTGTAGACCAGGCTGGTCTCAAACTTACAGAGATCCACCTGCCTCTGCCTCCCAAGTGCTGGGATTAAAGGCGTACGCCACCACCGCCTGGCTTCTTTCAAGGTTGACATGATAACCATAGGACTCAAGACACCTCACCAGGTGAGGGACAGACTGATGCCAAGAACTTGTCCATACATGCGAATAACCACAAAGCATGGTGTGTCCCAAATCGATGTGGGTTTCCCCTCTGTATGCTGTGAATACGTTTTATTATAGTTGGTTAATAAAGAAGCTGCTTTGGGCCTATAGCAGGGCATACTATAGCCAGGCAGGAATCTGATATAGAGAGAGAGTAGGCGGAATCAGGGAGATGCCATGTAACTGCTGAAGGAGAAAGACACCAGAACTTACTGGTAAGCCACAGCCTTGTGGTGATATACAAATTAAATTATATACAAATAGAAATTAGATTAAAATTAATTTAAGAAGTAAGTATTCGTAAGAAGCTTGAGTTAATAGGCCAAGCAGTGTTGTAATTAAAAGTTTCTGTGTGATTATTCAGGTCTGGGTGGCTGGGAAACGAATGAGCAGTCTTTGTTTACACCAAATTTTCCCTAGATAGATATGGACACACCATACTTTGTGGGTCTTGGACTTCAAACCTAGGACAAATGGCTGAGGTGCCTATAACATTCCTTGGTAAGGGATGTTGGGCACCAGGTTCTCTCTGGATCCTTCAGTCCGTATCTGTTACAGAGTCCTCTCTGACTGGCAAACCCTGCTCTCTACCATAAACCTCTCCAGCCCAGAGGCTGGGCTGTCCTTCCCCCAGCTAATCTTCCCTATAGAATCTAGCCATTTTGATCTACTCTTCTAGGTTTCTTGGCGGCTGTACCTGGTTCCCCTCCCCTCCCATGGTTCAGGGTCCTGTCCACTCTGGACTCCCCCAGATGTCCCTGCCTCTGACTGCGCTCTCCCACACGTCTACAATCAACTTTCTCCTCCACCACATCAGGACCAGTCAGGACCTTTCCTTTTTAATTCTTTCTTTCATTCAGTGGGGTCCCTGCCAAAACCACAGGACTCAAATTCAACTGGGGGAGGCTCCAGACTGTAGCACTCCATACTGGACCACTGGGACCCAATATGAATGTCATTAAAAACAAGGGTGGGCACAAATAGTGGTGACCAGAGCCACCAGACCCTCAAGTAGCCCAGGCTGGCCTTAAACTAGCAATTTAACTGCAGGTGACCTTGAACTCCCGAAACTCTCATCCTCTTACCTCTCCCTGCTAAGTGTTGGCCAAGGTAGGCATTTGTCACGATGCTTGACTCCACCCCCTCCCGTACTAGAAAGTGCTCTACCACTGTGATGCCTCTCTAGCTACTTCTTTCCTTTTTACTCATTACTTTGAAACAGGGTTTCAAAAGATGTGTGGGCTGTGAACTCACTCTAGTCCCCAGGCTGGTCTTGAACTTTAAATTCTCCTGCCTAGTCTCCTGAGTAGCTGGCGTTACAGGCTTGGCTAGTAAACTTTTTTCAGTGCCAAGTCATATTGCAGATTAAAGGATACCAAACTGCACTACGGAAGCTGTCTCCTCCATATATCTACCCTCAGCCAGTAATTATGAAAGATCTATTAAAATATAACCCAGGACTGCCTTGGGGAACTATTGCAGTTAACAGCTGCTGGACGAAGGGAGACAGACATATTCTTCAAGGTGCCCATGGTCAGGCAAATATAACCCCTCACCCACACACAGGCAAGCAACTCAGCAGATTTTAAAAATAAAATAAGGAGTCATCTATGATGCCACAACTCCAGAGGCAGGTGGATCTCTGTGAGTTCGAGGCCAGCCCGGTCTACAGAGTAAGCTCCAGGACAGCCAGAGATACACAGAGAAACCCTGCCTCAAGGGAAAAAAAACAAAAAGAAAGAAAGAAAGAGGATTAGTTAGGAAGAAGAGGGGATCATTGAGAGTAGGGCAAGAGAGGTTAGCAGGTGAACAAAAAATATACATGTGTATGAAATTATTGAAACCATACAATAAAATACAAAAGTTTATAAAACTTAAGACTGTGTGGGTGACATGTGCCTGTAAACCTGTCACTCGGCAATAGGACACAGTTCAGAAGTCTGGAGTTATCCTTGAGTAAATAGCAAATTTGAGGTCAGCCTGGGCTACACAAGACTCAGTCAAAAAAAATAATAAGCTATAACTTGAGGCTGAGGTGTGGCTCAATGGTACAGTTCTTACCTAGCTCTCACAAGATGGTGTGTTCCATTCTTAATATCAAACACTTGTACACACTCATACACACTCAGATCCTGTCCCTCTCAAGGATCAGAACCTCTAAGGAGCTCTGCCCCACAGTGTAAAGCCCAGGTCTTCTCAGTGGTCAGGCCCCGCAGGAGCTGTCTTCTTCCCACTGCTATAGTTTCCTCCATCAGCTGGGTCAGATCAATGAGATCGCAGGCCTTCATGCTGAGGTGCTCTTCCCTCTCCTTCAGGCCACCATGACCAGACAAAGCCTTCCTCCAAATACTTCTGGTCTTGAACCTGATTTGTTGTTATGACTACCGAAGACTCTATGCTTTATTTTTGAGACAAGGGTTTATGTTACAGACTAGGTTGGCTGGAACTCACTATGTAGCCCACACTGGCCTCAAACTCAAGGCATTCCTGTCTCAGCCTCCCAGATTGCTGGAATTAGAGGGATATGTCCCCATGCCTAGCTAGACTTCCGATTTTAGGTCCTGATGTTGGCTGTTGCCTGGTTTCCCCCACAGAATGGATTATTCCTGAGATCTGAATTTCTTTTCTTCCTTTTCCTCTTTTCCTCTTTTGGTTTTGAGACAGGGCTTCTCTGTGTTGCCCCGTCTGGCCTTGAACTCAGAGATCTGCCTGCCTCTGCCTCCTGAGTGCTGGGACTAATGGTGAGACCTGGATTTCTTTATATCTCCACACTCCTCACGGCAATGCAGCATTGCGTGCAGCATGAAGCACAGAGGGCACACACAGCGTGGGAAGGGCGACACTAGCACCGTAACGGCTGAGGATTTGATGCTGTATGGCTGGAAGAACACACTCGGAAATACTGGACTCAAGAGCTACTGTTTCACAATGTCCCCTGGACAGAACTGGAAACAGAGGCACAGATGGATTAAGTGATCTGTCCAAAGTTATCGTAAGGGGTGGGGCCAAGCTGTTCTCTAAACTACAAAGCTAAGAACAAGCCCAGTGCTGCGAAGAGAAGCAGGAAGCGAAGCAAGCCCAGGAGTCCAGAGTCCACATCTGGGCTCTGGCACAAGCCTCCACGGTGATGGAGTGTGACCACGAAGTGTGGCAGAAGCAGATCATTCATGCCCCTGAGGCCTCACTTTTTTCTTCTGTAAACTTCAAGCTGTCATCCCTGGTTTATGTTCTGGGAATCCTGGAACTCAAAATGTACGTGAGGATGGCTCCTAACTTGCAGCGGATTCTCCTGTCTCTGAAGTGTTGAGATTACAAGCATATGATACCAGCTGTTTCTTTTGTTGTTGGTGGTGGTTGTGAGACAAGGTCTTGGGTAGCCAAGGCTGAACTCACTAAGGTATCTGAAGCTGGCCCTGACCTCCGACTCCTACTGCCACAACCTCCCAAATACTGAGATATGAGTGTGCAACACCATGGCTGGCTTCAAAATCCAACACTTTTCCACTGTAAGGACTGCAGCCCAAGCAGAAACTTTACCAAACACAAAAAGGACCAAGAACTGCAAAACACATAGCGGGAGGAAAAAAGATAAGGTTCCTCTTAGCTATCTGGTCTTTGTACATGTTCCTTCCCTCTAGATCCTCACAGGGTCTCCTTTAGTTGACAGACAGGTACTGTTGTAAACCCTGTTGTTCCATAAGCAGGGTCAGCTCAGGTCACACACAAAACAGACGCCCTTCATAAACAGGCTACACAGGGCGATGGATGAACGGTAGTTCCCTGCTCAGCAAGGTACAAAGCCTTCCCCTCGTCTCTGCTTTTTCCCAGAGCTCATATTTGGTGCGTTTTGCGATGACAGTGAGCTCTCTGCTCAGGAGGCTCCCTTGGCTCACCCGGTTGCTCTGAACTCCAGACTGCCCACGGTCCCTGACAGTTCTGTAATACCGCTGCCATATTAGGACCATATCTGATAGTGCCCAGCCAAGCGGCTTGCATGGTGCGGCTACCGAACGAATGGATGTGTATGAGGAAACTCATAAACACTCGGATGGATATCTGTCTACTCTGGGTTCATCCTTTTGCCAGGTCGCAGGGCTCCCCAGGACCCCAGATTCCACCACTATCACGATCACGCCCCTAACTCAGATCCAGAGAAAAACTAAGCCGTAAGTACCGTGCTCTAAACCCAGAATGATATGCAAGTACCCAGTGGGCAGCAGGGAAACTTAGGAAGAGGATGGAGTTTGCGGAGTAAAGTGTCTCTTAAGAATAGCTAGGCAAGAAATCCTAGTAGGCTTGTCAGTCCCACCCCTAACCAGTGACAGGTAAGCCCACCCTAATGGCTTTCATCCTTCATCCTATTGGCTCTCGTAGACGTCAACTGCCACAAACCCTCTTCCCTATTGGTCTGCATTCCAACTCGCGCGGTGCCGCCCCTGGCCGCACGCCCTTCTTCGCTATTGGACAAGTATCATGCCCCTCTAGCAGAAGCCATCCCCATTGGTTCTAGGGTTTTGCCGGTTCGGGCCAGGATTGGTCAGGGCTGGAAGCCATGCCCCTGAGCAACCACCTGAGAAGGGTCAAGAATGGAAGGGCTAGGGACCGCGGGGTGAGACTCACGCTGGGCTGGGGGCAGGCAGATGTAGGTCTTGAAGAACTCGCTGCGGCGGGCGGCCTCCTTGATGCGGTTGGCCAGCGGCTTGCTGACCTGCCGGATGCCCAGGTAGAACAGCTTCGCCATGGGGAACGCGCCCACCACCATCTTGGCGGTCGCCCTGGGCACGCGCAACCTTGTTGGCTGATTGGGCGGGGCGCCGCTGACCTCGCCGCTCCGCTCCCGCCCGCCGGTGGGCCGTGCGTGTCTGCGTAAGGAGGGACTCGCCTTCGTACCTACGTACGAGCGCGCGTCTGCACGCTCGCGGGGGGGGGGGGTGAGGGGTGGGAGGGAGAGAAAAAGGGTGTTTCTCTGCAGGGGCGCTCTGTGACGTCACCGCGTCGACGCCTCGACGTCCGTTCGTTAAGTATGCAAATACACAGCGGAAGTGAGGCGTCAGAGGGCGGTGCCGTTTAACGGCCGCTCGTGGGAGCGTGGCCGGGGCCCTATTCCCGGCGTAGTGACGTCACCACGCTCCTGCGTGATGTCACGTTCCGAGTCGGCGTCCCAGCCCATTGGAGGCGCCTCGTTAAGTTCCAATTAAGTCTAATGAGTCCGGGGTACAGCTTCCTCCGCGGGTTAGGACGCTCACCGGGGAGCGGGGAGACTCACCGCGTAGTCACAAAGACCTGGCCGCTTTACTCACTCTCCTCTGAAGTTGGAGGAGTGACTCAAACCCCTCAGGAAATCAGTTTTAAATTACGTTTTTTATAATTTTTTAAAAAGTTGGGTCTCAGGGACTGTAGAGATGACTCAGTGGTCAAGAGCACTGACTGCTCCTCCAGAGGAGCCAGGTTCAAGTCCCAGCACCCACGTGACAGCTCACACCTGTCTAACTCCAGATCCAGGGCTTCTGACACCCTGAAGTACATGCAGGCAAAACACCAATGAACATAAAAATAAATTAAAAAAAAAAAAAAGCTATGTTTCAGGTAGCCTAGCCTAACTCCGAACTCACTGTATAGCCCAGGCTGGCCTTGGAACTCCCGATCTTCCTTTGTTTTCATAGTTGAAGATGGATCCCAAAACATTTCCCGTGCTAGACCACTTGCTCCAACACTGAAGAGGCCTAGATCCTCACTAGAGGATTCTAGTTAAGGACTCTACTGCTGAGTCACCTCAAACCTGTCACTGGGTGATTCTGAGCAAGGTGGGCTGTGTCCCCAGCTTGGTGTGTGAATCCTTGAGTGTAAAGCACAAGAAGTGACATATGGAGGTGTTGGAAGTGCAAGTCCCACAGACGCCCTCCCCGCCGTGTGCGCATTAGTCTTAGTCTCTAGTTCCAGCCGGGTGACACAGGGCTCCTCAGCCTGCAGTATTGGCTGCTGCCATTGGTTCTCAAGCAGCCCTGCTTCCTGCTGCGGAGGGTAAGAGTCCCCAGGGAGCTGTCTCAGGAAGGAACTTTAAGGACATGTCCCAGACTGTCCTCCCTTACCCAGCAGGGAGCAAAATCATATAAACAAAGTCAGGACTGAATTGAGAGAAATTCCTGGATGGTGGCGTGAGGATGGGTAGTTGGGGACCAGAAGGGACAGGAGGCATAGGAGCAGAAGGGTGGTAGCTAGCAAGAGGGAAACACTGGGGACATAGCCAGGGGACCCTGGCCCTCTCCCTTGGTGTCTTTGTTCAACTTCCTGCAGCAGGGGACCAAGGCTTTATCTATATTAATGGCAGCTGGGCCTGGTGTTACACTGTCATGGCAACACTCGGGAGGCTGAAGCAGGAGGATGGAATGTTCTAGGTCAGCCTGGGCGACTCAGGGAGTCCTGACTCAAAATGTACAAAAATAAATATGATGTACGTCAAAGGGACTGGGTATAACTGGATTTGGCAAAGTGCTTGTCTAGCTTTTGCAAGAAAGACCCTGGGTCTGATGCCCACTACTGGACAGAAAGAAGGGGGTGTACCAGCCAGGGCTCTCTAGAGTCACAGAATTTGTGGAATGAGTAGATAATGGGAATTTAAATGTATTGGAATGACTTACAGGCTGCAGTCCAACAATGGCTAGTCGTTAATGGAAAGTCCAAGAATCTAATAGCTGCTCAGTCCCATGAGGCTGGGTGTCTCAGCTGCTCTGCAGGGACCCCGAAGGAGGAATGGGTGGGCTGATGAGGCAGGGGCAAGCAGGTGAAAGACGAGCCCTTCCTTCTTCCATTGTCCTTATGTCCCCTTCCAGGAGAAGGTGTGGCCCGGATTAAAGGTCTGTGTCTTCTAGCCCTGAGGTCTAGGTGTGTGTTTTCTTGCCTCAAGATCCAGATCACAAATGTGCCCTTCGTTTCTAGATTCATTAGTTATAGTCAAGTTGACAAGCAGGACTAGACATCAGAGGGGAGAGCATGTGCCACCCAGATGTCTAAATTATGATGAATGTCCAGATTATGAAGAACAGCTCTTCCAGGACCCTTTCTGAAAATGTGCAGTTGGATGAGGTTCATCATCTACTTTGGACAACATCTTCCCACTCATTTTCATTTTTAATTGTGTGTATTTGTGTGTGGGGGGGGGGAATGTGCACATGAGTGCAGTGCCCATGGAGGACAGCAGAGGGCACTGGAGCCCTGGAGCTAGTGTTTGAGGTGTTTGTGAGCTACCTGATATGGAGCTGGGAATGGAATTGGGTTCCCCTGGGAGAGCAGTACATGCTTTTACCCACTGAGTCCTCTCTCAGAGCCCCCTCGTCTCATTCCACAGACTCCCCAACTGAGGTCCAGGCTTCCATGGTAATCAGGGTAATGACACGGGGCTCCTTGAGTCCCAGCCCAGGGTCCTCTTTTTGTTTTGGTTTGATTTGGTTTTGTTTTATCGAGACAGGCTTTCTCTGTATAGCCCTGGCTGGCCTAGAACTCACTGTGTGGGCCAGGCTGACCTCAAACTCAGAGATCTGGCTGCCTCCTGAGGGCCGGGATTAAAGGCATGCCACCACCTCTTGGCTCAGGGCCATCTCCTAATCCCTTTTGCTGAAGGGCCTACTAAGGAGTCTAGGATCCCCGAGAAGGCTTTAGCAAACTTCTTCTTCTTCTTCTTCTTTTTTTTTTTTTTTTTTTAATTTTTTCGAGACAGGGTTTCTCTGTAGCTTTTGGTTCCTGTCCTGGAACTAGCTCTTCTAGATCAGGCTGGCCTCGAACTCACAGAGATCTGCCTGCCTCTGCCTCCCGAGTGCTGGGATTACAGGCGTGCCCCACCACGGCCCGGTGAGCAAACTTCTAAATTTATATGTAATTCTTCTTTTCTAGATGAGTCCTCAATTCAGAACAGCTTCCAGAACAAAGTAGGTGTTCAGTACATTTTGTTTTGTTGTCTGCTGTTGAGAAGACAGTCTCTGCCAGGAAGTGGTGGCGCACCTGTTTAATCCCAGCACTCAGGAGTCAGAGGCAGGCAGATCTCTGAATTTGAGGTCAACCTGGTCTACAGAGTGAGTTCCAGGACAGCCAGAGCTACACAGAGAAACCCTGTTTCAAAAAACAAAACAAAATAAAACAAACAAACAACAAAAAAAAAAACAGTTTTGCTACATAGTTTAGTCTGGCCTTAAATTTATAATCCTCTTGCACTGGCTTGGAGAGTCCTGGGATTCCAGGCCTGCACCACCATGCAGAGATAGCTCCATCTTCTCAGATTGGTGCCTTCTAAACCCCATCACTCCACTCCTCTTTACTAAGTGCTTTTTTACCCCCATTCCTCTCTCCAAGCCCCTCTTCTGTTCTCTGAAAAGGATTCTATGGGACTCTGGGATGAGGATGCATGTGTGTGTGTGTGTGTGTGTGTGTGTGTGAGATCTTCCCATCTTAGGGGCCTATTTCTACATCATATGATTAGCCTGAGGGCTAATCAGAGCTGGGCCCTTCCTTTCCCCCTCCTGCTTGGTGGAGCAACTGCCACAGCCGTCTGGATGACCCATTAAGCCACAAAGAGGAAGGGACACCATAAGCTAAGTCAGGCAGCCCTGGCCACCCTGGGGCGTGGGAATAGACACAGATATGGGAGGAACAGGGAGCCCAGGGTGGCCCCAGCACTGACTCACCGTAAGACCTTCCTCCCTTTGCTTTCTAGCCTCTTGAGTGACTGTCCTGGACCAGGGCCTGGGCTGGTTCCCAGAGGCCCTTTCCGCCCAGGCCCCTTGGGCACCCTTTTCCCAGAATGGGCCAGGGGCTCAAGTTACATAATCCTTTAGACCTTTGTGTTTTTTCCACAAAGTCCTCCTTCAAAATAAATCCTAAAAACTAGTCCCAGTGGTGTGGTGGCCCACACTGTTTAATCCTGGCACTCACAAGACAGGCAGAGGGATCTCTGTGAGTTCTAGGCCATTCTGCTCTACATAGCAAGTTCTAGGCCAGCCAGATTT
The DNA here is from genome assembly GCF_950005125.1 of Chionomys nivalis. Classification (NCBI taxonomy): domain Eukaryota; kingdom Metazoa; phylum Chordata; class Mammalia; order Rodentia; family Cricetidae; genus Chionomys; species Chionomys nivalis. Next base: position 77,436,305 of record NC_080087.1, on the reverse strand, counting down.
ACACAGTGAGATCTGTCTAAAAACCAAAACAAACAAACCCAACCTGGTCCTGGTGGTGAAGGCCCATCATCCCAGCTATTCAAGAAACTGAGGCAGGAGGATCATATGTTCAAGGCCTGGATGGGCTACAAAGAGAGCCCAGAACCTGCCTGGACTTATCAGGACTAAGGGAAGAGAGTGTGTGGCTCAGCCGAGGAGCACTCGATGGGAGGAGCCCTAGTACCAAAATAAATGAGGGGGAAAGCAGGGGCCAGCAGATGACTGAGCAGGTGAAAGCTGTTATCCAAGCCTGGGGACCCGAGTTTGAGTTCCTGGCTTCCACATGGAAAGAGAGAACCAACACTTGTAAGTTGTCCTCTGACTGCCATGGAATGATGTGGCAGAACCCTCATCCTGCAATAAATAAATAAATGTAAATAAAGTTGTCTCGCTGTGCTCACTTTGTCCTCATCCTGAGCCTCCTCTCTAAGCCAGTCCTGCTTACTACTCCTCCAGGCAGTCTGCCCAGATGCCCTCATCTGCTTTTGACACCCCTTGTCCTGCAAGGTCTCAGACTGAGAGAATGCAGTTTGTGTCAATCTCAGAAACTCTCTGCTCCACAGCAATTCACTCCTGTAAGATTAACACTTGAGAAGCTGAGAAAGGACCATGAGCTCAATCCAGACTGGGATAAAAAAATAACCATACTCTTTCTCTAAAACACAGGAAAGAATTACTCTCACTAGCATGAATTCTAGGCAGGAGCTCTACCACTGAGCTACACTGCCAGCCCCTCACTGGGGGATTCTAGGCAGGGGCTCTACCACTGAGTCACACCCCAGCCCCTCACTGGGGGATTCTAGGCAGGGGCTCTACCACTGAGCTACACCCCAGCCCCTCACTGGGGGATTCTAGCTAGACACTTGTGGCTAGACTACATTCCCAGGCTTTGTTGTGCTTAGTCTTTCAAGACAGGGTCTCACTTTGTGGTCCAAGTACATCGTGAACTTCCAAGTCCTCCTTCCTCAGCCTACCAAGTAGGTAGTAGGGGTACAAGTCTGTACCATCAGCCAGGCTCTTCTGTCTTTGTCTGTTAGAAACAGTTGGCTTATCACCTCATCCTAAACTCTCCATGCCAGTTAAAGTGAATCATTGGGGATCATGGTGGAAGATGACTGAGAAAGACACAAAAACCACTTTTTCCCCTTGTTTTATGAAGATTCACACGGTCATATTTACATACATTTGCATTCAGCAGAGAGGGGCGGGACATGAGGATGGAGCTCACTGTGCTGGTGGCAGCAGCACCTTCAGCGGCACCTGGTCCCCTTGGGCAGTCGGAGGCACTGCCCAGACAGCTCCGGAAGCCTTGCCGGTGGTGCTCCTCTTGGAGGTCAAGGGTGTCTCCAGGGTGAGGGAAGCATTGGCCATTTCCTGGGGCTTGTCGCTGGCCAGGAAACGCAGGAGGTTGTGCAGGGCCTTGGCCACGTCACTGCGGGCTCCCTCATTGACCAGGCAGTAGAGGATGGGGTCGGCCACACAATTGAGGCTGGTGAAGGCCAGGGAGCTGTGGTAGGCGGAGAAGACTCGCTCCTCGAAGCCACAGTCCCAGGGCCGACCCAGGTAGACAGCGCTTCGAGACAGCAGGAGGGCATGGTAGGGTGCAAAGCACACCAACACGATGGCGATGAGGCTCAGAGCCAGACGCTTGATCTTGACCTTCTCCTGGCGCTCCGTGGACACACTGCTCTGCACGGCCCGCAGGATGCCGCGGTAGCACAGCAACATGAGTGCCCAGGGGAAAAGAAAGCCCACGAAGACACGGTACAGATTCATCCAGGCCACCCAGCTCTCCATGGGGAACTTCTCGAAGCAGAAGGTGTGGTTGTAGCGATCTCGAAAGAGCTCATCGTGGAAGAGCGGTGCAGAGTTGGCGCCCAGCTCGGTGGCCCAAACCACGGAGCTCACAGCCACTGCTGTCTTGACCCGACGCAAACGCGCAAAGCGCAGCGGATGGGCCACAGCCAGGTAGCGGTCCACCGAGATGCAGCACAGGAAGGCAATGCTGATGTAGATGTTGCTGTAGAAGATGAAGCCGAAGAGCTTGCAGGAGCCGGGGCCATGGATCCAGTTGTCGTGGTGGAGGAAGTAGTCGACCCACAACGGCAGCGTGCAGATGTAGAGCAGGTCTGCGATGCTCAGGTTCATCAGGTACACGCCTAGCTCATTGCGCTGGCGCACCTGGCGGTAGGCCGCCCACAAAGCCAGGCAGTTGGTGGGCAGCCCCACCCCGATGACAAAGATGTAGAGGGATGGCGGGAAGAGGTGATCCACTCGAGAGTCCACGTGGCAGCCCTCCCACGTGCGGTTGCCCATCCTGGGCGCTGGGGCTTCCTAGGTTCTTCCCCTGGCCCGCTGGGGCTACAGGGCCACGGGGGGCGGGAGGCCATCGGGCCCCCTGAGCCCCCTCTTTGGAGGCTCAGGGGAACATCATAGGAGATGGTTCACGAGGGCAGAGTTCCAGGTTTGTTTTGTGGAAGGCTAAGCAAAAGGACAACTCGAGAGGACAGGATGAAGGTTGGACAAGAAGTGGCTCTAATGTCAATGGGAGTGTCTGTGCAAGCAATCAGACATAAAGATGGGAGCGCAGGAAAAAAAAACAGATGAAGGCGGTGTTTATGGAGGAGTTGAAGACACCACAGGTATCATGCTCACTGAGGTCTTAGGGAGTAAGCATGGGCACGATTAAGTACCAATGGGATGGAATGTTCTAGAAGACTCAGGAAATAATACAGGAGAGCATTGAGTTGGGAAGATGCAGCTTGGAGTACTGCATCTGCTAGGACGCCAGCAGGAAGCAGAGAACTATGTAAAGTCACCACAGTGTCCTCTGGGGATGGACAAAGAGGAAGGACTTGCTAAGGCTGGGGACTGTGGGAAGGGATGCTGGAAACAGGAAGATGAGTAAGCTGTGGAGTACAGGAGGACTGTGGGTAGAAGAACTCGGAAGAGTTGCTGCTGGAGGAGTTCAAGGGATGGAGATGGAGTTGTCCCATTCACGACCACATGGAGAGCTGAGCTGGGTAGGCCTGTGGGGAGAGAAAACAGTGGGGAAGCAGGCATGTTCGTCCATACTGGCCTCCCCCATACCGTCCCATTATTCCTGTGGAAGAGAAAGGGGATGCCCCAACAAAAACTGCTGGAGTACCACCCTAAGGAATAGATTCCTAAGAGCATGGGACTGGGGGTGTGTGTGTCAGACAACAGTGGGGCTTCTCAAACACATATTAAAGACCTAACATGCTGAGCACATTGTCCCGTGCCTTAGATCCCAGCAGTCAGGAGGTAGAGGCAGGAGGGTCAGGAGTTCAGTTATCCTCCCCACACATTCATCTGAAGCCATGAAAACCTGTCTCAGAAGAGCAGTGGGGGGTGAGGTGTGTGGAGATGGCTCGGCGGGTAAAGGAGCTGCCAGACCTTGCGACCTGAGTTTGAGTCCAAGTCTGCAGGTTGTTCTCTGAAGCCCACATGTGTAGCATAGCACACATGTGGACACGGGGTGGGGGTTGGGGGTATGGAGGGAGGGAGAGAGAGCAGAGGGGGGGGGAGGGAGGGAGGGAGAAGGAAGAGCAGGGGGGAGGGATGGAGGGAGGGAGAAGGAAGAGCAGGGGAGGAGAGATGGAGGGAGGGAGAGAGTGAGAGCAGAGGGGGGGAGGGATGGAGGGAGAGCGAGAGCAGAGGGGGGGAGAGAACTTGACAAGTTGATGCCAGAGGCGCCTTCCAGACCTGTCCAAGGTCCTGATGCTCAAGGTGGGACACTCAGTTCTTTTCCCAGCCTGCCTTTCAGTTTCTAGAGTCCCCTAGACACAAAGAGGGGTTGACAGTGGGACAGAGCAGGGGCTGTAGACTCTGGAAAGGTCAGGATCGTGAAACCAGGAGAAGCCTGGGGCTAACGTCAGCAGGGCCCTCACAGCCCTCTCCTTTCCCATGGTCCCAGTGAGGACCTTGGATCCATCCACTACCTTCCCTTTTTTTTTTTTTTCTGGGATGCTCTACAAGTTTAGAGCAGAGAACATTCATGCACTAAGCCCCTGATGGTCTGTACATTAGTTTTTTTCTGTCTCTCTCTCTGAGTCTCTCTCTCCTCCCTCTCTCTCTTTCTCAGGTTTTTTGAGACAGGGTTTCACTACAAGTTTGGGGAGCCTGTCCTGGAACTTGCTCTGTAGCCCAGGTCTGGCCTCAAACTCACAGAGGTTCGCCTGCCTCTGCCTCTTGAGTGCTGGGATTAAATTCCACCACTGCCTTGAACTTGCTACATCACTGGGGATGACCTTGAACTCCTTGATCCTCCAGCCTCCTCCACAGCGTTCAGCTCATAGGAGTGCACTGCCTTGCTCAGTTTGCACAGACCTGGGACTGCTAGCCTGGCCCCGGGAATCCCAGCTAACGCCTCTACCCATCTGTCGGCTGGCTTGTTGGATTGTTTGAAATTGGGTCTTGCTGTTTAGCCCAGGCTGGCCTGAGTGCTGGGACTAGAGGCGAGCACCACCTGGCCCAGCTTTATTTATTTATTTATTTAGTTAGTTTTTGGTTTTTCGAGACAGGGTTTCTCTGTGGTTTTGGAGCCTGTCCTGGAACTAGCTCTTGTAGACCAGGCAAGTCTCGAACTCACAAAGATCCGCCTGCCTCTGCCTCCCAAGTGCTGGGATTAAAGGTGTGCGCCACCACCGCCCAGCAGAAGGGGGCGAGTTGCAGAGAGGAAGTAGAGAAGCTTCCCTGACTGGGAATCAAACCAGGGCCAAGGCGGTGAGAGCGCCGAATCCTAACCACTAGACCACTAGGGAGCGACAGCCAGACTTTGACGGTCTGGCCCAGCTTTAAAAGCATTTTTGAACTCGGGAAGTAGAGGCAGGCAGATCTCTGAGTTTGAGCTCAGCCTGGTCACAGAGTGAGTTCCAGGACAGCCAGGACTACACAGAGAAACCCTGTCATGAAGAAAAAGGAGAGAAAGCCATAAAAATGAGATCATACATGAAAATCCGATCTAAGATAGTGAAAGGAGCAAGTCCATGTGGTCTGCGTGGAATAATGGAAAGTCACATCGAAAAAATCTGAGGACACACTTGAAAACCACCATTTGAGGAGCCAGTGTGATGACTATGTCAGGGAAGGCGCTGGCGACCAAGTCTGACAATCTTAGCTTTATCCCCATACCCACATGGTGAAAGGAGTGAATTGGATTTTAGAATTTCTCCTCCACGCATTTTCCTTGGCACATAACACCTGTCTCCGGTCCTCTAAAGAGGTGGGGAGGGGCGGGGAGGGGAGGACAGAGAGATAGAGAGAGAGCAGAGAGAAGCTGGTTAAATCTACTGGACAGAGGAGGACACTGTAGTCCACTGAGGACAAGGAATGAGCCTGGAGTCACACAGCAAATTCCCAGAAGTCTACGTCTTTCTTTTTCCCAAGGAAAGTCTGTCCTGCTTTACCTTCAGATGGACCCTGATCCATGCCTGGCTCTCTAAACTCTTGCTGGCTCTATGCTGCCCTTGCTGCTCAGGAGCCTGGGACAGCATCTGTTCTGCCACTCTCCCTCCCTCAGTTCATTTCCCAAGCTGGCCAGGAAGATGTTGCTAAAGGAATCTGCTCTTGTTCTTTTCTTCATGAACCTCCAAAGGCTTCCAAGAGGCTGGGGGAGTATCTCAGTGATTGATAGAGCCCCTGCCTAGAACCCCCTAGTGAGGGGCTGAGGGTGTGGCTCAGAGGTAGAACCCCTGCCTAGAATCCCAGTGAGGGGCTGAGGGCATGCTCAGTGAAGGTCGAGCATTTTGGTATGTGCACGGTCCTAGGTTCTACCTGCCATATAAATGAATGGACTTAAGGGAAAAAACGGAAACTCTTGGTGCTTGGTACAGGTAAGGAAGGAGACTTTTCCCAGTTAGCCTGAGCTGCCTTACCTGCTTCTCCCTTTAGCATTCTCCAAGCCAATGAACTTCCTTCACCACAGACCTCTCCGCACTCTCTTCCTGACTGGTCCAGGACTTCTTCACCCCTTCACGAGTCTCCTCCACCCTCACCACCATCTATCCCTTCACAGCACTGTATCTTGGGGGACAGGGACCTTGAGTGTCACGTGGCCTTGCACGCGGTCGTGCTCAACAAGTCATTCCAGAAGTCGGGAGAGAGCATGCCACCCTGGCCAGCCCTCCTCCCACCATGGCTCGCCCTCTCCTCCTTCTTCACTGTACCCCAGGCATCGACAAGTCCTGGGGAGACCCATGGGGAAGAAGTTGCATGCTGGGAGATTAAAGGGCAGGACCCATCTGCCTCCTAATTGACTTGAAAAGGTCAGGCTGTGTCCTGATCCCTAAAGCCAGTCCCCTGTAGGGGTCCCTAGACATCTACCATCTCCACCCCAGAGGTGGAAACTTCTGGGCCCTTTGGAGATGGAATGGGAAGGGCTTGTTCCTGGGTAAACAAATGGGAACCAGCCCAGTCCACTGTCAATCAAAACCTCCCACCCAGGCCAAGTCGTTACTGTTGTTGTTTTGTTTTTTGAAGACAGGGTTTTTCTGTGTAGCCCTGGCTGTCCTGAAATTTACTCTGTAGACCAGTCTGGCCTCAAACTCAGAGATTCGCCTTCCTCTGCCTCTTGAGCGCTGGGATTAAAGGCGTGTGCCACCACCACCCTGTCCCAAGCCAAGTCTTCACTAAACCTTTCCAGCTCTGTCTCTGTCTCGTCTGTCCCTCTCTCTCTTGTCTGTCTCTCTCTCCCCCCTCTATCTTCCTCTCCCTCTTCCTTTCCCTCTCTCTATCTCTCTTTTCATCTCTCCCTTCCCCTCCCTCTTCCTCTCTTCTCTCTCTGCCTCCCTCTCTATCTCTCTTTTCGTCTCTCCTCTCCTCTCTCTCCCCTTCTCTCCATCTCTCTTTTCATCTCTCCCTCCTTCCTCTTGTGACATCAAGGGGATCCTTTGCCTCTAGAAGTCCTAATTTCTGCAGAAGTCAGGTACGGTCTTTATCCTAACCACATCACACAAGGACATCTTTGAAAAAAATAAATTATTGTCAGTAAAACGTGCAGTATTTGGGACTGGGGATATAGTGCAATTTTAGAACGCTTGCCCAGAGTCTCACAGTAGATGCTGGGGTGTGGCTCAACAGTACAGTGTTTCTCTAGCATGCATGAAGTCCTGAGTTCAATCCCCATGACCCCCAAAAGAAAGAGGTCTAGGCATATAGCTCAGCTGGTGAAATATTTACCTAGCATGCACAGAGCCCTGGGATGAATCCTGGGATAAATGAGACCCTGTCTCAAAAGGTAAAGAGAAAGAAATTAGTGGACTAGGGATGTGACTCAGAGTGCAAGGTGATACCTGCATGCAGATTCTCAGCACCCACATAAAAGCCTGTGACGGAGAGCTGCATGTCCCCTCAACACCCTCCCCCCCCACAGCCCCAGGTCCCTGCTGAGACTGGAACGGGTACACAGCAACAAACATTCCTGGCAGGCAACGGAAATGAACTTCCCATTGCCAATTTCCTCCCAGGGAACAGAGTCTGGTATCCACCCTGTCCTCAGCCTACCTGAGTCATAGGGAAGCTAGGCATTGGGCAGAAAGGCACGGACAGACAGACAGACAGCCCGACCTTTCTTCTTCCCTGCCCGACATCTGGCCACCGTAACCCCCCGACCCCCAAGTCATCACAGAACCTTGATTCTTAGAAGTCCACGGTACAGGCTCAAGTGGTGAGCTCTTTCTTCCTGGTGCATATGGGGAAACTGAGTTCCAGCTGTTTTTTCCTTTGAGCTAAAAGGTGTCTCCCTCTCTATTTTTTTCCTCTCATTCCCATTCTCCTGTCTTTCTAGGGGCTTCAGACCCCTTTGGATATCTGTCAAAAATGAGAATTTGGGTTTTTTGCTGCTGTTGTTATTTATTTATTTATTTATTTATTTAATCTTATTTTTGAGACAGGGTTTCTCTGTGTAGCCCTGGCTGTCCTGGAACTCACGCTGTAGACCAGGCTGGCCTCGAACTCAGAGATCCACTTGCCTCTGCCTCCTGAGGGCTGGAATTTAAGGTGTGCGCCACCACACCAAAAAGGGACCTTTATAAAAGTGACTGTGGAGGCTGGGGAGATGGCTAGTGGGTAAGACCATTCATTGTGAAAGCAAGAGGACCTGAGTTCAAATCCATAGCACCCACTAAAAGCCCAGAATGCCCTGTGTGCCTGTGGCCGCAGAGTTGAATAGTGGCAGGTGGGTGCTAGGGGCTGGCTGGCTCTGCAGTCTAGTGCAAACAGTAAGCATTGGGTTCAGACCTCAAAACTGAGTGTGGGTGTGGGTGAAGACACCAATATCCTCTGCTAGATCCCAAATTAGAACTCACCTTGCATGCACGCACGCGCGCGCGCGCGCGCACACACACACACACACACACACACACACACACACACTGACTCACTGTGGCTGAAGTGGCCCCTTCACCTCTTGCCCAGCCCCAGTTGGAGTCAATGTTATCTTAACCTTAGTGAGTCTTTATTAGGGAGGTGCATGACCAAATTTTACAGTCGCCCCCACCCCCAAGCTCAGGTTCCTGCAGGAAGGATAAGTTCAAGCATGACACAATATTTGTGGAGGATGGGAAAGGTTAGCTTGAACCCCAAGCCCCAGCAGACCTCAGCTACTAAAATCAGAAAAAAATCCCTGGTCTCACAAGACACCTCTGCCCCCCAATCCTGCAAGATTCAAAGACATGGAGAGTTGAAAAGCCAAGAGAAAGAAATGATAGGAGCCTCCCCATCACCACTCCTTAGCCCACCCACCACTTTTGTTTCCGAAGCCACTGGGCTGGCTCCCCCTCTTTCCCTCCACCATGGGCTCCCAATCTCCCCCATTCTGGAGGCCCTGGGGGACCAGCCAGCTCCGGTCTACTCATTAAAGCTGAAATATGATCAGCGTGTCTCGCTGCCCACCTGGTGCCTTGGCAGCAGGCGGAAACGGTGACGGGGGTGCAGTCAGGCCTCTCCATGTCCTGGCTGGGCCTCAGTTTCCCCATTTCTATTAAGGAGCATCTGTCTCTCTCCCACCCCTACCCTGGCTGCTACGCCCACACCAACCAGCAGGAATGTGGAACTGTTAGAACTACCCTGCTGACATTCTAGAATCCAAAGGTTCTCAAGTCCCGAGGTTTTTATGGCCAGCCCTGTTTGGGGTCGAATGTTCTAACATTCTAGAGCCTTGGTTCTTTGCTTTCTGTTATTATTATCCTCGCTTTTGCCAGCACGCACCCTTGTCAGTTTCCAATATTCCAGGCGCCTCCCGGCCCAAGATTCTGAAGTTCTATTGTTAGAACCCTCTATGATTTCAAAAAAAAAAAAAAAAAAAAATTAAAAAAAATAAAACACACGCTATGACTTTCATAATCTATTATTAAACTCTGAGTGATTTTTATCTTTTTTCCAGCAAATGAATACACGTTTCCCTTTTCACTCTTTGCAGAAATGGGAACGCGTTGTAAATAGGTGAACCCCACTTCCTCTTTTCTCCCTGTTTCTACTCTGACTTAAAAAAAATGAATTCTGAGATCGGGCAGCTGAAAGTTCACAGAGGCCGGGCGTGGGGTCAGGATGGCTGATCACCACCTTCAACGCCCCCCCCCCAAACCATATTCTCCCACCTCAGCGAGGGAGTCTAGGAAACCATGCTGCTTCTGACCCCTTGTTCACGGCCTGGCCTCGTCCCTCCCTTTTCGCACCAGCTGAGTTATTATTTGTCTAGACACAAACCAAATTATAGGCCCTGTCCTGGTTGAACCGTGAGTGGGCTTGGAGGGGGGGGTGTCAGGAGACAGGGGTGGAGTTAATCCCCTTGGTTTGTCTCTTTACCCCCGAAACTCCTCCCCCAAGCCTAGCAGGCCACCTCTGGTCCCTTTCCCTTTCCACCTGCAAACCCTCAGAAATACCTTTTCCGCCACCAGCCACCCAGACCCAAATCTGGCGCCACTCCCTTCTCACTCAGTGGAGGACCTCATTGCCCGAATTAATCTGGTTTACCGTTAGCCCAAGAATCCAGGTATCCAGATATGGCCAAGGGAACCCAGGTCTCCGGCTATGGGCTACTGCTGGACAAGAGTCCCAACCCTCGGGGCTGGCAATAACTCACTTCTGCTCTAGGGCCTCAGTTTCCTCGCTTGTAAAATGGAAGGGCATGGCCTACATGGTTCCCACATGTCGTTTGTAGCATCCAGCCATGAATACCACGAACCAGTAGGTTGTGCTTGTCTCAAAGGGTCTCAGCATCCTAGGTCCCACCATTCAAAGACTGGAAGGCAGGGTCTCATTCGGCCCAGACTGGACTCAGACCAAGGTTCCCCCACCCCAGCCTGGGTTACATGTGCGCTACAAGATTTTTTTTTTTTTTTTTGAGACAAGGTGTCATATAGCCGGGTCGCCCAAAACTCTTATCCTCTGTCTCTAGTGCTAGGGTAACTGGCAGGTGCCACACTCCAGGTCCCAGGGCTCCTGGGTGATCTGAGTTTGGGAACCCTTCCTCCACCTGTCTCACCTATGGATTCCCAGGAGGATCCCAGTGGTGCCCAAACCTGAAGACAAGTCCAGCCTCAGAGACCCGGATGGTAGGGAGCCCTTTAGGTAGGTTGGGGGGGGGTGCGGCTCATTAGGGGCTCTAGAAAGACTGCAGGAGTGTTCACCATCTTTTACACCAGTGCCTCCAATGCACATCCAGCTTGTCTCTCTCTCACACACAAACACAAAGAGTTTGGATCCTTCCTTTTCCCTATTTGAGGGGTGGGGTACAGAGTTCAGTCCCAGGGAAGGGGAGCGAGGCAAAGCAGGAAGGGGTTAACAGAGACCCAGCCAAGTCCTGGAAGGGAGGAAGTAGCGGAGGGAGTCTAACTCCCCCCCAGCCAGGAATTCCTGAAACCGGAGGGTGGGGTAGGTGTGACCTCAGAAGCCACGGGGTGACTACAAAGAGGACACTGGGGTCCTGGTGTCACTCAAAGTCTCTTTGCCTTGGATTGCAATCACACTGACCCCTACCCCAATCCTAAAGGGCCTCACTACCTGAAGGAAATAAGTTCCTCGATGTCGTAGGATTCAGGGAGAGACGACAGATAGACAAGGGAGGCTGGAGCCGCCACAGGAGCGTGAGAGCACCAGCGAGCAACAAGATCAGAGAGTCCGGTAGGGGAAGGGGTCTCACAGAAATGCGATGGATAAAGAGTTTGGGATGCGCGGAGAGAAGGAGGGGTCCCACATAAACGGGGGTGCGAAGGCCAGGGTTGGGGCAGAAGGTACTCAGAAACAGGCAGGGAGACTCCAAGGAAGTAGAGCCTCCTGGATTGTTGCTGAAGAACACCTACCTACAGCCTCAACATTTAGTGGGTTGAGGCAGGAGGATGGCCAGTTCAAGGAAAACCTGTTAGCCTGGGGTTGTCCCACAAATGCCAGCGGGTGGAACGGGTGTGGTGACCCACACATATAATCCCGGTTTACTCTGAAAGCTGAAGCAGGAGGATTGCAGTGAGCTTGTGGTCAATGTGGGCAAGAAAGTGAGCTCCGAAAATTCTCTCTCTCTCTCTCTCTCTCTCTCTCTCTCTCTGTGTGTGTGTGAGAGAGAGAGAGAGAGAGAGAGAAAGAGAGAGAGAGAGAGAGAGAGAGAGAGAGAGAGAGAGAGAGAGAGAGAGAGAGAGAGAGAGAGAGAGAGAGAGAGAGAGAGGAGGAGAGGAGAGGAAGGAGATGTAGGAAAGATAAGCTCTGCGGAACCGAGTGGCGGGGAGACTGAGGCATCGGAGCGGCCACCCAGAAGTCTTGAACCTGGGAAGGGGAAGAATAGAAATGGAGGGGCAGCACCCACCTGTGCGACGGCTGAGCTGGGCGACCGGCGTCCGCGACCTGGTCCGGTCTCTGCGCAGCGCGGGACCCGGCGGGCGCCCCCGCGGGGCAGGAGACGGCGACAACCCCTGGCCCCGGGCTGGAATCGGGAGCCCAGGCCCCGCCCCAGCCGGGCCCGCCCCCCCCGTTAACCCCTCCACTGCCGTTCCCCAGCACCCCACCGAGCTCCCCCACCCTCATAAAGAACTCAGCCCTGGCAATCTCACCTGCTGCTTCAAGGTTGCATCCCATTAATCCCTTAGTTACCCTCTCTCCAGCTCCACACTTTCAATGTAAACCTGCTTCTGGGAAGGGAAGCTTGGTTTGGGACCCTCCTTCCTGACATTCCCGTCTTTGCCGGCCTCAGTTCATAACCTTCTCTGTGTCCCTCTAAGGACTGAGGACAAAGGGGTCTGTTATGGGAGCCGTGAGATATCTCAGCAGATGGAGGCACTTGGAGGTAACTCTGAACTCAGTTCCCTGGACCCAAATGAAGGAGAAATGGCTCCTGAAAAGCTCTCCTCTGACCTCCACACTGTCACGGGTCAAGCCGCCTCAGATAAAGAAATGTAAAAATGCAAAAGCTTAAATGACAATCTGTTAAGTGTCCACCTCAGACATCAGGGCCACAAATGGAAGGAGCCTTGGGGAGGGGTGTGGGGGTGTGGGTTAGATCATAGGCCTGGTCTCAGTTTCCTCTGCAGTCAAAGTGGTGAGGCACCTTCCGGCGTGTCACGTCACAGAGAATATAAGGTCAAATCTGGACGACGGTGTCATTCTGAGCAAGTGGTGCATGCCTGTAATCCCCCAGCCCTAGAGAGGCTGAGGCAGGAGGATAGTAGAGAGTTTGAGGCCAAATAATGAGATTGTATATTTAAAATGTTTCTACTGGGCTGTCCAGGGTACCCCAGCCTGTGCTCTAGAAGCTCAATGTCCCCCACAGTTCACCTCAGCCTCTCACTTGGCTGAGACTGCACTTTATGGTCTTCTTTGACCTTCTCAGCCTGGCTGGGAAGAGGCAGGCTGCTCTTGTGTTGTCTGTTGCCTAGGACTGAACTCCCCATTATTTTCAGTTGAGTGTGTAAGTGCTCCAAAGAATTGCCTTGCCCCTTTTATCATGGTCATCACTTCCTGCACAGATCAGTCCTGAGAGTTTATTATAGACGAAAGGACTTCTGGTCCACCTGGCATACAGCCCTCCAAAAAACAGTAGTAATGTTTATCAATTCTAATTTACATATTTTATCTTGAGTGATGTAGAAGATGGGACCAATGGCCTTATGCACCCTAGGCAGGGGCTCTGTCATTGAGCCTCCCTCCCAGTCCCATACTGGGGGATTCTAGGCAGGGGCTCTACCACTTAGCCACACCCCAGCCCCTCTCTGAGGGATTCTAGGCAGGGGCTCTACCACTGAGCCACACCCCAGCCCCTCACTGGGGGATTCTAGGCAGGGGCTCTACCACTGAGCCACACCCCAGGCCCTCACTGGGGGATTCTAGGCAGGGGCTCTACCACTGAGCCACACCCCAGCCCCTCACTGGGGGATTCTAGGCAGGGGCTCTACCTCTAAGCCACACCCCCAGCCCCTCCTTCCACCTTCATGTGGGTTCAAGGAGTCAAACTCAGGTTTTCAGGCTTGGCAAATGACTTTGCTTACAAAGTCATCTCAACAGCTGTAATATACAAAGTTTTTTTTGTTTATTTATTTTGTTTTTTGTTTTTTTGAGACAGGGTTTCTTTGTGTAGCCCTCACTGTCCTAGAACTTGCTCTGTAGACCAGGTTGGCATCAAATTCAGAGATCTGCCTGCCTCTGCCTCCTAAGTGCTAGGGATTAAAGGTGTGTGCCACCACTCTTGGGCTGCTTTTTTTTTAAAATGTATGTGGGTGTTTTGTCCTTATACACTATGTACCTGCAGTGCCTGTAGAAGCCGGAAGAGGGCTTGGATCTTCTGGAATTAGAGTTACTGACAATTGTGACCAGCAGTATAGGTGTTGGAAACTGAACCTGTGTCCTCTGGGAGTGCAGCCTGTAACAGTGGCATTTCATTTGTCTTTTAATAAATCAAGTTTGCCTGGGGATCGGGAAAGTAAAACAGCCACACTGGCCAGCCTTACAGACCAGGCAGCAAGGACAGACATACACCTTGATTCCCAGTAACCACCAGGCAGTAGTGGTGCACACCCTTAATCCCAGAACTAGAGAGGAATACAAGATGGGTGGAGACAGCTCTCAGACACAGTCTCATTCTGAGGATTCCTGGAAGCAGGATCACTATTTTCCGACTGAGGTTGAGGTAAGAGCCAGTGACTGGCTGCTTTGCTTTTCTGACCTTCAGGTTGAACCCCAATATCTGTCTCTGAGTTTTTATTAATTGTGCTTCAACAGCCAGTGCTCTTACCCACTGGGCCACCTCTCCAGTCCCACACCAGGTCTCCATGCTTGCACAGCAACGCTTGACTGACAGCCATCTCGACTGACAGCCATCTCCTCGGTATCCTCTTCCTTCATCACCACGGATGACTTTTCTCCCATTCTACAGTTTCATACAAATCAAATAACTTAAAATAAAAGGGGGGGGCTGTTGTGCTACTGCTGTGTGGCCTTGGGCAGGTGACCTCATTTATCTCTCTGAACCGTAGTCCTTCTTTCAGGAACTTGAAGGACGTAGGAAATAGAGGGTTAATCACCAAGCAGAGACCTTGCTCACAATACTGGCCAGTTAAAAGAACAGGTCCAAGCAAGAGTCATGGCTACCCTATATAAACCCTAAGAGATGAGGCGTGGTTTCACACAGCCCAGGGGGCCTCGAACCTCACACGCAGCTACGGATCTTCTTCCTGATCTTCCTGCCTCTATCCTAGAGTACTGCGATTTACAAGTGTGAGCCGCCATTGTCATTTTCTAAAGAGCAGGTCAGAGTGCCCCCTGGTGGGGGTAGGGTCCCTCCTCTTCTGGTGCACCCTAAATTTGTCTTAAATCATCATTCCAACTCGTGGCAGGCAAAACACAACTCTTCTCTGAGCTTCGTTGGGAGCATTTACAGGAAAGTTTCTAGAAAGACAGCTAGAAACTGCAGAGGACCTGTGGCGAGCCTTTGGGGTGCAAATGCAGACCGCGGAATGGAAACTTTCTCTCCCCCTACTCTTGGACTGGGAGGCATAATAAAAGGCAAAAGGCAGTCGCTGGGTAGAGGCCATGCACGAGGCAGTCGCTCACGACCCAGTTCAGGGAGATGAACGCCAAGAGTGACTCTGAAGGGATGCGTGGAGAATCACCAGCAATTTTCCAACTGACTTTTCAAGGCATAGCTTCACATGCAGATCCAAAGAAGACCACAAGGGGTCAACGAAGCATCAAGAGCCCTCAAGGAAAAGCGGTTGTTAGCAGGTATCACCTGCCTAGAACTACTAGGAGTATAGGAGTCAACGTGTGTGTGTGTGTGTGTGGCGGGGGGGGGGGGGGGGGGGCACCGAACGGCAGGACGACTACGAGAGGAAAGAAGGGTTTGACCCAAGAATGCCAGAAAACAGTCCTTTAAAAGCCTAGAAGCTTACCGGGCAGTGGTGGCTCACACGTTTAATCCTTGGCACTCATGGGCCCGAGGCTGGCAGATCTCTGAGTTCCAGGCCAGCCTGGTCTACAGAGCTAGTTCCAGGACTGACAGGACTACACAGAGACTCTGTCTCAAAAAAACCAAAATAATGCCGGGCGGTGGTGGCGCACGCCTTTAATCCCAGCACTCGGGAGGCAGAGGCAGGCGGATCTCTGTGAGTTCGAGGCCAGCCTGGTCTACAAAGGGAGTTCCAGGACAGGCTCCAAAGCTACAGAGAAACCCTGTCTCGAAAAACCAAAATAAATAAATAAATAAATAAAATTTAAAAAAGGAAAGAAAAAGAAAAAAAGTTCAGGTTCACCCCCAGCCACCCTGGGATTTCTGCCTTCACCTTCCAGCTCTTCACACGGGTGCCCGGGATCTGAACTTGGGACCTCATGCTTTCGTGGTGTTGCTAAAACTCCTTCCTGGCGGGCGATGGTGGCGCACGCCTTTAATCCCAGCACTCGGGAGGCAGAGGCAGGCGGATCTCTGTGAGTTCGAGACCAGCCTGGTCTGCAGAGCTAGTTCCAGGACAGGCTCCAAAGCCACAGAGAAACTCTGTCTCAAAAAAAAAAAAAAAAAACTCCTTCCTGGGAGAAGACATAAGCAAGGTTTACCCCTCCTCCCAAGGCCCCAAGACAAACCAAGGTACATTCTACCAAAGTTCCTATGGGGAACCAGTGAGACTTGGGGTGTCCCAAAGGGCACAGGCTAGAGGTCATAATGGGTGTGGGTGCTCCACAGGCTACACCAGCAAGTGTTTACCCTGTAGGGATGAGGGCTCTCCTGCAGATGGAGCCTCCCTGTGTAGCCTCTCCTGCCCCCACTTGCGGTGAGGATGGAGTTGTTGCAGGTAACAACAGGTAGGGAATGGCTGGGTACTGGGGGAGGGCCACGATTCCTGCATGAGGGATTAAGCAGCCTAAAAAGCCCAGCAGGGATGAGCTTTTGCAAAGGGATGTAAGTGAACTCCCCAAGACTGCTGTTGCCCTGCTCAGAGGATCGTCAGGACCTTCAGGGAGCACCTTACAGACCAAACCATCTCCCCAGGCCCTGCCCAGAGTCTGAACTCAATAGACACACTCAGCTATTCAAACACACCCTCACTGTCATTCAGTGCCCAGGTTCCTGCTTCTACATCAGCACTGGGCAATGAGATAGTAAAAGTGACTGGCAATCTTGTCCCTTCCCACCCAGGCTTCAAAGTCAGTGAAACAGACACAGATCTGCCCCGAGTCCTCAAGGCCCATGACAGGAGCCAGCAGGTGGCTGGAACTCCAAGAAGGCTTTATTTGAGTTTATTGGGAGGAGACAACACATGTCCGAGCTTCCACTGGGACGTTTCCTTCTTCATCTTTCTGTGTTAAGGTCTGTCTCTCGCCCCTTTCTGTGAGTCCTCCACGTGCATCACCTTCTCTCTAGTCAGAGTCAGCATCTTCTGAGACAGGCGTGCCTTCCCGCTCAAACCTTCCTTCCCATGAGGTAGGGCTGAGGTTGTCTTGGTTACCAGTGTATCCAAAACCATGCGCTCACACACACACACACACATATATATACTCATGTATACATACATACACACATACACATTCACACACAAATACACTCATGCACACACACGTGCTCACATACATATGCACTCAATTACACAATACACATATATACACTCATGAGTCACACACATGTATACATATATACATATGCATTCACGCACAGACATACTACTAACGCAAGGCATATACATATTTGCTCACACACATACACTCATGCACACACATATACACATATCCACACACACGCACACACATATATATACTCATACACACATACATACACACCATTTATAAATGCTGTTCATGGAATTCATTTACTTGTTTGATTAACGTAAGGAGCATTTTATTCTTGACCAGCCTTTGACTGGGCGATGCTCCAGACCAATTGGGTATATTTCTCTGCTGCTCCCAGACATGGTGGTGTATACTTATAATCCCAACATTTGGAAATCAGAAGCAGATCTCTGTGAGTTCGAGGCAGGCCTAGTTTACATAGGAAGTTCCAAGCCAGCCAGAGCTACACAGGGAGACTCTGTCTTGAAAGAGAAAAAGTTTAAGGGCCTGGAGAGATGGCTTAGAGGTTAAGAACACTTTGACTGTTCTTCCAGAGGTCTTGAGTTCAATTCTCAGCAAGCACATGATAGCTCAAATACCAGATCTGTAATGAGATCTGGTGCCCTCTTCTGGCCTGCAGCATACATGCAGATGGAGTACTGTTTATATAAATAATAAATAAATCTAAAAGACTTTTTAAAAGAGGAGGCCTTCGTAAGCCATCATTTTATGATGTCCTGTGTTCCTCCCTCCCTCCCAAGATATCACCTCATTGTTGAGACTTAGAAAGAAATACAGACTGACTTCCTTCCTTCCTTCTCTCCCCCTCTCTTCTTTTCCCCCTCTCCTTCTTCGTCTTCTGCTTGTTTTTGAGACAGGATCTCAATGTGTAGCCCTGACTGGTCCGGACTCACCACACCATGTACCACCACTCCCAGCCCTTTTATTTGTAAATAATGTATTCTCATTTATCACACTTCTTTATTCATTCATGCCTTGTGTGTGTGTGGAAGTGAAGCATGCTCATGAGTGTGTGTCAGGGTGCCTGTGTGGAGGTCAGAGGGCAACTTTCAGGAGTTGGTTCTCTTCTTCCACCAATGATCTCACTGAGTTCAAGTCCAGTCTTTTCTACATAGTGAGTTCCAGGGCTGCACAGTGAGACCCTGTTTCAAAAACAAACATGCCAGGCATGGGGCGCATGCCTTTAATTCTAGCACTCAGGAGGCAGAGGCAGATGGATCTCTATGAGTTCGAGGCCAGCCTGGTCTATAGAGAGAGTTCCAGGACAGTCAGGGATACACAGAGAAACCCTGTCTCAGAAAACCAAACAATATAGTGGAGAGCAATTGAGGACAACACCTGATTTTGACCTCTAATCTATACAATAGACACACACACACACACACCTTTCAATTCCCACACATACCAAATACACAGACCAAGACTCCAGACAGCTCAGTGCATAAGTCTGTATTTCTGGTTAATATAAAATAATAAACTTAAAAAAAAAACCCACCCAAACCAAATACCAATGGCTTCCCCAAGGCATGGTGACCCACTCTTCCCACCCAGATAAATAGAGACTCCTGTCTGTCCACTCACCCGCCCACCCCCATAAGCCGCTCTCTATAGACGTACTCTGGGTATATATTACTCTACTCCGCAATAGACATCTCCCAAAAATAGAACTCAGTCCTGGCACAGGACTCTACCCTGGCCCCACACCCTTGTTTCAGACTACACGCCACTGGAGCACACTTGTGTCTTTGCCTCCAGTGGTCAGGGCCATGCTGTCGTCCCACAAGAAGGCCACATTGGTCACATGACTGCTGTGTCCACCGTATTTGTGGCTGAGGGCCTGTTAGAAGGGAACAGGTGAAAGGAAGAGGTCAGATGAAAAATGCCACCTGGAGGCCACTGTCATTTTCTTCTTCAAAGCCATTAACATTTTTGTGTGTGTGAGCTACAAGTTTTTACTCTATACTTCAGGAAGTCCTAAAGCTCACAATCCCCTTGCTTCCTTTTAATTTTTGTTTGCTTTGCAAGACAGGGTTTCTCCATGTACCCCTGGCTGTCCTGAAACTTGCTCTATACACCAGGCTGGTCTCAAACTCAGAGAGATCTGCCTGCCTCTGCCTCCTGAGTGCTAAGATTAAATGTTTGTGCCATCACCTCTTGGCTTAATTTTTAATCACAAATACATGTGTGTTAGAGTACGAGTTTGTACATGGGCGTGACTCAGTGGTAGAGCCCCTGCCTAGAATCCCCAGTGAGGGGCTGGGGTGTAGCTCAGGGGTAGAGCCCCTGCCTAGAATCCCCAGTGAGGGGCTGGGGTGTAGCTCAGGGGTAGCCTTTGCATCATATGCATGATGCCCTTGTTTTTATCCCCAGCACTGAAGATAGATAAAGGATGATATAACCTGCCTGTACCGAATCAGTTCCATTAAAAGTGAGATATGATGAGTCTCTATGAGGAATGCATGTCCACAGTCAGGTATGGCTTACTTTCGTCTATTTGAAGAGCCCAGAAGTATCCGGGTGATGGTGGAACACACCTTTAATCCTAGCACTTGGGAGGTAGAGCCAGGCATATCTCTGTTGAGGCCAGCCTGGTCTACAAAGCAAAACAAAAACAAAAAAGAAGACGAAGAAGAAGAAAAAGAAGAAGAGGAGGAAGAGGTGGAGGAGGAGGAAGAGGAGGAGGAAGAGGAGAAGGAGAAGGAGGAGGAGGAGGAGGAGGAGGAGGAGGAGAAGGAGAAGGAGAAGGAGAAGGAGAAGGAGAAGGAGAAGGAGAAGAAGAAGAAGAAGAAGAAGAAGAAGAAGAAGAAGAAGAAGAAGAAGAAGAAGAAGAAGAAGAAGAAAGGAAAGCCAGAAGGCCAAATTCATGTTCTCAGATGTATCTTTCGAGTGTCTCCCTCATGCTTAAATTACATTAAAATATCTTCATTAAATCCTAACTCTGCTTCAGTAAGAGAAAAGGGTATTTGTAGCAGGAGCAGTCCCTAGCAGCTCCGGGCATTTGGTTTTGTAGAAGCTGGTCCTTGTTCTCGGCCTGTATGGGAATCACTGGTGCTGGGAACCCAAACCCTAGCCCTAGAGTCTAGGGCAATAGCCTCATGGTGTCTTGTTTTGCTTTGTTTTGAGACAGGGTTTCTCTGTGTAGCCTTAATTGTCCTGGAACTTGCTCTGTAGACCAGGCTAGCCTTGAACTCATAGAGATCCACCTGCCTCTGCCTCCCGAGTGCTAGGATTAAGGGTGTGCTCGTGCATGCACAGGAACCTCAGAGATTTTGTTTGCCCAGGCACACAGTAGGTGATCATTTGTCCAGAGAAAATACTCAGAAACCTTAGAGATACAGACTGTGGCTCAGAACCCTATGAAGGACCCTGTGCAGTTAAGACATTCCTACAGATACGGGAAACTGAGGCCCAGAGAGGAATGAGTTGCCTAAAGAACGTGAAAAGATGAACACCAGAAGACTAGGGAGGAGCCGAGAGGTCCAGGAAACCTGGGCTCTACCTCTGGCAACACATAAACATCTTTAATCGTAGCTCCAGGAGAAAGAAGCAGGAGAATTGGTGGGAATTTGAGGTCACCCTTGGTTATATAGGACTTTCAAGCAAGTCTGAGCTCTCATCCCCACAAAGGATGAATAGTGCCAGCTCCCACCCTCAGGCCCCAGAGGGACTTACTCTGGGCTGACAGCAGGGATAGACAAACAGGTGCACTTTGCCAAAGTCATCAGCAGAAGCCAGCAGCTTCCCATCATGAGAGCGGGCCACAGCGTTGATGTCTGTGCCATCTGCCCCCTCGGGCCAGATCCCTGTAGACATGACAAGGGAAGGGATGAAAGATGCCCGACTACTGGGCATGGTGGCACAGGCCTGTAAATTCAGCTATGGGAAGCAAAAGGAAGAAGTTAAAGACCTCCCTGGACAACTTATTGAAACTTGTCTCAAAAAGTTAAAAAAAGAAAAAAGTTGGGGATGTGGCTCAGGGGTAGGGCACCTGCCTAGAATCCCCCAGTGAGGGGCTGGGGGTGTGGCTCAGTGGTAGAGCCCCTGCCTAGAATCCTCCAGTGAGGGGCTTGGGTGTGGCTCAGTGGTAGAGCCCCTGCCTAGAATCCCCAGTGAGGGGCTGGGGGTGTGACTCAGTGGTAGAGCCCCTGCCTAGAATCCCCAGTGAGGGGTTGGGGTGTGGCTCAGTGGTAGAGCCCCTGCCTAGAATCCTAGTGAGGGGCTGGGGGTGTGGCTTGACCCTCCAGGTCTCAGCTCAATTGGCTCTCCCTCCAGGAGATAGATCCTCCTAACTTCAAAGGCTTGGGCCAATACTCCCTCTGCAGTGCCATCAAATGTGTCCCCCAGCCAGTCCCTGTACAGCCACTCTATCTCAGGCGCGGCTGTCTTCTTCATTGCACTGTGAGCTGCAGAAGAGCAGAGCTGGGACCATCATCACTGTGCTATTGCAGCACTGTGTGTTATTGCAGCACTGCCCCTGCAGGCAAATGGTGCTCCTGCTGTCTGGGTGATGGCTTGCGGACCTGAGGGAGCTTCAGCATGGAGCCCTTGGAGCCAGGCGCCCTATGCATTCGGTCTCATTACATTACAGCTCTGAGGGACCTCAGTGGTCATTTCGCTCTGCCCTTCCTCGAGAGTACCATCCAGACAGTAAGGGTTTCTCAGAGCTCCAGTACTCAGTGGGACCTTCCTCATTCCAGAACTTACCGAACACCCCAAACCCCAACACACAAGTAGCGGTAGCCCATTCCACATTTCTCACGGCATCTGCACTGGTGATCTGCTTACAGGTGGCGGCATCCCCTGGCGTAGACAATCAGAAGAGATGTTCAGGGCTGAAGATCTGCCATAACCAATCTGTTTCCCAGATAAACTAGCGCTGAGGTCCAAGACAGAGGGGTCAAAGGTCCCTGAGCTTATTTCTGCCTGTTTGGACCAGCTGAAGGCTGGATTTTTGGCGCTGACATGCCAAAACCTGAGCTGGGTACCGTCTACATAAAAATCTTCTGTTCATTGTTAAAGCAGAAGGGAAATAGGATGCACTGGGAAAGAAATCATAAGCTAGAGATTGCTAATTTCCAAATCAGATCAGCTCAGATTAGTTCAAGGAAACAGGAGCTGTATGTAAATCCTATGTAAATGAAACGGCAAAAGAAAGAAATCTGGCCACTGTCCACTGTCAGAGAACTCACAGTACAGAATCTCGTAGTCTCCGGAGTTGGTGACAAAGCAGGTGCTGTCCTGGGCCCAATCCAGGTGGGTGATAAAACTGGAATGGCCCTGCAGGGGACGCAAGGGTCACTTAGAGCAAAGGAGAGGGTTGAGTCAGGGAGAGGGGATGGATTAAGTCAGGATTAGGAGGCAAAATAAACAGAGTGAGAACACGTTTGGCTGGGGGGGGGGGAGAGGATACAAAGGCCTTCTGAGAGTAGGGGCGGGGCCAGACTACTAAGGGCGGGGCCAGACCATGATGGGTGGGGCTGACAAAAAGGGCTCAGACAATGGGGAAAACTCTACACAGGGGGTGGGGTTTGAACGTGGCGGGCGTAGCTGCGCAGAGGTGCTCTTTGGATGGAGGGAGAGGTTTAGGTGCAGGGGCGGGGATACAAATGAGGGCGGGGCTTGGAAAGTGAGGGTTGGGCTTCACAAAGGGGCGACTTTGAACACAGTAATAGATGAGGATGGGGGCCATCTGAGACGCCTTGACATAGTCAGGGTAAGAAAAAAAATCAGCTGAGTTCTTAAGCTGTGGTTCCCTTGGGGTAGAAAAATGGTTAATTTTGCACCCCACTGGTTGGGGTGGTGGCGCGGGCTGGGGACCACTGCCCACTCACCGAGCACTTGCCCAGGCGGCTGACCTTGCGGCCACCCTGGTCCACCGTGTACACGTACACCAAGTTGTCGTGGGAGCCCACAGCCAGGTACGCCCCGTCTGGGGAGGGGGAGGGGCTATGAGGAGGCACCCAGACTCTGCCCCCTTCTCTCCCAGACGCATCCCCTCCTCCACAGTCCCAGGCTCCGCCTCCCTCCATGACTAGCCCCTCCCATGGGGGGGGAGAACTGTAGCCTTTCACCCCCCAGTCTGCATTTCTGAACCTTGGTCCCAACGACCCTGACTCACCAGGATCCCAGGCCTACCTGGGGAAAAGCTGACCACGGAGATCTGCTCATTGCCATCTGTGTGGATAGCCACCAGGTCATGGGTGTCTGTGTCCAGTAGCAACCACCTTGAAGGGAGTTGCGGGGGGGGGGGGGGGGGGAGCGGTGAGCTGTTGTTGATAAGGCAGGGCAGGATTGAGGGGCGGGGCCAGGCTACCTTGGATGGAGCCAGACAGTGAGGAGTGGGGAGTCAGGGGGTCAGGCTAGGATGGGCAGAGCTGAACAACATTTTCCTCTTCTCTGTCCTCCTGCCACTTAGAAGTCCATGCCATTTCAAATAGGCGGGCAGAGCCCCACACGGGGATACACCGGCTGCAAGGGGCGGGGCTACAGGCAGGTCCTTAGGACTGAAGCAGTGGGTTTAGAATGTGAGGGGCTCTAAGGGCTTTAGGGCAAGAGAAAAAGAAACTGGTAAAGATCTGGTCTGTTCAGCAGTACCTGCCGGTCACTGTGCCCACTGCCAGGACAGAGCCGCTGGGGTGGAAGCCAGCCGAACGGGCAGGGTCCTGGGAAGGAAGAGAAAAAGGGTGGGGTCCCAAAGACCAGGTACTCCCTAGCCTCAGAATCAACTAGCATGGCCTGAGGTCCTCTCTGCTCTCCCAAGCCTTCCAGAAACCACCAAACCACCAGAGGCCATTCCCATTTCTTGAGCATGCTAACATAAGAACTGCCTGGCAAGATGCCTTTTTTTTTTTTTTTTTTTTTTTTTGGTTTTTCGAGACAGGGTTTCTCTGTGGTTTTGGAGCCTGTCCTGGAACTAGCTCTTGTAGACCAGGCTGGTCTCGAACTCACAGAGATCCACCTGCCTCTGCCTCCCAAGTGCTGGGATTAAAGGCGTGCGCCACCACCGCCCGGCTTGTTTTTGTTTTTTGAGACAGGGTTTCTCTGTGTAGTCCCTATTGTCTTGGAACTCATTCTGTAGACCAGGCTGGCCTTTGAACTCAGAGATCTGAGTACCTCTGCCTCCTGAGTGCTGGGATTAAAGGTGTGCACCACCACTGCCTGGTAAAATACCCTTCTTAAAGAGATCATGTGTAAGCCGGGCGGTGGTGGCGCTCGCCTTTAATCCCAGCACTTGGAGGCAGAGGCAGGCGGATCTCTGTGAGTTCGAGACCAGCTTGGTCTACAGAGCTAGTTCCAGGACAGGCTCCAAAACCACAGAGAAACCCTGTCTCGAAAAACCAAAAAAAAAAAAAAAGAGAGAGAGAGAGATCATGTGTAGCGTCCATCTGATGTGCTGAGCCTCGAGGTCTGAAAAGCAGCAATTTCTGCATTCCCATCCCATTACCTCAATGGTCCTGCTCCACAGGGGTTGGTGGGCCTCTGAACTCCACAGGTGCACCAGCTTATCCTGCCCACAGGTCACAAACTGCGCCCGGCTAGGATGCGTGGCCAGGCCCCACAGCTCTTCCACGTGTCCCTGCAGGAGGGAGAGAAAGAAGATGACAGGAAGGAGGCGGCAAAGCTGGTCTTTTCCCTAGCCAGCTCTGATGCCAGAAAGAAATGCTGCACTAGCTGGGCGGTGGTGGCGCACACCTTTAATCCCAGCACTCGGGAGGCAGAGGCAGGCGGATCTCTGTGAATTCGAGGACAGCCTGGTCTACAGAACAAGTTCCAGGACAGCCACGGCTACACAGAAAAACTTTGTCTTGAAAAACCAAAAAGAAGAAAAAAAAGAAAGGAAGGAAGGAAGGAAGGAAGGAAGGAAGGAAGGAAGGGAGAGAGAGAGAGAGAGAGAGAGAGAGAGAGAGAGAGAGAGAGAGAGAGAGAGAGAGAGAGAAAGAAAGAAAGAAAGAAAGAAAGAAAGAAAGAAAGAAAGAAAGAAAGAGAAGTGCTGGATCTGCATCCAGGACCCGGCAAGCCCCTTCTGTGCAGGCATGTTCTCCTGTGATGGGGGCTGACTCTGGCTACCCCATGTCTTGAAGCAAATCCTGTCCCTTCCCCCAAAACCTTTGTTTTCCCCTTTGTAGAATGGAAGGGAGGGGAGAGTGGCTCAGAATGTGCCCTCAGTGGCCACACAGGTTCCATCCACCCTGATTAGACACCTCCCAGACTTCAGCCTTAAGGATCTGGGAAAACCTAGTGGACTTTGTCTTGAGTCACAGAGCAGGGACATCTAAGGTCACACGGAGGACACAGGGGAACCAGTCACCCAGCCAGTTGACCTCACCTTGGAACCTCAGTGTTGTTTGTGTGTGTGTGTGTGCACATGTGTAACCTGAGTGTAGAGGCCAGAAGTGGGTGTTAAGTATCTTTATCTCTCGCTCCTTTATCTATGCTTTATTTACTTTGTGGGTGTCAGAGTATTGTCAAGGCCTGCACAACACCTTGAGAGTTAAGACTCTCCTTCCACCATGAAGTTTCTAGGGATCGAAGCCAGGTTGTTAGGCTTGGTGGCAAGCGCTCTTACCCACTGAGCCACCTAATGGCCTCTACTCTATTACTTTTCAAACAGGGTCATCCTCAAAACCTAGAACACACCAACTTGGATAGGCAGGTGGGCTAGCAAGCCCCGAGGACCAGTCTGCCTTGGCCTCTCCAGTTCTTGAATTTTAGGCATGTTCCCGTGCCCAGCCTTCACATGTTGGCTCTGGAGAAACCAAACTCACATCCTCAAGTTTATACAGCAAGCACTTTACCAACTAAGCCATCTTCCTAGCCCTATTAGATTTTGAGACAGGGCTTCCCTTTCTTGTCAAGACCAGGCTGGAACTCACAGAAATCCTCCTATTGTGTAGTCTTCTGACTGCTGAGAATACAGGTATATGCCATTATGCCCGGCTTGGAGCCTCAGTTTCATGCTCTCTAAAATGTGGCCAGTTACCCCATGTTCCCCAGAGCACTGCTGTACTCCCTCAAAACACTGCTCTGCTCCCTCAGAACACTGCTGTGCTCCCTCAGAACATGACTAGAAAGTGCTATACACAAACCAGGCACCATAACAGAAACCTGGCACTCAGTGGCAAACAGGCTAGCTTAAAGAAGGTCCTCAGAAAATAAAAGTGACCAGTAATTATTAACCCCGAAAATATCAGTATGTTGTTAATAACTATAGCCATAGGCAAAATTGATATTGTGATTTGATATTATAAATCAATCACAATTATGCTACATTAACACATATTACTAATATATAAATAATACAGTTGGGAATGCTGGCTCACACTTGTACATCTGAGCAGCTAGGAAGCTTGAGGCAAGATTGACTTTGAAGCCAGCCTGGGCTATATAGAAAGATCCTGTCTCAAGTCAGGCAGTGTTGGCAGTGCATGCTTTTAATCCCAGCACTTGGGCATCACAGCCAGGAGGATCTCATGAATTCGAGGCTAGCCTCATCTACAAAGCAAAGGACAGCCAGGGCTACCCAATGAAACTCTATCTTGAAACACTCTCAAAAAAAAAAAAAAGAAGCCGGGCGGTGGTGGCGCACGCCTTTAATCCCAGCACTTGGGAGGCAGAGGCAGGCGGATCTCTGTGAGTTCGAGACCAGCCTGGTCTACAAGAGCTAGTTCCAGGACAGGCTCCAAAACCACAGAGAAACCCTGTCTCGAAAAAGCAAAAAAAAAAAAAAAAAAAAGAAAGGGGGGCTGGAGAGATGGCTCAGTGGTTAAGAGCATTGCCTGCTCTTCTAAAGGTCCTGAGTTCAATTTCCAGCAACCACATGGTGGCTCACAACCATCTGTAATGGGGTCTGGTGCCCTCTTCTGACCTGCAGGCATACACACAGACAGAATATTGTATACATTATAAATAAATAAATATTTTTAAAAAAAGGAAGGAAGGAAGGAGGAAGGAAGGAAGAAAGGAAGGAAGGAAGGAAGATCCTGTCTCAAAACAACAAATACATATAAATAAATATTCATAGAGGCTGTTGTTAAGGGTCTTTTACTGCTCCAGGAAAATCCTGCTATTCAAGCCAGATGTGGTGGCACACACTTGTAAGCCCAGTAGGAAGACTGCCAGATGTTCAAAGCTACTCTTGTTATACAGCAACTACTAGGCCAGCACAGATACTCAGTGAGACCCAACCCACAAATCAATGATGGAAAAATTCTGGGGCTGGAGGGAGGGCTCAGTGGTTAAGAGTACTGGCTGTTCAGGGGACCCTGGTTCTATTCTTAGCATCTACATGACAGCCCACACCACCTGTAGCTCCAGCTCCAAGGGATCTGATGCCCCCCTTCTGGCCAATGCAAGCACTACACACATGTGGGGCACAAACACATGCAGACAAACATCCACACACGTTAATAACAACAACAATAAAAAGAAATCCTGCTGCTTTCCTCTATCTTTTGGGGTACAGTCATCCTTGGGAATTTGTCCACCTCCTTTGAGAAGGGCTCCTTCTGCCTCTGCCTCCTCCATGCTGGGATTACATGCACACATTACCACACCAAGCTTTCAGTACAGGTTCTGCAGATGAAACTCAGGTCTACATCCTTGCTAGGCAAGTACCTTACAGGCTGAGCCACCTCCCCAGCCAAACCAAGGCCAGAGCAGCATATAAATGCAGCAGCACAGATGTCAGCTAGACGTGCAGAGGAAAAAAAAACAGCAAGGATCAGGTAAGGGAAGGGGACCACTGAGCTAGAGTCACTAGGACTCACTACTGTGAGTAGCTCCTCTGCCTCAGACAGCAGTCTCAATGATATGCTATGGTGAAGTGACCCGGGATCCTCGCAAATCCTCACGCAGTCACTTTCCCATCTCTGCGGCACTCAGCAGTGATTCACGGGTCAGGTATCACATAGTTATGAGCGACAGGGTTGTGGTTTCTTTACAGGTAGCCAAGTCCCAGACTCTGAGTTCCAAACTACTAAGCTATACTGCCTCCTACTAGGTGGGTTTCTAACCGAGTATGGCATAGCAGGGAGGGATGAGTGGGCATCTGAGTTACAAGAAGAAATTGCAGCCCAGTATGGCGGTGTACACCCGTAATCCAAGTGTTTGGGAGGTAGTGGTAGGAGGGTCAGGGGTTCAAGGGCAGCCTTGGTTCTGTTGTGAGTTTGGGGAGCAGCCTGGGCTCCATGAAATCCAAATTCCAAAGATTAAAAATAAAAACACAACAAAAAAAAAACATAAAGAAAAGGAAAATGAGGAGGAAAAGAAAAAGGAGGAGGGGGAGAGAGGAGGAGGGGGAAAGAGGAGAAGGGGAGAAAGGAGGAGGAGAGGGGAGAGAGGATTAATAAAGTCAGGCCCATGGGAAAGCTTTCTAAGAGTTGGACCCCTGAGGGCTGTAGGACTAGCACAACAATATGACAATCTGCAAGAACACTTACCAACCAGGTGAGAGGATGCTATCCCCAATCAGATCAGCAAGAGGCAATCTAGTTGGGAGCAGGGGTGCTAGGGACCCATTCTAGAAGGCAGGTAACCCTTCTGGGGAGTTCTGGGTCCAAGGTGAAACAAGACAATGGAAGGGAAGGGATATGGGGTTTCCCAGGCCAAGGAGAAAGGGATGAGGCAGGGATGTGAAGAGGAAGGGGACGAAATGGAGACAAGGGGCAACAGTGATGACAGTGTTGGCAGTGAGGATGTAAGAGGTACATTTAGGGGTGGGAACAGAACTGGAGAGTCGCTCACCTGGACAAGCAGTGAAAAGCCAGTGTGCACCGAGCCAAGCAAGATGGAGTTCCGGGTGGTCCCCACGTACAGCGTGTCTCCCCGGCCCTCTGCTATAGTGCGTACAGGGCCAAAGTCCTCCGGGACCTGAGTTGGGTAGATGTGTGTATAGGATACATGTGAGGTGGAGTGGCATGGCATGTGTGGTTTGCCACAATCCTACGAAGCCGTCCGCCATCAGCCACATCCTCACCTCCACCTCCTGCACCTTGCTGTAGTCCGAACCCCATAGGACCACCCGACGATCACGGCCCCCTCCAGACACCAGCGTCCCGTCCCGCAGGGCGCAGAGCCCAAACACGCCGCCATCATGGGCTCCCAGTACCTCCTGGGTGATGCGGTTTCCACCTGTGGGGGGATCGGGCATGGGAGTTGGCATGGGAAGGCTGTTCTTCTCTTGAACCCTTACCTAAAGCTTTGAGGCCAGCAGCCACCTGCTCACTCATCTTTCTGTCTTTCTTTTGGTTCTTCCGCCCACTGACCACCATCCATGGACTTTAACCTCTACCCACTGAATCATCTGAATTCTCACCCATCCATCCTGTGGTTTATCCACTCACATACCTCTCCACGGCGTCCTCACTATCTAATGGTCGGCTACCCGTCCGTCTCCCCATTCATCACATATTAGTTCTCCTGCCAGATTCATCTGTCTCCTCATCCATCATCCATCTCCTAATCCATCAGTACTTTCTCACTTCCTCCTGTCCATCTGCCTCCCATACATTTATCTACACTTTTCTATTTAATGATCCAGCAGCCAATCCTTCCTTCCTTCTACCCACCACCCATTCACTCATCTATCTATCTATTGATCCATCCATCCATCCATCCATCCATCCATCCATCCATCCATCCATCTTCCCACTCATTCAACCCATCCATCCATGCCTCCTTCTGTCTCTCCATTAATCCACTTCCCACCTGTCCATCATCCATCTACACATTCACAAATCCACCCACCTATTCATCCATCTCCTGATCTAACATTTCATCCACTCTTACTATCATTCATCCATTCACTCACTTCTTTCATCAAACTACCCATCTGTCAGTCAGTCCTTCCCTCCACTTAAACATCCACTCATTTTCCACCCACTATCTATCCGCTGTCTCTTCGCTCATCATCCACCCATTCCACCAACAAAATTTTAGCAGCACTGGGCTGAGTTTCATCTGGGAACACAGCAGGACCAAGACAATCTCACATCACACTGTTAGAGGGCTCACACGTCAATGGCAGAGACAGACTTGCCATCACCAGTCAGTGAAGACACAAGGTGGCTGGCACCATGCTGGGACACCAGGACCATGTGAAATCCTGCATGGGGTTTCCAGCCTGCTGAGTGAGAAGTTGGATGGATAAAGGGATGGTTCATTAAGGATCTAAGGGATGAGCTGACATCGCCTTGGACAAATGGATGGAAAAGTTGTCCAAGCAAAAGGAAGAACCTTCTCTTGCAAAAATAGGTACAGTAGGAGGGATTAAGGGCTGCTGAGGGGACTATAGGGGTCTGGTATGACTCGGTGCCCAGGCGAGGACATCTGTTGTACATCCATTCATTCACCCACATACACACCCGTGCATCAGTGTATCCATTCTTGCGTGTATCCATGCATCCACCCCTGTTCCCTAATCCCTCATTTACTCACCCATTCACCCACCTGTCCATCACCCATCTACCCATTCACAAATCCACCCACCTATCCATCCATCCTCTTACCCACTTTTCCATTCATACACATAAATCCACCCAGCCTTCTGTCCAATTATTCACACAACACACTGGCTGTGGCTGAGTCATTTCACACATTTATACTTGGGCCTTTGCCGTTACTATGAAACCAGCAGAGAATAAGACTTTGGGAATCAATAATGGCTTTACAGAGTTGGGGACACCTGAGCTGAGCCTTGCCAAGGATGATGGAACTACAAAATAAGAATTTATTTTATTTTATTTTTTTTAGTTTTTCGAGGCAGGGTTTCTCTGTAGCTTTGGAGCCTGTCCTGGAACTAGCTCTTGTAGACCAGGCTGGTCTCGAAATCTCAGAGATCCGCCTGCCTCTGCCTCCCGAGTGCTGGGATTAAAGGCATGCACCACCATCGCCCAGAAAGAATTTATCTTAAGAGCTGGAGAGGTGGCTCAGAGATTAAGAGCACTTGTAGCTTTTGCAGAGAACCTGGGTTCGGTTCCCAGTACCAACACGGTGGCTTACAACTATCCATAACTCCAGTTCCAGAGGATCTGATGCCCTCTTCTGGCCTTGATGAGTACTGCATGCACATGGTGCACACATATACAGGCAGGCACAACACTCATATACATAATTAAGTATTTTTAGATTTATTTTTTAACTCTGTGTGTGTGTGCACATGCGTGCTTAGGCATGAATACATGAGTGCAAATGGCTGCAGAAGCCAGAGGAGTTGGATCCCCCAGAGCAAGAGTTACAGGTGATTGCTAGTCACCTGATGTGGTGCTGGGTATTAAACTTATGTCCTGTGGAAGAGCAGGATGTGTTGTTTTTCTCTTTTGGTTTTTAAATCAGGCTCTGTGTAACAGTTCTGGCTGTCCTAGAACTCACTTTGTAGCCCAGGCTGGCCTCTAACTCACAGAGCTCTGCCTGCCTCTGCCTCCGGAGTGCTGGGATTAAAGACATGTGCCACTGTGGTGCCTCCTGGCTCCGGTATGTGCTCTTAACCACTGAGCCACCTCTCTAGCCCCCAAATAAATAATTTTAAAAAGAAGAAGAAAAGAGAATTTAACCTAGAGTGGGGCTAGAATGATAGCTCTATGGTTATAGTACTGGCCATGCAAGTTTTATAACCAGAATTCAGATGCCCGGAGCCTATACAAATGCCCAGTCTTGGAGGAGTGAGACAGAGGATCCTAGAGTAAGCTTCCTAGTGAGACCGGTTATATCGATGAGCTCTGGGTTTGATTGAGAAACCTGCCTCAATGAATACGGTAGAAGGGTGGCTAAGGATGATTCCTGACAGCCATCTCAAGCCTCCACACACACTTGCACACACATGCACACACACACAAACATAGAAAAGAAGGAGAAATTTACTCTCTACTGACATTCGTGCCACACAGGGTGGTTAAAGAAAGGGAGATTCGGGCTGGAGAGATGGGTCAGTGGTTAAGAGCATTGCCTGCTCTTCCAAAGGTCATGAGTTCAATTCCCGGCAACCACATGGTGGCTCACAACCATCTGTAACGAGGTCTGCTGCCCTCTTCTGGTCTGCAAACACACACAGACCGAATATTGTATACATAATAAGTAAATAAATAAATATTAAAAAAAGAAAGGGAGATTCAGCCAAGGGTGCTGGAAAAGACAGTGGTGAGAACCCAAACTAGCGTACTGACACTGACCTTTACCCCAGACGTAGATGTTCCCCCCAGAGTCTCCAGTGACCACATCGCCACCTTCCAAGAAGGTGACACACAGCACATACTTTGGTTTCTCGTGTTTCTACAGTGCAGAAAGAGAGAAGGGGAGGTGTCAGTGTCACCGGACACGTCTGGGTGAGTATACACGCATATTCATACGGAGGCCAGAGGGCAACAATGTTGTTGGTCCTTGGGAGCCATTCACCTTGCTTTTTGCTTCTATTATTATTATTATCATTATTAGTTGTTCAAGACAGGGTTTCTCTGTAGCTTTGCAGCCTATCCTGGAACTCACTCTGTAGTCCAGGTCTTGAACTCACAGAGATTTACTTGCCTCTGCTTCCCAAGTGTTGGGATCAAAAATGTACACCACCACCGCCTGGCTCTTTTTCTTTTTTGTTTTAAATAATTTATTTATTTTTATTTTACAATTTGCATTGGTGTTTTGTCTGCATGCATGTCTGTATAAAGGTGTCAGATCTTGGAGTTACAGACAGTTGTGAGCTGCCATGTGGGTGCTGGGAATTGAACCCAGGTTCTCTGGAAGAGCAGTCAGTGCTCTTAACCTCTGAGTCATTGCTCCAGTTTGCCCATTTATTTATTTATTTATTTATTTATTTATTTATTTATTTATTTTTGTTTGTTTGTTTGTTTGTTTGTTTGTTTTTTATGCACAGAGTTGTACTATGTAGTCTTGGACGGCCTTGAACTCATACAGATCTAACTGCCTCTGCCTCCAGTTGCCGGGATGCAGGGTTTAAAGGAGTGTTGACATCACACCTGGTATGCTGATTTGGTTTTGAAAAAAAAATCTCATTATGCTTTTTATTTATTCTATATGATTATTTGGTATATGGGTGTATGTATGGACACACTCGTGCCAGCATGTACTTGTGGAGGTCACAGGACAACGGTGGGAGTCAGTTTTCTCCTGTGATGTATGTTCCAGGGATTGTCAGGCTTTGGGGCGAGCACTTTTAACTGCTGAACCATCTTGCCTATGTAACTTTGTTTTTCTTTAGATTTTTATTTTAATTATCTAAAAATTGTGTGTGTGTGCACACGCGCACGTGTGTGGGCACATGCCAGTGAGTACAGGTGCCTGCAGAAGCGGGCGCTGGATTCCTGGGAGCTTCCTGATATGGATGCTGGGAACTTGAGTCTCCACCAGAAGACTTTGCATGTTTGACGACCCAGAGATCCATCAAACCTGGCTCCCCTCACCTTCTTTTTGAGACATGGTCTCTCACTGGAATTCCAGGGCTTGCCAAGTAGGCGATGTTGGCAGACCAGTGGGCCAAGGATCCGCCAGTTTTCATCTCCCCAGCGCTGGGATTATAAACACATGCCATCCTACCTGGCTTGTACTGTGTGCGTGTGCTCACATGTGTGTGCACGTGTGCACATGTGGAGTTGGTGTCAGATGTCTTTCTCGATTGCTCTCCATGTATTTCTATTGAAGCAGGAGCTCTCGCTGAACCTGGAGTTAACAGGTTCAGCTACTCTAGCTAGCTAACTTGCCCTGGGAGTCCTCTCTGTCCCCTCCCAAGGGCTGTAGGTACGCCACCATGCTCACTTGGTTGGGGACTCCAGAACCATGTACTCATGGTAAACACTTTATCCGCCGAGTCCCCTCTCCCTGCAGTTCCTCTCTGACTCCCCAGTCATGCGGGCATCTCCATTAGAGCATCTGTGCTCTCAGCCACTGGACCCTCACACACCAAAGCTCACCAGGATCCCCTCTCAGAGGGGTGAAGAAACTCAGGCTTGGCAGTGTCCCCACACGGCTACCCCTGGAGCCCTCCACCCACACGGCTACCCCTGGAGCCCTCCACCCACACGGCTACCCCTGGAGCCCTCCACCCACACGGCTACCCCTGGAGCCCTCCACCCACACGGCTACCCCTGGAGCCCTCCACCCACACGGCTACCCCTGGAGCCCTCCACCCACACGGCTACCCCTGGAGCCCTCCACCCACACGGCTACCCCTGGAGCCCTCCACCCACACGGCTACCCCTGGAGCCCTCCACCCACACGGCTACCCCTGGAGCCCTCCAGACTGTCTATCCCACTGGGTATTCCTGCCTGGCCCTCCACCAATCCCCGGCACTCACCTCAAACAAGCCCTGCCTCTTGCTCAGGCTTCCTCCTTCTATGCTCCAGAAGTATATGTGGGACTTGCCACAGGTGATGAGCAGGCTGGGATCAGTGGGGTGGAAGGTGGCCACCAGCACGGCCTCATTGGAGCACTTTGAGGAGGTCAGGACAGATTCTGAATGAGGACTTAAAAGCCACCAGGACTACCACGCCTTACCCATCCCATAGGACTGCCCTGTGAGCCCGCTTGCAGGAACAGGGAGTATACCAGCAGGCCCTTTGGGAGCCTCTAGTCTGTGTTACACACGAGGCTGAGCACTTATAAAACTCATTTCATCCCATGGTCCTCTGGGAGGCGAGGCCCCTCAGTGCTTCCCTCGTAGATGAGGTTCAGGGAATAAACACTTGCTAAGGCTGCATTACAGCAGTGTCTAGAACCCAGGTCACAAGTCTAATTCCTGACACCATCTCTTACCCCTTATCCCTCATCCTTCCGAAAGAGGGGCCCCCATCTCAGCGCAGGCATGTGATTATAGGCAAATATCTTATCTCCTGATCATGTCTCCCCCCCCCACCCCCCCCCTTGAGACTGAGGCTCACCACGTAGCCCTGGCTGGGCTGGAACTCACTATGTAGACCATGTTTTCTTGCACTCACAGAAATCCACCTGCCTCCCAAGTGCTGGGATTAAAGGCATGAGCCACTATGCCTGGTTAGCTCTCTTTTTCTTGTGACAGGGTCTTGTTATGTAGCCCAGACTAGACTCCAACTCATGATCAGCTTCCCCCTGTATTCTGGGATTCATACCACAGCTAACTTTGTGCTGAGCCCCATCCATGATGCCCAGTCTTCCACCTCCTGTGAGGAGGACACCACTGTTGACCTCATTTTCCACCGGAAGGACCCAACGCTCACAGAGCAGGTGCCGTCGGCACAGTCATCCAACAGATGACACCAAAGCCCCCATTTAAGATGAGTCTGGTTGCAGATTCCCAACCGTATGGCCCAGCATGTCCTGAGGGGACATGAAAGGCAAGCCTTCTCACCTTGCTATCCACCACCTTGCTCTCCTTGGCCCAGTCCCACACGGAGAGCACATGATCATTGGATTCGTCCACTGCACAGAGCAGGTTGCCCCCATTCTGTGGAAGACAGAGGGGTGGGTTAGGATACCTTCCCCCCACCCCACTCCGGCTCATTCACCCAGCTGCCTGTGCAAAGACCTTCACAAGCATGACATAGAAAGCACATTTGTGTTGATCAGTGTTGATAGAGTCATCCGGGAAGGCAGTCTCAATGAGGAGCTGTCTGGATCAGGCTGGTCTCCTGGCATGTTTGAGGGGCATTACCTGGGTTATCTTGAGATAGGAGGAACCGCCCACTGTGGGCAGCACCATTCCGTAGGCAGGGGAATCTGAACTGTGGAAAAAGTGAGCTGGGCACCAGCATGGGTGCATATTTGAACTCACTGCTCTCCACTGCGGACTGTGGGAGCAACGCCAGCTGCTTCGAGCTCCTAGTTCCTCACCTTCCCTTTGTCTGTTAAGTGGCTTTGCTCAGGCTATTTTATCACAGTACCCAGAAATAAAAGTAAGACAATACTAGTAAAGTATTTTTACCCTACATAAGAACAATATTTTAGCTGGGTGGTGGTGGCACAGCACTCAGGAGGCAGAGGCAGGTGGATCTCTAAGTTCAAGGCCAGAAATAGTCTACAGAGTGAGTTCTAGGACAGCCAGAGCTACAGAGACCCTGTCTTGAAAAATCCAAAATAATATATCTTATTTTGTGTGATAGTGGGGATGGAACCTGCCATACACAAGGCAGGGGCTCTACTAATGAGACCTAGTCCTCATCCATCTTTGCTTGACAAAGGGTCTCACTTGATTGTGCAGGATGTGAGCTGGTGAGATGGCTCAGTAAGTAAGAGTGTTTGCTGCCAAACCTTACGATCTGAGTTCAATCCCCAGGACTCATATGATGGAAGAAGAGAACTGGCTTCTGTGAGCTGTCTTCTGACCTCCACACATGCGGTGCACATGTATGTGCCACAAACACAAAATGAATAAATACATTTAAATTTTTCTTTTTTAAAAAAAGATTTAGGTATTCATTTATTTTATGTATATGAGTCTTCTGTTTTCATGCCCACCAGAAGAAGGAATCTGATCCCATTACAGATGGTTGTGAGCCATTATGTAGTTGCTTGGAGTTGAACTAAAGACTTTGGAAGAGCAGTCAGTGCTCTTAACCACTGAGACATCTCTCCAGCTCCCACACTTAGAATTCTTGTTGACCCCATCTACTCTGCACTATCACAGAATGAGGGATGCTGAAACAAGTCTTCCCATTGCTTTTTCTTCCCCTCCCCATTTGGTGCTGGAAATGGAATTAGGGCAGTGTGCAGGCTTGGCAAGTGCTCTGCTGCTGGACCACACCCCCATCCCTGGAATGGCTTTTACATGAAATCCAGCCATTATCAAAGTTGGCCGTGGACTTGGATGGGTGGGGCTGGCGAGCTGGCTCAGTGGGTAATGGTGCCAGCCGCCAAGCCTACCTAAGTTCCACCCCTGGGACGACCCTCATGGCAGGAGAAGAGAAGAAATTCCCAGCAGTTTTTCTTGATCTCCACAGGAATGCTGGGGCACTGTGTGTATGTACATGTGCCAGCACACCCGCAATAGATAAATAAGTGTTTAAGAAAAGAGAATGTAAGTTGATTTGGGGAAGGATAGCCGCAGGTCCTCGGTGAATGAGCGTGGGCTAGGCACAGTGACAGAGACATTGAAAAATATCAGAACGGGCTCATTATTTTACATGCTAACTTTAAAAATAAAAGCAAGCCGGGCGGTGGTGGCGCACGCCTTTAATCCCAGCACTTGGGAGGCAGAGGCAGGTGGATCTCTGTGAGTTCGAGACCAGCCTGGTCTACAAGAGCTAGTTCCAGGACAGGCTCCAAAACCACAGAGAAACCCTGTCTCGAAAAACCAAAAAAAAAAAATAAATAAAAATAAAAGCAAAACCGGGGGTTAGAGAGACGTGCAGTGGTTAAAAGTGCTTGCTGCTCTTCCAGAGGACCCAGGTTCGATTCCCAGCACCCATGTTAGATGGCTCACAACAGCCTGTAACTCCCGCTCCAGGGCATCTGTGCTGTTTCCTGGATATGGATGCAGGTACCCACACATAGATGAGAACAACCAAAAATAAATCCTTTAAAAAATACAAAGCCAGGCACTTGGGAGGCAGGCGGATCTCTGTGAGTTCAAGGCCAGCCTGGTCTACACAATGAGTTTCAGAGCAGCCAGAGCTACAATAGTGAGACCCTGTCTCAAAATAATTTTAATAAAATGATAATAATAAAAAGAAATAGATTAGCCTGATGTTTTGTTGTTGTGTTTTGAGACAGGGTTTCACTGTGCAGCCTGGCTAGCCTGGAACTGGATATATAATCAAGGTTCGCCTGAACTCACAGCGATCCTTCAGTTTCTGCCTCCTAAGAAGGCCAATATTAAAGGCATATCCCACCACACCCAACTGAGCTGTGGTTTTGAGACAAAGTCTCATATAGCCAAGGCTCCTCCTGCCTTGTTCTCTACACTGTGGGGATCATGAACATGTACCCCACAAACCCAGTGTTTATTAAACTATCTTTGGGGAGTAGAATTTTTGTTTTTCCCAATCCACCTGCAACACTTTCAAATAAAATTATCATTCAAAAAAAAAAAAACCCAATCAATCACGGGAATGGAAGAGGAGGGCAGTTGTATCAACACCGAAGTGCTCCACAAATTCCAGGAAGATTATTTTAACTTCTGCTTTGATGGGGGAAGTGGATGGTGCAAGGCCCTCAGTGCTGGGATTGAAACCTTGAGAGATAAGGAACTTTCCAGAATGCTCAGGCAAAAATAACCCAACGGGAGTCAGCCAATGGAGAAGAAGGGTGTGCTGTGATTCCGGTGTACTGTGCCACGTGCTGGGCTCTGGGTCACAGGCCTGAGGCCCCAAGGCCTGGAACTTGAAGGAGTGTATGACCTCATTGTGATGTCATAATGATGTATAATCTCCCCCCATAGGAAAGTACTTTCTGAAGGAAGTAGGCCAAAGACTTACGGATTTGGAGAAAGCCACACAGCACACAGCTCTGTCAAACACCCCCAGGCCCAGGACATGTAGGGTAGACAGGGAAACTGAGTCCCAGACACGCACATGGGGTGGCAGAGGCTGCAGAAAAGAGAAGCGCAGTTACTTTGGGGGGGGGGCTAGTTTCCATTAGTCCCTCTGTTCAGTGCCTACTCCCCACAGATACCTTGCCTTCCTTTGTGGTGCCTGCCACCTGTCCTGTGGCAATGGTGACCATATCCGGGTGGACAGCCAGACTGGGGGCAGAGAAACAGAGGAAGAACATTCAGCAATGGGGAGGGAAAAACTCACAGGGGCAGTGAGCCTTCCTCAGCAGGTTAAACTGTTCGCTCGACAAACATGAATTGTAAAAATGTTTACCAGACATGGTGGCACAAGTCTTTAATCCCAGCACTCAGGAGGCAGGAGCAGGAGGATCTCTGTGAGTTTGAGGCCAGCCTGGCCTACAGAGTGAGTTCCAGGACAACCAGGACTACACAGAGAAACCCTGTCTGGAAAACCAAAAAAAGAAAAAAAGAAAGAAAAAATTCTTTCATTTGTTTATTGAAACAGTGTCTGATGAAGCCCAGGCTGCCAACTGGCTGCACAGCTGAGAATGACGTTGAACTTCTGACCTTCCTGACTCCACCCAGCTCAGGCATGTCCTAAAAACAGTGGCTACAAAAACATTAAATCCCAACACGGAAATACCTGAAATGCTGGGTCACTTTCTTCAAAGAAGCAAAAACTTGGAAAAATGGGTGAGGGCATCAGTCTATCTGATACTGACAACTCTCAGATATGTTATACAATCCCGGCACTCAGGAGGCTGAGGCAGGAGAGTCATGAGTTCAAGGCCAGCTTTGGCTGCACCGTAGGTTCCAGGCCAGCCTGGGCTAAGTAGAGACCCTGCCACAAAAAAGAAAATAAAAGCTCGTGTGCTAGAGAGAGAACTCAGTGGAAGGGAACTTGCTGTTCTCCCAGAGGACCTGGATTTGGCTCCTAGCACCCACACTGGGCAGCTGATAACCTGTTGTAATTACGGATAAACTATGGGGACATTACACAAACATGGTATACGTACAAACAGGCACATACACACACGTACACACTTAAAAAAACAAAACAAAACAAAAAAAACACCATAGTGACTGGAGAGATGACTCAGTGGTTCAGGGCACCGGCAGCTCTTCCAGAGGACCTGGGTTCAATTCCCAGCACCCACATGGCATCTCACAACTGTCTGTAACTTTAATGTCCCAGGGGATCTGACACCCTCACACAGACATACATGCAGACAAAACACCAATGCACATTAAGAAAAAAAAGATAAACACTATATACGCTTATTTCCCCACTAGTTTCCACCCGGGGTAGCAGGTGCTCTCACTGTGCAGAGTTGGCACTGCTCCACACTCCATGTTGGCAGCCATGTGGAAAGAGCCCCAGGAGGTACAGATTGGATCAACGCCCAAGCCTGGGTTCTTCCCTAACTCACCATTTGATGTCGTCGTTGTGCCCCAGGTAGTGTCGTTGTCTCTGCTCTTCCACACTGTACAGCACAGCCACGGAAGCCACAAAGTACACCACCTCCCCGGTGGGCAGGAGGTAAAGGTTAGCTCTGCAGTCCCGGCCTCGATAGCCATAGCTGCAGACGCCCAGGGCTGGGTTAAGGAACCTGTTCCGTACCTCTTGGCTTAACGGGAGTCATAAGGCCACTGGAATGTTTTCCTGTCTCCACCCCACCTCTGCAGGGTGAACCATAGTATTCCCAAAATATAAGTTCCCGTTTGTGTGTTTGTATATGAGCTTACATTCACAACCGTAGAAAGCTGTCGAGGCTAGAGGTTGGGTGTGCTCCCCAGCTGTCGAGGCTAGAGGCTGGGTGTGCTCCCCAACTGCAGAGGCTAGAGGTTGGGTGTGCTCCCCAACTGCAGAGGCTAGAGGTTGGGTGTGCTCCCCAGCTGTCGAGGCTAGAGGCTGGGTGTGCTCCCCAACTGCAGAGGCTAGAAGTTGGGTGTGCTCCCCAGCTGTAGAGGCTAGAGGTTGGGTGTGCTCCCCAGCTGTCAAGGTTAGAAGTTGGGTGTGCTCCCCAGCTGTCGAGGTTAGAGGTTGGGTGTGCTCCCCAGCTGTCGAGGTTAGAGGTTGGGTGTGCTCCCCAGCTGCTTCCCACCTTTTTATTCATTTTTTCACCTTCATTTGACACAAGTGTCTTTTGCTGGACCTGGAGTTCACAGATTCAGCTAGACTGGCTGGCCAGCAAGCCCCAGGGAATCTTCCTGTGTCTACCCCACCCAGTGCTGGGACTGTAGCACAAGCATGTCTCATCTTTCTATGGTGCTGAGGATGGAACTCGAGTCTCCACGCTTGCACACCAAGCACTTTCTAACTGAGCTCTCTCCACAGCCCTGTTTGCTTGTAAACACTATACTACAAAGTAGCACAGATCAGCCTTTCAGCTGGCAGCAATCCTGCTGCCTCAACTTCCGCAGGGTTGCAATTACAGTCTAAAGTCACCACGCTTTGCTAGGTCCCCAACTTGACCCTCCCCATCAACTGTGGCAATTATGGATGAAATATGGATTTTTACAAATGTGATTAGGATCTCAGGATCCTACATGATATGCATAGGCCCTAAACCTAGTAACAGTGCCTTATGAGAAAAGAGAGCTGGTTGTGGGAATTACACTTGTAATTTTAGCACTTAGAAGGCTAAGGCAAGAGATAAACTTACCTAGAGATAAACTACCTTACCTTAACTCCATGAGTGAGAGACTAGGAGGTGGAGCCCCTGCCTAGAATCCCCCAGTGAGGAACTGGGAGTGTGGCTCAGTAGTAGAGCCCCTGCCTAGGATCCCCCAGTGAGAGGCTGGAGTATGGCTGAGTGGTAGAGCCCCTGCCTAGAATCCCCCAGTGAGGGGCTGGGGTGTGGCTCAGTGGTAGAGCCCCTGCCTAGAATCCCCAGTGAGAGGCTGGAGTATGGCTGAGTGGTAGAGCCCCTGCCTAGAATCCCCCAGTGAGGGGCTGGGGTGTGGCTCAGTGGTAGAGCCCCTGCCTAGAATCCCCCAGTGAGGGGCTGGGGCGTGGCTCAGTAGCTTGTATAGCACTTACCTGAATTCTATCCATCTCTATGCGTGGTTCTTGAACTATAGAGCCAGCATCTCTAAAAAATGTTCTTGCCTGTATATGTGTGTTGTATGCACACATATTTGCATAAGTGTGTGTGTACATCTGTGGCTGTCTGATTTAACTTTGGATGTTTTCCTCAGTCACTCTCATTTTCATTCAGGCAGGGACGCTAACTGAATCCAGAGTTTAGTTCCAGCTAGCTAGCTTGCTTGCCCCTGCAATCATGACTCTACCTCATGATCACAGGCTACCACCATGCCCACCCGGCATTTATGAGTGTGCAGAGAATCAGAACTCCAATCCTCATGCTTGTGAAACAAGAGCATTATCCAACAAACCATCTAAAATGCAGCCTCCCAAGCCCTGCCTATTACCCATAATCCCACAGTCCTGGGTCAAAAATACAGTTTTCAGAGGAAACAACCAACTGAGGCACAGGGAGGAAGGTGACTTCTCCACGGTCACAGTCAGCCAGAAGAAGGACAGACAGTTCCAGTTCACCCCCTAAGGCTGTTTTCTGTTTCCCAAGCAGTTCAAA
Source organism: Chionomys nivalis (assembly GCF_950005125.1). Taxonomy (NCBI): domain Eukaryota; kingdom Metazoa; phylum Chordata; class Mammalia; order Rodentia; family Cricetidae; genus Chionomys; species Chionomys nivalis. Next base: position 77,394,145 of record NC_080087.1, on the reverse strand, counting down.
CTCACTGCAGCCGCCCAGTCATTATACCATAGCATCCTTAGTCCGGAAGGTTTTTCCTTTAATTCTTCTCTGGCTGGTTCCTGGGTGTTGGATTCTCAGCCCAAATGTTTTTTTTTTTTTTTTTTTTTTTGAGAACTGTGACTCCCTGATATGACAGCCCTCCACCACTGAAAGCTTCTCATAGAAATATTTTTTATAGCTGAGCGGTGATGGCACACGCCTTTAATCCCAGCACTCAGGAGGCAGAGGCAGGAGGATCTCTGTGAGTTCAAGGCTGGCCTGGTCTACAGAGAGAGTTCTAGGACAGCCGGGGCTACCCAATGTGCCCCAGCCCCCAACTCTCCACTCCTAAGCTGAGTTCTGTGAAGACCATCCACAGGGAAACAGATCCTGGTGGCTGACAACTATCTGATTGATACCCAAGAGCCGGGTGGGGTGATGCGCTCTTACCCTGCAGTCCCAGGTCTTGGAAGGTGCAGGCAGGGAAGATCAAGTGCTAAGGATCGTCCTTGACTAACAGGGAGTTCAACAACCTATCTCACAAGCAAGTGCCAAATATTCCCTGGATGAGTAACTCACAGAAGTCATTGCAGCCACTCTGTTTCTTTCTCTGGACTCCCTGAGCTGATCCCCACCTCCCCCAAACGGGCCTGAGAGACCCCTGCCTCAGGCCCCTCTCTCCCGAAAGTCCCTCACTGAGATTTACCATCTTCCAAGAGGGCAGACAGCATAGCCAAAGGATACACCCAGTCTAGCCTTAGGCGGCTGGAGGGCAGCTCAGAGCGGGTGTCCAGGTTATAGGCGGGTGCCACCTCGTCTGGGATCAGCATGGGCACCGGGCGGCCTCTCAGAAACATCTTCACAGACCCCTCCTCTGCCAAAACAGCCTCAGAGGTCAGGTTCCACCCAGCCCCTAGGCCTGTCTCCTAGTAATGTTACTAAGGTCGTTATTGTTATTTGAGACAGGGTCTCTACAGCTGGCCTGGAATTCTCTGTGTAGCCCAGGCTGGCATGGAACTCAAGGTGATCCTTGTGACTCAGATTCCCAAGTGCTGGGATTACAAGTGTGAGCCGCCACAGCCAGTTCATTGTATATAGACAGGATCTCTTTATGTATCCCGAGCTAGCCGTCCTTCAACTCCAAAACGCCTTCAGCCTCCCAAATGCTGGGTTCCTGGCTTTGACCACACCTCCCTCCCTCTGCCCCCTTTTCCCACCCCTTTCTCTCTTCCTTTCTCTCTCTTTCTTTTTCTTTTTAACTGGTGGATAAAATGAAGCCAGATAGGCAAAGGCTCAGTAGCCAGGACCCCAGGTCTTTGGCAGGCTACAGTCAGTGAAACCACGCCCACCCTCCCCACTCACCCATGCTGAAGATAACTTCTTTGGTTTTCCTGTCAGGAAAAGATGCAGGGGAAAAAGAGAGAGAGGGGAGGGAAGAAAATGGGTGTTTTAGCAAGCAGATAAGATAGGAGAGGAAGCACCCCTCAAACCCCTTGGCTCTGCGGGTCTCCAACGAATAACCAGGCGAGTCAGGAGCGGAGCGCTACCTCTCTGCAGGCCCTGTGCTTTGCTCGTTAGAGCTTGAAGAGCCTAAGACACAGGCCCAGAGAGGCAGAGACCGCCAAGGGTCACAAAGTACGAAGCGGCAGGCTCGCGATCCTGGAAGACTGGAGTCACTAGAGACCCTCCCTCCCAAGGGGCAAAATGCTCCCAGCGTCCCTCGCCTCTCTCCCCCAGTACCCCAAACTTCAAGCAGTCAGGAAAGCAATGAAATGTTCAGAGGAAGGGGCGTGTCTCCACCTCCTCTGCCAGAAGAGAGAAAGGACAGGAGGGGGGGGGGCTACGAGAGGGTCTCACCCAGTTCCAAAACTACTCATGGCGGCGGCTGGCGGAGTTTCGGGTCGGAGGTGGAGCTGGGACCGGCCCCGCCGCTTCCGGCCCTGGGAGGCGCCGGCGCCACCGCCCCTGCCCCGCCCCCCACAGCGGACCCCTGCAGGCGCCAGGTGCCACCCGGTCTAATAGCCCGGCCCACGGAGTCCAGACACCAAGCCCTTTGGATAGGGTGAAGGGTGGGTGAAGATTGACCACATAGACTCAGAGACGCGCTTGCCTGAGCTCAGATCTCCCCTCTTTCTAGAAGTATGAACTAGTTGCCCAACCTCTAAAACAACGGTTTCCTCGTTTCAAAAAACGGGAATAGAAAAACCACACTTCCCAGGGCGATTGAGAGGTTGATAGTGGCTAATATACGCAAGTGTCTGACCCAGGGCGTGTTTATTATTATTTCAGACGATTTGAGACCTGTTTCAGACTTGCCATAGTCTACTCTCAAGTCCTGGCCACTCCTGCTGTGGCATGGTTCCACCCTTACACCTTGACTCCGCCCCTAGCTACCTGACCACCACGCCCACCCACCCGTTAGTCCTGGACTGGCTCTGATTTTGTCCGTGTCTGTCTCTATTAAGAGAGAGTCTCAAGTAGCCCAGGCTGGCCTCAAATTCGGTAAGTAGCCGAGTATGACTATGAACTCCTTTCCTCCCGTCTCCTCTTACCAAGTCCTGGGATCAGAGTCATGACCCCCTCTTGAAATTTCTTTCTTTCTTTCTTTCTTTCTTTCTTTCTTTCTTTCTTTCTTTCTATATTTATTTATTTATTTATTTATTTATTTATTTATTTATTTATTTATTTATTTGTAAATTTGAGACTGGGTTTCACTGTAATCCAGGCTGGACTGAACGCACAATGTAATCGTGTAACCCAGTCTGGCTTTGAACTCGGGCACTCCCCTTGCCTCAGCTTCTGCTGTAATTTACAAGCTTAAACCATGGCCACTCCCGGCTTCCCTCTTAATTAATAACGGATAGCTGTCCCACCTCTTTTTTTTGGGGGGGGTCATTAGGCATTCTGATTCCATCAATTTCGCAGGACCCGCTCCAAGCTATCCCCAAGTTCTCCAAGTCACTTCCATAAGGTTGGGCCACGCCTACTTACAGCCCCGCCCAATCCTAACCCACACCCACTTATACCAAGTAGCTTCTACCCAAGTAGGGTTCCCTTCTGTCCCCCACTCTAGATTTCGATTCTACCACGCTAATTCCACTAACACACCCAAATTCCAACCACGCCCCTACCTCTGATTTTTACACTCCCCACAGAAACTCTGAGTCTTGAGCCCTGACTCCACCCTGAGAATCAAAGGGAACTTTTTTTTATCTTAATAGCCACACCCATGCGCCTGGCTCCTCCCTAGCTTCCTCTATCAACCCTTAGACCGTGCAGGCCTTCTTAGGTTCCAGTTCCGTTTTCCAATGCTGACTGGGCTCCCAATATTAGTTCCACCCCTCCAGGCTTTCCTTTTTGACCAGGCTACCCCAGTACTGAGCTCCCACCTTGTGAACAGGCTTACCCCACTCTAGGTTATAACATTGTGGCCTGACGTTAATTCCCCATGCACTCATTCTCTTGCTTGTCTTAAGTTGAGGCCCCACCTTTGAACTTACCCTTCTTTTTTGGCGCTACAGTTACTGCTGGAAGATGTGGTTCGACTACGGGGATCCTCGCGACGCACAGAGGCCAGGCGCTCAGGCGACAAGTAGCGGCGACTGCTGCGGAAAAGACCAGAGTGATGAGGGCAGAGCCCGCGATGATTGTGCAGCGTTCTCCAGCAAAGTCTGAGAGGAGGCCAGGGCCCTGCTTTTCTTGCCTTACCTGCGCCCAGAGCTTGCCTCCTTCTTGGGGGAAGATGGAGAGGTGGCATAGCCACCCACGCGTCGCGGGGGTCCGGAGCCATTGAGGGGAGTCCTGGTGGGAAGGCCTTTCAGGAGTTGACACACTGGAGTGATGGGGTTAGAGCACGGAAGATGATGAGCGTGAGGTCGTGCCTCCAGCCCTCCTCGTCACACCCTCCACCCCGACCAGGATACCCGAGGCGGTGGTGCCCAAACGCGGGGGCGCCCTGCCCTTCGGGGTGCCCCTCGCGCGCAGCGCCGCGCCTTGTTCTTCGCACGCCCGCAGGCGACGCAGCGCGTCCGCCAGCGCCGCCTTTAGGACCGCCAGCTCGTCTTCTTGCAGCTGCAGCCGCTGCTCCAGCGCCGACACGCGGTCGTCCACCTCCATGCCACTGGTGCCGGACAGATTATCATCTAGAAAGTCGAGAAGATATGGGTTGCAGGGGACCACCCGGGGGAAGATGGTGTGGGGGCCTTCAAGGACCAAGAGCGTCCGTTCCGTTTTTCAGAGACAGTCAGGACCAGCCAAGCTCTCTGACTTTCCTGCAACCTGGATTCGATGGGGATGCTTGGAGATGGGCCCACGAAGAGGATTCCGGCAAGGAGGAAGGAAATCCCCACCTCCTCTCTCTGCCACAGTGCCCTGGCCATGCGACCTTGGGGGAAGTCCCTTTTCCTCAGGCAGAGTTCACCAATCCCAGGGCCTCACTTTGGTTTTGAGATTCTGTGACTAAGATGCTAAATATCTTTAAGTCATATCAGCACTTTAAGATGACATCAACCCACTCCCCGTGACAACGTTCTAGAACGCGCCCCCGACGTTCTCTGACGAATATCAATATTCTGTCACGGGTACCAACATTATCTCGCTGTATCCAAGACTTTCAAGCCAAAAGGTCCTGCGGTGTTCACCTCTTCCCTTTTCTCCCCTCTCCAAGGAGTTCGACCCTCCAAAAAGCCGTAAAGACAGACCTTCTGTGACCCCTGGCGGCAGACATGGGGATTGCAGGGCAGAGATGACACACGATCTCTTTCCCCAGCCCAGAGTTTCTGTCCTCCAACCCCTCCCCCACTTTATGTTACCTCTGTACCCCTACCCAGATTTAGTTCTCCTTCTCCTATTCAACCCATTGCTGCAGTTTAAATGACTCTCTCATCATTCACCCCTCCCGTCCTTCCTCCCACCAGGGAGGGGGGATTCTAGGCTGGCGGCCCTCTTCTGCCTCCCTCCTGGACCACTCCTACTCAGACTCATTACTGAGAGAATCTAGGAGATCCTAGCTTCCAGCCCCTTCCAAGTAAAGGTGGTAGCAGGAACAGTAACCCGGCTCGGAGGTCGCACTTGCCATCCTGAGTCCTGTGTCCCTTAGGCCAGCCTGTCCGTTGGACTCCCGCACTGCAGACTCCTGATCCTCCCCTCCTACTCCTTCCGTGGTCCAATCGCCTGCCTGGCCTTGCCACTCTGTCCCCTACCCCCACCCACCCAGTGCTTCGTAGGTCCTGTGTCTGGACCTTTGGAAGGAAGATGGGTGAGGGGGCCCTCCAGGTCGGAGTGAGAGGGCCTGCAGAGACTTGAAACCCCTATCAGGAAGTCCTAGGGTCCCGTGGCCATCCTTGCAAAGAAAGAAACTGAAAAAGGTGGAATAAGAGATAAGCTAAGGGCCATACACACAGTCAGGAAGGGGGAGCCATCGAAGGACCTTATGTTGAGCCCATTTTCTACCTACCATAAATAGTATTACAACTGAAAATACATGAGAGCTGGGCTCTGCACTTACCGTGTTTCCCACAGAAATCCCAGATAAGATGAACCATTAAACAAGGTAGCTACTGTTCCCACCCACACCCTCCGCTCTGATCACTTTAGTGGTCTCTGCTTCTGCAGCGGAACTAAAGCCCGGAACGTCCCAGTCACTTGTTCAGGACACAGTTTTTCTTTTTCTATCAGAGGCAGAATCCAAACTTGATCCCGCCTCAGAGACCCTGTCATCCTTAACCTTTAGATGGCAGAAGGGGGTGAAATGAACATTCTAGATCCTCTGCCAACTCTAGGGGTCCCTAGCCAAGGGTGTGTTCCTAGGGGGGAGGGGTGACCTCCAAACTCCGAGATGATTGACATGGGGGCACAGTGACCCTGAGTGGCCAGCTTGGATCTGAGGCCTTTCTTGGTCTGATGGTCCCACCCCATGACTCAAGCTCTTGGTTGTTGCCCTGGCCCAGAGACCAGCACCCACTTTTCACTTCTCTCATTTCCCCACTCCTGCAGCCCAGCTCCCCTAACACCAAAATGGCCCTTCAGGTGGCATACGCATTTGTCTAGGGAAAAAGGATTCTTCATGGGTGGGAGGGGCAGCACTGACGATGGAGGAAATAGTGGACAGAGTCCTCTGGCGCTTTACTGGTCCCATGGCCAGCCCTCAAGTCAGCGTTTCCCCCTGCTATGCCCCAACACAGAGGGTCCCAGAAGGTTGAGGAGCAGAAAGAGTTCCAGGTTCAGCTGATTCCCCACCGCAGGCCTACTCTCCTTCCCGACACAGGCACCTCCAGGACCTTTCCCCTTCTGTCTGTCTAGCTACCTTCGGAGCAGGTGTATGTTGGGGTGGGGGTGGGAGGAGCAGGATCCTGGCTTTGGAGATGGAGGACCTTGTTATGGGGTCAGGATCCTGTTGACAGGGAGAAAGGAGGAATTTCCCACAAGGGAGGAGATAAAGATTTGGAAAAAAAGGGTTGGGGAAGAAAGCCGTAGGTCCAACCCTGGGTGGGGCCAAGGTCTGAACTGAGAAGGGGGCTCTCACCGTTGCAGTATTGCAGCAGCGAGGACGTGTCGTAGAGGCCGCAGAAGGCCGGGCCGCGCTCCGCCATTGCCCCGCCACAGCCACCGCCGGCCCCCACAGCCCCAGCTCGGGCCCGGTCCCCCCCCCCAGGCCCTGCCTCCCGTTGCCATAGCAACGCCCTTCGTTCCAGCATCCCCAGCTCGGCCCACCCAGCATCAGGAGGCCGGCTCTGAGCCTGGCATTGGGGTCATCCCCTAGGATGCCCAGAAAGGGGGTCGAGAGACTGCTCTGTCAGCCCCCCCAACAGTCTTCAGGTCAGGATTGGCTGCGTCCGGGTCCCCCTAGGTACTGTCTGGCCCCTCCCACAACCGGAGTGTATTCTCTCTACACTCCCCCTCCTCTCCCGTTAGGAGCCAATAAGAGTCTGTCGCGCAGGCTCCTCCGCCAATAGCGATGCGGGTGGGCTTGAAGGGGCAGGGTCTTTCCAGCTTTTCATCCCGAAGTGTCGCCCCCAGTTCTGGAAGGAGGATGGGGTAAAAGAAGACACTCCTCTATTCCCGAAAGCCTCCCTGAAATCTTTTATCTGATTTCCCATAAGTCCCCTCGCACGGCCAGAGCCGACATTGAAACCTCAAATATGACAGGTTATCCTATAACCTGAGCTTGTATCCTAGCCAGGTCCTCATTCCTTGTTTATTAGATCTAGACCCGCCCCCAAGGGCTATTAGCTCCACCCCCAAATCAAGAAGCAGCTAAAGTTCTATTCCCGCCCCTAGAACAATTAGCCACACCCCCTGAACATCCAAGGACCAGAAACTTGGACCAGACTCTCTGGTAGGGTTAGCTCCGCCCCAGAATTTAGATTCCCTCCCCTCAAGTCGAATAGCCCCACCCGAACTTTCCTTTCCACTTCAGCCACCGAGGCCCTTAGCTCCGCCCCTACAGTCGTAGTCTCCCACCAAGGATTTATCCAGTCCGTATTTTGACAGAGACCCAGTTGGAAAGTCCGGGACCAGCTGGCGGTGTCAGTCAGAGCAGTCTCTGAAACTGTGGAGCTAGGAGAGGAGGGGGTACAAAACCTTACAATAGATTTAAAGAAGATGGGATCGCCTTTTCCAAGTCATGACCCAGACCACGGGGTTCAATTTGCATTGTTTGGTTGTTTTGTATATATGAGCGAGGACAGGCTGCCGCCTTATGTAGGTAGCCCAGGCTTGCCTCCACTCCAGCTTCTCAAGTGTTTACTGGCAAAACCCTCCTAACCATGCCCGGCTTTTGTGGCTTTTTTGAGTCAGGGTCTTGTGTAGCCTCATGTAGGCCAGTTTTGAACTCTTTATCTTTATTCTCCTGTCTCCACTTCCCAAATTCTGGGGGTTACAGGCCTGAGCTGCCCCTTCACTTCTGGTTTTGTTTTGTTTTAAGACGGGGAGGGGGGATTGGGAGCTCAGCCTGGCTAGTGGTGGTGATGCACGCCTTTAATACCAGCCCTCGGGAGGAAAAGGCAGGTGGCTCTCTGTTGAGTTCGAGTTTCTACAAGCTCTAATGAGTCTCATATTCCTGTCTCCAACCACCAACCACTCCAGTGTTGAGATTCCAGGCATATACCACAAGATCCAACCTCCAGACAATATTTTTGTTCTTGATTTGTACACTTATTCACTTGTGTGCATGTACACGTGTGGGTGTTGGAGAACAAATTGTGGGAGTCAGAACTGAACTCAGGTCATCGGGCAAGGTCCTCAAGCTCAACAGCAAGGTCCTTTACTAGTGGAGCCCAGACGCCGCGAAGAGGAGAAAGGCTGAGAGCAGAAGGGGATTCACTTCTGGGCACACAGCAAGCTTTAGGAACCAGGTTTATTCATATTTGGGTACATGTCTGCCACATTCCGATTGTATGAGCCTGAGCCTCAGTTTCAGGTGATGTATATAGTCATGCCAACCTCCTCCCCTCATTCAACATGCTTCCTGAGTGTCGGGTATGATGGCACACACCTATGACCCCAGCGCTCTGGAGGAGGATCACAAGTCCAAGATGAGCCCAGGCTACATAAAGAGACTGCCTCTAAAGACTAAGGGCTGGAGGCATGACTAATCCACACAGCAACAGCATAAAATCCCCCAGTGAGGGGCTGGGGTGTGGCTCAGTGGTAAAGACCCTGCCTTGCCTAGCAAGTTTGATGCCCTGGGTTTGATTCCCAACACCACACATGCACACGCACACACACACACGCACACACACGCACACATGCATACACACATACACACGCACATGCACACACACATGCACACACACACATCCTTAGTACTAACTATACACCACACATTGAGTATATAACGGCCAGCAGGTGCCATGCAGTCACCTGTCAGCTCTCACCCATTGGTCACGATCATCTCCATTTTACACCTTGAAGAAGCAGCCTCAGAGCTGGCAAGACAATTTCCGGTCCTGGTAAGTGCTAGGGAGATACCTAGGAAGGGAGGGCCAGCCTGGCTTAAAGTCTGTGCACCAAGGACCTTCTCTTTGAGAGTGATAAGAGACACAAGTGACAAAAAGGAGGTTTTTGTGCCCATAGTTGAATGATTTCTGGACAGAAAAAAAAATCTGTTAAGGAAGATTTTTACCTTTGACTTAGTCTTAGGAGAAAGCCAAAGATAATGAGGGGCTACAGAAATGGCTCAGAGGTCAAGAGCAATTGTTGCTCTCCTAGAGGACCTGAGTGTGAGCTGCCTCAGAACCCCCTGCTAAGCCCAGGTCTATAAGGGTCTGACACCTTTGGACTTTTGGAACACATGCTTAAACACATACACACATAATTAAGAATAATCAATAAGTTGGGCGATGGAGGCGCACACCTTTAATCCCAGCACTTGGGAGGCAGAGGCAGGCGGATCTCTGAGTTTGAGGCCGGCCTGCTCTACCGAGTGAGTTCCAGGACAGCCAAGACTTCTTGAAACCCTTTCTTGAAAAAAACCTAAATAAATAAACGCAATAGAAACTTTAAAAACAACAAAAACAACAAAACACAACGGAATAATACTGTGTTAATGGGTAGGGCCCTCTTGAAAGGGCACTTTGGGGGCCTAGGAGAGTTTGAATTTTGGGCTCCATGTTGTGGGGGAGGGGAGCAAATCCTGGGCATAGAGAATGGAGTAAGGCCTGGAACTGAGGTTGGTAGGTTATGGCAGAGGGAGGGAGATCCATTTCCCAGAAGAGAAGAGCAGTTTGGATGGCCATTTGGGTGTGAAGTGTTCCGTGTGCTGGGTCTGGGTACAGCTAAAGGAGTTTGTTCTCTCCTAAGTACTTTCGCAGGGAGACGTCAAGGACCTTGACAGGCTTCGGAGGAGGTCGCTGCGCTGGAGGAGGCGGGTGGGATAGATAGAATGTTTATTTTTATTTTTATTTTTTTTAATTTCTTCTCCAGGTGAGCATGTGCTTTCTCACAGTCTGGAAATTACATTTTGAAACTGGCCGTCAGGTGCACTCTCTGGCAATGTACATGAGCTCTTTTCCTGAGGCAAATTGCTTCCCCTCTCTGGGCGTCTTCATCTAGAATGTGGAATATAGTGTCTACAAATCCTCCTGCCTCATCTTCTGAGAAGTTTGATCTGGACTACACCCTCAGCCGAGGTTTCCACGTCCATGCTTGTAGGGACCGCCCAGCCTCGACCACCGCCACCAGGGGGCAGTACGGGATAGTTGGACTCAGCCTCTGGGGTGGGGTGAAGAGAAGTTTACTGGGGGATTTGGAAGTGAAGAGAGGCTGGCTTTATCTATCTACAAAGCCTCAGTTGAGAGCCGCTCTTCTCTGCCCGCCATTCTGGCCTCTAGGGCCCCCACCCTACCCAGTGCGACATTATGTCAACACAGCCCTGCGGCTGCTTCTGGCCTGGACAATATTTGTATTGGGGATCTGGGCCGGTCACTATGGATACCGGCAACCCCCAGGACCGGAAGAGGCTAAGGGGAGCTGACTGCATCTGCCTCAACTCCCTCGGATTTTGACTTTGGGGCATTGATGCAGTCTTGTCATTTTGGACTCTGTCTCTCCTTGTCGTCCCTCTCTGGATGCTGTCATATTTCTGTCTCTTTGTCCTTCCCTCTCGGTGGGTGCCCTCCCTCTGAGTTTCTGTCTGGCCTGGTCCCCATCTCCCTGGTTTCCTGTTTCTGATATCCTATCTCTTTGAAATTCAGTCAACCCTTGACTTTTTCTTTTTTTTTTTTTTCTTTTTTTATTTTCAGATTTATTGAAAATGACAGAACAGACTCAAACGGCTCCACGCGGTGTTTTGAAATTCATCCCCACTGTAGGCTGAGTGACCTGCAGGTTGGAGAGACTGCCGAAGTCCAGAAGCTTCAGCATCTCCTTGGTGTCAGGATCCACCTCAATGATCTCCTGATCCAGGGCTGAGACCTCAGGAACGTAATTATCCCTCCTTTCTCGCTCTTCCTCCTGCAGTTTGATAGAGATACCCCTGACAGGGCCTCTCTGAATCCTCTTCATCAGATGCATGTCATAGCCGGCTACCTTGTTGCGGAGTTTCTTGCTGGGGATGATAGCGATCTCCTCGCACACGCGCTTGTTGGTGTGGAAGTCATTGCCCAGGCGCGTGTAGTACTTCTCGATGATGACCCGGGCCGCCTTCTTCACGGTCTTGGTGCGGACGCGGCCCATGTTGACGGGTCCCGGTAAAAGAGCTTGACTTTTTCTTGAGACTGAAAAAGTGTTGGCCAGGCTGTCTTTGAACACTCTAAGTGGTCAAAGATGACCTTGAACTTCTGACCCTCCCGGCTCCACCCTCACCCTACCCCTGTGGAGTTGGGATTATCTGCACTAGCTGGTTTGCTTGTTGGTGGGGATCGAATCCAGGGCTTCACCAACGCTAGGCAAGCACGCTATCCACTGAGTCACATCCCAAAGCTCTTGATATTGTCTCTCTGGGTCTCTTCTGTCTTCCATTTTTCCTGCCATGAATTCCTTCCTCCAGGGATCCCTTGTGTGCGGCCGAGTTAGAATCCCAGGTTCTAGCTCTCTGTCACTGTGAAACCCTCTTTCTGACTCTGGCCTCCTGGCCTCTCTTCTCTCTGAGGCACCTCAAGTGAGTGACCATGTTTCCCTGAGAGTGTCTTCGTGCCCCTATTACATTCTCTGCTTCTCACTAACTCTCTATCCTTCAAGTCCCATACCTCTGTAGTCTTCAACCTCAGGGGTCATCTCTCCCTCCCATTCCTGGCCTCAGGCCCCACGGGGCGCCTCCTCTCTCCATATCTCTCTGCCTCATTTCCCCTGCACCATCTGCCAGCACCCCAGGCTCCTGCCTGATGCCCTCCAGCTCTGCTTGGCTGGGCAGCCCCGTGGGGAGAAGACAGGCTTTCCAGTTTCCCCTACTGTCACTTCCAAAGTTGGGGCACTATTTGGTCACTGCTCTGAGCCAGGAAAGCCAGGACCAGGAACAATGGAGGGAAGCAAACACCCAGAGACAAGGCAGGAAGGGAAGGAGAGACTCAGGGAAGTTAGAAGACAAGAATAGGCCCAGGGTGGAGCTTAGAAGCAGAGAGCTTGCTTTGCTTTTATGGGACCCTGGGCTGCATTCCCAGGATGCAAAATTAAATAAAGCAGATTTTAAAGCAGACGAATGAATTGTGATAGCTAATGCCTGGAATCTCAGTACCAGGAGAGGGGGCTGAGGACTGAGGTGATTTTGAGGTCATCTTGGGCTATAAGTATGTTGGGGTGGTGGGAGATAAGAGTTATAACTTAGCTGGGCGGTGGTGGCGCATGCCTTTAATCCCAGCACTCGGGAGGCAGAGGCAGGCGGATCTCTGTGAGTTCGAGACCAGCCTGGTCTACAATAGTTCCAGGACAGGCTCCAAAACCACAGAGAAACCCTGTCTCGAAAAACCAAAAAAAAAAAAAAAAAAAAAAAAAAAAGAGTTATAACTTAATTGGAAAGTCCTTGCTTAGAATCCCTCAGTGAGAAGCTGAGGGTGTGGCTCAGTGGTAGAGCCCCTGCCTAGAATCCCCCAGTGAGGGGCTGGGGTGTGGTTCGCTGTTAGAGTACTAGTCTAGCATGCACAAGGACCAGAACAGCAACAATAATAGCAATAATAAATACAATAAGAAGACAAGCAAAAAAGAGACTGATTCAAAGCAAGAGGAAGACTGATAGAAAAAACCCGAGAAGTCGAGAGAGAGACTGAAGAGACGTATGAGAGAAAAGTACCTACATTCAAAAAGAGAGAAACCCTGAATGTGGGCTTAGAGAAAATGAGAAAGGAGAGATCCAGGGGCTTTGTTTGGTCCTTTTGACAGGGTCTCCCCATGATGCCCTAGCTGACCTGGCACTTGCTATGCAGATCAGGCTGGCCTTGAACTCACAGGGCTCCCCTAGCCTCAGCCTCCAGAGTGCTGGCATTGATGCTCTGTCATGCTCCCCTAGACAGGTGGGATTTAGAGGAGAGAGGGAGAAGAGAGAAGGAGAAGAAGAGAGAGGGAGGGAGAGAGAGCAAGCACAGAAAGAAGAGTGGGGAGGACCAGCAGAGAGAAGATAGGCTGGCCGCTGGGAGAGACAGGCTATATTTAGAGACCGGAAGAGCCAAGTATGCTGGAGAAGCAAGCAGAGTGTAGTCAGGGCCTGAGTCTCCTGGGGGGGGGGCGGGCGGTGAAGGGTGGGCTGCTGCAGCATGGTGCAGCCTGGGAGCAGCTGAGTAGCTCAGGAGAGATTGCCAAGGACCCTAGACAGAGGATAGGGCTGGGCAGGAGCCAGTCAAGGTCCTAAACAGATGTCCCTTCCTCTCCCTCCTGTCCTACATGCCTGCCCTGTGTTCACTTAGAGTGGACAATGGGGGGAGGGCATGAGGACGCCTCTCTGTCTTCAGGAACATCTTTGGAAATTGAATATACATATATTTATTTGTGTTTGTTTATCTGTTTGTGTCTGTGTGCCATTGTGGATCTGCCACTGTGTACGAGTGGGGGTCAGAGGACAAGCTAAGGGAGTGGGTTCATCCTCTCCTACCATATGGGGTCCAGGGATTGAACTCAGGTCGTCTGTCAGCTTTGGTGGCCAGCATGCAAGCACACTTACCCACTGAGCCATCTCACAAGCCCCTTTTAAGATTTTTATTAGCAGATGTTAATCATACACAGTGGGTCTCACTGAGCTATGTGTATACACACACACACACACACACATATATATATATATATGCATGTCCATATAATGTGTTTTGGTTGTATTCACCCTGTCTCCTGACTCACGTCTTTCCTGTTTCTGACCATCTTCCCTCTGCTTGCGTGTTGCTGTGGGTTTCTTTGCCGTGATTCAGTGAGTTTCGTTAGTGTTACTTACAGGATCATGGGGGAAGGGGTGACTAACAGGAATGTGGGCACCTTACTATAGCTTCTCAAGGAGGGTGTGGAGGAGGGGTCTCTGCCCCCTCAAGACCATCTTTCAGGCTCACTCTGTCCCATCTCTCTTCCTCCCTTCTCCCTTCCCGTCTTCCTCTTCTTCCACATTCTCTCCCTCCTCCTCTTCCTCTCCCTCCCCTCCTCCATCCTTTCTCTCTCCCCTTCTCTCTCTGAAATTCTGTCTCATTACGGAGTACAGGCTGACCTCAAACTCAGGATTTCTTGCCCCAATCTGCACACCAAGCTCTTTTTCTCCCCATCCTTCATCTCTCTCCTCCTCCTCTTCCTTTTCTTCTTCTTTTTGGGGGAATTCGAGACAGAGTTTCTCTGTGTAGCCCTAACTGTCTTGGAACTCACTCTGTAGACCAGGCTGGCATGAACTCCCAGAGATCTGCCTGCCTCTGCCTCCCGAGTGCTGAGATTAAAGGTGTGCACCACCATCTGGCCTCTTATCTTTCCCCTCCTTATCTTTCTGGGACTTGGGCTCTTTTACTGCCCCTCTGAGCACCCCAGTCCCACTCCTTCCTCTCTCTCCAGTCCAGTGACCTTCATGCCCTCGCTCTCTTGAAGCCCGAGAGGATCTCCCAGCCCCAGCTGTCCACGAGGTACTCGTCAATCTCAGACCCTCTTCACGCTCCACTTCAGGAACAGATACTTTCCCAGGATCCACATGGCGCCAGGAATGTGGAGCAGAGAGCACAGAGGCCCCCAGGGGCCAGGCGGTAGGGACCCTCACCCTCCCCATGCTCCCTGCTCCCTGCTTCTGATGTGGACCTCAGGCCACCCCCTGCCCTTCCTGGGGCCTCTGGGCCTCAGCTTGTCCTCTGCAAAATGGGCAGGCTTGCCTCTGTCCTACTTATCACACAGATCCCAAGAGAGCAGCCTGAACTGGTGGTGTGTATTGGGGGAGATGTAGACACCGAGTTCTCATAGTTGGTTCCAAGTCTCCCCATCCTACGCTCCACGGACAGATGTTCCCTGTATCTGGGGTGAAGGAAGATCCCAGAAGTAGAGATTGTAAAAACATGGGTGATATGTAGGTTCTTGTAACCATGGGACCACATAAGACTTCGTGTTAATGTATGGCAGTGGGAATCATAGTGTGTGGGCAGGTATGACTGGCTGTGTGACCAGCTGGAAGTGGTGACCCCCAGGTGAAAGTCTAGCATCTGGCAATAGGAGGCAGAAGGAAGATGAGTTCAAGGTTAGCCTGGACCATATAGCATCCTTTCTCACAAAATAAAAAAAAAAATGAAAAAGGTGACATGGGCCAGCAAGATGGTTCAGTGAATAAAGTTGCCGGCCATCAAGCCTGATGACGTGAATTCCATCCCCGGAACCTACATGGGATGTCTGAGGTTTGTGAGTGTGGCCAGAACAGTGGTGTAGACTCTGGGATGCTGTAATCTGTGTCACAGGGTGACAGTGTTTGTGGATGTGTGTGACACTGTGTGTGACTTACAGCTTGGTTTGAGAGATGACTGAACGGCTGTGTGAATCACCACACACACACACACACACATTTGTGTCCTGAACACTCATTGCTTGAGGTCCTGCTCTGGGTAATGTCTCAGCTGTCCAGTTCCTGTCCTCCTGGGGGATACAGACTAGTGGCCACAAATCTGACATGACGCGCTCTATTGAGTGTGGTGTCTGTGCTATTTATTGATAGTGTTCCCGGGAGCCAGACGTGGTTGCACACGCCTTTGCAATTTAAATCTGAATCTCAGCACTTGAAAGACTGAGGCAGGAGGATCCAAAGTTGGAGGACACCTGGTTTATATAGTAAGACTCTGTTTTATTAAGAAACAGCAAACAGCAGGGTGGCGGCAGCACACGCCTTAATCCCAGCACTTGGGAGGGAGAGGCAGGCGGATCTGTGCATTCTAGGCCAGTCTGGCTTACAGAGTGGGTTTCTGGACATTAGGGCTGTTATACAGAGAAACTCTGTCTTGTAAAACCAAAAAAAAAAAAAGTAAGAAAAGAAAGAAAGAAAAAGAGAGAGATAAAGAAAGGAAAGAGAGACAGAAAGAGGAAGGAAAAGAGGAAGGAAGGAAGGGAGGGAGGGAGGGAGGGAGGGAGGGAGGGAGGAAGGAAGGAAGGAAGGAAGGAAGGAAGGAAGGAAGGAAGGAAGGAAGAGCAAACAAAGAAAACAGGGCTGGAAAGTGCTGGCCTCCTTGGGTACTGCATGAATGTGGTACACAAGCATCTATGCAAGCAAGATACACATAAAATTAAAACAAAGCTAACGAGTTAAGGATTGGGGCCATGGATAGCTCAGCTGGTAAAGTGCTTGCGATGCACCTTAACATAGAGCCTGAGTTTGATTCTCAGCAGCAAGTAAAGCTGGGTAGTGTGTTTGTAATCCCAGTGCTGGAGACGCAGAGACAGGCAGATCTCTGTGAGTTCAAGGCCAGCCTGGTCTACAGAGTGAGTTCCAGGCCAGCCAGGTCTAACAGTGATACCCTGTCTCATATTTTTTTTTTCAAGATAGGGTTTCTCTGTGGCTTTGTAGCCTGTCCTGGAACTTGCTCTGTAGACCAGGCTGGCCTCGAACTCACAGAGATCCTCCTGCCTCTGCCTCCCGAGTGCTGGGATTAAAGGCATGCGCCACCACTGCCAGGCAAACCTGTCTCATATATATATATATATATATATATATATATATATATATATATATGTGTGTGTGTGTGTGTGTGTGTGTCTCATATATATATACACATACATACATATGTATATGTATGTATGTGTATGTATATGTGCATTTTTTTTTCAGAAAGAAGGGTGGGCAGCACCTGAAAAGGGCACCAGAGGTTGATTTCTGGCATCCACATTTGTGAGGACATTTGGGCACACACACACACACACATATATATATATGCATACATACAAAGTAGGCAGCACCTGCCAGATGTGATGGCACACCCCTTTAATCCCAGTACTCTGGAGGCAAAGGCAGGAGGATCTCTGTGAGTTCGAAGCCAGCCTGGTCTACAGAGTGAGTTCCAGGACAGCCACGGCTACGCAGAGAAACCCTGTCTTGAAAAACCAAAACAAAGTAGACAGCACCCAGGAATGACGTCAGAGGTTGTCCTCTGGCCCTCACACCCTTACACATGAACATGTACACACATATCCGTCCACCAAAGAATGACAACAGAAAGACCATGGTGTTAGGACTATTGGATGCATATCTGTGAAATGTCCACGGCCCGAAAGGCTGGCTCTCTCAGCGTGTCCCGCTTATGTAGCTGTGAGTGAACTTGTTACTCACAGAGTCACACTCCGAGTCTCTGCCGTTCTCCTGCTCCGCGTTTGGAATCCTGTGAGAGACTGTGTGAATGGCTGAATGGGATAGTGTGTTCTGTGGCTGGAGTGGGGCGGTGGGGGGGGGGGGGCGGGAGTCGGCGGACCATAACTGTGTGGCTGCTCCTACGTGACACAGAGTGGCTGTGATAAACGTGCCTGCTCCCCAGTTCCCACTCTTCCCTGGAGCTCCCCGTTCCCGTTCCCTGTTCCGCCCTGGCCCCGCCCCCCTCCAACACCCCAGGCTACTGGGCGCCCGTCACCTCTTGCAGAGCTCAGGCTGGCGAGGCAGGGCAGGAGATTGGGAGCAGGGACTGGACACAGGTAAGGGGTCCTCATCAAGACCCTGCCCTGGGTCTATTTCTCCCTGCCTCTGTTTCTCTATCTCTACCTTTGTCTCTTTCTGCCTCTCTGATGGGCTTATTTCTACTCTTTCCCTGTTCTCTGTCCCCACTCACTTCTTTCTGTCTCCCAGCCCACATTTTTTTTTCTGTAATTTTTTGCTACTTGCTCTCCGTTCTCCTGCGCTTCTCATTGTCCCTGAGTCTCTCTCTCTCTCTCTCTCTCTCTCTCTCTCTCTCTCTCTCTCTCTCTCTTCTAGAGGTCTGAGATTCCCTCTTGAAACCCCACTTTCGCATTGTGGGGGTGGGTAATGGTTGCGGTTGAAAAATTTTCAGAGAGCGTTTAGCACGCTAAAGTCAGAAACCCAATCTAATGTCTCAGTATTTGGATGCTGGGAAAACGTTGTCTCTTTGACTCTGGGCTTTATATATCCAAAGCCAAGAAAGTTTTAGAAGATGGGTTTCTATCTAATTTTAAAAACGCTTTGCACTGGGAGGATGGGAACTCAAAAGGTCGTTTCAAGTTCCCTTCTAGATTTGACTGATGGTTTCTATCCCTCCCATCCCCACACCCGCCAGAAGGTCCCACGTTCCCGAGTCTCTCCTGTCTAGCCTCTGGGTGACACCGACGTTTCTGCCGGTCACGGCTCTAGGGCAACAGGCCCCTCAGCAAACACCCCTCCCTTCTACCTTGGCTGCCTCAGCAACACTTAGGAGGACCTGGGAATCGCTTAGCTGATCCCAGCCCCACTTAACCACTGCAGGCCGCGCCTAGTACTGCCCCACCCCAAATCCTCACGTGCGGAAATGGGGGTGGCCTCAGACTCTATGTGCATCTGGCAGGTGAACGCTGGCTGAAGCTGAAGTGTTGATTCTGCGCCGGGACCCTCCAACCCAACCACCTCCGAGTGGCCGGAGTCTCCATCACCCTTCAAGGATGCCCCTGAGGCTTCGGCTTCTGCTGCTGTGTCTGTGGGGACTGCCACTCCAGAAGGCGGAGGTGAGGAGCTAGAGAGACACCGGTGGTCCGGGAGGGTTTTAAGCCTTCCCCTATCACAAGGAGAGTTTTGAGGCTGCCCGTCCCCAAGCTGCAGTCTGGTAGTTTCTGCTCATACTTTCCCTCACAAGTCCTCCCGTGGGGTCCACCCACCGCCCTCCTCTGATTCTCTGAAAAGTTTGCCGTCTTCCATATCAGATCCATTGGCGGTTTTCTAGGCACCCCGATACCATCTGAAAGATTTCTTTCTTTTTTTTTATTTTATTTATTTATTTATTTATTTTTTATCTAAAAGATTTCTAACACTGGACGGCCCCTCCAGATCTCTAAAAATGAGTGCTTTTGACCCTTCCCAACCGAGCATGCTGCCTGGAAGGGGGTTGTCCTCGTCGAGGGGGGTTTCCTCCCTTCCCTTTCCTCTTAGACAGACTCTGAGAGACAGACGGGGGAGCTGTACCAGCGCTGGGAGCTCTACGGCAGGGAGTGCCAGGAGGCCCTGGAGGCTGCAGATCCTCCCTCAGGTGTGACTAGAGGGCTGGGGGGGGGGGGGGGCTGAGAGAAGGAGCTGGCGGCTGAAGAGAAAAATCTGGGCGATTTCGAGGATGTGTGGGGTGGGGATTGGCTCGGGTAAGCGGTGATGACCCGGGTTGGATTCAGTTTAATAAAAGAATCCTAATCCCAGCACTAGGGAGGCAGAGGCAGGAGGATCTCTGTGAGTTCGAGGCCAGCTTGGGTCTACAGAGCCAGTTCCAGGGAGGGGAAGTAGGAAGGGTCGTGGGCGGGGCCCTGCACTCCAATGGACTGGGTCTGGGTGGAGCTTGATAACTGAACTTTCTAGATGAAATAATCATGATAAGGGCTTGGGCTTTATTTGGTGGAAGGAGCCTGCAACGGGACTGGGAGCAGGCAAGGGTTTGAGGTCTGGTGAGAGGAGCTTGTGGCCTCTAAGGGGATAGCATCCTGGAGGTGTGTAAGAAAGAAAAATTAGGACCGCCCTCTACTCTAGCCTCTGGCTCTGTCGCCCTCTCCCTCAGGCGTGGTCTGTAACGGGTCCTTCGACACGTACGTCTGCTGGGACTACACGGCCGCCAACACCACTGCCCAGGTGCCCTGCCCCTGGTATCTGCCCTGGTATCGCCACGGTGAGGTGCCGGGCAGCTCACCCAACCCCTCCTGCTCCCGTTCGTGACCCTGTCTGTCAAACCTGGTGTTTCCTAATGTCTGTGTCCTCTGGGCTCTGTCACACACTTAATTTTTCCTGTCTTAATTTATTGTGTGTATGGTGGATGCACATGCTAAGAGGTATGACGATAAGAGATCAACTTTAGGGCTGGAGAGATGATGGTTGAGAGCACTGGCTGCTCTTCTAGAGGACCCAGGTTCAGTTCCCAGCACTCACATGGCAACTCACAACTGTCTGTAACTCCAGTTCCAGAGGATCTGAAAAACTCATGGCAATGCACATAAAATAAAATAAAATAAAAAAGAGATCAATTTACAGTAATCCTTTCACCTTGTGGTCCCAGGCTCTACCAACAACTCTACCTGCAGAGCCAACTCCAGAGCCCAGGCTGGTCTTGAACTCATGGCAATCCTCCTGCCTCGACCTCCCAGTTGTCAAGATTACTGTGGTGAACCACTCCATGCCCCTTTCTCTGATCCCATCCCTTATGTTCCCATAGTGGCTTCAGGCTACGTCTTCCGTCAGTGTGGCAGTGATGGCCAGTGGGGGTCATGGAGAGATCACACCCAGTGTGAGAGTCCAGAGACGAATGGGGCCTTTCAGGTGAGAAGAGATGAAGGATTCAGGTTAGGGTGTCTGGGGAGAGCTGCAAACCAAAAAGACCTCGGGAGCTTCAGGCCCAACTTGACACCTCTTTCTACAGAGTAGAACTCTGGGTTGTTAGTAATGAAAATCCAACTCGGGAGGCAGAGGCAGGCGGATCTCTGTGAGTTTGAGGCCAGCCTGGTCTAAACAGAGTGAGATCCAAGACAGGTTCCAAAGCTACAGAGAAACCCTGTTTAAAAAAAAAAAAATAGCACAAGTGGTGCTTCAAGGAGAAAATCAGGATGCTTCACTTTGAAAGGACAGAGAACAAAGCGGCACTTTCCCATAGGGAACAGGCTATGGCCAGGGGTGGGGAGCCTGCTGGGCAGCCCTGCCTTCTACTCTAGACCAGCTGGAAGAGTCATAACTTCTCTGGCCTTCCATGTCCCCACCAGGACCAAAGGCTGATCCTGGAGCGCCTGCAGGTCGTGTATACAGTCGGCTACTCCCTGTCCCTGGCCACGCTCGTGCTAGCCCTCCTCATCTTAAGCTTGTTCAGGTGCGCCCCCAGCCTGGGTGTGGTGGGCCTCAGTTTACACACTAAGTTGGGAGAGGGGGTGGCTCTAGGGGAAGGGCTAGGGGATGGTGAAAGGGCCTCTGGATGACTGAGGACAGCTCTGCAGGGACTCTCAGCCCTTTCGTCTCTCCAATCCTCCAGGCGGCTACACTGCACTCGTAATTACATCCACATGAACTTGTTCACGTCCTTCATGCTGCGGGCAGCGGCCATCCTCACCCGAGACCGGCTGCTGCCTGCACTGGGCCGCTACACAGAGGATCAGACTCTTACCCTGTGGAGCCAGGTACTCCATCTCCTCCTTCCTGGGGGGACCAAGACGTTTCCCGTCTGCGAGCGTACCTTTCCTCATCACTGTGTGCCGAGGGTATGGGAGCAGGATGGGAGGAAAAAAAACAATGGGGAGAAGCCGGCGGTGGTGGTGCGCAGGCCTTTAATCCCAGCACTCAGCACTCGGGAGGCGGGCGGATCTCTGTGAGTTCGAGGCCAGTCTGGTCTACAAGAGCTAGTTCCAGGACAGGCTCCAAAGCTACAGAGAAACCCTGTCTCAAAAAAAAAACCAAAACCAAAAATCCAATGAGGGGGATTTGGAAGGTACCAATTTGTTCCTGAATAGGGAGGTGAAACTCAGGGCTGTCAACAGATGTATAAAAATAGGACTTAATAATTTTTTAGGGGGCTGGAGAGATGGCTCCGCGGTTAAGAGCATTGCCTGCTCTTCCTAAGGTCCTGAGTTTAATTCCCAGCAAGCACATGGTGGCTCACAACCATCTGTAATGAGATCTGGTGCCCTCTTCTGGCCTTCAGGCATACATGCACAAAGAATATTGTATACATAATAAATAAATAAATATTTTTAAAAAATATTTTTTTAAAGAAATGTGAGGGTCTTGGAGGTGAGCCCAGTGCCGGGAAAATGAAATGAAAGACTGAGCGTCATCCATCCAGGACTGGAGAAATGGCACAGTGGTAGAGCACACAGACCTCTCATGCAGAGGACCCTGGTTTGATTCCCAACACCCACATGGCAGCTCACAACCATCTAACTCCAGTTCTAGGGGATCTGTGCTCTCTTCTGACCCTCATGCGATGCATAGACATGCACGCATGCAGGCAAACACCTCTATACATTAAGTAACAGCAACAAAAAAAGCACATCTAGATGGCTCAGTGCATAAAGGCACTGGAGAGCAAGCTTGATGACTCGAGTTCAATCCCCAGAACCCACGTGGTGGACAAAGAGAACCCACTCCTGAAAGGGTTCTGCTCTTCGTGCGCCTGTGGTCACATAGCCCAGCATTTAAATTTTTTATTTTTATTTTATGTATGTGACTGTTTGCCTAAATATATGTATTATATGTAAATGTGTGTGTGTATGTGTGCACACCAAGAGCATGTCTGGTGCCCCCAGAGGCCGGAAGAGGGTGTCAGATCCCCTGGAACTGGAGTTATAGATAGTTGTGAGCTGCACTGTAGGTACTGGGAACTGAACCCGGGTCCTCTGGAAGAGCAGCCAGTGCTCTTAAATGCAGGAGTTCAGTTCTTTTTTTTTTTTTTATATATTTATTTATTTATTATGTATACAATATTCTGTCTATGTGTATGCCTGCAGGCCCAAAGAGGGCACCAGACCCCATTACAGATGGTTGTGAGCCACCATGTGGTTGCTGGGAATTGAACTCAGGACCTTTGGAAGAGCAGGCAATGCTCTTAACCTCTGAGCCATCTCTCCAGCCCCAGGAGTTCAGTTCTTAGGAGCTAGTGCGGCAAAGGCTATTTATTGGGATTCTATGGGTACTCCACTGTGGAGATGAACTAGACAATGCCAGTTGTTTAGGGTGTCGGTGTGGGAGAGTCTTTAACAGAAAGTGAATAAGGTGAGATAAACCATCTGCTGGGGACCCATAGGAAAACATTTGAAAGCAAGAAAGAGATGGAGATGAGCCCTGTCTGGTCAGAAGCTCTTGTAGTCCTAGGAATGTGGGAATCTGAGTAGAATTGACATTTTAAGGCCCTATTGGGTTACAGAGCAAGTTTAAGGACAGCCTGGACAATGTATTGAGATCCTGACTCAAAGAGAAGAGTAATGAATGTAACCCAGTTGTAGAGCCCCTGCCTAGAATCCCCCAGTGAGGGGTTGGGGTTAGCTCAGTGGTCGAGCCCCTGCCTAACAACCAGGAATCCCTGGGTTCAAGGCCTACTACCACATACACGAAGGAATACACACAAACAATAAAATAGAGATGAGGCTGCTGGTAAAAGAGTTGGGGATACCTCTTTGCCTTGACTTCTCTTGTCTGATGGCTCCCTAGGCTCTGGCTGCCTGCCGCACAGCCCAGATCGTGACCCAGTACTGCGTGGGTGCCAACTACACCTGGCTGCTGGTGGAGGGTGTGTACCTACACCATCTGCTGGTGATCGTAGGAGGCTCAGAAAAGGGCAACTTCCGCTGCTACCTGCTTCTTGGCTGGGGTGAGCCCTAACTCCGTGCCCTCCAACCCTCTTTCCAGCCTAGTGCATCTCGCCTCCCCCATTGTCCCACCGATCCGCGTTGCCTTCCCCTCCCACCCCCTCGTTGAAGAATTCCGCGGGTCTTGGGCCTGGAAAGGGGCTCGTGTGCACGCTGACAGCTGCGGCGGGGTGGGGGGCGGGGATCGGGGTCTGCACAGGGGCCCCCGTGCTTTTCGTCATTCCTTGGGTGATCGTCAGGTACCTGTTGGAGAACACGCGGTGAGTTGCAGGGCCTAGGGGCGGGGTCTGGGTTGTGGGCGGAGCTACGTGGGATCAGGGCGGGGAGGGTGGAAACGGGACCAGGTGGAGAATGTGGGCGGGGTCTAAAGAGGCTAGGTGCTGGGGAAGGTGACTTAGGAGGTCTCCTGAAAAGCAGGGTGGGATGGGTCTTAAAGAAATGTGGGTGGGCCTTAAAGAGGGTGGGCAGGGCCTGGTTAGGGACCCGGCCTGATTAGATGTGGCTGGGGGTGGGGAGATTTGTGTATCTCAGTTCTACCCTGCCTCCTCCAGGTGCTGGGAGCGCAACGAAGTCAAAGCCATTTGGTGGATCATTCGCACCCCCATCCTAATAACCATCTTGGTAGGGCCAGTATCGCCCACTCCAGGCTGTGTTCAGGGATTTCCCATTCTGGGGAAGCGGAAGGCCAACCTCTAATGGCTTCTGGCTCAGTCTCTCTCTCCTCACAGATCAATTTCCTCATCTTCATCCGCATCCTTGGCATCCTCTTGTCAAAGCTGAGGACACGGCAGATGCGGTGCCCCGACTACCGACTAAGGTGAGGGCCCTAGTGGGGAGGCAAACGAGGCCAGATTCAGGGATAGGGTTGTGAAGACTACCACAGCTTCTCTTCCCAGGCTGGCTCGGTCCACGCTGACGCTGGTGCCCCTGCTGGGTGTCCACGAGGTGGTGTTTGCTCCCGTGATGGAGGAACAGGCTGAAGGCGCCCTGCGCCTTGCCAAACTGGCCTTTGAAATCTTCCTAAGTTCCTTTCAGGTGCTCAGACAGGGTGCATGGGTTCCTCCCTCCCAACTGGGGCCTTTCTTTCCACCAGGGCATAGCGCTACTATCATCCACCTGAGCAGCTACTGATTGGAATGCACCCATGGTATTTCATTCATTCATCCATCCATCCATCCATCCATCCATTCATTTACTCATGCATTCATTCAGGCTTTCATCATGTAAGCATAGGACAGAAAACACCTAACTAGGGTTATCCTGGGCTGGGGCAGAGGTAAGGAAGTGGGGACGGGGGTGAGGAGCAAGGGCTGTGGGGTGGACTGGGCTGGGGCAGAGTTAGTTAGTTGGCACTTTCTGACTTCAAGGCTTTCTTCACCTTTGGATGGGGCTAGAGTGAGACAAGCCTAAAGTACAGGATTTAAGAAAGTAGGTCGTTCCAGATGGGAGGCCAATTTTAATGCTACCCTACCCTGATAGACCCACTGAGCCCCAGTCTTCTCCTCTCGAAAGTGGGCACAGTACCAGTCTCCCTTGGGGGGATGTGCATCCACTAAAGGAAGCAAGAGCAGATGGACACTTATGTACTGAGCTACAACCACAAACGCTAGTCCCCCCTTCTGTGGGAAACACAGCCAGTCACACATCTTGGGCATCCCTGAGGCCAGAGGGCAGCTAGTGTGATGGACAGAGGTGAGGTGACTCCAGCTGCAGAGCAGAATCAAGAGGGGCCAATTCCCTAAGCGTTTGTTTTTCTTTTCTCCTGGAAGAGGAGGTATGTGATTTGAATTAGATTTTGATAGAATTGTAGAATATCATAAGGATTATCTTTTTGGGCTGGGCGGTGGTGGCACAAGCCTTTAATCCCAGCACTCGGGAGGCAGAGGCAGGTGGATCTCTGTGAGTTCGAGGCCAGCCTGGTTTTTCAAGACCATCCTGGAACTCACTCTGTAGACCAGGCTGGCCTCAAACTCAAAGATCCACCTGCCTCTGCCTCCCAAGTGCTGGGATTAAAGGTGTGCACCACCACTACCTGGCATAAGAAATATCTTTTTAAAGAAGGAGTTTTAAAAAGATTTTATTTATTCGTATATTTTGTGTATGAGGGCTCTATTTGCATGTACACCTGCGTGCCAGAAGAGGGCTTCAGATCCCATTATAAATGGGTGCTGGGAATTGAACTCAAGAACTTTGGAAGTGCAGTCAATGCTCTTAACCACTGAGCCATCTCTCCAGCCACCCTAACAGCCTATGTTCATAATTGGCTTGAAAATTAATTTAAGCTAGTATGGGGCTCAAACCTGCATTGTCTCCAGCTGGCTAAGCATGTGCTCCATTACCGAGCAAACCTCAAGCCCCATAATTAATTAGTTAAAATATATTTATATATTTATTGTGTATTGATGTTTTAACTACACGTGTCTGTGCACCATGTGCATGCAGTACCCACAGAGGCCAGAAGGGGGTGGCTGATTAATTTCAGATGTTTAAGGGTCATCATGTGGGATGCTGGGAATTGACCCTGGATCCTCTGGAAGAGCAGCAAGAACTCTTAATGGCTGAGCCATCTCTACAGTCCAAATTAATTAATTAACTAATCAGTCCAAATTAATTAATTAACTAATTCATTATTATTGCTAAGCACTATATCTTCCTATCCTGAAACTCATTCTATAGACCAGACTGGCCTCAAACTCAGATTCACCTGGCCTGCGAGTGCACTACACCGCCCGGCTGCACTACATCTTTTTACACATAAATACCTCAATTCTGACAACCACCACCTTCATTTTTCATGGCGAAGAAATCGAGGCACAGAGTGGTTAAGTAGCTTGCCCCAAATGTAGAAAGCAGGGAATCGGTTTCCATACTCAGGACCCTCAACTGCTGGGCCCAGTTCTCAGCCCCTGGGCAGACCAATGCAGGGAGCTGGGAGCCAGTGAGCAAGTGTACTCGGTACCTTGATCAGGGCGGCTGGGATCAAGTGCACAGCAGCGATCTGATCTCTCCTATTCTGACAGGGCTTTCTGGTGAGCCTGCTCTACTGCTTCATCAACAAAGAGGTAGGAGAGGCCGGCCCACCCGCACCCCCTGGCGGCCGCTCCGGGAACGGTGGCGTCCTGAGCGTCCTGCGTTGCAGGTGCAGTTGGAGATCCGCCGAGGTTGGCGTCACTGCCTCCTGCATCTCAGTCTCCGCGATGAGCACCCCCGTCCGCAAGTGGAGATTGGCCCTCCGGCCCTGCCCTTGCGTTCTGCACCCCGGGAGGTCCCCATTGGCGGCTCCTTGCCCTCTGGGTCGCTGCACATGCCTGGAGATGAGGTCTTGGAAAGTTACTGCTAGGTAACGGGACTCCCGTGTCTGTGTAGCTTGTATTGAGTGCCTACTGTGTACCAGCTCCTGTGTGGGGAATACTGGGGAACCCCGAGAGAAGAAAGACAAGGTCCCTACGTGTATATATTTGTTGTGGAATGACTTATGAAAAGAATCGAGATGTTTAGGACAACTGACAGGGAGGCCACTTGTGAAGATGAGACGCTTTTAAGCCATGCTTCAAAGAAGTGGAGACAACTTGAAGAGCTGAGGACAAGATTCCAGGAAGACAGAATGGCATGTGAAAAGGCCCTGGGAACGGGAAGGATGGAGAAGGGCTTCCGTGGCTTGACTGGAAAATGCTGGGCCTGCAGACTGAAAAGTGGGCAGGGGTGCAGAAACTGGGATTGCATGCCAGCTGCACCGGAGATTTTCATCTTTTTATGCGTACAACCGTTTATGCCTGCATGGATGTCTGTGCACACATGCATGCAGCACTTACATACGCATGGAGAACAGAAGCTCCCCTCCGACAGGATGGTTGTCAGCCTCCATGGGGGTGGGGGCAACTGAATCCATCTCTCCAGTTAGCAGTAGGGTCTAGCTCCTTGGCTTTTCCCACACAGTTGTCTGCTCCACAGGAACAGATCATCAGGGGCAGGATGTAAACTGGGAGCCCAGTGAGGGGAATGCAGGTGGCTGGACCAGCAGAGGGGTGAGAAGGATTTGTTGATGGATCCCAGGAGAGGGATCAAAGGAGAATGCCAAGACAAAAGGAGGGAGATCAAAGGGCTCTTTATTTGGGGTGGGGGTGTAGTGAAGTGCTCTTGGCCTGTGTTAGGCTGAACTTAGGATCTGGAGAAGCCTGGCAGCAGAACAAGAGGAGCCTGGGTCACTGAGGGTTAAACATGGAACCTCTGCTGGACAAACTCTACCACCTCCCAGAGAGGACAGGGAGAAAGTTGGGGAAGCAGTCTAATTGCAGCTGGTCTATCTGCACGTGCAGGCCTTCTCAATTAGTAGGGTGTGCTGTATTTTCCCCAGGGTCCCCAGAAAGACATGCCCCATCGCTGACACTTCATTCCACACCCCAGGCTTTGGTTTCTGGTGGGGTAGAGGCCCTAGCAAAGCAAGCATGAGAATCAATTGCTTCTATATGGGGTGGGAGATGAAGGTCAGGCTGGAAAGGCAGATGACCAGGGTATGCATGTGACGTTGTCTGCCACAGATGAATAAGGTTCAACTGGAGCCACGTTCCCACTGTGCCCTTGATTGGAAACTAAGACACATGTACAAATTAAATCTCTGTGTGTGACCCTGCTGCTTCTCTAGGAAGGCAACACAAATAGCAGAGCTGGGAGAGGGCGTGGGACACCTGTAACCCCAAAACTTGGGAGGAGGGTGTGTTAAGGTCATCTTGACGGAAGCAAGTTGGACATCTGAACTATGGAGACCTTGTCTCACACAAACAGCAAAAGCAGCAGGAACCAGCCTAGTGCATTTCTTAGTTGGGCTACTGTATTATCTGCCGCTAAATTCCCAATTTGTCTGTACTGCTCCCTTTTGTGGGACCTGTACGCCACACTGCTTGACTCGCCTGAGGCCCATCCTTTCTGGCTGGGGCAGTCCCTGGGACCACCTCTATGGCTCTCATCCCCTGAAGGACTACTCAAAAGCAATCAGAGGCGGAGGCACAACTGTTTCAGAGCAGTTAGGGCTAAAGTGAGATCACATCCTTTCCCCAAAACTAATTTGTATACCTGTAATTCGACCATCTAGGAAGTCTAGGCAGGAGCACTCTAAAGCCAGCCTAGGCTATGTAACAAGACCTTGTCAAAAACAGAAAGGGCCAGGGGAGACGGCTCAGTGGGTGAAGTGCTAGCCATGCAAGTCCAAGGACTGAGCTTCGACTCTTAGCACCCACATATGTGGTAGTGACTGAGGAAGCTTCCCACGGGAGCCTGGGTTTCCATACATACAACTGTGTGCACATGGACCCATTCACATGTGAACACGCACACACATGCTCCCACCACAACATGCGATTTGGGCAGCCAGATGCCCAGAACTGACACCTTTGCTGTCTGAGAGGCAGGTTAGCAGTTTCCCATGTCTGCTAAGTAGCGCTCAGAGCAACAGGGCAGGACTGCAGCTGCGCCTGTGGCCTCAAGGCTTGATCCAACTGTTCCTGGGTGAAAGAAGGAGGCTTCAGGGCAGCTGTGTGGACCAAGATTGCCCACCAGCTTGGCCGCATGACTTTTATTATTTTGTTTTGAGACAGGGTCTCTCAATTTAGTCCTGGGTGACAAGAACACTCGGGTGCAAAGGCCCAGCAGTCATACCCAGCTCCCTCCGCAGCTCTTTAGGTCACCATGCAGAGTGCCTAGCTGTCTCCTCCCGACACCATCGCCTGCTTCCCGTGCGAAGGAGGTTGTTGCGATGATGGTGGGGGACTCCACAGGAAGGCCAGCTGAGACACTAAGTGCCCTTTGTGGGTCTGGAGGCACCAATCCCAGGTTCTCAGCACAAACTGGAAGGAGCCAAGTGGGGAGCAGTGCTCCTGGAGCAGAGCTCTCTCCTCGCTGATCCTGCTTCTCCTCAGCCCTAGAGCGCCTTGAGGAGCATGGGAGATCAGGTGCCACCTTCACTGGCCAAAGCATCATGGGTGCCCATCAGGTGGGAGAAGGTGGAGGGGGAGCCCAGGCTAGCTCCTTTCTGAATGCACTTCCAACAGAGCCTTTTCTTTTTAAGATGGTCTCACTATGCCTGGCTCACCTGGACTTCACCATGTAGAGCTCTGCTGGCCTTGAACTTGTAGCAATTCTGTCTCAGTCTCTCAAGCTGTGAGAATCATAGGCATGCACCACCATGCCTGCCTTCATCTTAGTGTACTATACTGTTTATTAGGCAGTTTTGTTGGTCTTTTTTTTTTGAGACATGGTCACACTGTAGTCCTGGTTGTCTTAGAACTATGTAGACCAAGTTGGCCTTGAACTCGCGGAGAATTCTCTGCACTGCCCCCTTCAAGAGCTGGGATTAAAGGCATATGCCACTATGATAGGCCATAAAGATCTTTTGTGTTTTGACAGGGTTCCTCTGTGTAGCTCTGGGTGTCCTGGGACTCACTATGTAGACCAGGCTGGCCTTGAACCTAGAGTTCTGCCTGCCCGTACCTCCGAAATGCTGGGATTAAAGGCATGAGCCACCAACCTGGCATAAAGATCTATTTTCTTTATATTAAATTGCTTTTTTCTTTATTTTTATTGAGCTCTACATCTTTCTGTTCCCCTCCCTGCATCTCCCCTCCCCTTCAACCCCAAGGTCTCCATGCTCCCAATTTACTCAGGAGATCTTGTCTTTTTCTACTTCCCATAAAGATCTATTTTTAATCTATGTGTATTTATGTGTAGGTGCCCAAGGAAGCCAGAAAGGGTGTTGGATCCCCGGGCCCTGCAGTTATGGGCAGTTGCCAGGAGTGGGTGCTGAGCACTAAGCTCAGTAGTTACTGAGTCATTTTACCAGCCCCAGCTGCCTTCTTGATGCAGCGTGATTGTTCTCTAGCTGGGTGACTCTGGGGCAGGTCAATGCCCTTTCTGAATCTCAGCGGTCTCACCTGAACAACCTCTGTAGTCTGGTGACACAGGCCTGTTATCCTGGCTGCTTGGAAGACTATGGCAGGATGATTGCAACTTTAAGACCAGCCTGAAAAAGAAAATAGAAAAAAAAAAAAAAAAAAAAGACCAGCCTGGGGGGCTGGAGAGATGGCTCAGCGGTTATGAGCACTGGCTGGTCTTCCAGAAGTCCCTGAGTTAGGTTCCCAGCAACCACATGGTAGCTCACTACAATCAATATGAGGTCTGGTGCCCTCTTCTGGCCTGCAGGTATACATGCAGACACTGTATACATAATAAATAAATAAACAAACAAACAAACAAATAAATAAATAAGTAAATTAAAAAAAAAAAAAAAAGACCAGCCTGGGAAACTTCCTGAGAAGGTCCCTGTCTCATAACAAAAAGTGAATGGAAGAACTGGAGAGCACTTGTATAAAATGAGGACCTGAGTTCAAAACTGATACACACACCCACAGCATGGGGTGCAGACGGATGCTGGAGCTTGCTGGCTGCCAGCCTAATTCTGCTCAATGAGAGGCTCTGTTTCAGAGCAGTGCCAGAGGCCACCTATCGTCCTCCTGTGCATACACCAAGACTGTTCTTTCTGGCAGCCACTCAATGAACACAGATCTTTATGGACCAAGCACCACAGGTCTTCCCTGCTACAGGCTTCCCAGTCCCGCACAGGGCTCACAAGGGCAGATAGGTAGCTGGAGATGGTAAGCAGTCTAAAGCACTGGCTGCTCCTGCAGAGGACCCAGGTTTGGTTCCCAGCACCAACATGGCTGCTCACCACCACCTGTAACTCTACTTCCTAGGATCCAACCTTCCTTTTCTGGCCTGAGGGCACCAGGCACAGACATATATGCAAGCAACACACCTGTACATGTTTCATATGTATTTTAAAGAAGGAAAGCTATCCCGAACTCAGGCCTATGATCTCCTGCATCTACCTTGTTTTGAAATTACCTGGAAGGAGTGGGGACAGAGATAGAGACAGAACAGAGGGCCCTGTGTACAGCCTAGAACAAGTCAGGGTTCTTCCATAATCCTCTTAAAATAAAGGGCCACCCTTTCCCACTGCATTCCCTCCAAATTTACTAGAGACCCTCTGCCCACAATACACAAAAGATAAATTAAGGTCATTTCTGCCTAAACTGTCTCCTTCACAGGTGGGGCAGAGACGTGCCTCACCTACTCACGGTTCTGTCCTCGTGCCCAGCCCATGACAGCCTGACTCTCTCTCCACCCCAGAGTCTCCCCAGTTCACGAAACCCAAAGGCAGACAAGACCATTGAAAACAAAACAACAAAAAACACAGGGTTTTATTTCCATCCCATTGGGCAGGGCTCGGCAGGGCAGGGAGCAGGCTCTCATGGAAGAAAGAGGCCTCTACTCTACTTGCCGGCGATGAGCGGGTTCCGTAGCACCACGATGACTGAGTCCCCGCGCAGGAACATCTTGGAGATGTAGCGGTCCTTGTTGACAGGCTTGGACTTCTTCTTGCCCTTGCCGCTCTTGGGGACCTCAGTCCACATCTCCTTCACATTCTCCAGCACCATGTTGCAGTGCCTGGTAGGGTAGGGGCGGGGAAGAGGCTGGAGTGAGAGGGGGCGTTCTTAGTGCACACCTCTGCCTGGGTGAGCCCACCAGCAGCAGGCATCTATGCTCCAGGGTGAGGATGGGGCAGGCTACCGGTGCCATCTCTGTCCATTCTTTTTTTTTTTTTTTTTGGTTTTTCGAGACAGGGTTTCTCTGTAGCTTTGGAGCCTTTCCTGGAACTCCCTTTGTAGACCAGGCTGGCCTCGAACTTACAGAGATCCGCCTGCCTCTGCCTCCCTAGTGCTGGGATTAAAGGCGTGCGCCACCACCGCCCGGCTGTCCATTCTTTTTTTGAGACAGGGTTTCTCTCTGTAGCCTTGTCTGTCCTCGAATTCACAGAGATCCGCCTGCCTGTCTCCTGAGTGCTGGGATTAAAGGCGCATGTTACCACTGCCAGCGCTCAGCTCAGTTCTTAACTGAGGCTTCAACAAAGGCCTTGACCCCTCTCCACCTCAGTTTCCCCCTCTCTGAAATGGAGACACTCTATTTCACAGGGTGGATGTGAAGACTGATGAATGAATACAGCATTTCTGAAGCATCACCCTGGCGGAGTAAAGGCAACCAAAATGGCTGCACTTCTGCCATCAACTCTTAAGGACTTAGGGAAGCAGCAGGAGAGAACAATTGTTCCCTCCACACCCACGGGGTCCCAGGGCGCGGGGGTTAGGCTCCCAACACATGCACTCCAGTGCTGTGCCATCCTGTCCTCATGGAGCCAGGTAGCCATGTGTTTACACTGGATCAGCTCCTCCCAGAAATGCTTGCAAATATACACAAAGTACAATGATAGACACATATGACTAGATGAGTGGACATAAGGTGACTCACTACCATATATGTATGTACCATATATATATACACACATAAGGTAGTGGTATACATATATATACACGTACATATATATATAGCAACGAACTAGGTAGGATGGCGTATCCCATGCCTGTAATCCAGCATATGGGATATACACAGAAGACAAATTTAAGTTGGGAAGTGGTTCACACCTTTTTCCCCAGCACTCAGGAGGCGGATCTCTGAGTTCAAGGACAGCCAGGAGTACACAGAGAAACCCTGTCTCAAATAACAATTAAAAGGGGAGGGGGGCATCTATTTTCTGATTTTTTATTTTTGATTGTTCAGGGCTGGCCTCTAACTCATGCTGAGATTAAGTATTTGTCACCATGTCCAGCTTACTGCTGGTATCACTTTTCCTTCAGGCTCCTCAGACCCGTCCTCCCTAAGCCAGCACTCACCTGTCAAAGGCCTTCACCCGCCCCAGGAGCTTCTTGTTGTTGCGACAGTTAATGAGCACCTGTGTGTTGTTCTTGACCGACTGTGTGAGCACCGAGAGGGGGCCTGTGTTGAATTCCTCCTCCTCCCGCTTCTGCAGTTCCTCTGGGGTCATCTCACTCTTGGGTTTATTGAGGAGACTCCTAAACAGAGAGGCCATGGGTGAGATGGCTGACATTGGGAGCATGAGCGGTCAAAGCCACTGTCCAGTGTCTTCTCAACCCGGCCCCAAACACCCTCCCTGGCTCAGTTTTCTCTGGAGGTGAGTGAGATATTTCCAAGTTGGCCTGCTCCAGTTCATCAACCTCCAAACCTCTTCCACCTGTGTCCCTCACAGCTTCACTGACGGCCGCTCAGTGGGCTAAGCTAAACCTCTACTATTAAACTAATTTCTGTTGTGGGGACAGGATCTCATTATAGCTCGGGCTAGCCTTCAACTTGTTATGTAGCTAAGGATGACCTTCAATTCTCAGTTCTCCTGACTCCACCTCCCAAACTCTGACATTACAGGGGTTCACTGTCATGCCCGGCACTGGATTCTTTTCTCAAAATCTTGTTATCTGCCTTGACAACGTATCCAGAACCTGGCCATTTCTATCCATGGGCTCAACTTCCATCATCTCTCTCCAGGGACCCCCACAACATCCCACCGTGTAAGCCTGGCTGGCCTGGAACTTAGACTCTCCATCTCTGCCTCAAGAGTGCTGGGATTACAGCCTGTGCCACTAGGCCCAGTTTGTGTGGCGCTGAGGGCTGAACCCAGCGCCCATAGTAGCCAAGTACTATGTCCTATAACTCCAGCCCAGGTACTGCGCTTTCGGGGTGTCCTTTTGAGCTAGTTACTCAACTTCTTCTTTCACACTCGATCATCTAACACGCTGTACATACCTGTTCATTATGGTCTTCCTAACCCATTCCATTTACAAGGCCCACTGAGATTTCTTTTTCTTCCCTTGGTGGCAAGGGTCTTTTACTCACCATGTGTCTTAACCTATAAACAGGCTATGTAACATCTGCTCAATAAACACACCAAACCTCAGTAGCTAGCTACTCTGACGGTCTCTCTCGATTAGGTCGAAAAGCCACCTGTCTGATTTATCCTGGTTAAATCCCTCACCATTACTATTGTTTTTCAGAGAGCCTTTCACTATTTTTAAGAGAATTCCCTATAACTCCCGCCAAGCTCTTTATCCATAAGACCACTCCCATTTAAAATTACTATTACTTTTGGAAACGGTCTCGCTATGAAGCCCAAGGCTGGCCACGAACTCGCAACCTCCTGCCTCAGAATCAGCCTGGGATTCTAGGCATGTACCACCAGGCTCAGCTTTCCTCTTACAGTCATTTTCACAAGACTTAGTACCTAGGAGGGTCCCACGCCCGTTAGGGAACAAAGCTGTCCACCTCCGGAACTCATGATGGTCCAAGGCCCCACGCCTGTTCTCAAACACCTCAAGAGAAAAGACACTACTTTTGTTTGAGGAACTCATCCCCCAGCTACGAGCACCCCACTTCAACCGTTAATCTGCTAAACTGTCCCCTTCCACCTTCCAGACCCTGCCGAAGCCCCGCCCGGCCTCACATGGTGGAGGTTTCGCTTGCAGATCACTCCCGCCGTCAGCGCGTTGCTCAGATCTCCGGAGTAGAGCGAGAGGAGGGCGGGACTTCCGCCTCCTGCGGCTCACTTCCGTCGGCGCCTGCGTACTCCACATCAGCGGGGATGGGCGTGCCCTATCTTCATAGTGACCAATTTGCTGCGCGCCGCCTTAGAAAATGCCTAGAGGATCCGAGGCCATTGAGGAGCACAGTAGGGGTCTGCGCTCGACTAGGAGAGGGAAATAAAGGGGGGCCTGAGTCGAGTTAGCTCCCTGTCCGACAGTCTAGGAGGACCGGGCACGCAGCACCGTTTCCAAACACCCGCCGACTCTTGGCCTTGGGGGCGTGGTCTCTGGAGAACCAATCGACTCCCTGATTGAGCCACAATTCCTTGATGTGTTTCTTGAGTGACATCGTAGGGGGCGTGGCATCACGCACAGTCAGACGCAACTCATTGGCTGTTTCTCTTCCATGGGGCGGTTTCCGCGCTGCCTTTTGGTTTGTACGACGTTTAGTCCAACCAATCGCAATCATCTGGCGGGACGACGCAGCCACTCTCCTTTTTTATTGGTTTTTGTAATCTACAAGGGGCGGATCTTGGCCTAAACTCAAACTACAGTCCAGGGATTGGTTTCAGGGCAAAGCTGCCATGAGTCTCGGGAGCCGCGGGCGGCCCCGACAGCGACCCGGGGATCGGGGCCTCATGCAGCCACCCTCTCTTTCCAAGCGCCGCCTGATACCGCGAGTGCGGCTCCTGCCTCTGCTGCTGTTTGCGCTGGCCCTGGGCTTGGCCTTTTACATCGTCTGGAACGGATGGCACCCTGGGGTTCAGGAGCTGTCACGGAACCGGGATCTGCGGGTGAGGTCTGGCTGGGGCCCGGACACCGTCGTTCCTCCATTTCCTTTCGTATAGACTTTCACGTTAACGTGGCTGTATGGCCCTTGCCTCTGGTGCTATCTCTTTTTCCATCATTTGAACCCATGTCCCTTTCCAACAGACTAAGGCTTCAGGCTTGTTTTGTAATAGCACTTTCTGAATATGAAGGGTCAGCATAGCAACACTGGTAGATCTGAGTTCTACGCTCCAAGCCATCTATTTAGAAGAGTCTCCATCACCCGGTTTTCGTTTTTCCCGTCAGAACTGCAGTAAGATGAACCATATTTGCTTTGAAGACTTTTTCCTAATCTAGGGTATATCTATCCTTCAAGTCTTTGATGCATCGCCAAGAAGAGTCAGGGAACCCAAGGGGGCAACGTCGCCCCGGAAAGGGTGGGAATGGGGTTGTCTTCATTTTTCTTTTCCCCATCCCATTTCCCTACCAAGGCCGCGCTGATTGGAAGCCTTCCAGAAGCCAAGCTGCGGAGGGTGGTAGGGCAGCTGGATCCGCAGCGTCTCTGGGGAACTTTCCTGCGTCCCCTGTTGGTTGTGCGACCCCCGGGTAGTCCTGGCAATCTCCAAGTGAGAAAGGTAAAGGGTCTTATTTCCAATCCTTAAACTCCTTTCCCCAACCTTCCAGGAAATGGAACTCAGGCATCTAAGATCCCGGAACAGCCAAGAGGCAGTTCCCAAACTATACAACTCCCTCCCACCAAATGCTTACTTTATATTAGGTACAGCAATGTATTGTCTAGTGAGGTCGGAAGTAATATGATCTCCGCTATACAAATGGGGAAATTGAGTCCCAGGGGATATTCCATTGTAGTTAGAATTCAAGATTGGCTTCAGAGTGGGTGGTGAAGCATTGTTTTAGATATTGTACTTAGGATCCATCTTAGTTGGCATAGTTTTCTTAACCTCTCTGGGACTCAGTTTCCTCATCTGCAGAATGGGGACATTCACTCACATTGTTGACTTCATAGGGATCCTAGAACAGACTTGGCACATAGTGAGAGTTTTTTTAAGAGGAAGTCAGAGCATGTCTCAACAGGAGAGCACTTGCTCAGAATTCTCCATTGTGAGGTGGGGGTGTGGCTCAACTGGTAGAAGACTGCTGTAGTGTCCATCAGTGTAGGGTTGTGGCTGTGTAAGCGGCTTGCAGGAAACCCTCGGTCCATCCTCAGCACCATGGAGAGAGGCAGACAGATCCAGAGGGAGAGGGTGGAAGAGAGAGAGAGAGAGAGAGAGAGAGAGAATGAGGGAGGGAGGGAAGGAGGGAGGGAGGGAAGGAGGGGGGGGGAGAGAGAACACTGTCTGAGCTGGTTGTGGTGATGGCCTGGGTCTATAATCCTTCCAGGAAGCAGAAGCATGATCTGGGGTCATAGACCAGCCTCAGCTACACAGCAAGTATGTAGCCTGGACTATGTAGTGAGCCATAAATTTTGTTAGCTGGGTGGTGGTGGTACACACCTTCAATTCCGGTACTTGGCAGACAGAAGTAGTCAGATCTCTGTGAGTTTGAGGCCAGCCTGGAGTATAAAGTGAGTTCCAGGACAAGCTCCATAGCGACACAGCTACACAGAGAAACTCTGTCTCAAAAAACCAAAAGAAAAACAAGCAAAGAAAAAGAAGGGGGGAAAAGGTGTGGTCATCCCACATCTGGCACGCAGTTGTTCCTCAGCAGAAGCATTTGTTAAGGGAAACTTAATCCAAAGTGGGACTTTCTAGCCACCCAGACTGCTCTGCGTGGCTCCAGTCACAAGACCCTTCTCCCCACCTCCTCCCCAGTCCCTGTCCACCCTCCTACCTCTCTCTTGCCACTAGTTCCTGGAGGCCACGCTGCGATCCCTGTCAGCAGGCTGGCATGTGGAACTGGACCCTTTCACAGCTTCAACACCCTTGGGGCCACTGGACTTCGGGAACGTGGTGGCCACACTTGATCCGGGAGCTGCCCGGCACCTCACCCTTGCCTGCCATTATGACTCTAAGTTCTTCCCTCCTGGGTCCCCCCCCTTTGTGGGGGCCACAGATTCAGCTGTTCCCTGTGCCCTGCTTCTGGAGCTAGCCCAGGCCTTCGATGTGATGCTGAGCAGAGTCAAGCAGCAGGTGAGAGTGGGGGAGGGTTGCCTGTCCCTAGCCCACATCCTCCCTTGCTTTTGTCATTTTATCTGAGATAGGGTTTCATTAGAATGGAGCCCAAGCTAGCCTTGAACTCAGCCATTCTTCTGCATCACCCTTCCAAGCAGTGGGGTGGCAGGTGGCCACATACCCCACTGTCACCCTTGTTTTCTCCAACCCCCACTGATATTTTTGTTTTCCAACATATGAACTGAGACACAAGGATTCCCACCCCTACCAGGTCTTATGTAGGCCACACGAGCATTGAACTCAATAATGAATTTAAATTTCTGATCCTCTTGCTTCCACCTCCTGAGTGCTGGCATTACAGCCATACATGCATGGCCTAGTTGGGGTTTCTGTTGCTGTGAAGACACACCATGACCATGGCAACTCTTATAAAGAAAAACATTTAATTTTTCTGTAATTACAGAAAACTGGCTTACAGTTTCAGAGACTTAGTCCCTTATCATCATGGCAGGTGACATGGTGGCATGTAGGTAGACAGGCACTGGAGAAGGAGCTGAGAGTTCTACATCTTGATCTGCAGGCAACAGGAAGTGAACCATGTACTACAGTGAGTGTAGCTGGAGCACAGGAGACCTCAAAGCCCACCCCCACAGTGACACACTTCCTCCAGCAAGGCCATACCTATCCCAACAAAGCCACACCTCCACTCCCCATGGGGCCATTTTTTTTTTCAAACCACGGTATTTCCTCCCTGGGGCACCAGGACTGGGGCATTGCTATGCTAGGCCTGACTCTGTTTTGGGGACTTTGGGTTAGGAAAGCAGTGGATGCTTTATGCACCACTTAATTAGCCAGACTAGGAGGAGCATGGAGGACAGTGGTGCCGAGTGTGGGGCCTGGCTCAGGAGCTTCAAAGGAGAAAAATATACTACGTGCCTACAGATTGTTCTTGTGAGATGTTGGTGAAGAATGTGGCTGCTTTCTGCCCTTGTCCAAAGAGTCTGCCTAGGGTTAAAGTGAAGAGTTTTAGATTAATTCCACTGGCAGAGGAAATCTCAAAACAGCCCAGTATAGATTCTGTTGTGTGGTTACTTGTGTTGACTCTTAGGAAAATTTATATTGAAAAGGAGCAAGCTGAGCAAGTAAAAATACAAAATGTACAGATTGAGGAGAAAGGGGGGACCAGGAAATGGAATGAAACTAATTCCTGTATTCAAGGAGATAAACAGATTAAGAAATACAATAAGTGGAGTGAAATGGTTTGGTATCTTTTCTCAGTGAGGCATTCTCATCTTGTTTGCTCTGCATCTGGCTGGTAACTGTTGCTACCTTTCCTTATCCCTGAATTCTCTCAGTCTGGTTGCCCTGCCTATATGCCTGCCTGACTACTGGCCAATAAGTGTTCTATTAAACTAATACAAGTGTCAAATCTTTACAGCGTACAAAAGCATTATCCCACAGCAAGAGTGGGGACCTCAGGGGAAAATGCCACCCAGTTAAGTTTCTAGCTTGTGAGAGGGAATTAAAGAGCAGTTTAGGTCCAGGTGTGATGGTGCACACACAGCTTTAATCCCAGAACTCTGGAGTTTGAGGCCAGCCTGGTCTACAGAGTGAGTTTTAGGACAGCCAAGCTTAGGCAGTGAAGGAAACCAGGGGAAACAGAAAGCTGGTGAAGATGTAATTGAACAAGGCGGCCATGTTCCAGCACCAGCAAGCAGCAGAACTTGGCAGCTTCAGCCACATGGTTCTAGCTTTAGAGTCAAGAAAAGAAGAAAAGTGCTAGGGAACTTTCCTCTGGGACCAAGGAAAGCTGCTGAGGCCAGGCATGTGTCAGGGGCATCCCTGCATGGAGGCCTAAAGATGCCATTGTGTGAAGCTGTGAAATTAAAGCCTGATTGCCTTGGAGATCCCTACATGTTAGAGATGCCAGAGCTGCGGGACACCTGCCAAGGGGAGCTGCTAACAGAAGGTAGAACCAGCCTGGGAGAAAAAAGTATGGTACAGTCAACAAAGCTGAAAGGGCTGGAGCTCCGAAGAGCGCTTTGATATCTGACATGGTGATGCAGAGTTTGGAGCTTGCCCAGCTGGGTTTTGGTCTTGCTTTGGTCTAGTATTTCTTCCCTATATTCCCTTCCCTATGTTTTAGAATGGTAATGTATATCCTGTGCCATTATACGTTGGAAGTATGTGATCTGCTTTTTGATTTTGATTTTGAAGGATTACGGTTAAGAGATTGCATGAATCTCAGAAGAAACTTTGAGCTTTAGATTTTTAAATACGTTTGAGATTGTTATAATATGGACTTTTGAAATTGGACTGAATGCATTTTTGCAATATGATTATGGCTACAAGACTTTGGGGGTCAAGGAGTGGAATGTGATGGTTTGAAAGAAAATGGTCCCCCAAGAGCGGCAGTATTAGGTGTGACTTTGGAGTAGGTATGACATTGTTGGAGGAAGTGTGTCACTGTGGAGGTGGGCTTTGAGGTTTGCTATACTCAGGATCCTCCCAGTGTGACAGTTACTTCTGCTGCCTGCCGATCAACATGTAGAACTGTCAGCTCCTTCTCCAGTACCATGTCCGCCTGCACTCCACCATGTTTCTCACCATGACAATAATGAACTTAACCTGAACTGTAAGCCAGCCTAAATGAAATGTTTTTCCTTTATAAGAGTTGCCGTGGACATGGTGTCTCTTCACAGCAATAGAAACTCTAACTAAGACAATGCAACAATGTACCACCATGTCTTCTTTATGCTGAACCCAGGTATTCATGGATGCTCAGTAAGTCCTCTGTCGACTGAGCTACAACCCCAGCCTCCCACAGGGATCTTTCTATGTCTTAAATGGCAAATCCTGCCCTTCTGTGTCCAGAAATCCCCCCATCCCATTCTAACTCTAAGCAGAGTCCTGAGGGGTCCACGGGAAGCATACTGTTGCCCCCTCCCCCATCCTAACTCTAAGCAGAGTCCTGAGGGTCCACGGGATGCATACTTTTGCCCTCCCTCCCCCCCCCTCCCCGTCCTTCCCTAACTCTAAGCAGAGTCACTTTGTTGGTCTAGTAGTTTTTGTCTCTTCATCACTCCACTGTAGCCACACCCCTTTCTGTGTCCCTTCAATCCACAGACTTCATTTTCACCTCATTAGCATTTGCTGTTTGCCCTGCACAGATCATGTTTTTCTCAGATAACCCCCTCCCCAGGGCTCCCCAACAGTCTTTTTTGTTTTTTACAAAGAAACCTTTCAGACTACCTCCAAATATCTTCCTGTCACCTCCCATTCCTTATGGCACTGACGACCCATTTTCCATAGTCACAGCGCTTTCCGTGACCATATGGACCTGGCTTCTTCCTGATCTGTCTCCCAGAGTCAGAGTAAAGTCGGACATCAGTAGAATCTGTGGAATGAACGAAAACACAAACTTTATTATATTTCTCTCTCCCTCAAAGCCCTTCTCTGGCTCCCCAGTACTCCTGTGATATAACAAAGCCAGAAATCTGTGGATCTTGCTAACTCTTCTGGTCTCCTGTCAAACCCCTCTGGTCCAGGCTGTCCCCTTGCCTGAGAACACTGTTCTCTCTTTGCCAGGCCAACTCTCACTTACTCACCCTCAGTGCAAACATCCCTCTGCCTGATAGACCCAGTGGCCCCTCTGAACCAGATCACCCTGCAGCCAGCCTCTAGGCCCTAAGAAACTAGATCTTGTCCCGGTCCCCGTCTTGCTTCATTGTACAGTTATTCCCTTGTGGGTGGGTCTGCCTGTCTAGCCCAACTGGGCTTACGTAATAACAACAAGAGCTGATTCATTCAGTTCTTACAGACCTGGATTCAAATGTGATCCTGTGAATAGGACTATTACCACCATTCATAGATGAAGAACTTGAGCTAACACCAGTGGCACAGGCCTGTAATCCCAGCTCCTCCAGACATGGAGGCCTGAGGAGCAGAAGTTCAAGGTCAGCTAGGGCTACAGAGTGATCTCAAGGGTAGCCTAGGAAATTTGGTGAAACTCTATCTCAAAAAGTAATGAGCCGGGCGTGGTGGCGCACGCCTTTAATCCCAGCACTTGGGAGGCAGAGGCAGGCGGATCTCTGTGAGTTCGAGACCAGCCTGGTCTACAAGAGCTAGTTCCAGGACAGGCTCCAAAACCACAGAGAAACCCTGTCTCGAAAAACCAAAAAAAAAAAAAAAAAAAAAGTAATGAGAGGGCTGGGGTGTAGCTTAGTGGTACAGTGCATCTCCAGCAAATGGGCATCCCTAGAGCCATTCCCTAGCAGCGCAAAAACAAAACAAAAGACAGCCATTATGCTGCACACCTGTAATCCTAGATAGGGAATCAAGAGGGATAGACATTTTAGGCCAGCTTGGGCTATATTGGACTATCTCAAAACCAAACAAAGCTACCATATCTAACAGCCACTTAAAAGCATGGATTTGAACCCTCCTGATTCAACTTGTGACTTCTGTCACCACACTGCATAAACGCGAACACTTGATTTGTCCCATCCCAGCTGTGCAAATAGGCAGGTCATGTGGATGGACCAATGCCAAGGGTTGGCACTGATTTGGTTGCTTGTTTCCACAGGCAGCACCAGTGACCCTGCAGCTGCTCTTCTTGGATGGGGAGGAGGCGCTGAAGGAGTGGGGACCACGGGACTCCCTTTATGGCTCCCGGCACTTAGCTCAGATCATGGAGTCTATACCACACAGCCCTGGCCCCACTAGGATCCAGGCTATTGTAAGATCCATTCCTCTGGGCTCTGGAGGAGGAGGCAGGGAGTGGGGAAGGAGGGTAGGGTCAGTAGCATCGGACAGATTCAGCAGCCTCCAGTCCTGGACTCCTTCCCCCAGGAACTCTTTGTCCTTCTTGATCTTCTGGGAGCACCCAGTCCAATCTTCTTCAGTCACTTCCCCCGCACAGCCCGCTGGTTCCAACGACTAAGGAGCATTGGTAAGGAGGGTAGGCCAAGGCCGGGGTAGGCCGAGCACCTGACCTCTGTGTACTCATTCAGTCTTCCCTCCCTAGCCCTGGGCTGAGAAATGAGGGCAGAAACAAACTTATCTGTGAAAGTTGAGTGTAGTGACTGTGGCGGTAGAACTCGTGTGTGAGACTGTGAGACTAGCCTGGTTTCAAACCCAGAGTCTGCCTGGGCAAGACACTTCATCTCTCGATCCTCCTGCCTCTGCCATCCAAGTGCTAGGATTAAAGGCATGCGCACCACTGCCCGGCAAACCTCTATTTCTTAGATATAAAATAAGTATGGTGATAATGCTGACGAGCATAGTTGTGAACTGGTCCTCATGGCGGTGCATGCCTGAAATCTCAATACTCAGGAAGCTGAAGCAAGGAGACTGCAAGTTGAAGGCTATCTTGGGCTACATAGTGAGTTCCATGTTAGAAGAAGCTGCCTGGTGGTGTCCACCTATATCCCAGCACTTGGAAGGCTGGGGCAAGAGGATTGCGAATTCTAGGCAAGTCTGTATCAGCCTATGTTGGTGGTGCATGCAGCACTTGGGAGGTAGCTGTAGGGCCGGAGGATAAAGGGTCATCCTCAGCTGCACACAGAGTTTGAGGCCAGCACAGGTACGTGAAAGCCTCTCTCTACAAAAATGTCAAAATGAATAAATAATTAAAAAACTAGGGACATTGGGGTCAGCAACATGGCTCAATGGGTAAAGGTGCTTGCCTCAAAAGCTGGCAGCCAGAATCAGTTCCCAGAAGCCGTGTAAAGGTGGAGGAAGAAAACTGACTCCACAGAGTTGTCCTCTGACCTCTACACGCACACCCTCCCAATCACACATAGACAAAGAAGAAATGAAGAAATAGAGGCGTCTACTTCCGAGACAGAAGGAATAAATGAGACTAGGAGCAGGGAATTGCCATGAAAGAAACATGGTGCTGGAGATGTGGCTCACCAGTTGACAGCATGTGCCTATCCAGAGGACCTGGGTCCCAGCACCCACATGGGAACTCCCAAGTGTAACTCCAGTTCTGGAGGATCTGATGACCTCTTTGGCCTCCAGAGGCACTGCATGCACGTGGTGCACACATATATACACTGGTTTTGGGGTGATATCTCTGACTGTTGACTACTCTTGCTCTCCAATCCTGCCCCTCCAGAGAAGCGCCTTCACCGTCTGAACCTGCTGCAGTCTCATCCACAGGAAGTGATGTACTTCCAACCGGGAGAGCCCCCTGGCCCTGTGGAAGATGACCACATCCCTTTCCTCCGCAGAGGTACTTTCTGGGGCCAGGGCTACAAGGAAGCCTCCTCCCCAGGGCTAGGGCCTGCTGGCAAGTGGTCAGCCTTGATTTCTTCATCTGTAAAGTGGGGAGAATGGGGGGCACGAATATGCAAATACACATCAAGGTTTGACTCAGAGCTGAGCCCAGTGCACAGCAAGCCACCGTGCTGCCTCTTGCATTATTCCATTTCTTCACTGATTCCTTCAGTGAGTGCTTCTACAGGTAGGTGTAGGGAGGGAGGAACTGCGTGTCCAATGGGCCTCAGATCACCTGTTTCTGTGCTTACACAGGGAAATATACAAAGATCAGGATCCCAATGAAATATAGGAGAGGTTCACTGGGTAGTGGCACACACCTTTAATCCTGTGCTCAGGAGGCAGAGGCAGGTGAATCTCTGTGAGTTTGAGGCCAGCCTGGTTCTACAGAACTAGCTCCAGGATAGCCAGATATACATAGAGAAACCCCGTTTCAAGAAACAAAAAAGGGGCCGGGCGGTGGTGGCGCACACC
The DNA here is from genome assembly GCF_950005125.1 of Chionomys nivalis. Classification (NCBI taxonomy): domain Eukaryota; kingdom Metazoa; phylum Chordata; class Mammalia; order Rodentia; family Cricetidae; genus Chionomys; species Chionomys nivalis. The sequence goes on along the minus strand of NC_080087.1, from coordinate 77,349,645 downwards.
TTTAATCCCAGCACTTGGGAGGCAGAGGTAGGCGGATCTCTGTGAGTTCGAGACCAGCCTGGTCTACAAGAGCTAGTTCCAGGACAGGCTCCAAAGCCACAGAGAAACCCTATCTCGAAAAACCAAAAAAAAAAAAAAAAAAAAAAAAAAAAAGAAACAAAAAAGGGTTAGAGAGATGGCTCAGTGGTTAAGAGCACTGGCTGCTCTTCCAGAGGTCCTGGATTCAATTCCCAGCACCCTGTCCATAGCTCACAACTGTCTGTAACTCCTGCTTAGGGATTCTAACACCTTCACTTAGACATGCATGCAGGCAAATCACCAATGTACATAAAATACAAATAAATAATTAAAGCAACAGCAACAACAAAAAAACCAAAATCAACCAAACAAAAAATAAATAAAGACAGGGTCTCACTAGGAAGCTGACTGTCCTGGAACTCACTTTGTAGACCAGGCTGACCTTGAATTCACAGAGACCCACCTGCTTCTGCCTCCCAAGTGCTGAGATTAAAGATGTGCACCACCACGTCTGGCTCTAATTATTTTCTTAAACAATACGTATTCTCTCTCACATTTCAAATCATTCTTTGGGACTTGAGGATGTAACTCAGGGGTGGAGCACTTGCTTAGCATGCCCAAGGTCGAGGGTTGAGAAGTTTTTTGTTTGTTTTTTGTTTCTCAAGACAAGGTTTCTCATAGCTTTGGAGTCTGTTCTGGAACTAGCTCTTGTAGACGAGGCCTGCCTCTGCCACCCAAGTGCTGGGATTAAAGGCATACTACCCAGCAGGTTGAGAGGTTTATTTATTTGGTTTTTCAAGAGAGGGTTTCTCTGTAGCTTTGGAGTCTGTCCTGGAACTAGCTCTTGTAGACCAGGCTGGTCTTGAACTCAGAGATCCGCCCGTTTCTGCCTTCCGAGTGCTGGGATAAAGGCGTATGCCACCACCACCTGGCTGGTTGAGAGGTTTTAAAGGGCTAGCCCTATCTTCCGTGTCTGTGGGTTGAGGGGGATGCTCTGTAGCAGCTGTGGGTTGCAGCTGGTGGCTAAATCTCCTGTCCCCTCCAGGGGTCCCCGTGCTCCACCTCATCGCCACGCCCTTCCCTGCTGTGTGGCACACACCTGCTGACACCGAGGCCAACCTTCACCCGCCCACTGTGCACAACCTGAGCCGCATCCTCGCTGTGTTTCTGGCTGAGTACCTGGGACTCTAGCCTGCAGATTGATACCTTGGAAGGATCTTACACCGAGCTGGGGACATGACAGGGGCACCTTGAGCAGTGCAGGGTAGCCAGACTCACCTCAGCTGTCTGCTACAACCATCTCAAGTCACTGCATTTCAAGGACATGCTAGGAACACTGAGGGTATGATACAGTCAAAGAAACAGTTTTGGCTTCTGTCCTGAAGTAAATGGACTCGTCTGGAAGTTCCCAGGAACCAAATAATGTGTCATGGGCTGGCACCTGGACCAGCACCACCAACCAAATGAATCCTGTGTGGCTAATGTTTTATGTCAGCTCATTTGTCAGAATGGCAGCCTTGCTACTGCATGGACCCAGTTCTGTTCTGACTCTCCTATGGGGCATGGGCCTGAGGACAGCAATGAAGACTCATGGGACTGAGCTTAGAGCTCCACGTTCTGCTTGACCCAGGAGTTAAGGGGGAAGAAAGGCCACAGTTCCCACTGGGAAATGACATTCTATGAGTTTCCTCACTCAGAAGGTGAGATCTTCCTGGCTTAGAGAGAATGAAGTGGTTCTCGAAGTATCTCACAGTGGAACCCCTTTATGAGGAGGTATTTCAAATGAAGTTGCCTCAGATGATATTTTGGGAATACTGGGTTTGAGACTGGGAATGGATTGAACAGACTACACCCCCTAAATCCAGTCAACCCCAGAGCACCGTTTCCTTTTGTAGAACAAGCTTGCCATGAAGGCACAATAGATCAATAGATCTGCCTGCCTCCACCTCCACTGGGATTAAAAGTACAAGTCACCATACCCAGCACTATTTTTAAGAAAAGGTCTAACTGTATAGCCCTGACTTCCCTGGAACTGTGCAGTCTAGGATGGCCAAAAACTCACAACCTTCCTACTGAGTCCTGAGTGCTAGTATAACAGGTTTCTTTTCTTTTCTTTTTTTCTTTTTTTGGTTTTTCGAGACGGTTTCTCTGTGGCTTTGGAGCCTGTCCTGGAACTAGCTCTGTAGACCAGGCTGGTCTCGAACTCACAGAGATCCGCCTGCCTCTGCCTCCCGAGTGCTGGGATTAAAGGCGTGCGCCACCATCGCCCGGTTTAACAGGTTTGTTTCTTCCTCGCCCTAGCCAGTCAAGAGTGGTTTACCAAGTCCATGTAAATAAACAGGCTTCCAAGATCCGCCCCAAACCCAATGAACCAGGACCAATCAGAGGGGCTGGGACAAGAATAACAACAGAGTGTGTGTCTTGGAGTTCACTCACCTTTAATCTCACCACTCTGGAGGCAGAGACAGCTGGACCTCTGAGTTCAAGGCCAGCCTTATCTACAGAAAAACCGCCTCAATAAACCACCAAAACCCAAAACACAGAAATGTAATAAACATTTGTGGGAATCTCATCAACTGTATTTAGAGCACCTTAAGGCCAGTTTGGTGAATGCAGAGTTAGTTGCTTAGCAAACGTGCCTGAGGAAAACTGTAGGTGGTGGGAACCAGGTTGAAGGGCAGCTCAGTCACCTAGAACTTGCGAAGCCACCCTTTTATCTCAGTAAGATGGAGTGTTAATGAGGGTGTCATTGGTTTTCCTGGTGAACTGCAGACTTCATGGGAACCTGAACCATAACTCAGGACATTAGAGCCAAGTGTGATGACACAGTCTGCTTAAGTCGGATTGGCAATTTAGTGAGACACTATCTCAAAATGGGTTGAAAATATAGCTTAGCGCCTACAGCACCTCCCAGAATCCCCCAGTGAGGGGCTGGGGGTGTGGCTCAGTGGTAGAGCCCCTGCTAGAATCCCCCAGTTGAGGGGCTGGGGGTGTGGCTCAGTGGTAGAGCCCCTGCCTAGAGTCCCCAGTGAGGGGCTGGGGTGTGGCTCAGTGGTAGAGCCCCTGCCTAGAATCCCCCAGTGAGGGGATGGGGTGTGGCTCAGTGGTTGAGCACTTACCTAGCATGTGTGGTTCTGGGCTCCATCCTCAGCAGCACACACACACACAGCACCAGATTATGCACATGAGGTGACGTGAAATGAATTTTATGGGCCTGTGAAAAGGCTTCAGTGGGTAGAAGTACTTGGTGTATGAGCCTGATGACCTCAGCTTGATCCCTGGAACCTACAGTGGAAGGAGAGACCTGCACATGTGTGCTGTACCATGTGTACACCTGTCCTGATGTGGAAAATTAGTTTAAGATGTGTTACACTTGTTTATGCTGTGGAATATTTGTTGCATTCTTTTATGTTGTGTTTGACTCTGTGAAGCCGTGTTACTCTGCCTGCCTATAACACCTGATTGGTCTAATAAAGAACTCTTTGGGGACCTGCCACCCAGCTCCTAAATAAATACAAGAGACTTATTCTTACTTATGAATGCCTGGCATTAGCTTGGCTTATTTCTAGCCAGCTTTTCTTAAATTAACCCACTTCTCTTTTACATTTTGCCTCTGGGCTTTTATCTTTCTATATACATTCTATATACCTTTCTTTCCTTTTTACTTCGTGGTTGTGTGGCTGGCCCCTGGCATACTGTTCTTCTTTTCTGGCTCCTTGCCCTTTCTCTTTCTTTTTCTCCTATTCTCTCTGCCTGGAAGCCCCACCTATCCCTCTCTTGCCTTGCTATTGGCCATTCAGCTCTTTATTAGACCAATCGGGTGTTTTAAACAGGCATAGCAATATAGCTTCAAAGTTAAACAAATGCAACATAAAAGAATGCAACATATCTTTGCATCATTAAACAAATGTTCCAAAAGAACTAGCCACACATCTCACACACATGCAAAAAATAGAGAATGGAAAAACCTTGTTTTTAACTTGAACTGCATCCCTGGCATATCTGTATATAAAGATAAGGAGCTGTGGCGTTCTGATGAATAAGAAGTATTCACACCCCGTGTAGCAGCTCCACCACAAAGGGGACTTCCCTTCCTGCACAATAGGGACAGCAGGAATTCCTGCAGTCATAGACCACAGCGATGAGGGTCACTGCTGAAGCACCATGGAATGATGAGGGTCACGTACTTACCCAACACTGGACTCTTGAGAGAAGTAAAAATGATCTTGTTTAAGCCACTACTATTTCGAGATGCTTAAAAATACTAAGTGAGAGGTGACAGGAGTGTTAAATACTCCCAGGCAGAGGGACTGAGGTGGGGACCCCTACTCCTCTCCTTCCCACCCTGCCAAGCACAGACCTATGGATGTCTCTGTTACCAAATCCCCTCCCTTAACATCACACAGACCAGTCTGGCCCTGCTTTATAAATATTGATTTTATAGAAAGGACCAATTCAAAATCGGTCAGATGCCACACACTAGAAGCTTTCAGAACCACAATGAAAGAGAAAACAAACAAAATAAAAACCCCCAAAAGAGGAAAAACCTCAAACAAAAAGATCTTGAATTGCCGGGTGGTGGGTGGCCCAGGCCTTTAATCCCAGCACTCAAAAGGCAGAGGCAGGCAGATCTGAGTCTGAGGCCAGCCTGGTCTACAGAGTTTGTTCCAGCATAGCCAGGACTACACAGTAAACCCTGTCTCGAAAAACCAATAGAAAAATAAATTAAAAAAAAGATCTTGGACCAAACTGCCTAAAAATCAAGGCCTACCCAAGCAAAAGGTGTGGGGAGGACGGTGTAGAGACCCAAATGCCTCACTGAGTACCCCATGTGGAAGGAAGATCACCTGGAATTCAGACCCACTGTCCTTGCCCTCTGAGGCAAGGGGCTTCACAGCTTTACTGGGGAGTCAGTGACAAGAGCTTAAAGAGGGATCTCTATACTTGAGGGGATCTCACCCACTTTCCCTGGGGTGGGGGAGGGAGAGACTGGTAGTTCAGAAGAAATCATTTTTTTTTTATTTAATGAGGAAAACATCTAGAAATGGTGGGCTACCTGCCTCCAAAAAGTGCTGACTTCAGTTGTGAGCTAATGGCCTGGAGGTGTCAACCTTAGAGACTGCAGCCCTTTGGGTGAGCAAAGAACTTGGGGAGGCACATAATGGGGAGGGCCAGCTTGAGGAATGCCTCAGGTGGTACCAAAATTAGCTGCCATCTGCTCCCTGCTGGTGGGTCCCTGGGGTGGAGAGACTCAGGGATGGGGTTGGGGCTTGATGGAGGCGCAATTGAGATGCTGATAAAAAACAAAAAACACAACCCTCTCTGAGGGTCCATGGCCCTGGCTCTGAAGAGTAGAAAACCAACAGGGGTCAGCCAGGGTATTTACCCACTGACCCCCAAACCTGGTCCCAGTTCTAGCAGGAGATCAACACTGGATGGACTGGTACGTGTTGGCTGGTGACTCCGTCCTGGTCCCCAGCTCCCAGCAAAGCGGGAAGGGGTTAGGTATAGCAGGTGTCCCCTCCTCCCCAGGCTTCACCTTCCCTCTTCCCGGCCAGCTCGGCCCCCTCCCACTCCACTGCACGGCAGCACCCAGTTGTTGTCGTGCAGGCCCAAGCGACAGCCTGGTGTCTCGCGATCGGCTCTGCGGCAGCACATCCAGTAGGAACGTCCGTAAGGCAGGTCATGGTGGTAGGGTTTGGGGTGCCAGCGGCAGAGTGACACGTCGCCCTTCTCATATCTCTTGCGGCACTGCTTACAAGGGTCATCACGATAGAGTGGGTCCCGGTTCCAGCGTGAGTCCGTGGCACGCACACCAAAAGCCTCGATGATGCCCTTGAAGTGGTGGCAGGTACACTTAAGGGCTGCCAGGGCTCGGGTGGGCAGGAAGCTGAAGATTTTGACTAGCACATGCTCAGGCAGCAGCAGCATGTACTGCCGTGGCTCCAGAAGTCGCTGGATCTTGAAGCGAATCTCCAGGAAGTCATGCGACACGTGCCGGTACAGGCGGCACAGGGAAGTGTCCGTTGTGCCCTCTGAATCGTCGGGACCTGGCACTGTGCTTGGTGTATCAGCTGGGGGAGGCTCAGGCGGCCCTTCTGGACCCCGGGACTGGAGGAAAAAGAGCTGGCCAGGTGGGGGTGGCTCCTCAGGGCTCACTGTCAGGCAGACAGTCTCTTCCTTTACGTTCTTGGTGCCATCTTTGCCAAAGAAGATGCACTCATCCACCACACCTGTCACTACCACATCCACATGGAACCCTGATGCTCCACAGTCCCTGGCAGGGGGTGGAGGAGGGGCTGGGGGGGTATCCTCAGGCCTGGCCGGGGTTGGTGTCTCACCTTCACTGGCTTCGTCTGCCCTGGCCAGGAGGAACTCCATGTTGCTGGGAAGGGCATCCCTGGAGGGGCTGATAAGCTGGTACAAGTCACAGGTGATTTTGTCTTTGGCTCGAGCCCCAGGACCAGGACTACCAGGGTAGGGACTACCAGGCTGGCCTCCACTCCAAGTAGGTACATTGCCATCTGGCGAACAGGGCTCTCGGCCATTGGAGATGCGGAAAGCGATCCGCACCTCACCAGGCCCAGGACCTGGCCGCTCCTCCTTGCGGAGACCCTTGGTTGGAGGGCTGTCCCGCTGGGCCTCAAAGTGGGCCACTGCCTCAGCAACTCGGCTACAGTCACCACCACCAGATCGTCTTTCTGACCCTAACCCCTTGGCTGGTCCCCCCTGCTCAGCTGACACAAAGACCACCGGAGCTGGGGTGGTGGGGCGTGGGTAACTCTGTAGGGCCAAGGCAGCTCTCTGTTCGACCAGGGCCACCATTTCCGCTACGGAGAGCAGGTCTACATCATCTCCGGATGTCGTGGGGGCCCCCTCAGTGGCAGGGGCTCCTCTTCTGCCCCCTGGGTCTGGAGGAGCCTTGGTGGGCTCAAGGCAGCGCCTCCTCCTCTTGGCTTTGGAACTATCACTGCCCCAGTGCCCTTTGACCTTCATAGAGCTAGCCCGGCTACCTCCACCACACTGGTGGGCCACAAAGAAGGCCACCTTTTCCTTTGTGTTTCCAGGCTTGATTACATACCACGTGTCCAGCAGGACTCGACCCTCATCGCCAGCAGCTGTTGAAGAGAGAAGTGGAGCATGCTGGGAGGTGGGGGCTTCTGCAGCCAAGGTAGGTGGTGTGTTCTCTGAGTGTGCAGGTCCGTGGTCAGGCTCAGTTCCACTGCTTGTGTCAGAGCAGGCTGGCGGCTTGAGGGCTGTGGAAGGTGGGCGTGGCTGGTTCTGGGAATATGTGCCAAAGGGCCGTGGGCACCAGAGCTGGAAGGGCAGGAGGCTGCCCCTGTCCATGCTGGGAGATGATGGCAAATAGCAGGTAGTCACTCAATCTCAGGACGTTGGTAGTAGGGAGCTCCACATGCCACCTGGAGACATAGAAGGTTGAAACACTGTTGTGGAATATTGGTCTAGTAAAGAGCAAGGCAGGAGAAAGACAGGTGGGGCTGGTGAACAGAGAGAATAAATAGGAGAAATCTTGGAAAGAAAAAAGATCAGGTAGTAAGAGAAAAACAAGGAGAAGAGGACTCCAGGGGTCAGCCACCCACCTACACAAGCAAGTCACAGAGCAAGATAAAGAGAGGTACACAGGCGCTGGGCGGTGGTGGCGCACGCCTTTAATCCCAGCCCTCAGGAGGCAGAGGCAGGCAGATCTTTGTGAGTTCGAGGCCAGCCTGGTCTATAAGAGCTAGTTCCAGGACAGGCTCCAAGCTACAGAGAAACCCTGTCTCAAAAAACAAAAACAACAACAACAAAAAGGTACACAGAAATAGAGAGAGGTAAAAGCCCAGAGGCAAAAGGTAACTGGGATAATTCAAGTTTAAAAAGCTGGCTAGAAACAAGTCAAGCTAAAGCTGGGCATTCGTAAGAATAAGCCTCTATGTATTTGTCTGGAGCTGGGCGGCAGGCCCCCAAGAGTAAAAAGTATAAAAACAACCAACAACGGAGCACTGAGGTTACTGCCTTTCTTCCCAAGACCACCCAATCTTCACTTCTGCACAAAGGACAAATCAAATTAGAGCACTGAGAACTGTATGTCGCAGACAGTACAGTGTGCAAGCTGAATCCCAGCAAGGGAGGAGTAAGGTCAGGAGTGGAAGGCCATCCTGGGCTACATGAGTCCCATCTTAAACGGACAGACAGACACACACACACATACTCTCAAACTCTCTTCTTTGGCTAGAGGCATGGCTGGTAAGAGCCACTGCCTGGAATCCCCCAGTAAAGGGCTAGGAGCATGGTTCTATGGTACAGCAACAACACTTGCCTGACTTTACCTAGTAAGGGTTAGGGCTATGGCTCGAGGCAGCCTCTCTACCAGTCAGGATTTTGTCTCTAGCATGGCCAAGAAAATAAAATCCTAGCCCAGTCACGAATCAGGTAAGCAGAGGGATGCAGCCAAACCTTTATATATTTGTTTTTTTTTTGTTTTTTTTTTTTTTTTTTTTTGGTTTTTCGAGACAGGGTTTCTCTGTGGCTTTGGAGCCTGTCCTGGAACTAGCTCTGTAGACCAGGCTGGTCTCGAACTCCCAGAGATCCGCCTGCCTCTGCCTCCCGAGTGCTGGGATTAAAGGCGTGCGCCACCACCGCCCGGCTATATTTGTTTTTTTGAGACAGCGTTTCTCTTTGTAGCCTTGGTGTCCTGAAAGTAACTCTGTAGACCAGGCTGGCTTGGAACTCAAGAGATCCACCTGCCTCTGCCTCCCAAATGCTGAAATTAAAGGCGTGACCTGGCCTGGCCTTAACCTTCAGTGAAAGTACCAGGCAGACCAACCAAGCTCCTCCTTACACTTGTACCTCTAGCGGCCAGTTCCAGAAAAGGCAGACATTCCCAGCCTTGTCCACAGAAGCCAGAGTACACACAGAGGGGTAAGATGATTAGGCAAGGGAGGAAAATCTGAAGCCAGAACCAGACAAACCCTTAAGAAATTTACTCTCCACTTGTTTTGGGTCATAAGGTTCTTAAGTATGACGACGGTTCTTTTTGAGACTTGGTCTCCTATAGCCCAGGCTCGTCTTAAACTCAGCAATCCAATCTTCCTGTTTCATTCTGGGAATACAAGTGTGATGCAGGCACTATACTCATCTTTTTTGAGATTATTCTTTGAGACAGGATCTCACTCTTTAGCCCCAGCTGTCAGGCTCCTAGCCTCCCAGGTTCCGGGATCACAGGCCTAGGCTGCAGCATCTGCTGAGAGCACCTTTAATAATGATTTTTCTTTTTGTTCTGCAAGACTTTGCACACATCAGCTAATCTGGAGGCAGTTTTGTTAATGAGTCTGATGGCAGCACTTTCTGTCCCACTTTCTACTACCAGTAGGTAGCAGACGCTTAGTCTCCTGCATCTTTGGCCCATCTCCTTCCAGACATGGCAACATGAAAACAACCCTCCACCAGGGCATGGTGTTGAGTGCCTATAATCCCAGATCTGGGGAGATGATGGGTGCCTATGATCCCAGAACTGGGGAGGCTGAGGCAACAAGATAGAGAATTCCAGGCCAGTCTGGGCTACATAGCCAGACCTTGTCCAAAAAAGAAATAAACAAAAGGAAAAGAAAACAAAAAGAAAAAAAATCCCTTCACAAAATAAACTTGAACATGCCAATGAAACAGAAAGGTAAGCAAATTACAAGCCAAGAATTAAGCCCAGCCCACTGCCTATCTTTGTAAATTAAATTCTATGGAAACAAATGATGGCTGCTTTCATTCTACAAGAGCAGAACTGCATCAATGATTGTATGGCCTGAAATAATTCATTACCTGGTCTTTTATAGAAAGAGCTGGGCTGGAGAGATGGCTCAGAGGTTAAGAGCACTGGTTGTTCTTCCAGAGGTCCTGAGTTCAATTCCCAGCAACCACCTGGTAGCTCACAACCATCTATAATGAGATCTGGTTCCCTCTTAGGGCACGCAGGCATACATGCAGTGCAGAACACTGTATACATTTAAAAAAAAATCCAATCCCACCCCCCCCCAAAAAAGAAAAGAATTAGCTGATGCTGTAGGATGGACTGCCCGCTCTAAATCTAGGCAAATCTGACACACTATTATATTAGGGACCTGCAGATGCCATTCAAAACTCGGCTCCAAATACTGTCATCAGTAACAGAACCCCAACCTTAAGACCCCTTACCCAACCTCTCCCTCATTTCCAGAATCTTCATGTCCTACCCCCAAGTATTCTTTTTCAAATTTTATTTTAAAATTTCAACCCCCTCCTCAAGACCTTACCAAGCCTGGTGGCACATGTCTGTAATCCCAGCACTTGGGAGGCTGGGGCATGAGACTGGAGGATAGATTCTGGGTTTGCAGTATTATATAAAAAAAATCCTGTTCCTCCCACCCCCAAATCTAAGTGGTGCAAGGTGCCGGCCTTTAATCACAGTACTCGGGAAGTAAAAGCTTGTGGATCTCTGAGTTCAAAACCATCCTGGTCTACGTATCTAGTCCTAGGCTAGCCAGGGCTACTTAGAGACCCTGGCCCATAAATAAATAAGAATGAGAGTTGAAGAGATGGCTCAGCAGTTAAAAGCACTTGCTGCTCTTGCAGAGAACCCAAGTGTGGTTCCCAGCACCCACAGAGTGGCTCTGTGTAACTCCTGTTCCAGAGGATCCATCTGTTCTCCGCCGGCAACAGACACATATGTGGGACACAGATACACACACAGGCAATACAATACATATAAAACTTTAAAAAAAAAACCAAAATAATAAATCAAAACGCCCTCCAGCACAGAGAAGCCAAATCACAAATAACTTTTCAGACATCGAAGACACACAGCAATACCCGAATCTCACAGGTGATTCGGGTCTCCTGACATCCTCCGCTCATTCCCGACTCCGATCCTTATTCTACCCCTTCATTCCCCAAGAGCTCCCGAACCTTGAAAGAACTCAGACATAAAAATACCCTATTTAAAACGAACCCCAAATCAAATAAATGTCAGCAGTCCCTAATGAAACCGAGTGGTACAACAGCAGTCGCGTGTCCCGCACGCTCCAGCAGGCTCCCAGGCACTGCTCCGACATCGCTGCTCTGCGGAACCCGGGAGCGCGCAGTCTTCGCAGCTCCCGCTTGCCGACGGGCCACAGAAAGGAAAGCGCCCTCCTGTCCTAGGTCACACGGAGAGGAAGGACTCAAGCCCAGGCATTCTGGCCCCCGAACCCCAAAGGACACCTCTAAAACACAACCAAGCCTACGACGTTACAAAATAACCCCAGCCCAAGGTGTTTCTTTAGCTCCCGGGACCCCTAAAGCATCCCCTCCACCCCCTCAACTTTCCCAAGCACTCAATTAAACGTTTCAATGCAAAAAGGTGCCCCCAAGTTCTGGACCGGCCTCCTCCTCGACTGAATCCTCCGACCCCCTCAGGCGACCTCCCCCCCCCCAAAAAAAACCGGACACGCCCCCCGGCGCGCTTACCGCAGCGCCTCCTCCAGGCGGCAGGGAGAATGGCTGCCCACAAGCATGCGCACCGGAGCCCCGCGGGCCCACCCCCTCGCGCGGGCTGGCGCGCGACGCGCCCCGCCCCGCCCCTTTGTTGACAGACGCGCGCGTGACGGCCCCAGCCAATGAGCGGCCACGGTTCAGAGCCGTGCCCATATAAGGAAGGCAATGGCGAAGGGGCCCGACTTGGAAAACAGGAGTAGGCGTGAGGTGACGGGAGGGGGCGGGCAGGATGGAAACAGCCCGAAGTAAGGGAGTAGGGACCAATTCCCATAGTCCAGAACTGCCGGATGGAGAATCCGGCGGGGACACCGACTGCCACACTCAAGGCGAGGAGAACTATCCAACGTTCCCTTGAAACAGGAGCCCTGACGGACGCTAGAGATTTAAAGGGCCACAGGGCCGGGGACTCGCTGACTCGGGCAGAAAGAAGCGTAGGGGAGAAAGATCCGAGAACCTGGCTTTGCTTAACAGTTGTGGCGATGGAAAGGTTTCTCGGTGGGACACCCGGAGCCTTAGTCACCTAGTCTTTAAAACAAACAGGCAAGTCGGGGGTGACACACCACACCTCTGTAGTTCCAATAGTCTGGGAGGCTGAGGCAGGAAGTTTTTTTTTAAGCCATCCTGGGCTATATAGTGTCACACTGTCGTAAAATAAAAATAAAATCATACAAAAACGGAAGAATAAGCAAAACAACAGCAACAACAAATTTCCCTCAAATCCACAAACAGACAAACGAGGGGCTGGAGGGATGGCTCAGCGGTTAAGAGCACTGGCTGCTGTTGCAGAGGACTTGGGTTTGGTTCCAGCACCCGCAGGGCAGCCTCTAAGTTCAGTTCTAGACGTGGCATCCTCTTTTGACCGCTGCAGGCACTGCATGCATGCAGTCCACAGACACGCATGCAGGCAAAACACATATTAAAAAGGGTGGGGGAAAGCTAGCATTTAGGAAATAAAGCTAGGGGAACCAGGAGTTCAGCCCCCCCCCCCCCCATCAGACCTTGTTTCAAAAGCCAAATTCAAAATCAAAGAACAAAGGCTAACCCTGGACTGGTCACTGCTCCCCATAGTCACTAACTTGACAATCAAGGCTAAGGCTTGGGAACCTGTCCAGTCTCCTACGAGGCTCTTCAAACCTCTACACTCACTACAGGAAAACAACAGGAAGTCACACAATAATGACTTTTAAGTTATCTTAAAATTACAGACACCTTGCGTTGTTTCTGGCCTATGCCAAGCTGATTCAAGACAAACCCAAAGATGGCTTTCAGGGCAGTGCAAGTGGCTGGAGAGATGTTTAGCGGGTAAGGACATTATGGCTTTTTTTTTTTTTTACAAGAGCCACGAGCTTCACAAATCTCCAACTTTAAGGATTTATTTTTACTACTTTTAAGTGTGTGTGACTGTGTATGTGCATCTGAGTGCAGGCATCCATAGTCCAGTTGAGGGCGCTGGAGTTACAGGCACTCTGAGCCACCTGATGTGTTGGGAACTTAGGTCCTCTGGAAGGGCAGCTAAACCATTTCTCCAACCCTATAATCCACAATTTTAATGGAAACCACAAACATGCCTGTCACAGGAGATTGCCTGAGAAAGTGAAGCTGATAGGACAGCCACACACTCTGCACCCTTATTAAGTGCCCCCCAATAATTAGAGAATGCACATTCCCATACCCTGATACACAGAGTTCTCTGCAAAACCTTGCCCTTGACATGCACAGAGGTCCTCCTCCAGGCTGGCCCTGGATGCACAGGATACAGGGATGACACTGGGCTCACAAGAAATAGCTCAGAGGGAAGGGGAAAGACATCCACTTTATGCAGTTAGTGGCACAGCACTTAAAACGAACTCATTTATTCCCCCCATCTTCTCTCTCTAGGGTCTCACTCTGTAGTCAGCCTGGCCTCAGCCTCTTGAGCACTGGAAGCCCAAGCGTGCTGCACAACCAGTGTGTCTCATTTTTACGTCTTTATTTGGGGTCTGTGTATGGCATATGAATGTGTTTGTGTGGGAGTGTGTAAGTGTGCTTGGAAATGCACATGAGTGTGTGTGGGGGACAGAGATCAACATCAGGTGTCTTGATCACTCAGCATATGTCTTTTCCCCCACCCCGAAACTAGGTTTCTCTGTGTAGACTGGCTGTCCTCGAACTCAGAGATTCTCCTGCTTCTTGACTGCTGGGATTAAAGGCATGCACCACCATCACCATGGGCCGCACATGGTTTTTGAGGCAGGATCTCTCACTGAAACCCAAGATCAGTCGTAGCTTTATTAGGTCGACAATGAGACTCGAGTAAAAATGTCTCTGCCTGCCATCCTTCCAGTATTGTGGTCACAGATGCACATAGCTGTGCCTGGCTTCTTAGGTGGGTGCTGGGGATCTGAACCCAGGTCCTCAGGCTTGCAGAGCAGGCATTTTACCCGCTAAGCCATCTCCCCACACTGTGTTCGTTCTCTTTCTTTCTTTCTTTCTTTCTTTCTTTCTTTCTTTCTTTCTTTCTTTCTCTTTCTTTTTAAAATGGATCTAAGACCTATTTTAAAATCTGCATATGTGTGTCAGTATGTGGGTATGTGCACAGGTAAGGGTGCCCAAGGAGGTCAAAAGAGGGTGTCAGATCTCCTAGAGCTAGAGTTACAGACGGCTATGGACCACCTGACGTGGGTGCTGGAAACCAAACTCAGGTCCTCTGCAAGAACAAGTGCTCTTAATGTTGAGCTGCCTCTTGAGCCCAGCCCATCCGTGTCTTATTTTCCTATTGTGTCAAAGACTAGGAAGAAAACTCAGGCAGACAAAGTGGGCAGCAGCCTCTGCTCTTCAGATTGCTCACACTCCCTGGGCACGGATGGTATCACTCAGTCCTCCAGGTCACCACACTCACTGTTCCCTGTCACCCTTTACCTCCTTCAGGACTGGCTCAGAAGTCACCTCTGGGAAGTCTTTGATCCAAGTCCACAGCTTCTGTCCAACAGAACACAAACTCAATCCTCATTGGCTTTTCTCCTTCCTGTCTGTCACTATCCACGGTACTAAACACTTCGTTTATAAAGTGTGCTGTCCGCCTCTCCTTATTAAAATGAAAGCGTAAGGGCTGGCGTTTCCCTTTGTTTCATTACATAGCACAAGCTCATCTCAAACTGGAGGTGCTCCTGCCTCAGCTTCCTCAAGACTGGAATGACAGACATGCACTACCATAGCTGGCTTGGCTGGCTTGGCTGGCATGCAGCTTTCTTTCCCTAGTGCTTGCCTTGAAGCATGGCATCACGTGCCAGCCCCTGGGAACAAGCAAGGAACACAGGTTCTAGGTCCTTACCTCAGGGTGGTTGACTGCAGCTGTGCATTTCACTGACCGCCCAGGTTACCATGTGCAATGCATTGTCTGGATGAGTGGACAGCCTGATTGCTGGCCAGCTTTTACGTGTCTACTCCTGGAGACATCTGAATAGCTGGCCACTCCAACCAGCTACCCTGAAAAATCCCATCCCCCCCCCTCAGGGGCCTTCCCAGGCTATCCTTGACCTCTTCCTCACCATCCTGCTTCTAACACCTGTCCCCGTCACTGCTCGATGGCAGTGGGCTGGGCAGATGAGAGGCTCTCTCCCTTCCAGCCTGTGACTGGGATCTCTTCTTGTAGCTATCCTGGATCTGTGAGTAGCTCACTGGAGGCCTCAGGGTCTACAAGCTGCTTACCCACGCCCCTCCCCCCTCCTGCTTTTGGCCTGCGTGTCAGCTCTCCTCTCTCCCTCTGAGGTTCAGCTACCACACCATCCTCAGTCTAGTCCTACAATGTTAAGACTTGAGGTGTGGAGGGCTAACCAGCTTTTTTGGTGTCCTTTAGGTGGGGAAACAGGGACACAGGGAGGCCACCTAACCTGGTTTCTGTCTGCTTCCAGGATCTCTAGATGCCGGAAGGTTTGGCTAGCTCTGCCCTGAAGATTATTAGTCAGAAACAACTTCGAAGCCAGCCCGATGGCCCCATCTATAATTCCAGCTCTCTGGGAGGCTGAGAAAGGAGGATCACAAGTTCAAAGCCAGGCTGGGCAACTACTGGGGCAACCTGCCTCCTAAAGAAGGCGAGGGTGCAGCTCAGCAGTACAGCACATGCCTAGAATCTACCAATGTGCGGCTCAGTGCTAGAATGTTTACCTAGCAGACAAACGATCCTGAATTCCATCCCCAGAATAGAAATAAATAAGTAAAGCAGGGTCCTGGAGAAATGGCTCAGCAGTTAAGAGCATTGGCTGCTCTTGAAAAGGATCCAGGCTCAGTTCCCAACACACACATGGATGGCTCACAACTGTCCTTGGGTCCAATTCCTGAGGGTCTGGTGCCCTCTTCTGGTCTCTGTAGGCACCAGGCACATGCACAGTGCACATGCACATATGCAGACAAAAAAACCAACCCCCCAAAAAACAAACAAAAAACCCAAAAATCCACTCATATACATAAAATATTTCTTATTGGTTTTGAGACAGAGCCTCCCTCTGCAACCCAAGCTAGCCTGAAAGTCACTATGAGAGTTCAGGCTGTGTTGGAACTCCAAGCAATCCCCCTGCCTCAGCCACCTCACTGCTGGGATCACAAGTGTATATATATAATCATACCAGAGCGGTCCTCTTTAGTTCACATTCTGAAATGAAACTGATCTCCAGGAATCACAAAAAATAAACCAGGAAACTTGCCCCTTACTGCAGGATCCTGAGCCTTGCTTATTCATTTAACAGAGAGAGGTGGCTCCGTGGTTAAGAGCACTGGTTGCTCTTGCAGAGAACCCAGGTTTAGTCCCTAGCACTCACTTGGTAGTTCATAACTGCCTGCAATTCCAGTTCCAGAGGATCCAGTGTCCTCTTCTGGCCTCTCAGGGCACAACACACATATAGTGTGCAGGCATACACAAAGGTAAAACATCTATACACATTATAATCCCAGCACTTGGGAGGCAGAGGCAAATGGATCTTTGTGAGTTTGAGGTCAGCCTGGTCTACAGCTAGAGTTGTTATACACAGAAACCCTACCTCAAAACAAACAAAACAACAACAAAAACATATTGTAGCCAGGTGTGGTGGTGCATTCTTTAATCCTGGCACTGTGGGCCAGACAGAGGCAGGCATATCTCTGTGAGTTTGAGGCTAGCTTGATCCACACAGTGAATCCAGGCGAGCCAGAGCTATACAGTGAGATCCTGTCCAAAAGAAACCTACACTGTGACAGGTGTAGTTCCAGGCACTGGAGACACAAGGAACAGGAGACAGAAATTTCTGTCCTCAAGGGGCTGACATACTGATTGGATAAAGGGAAAATAAACACAATGGCAGTTTCCAGGTAGAAATAAACGCACAGGCGAGGGAGGGGGCTGGGCTGGATGGAGGGTGAGCTTCTGATCTCAAATTGAGCAGTGAGTGAGGCTGTGAGGAGGCCATATCCTCTTCCGCATGAAGGGACATACCACAAGCAAACCAGCAAAGCTGCGCTCTGAGGAGGAAGACGGCTTTGCCACCGCAGCCAGTAACATGCCGTCACAAGTGGAACAAAACAAAGGTGACAGTGACTTTAGAGGCAGATGTGATACTGGATGCCTGAAAACTCAACATTCTGGAAGCCAAGGCAAGAAGATCCTGGAGAGCTCAAGGCCAAACAGGACACAGAGTAAAACCCTGCCTTAAAACAACAGGGAAGGGGGGCTGGAGAGATGGTTTAGTGGTTAAGAGCACTGACTGCTCTTCCCGAGGATCTGGGTTCATTTCCCAGCACCCACATGGCAGCTCACAGCTGTCTGTGACTCCACTATCTGACACCCTCACACAGACATAAATGCAGCAAATACCAATGCACATAAAGTGAAAATAAGCTTTTTTAAAAAAAAAGTCAGGAAAAGGTCGGGGTGGGAGAGCTGGCTTTGAGGTTAAGAGCACTGGTTGCTCATGCAGAGGACCAAGGTTCAATTCCCAGCACCCACAAAGGCAGCTCACAACCATTTTTAACTCCAGTTCCAGCAGACTGGACGCCCTCTTCTGACCTCTGCAAGCACTGCCTAGACATGGTACAGACATACACAAATGCAGGTCAACATGCAAAACACTTAAGTACAAATAAATAATGGCAGCTTAGTCTATAAAGTGCTTGACAGACAGGCATGAGTGTTGGCAGAGGCTGCTAGTTCGTTTCCCAACTGCCCTGACTCATAATAGTCACACAGAAACTATATTGTTTGCAATACTGTTTGGCCAATAGCTTAAGCGTATTTTTAGCTAGCTCTTATATCCTGAACTAACCCATCTCCATTAATCTGTGCATCACCACGAGGTAGTGGCCTACCGGCAAAGTTTCAACAGGCTACGGCGCAAGCCTCTGTCTCCTGTGGCGGCTACATGGCTTCTCGCTCACTCTGCCTACTCTCTCTTCTATCTGCTTGAAATTCCCACCTTGCCCTATTCTGCTAAGCCACTGGCTGAAACAGCTTTATTCATTAACGAATAAAAGCAAAACATAGACAGAAGAACTTCCCACACCACATAAGGACCTGGACTTCATCCCTACCATCATGTAAAAAGTAGGGCATGGTGGGATACATTTGTAACCCCGCCACTGCAGATACAGAGATATGCTTGCTGGCACATACACGTACACAAACACACAGATACACACAAATGTGCTATGAGAAAGCCTCAGACAGGCACAGGCTGAAATTCAATGTAAGTTTTTTTTTTTTTTTTTTTTTTTTTTAAGCCAAAAGAGCATGGTACCTGGAGTCTCTGATCCCTGCTCCTGGGACGCAGAGGCAGGAGAATCAATGTCATCCTCACTACACAGTGAGTTCAGCCCCAGCCTGAACTACATTAGATCCTATCTTAGAAGAAGAAATAAAAAAAGCAATCACTATGTGTGGCAGCACAGACTTATAATTCTAGCACAGTAGTGGCTGGGACAGGATGACCAAAAGTTTGGGGCCAGCCTATGCTACATAATGAGACCCTATTTCAGAAAACACATACAATCTCAACACTCAGTCAGCAGAGGTAAGCAGATCTCTCTGAGTCCTGGGCTAGCTTGGTGTACTTACATACTGAGTCTCAGAGCAGTGAAGCTATGAAGTTAGAATGTACCTCACGAAACAAATGGAAACAAAGGGGTGGGGGAGGCAAAATAATTTGGAAATGTCACTTGTTTTTCTAAGACAAACAAATGGAGGGTATGGGGGGAAAAGTGTCAGCTCACCCAGCTGTAACACACAGGGACAGGAACAAGTGAGAGATGTTCGCTTTACCCCAAACCAATAGGTGTTCAGATAATTTAAGAAAAAGTGGTGGTGGCGCACGCCTTTAATCCCAGCACTCGGGAGGCAGAGGCAGGTGAATCTCTGTGGGTTCAAGTCCAGCCTGGTCTACAGTTGAGTTCCAGGACAGTCAGAGCTACACAGAGAAACCCTGTCTTGAAAAATAAAAGAGCAGAGAGACAATGCCAAAAGTTCTCAGGGTAGGGTTTGGGTGGGTGGGGAGGACACACATCCCGTAGGGCATGACAGCGCTGCAAGGGCCAGGCACGAGATGGGGCGACAGCACGAGACGGGGCGACAGCACGAGACGGGGCGACAGCACGAGACGGGGCGACACTGACAGCATCAGAGGAACTGAAGCCTGAAAACTGCACATGGAGCACAGAGCCCCGGTGCTGAGAACAGCGCCCCGGCACTATGAAAACAGGGAGATCTGGAGGGCAGAGGCCAGGCTGCCTACATCCTCTGGCACCTGGTGGAGGAGCTGGCCACTTACGGAGTGAATCCCAAGTTAGCAAGGTAATTCATGGGTATAGGCCCTTGCCGCCAAGCTGACCAACCTGACTTCTATCCTCGGAATGCACTCAGTAGAAGGAGAAAACCCATGCCCACTGACTTCCACTTCCCATAGTACACACTATAAGTATAGACAAAAATTTTTAAATGAACTCCCATCTTTTTCAGATGGCAATCATCCTCTCCCCTCCTACCTCCCTTTTCCTTCCTTCCTTTCTAGATCATATGTAGCCCAGGCTAGCCTCCAACTTCAGCTCTTCCCACTTCCACATCAGTTGTGCCATCACAACGAGCAGAAATGTATTTTCTTGAAAGAATGAAAACCCCAAGTTGTCATACTTGTTGAGAGCAAAATGCAACAGGCATTTTAAACACAGGGCCTTATTGTTAGTTCCTTAGGGGAATATCATGGGCTAAGTGTGGTCCCATTTTACATATTAAAAAAAATGGAGACCAGGTATGGTGAACCATGCCTTTAATCCCCACTCTTGGGAGGCAGAGACAGGTGGATCTCTGTGAGTTTGAGACCAGCCTGGTCTAAATGAAGTTTCAGAACAGCTAAGGCTACATAGAGAGACCCTGTCTCAAAAAAAGAAAGAAACAAAAAGAAAACTGAGACCAAGAGTGGGAATGAAGCTCAGCCAAAGTCATGGCATGCCATTTGGCTCCAGCAGACACCAGAGCTTTTAGCTGTAGGCTTGACTATCAGTCACTGAGTTTATAAACTAAAGGCCCCAAGCAAATGACCCATGCTTGGGCTGCTAAGACAGCTGAACAGCGCTTGCTCCTCTTCTGAGGTTGTGGGTTCAATTCCCAGCATCCACATTAGGCAGCCCACAATCACCTGTAACTCTAGCTCCTGAGCATCCATCTGCCCTCTTCTGGGGCACAAGTACACTGTCCCCTATAACATACACATAAATAAAAAAATAAAGATTAAAAAATAAAAAAACCCAAATTGTTTCAAAGTGAATTACAAAGTTGCTAAAGTCTTTAGGGAAGCCCCTTTCCTGCCACGACTAAAATGTTAGAAGCACACACATACCACCATCAACAATGACAATAAGAAAATAAAAATTCGGGGCTGGAGAGATGGCTCAGAGGTTAAGAGAACTGACTGCTGTTCCGGAGGTCCTGAGTTCAATTCCCAGCAACCACATGATGGCTCACACCCATCTATAATGAGATCTGGTGCCCAGAACACTATATACATAATAAATAAATTAAAAAAAAAAAAAAAGAAAAGAAAAAATCAAGTCAAATCAAGCAAAACCCTAACTCAGTTGTCAGCAGTATTTCTAACTCACTGGAAGACTTGGGAATTGGGCCAGACTGGGCAAGTGAATTATTAATATTTAGCTGGAGACAGATTGAGTTTCTGAGCACCTTTCTGGGAGTCTTGCTTAGACTTAGAAACCCAGGAATAGGTGGAACTAGAAAAATCAGATAAGGGGGAGGGGGCAACTTGAGAGCAAAGAGACAACATACCCAATGCTCCCTCACTGATTCCTCTATCTTCTTCTTTTTGGTTTGTTTTCTTGTTTTCTTTTGTTTTGTTTTTGAGACAGGGTTTCTCTGTGTAACAGCCCCGGCTGTCCTGCAACTCACTCTGTAGACCAGGCTGGCCTCGAGCTCACAGAGATCCACCTGTCTCTGCTTCCCGAGTGCGAACGCCACCACCATCCAGTCCCTCATCTATTTTCTTTATCTGATGTTTCCCATTTGTTTTAAAAACAAAAACATGGACCAGTGATGCAGCTCAGTTGGTAGAGCGATTGTCTAACGTGCACAAAGTCTTGGGCTGGATCCCTAATACAGCATAAATCAGGCATGGTGGTACACACCTATAATCCCAGAAATTAGGACGTAGGGCAGGAGGATCAGAAGTTCAGGTCCATCCTCAGCTACACAGAGAGTTTGAGGCTAGCCTGGAATACATGAGACCCTCAAAACAACAACAAATAGTATCTGGGCTGGGGTGGTAATCCCAGCATTCTGGATGCTGAGGCAAGAAAATCAATACAGGCCAGCCTGAGCTACATAGTGAGTCTCAAGACAACAACAAATGTGTACTGTGAACTCTAAGCACTTCCCAAACATTAGCTCCCTAAACTCTCCAGCCTACCTAGCTTATGGATCTCATTTAATAGCTGCATAGTCCTAAGATTTGCCCCAGGTCACACAAAAGGATTCAATTCTGTCTGACTGCTGCTCTGGCCGGTGTCTCTATTCTCCATATCTTACTTCACTATAAGCAGAGGGGACTGGATTAAAGCAACCAAAGCAGATTTTGACCTGGACAGTAATTCTAGATTTACCGTTTAATGCTGGCCGACAACAAGAAAGTTGCTTAAACTCTCTGCCCCTGCTTCTTTTCTATAAAACGGAGCACCTACATTTAAGTTAGTACAAACAGCTAAAACCAAGATCAGGTATTTTGGAAAAATTGGCAGTAAGAGGTAGGGATGGAGGTGTCAGGTTTTGAGAAAATGTCTGAGGGCTGAACTGAAAAGTAGGGATTCTATTAGGAAGCAACTCTAACCCAGTCAACATTCCTGACAGGAGCTTCCCACCGATAGCTCTGAGGCTGGGACTTAACTTTCCTACCAAAAGTATCGATTTTTACGGAGCCTCCCTTTAGCTATCTTCACAGTGGCCTGTTTGTTCTCATCATGAGATAAGGGCACAGAGGTTTACAGAGAGACTTGCCTAGGTCACAAAGGAGGGGCAGAATAATGAATCTGAAGGCTGGATGGCCCACACAAGCCACTATTTGATGCCACCGGGGCTGGAAGGATGCTAAAGGTAGTCTCGACGGACCCTTTCTGGCCATATCAGCCCAGAGTTACGTGATTGTCTAGTTCATCGGGAGTTTCTGGTTAGATTAAGGCACGATATAGACAGCCACGTTAGTAAACTCACGCACCCTACAACGCCTCCTGGTCCTAAAAGCTAACCTTCACCCTCATTGACTTCTACCTCCCACCTCCTCAACTTGCCTTGCAGCCCCATCTCGCTGTCAGAGAACTCAACCTAACTGCATCCGCGGTTAGCCTCTCCCTTCACTCTTCTAACCCCGACTCTCATGCCTTTCCATGTACACCAGGCTAACTAACCTCTCTCGAAATTACCCACTTCAGGGTCTCTTGCCTAGATGTCCAGCCAGGACTCCCAACTCGGAGTCTCACTCCCCCAGCTCCGAATCCTCCTAATAGTCAATTCCAAAGCTCGACTCTCTGCATCTCCAAGACCCCTCCCTAGCCCCATTCTTCTACTCCCTCGGGCTCCTGTTCCTCTCAATCCCCACCCACAGCGATCTCCCCACGCCCAGCCCTTTCTTTAGCCTCAGTTTGTTTCCCCTCGAACCTAGGCCCCGAAACCCGCGCCCATACTCTCGAACACCCGCAGGACCCAGCTTGGGGCTCTCACCATCTCCCCGCGCTGCAGCTCGCTCGACTACGCGGGTTTCCCCCACTCGCTCCTCTCCAGCCTCCCCTTCCGGGTTCTCGCCCCGAAGCCCTCTGGGAATTGGAGTACGGGCGGCCATGGACTACAGCTCCCAACATGCAGCACTATACCTTGGAGGAGGAGTAGGAAAAAAAATAGGCGGGCCGAGAAATAGAACGACTCGAATTCCCAGGAGGCAAAGGGCACGCACACGCACGCACGCACACACACAGACACAGACACAGACACAGACACACACACACACACACACACACACCTGCGCAGGCGCAGACAATTCACCAGCAAGGCTCTCTGGGAAATAGAGTCCAGCTGTCTCCATTTTGGCTCGAGGCCCTTGAAAAGGGAATTAAGGCTACTTCAAAGGAATGTTAGTGACGGATAAAGAGTTGAGAAAGAAAAAAAAATTATTGGTTTATTTAACAATTTATAATATGTTATTTAACAATATTAAATGCTGTTATTAAATATTATATGGTGTGGCTCATGCCTTTAATCCCAGTACTTGGAAGAAAAGGCATTTGCATCTCTGTGAGTTCGAGTTCAAACTAGGGCTGTTATACAGAAAAACTCTATCTCAAAAAACAATCAATCAATCAATAAATGAGTTTTCCCAGACTTTCCCTCCCATTCGAATTTCACCTCCATCTCGCACCTCACCACTTTCACCTACCACCACCTCCTAATTCCCAAATGGGAAAAATAAGTTATTGGATCGAGGAAAGCCCTGGCACTATGAGACGGTTTATATCCCAGGTAGATCAGCGCATCCAGAAGGGCAGGAGTCTTTACGGATTTATGCACGCACCTTGGTTAGGCGCTAGCACAGTATTGTGTGAATAGTTCATGCTTTTTGACCATTTTGGACAACCCTCGTAAGAATAATCCCAAATTACTAAAGTTAAGGTGATTGTAGATCAAGCCCCTCTGTCCACATCATGAATGGAAAGTACTGTGAGCCGAGAGAGTTTACCCCAGGTACTTGTCATTGCTGGGGGCTAGAAAATGTCTGAAGAGTCCGCACAGTCCCCGTGTTCGTGTATATGAGAATGTTGTTTTCTTTATCTGAGTGGGTGTGAAGCCGAGAGGACGACTCTCAGGAGTTGATTTCGCTCCTTCCACTATGAGTCTCAGGTCTTGAGGATTGGCAGCAGGGGCCTTTACTTACATTGTACTGTTCGGGACGACCGTGGTGGTGCACACCTTTAATCCCACCACTCGGGAGGCAGAGATTGGCAGATCTTCGTGAGTTTGAGGCTAGCCTGGTCTACCTACATACTGAGTTATGTATGACACCCTATGTCAAAAAATAAAGATAAACAAATTTAGCCTGGAAAGATTTTTTCAGAAGTTAAGAGCATATATCACTCTTGCAGAGAACCTGGATTTGCTTCCAGCACCCACACTGGACCGTTCACAGCTGTCTGTAACTCAAGCTCTAGGGGGATCTGATGCCTTGGGGGACACCTGCACTGAAATGCACACACCCCCGCCACACGCGCCCATGTATACATAATATTTAATATACATAATATTAAAAATAACGAATAGTATAGCTTGTAGTCTGATATGGTGGTGCACTCCTTTCATTCTTGCCCCTGAGGCAGAGGATCATAAGTACTAGGCAAGCCTGGGTTACATAGCAAGACCTGACCCACACACAGACACGTAAAAGGTTACTTTGTTTGCATTTACAGGAACTGGCATCTCCTTCAGGTCTACAAAGGCTTATTTCAAGGAAAGCTGTCAAAATTACCAGCCTGAGCAAGGTGCCTGTCACACCATGGTCTTTAGCCCCGCGCTGAAGGGAAAGGGCGGGACTGGGGCACAGGAGGGCCAGCAGGGGGAGTACTGGCATCTCACTCTTCCGGAGACCTGTCAAGTCCCGCTACTAGCCAAGGGGAATGGTCAGGGGGCGGGGCAATGCAAAGGGGCGTGGCCTGAGAAAAAGGCGGGTAGTGGAGCGAGAGCTGATTGGCTGGTACTCTGAGCGCGGGAACTGGAGCACGTGCGGAGCTGCGACGCTGTCCTGTCTCAGGTGCGCATGCCCATGGGCCCTCGCTGCACAGCCCTTTCCTAACGCCCTCTCTGCCTGACACCGCGTGGCGGGAACGTGGAGGGGCGTGGCCTCGACTCAGGAGCGAAGTCGCGCGTCAGCCTCGCGCCCTGCCATTCCTCGCTTGGCCTGCGCCTCGCGGGTCGGCATCCCTGGGAGGAACCCGCGACAGCCA